>NC_141876.1:61632500-64132500 GCF_056163025.1 Triticum urartu
GGGTGGGATTGGAGAGGAGTTGGCCATCCTTAGAGGAGGACTTGGAGCTGGTGTCAATGGGAGTGGAGACCGGCTTACAATTAAGCATCTTGGCACTTGAGAACCTCAAGTGTGTATTGCTGTTGGCAAAGAAATATACCGGAGGAGTTTGTGGTGACATTGATGCCCAAGAAATGATGAAGGGGGCCGAGATCAGTCATAGAGAACTCGGACTTGAGCGAGTGGATGATGGAGTTGAGGGTGGTGGTGGAGCTTGCCGTGACAATGATATCATCCACATAAACCAATAAGTAGGCGATGGAGGGACCGTGACGTAGAATGAACAAAGAGGAATCACTCTTGGATGCCCAAAATCCCAGTGACAAGAGGAATGCCTGAAACCGGAGAAACCAAGTCTTGGGGGCTTGCTTGATGCCATATAAAGACTTGCGAAGAAGGCAGACATGATCCGACCGGGAGGGATTGACAAAACCAGCCGGCTGGGAGCAATACACTGTCTCATTGAGATCTCCATGAAGAAATGCATTCTTGACGTCAAGCTGGTGAATCGGCCATGACTGAGAGGTAGCAATGCCGAGCACCACACGAATAGTAGCCGGCTTCACAACGGGACTGAATGTTTCATCATAATCACCCGGGCTTGTTGAGTGACCCCCCGCACAACCCAGCAAGCTTTATAGCGTGCCAGGGAGCCATCCGTGTTGAACTTGTGACAAAATATCCACTTGCCCGTGACAATGTTGACACCTGCAGGCTTAGGCACCAAAGACCACGTGAAGTTATCCACTAAAGCATGATATTCATCTAACATAGCCTTGAGCCAATGAGGGTCTTTGAGAGCAGATTTGTAGGTGGGTGGAATGGGAGATATAGTATGAGAGTTGGCGTCCGCGAGGAATAAACGTTTGGGCATGAGATAACCAGTTTTGGCACATGTTGACATTTTGTGTGCATTTTGGGGTGGCTGTACTGGGATTGCATGGCGTGGAAGAGGTGGCGCGGGCGGAGTGGAGGGCGCGGAAGGCGAGGAGGATCCGGTGGGGCTTGCTGGGTCGCTGGCAGGGTGATCGGGCGTGGGATTCGAGGAGGATGCATCGCGGGCAGAGCGAACGGGAGGGGGATCTGAGGATGATGCGTCTGAGGTAGGTGTGGTAGTGGGCCGCGAGGTGGTTGGCTGGTAGTGGGGACAGATGGGGCCGGGGTGTGGATCGAGGAGGGGGTGGCGGGCGAGGCGAACGAGCCAGCTGGGGAGCGGCACGCATCCGCGCGAGATGGGGAGGAGGTTGGAGAGGTGGGTGGACGCGGCGAATCTGGTGAGGATGGGTGGGGCCCGTACGAGGTAGGCGACGGTGTGGGATCCGAGAGATCCGGTCGGGGGAGGGAGGCTGCATGGGGATCTATTGTGGACGTGGGAGTGGTGTGGCCTGGGGTGGGTGGCTGATAAGGAAAAATTGTTTCGTCGAAAACAACGTGTTGGGAAACGATAATGCGACGTGTGGAAGGATCGTAGCACCTATATACTTTGTGTTCGAGGGGATAGCTGAGGAAAACACAAGGAGATGAGCGAGGGGAGAGCTTGTGATCCATGGTGGCGTAGAGATTTGGATAGCAAAGACAACCAAACACCTGAAGGTGAGTGTAGTCGGGTTGAACACCGTGGAGAAGAAAGTATGGTGTGTGAGGCGTGATGGCATGTGAGGGACACCTGTTGAGGAGGTACGTGGCGGTATGGAGAGCTTCAACTCAAAATGGAGGTGTTAACTTGGCTTGGATGAGGAGAGTGCGCACTATGTCATTAGTGGTGCGAATGAGTCATTCTGCCTTGCCATTCTGAGGGGATGTGTGGGGACATGAAAACCGATAAGCAATGCCATTGGAAGAAAAGAAGGAGCGAAGGGAAGAGTTAATGAACTCGCCACCATTATCACATTGCATGCTTTTGATGATCACGTGGAATTGGGTGTGAACAAAAGTAAAAAAGCGTTGTAAGACAGTGGAAGTCTCAGACTTTTGGCGCAAGGGGAAGGTCCAGGAGTAATGAGTGTAGTCATCCAATATAACTAAATAGTATTGAAAACCAGAAAAGCTTACAACAGGGGATGTCCACATATCACAATGGATTAAATCAAAGGGAGCATATGTTTTTCTAGAGGAAGAGGAAAAGGGGAGGCGTGGCTGATGCCCTAGTTGGCAAGCACTACATGGTACATGAGGAGCCTTATTACAATTGCTAAGAAAATCACGAGAAATAGTGGAAAGAGTGTGAGCACCGGGGTGCCCGAGACGACGATGCCATAGATCCGAAGTGGTGGTGAGGAGTGTAGACGCCTTGGTTGAATTATTGCCATAGAAGGGGTAGAGGTCGCCGGTGCTAGCGGAGATCATGAGAACTTTCTGAGTGCGAAGATCCTTCACAAAAAAACCACACAGATAAAATTCAACAGAACATGAGTTATCTTTGTTAAATTTGCGAACGGAAATGAGACTAGTAACAACATGTGGAGAGACAAGAATATCCGTGAGGCGAAAATCGTGAGGATGGAGTGTAGTGGAGCCAGTGGCCGTGACAGGAATATGATGCCCATTGCCAACAAGTATGCTAGAAGGAACATGTTGTAATGAATTACTAGACAAGGTTAAGATACCTTGGGTGCCAGTGACGTGCGAAAATGCGCCACTGTCCAAGTACCACTCAGGAGCGGGCTGGTTGGGGAGGTCGGAGTTGCTGTAGGCGGCGTGAAGCATAGCCAGGTGCTTCCAGGATGGCGGCGGCGGGGGGGGGGGGGGGGTAGTAAGGCGCCGGCGCCGGCGTGGCAATACATGGGGTATGCCTGCACATGGGCTCAAGGGTGTGGACCGAGCACGCCAACGGTGTTAGGAGGAACCCAGCCGGGGCACGGGGAGGGAACGCCATGCCGTACGGTGCAAAGTAGCTGGTGAACGGGGCGAGCAGGGGCTGGCCACGACCAGCGGAGTCGCCGCGCCCACGCCCACGTCCGCGGCCACGCCAACGACCACGGTCACCATTGGCGGAGCGGTCACCGCGACCACGTCCAAAGGGATGCTGGTGTTGATGTGGAGAGCCCTGGGCGTGGTCGGAGGAGGAGCCACCAGTGGCGAAGCCACACTTGAGCTGGGTAGTCAATTGACTACACATCTATTTGCACAAACGAAATACATCAAGTAGAAATCATGCCAAAAAATCTTATGAATGCATATTTCTGACAACACAGTATTCAGTTGACCACACATAATTGGAATCCTGGCACCGCCACTGGGAGCCACTACTTTGGCCACGATCACCAGAGCCACGGGCGCCCGTCCTGGAGTTGCTGCCTTGGCTGCGGTCACCACCAGGGAAGGAAAACGCCGAGGCACTCTCCTCGGTGGCGCGTTGCGCCTGTGACTCCTCAGCCAGGACAACCTGGGAGAGAACCATGTCGAAGGGGAGCCCTTGATCGCCGAGAACGACGCGAATGGTGTCGAGACGCTTGTTAAGGCCATGAAGGAATTGGGTCGTGAGATCAGTCTCGGTGACGACATGTACGATGTCAGGGAGTGATAACCCACAAGTATAGGGGATCGCAACAGTTTTTGAGGGTAGAGTATTCAACCCAAATTTATTGATTCGACACAAGGGGAGCCAAAGAATATTCTCAAGCATTAGCAGCTGAGTTGTCAATTCAACCACACCTGAAAACTTAATATCTGCAGCAAGGTATTTAGTAGCAAAGTAATATGATAGTAGTGGTAACGGTAGTAAAAGGTAACGGTAGCAAAAGTAATTTTTTTGGTGTTTTGTAGTGATGATAACAATAGCAACAAAAAAGTAAATAAGCGAAGAACAATATATGGAAAGCTCGTAGGCAATGGATCGGTGATAGAGAATTATGCCGGATGCGGTTCATCATGTAACAGTCATAACATAGGGTGATACAGAACTAGCTCCAATTCATCAATGTAATGTAGGCATGTATTCCGAATATAGTCATACGTGCTTATGGAAAAGAACTTGCATGACATCTTTTGTCCTACCCTCCTGTGGCAGCGGGGTCCTATTGGAAACTAAGGGATATTAAGGCCTCCTTTTAATAGAGTACCGGAGCAAAGCATTAACACATAGTGAATACATGAACTCCTCAAACTACCATCATCATCGAGAGTGGTCCCGATTATTGTCACTTCGGGGTTGCCGGATCATAACACATAGTAGGTGATTATAGACTTGCAAGATAGGATCAAGAACTCTCATATATTGATGAAAACATAATAGGTTCAGATCTTGGCACTCGGGCCCTAGTGACAAGCATTAAGCATAGCAAAATCATAGCAACATCTGTGACGCCCGGATAATTAAGCTACACTAACATCTGCTAATGATGCCATGTCACCTCGATTACTGTTGCTAAGTTCGCGTTAGTTCGAAACTGATTCAAATTCAAAATTCAAAATAGAGGCCAACATCAAAAGTTTTCAAATATTAAAACAAAAATGTTCAAAGTGTCGCAAACAATCCTTGAATACTTATCATAGTGGACCAACATTTTTATAAGGTGTTTAATTGCCCCAATGTAATAAACCAATGTCTATCATAATAATTTAAAATGCCTTTTTAAAACTGTATAAATTACAATCTATTTTAATTGGATGCCAACTTTATGTGGTAGTAGCTTGATTTATAATTCAATCTTAGTTGTAAGTTTCTTATTTTATGAAACTATTTTTGCCTTAGAAAAACAAAACAAAACTGAAACTAAATAAAAAGAAAAAGAAAGTAGAACTGTAAACGGAAAAAAGCTCACCCCCCCCCCGCGCTGGGCCTCAGCCCAGCTGGCCATCCAACCAGGCCGGCCCACCTAACCCCTCCATAACCCCCACCGACGGAAACCACAAACCCCCCATGCACCCACTCCCCCCCACGTCGCCCGCTCCTCTCCCCCCCGATCTGGATCGAGATCAGGGGCAGGGACCAGCCGCGCCCGCCGTCGCCGCTCCGCCCCGCACCTCTACCTCACCTCGCCCCTGCGCCCCTCCCCGGCGCCCCGGCGCATGTCGCCGACCACCACTGCCCGAGGTCCTCGCCGGATCGCCCCACCGTCTTCGCCGTCGTCCACGTCCTCCCCCTCGACGGACTTCCCCGCGCCTCGTCGGCGAACCCCTACATCGGGGGTATGGAACCCCATCTCCCCATGTTTCCTTTGTCCATGTCGCGCCTGCTCGCTCTGCCGCGCGCACCTCGGCCTGCCTTTGGTCGCGCCCGAGCCCGCACTGGCCAGCGCTCGCGCAATCCCGCGCATGACCTCACCACGACCTGCCAATGCCCTGCTCTGCACGCCGCCCACTCCGCCCACTCCCCGCCGCGGCCTCATCCCCTCGCCGCTGGCCTGCGCCCCCTCTCGCGCCTGTCCCCTACTGCGATGCCTCGCCGCTGGCCCCGTGCCTCCCCTACCCGGTGTTGGTCTGCTGCGGTGGATGATGTTGCGGCCGTTGCCGCCACCGTCCGCCCGTGCCCTCCATGGCCCACGGCCACTCCCGCCCGCACTGGTCGCACCCATGTCACCCCACCTGTGCCTGGCCGCTCCTCCTATGCCTCCCCGTCTCAGGCCCGCGCGGCCGCCGGCGCCCTGCCGGGCTATGGCCTGTGCAGGTCAACGGGCACCCGCACCCGCTAACCACCGCTCCATTAGCCCCCCTGTGATTCTGATAGTGGGGCCCAGCCCCAGGAACGAAATAACAAAAAGAAAAGAAAAGAGAAAATGTAAAAAAAAAGAATTTAAAATAAATAAATAATTAATCAATTAACTAATTAATTAATTAAGTTAAATAGATCTGTGTACTAAACTAATTACATTAGTTAACCTAATTAGGTAATTAAACTAATTAGCTAGGTTAAATAAAACTGTGGCAATGACAAATGGGTCCCACCTGCAGGGTTGACCTAGTCAACTTTTGGCCCTGCTGACATCACGCTGACATCATAATTGCATTTCTTTAATTAAACTAATCTATTAATTCTTGAAATGATTTAAATCTTTTAAAATCAATATAAAATAAATCATAGCACGGATGGAAAAACTTTGGACATGAAAGTTGCTCAGAACGACGAGACGAACCCGGATACATAGCCCATTCGTCCGCCACGCATCCCTAGCATAGTGAACACACAACTTTCCCCCTCTGGTTCGTTTGTCCGAAAACACGAAACACGGGGGGCAATTTCCTAGATGTTTCCCCCCTTCACCAGTATCACCTCGTACCGCGTCAGGTCACCCCTAGCACATAATGCCGCATATTGCTTTTTGTTACATTGATTGCTCTATTATTTATTGTGTTCCCCCTTCGTTACTTCTTTCCAATAGACCCCGAGACTGCCGGAGACCCCCAGTACGACTACGGTGTTGACGACCCCTCTCTCTTGCCAGAGCAACCAGGCAAGCCCCCCCTTGATCACCAGATATCGCCTACTCTCCTGTATACTGCTTGCATTAGAGTAGTGTAGCATGTTACTGCTTTTCGTTAATCCTATTCTGATGCATAGCCTGTCATTGTTGCTCCAGCTGTTGATACCTTACCTGCAATCCTATATGCTTAGTATAGGATGCTAGTTTACCATCAGTGGCCCTACATTCTTGTCTATCTGCCATGCTATACTATCGGGACGTGATCAGTCGGGAGTTGATCACGGGTATATACATATACATAATATATGATACTTGTGGTGACTAAAGACGTGTCGGCTCGTAGGAGTACCCGCGAGTGATTCACGAATTGGGTCTGAAAGGACATTTGTCCCGACGGCCCTCTGAGTGGATCTTTGTGGCGAAGCAACAGGGTAGGTTGAGACCACCTAGGAGAGAGGTGGGCCTGGCCCTGGTCGGCATTCGCAGTTATTTCAAGATAACACGTTTAACGAGATCTTGGTATTTGATCTGAGTCTGGCTACTGGCCTATACGCACTAACCATCTACGCGGGGACAGTTATGGGCACTCGACGTCGTGGTATCAGCCGAAGCCTTCGTGACGTTAGCGACTGAGCGGTGCACACCAGATTGGACTGGAATGCCTGCTAGGCTAGGTCTGCTTCCGGCCGCGTTCGCAACGTGCAGGTGTGCAAAGGGCGATGGGCCCAGACCCCTGCGCCATAGGATTTAGACCGGCGTGCTGACCTCTCTGTTGTGCCTAGGTAGGGCTGCGACGTGTTGATCTTCCGAGGCCGGGCATGACCCAGGCAAGTGTGTCCGGCCAAATGGGATTGAGCATGTTGGGTTATGTGGTGCACCCCTGCAGGGAAGTTAATCTATTCGAATTGCCATGATCTTGGGTAACAGGACGACTTAGAGTTGTACCTTGACCTTATGACAACTAGAACCGGATACTTAATAAAACACACCCTTCCAAGTGCCAGATACAACCGGTGGTCGCTCTCTCACAGGGCGACGGGGGGAGGATCATCGGCTAGGATTATGCTATGCGATGCTACTTGGTGAACTTACCATCTACTCTCTTCTTCTGCTGCAAGATGGAGGTTACCAGAAGCGTAGTCTTCGAAAGGACTAGCTATCCCCCTCTTATTCCGGCATTCTGCAGTTCAGTCCACATATGATAGCCTTATTCCAATTGATACGAATGCATACATATGTAGTGTAGCTCCTGGCTTGCGAGTACTTTGGATGAGTACTCACGGTTGCTTTTCTCCCCCCTTTCCCCTTTCCTATACCCGATTGCTGCGACCAGACGTTGGAGTCCAGGAGCCAGACGCCACTGTCGATGAAGACTACTACTACTCGGGAGGTGCCTACTACTACGTGCAGCCCGCTGACGACGACCAGGAGTAGTTTAGGAGGATCCCAGGCAGGAGGCCTGCGCCTCTTTCGATCTGTATCCCAGTTTGTGCTAGCCTTCTTAAGGCAAACTTGTTTAACTTATGTCTGTACTCAGATATTGTTGCTTCCGCTGACTCGTCTATGATCGAGTTCTTGTATTCGAGCCTTCGAGGCCCCTGGCTTGTAATATGATGCTTGTATGACTTATTTTATTTGTAGAGTTGTGTTGTGATATCTTCCCGTGAGTCCCTGATCTTGATCATACACGTTTGCGTGTATGATTAGTGTACGGTCAAATCAGGGGCGTCACAAGTTGGTATCAGAGCCGACTGCCTGTAGGAATCCCCATTCCACGCTCCCTGGCCGAAGTTGAGTCTAGACATTAGAAAAAACTTTTACTAACATGGCTGTGTGCCTTACGGGCCCACGTCGCCATCTGGGTGGTATTAGGATCTTTTACTCCTCGATCCTTACCCTGGGACTTTGATCTCTCTTCTATTCGGGTTAAATGATTTTGCTAAAATCTAACTCTAGGTTCTCGTTACCACTTCCTGCCGGAGAACCCTTTCATTACGGATGGTCGACTGCTTCAACAGAAGATTCTGACAATACTCTCTGATATTTTCTCGAGACCTTGTGCCTGTTGCTTTTGCAATTCCCTACCACCGAAAAATCCCTATGGATAAATACTTACACCTGTCGTTCTTACTTTTATTCCCAGTTGGTCTTGTTATTACAAGATACCCCGTAATACTCGTCGTTGTTTCGATAATCCTTTGGGCTTACTGCCTTGTTGTTCTTTGTCACCTGAATACCCCTACGGATAATTCTTGCACTTATCGAGTATCCGCTCATCCCCCAGTGGTTCATGTGTTTCACAATGGTCATCGAAATACTATTCGATCCTCCAAAAATCCTTAGTAGCTTATTGCTCTGCAATACTTGTCTGCTTGCATGGTGGATGCTTTCCATATGTCTGGCAATATTCGTTAGTATCCTTAGGCACCGTCATTTTGATCCCTTTGATTCAACATGAGTGCGAATGCACGCAATCATCAGTTGATCCTTTTAAATTATCTTTCCGTCTCAGACTGAGCTAGTTCTCAACCAATCCAATTGCCGTCGATTATACCCCTAAGGCTATTCAACTTATCCATCCCTAATCAGAACATTGCTTCTGATCCCTTGATTTGAAAATCACAATTCCTTTGCATTGAGCTTTGAATTAGTCAGTTGTTTCTATAATAAGATCTCCTTGCATTCTTTCTCCTTCTAGTTGAGTACCGATGCTCACATTAGATCCTTTATGGACCATCAGAACCTTGTTGGATTTTATCCGACAACGTCCTTCATATTCAATCACTTTGGAAGTTCTTTCCCTGATACATAATGCCTTTGGTAAATCATATTCCTTGATTTGGCCAACCATGCTCTGCTTTTGAGCTGGTGATATTTTCTATTGAAGCTTGTGGTATATGTTTCCACGATCCCCCGATAGGTTGAACCAACGCCTTCCCTAATCGATGTGAACCCGAAAGATTTCACGGGTCATACTTATCTGGTATTGCACCAGGTAAAACTTCCAACAACTAATGTCATTTTAGAAATACGAGGAGGTGAATGGAAGGTCATGCATTGAGGAAGTGGGAGTCGACCTTGAACCTTTGTGTTCATGCCCATGGACACGATGTAGATCATATCATGGAAGCTTCTTGTAATAATAACTATTTCCTTGATATAATATCCTTGGTATCAGTGAATTGATCCTTTGCAATCGTGGTTCCGACCATATGTTCTTCTTTGATCCCATTTCTCGGGCAAGTTTAAGGACTTGTCTTCTGTGGATCAATACACCTGTCCAACCTTTACTTTGATCTTTCGTCGAGTATTACACCCTGGTATCTCGAGATCATCACGGGACTGCATAACTTTTTATGAGTTCTTCGTCAAGTACTACATTCTCACCGATTCCAATTTCCACGGGCTCTGAGTTATTAAACACTCAAAGACACCGATAACTAAAACGAGTCCGCACTACGGTTCAACAAATCTTAGTAATCTTCTTTATGTACGAGTTTGTACCCGATCATGCCCTTCCTAGCCTGATCGGCTATATCATTATCGTGCAACTTTTTAACTATGCTATCTGGTCCTTCTTTCCGAAGCACAATTTTTGACGATGAGCTAAGCTTACGTCGACTTTCCTCGTCATATCATTTCGCCTTGAACAACAAGCTTGATTCCGAGTTTGTATCGTATCCGTGGTTTCAATAACTTCTCGCTTCATCATTCCGCTAACTTGATGTCATCGCCGATCGGTTACATCTTCCAGAAACCTCTCGACAAATGTGTCGTGATCATCATCAACATTTTGACCCCTTCCAAGATATCAATTGAATTCATGATGAGAAGTACCCTCCTTGCCCTTGATGATTTGTGTTATCATCGACCACTTTATTGCCTTCCGTTCAACACAAACTTGTTCATGTTTCTAGCAACCCTATTGCTTTCAAGTTAATGGTCGATAATTCATTCTTAGACTATTGCTTGTTGAATCACATTTCTAACATTGAGCATGCTGCCTAAGACCATATTTTGGGTCCACTTTTCAACCAATGCTTAATTGTGTATGTTTTCCTCAAGCATACATCCTTATATCATTTGATCTGACAAATGTTATCTCCTTGTTCACATAAGTGTGGAAATCCATCTTTTGAAAATCTCTATGAGTTGTCGCCAACTCCATCAGCCACCTCTTCATCCTCTCCTTGGTTAAATGATGAACTCTTGTTTTGGAACTCGCTTCCATAGTTCATTTCCAAGAATCTTACATTATCATCTTGTCAATGTGTGTTACACCTTTTCTTCTCAGGCACCCTGAGTCTGAGGTATCCTAACACCGACCAGATCTGAATCTCGGTCACATATGATGGTTGGAATATATTTCCAAGGGTAATAACAATGTTCTTTTATGACCCGAAGGTGATGTCATGCCCAGCACACCTGGCCGGAGGACCTACTATTATAGATTCCTTTTTAGTAAGGTTATCCATTCTTCCATGAGGAAATTGAAAGACTTATTCTATGACTTGTTCCTGATGGATCCTTTGTGTTTCCAAAGTCTGACCTTTGCCTGAAGATCATGTCAATGCTATCTCAAAGCATATATATGTACTCCAATTTTCAACAAGAACATTTGAAGCCTAATGTATAATGTTTCCTGCTCAATTATCCAAACACCGTTGTATGGGTAATGTCATGAAATTTCTCTCACCTTACCTAAAGAGTTTTCTACATTATATCCTGTCATGGATATCATGCTCTGCTTGTCCTTGGGAAGGATATACCCCTGAAATATGTGTTTAAACACATTTTCCTTTCCATTGTTCTGTTTAATCTGATAACCATATTTTCCTTTCCATTGGTTGGTTTAACGTTTCTTGTGATCTATATGATCTAAGCAGTAATACGTCACTATTTTTATAAGCACCTCAGTGTACAACCTTGTCAGTAAGACCCTGTTACTATTGTTGACGGCATTCCAGTAACCACCGATGGACGAGAACTTTGCCTATTGGTCCGCCTCGTTCAACGAGCAGGAAGCTAGTTCTCTTCGTCCCTCGCCCGTGGTACCGACATTGTTGCCGACATAACCAACATGCTATCCTCTAATATGCCTTGCTTACATGATTGTGCAAGACGTCACCGCCTTTCCTACTTTTAACCCACATGGTGGGCCCATAACCCACAGTTCCACAGGATCGAAACCTGACTCTCTTGTACACCCCCGTTTTCCAAAGTTATTCCTCGCGCGTGGCCTCGTATATAATTCACGAGCCACATCCCGAAGGGTCATCAATAATGGTATCAGACTCAATGTTTATTCCTGGTTGCTCTGAACCCCATTCACACTCTCGGTTGGGCGTTAAATGATTACCCACCTGCTTAAAACTTCTCACGCCTTCTTTTATCTCTCTCGATGATTTCCCCGAGTTTCAATTCTAGAGGTACTTTCTACCACATTCCCTGAGTTATCAATCAGTTAATCAACCTTGTAGAGGTCCGTTCTTCCAAAGTTACCCCTTATCATTTTTGTAAGTACGTTGGAGTTTCTGAAGAAAGGATGACGACTTCATCACGATGACGTGAAGTAGAGAAATGAAGACATCAATGAAAGGGATCACCTTCTTCGAGAAGAGCAGCCAAGAACAAGAAGACTCGTTAGAATTTCGTAACCAACTCTTCCCCCTTACCCCCCTCTTAAATCTCGGGACGAGATTTCTTGTAGTGGAGGAGAATTGTGACACCCGGATAATTAAGCTACCGTAACCTCTGCTAATGATGCCATGTCACCTCGATTACTGTTGCTAAGTTCGCGTCAGTTCGAAACTGATTCAAATTCAAAATTCAAAATAGAGGCCAACATCAAAAGTTTTCAAATATTGAAACAAAAATGTTCAAAGTGTTGCAAACAATCCTTGAATAATTATCATAGTGGACCAACATTTTTATAAGGTGTTTAATTGCCCCAATGTAATAAACCAATGTCTATCATAATAATTTAAAATGCCCTTTTAAAACTGTATAAATTACAATCTATTTTAATTGGATGCCAACTTTATGTGGCAGTAGCTTGATTTATAATTCAATCTTAGTTGTAAGTTTCTTATTTTATGAAACTATTTTTGCCTTAGAAAAACAAAACAAAACTCAAACTAAATAAAAAGAAAAATAAAGTAGAACTGTAAACGGAAAAAGGCCCCCCCGCGCTGGGCCTTAGCCCAGCTGGCCATCCAACCAGGTCGGCCCACCTAACCCCTCCATAACCCCCACCGACGGAAACCACAAACCCCCCATGCACCCACTCCCCCCCACGTCGCCCGCTCCTCTCCCCCCGATCTGGATCGAGATCGGGGGCAGGGACCAGCCGCGCTCGCCGTCGCCGCCGCCCATGACGCCACCGCCCGGAAACCCCGCACCTCGTCGGACCTCCCCGACCGCCTCTGCCCCGCACCTCTACCTCGCCTCGCCCCTGCACCCCTCCTCGGTGCCCCGGCGCATGTCGCCGACCACCACTGCCCGAGGTCCTCGCCGGATCGCCCCACCGTCTTCGCCGTCGTCCACGTCCTCCCCCTCGACGGACTTCCCCGCGCCTCGTCGGCGAACCCCTACATCGGGGGTATGGAACCCCATCTCCCCCTGTTTCCTCTGTCCATGTCGTGCACCACCGGCCCCGCCCCGCGCCTGCTCGCTCTGCCGCGCGCACCTCGGCCTACCTTTGGTCGCGCCCAAGCCCGCACTTGCCAGCGCTCGCGCAATCCCGCGCATGACCTCGCCACGACCCGCCGATGCCCTGCTCTGCACGCCGCCCACTCCGCCCACTCCCCGCCGCGGCCTCATCCCCTCGCCGCTGGCCTGCGCCCCCTCTCGCGCCTGTCCCCTACTGCGATGCCTCGTCGCTGGCCCCGTGCCTCCCCTACCCGGTGTTGGTCTGCTGCGGTGGATGATGTTGCGGCCGTTGCCGCCACCTTCCGCCCGTGCCCTCCATGGCCCACGGCCACTCCCGCCCGCACTGGTCGCACCCATGTCACCCCACCTGTGCCTAGCTGCTCCTCCTATGCCTCCCCGTCTCAGGCCCGCGCGGCCGCCGGCGCCCTGCCGGGCTATGGCCTGTGCAGGTCAACGGGCACCCGCACCCGCTAACCACCGCTCCATTAGCCCCCCTGTGATTCTGATAGTGGGGCCCAGCCCCAGGAACGAAATAACAAAAAGAAAAGAAAAGAGAAAATGTAAAAAAAGAATTTAAAAGAATTACTTAATTAATCAATTAACTAATTAATTAATTAAGTTAAATAGATCTGTGTACTAAACTAATTACATTAGTTAACCTAATTAGGTAATTAAACTAATTAGCTAGGTTAAATAAAACTGTGGCAATGACAAATGGGTCCCACCTGCAGGGTTGACCTAGTCAACTTTTGGCCCTGCTGACATCATGCTAACATCATAATTGCATTTCTTTAATTAAACTAATCTATTAATTCCTGAAATGATTTAACTCTTTTAAAATCAATATAAAATAAATCATAGCACGGATGGAAAAACTTTGGACATGAAAGTTGCTCAGAACGACGAGACGAACCCGGATACGCAGCCCGTTCGTCCGCCACGCATCCCTAGCATAGTGAACACGCAACTTTCCCCTCCGGTTCGTCTGTCCGAAAACGCGAAACATGGGGGATAATTTCCCGGATGTTTCCCCCCTTCACCGGTATCACCTTGTACCGCGTCAGGTCACCCCTAGCACAACGTAATACCGCATCTTGCTTTTTGCTACATTGATTGCTCTGTTATTTATTGTGTTCCCCCTCCGTTACTTCTTTCCGGTAGACCCCGAGACTGCCGGAGACCCCCAGTACGACTACGGAGTTGACGACCCCTCTCTCTTGCCAGAGCAACCAGGCAAGCCCCCCTTGATCACCAGATATCGCCCACTCTCCTGTATACTGCTTGCATTAGAGTAGTGTAGCATGTTACTGCTTTCCGTTAATCCTATTCTGATGCATAGCCTGTCATTGTTGCTCCATCTGTTGATACCTTACCTGCAATCCTATATGCTTAGTATAGAATGCTAGTTTACCATCAGTGGCCCTACATTCTTGTCTATCTGCCATGCTATACTATCGGGCCGTGATCACTCGGGAGTTGATCACGGGTATATACATATACATAATATATGATACTTGTGGTGACTAAAGACGGGTCGGCTCGTAGGAGTACCCGCGAGTGATTCACGGATTGGGTCCGAAAGGACGTCAGTCCCGATGGCCCTCTGAGTGGATCTTTGTGGCGAAGCGACAGGGTAGGTTGAGACCACCTAGGAGAGAGGTGGGCCTGGCCCTGGTCGGCATTCGCAGTTATTTCAAGATAACACGTTTAACGAGATCTTGGTATTTGATCTGAGTTTGGCTACTGGCCTATACACACTAACCATCTACGCGGGGACAGTTATGGGCACTCGACGTTGTGGTATCAGCCGAAGCCTTCGTGACGTCAGCGACTGAGCGGCGCGCGCCGGATTGGACTTGAACGCCTGCTAGGCTAGGTCTGCTTCCGGCCGCGTTCGCAACATGCAGGTGCGCAAAGGGCGATGGGCCCAGACCCCTGCGCCATAGGATTTAGACCGGCGTGCTGACCTCTGTGTTGTGCCTAGGTAGGGCTGCGACGTGTTGATCTTCCGAGGCTGGGCATGACCCAGGAAAGTGTGTCCGGCCAAATGGGATCGAGCGTGTTGGGTTATGTGGTGCACCCTTGCAGGGAAGTTAATCTATTCGAATAGCCGTGATCTTCGGTAACAGGACGACTTAGAGTTGTACCTTGACCTTATGATAACTAGAACCGGATACTTAATAAAACACACCCTTCCAAGTGCCAGATACAACCGGTGGTCGCTCTCTCACAGGGCAACAAGGGGAGGATCATCGGCTAGGATTATGCTATGCGATGCTACTTGATGAACTTACCATCTACTCTCTTCTTCTGCTGCAAGATGGAGGTTACCAGAAGCATAGTCTTCGAAAGGACTAGCTATCCCCCTCTTATTCCGGCATTCTGCAGTTCAGTCCACATATGATAGCCTTATTCCACTTGATACCAATGCATACATATGTAGTGTAGCTCCTGGCTTGCGAGTACTTTGGATGAGTACTCACGATTGCTTTTCTCCCCCTTTTCCCCTTTCCTATACCCGATTGCTGCGACCAGACGTTGGAGTCCAGGAGCCAGACGCCACTGTCGATGATGACTACTACTACTCGGGAGGTGCCTACTACTACGTGCAACCCGCTGACGACGACCAGGAGTAGTTTAGGAGGATCCCAGGCAGGAGGCCTGCGCCTCTTTTGATCTGTATCCCAGTTTGTGCTAGCCTTCTTAAGGCAAACTTGTTTAACTTATGTCTATACTCCGATATTGTTGCTTCCGCTGACTCGTCTATGATCGAGTTCTTGTATTCGAGCCTTCGAGGCCCCTGGCTTGTAATATGATGCTTGTATGACTTATTTTATTTGTAGAGTTGTTTTGTGATATCTTCCCGTGAGTCCCTGATCTTGATCGTACACGTTTACGTGTATGATTAGTGTACGGTCAAATCGGGGGCGTCACAACATCAATCTCAGAACATAGTGGATACTAGGGATCAAACCCTAACAAAACTAACTCGACTACATGATTAATCTCATCCAACCCATCACCATCCAGCAAGCCTATGATGGAATTACTCACGCACGGCGGTGAGCATCATGAAATTGGTGATGGAGGATGGTTGATGATGACGATGGCGATGAATTCCCCTCTCCGGAGCCCCGAAGGGACTCCAGATCAGCCCTCCCGGGAGAGTTTAGGGCTTGGCGGCGGCTCTGTATCGTAAAACGCGATGAATCCTTCTCCCTGGTTTTTTTCTCCCCGAAAGTGAATATATGGAGTTGGAGTTGAGGTCGGTGGAGCGTCAAGGGGCCCATGAGGCAGGGGGCGGGCCCAGGGGGTAGGGCGCGCCTCCCACCCTCGTGGACAGGTGGAGGGCCCCCTGACGTGGATCTTCCTTCCAGTATTTTTTATATATTCCAATATAATTCTCCGTTGATTTTCAGGTCATTCCGAGAACTTATATTTCTGCACAAAAATAACACCATGGCAATTCTGCTAAAAACAGCGTCAGTTCGGGTTAGTTCCATTCAAATCATGCAAGTTTGAGTCCAAAACAAGGGGAAAAGTGTTTGGAAAAGTAGATATGACGGAGATGTATCAACTCTCCCAAGCTTAAACCTTTGCTTGTCCTCAAGCAATTCTGTTGATAAACTGAAAGTGATAAAAAAACTTTTACAAACTCTGTTTGCTCTTGTTGTTATAAATATGTAAAGCCAGCATTCATGTTTTCAGCAAAGATTATGAACTAACCATATTCACAATAACACTTAGGTCTCATGTTTACTCATATCAATGGCATAATCAACTAGCGAGCAATAATAATAAATCTCGGATGACAACACTTTCTCAAAACAATCATGATATGATATAACAGGATGGTATCTTGCTAGCCCTTTCTGAGACCGCAAAACATAAATGTAGAGCACCTTTAAAGATCAAGGACTGACTAGACATTGTAATTCATGGTAAAAGAGATGCAGTCAAGTCATACTCAATGTAAACTAACAGTAATGAATGCAAATGACAGCGGTGCTCTCCAGCTGGTGCTTTTTAATAAGAGGGTGATGACTCAACATAAAAGTAAATAGATAGGCCCTTCGTAGAGGGAACCAGGGATTTGTAGAGGTGCCAGAGCTCGATTTTGAAATAGATATGAATAATATTTTGAGCGGTATACTTTCATTGTCAACATAACAACCGAGAGATGGCGATATCTTCCATGCTACACACATTATAGGCGGTTTCCCCAACAGAATGGTAAAGTTTATATTCCCCCTCCACCAACAATCATCAATCCATGACTTGCTCGAAACAACGAGTGCCTCCAACTAACAAGAGTCCCGGGGGAGTTTTTTTAAAGTTATTTTGATTTGATTTGCATAAAACATGGGACTGGGCATCCCGGTGACCAACCATTTTCTCGTGAGTGAGGAGAGGAGTCCACTCCTTGATGACCCACAAGTATAGGTGATCTATCATAGTCCTTTCAATAAGTAAGAGTGTCGAACCCAACGAGGAGCAGAAGGAAATGATAAGCGGTTTTCAGCAAGGTATTCTCTGCAAGTACTGAAATAAGTGGTAACAGATAGTTTTGCGATAGGATAAATTGTAACGAGCAACAAGTAACAAAAGTAAATAAAGTGTAGCAAGGTGGCCCAATCCTTTTGTAGCAAAGGACAAGTCGGAACAAACTCTTATAATAGGAAAAGCGCTCCCGAGGACACATGGGAATATTGTCAAGGTAGTTTTCATCACGTTCATATGATTCGCGTTCGATACTTTGATAATTTGATATGTGGGTGGACCGGTGCTTGGGTGCTGTTCTTACTTGAACAAGCATCCCACTGATGATTAACCTCTATTGCAAGCATCCACAACTACAACAAAAGTATTAAGGTAAACCTAACCATAGCATGAAACATATGGATCCAAATCAGCCCCTTACGAAGCAACGCATAAACTAGGGTTTAAGCTTCTGTCACTCTAGCAACCCATCATCTACTTATTACTTCCCAATGCCTTCCTCTAGGCCCAAATAATGGTGAAGTGTTATGTAGTCGACGTTCACATAACACCACTAGAGGCTAGACAACATACATCTTATCAAAATATCAAACGAATACCAAATTCACATGACTACTCATAGCAAGACTTCTCCCTTGTCCTCAGGAACGAACGTAATTACTCACAAAGCATATTCATGTTCATAATCATAGGGGTAATAATATGCATATAGGATCTGAACATATGATCTTCCACCAATTAAGCCAACTAGCATCAACTACAAGGAGTAATCAACACTACTAGCAACCTACTAGCACCAATCTCGGACTTTGAGACAAGAATTGGATACAAGAGATGAACTAGGGTTTGGAGATGAGATGGTTCTGGTGAAGATGTTGATGGAGATTGCCCTCTCCCGATGAGAGGAGCGTTGGTGATGACGATGGTGATGATTTCCCCCTCCCGGAGGGAAGTTTCCCGACAGAACAGCTCTGCCGGAGCTCTAGATTGGATCCGCCAAGGTTCCGCTTCGTGGCGGCGGATTCTCGTCCCGAAAAGTTCCTCCTATTTTTTCTTATCGAAAGACCTCATATAGGAGAAGATGGGTGTCGGAGAGCCACCAGGGGCCCACGAGGTAGGGGGCGCACCCTAGGGGTGGGGGCGCCCCCCACCCTCGTGAGTAGGGTGTGGGCCCCCTGGCCTTCATCTTTGGCGTGGATATTTCTTTATTTCTTTTAAGACGTTCCGTGGAGTTTCAGGACTTTTGGAGTTGCGTAGAATAGGTCTCTAATATTTGCTCCTTTTCCAGACCAGAATTCCAACTGCCGGCATTCTCCCTCCTTATGTAAACCTTGTAAAATAAGAGAGAATAGCCATAAGTATTGTGATATAAAGTGAAATAACAGTCCATAATGCAATAAATATTGATATAAAAGCATGATGCAAAATGGACGTATCAACTCCCCCAAGCTTAGACCTCGCTTGCCCTCAAGCGAAAAGCCGATAACAATAAATATGTCCTCATGTTTAGAGGTAGAGGCGTCGATAAAAATAAAATATGGACATGAAGGCATCATGATTATTCTCATAACAACAACATATATAGATTTTGTCATATGATTACTTATGTTCAAGTGATGATCTATTCACAATGCAAAAGTATAAATCATAAACCTTATTGGGCTCCAACAAACTATAATCTCAGTCATTGAAGCAATTGCAATTTATCATAACATCGGAAAGAGTCTATGTCAGAGCTAAAAAGCAAGTCCACATACTCAACTATCATTTAGTCCTCCATAATTGCTAACACTCACATGATACTTGTGGTTACGGAGTTTTAATCAGACATAGAGAAAGATAGGGGCTTATAGTTTTGCCCCACAACCTTTTACCTCAAGGGTAATGTCAACAATAATGGTTCATGCTCCCCTACATCCAATTAGATATATATATATATATATATATATATCATGTTCTTTCCAACATGCTGAGCTTGCCAAAGGATAAAATGAAAAAGAAAAGGTGAAGATCACCATGACTCTTGCATAAGGTAGAAGATAATAATAAAGGATAGGCCCTTCGCAGAAGGAAGCAGAGGTTGCCATGCGCTTTTAGGGTTGGACATATAAAATCTCGATGCGAAAGAACGTCACTTTATATTGCCCCTTGTGATATGAACCTTTATTATGCAGTTCGTCGCTTTTATTACTTCCACATCACAAGATCGTATAAAGCTTATTTCTCCCACACCAATCAATCATACATATTTAGAGCAATTTTTAATTCTTTGCACCGATGACAACTTACTTGAAGGATCTTACTCAATCCATAGGTAGATATGGTGGACTCTCATGGCAAAGCTGGTTTAAGGGTATTTGGAAGCACAAGTAGTATTTCTACTTGGTGCTGAGAATTTGGCTAGCATGAGGGGGAAAGGCAAGCTCAACAAGTTAGAGGATCCATGACAACATACTTTATCTCAGATATAAGAAATACATAACTCATTACGTTGTCTTCCTTGTCCAACATCAACTCTTTAGCATGTCATATTTTAATGACTGCTCCCAATCATAAAAGATGTCAATGATAATATATCTATATGTGAAAACCTCTCTTTCCTTATTACTTTCTATTAATTGCAACAATGACCAAAGCTATGTTTGCCAACTCCCAACAACTTTTAATCATCATACTCTTTCTATGTGAAGTCATTACTCTCAATAAGATCAATATGAACTTTTTGTTTCTTTTCATTCTTTTTCTCTTTCTTTTATTCACCCAAGATCATGGATAAATAATCAAGCCCTTGACTCAACACTAATCTTTATTATATATAGCTCACAGACTCGATTACATAGAAGGATCATAAAGCAAAACTCAAAACTAGATCATGCCATAAACTTTATTCTACTAGATCAAGATACTACTAATAGGATCAAACTAAGAAAAATGGTAAAGATAGGAGTTGTGATTGTGATACGATACCAGGGGCACCTCCCCCAAACTTGGCAGTTGCCAAGGGGAGTGCCCATACCCATGTGATCATGTCTCCTTCTTTGTTGTTGGTGTAATATTCTTGGCGATTATTCCTCTCAGGATACGGTTCTCCTCCTCGAGCTTATTGACTTGCTGCTTGAGGTCCATTATTTCCTTACGAAGCTTTCCCGTGACAGCTAAAGCTCCTTGCACCCAAGGGTGTTGCATAGCTGCGGGAGAACAAGTGACACTCCTCTTCATATTTTCATAAGTAAGAAATCTAACATTAGAAGGGATAACCGAGTTTGGAATAGCTGAGCTCTGTAGTTCCCCCATCGTGAACCCAGCTCGGAGGCGAGAGGTGACTTCTTGATCCTCCATAGCATCTACTCTCATCAAGTCAGCCTCCATCTCCTCCTCCGTTGCTGGCCCAAAGTGGTCAACGTCGCTATTTGCCCTTGGTTTCGGTGCCGGATTAGATACCCGGCTCTCGCCGATTGACTCTTGAGAAGACATCTTGCTCTAATCTGCAGCAGCAACAACTCAAAAACAAAAATAGAGGAAATTTGCGTGATACGGGAGTCAAAACCTTCGGGAGGTTATATAATGAATTTTTACAGACCAAAATACGTAACGTGCAAGAAAATGGAGTCCGGAGGGCACATGAGGTGCTCACGAGGTAGGGGGGCGCGCCCAGGGGGTAGGGCGCGCCCACCACCCTCGTGGGGCCCTTGTGTCCTTCCCGGACTGCTACTTATTTTTCTATTTTTCTAAATATTCCAAAACGGAGAAATATTGCCTTAAAAATTGTTTTGGAGTCGGTTTACTTACCGTACCACATACCTAGTCCTTTTCGGAGTCTGAAACATTCCGAAAAGTGTCCCTTATGTATTCCTCCGGGGTTACAGTTTCAATAATATTGGTTTCAACATTTATGGGATTACCTGAGATATAATGTTTGATTCTTTGACCGTTTACCACCTTCGGATTTGTGCCCTCGAAGTTGTTGATTTTTATGGCACCGAAACGATAGACCTCTTCGATAACATAGGGGCCTTCCCATTTAGAGAGAAGTTTTCCTGCAAAAAATCTTAAACGAGAGGTGTATAGCAATACATAATCACCTACATTAAACTCACGCTTTGTATCCTTTTGTCATGCCATCTTTTAACTTTTTCTTTAAACAACGTGGCATTTTCATAAGCTTGGGTTCTCCATTCATCAAGTGAGCTAATATCAAATAACCTCTTTTCACTGGCAAGTTTAAAATCATAGTTGAGCTCTTTAATAGCCCAATATGCCTTATGTTCTAGTTCGAGAGGTAAGTGACATGCTTTTCCATAAACCATTTTATATGGAGACATACCCATAGGATTTTTGTATGTAGTTCTATAAGCCCATAATGCATCATCAAGTTTCTTAGACCAATTCTTTCTAGACCTATTAACAGTCTTTTGCAAAATTAATTTGAGCTCTCTATTGCTCAACTCTACTTGACCACTAGATTGTGGGTGATAAGGAGATGCAATTCTATGATTAACATCATATTTAGCAAGCATTTTACGGAAAGCACCATGAATAAAATGTGAACCACCATCAGTCATTAAATATCTAGGGACTCCAAACCTCGGGAAAATAACTTCCTTAAGCATTTTAATAGAAGTGTTATGATCAGCACTACTAGTTGGAATAGCTTCTACCCACTTAGTAACATAATCAACAACAACTAGAATATGTGTTTATCCATTAGAGGCAGGAAAAGGTCCCATATAATCAAAGCCCCAAACATCAAACGGTTCAATAACAAGAGAATAATTCTTAGGCATTTCTTAACGTCTACTAATATTACCAATTCTTTGACATTCATCACAAGACAAGACAAACTTACGGGCATCCTTGAAGAGAGTAGGCCAATAAAAACCAGATTGCAATACCTTATGTGCAGTTCTATCTCCAGCGTGGTGTCCTCCATAAGACTCGGAGTGACACTTGCGTAGGATCTGTTCCTGTTCATGCTCAGGTACACAACGTCTAATAACACCATCTACTCCTTCTTTATAAACATGTGGGTCATCCCAAAAGTAATGTCTTAAATCATAGAAGAACCTTTTCTTTTGTTGGTATGTGAAGCTAGGGGGTATAAATTTAGCAAAAATATAATTAGCATAATCAGCATACCATGGAGTACTACGAGAAGTACTTATAACATTTAATTGTTCATCAGGAAAGCTATCATTAATAGGTAGTGGGTCATCAAGAATATTTTCTAACCTAGACAAGTTGTCTACAATGGGATTCTCAGCTCCCTTTCTATCAACAATATGCAAATCAAATTCTTGTAGCAAGAGAACCCATCTAATAAGTCTAGGTTTAGCATCTTTCTTTTCCATAAGATATTTAATAGCAGAATGATCAGTTTGAATAGTTACTTTAGAATCGACAATATAAGATCTGAACTTATCACAAGCAAATACAACTGCTAAAAGCTCTTTTTCAGTAGTAGCATAATTTCTTTGAGCATTGTCTAGAGTCTTACTAGCATAATGAATAACATCTAATTTCTTATCAACTCTTTGCCCTAGAACAACACCTACAACATAATCATTAGCATCACACATAATTTCAAAGGGTAGGTTCCAATCAGGTGGCTGAACAACAGGTGCAGAGACTAATGCTTTCTTAAGTATTTCAAATGCTTCTACACAATCATCATCAAAGACAAATGGTATATCTTTTTGCAATAAATTAGTCAGAGGCCGAGAAATTTTTGAGAAGTCCTTAATGAACCTCCTGTAAAATCCGGCGTGACCAAGGAAACTTCTTATACCTTTGATGTCCTTGGGACATGGCATCTTTTCAATAGCATCAACCTTGGCTTTATCAACTTCAATACCTCTTTCAGAAACTTTGTGGCCCAAGACAATACCTTCATTAACCATAAAGTGGCACTTCTCCCAATTCAAGACAAGATTAGTTTCTTCACATCTCTGCAAAACTCGATCAAGATTGCTCAAGCAATCATCAAAAGAGGAACCATAGACGGAAAAGTCATCCATGAAAACCTCACAAATCTTTTCACAAAAGTCAGAGAATATAGCCATCATGCATCTTTGAAAGGTAGCAGGTGCATTACATAAACCAAAAGGCATACATCTATAAGCAAAAGTACCAAAAGGGCATGTAAAAGTAGTCTTTGATTGATCTCTAGCCGGCACAGGTATTTGAGAGAAACCAGAATAACCATCTAGAAAGCAATAGTGTGTATGTTTGCATAATCTTTCTAGCATTTGATCAATAAAAGGTAAGGGGTAATGATCTGTCTTAGTAGCTTTATTTAATTTGCGGAAATCAATTACCATCCTATAGCATGTGATAATTCTTTGTGGAATCAATTCATCTTTATCATTAGGAACAACAGTAATACCTCCCTTCTTAGGGACACAATGGACAGGACTTACCCACTCACTATCAGCAGCGGGATAGATTATACCTGCCTCCAGAAGCTTTAGTATTTCTTTCCTTACCACTTCTTTCATTTTAGGATTCAGACGTCGTTGAGGATCACGAACTGGTTTGGCATCTGCTTCCAAATTTATTTTATGTTGACATAGAGTGGGACTAATGCCGTTAAGATCATCAAGAGTATATCCAATAGCAGCATGATGCTTCTTCAGAGTTTTCAATAATCTTTCTTCTTCATGCTCTGAAAGGTTAGCACTAATAATAACATGATATATCTTCTTTTCATCAAGAAAAGCATATTTAAGATTATCTGGCAAAGGTTTAAGCTCAAACACGGGATCACCCTTGGGTGGAGGAGGATCCCCTAAAATTTCAATAGGCAAATTGTGATGCAGAATAGGTTCCTGTTTAAAGAATACTTCATCTATTTCCCTTCTTTCATTCATGAACATATCATTTTCATGGTTTAGCAAATAGTGTTCTAAAGGATCACTAGGAGGTACGACAATAGAAGCAAGACCAATAATTTCATCCTTACTAGGTAATTCTTCCTCATGATGTTGTTTACTAAATTTAGAGAAATTAAACTCATGAACCATATCATCTAAGCCAACAGTAACAACATTCTTTCTGCAATCTATGGTAGCATTGATAGTATTTAAGAAGGGTCTACCAAATATAATGGGACAAAAACTATCTTGTGGGGAAGTAAGAACAAGAAAATCAGCAAGATATTTAGTTTTCCCACACAAGACTTCAACATCTCTAACAATTCCAATTGGTGAAATAGTATCTGTATTGGCAAGTTTAATTGTGACATCAATATCTTCTAACTCAACAGGTGCAATTTCATTCTTAATTTCTTTGTATAAGTAATGAGGTATAACACTAGCACTAGCACCCATATCACATAAGCCATGATAACAATGATCTCCTATTTTAACAGAAATAACAGGCACACCTACCATAGGTCTATGTTTATCTTTAGCACAAGGTTTAACAATTCTAGCAGTTTCACCTTTGAACTGAATAACATGCCCATCAATATTATCAGACAAGAGATCTTTAACAATAGCAATATTAGGTTCTACTTTAACTTGCTCAAGAGGTGTATAAGTTCTAATATTGCTTTTACAAACAACAGTTGAAGCTTTAGCATGATCCTTTATTCTAACAGGGAAAGGTGGTTTCTCAATATAAGAAGTAGGAACAATAGGATCATTATAAGTGACAGTCTTTTCTTCAACTTTAATAGGTGCAGCTACTTTTACTTCTATGGGAGGATGATATTTAAACCACTTCTCCTTAGGGAGATCAACATAAGTAGCAAAAGATTCATAGAAAGAAGCTACTATCTCAGTGTCAAGTCCATATTTAGTGCTAAACTTACGGAAAATATCGGTATCCATAAAAGATTTAACACAATCAAACTTAGGTGTCATACCTAACTCCTTACCTTCGTCGAGGTCCCAATCTTCAGAGTTGCGTTTAATTCTATCCAATAAATTCCATCTGAATTCAATAGTCTTCATCATAAAAGAGCCAGCACAAGAAGTATCGAGCATGGTGCGATTGTTTTTAGAAAGCCGAGCATAAAAACTTTGCATAATTATTTCTCTCGGGAGCTCATGATTGGGGCATGAATATAACTTTGATTTAAGCCTCCCCCAAGCTTGAGCGATGCTTTCTCCTTCGCGAGGCCAGAAATTATATATATGATTGCGATCACGATGAACAAGATGCATAGGGTAATACTTTTGATGAAATTCCAACTTCAATCTTTTATAGTCCCATGATCTCATATCATCACATAGCCTATACCATATCAATGCGTCTCCCTTCAAAGATAAAGGGAAGACCTTCTTCTTAGCAACATCATCGGGTATACCTGCAAGCTTAAATAATCCACAAACTTCATCCACATATATTAAGTGCTCATTAGGATGCTTTGTTCCATCTCCTGTAAAAGGATTAGCTAGCAGTTTTTCTATCATACCCGAAGGATACTCATAAGGAATTTCATTTTCAATAGGTTCAGTAGGTTGAGGAGCAACTATTTGCTCTACTGGTCGGGGTGAAGATACCCCAAACAAGCCCCTCGGAGAATTACTTTCCATAGTAACAAGTGACAGTAAATTTCAGCACACTATATAAATTTTTCCTTACCAAATTCCACCTACCAAAGGCGCTACACTCCCCGGCAACGGCGCCAGAAAAGAGTCTTGATGACCCACAAGTATAGGGGATCTATCGTAGTCCTTTCGATAAGTAAGAGTGTCGAACCCAACGAGGAGCAGAAGGAAATGATAAGTGGTTTTCAGTAAGGTATTCTCTGCAAGTACTGAAATAAGTGGTAACAAATAGTTTTGTGATAGGATAAATTGTAACGAGCAACAAGTAACAAAAGTAAATAAAGTGCAGCAAGGTGGCCCAATCCTTTTGTAGCAAAGGACAAGCCGGAACAAACTCTTATAATAGGAAAAGCGCTCCCGAGGACACATGGGAATATTGTCAAGCTAGTTTTCATCACGTTCATATGATTCGCGTTCGATACTTTGATAATTTGATATGTGGGTGGACCGGTGCTTGGGTGCTGTTCTTACTTGAACAAGCATCCCACTTATGATTAACCTCTATTGCAAGCACCCGCAACTACAACAGAAGTATTGAGGTAAACCTAACCATACCATGAAACATATGGATCCAAATCAGCCCCTTACGAAGCAACGCATAAACTAGGGTTTAAGCTTCTGTCACTCTAGCAACCCATCATCTACTTATTACTTCCCAATGCCTTCCTCTAGGCCCAAATAATGGTGAAGTGTTATGTAGTCGACGTTCACATAACACCACTAGAGGCTAGACAACATACATCTTATCAAAATATCAAACGAATACCAAATTCACATGACTACTCATAGCAAGACTTCTCCCTTGTCCTCAGGAACGAACGTAATTACTCACAAAGCATATTCATGTTCATAATCATAGGGGTAATAATATGCATATAGGATCTGAACATATGATCTTCCACCAATTAAGCCAACTAGCATCAACTACAAGGAGTAATCAACACTACTAGCAACCTACTAGCACCAATCCCGGACTTTGAGACAAGAATTGGATACAAGAGATGAACTAGGGTTTGGAGATGAGATGGTTCTGGTGAAGATGTTGATGGAGATTGCCCTCTCCCGATGAGAGGAGCGTTGGTGATGACGATGGTGATGATTTCCCCCTCCCGGAGGGAAGTTTCCCGACAGAACAGCTCCGCCGGAGCTCTAGATTGGATCCGCCAAGGTTCCGCTTCGTGGCGGCGGATTCTCGTCCCGAAAAGTTCCTCCTATTTTTTCTCATCGAAAGACCTCATATAGGAGAAGATGGGTGTCGGAGAGCCACCAGGGGGCCCACGAGGTAGGGGGGCGCGCCCTAGGGGTGGGGGCGCCCCCCACCCTCGTGAGCAGGGTGTGGGCCCCCTGGCCTTCATCTTTGGCGTGGATTTTTCTTTATTTCTTTTAAGACGTTTCGTGGAGTTTCAGGACTTTTGGAGTTGCGCAGAATAGGTCTCTAATATTTGCTCCTTTTCCAGACCAGAATTCCAGCCGCCAGCATTCTCCCTCCTTATGTAAACCTTGTAAAATAAGAGAGAATAGCCATAAGTATTGTGATATAAAGTGAAATAACAGTCCATAATGCAATAAATATTGATATAAAAGCATGATGCAAAATGGACGTATCACTCCTCTTGAGAATAACCCGCCTAACATGGAAGATACAAACAACCCTAGTTGATACATGAGCTATTCAAGCATACAAAACAGAATGTTTATTTGAAGGTTTAGAGTTTGGCACATACAAATTTACTTGGAACGGCGGGTAGATACCGTATATAGGTAGGTATGCTGGACTCATATGGAACAACTTTGGGGTTTATGGAATTGGATGCACAAGTAGTATTCCCGCTTAGTTCAAGTGAAGGCTAGCAAAAGACTGGGAAGCGACCAGCTAGAGAGCGACAACAGTCATGAACATGCATTAAAATTAATCAACACCGAATGTAAGCATGAGTAGGATATAGTGCACCGTGAACATAAATATCGTAGAGGCTATGTTGATTTTGTTTCAACTACATGCATGAACATGTGCCAAGTCAAGCCACTCAAATCGTTCAAAAGAGGATACCACCCTATCATACCACATCACAACCATTTTAATAGTATGTTGGCACGCAAGGTAAACCATTATAAGCTCCTAGCTAATTAAGCATGGCATAAGAAACTATAATCTCTAATTGTCATTGCAAACATGTTTCATTCATAATAGGCTGAATCAGGAACGATGGACTAATCATATTTACAAAAACAAGAGAGGTCGAGTTCATACCAGCTTTTCTCATCTCAATAAGTCCATCATATAATCATCATTATTGCATTTCACTTGCACGACCGAATAGTGTGGATAATAATAATAGTGCACGTGCATTGGACTAAGCTAGAATCTGCAAGCATTCAATTCAAGAGAGAAGGCAAGGTAATATGGGCTCTTTGTTAGATCAACGATAATGCATATAAGAGCCACTCAACATTTTCATTATGGTCTTCTCCTATCGACCCCCAAATAACAAGAAATAAATAAAACTATTTACACGGGAAAGCTCCCAACAAGCAAAAGAAGAACGAGAAATCTTTTTGGGTTTTCTTTTTAGTTACTACTACAAGCATGGAAAGTAAACTAATTAAGGGCTACAACTAAATTTATTATTTTTTGTTTTTCTTAAGGTTTATTAAACACACAAGAAGAAAGCATAAAAAGGAAAATAAACTAGCATGGATGATACAATGAAAAAGTATGAGCACCGACAACTAGCAATGAGTGTGTGAACATAAATGTAATGTCGGTGATAAATACGTACTCCCCCAAGCTTAGGCTTTTGGCCTAAGTTGGTCTATGGCCACGGCTGGCCTGGAGGATATCCAAAGTAATAGTTGGGGTCGTACTGTGAAGAAGCCTCAGATTGCCACTGGTTGGCAATCACCTCCGGATCCCACTGGTAATCAGACTGTCGTGGAGGATCAAATTGTGGTTCTGGCTCTGACTCTGTAGCTGATGTAGGGTTCTGGTAGGCGTGAATGGGCTCCAATGGAACAAGGTACTTGCCTGTAGATAAATCAAACAAGGAAGGAGCAGGCAAGGTAATAGTCTCAGGATGATTTTTACCAAATATTAATTTGTACTTAAACACCTTTTCCCTATTCTTAACAATAAAATCATGTGCTACCATACTCTTATAATCTAGATAAATAGGAGGCAACAATTTCTCTTCCTTCTCATAATGCCTAATAGATATGTTAAAGTGTGCAGCGAGGCGCGAGGCGAGGATGCCTCCAAGGACAGGGCCCTTAGTACGGTTAAGATTTAACTGCTTTGCAACAATAGCGCCCATACTAAATGTGTCATCACAAAATAAGGCATGTCACAAAATAAAAATATCAAGGGCACTCAGGTTTCCACAGTTTCCGCGCCCAATTAAGCATCTACTAGCAAATATAGCAAAGTAACGTAGAACAGGAAAGTGTACACTAGTAATTCGTGCGTCGGAAACTTTCCTCGTCCCCCCTACAACAATGCTATCAATAAACCCATCCACATCGTCACAATGTGGTTCCTCTATGCTGCCCTCGTAAGGGATCAAACAAACCCGACAAAAATCACGAAGTGACATCTCCTTATGCTCATCATATAAATAAAATTCCACCATAGGTGGTGAGCTCCTAGCATGGAAATGAAAGTTTTGCACAAAGATATTGGTGAGTAAGAGATACTGTTCGCGTTGGTCGTGGAGGAAAGCGGCGAGGCCTGCATTATCAGCCAATTCATAGAAATCATCATAAATCCCAGCTGCTCTCAAGAAATCATCACAAGGCCATTCACATGGCCGAACCTCCGCGGTGCGAGGAGGATTATATTTGGGCTTCTTATCCTCCTCACTTTGCTTATCCTTTGAGCTTCGGCTCAATGATCCCCTAAAATATCTCTTCATCTTTTTCTGAAAATTTCTGAATTTTTTAGTAACTTCAAAATAAAAGTGAACCAAACTCAACAAAATTGATAGCAACTACTCCTACAAGTGCCTAGAGGCAATATCATGCATCAAAAATACTTTTGACCATATAAATTTGACATGCAAGCTCAAGAACAGGTCACCTAAGCAACAAAAATATGCAATGAATAAAGCACTAGAACAAAAACTAATTGGACCATTGGAGGAGTCACATACCAAGGAACAATCCCCCAAAGCAGTTTTTTGAATGGAGCTTTGAGCAAGGAGATCGAAAATGGCAGTAAAATGAGCTTGGACTCGGGTTTGAGCTGGTTGGTGATTTTTGTGGGAGGAAGGAGTGTGTGGTAGCTGGAATAAGTGGAGGGGAACCACCATGGGCCCACGAGGCAGGGGGCGCGCCCTCCACCCTCGTGGCCAGGTGCTTGCTCCCCCTAGTGTGTTTTCAGTGCCAGATATTCTCAAATATTTCAGAAAAAAACATATTTAATTTTCAGGGCATTTGGAGAACTTTTATTTTCAGGGCATTTTCGGGGTATTTTTTATTGCATTGATAATTCAGAAAACAGACGGAAATTACTATTTTTGCTTTATTTGATATAAATAACAGAAAGTAAAAAGAGGGTACAGAGAGTTGTGTTTTCTAAATTCATCCATCTCATGCTCATCAAAAAGAATCCACTAGCAAGGTTGATCAGGTCTTGTTAACAAACTCATTCCAAATAACATGGAACCGGAGAATTTTCAAATAACACTAGGTTACCTCAACGGGGATATGCATGTCCCCAACAATAAGAATATCATATTTCTTCTTGACAGTAGGAAGAGGAAATTCAAAACCTCCAAAAATAATCGATGGAATTTTTCTAATAGAGTTTATACTATGAACTTTAGGTTGTTTCCTCGAAAAGTGTACCGTATGCTCATTGCCATTAACATGAAAAGTGACATTGCCTTTGGTGCAATCAATAACAGCCCCTGCAGTATTCAAAAATGGGTCTTCCAAGAATAATAGACATACTATCGTCCTCGGGAATATCAAGAATAACAAAGTCTGTTAAAATAGTAACGTTTGCAACCACAACAGGCACATCCTCACAAATACCTACAGGTATAGCAGTTGATTTATCAGCCATTTCCAAAGATATTTCAGTAGGTGTCAACTTATTCAAATCAAGTCTACAATATAAAGAGAGAGGCAAAACACTAACACCGGCTCCAAGATCACATAAAGCAGTTTTAACATAGTTTCTTTTAATGGAGCATGGTATAGTTGGTACTCTGGGATCTCCTAGTTTCTTAGGTATTCCACCCTTAAAAGTATAATTAATTAGCAAGCATGGTGGAAATTTCAGCTTTCGGTATCTTTCTTTTATTAGTAAGAATTTCTTTCATATATTTAGCATAAGGATTCATTTTAAGCATATCAGTCAAACGCATACGCAAAAAGATAGGTCTAATCATTTCAGCAAAGCGCTCAAAATCCTCATCATCCTTTTTCTTGGATGGTTTAGGAGGAAAAGGCATGGGTTTTTGAACCCATGGTTCTCTTTCTTTACCGTGCTTCCTAGCAACAAAGTCTCTCTTATCATAACGTTGATTCTTTGATTGTGGGTTATCAAGATCAACAGCAGGTTCAATCTCTACATCATTATTATTGCTAGGTTGAGCATCGACATGAACATCATCATTAACATTATTACTAGGTTCATGTTCATTACCAGATTGTGTTTTAACATTAGAAATAGAGATACCATTAGGATTCTCAGGTGTGTCAATAACAGGTTCACTAGAAGCATGCAAAGTCCTATCATTTTTCTTTTTCTTCCTCTTAGAAGGACTAGGTGCATCAATATTATTTCTCTGAGAATCTTGCTTAATTCTCTTAGGATGGCCCTCAGGATACAAAGGTTCCTGAGTCATTTTACCACCTCCAGTCATAACTCTAATAGCATTATCATTTTTCTTACTATTTAATTCATTGAGCAAATCATTCTGAGCTTTAAGTACTTGTTCTACTTGAGTGGTAACCATAGAAGCATGTTTACTAATAAGTTTAAGTTCACCTTTAATATTAGCCATATAATCACCCAAGTGTTCAAGCATATCAGCATTGTGTTTCAGTTGTCTACCAACATAAGCATTGAAGTTTTCTTGTTTAACCATAAAGTCATCAAACTCATCCAAGCATGGGCTAGCAAACTTAGTAAATGAGATTTCAGCTTTATCATATCTATAGAGAGAATTTACCTACCTGTGTCGGGTTATCAAGACCATGTACTTCTTCAACAGGCGGTAAATTAAGACCATGTATTTCTTCAATAGGAGGTAAATTCTTAACATCTTCAGCTTTAATGCCTTTTTCTTTCATAGATTTCTTTGCCTCTTGCATATCTTTAGGACTGATAAATAGAATACCCCTTTTCTTCGGAGTTGGCTCAGGAGTTGGTTCAGGAATTGGATCAGGGATTGGATCAGGAAGTGTCCAATTATTTTCATTAGTCAACATATTATTCAATAGACTTTCAGCTTCATCTGGTGTTCTTTCCCTGAAAACACAACCAGCACAACTATCCAGGTGGTCTCTAGAAGCATCGGTTAGTCCATTATAAAAGATATCAAGTATTTCATTTTTCTTAAGAGGATGATCATGCAAAGCATTAAGTAATTGGAGAAGCCTCCCCAAGCTTGTGGGAGACTCTCTTCTTCAATTTGCACAAAATTATATATTTCCCTTAAAGAAGCTTGTTTCTTATGAGCGGGGAAATATTTAGCAGAGAAGTAATAAATCATATCCTAGGGACTACGCACACAACCAGGACCAAGAGAATTAAACCATGTCTTAGCATCACCCTTTAATTAGAACGGAAATAATTTAAGGATATAATAATAGCGAGTTTTCTCATCATTAGTGAACAGGGTGGCTATATCATTTAATTTAGTAAGATGTGCCACAACAGTTTCAGATTCATAGCCTCAGAAAGGATCAGATTCAACCAAAGTAATTATATTAGGACCAACATAGAAATCATAATCCTTATTAGTAACAAAGATAGGTGAAGTAGCATAAGCAGGATCATATTTCATTCTAGCATTCAGAGTTTTTTGTTTTAGCTTAGCTAATAATTTCTTAAGATCACTCCTATCATTGCAAGCAAGAAAATCTCCAACAGTTTCTTCATCCATAACACAGCCCTCAGGCACAATAGGTAATTCATATCTAGGGGGAGAATCTTCATCATCACTTTCATCAGTATTATCAGTTTCAATAATTTCATTCTCTCTATGTAACACCCACGATGCGGCTATATCTCCCACATGTCGGAGCATGACTTAGAGGCATAACCGCATTGTAGGCAATGTCGCAAGAGGGGTAATCTTTACACATCCCATGTACTGAATAAAAAAAGAGGTACATAGTTGGCTTACAATCGCCACTTCACACAATACATAAATATAGCATTACAATCATCCAGATACAATCAAGGTCCGACTACGGAACCAAAATAAAAACAACCCCAAATGCATAAGATCCCCGATCGCCCCAACTAGGCTCCACTACTGATCGTCTGGAAAGGAAACGTAGTATCGTCCTGAGTCCTCATCAAACTCCCACTTGAGCTCAGTCGTATCTCCTGAAATGGTATCATCGGCACCTGCATCTGGTTTTGGAAGCAATCTGTGAGTCACGGGGACTCAGCAATCTCACACCCTCGCGATCAAGACTATTTAAGCTTATGGGTAGGTAAAAGGTATGAGGTGGAGCTGCAACAAGCACTAGCATATATGGTGGCTAACATACGCAAATGAGAGCGAGAAGAGAAGGCGAAGCACGTTCGAGAATCTATGATCAAGAAGTGATCCTAGACTACTTACGTTCAAGCATAACACGAGATCGTGTTCTCTTCCCGGACTCCACCGAAAAGAGACCATCACGGCTACACATGCTATTGATTCATTTTAATTAAGTTAAGTTTCAGGTTTTCTACAACCGGATATTAACAAATTCCCATCTGCCCAAAACCGTAGGGACAACTTTCGAAAGTTCAATTCCCTGCAGGGGTGTCCCAACTTAGCCCATCACAAGGTCTCACAGTCAACGAAGGATATTCCTTCTCCCAGGACGACCCAATCAGACACAGAATCCCGGTTACAAGACATCTCGACAATGGCAAAACAAGTCCAGCAAAGCTCCCGAATGTGCCGACAAATCCCGATAGGAGCTGCACATATCTCGTTCTTAGGACACACCGGATGAGCGCTCTGTATAACTAAAACCAAACCTCGGGTTTCCCCAAGGGGGCACTGCAAAGGACTCTAGTTTGGACCAACACTCAGAGGAGCACTGGCCCGGGGGTTTAAAATAAAGATGACCCTTGAGTCCGCGGAACCCAAGGGAAAAAGGCTAGGTGGCGAATGGTAAAACCAAGGTTGGGCCTTGCTGGAGGAGTTTTATTCAAGGCGAACTGTCAAGGGGTTCCCATTATAACCCAACCGCGTAAGGAACACAAAATCAAGGAACATAACACCGGTATGATGGAAACTAGGGCGACAAGAGTGGAACAAAACACCAGGCATAAGGCCGAGCCTTCCACCCTTTACCAAGTATATAGATGCATTAAAGTAGACAAGATATAATAGTGATATCCCAACAATAATCATGTTCAAACAAGGAACAAACTCCAATCTTCACCTGCAACTAGCAACGCTATAAGAGGGGCTGAGCAAAGCGGTAACATAGCCAAACAAAGGTTTGATAGGACAAGGTGGGCTGGAGGTTTGACATGGCAATATGGGAGGCATGATAAAGCATGTGGTAGGTATCGTAGCATAGGCATAGCAATAGAGCAAGCAACTAGCAAGCAAAGATAGAAGTGATTTCGAGGGTATGGTCATCTTGCCTGCAAAGTTCTCCGAGTTGACGTAAGCTTGATCCTCGTAAGCATACTCAATGGGTTCCTCGATCGCGTACTTGTCTCCCGGCTCTACCCAAAGCAAGAACACAAGCAAAGGGAACCACGATCAACCACGGTGCAATGCGCAAGCAACATGATGCAAAACATGGCATGATATGCGGGATGTGATATGCAATGCATATGCGTGCTTCGGAAGGAAAAGATTGAACCAGGCCTCAACTTGGAAAACCAAGAGTGCCGCTGGAAAGATCAGTTGATTTTGGTCGAAATCGATATAAGGATCACCGGAATCGGATGCACAGTTTGCAAAAGGCAAGCAAAACAATAATGGCACAAAGCTGCGATTAATAGCACGATGCCATCTAAATGCATCAAGAAAATTAAGCTACTGCACTCTAACATAGCAACAAAGCACACGGCAGTGATCCACTCAAGATGCTTGACAAAATATGAACACTAAGCTACAGCTAATTCACACAATAGCAGGTTCAAACAAGCATGGCAAAAGTGCAAAAGATATCAGGTTCATAGACTTAGTGAAAATAACATGTCAGGATTTAACATCAGGAAGCAATGTTTAGAGCAAGAAAACAACATGCTACAGGAACATATCATGGAAAAACAAGGCATGGAATGAAACTACTCAAAGCATATAACAAAAGTCCCTTACTGACCATAAGCCAAAAGGGATCAGAAGATACAATGGCAACCATGTAAACATAGCAAGTTTCGTTAACAGATTCAGACTTAGCAGAAAACTGGACATGGCAGAAACAGAGTTACGTAGGCATGTTTGCGAGCTCGATGCACTCACCACAAGGAATTGCATGACAAACTAAGCATATACCCAGCAAGAAGACATGATCAAGTAGCTAACCATGGCAAGAACCAACTCATAGCATGCATGGATCAACTACAACAACCTCGGCAAAATTGCTTAACACGTAAACAATCTGCCAGGAACATTTTATAGCACACGTAGAGTAAGATTGAGTCATGCTAGGGGACTCCATAATTGCAACCAAAGACATGGATGGATAGAGCATAATAATATCTAAAAATTATCCTTACTGAACATGCTCAGAAGAGGCATGGATCACTCTGTAGCAACAAGAATACATGGCATAAAAATAACATCAGGGAAATGACTTAGAAGAATTCTAAGTCCCTGAAATCAGCAACATCATGAGAGCTACTTTGCATGCTTGTGCTAGTCACCACAATGATCACAAAATACATGGCATACACCCCTGTAAAGATGGCATGGCATAGCCCCAAAACACATGTAGGGCTCAAGTTCATATGAGGCACACATTAATCATGGCAAAAATGACAAATGTCCATAATCTATTAAGAATCAGAACCTAACATTACATAGCACTCTTGCAACAGCATTTAGGGCATCAAGATGAACTCAAATGAACATGGTGTAATGGAATGAAATGAAGTGCACATCCAGACAAACAATTTGATATGCTACACGCCCAAAACGGAGCTACGGATGCAAAGTTATGATGCGATGAAGATAGCTAAAAATGTTGGGGACATGGGCAGAAAACAGAGTCAACCTCTAGGGTTTCTCTCATATCTGGATCGGGGCAACACGCTTTATGAGGTTCGCCGTAACAGTAGCTGCGGTGGCGGTCGGAGTTGAAGGAGCTCGCCGACGCGAGGGTACTTGCCGTATCCGGCTCATCGGAGGGCGGCGCCGGAGTCGGTGAGGGGGCGCGGGCCCGGACCTCGGGGCGGCGGAGGCGGCGGCGGACGAGGCCGGGACGAGGCGGCAGACGGCGAGCTGGGCGGCGGAGTCCTTCTGGCGGCGGCGCGGTGAGGTCAACACCGGCGCGGGCGAGCGGCGCGAGGAGGCGGGCTGCGCGGGCGAGCCGGGTGGGCGGCGGCGGTGCGCGGGCCGGGAGGGCCCCACCTGGGCCCCGGCGGGCCGGCACAGCGATGTGGGTGCGCGTCTCGGTGAACCAGCGGGCGACACGTGGCGGCGGACACGTCCGGCCGGTGGAGATTTCGTCCGGCGGCGGAGAGGGGAATTAGGTTTGGGTTTCATCCGCAAATTTCAGGGGGATGGACCTATTTATAGATAGAAGGAGCTAGGAGGCTCCAAATGGAGTGCGGTTTTCGACCACGCGATCATGATCGAATGATCGAGAGGATGGAGGGGGTTTAGCCGGGCTTTGGGCCACTTTGGAGAGGTGTTGGGCTGCAACACACACGAGGCTTTTACGGTTCCTCGATTAACCGTTGGAGTATCAAACGAAGTCCAAATGGTACGAAACTTGACAGGCGGTCTACCGGTAGTGAACCAAGGCCGCTTGGAAAGTCTCGATCCAATCCGAGAACGTTTAACACCCACATACGAAAAGAGGCAAAAGGGGACGCTGGAGGACATAGGAGTGCCGAAATGCAAAACGGACAACGGGGAAAATGCTCGGATGCATGAGACGAACACGTATGCAAATGCGATGCACATGATGACATGATATGAGATGCATGACATGGACAAATTGCAAAACAAAGACAAAACCCAACCACGAGGGAATATCATAACTTAGTGCCGGAAATGGCAAGAGTTGGAATACAAATATGGCAAGTTACATACGGGGCGTTACAACACTCCACCACTACGAAAGGATCTCGTCCCAAGATCTAGGACTGGAAAAACTCCGGATATTCGGAACGGAGGTGGTCCTCGCGTTCCCAGGTGGCTTCATGGTAGGAATGATGTGACCACTTCACTTTCAGGAATTTGATAGACTTGTTGCGAGTCTTGCGCTCAGTTTCTTCAAGAATAGCAATAGGATGCTCATGATAAGATAGGTCTTCTTGGAGATCAATCTCTTCGAAGTTGATGGTGCGGTTAGGAGTCTTGAAACACTTGCGAAGCTGAGACACATGAAACACGTCGTGCACGTATGCAAAGTTAGACAGAAGCTAAAGTTGATAGGCGAGATCGCCTCTTTTGCCAATGATCTTGAAAGGACCCACGTATCTAGGGGCAAGCTTCCCTTTGATACCGAAGCGACGAGTACCTTTCATTGGAGAGACGCGGAGGTAGACATGGTCTCCGATCTCGAAAACCAAGTCACGATGCTTGCTATCATAGTAACTCTTCTGGCGCGATTGCGCGGCTTTGAGATTTTCACGAATGACTTTGCACATTTCTTCAGCCTCTGTGATCAAGTCATTTCCAAGAAGTTGGCGTTCACCAGTCTCTGACCAGTTAACAGGAGTACAACACTTTCTGCCATAGAGAATCTCGAATGGGGCCTTGCCCGAACTCGCTTGGAAGCTGTTGTTGTAGGATAACTCGGCATATGGAAGACAATCTTCCCACTTCATGCCAAAAGAAATGACACATGCCCTGAGCATATTTTCAAGAATTTGATTGACTCGCTCGACTTGGCCACTAATTTGGGGATGAAAGGCTGTGCTGAAGCGAATGTTGGTGCCCATGGCCTTATGAAAAGAATCCTAGAACTTAGAGGTAAAGATGCTTCCACGATCTGAAGATATCAACTGCGGAATGCCATGAAAGGAGACAATCCTGGAGGTATATAGCTCTGCCAACTGAGCTGCTGTGATAGATTCTTTGATAGGCAGAAAATGAGCCACTTTAGTGAGCTTGTCGATGACAACGAAGATAGCATCATTGCCATGCTTGGACTTGGGAAATCCAGTCACGAAGTCCATCTCAATATGGCCAAACTTCCATTCTGGAATGGCAAGAGGTTGGAGGAGACCAGCTGGCCGTTGGTGTTCTACTTTCACTCTTCTGCAGACATCACATTTATTCACGAACTGAGCAATCTCGCGCTTCATTCGAGTCCACCAATACGACTGCTTGAGGTCATGTTACATCTTTGTACTCCCCGGATGAATAGAGAGGAGTGAATTGTGAGCCTCGTTCATAATGACTTTACGAAGGTCACCCTTAGGAACAACAATGTGATCCTTGAAGAATAGAGTATCCTTGTCATCAAGGCGATATCACTTATACTTAGGTTGGCTCTTGGCAATCCCAATCTTCACCTTCTTCACCATAGCATCAAGAAGTTGAGCCTCACGAATCTGATCTTCCAAAGTAGGAGAGACTTGGAGGTTGGCAAGGAATCCTTGAGGAACAACTTGGAGATTAAGTTTGCGGAAAGCTTCACAAAGCTCTGTTTGGTAGGGCTTGAGAATCAAACTGTTGCAGTAAGCCTTCCTGCTCAAAGCGTCAGCAATGACATTGGCCTTGCCTAGAGTATATTCGATACTCGGATTATACTCTTGAATCATTTCGACCCAATGAGTCTGCCTGAGGTTGAGGTTGGGCTGAGTGAAGATGTACTTGAGACTCTTATGATCAGTGAAGATGTCCACTTTCCTTCCCAACAAGAGATGTCTCCATGTTAAAAGAGCATGGACAACTGCCGCCAACTCGAGGTCATGAGTGGGGTAGTTCTTTTCGTTGGGCTTCAACTAGCGAGAGGTATAGGCCACAACTTTCTTGTCTTGCATTAACACATCACCGAGACCTTGAAGGGAAGCATCACAGAAAACCTTGAATGGTTTGGATTCATCAGGAGGAGTCAGAACTGGAGCTGTGACTAACTTCTCTTTGAGGGTGTTGAAAGCGATGTCACATTCAGGCGTCTAGACATACTTCACATGCTTCTGGAGGAGGTTGGAAAGAGGCTTCGCGATCTTAGAGAAATTGCCAACGAACCTTCGACAATAGCTTGCGAGCCCAAGGAAGATGCGGAGTTGCTTCACATTCGGAGGCGGTTCCCAATTCACAATTGCAGACACCTTCTTAGGATTAACAGCTATGCCCTTGGCGGAGATGATATGCCCAATGTAGAGAACCTCATCGAGCCAAAACTCACACTTTGAAAACTTCGCATAGAACTGATGTTCTCTGAGTTTGTCCAGCACCAATCTCAAGTGCTTGGCATGATCCTCTTTGTTCTTGGAAAAGACCAAAATGTCATCGAGATAGACCAAGACGAAGTCATTTGTGTAGGGGTTGAAGATGAAGTTCATCATACGAGAGAATGTTGGAGGAGCGTTGACAAGGTCGAAAGACATGACAGTGTATTCATATGAACCATAGCTTGTTCTGAATGCTGTCTTGGGGATATCTTGTTCACGAATGTGAATCTGATGATAGCCCATACGGAGGTCAAGCTTGGAGAATACTTGAGCACCTTTGAGTTGTTTGAAAAGCTCATTGATGTTGGGAAGTGGGTACTTGTTCTTTATGGTCTTCTTGTTCAATGGACGGTAGTCGACACAAAGTCGGTCCGTTCCATCCTTCTTCTTGACAAAAAGAACACCACAACCCCATGGAGAAGAACTTGGTCGGATGAGACCCATACACTCTTGTATATCGAGTTGTTTCTTCAGCTCCTTCAACTCTTCAGGTCCAAACTTGTAAGGACGTTTGCAAACAGGTTCCGTGCCAGGCTCAAGATCGATGACGAATTCAACTGGCCGGTGAGGAGGCATTCTTGGAAGCTCTTATGGAAAGACGTCTTGATATTCACAAACGACTGGAATCTGAGAGATGTCATCCAACTCACCCTTCTCATTGAGAGAAAACAGTCGAATGGTGTCATCACGAGCGGCAAAGACAATCACATCCTCAGACGAGTGTGTCAATTGAATCTGCCTGGTAGCACAATCAAGCTGAGCCTTGTGCTTAGAAAGCCAGTCCATTCCGAGAATTAGATCAATATCTGAGTTGCCAAGAACAATTGGAGAGGACAAAAACTTATAGTCGCCCAACGTGATAGAAACATCCGAGACACAGATATTAGCTATCATTTGCTTGCCCGGGGACACAATTGATAAAGATCTTGGCAAATGTTGATAATCACACTCATACTTTGATGGAAAAGGTTTAGAAATGAAACAATGCGATGCACCAGTGTCAAAAAGAACTTTTGTAGGAATATCGTTAACAGGAAGGTTACCCATGATCACTTCTGAAGAGTCCTCTGCCTGAGCTGCGTTCATCATGTTGACCTTTGCAAACTTGGGATTATGCTTGACCACTGCAGTGCTGGCAGATCTCACAAGAGGAGGAGGAAGACGCCCTCGATGCGGCTGTATCTCCCACGTGTCGAAGCACGACTTAGAGGCATAACCGCATTGAAAGCAATGTCGCAAGTGAGGTAATCTTCACAACAACCCATGTAAATAAATAAAGGGGAAAAGTACATAGTTGGCTTACACTCGCCACATCACACAAATACATAAATAAGTCATTACAATCATCCAATACACTCAAGGTCCGACTACGGAACCAAAATGAAGATAAACCCCAAATGCAACATAGTCCCCGATCGCCCCAACTGGGCACCACTACTAATCATCTGGGAAAGACACGTAGTAACGACGAGAGTCTTCATCGAACTCCCACTTGAGCTCGGTCATATCATCTAGAACGGTATCTTTGGTCCCTGCATCTGGTTTGGAAGTAATCTGTGAGTCACGGGGACTCAGCAATCTCACACCCTCGCGATCAAGACTATTTAAGCTTATAGGTAAGGGAAAGGTATGATGTGGAGCTGCAGCAAGCGACTAGCATATATGGTGGCTAACATACGCAAAAGAGAGCGAGAAGAGAAGGCAAAAGCACGGTTGAACAACTATGATCAAGAAGTGATCCTAGAACAACCTACGTCAAGCATTACTCCAACACCGTGTTCACTTCCCGGACTTTGCCGAGAAGAGACCATCACGGTTACACACGCGGTTGGTGCATTTTACTTAAGTTAAGTTTCATGTTATCTACAACCGGACATTAACAAATTCCCATCTGCCCATAACCGCGGGCACGACTTTCAAAAGTTCAAATCCCTGCAGGGGAGTCCCAACTTAGCCCATCACAAGCTCTCACGGTCAACGAAGGATATTCCTTCTCCCAAGACATTCCGATCAGACTCGGCATCCCCGTTACAAGACATCCTCGACAATGGTAAAAAAGTCCAGCAGCACCGCCCGAATGTGCCGACAAATCCCGATAGGAGCTGCACATATCTCGTTCTCAGGGCACGCTCAGATTGTTCAAACTTCCGGTAGGCCAGCCCAGAGTTGCCCCTGGTGGCCACCGGCGGCTGACAAGGTGGACCAACACTCAGAGGAGCACTGGCCCAGGGGGGGGGGTTAATAAAGATGACCCCTGGGCTTTGGAAACCCAAGAGAAAAAGAGGCTAGGTGGCAAATGGTAAAACCAAGGTTGGGCATTGCTGGAGGAGTTTTATTCAAGGCGAACTGTCAAGGGGTTCCCATTATAACCCAACCGTGTAAGGAACGCAAAATCCGGGAACATAACACCGATATGACAGAAACTAGGGCGGCAAGAGTGGAACAAAACACTAGGCATAAGGCCGAGCCTTCCACCCTTTACCAAGTATATAGGTGCATTAAGATAAACAAGATAATATGGTGATATCCCAACAATAAACAAGTTCCAACAAAGAACGATCTCCAATCTTCACCTTCAACTAGCAATGCTATAAGAGGGGCTGAGCAAAGCGGTAACATAGCCAAACAACGGTTTGCCAGGACAAGGTGGGTTAGAGGTTTGACATGGCAATTTGGGAGGCATGATAAGCAAGTGGTAGGTATCGTAGCATAGGCATAGCAAAAGAGCGAGCATCTAGCAAGCAAAGATAGAAGTGATTTCGAGGGTATGGTCATCTTGCCTGCAAAGTTCTTAGAGTTGCCTTGATCCTCGTAAGCGTACTCAACGGGCTCCTTGTTCACGTACTCGTCTCCCGGCTCTTCCCAAGCAAGAACAACAAACAAAAAGGAACACAATCAACCACGTGCAATGCTCAAGCAACATGATGCAAACATGGTATGATATGCGGGATGCGATATGTGATGCATATGCAAGATTTGGAAAGGAAAGATTGAACCTGACCTCATCTCGGAAATCCAAGAGTGCCACTGGAAAGGTGAGGTGATTTCGGTTGAAATCGATATAAAGATCACCGGAATCGGATGCACGGTTTGGAAATGGCAAGCAAAACAAATATGGCACCGGTCTGCGATAATCAGCAAGTGACCATCTAAATGCATTAAGATAAATATGCTACAACACTCAAACATGGCAACCAAATACATGGCAGGGATCCACTCATGATGCTTGACAAAAGATGAACACTGAGCTACGGCTAATTCACGCATTAACAGGTTCAAACAAGCATGGAAAAAGTGCAAATGATAACAGGTTTCAGACTTGGGGAAATTAACATGTCAGGAATTTATCATCAGGAAGCAATCTTTAGAGCATGAAAACTACATGCTACAGGAACATATCATGGCAAAGCAAGGCATGGCATGAAGCTACTCAAAACATGTAATAAAAGTCCCTTAGTGACCATGAGCCAAAAAAGATCAGAAAATACAATTGCAAGCATGTGAACATAGCAAAAACATAAACAGATTCAGACTTAGTGAAAAACTGGAGCAAGCAAACAGATTAAGAAGTAGGCATGTTTACGAGGTCGATGCACTCACTACGAGGCATTGCATGACAAGCTAAGTATACACCCAGCAAATAGACTTGACATAGAAGCTAGACATGGCAAGAACAACAACATAGCATGCACGGATCAACTACAACAAGCTCGGCAAAATCGCTAAACATGTTAACAATCTGGCAGGAACAATTTATAGCAAAAGTAGAGCTCGATTGACTCAAGCTAGGGTGCTCCATAATTGCAAACAAAGACATGGATGGATAGAGCACCACAATATCTACAAAACTTCCTTACTGATCATGCCCAAAAGATGCTCGGATCACTAGGAAACAACATGAACATATGGCATAAAAACAATATCAGGACAAGGGCTTAGTGAAATTCTATGTCCCTGAAATCAGCATCATTGAGTAAGCTACTTTGCATGCTTGTGCTAGTCACCACAAAGATCACAAAAATACATGGCACACACCCCTATAAAGATGGCATGGCATTTTTCAAAACACATGTAGAGCTCAGGATCATAGCATGCACACATTAATCATGGCAAAAATGACAAAAGGCCATTTGCTGAAACAGATCTGAAATAATCATCACATATCCCTCTTCCAACAGCATTTCGAGCATCAAGATTAGCTCAAATGAAAATGATGCAATGAGATGAAATGATGTGCTTGTCGAGGCGAACATTTTGATATGCTACACGCATGAATCGGAGCTACGATGAGGAAGTTATGGCATGTCAAAGTATGCATCAAATTACTGAGAGGTGAGGGAAAAGTCAACCAAGAGGAGTTTTCAGATCTGAGATCCGGCTGCACTGTAGATGCATGCAAACCAAAGTTCACCGGAAAAGAGCCGAGGTCACCGGACTTTACACGGGGGCGGCCGGAGGAGTCGGATCCGACCGGATCCAGGGCCGGACGGGTGCGACGGCGAGGCAGGGGACCGCAGCGAGGGGCGGCGCGGTGGCGCGGCGAGGTCGTGGCTGCCGAAGCGAGGCGGCCCGGCGATGGTGCACGGCGGCGTCGAGCGACGAGGGCGGCGGCCGGCGAAGGAGACGAGAGGCGCGGGGCGGCGCGGTCTCCCCAGGCGGCGACGCGGGACGATGGGCCTCGGGGGGCTTGCGGCGGGCCGAGCGGGCCGGCGTGGCTGCGGGTGGCGGCGCGCCATGTGGCGGCCCCCGGTTGGCTGCGGGCGGCGGCTGGGAGGTGTCCGGCGCGGACGGACACGTCCGGCGCGGCGCGAGGAGAATTCTAGGGTTAGGGGGAGAGGAGACCCGAGATTTTTGGGAGATGATCTATTTATAGAGGTAGAGGGAGCTAGGAAGCTCCAACTGAGGTGCGGTTTGCGGCCACGCGATCGTGATCGAACGCTATAGATGATTGAGGAGGTTTAGGTGGGTTTTGGTCCAGTTTGGAAGGGTTTTGGGCTGCAACACACACGAGGCCTTTTCGGTCCCTCGGTTAACCGTTGGAGTATCAAACGAAGTCCAAATGGTACGAAACTTGACAGGCGGTCTACCGGTAGTAAACCAAGGCCGCATGACAAGTCTCGGTCTGATCCAAAAATGTATAACACCCGCACATGAAAAGAGGTAGAAAGAGACACCGGGGAACATAGGAGCGCCGGAATGCAAAACGGACAACGGGGAAAATGCTCGGATGCATGAGACGAACACGTATGCTAATGCAATGCACATGATGGCATGATATGAGATGCATTACAAAGACAAAACACACGGAGACAAACACCCGACAATGAGGAAAATATAATAACTTAGAGCCGGAAACGGCAAGAGTTGGAGTACAAATAAGGTAAATTACATCCGGGGTGTTACAACACTCCACCACTACGAAAAGATCTCGTCCCGAGATCTAGGACTGGAAAAACTCCGGGTACCCAGAATGGAGGTGATCCTCGCGTTCCCAGGTGGCTTCACGGTAGGAATGATGTGACCACTTCACTTTCAGGAATTTGATAGACTTGTTGCGAGTCTTGCGCTCAGTTTCTTCAAGAATAGCAATAGGATGCTCATGATAAGACAGGTCTTCTTGGAGATCAATCTCTTCGAAGTTGATGGTGCGGTTAGGAGTCTTGAAGCACTTGCGGAGCTGAGAGACATGAAACACGTCGTGCACGTTTGCAAAGTTGGAGGGAAGCTCAAGTTGATAGGCGAGATCGCCTCTCTTGCTGACGATCTTGAAAGGACCCACGTATCTAGGGGCAAGCTTCCCTTTGATACCGAAGCGACGAGTACCTTTCATTGGAGAGACGCGGAGGTAGACATGGTCTCCGATCTCGAAAGCCAAGTCACGATGCTTGCTATCATAGTAACTCTTCTGGCGCGATTGCGCGGCTTTGAGATTATCACAAATGACTTCGCACATCTCTTCTGCCTCTGTGATCAAGTCATTGCCAAGAAGTTGACGTTCACCAGTCTCTGACCAGTTAAGAGGAGTACGACACTTCCTGCCATAGAGAATTTCAAATGGGGCCTTGCCCGAACTCGCTTGGAAGCTGTTGTTGTAGGAGAACTCGGCATATGGAAGACAATCTTCCCACTTCATTCCGAAAGAGATGACGCAAGCCCTGAGCATATCTTCAAGAATCTGATTTACTCGCTCTACTTGGCCACTAGTTTGAGGATGCAAAGCTGTGCTGAAACGGATGTTGGTGCCCATGGCCTTCTGAAAAGAATCCCAAAACTTAGAGGTGAAGATGCTGCCACGATCTGAAGAAATCAACTGCGGAATGCCGTGCAAGGAGACAATCCGGGAGGTATATAGCTCTACCAATTGAGCTGCTGTGATAGATTCTTTGATAGGAAGGAAATGAGCCACTTTAGTGAGTTTTCGATGACAACAAAGATAGTATCATTGCCACGCTTGGACTTTGGAAATCCTGTCACGAAGTCCATCTCATTGTGGTCAAACTTTCATTCTGGAATGGCAAGAGGTTGGAGGAGACCAGCTGGTCATTGGTGTTCTGCTTTCAGTCTTCTGCAGACATCACATTCATTCACGAACTGAGCAATCTCATGCTTCATTCGAGTCCACCAATACGACTGCTTGAGGTCATGGTACATCTTTGTACTACCCGGGTGGATAGAGAGGAGTGAATTGTGAGCCTCGTTCATAATGAATTTACGAAGGTCACCTTTAGGCACAACAATGCGATCCTCGAAGAATAGAGTATCCTTGTCATCAAGGCGATAGCACTTGTACTTAGGTTGACTCTTGGCAATCCCAATCTTCACCTTCTTCACCATAGCATCAAGAAGTTGAGCCTCACGAATCTGATCTTCCAAAGTAGGAGAGACTTGGAGGTTAGCGAGGAAACCTTGAGGAACAACTTGTGAATTGAGTTTGTGGAAAGCTTAACAAAGCTCGAGTTGGTAAGGCTTGATAATCAAACTATTGCAATAAGCCTTCCTGCTCAATGCGTCAACAATTACATTAGCCTTGCGTGGAGTATATTCGATACTTGGATTATACTCTTGAATCATTTAGACCCAACGAGTCTGCCAGAGGTTGAGATTAGGCTGAGTGAATATGTACTTGAGACTCTTGTGGTCTGTGAAGATGTCCACTTTTCTTCCCAATAAGAGATGTCTCCAAGTTAAAAGAGCATGCACAACTGCCGCCAACTCGAGGTCATGAGTGGGGTAGTTCTTTTCATTGGGCTTCAACTGGCGAGAGGTATAGGCCACAACTTTCTTCTCTTGCATCAACACTGCACCAAGACCTTGAAGCGAAGCATCACAAAAGACCTTGAACGGTTTGGATTCATCAGGAGGAGTCAGAACTGGAGCAGTTACTAACTTCTCTTTCAGGGTGTTGAAAGCGATGTCACATTTAGGAGACCAAATGTACTTCACATGCTTCTGGAGAAGGTTGGAAAGAGGCTTCGCGATCTTAGAGAAGTTCTCAATGAACCTTCGGCAATAGCTTGCGAGACCAAGGAAGCTGTGGAGTTGCTTCACGTTCTGAGGTGGTTCCCAATTCACAATTGCAGACACCTTCTCAGGATTCACCGCTATGCCCTTGGCAGAGATGATATGCCCAAGGTAGAGAACCTCATCGAGCCAAAACTCGCACGTTGAAAACTTTGCATAGAACTGATGTTCTCTGAGTTTATCTAGCACCAAACGCAAGTGCTTGGCATGATACTCCTTGTTCTTGGAAAAGACCAAAATGTCATCGAGGTAGACCAAGACGAAGTCATTTGTGTAGGCGTTGAAGATGAAATTCATCATGCGAGAGAATGTTGGTGGAGCGTTGACGAGGCCGAATGACATGACAGTGTATTCATATGAACCATAGCTTGTTCTGAATGCTTTCTTGGGGATATCTTCTTCACGAATGCAAATCTGATGATAGCCCATACGGAGATCAACCTTGGAGAAAACTTGAGCACCTTTGAGTTGTTCAAACAGCTCATTGATGTTGGGAAGTGGGTACTTGTTCTTTATAGTCTTCTTGTTCAATGGACAGTAGTCGACACAGAGTCGGTCCGTTCCATCCTTCTTCTTCACAAAAAGAACTCCACAACCCCATGGAGAAGAACTAGGTCAGATGAGACCCATTCGCTCTTGAATATCGAGTTGCTTCTTCAGCTCCTTCAACTCTTCAGGTCCAAGCTTGTAAGGACGTTTGCAAACAGGTTCCGTGCCAGGCTCAAGATCGATGACGAATTCAACTGGCCGGTGCGGAGGCATCCCTGGAAGCTCTTCTGTAAAGACGTCTTGATATTCACAAACGACTGGAATCTGAGAGATGGCATCCAGCTCGCCCTTCTCATTGAGAGAAAATAGAAGGATTGTATTATCCCGAGCGGCAAAGACGATTACATCCTCAGACGAATGAGTCAATTGAATATGCCTGGCTGCACAATCAAGCTGAGCCTTGTGCTTAGAAAGCCAGTCCATTCCGAGAATAAGATCAATATCCGAGTTACCAAGGACCATTGGAGAAGCCAGAAACTTGAAGTCGCCCATCATGATAGAAATATCCGGAACCGCGTAGTTTGCGAGCAAGCATTTACCTGGTGAGACAACTGCTAACGGTTTATGCAAAACTTGGGAAGACAACTCATGCTTAGATGCAAACGGTCTCGAGATGAAACAATGCCATGCACCAGTGTCAAAAAGAACTTTTGCAGGAACATCGTTAACAGGAAGGTTACCCATGATGACATCTGACGAGTCCTCTGCCTGAGCTGCATTCATCAAGTTGACCTTGGTGTGCTTGGGGTTATGCTTGACCACTGCGGTACTGGCAGATCTCGCAGGAGGAGGAGGAAGACGCCTTTGATTGAAGCATTTGTTGGCATAGTGACCCTTCTGTTAGCACTTGTTGCACGCGACCTCCAAGAGTGGACGGTGATACAGAGCACTTGATCTTGGATCTTGAGATGAAGTCTTGTTCTGAAAGCCTGGGTTGGGTGGGTGGGAAGATCCACTACCACCTTTGCTCTTCTGCTGATAAGGCTGACGGAACGGAGGAGGAGGAAGCCAATACTTTTGCTGCTTAGCCACTTGAGTTGAGGAAGAGGAGTCGCATCTCTGACTCACTTCTTAGAAGCATCGCACTTGAGTTGAGCAGTCTCTTGCTTCATTGCCATATTGTAGAACTCATTGTACTTCGGCTCAAAAAGGACGAGAGCAAGTTGGAGATCTTCTCTGAGGCCACCCCTGAACTGATAAATCATGCTCTTCTCGTCAGGGACGTCCTGCTTGGCAAAACGAGCGAGCCTCTGGAACATAATGTTATACTGGTAAACAGACAAGCTGCCTTGCTTCAGGTTGCGGAATTCCTCACGCTTGCTTTCAACAACACTCTGAGGAATGTGATGAGCTTTGAAGTCTTGACGGAATTCATCCCAGGTAATCACACGGTCTCCTCTGGAATCTATGTATTGCTGAAACCATTCTGCCGCTTGGTCTTTGAGTTGGAAGGAGGCAAACTTGACAAAGTCCTCAGGCCTGACGTTACTGCACTCGAAATGCTTGCATATATCCACAAGCCAATCATCAGCGTGTGAGGCCTCGACACAGTTGCTGAAGGTATTTGGCTGGTTAGCAAGGAACTGGTTGAGTGTAGCAAACTAATTCTGATTGTTGCCACGGCCTTGGTTGCGCTCTTGTAGAATTTGCATGATCAGCTGCGCATTTGCATTGGTAGCGGCCATCACAGCTTGCCATGCCTCCGAAGGTGGAGGTGGTGGTGGAGGATCCTGATTCTGATTCTGACCCTTAGCAGGAGCCATCCTGAAGAGGGTGACATCCGTTAGCATCTTGACAGAAAAATATTCAAGCTGAATCAAATGGATAGAAATTGCAACTTATAGTCTTCACATCCGAACAAAATGAACGAATGCATTTCAATTGAAATGGTCACATTTCCATAAATTGAGAAGCCACTTAGATAGAGGTAGAAGAATAACAACAAGGTACGGACAAGAACAAATACTTGGTGAGGACTACCCAATCTCAAACCAAATATCCGTGGAAGAAGAACTAGAGCTACAAGAATTCCCACCTATGAAACTCCCGAACCTTTCTGGTTATGCAATCAGGTGTTGGGGATACAGGGGAAGCATAATATCTCACCCAAAGCTAGCAAATCCTACATCCAGCTATATCCATCCTTCAACACATAACCAAGAAACCTTCGGAAATCATTTACCTCAACCTTCGAAAAACATCTGTTATATGAGTTATGGCAATACTCCCGAACTCCCGCCCCAGTACTGGGTGGCGTCGAGGTTATCTCACCAACAACTGCATAAAAGAGATTTTCGATGTCGGCGAAACTCAGGTATTCCAGAATCTCAATGATAAAATTGTGACGAGAACACCTCGGAGATCAACTCCTCGGGACACTGCCACAACCCCTAAATGACAGGAGGCACCAAGAACAATGTTCTCGTCACAAAACCATCGGAACGATTCCAAGATACCCGCGTGATCCTAAATTTTTTTAGTGAAATTTGAGAAGAGAAGAGTCAAAACTCTACGTCAGGATGCCTCACCAGAGCGACAAAGGGACTGAGGTGTAAAAAGAATTCATAACTCTCCGATATATATAATCCTAAATGATTCAAAACATTTTTCTAGAGTCAACAACGCCAACGATTCGATCAAGCAGGGGGCTCCTAAGGTCGGGGAAGGCTCTGATTACCAACTTGTAACACCCTCGATGCAAATATATCTCCCACGTGTCGAAGCACGACTTAGAGGCATAACCGCATTGAAAGCAATGTCGCAAGTGAGGTAATCTTCACAACAACCCATGTAAATAAATAAAGGGGAAAAGTACATAGTTGGCTTACGCTCGCCACGTCACACAAATACATAAATAAGTCATTACAATCATCCAATACACTCAAGGTTCGACTACGGAACCAAAATGAAGATAAACCCCAAATGCAACATAGTCCCCGATCGCCCCAACTGGGCACCACTACTAATCATCTGGGAAAGACACGTAGTAACGACGAGAGTCTTCATCGAACTCCCACTTGAGCTCGGTCATATCATCTGGAACGGTATCTTCGGTCCCTGCGTCTGGTTTGGAAGTAATCTGTGAGTCACGGGGACTCAGCAATCTCACACCCTCGCGATCAAGACTATTTAAGCTTATAGGTAAGGTAATGGTATGATGTGGAGCTGCAGCAAGCGACTAGCATATATGGTGGCTAACATACGCAAAAGAGAGCGAGAAGAGAAGGCGAAAGCACGGTTGAACAACTATGATCAAGAAGTGATCCTAGAACAACCTACGTCAAGCATTACTCCAACACCGTGTTCACTTCCCGGACTCCGCCGAGAAGAGACCATCACGGTTACACACGCGGTTGGTACATTTTACTTAAGTTAAGTTTCATGTTATCTACAATTGGATATTAATAAATTCCCATCTGCCCATAACCGCGGGCACGGCTTTCAAAAGTTCAAATCCCTGCAGGGGAGTCCCAACTTAGCCCATCACAAGCTCTCACGGTCAACGAAGGATATTCCTTCTCCCAAGACATTCCGATCAGACTCGGCATCCCCGTTACAAGACATCCTCGACAATGGTAAAACAAGTCCAGCAACACCGCCCGAATGTGCCGTCAAATCCCAATAGGAGCTGCACATATCTCGTTCTCAGGGCACACTCAGATTGTTCAAACTTCCGGTAGGCCAGCCCAGAGTTGCCCCTGGTGGCCACCGGCGGCTGACAAGGTGGACCAACACTCAGAGGAGCACTGGCCCAGGGGGGGTTTAATAAAGATGACCCCTGGGCTTCGGAAACCCAAGAGAAAAAGAGGCTAGGTGGAAAATGGTAAAACCAAGGTTGGGCATTGCTGGAGGAGTTTTATTCAAGGCGAACTGTCAAGGGGTTCCCATTATAACCCAACCGTGTAAGGAACGCAAAATCCGGGAACATAACACCGATATGACAGAAACTAGGGCGGCAAGTGGAACAAAACACTAGGCATAAGGCCGAGCCTTCCACCCTTTACCAAGTATATAGGTGCATTAAGATAAACAAGATAATATGGAGATATCCCAACAATAAACAAGTTCCAACAAGGAACGATCTCCAATCTTCACCTGCAACTAGCAATGCTATAAGAGGGGCTGAGCAAAGCGGTAACATAGCCAAACAACGGCTTGCTAGGACAAGGTGGGTTAGAGGTTTGACATGGCAATTTGGGAGGCATGATAAGCAAGTGGTAGTTATCGTAGCATAGGCATAGCAAAAGAGCGAGCATCTAGCAAGCAAAGATAGAAGTGATTTCGAGGGTATGGTCATCTTGCCTGCAAAGTTCTCAGAGTTGCCTTGATCCTCGTAAGCGTACTCAACAGGCACCTCATTCACGTACTCGTCTCCCGGCTCTACCCAAGCAAGAACAACAAACAAAAAGGAACACAGTCAACCACGTGCAATGCTCAAGCAACATGATGCAAACATGGTATGATATGCGGGATGCGATATGTGATGCATATGCAAGATTTGGAAAGGAAAGATTGAACCTGGCCACATATTGGAAATCCAAGAGTGCCACTGGAAAGGTGAGGTGATTTCGGTTGAAATCGATATAAAGATCACCGGAATCGGATGCACGGTTTGGAAATGGCAAGCAAAACAAATATGGCACCGGTCTGCGATAATCAGCTAGTGACCATCTAAATGCATCAAGATAAATATGCTACAGCACTCAAACATGGCAACCAAATACATGGCAGGGATCCACTCATGATGCTTGACAAAAGATGAACACTGAGCTACGGCTAATTCACTCATTAACAGGTTCAAACAAGCATGGAAAAGTGCAAATGATAACAGGTTTCAGACTTGGGGAAATTAACAGCATGTCAAGAATTTATCTTCAGACTTAGTGAAAAACTGGAGCATGCAAACAGATTAACAAGTAGGCATGTTTACAAGCTCGATGCACTCACTACGAGGCATTGCATGACAAGCTAAGCATACACCCAGCAAACAGACATGGCACAGAAGCTAGATATGGCAATAACAACAACATAGCATGCACAGATCAACTACAACAAGCTCGGCAAAATTGCTAAACATGTTAACAATCTGGCAGGAACAATTTATAGCAAAAGTAGAGCTCGATTGACTCAAGCTAGGGTGCTCCATAATTGCAAACAAAGACATGGGTGGATAGAGCACCACAATATCTACAAAACATCCTTACTGATCATGCCCAAAAGATGCATGGATCACTAGGAAACAACATGAATATATGGCATAAAAACAATATCAGGACAAGGACTTAGTGAAATTCTAAGTCCCTGAAATCAGCATCATTGAGTAAGCTACTTTGCATGCTTGTGCTAGTCACCACAAAGATCACAAAAATACATGGCATACACCCCTGTAAAGATGGCATGGCATTCTTCAGAACACATGTAGAGCTCAGGATCATAGCATGCACACATTAATCATGGCAAAAATGACAAAAGGCCATTTGCAGAAACAGATCTGAAATAATCATCACATAGCCCTTTTCCAACAGCATTTCGAGCATCAAGATGAGCTCAAATGAAAATGATGCAATGAGATGAAATGATGTGCTCGTCGAGACAAACATTTTGATATGCTACACGCATGAACCAAAGCTATGATGAGGAATTTATGGCATGTCAAAGTATGCATAAAATTATTGAGAGGAGAGGGAAAAGTCAACCAAGAGGAGTTTTCAGATCTGAGATCCGGCTGCACTGTAGATGCACGCTGTTGACACCTGATTTTGGCAAGATATAGATTGCAATGAAGATGGTCTCGAGTGAACGGGTTTTCAGCATGAAAAGATTCACGTCGCCGAGTGGAACAACTTTGATGTTTCAGTTATATTCATTCGACCTTATCTTACGGACCGAAATTATACTCCGAGTGTCATAATTCAGTGTTTCGAGTGGTTTTTGCCCAATCACGTCTTCAAGATGACCTCGGATGAAGGAGCACTCTTAAGGAATTGTCTTCGTCTCGTCGAGCCAATCGATTTTGATATATAAATCATCTCAATCCGAGTTCATATGCAAAAGTTAGAGGCAATACACTGCAGACCGAACCTCAACAGAAATATGGTGTGAGGTGCCACGCACTTGTCTGATAGGTTGCGCGAATAATTCGGCCATCAAGGAGGTCTTGAATCGAAAAACCTTCAACACGAAAAAGTTTTGTATCGTCGAGCCGATCGTTTTTCATATAAAATTTGTCTCAATCCGAGATCGTATGCAACCTGAAGAGGCAAATCAAGATCAGGTTGTGTTTTCAGTCGGGAAATCCGAGTGAAAAGTTTATCATCCGAGTGAAAACCTACCGATCGAGTAAAAGGTCGAGTGAAAACTTATCGATCGAGTAAGAGATTGGCTTCCGAGTGAAAATATAGTAATCCGAGTGAAATTATCATTCGAGTGAAGTTATTCCGAGTGAAAAGATTACCGTCGGAATGAAAACTTGACGTTCAAGTAAGATATTGCCTTCCGAGTGAAATATAGTCTTTCGAGTGAAAGATTGTCTTCCGAGTGAAATTATAGTCATCCGAGTGAAAGATTGTCTTCCGAGTGAAATTATAGTCATCCGAGTGAAAGATTGTCTTCCGAGTGAAAGACTCTAACATCCGAGTGAAAAGGTCCAGTGGACGAAAAACTCTAATATCCGAGTGGATGAGCTCGGATCCGAGTGAAACTGAAGATGTGCCCGAAAGGTAATCCAGATGACTTCGGATGGAAAAATGATCAACACGGAAGTTGTGCACATCGTCAAAATGGTGAACTTTGGTTTTGGAGTCATTATCATCTGTGATAGTATACGGCCTGTAAGTTCACTACGAGACTCGGACAATCCAGTTCGTTACATGACCGAGTCCGACTGGATATTAAAGATGGCTTCGTAGAATATTCAAGATGGTCTTATTTGGAAAAGTGTTCAACATAAGAATTGTTCGTCTCATCGAGGCGCACAAGTTTCATATTTGGGCCGTCTTGATCGGAGGTCATATGCAAGCTCGGCGGCCCACGCAAGGAGGAAGACAGAAGTTGGGCCAGATTCAGACTGAATCCGAGTAGGAATAGAATTAGGACTCTAGGACGTGAATTGATGTAATTTTTTGTAAGGAAAGCCTAGATGAATCCTTTGCTTGTACGAGAAGTCCAGCCGCCTCTTATATATGTTGGGGTGATGGCCGATTGAACAACACCAATCGAACCAATCAATCTATTACACTTTTGTGTTCATCTATCTTTATCCCCTACCCTTGTATCTTTCTTTCTCGTTATTCGTTCGTTCTTCGCGTTGGAGGGCAGTGATCCACGGGGCTCTAGGGGCGAGCGAATCGACCTAGGGCAGCCCATAGCCGCCGCACTCCCTGACGGGGTCCCTCCCGGGCGTGTGGGGTTTCGGGTCTTCAAAAGCGCCCGCTAACTGTCTTGCGTATCGCGTTGTCGGTCGGGTCTCCTTTGACATGAGCTGCGGTGCATCACCCCCGGCGTCGAGGGTACACGTGACGTGTTCATGTGTCAACACACTTTTTGGCGACTCCGCTGGGGACGAAGCTTTGAACAGTCTCCAGCCTGTTCTTGCTACGAGGAGAGCGTCATGAAGCGGCTGTAATCTACAACAGTAACATGTATCATCAATCTCCTTGCGTAGATGCAAATAGCCATTATGTTGATGTTGCTAGATCTTTCAATGGACATGTGATGTCGGCCAGCCCTAATGAGCAAAGGCCGACTAGTTATTCCGTTGGAGAAACTTGGAATTTACAGAATCGTGATATGCAACTTATGAATCTGAACTTTCGTGCATTGGCAACATCTTTCAATATGCCGGTGAACAACACAATTTGTTCGAGTGATCAATATATGACACCTCATGTGCAGGAGGGCATCTCACAGTTTTATCCATCGGCAGTCAACTCGCAATATGCGGGTTTATCCCCAAACATGCCGATGGATGAGGCAATCGGCCATGCTTCCATTAGCTATTTGGCCGGTTATCCTCAGTCATCATATAATACACCTCATGATATTAATTGTTCAGCATCATATGCAACTAAAAGTATTCATGACTCGGCTCACTTTTATGGCCGAGTGAATGGAGATTCTACAGGAGTGTATGTGTCTAATATTGCAGGAGATGAGGTGACTTTGGCTGCGTTAAAAAGCTTAGCGCAAAATAAGAAGATTACCACTCTTTGCCTTGAGCAACATGATAAATGTTTGGTTCCTGATTATGAGGCAATAAAAGCTAGGGTTTTGAAAGAACATGAAGTGTTACCGATTGATCAAATTGGCATGAGAAAATATTCAACAACAGTGCACATGTCTTCACCTATCATTGCAGCATGTTATACACCCCCTATACAATCGCAAAATTTCGGCAATATCAATTCATTGCCGAAAGATCATAAAAGTATTGGGGGGCAAGATGATCCAAGCAGGGCTGAGTTTAAAGAAAAACATGTGGCCCAAGTGGACAAGATCAAGCCAAAGCTCACAGGGAATAGCGTCAACGAATTTACTACGCCAACTCTTGAGGAATTACCAGCAGAATATCGACATGCTTATGAAGCACTCAAGAAGAAATGTGGAGTGGAATATTTGTAAGAATACGTCAAGTGCCTTCCTCCATGTAGCAACCATGTTGGCTCCTTTGCAATTTTGGGGCAAGATAAAAAAGAAGCTTTGCAAGAAAATCGTCAAGAAAGGGTTCACTTGGCTAATACGGTTGATTCGGTTGAAACTGAGTCAAATATGACTAAGTCGTCTACAGCTGAGTTGAACAATTCTTTTTGTGACAAGACAATGGTGGGTTCAATTGAAACCAAATTGACCACTGAGACGTTGAAGGCCGAGTGCGTTGCATCGAGCCAGCCGAGTGCATCGTGTCAGCCGAGTGCATCACCGGCTAAAGCCGCTAGAGCTGAGTGCATCAAGCCAGTTATTGCTGCGTGTACCAAAATAGAAGATGCAAGCTTCACCGAGCAAAAGAACGGTAAACGCAACAAATTGGTCGTGCTCGATTTTTCTGGATGTGAGGGAGCTTACATGCTGCCCTATGAGTTCCGTGCCAAAGAAATTGATGAGCATCAAGAGCAAAGTTATATGGCCAAACAAAGTTTGACTAGTGACGAAGACCAAGAACCAGAGCGTGCAGCTAAACGAAGTATAGCTGATGAAGAGCGGCCGAGTGGAATCCATTCGGGTAATCCGAGTGAAATCTACTCGGGAAATCCAAGTCAAATCTATTCAGGCAATCCGAGTGATGAGGCACGAGATCCAGAAAAAGAGGAAGATACATTCGAGAATTATTCAGAAGTGGAGCAAGGTATTGTTCCAGTGGTGCAACCATCTTCTCGTTCCAACGACTTCACAAAGGTACACCTAGCCGAGAGTTTACTCAATTTTCGATTCGGTCAAAATCATATTGTTGATGCACCCATTAGTAAGATTCTAATTAATTTTGAAAGACCGATCGAGATGAGTAATCTGTTTGTTTCGAATTATCTTGTTACTAATCATGCTGATCAACACATGGCACCATTCATAGAGGCTAATAGTGACAACTTATCGCAACCAAAGTTGTTCCCGTCATGCCGACTGAACTTTATATTCATATGGGAAGCTTTGTTTGTTTCATGCCTGGCTAACATTTGGTCTCAGATGAGACGTATATTCTGTAATTATTTTGGTTGCAGGAGTATAAAGCCAGGTTCAAAGTTCTCCAGGATAGCCAATTCAAGAGCATCAGGAAAGGAGGACGAAAATCAATGCATAGACGAGTCGGATGATGTTAAACTGACACCGCTCGGTTGTTTTGTATCGAAGCCGGTATCACAATATCGGTTAATGGACCAGGAGTGTACGTCCAGTGTAGTCATAGTGGATCACATCATCGGTACATCGCTGACTAATCCTATTATTATAATTGATCACGATGTCGAGCCGTCAAGACAAGAGCCAACGCAATGTTCGTTCAAGCAAAATGTCAAATTTTGCAACATGATTCATCAAGTCAAGAAATCGGACAAGATAGGACGATTGGAGTTTGTTGAGGCACGGTCATTTGGACAGTCGAATCATTTTGACGGCCATCAAATGTTAACTCGGCTATCTTCAGCTGATTTATCTAAAAGTGGACATGTACACGTCAGTGATGATGGGGTCAAGTCTTCGAGCAAGGATATTGTTAAGAAGTGCATCAAGAACAATCTTGAAGACGGAAATTCCATCAAAGCTACAATGGTAACATCTAGCACTAGGGGGCAACAAGAGAATTCAAAGACCAGTGCATGCACAACCAAAGAAAGCAAATGCCATGGTAAGCACAAAAGCAAAAAGCCGAAAGTCACTTTCGCACAGTTATTAGAAAAGTACCAAAAGATAAGTGAGGCAAAGAGTGCTTATCGGCCGAGTGAAGCAAAAGCATCGAAGTCACCCCCAAGGCATAAATCTGAAGACTTGGATTGGCAAAGGAAGACGTTGAGCAAGCAGACTTCATATCCTGCTTTTGGGCCGCCAATGCCAATGTCGTGGATGCCTCCCTACGCTCATGTAAATCCATATCCATCATGGGGCAGGTATTATACAAGGGAAAATTATCCATCTTATTTTAGATCATCTCGCCAACATTATGCAGCTCCAGAAAGATTAACATTTGATGAACAATCACACATCAAAGACCATTTAAATCATAAGGAATCGGTCCGGATCTCAAGGAACAAGAAAGAGGTGGTAAAGCAAGTGTACCAGGTCAAGAAAGATGGTCATAAGTGTGCTACTTCATATTTGTTCTCAAATAACAAAGAGCCAGTTAAAGTATTGACATTGGCTACAAAAGGCAACGAGGCAAGTCAATCAAGTGCCAAATCTGAAGGGAAGAAGTTGAGAGTGCACAAGGCCAAAAAAGAGTTGGCATTGGTTGAAACAGAATCACAGCTGAGGTGCCCACTCGGCTTAGCACATTGGCAAGAGAAGGAATTACAAAGACTTAGTGCACATGAGTTGAGAAAGAAGAACATGGCATGGGTTCCCAAGAGGAGCAGTCAAAATAGAAATGATGTCTGACCTTCTATTGCAACAAGTGTTAAAAAAGAAGAACGAAAAGGATGGCCGCAAGAGTGCAATTTCAGATCTGACTCCAAGTGACAAAAATCCAGCCGAGCCTATGTTGGCTGCTAAGGACAAGAAAGTGAAGCAAGTAAATTTCAAGGATCCAATAGTCAGGAAGAATTTGCCAGTGCATAAACCAAAGTCCCAGCCGGGACGCCCACTCGGCTTACCATATTCGCAACAGAAGAAACTAAAATGTCTGAGGGCCAAAGAGCCGGAGAAGAGGAACATGGCCTGGGTTCCTAAGGGAAATCCTCGAGTCAAGAGCGGCATCACATCTCCTGTTGCGAAGCCAGCAAAAATAAGGGAGTACAAGTGTAAAGCCCGTAGGCGAGGACGACAATTTTCATATAGGAGACTCCAGGAGGCGTCTCATCCATATTCTTCAATCGTACCATCGAAATCAACGCCATGGCATTTATCCTCAGCCGAAACATCTGACTTATTTCGGCTATTCACACTTTGGTGGACGGACCCCCGAGCACTTTTGAGATAAGAACGCATGGCCGATATTTGCATATCACCCTCAGAATTCATTGTGTTGACAAACCCGACATCTGCCTAACAGTATTCACCATGGTTGATTTCATACTCCTATAGCCGATGCTCAGTGTTTGCCAATACTGGCGAGGCCGACTTAATTATTGAGTCGACCACCAATCAAGGGTCTAGTGCATAAAAGAGCCCCGACTCCAAATGTTATTTATTTGCAGGATCCAAGTCAGGAGACAGACGTTGTTCGGCGGAGGCTTGATGGTGTACTTTCATAACGAGTTGAGTCGCCGAACAATTGACGGTATTCCTTTGAGGTGCATGGTCATAATCATTCGACAACCGTCTTCGTTGAAGGGTTCTAATATTCCCAGGGAATGCCTGGACAAATGCAAGGTCCGGATTGACATAAGAAACTTACGTGGAAGCCTTTGTGACATCCAATTGTTGTTTTCAGACAACTATTATCCAAGAGGCTCTACCGAAGAAGCAACAAACATGAGAATATGGATGATTAAAATTATCATACTCAACATGCACAGCCGATGGAGTGTTGACATCGTGCTTAAACATTACCCTAAGCAAGGTATTTTCTGGCACGCAAGCCCTGCCAGAAAACAGGGGGGCATGTGTTGACACCTGATTTTGGCAAGATATAGATTGCAATGAAGATGGTCTCAAGTGAACGGGTTTTCAGCATGAAAATATTCACGTCGCCGAGTGGAACAACTTTGATGTTTCGGTTATATTCATTCGACCTTATCTTACGGACCGAAACTATACTCCGAGTGTCATAATTCAATGTTTCGAGTGGTTTTTGGCCAATCACGTCTTCAAGATGACCTCGGATGAAGGAGCACTCTTAAGGAATTGTCTTCGTCTCGTCGAGCCAATCGATTTTGATATATAAATCATCTCAATCTGAGTTCATATGCAAAAGTTAGAGGCAATACACTGCAGACCGAACCTCAACAGAAATATGGCGCGAGGTGCCAGACACTTGTCTGATAGGTTGCGCGAGTAATTCGGCCATCAAGGAGGCCTTGAATTGAAAAACCTTCAACACGAAAAAGTTTTGTCTCGTCGAGCCGATCGTTTTTCATATAAAATTTGTCTCAATCCAAGATCGTATGCAACTTGGAGAGGCAAATCAAGATCAGGTTGTATTTTCAGTCGGGAAACCCGAGTGAAAAGTTTACCATCCGAGTGAAAACCTACCGATCGAGTAAAAGGTCGAGTGAAAACTTATCGATCGAGTAAGAGATTGGCTTCCGAGTGAAAATATAGTAATCCGAGTGAAATTATCATTCGAGTGAAGTTACTCCGAGTGAAAAGATTACCGTCGGAATGAAAACTTGACGTTCGAGTAAGATATTGCCTTCCGAGTGAAATATAGTCTTTCGAGTGAAAGATTGACTTCCGAGTGAAATTATACTCATTCGAGTGAAAGATTGTCTTCCGAGTGAAATTATAGTCATCCGAGTGAAAGATTGTCTTCCGAGTGAAAGACTCTAACATCCGAGTGAAAAGGTCCAGTCGGACGAAAAACTCTAATATCCGAGTGGATGAGCTCGGATCTGAGTGAAACTGAAGATGTGCCCGAAAGGTAATCCAGATGACCTCGGATGGAAAAGTGATCAACATGGAAGTTGTGCACGTTGTCAAAACCCTGAACTTTGGTTTTGGAGTCATTATCATTTGTGATAGTATACGGCCTGTAAGTTCACTACGAGACTCGGACAATCCAGTCCGTTACATGACCGAGTCCGACTGGATATTAAAGATGGCTTCGTAGAATATTCAAGATGGTCTTATTTGGAAAAGTGTTCAACATAAGAATTGTTCGTCTCATCGAGGCGCACAAGTCTCATATTTGGGCCATCTTGATCGGAGGTCATATGCAAGCTCGGCGGCCCACGCAAGGAGGAAGACAGAAGTTGGGCCAGATTCAGACTGAATCCGAGTAGGAATAGAATTAGGACTCTAGGATGTGAATTGATGTAATTTTTTGTAAGGAAAGCCTAGATGAATCCTTTGCTTGTACGGGAAGTCCAGCCGCCTCTTATATATGTTGGGGTGATGGCCGATTGAACAACACCAATTGAACCAATCAATCTATTACACTTTTGTGTTCATCTATCTTTATCCCCTACCCTTGTATCTTTCTTTCTTGTTATTCGTTCGTTCTTCACGTTGGAGGGCAGCGATCCAAGAGGCTCTAGGGGCGAGCGAATCGACCTAGGGCAGCCCATAGCCGCCGCACTCCCTGACGGGGTCCCTCCCGGGCGTGTGGGGTTTCGGGTTTTCAAAAGCGCCCGCTGACTGTCTTGCGTATCGCGCTGTCGGTCGGGTCTCCTTCGACGTGAGCTGCGGTGCATCACCCCCAGCGTCGAGGGTACACGTGACGTGTTCGTGTGTCAACACACGCAAACCAAAGTTCACCGGAAAAGAGCCGAGGTCGCCGGACTTGACGCGGGGTCTGCCGGAGGAGTCGGATCCGACCGGATCCAGGGCCGGACGGGTGCGGCGGCGAGGCAGGGGACCGTGACGAGGGGTGGCGCGGTGGTGGAGGCGCGGTGAGGTCGCGGCTGCCGGAGCGAGGCAGCCCGGCGATGGTGCACGGCGGCGGCGAGCGACGAGGGCGGCGGCCGGAGAAGGAGACAAGAGGCGCGGGGCGGCGCGGTCTCCCAGGCGGCGGCGCGGGACGATGGGCCTCGGGGGGGGGGGGCTCGCGGCAGGCCGAGCGGGCCGGCGTGGCTGCGGGTGGCGGCGCGCCACGTGGCAACCCCCGGTTGGCTGCGGGCGGCGGCGGGGAGGTGTCCGGCGCGGACAGACACGTCCGGCGCGGCGCGAGGAGAATTCTAGGGTTAGGGGGAGAGGAGACCTATTTATAGAGGTAGAGGGAGCTAGGAAGCTCCAAATGAGGTGCGGTTTGCGGCCACGCGATCGTGATCGAATGCTCTAGATGATGGAGGAGGTTTAGGTGGGTTTTGGGCCAGTTTGGAAGGGTGTTGGGCTGCAACACACACGAGGCCTTTTCGGTCCCTCGGTTAATCGTTGGAGTATCAAACGAAGTCCAAATGGTACGAAACTTGATAGGCAGTCTACCGGTAGTAAACCAAGGCCGCATGACAAGTCTCAGTCCAATCCAAAAATGTATAACACCCGCACACGAAAAGAGGTAGAAAGGGACACCGGGGAACATAGGAGCGCCTGAATGCAAAACGAACAACGGGGAAAATGCTCGGATGCATGAGACGAACACGTATGCTCTTCTGCTGATAAGGCTGACAAAACGGAGGAGGAGGAGGCAACCAATACTTTTGCTGCTTAGCTACCACTTGAGTTGAAGAAGAAGAAGGAGTTGCATCCCTGACTCTCTTCTTGGAAGCATCGCACTTGAGCTGAGCAGTCTCTTACTTCAGTGCCATGTTGTAGAGCTCATCATACTTTTTCGGCTCAAAAAGCACAAGAGCTAGTTGCAGATCTTCTTTGAGGCCACCTCTGAACTGATAAATCAGGCTCTTCTCGTCCTGGACATCTTGCTTGGCGAAGCGAGCGAGCTTCTGAAACATGATGTTGTATTGGTAAACAGACAAGCTGCCTTGCTTCAGATTGCGGAACTCCTCATGCTTTCTCTCAACAACACTCTGAGGAATGTGGTGAGCTCTGAAGTCTTGGCGGAATTCATCCCAAGTAATCACACGACCTCCTCTGGAATCTTTGTATTGTTGATACCACTCTGCAGCTTGGTCTTTGAGTTGGAACGAAGCAAACTTGACAAAGTCCTCTGGCCTGACGTTGCTGCACTCAAAATGTTTGCAGATATCCATGAGCCAATCATCAGCGTCTGTGGCCTCGACACAGTTACTCAAGGTCTTTGGCTGGTTTGCGAGGAACTGGTTGAGTGTAGCAAACTGATTTTGGTTGTTGCCATTGCCTTGATTTCTTTGGTTGTGCTCTTGCAAGAGTTGCATAATCAGCTGCGTGTTGGCGTTGGTAGCGGCCATTATAGCTTGCCATGCCTCCAGAGGTGGAGGTGGTGGCGGATCCAGATTCAGACGCGTTGGAGGAGCCATCCTGAAGAGGTTGCCATCCGTTAGCATCTTGAAAGACATATATTCAAGCTGAATCAAATGGATCGAAATTGCAACATATAGCCTTAACATTTGAACAAGAATGAACGAATGAATTCCAAATTAAATGATCACACTTCCATAAATTGAGAAGCCACTAGATAGAGATAGATGAATAAAACAACAAGGTACGGACATGAACAAATACTTGGTAAGGATTACCCAATCACAAACCAAATATCTGTGGAAGAAAAAAACTAGAGCTACATGAATTCCCACCTATGAAACTCCCGAAATTTTCCGGTTATGCAATCAGGTGTTGGGGATACACGGGAAGCATAATATCTCACCAAAAACTAGCAAATCCTACATCCAGCTGTATCCATCCTTCAACACATAACCAGAAACCTTCGGAAATCATTTACCTCAACCTTCGAAAAGCATCCGTTATACTAGTTATGGCAATACTCCCGAACTCCCGCCCCAGTACTGGGTGGCGTCGAGGTTATCTCACCAACAACTACATAAAAGAGATTTTCGATGTCGGCGAAACTCAGGTATTCCAGAACTGCAACGATAAAATTGTGACGACAACACCTCGGAGCTCAACTCCCCGGGACACTGCCACAACCCCTAAATGTCAGGAGGCACCAAGAACAATGTTCTCATCACAAAAACATCGAAACGATTCCAAGATACCCGCGTGATCCTAAATTTTTTTTAGTGAAATTTGAGAAGAGAAGAGTCAATACTCTACGTCAGGATGTCTCACCAGAGCAATGAAGGGACTGAGGAGTAAAAAGAATCCTACTCTCCGATATATATAATCCTAAAAGACTCAAAACATTTTTCTAGACTCAACAACGCCAGCGATTCGATCAAGCAAGGGGCTCCTAAGTCGGGGAAGGCTCTGATACCCAAGTTGTAACACCCATGATGCGGCTATATCTCCCACGTGTCGGAGCACGACTTAGAGGCATAACCGCATTGTAGGCAATGTCGCAAGAGGGGTAATCTTTACACATCCCATGTATTGAATAAGAAAAGAGGTACATAGTTGGCTTACAATCGCCACTTCACACAATGCATAAATATAGCATTACAATCATCCAGATACAATCAAGGTCCGACTACGGAACCAAAATAAAGAGAACCCCAAATGCATAAGATCCCCGATCGCCCCAACTGGTCTCCACTACTGATCATCTGGAAAGGAAACGTAGTATCGTCTTGAGTCCTCATCAAACTCCCACTTGAGCTCAGTCGTATCTCCTAAAATGGTATCATCGGCACCTGCATCTGGTTTTGGAAGTAATCTGTGAGTCACGGGGACTCAGCAATCTCACACCCTCGCGATCAAGACTATTTAAGCTTATGGGTAGGTAAAAGGTATGAGGTGGAGCTGCAGCAAGCACTAGCATATATGGTGGCTAACATACGCAAAATGGGAGCGAGAAGAGAAGGCGAAGCACATTCGAGAATCTATGATCAAGAAGTGATCCTAGACTACTTACGTTCAAGCATAACACGAGACCATGTTCTCTTCCCGGACTCCGCCAAAAAGAGACCATCATGGCTACACACGCTGTTGGTTCATTTTAATTAAGTTAAGTTTCAGGTTTCCTACAACCGGACATTAACAAATTCCCATCTGCCCATAACCGCAGGCACGACTTTCGAAAGTTCAATTCCTTGCATGGGTGTCCCAACTTAGCCCATCACAAGCTCAACGAAGGATATTCCTTCTCCTAGGACGACCCGATCAGACTCGGAATCCCGGTTACAAGACATCTCGACAATGGTAAAACAAGTCCAGCAAAGCCGCCCGAATGTTCCGACAAATCCCGATAGGAGCTGCACATATCTCGTTCTCAAGGCACACCAGATGAGCGCTCCGTACAACTAAAACCAAAACTCGGGTTTCCCCGAGGGGGCGCTGCAAAGGACTCTAGTTTGGACCAACACTCAGAGGAGCACTGACCCGGGGGTTTAAAATAAAGATGACCCTTGAGTCCGCGGAACCCAAGGGAAAAAGGCTAGGTGGCGAATGGTAAAACCAAGGTTGGGCCTTGCTGGAGGATTTTTATTCAAGGCGAACTGTCAAGGGGTTCCCATTATAACCCGACCGCGTAAGGAACGCAAAATCAAGGAACATAACACCGGTATGACGGAAACTAGGGCGGCAAGAGTGGAACAAAACACCAGGCATAAGGCCGAGCCTTCCACCCTTTACCAAGTACATAGATGCATTAAAGTAGACAAGATATAATAGTGATATCCCAACAATAATCATGTTCCAACAAGGAACAAACTCCAATCTTCACCTACAACTAGCAACGCTATAAGAGGGGCTGAGCAAAGCGGTAACATAGCCAAACAACGGTTTGCTAGGACAAGGTGGGTTAGAGTTTGACATGGCAATATGGGAGACATGATAAAGCATGTGGTAGGTATCGTAGAATGGGCATAGCAATAGAGCGAGCAACTAGCAAGCAAAGATAGAAGTGATTTCGATGGTATGGTCATCTTGCCTGCAAAGTTCTCTGAGTTGACGTAAGCTTGATCCTCGTAAGCGTACTCAACGGGTTCCTCGATCACGTACTCGTCTCCCGGCTCTACCCAAAGCAAGAACACAAGCAAAGGGAACCACGATCAAACACGGTGCAATGCGCAAGCAACATGATGCAAAACATGACAGGATATGCGGGATGTGATATGCAATGTATATGCGTGCTTCAGAAGGAAATTATTGAACCAGAACTCAACTTGGAAAACCAAGAGTGCCGCTGGAAAGATGAGTTGATTTCGGTCGAAATCGATATAAGGATCACCTGAATCGGATGCACGGTTTGCAAAAGGCAAGCAAAACAATAATGGCACAAAGCTGCGATTAACAACACGATGCCATCTAAATGCATCAAGAAAATTAATCTACTGCACTCTAACATAGCAACAAAGCACATGGCAGTGATCCACTCAAGATGCTTGACAAAAGATGAACACTGAGCTATAGCTAATTAACACAATAGCAGGTTCAAACAAGCATGACAAAAGTGCAAAAGATATTAGGTTCACAGACTTAGAGAAAATAACATGTCAGGATTTAACATCAGGAAGCAATGTTTTGAGCAAGAAAACAACATGCTACAAGAACATATCATGGCAAAACAAGGCATGAAATGAATCTACTCAAAGCATATAACAAAAGTCCCTTACTGACCATAAGCCAAAAGGGATCAGAAGATACAATGGCAACCATGTAAACATAGCAAGTTTCGTTAACAGATTCAGACTTAGCAGAAAACTGGACATGGCAGAAACAGAGTTACGTAGGCATGTTTGCGAGCTCGATGCACTCACCACAAGGCATTGCATGACAAACTAAGCATACACCCAGCAAGAAGACATGATCCAGTAGCTAACCATGGCAAGAACCAACTCATAGCATGCATGGATCAACTACAACAACCTCGGCAAAATTGCTTAACACGTAAACAATCTGCCAGGAACATTTTATAGCACACGTAGAGCAAGATTGAGTCATGCTAGGGGACTCCATAATTGCAACCAAAGACATGGATGGATAGAGCATAACAATATCTCAAAATCATCCTTACTGAACATGCTCAAAAGAGGCATGGATCACTCTGTAGCAACAAGAATACATGGCATAAAAATAACATCAGGGAAATGACTTAGAAGAATTCTAAGCCCCTGAAATCAGCAACATCACGAGAGCTGCTTTGCATGCTTGTGCTAGTCACCAAAATGATCACAAAATATATGGCATACACCCCTGTAAAGATGGCATGACATAGCCCAAAACACATGTAGGGCTCAAGTTCATGGGAGGCACACATTAATCATGGCAAAAATGACAAATGTCCATAATCTGTTAAGAATTAGAACCTAACATTACATAGCACTCTTGCAACAGCATTTAGGGCATCAAGATGAACTCAAATGAACATGGTGTAATGGAATGAACTGAAGTACACATCCAGACGAACAATTTGATATGCTACACGCCCAAAACGGAGCTACAGATGCAAAGTTATGATGTGATGAAGATAGCTAAAAATATTGGGGACTTGGGCAGAAAACGGAGTCAACCTCTCGGGTTTCTCTCAGATCTGGATCGGGGCAACACGCTTTACGAGGTTCGCCAGAATAGTAGCGGTGGCGGCCGGAGTCGAAGGAGCTCGCCGGCGCGAGGGTACTTGTCAGATCCGGCTCGTCGGAGGGCATCGCCAGAGTCGGTGAGGGTACTTGTCATGATTTCTTCTCTCTGTTTTTTCTCCCCGAAACTCAATATATGGAGGTGGAGTTGGAGTCGGAGAGGCAACAGGGGGCCCACGAGATAGGGGGCGCGCCCCCCACCCTCGTGGAGAGACGGTGGCCCCCCTGGCCTTCATCTTTGGCAGGTATTTTTCTTATTTTCTGAAAAGTGGCTCCGTGAAGTTTCAGGTCATTCCGATAACGTTTGCTCCTGCACATAAATAACACCATGGCAATTCTGCTGAAAACAGCGTCAGTCCGGGTTAGTTCCATTCAAATCATGCAAGTTAGAGTCCAAAACAAGGGCAAAAGTGTTTGGAAAAGTAGATACGTTGGAGACGTATCAACTCCCCCAAGCTTAAACCTTTGCTTGTCCTCAAGAAATTCAGTTGACAAACTGAAAGTGATAAAGAAAAACTTTTACAAACTCTCTTTGCTCTTGTTGTTGTAAATATGTAAAACCAGCATTCAAGTTTTCAGCAAAGATTATAACTAACCACATTCATAATAACGCATAGGTCTCAAGTTTACTCATATCAATAGCATAATCAACTAGCGAGCCATAATAATAAATCTCGGATGACAACACTTTTTCAAAACAATCATAATATGATATAACAAGGTGGTATCTCGCTAGCCTTTCCGAGACTGCAAAACATAAATGCAGAGCACCTTCAAAGACCAAGGACTGACTAGACATTGTAATTCATGGTAAAAGAGATCCAGTCAAGTCATACTCAATGTAAACTAACAGTAATGAATGCAAATGACAGTGGTGCTCCCCAACTGGTGCTTTTTAATTAGAGGATGATGACTCAGCATAAAAGTAAATAGATAGGCCCTTCGCAGAGGGAAGCAGCGATTTGTAGAGGTGCCAGAGCTCGATTTTCAAACAGAGGTGAATAATATTTTGAGCGGTATACTTTCATTGTCAACATAACAACCAAGAGATGGCAATATCTTCCATGCTACACACATTATAGGCGGTTCCCAAACAGAATGGTAAAGTTTATACTCCCCCTTCCATCACAAGCATCAATCCATGGCTTGCTCAAAACAACGAGTGCCTCCAACTAACAAGAGTCCCAGGGGGAGTTTTCTTTGCAATTATTTTGATTTAGTTTGCATAAAGCATGGGATTGGACATCCTGATGACCAGCCATTTATCTCGTGAGTGAGGAGCAGAGTCCACTCCTCTTGAGAATAACCTGCCTAACATGGAAGATACAGACAACCCTAGTTGATACGTGAGCTTTTCGAGCATACAAAACAGGATGTTTATTTGAAGGTTTAGAGTTTTGGCACATACAAATTTACTTGGAACAGCAGGTAGATACCGTATATAGGTAGGTATAGTGGACTCATGTGGAATAACTTTGGGGTTTAAGGAGTTGGATGCACAAGCAGTATTCCCGCTTAGTACAGGTGAAGGCTAGAAAAAGACTAGGAAGCGACCAGCTAGAGAGCGACAACAGTCATGAACATGCATTAAAATTAATCAACACCGAATGCAAGCATGAGTAGGATATAATCCACCATGAACATAAATATCGTGAAGGCTATGTTGATTTTGTTTCAACTACATGCGTAAACATGTGCCAAGTCAAGTCACTTAAATCATTTAGAGGAGGATACCACCCTATCATACCACATCATAACCATTTTAATAGCATGTTGGCACGCAAGGTAAACCATTATAACTCATAGCTAATCAAGCATGGCATGAGAAACTATGATCTCTAGTTGTCATTGCAAACATGTTTATTCATAATAGGCTGAATCAGGAATGATGAACTAATCATATTTACAAAAACAAAAGAGGTCGAGTTCATACCAGCTTTTCTCATCTCATTTGGTCCATCATATATCATCATAATTGCCTTTCACTTGCACGATCGAACGATGTGAATAATAATAATAGTGCACGTGCATTGGACTAAGCTGGAATCTGCAGGCATTCAATAAACAGGAGAAGACAAGGCAATATGGGCTCTTTTGTCAGATAAACAATAATGCATATAAGATCCACTTCAACAATTTAATTATGGTCTTCTCCTATCGACCCCCAAAGGAAAGAAAAGAAATAAAACTATTTACACGGGAAAGCTCCCAACAAGCAAAAGAAGAACATGAAATCTGTTTGGGTTTTCTTTCTAATTACTACTACAAGCATGGAAATTTAACAAATTAAAAGCTACCACTAATTTTTTTTGTTTTTTTAAGTTTTATCAAACACACAAGAAGAAAGCATAAAAAGGAAAATAAACTAGCATGGATGATACAATGAAAAAGTATGAGCATCGACATCTAGCAATGAGTGTGTGAGCATAAATGTAATGTCGGTGGGAAATACGTACTCCCCCAAGCTTAGGCTTTTGGCCTAAGTTGGTCTATGGCCACGGCTGGCCTGGCTGATATCCATAATAGTAGCTGGGGTCGTACTGTGATGCAACAGCTATCGCCTGCTGAGCTGCAGCGTGGCGACGAGCGGCCTCCTCTCTCCTCTCGTACTCATCTGCCTCCTCTCTGGTAATAGTGTATCCTCCTCTTGCCTGATAATCAAAGAAGGCAGGAGCAGGGAGAGTAATACGGACATCACGGCGTCTATCAAAGATTAGTCGATACTGGAGAGGTGATTCGTTCCTCTGAAAAATTCTGAAATTTTTTAGTAACTTCAAAATAAAAGTAAACCAAACTCAATAATATTGATAGCAACTACTCTTACAAGTGCCTAGGGCCTATATCATGCATCAAAACTACTTGGAACCATATAAATTTGACATGCAAGCTCAAGAACAGGGTCACCTAAGCAGCAAAAATTTGAATGAATAAAGCACTAGAACAAAAACTAATTGGACCAAAGGAGGAGTCACATACCAAGGAACAATCTCCCCAAGCAGTTTTGTGAGAGGTGCTTTGAGAAAGGAGATCGAAAATGGGAGCAAAGTGAGCTAGAACTTGTGCTTGAGCTGGATATTCGTGTTTGTGGGAGGAAGATGAAGTGTGTGGGTGCAGGAATAAGTGGAGGAGGGCCACCGTGGGCCCACGAGGCAGGGGCGCGCCCTAGAGGGGTGGGCGCGCCCTCCACCCTCGTGGGCAGGTGGTTGACCCCCCTGGTGTGTTCTCAGTTCCATAAATCCTCAAATATTCTAGAAAAAATCATATTTAAATTTCAGGGCATTTGGAGAACTTTTATTTTCGAGGTATTTTTATATTGCATGGATAATCAGATAACAGGCAGAGATATATTTATTTTTATTTTATTTAATATAAATAACAGAAAGTAAAAGTGGGGTACAGAAGGTTGTGCCTTCTAGTTTCATCCATCTCATGATCATCAAAAGGAATCCACTAACAAGGTTGATCAAGTCTTGTTAACGAACTCATTCCGAATAACATGGAACCGGAGAAATTTTGAATAACACTATGTTACCTCAACAGGGATATGCACATCCTCAATAATAAGAATATCATATTTCTTTTGGACAGTAGGAAGAGGAAATTCAAAACCTCCAAATATAATCGATGGAATTTTTCCAATAGAGTTGATACTATGAACTTGAGGTTGCTTCCTCAGAAAGTGTACCGTATGCTCATTACCATTAACATGAAAAGTGACATTGCCTTTAGTGCAATCAATAACGGCCCCTGCAGTATTCAAAAAGGGTCTTCCAAGAATTATAGACATACTATCGTCCTCGGGAATATCAAGAATAACAAAGTCCGTCAAAATAGTAACGTTTGCAACTACAACAGGCACATCCTCACAAATACCGACAGGTATAGCAGTTGATTTATCAGCCATTTGCAAAGATATTTCAGTATGTGACAACTTATTCAAATCAAGTCTACGATATAAAGAGAGAGGCATAACACTAACACCGTCTCCAAGATCACATAAAGCAGTTTTAACATAGTTTCTTTTAATAGAGCATGGTATAATGGGTACTCCTGGATATCCAAGTTTCTTTGGTATTCCACCCTTAAAGGTATAATGTAATAATATATTTCATATACTTAGCATAAGGATTGGTTTTGAGCATATCAGTTAATCGCATACGTAAATAGATAGGTCTAATTATTTTAGCACAATGCTCAAAATCCTCATCATCCTTTTTCTTGGATGGTTTGGGAGGAAAAGGCATGGGTTTCTGAACCCAGGGCTCTCTTTCCTTACCATGTTTCCTAGCAACAAAGTCTTTCTTATCATAATGTTGATTCTTTGATTGTGGGTTATCAAGATCAACAACAGGTTCAATTTCTATGTCATTATCATTACTAGGTTGAGCATTATCATGAACATTATTATTAGCATTATCACTAGTTTCAAGTTCATTACCAGATTGTGTTTCAGCATCAGAAAATAGAAATATCATTTGGATTCTCAGGTGTTTCAACAATAGGATCACTAGAAGCATGCAAAGTCCTATCATTTTTCTTTTTCTTCTTTTTGGAAGAACTAGGTGCATCAATATTCTCTGAGAATCTTGCTCAATTCTCTTAGGATGGCCCTCAGGATATAGAGGTTCCCAAGTCATTCTACCACCTCTAGTCATAACTCTAACAACATGATCATTATTCTTATTATTCAATTCACTGAGCAAATCATTTTGAGCTTTAAGTACTTGTTCTACTTGAGTGGTAACCATCGAAGCATGTTTACTAATAAGTTTAACTTCACCTTTGACATTAGCCATATAATCACCCAAGTGTCCAAGCATATTTGAATCATATTTTAATTGTCTACCAAAATAAGCATTAAAATCTTCTTGCTTAGCCATAAATTTATCAAACTCATCTAAGCATGGGCTAGCAAACTTAGTAAATGGGATTTCAGCTTTATCATATCTATAGAGAGAATTTACCTTTACTACTTGTGTTGGGTTATCAAGACCATGAGTTTCTTCAGTAGGAGATGGATTAAGATTATATGCTTCTTCAACAGGCGGTAAATTAAGACCCTGTATTTCTTCAATAGGAGGTAAATTCTTAACATCTTCAGCTTTAATACCTTTTCTTTCATAGATTTATTTGCCTCTTGCATATCTTCAGGACTGAGAAATAGAATACCCCTCTTCTTCGGAGTTGGTTTAGGAATAGGCTCAGGATTGACTCTGGAGGTGTCCAATTATTTTCATTTGTCAACAAATTATTCAATAGAATTTCAGCTTCATCTGGTGTTCTTTCCCTGAAAACAGAACCAGCACAACTATCCAGGTAATCTCTGGAGGCATCGGTTAGTCCATTATAAAAGATATCAAGTATTTCATTTTTCTTAAGAGGATGATCATGCAAAGCATTAAGTAATTGGAGAAGCCTCCCCAAGCTTGTGGGAGACTCTCTTCTTCAATTTGCACAAAATTATATATATCCCTTAAAGCAGCTTGTTTCTTATGAGCAGGGAAATATTTAGCAGAGAAGTAATAAATCATATCCTGGGGACTACGCACACAACCAGGATCAAGAGAATTAAACCATATCTTAGCATCACCCTTTAATGAGAATGGAAATATTTTAAGGATAAAAAAGTAGCAAGTTCTCTCATCTTTAGTGAACAGGGTGGCTATATCATTCAATTTAGTAAGATGTGCCACAACAGTTTCAGATTCATAACCATGAAAAGGATCAGATTCAACCAAAGTAATTATATCAGGATCAACAGAGAATTCATAATCCTTATCAGTAACACAATTAGGTGAAGCAGCAAAAGCAGGGTCAGTTTTCATTCTAGCATTTAGAGATTGCTTATTCCTTTAGCTAATAACCTTTTGAGTTCATATCTATCTTTGCAAGCTAAAATAGCTAAAGAAGCTTCTTGATCAAAAACATAACCCTCAGGAATAACAAGTGATTCTTCATCATCACTTTCATCAACATTATCAGATTCAATATTTTCATTTTCTCTAGCCCTAGCAAGTTGTTCATCAAGAAATTCACCAAGTGGCACAGTAGTATCAAGCATAGAAGTAGTTTCATCATAAGTATCATGTATAGCAGAAGTGGCATCATCAATAACATGCGACATATCAGAACGAATAGCAGAAGCAGGTTTAGGTGTCGCAAGCTTACTCAAAACAGAAGGTGAATCAAGTGCAGAGCTAGATGGTAGTTCCTTACCTCCCCTCGTAGTTGAGGGATAGATCTTGGTTTTTGGATCTCTCAAGTTCTTCATAATGATAAGCAGATATATATCCCAAGTGACTCAAAGAATAGAGCTATGTTCCCCGGCAACGGCGCCAGAAAGTAGTCTTGATAACCCACAAGTATAGGGGATCACAACAGTTTTCGAGGGTAGAGTATTCAACCCAAATTTATTGATTCGACACAAGGGGAGCCAAAGAATATTCTCAACTATTAGCAGCTGAGTTGTTAATTCAACCACACCTGGAAACTTAATATCTGCAGCAAAGTGTTTAGTAGCAAGGTAATATGATAATAGTGGTAACGGTAGCAAAAGGTAACAGTAGTAAAACTAATGTTTTTGGTATTTTGTAGTGATGATAGCAATAGCAACGGAAAAGTAAATAAGCGAAGAACAGTATATGGAAAGCTCGTAGGCAATGGATCAGTGATGGAGAATTATGCCGGATGCGGTTCATCATGTAACCATCATAACCTAGGGTGACACAGAACTAGCTCCAGCCCATTTATATAATGTAGGCATGTATTCCGAATATAGTCATATGTGCTTATGGAAAAGAACTTCCATGACATCTTTTGTCCTACCCTCCCGTGGCAGCGGGGTCCTTATGGAAACTAAGGGATATTGAGGCCTCCTTTTAATAGAGAACTGGAACAAAGCATTAACACATAGTGAATACATGAACTCCTCAAACTACGGTCATCACCGGTAAGTATCCCGATTAATGTCACTTCGGGGTTAACGGATCATAACACATAATACGTGACTATAGACTTGCAAGATAGGATCAAGAACACTCATATATTGATGAAAACATAATAAGTTCAGATCTGAAATCATGGCACTTGGGCCCTAGTGACAAGCATTGAGCATAGCAAAGTCATAGCAACATCAATCTCAGAACATAGTGGACACTAGGGATCAAACCCTAACAAAACTAACTCGATTACATGATAGATCCCATCCAACCGATCACTGCCCATCAAGTCTACGATGGAATTACTCACACACGGCGGTGAGCATCATGAAATTGGTGATGGAGGATGGTTGATGATGATGATGCCGACAGATTGCCCTCTCCGGAGCCCCGAACGGACTCCAGATCAGCCCTCCCGAGAGGTTTTAGGGCTTGGCGGCGGCTCCACATCGTAAAACGTGATGATTTCTTCTCTCTGATTTTTTTCTCCCCGAAACTCAATATATGGAGGTGGAGTTGGGGTCGGAGAGGCACAGGGGGCCCACGAGGTAGGGGGCGCGCCCTAGGGGGCAGGCGCGCCCCCACCCTCGTGGAGAGACGTTGGCCCCCCTATAGCCTTCATCTTTGGCAGGTATTTTTCTTATTTTCTGAAAAGTGGCTCCGTGAAGTTTCAGGTCATTTCGAGAACGTTTGCTCCCGCACATAAATAACATCATGGTAATTCTGCTAAAAACAGCGTCAGTACGGGTTAGTTCCATTCAAATCATGCAAGTTAGAGTCCAAAACAAGGGCAAAAGTGTTTGGAAAAGTAGATACGTTGGAGACGTATCATCCTCCTTATGAGTGGCGGTCGGGGACGAGCAATGGTCTTTTCCTACCAATCTATCCCCCTAGGAGCATGCGCGTAGCGCTTGGTTTTTGATGAATTGTAGATTTTTGCAATAAGTATGTGAGTTCTTTATGACTAATGTTGAGTCCATGGATTATACGCACTCTCACCCTTCCATCATTGCTAGCCTCTTTGGTACCGTGCATTGCCCTTTCTCACATTGAGAGTTGGTGCAAACTTCGCCGGTGCATCCAAACCCCGTGATATGATACGCTCTTTCACACATAAACCTCCTTATATCTTCATCAAAACAGCCACCATACCTACCTATTATGGCATTTCCATAGCCATTCCGAGATATATTGCCATGCAACTTTCCACCGTTCCATTTATCATGACACATTCATCATTGTCATATTGCTTTGCATGATCATGTAGTTGACATAGTATTTGTGGCAAAGCCACCATTCATAATCCTTTCATACATGTCACTCTTGGTTCATTGCATATCCCGGTACACCGCCGGAGGCATTCATATAGGGTCATACTTTGTTCTAGTATCGAGTTGTAAATAAATAGAAGTGTGATGATCATCATTTTCTAGAGCATTGTCCCAAGTGAGGAAAAAAAAGAGAAAGGCCATAAAAAAAGAAGGCCCAAAAAAGAGAGAAAAAGAGAGAAGGGACAATGTTACTATCCTTGTTACCACACTTGTGCTTCAAAGTAGCACCATAATCTTCATGACAGAGAGTCTTTTGTTTTGTCACTTTCATATGCTAGTGGGAATTTTTCATTATAGAACTTGGCTTGTATATTCCAACAATGGGCTTCCTCCAATGCCCTAGGTCTTCGTGAGCAAGCAAGTTGGATGCACACCCACTTAGTTTCTTTTGTTGAGCTTTCATATATTTATAGCTCTAGTGCATCCATTGCATGGTAATCCCTACTCCTTGCATTAACATCAATTGATGGGCATCTCCATAGCTCATTGATTAGCCTTGTTGATGTGAGACGTTCTCCCTTTTTGTCTTCTCCACATAACCCCCATCATTATATTCTATTCCACCCATAGTGCTATATCCACGGCTCACACTCATATATTGCGTGAAGGTTGAAAAAGTTTGAGATTACTAAAGTATGAAACAATTGCTTGGCTTGTCATTGGGGTTGTGCATGATGATATCATTCTTGTGTGATGAAAATGGAGCATGACTAAACTATATGATTTTGTAGGGATGAACTTTCTTTGGCCGTGTTATTTTGAGAGGACATAATTGCTTAGTTAGTATGCTTGAAGTATTATTATTTTTATGTCAATATTGAACTTTTATCTTAAATCTTTCGGATCTGAATATTCATACCACAATTAAGAAGAATTACATTGAAAATATGCCAAGTAGCATTCCACATCAAAAATTCTGTTTTTATCATTTACCTACTCGAGGACGAGCATGAATTAAGCTTGGGGATGCTTGATACGTCTCCAACGTATCTATAATTTTTGATTGTTCCATGCTATATTATATTCTGTTTTGGACATTATTGGGCTTTTATACACTTTTATATTATTTTTGGGACTAACCTATTAACCGGAGGCCCAGCCCAGAATTGCTGTTTTTTTGCCTATTTTAGGGTTTCGCAGAAAAAGAATATCAAATGGAGTCCAAACGGAATGAAACCTTCGGGAACGTGATTTTCGGAACGAACATGATCCAGAGGACTTGGACCCTATGTCAAGATATCAACCAGGAGGCCACGAGGTAGGGGGCGTGCCTACCCCCTGGGCTCGCCCTCCACCCTCGTGGGTCCCCTGTTGCTCCACTGACGTACTCCTTCCTCCTATATATACCTACGTACCCCCAAACTACCAGATACGGAGCCAAAACCCCAATTCCACCGCCGTAACTTTCTGTATCCACGAGATCCCATCTTGGGGCCTGTTCCGGAGCTCCGCCAGAGGGGGTATCGATCACAGAGGGCTTCTACATCAACACCATAGCCCCTCCGATGAATTGTGAGTAGTTTACCTCAGACCTACGGGTCCATAGTTATTAGCTAGATGGCTTCTTCTCTCTTTTTGGATCTCAATACAAAGTTCTCCCCCTCTCTTGTGGAGATCTATTGGACATAATCTTCTTTTGCGGTGTATTTGTTGAGACCGATGAATTGTGGGTTTATGATCAAGTTTATCTATGAACAATATTTGAATCTTCTCTGAATTCTTTTATGCATGATTGGTTATCTTTGCAAGTATCTTCGAATTATCGATTTGGTTTGGCCTACCAGATTGATCTTTCTTGCAATGGGAGAAGTGCTTAGCTTTGGGTTCAATCTTGCGGTGTCCTTTCCCAGTGACAGCAGGGCAGCAAGGCACATATTGTATTGTTGCCATCGAGGATAACAAGATGGGGTTTTCATCATATTGCATGAGTTTATCCCTCTACATCATGTCATCTTGTTTAAAGCGTTACTCTGTTCTTATGAACTTAATACTCTAGATGCATGCTGGATAGCGGTCGATGTGTGGAGTAATAGTAGTAGATGCAGGCAGGAGTCGGTCTACTTGTCTCGGACGTGATGCCTATATACATGATCATACCTAGATATTCTCATAACTATGCTCAATTCTGTCAATTGCTCAACAGTAATTTGTTTACCCATCGTGAATACTTATGCTCTTGAGAGAAGCCACTAGTGAAACCTATGGCCCCCGGGTCTATCTTCCATCATATTAATCTTCCAATACTTATTTATTTTCCTTTGCCTTTTATTTTACTTTGCATATTTATCATAAAAATACTAAAAATATTATCTTATCATATCTATCAGATCTCACTCTCGTAAGTGACCGTGTAGGGATTGACAACCCCTTATCATGTTAGTTGCGATGATTTGTTTGTTTGTGTAGGTGCGAGGGACTCGTGCGTAGCCTCCTACTGGATTGATACCTTGGTTCTCAAAAACTGAGGGAAATACTTACGCTACTTTGCTGCATCACCGTTTCCTCTTCAAGGGAAAACCAACACAAGTGCTCAAGAGGTAGCAGTGTGTTTGTTGAGATCGATGAATTGTGGGTTTATGATCAAGTTTATCTATGAACAATATTTGAATATTCTCTGAATTCTTTTATGTATGATTGGTTATCTTTGCAAGTCTCTTCGAATTATCAGTTTGGTTTGGCCTGCTAGATTGATCTTTCTTGCAATGGGAGAAGTGCTTAGCTTTGGGTTCAATCTTGCGGTGTCCTTTCCCAGTGACAGTAGGGGCAGCAAGGCACGTATTGTATTGCTGCCATCGAGGATAACAAGATGGGGTTTTCATCCCTCTACATCATGTCATCTTGCTTAAAGCGTTACTCTGTTCTTATGAACTTAATACTCTAGATGCATGCTGGATAGAGGTCGATGTGTGGAGTAATAGTAGTAGATGCAGGCAGGAGTCGGTCTACTTGTCTCGGATGTGATGCCTATATACATGATCATACCTAGATATTCTCATAACTATGCTCAATTCTGTCAATTGCTCAACAGTAATTTGTTTACCCACCGTGAATACTTATGCTCTTGAGAGAAGCCACTAGTGAAACCTATGGCCCCCGGGTCTATCTTCCATCATATTAATCTTCCAATACTTATTTATTTCGTTTGCCTTTTAATTTTACTTTGCATCTTTATCATAAAAATACCAAAAATATTATCTTATCATATCTATCAGATCTCACTCTTGTAAGTGACCGTGTAGGGATTGACAACCCCTTATCATGTTGGTTGCGAGGATTTATTTGTTTGTTTAGGTGCGAGGGACTCGTGCGTGGCCTCCTACTGGATTGATACCTTGGTTCTCGAAAACTGAGGGAAATACTGACGCTACTTTGCTGTATCACCCTTTCCTCTTCAAGGGAAAACCAACGCAAGTGCTTAAGAGGTAGCAAGTATTCAACCCAAATTTATTGATTCGACACAAGGGGAGCCAAAGAATATTCTCAAGTATTAGCAGTTGAGTTGGCAATTCAACCACACCTGGAAACTTAATATCTGCAACAAGGTATTTAGTAGCAAAGTAATATGATAGTAGTGGTAACGGTAGTAAAAGGTAACAGTAACAAAAGTAATATTTTTGGTGTTTTGTAGTGATGATAACAATAGGAAAAGTAAATAAGCGAAGAACAATATATGAAAGCTCGTAGACAATGGATCGGTGATAGAGAATTATGCCGGATGCAGTTCATCATGTAACAGTCATAACATAGGGTGATACAGAACTAGCTCCAATTCATAAATGTAATGTAGGCATGTATTCCGAATATAGTCATACGTGCTTATGGAAAAGAACTTGCATGACATCTTTTGTCCTACCCTCCCATGGCAGCGGGGTCCTATTGGAAACTAAGGGATATTAAGGCCTCCTTTTAATAGAGTACCGGACCAAAGTAGTAACACATAGTGAATACATGAACTCCTCAAACTACGGTCATCATCGGGAGTGGTCCCGATTATTGTCAATTCGGGGTTGCCGGATCGTAACACATAGTAGGTGACTATAGACTTGCAAGATAGGATCAAGAACTCTCATATATTGATGAAAACGTAATAGGTTCAGATCTTGGCACTCGGGCCCTAGTGACAAGCATTAAGCATAGCAAAGTCATAGCAACATCAATCTCAGAACATAGTGGATACTAGGGATCAAACCCTAACAAAACTAACTCGATTACAAGATAAATCTCATCCAACCCATCACCGTCCAGCAAGCCTACGTTGGAATTACTCACGGACGGCGGTAAGCATCATGAAATTGGTGATGGAGGATGGTTGATGATGACAATGGCGACGGATTCCCCTCTCCGGAGCCCCGAACGGACTCCAAATCAGCCCTCCCGAGAGAGTTTAGGGCTTGGCGGCGGCTCCGTATCGTAAAACGTGATGAATCGTCCTCCCTGTTTTTTCTCTCCCTGAAAGTGAATATATGGAGTCAAGGTTGAGGTCGGTGGAGCGTCAGGGGGCCCACGAGGCAGGGGGGGTGCGCCCAGGGGGGTACGGTGCGCCCCCACCCTCGTGGACAGGTGGAGGCCCCCCTGACGTGGATCTTCCTTCCAGTATTTTTTATATATTCCAAAATAATTCTTCGTTGATTTTCAGGTCATTCCGAGAAATTTTATTTCTGCACAAAAATAACACCATGGCAATTCTGCTAAAAACAACGTCAGTCCAGGTTAGTTTCATTCAAATCATGCAAGTTAGAGTCCAAAACAAGGGAAAAAGTGTTTGGAAAAGTAGATACGATGGAGACGTACTAGCGAGGCCGTCGGTGAGGAGTTTCATGCGGCGGGCATATTCAGACACAGAGAGATCCCCTGTTTTAGTTTACAATACTGCCAGTTGAGGATCATAAACCAGACAGTGTAATTGGCAAGGAAGAAATCTTTGATCTTCTTCCAGAGAGCGAAGGTGGTGGTGGCGCCGACCACGTGATCGACCATGGTATCCGAGAGGGTGGCATAGATCCAGAGAGCGACGTGGGCATCGAGCTCAATGTGGGAGGGATCAGCATTGGGGGGAAGGGGATTCTGGATGAGAAACAGAACACCGTAATGGATCAAAACCATGAGGAAGAAGGATTTCCACTTGTGGTAGTTGTGGTCAACCAGATTGAGGAGAAACTTTATGTGATTGGTGATATGATCTCGATAGATGGGGTGGAGAGGGGCCGGCGGCGCCGACGCCGAGGGGGTGGAGGTGAAGAGGGGGGCGAAGTGAGATCCGGAGGAAGGGGAGGTACCATGGAGGGTAGAGGGAGTGGTCCCGAAGATGAACGGTGGCGAGGTGGCCGCAGAGGAGGACAAGCCGGAGTTGGCGCCTGCCGCCGTGGAGGAGAGGGAGGCCGGCGACATGCCGGAGCCCAGAGCAGCGGAGGACATGGAGGAGGAGGTGGGCTCGCCCATGGGTGTCCTGATATCTGATACCAAGTTGGAAAGTGATTTCCTTGATTGATAACTGTTGTACATATTACAAGAATATATAGAAGGGTGAGGAGAAGGAACCACACGTCCTACACTTGGGCATGCAGGCTAGACATGGTCCTGATCCTATAAACCCGGAACTACGGTACAATCTCTACTCCTAATGTGTCAGTTGGTAGTCTCTGTTTCGGGTTTATTTTCGTCCCACCTACCATGTTTTTTTGGTACCTCCTCCCACCTTCGCTGGTTTTTTTTCATAGATTTTTTCGTCCCCTCCCCCCACTTCATCGGTTTATTTTCGCGTCACCCTCTCACACAACGAAAAAAATTGAACGGACCAGAACTTTCCATACTGACGCAAATTATTCAGTAATGTTTTTTATGTAAAATAATCAATCACAATCAATCTCTAAAGATCAAATCTAAATTAATTAATCTTCATAACGTTTGTTTCCTTCCGAATCACGTCCATAACTTTCCTTCCTTGTTTGGGCAGAAACTGTTTGGTAGCAGAGATTAGAAAGCTTCCTATGAGCGTAGTAATAGGAAGTATTCTTTTTCTTGATGATTCGTTTCCATGCATGATGATAGTAAATTAGGCCAACATTCACCACTATTTATCAACGTCATCAATCATATCCATTCCTACCTTAAGGGAATCCGCTCACTACATCTTTTTTAGGGATCCGCTCGCTACGTCGGCGTCGCACGTTATTTTCACAAGCAACTCCCCTAAAAAACACAGCGCCCTACCTCGACTTCCCTACCTGGACGCCGCCGCCGCCGCCCACCGATCTCGCCTCCTCCCGGCGACCCCCTCCTCCCTCCCGCAGCTCGAACAACCCACTTTTTTGGCCATGAGCACCGCCTGCCTCTTCGCCCATGCGTCGCCCCTCCTCTTCATCATAGCCACGAGCACCATCCGAGGCGGAGCCGCGGAGCCTCCACAGATGCGGCGGAGACACCATATCCAGTGGAGACGGCGGTGTAAATCTTCTCCCACTCTTCTCCTTCCCCTGGTTACAGGCCTGCTCCACCTCCCCTCTGCTTCGTGTGGATCTGCTCATGTACAACAGTAAACTTTATTTAGGTAGAACTATTCTTCTAGGCCTTTTTTGTTACTTACAAATTAACTTTTTGAGCCAATGCTTATGGCATGAAGTATTACCTAGAGCTCCTTAATCAATCTGCTTGTCCATCATTTCATTTGGTTCAATTACTATCAGCAAGAACACATTGTGAAACCATTAGCTTATGAATGTGTGCTCTTCCTACAATAATAACATTTGCAATGTAAGGGTCGAGGCACGCCCATGCATCAGGATGATGTGCACCACGTGGGAAGTAATACTAATATGGTCTAAGTGGATAATGAAATATCCAAAGATACACTTGACTGGATCAATTTTTTTCTCTGGAATTGTTCCTCATGATGCGCAGATGTAGATGCTATATTCTTAAAATTTCAAATCACCTATGCATGCCAATGTGATTCTTATCCTTTTCATTAGACAGTGTGTTCCCATCAATCCATCCATGCACCGAACCGATTTTTTTACTTTGTTCAGGTTGCAATTACGAACGAGTAGCATATGTATGCACTGAACTACTTGCATAAGACAGTGAAATACTTCTTACTCGCGTGAGTGGAATTTTGGAATAGAGAAAGAACATACAACAGAGATCACGTAATTAATTGATTACATAAACTGATATCACGTAAAACAAGTTTGATAGGTCCGTTGCATCGCACAGGCATTTTTGCTATATGTACCAACAGGTTCTATTTATTTTCTTTGATCGGTCAACACTCCTATGTCCTATGTAGTAAGAAGGAAAGAAAACCTAACGGTACAGTGGGCAAAATAGTCAACGGCGAGCTTCATCGCTGCGTACGTGTTGCAGTACCTGGCCATCACCGGCTGGGGCATCGAGGACTTAACGCTGGTGAAGAAGGCGTGGGTATTGGTAGAGCTCCAAGAAGCACCCCTTCGTCCTGTCCGCCGTCTTCACCATCGGTCCCCGGGTGACCACCCTGAAACTTGATGATGCTACCAAGGCGACACGGTCCGGGTTGGTTTGGTCCCTCATCGAGCCACCATTTGGACCGGCCAACCACCACCGGCATCAACGTGATGGGGCAGCGGCAAGGTGGGCTTCGTGTGCGGGTGCTATGGCGAGGTGGTGGACATGCGGGAGCGCCAGCGATGAGGTCGGTGATGTGCCGCGGCAAGTGTGCGGCTGTTAGCCATGAACCTTCCGTAGCAGTTTTTTTCATGAGCCCATTTTTTTTGTGTTCGGGCCTTGCTAGCGGATTAACCATGAAAAACCATGACGTTCAGTTTGTTTTCAAATGGTGCCATGATTTTCGGATCAGGCCATGTTTCTCATGTACTTCCTATTTCCTGTTCGACTGAATAGAAGTGCACAAAGTGAACACACCAACACGACTAAAAGCAGTCATATTCAGTTATAGAGGTATACATTTATACAAGATATATAGAGGCAGGTGCGGCCAGTAACCCAACTAACTCCTGAGCTGATCTTGCTAATCCTTTACTCGCGATAAAGACACAGACGATAAGGAAAGGTTGTTACGGAGAGAGCAATGGGAGAGAGAGAATCACGTGGCGGCAAGTGGACCTGAACATATGCTTCAACAAAGAAAACGACATCATAGGATCATGGTGCGTGATTATAGGCGGAGGCTATTAAATCTCACGTGGAAATCACGGCTGAGCGATTCTCGCACGATCCGGAGTTCACACCCAATCGACCTTTTCCCCAGTTGATGGCCTACATGTGTGATGTGCTAAAACGGTCGCTGCCATGGCAGCGAAACCAGATCGTCCATTTTCTCTAACAAGCCAGGACCGAGCGTGTCAAACACCGATTGAGCCACGAGCGGTACGTCCAGCCCTGCCCACCATCGAAGCGAAGCTCCTACTCCACGTGAACTTGATCGCACTGTTGCACTCATACAGTAGGAGCCACGGGCACGACATGGTGAAGGGCTAAAGGGCTGATCGAGGGTGAGACCCGGATGCTGGTGGTGCAGCTGACCATGGACGAGATCTTCACCTGCACCAAAAAGTTCAAGCAAGAGGTGTTCAGCAGCGTGCATAAGGAGCTGGACCAATTCCGCCTCTTCATCTACAATGCCACCGTGAAGCAGCTGGTGGACGTGCCGAGGCATGAGTACTTCTCCTACCTCGGCAAGAAGACACAACAGGAGGCAGCGAGTAGGGCCAAGGTGGATGTTTGTGGAGCGGGATGGCCTCACGTGCCAGAAAGCCGCCAAGGTGGACGCCGAGAACAAGGTGCTCTCTATGCGGCAGCAGGGCGAGTCACTCAAGGAGAAGGACAAGGTCAAGGCGGAGGTGTGGGTGTTTGAGAACACTAGGAAGGCCGACAATGCCGCCTCAATGACCGACCTCGCCAAGCAGTGGAAGGCTGGGACTGGCTGGCCAAGGTCGCCGAGGTTGAGGCCGCCAAGGAAGTCGGCATCTGCGATGCCGAGCAACAGATGGAGGCTAAGATGAAGAACGTGCTCTGCCAAACTGACAAGCTCAAGGTCGAGCAGCTCAGCAAGTCCACAATACACTACGACACACAGGTTGGTTATGCAATAAGCATGTATAAAAATATAGTACTAGGGACAAGAGAAATTCATACTTATTGACCTTAGCATTTTATATTTTGTAGGTTCAAGAATCGAACACGCTCTTCTATAGCTGGCAGAAGGCAGCGGATACGACATTGTGTAAGGAGATGAAGGCGGCGGTGAGGTGAAGCGGTCGAGCAGAAACACATGCATGTCTCGATATGGAAGGAAAGTGAGGGAGATAAGGTGAGGGTTAGCGTTTCAACATGCCACACGAGGAAAGGGGTGAAGAGATGACCTTGAGGAGGGAAGTGAGCTCGGTCCATGGCATGGGTCAGAGTAGAGGAAGGTTGATTCATGATTTGGCCAAAGGGTTGATGACCGAGGGAGAAGTACAAGGCCCCCTCTCATATCTTGGTGCGCGAGCAAGTCTGTCGAGGTGGAAGAAGCCTGTCATTTCATGACGGCGTTGGTGACCTTGGCGTGATGTTGTTCGCCGATTTGTGGGCGGATCAGGCAACTGTCTGGTCTCTCGATCCCTCCTTCACCAATTTTGGTGAGAAGAGGGGAGGGATGAAAGGGTGGAGGGGTGGGAGATGAGGTCGCCGATTCTGTTGGTTGTGGGGGCGAGGGCGGAGAGAGGAGAGTGAGCGACACCGGTGAAGTCTATGGATCTAGAGAGAGAGGGGAATGATACGTCTCCGTCATATCTACTTTTCCAAACACTTTTGCTCTTGTTTTGGACTCTAACTTGCATGATTTGAATGGAACTAAACCGGACTGACGCTGTTTTCAGCAGAATTGCTATGGTGTTATTTATGTGCAGAAACAAACGTTCTCGGAATGACTTGAAACTTCACGGAGCAACTTTTCAGAAATAATAAAAAATCCTTGCAAAAGATGAAGGCTAGGGGGCCCACCACCTGTCCACGAGGGTGGGGGGCGCGCCCCCTACCTCGTGGGCCCCCTGGAGCTCCTCCGACCTCAACTCCAACTCTATATATTTGGTTTTGGAGAGAAAAAAATTAGAGAGAAGGATTCATCGCGTTTTACGATACGGAGCCGCCGCCAAGCCCTAAAACCTCTCGGGAGGGCTGATCTGGAGTCCGTTCGGGGCTCCGGAGAGGGGAATCCATTGCCATCATCATCATCAACCATCCTCCATCACCATTTTCATGATGCTCACCGCCGTGCGTGAGTAATTCCATCGTAGGCTTGCTGGACGGTGATGTGTTGGATGAGATTTATCATGTAATCGAGTTAGTTTTGTTAGGGTTTGATCCCTAGTATCCACTATGTTCTGAGATTGATGTTGCTATGACTTTGCTATGCTTAATGCTTGTCACTAGGGCCCGAGTGCCATGATTTCAGATCTGATCCTATTATGTTTTCATCAATATATGAGAGTTCTTGATCCTATCTTGCAAGCCTATAGTCACCTATTATGTGTTATGATCCGTTAACCCTGAAGTGACAATAATTGGGATACTTCCCGGTGATGACCATAGTTTGAGTGCATGTATTCACTATGTGCTAATGCTTTATTCCGGTACTCTATTAAAAGGAGGCCTTAATATCCCTTAGTTTCCATTAGGACCCCGCTGCCACGGGAGGGTAGGACAAAAGATGTCATGCAAGTTCTTTCCATACGCACGTATGACTATATTCGGAATACATGCCTACATTACATTGATGAATTGGAGCTAGTTCTGTGTCACCCTAGGTTATGACTGTTACATGATGAACTGCATCCGGCATAATTCTCTATCATCGATCCATTGCCTACGAGCTTTCTATATATTGTTCTTCGCTTATTTACTTTTCCGTTGCTATTGCTATAATCACTACAAAAATACCAAAAACATTACTTTTGCTATCATTACCTTTTGCTACCGTTACCACTACTATCATATTACTTTGCTACTAAATACTTTGTTGCAGATATTAAGTTTCCAGGTGTGGTTGAATTGACAACTCAGCTACTAATACTTGAGAATATTCTTTGGCTCCCCTTGTGTCGATCCCCTATACTTGTGGGTTATCAAGACTATTTTCTGGCGCCGTTGCCGGGGAGCATAGCTCTATTCTTTGAGTCACTTGGGATTTATATCTGCTTATCATTATGAAGAACTTGAGAGATCCAAAAACCAAGATTTATCCCTCAACTACGAGGGGGGGGGGGGGTTAAGGAACTGCCATCTAGCTCTGCACTTGATTCACCTTCTATTTTGAGTAAGCTTGCGACACCTAAACATGCTTCTGCTATTCGTTCTGATATGTCACATGTTATTGATGATGCCACTTCTGCTATACATGATACTTATGATGAAACTACTTCTATGCTTGATACTATTGTGCCACTTGGTGAATTTCTTGATGAACAACTTGCTAGGGCTAGAGAAAATGAAAATATTGAATTTGGTAATACTGATAAAAAGTGATGATGAAGAATCACTTGTTATTCCTGAGGGTTATGTTTTTGATCAAGAAGCTTCTTTAGCTATTTTAGCTTGCAAAGATAGATATGAACTCAAAAGGTTATTAGCTAAATGGAATAAGCAATATCTAAATGCTACAATGAAACCTGACCCTGTTTTTGCTACTTCACCTATCTGTGTTACTGATAAGGATTATGAATTCTCTGTTGATCCTGATATAATTACTTTGGTTGAATCTGATCCTTTTCATGGCTATGAATCTGAAACTGTTGTGGCACATCTTACTAAATTAAATGATATAGCCACCCTATTCACAAATGATGAGAGAACTCGTTACTTTTATATCCTTAAAATATTTCCGTTCTCATTAAAGGGTGATGCTAAGATATGGTTTAACTCTCTTGATCCTGGTTGTGTGCGTAGTCCCCAGGATATGATTTATTACTTCTCTGCTAAATATTTCCCTGCTCATAAGAAACAAGCTGCTTTAAGGGATATATATATATATAATTTTGTGCAAATTGAAGAAGAGAGTCTCCCACAAGCTTGGGGGAGGCTTCTCCAATTACTTAATGCTTTGCCTGATTATCCTCTTAAGAAAAATGAAATACTTGATTTCTTTTATAATGGACTAACCGATGCTTCTAGAGATTACCTGGATAGTTGTGCTGGTTCTGTTTTCAGGGAAAGAACGTTGGATGAAGCTGAAATTCTATTGAATAATATGCTGACAAATGAAAATAATTGGACACCTCCTGAGCCAGTTCCTGAGCCTATTCCTAAACCAACTCCGAAGAAGAGGGGTATTCTATTTCTCAGTCCTGATGATATGCAGGAGGCAAAGAAATCTATGAAAGAAAAAGGTATTAAAGCTGAAGATGTTAAGAATTTACCTCCTATTGAAGAAATACATGGTCTTAATTTACCGCCTGTTGAAGAAACATATGATCTTAATCCATTACTTATTGAAGAAACTCATGGTCTTGATAACCCGACACAGGTAGTAAAGGTAAAAACTCTCTATAGATATGATAAAGCTGAAATCCCATGTACTAAGTTTGCTAGCCCATGCTTAGATGAGTTTGATAAATTTATGGCTAAGCAAGAAGATTTTAATGCTTATTTTGGTAGACAATTGAAATACAATTCAAATATGCTTTAACACTTGGGTGATTATATGGCTAATGTCAAAGGTGAACTTAAACTTGTTAGTAATTAAACATGCTTCTATGGTTACCACTCAAGTAGAACAAGTACTTAAAGCTCAAAATGATTTGCTCAATGAATTGAATAGAAAGAATAATGATAATGTTGTTAGAGTTATGACTAGAGGTGGTAGAATGACCCAGGAACCTTTGTATCCTGAAGGCCATCCTAAGAGAATTGAGCAAGATTCTCAGAGAAATAATATAGATGCACCTAGTTCTTCTAAAAAGAAGAAAAAACAAAAATGATAGGACTTTGCATGCTTCTAGTGAACCTATTACTGAAACACCTGAGAATCCAAATGATATCTCTATCTCTGATGCTGAAACACAATCTGGTAATGAACTTGAAACTAGTGATAATATTCATGATGATGCTCAACCTAGTAATGATAATGATATGGAAATTGAACCTGTTGTTGATCTTGATAACCCACAATCAAAGAATCAACATTATGATAAGAAAGACTTTTTTGCTAGGAAAAATGGTAAAGAAAGAGAACCATGGGTTCAGAAACCCATGCCTTTTCCTCCCAAACCATCCAAGAAAAAGGATGATGAGGATTTTGAGCGCTTTGCTAAAATGATTAGACCTATCTTTTTGTGTATGCGATTAACTGATATGCTCAAAACCAATCCTTATGCTAAGTACATGAAAGATATTATTACAAATAAAAGAAAGATACCGGAAGCTGAAATTTCCACCATGCTTGCTAATTATACTTTTAAAGGTGGAATACCTAAGAAACTAGGAGATCCAGGAGTACCTACTATACCATGCTCCATTAAAAGAAACTATATTAAAACTGCTTTATGTGATCTTGGAGCTGGTGTTATGCCTCTGTCTTTATATCGTAGACTTGATTTGAATAAGTTGACACTACTGAAATATCTTTGCAAATGGCTGATAAATCAACTACTATACCTGTCGGTATTTGTGAGGATGTGCCTGTTGTAGTTGCAAACGTTACTATTTTAACGGACTTTGTTATTCTTGATATCCCCGAGGACGATAGTATGTCTATTATTCTTGGAAGACCCTTTTTGAACACTGCAGGGGCTGTTATTGATTGCACTAAAGGCAACATCACTTTTCATGTTAATGGTAATGAGCATACGGTACACTTTCCGAGGAAACAACCTCAAGTTCATAGTATCAACTCTATTGGAAAAATTCCATTGATTATATTTGGAGGTTTTGAATCTCCTCTTCCTACTGTCAAGAAGAAATATGATATTCTTATTATTGGGTATGTGCATATCCCCGTTGAGGTAACATAGTGTTATTCGAAATTTCTCTGGTTCCATGTTATTCAGAATGAGTTCGTTAACAAGACTTGATCAACCTTGTTAGTGGATTCCTTTTGATGATCATGAGATGGATGAAACTAGAAGGCACAACCTTCTGTACCCCACTTTTACTTTCTGTTATTTATATTAAATAAAATAAAAATAATATTTCCCCGTCTATTATCTGATTATCCGTGCAATATAAAAATACCCCGAAAATAAAAGTTCTCCAAATGCCCTGAAATTTAAATATGATTTTTTCTAGAATATTTGGGAATATTTGGCACTAAGAACACAGCAGGGGGGTCATCCACCTGGCCACGAGGGTGGAGGGCGCGCCCTACCCCCTGGGCACGCCCCCCTGCCTCGTGGGCCCACGATGGCCCTCCTCCACTTATCCTTTCACCCACACACTCCTTCTTCCTCCCCCAAACACGAATATCCAGTTCTTACCCGAGTCCAAGCTCATTTTGCTGCCATTTTCGATCTCCTTGCTCAAAGCACCTCTCACAAAACTGCTTGGAGAGATTGTTCCTTGGTATGTGACTCCTCCATTGGTCCAATTAGTTTTTGTTCTAGTGCTTTATTCATTGCAAATTTTTGCTGCTTAGGTGACCATGTTCTTGAGCTTGCATCTCAAATTTATATAGTCAAAAGTAGTTTTGATGCATGATATAGGCTCTAGGCACTTGTAGAAGTAGTTGCTATCAATATTATTGAGTTTGGTTTACTTTTATTTTGAAGTTACTAAAAATTTCAGAAATTTTTCAGAGGAGGAAATATGCTTAGGAAAATGTTCCAAGGTGGTTCTTCAAGGAAGCAAGGACCCAGGCTTCCAATGCGTGATGCTGATGAAGAGCCACCAAGAGACGCTCCAGTGCATCCTTGTGAATGGCCTTCGGAAAATTTTATGGATCGAGCGGAAATTAAAGAAGAATTTGATGCATATTTGCGTAACGCTGATCTTGTGAGCTTCAAGGAAGAGAAGTGCAGGCAGTATCACTATCTCACTAGTTCCTTTGTGAGGAGGTTTGATCATCTTCACGTAATTCTCCAATTGACCTGTTTGATCTTTATGAAAATTCTTACACTATGGACTTAGAGGATTTCACCACTGCTTGCAAACTTCCACAATGGGGTAGTATCAGGGATCCTCGCAAATATGAATTTAGAGATTTTCTTGCTAGTATAACTGTGGGAGAATCTAGAAATATAACGCAAGCTACCATAGGAAGCATTCACTTTCCTGCTATACATTATTTTTCTCTCTTCATAGGTAGATGCATTAATGGTAAAGATGAGGCATGTCACATGTGTGTCCCCGATCTCAGTATTCTTAGGAGTGCTGTGTTAGGAAATAAATCTTATAATTTGGGAGCCATTGTTGCACGTAGGTTGCATCTTAATAGATTTAATGGAGATTTCTTTGGTGAAATTTATGCAACCCGCATAGCTAATTTTCTTGGTGTAGCCATACGTGAAGATGATATTGAGTTACCCCCTACTTACCTAGACTTTAATGCTATGGTTCACCACTAGTTTGTCGATAGGAATGAATCACCTCACCAGTATCGTTTAATCTTTGACAGACGCCGTGCTGTCCATATTACTCTCCCTACTCCTGCCTTCTTTGATTATCAAGCAAAAGGAAGATATGTGTCGGTGTACTAGAGTAGGGGTACCCTAGTATCCCGAACTTGTGCACGGGCAGTCGCAGCATCCCGCAGCAAGGCTTGCCGGGTGACCGCCAAGGTCCTCCGTGGTTCCTTTGGAGCCATTCAAGAACAAAGTGTCCAAGCCAAGAAGACAAGACCCCGGCATCTTTGGCGCGCCAGGTAGGGGGCGTCGAAGTTGTGTGAACCAGATCCGGCGTTCTCGCGAGCTAGATCTTCATCATCTTCATCAACATGCCGCCGAAGAAGAAGGTTTCGGAGGCGGCTGCTCCGTCCGCGCCTTACCCACCACCGCCGGGACAAACGGCTGATGGGGCGGGCGCCGGCGGAAGAACGGGCGTAGACGAGGGAGTCCACGGTGCTGCCAGGCCCAAGGGCGAGGCTGCGCTGCCCATCGGCGGCGTAGCCGGCTCCCACAACGATCGGGCGCACTCCAAGACCTCGGCGTCCGTACATGCACCGCGCCTGTCTCAGGAGGCGCAGGACCGGCAGCGTCATGGTACTCACGGTACCATGCGTTTGCTAGACCAAGATCGGGCTGGTGGATCTCGGAGCGCTCAGGACCACCATGCACGCCAACATGCTGGCACGAGCGAGGCACGGTCGCCTGGACAGGATATTGCTCCTTCTAACGTGGTTAGAAGTCCGAGCATATCCCGCTCCTCGCACCGTTCGCCACCACCGCCCGCCACTGCAGCAGAAGCTTTGGCGCGAGCTCAGCTGCTCCTAGACTACCCTCCAACGGCGGACAAGATCGACGATTGGAGGGCAACCATCCAGAGTCTCATCGGCTTCGCCAACGGCGACACTCCACGGCAACCAAGCACGTCGCAGCCGCGGCAAGCCAGCCAGGCACGAGCCGGAGATGACAAGACTGGTGGGGGTGCAACTACTGTGCACTCTCCGCCCCGAAGGCCGAGATCGCCGACTCGCCGGATCCACCTCGACAGCGACTCCACCGCGTCGTCAGATCCGCGAGCTCGTCGCGATCAGTGCCAAGTTCTTCAAGAACGACAACAAGAAGACGCTCGTACTCGCATCGAGCGCCGAAGGGAAGCGCGACGTCAATCAGACCAGCGCGCTGGGCCCTCTGTTGACATGCATGCGCCAGGGGAACCAGGCGACTTGCCGTACGCGGTAGGTTGCCCTGCGTTCACTCGTGAGCTGCGGCAAGTCCAGTGGCCCAGCACGAAGAATTTCAAACCAGATGTACCAGAGAAGTACGACGGCAAGACGCATCCGTCGGAGTTCCTCAGCATCTACACCATCGCGGTGCAGGCTGCCGGGGGGCGGGACGACAAGATCCTTGCCAACTACTTCCCGCTGGTGCTCAAGCCCAACGTCAGGTCCTGGCTCATGCACTTGCCGGACAACTCCATATCCTCCTGGGCTGATCTATGCCATCAGTTTGTCGGCGCCTTTACAGGCGGCCACAAACCTCATGGCCAAGAGAGTGACCTTCATCTGCTCACCCAGAAGGAAGGAGAGCCCCTGCGCAAGTACATTCAGAGGTTGAGCCGTGTACAGTATAACATCCCAGACGTCCACCCCGCCGCGGTCATCAGCGCGTTCCATCAGAATGTGCGTAACCGTAGGATGCGGGAGGAGATGGCGATGTGCAGGATCAGAGACGTCAGCGAGCTGTATGCCCTGGCCGACAAGTGTGCACGTGCTGAGGAAGGGAGGAAACTCCCCGAAGAGAAGACCGGAGCAGAAGGATCTGACAGTGAGGATGCTGCCCCGGCAAAGAAAAACCGGCGGCGGAACAGGAAGAAGAAAGGCAAAGAGGTGCTAGTCGTTGAGCAGTCCGGTAACGAAGGTGGCGCCAAGAAGGCCAAAGTTGGTAGCTCCGGCAAGGAGGTTGCCGCGTGCAACAGCTGCCAGGCTGTGGCAGTCGCCGACAAGCAGGACGGCTCTGACAATCAATACTGCAAGATTCACCGCACCAAGGGCCATGACCTCCAGAGCTGCAAGAAGGTCGAGCAGCTTGTCTAGCAGCAAAAGGCTGAGTACGAGCGGCGAGACAAGGAGAGGGCCCAAGGAGGTGCTGGAGAATCCGGCAAGAAGCGCACCGGCCGGGGAGGACGCCGCAGCAAGGCCAAGCAGCGGCAAGGAGATAGACCTCCCCGCGGCCGCGACAACGATGAAGACGACGACGACGACGAAGACATGGATGATGTTGAGACCAGTGAGCAGGAGTTTCAGAAAGCCACAAAGGTCTTGTGCGTTGACGGCGGTGCTTCTCTGCACACTTCACACCGCCAACTCAAGTAGTGGGCGCGGGAATTCAATGCAGCGGAACCACCTGTCGAATCGCGCAAACTTCTGAAATGGTCCAGCACGCCTATCATCTTTGACATTGAGGACCACCCTGATCACACAACTGCGGTCGGGTGCTTGCCGATGTTGGTTTCACCAACTATCCGCAACCTCAAGGTCACTAAGATGTTAGTTGACGGCGGGGCCGGCTTGAACCTGATCTCCTCCACCGTACTCCAGAAACTCCAGATCCCTGACAGCGAGCTCGAAGAGACCGGCACATTCCAAGGAATCAACCCGGGAAGGAGCAAGCCAAAGGGGAAGGTCACGTTGCCAGTAACATTTGGCAACGAGCTGAACTTCAGGACTGAGAGGGTCACATTTGACGTTGCCGATATTCCATTGCCTTACAATGGGATACTTGGCCGTCCAGCACTCGCCAAGTTCACGGCAGCCTCTCACTACGCATATAACATGCTGAAGATGCCAGGCCCGATAAGCGTCATCTCTGTCCCTGGCGACAAGAAAGATGCTCTTATCTGTGCCGACAAGATCTACCGGGAAGCAGCAGCGGCAGCAGAGCGCGAGCCACTTGCCGCTGAAGCTCCCGGGGGGAAGAAGACCAAGTCCGGCAAGAGTTCTGATGCCCACTCCGGCAAGCGCACCTCTTCGGAGTGCTGCGCTGCCGTCGAGGACGCACCATCGAGCTCCACCGGCAAGTGTAAGAAGACGATGGCAGCTCCGCCAGACACGAAAAAGGTGTCCGCCAAGGAGGACGGCACTGGTGGTACCTTCACCATCAGTGCCACTCTCGACCCTAAATAGGAAAGCGCGCTCATTGCTTTCCTGCGGGCGAATGTCGACGTGTTTGCGTGGCAACCGTCTGACATCCCCGGTGTTCCCAGGAAAGTGATTGAGCACCACCTTGCCGTTTGTCCTCATGCGCGGCCCGTCAAGCAGAAGGTCAGGAAGCAGGCAGTGGAGCGCCAAGAGTTCATTGCAGAAGAGATCAAGAAATTGGAAGCAGCAGGCCTTGTTAGAGGAGTGCTCCATCCTACGTGGTTGGCCAATCCTGTAGTCGTGCGCAAGGCAAACGGGAAATGGAGACTTTGTATTGATTTTACCGATGTTAACAAAGATGCCGGGGTACTGATCCACGGGCACCTATGGGACCGGCGGACCGGGTCCCTTTCGGTTCGGCGGGGGCGGAGATCGTGCAAAGAGCGGATCGAGGCGATGCACGCGAGCGATTTACCGAGGTTCGGGCCGCACGGATGCGTAAAACCCTACTCCTGCTTTGTGGTTTGTATTGATTTCTTGCTCGGGAGCGCGGAGTGCTACAGTACACACCCGCAGCTAACAAGACCGAGCGTGAGTGTTCGAACTCGCTAACCCCCCTCTACGTTGCACACGGGCCTCCTTTTATATGCTCAAGGGGTTACCGACAGGTGGCAACGGAGGTAAAGGGCAAAAATGGAAAGGTGCTATGGTAGGCATAGCTACCTGCTACAGTGTATCATACCTAACCCTGACGGCAGGGGACAAGGGCCTTAAATGCCCGTCTATGTTGCCTAAACAGTGCGAAAAGGGACCGCCAGGGACGCCACCGTTCGCCACGATGGCGATCTTGTCAGCGCCGCTTGCCACCGCACGCCGCTGGCTGCACAGCCTCCCGCCACGTACGCCTGGAGGGGCCCCAGAGCGACACGTTGATGGATGTGCTGGAGCGCGGGCCCAGGGAGGTGGCTTGCCGCGGCAAGCGTCTTGCCATTGTCGTTGTCTTGTCGTGCCCGGGAGCTTGCCGCTCACCGGGCCTTGCCGGGGCGCGTGGTGCGCCGCGGCAAGTTCCTCGCAATGCCTTGGGTGGCCTTCCCGGCAAGCTCCTCTTGCCGGGGTCTTGTCTTCTTGGCTTGGACACTTTGTTCTTGAATGGCTCCAAAGGAACCACGGAGGACCTTGGCGGTCACCCGGCAAGCCTTGCCGCGGGATGCTGCGACTGCCCGTGCACAAGTTCGGGATACTAGGGTACCCCTACTCTAGTACACCGACAATATGTTATTACCAGAGAGGAGGCAGATGAGTACGAGAGGAGGGCGGAGGCCGCTCGTCGCCACGCTGCAGCTCAGGAGGCGATAACCGCTGCATCTCAGTACGACCCCAACTTCTACTACGGATATCAGCCAGGCCAGCCGTGGCCATAGACCAACTTAGGCCAAAAGCCTAAGCATGGGGGAGTACATATTTCTCACCGACATTACATTCATGTTCACACACTCATTTCTAGATGTCGGTGCTCATACTTTTTCATTGTATCATCCATGGTAGTTTATTTTCCTTTTTATGCTTTCTTCTTGTGTGTTTGATAAACCTTAAGAAAAACCAAAAAAATTAGTTGTAGTTTTTAATCAGTTTAATTTCCATGCTTGTAGTAGTAACTAAAAAGAAAACCCAAAAAGATTTCCTGTTCTTCTTTTGCTTGTTGGGAGCTTTCCCGTGTAAATAGTTTTATTTCTTTTCTTTTCTTTGGGGGTCGATAGGAGAAGACCATAATTAAATTGTTGAAGTGGCTCTTATATGCATTATTGTTGATCTGACAAAAAAGCCCATATTTCCTTGTCTTCTCCTATTTATTGAATGCTTGCAGATTCCAGCTTAGTCCAATGCACGTGCACTATTATTATTATTCACATCATTCGGTCGTGCAAGTGAAAGGCAATTATGACGATATATGATGAACTGACTGAGATGAGAAAAGCTGGTATGAACTCGACCTCTCTTGTTTTGTAAATATGATTAGTTCATCGTTCCTGATTCAGCCTATTATGAATAAACATGTTTGCAATGACAACTAGAGATCATAGTTTCTTGTGCGATGCTTGATTAGCTAGGAGCTTATAATGGTTTACCTTGCGTGCCAACATGCTATTGAAATGGTTATGATGCGGTATGATAGGGTGGTATCCTCCTCTGAATGATTTAAGTGACTTGACTTGGTGCATGTTCACACATGTAGTTGAAACAAAATCAACATAGCCTTCACGATATTTATGTTCATGGTGGATTATATCCTACTCATGCTTGCATTCGGTGTCAATTAATTCTAATGCATGTTCATGACTGTTGTCGCTCTCTTGCTGGTCGCTACCCAGTCTTTTGCTAGCCTTCATCTGTACTAAGCAGGAATACTGCTTGTGCATCCAACTCCATAAACCCCAAAGTTATTCCATATGAGTCCACCATACCTACCTATATACGGTAACTACCTGCCGTTCCAAGTAAATTTGTATGTGCCAAGCTCTAAACCTTCAAATAAATATCCTGTTTTGTATGCTCGAATAGCTCATGTATCAACTAGGGTTGTCCGTATCTTCCATGTTAGGCGGGTTATTCTCAAGAGGAGTGGACTCCGCTCCTCACTCACGAGATAAATGGCTGGTCACCGTGATGCCCAGTCCCATGCTTTATGCAAACTAAATCAAAATAATTGCAAACAAAACTCCCCCTGGGACTCTTGATAGTTGTAGGCACTCGTTGTTTCGAGCAAGCCATGGATTGATGCTTGTTGGTGGAAGGGGGAGTATAAACTTTACCATTCTGTTTGGGAACCGCCTAAAATGTGTGTAGCATGGAAGATATTGCCATCTCTTGGTTGTTATGTTGACAATGAAAGTATACCGCTCAAAATATTATTCACCTTTGTTTCAAAACTGAGCTCTGGCACATTTACAAATCCCTGCTTCCCTATGCGAAGGGCCTATCTATTTACTTTTATGCTGAGTCATCATCCTCTAATTAAAAAGCACCAGTTGGAGAGCACCGCTGTCATTTGCATTCATTACTGTTAGTTTACATTGAGTATGACTTGACTGGATCTCTTTTACAATGAATTACAATGTCTAGTCAGTCCTTGATCTTTAAAGGTGCTCTGCATTTATGTTTTGCAGTCTCAGAAAGGGCTAGCGAGATACCATCTGTTATATCATATTATGATTGTTTTGAGAAAGTGTTGTCATCTGAGATTTATTATTATTGCTCGCTAGTTGATTATGCCATTGATATGAGTAAACTTGAGACCTATGCGTTATTGTGAATGTGGTTAGTTATAATCTTTGCTGAAAACTTGAATGCTGGCTTTACATATTTACAACAACAAGAGCAAATAGAGTTTGTAAAAGTTTTTCTTTATCACTTTCAGTTTATCAACTGAATTGCTTGAGGACAAGCAAAGGTTTAAGCTTGGGTGAGTTGATACGTCTCCGTCGTATCTACTTTTCCAAACACTTTTGCCCTTATTTTGGACTCTAACTTGCATGATTTGAATGGAACTAACCCGGACTGACGCTGTTTTCAGCAGAATTGCTATGGTGTTATTTCTGTGCGGAAACAAACGTTCTTGGAATGACCTGAAACTTCACGGAGCAAATTTTCAGAAATAATAAAAAATCCTTGCAAAATATGAAGGCCAGGGGGCCCACCACCTGTCTACGAGGGTGGGGGCGCGCCTGCCCCCCTAGGGCGCGCCCCCCTACCTCGTGGGCCCCCTGGAGCTCCTCCGACCTCAACTCCAACTCTATATATTTGGTTTCGGAGAGAAAAAAATCAGAGAGAAGGATTCATCGCGTTTTACGATACGGAGCCGCCGCCAAGCCCTAAAACCTCTCGGGAGGGCTGATCTGGAGTCCGTTCGGGGCTCCGGAGAGGGGAATCCGTCGCCATCGTCATCATCAACCATCTTCCATCACCAATTTCATGATGCTCACTGCCGTGCGTGAGTAATTTCATCGTAGGCTTGCTGGACGGTGATGTGTTGGATGAGATTTATCATGTAATCGAGTTAGTTTTGTTAGGGTTTGATCCCTAGTATCCACTATGTTCTGAGATTGATGTTGCTATGACTTTACTATGCTTAATGCTTGTCACTAGGGCCCGAGTGCCATGATTTCAGATCTGAACCTATTATGTTTTCATCAATATATGAGAGTTCTTGATCCTATCTTGCAAGTCTATAGTCACCTATTATGTGTTATGATCCGTTAACCCCGAAGTGACAATAATCGGGATACTTACCGGTGATGACCATAGTTTGAGGAGTTCATGTATTCACTATGTGCTAATGCTTTGTTTCGGTACTCTATTAAAAGTAGGCCTTAATATCCCTTAGTTTCCATTAGGACCCCGCTGCCATGGGAGGGTAGAACAAAAGATGTCATGCAAGTTCTTTTCCATAAGCACGTATGACTATATTCGAAATACATGCCTACATTACATTGATGAACTTGAGCTAGTTCTGTGTCACCCTAGGTTATGATTGTTACATGATGAACCACATCCGGCATAATTCTCTATCACCGATCCATTGCCTATGAGCTTTCCATATATTGTTCTTCGCTTATTTACTTTTCCGTTGCTATTGCTATCATCACTACAAAATACCAAAAACATTACTTTTGCTATCATTACCTTTTGCTACCGTTACCACCACTATCATATTACTTTGCTACTAAATACTTTGCGATCCCCTATACTTGTGGGTTATCAGGGAACAAGAGAGTGAGTGGTGCGGAGAGGGAGTGGATAGAGTGCAGTCGTTCGGGAGAGGACAACAAGTCATATAGGAGGGGTATAATGGGAATATCATAAAAATAAAGCTTTATTTATACCTATACACTATATATATTTAGAATAACATAAAATATTTTCTCAATAAATTACTTAAAAATATCCAAGAAATTACGGCTGATCGACTATCATTATATAAAGGGGGAATCCATTCTTTGCTCGTGGAGAAATGTAACCTAGTTTTTATGGGCAATATACCACATACCTTAAATAGTAGATATCCGTGAGAATAACCATCAACATGTGATTTAGAGGTGAGCCTAAAATTATTAAAATTGGGATGCCACTCAATCTACTAGAAACTGCTCATTTCTTGGATTTGTCCAATGAATATATATTTTCCATACCACCATCATAAAAAAATTATTCTGATCTTTGTTTATATTATAATACCTTTGCAAGTCATAAAAACTGACAGATTTGATTGTGCTTCGGAGATGTCTACTTACAAAGACCCTGATGTAACGATGATGGAGGGGGCTAAGAATTCAACGAGTTCTACACAACCAAAAGAGGTGCATGCAAATAATTGTTCTTCTTTGTATGCATGTTGCACATGATATAATACTCAAAAGGTATATTTCTATATATATATATATATATATTTAATTTTGTAGAATATGAGAGAGATGGAGATGGATTATGTCGGGGTTTAAAAAGAAACCCATTCAGAGGGTTTTTGGGGCGACGTCATTGGAAGGGGACAAAAATTCACCATGTTTTATACAACAAAAAGATGTGCAAGTGATGATATCCCACAACAACGACACACTCAAAATAAAGCAAACCGGCTGGAATTATGATAAATGTTTATGGCAACATTTATTTCCATCTGGTATTCCGATGAGTAAATTCAATGATGTTCACATAACTCAAGGAAAATATTTCAAAAGCCCATAGGAACGCACGGGCATTCTACTAGCGTACATAATATTACAAATGTAATCTAGCAAAAAGGGCAAGATCAATGCACTAAGGCTATAATTACCAGTTCAGTTCCAAGCCTTATATTTTTGAAGAACGGGATAACAAATAACTTAACCGCGACGTATCAGACGACAATACCAGGAGATATGCAGTCGATAAGCTTGGGAAAGAAAGGCATTTTCATAGATCCTTACGAGTGATCTACTTTCGAAGCTATTCTGTTTTATTTCTATAAATGTGCATAAGAGGATCAATTACTTTGGTTCTATTAGGTACCATGTTCCTTCTTCCGTTCAGATAGAACAAAAGCCTACTAGTCAGCCTAATCATGACCACCTTTAGATTTTTATAAATGCACACAAGATCACTAAAAAAATATTTATATTCTTCACAACAGATAAAAGTACCCAGTTCTGATTTATACTGCTAGCCAACAAGCTAACCGGTGCTTCAGATTTGTAACTATGTGAGTATGTTGTTGTAATGCCCTGAGTCTGATGCGCCAGGTGTCTTCTAGTTATTCGCTGTCGTTGTCATGTCATTTGCTTGCGTGTTGCATTTTGTCATGTCATTATGTGCATTGCATCCTCATGTAATTAAAACTTGCATCTGTTTGGGTCTCCCAGTTTCCTTCCGTTGTCCGTTCTGAGCCCAACCACACTCGCACGCGCCCGTGGCACGTCCGAAATATTATTTTATAAGTAGCCGGAAAATGTTCTCGGAATGGGATGAAAGTTGGTGTGCGGTGTTGTTATGTTGTCAGTAGGCCGCCTGCCAAGTTTCATTGCATTCGGAGTTCGTTTGATGCCCCAACGAATAACTATAGCGGCAATATAGCCGGTCTTTTCGTCGGACATTTTCGGTCTTCGAAAATCGTTGTCGGGCTGCACTCTTTCCCTCTCATCTCAGCCCAACCGCTCTAGCACAGCCCACTAACCCCACTTAGGCCCAACCTACCCCCTCGCTTCCGGAACCGTTGGATCGTGATCCGAGGGTCCGAGATCGGAGCAAAACCCTCAAACCCTAGCCCCTTCCCTTTATAAACACCCCTTCCTTCCAAAAATGGGCCACCCTAGTCTTCCCCTACCCTCCTAGCCTCCTCCCACCACCTGCAGCCGCCTCTTCATCGTTTTCTGCACCGACCAAACCCCTCTCCGCCACTTGTCGCCGCTCCACACGCCAGCGCCGCCGCCAGCTCCCTAGCGCCGCCAATCAGAGGCGGCCACGCGCCTCCCTGCGCGTCCACGCCGCCGCGGCACGGTAGGCCCGCACCCGGCCCGCCTCGGGTTGCCCTGGGCCTGATCGCCCCGCGCCTCCCACTCCCGCACTCCCGATCTGGATCGAGGGAGGAGCCCCTCAACTCCGATCCCGCCGGTCGCCGCCGAACCTCTCCGCCAACCGTGCCCCGAGCCACGTCCGCCTCACCGCGGCCCCGTTTGTTTTCTTATACTAACGGAGCTCAGGAGATTTTCTGTTGAGTTTTGTGTTGTGAAGTTTTCAAGTTTTGTTAAAGATTTGATAGATTTTGGAACAAGGAGTGGCAAGAGCCTAATCTTGGGGATGCCCAAGGCACCCCAAGGTAAAATTCAAGAACAACCAAAAGCCTAAGCTTGGGCATCCCCTCTTTCGTCTTCTTCCATCGGTAACTTTACTTGATGTTATATTTTTATTCATCACATGATATGTGTTTTTCTTAGAGCGTCTTATATGATTTGAGTCTTTGATTTTTAGTTTTCCACAATCATCCTTGCCGTACACACCTTTTGGAGAGACACACATGAATCGGAATTTATAAGAATACTCCATGTGCTTCACTTATATCTTTTGAGCTAGATAATTTTGCTCTAGTGCTTCACTTATATATTTTAAGAGCACGGCGGTGGTTCTATTTTATAGAAGTTATTGATCTATCATGCTTCACTTATATCATTTTGAGAGTCTTTTAGAACAGCATGGTAATTTGCTTTGGCTATAAAATTAGTCCTAATATGATAGGCATCCAAGATGGGTATAATAAAAACTATCATAAAAAGTGCATTGAATACTATGAGAAGTTTGATACTTGATGGTTGTTTTGAGATATGAATATGGTGATATTAGAGTCATGCTAGTTGAGTAGTTGTGAATTGGAGAAATACTTCTTCTAAAGTTTGTGATTCCCGTAGCATGCACGTATGGTGAACCGTTATGTGAAGAAGTCGGAGCATGATTTATTTATGATTGTCTTCCTTATGAGTGGCGGTCGGGGATGAGCGATGGTCTTTTCCTACCAATCTATCCCCCTAGGAGCATGCATGTAGTACTTTGTTTCGATAACTAATTGATTTTTGCAATAAGTATGTGAGTTCTTTATGACTAATGTTGAGTCCATGGATTATACGCATTCTCACCCTTCCACCATTGCTAGCCTCTCTAGTACCGCGCAACTTCCATAGCTACCATATACCTTCCTCAAAACAGCCACCACACCTACCTATTATGGCATTTGCATAGCCATTCCGAGATATATTGCCATGCAACTTACCACCGTTCCGTTTGTTATGACACGCTTCATCATTGTAATATTTCTTTTCATGATCATGTAGTTGACATTGTATTTGTGGCAAAGCCACCGTTCATAATTCTTTCATACATGTCACTCATGAGTCACTGCACTTCCCGGTACACCACCGGAGGCATTCACATAGAGTCATATTTTGTTCTAGTATCGAGTTGTAATTCTTGAGTTGTAAGTAAATAAAGTGTGATGATCATCATTGTTAGAACATTGTCCCAAGTGAGGAAAGGATGATGGAGACTATGATTCCCCCACAAGTCGGGATGAGACTCCGGACAAAAATAAAAAAGGAGAGAAGAAATGCCATAAAAAAGAGAAGGCCCAAAAAAATGAGAGAAAAAGAGAGAAGAGACAATGTTATTATCCTTGGACCACACTTGTGCTTCAAAGTAGCACCATGATCTTCATGATAGAAGGTCTCCTATGTGGTCACTTTCATATACTAGTGAGAATTTTACATTATAGAACTTGGCTTGTATATTCCAATGATGGGCTTCCTCCAAATGACCTAAGTCTTCGTGAGCAAGTAAGTTGGATACACATCCACTTCGTTTCTTTTGTTGAGATTTCATACACTTATAGCTCTAGTGCATCCATTGCATGGCAATCCCTACTCACTCACATTGACATCTATTGATGGGCATCTCCATAGCCCATTGATACGCCTAGTTGATGTGAGACTATCTTCTCCTTTTTGTCTTCTCCACAACCACCATTGTATTCCACCTATAATGCTATATCCCTTGCTCATGCTCATGTATTGCGTGAAGATTGAAAAAGTTTGAGAACATCAAAAGTATGAAACAATTGCTTGGCTTGTCATCGGGGTTGTGCATGATTTAAATATTTTGTGTGGTGAAGATGGAGCATAGCCAGACTATATGATTTTGTAGGGATAACTTTCTTTGCCCATGTTATTTTGAGAAGACATGATTGCTTTGCTAGTATGCTTGAAGTATTATTATTTTTATGTCAATATTAAAATTTTGTCTTGAATCTTTCGGATCTGAACATTCATGCCACAATAAAGAAAATTACATTAAGAATTATGCTAGGTAGCATTCCACATCAAAAATTATGTTTCTATCATTTACCTACTCTAGGACGAGCATGAATTAAGCTTGGGGATGCTTGATACGTCTCCAACGTATCTATAATTTTTTTATTGTTCCATGCTATTATATTATCTGTTTTGGATTTTAATGGGCTTATTTATACACTTTTATATTATTTTTGGGACTAACCTACTAACCCAAGGCCCAGTGCAAATTGCTGTTTTTTGGCCTATTTCAGTGTTTCGTAGAAAAGGAATATCAAACGGAATCCAAACGTAACGAAACCTTCGGGAGAGTTATTTTTGGAACAAACGTGATCCATGGGACTTTGAGTAGACATCAAGAAATCAACGAGGAGGCCATGAGGCGGGGAGGCGCGACTGCCCCCTGGGCTCGCCCCCACCCTCGTGGGCCCCTCGTAGCTCCACCGACCTACTTCTTCCTCCTATATATGTCCATATACCCCGAAAACATTCAGGAGCACCACAAAACCCTATTTCCATCGCCGCAACCTTCTGTACCCATGGGATCACATCTTGGTGCCTTTTCTGGCGCTCCGCCGGAGGGGGAATCGATCACGGAGGGCTTCTACATCAACACCATAGCCTCTCCGGTGATGTGTGAGTAGTTTACCACAGACCTTCGGGTCCATAGTTATTAGCTAGATGACTTCTTCTCTCTCTTTGGATCTCAATACAAAGTTCTCCTCGATTCTCTTGGAGATCTATTCGATGTAATTCTTTTTGCGGTGTGTTTGTCGAGATCCAATGAATTGTGGGTTTATGATCAAGATTATCTAGTGATTCTTCTCTGAAATCTCTTATGCATGATTTAATATCTTTGCAAGTTTCTTCAAATTATCAGTCTGGTTTGGCCTACTAGATTTATCTTTCTTGCAATGGGAGAAGTTCTTAGCTTTAAGTTCAATCTTGCGGTGTCCTTTCCAGTGACAACAGGGGCAGCAAGGCACGTATTGTATTGTTGCCATCGAGGATAAAAAGATGGGGTTTATATCATATTGCTTGAGTTTATCCCTGTACATCATGTCATCTTGCCTAATGTGTTACTTTGTTCTTATGAACTTAATACTCTAAATACATGCTGGATAGCGGTCGATGTGTGGAGTAATAGTAGTAGATGCAGAATCCTTTCGGTCTACTTGTCGCGGACGTGATGCCTATATACATGATCATGCCTAGATATTCTCATAACTATGCGCTTTTCTATCAATTGCTCGACAGTAGTTCGTTCACCCACCGTAGAATTTGCTATCTTGAGAGAAGCCACTAGTGAAACCTATGACCCCCGGGTCTATCTTCCATCATATTATTTTCCTATAAATTTGCTATTTCTATTTGCAATCTTTATTTTCCAATCTATACAACAAAAATACCAAAAATATTTATCTTATTATCTCTATCAGATCTCACTTTCGTAAGTGACCGTGAAGGGATTGACAACCCCTTTATCGCGTTGGTTGCAAGGTTCTTGTTTGTTTGTGCAGGTACTAGGGGACTTGTGTGTTACCTCCTACTGGATTGATACCTTGGTTCTCAAAACTGAGGGAAATACTTATGCTACTGTGCTGCATCACCCTTTCCTCTTCAAGGGAAAACCAACGCAAACTCAAGAGGTAGCGGGAACGTGCTCGAATCATGGAGGAAATCTCTCTGTTAGATGCGAGGCAGACCGTCGCCCTTTTTCTGAGGGTGAGTGGGCCCATAGATATGCCTTGGAAAACCAAGTCACTGCGATCCTGCGTGCTGAGGAGGAGTACCGGCGACGTAGGGGCGGAGTCAAATGGGTCACGAAAGGAGACGCAAACACCGGATATTTCCATGCTTATGCGAACGAGAGGAAGCGGAAATGCTCCATACTGCGCCTCCAATCCGATCATGGTCTCATGTTGTCGCGGGAGCAAATCGTGGCCCATATCTATGAGTTTTTCATAGGCCTTTTGGGGATGGCTGACCAAAAACTCCTTAGTTTGGGCGACGATCTGTGGGATCAAGCGGATCGGGTCTCTCAGGAGGAGAATGACATGCTTGCGCTGTCTTTCCTGCTTGAAGAGATAGACAAGGCCCTGGCAGACATGAAAACGGACACGGCGCCCGGGCCGGATGGGTGGCCTGTCGAGTTCTTCAAGAAGTTCTGGCCCTGCCTTAAGCATCTGTTTTACGATATAGTTAACAACTTTGCGTTGGGCATGGTGGACTTATCTCGCCTCAATTATGGGGCCATTAGCTTAATTTCTAAGGTGAAAGGGGCGGATAACATCAAGTTGTTTAGACCTATCACCCTGATTAACGTACCTTTTAAAATTTATGCGAAGGCATATGCCTCGCGTTTGGCACCGATCGCCCAACGTGTCATCAGTTCTAGTCAGACAGGTTTTCTTAAACGCCGTAACATTCTTGAGGGACCGATCGCGTTGCAAGAAATTGTGCACGAGTTAAAACGCACCAGGGCATAGGGCGTGCTCCTTAAATTAGATTTCGAGAAAGCTTATGACCGCGTAAACTGGGAGTTTGTGCGAGAGGTCTTCCTCAAAAAGGGTTTTGAGGCAGGATTTGTGCACCGCATCATGCACCACATGTGTAGTGGGCACACGGCGGTCACTATCAATGGCACAATGGGCAGTTATTTCCGCAACAAACATGGTCTTCGGCAGGGAGATCAAAGCTCGCCTCTGATTTTCAACTTTGTTGCGGATGCCTTGGCGGCCATGATTAACAAAGCGCGAGCAGCGGGCCACATTAAAGGGCTAATCCCTCACCTAATCCTTGGTGGGGTTACGCATCTGCAATACACGGATGATACGATGCTCATGTTCGAGCCCGATGACCACAACATAGCAACGATCAGGCTACTCCTACTCGCGTTCAAGATCTTGTCGGGGCTTAAGATCAATTTCTTGAAGAGCGAAGTGATCACCATTGGGATGGATGATCAAGAAAGCTCCCCGATTGCCAACCTACTTAATTGTAAGCTAGGGAGCTTCTCGATTAAGTACCTTGGCCTCCCGATCTCAACCAAGAAACTAACCATTGCGGAATGGGAGCCTCTTTATGGCAAAGTCGCCCACCGGGTGAGCCCTTGGAGGGGCAGATTTATGTCCTCGGCCGCGCGGCTGATCCTAACTAACTCAAGCCTATCCTCCCTTCCACTGTTTACAATGGGAATGTTCCTTCTAGCGGATGGGGTTCACGCTAGACTAGATACACCGCGCTCTCGGTTCTTTTGGGAAGGAACCAGGAACAAACGCAAGTACCACTTAATGAAATGGGCTGCGGTCTGTAGACCTAAAAAATCCGGTAGCTTGGGTATTACGAACTCTAAGCTCATGAATGTGGCCTTGCTTACTAAGTGGTGGTGGCGCCTTGCCCAAAACGAGTCGGGACTCTGAGCGGACATTCTACGGGCCAAATACTTCCCGGACGGAAATCTGTTCAAGGCAAAAAACAACGGCTCGGCCTTTTGGAATGGGATCCAAGCGGTCCGGCCGGCTTTCTCTGTTGGGGCGCAGTTTGGTGTCAATGATGGCAAGTCCACACGGTTCTGGCTCAATCGTTGGTGGGGTCAAGAACCGCTATGGCAATCACATCCGGAGCTGTATCAATTGGCCACAGACACCAACATTATGGTGGCCGATGCTCTTAGAGTCCATCCGCCTGCGATCTCCTTCATTAGGACACTAGAGACTGCGGAGGCCACTAGATGGGACACTTTGGTGGCCGATTTTGTTGGTCAAACACGTAGTAGTGGAGCGGACACTATAACTTGGAATCTTACCTCCTCCAAGAAATTCACGGTCAAGTCCCTTTATGACAAATTGACCGAGGGCACAACGCTAGACATAGTTAGGGGGCTATGGAAGGCCGGTATATCTCTCAAAATCAAGATTTTTATGTGGCAAATGTTCCGCAACCGCTTACCAACCTCAGATAATGTGGCCAAACGTAACGGGCCAGCGGATGGAACGCGCACCACTTGTGGCTTAGGAGAAAACGCAAATCATGTGTTCTTGGGGTGTGTGCTGGCTAGATTTGCGTGGAGTGCGGTTAGAGATGCTTTCAAACAAAACTGGAACCCACAGTCTAGCCATGACTTTTTTACAATCCTATCGGCACAAAGAGGGGCTAATGCAAGGATAGTTTGGAGATGTGTTGGGGCGCTGCTTTGGTCCCTTTGGACGGTTCGGAACAAAATTACGATTGAACACAAGTTCCCGGCCCGCCCTGCTGATATCATCTTCAAATGTCACATTTTCCTTCAGGTTTGGGCGCCGTTGGGGAAGACGCGTGACGCGGATCGCATGGACGAGATTATGAAGCAGATCAAGATGACTATGATGAAGGCGCGACAAGGCGGGACGACAGCTGGAGCCTGAGCCTTCTATGTTGCTATCTATCTATCTACTTATTGCTCCACTTTTGGGATCTTGAGCTACTTGTTGTTTCATCTTAGCTTTATCCTGGACATGGTGCCCGAAGACTTGTTTGGTTCGGTCTGTAAGACTTAAGTATGTGTGGATGCTGCCTGGTGGCTTTATTAATTTAAAGCCGGACGTTTCTAGCGTCTATGTTCTAAAAAAAAGCAAGCTAGCAGCTCGACAAGATGCAAATAGTTTGATGCATCATGTTTTATTGACGATGAATACCTATTTTTTCAATAAAAATTAGAATCCATACTGCAGTTGCTATGTTGATGAAGAATATAGCTACGAACTACTATTGTTTTAGAACAAAACAAATATTGCAGGGTAATTAAGAAATGCACCTGGAAGCACATGCTCCTACGTAAAATCCAACTGTATTCCGAATATAAAAGAGTTCAGAAAACCTGTACAAATCTGAATTCTCTATTCCACTATATTTCCTAAAAAAAATCAAAGAGATAAACATATATATATTTGCTTGCTGTGTAGAAGTGGAAATTTAGTTTTGTAAAGAACATTTTTTAGAATACGAAATGTTTTCCTAACCATCTAATTTTTAGTTTTTTTTTCGGGTAACCGTCTAAATTTTCTAACATGGGTATTTACAAGAATATAACAGACTAAAATAATCAAATGTTCTATCTTGGCGGAAACCATATGTGCGCGCAAAGCATCTTATTAGAATCACCGAGAATGATAACCAGCACAGTAATGTAATTGATATGTAATTTCTTTACTAAAGACTATAAAGTTTGCTAGCTACTGCATGTTCCTGGTGCACATGCTGAGGCATGACTATCTGATTAGCATACATAAGCATTCCTATGTCGGACACTGACTTCAGGCCATCCAGCTGCAAACGACCAAGAAGCCTCGCAAGCTATCGTCATTCCTGCAAGACAGCAACCCGCAGGATTATGCAGAATCCCGATCCCTCGCAATCCCAGAGACAAATGAGCATTTGAAGCATCAGTATAACATCGTATATCCAATAGCTGCTAATCTCCAACTATACAGACGACAGTGCCGCCCGCTCCTATGCAATTCGCTTCTCATTGCAGGGGTCCTCACGACCCTTTATTTTTGTATAGGTGCTGCACGACAAAAGGATTAAAGCCATCATTTATTTACATGTACTTCAAACTGGTAGCAGCTCAAAGGAACTGGACGACCCTTTAGTTTGATACATGTATGGTCTAAAAAGAAAAGAAAAAAAAAAGTTTCTCGATAAATGGTGACTAAATTTGGCTTATGTGCATCGCTCCGGTCATTCTCGACAACTCCATATTTATTTGCAACTTTGCGCTCATGATCTTACCATATGGGCCAGGTCCAATTTCAGTGATGCCAAACTGCAATTCCACCTGGCCTGCGAGGTGATACTGCGGCTGGACGTTGCACAGGAAAAGCGTACCCTCACTCCAGGTGAATTCAGCCTGCGGAAGCAGCTTAAGCAAAGAACCCTTGGTCTGGCTACGATCCAGAGAGCTCGCAAGAGGCAGGCCTCCCGGATCACCTGGCTCAAGGAGGGGGATGCTCGCTCTGCATTCTTCCAAGCAAAAATCAACTCACGCAAGCGGAAAAATTTCATTCACTTCCTGGAAGTGGACAATGCTGTGATCACCGCGCATGACGAAAAGGCTTCTATTGCTCACTCACATTTCTCCAACCTGCTGGGAAGAAAAGATGATAGAAAATGGACGTTCAATTGGGAGGAGCTGGACATGCCCACAGTTCAAAATGAGGGGCTTGACAACCCCTTCTTTGAAGCCGAAGTTTGGGCAGCAATCCTGGCGTCCCCGGCGGACCGAGCTCCTGGCCCAGACGGATTCTCGGGTATGTTTTTCAGATCATGCTAGGGCACGATAAAGGAGGACGTCATGGCTTTGTTTCACCATCTTTACAGCCTCGCGGGTGGGAACTTCGCTGATTTGAACACGGCTATGATTGCCCTGCTCCCAAAGAAGGATGGTGCTGTCAAAATGGGCGATTTCCGGCCGATCAGCCTCATCCATTCTGTCGCCAAGCTGTTCTCAAAAGTCCTGTCCATTCGGCTAGCCAACGTCATCGACAAGCTCATCAGCCCAGCGCAAACAACATTTCAGAGGAGGAAGTGCATCCAAGACAGTTTTCTTTATGTGCAAAACACGGTCAGAAAATTGCATCGCAGCAAAACCCCGGCACTCTTGCTGAAGCTTGACATAGCCAAGGCTTTCGATTGCGTTTCTTGGGAATATTTGTTAGAATTGTTAGAGGTGCTGGGATTTCCTCCGTGATGGAGGGATTGGATTGCTCTCCTGTTATCGACGTCGTCCTCATCCTGCCTCCTAAACGGGGTGCCGGGGGACTGCATTGATCATCTTCGAGGGCTTAGGCAGGGAGATCCACTGTCGCCTCTGCTGTTTATCTTATGCATCGACACTCTCCACCGGCTACTGGAGGCGGCCACTTCGTCTGGTCTGCTGGCGGCGCCGCCGGCGGCAGCAGCTAGGATGCGCACAAGCTTGTACGCCGATGATGTTGTCATCTTCATCAACCCAGTGCATGAAGACATTGACACCCTGCTAGGCCTACTGCGACAGTTCGGCGACGCTACGGGCCTGCGGGTCAATCTCTCCAAGTCCTCCGCGATCCCAATCCGCTGCAGCGACATCGACCTGGCCACGGTTCTGGTGAACTTTGGAGGGACTACGGCCACGTTCCCGATCACATACCTACGCCTGCCCATTACGATCGGAAGAATTAGGCTAGTTCAACTGCAGTTCATCCTTGATAGAATTAGGGCTAGGCTAGCCGGCTGGAAGGGTAGGCTAATGCCGCTGGCGGGTTGCCGCGTCCTAGTGCGCTGCGTTCTGTCAGCAATCCCAACCTTCGCGCTCACGGCTCTACGCGCACCGAAGAAGCTCTTCAAGGAAATCGACAAGTCGAGGAGGCGATTCCTCTGGGCACAGGACGACGAGATCTCAGGGGCAAAGTGCAAGGTGGGCTGGAAGACGGTGGCGACGCCGGAGCAGCAAGGCGGCCTGGGCATCCACGACCTATCCAGGTTCGCCCGCGCGCTGCGTTTGCGGTGGCTATGGCTCGCCTGGCAACAGCCCAACCGACCTTGGGTCGGCACCGACACGCCTTGCGACAGCGGGGACGTGGCCCTGTTCGCGGCATGCACATCCGTTTCCATTGGAAATGGAACTTCTGCTTCCTTCTGGTCCTCTTCCTGGCTGGGAGGCCGGCAGCTTTGCTCGGCTTTCCCGGCGCTCTATGTTGCATCCATCAGGAAGAACCGATCGGTCCATGAGGCCTTGCAGGGTGACCGCTGGGTCCTCGATCTAAGGCATGCCAACAGTAGCAACATCGCCCGCCAAGTCGTCCAACTCGCTAGAGAGATCAGAAGCGTCGGCCTTGTCTTGGATGCACAGATGCCTGATTCAATCCGCTGGACGCAGCACAGCTCAGGGATGTTCTCCACCAAATCGGCCTACACTGCGCAATTCGCAGAGGGGCAGCTCAGTAGCTTTAGATGCCTGATTTGGAAGATCTGGGCACCGGGGAAGATCAAGATGTTCCTCTGGTTCCTCCACCAAGACAAGCTATGGTGCAATGACAGGCTGCAACGAAGGGGATGGACCAATTGCTATTTCTGCCCTCTGTGCATGAGAAACCTCGAGTCATCTTTCCACCTCTTCTGGGAGTGCCCAATCTCCCTGAAGGTTTGGAACCAAGCTGCGGCCTGGGCTGGTTGCCAGGCTCTAAACCCTGCTGGATGGTGCAGCGAGACTACGTCGACGGGCTGTGCCGAAAGGATCATCACCACTGCAGCCCCGGGAAACCGCAAGGGCACCAAGTCGATGCTGGCTCTCATTGCGTGGCACATATGGTTGGAGAGAAACTCCTGTGTCTTCAGAGGAAAACAAGTTGACGAGCGGCACATCGTCGAGGCATGCCGCCGGGACATGGAGCAATGGCGCTTGGCAGGGGCCAAATGCATAGAGCAGTCCTTCAGGGACATGACGTGAAATATCGCCATAGCCACACCCTACTGGGAGCTCAACGTTCCTAGTCACTGGTTGTAATTTTCTCCCATTCACACAATCACTTGATCGGAACCCCTTTGTCGCTCCCTCCTGCTAAATCAATGAAACACCAGCCGCTAAAGCTGGTTTCTTCAAAAAAAAAAATTAGCAACTTTGCTAGAGGTCTCCACACGAGTAGCGACTCAATAAACCCCAAGCAGTTTGATACATGTATGCACTACAAATATAAATATAGACCTACAGTTTAGACCTCCAACGATGAACATTCCATTCAAAACAAAACTTGGATTTTGATTTTGTGCGACTTTCAGGGAAGTAGTGTGCATTTTACGTGCATTCGTTAGAGACTAGATATGAGTGTTTAATTTGTAGCAGATACTAGCATGTGGTAGAGCACGCAGTAGCAAATTGAGGAGATTCACCCTTGCAATTGAAAAAAATCGAAAAGTAAAATTCTAAAATAAATCACCAAAGAGAATTAGAAAAAAAATCCGTTCATTAACATGAAAAAAAATACATGTAGAAAATCAGGAATGGTCAAATAAATCTTGCATTCGGAAAAAAATCTAGACTAGGAAACAAATTATTCACGAGTGATGATGATAACGAAAGGGATTTGGAGAATTAATTAGATCTTTTTAGCGAGTATTAAAACACAATCAATCTTGATAGGGCAATACGCTTGAATCCAATGTTCTGTCACTTTCGTCAGCGCACATGCATCTCCGTTATTCAGTTAATGAAAAGGGGTTATGCCCGGTTCAAAAAAAAAGCGCACATGCATTAGGAAGGAAATTTCGATGTACCGGGAAGTATATTTCCTTGCAATCAGAAGAAAACTTCTTCACCATTTATTTTGATTTAGGAACCAAATTGTTCAATCAAAATGCTCTTAATTTCCATGTGTTAGGAAGCATATTCATGCAGTGTGTGGAATTTTTTAGAACAAAAATAAGTTTACATGGATCTGCCGGAATCAGTGTAGGAACGTTAAATGTGGGGATTACCGTCCATCTCGCTGTATTCGCTCCCAGCCGTGCGTTCAGTTCACCACCGCCACATCTCGTTTCCTTTCCTTTCTTCTTCACTACTAGACAATTTGATTCGTCGTTCCCTTGTTGTGTTCCTCCTAATTAAGGACAGCAAGGTTTGTATCTTCTCTCAGTTACGGGAGGTTTTGGATTGTTCAATCTTGTTTGAAGAAGTACTATCTTTGATCAATTGTAGTAGTTGCAGGGGAAGAAAGCAGAGAGGGGAGACAAATGGTGAAGATCTGCTGCATCGGCGCGGGCTACGTGGGTGGCCCGACGATGGCGGTGATCGCGCTCAAGTGCCCGGACGTGGAGGTGGTGGTGGTGGACATCTCCGAGGCGCGCATCGCCGGCTGGAACAGCGACCGCCTCCCCATCTACGAGCCCGGCCTGGACGACGTCGTCAAGCGCTGCCGCGGCCGCAACCTCTTCTTCAGCACCGACGTGGAGCGGTACGTGGGCGAGGCGGACGTCGTCTTCGTCTCCGTCAACACCCCCACCAAGACCCGCGGCCTCGGCGCCGGCAAGGCCGCCGACCTCACCTACTGGGAGAGCGCCGCGCGCATGATCGCCGACGTCTCCCGCTCCGACAAGATCGTGGTCGAGAAGTCCACCGTGCCCGTCAAGACCGCGGAGGCCATCGAGAAGATCCTCGCCCACAACGGCCGCGGCGTCCGCTACCAGATCCTGTCCAACCCGGAGTTCCTCGCCGAGGGCACCGCCGTGCGGGACCTCTTCGCGCCCGACCGCGTCCTCATCGGCGGCCGCGAGACCCCCGAGGGCCAGGCCGCCGTGAAGGTCCTCAAGGGCGTGTACGCGCGCTGGGTCCCCGAGGACCGCATCATCACCACCAACCTCTGGTCGGCCGAGCTGTCCAAGCTCGCCGCTAACGCCTTCCTCGCGCAGCGCATCTCCTCCGTCAACGCCATCTCCGCGCTGTGCGAGGCCACCGGCGCTGACGTCGCCGAGGTGGCCTGCTCCATCGGCAAGGACTCGCGCATCGGCCCGCGCTTCCTCTCCGCCAGCGTCGGCTTCGGCGGCTCCTGCTTCCAGAAGGACATCCTCAACCTCGTCTACATCTGCGAGTGCTACGGCCTCCCCGAGGTGGCAGAGTACTGGCGGCAGGTCATCGGCATCAACGACTACCAGAAGAGCCGCTTCGTCAACCGCGTCGTCTCCTCCATGTTCAACACCGTCGCGGGGAAGAAGGTGGCCGTGCTGGGGTTCGCCTTCAAGAAGGACACGGGCGACACGCGCGAGACGCCGGCCATCGACGTGTGCCGGGGCCTGCTCGGGGACAAGGCCGTCGTCAGCATCTACGACCCGCAGGTGACGGAGGAGCAGGTGCGGCGCGACCTCGCCATGAGAAAGTTCGACTGGGACCACCCGCGGCACCTGCAGCCCGTGGGCGAGCCCGGCGATCAGCAGCCGGTCGCCGTCACGACGGACGCGTACGAGGCCGCCCGCGACGCGCACGCCGTCTGCATCCTGACCGAGTGGGAGGACTTCAGGAGCCTCGACTACAGGCGCATGTACGACGTCATGCAGAAGCCGGCTTTCGTCTTCGACGGCCGCAACATCGTCGACCCGGAGAAGCTCCGGGACATCGGATTCATCGTCTACGCCATTGGCAAGCCGCTTGATCAGTGGCTCAAGGACATGCCAGCCGTCGCCTGAAAGCCAATGCACACTCAAAGCCGCGCGTCGGCGAGCGTTCTTCTTGATTAATATAGAGTTTTGTAGTCCTCGTAAGCCACGTCAAAAGGAGTAGAATACTGGTTTTGCTATTGAGTAACTTGAGTTGTTTATATCCGGGAACTAAGCCTAGCTTAGATGGTTAGATTCGTTGCGTGTTTCTAAAAGAAAGTTTTTATATCTAACCCGTTTGTCTTTGTGTTGAAATTCAAATACGAAAGAAATATTACTCTTTCTGTTCTTAAATTTAAGTCTTTGTAGAAAATTCACTATTAACTACATACGAAATAAAATGTTTGAATCTACACTTTAAAATGCATCTACATACATTCGTATGTGGTTCATAATGAAACTCTACAAAGACTTATATATATTTAGAAACGGAGGGAGTATATTAGACCGTGCACATGAGGACCTTTATCTAAATTTTTACTCGAACCCCATAGTGCCCGTGTGGAGGCGGCATGTTTTCATTTTGTTGGGCTTTTCTTGGGTCATGGTTTTTTTTCCACGTGGTTTCTGGACTGCTACCCGTTTTTGCCAATGTGATCACTGTGCCATTGAATTCCTGACGAGCAGTGATAGAAATGTGGTGGGCGGGGAGGCGATGGAGGGAGGCGAGCTGCTGGCAAACAACATGGAGGAGAAGGGGCGAGCTGTTAGCGACGAGGTGAGGAATGGGAGAAGGGAGATGGAGGGGTGGAAAGGAGGCCACTAATGGAGCGATGGTCCCTGGGGACGAAACCAACTGCCATCCCCGGCCGCGAGTAAGGTAGGGAGAGCTCGCCCTCTCTTCCCAGCCTGCTCAACACATATATGTTCTTCTCCGCCGATCTTGTTCCGCGCCGCCGCGTACTGATTTGTTTTCCAATCACCTGTACTTGGTAATCCCCACCCCTGATGCTGTCGGGGATGAAACCATTTGGGGCAAAAGAATCACCACATCACCACCGTTGATGAGTTGCCGGAAGTCAAAGACGTGGAGGCCTAGTTGGGGTTGAACTGCCTCTCATCTGACTCACCAACCGACATGAATAGCCGGAGTTGACAATTCCATACCAGAGAATACAACTATTTCGTGTGAAAGGCCGCTGCCAGCTGCCAAAAAGAGATCCTTCCCGAAGCAAGGGGCACTCAGGGGGAGCCAAGGCTTCAGCACTCGGGGGAGGGGGGGGGGGGAGGGACAAATTTGCAGCTTCTCGAAGTCTTCATCTTCTGCCTTTCCACCTGTCCTCTTCTTCCACCACAACTAGAGAACCAAATCAACTAAATAGGGGAATTCCAGATCTGAGATGGTGGCAAGTAGTGTCTCGGATCCCGCAAGAAAGCCAACTCCGGCTACCAATACTTGAGATCTGAACCAAAAACTACTTTATTTGAGAAGCTATCTAATCCAATATCCATACTATCAAGATCAAACCTCTCTCCCCGACCTCCCCGACCATTGGAGGTGCCGAAAACAGGAGGGAGAGAGGTCGGGAGGGAAGAGAGTAGGGGAGGCTCAGAAGAAGCAGAACTGTAAACGCTCGCCCGGGCCAGTCTCTAGTCTCAAATGATTCTAAAATAGCACTCCCGTTAAATGTCACTCGTTTCCTGCTAGTCAAAATATGAATAGCTTGTAAGTTTTTTTGTATTCCCAAAATTACCCCCGTCAAAACTATCCATTGCCCAGCTGAAAAAAACCACCCCTAGCTCTATCCCAGTCCGACCAGACCAATGTCCTTCTAGTCACCCCCTGCCAACCACAGCGGCGCGCGGAACCTCATGGCGCTTGCGCTGGCCGGCTTGTGATTTTGTGAATGTAGGCTATAGGTCAAAAAATAATGAAAAAATACAAAAATATTTATTTTTGCGGGAATGCGTCTTATTAATCCATCTAATACAAAAAATGACATATACAGACACTTAACAACTGTTTTTAGAGTAGGAAAACATGTGTTCTTCATCAACATGATGACATGTAACAAAATATATTGTTTGGGAGCAAAAATGTGTCTAGTTGGGGCTTATTCGGCTGGAGTATATGTGGACAGAGGAAAACTTTAAGTCTTTTGTACTACGATATCTACAAAAATAAAGGGCCACCAAGACCTTGCATAGCCATGAGAAGTGAATCTTATGACAATATATAGCTAGAGAATGTGATACATATATGAAACTCAATATTTGCATGAATGATAAGGTATTGATGTGTGGTGTTTGTGTATGATTAGTGGATATGATTGGTGTTATGCTCGAAATGATCACCTGGCTCCAGGGTTGAAGGTATTGAGATTTTGCGTAGTGTTAAAGAGTATAGGGCCCTTCCTCCTAGCTTTTCTACCGCTAAAATGACAATGGATAGGGGAACTATTTGGTTGGATGTAGCACGACTCCCTTAGATAATGGTCTATCCCATCAACTGTTATCCGTGCAGATGTGATGAAGTGTCATGGGTGATGGCTGTGGGATGCTCTCAAACTAGCACCAGCCAACACAGTGCAGCTTTGCCCACATCTAGTGGACGTTTCTGATCAGTTTAAGTTATCCCTCATGTATTTGACGGTAGATGGATTTGGTTTGCACTTACAACACCTTGGTTTAACACTTTAGCAAATAGCAACCACCCCGAACACACTCCACATACTCTCTCTCAGTCGTCGGCGCCCCTGCTCGGGATTTGGGACCTTCACCGAACAACTATAGTGATTCCTACTCAAGTCTCTGCTTCCCGGGCACATATCCGACGATGCCTCCTATAGGAGTTGTGTAGGGCCACCATGAAGCTTTCCGATGTCATTTCTTTTCAGGAAAAGTCAAAATTGAGCATGCACACACCTACACCCTTATTCCAACGTGGCTTCCTATGGATGCCTCCTATCTCTTTCTATTTCTTCTGTAAATTTTTTGTTGGTTTTATGTTCATGATGCCTTGTTGATCCGAAAACATGTTCAATGTTCTTGCTCCACTGGGATTCTATTTTGACTGTTGTTCACATACCAGGTCAATTTTTTCCTTGAAATCGCATAACACTTTTATCTTCCCCATCCCTCCCTCAATCTCTCAATCTGTTTTGCTTGTTACATACTTTGGATTCTCACTCTCCCTTTTCCACACACTGCATGAAGATATGCATTCTAACATATGGAAATTAAATTAAAAGCAATTTGCTTCCTAAATCATAATAAATGGTGAATAATTTTGCTTCCGGTTGCAAGGAAATATGCTTCCTGAATACATTGAAATTTCATTCCTAATGCATGTGCACTCATGGAAGTGACGAAATATTGGATTCAAGCGTATTGCTTTATGAAGTTTGATAATTCTTAGATCAATTTTCTTTTTAGATCTAAAAATGTAATTAATTCTCCAAATCCCTTTCTTTGTCATACCATTCGTGAGTAATTTTTTTGGTAGTCTCAAAAATTCCCTAAGGCAAGAGTTTAATTAATTTTTCCTAAATCCCCACATGGATTTTGTTCAATTTGCTTCATGTTCATGTATGCCAATGAACAAATATGTTTGGTTGATAATTTCAGAGGGAGAGAGAGAGAGAGATGTTCATGTTCATCAACAAATTCTTTTGCTAAAATTCTTTGGCGAATTCTTTTAAAAAATTTCTTTTCAATTTTATTAGTTGCAAGGGCAAACCCCCTCAATCTTGTACTACGTGCTCTACTACATGCTAGTACTACAAACACTCATATCTAGTCTCCTCACGCATGCACGTACAATGCAGACTACTTCCTTGAACGTTGCACAAAATCAAATCCAAGTTTTGTTTTGAACGGAATAGTCATTGATTGATGGTCTAGAAAACAGACCTATATTTTTAGTGCATAAATGAGGCAAACTACTTGGGGTTTATTGAGTTGCTACTCATGTGGAGATCAAGTTATCCTGAATGGCCTAGGTCTTTATGAACACTCTCCGTGAGGGAGATGTGGTTATTCATGCGGGGAGCGATGCTGATGCACATGGCGAGAACCTTGGCCACAATCTTCGCACTGGTATTTGCAACCGATGTCAGATAAAGTGGTGTCTTCTGTCTGTCTTTCAGTTTTAGGAAGCAGAAGCCAGATTTAGCCACTAAACTTTCATTTCTACACAACAAGCAAATGTATGTGTTTTTATCTCCATGAAAAAAATGCAAGTATAGTGGAATAGAGAATTCACATTTGTGCACATTTTCGGAACCTTTTATATTCAGAATACAGTTGGTTTTACGTAGGAGCATGTGCTTCTAGGTGCATTTCTTAATCACCATGCTTTTTTTTGTTCTAACACAATAGTTAGTAGCCATATACTTCATCAATATAGCAACTACATTATGGCCTCTATTTTTATTGAAAAATAGGTATTTTCATCAATATAACAACATGTATCAAACTACCTGCGCCTTATTGAGCTGCTAAAAATGCTAGACGAACCTAATGGGCTACGGAAAAACTACGTGCCTCTCCCTCCTCAACTGAATTTCATGGGGTGGGGCCCGGACCTTTTCTTCTTCCAACCAAATCGTGCCAAGTCAGCTCACATGTACGTTACTTTAGGATATGCATGTAGATATAGCAAAGCTCTTGAGCTACTAGCCTGCTAGCTACTATCAGTGTGGAATAAATGTAAATAAAGAAAAAGCTTCAAGTCCTATGTACTACAGTACCTATGGAAATAAAGGGCCATGAAGACCCCTGCATAGCCATGAGAAGCATAGAAGTGTCAATATATAGAGTGTGAGACATTTTTTTTGAAAAGGGGGACTCCCCGGCCTCTGCATCAGAATGATGCATACGGCCATCTTATTAACCACCAAAACAGTGTCAACATAGTCCCAAGGTCTCCAAACAAAATGAAAACAAAGAAAGCTCGCACAGAGCCATAAAGGCTAGAAACATCGACTAGCCAAAATAAGATGCCACAACCGGCTGGCTATAAATAGATAGATAAACTAGATGCCTATCCTATTACATGATCGCCATCCAAACCGGTTGAAAATATCCCGAGCTACCATCTCCCAGCGGAAAGATCCAGTAACCAAATGCTCCCTGGCCTCCGTCTGAGTGAGTAGCGACCACGAACGGATCAGAGCCATAGTGCGGAATATAACCTGCAAAAGATGAATACATGATATTCTGTTAAAGACCAAATCATTTCTGCAAGTCCAGATAGTCCACAGCAAAGCGCAAACCCCAACCCGAATGTGTTTCGCTAAGTCAGGCGGAATCCCATTCAGCCATGTCCCAAATAACGCGTTAACAGAATTCGATGGTTTGATATTGAAAGCAATGTGAACCGTCTGCCAAAGGACTTTGGCCAACGGGCAATCAAAAAAGAGGTGTTTTATAGTCTCATCCCGATCACAGAAACTACACCTAGTAGGCCCTGTCCAATTACGCTTTTTCAAATTGTCCTTGGTTAAAATAACTTGTTTATGGACAAACCACATAAACACTTTTATTTTCAAAGGTACTTTGACATCCCAAACAAGCTTGGATGTAGGAATGGAGTTCGAATTAATAACATCAATGTACGTTGATTTAACTGTGAATACTCCAGACTTAGTCAATTTCCAGCGTAATTCATCGGGTTGTTGGGAAAGTTGGACCTCCATCAGTCTCCTAACTAGACGGAGCCACTCCTCCCAACAATTGCCCGCCAGCGTCCGTCGGAACTGAATATTAAGGGGGATAGATTGAAATACCGAAGCTACGAACACCTCACGTCGTTGAACAATACGATACAAAGACGGATATTGGACGGCCAAGGGTATCTCGCCGAGCCAAGTATCCTCCCAGAAACGCGTACTAGTGCCGTTGGCAATAACAAACTTCGTCCTATTGAACATAGATTGTTTGACTTTAATCAGTCCTTTCCAGAAAGGTGAATCAGTCGTCCTGACTGTAACCTGGGACAAAGTTTTTGTCTGAAGGTACTTGCTGCGTAGGATTTGAGCCCACATGGCATCATTCTCCGAAGAGAGCTTCCACAGCCACTTGCTAAGAAGGCATCTGTTTTTAACTTCGAGGTTCTCTATACCAAGACCCCCTTGGTCTTTCGGTCTACAGATGATATCCCATTTAGCAAGTCGGTATTTTCTTTTAAGCTCATCACTCTGCCAAAAGAACCGCGATCGATAGAAGTCCAGTCTCTTCCGAACACCAATTGGGACCTCAAAGAACGATAGGAGAAACATAGGCATACTCGTGAGCACCGAATTAATCAGGATTAATCGGCCTCCGTATGACATGAGTTTACCCTTCCAGCAACTCAGTTTCTTCTCAAATCGGTCCTCGATGCACTTCCATTCTCGGTTTGTTAACCTACGATGGTGGATTGGAATACCTAGGTAAGAAAAAGGTAATTCTCCCAACTCACACCCGAACAATTGCCTATACGCCTCCTGTTCATCTTTGGCTCTACCAAAACAGAACAGCTCGCTCTTATTAAAGTTAATCTTTAACCTGGTCAATTGTTCAAATAGGCATAGCACCAGCTTCATGTTTCTCGCCTTGGCCAAGTCATGCTCCATAAAGATGATTGTATCATCAACGTACTGAAGTATGGACACACCTCCATCAACAAGATGAGGTACCAATCCATCTATTTGACCATTTTCCTTAGCCCTTCCTATCAGAATTGCTAACATATCCACCACAATGTTAAACATGATAGGTGACATCGGATCTCCTTGTCGTAGGCCTTTATGTGTCTGGAAATAATGACCTATATCGTCATTCACTTTAATTCCCACACTACCTTTTTGCGTAAATGATTCAACCTGTCTGCGCCAGGCTTCATCAAAACCTTTCATACGCAATGACTGTTGGAGAAATGGCCATTTGATCTTATCGTACGCTTTCTCAAAATCCACTTTAAAATTACTCCATCTAATTTTTTGGAATGGATTTCATGAAGCGTTTCATGCAGGACTACCACCCCTTCAAAGATATTTCTGTCCGGCATGAAAGCAGTTTGGGACTTTTGCACCACAGAGTGTGCAATCTGTGTGAGCCTATTAGTCCCGACTTTGGTGAAGATTTTGAAACTAACATTGAGAAGGCATATCGGTCTGAATTGCTCAATCCTCACAACATCCGTTTTCTTAGGAAGCAATGTGATAGTTCCAAAATTCAAGTGGAATAAGTGAAGCTGTCCCGAGAACAAATCATTGAACATAGGTAGCAAATCCCCCTTAATAATATGCCAGCACTTTTTATAGAACTCGGCCGGGAATCCATCCGGTCCGGGAGCCTTATTGTTTTTCATCTGTGCAATAGCATCAAACACCTCCTTCTCAGAGAATGGTGCAACCAGAATATCATTTTCAGCAGCCGATAACTGAGGCACATCCTCAGTCCTAGACTCGTCGAGGGACACACAATTATCCTCCGGTGGTCCAAATAACTGCTTGTAATACTCGGTAATATATGTTTTTAGGTTATCCTGACCTAAAATCGTGCCCTCATCTTGTTCAAGTTGAAAAATACGTTTCTTTCGGTGCTTGCCATTAGCTATTAGATGAAAGAATTGAGTGTTCGTGTCCCCTTGGACCACTTTGCAGACTTTAGCACGCAAAGCCCACTTCAATTCTTCTTCACGGAGCAATTCTTTCAACCTCGTCTCCGCCTCAGTTTTAACCTGTAGCTCAGCTGGCAACAAGATCGAAGATTCGGCCTTGATATCTAGGGCCTGTATAAGAGAAAGGAGTCTATCCTTTTCAATCTTATAGACACCACTGAGGTGCTTAGCCCAACCCCGTAAAAAGCTTCTCAAGTGCCGAATCTTATGCTGCCAACGCTCGATCGCAGTCTTACCTCCTGCGCCTCTATCCCATTCCCTGGCAATCAGATCAAAAAACCCCTCTCGTTCGAACCAAGACATCTCGAAAGAGAAGGTGTTTTTGTTACCAACGTGGTTCGGCTCCCCAGAATTCATGAATAAGGGCGTGTGATCGAATATTCCCCTCGAGAGAGCTTGCACCGTAACCAGAGGGAACTTTTGTTCCCACTCCACGCTTGCGAGAACTCGATCAAGTTTTTCATAAGTTGGGTTTGGCAGAGCATTGGCCCAGGTAAACTTCCTACCAGAAAGCTCTATCTCCCTCAGATCCAAGCTTTCAATGATGGTATTGAACATAAACGACCATCTGCCGTCAAAGTTACCATTATTTTTCTCCTCTCTCCTCCCAATGATATTGAAATCACCTCCAACTAAAAGTGGAAACTGTTCCGATCCACAGATTCGAACAAGGTCCGCCAGAAACTCTGGTTTAAGCTCAGGCTGTGCGGCACCATACACTGCCACCAAAGCCCAGTTGAAACCATCTACTTTAGATCAGACTCGAAATTTCACCGCGAAGTCGCCCATCACTACACTTCGGACTTCAAGCGAATCGCATCTCACACCAAGTAAGATACCACCCGATCTTCCTCGCGGGGGGAGGCAATGCCAATCAAAATCAATACCACCCACAAGAGCAGACAGGAACTGGGGCGTAAAGTTTTTTCTACCAGTCTCCGATAGAGCAATAAAGTCCAGACGCTGCTCTAAAGCTGCCTCAGCAAGAAACCTTCTTTTAGCCAAGTCCTTTAGACCTCTGCTATTCCAAAAGATTTCTTTCATAATTCATCATGAAATTTTTTAGTAGTACGAATTCTAGCACTCCTACGGACTACGGAATCGGGATAGATCTTCCGTTTCCACTTGCGTTTTGGTTTACTAGGTTCTGACGCCCGGTCCTCATAACCGGGTTCAACTGTAATACCAGCATCATTCTATATGGGCATATCATTGTCCTCAGACTCATGAATGGGGGGTGCTAGATCCGCACACAGATTATGGAGCACTCGAACCCCTAACGCATCAATCTCTACATCATTCATCGGTTTAACCGCTGCGAGATTCTGAATAGTCTCTAAAACACGCTCCGCCTCCAAATCTAATAGATCATTGACCGAATTGGTAATCTCACTATTAGTAGCTCCTAGTGACACTCCTAATTGGTTTGCATTATTTATAATCTCTTTATTAGAAAAATGCAATAAAGAATTAATAGAGTGTGAGACATAATATCAAACTCAATATTTGAGTGAATAACAAGGCGCTAGTGCGTCGTGTGTACGATTAATGGACATGATATTATCCTCCAAATGGTCATATGGCTCTGGGATTGGGAGTGATCGGGATTCTGCATAGTAATGCAGAGTGTAAGGATCTCCCTTCTAGCTACGTTACTGCAGGAATGCCAATGGATAGAGGAGCTGATCGTCCTACCGTCGGGGTTAGCAGCCCAACAGTGGCACGACGATCTCGGATCAGGGTCCGACCCAACAAGGTACCTCGCCGTGGGTGTACTCTGTATTTTACAGCTCGCCGCAGGCACGATGGACCGGCATGGGTGGTGGCTGCTGGATGCTGTTGAAGTTGGCACCTTCTTGAATGGTGGCACGAGCAGATATCTGTTATGCTCTTGCCCTAGAAGAAGGGCGGTCTATGTAGTGTGGCTTTGGGGTCCGGTTAATGCCATTTGGGTTGACATGTCCCAAGCGCGAACCAACTTGTGGTTGAGATGGTTAGGTGGACAGTGGTATCTCCAACCCATCAGGGTTCAAATTCTGGTGCTCGCATAATTTCTGGATTTATTTCAGGATTTCCGGTGATGCGTTTTTAGTGGGAGGAGACGTTTCCGTCGACGACGAGGCGCCTACGGTGACTTCGTAAATCTCAAAATGATACGCCGGCTCAGTCTCTCGGAGGTGCTCATAAAGGTAGGGCGTGCGTGTGTGCGTTCATAGGAATGAGTGTATGCGCGTGTATATGAACGCTTGTGTCTATACTAATGCTAAAAAAAACATGTCCCCAGCGAAGCAAATTACCAAACGAGAAAGGAAAGACGAGTACAACTGGACATTTACAACAGAAAATACTACTGTGGCATAACATTGTGTTCTTGAGAATATGTGCCGGTCAATATTTTGCCTCCAATCCCCAACACACACAATAGTCCCTGCAAATATTTAATTTAAATACATATAGACAATTATTTTAGGTTCTTCAGTTGACAGTCCTACTGCCATTCTAGAAGTTGGCACAACAATTTCAGTTAAGTTGGACCTGCTCCGACGTAACAAGTGCAGAAAGGGTGGCATGGCAATATGGCCATCCTGTCGTCAGGGCAACTCCAACGCTAGACATCAAATGGACATCCGTTTTGTCCAAATTTCACTTGTATCGGGTGACGATGGGCAGTGGCGGTGCCAGGATTTTAATCATGTGGAGTCAACTCAATGTTGTGTAGTCAACATATATGTATTTTTACGAATTTTTTATTATTTTTTGCATGGTTTGTGCTTATATATGATGCTTTTCCACAAACCTGTGTAGTCAATCGGCTACACAGACAACATGTGGCTTCGCCACTGGCGATGAGTGCCAAAACAGACATGTGCGTCCGGCTTCGTTTGAGGCGCCCAACGCGGCGACCAATCCCAAAATGTCCGTTGCGCCCGCGCTCGCCGTGGCTTCTTGTCGCCGCGCCCGCGCCCGTCGTGGCCGCTCGTGCTCGCTGGCCGGGGCTGCCCGCCCGCGCCCTGCTCCGGTCCTGCCGCTGCGCCCGTGCGGCTGCAGTCACGCAGCAGCCGTCGCCGTGCAACAGCCGCGCCCTGCCGCCCATATCCTCGCCGCACGCAGCCGTGCCCCGCCGCCCGTCGCCACGCCTCACCGCACGCAGCCACGCCTCGCTCCGCGCCTTGTCGTTGTCAGCGTTCTAGGACCCGGGGTACCCAGACCCGTCTGCCTACGGCCCAGCGCGTGGCTCCACCGATGGCCCGGCGCAGCCCAGCACCAAGACTTCGCTAGCAAGACCCTCGCGAGGGCCCCCACCTCATGAAGCGAACAACATCAAGGCCTTCCGAGGAGCGGCCTCCCGTGGAACGGACATCTCTAGGCTCGCACCTGCCTCGCAAGGCGCGTTGTGACGCGAGCCATGACGACCGGAGCCAGGAGGACGCCAGCGGGCGCAGGCAGGGACAATTTCCTCTTTGTTGCTAGAAGGACAAGGCCGACGCGCGGGGTCCTAAGGAATCCCCAAAGCTTACCTCTTTGGTGCAACAAGACCAAGACCACTGGCTCGGCAGGATGGAGGTCATCACCGAGCCCACCAGCGCGTCACGACCAGAAGGTTTGCAGGCGAAGACAACCTTTAGTCAGGATAGGGTGTACTCCTGTCCCCCTTTGAATTTGTCCGCTGTGGTATCCCTTCCCACCTAAACCATGAGGGAAGAGGACTGGGGCCAGTATAAATATAGGCTAGACTCCACCAAAGAGGAGGATCGAATCCATTGACCCTCGAGAGCCCTCGCGAGGCAGCTCACTCATCATCCTCATCCTCCTCGTGAGGCAATCCACCACAAAGCAGGAGTAGGCTTTTACACCGCAAGGTGGCCCGAACCTGGGTAAACCACCATGTCCCATCCTTCTTCCATCTCGCCCGAGCACGTCGGAGCATCGTCATGAGATAGTGAGCGGCAAGCAATAGCGTAGCAAAGTTCTTCGTGCACACTCCAGAGTTCGAGCCTTTCTTTGGGTCTGTGGAGCCCCGATTCTGACAGCCTTACGTCGCCGCGCCCCGCCACCCGCCCACACTGCTCGCCTGCGCCACGCCCGACACCTGCGGCTTGAACGGCGATGCGGGGCCACGGCCCCCACTCGGTGGCTACCACGGGATCGATCTCGCGAGGCGGCGAATAGGAGGAGGTACAAGCGACTTGATGACGGGCTAGCCTCGCCGGCAGCGGCATCCATGGTCGGCATGGTGGTGGGAGAGAAATAAAGAAAAGTAGGAGAGAGAGGGATGTGAGGGCTGGTGGAGGTGGGTGGGTGGCTGACAGCTAGGTCAGGCCCGGACAAGAGCACATGCGGAGGACGCTTTCCTATGTCCGTTCGACCGCAAAGTGGGATCAATTTTGCGCCTGAGATGGGGTGAGTCGGACCAGAAACGAACACTTTTTGCAGATGGAGTTGCGCATTGGGCCGGGTCGTGTGTCCGTTTGAATCCAAACGGACATGGGCGTAAAGGAGGGGTCTAGCGTTGGAGTTGGCCCCAGTTCGAGTTTGGTGGCCATCGCACCCAGCGCCACTGGGGAGATCCAGTGGGCCTCGTGCCCTGTTCCGGTGGTGGTCGGCACCTTGCTACGATTGTGAATGTTGGGCAGTGTGAAGAGCTTCACATATGCCTTCAGCTGCTTTTGGATAGTCGTTTTGGACTGCTATGGCTTCCGCTTTGCCCGCGTTGCTTTGGATGTTGGGCGGCGTGAAGAGGTTCGCAGGTGTTTGGTTGTCTGCATTAGGTCCAACCAGACCCGCGCGGGAAGAATTCATTCTGTCTGGTTGCCCGCATACACTATTGGGCCTACATCACACGAACATTAAAGCACATTTGGACCTGTCTCGCTGGAACGCTTAGATCGGTAGTTTCCAGCGAGCTAGGCCAAACTGAACCACATCGAGCGCATATGGGTGGGCACCTTGCATGAGAGGAGGCCGAAGGAATGCAAGCTATGTACGTGCTTCTTCCTAATCTCCTTTCTTTCTTCTCCCCTGAAAGAACATGCGGTGCCCCCATGTTTGGTTTTGGTAATTGATGACAATCTCTATGGACTAATGGTTGCCTTGAGTTATATTTGAAGGTTTTGTCCATGGGCTTTTCTTGGAGTACATGTGTTGGTTTCAAGGAGAGTTTGTGTCGACCAAGGTGCTATTCAATGAATTACCTAAAGATTGGTCTTGTGAGAGGTTGATCAAGACTAAGTCAAAGAGTGAATCAAGTTGATCGACACACAAAGCGTAGAAGATGTACCAAGAGGGATCAAGTGATCCCATGGTATGGTAAGCATTGTCAATTATGCTTTGTGTACTAACCCATGGTCTTCGTGAGAGTTCTTTGTGGGGTTAGGTTGCCGTGTGCAAGTTCAAGTGATGCATCACGAAGAGATCAAGTGCTTAAAGCTTGCCGTCCATTGTGGTGACAATGGACTTGTGAAGATGTGTCGAAGAGTGGCTCACCCATAGTGGAGTATGCGGGAGCAATCTACTAGTCTTCACCAAGCCAACGCAATCAAGAAAGGTGGTCCAACTTGAGGAAGTCAAGATCGTCTACATCTAGCTCAAGTGGACTTTGTGGAAGGTAAAGGTTTGCTCTTGATAGGTTTTCTATTTTACCGGTCTCATGGTGGTAGTTGGGAGACCGGGTTATAGGATCGATTGTCGTACTATCAAGGGGGCTCTTGATGAGTAGGTTGATCGTATCGTTCGTAGAGAGCTCAAACCATTGCATCCTTGAATCATCTTTCTTGGTTATTGTTTGATTCTCTTTGTGACTCTTAGAGCTTATGGTCATCTTGATGACAAGCTCGAGTTCATCAAAAATGGAGTTCTCATGCTTCTTCTATTGCGTTTTCGGTGTTGGAGGTTTTACCGATCTTATTCAAGGAAGGGTTATCACTATTGTCTCTTGGCCCTTTTATAATTTCCTTATTATTGTTATTTCTATCAAGATTGTGTTAGCCCTTGTCGCTAGCTTTCCAGCAAACTTGGTTTCGTTGAATTCGGAGTCCGTTTGCAGAACTTGTGTCGGTTTTGGTGTCCTTAAAAAGGCTGCAGCGGTACTACCGCCCATGGGAGCATTACTACCGCTTGGAGGGGATCTAATTTTTTACTACCTCTTGGAGCGATACTACCGCAGCTACTTCTGTGGCTACTTCCGCTCCGGACCAAAAACTCGTCATAAGTCAAGCGATGGTAGGCACGTATGTATTTTTTTAGTACCGCTGTGTGCGGGCTGTGAGCATAACGGTTGGATTTTTCCCACCTATAAAAGGGGGTCTTCTACCCCAATGAACCTTATCCTTTAGGTCGTGTTCTTCCCCCATTGTTGATCTTCTTCGAGCTTGCTATCTCTCAACCCCTCCATGGATTCTTGCTAGTTTTGGGGGGAAAAGAGAGAGGAGATCTAGATCCACATTTCCACCAATCACTTTCTCCTCTATGTGAGGGGAACCCCTTGGATCTAGATCTTGGAGTTCTTGGTGTTCTCCTTCTTGTTCTTCCTCTCATTTTCCTCCCTGGCATTAGTTGCTTTGGTGGGATTTGGGAGAGAAGGACTTGGGCACTCTGTGTGCCCTTACAATTGCATTTGGTGCATCGGTTTGAGTTCTCCACGGTGATACGTGGAAGTTACAAGTTCAGAAGCTTATTACTCTTGGGTGCTTGGTACCCTTGAGCTTGTTCCTCTTGGGTCTTGGGCGCCCTAGATGGTTGGTGCTGTTCGGAGCTCAATCATTGTGGTGTAAAGCTCCGGGCAAGCGTCACGGTCTCCAATTAGGTTGTGGAGACCGCCCTGAGCAATTTGATGGGTACCAGTGACCGCCCCCAAGGGTTGCCAAAGTGTACGGGTTCGGTGACCGCCCCCAAGGGTTTCCATTTGTACGGGTTCGGTGACCGCCCTCAAGGGTCCCTTAGTGGAATCACGGCATCTTGCATTGTGCGAGGGCGTGAGGAGATTACGGTGGCCCTAGTGGATTCTTGGGGAGCATTGTGCCTCCACACCGCTCCAAACAGAGATTAGCATCTGCAAGGGTGTGAACTTCGGGATGCATCGTCGTCTCCGCGTGCCTTGGTTATCTCTTACCCGAGCCCTTTACTTATGCACTTTAATTTGTGCTTGCCATATAGTTTCTTGTCATATATCTTGCTATCACATAGTTGTTTATCTTGCTTAGTATAAGTTGTTAGTGCACATAGGTGAGTCTAGTTGTTGTAGGTTTTGTGCTTGACAAATTAACCGCTAGGTTTATTCCGCATTTGTTCAAGCCTAAACCGTAATTATTTTAAATCGCCTGTTCACCCCCTTTAGGCGACATCCACGATCTTTCAATTGGTATAAGAGCATCATCTCTCTTTTTCAGGCTTAACCGCCTAGAGAGTAAAGATTTCGACTAGGGGATTAGGATTCTCTGACACTCTTAGTTTCGATGGCATAAATTTTGATGTTTGGGTAATTCACATGCTTAATCTCTTTAGGGTCATGGACCCAAATATAGAGCGAATTGTAGATATGGGTTTTTCTCCTCCAAAGGATCCCAAAGGATTATATTTAGAGGATGAGAAAAATCCTTATCTCAATGCTCAAGCTTCTAATGTGCTTTTCGATGCTTTGAGAAATGTAGTTATATTTCAACTCATGTCGTTCCGGGATGCTCATGAGTTGTGGACAAAGCTTCAAGATAAATATGGTGTGTCCAAGATTTGTGGGGATGATTGTTCTCCCTCCACCTCCGGCCGTGTTGCCTTCTCAACTTCTTCTACTTCACCTACATGTGGATTGCCACAAGATAATGCTAGCGTGAGTAGTGTTGGTTATTCCAATGATGATAGTGGGCTTGTTCTTGGTGATTCTTCATCACTATCTTATTGCAATGGTCCTTCTTTGGACTTTAACACTTTGAGCACCTTACATGTTTAACATGCTTGTGTTGGTAGTCCTTGCATATCATGTAGAAATTGCTTTCTCAAATCTCATGATGATATGCTTTCTATGTCTTGTTGCCATGATAAAAATGTATCTATTTCCTCGAGTTGTTGTGCTAACAATGTAGAGGAAACTCAACACTCCATGGAACAAGATGTGGTCTTAAATGGTGCTTCAATGGATCCTACATTATCATCTATTGCTTTTTGCCTTATGGCTAAGGCTTCAAAGGTATCTCCTATTTTGAACCCCAATATATCTCTTGATGATGATGTTAATGCTAATGATGATGAGGATAAAGATGAAGAGAACGATAATGTTGCTTCCTTAAAAATCAAGGGACAAATGATTTTTAAAGCTCTTCATAAGAATAAAATTGCTCGTTCCAACTTCATGGAAATCATGTCTATTGCCATTGAGGGCAAGAAATACATTGAGGAGTTGGAATAACATCTCGAGGAGCATGAGGTCACCATTGATAAAATGGAAGGTCATGAGCATGATTACACTAATGAGATCGAGGACCTCTCTCAAGCTCTTGAACTTGAACAAACCACCAAGGAATCTCTTGAGGAGACCTTTGCTCTAGAATTATCTAGAATAAAGGAATCTGATGATAGAGCACTTAAGGTGGCAAATGATTTCGAAACTAAAAATGCTAAGCTTGAAGTTGCTCATGGTAAACTCCTCGAGGATTTTGAGCACCTCGAAAATGGATCAAGGGTCATCAAGGGTGAGATCATCAAACTCACCGAGTCTCATGCTCAACTTGAAGCTTCTTATTTAAAAGAGCTTGCCAAGCTGTCCTCTCCTCTTGTTGTTAATGATGATGCTTGTGCTACTAACTCTGTTACTTGTGAAGCATCCATTTTGAAGGAGAATGTTGAGCTATGGGATCAACTTGAGTTGCTATCTAGCACTTATGGGAAATTGGAAGAAAACCATGAAAAGCTCTCAAGCTCTCATGATGATCTTCTAGTATCCCATAATGTTCTAAATATAGCTCATGAGCGATGATTGCTAAGGTAACATCTAGTGAGCGTCATGTGGATACTAACACTACTTCAAGTCAAAATGCTATATTGCCATGTGCTAGTCCTTGTAATCCATATACTCATAATGTTAGTACATCTTGTGATGAATTGCTCTCCTTGCCTTGTTGCTCTAACGATGAAGTTTATACATCCTCTAGTACTTGTGTTGAGACTAACCATGTAGAGGAAATCAAATAGCTCAAGGCCCAAGTCACTTCATTAAAGAAAGACTTGGAAATGTGTCATGAAGGGAAGTCCACACTCAACAATATCTTGAGTTTGCAAAAATCCCCCAATGACAAAGGTGGACTTGGATTCAACTCCAATAAGAAGAATAAGTCCAAGATGAATAAGAAGAAGGTCCAAAAACAAGTCAAGAATTCAGCCAAGATTATTTGCTTCAAGTGCAAGATTGAAGGGCATCATGTTAGATATTGCCCATTGAAGAAGAAGGCCATTAGTGACAAGCAACAAGGGAAGCGGCCACAAGTTCATTCTCATGCTCAACCTCAAGTTGAAGAAAGGCCTCTTCTCAAGAAAACTCAAGCTAATGCTTCTCAAGTTGAGAAATCAAGTGAGAAGAAAGTGAAGAGTAGACGTTGCTACCTATGTCGTGAGAAAGGCCACCTTGCTTCCTCATGCACTAGTGGTAACTTATCCAACCCAATTATTATTGATGATATCTATTCTCTTGGGAAGGATAAGGTTGGCAATGTGTTTGCTAAGTTTCTTGGTACTCAAAGTGGTTTCAAGCAAAGAACCATTTGGGTTGCCAAGCCTATTGTGACTAACCTCTTAGGACCCAACTTGGTTGGGGACCAACAAGCTCAAACTTGATCAATAGGTGTTGTTGGAGGGCATTGGATACTTGGCTACATTGTGAAGAATTAAGGGGACTTCATCATTCTTATTGTCTCAAGCCAAGTCAATTGGGTTATCAAGTTTCTATACTATATCCAATGTGCCTCCTTCCGGTAACTTGTACTTAAATTGTTTACATTGAAAGTTACTTGCCCCTTTGCATGTTTTGGTTTTGTTCCTTGCATGTGTTTGTATATGTTGTGTCTCCAAATTGATTATACGTTGGTTTGCACATTATGTACATGTGTGTCGTACGTTGAGCCTTTGTGCATCTTGTTTGTATCTTAGTTGGCTCTTGTGAGAGATTAATGGAATATCCCATTATGGGGGAGTGATGTGCTTTGTGCACCTCACAATCCTATAAATATGTGTACATGAGGAATATCATCTAGTATTGATATTACAAGATTATGTAGTTGCTATGTGGTATGTCTTCTCATGAGAAATTCAAATTCTAAATAGTCCATTAATTATCTCTTGTTGGATCCTCTTATTGCCTCTTGTTAAGTTTTTATTGGTATCACATTATGGGGGAGTAATATGCTATGTGCATATTACAAGCCTAGAAAATGTGTACATTTGAGATATTGTCACCTAGAATTGATATTGTAAATTATCTTGTTCCTAGGTGGCATGTTAGCTCTATAAGTTGCAATTTTCTTGTGTTTGGTGCGAAGATGATGTTGGATATCCTTGCTATCTACCAACAGGAATTATTTCCAAATACTTCTTGTCTTTTGACAATTGGTACTCACTTATGTGTGGTAGAAATTATTGATCATCTTTACATTGGCCTTTGCTTTTATTTGCCTTATCTCTTGCCTAGGATTGTCAACTCCCATTGTATTCCATACCACTTGTGGATCTTGTTGTTTCCTTGAGCTTGTCTAGTGTTTGTATAGATATAGTGAAAGTGGTGATCCCATCTTGTGCCTTTTGTATTCAAATGCAAATTCTCTATAATGCACAATGCTTGGGGGAGCTATCCTATTTTTCTTATAATGCTCACCTTGTGATCATTATCAAGTGTGTGTTGGTGGAATGAAAATGGTTTCTTTTTGGTACTTTGTGCCATCCTGAAACTTTGTAGAGCACTTGGTTTGTTTGGAACCATTCTCTCTTTTGGGAGTTTGACATCTTTCTTTTTGCGTGTATCAATGGATATCTCATTCCTTGATGTATCTTTTAGTTGATATCCTCCAAGTGTTGATTTATTCATTCGGTATCTTTTCTTCACTTGGTATTTCTTTGTCAATTGGCATCAGTTCTTGAAAGTCTTGATCATGCATATTAACTTCATGTAGTTTCTTTGGCATGCTTTCTTTCTTTGACCCAATATATAGGGGGAACTCCGCCAAGTCTCAAATTGGATGAGATGTGCATGAAATTCTTTTTCATATCTATATGCACATATTTATGTGGAGTTTGTCCTGTATATTGTTGGTTCTCTAACTCTTTGGTCCCAATGAGTTTGGGTACCATTTTGTTTGTGTTGTTGTTCTAGGAACAATTGGAGATGCATTGGATGCTCGACTCACTCACAAGGAAGAGGTGTTGTCATGATGTGCTTACTGGAGTCAAGCTAGGATGATCAATGAACTACTATCTACATTCAATTGGTATCTACTACATCCTTCCAATGTTAACTCGGTAACAAGTATCTTCATATACTTCATTCACACATTTCTTGCATCAACCTTGTGTAGGTTGTATCATGGCATGTTATTCATTCTTTCTTGTGATACTTGTTTCCCTTCTCAAAGCATACCAACAATGATCTCTTGTTGCTAGTTGTGATTTCTTTGATGTTCGTGTGGTTGGAATTCATTTATATACAATAAGACCATATCTATCCATGTGCTATGCTCTCGAGCAAATTTCTTATTGGTATATTTATGACTTCCTTGTGGTATCTCGTTCTTTCCTTTTTGTAACTATTTCGTGTGTATATCCTTCTTTGTGGATTGATATCATCATGATGTTCATCTACCTAGAATCTTATACACTTGAGAGAAGTTACATCTATAGTTGATATCCTTATTCTTTCACGTCCACCTTTCCTTGGTGGTTATGTGAAAGAATTTATCTTGAGTGCGGATCTTATATCATTGCATCTTGATGCACTCTGTTTTGGTGAAGATACTTTTTCTCTTGCTTGTCTTGATGAGGCTCGATTGGTATCCCTCCTCTTGACAAAGATATATTTTTCTTTCTTCACCATGGGTTGTCACAAGTGTTGGTTATTCATTGTGCATATTTAGTGTTCTTGTGAACCCATTTTCTTGGTGTGTGTGGGAAGTACATGGCATGCACCTTGTATCTCCACTATTCAAGACTAGGTTGATGCTTAATTCTCAACCTTATATTAGTCTTCTCAAGTGCTTTGCCATGACCCATACACATCATTTTGGTTGAGCCTACTCTTAAGTTGCCTCTTTTATTCTTGTGGCTCGTAGGATCTTTGGTCTAGTTGGTTCAATTGGTATCTTTTGATAGCTTGCTTCAATTGATATATTTTGATTGCTTGTTTCTCTCTTTGTTATGTCTTTGTGGCATATCATTATTTAGCAATCTTTGTGCCTCAATATAGTTTGTCTTCCTCCAAGTAATTACCTTTGGATATGTGTATTGCATTCCACTCTCTTGTTGAGAAATACACAATTTATGGAGGACCACAATTTATATTGGCCTTCTAAGCTTTTCGCCCATTTTGGCAATGGATGCCAATGGGGGAGAAGTTTCAGAGAGTTTTGTGGAGAAGTTTAGAGAGTTATTTCTTCTTTTCTTGCTTTCGTTGTGTTCCTAAGCATTTGCACCTCTGATGTCACTTGAAGCAACGTCGGTATTTCCCCAAAGAGGAAGGGATGATGCAGCACAACAGCGGTAGGTATTTCCCTCAGAAATGAAACCAAGGTTATCAAACCAGTAGGAGAACCAAGAAACACAACATAAACAGCCCCTGCACACAAATAACAACACCTCACAACCCGACGTGTTAAAGGGGTTGTCAATCCCTTTCGGGGTACGACACCAGAAATTGTGTGTTGACGGGAGAATGTTGTAACAGATTGAATAAATAGATCGCAAATAAAATAAAGTGCAGCAAAGTATTTTTGGGATTTTGGTTTAATGGATCTGAATAAAAAGTGCAAATAAAATAGATCGCAAAGCAAATATATGAGAAAGAAGAGCCAGGGGCCGTATGTTTCACTAGTGGCTTCTCTCGAGAAAGATAGCAAATGGTGGGTAAACAAATTACTGTTGGGTAGTTGATAGAACTTCAAATAATTATGACAATATACAGGCAATGATCATTACATAGGCATCACGTCCAAGATTAGTAGACCGACTCCTGCCTGCATCTACTACTATTACTCCACACATCGACTGCTATCCCCAGCATGCATCTAGTGTATTAAGTTCATGGAAAAATGGAGTAATGCAATAAGAATGATGACATGATGTAGACAAGATCCCTTTATCTATATGGTGGTAGATATAGATCTCGTATTTTTATCCTTAGTAGCAATGATACATACGTGTCGGTTCCCTTTCGGTCACTGGGATCGAGCATCGTAAGATCGAACCCACTACCGGGCACCTCTTCGCATTGCAAGATAAATAGATCAAGTTGGCCAAACAAAACCCAAATATCGGAGAAGAAATACGAGGCTATAAGAGATCATGCATATAAGAGATCAAAGAAACTCAAATAACTTTCATGGATATAAAAAGATATGACTGATCATAAACTCAAAGTTCATCATATCCCAAAAAACACACCGCAAAAAGAGTTACATCATATGGATCTCTAAGAGACCATTGTATTGAGAATTCAGCGAGAGAGAGAGAAAGCCATCTAGCTACTAACTACGGACCCGAAGGTCTACAAGGAACTACTCACGCATCATCAGAGAGGCACCAATGGAGGTGGTGAACCCCATCCGAGATGGTGTCTAGATTGGATCTGGTGATTCTGGACTCTGCGGCGGCTGGATGAATATTCTGTCGACTCCCCTAGGGTTATGGTATTATTGGGGTATTTATAGAGCGAAGAGGCGGTCCGGGGGGCACCCGAGGTGGGCATAACCCACCAGGGCACGCATGGGCTTCCTGGCGTGCCCTGGTGGGTTGTGCCCCCTTGGGGCACCCCCAGGTGCAACCAGGGCCCATTGCCTTCCTTATGGCCCATAAAAAATCATCATGGAGTTTCGTGGCATTTGGACTTCGTCTGATATTGATTTCCTGCGATGTAAAAAACAGCAACTGGCACTTGGCACTATGCTAATAGGTTAGTACCAAAAAATGATATAAAATGACTATAAAATGATTATAAAACATCCAAGATTGATAATAAAACAACATGGAACAATAAGAAATTATAGATACATTTCATGCATTATTGGTTGTTGCATTGCATGGTGATGCATAATTCCTTGTATAAACTCTCTTGAAAGTGATTGTCATCAATTACCAAAATGGGGGAGATTGAAAGAACATGCGGTGCCCCCATGTTTGGTTTTGGTAATTGATGACAATCTCTATGGACTAATGGTTGCCTTGAGATATATTTGAAGGTTTGTCCATAGGCTTTTCTTGGAGTACATGTGTTGGTTTCAAGGAGAGTTTGTGTCGACCAAGGTGCTATTCAAGGAATTACCTAAAGATTGGTCTTGTGAGAGGTTGATCAAGACTAAGTCAAAGAGTGAATCAAGTTGATCGACACACAAAGCGTAGAAGATGTACCGAGAGGGAATAAGTGATCCCATGGTATGGTAAGCATTATCAATTACGCTTTGTGTACTAACCCATGGTCTTCGTGAGAGTTCTTTGTGGGGTTAGGTTGCCGTGTGCAAGTTCAAGTGATGCATCACAAAGAGATCAAGTGTTTAAAGCTTGCCGTCCATTATGGTGGCAACGGACTTGTGAAGATGTGCCGAAAAGTGGCTCACCCATACTAGAGTATGGGGGAGCAATCTACTAGTCTTCACCCAGCCAACACAATCAAGAAAGGTGGTCCAACTAGAGGAAGTCAAGATTGTCTACATCTAGCTCAAGTGGACTTTGTGCAAGGCAAAGGTTTTCTCTTGATAGGTTTTCTATTTTACCGGTCTCATGGTGGTAGTTAGGAGACTGGGTTATAGGAGCGATTGCCGTACTATCAAGGGGGGCTCTTGATGAGTAGGTTGATCGTATCGTTCATAGAGAGCTCAAACCATTGCATCCTTGAATCATATTTCTTGGTTCTTGTTTGGTTCTCTTTGCGAGTCTTAGAGCTTATGGTCATCTTGATGTCAAGCTCGAGTCCATCAAAAACGGAGTTCTCATGCTTCTTCTATTGCGTTTTCGGTGTTGAAGGTTTTACCGGTCTTATTCAAGGAAGGGTTATCACCATTTGTTGGGGAACGCAGTAATTTCAAAAAAAAATCCTACGCACACGCAAGATCTATCATGATGATGCATAGCAATGAGAGGGGAAGAGTGTTGTCCACGAACCCTCCTAGACCGTAAGCGGAAGCGTTATGACAACGCGGTTGATGTAGTTGAACGTCTTCACGATCCGACCGATCCTAGTACCGAAGGTATGGCACCTCTGCGATCTGCACACGTTCAGCTCGGTGACGTCCCGCGAACTCTAGATCCAACTGAGTGTCGAGAGAGAGTTTCGTCAGCACGATGGTGTGATGACAGTGATGATGAAGCTACCGGAACAGGGCTTTGCCTAAGCACCGCAACGATATGACCAAGGTGGATTATGGTGGAGGGGGGCACCGCACACGGCTAAGACAATGATCAACTTGTGTGTCTATGGGGTGCCCCCCTCCACCGTATATAAAGGAGTGGAGGAGGGGGAGGGCCGACCTCTATGGCACGCCCTAGGGGAGTCCTACTCCCACCGCGAGTAGGATTCCCCCTTTCCATGTAGGAGTAGGAGAGGAAGGAAGGAGGAGAGAGGGAGGAAGGAAAGGGCCCCGGCCCCCCTTCCCAATTCGGATTGGGCTTGGGGGGCACCCCCACTCCTAGGCCGCCTCCTCCTCTCTCCCACTAAGGCCCAATAAGGCCCATACACTCCCGGGGGGTTCCGGTAACCTCCAGGTACTCCGGTAAATGCCCAAACTCACCCGGAACCATTCTGATGTTCAAACATAGTCATCCAATATATCGATATTTATGTCTTGACCATTTCAAGACTCCTAGTCATGTCCGTGATCATATCCGGGACTCTGAACTACCTTCGGTACATCAAAACACATAAACTCATAATACCGATCGTCACCGAACGTTAAGCGTGCGGACCCTACTGGTTCGAGAAATATGTAGACATGACCAAGACTCATTTCCCGTCAATAATCAATAGTGGAACCTGGATGCTCATATTGGTTCCTACATATTCTATGAAGATCTTTATCGGTCAAACCGCATAACAACATACGTTGTTCCCTTTGTCATCGGTATGTTACTTGCCCGAGATTCGATCGTCGGTATCATCATACCTAGTTCAATCTCGTTACCGGCAAGTCTGTTTACTCATTCCGTAATGCTACATCCCATAACTAACTCATTAGTTACATTGCTTGCAAGGCTTATAGTGATGTACATTACCAAGAGGGCCCAGAGATACCTCTCCGATGCTCATAGTGACAAATCCTAATCTCGATTTATGCCAACTCAACAAACACCATCAGAGGCACCTGTAGAGCATCTTTATAGTCACCCAATTACGTTGTGACGTTTGATAGCACACTAAGTGTTCCTCTCATATTCGGGAGTTGCATGATCTCATAGTCATAGGAACATGTATAAGTTATGGAGAAAGCAATAGCAGTAAACTAAACGATCATCGTGCTAAGCTAACGGATGGGTCAAGTCAATCACATCATTCTCTAATGATGTGATCCCGTTTATCAAATGACAACTCTTTGTCTATGACTAGGAAACTTAACCATCTTTGATCAACAAGTTAGTCAAGTAGAGGCATACTAGTGACACTCTGTTTGTCTATGTATTCACACATGTACTAAGTTTCCGGTTAATACAATTCTAGCATGAATAATAAACATTTATCATGATATAAGGAAATATAAATAACAACTTTATTATTGCCTGTAGGGCATATTTCCTTCACCATTGTCTCTTGGTCCTTTTATAATTTCCTTTTTATTGTTATTTCTATCAAGAGTGTGTTAGCCCTTGTTGCTAGCTTTCCAACAAACTTGGTCTCGTTGAATTCGGAGTCCGTTTGCAGAAGTTGTGTCAGTTTTGGTGTCCTTAAAAAGGCTGTAGCGATACTACCACCCATGGGAGCGGTACTACCACTTGGAGGGGATGTAATTTTTTTACTACCGCTTGGAGCGGTACTACCGCGACTACTTCCTCTCCGGACCAAAAACTCGTCATAAGTCTAGCGGTGGTAGGCACAGATGTATTTTTTTAGTACCGCTCTATGCGGGCTGTGAGCATAACGGTTGGATTTTTCCCCACCTATAAAAGGGGGTCTTCTTCCCCAATGAACCTTATCCTTGAGCTCGTGTTCTTCCCCCACTGTTGACCTTCTCCGAGCTTGCTATCTCTCAATCCCTCCATGGATTCTTGCTAGTTTTGGGGGAAAAAGAGAGCGGAGATAGATCCACATTTCCACCAAACAGTTTCTCCTCTATGTGAGGGGAACCCCTTGGATCTAGATCTTGGAGTTCTCCTTCTTTTTCTTCCTCTCATTTTCCTCCCTAGCATCAGTTGCTTTGGTGGGATTTGGGAGAGAAGGACTTGGGCACTCCGTGTGCCCTTGCCATTGCATTTGGTGCATCGGTTTGAGTTCTCCATGGTGATACGTGGAAGTTACAAGTTCAAAAGCTTATTACTCTTGGGTGCTTGGTACCCTTGAGCTTGTTCCTGTTGGGTGCTTGGGCGCCCTAGATGGTTGGTGGTGTTCGGAGCTCAATCATTATGGTGTAAATCTCCGGGAAAGCGTCGGGGTCTCGAATTAGGTTGTGGAGACCACCCCGAGCAATTTGACGGGTACCAGTGACTGCCCCCAAGGGTCACCAAAGTGTACGGGTTCGGTGACCGCCGCCAAGGGTTGCCATTTGTATGGGTTCGATGACAGCCCTCAAGGGTCCCTTAGTGGAATCACGACATCTTGCATTGTGCGAGGGCGTGAGGAGATTACGGTGGCCCTACTGGCTTCTTAGGGAGCATTGTGCCTCCACACCGCTCCAAACGGAGATTAGCATCCGCAAGGGTGTGAACTTCGGGATACATCATCGTCTCCGCGTGCCTCGGTTATCTCTTACCTGAGCCCTTTACTTATGCACTTTACTTTGTGATAGCCATATTGTTTCTTGTCATATATCTTGCTATCACATAGTTGTTTATCTTGCTTAGTATAAGTTGTTGGTGCACATAGGTGAGCCTAGTTGTTGTAGGTTTTGTGCTTGAAAAATTAACCGCTAGGTTTATTCCGCATTTGTTCAAGCCTAAACCGTAATTATTTTAAATCGCCTATTCACCCCCCTCTAGGAGACATCCATGATCTTTCATCCCCTCTAATCTACACAACGATGCTTCGATTCGAGATAAGCTCTGCATGAGAAAGATGCACATCGATGTTATGGTTTCATTCAGGCAATCGGTTCGTAGTTTCGTCAACCGTTAATGCTCAATTTTGTGTTCACGTTTGGAGCTATTTTGGACGATTTTTTTCAAATTCGCCACGCACGATCGACCGTTTGAAATTCTCTTTGACCAGTAGCCTAATATCGCAGTTCCTCATGACATTTGTGTTGCAAGTTTTCTGTTTTGATGATTGTTCATCTCAGCCTTCCCTCCTTGATATGCCATGACGTGGACACTGTATTTCTTCTGTTATGTCTTCTGCTTCAGAGCCCTCCTATTCGTCCATCTCGATGGCGGCGTCGTTCCTCTTGACCTTCTTGCCCGTGTCCTAATACACTGGAGTCATTTCAGACATCCTTCATCTCGGCCTCCTCTCTCTCGTCCTACCGCACTGACGCTACCATGGCACACACACTGCATTTCCCCTCATTTGTCCTCTGTCTTTGTGCGGACTTTCTTTGCGGCAACATGGCTAGCAACTAGTTTGCCGCGCCGCCGATAGGGTTACTCGCACACGACTCTGTGCTCGTCATGTCGGACGCAGAGCCATGACCACCGTCCACCGCAGTAGCCATGGTTTGGCACACACTGCATTTCTCCTCCCCATTCCTCTGCCTCAGCGCTCCCTCGGCACAGACTTTCTCTGCATTGGTGATGCTAGCAACTAGTTCGTCGTGGCACCGACAAGAACACTCGCCCGAGACTCCATGCTCATCGTGTCGGACGCAGCGCCGCGGTCGTCGTCCACTACAGTCGCGAGGCACAGTGTGTGTTAAGTGTAAGTGTTAGCTCTTAATCACATCCCGTGTATACAAACAAACACCGTATAGTTGCGTGAGCCTAAACAATGCAGGCAACCAAATTCTATGCCAAAGTTGCTCCCATAATGTGAGAGGCCTAGATGCGGGCAAGCAAACAATGTGCAGAAGTCGATTTTTTGCCTGTTTCCTTTCAACTAGGCTTTGTTGAGCCAGGCTAAGCTAGCTAGGCCCGGCTCCTACGGCTACCAAACACGTCCATATGCCTTGAGCTGCAGTGCGACAGGTATGCTTTGGCTTTGGTCGGAGGCATCTACAATTTGGGTCGATGCTCACCTTCGTGGAAGTGTCGTGGTGGTCATGCTATCATCTCCTCCTATCTGTGTCGAAGGTTGAAAAAAGCTCTAAGCATAAGCGAGGTGGTGGGCCTTCGCCTAGCACTCAGGTGGCACTTAAGCGCCTAGGCACAACCTAGGCGGACATACAACTTTGACCACAAGGGTGTATTTGGGGTGTTACATGTGTGCTGATATTGATTTAGAGCATATAGGTGAGTAAACAAGCAGCTATTGCCATTGGAATATGGGCCATTTGGACTATCTATGCAATATGACATGATATCTTGATTGAGTGGACAACTTCTTGCTTGCACTACCTAGAGCTCCGCTTATGCCCTAGGCAAGGCGTTTGGCCATTTCCTATCCTTAAGCATGCCTAAACACCTCTTAGGTGTTGTCTTTTCCAATAGAGTTTGTGTCTAAGCTTTGGTTGGAATCCTCATATCCGAGCCCACCCCGCGCTATGGTGGTTGCCATGTTGGAGGTGTAGTTTTAGAGTTAATACTACCAACCGAAGGGACAAGTGTTTGATACGTCTCCAATGTATCTATAATTTTTTATCGTTCCATGCCATTATAGTATCAATCTTGGATGTTTTATATACAATTATATGCAATTTTATATCATTTTCTGGGACTAACCTATTAACCCAATGCCGAGTGCGAGTTGTTGTTTTTTGGCCTGTTTTTGGTTTTCCGGGAAATCAATACCAAACGGAGTCCAAACGCTACGAAAGTTTTTGATGATTTTTTATGGACAAGAGAGACCCAGAAGCTCCGGGAGGAGACGACAAGGCAAACAAGGAGACGACAAGGAAACAGGGCGCGCCCAGGGGTTAGGCGTTCCCTGATGCCTTGTGGGCCCCTCGTGGCTCTGTCTGACCTAATTCCACTTCTATAAATTCTCAAATATTGGGAATCTAACAGAGAGCCACCCGAAACACTTTTTCTGCCACCGCAAGTCTTTGTTCTTCCATGATCCCATCTGGAGGCCTTTCTCGGTACTCTGCTGAAGGGGAAATCAATCACGGAGGGCTTCTACATCAACCTTATTACCCTACCGATGATGCACGAGTAGTTCACCATCACTACAAAAAAAACACACATTCGTGACATTTTGGGCAGAACGAATTTTTTTCTTTCATACTTATGATACTTCCATGACGATGATTGTGACAAAACCCGGTATCATCATAGATGTGGTGGGGTCCTCCTTCTATGACAAAAAATCATGACAGAAAATGGGATTTTCATCCTGGGCGGGCCGGAGACGCAGCTACATGACATTCTTTGGGCCGTCCATGACGGAAAAAACCGTAGTAGAAGCGAGGGAGAGGAAAATATCGGGGAGTTCCCGGTTACGGTGGGTGGTCAGGGGCCGAGCAATGCACGTTTCTCTCGTACGTACACGCGTGTGTGTGAGGCGTTGCGTTCTAACTGAACCAGAGCGAGGCGCTGGGCTCTAACCAAAGCCGAGCGATTGCACGACAGGCTACAGGTTACTGAACCCGGGCGATCGATCGATCCCTTGCTGTTAACTGAACCCGAGTGATTCCTTCGCTACTGCTGCTAACTGAAGCCGATCGATGCTGCCTCTGGATGAACAATGAGCGTTGTTGGGAAGGGTTTGGATGAATAGTTCCCGGTGGGGGGTTGGATGAACAGGACCCCATGGTAGTAGAGGTCGTTGCCGCTGGATGAATAGTACCCCGATCGATCGAGCCAGTGGATGAATAGGACCTCGTGGAGGGCTGGATGAACAGGACCCCGTGGAGGGCTGGATGAACAGGACCCCGTGGAGGGCTGGTTGAACAGTAGCCGGTGGAAGGCTGGATGAACAGTAGCCCGTGGAAGGGTGGTTGAACAGGACCCCGTGGAGAGGGCTGGTTGAACAGTAGCCGGTGGAGGAGCGCGCGATGGAGGCTGGATGAACAGGAGCCCATGGATGAACAGTCGCATGTGGAGGCTGAAGGAGGTCGACGGTGGATGAACAGTAGCCCGTGGAGGCAGTCGACGGTGGAGATGAACAGTATCCCGTGGAGTCCCGTTTTGCAGTACGCACACCCCTCCCGATGAACATGACCCCCGTTTCGACCGTAGCGCTCCAACACAAGTCCGTTTCCTCCGTTTTGCGGTACGCCACACCCCTCTCGATCAACAGGACCCTGTTTCGACCGTAGGAGGTCCGTTTCCTCCGTTTTGCGGTACGCCAGACCCCTCCCGATGAACATGATCCCGTTTTGACCGTGACCGGTTGAGCACAAGGCTATTTCCTCCGTTCTGCAGTACGCCAGGCCTCGTTTCCATCGGTTGTTCCGTCCAAGTCTGTTGGCTCCCGATGAACACAACGACGCATTCCGGTCCGACCTAGCCGGTTGCCTCCCCATGAACACGACGACAACGCATCTTCTCCGTTCCGACCCAGCCATGTACACGAGCCCTAGTCGTACATATGCGCGAGTAAGCGTTTGAGACCCCGCCCGTATGTACGTACGTGGCCATATTTTCTTTCTTTCACCCTGGCCACTGTACGTACATGTACATTCTACGTGCACGCCTCTACTACGACACGTGCGCGCCTCTACATCAACCAGTATGTACGTACACGTTCGCGACCAGAATGACAACGCTACGTACGTATCGACCAGGTGGGTCCCGACTGTGAGGCACTTTCTTGCGTGCGAAGATGTAGCTGGTGGGTCCCAGCAGTCAGGGGGCGAATCATTTTTTTGCCCGTAATATGGACGCACTTTCTTGTGTGTGAAGATGTAGCTGGTGGGTCCCAATAGTCAGGGGGAACTTTTTTCGCCAAATACGTTGGCCTGTCCGGTGGGTCCCTGCCGTCAGGTGGACGAATCATTATTTTCCGCGTAATAAGGAGCACTTCCTTGCTGCGGCCATGGACCCAGCTGTCAGCCTCTCCATGTACAGTACTCTTCCAATGGAAGTCATTCCTTGACCACGTTGACCACGCTGCGCCGAGAGCACCAGGGCAGTGGGCGACGACGAGGCCTAGGAAGGGGATGACGCAGAGTCGGGGAAGACGCGGCAGTGGTTGCCCACGCGGAGAGGAGTACGAGGGTTCACTGGTTCGGCTGCGGTGTGAGGCTGCCGTCGCCGTGGAATAATAGGGGGTGTGGGTGAGTAGAGGGATGGCCAGGCCAGCGATGGGAGTAGTAGGGGGCGGTGAGGCCTCCGCGGCATCACAGCCGACCATGGGAGGCAGGAGCGCGGCATGACCGGCGCTGGTTTGGGCGGCTGGAGCAAGAAGACAAGAGGTTGAAGAAGCACTAGGGCCGTTGGATGAACATCGTACGGTCACTGGAGTTAGAATCGTTCATATTGACTAAGTTGACAAAGCCCTTCGTCCCCGTCAACTTGGTAGGCCCACAAGCCAGCCTCCCACTATGGTGGGTCCCAGCTAGCAGGGGGTATTCATTTTTTGTGTGTAATAAGGAGGCACTTCTTTGCGTGAGAACATATAGCTGGTGGGTCCGACCTGTCAGCGGGGGGAACATTTTTTTTTCGCGAAATACAGAGACCCTTCCGGTGGGTCCCAGCTGTCAGGTGGAGGAATCATTATTTTGTGCGTAATAAGGAGGCATTTCCTTGCGTGCAGCCGTGGACCCAACTGTCAGCCTCTCCACGCATAGTCTACTTCTGATGGATGTTGTTCGTTGACCACGTTGACCACTCCACGCCGAGCGCATCCAAGGTGGTGGACGACGGTGAGGCCCCGGACAGCAACGAGCTGGAGATGGGAAGACACAGGAGTAGAGTCGCAGATGGAGAGGTGTAAGAGGGTGAACTGGTTCTGGTGCGGTGTGGTTCGGCAGTCGGTGGAGAAGAACAGGAGGTGTGGAGGTGTGGAGGGGTGGAGGTTCGACATTCGGTGGAGAAGCCAACGATGGGGTAGCGCTTCACGCGAAGCGTGCTAAGCAGAGCTGCTGGCAGCAGGAGGCGGGAGCAGGTGGTCCCGGCGGCGCTGAAGGAAGAAGACGAGAGATTGAAGATGGATGCCGGTCGTTGGATGTAAATACAACGACTAACAATGTCAGAATAATTTGTTGACTAAGTTGACAATGACTTGCGTTGGCTTCGACCTATTGGCCCACATTCTAGCCTTAAAAAATGTGGCACATATTCAATCCATTTTTTCAGAATTTACAGTCAATTTGATCTTTTTTTAGAATTACAGTTCATTTGCTGGGCTGGGTGAACAAATAATGTTGCATCCATGCGGCCCATTTATTTTTTCCTAAAAAATTACAGGCCATTTGCACTTTCTCGAAATATACGATTTTGCTGGGCTGATTCTAATTATAATGTTGGGTTGGGCGCAGCAATGTTATCAAAAAATAAACAGGGGCTGAGCATTTTGTCATAAATGTATTTAAATAATAAGTGATTTATTATTACACTAGCACATATGCTCATGCGTTGCAACGGGAATGAAAATTAGCGTATTCACCAGTGTGGCATGATTTCATCCATAAGGTATCACACGACAGGGAGACGCACATCAAGCTCTTAAAGAAATGCATATCACTCAGGCATTAACCATCCAACAACCCTTAACATGGGTACTAAGAATTAATTCTCCTTGTAATCCTATCATCTATACTTAGTGAGCTTTACACCTCCACACATCCAACTTGTAACACGCTGATTGACCTCGCTACAACACGTGTCCGACTTGTGGTAGTGGTGGTCATCCTTGTTGTGTCCATGTGGTCGGCTTTGCTACGTTGTCCATATGACATGTTGTCTTGGCATCATTTATGTAACTGGTTTTGCAGCAGCGCGGTTCAACTTCCCAATAGAAAAATAATAGCGACGACTGGTGTTATATTGGTGTGTTTTCGAATGTAGCAAGCAATTGGTCTTTCAACGTTGTGTTCTACTTTGAGCAACATCGGCGGGCCTAAAACTGTTGTGTGTGCCGTTTGTAGCAACAATGCACGTTCAAAAGTTGCATGTAGAAACCAGGTTTTTTTTTCAAAAAAGTAAAATTTAATAGCAGCAAAAACACCGAGAAATAAAAACATTCCCTTGCACAATGAAAAGGTTAACATGCCGCCCAAAAATCAAAGCTGACGGCGAGTCATTTGTTTCTTTTTTCGTCTTTGAGTAGTTCACGAGCGAGACCCGATTGATCCCATGAAAAGAAGGCAGCAGCATCTCTCGTATTGCACACATTTTGGGGGTTGTTTTGTTAGTGCGCATTAAGATTCAATCACCACTCACCAGCTATATATACCACTCCAACCAGGTATCTTATATCTTTTGTTAGATTCAGTCATACCATACACTCCATGGGACATGCAAGCACGTCCCAAGCCTACAATCCAGCCATACTTCCCACATTTCCGTTTAAAGCCATAATTTAATTCTTTCGTCAGGTTCTATTCCAACAATTTCATTTAATTAGAGGCAACATTAATTCTTTCAGTCCCGCACCATACCTTTTTTTGGGCTTGATGATTACTCGACAACTATCCAGCGTATATAAACTCGTGGATTTTTGAGGATCAAAGTGTGGTGGGATAAATATTCAAGCGAACCCTCTCTATCTAAAAAAAATGTTCGCGCTTTTTAAATTAAAAAATGGTTGTGTTTTCATATTTGTACAAAGATTAAAAAATATTCTGGATTTTCAAAAAATGTTCGTGTTTTTCAAAGTTGTTCGGAATGGTTTTGTTCTATTTTTTCACAAGTTTTCAAAAATGCTCAGAATTTCAGAAAATGTTCTCGTTTTCAGAGATTGTTCATAAATATTGAAAATGTTCATGTTTTCATTTTCAGGAGTTTCAAATAATGTTCCTGTTTCTAAAATTGTTTGAAAATGTGTTAAAAACGTGTTTCAAAATTTTGTTTGGTTTTTTTAAAAAATTGTTTGGAATTTTTTTGTTCAAAATTTTCACAAGTTTTCAGAATTATCATTGGAATTTCAAAAATATGTTCCCCTATCCACAAATTGGTCAATTTTCTAAAAAGTTCATGTTTCAATTTCTTTTCTGGAGTTTCAATTTTTTTTTGTGTTTCCACGTTTCCACATTTTGTTTTGGAATTAAAAAAATGTTCCTGTTTGAAAAAAGTATTCAAGATTTTAAGAAAATGTCATGTTTTTAAAAAATGTTTACAAATTTATAAAGTGTTTGCGCTTCGCAAAAAATTCTGATTTTTTTTTTTCAAAAATAGTTGATATATCAAAATTTTGAAATTATTCGTATCTGCGCTGATGATTGATTATTAGTAATTTTCAGAGTGCTATGTTTGTAACAAGACATCCTGGGTTCGATCGCCATAAGCGCAACTTTTTTTGAGCTACAGTATATATCATCGCAGCCTATCATTATCTTCATGGGCTGGCCCATATGTTCGAGAAAATCAGAGACAAACCTACAAATTAACACTAGTGGCCCATGATGGACGAAAATTAGGTAGATCCCACCGTAAAGTAAAAAAAATACAACAGGACAAACAATATCATGACCAAACCAAGAATACCTATTCCCTTTAATAGTAGGTATATAGATTGGTCCTTAAATCTTACCAAGCTTTTGTACACAGACACCAGGATTTTCGTTGCCAAAAAAATCCAGGATTTTATTGTTAAGAAATTATTTTTATAAGTTAATACGATGTGGGATATTGTTTTCTTACATATGTAAATATCTGTTAAATATATGATGACAATAAAAATAATATATAATAACATATAAAATAATTTTAATATATATAATATAGTTAGAAGGGAAACATAAGTTGGACCAGGCGTTCCTATTCTTATATAGAAAAATGGAACAGACCTTCGCGTTTTCTTCAAAAAAATACATAAATTGGGCTGCCGATGTTTCAGAAAAAATAAAACTTCGGATGGGAGGTCAATAGGCCGGTCGATAGATGACGACCCTCAAAAAATACAAACCGGCAGGTCATGGGCTGCGCATGTTAAAAAAGAAAGCCTAGACATGGCAGCCCAAAACCTAGCAGATACTTGCTGCCCCAATGATAATAAATGATACCTACCAGCTCCCCGACTTCCTTGCGAATTTATCTCCTATACTAACTACGTTGAAGCACCTAAAAAATGTAACTATGTTGACAAACTCGTGGGCCCCAACATCAGTATAGCATTACGAGGAAGTATTTTTTCGATGAGGCACTTGCTTGCGTACGGCCATAGACCTGGTGGGTCCCGACTGTCCGCCTCTTCACATACAGTCCTCTCCAGATTTCTCTCGTTTGTTCAGCATGTTCACAACGGCACACAGCGGCACCGCGGCGAGCACACAAAGGCGCAGGAGGAGATCAGACCACCTGAGGAAGTGCCTTATTTGTAACTATATTTTTCGCACACTCGACATTGTGTGGGCATTTTGAAAATAGCATACCTTTTTGACTGTGCATCATATGAAGATGTGCTATGCAAGAATGTTGATCAGCATGATATTAACTGGTTGATAGTTCCATTTTCAACCATGAATAAAACTTCCAACATGATGTTAACCTTGTTTGAAAAGGCCGTGTTAATATAAATGCTCTACCTCTGAAAGTTGCAGTTTCTGATCTGAAACTGAACTTGCAGTTTCTTATCTGAAACTGAAACTTGCAGTTTCTTCTCTGAGAATCACATTGTCTGCACTTTTATACTCCTTTGAAACTACATTTTTAAGTGCTAAAAATAGATCTCTAGAATTCATAAAATACTTCATATGCTCAATACTGCAAATCTGAAATTCAAAAGACATTCATATTTGAAAGTACTCTCAAAATACACAACACAAAACACAATTCACAACCTGCAAATACTGACAACCCTAAGCTCCTCTACCTCTTCTCCATTGCAAAACCACCTCCTCTCCTCTCCATCATCTTCATTCCAAAACCACCGCCTCACCTCTCCCTCTTCTCCATTGCAAAACAACTTTCTCTCTCCTCGGACAAGGATCCCCTGACATAGCCCATCCTTCCATTGAGACACTGACACATGGGTCCCAGCAAGCGCGGGGCCCACCTATCAGTGACCGAAAGGCAGAGAAACCTCTCATCTCCATCATCTCCATTCCAAAACCACCGTCTCGCCTCTCCCTCTTCTCCATTACAAAACCACCCCTGTCCTCTCCATCATCTCCATTCCAAAACCACCGTAATGCCTCTCCCTCTTCTCTATTGCAAGACCACTATCTCTCCTCCCATCTTCCAAAGCTAGCACCGGACCACTCAGAAGGACATCTATGGAGAGGATGCAGCAACGAATCAGGCAGATCGCTGGCGGCGACCAGGCAAAGTTAGCCAGGTTGAAGGAGATCCTTACTTGGTTTGACAATGAGTGGGAGATTTCGAGGAGGCTGAGGGCCATGTGGCAATTTATGCGAAAAAGCGAGACAACAGCGATGAGGGCGGCGATGTACTCCTCGGCGGCAGTCACGCCACAGTCCTTCGAGTTCATCGAGTATCTCCTCTGGGTGATGGAGTAGACAGATTCGCCTGAGGTGAAAGTCAGGCAGAGGTGGTAGGCCTATAGGTCGAAGGTCGAGCACACAGAGGATAACGAATCGATGGAGTACGGTGTGCCGTTCGTGAGGGTGCAGAGCCAGCCGGAGCCACATCAGTATTCGTTCTACCACCGCAAGAGGAGGCCGGATGGCGCGACGTCACTTCCCCGTCATTCTCCACGGTTCCATCGACGCTCGCCTCGTTTCAACGGCATCGGTAGGGTTTAAGGTAAGCTTCGCACTAACCTAATCTTCCATCTGCTCATGCTTACAATCAGTGTGACAACTAATAAAAATAATGCTTACAATCAGTCTCCGAGTACTACGCCAATCACCCTAAAATAGCTCTGGACATTTGGGTCAAAGTTGTGACACTGTGTACAAATAAATAAAAATAGATTGGTGCTTCTTTCAGAAAAGAGTACTCCCTAGAAAACTGCCAATATAAGCTACTGGTATTTTTTTGAAGTCTAAGCTACTAGTATTTGGTTAGAGGATTTGCTGTCGAGAAAGATCCATCTACAGTGAGCGCCACACATCCCACTGCTGGTGGTGGATGCCAATGCTTAGATGGAGCAGGGTTGGTGTCGGTAATTTTTACTTGGCACCTCGCACTCTGCATATATGCCAGTTTCATCCGTACATTTGTGCAGTTCCACCAAAATGCAGCTGAATAACCCTGTTTGCACAGATAATGAAAAAGCGTGATTACATTATAGTGGCACTAGTTGATGAAATATACACTAATAAATAGAAGAAAATATTGCGATAGTATCATAGTATGCCATGCTGCGAGGGCGAGATGGTCCCTGCGACGCCTCATACCGTACACCTCATACTGGAAATCGACCCAAGTCTCCCCGATACACCATCTGCCAGTGATGAACATCAGTGTACAACGGTAGTACAAGGAGGGGCCTTGAGACATTCCAATCTCTATTTTTGTGCAGATCAACTAAAATTAAGCACCCCAGTTTGCAAAAACGCTTAAACATTAACAATGGGACTAGTTGATGAAACATATACTAACAAAGAGAAGCACTTTCTTTATCTACATTGGAAATGAAATGATAGAGAGGACACTCGCTCTATTTTTACTGTATTATTATTATTTCATTTTATCAGTGGCACTAGGGTCGAGCAGGTGGCAAACGAGGTGTACCGTGCGTCGCAAGGATGGAGGCCGGGGGTGCTTAGACTGGGATGTTGAAGCTGGCTCTATCTCCCCTTGATGTTTCTGTGGTAGCATTTGGGTTGTAATCCAAACTTGGTCGAGCTGGTGCTGCGTCCCCCTACCTGCCTAGCTTATGTGGAGAACTTGTCTCCTGCTAGTACTCAATCTGGTCTAGTACTAGTTGCATAACTGCCCGTTTACACCAAGATGTTGTCGGATAAGGGTTCTCTATGGTAGGGTTTCTTTAATGAAATCGGAGGAAACCCCCTCTTTAGATATATAAAAAATCAGTGGCACTAGCGGTGCCAAAACATTGCCTCAAATTAATAGTGCCACTAGATTAAGGTGCAAAATAATAACATTACTGCTTTATCATGGCAGTGCCAAAACAGTAGCACAAGAGCAGACTCAACATGCAGGATCTTTGGCAAACGGTCAGACCAAAAATCCACATACCTCGTGATGGGAACCATATCTGTAGTCAACGCCATCGTAGAAGGGATGACACCAGTCACCAACATGGATGATTCTATTCATGGGACCTTTTGGTCCAGTTCTCCTAAAATGAAGCAATGTCCCATGAGCTACCAGCTTCTTCATTTTTTAAGAAAAGGGCTTCAACCCCGGTTCCATTTCCATCAGAAAAAGAAACCCACAGAGCTTCTTCTTCATTAGTTGCAATAAAATTGAGCAACATCAAGGTTGGTTGTGAAGCTCCTGGAATGTTCAACTATAATTTGGATATCATTTGTGCAGTTCAACTAAGATCAAGCGTGAAATGTATGTCTCTGTTGCACAAAAAAGGTGGAAAGGAGGGTGACAAACAAGTGATGAAACATAAATCAAATGAAAAGAAGCATGTTCCTTATCTGAATGGCAATCCTACAAGGATAGTAGCAATTTCTAAAGGAGCAGCATTGCTAGATATTAGTGTGGGCATTAGGATTAACTATGACAACCGTTAAATACGACATTACTTTAATGGTGCCATTGCTTCATTACCAGCAACATTACATTAACAACTGCTACATAGTCGGTATTTGGGCACGTGAGAGTAGGTGGACCAGGACGGTTGCATTTCTAATGAAAAGAAGCAACTTATCTTAATGGGAAATTTAGCAGGACATGAAAGAAAGTGCTATTGATTCATATTACTGGAGGCATTACATTGAAAATAACATTGGTTTAACGTATCCTTACTTTTAACAGCGCGACTGCTACATTCTACCAGTTGCATTACATAAGAGTGGATCGGGGTAACAAACATCAGAACATGATATCTAGGTTGGTCCCATTTTTGTTCGGTATAGCCACCTTATACTGTGTGAGGCTAGCAAATCTAGTGCTGGACTAACTCTATTGACTTGTCCCCCAGTCCCCACTTTCTTTCCTTTTCAACCAATAGATCGGGTTTATATTGAGTTTGTACTACGTTTCCCTTTATTTCCCTATTAGACCAAGAGACTAGTTGGATAGCTAGTCTCTGCTACTTTTCACCCCCATTATTTCCTATTTCGACCAAGTCCTAGATTCAGGTAACAGATCTTCCCCCACCCCACCCCCTTTCTTCCTTGTTTGAACCAAGTAGTACTAGATTCGAGTGCATGAACTACTTTTCCCTCTTAACAGTCAAAATTTAGGTGGCTTTCGAACAGCCGATCGATCCTATCTACGAGGGGGCCTGGGAAATAGTAAAAGATACAAATGTAGCGACGTCAGGAGCTCTGGAAGTAGAGCAAGGCCGCTTTCGAAGGAACTTATACCTGGGGGTCGCCGGGATGTCGCTAGGTGGGCGGCGGGAGGCCGGATCTGCCCACACTATGGCAGCGAGGAAGAAGGGGTCGAAGGCCCTCCCTAGCCAGCGGTGCTTGGGAGAGAATGGAAAGGCACGCTGATCGAGACGCACAGGCAGTGGGTAAGAGCCGTCACCAAGGACGACCACGTGAACGTTGCACCTTCTCACCTTCCCCGGCAGAGAGGATCCGGCTGGATCTGTGACCAGCGGTGAGCAGAGAGAGAGAGAGAGTGTGGCCACCACTGTCGTGTTTACATCTGGAGAGGATGAGACAGTGTGAAGAGAGCAACACTAGAAAGCAAGCGCGGAGGCTCCTGCCTATATAGTGGAGTACTAGTTTTCTTTTGTCTACCGGAGCCGGCTTGACCTCGTCAATGACTATCGATAAGTCTTCATGCACATGCCCCGTGCCCCAGAGGTGCCGTTGTCGTCATTTTGATCTGAAGCACCGGATTATAACATAAAACACGAAAAAAATGCCGCATGACAAGAAACCATAACCTCACTACCCAAAGGATGCAACATGAATCCCGACGGACAAACTAGACGAGGATCAAAGCTCAAATTAAAGATAAACTCGTAGAAAAGGGGTCCATCGATAGATGTCCTAATTAACATAGCCGACTTTGACCTAGATGGCAGCCGAGTAGTCTTCGTGCATGCGCCCCCAATGACCAGCGCCTTGGAGGAACTTAGCTGTCGCTGTTTAACCCTCACAGTGATCCAAAGCACATGGCACCTAATATTGCGAGATGACAAGAAACCTTTTTTAGATTTCTCATCAGAACTACAGCCCTGTACAATACAACTTGCACGATATGTAGACGATAGCCAATCCAGGCGTGTCTGCTGGAATCTGGTCACATGCATGCACGAACTGATCTTTCGTGTCATGTTGGGATCGTCCAGGTACCAACGTCTGTACAACACTTCTCTAGTACTATCGCTCGTCTCTCTCTTCTATTAACTCACCCGACTTGCAGGGTCGGGGAGTGTGCCTATGTTCGGTTCTCGATTGTGGTCCCACATGTGTGTGCAAACGCAATATGACGCGCGTTCCATTCGGAGAGAGGCGTGCCAGACCGATCAACCGACCGTCTAGGGTGGACGCGAATGCGATGGGCGTGCTGTATAGTCCGTACATGTGTACCGTTGTTTTCTTGAGGCTTTGCTCCATGGCGCAATCCATGGATACAAAATTAGTATACTGTACTATTTAAAAGTCGAGGGCGGGGATTTTCTCGCGTGGTAGGCGGGGCAGTTCCGCCTAGTCAGTTCGACAGAGACGCGAGAAGATTAGGGACTAGGCTGCTGCAAACGTAGGGCTGTGTGATTTGACAGCGAGTTATTACTGGACAGGTGGGGCCCCGTGATTTGACTTGCCATTTTATCATTTTAACTGAGGCGCTACGACTGGCGTGAGTCTCCCAATTCCTGACCACCTCCATGGTATACAGGTGCCTCTCCCAATGCTCCACCATGTAGAGGCTGGCTCTTGCATGAGAGCCCACTCCTCCACTTTTTCCTTGCCTCTTTCCTCCACATATGCAAAAATACCATGTAAGCGGGCTTATAGCCCACTATTGTACTTGCTCGTACAGGTGCTAAGCCTGCCATATAGGCATGAAGTCCGATGTGGCAAGTTAATTACTCCCTCCGTCTAGGTGTGCAAGTCATCTTATGAAAACCAAATAATCCCAAAACACTTTGGCGTGGTGCATACATCGTTTCTTGTTTCTTGACATATCAACCAATAAGAGATGTGGGGTGTGCATGCTTTTAATGACTTGAGACTACCATTTCATTGGAAGAGGTCACTCCTTGGCAAATGCAATAAATACTATGAAGAAAGAGATAGAGAGAAGTGAAAAAACACTCTTATAGCCAACCTTATAGCTAACCTTGTAGTATGAGTGACTAAGTGATGACTATGTATGACATGCCAACATCAGATAGCCTAACGCACTGTGTTAAATCTCCAAGGGCGCGACCACACGAGCGAGGCGACGATCATGGTAGGCGCGACCATGATACGGGCTGCTGGCAGCCCTTGGATCTGAGATCAAACGGCCGCATGCTAAGTTGCTGAAAATTTGCAGAATAACCCTCCATGATAGGATATTCACCCATAGGTCTAGAATCACGCCATGCAACCGTTCGATCTCAGATCCAAGGGCTCTCGGAAGCCAGTATCATGGGAGAATGGAAAGCTTCGTATCACCTGTAATTTTCCCGACGCTTGACATGACATCAAAAGCCATTTAATTGGGCGTCGAGTAGACATGACTTCTAATTGGGCTCCCATAGTACTGTGCATGAATCCATTTATCCACCCGGCAAGCCACACCCTGCCATTCGCAGGCCCCACTCAGCAATTTCACAGTCGAAAAACCACCGGCAGTTCGCTCCTACTCGTCCTCGGACGTCCTTTAACAATACAGCAGTTTGCTCCTAGTCGTCCCGTCCTTTCACATTACAGTAGTTCCACTAATCCTAACACTCCTCCCAAATACATGGCGTCCCAAATCTCCATGATTGGCAGTGAGTACAAGGTTAGAACCATCACCGGCAATGAGTTCGACGTTATCTACACCCATTCTTCCACGACGGTGAAAGGATGCCTTGTTCGCTTTAGACGCATGTTCGAAAACTCAAATGATGAGTGGGTCGCTGGGCTAGATGTTGAGTACACCACAGTCCTGGCAAGCGAGAAGAATCTAAAGGAGGCATAGAAGAAGAAGCCAGCCGTGATCCAGGTTTGCATGGATGACTTATGCTTGGTCTACCACATATGCCATGCCGATGTTGAGTGCGAGGAATTTAAGAAGTTCCTCAAGGGCGGCCGAGTCAAAGTCGTTACTGTAGACTTTAGGAACGACAAGGAAATCCTGGGTTGGATAGGCCTCGTTGTAGGCAATCCCTTCGACCTCCGGAAGGAAGGGTTGGTGCCCTCCCGTGATCAGCCTTCAATGCTGACCCTGGCAGGAGCCATGGTTCATACTTCGTACGGTACACTGAAGAAACCTCCATTCAAGTTTCATCATGCATGGGAGTGGAATGTACTAGATATAGACCACATCCACTACGCTGCAATGGATGGCTACCTTTCATTCAATATCTACAAGGGTTGGATGAAGAGCAAGAGCCAGGTGTGCATTTCAAGAAAAGAAGTATCGCCCAAGAGGAAGAGGGACAAGGACGAAGTCAAGCACGTGGACGAGGAGTCCGAGTAAGGTGGCAGTGTCATTCCTCATGGTGGTTCTAATGCAGTGTCTACCGGATTAGTTGCTTAGTTTAATTTCAGGTGTGCTTAGTTTTATTTGAGGGGTGTGTTGTGCTGAGCCCCCAGCAGAACTATGTTATGTTCCTTCTTGTTACTTTAACTCTTTAGTACGTACATACTAGTATTTCTTACAGTTCATCTTTTAGTTGGTATAGCACTACCACTCGTTTCTTCACATTATATTCGTATAATATATATGGCCAACATCATATAGCCAGCAGTTTAGTTGTCAAATAATTTCAGGGTGCTTAGTTTTATTTGAGGGGTGTGTTGTGCTGGACACCATTATTGTGACTCAAATCTCTTTGGCCATGTTATAATGACATAAATACTGATGGACCAACATGCCAACTCTCCCTCTATCTCACTACAGTAAAATAAAGTGTGGGGCCTACTTGATCCCAATAGCGTTCTTATTTTCCTATAAAATTATTCGCTTGGTTACTCCTGACAAGCGGGGCCACACTTATCATTGTGAGAATCGGCTTATTTTTGTCATATAACATGGTCAACGGGTTTGACGTGAAAATAACAATGTCTAATGTCATTTTGAGAAAACATCTAACTTAACGATGGCATTTTTGAGATATCTAATTGCATTTTTGAGCAGGCATCTCACGGATCGATGGCATTTTTGAGTAGTTGTAACTTATAATGGCAAAACTGAGTAGTGATACACAACTAGTGGCATAAATAATAAGAACCCAAGAATTAAATAGGTATGCTAATTTCTTTAATATAATTTAGCACCCCATTTAAGCACGTACTAGCTTTTTTAATAGTACTATATGCATAATTTGGCGATGAGCGCTCTCTATGTATCACTTTTTTCTTTAATTCCATCTTGTTAGTTTTGCTCCATGGCGCAATGCATCGATACTACTACTGTATGAAAGTATACATTTTTAAAAGGCTAGAGGGCGAGGCAGTCTAGCTTGGTCGGTTTCAAGAGAGGCGAGGGCCTTTGTGATTTGACGGCTCATTACTGCTGGAAGGCGGGGCCTTGTGATTTGACTGCTCGTATAAATGTGCTGACGACCTGAGGAGGAGCAAAGAACCGTGTGGTATACTCAAGTTCTCCACTGGAGTAGTATGACGGAGGAGCACGAAACACCACAGCCCAATGCCATATGGCGATAAAAAATGATCTAATTTGCTAGTCATCTCATTGTTAGCATTGTTCTATTCATGCCTCGCAGAGAACGTGACACGTGCGGTGAAACACCCGAAGCAAAAGAAGAAACACAGGAGCAAAAGAAGAAGGAAGATTATCACCCCAAAAGAAGAAGGAAGATGCACACACAAGTCTGGGGCGCTGCTCTCTACTACATGAAGGGTTGCTGGCCGCTGTCGGATCACGGGTTCCGGCAGACCCTCAAGGTTTGAACACTGGGGTGCGCACGAAGGTTTTCTCCCTATCGATCCTCGCCCTAGCTCTCTAAGATCTCGCGGACGAACTCGACGAACTCGCAACACAAAGACAGAAGATTCATACTGGTTCGGGCCACCGTTGTGGTGTAATACCCTACTCCATTGTGGTGGTGGTGGATTGCCTCTTGGGCTGATGATGAAAAATACAAGGGGAAGAACAACCTCCTGAGGTTGAGGTGTTCTTGTGCTTGGCGTACTTGTGCGGGTGAGATGATCTTCGATCCGTTCTCTACTTGTGATGAGGTCCATCCTCCTGTCCCCTCTACTGTGGTGGCTAGTTCTACTTATATAGGCCCTGGTCCTCTCCCCAAATGTTGAGCGGGAAGGGAGCCAACAACGGCCAATTTGAAAGGGGACAACTAGTACAGCTTATCCTGACAAAAGTGGTCTTCGCCTGCCAAAGGCTCTGGTGGTGACGCCGTCCTGGGCTCCATGGTGACCTCCATCTTGCCGTCCTTCTGGTCTTGGTCTCGTTGCACCAATATGGAAACCTTTGCTTGATGCCTCGGTACTCCGCGCCTGCGCTTGCCCCCTTGGCACCAAAGAGGAAGCAAGGACACTGCGCGCTGGCGCCCGCCTGGCACCCGCATGGTCTCGATCGTCATGGCTCACGTCACGAGGACCTCGCGAGGTTTGCCTTGCCTTGATCTCTCCGCCCCTCGTGAGCCTGCCTGGCGAGGCCGCTCCTGAGGAGGTCTTGCGTCGTCCGCCTCATGAGGCTTGGCCCCTCGCGAGGGTCTTGAATCCCTTGTTGATGAAGATGGGCCGTACAAACCTGCCAGCCCAGCCACGCCATGGGCCGCAGGCAGGCAAGTCTGGGGACCCCCATTCCCAGAACGCCGACAGTAGCCCCCGGGCCCAAGGCGCGCTCGGGCTTGGCTTCGAGGCGAAGCCAAAGGTCAAGCACAGAGCACCGCGGGCCCCAAAAGCCCACAGCCTCGGTTGACGCGTGGCGGTTAATTGGACGTGGTCGTCTCCACTTCCCTACGCTGCCTTTGAATCCACCTGGCTATGCGGCCCTCGCATCCTACACAGTTATTCTCCCATCGCTCATGCTTTGCTTCCACAGTCCTTCTGCTTCCTCAAGACTCTGCTCCTCCTCTCCAATCTGACCTGCACTCCGTCTGCTTCTTCGCCATGGCGCCGAAACAAGCAGACAAGGGGAAGAAGCTTCTGTCTTCACCAAGTGCGCCTCCAGCAGCCAAGCCTGTAGTCGGCCGATCCTTGGTGTTTAACGACAAGGCCATGGACAAGGTGCATCCCATGCTCGCCACCAGTTTCAACGAGTGGGGGGAGACGACGGCTTGGCCTGTGTCACGCGCTCGCATTGCTTGGGCAGTCACCGAGGTCCCAATCTTCATTGATGCCCTTTGGGCAGGCCTGATCCCCCCTTTCTCCGCCTTCTTCAACGCAGTGCTTGAACATTACCATATCCATATGCTGCATCTCGACCCCCAATCCGTGACTCTTCTCACCGTCTTCGCCTTCTTGTGTGAAGCCATGGTGGGCATCGCTCCTTCTGTGGCCCTTCTCCGTCATTTCTTCTCATTGCATCTGACTAATCCCCAGCAAAGCTCGGGTTGCGTGAGCTTCCAGGCCGTGGCCGCGATGGCGGGCACGGGGATCGACTTCGAGCTTCCTCCATCCACGAGCGAGTTTCAGACACGGTGGGTATTTGTCGACGCCGGTGTGCTCAGCCCTCTGCTTCACGCCCTGTTAGAGCCTGCCATTTCCCACTCTGGCTGGGGCCATGAGAGGACCGCGAGCCCCCGTCTGGCTCAGGCTAAGAATGCTGAAGGGCCGCGGCGTGACCGCGCCGATGGTGGTGAAGGAGTTTATCAAGCGTCGGGTTGCCCCGCTTCAACGCCATTCTCGCACGATGTGGACCTTACTCAGTAGTCCGGACCACATGAGGTTTCAGGAGTCCGGGCTCCCCCTTGGGGCGCGGCAAACGGTGCTCAAGGTCCTGATAGGTGTCCCTTCGCCGGACGACTTTCCTGGGAAGAACTATCTACTATACCGATTCAGGAACAAGGCTGAATTCACAGGGGGCATGCCTCTCTTTGACGAGTGGGGTATGCATCCAGACGGCCTGGTGAGGTCTCGCGAGAATCCTGTCAGCGTGGTTCCCCTCTTCGTCGCTGGCGCCGAGCTCGTCCCGAATGTGGGTACAGGGGGACGAGTGCCACCGGAGGCTGGCAGCACGAGTGCTGATGTGCGGACGCCGCCTGGGGCTCCTGAGGCGTCGTCCTCAGGATCCCTTGATTCTGGGCCACCGGTCGCTGAGGCGATGCATCACGTGGCTCCCGAGGCCGAAACTCTGGAGGCCTCAGGAGGTCGCGGTGAGACGGCGGCCAACTATTCTCCGCAGCCAGGCACCCCTAAAGTTGTTCCCCCGAGCACTTCTCCGGCTACACCCCGTACTGGCCGCCACGTTCAGTGCTTCGGTCGGCTTTGCATGGACTTCGAGGAGCTCCGCAAGAGGAAAGGATCTCCGAGCGGCAGCGGTATCTTCGGGCTGTTGAAGCGATGAAAGTACATTGCCGTTGATGAGTAAGTACCTTATCTTGGTGATCTTCTGTCTGCCGCCTTCCTTTCCTGACGATTGTCCCCTAGGGACCCCTTCTGCTAAGGCCGTGCAATCTCCTGAGAAGCAGCCCCCTCTCGTCCCGTCACACCTGCCAAGCTCCAGCGCTGCAGGCTTGGGCGCTGCCCACGGCGCGGGGTCAGCCGTGGGAGTTGGTCGATCATCAGGGCGCCCCGAGCTTGCGCCTTCGCCGTCCTTTCTTCGCGGCCTTGCTCGGAGCGCAGCAAGCGTGCCAACGGCTCCTCCCCTAGTCACGGTCGGCAGCTCGCTGGCCTCGACCCTGGGGTCTTCTTCAAGCAGCGGGCCTTGTTCGGTTCAGGCCCCTCGCGAGGGCCGGCCGGGGCCTGGGGCCGCGCCAGCCCCCTGCCAAGAGTGGGCACGCCGCGCCGGGCATCACCCACTGCCCCCGTAGCAGAGGGCGAGATGGGCCGTGCATTCGAGTTCAAACACGGGCGGAGCATCGTTCGTCATGAGCTCTTCCAGGAAGCGGTGGGCGCGGTGAACTGACTCGGCGAAGAACTTGTGGGCGTCGACGCGCGCCTTGAGGCCGAGGGTCTTCGATTGGCGGAGGAGTGGCACAACCTGAAAGTGGCCATCAACCTCGGGCGCCACCAGCGCGAGCTAGATAACCTGAAGGCCGAGGGTCTCCCTTGCGGCCTCCCGTGAGGCCTGCTCCCGAGCTCTGTAGGAGGCTCGCGAAGCTGACCGCCATCGTGAGGGTGCAGAGAAGCGCGCGTGGGAGCTGCATGCCTGGAGTGCGTCCCTCGAGCAGCAAGTGGAGGCGCGTGAAGCCTCCCTCGCATTGCTGAGGGGGACGCCTGCCGAGGAAGAGGAGGTCCAGAAGCGCGAGGAGGCATCGGCTCTGGAAGCCGTGGAGCGTAGCCTCGAGCTCGAGCAACTCGAGACGAGGGAGCGTCAAGTTGCCCAAGCGGAAGATGCCGTGGGGGCTCGCGAGGCCAAGGTCTAGGAGGAAGTCGACCGCTGGGTGGCCGAGGTTCGCATGGATCTTGAAGGTCGGCACGTCCTGAAGCTGAAGCTTGCGGGAACTGAGGCAGCGGGCAAGACAGCTGCTCTCCGGCCCAGGTTAGATGAGGCGGAGAGGCGTGAGGATGCCACGGCCGCCGCCCTGGTCACGTCGCAGGGGGACATGGCCTCCGCCCTCGCCGAGCTGCTTTCTCTTTAGAGACGGGTTGATGACGTCGAGGCCGTCGCGCGGCAAAACAGGGAGGAAGTGCTTCAACGGCGGACACTGGAGCGAAAACATGCCCCCATGCTTCAGGGCCTCTGGAATAGGGCTAATACCGCCCTGGGCTTCATCTGTGACGAGAATGCACCCCCACTCGAATGACTACGTCATTCACCTGACCTTCTTCACCAACGTGGTGACATGCCTGGAAGCCCGGTCTAATAGGGCTCGCCAGCTTGTGGAAGAGAGAAGTCGCAGTCTGCTTGGGCGCACGTTCTCCCGCATCTTTAGCAACCTCCGGAACATTGATCTCAACTTTGATTTTGATGCCGCTATTACTCCCGTGCCGGAAGCTATCCGGGGCGACTTGGCGCGATGGGTTGAAGACCACGTGGATGCGCTGGTCAGGGCCTTCGCTTATGACAATGCCGGGGTTGTGGTTGCGGCGGACGGAGGCGACGTGGTTGATGATGGCGACGTCAACGCCGGCGAAGGTGGAGGCAACACCAACGATGGTGACAGCGACACCAGCGGCACGTCTGAAGATGACATGGGGGACGCGGCGAGCGACATATTCGGCTGATTCCTTGTTTCCCTATTATTTACCCTGTAAAAACTTGGGCGTGGCCCTGGAAGACTGTAAGAGCATTTTGAGATGGGGAGCCCCTCATGTAAACAATCGCAACTTTTATCCTTCCGTGCTAAATTGAGTACACGTCTTTACGAGATTACGCATGCCGGGACAAGGTCGTTGTTGCATCTTACCTTAGCTTGGACGAGCCTAGAACCGGCCCGGGAGATTGCGGGTTTTTGAGGAGCTCCTGATGAGTTCATCGACATGCCCGAGGGGGCCGCGTGATAAGCAAGCGCCAGCCACGGCTTGGTGAGCGCGTGGCTCGTGTGCTTCATGCCCAACTCGACTCGCGAGGGGCCCGCGAGGGGGGAGCGACTAGCGCGAACTCCGAAATAAGGCGAGAACGAGACTGCGAGAAATAACTCGAACGAGAAAAGGCATCCCCTCGCGCGCATCAAATGAAAATTCAACTTCAACTTAAATCCAAATCCAGAAGGCAGGGTTTATAGAAAAGAGATCCAAAGCAAATGGCCGCGTCCGGCGCCTAGTCTAGTCTTCGACGTCTTCTCACCAGCGCGGAGCTAAGTGCTGCCACTAGGCGTGGGAGGGAGCCCCCGAGGCCCAAGGGCGGCTCTCCGAAGACTCCGGGGCGTGTACAGCCCCACTCATTATTACGTGAGAGTGTCACGGGCGGCGATCTTCATAGGTACCGGCCTTGCTTCCTATCACCAGGCGAGGGCCCCGCCTTGCGCCGCCCTCGACCACCTTTGAGCCGACCAGCTACCAAGACAACACAAAGGGGGGAAAGGAGACGCCAGCGGTGCCCTCAGTGGCCACGGGTCCTCTGTCGGGGGAAAGGTCGCCGTCGCCACCCCGGCAGAGGGCCTACCTCCGGGCGTTGCCTTGCTCCATGCGACACGGGGAGGGGCCTTGCTCCTGGCCCCGTCCACGCACCCCCCAGCGGGTCTCTCCTGTCGGAGCGGGCTTTGCCTTGCCGGAACCATCGTTTGGCGCCATGACCTGGTTCATCTGTGACTCATGGTTAGCGTAAGCTTGCTCCTGAGGGACTAGCGGTACCATGTATCTGTTGTCGACGGCACGGTTGGCGGGGCTCTCCGGCGGCTCCTGGAAGGCTTCAGCTCCTAATACCTCCTCCTCCCAACCTGGCCCGAGAAACGAGCCAGGGTCATCCTCCGGCGTGTACTCCTGGTCCATCATGCGGGGCACATAGGGTTCCGGGGCTGTCACCCCGAACATCTCGCCGTAGTGCCCCACACTCCATGTTGCCCGGCCCAGCGCGGCATCCTGAGGATAATAGCGCGATGCCTTGCTGGGGCCATGGGTGGCAACGCTCGCGCCCATGCTCATCAGAGGCGGCGTGGGGGTAACGGGGTCCCCGGCGCCGCCGGCCGTCCTGGTGTCGATGAAGCCCCCAGGCGCACCCCAGGACGCGTGGTTGCGGCGAGGCCCGTCGTGAGGTCCAGTAGCGGCTCGGGAAGGGAGCAGATAGCAGAAAGGCGGTGCTCCTGACGCCGCCACGTTCAACAGCTCAGCGACACGTTCCAGCAGTGTGTCGTGGCCGCTCTCCATCAGCCGGCACCGCAGCAAATCCCGCACTACCATGAGCGCGGCCCGCATGTTTGCCTGCTCCTGCCGGGTGTGTGGCATTGTTGCTGTGGTGTGGCTTGCAGCCCTTGCAGCGGCTCACGCTTGTCGTGGAGTGAGGGTGGACGACGCCTGGCCACGCCGTCCGTGCCCCACAATGTTAGGGGACGCTCGCGCCGCCTGGAGCACGGGGTTGAGGTCTTCATGGGTAGGTGGCACCGCCTGGGCTGGCCAGGCTGCCCATCGGTCGGAGTCGGCCCTTGGGTCACCGGACATCAGGGCCGCGGAGCATCGGCGGGTCAATTGACGGGGAAGAGACTCCGGCAATGTCGGATCACAGGTTCCAGCAGACCCTCAAGGTTCGAACACTGGGGTGCGCACGAAGGTTTTCTCCCTATCGATCCTCGCCCTAGCTCTCTAAGATCTCACAGACGAACTCGACGAACTCGCAACACAAAGACACAAGATTTATACTGGTTCGGGCCACCGTTGTGGTGTAATACCCTACTCCAGTGTGGTGGTGGTGGATTGCCTCTTGGTTTGATGATGAACAATACAAGGGGAAGAACAGCCTCCTGAGGTTGAGGTGTTCTTGTGCTTTGCATACTTGTGCAGGTGAGATGATCTTGGATCCGTTCTCGACTTGTGATGAGGTCCATCCACTTGTGCCCTCTACTGTGGTGGCTAGTTCTACTTATATAGGCCCTGGTCCTCTCCCCAAATGTTGAGTGGGAAGGGAGCCAACAATGGCCAATTCGAAAGGGGACAACTAGTACAGCTTATCCTGACAAAAGTGGTCTTCGCCTGCCAAAGGCTCTGGTGGTGACGCCGTCCTGGGCTCCATGGTGACCTCCGTCTTGCCGTCCTTCTGGTCTTGGTCTCGTTGCACCAATATGGAAACCTTTGCTTGATACCTCGGTACTCCACGCCTGCGCTTGCCCCCTTGGCACCAAAGAGGAAGCAAGGACACTGCGCGCGCTGGCGCCCGCATGGTCTCGATTGTCATGGCTCACGTCACGAGGACCTCGCGAGGTTTGCCTTTCCTTGATCTCTCTGCCCCTTGTGAGCCTGCCTAGCGAGGCCGCTCCTGAGGAGGTCTTGCGTCGTCCACCCTGCGAGGCTTGGCCCCTCACGAGGGTCTTGAATCCCTTGTCGATGAAGATGGTCCATACAGACTTGCCAGCCCAGCCACGCCGTGGGCTACAGGCAGGAAAGTCTGGGGACCCCCGTTCCCAGAACGCCGACAGCCGCGGAGTCGTAACTTCTTCTTCATCGCCTCGACGACCTCCATCTCCTTGCCCGTCTGCTCTGCCATCTTCTTCGTTCTGTCCATGATGCGAGATTTCTCGATGCGAGCCTTCATCATCTGTTCCACGACCGCATTACGTACCTTGAAAGCAGTCAGGTGCTCGATGCGGAGCTTCACCAACTCCTCCTTCTGTTCCATGACGAGGGCCTGCAGCATCTTCATCAAGGAACTACTATTCTCATGCAGCTTCTTCCAGCCGACGTTCTCCTCCTTCAGCAGGCCAAGCTCGTGGCAGAGCTTTGCCTTGTCCTCCTGAAGTTGCAGGATTTCGCCGGTCGCCTTCTTCTCCGTGGCAATGCTCTTCTTCAGCAGCATAGCCAAGCCGGCGGTCAACCCCCTGCTCATTGAGCTCAGCGGGCATGTTGTTGAGGCTCTCCTTTAGTAGCTCCACCAAGCCGTGGATGAACTCCTTCTACTTATTGAGCTGATCGAGCATGCCAGCATGTTCGCCTCCCTGCTACCTCTTGAGCATTGCGTTGGTTTTCCCCGAAGAGGAAGGGATGATGCAGCAAAGTGGCGTAAGTATTTCCCTCAGTTTTTGAGAACCAAGGTATCAATCCAGTAGGAGGCTACGCGCGAGTCCCTCGCACCTGCACAAAACAAATAAATCCTCGCAACCAACGCGAATAGGGGTTGTCAATCCCTACACGGCCACTTACGAGAGTGAGATCTGATAGATATGATAAGATAATATTTTTGGTATTTTGTGATAAAGATGCAAAGTAAAATAAAGGCAAAGTAAAAAAGCAAAGGAAATAACTAAGTAGTAGGAGATTAATATGATGAAGATAGACCTGGGGGCCATAGGTTTCACTAGTGGCTTCTCTCGAGAGCATAAGTATTCTACGGTGGGTGAACAAATTACTGTTGAGCAATTGACAGAATTGAGCATAGTTATGAGAATATCTAGGCATGATCATGTATATAGGCATCACGTCCGAGACAAGTAGACCGACTCCTGCCTGCATCTACTACTATTACTCCACTCATCGACCGCTATCCAGCATGCATCTAGAGTATTAAGTTAAAAACAGAGTAACGCCTTAAGCAAGATGACATGATGTAGAGGGATAGAGTCATGCAATATGATGAAAACACCATCTTGTTATCCTCGATGGCAACAATACAATACGTGCCTTGCTGCCCCTACTATCACTAGGAAAGGACACCGCAAGATTGATCCCAAAGCTAAGCACTTCTCCCATTGCAAGAAAGATCAATCTAGTAGGCCAAACCAAACTGATAATTCGAAGAGACTTGCAAAGATAACCAATCATACATAAAAGAATTCAGAGAAGATTCAAATATTGTTCATAGATAGACTTGATCATAAACCCACAATTCATCGGTCTCAACAAAAACACCGCAAAAAGAAGATTACATTGAATAGTTCTCCACAAGAGAGGGGGAGAACATTGTATTGAGATCCAAAAAGAGAGAAGAATCCATCTAATAACTATGGACCTGTAGGTCTGAGGTAAATTACTCACACTTCATCGGAGAGGCTATGGTGATGATGTAGAAGCCCTCCGTGATCAATGCCCCCTCCGGCGAAGCTCCGGAACAGGCCCCAAGATGGGATCTCGTGGATACAGAAAGTTGCGGCAGTGGAATTAGGTTTTTGGCTCCGTATCTGATCATTTGGGGGTACGTAGGTATATATAGGAGGAAGGAGTACGTCGGTGGAGCAACAGGGGGCCCACGAGGGTGGAGGGCGCGCCTGGGGAGGGGGGGGGGTAGGCGCGCCCCCTACCTCGTGGCCTCCTCTTTTGTGTCTTGACATAGGGTCCAAGTCTCCCAGGTCTTGTTTGTTGAGAAAATCACGTTCCCGAAGGTTTCACTCCGTTTGGACTCCGTTTGATATTCCTTTTCTTCGAAACCCTAAAACAGGCAAAAAAAGCAATTCTGGGCTGGGCCTCCGGTTAATAAGTTAGTCCCAAAAATAATATAAAAGTGGAAAATAAAGCCCAATAATGTCCAAAACAGTAGGTAATGTAGCATGGAGCAATCAAAAATTATAGATACGTTGGAGACGTATCACTCCCCAGCAAGGGCGCTCATGGGAGCCATCCCCTGCCCGTGAGAGATCTTTCGAGGTCTCTGCGAGGCGGCGCACCCTCTTTTTTCCGCGGCCTTGGTGGCCGCTCCCTTGTTACGAGTAGTTTGGATACTTCTCAACCTAGAGCTCTGCACACCGGCCATGGCAAGGACGGACGAACAAGAAAGACTTATGAGGAGGAAGAGGTAGAGTGATTTTCGGCTAGGTACTAGTTCCCCTTTTTATAACCTAGTACTACTACTAGTACTTGATACGTCTCTAACGTATCTATAATTTTTTACTGTTCCATGCTGTTTTATTATCAATATTGGATGTTTTATGATCATTTTATATTCATTTTATATCATTTTCTGGTACTAACCTATTGACATAGTGCCAAGTGCCAGTTCCTGTTTTTTCCATGTTTTTTACATCGCAGGAAATGAATATCAAACGGAGTCCAAATGGAATGAAACTTTACAATGATTTTTTATGGGCCAGAAGAAAGGCAATGGGCCCTGGTTGCACCTAGGGGGTGTCCCGAGGGGGGCACTACCCACCAGGGCACGACAGTAGGCCCTGGCATGCCCAGGTGGGTTGTGCCCACCTCGGGTGCCCCCCGGACTGCCTCTTTGCTCTATAAATACCCAAATATTCCCAAAACCCTAGGGGAGGCGAAGAAATATTCATCTAGCCGCCGCAGAGTCCAGAAACACCAGATCCAATCTAAACACCATCTCGGATGGGGTTCACCACCTCCATTGGTGCCTCTCTGATGATGCGTGAGTAGTTATTTGTAGACCTTCGGGTCCGTAGTTAGTAGCTAGATGGCTTCATCTCTCTCTCTCTCTTGATTCTCAATACAATGGTCTCTTGGAGATCCATATGATGTAACTCTTTTGCGGTGTGTTTGTTGGGATCCGATGAACTTTGAGCTTATGATAAGATCTATCTTTTTATATCCCTGAAAGTATTTGAGTTTCTTTGATCTCTTTTATGCATGATCTCTTATAGCCTCGTATTTCTTCTCCGATATTTGGGTTTTGTTTGGCCAACTTGATCTATTTATCTTGAAATGGGAAGAGGTGCCCGGTAGTGGGTTCGATCTTACGGTGCTTGATCCCAGTGACAGAAGGGGAACCGACACATATGTATCGTTGCTACTAAGGATAAAAAGACGAGATCTATATCTACCGCCATATAGATAAACGGATCTTGTCTACATCATGTCATCATTCTTGTTGCATTACTCTGTTTTTCCATGAACTTAATACACTAGATGCATGCTGGATAGCGGTCGATGTGTGCAGTAATAGTAGTAGATGCAGGCAGAAGTCGGTCTACTAATCTTGGACATGATGCATGTGTAATGATCATTGCCTGGATATCTCATGAGTATTTGAAGTTCTATCAATTGCCCAACAGTAATTTGTTTACCCACCGTTTGCTATTTTTCTCGAGAGAAGCCACTAGTGAAACCTACAACCCCGTGGGTCTTATTTCGCATATATTTGCCTTTGCAATCTACTTTTCTTTGCTTTTACTTTTAGATCTATTAAACCAAAAATACAAAAATATCTCGCTGCACTTTATTTATTTGTGATCTATTATTTCAACCTATTACAATTTATCTCACGTCCGCTTGCTAGTTTCTGGCGCCGTTACCCAAAACGGATTGACAACCCTTTTAACTCGTCGGGTTGCAAGGTGTTGTTATTTGTGTGCAGGTGCTATTTACATTGTAGAAGTTGCTTGGTTCTCCTACTGGTTCGATACTTTGGTTTCATAACTGAGATAAATACTCTACTGTCACTGTGCTACATCATCCCTCCCTCTCCGGGAAAATACCGACGTAGTTCTAGCTGCCATCGGTACTAAAACATGCATAGTGGGGACACGTTCAGGTTTGACACATACTAGTTGTGAGCAGGTTTGAAATTAATTATACTACTCCCTCCGTCTAGGTGAATAAGTCATCTTAGGTTGTGCAGCGTGACCAAGAAGGAGGGGATAACGAGAGAACTTAATGTTTATTTGCTAATTAATAGCATTGCATGCAATGAACTAACCACTTCATGTCGTGTTTGGTAGTCTTGAGTCATTGAAAACATGCACGCCCCACATCTCTTATTGGTTGATATGTTAAGAAACAAGAAACGAGGTGGGAGCATTTGTATGAACTTTTGGAATGTGATGGGAACAAGCTAAAGATTAATTGATGGTTTTGGTTTCGAGGCTCGGAACGGCTCCCGATGAGTTTAGTGGAACATAAATTTCAAGTACTCCCCCCCGTCTCCAGTTTACAAGGCTTGCATGTGTATCTAGGTCGTCAATGTAACTTATATAAAATAAATTGTTTAACATAAAAAGTACTCTGAATATTTGAAGTTTGTAATGATTTTTTGTAATGTATGCCTGTTATTAAGTTGGTCAAATTAACGACTTAGTTACACGTGCAAGACTTGTAAACTGAGATAGAGGGAGTACTACACTGCTCAAATGTGGTTGCACAAGTCAGTGATGTAACTGGTTGTATATGTCAGACCAAGCCGATGCGTGTCCCTTCAGTGAGACGCGGGTCTGACCGACCGTCTGTTGGTGCAACCGACCGTAAAGTATTACCCGATGGCGACTTCTCGTTGTGGCTTCGGTTGATTGTGAAGACCAAGCATTCTAAAACTAGTTATAAATCAATTACCATCTTTTTCCAAACGACCAAGTATTTTCACAGGAATACAATACATATAGATGGAGTTATTGTCAAGGTTGCAAACCGACATGGCGTTGCAAGTTCACTGCAGCAGCAACCGACTAGGTCACTGCATCGCTGGCGGGGAAGGAGGGTAGCTCACCTCACCTATGACGCATGCCCAGCGGCGCCGCCGCAACTGGTCCCAGGATTTGGCTTCTCCTACCGCCCATTTGAATAATTGCACCGGCTGCTCATGGCATTACGCAGGCATGCGCGCTCATTCCTCCGCAGTCGACTCCGTGAATATGATCTCTGCCTTTAGCCCTAGCTCGAAATCAACGCGACGCTGCCAAATGTTGACATCCCTCAGCATCTCTCCCCTGAGATCGACTTGCGCCTCCGCCTTGTGCTACAGCAGGCGCAGCTCCTTGGAACTTCTCTCCAATCGATGCGATGCTTCCTCGATCTGATTTGCCCTTGCTGCCCACTACCTGAAACGCAGCCCTGGCATGTCCTCCAACGCCACCGATTTGTGATTCCAGAGCAACGGATCCCCTCTAAAACACATGTGGGTTGCGCTCAAAGGCGGCAGTGCTGCGGGCCGCAGCGAGAGGGCAGACCGCAGGATCCTAGGATCTAAGGGATTATCCATGGCGGGATCCTCCATGGCGGGATCCGGTGGGCGAGGCGGGGAGGCGAGCCTAGGCGCTGGGAGAGCCCTACGAGGCTAATATAAAGATAGTACTACTCCACTCCATCCATATTTAAATACAAAGGCCACCGACAGTAGCCCTGGCAAAAATTGATCATGCTGCCTGCGTCCTGGTTTATTGGCCCCCTTTTTTGTGCCACTTTTTATGACATGCATAAATATTATGTTACTTAAAAATATGGTCAAAAATTGGCACAAAATACGAAGGAGACCAATGGAAGTAGCAACCCATAATTTAACTACTCGCATGCACGCAGTGGAGTAGTAATGTCTTTCTTCCTCCCTCACGTCCACTCAATTTGCATGCGCTGTATTAATTGACCATCAATGAAGTGAAGGGCTTTACACATGTCAAAGTATCACATGGGGTGGATCTTCGTAAAAAAATGCGTCCCCCCGTGTACCCGCGTGTGCGTGCGAGGGAATGAGTGCGTGCATGGCGTGCATGCACATCTTTGCTTCATGCATGTACCGCCAGTCTGCCTCAGAGAGGACGAGTACATTCTTCGGGAACCAGCAACACGTCACTATGATCAATCCACACAAGGAGGCCGCGACAATGCCTCCACATGTGCCATGTGGCTTCATGAACTGTAAGACAGACACTGTGTAGCGTGCCATTGGAATTCCAATTTACGTGTTTTGCACATACTCGAAGTACTAGTAAGGTACATGTGCATTGCACGCATCAGATTTGGCAACCAAATTATGAATAAATACCACACTGTAGCATGTAAGTTTTGAGTCATATATGCCTGATGTAGACGTTCGTTTAATTCTTATAGTTCAACTCATTCAAAATCAATTAGTTTTTATAAAAAAGCTAGGTCCTCTTTGACTCGTCGGATTTCCAAAACGCGGGAATAGGAAAAACATGGGATTATAGTGGAATGTCGTCTTGAATCCTATAGGATTGTACGAGTGTTTCATTGTGCATAGAAAAACCGCAGGATTCTTTCAAACAAGTTTGAGTGTGGATGGGATGTTTCCTATGAAATCTAGTGCAAATGAATCCTATGGAAAAATTCCTATGGTTTACAATCCTTCGAATCAAACAACCAAGATAGAAAAAATCCGGTGAGGGGCTAGAAGATGGTGCGAGGGTCCAAGTGGAGGGAGACTATGAAGGAGTGCACATGTGCGAGATCGATATTTAAAGAGAGGGGGCAAGAACGTGTGTTGTTGCGCGCAGTGGCGGAGTCATGAAAAATAAATGAGCTAGGGGGCCAAGCATTGCTAATCCTTTACGAGGAGGGCCAATTCATCAACTTAAACCATTTAGAGGAACATCAATCGTTGCGCATGCACGTGAGAGATAAAGAATTCCCGATATGATGGAGAGGGGGAGGTGTGTGTGTGTGCATGCATGGGAGACCGACCTGAAGAAAAAGATTGCATGTGTGCGATGGATAATGCCGACTGGTAGTGTGTGTGCATGCATGCACGTGAGAAAGTTAGTAGTACAATTATAAAGAGAAGACGACTGTGTGGGTGTAAAAGACTAGGTGAGGTCATAATCAACGTAAAGTTGAATTCAAATATTTGAATAAGAGATCATGATGTTTGAAACCCATGCATGCATGAATATAACTGAGATATGCGCGGTATGGTTTGGAAACGAGCATGTTGTACTGTATACACATTGAACAAGGGCAGACTAATTTGAATTTGAGATACCGATGGCAGACATCGTACATTGCATCCGTGCATGGACATACTATTCTAACTGGAGATGATGGTTGGCTTTCGCATCACATATCTATATCTATACCCCTATTTTTTATATAGTGTGCGGATAACTTTAACTTTGAAAGATGGTCGTTGGATGAAGCCAATCCGATGGTGCAGAGATGGCAAATTTGAGCACTACTGGCCGTTGGATATCATCTAGATTCCACCAGATTTTGCCACATGTACAATGTAGAAGACTCCATGGTTGAACTTAAGCATAATGCACAAACCTCAAAACACAAGCACTTCTTCCTTGTTCTAGAATCTTCCGTATCGGAATTGCCCAAATGTTTTTCTACATGATTTGCCATTATTTGTTTTTACTTTATGCTTTACAATGCACAATTCCATGAATCTTAAAATAGATTAGCTTTCTTATAAAAACTAGATGATTTTGAATGAAATGAACTATAAGAATTAAATGAACATCTACATCATGCATATATGACTCAAAGCTTACATGCTATAATGTGGTATTTATTCATAATTTGGTTGCCAAATCTCATGCATGCAATGCACGTGTACCTTACCAGTCTAAATGGTGTTTGTGTGTGTGTGTGTTGTGCGTGTTAAACACATTGCACGTAGTGTCATACATGGTTTATATTCCGAACATATTGCTAGAGCATACATGTACTATGATTTGAATTCGACGTAAAATGGATACATATATTTGAATTTGAGATTGTATGTACATGTAGTTCGTATTTATATAGGAATTTACTTCTCCTATATTCATGTCATGTGTTGTGAAGATAATATTTAGATGGTTGTATAACTAACCCGAGTGCAATCCCATTCAAACAGGGAAAATGTACTCAAATTTAGTCCATATGCTAGACAACACACATTGTTTTTTATTGTTGAGGGAAGTGCAAATTGTTTTGGTATTGTACATGTTATGTTTGTTGTCCCGATTCTTTTAGTTTTTGTTGTTGTATTTGAATGCATTTCTAGTAATATAGTAAAAACGGGACATGGGTCTCTCTAGTGATGAGGTGCGAATTGTTTTTTTGGTACACATTAAGCTTGTTCTCCCAAAATTTCAAGGCGCACCTTATTATGCCGAAATTTCAAGCTAGCATCTGTGTCTATCATGCTGCGAAACTCCCGCCTCTTCAACCCGCGCCTTGTTACCCCGAAATATTTAAGATATATCTTTGTCTCGTTGTCCTCCGAAAACTCCCTCCATCTCAACCCGTGCCTTGCTATCCCAAAATTACAACATGCGCGAAAACTCCCACCTCCTGCGAAATCCCGACAAGCGAAATGCCCGTGATACCCCTGAACCGAAAGAATCACCTAGCTCAAATCGGTGGGGGTACTTTCGTAACTTACCCCACATTTCGGACAAGCGCGTCCCTAAGCCATGGTTCCCCCTCCCATCTCCTCCTTTTCGCCATTCAAAATCCCAGGCCGCCATAACCTCTCTGCTCTAGCCGCGAAACCCCACCCTCCTCCGTCCGCCACCTCACCGCTGCCTTGCCAGAGCCTCTTCCCTAACGACATTGTCCACAACAACACCTTGACTTCCCTCATCCACCGTACCGGATGAGGATCCGTCGTCGATCTCGTCGTCCCGCCGGTTTAGCCACCCCATCCTCCACCTCCAAGGAGTTGCCCCAACGTTCCCCTCCTCTTTTGCGCCACCTCCATTCCCACACCACCGTCTTCACCTGCACCACCGAAAGAGAATCATCATCACCGCTTCCTCAGATGAAGCTGAGGCCTAATCGGCGCCACCAAAGAGGTTGTACACTAATCGCCGCATTTTCTTCTTCATTCGATCTCACGGTGCTGCTGGCGCTCGGTCCTGAGCCGACATGGCGCGGCTCCATCCACGGCGGCGTTGCCAGCCACTTCCTCCACGGCGTCGCTCCCTCGGCGGCGACGTCCACATCAGTAGGAGCTGCTGCTGCTTTATCTCTCGCTCGCGCTACTACTCTACTCTTGCTCTCGGACCCCTACCTGGTCTGCTCTTGCTATTGCTCTTGCTCTTGCTCTTGCTATTGCTCTCTCTTGCTCTTGCTTGCGATGCTGCTCGATTTGGCTACACTTCAGTCGGTTGTATCAACTTTTGGGTCAGTCGATTTTCAGGGGGGGGGGGTGGGGACTCGCCGGAGTTAAGGAAGAACCAGCCGCAGCAAGGAGGGGGCTCGCCGGATAGGTACCCCACTATCTATCTTAGGGTTCAGGGTAGGGGCGGTGGTCACCGGCGGTGGTGGGACGGTTGCATGGGGATCGTTGGAGAAAAAACTCAGCACGGGGGGCCTAGAGGAATGGCCGGGGCGGCGGAGGACCGGCGGTGGGGAGTGGTTTCGGGGCAGGCGGGGCGGCGGCGGTTTGGCCGGTGATGGCTGGCGGCTCAGGGGGGTGGAGGTTGAAGATGAACTGCTACACGACCAGCTGCCCCAGCTCTCGCACGCGTTGCTGCTACTGCTTTTCTGCTACTAGTGCGTTCAGTTTCAACAGCAAAAGTCAGTTTCGACAGTTAAGTTCAGTTTCGACAGCAAAAGTCAGTTTCGACAGTTAAGTTCAGTTTCGACAGTTAAGTTCAGAGATGAGCGGCTGATGTATTTGACATCTATCACTTTGTGGTTATGTATTTCACGTCATCTATTGGAGATGCTATTAGAATTCCACTCAGGTTAACATTGTCTCTCTTGTCCTGCTTCAGCCTCGGCGTCATACAACTCACCGGAGCTGCTCGAATGACGAAACCCTCCATCATAGAGGAGTAGTACCCCGGGCTCCATCTCCAGACGCCTAAGATCTTCTTCCCCTCCTCCGACAGCCAAGTCAGCCGGAGCATCCTCACTGACCAACCCAATCACGCTGAGATTGACATGGCTTCGCCAAAGAGGTTGTACACTTGTTGCATCTCTTTTTTACTCTACATGTTATATATATTTTCCACTGAGCACACGTAGTAACGTGAAATACGATTATTTTATCCTACTGTATGACAAGTAGTGAGGTGCCAAGCAACTTAGCTATCCGTGATGGACTCTCTTGAACGCCATCATTATTTATCTCTACGCATTTGAGCTGTGCATTTATCGATGGGCCTGGGAGTTGAGCTAGTAGGGCAGTGGCCTGGGTCCAAAGTAGTAGAAGTAGCACAAAAGCATTTTTTGAGTGTAGGCTTTTCCTTGCTCAAGGCTTCCTACTAGAATTGCCAGTGCTTGAAAGGAAAAGTGAAGGAAAAACATAGGAATTGGAAAGTTTCCTATGGTACTACTATTCATGCATTTAGTTCAAAGGAATGGAGCAAAGGAAAACTATAGGATTTATTCCTTTAGTGTCTCCTTGAAAGAAACACAATAGGAATTTTAATTTCCACTTGTCCTCCTTTTCAAATTCCTATTCATGAAGCACAAGACTAAGAGATAGTAGCATAATAGCATTATAACCGTACATTTTCTTGTGGTTTGACTTAATCTCACAATGCTTCTTTGCATCATGTGATCTTCCAATTCTTGTGAACCAAACACCCAGATTGGCAGAAATCCTGTGTTTTTAAATTCTCTGTTTTGCACGTGCATTCCTATTCTATTCCTGTCTATGTCCTATCCCTGCATTGTTAGAATCCTCAAATTCAAACAAGCCCTTACACAATTACTTTTGTTACAGATATGTGTCAAAGAAAACCTTGTGTGGTTTGTCCTGCTCCTGTTGCGTTGTGTTCCACCCCAGCTCAGCTGCTCCAACGATGAAAGAGTTCACCACAACAGGGATCCGCTCTCCAGACTGTCTTTCGCTGCCTCAGATCTTCTTCCCCGCCACCGGCAGCCACGAAAACTACATTACCATCATCAACTGACTAGATGACCTTGAGGACTACACGGGTCCGCAAGAGAGGTCACACTCTTCCGTGTCTACTTACGTTATGCATCACTTAATATGATGACATGCTACTTTATCATCGTGTTCACCTACTAGACTCTGAGTTAGGTCCAAACTAATGCTGAAACTTGAGTTTTTAAATGGTTGTGGGGTACATATTGGGGCAGCAATCAGTACTATCTGGTTAATCTCGGGTGTCTACTATGAGTTTCATGTTGGGTGCAAACAAAAATTAAAGGAGCCATTATCTGTATTTTTAACTAAAGCTATTATCTGCCCACTATCATTGGTTTTGGGTCTATCCACAGTTTTCTACCAGCACTCTGGATTTGTGCATGCACTCCTTACATAATCTCACTATATTTAATTCCTATGCATGTCAGTTATTATACACAATGGAACTAAACATGTAGAGCAAAAGAGATGAGCCTTGCGTGGCAATAAAATTTCATGCAGACGTTGCTCCATGGTGGGCGCAAAGGCAGCCCCCCTCCACCCGTTTCAGATTGTAATCAAGAGGAAGATAACTGTTCTGAGGAGGATTCAGAAGGAGAAGACCACTCCTATTTACCCTCTGAGGTCTTCGCTCTAACTTGGTATGCTGATGTTGGTAATATAATGCATATGGTGTCTTGCATTGCTTACTTTATACATCAAATATGTCATCTGCTTAGTTTAGACATGCTTTGTGTGAATGCCATCTGTTTAGTTTCTTTATCGTATATGTGAATCATGCAATGCCATATTGTTTAGCCAGGCATCATATATGTGAATTTTTCAATGCCACCCTAGTTAGCCAGTCATCTTATTGTGAATTATATCATGCTATCATTTTTTATTATGTGTTAAATTTGTCAACAATTTTAGTACATTCACTTACTCTTCCTGTGCATCAGCCATTCGGCACGGTCATGGAAAAATCTAGAGTGAAAACAAGGTCTTCATAGTAGACAATGCTATCTGACGAAGCGCATGTCTTGTGAAACTATCACCTGTTTGGGCAATGCTATCCTGTTTAATTAGCCATCATATATGTGAAACTATGTCCTACTATTCTATTTGGTTAGACAACATAAATGTGAATTATTTCATGCCCTATTTTCTTCCATACTATCACCTGTCTATCTTACAATGTCTGTACATTCAATTACTTTTCTTGTTTATCAGCCATTTCAATTGGAGGGGGTGATGGCAGTATCTATGGGAGTAAAAACACGGTCTTTAGAAAAGATCGTGCTACTCGTCGATGCAGATAGAACCACGGTTGTACTTGCCCAAGAACCAGCCCCACCACACATAACCCAGACTCGCGCAGATTGTACCCCTACCCAGTTGGACAGCGAACCAGCTACACCCCTTCTAACCCCAACCCCAGCAGATAGTAACCCAATTCTAGTTGACACATCACCGTCTCCACCACAGAGCACCCATACACAATTAGTTAGTAAGGCAACTGCATTGCCCAAAGCATGAGGACCACCACTCTGAACCCCAAGTCAACGCTTGAAGCAGAAGAAGAATTGTTCTCATGTAAGGTTCCGTAGCTATGGTTCATACTACTTTGATCTTGCAACATTGTATTTACTCAGACTAGCTAATTTCAAATTGAAGGATGTAATTGAAACTCCAATGGCGCAATAGGTATGTTTTAAACCTGTTTCTTTAACGTGTTTGTTGTTGTAACTTTCTCTATGTTGATTTCAGTTTCAATTGAATAAACAATTATGTTCTGATGCCATGCACATTACAAGTGTTGTTATTTGCTGTGTAGTTTCCCACACTTATACTCTGTCTATGCTGCTTTGTATTAAATAGATATGATTCGAACTGTCTCTATCTTGATTTGGCAACATAAACTAGAATGATATATACCATACAATGACCATACTACATAGATATATGTTTGTTTCATGTTGTTATCCTGTCCACCTTACTACTGAACTGGTTTACCAAAATGAGTTTCATATACAACATGGTAAACCTGTGATGTGTTTGTTTGTTTCTCTTTTAGAACGCGTTTAAAATATTGGAGAAGTGTACCCCGTTATGCAATGGTAAAGGAAGTAATGCAGATAAGGTTCAAGATAGTGAGACATCCCTGTTGGTCTCCAAGAAAGCTGATAAAAACTATATTGAAGACACTGAGACAACCCCAAAGTCTTGTCTTGATGTAGTGTTCGAGTTACTGGCTACTACTGCTGGCACTAGCTCTTCGAACTCGTTGCCTGAATCAGTTCAACTTCTTGAGTCTCAACTTCAAGTTGAAAGACATCGATCAGATGTTATGCGACAGGAATCCGAAGGACTGAGGAAGTCCCTGCAGAATTCAGATGCATACTTTCTGGTGCAACAACAAGTGCTGGAGGATTTAAGTGCCAAACAAGAGAAAGTTAATAAGCTTGCTAAGCATCTTGCCAGCATTATGGGTACCCAGGATATTGTTTCTTGAGCTCTTCTGAAGTGGTTTCAGTTCTGGACTTGTTTTGCTATGGCGTTTATTTGCACTGGTCGCCAACTTTGACAACCAGTGTATATGATATGCGGCTTTGTTCCCTATATTTGCACTGGTGGTGAACTTTGATGCCTAGTGGATGTAATATGTGTAATAGCCGTGCTAGCCTAGCATAAGTTGCTTGCTTATTTATTTCCTTATTGTCTTGTTTATTTGTTTGCTTGTAGTCAGTGCAGTTCTTTTTTCGCGGTTTGCTAGTGGTCGCAATAACCTATTTTTTAAAACTAGGCCACAATAACCATGGGCTACATATTTACTGTATTTACCATGGGCCTCCTACGGGCCATAGAAACAATGGGCCTTCTAAGGGCCGTAGAAACAATGGGCCTTCTACGGGCCATAGTATCAATGGGCCTTCTACGAGCCGTATGATCGATCGGCCAAACATGGGCCAATAACAGACCGCGTTATGGGTCGTAAATGGGCTAGATTTGAAATCGTCCGTTCATGGGCTGACCATAACGTGCCGTCGTTAATCGGTCGTATTTGATGATGTTACAAAAATGGCCCAAAGGATTAACGGGCCGCAAATGGGCCAATTAGAACCACAGGCTGAATTTGGCCCACAAGTAGAAAAGGCCAGTAACGGGTCGTAAGTAACCGAATGCTGGAAATAACCCAAGAATAAATGGGCCCTGAGAAGGCTGAAAGATAACACGGGTTGGAAATGGCCCAATGGAATAATGGGCCATTAATGGGTATAAAGCGGTACACTGTTCATTGCGGGCCAGATTCACAATGGGCCGTTAATGGGCCAAGAGTTACAAATGGCCTCGTATGGGCCCAAAGATATCATGGGCCATACATGGGCCGGAAGTTACAACGGGCTGGAGTCGTATTGGACGGCCCAGGTGAAGCTACTGGGCTTAATTCCGATAGGCTGTAACGGGCCGTGAGTTAGCGGGTCGTAAATGGGATATATATGAACAATTTAACAGGCTTTCCGTGGGCCGACCCGTTACCTTTTGACCAAGTCAAACGGGTCGGCCTTTTCACCGGAATGGGCCTCTATTGGGCCGTGCCATGTGTCGACGTATCATAGGAGCCTCCTGTCCAATGAATGGATGACATCTGTCCCAACGGTGAGCCAACACTTGTTTCCTCCGGCCAATGACAATTTTACACGTGGAAAATCCTCATTGGTCCGGGCTGTTAACAGGTTATCGAATCCAAAACCGGACCCGATAGCTTAACGGCGACCCGTTACGGTGGATGCCACATGTCGGTCACCCTTGACGAAAGCACTTCTATGACGCACGATTTATCATCATGGAAGTGGACACTTCCGTGATGATAATTTTGGTAATTTCATGGAACACTTCTACGACAACACATGTATGGCTATCTTGATTCTCTCATAAAATCGTCATGGATGTACATGCATGACAGAAAATGTGACCTATTGTGACAAACATGTATCATCACGGAAGTGCCCTTTTTTGTAGTGCATAGACCTACGGTTCCATATAGTAGCTAGATGGATTCTTCTCTCTCTCTTTGATCTTCAATACCATGTTCTCCTCGATCTTCTTAGAGTTCTATCCGATGTAATTCTCTTTTGCGGTGTGTTTGTTGGGATCCGATGAATTGTGGATTTATGATCTGAATATTTATGAATATTAATGGGGTCGTTCTACTTATCTCGGACATGATGCCTATATACATGATCATTGCCTTGAATATTGTCATAACAATGTGCTTTTCTATCAGTTGTCCAGCAGTAATTTGTTTATCCACCATATGCTATGTGTTCAAGAGAGAAGCCTCTAGTGAAAACAATGGCCACCAGGTCTACTTTTATCATATATAAAATCCAAAAATACCTTGCTACAATTTTATTTCCTTTATTTAGTTTAGTGTTTTATTTTACCTATCTACCATTACGAGATTTAATGCTTGCAACTAACTGGCAAGGGGATTGACAAACCTCTTTATCGTGTTGGGTGCAAGTATTTTCTTTTGTGTGTGCAGGTTCTGCTAACGAGATTCTGTGTGGTTCTCCTACTAGATTGCTAACCTTGGTTCTTAACTGAGGGAAATACTTATTTTTACTGTACTGCTTCATCCTCTCCTCTTAGAGGAAATCCCAACGCAGCTCACAAATATCAGTGTTCGGTGGCTTGCGCAAGATAAAATAGAGTTTGTTTAGCATTAAACAACAAGCCTTATCCAAAGGAACCAAAAGAGTGAGGAGAAAAAACCATAGCCCAGACTATTAAAGATGAATTGGATAGGAGCCTAACGGTATTAGAACATAGAGTTGAAGACCGAGAAAAAGAGGTGCTCGGTCAAATCATGGATGCAACTCCGTTAGTGGACCCTCTTGTAAAGGAAGTACTTGAATGAAAGGGAGATGGGAAACTTCCACCTTCAGATCTTAAACCTTTGTCGGAGGGCCTAAGGTATGATTTTTTAGATAATACAAAAAATCATTTTATTATAAATGCCAACCTTTCAGACCAAGAAGAAATAAAACTGATGATGGTGCTACAAAGGTGCCATTAGGCTTTGGGATAGTCACTGAATGACATAAAAAGTATAAGTCTCAACACTTATACTCACCAAATACCTATAGAAGAGGTGGTTAAGCCGGTTATTGAAAATCAACGAAGGCTAGACCCATACATAAAAGATGTGATAAGAAATGAGGTAATACATCTACTTGACGCATGTATAATTTTTCCTATCTCAAATAGTAAGTGGGTTAGTCCAGTTCATTGCATCCCCAAAAAGGAAGCACCTTCAATTGTGCCTAATAAAGATAAGGAGATAATACCTACTAGAACCATCACTGGGTATTGCATATGTGTTGACTATAGAAAACTAAATAAAGAGACTCGCAAGGATCACTATTCATTGTCGTTCATTGACGAGATGCTCAAAAGAATGGCTAAGAATTCACATTACTGTTATCTTGATGGATATTTCACATTCTATCAGATTGCAATTCATCCAAAAGACTTTCTAAGCCACGTCTGATTCGATGGGTGTTATTGCTTCAAGTATATGACTTACAAACTATTGATAGAAAAGGCAAAAATAATTATGTTGCAGTTCATTTGTCGCCGATGGAAGGAACATCGGATGATCCTGTTCCTATTAATGAGTCCTTTCCAGGGGAAAGCCTTGCGGTAATCCAAAAGGAAGTTCATTGGTTTGCAGATTATGCTAACTTTCTTATAGGGAAGTATCTACCACCAGACATGGCACAAAATCAGAGAAAGAAATTCTTAAGCGACTTGAATTACTAATTATGGGATGACTCATACCTTTATAAGCATGGACCAGATGGGATGATCCAACTATGCATATCCAAGCACAAAAAAGATGCCATCCTACAGGCTTGTCACAGTGCTAGTATGGAGAGCGTCATGATGGTGACTGATACGTCTCCAACATATCTATAGTTTTTGATTGTTCCATGCTGTTATATTATCATTCTTGGATGTTTTACAATCATTTTATATCATTTTTTGGTACTAACCTATTGACATAGTGCCCAGTGCCAGTTGTTGTTTTCTGCATGTTTTCTACATCGCAGGAAATCAAATACCAAATGGAGTCCAAACGCAACGGAACTTCTTGTGGATTTTTTTCGGACCAGAAGACATCCAGTGGGCCAAATAAGTACCGAAGAGGGATCCCGAGGTGAGCACAAGACACCAGGGTGCGCCTGGAGGCCCAGGCGCGCCCTGGTGGGCTGTGCCCACCTCGGTGGCCTCCTGCACCGCCTCTTTGCTCTATTAATACCCCAATATTCCAGAAACCCTAGGGGAGTCGACGAAAATCAGTTCCATCCGCCGCAAGTTCTAGAACCACCAGATCCAATCTAGACACCATCACGGAGGGGTTCATCGTGTCCATTGGTGCCTCTCCGATGATGCGTGAGTATTTCATTGTAGACATACGGGTCCGTAGTTAGTATCTAGATGGCTTCCTCTCTCTCTCTCTCTTTTGATTCTCAATACAATGGTCTCTTGGAGATCCATATGATGTAACTCTTTTTGCAGTGTGTTTGTTGGGATCCGATGAACTTTGAGTTGATGATCAGATCTATCTTTTTTATCCATGAAAGTTATTCGAGTCTTCTTTGATCTCTAATATGCATGATTGCTTATAGCCTCGTATTTATTCTCCGATATTTGGGTTATGTTTGGCCAACTTGATCTATTTATCTTGCATTGGGAAGAGGTGCTTTGTGATGGGTCTGATCTTACGGTGCTTGATCCCAGTGACAGAAGGGGAACCGACACATATGTATCGTTGCTATTAAGGATAACAAGATGGGGTCTGTTTCTACATAAATAGATCTTGTATACATCATGTCATCTTTCTTATTGCATTACTCCGTTTCTCCATGAACTTAATACACTAGATGCAGGCAGGAGTCGGTCTACTAATCTTGGACGTGATGCCTATATAATGATCATTGCCTGGATATCGTCATGATTATGTGAAGTTTTATCAATTGCCCAACAATAATTCATTTACCCATCATTTGCTATTTTTCTCGAGAGAAGCCACTAATGAAATCTACGGCCCCCGAGTCTCTTCTTTATTATATTTGCCTTCACGGTCTATTTTTATTTTCTTTTATTTTCAGATCTATTAAACCAAAAATACAAAAATACCTTGCTGCAATTTATTTTATTTGAGATCAATTTATCCCATTATCATATTTTTACCCCCTCTATTTGCCAATATTTGGTGCCGTTGCCCGAAAGGGATTGACAACCCCTTTAATACGTCGGGTTGCGAGTATTTGTTATTTATGTGCAGGTGTTGTTTATGTAGTGTTGCTTGGTTCTCCTTCTGGTTCAATAACCTTGGTCTCATCACCAAGGGAAATACCAACCGTTGCTGTGTTGCATCATCCCTTCCTCTTTGGGGAAATACCAACGTAGTTCAAGCAAACACCAGTGACTAAACAATGGCTAAGGTACTTCAATCTGGATTTTACTGGCCAACGCTATTCAAGGATGCACACAAGTACATTAAAAGTTGTGATGCCTGCCAGTGCACATGTGACATAGGTAGAAGGCAAGAAATGTCCATGAATTGTAGTTTAATTTGTGAAACTTTTGATGTTTGAGGATTGAACTATTGGGGATCCGTTCCCACTTTATAAGAACACATTCATATTCTTGTGGTTGTAGGCTATGTTACCAAGTGGGTAAAATCTATTCTACTCATCATGACGATGCCGCAAAATCTATCAAAATGATCGAAGACATTTCACAAGTTTGGAGTTCCAAAAAATTTAATAACTCATGGAGGATCCCATTTTGATAGAATATCTTATTTTATACAAGTTATTTAAGGAGATTACTTCGCAAGCATGGGTTCACGCACTGGATAGCATCACCATACCACCCTCAAACAAGTGGCTAGCTGGACTTCCGAATCGAGAAATCAAAATAATTGTTTAAAAAATGTGTTGTGATCAAGGATAGACCAAGCCCGTAAGTTAAATGAGGCATTGTGGTCCTACCGAATAGCTCATAGGAACCCTACGCGAATGACGCCATATAAGATGCTATATGGCAAAGCTTGTCACTTACCTCTAGAACTAGAACATAGAGATTTTTGGGTTATTAAATAATCTCGATCTTAAGGGGACAAGACATATGTGTCTATTGGACATGCATGCTTTAGATGCACTTAGAAATGAAGCTTATGAAAGTGCCCATCTTTTTAAAGGAAAAGTTAAGATGTAGCATGACAAAAAGATTTAGAGACGAAAATTGTAACATCCCAAATTTCAAATTTGGAATGTTATACATTAGATCATCAATGCATATCATATTTTATTTTGCATTTTGGTTGATCCTAGAAATTCTACGCAACTCAATGACCCATGGAGAGAGTTGGGGATTTCGTTATTTTCATATTTGAGTTTTCTCAAATTTTGAGAATAGGATCATTTGATTTTATTTATTTTATCATCAATTATTTCTATTACAAAAATATGAGAGAGGGAATAAAATGACTTTCCCAAAATAAAGAACTATTGTGGATTTAATAATAAAATCAAATAAGATTTTATTTCGGAGTTTTTCGGTGTTTTATTTGAATTTAGGAAAAATGTGCGTTTTTCAAAATTGCAGTTAGGTCCCAAATAAATGTTCACCTTGTGCGGCTTGACTTTAGAAACACGTGAAAATTTATTTCGGAATTTTTGGAGTCCGTTTAGTATTTCTTTTTAATTTTTTTCTTCTGAGCGGAATAATTTAAAAAAAAATATGAACCGACCAAGGGGCCGTGTCCGACCCGGACTCCCGGCCCACTAGGCTTTATAAGCCGGGGGGGAGCCAGCCGAGGCCCAGCCGCCCGAGCGCCGCCGCCGCCGCCCCGCGCCGCCGTCGCCGGCCGCCGCCGCCTCGTTTTCCATGCCAACGTTTTTATAAAAAAAATCGGTTTTCGTCGGTATTTTTTAGTTTCAGTTTTTTAAATAGATCGGTTTTTCCGGTTTATTTAAATAGCGAGCGTTCGTCCGGTCGTTCGTTCTAGCGAGCGTTCGTCGTTTTTCTTTTTCTCGGATTAAATCCGCAATTTTTCTGATCGCGATTCCTGATCCGATATTCGTTTTAGTATAACTTTTCGCTCGTTTATCGGAATCAGGCGATTCAAGTGCCTAGAGTTTTGTCTCGAAACCCTCTATCCGTTTAACCAACTTAAACAAGATTTTGCTACTGTAAAATTTGCCCTAGATGCATATTAGTAGAATGAAGTTGTTTTCTTTCGTCGTTTGACTTTCGTTGCTTCGTTCAATTTGATTCTTTTTGCCAACTGGAGTTCTTAAGTTGAACCTTCTGGTTAGATCTCTTATTTGAGTTTTACCCGTGCATTAGATGAGTACTTATTGTATGCTTGTTTGTTTGTCTGCGATAGAATACCCGGAGTGCGCCGCCTGTTACTTCGAATCTCTAGGTTTCACGGATCATCAGCAAGGCAAGTAACACTTTGATCATACCTTTTCTACTACCCAGTTTTATTGCATTAGATCAATCCTCACACATTGCATGATTAGGATCTAATTAAATTGTGGGATGGGAAGTAGATGAGGTAGTACCTATTACCTGTTATTATCAAACCTTTGGGAGTTACTTCTACGTTTGCTTATTATGCCATGCTATGCTAGTAGACGTGGATTGGGTGAGTAATATCCATGACAGATGTGAGATTGTTAATTAATGGTTTATCTAAGGTGGCAACTTAAACACACATCTGGGTGGATTGAGGCACCTGGGTATTCCAGGACTTGCCTTTTTTCTTTTGGACCGCCACCCAGGCTCAAAGGGATCATGAGACTATTCATACTAGAAACTTCCATGTGCAGCCACAAGCTATTATGGGCTCTAGCATAGTTGACTAAGTTGTGCGAACTCTTATAGTGGTAGACTAGCAGATGTAGGGGATGTAGGTGGTACGGTCTACCCGATCGTAAGGTGCTAGCGCTTCTGAAAGACTATGTCTCGGTCATCCGTCTTCTCAAACACCATGTAGTGCGAGAAACCAAACGAAGGCGATCAAGTCTTGTGGGGAAAAGTGCGCAAACCTCTACAGAGTGTAATAAACTAATCATGGTTAGCCGTGTCCCCGGTTATGGACATCTTGAGTATCTAGTACGTGGATTTTCATGTGAATCTCAACATGTTACTCTAAATTAATTTTGTTGGGTTATGTTTAAAGATGATGTTTAATTGGGATTGAGAATGCTGTCAACCATTATCATTGTTTAACAACTACCATGATAGTTAAATAAATTTATTCCTTTGCAGTAGGGAAAAATTGGCTTTACGCAAAACTGTAACCATAGAGCTTTCCACCAGCCAAATATGCATATAGTATAGTTATTTCATTCCATTACTCTCTATGTGTTACCTTGCCAGCATATTCCATGTGCTGACCCGTTTCGGGCTGCAACGTTAATGTTGCAGACTTTTCAGATGACGATTAAGGAGTTTTTAGGTCGTGGTTCTATACTCAGTGATGTCGTTGGAGTTGATGGACTCACTTATCTTCCAAGCCTTCTGCTGTTATCGTTATTAGATGGCCTTAAGCCATATTTATTGTAATAAGTTCTCTTTTGAGACACTCGGTGTAATAATGTGTGATTGCTACTCTGCTATAAATCCTCCGAGTACTGTGTGGTGTCAGCATTACTGATCCAGGGATGACACCGGAGCACAGAGATCAGACTGTTTGAGGCCTGGTCGCTACAAAAATCCTGTGTGAGAGATAAAATTTTACTATAAAAATCTCTTCTAAGAATGTTTCCAGGTAAGATCAAATCTAGATGGGGTGGCCCATATGAGATTGATGAAGTCTACAACCCGAAAGTCATCAGGCTGCGAGGAGGAAAATGCACCCAATGGATCGTCAAAGGCAGCGAGTAAAGCTATACGTTGCCGATGAAAACCAATAAGCAGAGATAATTGGGTTCATCACACCTGAAGAGGCGATTGACCAAAGGTTTGTAAGTGGCTACCCTCCACCATGCTGATCAGCTAAAAAATTTAGCACATGTATGCTTGCCTTAGATTAAACTATGACCCTCTTAACTGAATTACTAACATTTTTTTTTGAGTAAACACAACATTTATGTAGGTGGTAACAACCGTCTATATGAGCAACTAGGTTGTACTAGAGGTCTTCTTCCGTTTTGGACTATGGCGATTTTCAACACTAGCAATACGGCCGACGGTATGACCCTACCATACGCCGCCTTCCCCTCTGGAGTTGGAAGAAGTATTTGCGCTGCTCAATACCAGCCCTATTACGATCCACCCAGATCGAGTGTAGGCCATGTTTTGTTCTAGAACTGAGAGCACACAATGAAGGGCTTGGTATGACTTGCAGTATGAGTGACCTCGCTCATACCACTAGTCGTCTTACTCTTTGTTAATTCATAGGAACTTCTAAAAAGGTGAATTTTCGCTGCCAGATTGCTTGTAACGCGTGGTACGGGCACCAGTACGACCATGCCTGCTCATACCGCACCCCATCTTATCCTTTAATCCCTCGATATTTATTTGATTTCATTTTAGTTTCTTTTAATATTTTCCTAACTTAAACTTCAAGTCTAATCCCGAAAATCTTAGTGTTTCTAACCCTTATTAAAATCTAAGGAGGATGTCCTTGGCTCATTATCAATCAAACTTGTGTTGCCTCCATCCCATGTCTCCTCTCCAGAACAAACTCATCTATAGGGTCAAATAGACAACCATTCCCATGGCACTAAAGAGCACTTTCGCCGTGTTCATCATCGAGAAGTGATTGGCCTCAAGCCTTGCACCGAGCAAGATCATACCTTTTCCCAATTGTGAGGATGATATGGTCCCTAAAATCTAGGAAGGACTTTGGAGGATGAGCATCAAGGAGGAAAACTTAGAGGAAAATGAGCAAAGCAAAGCAAAGAAAGAGGAGGAGAAGGAGGGAAGGAGGAGATGGGAAACAAACAACAAGAAGCATCTCATACCAATCCCTACCGGTATAATTCTCAGGGATCTCTTCCTAAATCTCTTTTAGGACCTTCCCCTCGTCAACACAAGAGGGAGGCACCAACCCCAAATGAGATTAAGGTATTGATGCCTAGTGGATGATGGTCAAAGACCTTGATAGGAAGGTTAATGAGATCTACAATAGGATAGAATACCTCGTTGATGCAACTAGAAAAAACGATTTGCAAAGACAAACTTTCTCCTAAAAATGGTTAATGCGCGATAAGAGGAGATGATGGTGATGGCATCTTGTTTCAAGTGTAACTCTGTTGCATGCAACTATGAGAGGGACAAGAAGGAGGAAGTATCTGCGGAGCTTGAGAAAACTTAGGTACTAGGATCCCGCCGGCTTGATTGTAATATTGGGAGAGATTCGCGATTACCTTTCATTTTGTTAGTGCTTGTTTACTCTTTTTGCAAGTCAATATTAGCTCACTTTAGTTTTCATAATTAGTCGAAGTTTTTAGCTCCTCATGAGAGGGAAGAGTCATATCTAATGATTAGTGGATTTCATAATGAAAAGTTATGTTGCAATAAATGAGGTAATCTTATTAAATGTATGAATTGGGGTGAGAGATACTGCATTTTTCACTTCTTGATAAACATGAGGCCTTCCACATTATTGTCATAAATTGCTAAATAAAGTTGGCAATCATATGCGGAACTTTAACTTTGATTCAATTGATTCCATGGAAATTGGTAATGAAAAAGAAAACGGTGTCTATACATGAGCTCTATATTTTAGGAAGAGCAAGTAGCGAGCAAGGTGAAACTATCAAGCCATTGAAGAATTGATTGTGTCTAGCTTTGTTTTGGAGTTAGCACTTAACTTGTCCTCTTTCGTTTCATCCCTCGTTTGTTGAACATGTTGAGCTTTCATGTCACAACTAAAACGATAAACAAATGTGACATGGGAAAATAAACATGTTCGCTACCACATGAGAACATTAAATAAGACAGTTCGAGTATTAAAAACAAACAGAATGCATGACACTAAAGTAGAAATTTTCCGAGGGCCCATCGTAACTTGCTCCGTCAAAGCATAAATGACTTCTCACATGTCAACCATATGAAGCGGCGATCTAATGGGAGAAAAACCAATAGTTATATTCAATTAGTGAATATGATGTATCCAGATTATTTCTCACATGTCAACTGGTCATACTGTACTTTCTTCAATCATTTTTAATCTAATGTAGTAAATTCATCGGTGCATTATCACCGAGGATTGCTAACCATTCCTCTCTTGCATAGTAATCCCTTTGTAAAGAAATATAAGAGCTTTTAGATCACTACTCTAGTGATCTAAAAGCTCTTATATTTTTGTACAGAGGAAGTATATACGATGCCTTTTTATAGATTACATGTTTATTGCGTCAATAATTTTCCTTTGTTGCTACTAAGGAATGTTTCAGAATGAATCAAAAATATAATTTTATTTTACTTTTGTTATACATTAGTTTGAGTTTATGTGTGCATATATCTACCATTTTTAGTATAAATTATTCTAAAGTTTATCTATTTTGGGACTATGGTGTTGGAGTGGAAACATATATTTGCCATATGTTTCTGTTTTTGGTTTGTCATATAGAAAAAGAGGTGCATTTTATGCACAGAGTAAGAATATTTGATCTTATCCCGAGGTGTATGAAAATAAAATTGCTAATATATTTCAACTACTATTTTCAGTTTCATATGATAAAAATTTGTATTATTATCCACCTAATACAATCACTATTTTGCTATTTCCTTGTTTGTCTTAATTATGAATTTCCACATGCAAAGAAAAATTCCGAATTTGACAAGCTAGATGTAGGCCCTACCACGTCGTCTACCAATGTTTCGAGTCAGCTACATGGGCCCATCTGCTAGCCAAGCACCGCATAAACTTGGGATATAAGGAAGTAGATGGCTACACACGCATTGTATGGTCCAATTCGACCAAGTGGCGCGAGCCCACCGGTAGTCTAACCCAAGCCATGTAACCCTAGTTTGACCAACTATATGAGGCTAGCCAGGGACCTCTTTGGCGGGATGAGATCATTCGAGACTCGTCTAGCAAGGTTTTTCACCTACCCATCATCTTCCTCCTCGGCCGTCGCCACGACGTAGAGCTTGTAATACAACAAATTTCTCTCTCTAGCGATCTTCCATATCATCGGTAAGCACTCGAGAAATAGAACCACCATAGGTTGGAAGGGTATTACCTCCTTAGGGAGGGCTCGAAACTGGGTTGATTGTGCATCTCATGTGCTACCATCTAGATCCACCACTCGCAATACCTCTGAACAAACATGATGTCACTCGCTGACACTGTCGGTCTCAGAACACCAATGATAATTGGGTTATCTTATTAATCCACCTAATACAAAAATAAGATTGCTATGTGAACCACTTAACAACTATTTTTGAGATTAGAAAAACACGTGTATTTCATCAACATAATGCCATGTAACAAATTTATTGTTTGGGAGCAGAAATGTGTCTAGTTGGGGCTTATTGAGTTGCAATACATGTGGACAAAGGAAAGCTTTAAATCTTTTGTACTGCAGTACCTACACAAATAAAGGGCCATGAAGACCCTACATAGACTAGTGAAGTGAAGCATATATAGGACACCATATAGCTAGAGAATGTCATTCATATATCAAACTCAATATTGGCATGCATGATGAGGTATTAATGTGTAGTGTTTGTGTACGATTGGTGGATATGATTGATGTTATGCTCCAAATGATCATTTGGCTTTAGGAATGAGAGGTATTGGCATTTTGCATAGTGTTGTAGAGTATATGGCTCTTCCTCCTAGCTCTTTTACCACTACAATAATAATGGACCGAGAAGCTCCACATATGGTTGTAGCACGACTACCTCAAATAATGGTCTGGCCCATCAACTGTTATTCATGTGGGTGGCCTATGTATTTTTTGGCTCTTGGAAAATGCGACGGAGTGTCCTTGGTGGTGGCCGCGAGATGCTTTCAAACTAGCACCAGCCAACACAGTGTAGCTTTCCCACATCTAGTGTGATATTCTCGATCAATTAAGTCATCCATCATGTATTTGATGGTAGATGGGTTTGGTTTGTAGTTACAACACCTTGCTTTAACACCTTAGCAAACTAGACACCATCCAGAACCCCTCCACATCCTACCTTATTCTCTCCACATAAAGCACAAGCTCATTCATCGGCGCCCCTGCTTGGGATTCGGGGCCTTCATTGAACCACTATTCATGGTGATTCCTGCTTAGATCTGTGATTCCCGGTCCCACATTCAAAGGTGCCTCCTATAGGAGTTGCGTGGAGCCACCATGAAGCTTTCCCATGCCCTTTCTTTGTGGGGAAAATCACAATCAAACATGCACACACCTACACCCCTTATAACACCTGCCATTTGCCTATGGATGCCTCCCATCTCCTTGTATTTCTCTAAATTTGTTGTTGGTTTTATGTTTGTGATGCCTTGTAGATTCGAAAACATGCTCACTATTCTTCTCCATTGGGATTCTGATTTGAACTAGTAAATGCGATGTACAATGCATGTTGGTATTAGGTAGTATATTAATTGCACGTCGATATTAGATACGGTATTATTTGTGTGTTAATTGTGTGATTAGTGTTATATTTGTTATGATATTAATTGCATGCTAAACATGTTTAGCGCTTGCCATTAGAGCAGTCCAGGTAGTTTGATTGGCCTGGTTTGATGGCCAAGATTAGTTTCTATTGGTATATATGTTGTTCACATTCCACATCAAAATTACTTTGAAATTGCATAACCTACTCCCCCTCTCAATCTATAGATGTATTTGCTTGTTACATATTTTGGATTCTTACTTCTTTTTGTTCTAAATCCACACACCTCATGAAAGTATGCTTCCTAGCACATGGAAATTAAGAGAATTTTGATTGAAGTTTTTTATTCCTAAATCCTAATAAATAGTGAAGAAATTTGCTTCTGATTTCAAGGAAATACGCTCCTCGAATGCATGGAAATTTCCTTCCTAATGCATGTGCACCGAGGGAACTGAGGGGACATTGGATTCAAATGTAGTGCTCCATGAAATTTGACGATTCTTAGATCAGTTCTATTTAATACCTAAAAAGGTGTGATTAATTCTCCACAAATGATACACAAAAATAAAGATATATTCTTGAATCTACACATTTGCCCAAGAATTCACTATATACTCTTGACCAATGATTTCTTATATAGAGAGAACGACTCTCAAGATTTCTTTCTTTACCTACATCATCCCTGAATAACTTTTTTACTTGTCACAAAAATTTCCTAATGCAAGATTTTACTTGATTATTCCTAGATTTCTCCGTGGATTTTTGTTTTATTTGTTCCATGTTCATGTCTGAGTCTGACAATGCAAAAATATGTTTACCCCACAAAAAATGAACTAATATGTTTGTTTGATAATGTTAGAGAGAGAGGTGTTCGTGTATGATTTTTATTCATGTTCATGAACAAAAATGACCATTTGAAGCATAAGTATAACATCGTATACCAATAGCTGATAATATCCAACTATAGAGTGAAACAACCAAAGGAGCCTCGGATACCTCACAAGCTATCGTCATTCCTGCAAGATAGCAACCGGCTGGATTATGCAAGCAAATATAATTCAACTCAAGACCTCTTGGCTCGGATACCATATTGCTTCAGTCAACTCATCCAAAAGTCAGAACTGATGGATAGAGGTGGGCAATATATTTCAACACTTCTAGGTGCATTTCTTAATTACCTTGCAATATTTGTTTTGTTCTAAAACAATACTACTCCCTCTGTTCCTAAATATTTGTCTTTTTAGGGATTTCAAATGAACTATCACATACAGATGTATATAGACATATTTTAGAGTGTAGATTCACTCATTTTGCTCCGTATGTAGTCACTTGTTGAAATCTCTAGAAAGACAAATATTTAGGAACAGAGGGAGTAGTTAGTAGCTATATTCTTCATCAAAACTACAGTGTGGATTCTATTTTTTATTGGAAAAATAGGTATCTGTCGTCAATAAAACATGACACATCGAACTACTTGCGTCTTATTGAGGTACTAGCCTGCTACTAGTAGTGTGGAATAAATGTAAAGAAAGAAAAAGCTTTAAGTCTTATGTACTACAACACCTACGAAAATAAAAGGGCCATCAAGACCCCTGCATAGCCACGAGAAGCATATATGTGCTAATATAGTGTGAAACATATAACAAACTCCAATATTGGAGTAACAAGGCACTGGTGCGCAGTGTATACGATTATTGGACATGATATTATGCTAAAAATGGTCATATGGCTCTGGGATTGAGAGTGGTCAAGATTTTGCATAGTCTTGTTGTGTATAAGGATCTCCCCGCTGGCTACTTTACTATAGGACTGACAATGGATAGAGGAGCTTGTCAGCATACTACTAGGGCTAGCAGCACCAACGGTTGCACAGCGATTTCAGTGTAGCCAACATGGCCTTAAGCTTGATCCCGAAGGGATTTGGGATGGGAAGGGATCTAGTGAACCCCTCCCATTCACCCAATCTCCTCCACTTCCTAATTCCCTTCTCGGTCAAACCCTTCCCCAACTATACTTATTTGGCACACTCCCATCTCTTTTTACTTCATCACTAAATTTGTTGTTGGTTTTATGTTCATGATGCCTAGAAGATCCGTCAACATGTTCAATGTTCTTGCTCCACTGGGATTCTGTTCTCAATGTTATTAACATTCCAGGTCAAATGTTTCCTTGAAATCGCATACACTTCTTTCTTCCCCACCCCATCCCTCAATCCCTAGATTTGTTTTGCTTGGTACATACTTTGGATTGTCACTCTTTTTTATTGTTCTAAATCCACACACTGAATGAAGATACGCTTCCTAAGACATGGAAATTAAAAGCATATTCTTGATTGAGCGATTTGCTTCCTAAATCCTAATAAACTGGGAAAAGTTTTAAAATTGCTCGACCGATTTTAACGCAACCTAAGCTGCCTCCGATACATGCCACGCGTCCTTTGTGTGGCCCATGCACCCCTTTGCTTCGTAGTCTTATCCCTTGCGAGAGAAGTGACATCCACTCGTTTTCTTCCTGTGCGTCATCCCCTAGCTCTGTCTCCGCTCACCTCGGCGCACAATCTTCTCTGCAACTTCCCTCCCGGCTCTCTTTCCCATCAACCAAGCGCAAGGTCCACCGTGGGGAGCAGTGACCCCTCCAACCACCGCGCGCACCAAAGGGTTGCTGATGCAGCAAGATGTCCGACACCGACGGAGACTGGGAGCACTGCATACCGGGGCGTTGGCCGCTGCGGCTGACCACGAGGGGTGTTACTCAGTCAGGGTTGCAACTTGTGAGCGACAGCGACGCGAGGCAGTGCTTCTACAACGCCGGAGACGCTATTGCGGCAAATGGGGAACGACGTCGGGTGCTTCGAGGCGACAACCGCCATGAGCGCTCCCTGCTGTCCCAACCTCCCTGCCCTACTACATCACTGGCCGGCGGACCCGCTACCCTATCACAAAACTCTCCAATCTGGAAGCCTGATGGAGATCGGAGGCAACACTCAACGATGGCCATTAATGCTGTGATGCAGCATTCACTGATGGCCTCGCCACGCTGCATCCCGGTAGCCATCGTGTTTTGCTACGATGGAGCTCTCATCGTCTCACCCGCTATCTCGGAGCTGCAACAAAGCACTCACCAGCGATCACGCCACTGCTTGTTGGCGCTGCAGTGGAGCGCTCGCTGGCGCTCCAGACGCTGCAATGGAGCGCTTCATCGGCGGTCTTAGAGCTACAATGGAGCGCTCACCAGCGGTCTCGCCGCTGCTCACCGGCGCTGCAATGGAGCGCTTGCCGGCGAGCCCGACGCTGCAATGGAGATGCTTCATCGGGCAGTCTCGAAGCTTCCATGGAGCGCTCACCGGCAGTCTTTGAAGGAAATATGTCCTAGAGGCAATAATAAAGTTTTTATTTATATTTCCTTATATCATCATAAATGTTTATTATTCATGTTAGAATTGTATTAACTGGAAACTTAGTACATGTGTGAATACATAGACAAACAGAGTGTCACTAGTATGCCTCTACTTGACTAGCTCGTTAATCAAAGATGGTTAAGTTTCCTAACCATAGACATGATTTTTGTCATTTGATGAACGGGATCACATCATTAGAGAATGATGTGATTGACTTGACCCATTCGTTAGCTTAGCACTATGATCATTTAGTTTATTGCTATTGCTTTCTTCATAACTTATACATGTTCCTATGACTATGAGATTATGCAACTCCCGAATACCGGAGGAACACTTAGTGTGCTATCAAACGTCACAACGTAACTGGGTGATTATAAAGATGCTCTACAGGTGTCTCCGATGGTGTTTGTTGAGTTGGCATAGATCGAGATTAGGATTTGTCACTCCGATTGTCGAAGAGGTATCTCTAGGCCCTCTCGGTAATGCACATCACTATAAGCCTTGCAAGCAATGTGACTAATGAGTTAGTTACGGGATGATGCATTACGGAATGAGTGAAGAGACTTGCCGGTAACGAGATTGAACTAGGTATGATGATACCGACGATCGAATCTCGGGCAAGTAACATACCGATGACAAAGGGAACAACGTATGTTGTTATGCGGTTTGACCGATAAAGATCTTCGTAGAATATGTAGGAACCAATATGAGCATCTAGAAGCCACTATTGGTTATTGATCGGAAGTGAGTGTCGGTCATGTCTACATAGTTCTCGAACCCGTAGGGTCCGCACGCTTAACATTTGATGACGATCGATATCATGAGTTTATGTGTTTTGATGTACCGAAGGTAGTTCGGAGTCCCGGATGTGATCACGGACATGATGAGGAGTCTCAAAATGGTTGAGACATGAAGATTGATATATTGGAAGGTTATGTTTGTACACCGGAATGGTTTCGGATGAGTTCGGGCATTTACCGGAGTACCAGGGGGTTACCGGAACCCCCCGGGGGCTTAATGGGCCTACATGGGCTTTAGTGGAAGAGAGAGGAGGCGGACAAGAGGTGGGGTGTGCCCCCCAAGCCCAATCCAAATTGGGAGGGGGGGCCAGCCCCACTTTCCTTCTTCTCCTCTTCCCCTTCCTTCCCCCTCCTAGTTGGACTAGGAAAGGGGGGAACCCTACTCCTAGTAGGAGTAGGAATCCCCCCTTGGGGGCGAACCATGAGGCCTGCCGTCCCCTCCTCCCCTCCTTTATATACCGGGGAGGGGGCACCCCATAGACACACAAGTTGACAATTGTTTTAGCCATGTGCGGTGCCCCCCTCCACAGATTTCCACCTCGGTCATATTTCGTAGTGCTTAGGCGAAGCCCTGCATCGGTAACTTCATCATCACCATCAGCACGCCGTCGTGCTGGCGAAACTCTCTCTCGGCCTAGCTGGATCTAGAGTTCGAGGGACATCACCGAGCTGAACAGTGCAGATCACGGAGGTGCCATGCGTTTGGTACTTGATCGGTTGGATCACGAAGACGTTCGACTACATCAACCATGTTACTTAACGCTTTCGGTCTACGAGGGTACGTAAACACACTCTCCCCTCTCATTGCTATGCATATCCTAGATAGATCTTGCATGATCGTAGGAATTTTTTTGAAATACTGCGTTCCCGAACAATGGTATTAGAGCCAGGTCTATGCGTAGATGTTATATGCACGAGTAGAACACAAAAAGTTGTGGGCGATAATAGTCATACTGCTTACCAGCATGTCATACTTTGATTCGGCGGTATTGTTGGATGAAGCGGCCCAGACCGAATTACATGACCGCATTCATGAGACTGGTTCTACCACCATGCTTCGCACACAGGTGGCTAGTGGGTGTCTGTTTCTCCAACTTTAGTTGAATCGAGTGTGACTACACCCGGTCCTTTTTGAAGGTTAAAACATCAAACTTGACGATAAATCATTGTGGTTTTGATGCATAGGTAAGAACGGTTCTTGCTAAAGCCCGTAGCAGCCACGTAAAAGTTGCAACAACAAAGTAGAGGACGTCTAACTTGTTTTTGCAGGGCTTGCTACGATGTGATATGGTCAAGACGTGATTATATAAATTGTTGTATGAGATGATCATGTTTTGTAACACAGTTATCGGCAACTGGCAGGAGCCATATGGTTGTCGATTTATTATATGAAATGCAATTGCCATGTAATTGCTTTACTTTATCACTAAGCGGTACCGATAGTCGTGGAAGAAATAGTTGGCGAGACGACAATGATGCTATGATGGAGATCATGGTGTCAAGCCGGTGACGATAATGATCATGACGGTGCTTTGGAGATGGAGATCAAAGGCACAAGATGATGATGACCATATCATATCACTTATATTGATTGCATGTGATGCTTCTCCTTTATGCATCTTATTTTGCTTAGTACGGCGGTAGAATTATAAGATGATCTCTCACTAAATCTCAAGGTATAAGTGTTCTCGCTGAGTATGCACTGTTGCTACAGTTCGTCGTGCCGAAACACCACGTGATGATCGGGTGTGATAAGCTCTACGTTCACATACAACGGGTGCAAGCCAGTTTTGCACACGCAGAATACTCGGGTTAAACTTGACAAGCCTAGCATATGCAGATATGGTCTCGGAACACTAAGACCGAAAGGACGAGCGTGAATCATATAGTAGATATGATCAACATAGTGATGTTCACCATTGAAAACTACTCCATCTCACGTGATGATCGGACATGGTTTAGTTGACATGGATCACGTGATCACTTAGATGATTAGAGGGATGTCTATCTAAGTGGGAGTTCTTAAGTAATATGATTAATTGAACTTTAATTTATCATGAACTTAGTACCTGATAGTATTTTGCATGTCTATGTTGTTGTAGATAAATGGCCCGTGCTGTTGTTCCATTGAATTTTAATGCATTCCTTGAGAAAGGTAAGTTGAAAGATGATGGTAGCAACTACACGGACTGGGTCCGTAACTTGAGGATTATACTCATTTCTGCACAGAAGAATTATGTCCTGGAAGCACCGCTGGATGCCAAACCCGCTGCAGGAGCAACGCCAGATGTTATGAACGTCTGGTAGAGCAAAGCTGATGACTACTCGATAGTTCAGTGTGCCATGCTTTACGGCCTAGAACCGAGACTTCAACGATGTTTTGAACGTCATGGAGCATATGAGATGTTCCAGGAGTTGAAGTTAATATTTCAAGCAAATGCCTGGATTGAGAGATATGAAGTCTCCAATAAGTTCTATAGCTGCAAAATGGAGGAGAACAATTCTGTCAGTGAGCATATACTCAGAATGTCGGGGTACCACAATCACTTGACTCAGCTGGGAGTTAATCTTCCGGTTGATAGTGTCATTGATAGAGTTCTTCAATCACTTCCACCAAGCTACATGAGCTTCGTGATGAACTATAATATGCAAGGGATGGATAAGACAATTCTCGAGCTCTTCGCAATGCTAAAATCTGTGGAGGTAGAAATCAAGAAGGAGCATCAAGTGTTGATGGTCAATAAGACCACTAGTTTCAAGAAGAAGGGAAAAGGGAAGAAGGGGAACTTCAAGAAGAACGGTAAGCAAGTTGCTGCTCAAGTGAAGAAGCCCAAGTCTGGACCTAAGCCTGAAACTGAGTGCTTCTACTACAAAGGGACTGGTCACTGGAAGCGGAATTGCCCCAAGTATTTGGCAGAAAAGAAGGATGGCAAAGTGAAAGGTATATTTGATATACATGGTATTGATGTGTACCTTACTAATGCTCGCAGTAGCGCCTGGGGATTTGATAGTGTTTCTGTTGCGAATATTTGCAACTCGAAACAGGGGCTACAGATTAAGCGAAGATTGGCTAAGGACGAGGTGACGATGCGAGTGGGAAATGGTTCCAAAGTCGATATGATCGCCATCGGCACGCTACCTATACATCTACCTTCGGGATTAGTTTTAGACCTGAATAATTTTTATTTGGTGCCAGCGTTAAGCATGAACATTATATCTGGATCTTGTTTGATGCGAGACGGTTATTCATTTAAATCAGAGAATAATGGTTGTTCTATTTATATGAGTAATATCTTTTATGGTCATGCACCCTTGATGAGTGGTCTATTTTTACTAAATCTTGAGAGTAGTGATACACATATTCATAGTATTGAAGCCAAAAGATATAAGTTTAATAATGATAGTGCAACTTATTTGTGGCACTGCTGTTTAGGTCATATTGGTGTAAAGTGCATGATGAAACTCCATGCTGATGGGCTTTTGGAATCACTTGATGCTTGCGAACCATGCCTCATGGGCAAGATGACTAAGACTACGTTCTCCGGAACATGAGCGAGCAATGGACTTGTTGGAAATAATACATACTGATGTATGTGGTCCGATGAGTGTTGATGCTCGCGGTGGGTGTCGTGGTTTTGTCACGGCAGATGTCCTCGTGAAAGGAATTAGTCGTGGAGCCATCGCTACGGGTAAGCTTAAAGGGGTTAAAGCAGACAAGGGACGCAAGAATTTATACTGGTTCGGCCCCTTGCGGTGAAGGTAAAAGCCTACGTCCAGTTGTGATGGAATTGCTTGGGTTTTGATGACCAGGCAGCGAATCCGCTTTGCCTGGCTCTCGAGTTGTTGTGTGTTGTCCCTAAACCGCCGCCGGGTCACCCCTTTATATACATAGGTCGACGCCCATCAGTTTACATAATCCTGAGGCCGGATCATAAATGTGTACGGCTCGGTCTCTATTCCTTATATCTTACAATACAAGTTATATATTAATGTCGGTTTATGTTTACAGGCCTTAACCTGCCTTAGGGCCTTGGGCCTTCATGAAGCGCCACCATCTCAGTCTTCATGGGTTTCAAATAAAGTAATCATCATGGGGATAACCCGGCCTCTCCTGGACAATTTATGTCTAGTAATAATATCCCCAACATTAGGCCCCAGATTGATTTGAACTTGTTCATGTCAATCCTCAACACTTAGAAAAATTCCTCCCTTTGCACCTTCGCATAGATCTTTGTAAACCGCCGTGACGTCATCCTCCAGACTTGTAGTAAACCGCCGTGACGTCACCTATTCATTAAAACCAAAGATTCCCTTTATTAATGCGCATCCAATAATCGAGGCGACAACCTTGTTATATATCCATTTTTTGGGCTCCTCGATTCCCGCACCCGTCGCTTATCTCTTTGCCTTATAAATAGGGCTGAGGATCCCTTTCCTTTTCCCCCCGTAGCCTATTCATATCTTCTTGCACCTCGCGACACCTCTACACCCGAGTGCCGCCTCCGTCGTTGAGCTTCGCCTCTGCCTCACCGTCGGCTGCTGCATCAACCTGATCGCACTAGAAACACGCGGCGCACCTCCACTGCTTCAACAACTTCGGTAAGTATTTCCATCTTTCCTCTATAGATCCACTTAGGGTCCACACAGGTTCATGGCGTTCTTCTCTTGTTCTTCGTCAGTCCATTCACAACAGACCACAACCTTGATGTGTTCCGTGTGGTAGCTATAATAGACTTTATCTTGGCTATCAAACCAAGCTTTATACGCATAAAAACCGATCTGGACTTTTGTGAACTACTCCAGGACCAACTCTTTTTTAGGTCTAAATCTTTTTCTTTTCCTCACTTGTGGTAGATCCAAAATGCCAATGTGATCTTGTGAAACCTGTTTTTCCTCACGTAGTCATTTTTTGCCTCAGATCTGTACCTTCCTTATCTGCGTAGGCGGTTTATCCTTGTAGAAAATAATCTGTCATATGCCATTAGTCCCCTTGTAAACTGCTCGTCGCTTTACCATATAACTGCATCAGCCTTCGGTTTAACAATTTTACACGCTTGAATTCCTTTTTCTTAACCTGTTGCGCTTTATGCCTTGTCAATCATGAATCGTAAACCGGCAGTAATCTTTTTCCATCTCTTCACTTGCAATGGCCAAACAATTCTATGCCTGTAACTGGGTCCCTTCCTAGGTTATTGAGGAGCAACTGGATGGATGCGTCAAAATTGGCACTTTACCAAAGCGGAGTGAAATCCAGTGGCGAGTCCCCGGTCCAGAAAACCCTCCTGCCCCCAGAGATGGCGAAGTAGTAGTGTTTGTTGATCACATGAGTCGTGGATTTAAACCGCCTGGGTCCAAGTTCTTCCGTGATGTGCTTGCCAATTTCCAGATCCATCCTCAAGCCATTGGACCAAACTCTGTGTCCAATCTTTGCGATTTCAAGTATTTTGTGAAGCATACCTGCAAGAGGAGCCAACTGTTCAGCTATTTTGGGACTTTTTCTATTTGAACCGCCGTACTGAGTTTGTAGACAGGCCCAATACCGAACTGGGCGGCATTTCAATTCAGAACAGAAAAGATGTCAGTTTCCCTCATGCCAAACTCCATAGTCATCCTAAAGAATGGAACCAGACTTGGTTTTATTGTAAAGATACCTCCCCTGATGATGAGAATCCTTTGTCGGGTTACCGTCCTCACTGGCTTACCAACACACATCCACTTCCGCAATGGTTGACTACCAAAGAACGGTCTACATATGCTCCACAGCTCTCCAAGCTTAGAGCCTTTATGGCCAATGGTCTAACAGGAGTTGATTTTGTTCGCTGCTGGATTTCATGGAGTATATTGGCTTTAAGCCGTCGCCCCGGTTTAATGTGTGAGTATACTGGTGACTCGAAAGACTCTCAACGTCATATTGATATTCAGCTGACAGAAGCTGAAGTTACTGAAGCTGTGAAGAAGAAATTGAATGAATCGAAGGTTGTCTGTAGCAGGACTGGGTTAAGTCTGTACTACACTTTGAATAAACCACCAGCTGTAAGCATTGCCTCACCCCTGCTTGTACTTAATCTATGTAATCTACTATAAATTTTGTCAATTCTTTTAACAGGGCGATGACCCGTTTTTTAAGAAGAAATCTCAAGAAAAACTGGTGAAAACCCCTCGACCTAAGATGAAGGTGGTCAAGAGGCCTGCCAAAAAGAAGGCGGTTGAATCCACCGGGCTGAACCTCGATGAAGACCTCAATAATCCAGACTCAGAGGTAGAACTTGACACTCTTGGTTTGCTTTTCATACACCTCATTGACAATGATTATTATCAGGATGACGCTAAAGGCAGCCAGGCTGACGGCGCAGAGGTAATTACTCTTCCCTCCGGTTCAGACACTCTGTCAACACAAAAAATCCATCAAACAATTTGGAAAATAAAATTTTCTCACCCCCTCGCTCGCTTGGACCCAAAATTTCTTTTCAAGAAGTAGCAGCACGAAGCTCGCCGCACAACCTGGCACAACGGCCAATTAGTCACTTTGGCCGGTTTACCAAACACTCCGGTTCAGAAACATCGACCTGAGGTCTCACCCACTTCTGATACTTCTTATCCCAAGGCAGGGTATTTCTGACAACCTCTTAATCCGTTTGATTCAAATTATCAGGGAATGCCTCATTCATCATCTGGCGAGTCGACGGCCACACAACTCCCTCCTCTTAAGACTGTTGCTGGGTAAGTATTTCAACTCAATCTCTTGATGCTTTATACTTACATGTTATACTAACCCTTGCATCTTTTTCCTTTCAGAGCCAAGGCTAGACCCAGCAAGAAGGCTCGGGCGAATAAACCATCTGATGACCATGTGGTTGTTGAACCGGAGCAAACTACAGAATCGGAAGGTCCAAATGCTGACACCATGTTTGATGAACCGCCCCCTCAAGATCATGATTTTAATGAACAAATAGAAGTTGACACAGCAGACCATACTGATAAACCGATGAGCCCGGTCCATACTGATGATGGACCATCTAGTCCGGCTAAGGCTGCTGATATCCCGTCAACTCCAGTGAAGGCTACTGGTGACAAGGAAGATGATGTTATCATCAATGGTGTTGGACACACCTCCCCTGGCAACCCTATTGCATTATCAAAGCATATCGCCAAGGAGGAACGTTCTGCTATGGAGAAAGGCAAATGGAGCACCGATTTATCAAGCTATGCCCACCTCAACGCCCAGGAACACCATTTTGGTTTTTTAAACCGTCTGTACACAAACCGTGACTATGAAGCCGGTTTAGTGAATCTAATGAAAGAGCGTTATGAGGTAATTACATAACCTTTTCTCTCTTAAATCCAATTGTAAATACCAACTCTAGTAGCCCCCAAGGGCCAATTTATGATGGTAATCAAAAACCAGGACTTTGTAATATCTCAACTCTGCATACTTGTCCTCCAATAGTCGATTAATCCTTTAAAAATGAACTGGTACTTTAGCATTGTAATCCTGTAACTTTCACCTGTGTAGTCCTCGAGGGCCGGTTTATCTTTCCAAGGTGAACCGGGACTTTAACCACTGTTACTTTGAGCAGATGTACATTAGCCCCCAAGTGCCAAGAATAATGCCTGCATTACACTTGGGACTTGAATTTTTTTTCTGGTAATGAAGCGAATAGGCATTAGCCCCCAAGTTCAAAGTGCATAACTTGTTATGTGCTTGGTACTTGAAATATATATGGCCTATTGATGATATGTCATTCCTTTATAGGCTGAGCTGAGCAAAAAGGACGCCCAAACCGCTGATCTTCAAGAGAACATCAAATCTCAGCAAGCGGAGGCTTCTAAAGCCAAGGAAGAACTGGCCAATGTCTTAGCAGCCATGGAGAAGCTAAAGGAGTCCTTTAATAAGGAACGGGCGGATGGGACACAGAGAAGGCCGCTTTATCAAAGAGAGCCAAGGACGCAAAAGCAGCCCTTAAACCGGTGGTCGAAGAACTGACCGGTTTAAAGCGGCAAATAAACACTATGACCTCTGCTGTATTTGGTAAGTATCCTCATCTGACATTTTTCAATTCATTTTATCTGACCAGTTACTGGTTTACTAATGCTTGCAATGTCATAGGGACCCGCATTACCCATCTGGGCTCTGACATGCGGATGAAGCTGAAAGCTGCCTATACATTGATAGAGCAGTTATATTCCGGAGCCCAATGGGCTATTTGCACCACTGCTCATAACAAGCCTCCTCCCATGTTGATAAAAGAAACTATTGAGTAGTTGTCAATGTTGCCTGCCCGGTTGGATGAACTTAAAAAATCAGCTACAAGGTCAGGCGCACTGACTGCGCTAATTCGGGCCAAGGCATGGATTCCAGATCTTGAACCGTCAGATATTGGCAAAGGCTATCCCGGCGTGAAGGAAGACGGTTCAGAATTTAACAATGCTGATCTTCGAAGGCTGACAAGGGAAATGCGACCCATAGCGAGCAAATTGGCGGAAGAAACGGATCTGTCTCATTATCAGCCAGTTTGCAATGCTAATCAGAAAAGATATCCTGCACCACCACATGATGTAGAATATCTTGTTCCACCAATTTGTAAGCACACTTGTGCCCCTGACATTGATCCTTCCAACCTTATAAGTGAAGAAGCCGTGTTCCAAGCCTTAACTGGAATCAACTGGGCAACAATTGATTTCCAGCCACTGGGTAGGGAGGAGGAAGATGCACCGACACAAGATGATCCCCAATCTTCAAGCCGTCCTGGTGATGAATCATAAACTGGGGGCTGGTTTAGCCTGTGGCGACCTACCACTCTTGCTGAAACAATTATTCTGTGTGGGCATGAAAACGCCTTGTAATAGTCTAGTTCAAACACTTGTCTGCTATGCCGTCGAGCATACTTATTTTGCTTGATACTGATAACTCGCCATGCTTTTGGGACCTATTATATGCATAATCCGCAGTGGCTGTATTTTAACTTGTTCCTGCATACAAGAGATTGAAAGTGTCCTGGAGGTTTACCGCTGGATGGGTCATGATGCCCAAATATATAGCCTAGGTGTAGAGCCAAGGCTGTATTTAAAAACAACCAGATATAAAATAGATGATACCCGTTACCTTATTGGTTGACCAACGGTTGTTATAATAAGGGTGATAACACCAATCTGGAGTATTGATGACTCCTTCCATGTTTGCCAGTTGACGATAAAACCGTACCGGGTTATGATAAACACCGGTTTTATCCATATAATACTGGTGACTTGTAGTCAAAACCAGACCGGATCAATAAGCGTCGGATTATAGCTGATCATGTACTGACAACTTAGCGTTGTAAGCCACACCGGGTTCTAATAAACGTCGGTTTATCAGGAAATATTTATGAATCTTATCAAAGGAGAAAAAACTTTGCAGAAAACACAAGAAGAATATGCAAGGCTTTTCATGGGCTGCCATGCCCTAAATCGAGGCTTTTCATGGGCTGCCAGGTGTAACGCCCTCGATGCGGCTATATCTCCCACGTGTCGAAGCACGACTTAGAGGCATAACCGCATTGAAAGCAATGTCGCAAGTGAGGTAATCATCACACAACCCATGTAATACATAAGGGAAAGAGATACATAGTTGGCTTACAATCGCCACTTCACACAATTACATGAATAAAGAATTACATCATCCAAATACAATCAAGGTCCGACTACGGAACCAAAATAAAAGAAGAACCCCAAATGCGACACGGTCCCCGATCGGCCCCAACTGGGCTCCACTACTGATCAACTAGAACGAAACAACACAAAGGACAAGATTTTCATCGAGCTCCTCTATGAGCTTGGTTGCGTCATCTGCACGGTTCAACGGCACCTGCAAGCTGGTTTGGAAGTATCTGTGAGTCACGGGGACTCAGCAATCTCGCACCCTCGCGATCAAGACTATTTAAGCTTATGGGTAAGGTAAAAGGTATGAGGTGGAGCTGCAGCAAGCGACTAGCATATATGGTGGCTAACATACGCAAATGAGAGCGAGACAAGAAGGCAAAGCACGGTCGATAAAAGTATGATCAAGAAGTGATCCTAGAACAAGCTACATCAAGCATAACTCCAACACCGTGTTCACTTCCCGGACTCCGCCGGAAAGAGACCATCACGGTTACACACGCAGTTGATTCATTTTAATTAAGTTAAGGTTCAAGTTATCTACAACTGGACATTAACAAATTCCCATCTGCCCATAACCACGGGCACGGCTTTCGAAAGTTCAAATCCCTGCAGGGGTGTCCCAACTTAGCCCATGACAAGCTCTCACGGTCAATGAAGGAATAGACCTCCTCCCGAGACATTCCGATCAGGCTCGGTATCCCGGTTCTACAAGACATCCTCGACAATGGTAAAACAAGTCCAGCAAGACCACCCGCTGTGCCGACAAATCCCGATAGGAGCTGCACATATCTCGTTGTCAGGGCACACCGGATAAGCTAAGCGTACAGGAGCCGACGTAACCCAAGTTGCCAAGGGATGGCCCTGCACGGTGCTCTGGTTTGGACCAACACTCAGAGGAGCACTGGCTCGGAGGGGTTAAAATAAGATGACCCTTGGGCTGGCCTAACCCAAGGGAAAAAGAGGCTAGGTGGCAAATGGTAAAACCAAGGTTGGGCCTTGCTGGAGGAGTTTTATTCAAAGCGAACTGTCAAGGGGTTCCCATTATAACCCAACCGCGTAAGGAACGCAAAATCCGGGAACATAACACCGATATGATGGAAACTAGGGCGGCAAGAGTGGAACAAAACACTAGGCATAAGGCCGATCCTTCCACCCTTTACCAAGTATATAGATGCATTAATTAAATAAGATATATTGTGATATCCCAACAAGTAAACATGTTCCAACAAGGAACAACATCTCCATGTTCCAACAAGGAACAAACTTCAATCTTCACCTGCAACTAACAATGCTATAAGAGGGGCTGAGCAAAGCGGTAACATAGCCAAACAACGGTTTGCTAGGACAAGGTGGGTTTGAGGCTTGGTTCAACAATATGGGAGGCATGATAAGCAAGTGGTAGGTATCGCAGCATAGGCATAGCAAAAGAGCGAGCAACTAAGCAAGCAAAGATAGAAGTGATTTCGAGGGTATGATCATCTTGCCTGAGATCCCGCAAGGAAGAAGAACGAGTCCATGAAGAAGACAAACGGACGTAGTCGAACGAATCCTCACAATACGACGTTATCGGAACCAACCCGAAGAAGCAACACCGGAAAGAAGCAAACAATCATGGTGAACAAACATCACATAAGCATGGCATGATGCGCAAACAAGTATGATGCATGTCCGGTTTAATGATAAATGGCATGGCAAAATGCACAAGCAATACTACAAATTAAGTGGAGCTCAATATGCAACTCTGTTGCATATTGACGAAACACCACGTGACTTATTAAGTTCGATCTTGTTTATGTACCCAACAATATTAAATTTTGTTAAACATGGCAAGAGGGTGAAGCAAAGAAAACTACCCATCTAGTCAAGTTTAAATGAGGCCGGAAACAACGAACAACAATTTCCGGAAACTCCTCATATGCATATATTAGGTTCGGTACTGTTCTGCGCTAAACACAATTTTTAGGGTTGTTAAACATGCAAAGAGATGCCACCATGTTAAACTATGCAAAATTCTACCCCATTTACATATAAAGATTATTAAATTCTGAGTTACAGTTATTTAGTTATGAATTAAGTCATTTTAGCATGGCATAGGGGCAAATTAAAACAAACAACATTTTAAACATGGATGGAAATGACATATTATGAAACTACACAAAATTCTAAGCAACTTTCATATATAAATCATTTTATTCTGGTGCATAGATGATGAGTTATTATATGCATGAAACAGGAGGGTTTTTCTGTAAAAACTGCTGACTCTGGAAAAAACTAGACAAATTGCAGAATTGAAAAAAAATCAGAGGCGGGCCGAAACACAGAAGGCTGGCCCAACTGGAGGGAAAAGAAAAAAACAAAAGAGGGGTGTGGGTGCCCTCACCATGGGCTTCGGCCCAGTCAGTGCAGCGGGCCGGCTTGCGCTGGCGGAACAGGACCGCGAGGACGCAGCCCACGCGGACGCGGTCAACGGTGATGGGCGATCTCCTCCCGTTCGAAGCAGAGATGGGAACAGGCACGACAGCGGCGGTGGTCCGGCGAGGACGTCGACGGGGCAAGATGAGGACGCCGGGAACGAGCAGATCGGCGCGTGGGGAACTCAGATCCGGCGACGGACGCAGTCAACGCTCGAGGACGAGCGCTGTGGAGCACTGCTCGACCTGAAGCAGAGGAGATGCATGGGAAGCAGGGCATCGATGGTGCGGGCGGCGATGTGACTTGCTCCGGCGGTGTTTGCAGGTCGGGAGGCGCGGGGAGGACCGGGAACGGTGGAGATGCGGTTCCATGGCAGTGATTTCGACCTGCAGAGGGCGACGGAACGATGACCATGGCAGCAGGGGCGTCCTCCTGTTGCTCCTGCTCCTGGCGAGAGAGAGAGAGAAACTGAGATAGCGAGAGAGAGAGAAGGGAACCAGATGAAAGGAAGGGCGCGCTGCGACCTAGAGAGACGAGGCGGCCGGTGGCGGCCATGGGAGCTCGTGCTCCTAGTTGCTGCTCGGGATGGTCTGCTATTTGCTGCTGCTCGCCGGCAGCGGCTGGGTCGTCGACGGGGTCGAGGTGCGCTCCGGCGCCATGGAAGCTACGGGAGAGGTAGGCGCACGGGCAGAGGAGCTCTGGCTCCTGTAGGATTTGGGCGACGGCGGTGGTTGGACGGGAGGGGAAAACGAGGAGAAAGTGGAGGCTCAGCGGAGAGATTGGGTGGAGATGGATCCCGAGGTGGGAGATGCTGGCGGCGGGTGAAGGGACAAGCCTCCTAATTTCTAGGGTTGGGAAATATATATACACCAGGTGGATTAGGTTAGGCGCTACCTCATCCCTACGATCGTAATCGGATGGTCATGAATAAAATAGTTAGGGAGCCCAAATAAGAAAACGATGATGTTTTGTAGATGTTTGGGGATGATCCAGACACAATGGTGGCGACAGTCCGGGTCGGGTCCGGGACAACTTTTCGGACGCGCGCGCGAGGGGGTTTGATGCACTGAGTAGAGAGGGTTTGGTAGGGTCTGACGGTGAGTAGAGGACTGTGCAGAAGGCCTCAGGCTGAGACAAGAGAAGAGAGAAAGGCCCTGCGTCTGTTTCCGGAGACCGAAAACGTCCGACGATTTGACCGACTATATTGCCGCTATAGTTTAACGGTTGAGCTATCAAACGGACTCCGAATGCGATGAAACTTGGCAGGCGGCCTATCTACACCATAAAAAGACCACACGCCAACTTTCATCCCATTCCGAGAACATTTCCGGCCACTTATAAAATAATATTTCGGACATGCCGCGGGCGCATGCAAGTGTGTCTGGGCTCAGAACGGACAACGGACGGAACGAGGAGACCGGGACGGATGCAAGTTTCGAAATCATGATGATGCAATGCACATGATGACATGACAAGATGCAACACGCAAGCAAAAGACATGGCAACAACAGCGAATAACTGGACAACACCTGGCACATCCGTCTCGGGGCGTTACAACACTCCACCACTACAAGAGGATCTCGTCCCGAGATCTAGAATGGCACCGGGGAAAACGGAAAAGAAAGATAAGAGGTAAAACTAAGTTGCTCCTTTGACAAACGAGTGAGACCAAAGAACCTTGAAAAGATTAAGTCATTTCGAGAAAAGAATACAAGGGAGGTGAACGAACTTGAAAACACTCCGTTAGAAAAGAGGAACAAGGAAGAACAAATTCAGGCAGCACTCCGGTTGAAAGGAGATGCAAGGCTTGATAAGGCGAAAAGAACTTGAGCAAAAAGGCACAACACTCCGGTTAAATGAATAAACCAAGAAAAGAACACGATCCTAACAAAACAAGAAGATGGGTTGATGAGAGCAACATCACAATGCCTCCGGAACAAAAGTAAGAATGGAATGGAATGAACGAAGGGGAACACGATCTTGAGAGAGCACACTTACAACAAATACTAGACCGGAGTTGTTGGAAAACCAACAACGAAAAGAATAAGCTTGATATGGACTTATAGAAGACATCTCAAAAATTATGAGGTGAAATTCTGCCACTAACGGAAAACAATGGATTGGATTGATATCAACAAGAATACGAGAAGCTATATCACCGGGAGGATAAAAGAAGAAGTTGGGTCATTTATAAGCACCATAATTAGCAACAATCCTTAGGGAAAGCATTAGGTGAAATATAATCCAAGATAACTTCAATGAAGAGGTTGATAGATTGAGAAGAGCTCATGCTCGAAGGACTTGATGGGTTTAAACTATCTCATACTTGACAACTTGCGAATCATGAAACATGAAGGGACATTGTCAAGAAAGACATAACACCATCTCAAAAGATAAGGGGGAACAATTGCACTCCGGATTGCAAGATGAAGAATGCTTGAGCTCCTTAGAAAAGAATCTTGATGAAAACTTCAAGATGGAATTAAATCCTTTATGAAACATCATGTAGAGCCTCCATGAAGAACTCCGGTAACAAAGGGTAACGACAAGAAAGAGAAGTTGAAAACACAAGGTGAAACCTTGCGATGATTGGAAGAGCTCTGCGACGAGATAAGTTGAAACTTGAAGCTCCGGAAAAGAAAAGATGAATCAAGTGAAACCGAGAATTTGATGAGCCTCTGTAATAAATAATTGAATATACTCGATGAAACAAGAATAAAAATTACAATATTCTTATCCTTCACCCATTAAATTGATGACAAGCAATGGATTTGGCATACTACTTATTCTCGTAGAAAGGATTAAAAGAGATATATCAAAACTTGAGAAGGTCTTCAACGAACCACTGGTAGAATTGAAATAACGAATAAATTGATGAGGAAGAGAAGTCTTGAACGAACCACCGTAAGAATTAAAATGAACGAAGAAAAGATAAGGACAACGCCGGGAAGAATTAGCAAATGAATGAAGAAGCTTGAGAGAATTTAGATACATGAGAATGAAGGGATCACGAACTGATTAGAGATCAGTTGAACGAAGCACCGGTAAAATTTGGAGTATGAGAGCTGAAAGCTGGAATGAATAATTCTGATATGATGGCCTCCAGAGAATCAAACTGAAAAGACTCCTGAATTGCTTCGGATAGGTGAAAAGAAATCTCACATTCGAAAACAATTATGAGAGGATGGTCTCGAACTAGAACCACGAATCCCTGAGAGAACGGATAAGATATGGAGGAAAAACTCTTCTTCGGTCTTCAAATGTTGAGAATGATGACGAGAAACACCACCAAGAATTATTTAAACCCTCCGAAAGAATCAAAAGCGAAGAGGTTGAACCAACGATGAAAAGAATTTGAAAGATCTTGGAGAAATATATTTGAATGATGATAATTCATTCTTACGTCAAACATTGACAAGAAATTTGAGGATATCTCCGGGAAATAAGAAGAGTCAGGTAAGATCCTGGGAAAAGACCTATGGGTTAGGGCCCACTCAAAAGAAACATCGTTGAAGTATTTAAAAGATAGATTGCACCAGTTGAATTACATAGCTCAAAAGAGATAACATCCTCGAAAGAGCTTGAATGAAAGCAGAGTGGAAACACGATTCTTCTAGATATCTTGAGCACTCCAGAACAATTGAGTAGCGAGCGGTGAAAGATTATTAGGTGTACCGTTATGAGAAGGCATTTGAAACGAGGAAAAAGATATGACCAACACCGAAAGCTTGAATTGGTTCCACCGGAGAAGAAAACGAGTGATGAGAGACGAACTTGAAGATCCGTTAGAATCTTCATGAGAATCACCGGATAATAATATTGATAGAAAAAGAATGGAGAGGCTTCACATCAATAAGATGGATACTCGATTAAGAGATCTGAATCCTTGGAGAAAAACAAAGGGAGGGAGGGTGGGAAAAACAAAGACAATTTGAAATGGATGAAATGAACATCATTGAGAAGAACTGATACTAGATCTTGCGAATGTTGAAATGATCGGATCCACTTGAAGAGAAACACACCGATTGAAAAGGATTGACATGACAATCTCAATTATCGAGAAGGATTAGTATTCACATCGGAGTATGAGAACACCGTTTGGGAAAGGGTATGGAATCAACATTTGACTTCGAAGCAACTCGAATACCACATCTCAAAACAAAACAAGGATTGGCTTGCAGAATAATCCGGAACAAACATATGATAGAGATTTCGTCCAAAGTTTTCGTGGTGGGGCCTACACGGGCTCGATCGTACAGCACCATCATGTACAAGGCAGTGCACATGACATATGAAGCGTCCCCGAGTCGGCATAGCCAAGGACTCTTTAAGACACAACGAGACCACTGTAAAACCGACCGTGGATAGGCGGACCACTAGACGTCGAACCCCAATTTCATATCAAACATCTGTCGGAAAGATATCCTAAGAGCTACTTGAATTCCCACTTATGAACTCCCGAAATTTTCCGGTTATGCAATCAGGTGTTGGGGATACAGGGGAAGCATAATATCTCACCCAAAACTAGCAAATCCTACATCCAGCTGTATCCATCCTTCAACACATAACCAAGAAACCTTCGGAAATCGTCTACCTCAACCTTCGAAAAGCATCCGTTATACAAGTTATGGCAATACTCCCGAACTCCCGCCCCAGTACTGGGTGGCGTCGAGGTTATCTCACCAACAACTGCATAAAGGAGATTTTCGATGTCGGCGAACTAAACTCAGGTATTCCAGAACTGCAACGATAAAATTGTGACGACAACACCTCGGAGCTCAACTCCCCGGGACACTGCCACAACCCCTAAATGACAGGAGGCACCAAGAACAATGTTCTCGTCACAAATCAATCGGAACGATTCCAAGATACCCGCGTGATCCTAAAAAAAAATTTAGTGAAATTTGAGAAGAGAAGAGTCAAAACTCTATGTCAGGATGCCTTACCAGAGCGATGAAGGGACTGTGGAGTAAAAAGAATTCCTAAACTCTCCGATATATAATTCCTAAATGACTCAAAACATTTTTCTAGACTCAACAACGGCCGCTAAAAATGATCAAGCAGTGGGGGCTCCTAAGGTCGGGGAAGGCTCTGATTATCAACTTGTAACGCCCTCGATGCGGCTATATCTCCCACGTGTCGAAGCACGACTTAGAGGCATAACCGCATTGAAAGCAATGTCGCAAGTGAGGTAATCATCACACAACCCATGTAATACATAAGGGAAAGAGATACATAGTTGGCTTACAATCGCTACTTCACACAATTACATGAATAAAGCATTACATCATCCAAATACAATCAAGGTCCGACTACGGAACCAAAATAAAAGAAGAACCCCAAATGCGACACGGTCCCCGATCGACCCCAACTGGGCTCCACTACTGATCAACTAGAACGAAACAACACAAAGGACAAGATCTTCATCGAGCTCCTCTGTGAGCTTGGTTGCGTCATCTGCACAGTTCAACGGCACCTGCAAGCTGGTTTGGAAGTATCTGTGAGTCATGGGGACTCAGCAATCTTGCACCCTCGCGATCAAGACTACTTAAGCTTATGGGTAAGGTAAAAGGTATGAGGTGGAGCTGCAGCAAGCGACTAGCATATATGGTGGCTAACATATGCAAATGAGAGCGAGACGAGAAGGCAAAGCACAGTCGATAAAAGTATGATCAAGAAGTGATCCTAGAACAACCTACGTCAAGCATAACTCCAACACCGTGTTCACTTCCCGGACTCCGCCGGAAAGAGACCATCACGGTTACACACGCAATTGATTCATTTTAATTAAGTTAAGGTTCAAGTTATCTACAACCGGACATTAACAAATTCCCATCTGCCCATAACCGCGGGCACGACTTTCGAAAGTTCAAATCCCTTCAGGGGTGTCCCAACTTAGCCCATGACAAGCTCTCACGGTCAACGAAGGAATAGACCTCCTCCCGAGACATTCCGATCAGGCTCGGTATCCCAGTTCTACAAGACATCCTCGACAATGGTAAAACAAGTCCAGCAAGACCACCCGCTGTGCCGAAAAATCCCGATAGGAGCTGCACATATCTCGTTGTCAGGGCACACCGGATAAGCTAAGCGTACAGGAGCCGACGTAACCCAAGTTGCCAAGGGATGGCCCTGCACGGTGCTCTGGTTTGGACCAACACTCAGAGGAGCACTGGCCCGGAGGGGTTAAAATAAGATGACCCTTGGGCTGGCCTAACCCAAGGGAAAAAGAGGCTAGGTGGCAAATGGTAAAACCAAGGTTGGGCCTTGCTGGAGGAGTTTTATTCAAAGCGAACTGTCAAGGGGTTCCCATTATAACCCAACCGCGTAAGGAACGCAAAATCCGGGAACATAACACCGATATGACGGAAACTAGGGCGGCAAGAGTGGAACAAAACAATAGGCATAAGGCCGAGCCTTCCACCCTTTACCAAGTATATAGATGCATTAATTAAATAAGATATATTGTGATATCCCAACAAGTAAACATGTTCCAACAAGGAACAACATCTCCATGTTCCAACAAGGAACAAACTTCAATCTTCACCTGCAACTAACAACGCTACAAGAGGGGCTGAGCAAAGCGGTAACATAACCAAACAACGGTTTGCTAGGACAAGGTGGGTTTGAGGCTTGGTTCAACAATATGGGAGGCATGATAAGCAAGTGGTAGGTATCGCAGCGTAGGCATAGCAAAAGAGCGAGCAACTAAGCAAGCAAAGATAGAAGTGATTTCGAGGGTATGATCATCTTGCCTGAGATCCCGCAAGGAAGAAGAACGAGTCCATGAAGAAGACAAACGGACGTAGTCGAACGAATCCTCACAATACGACGTTATCGGAACCAACCCGAAGAAGCAACACCGGAAAGAAGCAAACAATCATGGTGAACAAACATCACATAAGCATGGCACGATGCGCAAACAAGTATGATGCATGTCCAGTTTAATGATAAATGGCATGGCAAAATGCACAAGCAATACTACAAATTAAGTGGAGCTCAATATGCAACTCCGTTGCATATTGACGAAACACCACGTGACTTATTATGTTCGATCTTGTTTATGTACCCAACAATATTAAATTTTGTTAAACATGGCAAGAGGGTGAAGCAAAGAAAACTACCTATCTAGTCAAGTTTAAATGAGGCCGGAAACAACGAACAACAATTTCCGGAAACTCCTCATATGCATATATTAGGTTCGGTACTGTTCTGCCCTAAACACAATTTTTAGGGTTGTTAAACATGCAAAGAGATGCCACCATGTTAAACTATGCAAAATTCTATCCCATTAACATATAAAGATTATTAAATTCTAAGTTACGGTTATTTAGTTATGAATTAAGTCATTTTAGCATGGCATAGGGGCAAATTAAAACAAACACCATTTTAAACATTTTAAACATGGATGGAAATGACATATTATGAAACCACACAAAATTCTAAGCAACTTTCATATATAAATCATTTTATTCCGGTGCATAGATGATGAGTTATTATATGCACGAAACAGGAGGGTTTTTCTGTAAAAACTGCTGACTTTGGAAAAAATAGACAAATTGCAGAACTGAAAAAAAACAGAGGCGGGACGAAACACCGAAGGCTGGGCCAACCGGAGGGAAAAAACAAAAGAGGGGCGCGGGTGCCCTCACCATGGGCTTCGGCCCAGTCAGTGCAGCGGGCCGGCTTGCGCTGGCGGAACTGGACCGCGAGGACACAGCCCACACGGATGCGGTCAACGGTGACGGGCGATCTCCTCCCGTTCGAAGCAGAGACGGGAACAGGCACGACGGCGGCGGTGGTCCGGCGAGGACGTCGACGGGGCAAGACGAGGAGGCCGGGAACGAGCAGATCGGTGCGTGGGGAACTCGGATCCGGCGACGGACGCAGTCAACGCTCGAGGACGAGCGCTGTGAAGCACTGCTCGACCTGAAGCAGAGGAGATGCACGGGAAGCAGGGCATCGATGGTGCGGGCGGCGATGTGACTTGCTCCAGCGGGGTTTGCAGGTCGGGAGGCGCGGGGAGGACCGGGAACGGTGGAGATGCGGTTCCATGGCGGCGATTTCGACCTGCAAAGGGCGACGGAACGATGAGCATGGCAGCAGGGGAATCCTCCTGTTGCTCCTGCTCCTGGCAAGAGAGAGAGAAACTGAGATAGCGAGAGAGAGAAGGGAACCAGATGAAAGGAAGGGCGCGCTGCGACCTGGAGAGACGAGGCGGCCGGCGGCGGCCATGGGAGCTCGTGCTCCTAGTTGCTGCTCGGGATGGTCTGCTATTTGCTGCTGCTCGCCGGAAGCGGCTGGGTCGACGACGGGGTCGAGGTGCGTCCCGGCGCCATGGAAGCTACGGGAGAGGTAGGCGCACGGGCAGAGGAGCTCTGGCTCCTGTAGGATTTGGGCGACGGCGGTGGTTGGACGGGAGGGGAAAACGAGGAGAAAGTGGAGGCTCAGCGGAGAGATTGGGTGGAGATGGATCCCGAGGTGGGAGATGCTGGCGGCGGGTGAAGGGACAAGCCTCCTAATTTCTAGGGTTGGGCAATATATATACACCAGGTGGATTAGGTTAGGCGCTACCTCATCCCTACGATCTTAATCGGCTGGTCGCGAATAAAATAGTTAGGGAGCCCAAATAAGAAAACGATGACGTTTTGTAGATGTTTGGGGATGATCCGGACACAACGGTGGCGACAGTCCAGGTCGGGTCCGGGACAACTTTTCGAACGCGCGCGCGAGGGGGTTTGATGCACTGAGTAGAGAGGGTTTGGTAGGGTCTGACGGTGAGTAGACGACTGTGCAGAAGGCCTCAGGCTGAGACAAGAGAAGAGAGAAAGGCCCGGCGACTGTTTCCGGAGACCGAAAACGTCCGACGATTTGACCGACTATATTGCCGCTATAGTTTAACGGTTGAGCTATCAAACGAACTCCGAATGCGATGAAACTTGGCAGGCAGCCTATCTACACCATAAAAAGACCACACGCCAACTTTCATCCCATTCCGAGAACATTTTCGACCACTTATAAAATAATATTTCGGACATGCCGCGGGCGCATGCAAGTGTGTCTGGGCTCAGAACGGACAACGGACGGAACGAGGAGACCGGGACGGATGCAAGTTTCGAAAACATGATGATGCAATGCACATGATGACATGACAAGATGCAACACGCAAGCAAAAGACATGGCAACAACAACGAATAACTGGACGACACCTGGCACATCGGTCTCGGGGTGTTACACCAGGCCACTGAGTTAAACCATTTTTCAAAGCCTTTTAAGATGGACCTCAATCTTTAACCATTCATCGTTTTAACTTTGACAAGTTCAGGGTCTATGAGATTGACTTGTCAAACGTTCGACGGGTCATACCAGGTTTACCTGGACGGAGTGGCTTACTTAAAGAGGCAGGATAACCCGGGGTTTTAGGTGAATACACCTGGCTTCCAAGCCTGGCTTGATAGCCTATTGCAAGGGTGCAAACTCTTTGTTCGTTTGGCCTTAAGCCTATGAAGAGGTGTAGCTCTTTGATCTTAAGGCCAATGTTTGAGTTGTGCTGGTGCAACACTCTCTTTGGCCCCACATAATTTCCTTTTGGCCTTAAGCCTATCAAGAGGTGTAGCTATGGTGCGAATACAACCAAGCCCCCTAGTGATTTCCCTTTGGCCTTAAGCCAATCAAGAGGCATAGCTAAGGTTCAAATACGACCAAGCCCCCTAGTGATTTCCTTTTATATGTGTGGCTTTATAAGCCGGATCAGCAGAACTCCGCTTTATGAACAGAAGCCCCCATGTAAACACACATGATGTAAAAACAACAGAGACCCCGATTTAACTGAGGCTCCAGTTTATTATATTGATCATAATATATACATTGTCATAATTATGTACATAAAAAGAGCCTATGGCTCAAGTATAGTAAGGCGGAAGATGAGCTATATTCCACGGCCGCTTGGTCTCCTCCTCCGATTTACGTGAGTCTTTGTGCTCTCGAACATCGATAAGGTAGTATGATCCATTGTGCAAATTTTTGCTTACCACAAAAGGCCCTTCCCAAGGTGGGGATAACTTGTGCATATCAGTCTGATCCTGGATGAGCCGGAGCACCAAATCGCCTTCTTGAAAAGTTCTAGTTTTAACCCGGCGGCTGATAATGTCGCAGATCTTGTTGATAAATCGCCTAACATGCCACCGCAAGATCACGCTCCTCATCTAACAGGTCCAGTGAGTCCTGACGTGCTTTCTCATTATCAGCTTCAACATAATTCGCCACACGAGGCGAATCATGACGGATGTCACTAGGGAGAACCGCCTCTGCTCCATAAACCATGAAGAAAGGCGTGTAAGCCGTAGATATGTTCGGTGTTGTGTTGATACTCCATAACACGGAAGGAAACTCCTCCACCCAACAACACAGCGTCCGCTTTAAAGGAACCATAATCCGGGGTTTGATACCTCTCAAAATCTCTTGATTAGCCCTCTCTGCTTGACCATTAGATTGGGGGTGAGCCACTGATGACATGTCAAGCCGGATGTGCTCACGTAGACAAAATTCTTCCATAGCACCCTTGGACAGACTAGTACCATTATCAGTTATAATGCTGTGTGGAAAACGAAACCGGAATATCACCTTTTTGATTAATTGAACTGATGTGGCCGCGTCACACTTACTGACTGGCTCTGCTTCAACTCACTTGGTAAACTTATCAACCGCCACCAGCAGGTGGGTCTTCTTGTCCATGGACCTATTAAAGGGCCCAATCATATCTAGCCCCCAAGTTGCAAACAGCCAAGTGATTGGAATCATTCTTAATTCTTGAGCCGGAACTTGAGCGCAGCGTGCAAACTTTTGACAACCACCACACCTCTTTACCAAATCCTCAGCATCAGCATGAGCCGTCAACCAATGGAAGCCATGCCGAAATGCCTTAGCCACCAAGGATGTTGAACCGGCGTGGTGACCACAATCTTCTTCGTGGATCTCACGCAAAAAATCACAACCTTCTTGAGGAGACACACAACGCTGAAACGCTCCTGTTACGCTGCAATGATGCAGCTCCCCATTGACAATGGTCATTGATTTGGATCGCCGGATTATCTGCCGGGCCAAGGTTTCATCGTCTGGTAACTCGCCCCGGTTCATGTATGCCAGGTATGGGACCGTCCAATCCGGAATAAAATGAAGAGCCGCCACCAATTGAGCCTCTGGGTCAGGCACAGCCAAATCCTCCTCCGTAGGTATCTTGACTGACGGATTATGCAGCACATCTAGAAAGGTATTGGGTGGCACCGGTTTACGTTAAGAGCCTAAGCAACTTAAAGCTTCTGCCGCTTTATTCTTTCGCCGGTCTATATGGTCAACCTGATAACCCTTGAAATGACCAGCCACTATATCCATCTCTCGTCTATATGCCTCCATGAGTGGATCCTTGGAATCCCAAGTGCCAGATACATGTTGAGCCACCAGGTCCGAGTCACCAAAGCACTTAACCCTGCTTAAATTCATTTCCTTATCCATCCGAAGACCATGGAGCAAGGCCTCATACTCAGTTGCATTGTTAGTACAAGGGAACATTAAACGGAGAACATAACAAAACTTATCACCTCGTGGGGAAGTTAATATGACTCCAGCCCCCGAGCCCTCCAATTGTCTGGACCCATCAAAATGAATAGTCCAATAAGTATTGTCTGGCTTTTCCTCCGGTGTTTGCAACTCTTTCCAATCATTGATGAAGTCCACAAGTGCTTGGGATTTGATTGCTGTGCGAGGCGTATACTTTAACCCATGAGGTCCAAGCTCAATAGCCCATTTAGCAATCTGACCAGTTGCTTCTCTCTTTTGAATGATATCTCCCAAGGGGGCTGAACTGATCACTGTGATAGGATGACCCTGAAAATAATGCTTAAGCTTCCGGCTTGCCATGAAAACCCCATATACTAGCTTCTACAAATGTGGGTATCTCTGTTTGGACTCACTAAGCACCTCGCTGATATAATAAACCGACCATTGAACCAGATACTCTTTCCCAGCCAGCTTGCGCTCCACAACAATATCCACACTAACAGCCCGGGCATTAGCAGCCACATATAGCAATAAGGGCTCTTTATCGACCGGAGCCGCAAGTACAGGTGGCTTGGCTAACTGTCTCTTCAAGTCCTCAAACGCTTTATCACCAGCATCACTCCAGACAAAGTCATCTGTCTTGTTTAGCATCTGATACAAAGGGATAGCTGTCGGTGTCAAAACCGGCGGATCTCGGGTAGGGGGTCCCGAACTATGCGTCTAGGCGGATGGTAACAAGAGGCAGGGGACACAAAGTTTTACCCAGGTTCGGGCCCTCTTGATGGAGGTAAAACCCTACGTCCTGCTTGATTAATATTGATGATATGGGTAATACAAGAGTAGATCTACCACGAGATCAGTGAGGCTAAACCCTAGAAGCTAGCCTATGGTATGATTGTATGTTATTGTTGTGTCCTACGGACTAAAACCCTCCGCTTTATATAGACACCGGAGAGGGTTAGGGTTACACAAGGTCGGTTACAAAGGAGGAGATATCCATATCCGTACTGCCTAGCTTGCCTTCCACGCCAAGTAGAGTCCCCTCCGGACACGAGACGAAGTCTTCAATCTTGTATCTTCATAGTCCAATTGTCTGGCCAAAGGATATAGTCCGGCTGTCCGGAGACCCCCTAATCCAGGACTCCCTCAGTAGCTCCTGAACCAGGCTTCAATGATGATGAGTCCGCCGCGCAGTATTGTCTTCGACATTGCAAGGCAGGTTCCTCCTCCGAATACACCACGGAAGAATTTGAATACAAGGATAGTGTCCGACCCTGCAAAATAGGTTCCACATTCCACCATAGAGAGAATAATACTTCCATAAATCTAATCTGCTGACTTTCCTTGGCAATATGACGTTAGGCCATGGCCCGGTGATTATTCAAACCGTTTCCTTTAACTAGCCCCGCACATAACGCGAGGCAGTTTTTTGACACGTCTTGTCAAAGCAGAGATTGTGCTCCCCTTATTACATGATTCTCATCAATACGGGCGTGGGTAACCCAACCGCACCATCGATTACGGCGCTTGGGGGACAAGTGAGTTTTACCAGGCTAATGGGGGTGCATAGTTTCGTCCGCCCATATAAAGGGATAAGGATCCACCTTTTCATCCACGCTTTCTTCCTCCTTTGCTCATCCATTTTCGCACACTCGAGCTCCAACGCCCAAGTCCGTATTTCCCACCTCGACCTTCTCCAATCATGTTCGGAGCGGGAGGCAGGTGGATGGTCTCCTCCGTCACGGAGGGACACATCAAGAAGCTGAGGAGAGCCAGATACCTGCCCGACGACATCGCGCACCGGTTCCTAGATCGGCAGCTCATCCCCACCCCTAGGCCCCATGAGAGGGTAGTGTTCCTTACCCATTTCCTCCGCGGACTGGGATTCCCTCTCCACCCATTCGTCTGGGGGCTCATGTTCTACTACGGCCTGGATTTCCACGATCTGGCCCCGAACTTCATCCTCAACATCTCGGCATTTATCGTCGTGTGCGAGGCCTTCCTCCGCATCAAGCCCCACTTCGGCTTATGGCTGAAGACCTTCAATGTCAAGCCGAAGGTAGTGGCCAGCCACCAGGCGGAGTGCGGAGGCGCCATGGTGGGCATGATGCCCAACGTTACATGGCTCGAGGGCTCCTTCATGGAGACCATAAAGGGGTGGCAATCGGGGTGGTTCTACATCACCGAGCCGCGTGACCCTGCATGGGCAGCGGCCCCCGAGTTCCAATCTGGCATCCCCACGCGGCTCACCTCCTGGAAAGAGAAGGGCCTGTCCTGGGGTAGTTCGGGAGAGCTGAACGGACTCCAAACATGTATTCAAAACATGGTGAACAAGAAGCTCAAACTTGTCAATGTAGTCCAGGTCAGGCTCATCCGCCGGATCCTCCCGTGTCAACAACGGGCCTTCAACTTGTGGGACTTTGACCCGGCCCAACACCAAACTCTGAACAGGCTCTTTGATACAACACACGAGGATGCCTGGAAGGTGCTATTCAAGGGCGCCGAGGTTCCTCCTCCTACTACCAAGGATCGTGGATTCTGCGTGAAGCGCCAAGCCAGCGCGGTAAGCTGTTTTACCTCTTACAGGATACTTGTTTTTCATAGTTCGACTCTATGCGGGATCTAAGCTCCCGTTCCTTTAATAGGACTGGCAGGAAATGGCTGGACAGATCGACTGTCCGGCTCCCTTGCCCGAAGGCCCAACAAACGCTCTCCTGACGGAGATGCTGACTCCGCTCCTTACAAGGTGCCAGAGAAGACCAAGAAGGCCAACAGAACCCGAAAGAGTTCCCGATGCCAGGTGTTATCGGACTCATTGTCCGATGACTCTGTGGCACACTCCTCCCCCGAAGACGAGGAGGAAGAAGAAGATGCTCCCCCTTTAGTTGGGGGAGACAAGAAAAAGAAGGCCCCCCCAACTGGGGGGGCCGAGGGGTCCAAGAAGGGAAGGACTCTCCTTCCGGACAGCTCCACCGCCGCCGCCGAAGGCGAAGACGAGTGGTTGCCTAGGGCCAAGCCCCTAGGGAGGTTATGAGTACTCGGATACTAGAGTAACTCATAGCATTCCTTTTTCACACTGCTTTCCCAAACGCCGAATATGATTATGCAGGCCGCCACGAGCCCGTATCGATGTATCGTTGGATGGCTCCCTGGGCTCGTCGAATATGGATAGCGATCCACTTCCGACCGCCACCTCCCCTTGCCCTGCGGACGACACCGAGGTGTTGTCTCAAGAGGCACCGGGTCGAGGGGGGATAGTCCTGGAGGCGCCTCAAGGCGACCTTCCGGACTCCAGGAGCCGAGGGGACAAGGCCCCTGAGGGCCCCGAGTTCGACCCTCAGCCGAACACCGCATTGGAACCTCCAGCGGTTCCGGACTCAGGCAGGCGGCCTCCTTCTAAGAGGGGCAAGACGCCTGTGCCGGTGACCTCTGTCCATCCAGAGGCACCAGACAATCTGCTGGGAGCGCTTCGCAGTGCTTCCATCGATGAGGAGCACCGCACTATTATGAGTGCGGTGGTCCAGAAGGTTCAGTCCGCCAAGAGCGGACTGGCTGAAGCCTATGCCAGCCTTCTAACAGGCTTTGAGGTAAGTGTTAAAATATAGGAAAAATATTACCGCATAGACAGTAGCCCCTGATGCTCTGTTCGGTGTTCACAAAGAAAAGCCGAACAGAGGATCAAACAATACCGCAGGAGTCTAATTTAAGTATGTCAATATGCGTATGCAGGCTTCGCTGCTGGCCTCAGCCGCACTGACCGTGGAGGTCGCCACACTGAAGCAGGACCTCGAGGGGTCCAAGAAAGAGCTCGGCCTTGCCAAGAGGCAGCTCGAGGAGAACAAGGGTAAGTAATACCCTGTCTATAGATATGTATATATAAAAGAAGACGCGATTGCAAAATGACAGGATCATCGTATATTTGCCAGGGGCCACGACCGAGGTGGCAACCCTGAAGCAAGCGCTATCCAAGGCCGAAGACAAAGCGGCCAAGGAGCGCACCGAGCGGGAAAGGCAAGAGGCTCGGGTGGGCGAGGTGCAGCAAGAGCTCCAGGCTCTCGTGACGAAGCACGAGGCATTGGAGCTTGACTCGAAGACGCGAGAGTCTGAGCTTGTCGCGGCCCTCGAGAGCGCGAAGAGTGCCAAGGCCGAAGCCCAAAAGGCCCTCCAGGAGATTGACGCGATGAAGAAAATAGCGGCAGGTAAGGCATTCTATATGCAAAGCAAGCATGTGAAAGTAAATTACCTATTACTTACCCGAATCCGGAGCTCTCCAGGAGCATTCGCAGATTTGCCCCGCAGTGTGTCGGATGCCGCATAGTTTTACCAGGCCGAGGAGGGAAGCTCAACGGAGAACCTGTTCTGGTCTTAGTATACTGGGACCGAACACCCGGTGCCTATGAGCGACCAGCTAAAGCAGCTGGTCGAGCTACACAAGGTGGCCGAACAGGCCATGAAGGGCCTTATAGTCCGGCTGTGGCCTGGCGACGCCCTTCCGAACAGCTACTTCGGCCTAGTGAGGCGGCTTGTGGATGCCTGCCCACGGCTGGAAGTCGTCAAGCAGTCCATCTGCATTGAAGGTGCACGCCGGGCTTTCGCCCGTGTGAAGGTGCAATGGGCCAAGCTAGACGCCGTGAAGCTGATCAAGGAAGGACCGCCGCAGGGTAAGGAGCATCGCACCCCGGAAATTTATTATGAGGGTGTCCTGAAGGGTGCCCGTCTTGTAGCGGACGAATGTTCCAAGGATGTAATATTTGAGTAAACTTGCTCGTGTGATCCTGTATGATGAAAACTTGTTTCCTATGCGCTATGCAACGCTTGTTTGAATTTATAATATTACCTTCTGGTTGGCTGTTTATCCAATCTAAGAGATGGCTAGTCCTCGGCTTCTGCCCCCATGTTGCGAGTTCTGGGGTGTTCGGGATAAACCTGAGCACTCTTGTTCCCATGTTTGGGTCCTTCGAGGGAGGTGCTCAGCACAGCGAACAAGGCAACCGGACTAATAATGCTTTATCACTCTCACTTAGCCATAGAATTCTATAATTTTAAATTTCGGCAAAGCCCCTGGTATTCGGAAGGCCGAATTCGGGGCGCGATAGACGCCTTTAAGCCGGACAGGACCGGCTCCTCGCTCTAAGCGGCATAAGTCTTTAGGGACTCGAAACCTCGCCGAACAGCGACCAGTCTCTCGCCTTATCATGACAGTCAGTTTTAGCTTTCTCTACTGAGATGCTTAGCTCAGCAGAACCGTGGCACAATCGCAGTAGTTCTCCTAGCGCTACCTTAGCCGATAGAGCGGAACGTAAGGTACCAAAACATAGGAGCCGGGCAAACCCAACATTTGACCAAAGACATGATTCGGAGCTGATGCATATAATGCTATAAGTTCGGGGTGCCGCACTTGTGAAAGTGTTTGGACTTCTCACACCATATTGTGGGGTACTTAAGCCCCTGGTGTATTGGCCGTACCAAAGTGTATGGTTGCAAGGCGTCATTAATGAACACGTATATATAAAAAAGGAAGAATGCAATAATAGTCTTAATGCTATGCATTGTTTATTCAAAAAGGTGCATTAAAGCAGAATGATACAGATAGTGCGATAAGCAAAAAGTAGGACTATGTCCCTTCCATGGGCAAGCTGAGGAATAGTATTAAAGCAAATATTTCACTCGTTATCGTAATCCACCTAGGAGTTTCGTGGTGTGACGTCGCTTTCTGCCTCCTTGGTTGCTGCATCATGTGTTCGGCAATCATGCTGCCGGACAGGGTTTCCAGAGATTATAGTCCTGAAAGAGAAAAACAATAAATCGGGAAGCCACTAGTGTGGTTTAAGCCGCGTATTGGGGCGTGCCGTAGTTGTGCCCCCCTCCCCGCCTGTGCCCATGGTATTTTTAATGCATAATTATGTATGCGTGGCACGAGTTTCGCCGTTTGGCTTGGGCCGGGGTGGGGGCCACATTCCTACATGAGCTCAGGTCGTGCCAGGCGGTCTAGTTGCCGATTACTCTGAGCGCGCTTGAAGGTGTTCGGGTCTTGAAACGCCGAACTGGTGGATTGCCTTGAGAGGCTGCTTTGCGCTTCTGCTACGAGGGCCGCAGTGTGCTCCTCCGTGCGGAGAGAGCGCTTTGTGTTTCCATTAACTGTGATGACCCCCCGGGGTCCTGGCATCTTGAGCTTGAGGTATGCATAATGCGGTACCGCATTGAATCTCGCAAATGCGGTTCGCCCGAGCAGTGCATGATAGCCACTGCGGAACGGGACTATATCGAAGATTAATTCTTCGCTTCGGAAGTTATCCGGGGATCCGAAGACCACTTCCAGTGTAATTGGGCCTGTGCAATGGGCCTCTACACCTGGAATGACGCCTTTAAAGGTCGTTTTTGTGGGCTTGATCCTTGAGGGGTCTATACCCATTTTGCACACCATGTCCTGGTAAAGCAGGTTCAGGCTGCTGCCGCCATCCATAAGGACTCGAGTGAGGTGAAATCCGTCAATGATTGGGTCTAAGACCAGTGCGGCGACTCCGCCGTGACGGATACTAGTGGGATGGTCCCTGCGATCGAAGCTAATCGGGCAGGAGGACCATGGGTTGAACTTTGGGGCAACTGACTCCAACACATATACGTCCCTGAGCGCATGCTTCCGCTCCCTCTTGGGGATGTGGCTTGCGTATATCATGTTCATCGTTCGCACTTGTGGGGGGAACCTCTTCTGTCCTGCGGTGTTCGGCTACCAGGGCTCCTCTTCATCATCGATGTGTGACCCCTTATCTTTATCTTCGGCAATTAACTTGCCGGCCTGCTTGAACACCCAGCATTCCCTGTTGGTGTGGTTGGCTGGCTTGTCAGGGGTACCGTGTATTTGACACGAGCGATCGAGTATGCGGTCCAAACTGGATGAAACCGGAGTGCTTCTTTTAAATGGCCTTTTCCAGTGACCGGGTTTAGAGCCTTTGAATCCGGCATTGACTGCCGTATCCTCAGTATTATCGCTGTTAATGCGGCGCTTATGTTTGTTGCGACGTGACCTGCTATTGCCGTCCTTGGTATCCGAAGTACCATGGTTTTTTGATATGTTGTTACTGCGAGCCAGCCAGCTGTCTACTCCCACACAAAAGCTGGTCATGAGTGTCGCGAGGGCTGCCATAGATTTCGGCTTTTCCTTTCCAAGGTGCCGGGCAAGCCACTCGTCGCGGATGTTATGCTTGAAGGCTGGTAGGGCCTCTGCATCCGGACAGTCGATGATTTGATTTTTCTTTGTTAGGAACCGTGTCCAGAATTGCCTGGCCGATTCTTCTGGCTGCTGAATTATGTGGCTCAAGTCATCGGCGTCTGGTGGTCGCACATAAGTGCCCTGAAAGTTGTCGAGGAATGAGGCTTCCAGATCTTCCCAATAGCTAATGGACTCTGCTGCCAAGCTGTTAAGCCAATGCCGCGCTGGTCCTTTGAGCTTTAGTGGGAGGTATTTGATGGCGTGTAAGTCATCGCCGCGGGCCATGTGGATGTGGAGGAGGAAATCCTCGATCCATACCGCAGGATCTGTTGTGCTGTCGTATGATTCAATATTTACGGGTTTGAAACCCTCTGGGATTTGATGATCCATTACTTCGTTTGTGAAGCATAGGGGGTGTGTGGCGCCTCTGTATTGCGCTATATCACGATGCAGCTCGAATGGGTCTTGCCCGCTGTATTCGGCCCGACCGGATTGACTTTTATTGTATCCGGCATGATGTTTATCGTCTCGCATAGTGGCGCGCCCTCATGATCCGTAGATCGATCTTGCATGTTTTGCTTTGTCCTCCAATACGTCTCGCAGGTCTGGGTATTTCCCCATGCCTTTTTATTTGAATGGCGTCGGGGTGCAGGCTGAGTTTTTGGCTGGAATGCCTCTCTATCGCGGCCATGAGGTGGCCGATCAGCCGCGTCATATGCTTCTTCCTCCAGTCGGGGTAGCAACCTGCACTTTGGGTAACTCTTGGAGGGGCGCTCGGGTTTATATTCCCCGGCCGCGAGGACTTCAGTCCATCTGTCAGCTAGCAGATCTTGATCAGCTTGAAGTTGCTGCTGCTTTTCCTTAAGGCTATTCGCCGTGGCTATAAGTCGGCGCTTGAAGCGCTCTTGTTCGACGGGATCCTCTGGCACGGTGAATTCAACATCGCCGAGGCTTGCCATCTATCGCTCTCTCAGGAGGGCTGGCTGCTCCATCCTCCTGCTCTAAATCTTGCTGGAGGGGATTGTTGTTATCTTCGGCACTATGCGGAGTGTTATTATCTCCTGTGCCGGTATCACCACTTTTGCTTTGGCGGGACTTAGAGCGGCGCCGCTGACGCCGGTGCTTGGGTTGCTTCTTGGAGGGGTCATCCGCCGCTGTCTCATCGCCATTGCCTTCTTTGGGTGTATCCACCATGTATATATCGTATGATGAGGTGGCTGTCCAGTGCCCTGTGGGCAGTGCTTCCTCTTCGTCTCCTGCATCGTCGTCCATACCGTCGATGTCTTCAGAGTCGAAGTCGAGCATGACGGTTAAGTCATCGACAGTGGCTACTAAGTGGGTGGTGGGTGGGCTGCGAATTTCTTCGTCGTCCGCATCCCAGTCCTGCCGGACATAGTTTGGCCAGGATCCTCCTGACAAGGAGAGAGACCTTAACGTGTTCAGTATGTCGCCAAAGGGCGAGTGCTAAAAAATATCCACGGAGGTAAACTCCATGATCGGAGCCCAATCGGATTCGCTAGGAACGGGCGCAGGCGGTTCGGAGTCCGTGGCCGGAGAGAGATCCGGCAATTTGTCAACACGGCTCTTGTGCAGAGTAAGGTCGATGTTCGGCTCGATCACCGATGAGGGTAAGGCCTCCGTGGCGGCGTCCATCCACCCGTCCATGGACGGCGCAACTAGATCCAAATTGAGGGTCGGAGCGGCTGCCGGTGCGATCTCCTGAACGCTGTAGGATGGTAGAGCTAAATCGTACTCATCATGACCGCGTGACGCACAAGGCAGAGGCTCGAATCCGTCAAAGATCAATTCTCCACAGATATCGGCTGTGTAGCTTAAGCTTCCAAACCTCACCTGATGGCCAGGGGTGTAGCTTTCAATCTGCTCCAGATGGCCAAGCGAATTGGCCCGCAGTGCAAAGCCGTTGAATACAAAAATCTGTCCGGGGAGAAAAGTCTCACCCTGGACTGCATCGCTAACGATGATAGGAGCCATCAAGCCTAACGGCGACGACACAAAGGAACTCTCAATGAAAGCACCAATGTCGGTGTCAAAACCGGTGGATCTCGGGTAGGGGGTCCTGAACTGTCCATCTAGGCGGATGGTAACATGAGGCAGGGGACACGAAGTTTTACCCAGGTTCGGGCCCTCTTGATGGAGGTAAAACCCTACGTCCTGCTTGATTAATATTGATGACATGGGTAATACAAGAGTAGATCTACCACGAGATCAGAGAGGCTAAACCCTATAAGCTAGCCTATGGTATGATTGTATGTTATTTTTGTGACCTACGGACTAAAACCCTCCAGTTTATATAGACACTGGAGAGGGTTAGGGTTACACAAGGTCGGTTACAAAGGAGGAGATATCCATATCTGTACTTCCTAGCTTGCCTTCCACGCCAAGTAGAGTCCCCTCCAGACACGAGACGAAGTCTTCAATCTTGTATCTTCATAGTCCAACAGTCCGGCCAAAGGATATAGTCCGGCTGTCCGGAGACCCCCTAGTCCAGGAGTCCCTCAATAGCCTTCTCCCCAAGGCGACTGATAAACCGGCTCAAGGCTGCAATCCGTCCCGCCAAACGCTGAACATCGTTGATACACGTCGGTTTAGCCAGGGATGTGATAGCTTTGATCTTCTCCGGATTAGCTTCAATGCCCCTGTTAGACACCAGAAAACCCAAGAGCTTGCCTGCCGGTACACCAAAGACACATTTGGCCGGATTAAGCATCATCTTATAAACCCGGAGGTTATCAAAATTTTCCTTCAAGTCATCTATCAATGTTTCCTCCTTTCTGGATTTCACCACAATATCATCCACATAAGCATGAACATTGCACCTGATTTGTTTATGAAGAAAATTCTGGACACAGCGCTGATAAGTCGTCTGGGCACTCTTGAGCCCAAAAGGCATAGATACATAGCAGAAGGCTCCAAAGGGAGTTATGAAAGATGTCTTCTCCTGGTCCTTAATTGCCATTTTGATATGATGATAACCAGAATAAGCATCCAGAAAACACAAACGGTCACAACCTGCCGTAGCATCAATAATTTGATCGATATCAGCTAGACATGATTTGTTGAAGTCTGTGTAGTCCACACACATGCGCCAAGTGTCATTTTTCTTAAGTACCAGCACTGGATTAGCTAGCCACTCAGGGTGAAAGACCTCCACAATAAACCCTGCTACCAAAAGCCGGGCTACCTCTTCACCAATAGCCTTACGCCTCTCCTCGTTGAAGCGGTGAAGAAACTGCCTGACCGGTTTATACTTAGGATCTATGTTAAGAGTGTGCTCAGCGAGTTCCCTTGGTACACCTGGCATGTCAGAAGGTTTCCATGCAAAGATGTCCCGGTTCCCACGGATGAACTCGATGAGCGCGCTTTCCTATTTCGGATCCAGGTTAGAACTGATGCTGAACTGCTTAGATGAATCGCCAGGAACAAAGTCAACCAGCTTAGTCTCCTCAGCCAATTTAAACTTCAGCGCCGGATCATGCTCTATAGTTGGTTTTTTCAGAGAAGTCATATCCGCCAGATCAACATTGTCCTTATAAAAATTCAGCTCCTCTGTGGCACAAACCGACTCAGCATAAGCCGCATCACCTTCTTCACATTCCAAAGCAATCTTTCGGCTCCCATGCACTGTGATGGTCCCCTTATGACCCGACATCTTAAGATGCAAATAAACATAACAAGGCCTTGCCATGAACTTAGCATAAGCCTGCTGTCCGAATAGGGCATGATATGGACTCTTAATTTTCACCACTTCAAAGGTCAACACCATTGATCTTGAATCATGATAATCTCCAAAAGCAACCTCTAGAGCTATCATGCCAACTGGGTATGCCGATTTACCAGGCACCACACCATGAAACACGGTGTTCGACGGTTTAAGATTCTTATCTGTTAACCCCATGTGATGGAAGGTTTCATAGTAAAGGATATTGGTACTGCTTCCTCCATCCATAAGCACCTTGGTAAACTTATACCCCCCAACCTAAGGTGCCACCACCAAGGCCAGATGACCCGATTGTCAACCTGGGGTGGATGATCCTCTGGACTCCATAAGATGGGCTGTTCAGACCAGCGCAGATAACGAGGTACCCTCGGTTCAACGGAGTTCACGACCCTTTTATGAAGCTTCTGATCGCGCTTACATAAGCTAGTGGTGAAGACATGGTACTGCCCACTATTCAACTGCTTCGGATTGCTCTAATAACCCGATTGCTACTGTTGTTGATTCCCCTGATGGTTGTAACCTCCATGGTTGCCCTGACTGCCTTGATTTCCATGTAAGGTTTGGTTGCCTTGGAATCCTGAACCGGAGCTGCCACCTCCATAACCCGGCCCATGGAAACCGCCTCCTGAACCGCCGGGCGGTCCATTGTCGTATTGAAAGAGATTTGAATTTTTCAACTCCCGCATAATGAAACAATCCTTCCAAAGATGCGTAGCTGGCATCTCCTTTGATCCGTGCTTTGGGCAAGGCTGATTTAACAGGCGCTCCACATTGGGGCCTAACCCTCCACCCCGCTGGGGCGGTTTGCCCTTACACCGCTGACCGTTATCCTGGGTGTTGGTGTTAGCCACAAAGTCCAAGCTATTATCCGCCTTGTGTTTACCGTTGTTCCCATGACCTATCGGGTTATGCTGCTGCCCTTTGGTGCTGCCGCTCTTCTTTCCCTTCCCTGTCTTGTCATCATCAGACTCGGGGTCCTTGGTACTATCGGAGTCGGCATACTTCACTAGAGCCGCCATAAGTGTTCCCATGTCATTACAATGGCGTTTGAGCCATCCCAACTTCAGCTTCAAAGGTGCAAACCGACAATTGCCTTCCAATGTTAAAACGGCTATGTCAGCGTTGATTTGGTCTGATGAATGCAAAATCTCCGAAACCCGGCGCACCCAGCGGGTTGTTGATTCTCCTTCCTCCTGGACACAGGAAGCTAAATCCACGATTGACATGGGCTGCTTGCGCATATCTTTGAAATTCTGGACGAAACGGGCCCTTAACTCGGCCCACGACCCAATGGAGTTGGCCGGCAGGTTTTTCAACCTTGTGCGAGCTGTTCCCTCCAACATCATGGTAAAGTATATGGCACACACTGCCTCGTCCACATCCAACATCTCCATTGCCATCTCATAGCTTTCCACCCATGACTCGGGGGATAAATCGGCGGTGTAATTTTGTTGGGTTTCGTAGTAATTTCAAAAAAATTCCTACGCACATGCAAGATCATGTGATGCATAGCAATGAGAGGGGAGAGTGTTGTCTACGTACCCAACGCAGACCGACTGCGGAAGCGCTGACACGACGTAGAGGAAGTAATCGCACGTCTTCACGATCCAACCGATCAAGCACCGAAACTACGGCACCTCCGAGTTCGAGCACACGTTCAGCTCGATGACGAACCCAGGACTCCGATCCAGCAAAGTGTCGGGGAAGAGTTTCGTTAGCACGACGGCGTGGTGACGATCTTGATGAACTATAGCAGCAGGGCTTCGCCTAAACTCCGCTACAGTATTATCGAGGAATATGGTGGCAGGGGGCACCGCACACGGCTAAGGAATAGATCACGTGGATCAACTTGTGTGTCTAGAGGTGCCCCCTGCCTCCGTATATAAAGGAGCCAAGGGGGAGAGATGCGCCGGCCAGGAGGAGGGCGCAGGAGGAGTCCTACTCCTACCGGGAGTAGGACTGCCCCCCCCCCCAATCCTATTCCAACTAGGATTCCCAAGGGGGAAAGAGGGAGAGGGGTGGCCGGCCACCTCTCCTAGTCCTAATAGGACTAGGGGAAGGGGGGAGGCGCGCAGCCCTTATGGGCAGCCCTTTCACCTTTCCACTAAAGCCCAATAAGGCCCATATGGCTCCCGGGGGGTTCTGGTAACCTCCCGGTAACCCGGTAAAATCCCGATTTCACCCGGAACACTTCCGATATCCAAACATAGGCTTCCAATATATCAATCTTTATGTCTCGACCATTTCGAGACTCCTCGTCATGTCCGTGATCACATCCGGGACTCCGAACAACCTTCGGTACATCAAAATGCATAAACTCATAATATAACTGTCATCGTAACCTTAAGCGTGCAGACCCTACGAGTTCGAGAACAATGTAGACATGACCGAGACACGTCTCCGGTCAATAACCAATAGCGGGACCTGGATGCCCATATTGGCTCCTACATATTCTACGAAGATCTTTATCGGTCAGACCGCATAACAACATACGTTGTTCCCTTTGTCATTGGTATGTTACTTGCCCGAGATTCGATCGTCGGTATCCAATACCTAGTTCAATCTCGTTACCGGCAAGTCTCTTTACTCGTTCCGTAATACATTATCTCACAACTAACATATTAGTTGTAATGCTTGCAAGGCTTATGTGATGTGTATTACCGAGAGGGCCCAGAGATACCTCTCCAACAATCGGAGTGACAAATCCTAATCTCGAAATACGCCAACCCAACATCTACCTTTGGAGACACCTGTAATGCTCCTTTATAATCACCCAGTTACGTTGTGACGTTTGGTAGCACCCAAAGTGTTCCTCCGGCAAACGGGAGTTGCATAATCTCATAGTCATAGGAACATGTATAAGTCATGAAGAAAGCAATAGCAACATACTAAACGATCGGGTGCTAAGCTAATGGAATGGGTCATGTCAATCAGATCATTCAACTAATGATGTGACCTCGTTAATCAAATAACAACTCATTGTTCATGGTCAGGAAACATAACCATCTTTGATTAACGAGCTAGTCAAGTAGAGGCATACTAGTGACACTTTGTTTGTCTATGTATTCACACATGTATTATGTTTCCGGTTAATACAATTCTAGCATGAATAATAAACATTTATCATGATTATAAGGAAATAAATAATAACTTTATTATTGCCTCTAGGGCATATTTCCTTCAGTCTCCCACTTGCACTAGAGTCAATAATCTAGATTACACTGTAATGATTCTAACACCCATGGAGCCTTGGTGCTGATCATGTTTTGCTCGTGGAAGAGGCTTAGTCAACGGGTCTGCAACATTCAGATCCGTATGTATCTTGCAAATCTCTGTCTCCCACCTGGACTAGATCCCGGATGGAGTTGAAGCGTCTCTTGATGTGTTTGGTCCTTTTGTGAAATCTGGATTCCTTTGCCAAGGCAATTGCACCAGTATTGTCACAAAAGATTTTCATTGGACCCGTTGCATTAGGTATGACACCTAGATCGGATATGAACTCCTTCATCCAGACTCCTTCGTTCGCTGCTTCCGAAGCAGCTATGTACTCTGCTTCACATGTAGATCCCGCTACGACGCTTTGTTTAGAACTGCACCAACTGACAGCTCCACCGTTTAATGTAAACACGTATCCGGTTTGCGATTTAGAATCGTCCAGATCAGTGTCAAAGCTTGCATCAACGTAACCTTTTATGGTGAGCTCTTTGTCACCTCCATATACGAGAAACATATCCTTAGTCCTTTTCAGGTATTTCAGGATGTTCTTGACCGCTGTCCAGTGATCCACTCCTGGATTACTTTGGTACCTCCCTGCTACACTTATAGCAAGGCACACATCAGGTCTGGTATACAGCATTGCATACATGATAGATCCTATGGCTGATGCATAGGGAACATCTTTCATATTCTCTCTATCTTCTGCAGTGGTCGGGCATTGAGTCTTACTCAACTTCACACCTTGTAACACAGGCAAGAACCCTTTCTTTGCTTGATCCATTTTGAACTTCTTCAAAATTTTGTCAAGGTATGTGCTTTGTGAAAGTCCAATTAAGCGTCTTGATCTATCTCTATAGATCTTAATGCCTAATATGTAAGCAGCTTCACCGAGGTCTTTCATTGAAAAACTTTTATTCAAGTATCTTTTATGCTATCCAGAAATTCTATATCATTTCCAATCAGCAATATGTCATCTACATATAATATCAGAAATGCTACAGAGCTCCCACTCACTTTCTTGTAAATACAGGCTTCTCCGAAAGTCTGTATAAAACCAAATGCTTTGATCACACTATCAAAACGTTTATTCCAACTCCGAGAGGCTTGCACCAGTCCATAAATGGATCGCTGGAGCTTGCACACTTTGTTAGCTCCCTTTGGATCGACAAAACCTTCTGGTTGCATCATATACAACTCTTCTTCCAGAAATCCATTCAGGAATGCAGTTTTGACATCCATTTGCCAAATTTCATAATCATAAAATGCGGCAATCGCTAACATGATTCGGACGGACTTAAGCATCGCTACGGGTGAGAAGGTCTCATCGTAGTCAATCCCTTGAACTTGCCGAAAACCTTTTGCGACAAGTCGAGCTTTGTAGACAGTAACATTACCATCAGCGTCAGTCTTCTTCTTAAAGATCCATTTATTCTCAATTGCTTGTCGATCATCGGGCAAGTCAACCAAAGTCCATACTTTGTTTTCATACATGGATCCCATCTCAGATTTCATGGCTTCAAGCCACTTTGCGGAATCTGGGCTCACCATCGCTTCTTCATGGTTCGTAGGTTCATCATGATCTAGTAGCATGACTTCCAGAACAGGATTACCGTACCACTCTGGTGCGGATCTTACTCTGGTTGATCTACGAGGTTCAGTAGTATCTTGATCTGAAGTTTCATGATCATTATCATTGGCTTCCTCACTAACTGGTGTAGGTGTCACTAAAACAGTTTTCTGTGATGAACTACTTTCCAGTAAGGGAGTAGGTACAGTTACCTCATCAAGTTCTACTTTCCTCCCACTCACTTCTTTCGAGAGAAACTCCTTCTCTAGAAAGGATCCATTCTTAGCAACGAATGTCTTGCCTTCGGATCTGTGATAGAAGGTGTACCCAACAGTTTCCTTTGGGTATCCTATGAAGACACATTTCTCCGATTTGGGTTCGAGCTTATCAGGTTGAAGCTTTTTCACATAAGCATCGCAGCCCCAAACTTTAAGAAACGACAACTTTGGTTTCTTGCCAAACCACAGTTCATAAGGCGTCGTCTCAACGGATTTTGATGGTGCCCTATTTAACGTGAATGCAGCCGTCTCTAGTGCATAACCCCAAAACGATAGCGATAAATCAGTAAGAGACATCATAGATCGCACCATATCTAGTAAAGTACGATTACGACGTTCGGACACACCATTACGCTGTGGTGTTCCGGGTGGCGTGAGTTGCGAAACTATTCCACAGTTTTTCAAATGTACACCAAACTCGTCACTCAAATATTCTCCTCCACGATCAGATCGTAGAAACTTTATTTTCTTGTTACGATGATTTTCAACTTCACTCTGAAATTCTTTGAACTTTTCAAATGTTTCAGACTTATGTTTCATTAAGTAGATATATCCATATCTGCTTAAATCATTTGTGAAGGTGAGAAAATAACGATATCCGCCACGAGCCTCAATATTCATCGGACCACATACATCGGTATGTATGATTTCCAACAAATCTGTTGCTCTCTCCTTAGTACCGGAGAACGGTGTTTTAGTCATCTTGCCCATGAGGCATGGTTCGCAAGTACCAAGTGATTCATAATCAAGTGGTTCCAAAAGTCCATCAGTATGGAGTTTCTTCATGCGCTTTACACCGATATGACCTAAACGACAGTGCCACAAATAAGTTGCACTTTCATTATCAACTCTGCATCTTTTGGCTTCAACACTATGAATATGTGTATTACTACTATCGAGATTCAATAAAAACAGACCACTCTTCAAGGGTGCATGACCATAAAAGATATTACTCATATAAATAGAACAACCATTATTCTCTGATTTAAATGAATAACCGTCTCACATTAAACAAGATCTAGATATAATGTTCATGCTCAACGCTGGCACCAAATAACAATTATTTAGGTCTAATATTAATCCTGAAGGTAGATGTAGAGGTAGCGTGCCGACCGCGATCACATCGACTTTGGAACCGTTTCCCACGCGCATCGTCACCTCGTCTTTTGCCAGTGCCCGCTTATTCCGTAGTCCCTGTTTCGAGTTGCAAATATTAGCAACAGAACCAGTATCTAATACCCAGGTGCTACTGCGAGCTCTAGTAAGGTACACATCAATAACATGTATATCACATATACCTTTGTTCACCTTGCCATCCTTCTTATCCGCCAAATACTTGGGGCAGTTCCGCTTCCAGTGACCAGTCTGCTTGTAGTAGAAGCACTCAGTTTCAGGCTTAGGTCCAGACTTGGGTTTCTTCTCCTGAGCAGCAACTTGCTTGCTGTTCTTCTTGAAGTTCCCCTTCTTCTTCCCTTTGCCCTTTTTCTTGAAACTAGTGGTCTTGTTAACCATCAACACTTGATGCTCCTTCTTGATTTCTACCTCCGCAGCTTTCAGCATTGCGAAGAGCTCGGGAATAGTCTTGTTCATCCCTTGCATATTATAGTTCATCACGAAGCTCTTGTAGCTTGGTGGCAGTGATTGGAGAATTCTGTCAATGACGCAATCATCCGGAAGATTAACTCCCAATTGAATCAAGTGATTATTATACCCAGACATTTTGAGTATATGCTCACTGACAGAACTGTTCTCCTCCATCTTGCAGCTATAGAACTTATTGGAGACTTCACATCTCTCAATCCGGGCATTTGCTTGAAATATTAACTTCAACTCCTGGAACATCTCATATGCTCCATGACGTTCAAAACGTCGTTGAAGTCCCGGTTCTAAGCCGTAAAGCATGGCGCACTGAACTATCGAGTAGTCATCAGCTTTGCTCTGCGAGACGTTCATAACATCTGGTGTTGCTCCAGCAGCAGGCCTGGCACCCAGCGGTGCTTCCAGGACGTAATTCTTCTGAGCAGCAATGAGGATAATCCTCAAGTTACGGACCCAGTCCGTGTAATTGCTACCATCATCTTTCAACTTTGCTTTCTCAAGGAACGCATTAAAATTCAACGGAACAACAGCACGAGCCATCTATCTACAATCAACATAAACAAGCAAGATACTATCAGGGACTAAGTTCATGATAAATTTAAGTTCAATTAATCATATTACTAAAGAACTCCCACTTAGATAGACATCCCTCTAATCTTCTAAGTGATTACGTGATCCAAATCAACTAAACCATAACCGATCATCACGTGAGATGGAGTAGTTTTCAATGGTGAACATCTTTTATGTTGATCATATCTACTATATGATTCACGCTCGACCTTTCGGTCTCCGTGTTCCGAGGCCATATCTGCATATGCTAGGCTCGTCAAGTTTAACCTGAGTATTCTTCTTGTGCAAAAACTGGCTTGCACCCGTTGTAGATGGACGTAGAGCTTATCACACCCGATCATCACGTGGTGTCTGGGCACGACGAACTTTGGCAACGGTGCATACTCAGGGAGAACACTTCTTGATAATTTTAGTGAGAGATCATCTTATAATGCTACCGTCAATCAAAGCAAGATAAGATGCATAAAAAGATAAACATCACATGCAATCAATTTAAGTGATATGATATGGCCATCATCATCTTGTGCTTGTGATCTCCATCTCCGAAGCACCGTCATGATCACCATCGTCACCGGCGCGATACCTTGATCTCCATCGTAGCATCGTTGTCGTCTCGCCAATCTTATGCTTCCACGACTATCACTACCGTTTAGTAATAAAGTAAAGCATTACATCGCGATTGCATTGCATACAATAAAGCGACAACCATATGGCTCCTGCCAGTTGCCGATAACTCGGTTACAAAACATGATCATCTCATACAATAAAATTCAGCATCATGCCTTGACCACATCACATCACAACATGTCCTGCAAAAACAAGTTAGACGTCCTCTACTTTGTTGTTGCAAGTTTTACGTGGCTGCTACGGGCTTAAGTAAGAACCAATCTCACCTACGCATCAAAACCACAACGATAGTTTGTCAAATAGACTCCGTTTTAACCTTCGCAAGGACCGGGCGTAGCCATACTTGGTTCAACTAAAGTTGGAGAGACAGTCGCCTGCAAGCCACCTGTGTGCAAAGCACGTCGGGGGAACCGGTCTCGCCTAAGCGTACGCGTAAGGTTGGTCCGGGTCGTCTCATCCAACAATACCGCCGAACCAAAGTATGACATGCTGGTAGGCAGTATGACTTATATCGCCCACAACTCACTTGTGTTCTACTCGTGCATATAACATCAACATAAATAACCTGGCTCGGAAGGCACTGTTGGGTTTCGTAGTAATTTCAAAAAATTTCCTACGCACACGCAAGATCATGTGATGCATAGCAACGAGAGGGGAGAGTGTTGTCTACGTACCCAACGCAGACCGACTGCGGAAGCGCTGACACGACGTAGAGGAAGTAGTCGCACGTCTTCACGATCCAACCAATCAAGCACCGAAACTACGGCACCTCCGAGTTCGAGCACACGTTCAGCTCGATAAGGATCCCCGGACTCCGATCCAGCAAAGTGTCGGGGAAGATTTCCGTCAGCACGATGGCGTGGTGACGATCTTGATTAACTACAGCAGCAGGGCTTCGCCTAAACTCCGCTACAGTATTATCGAGGAATATGGTGGTAGGGGGCACCGCACACGGCTAAGGAATAGATCACGTGGATCAACTTGTGTGTCTAGAGGTGCCCCCTTCCTCCGTATATAAAGGAGCCAAGGGGGAGAGGTGCGCCGGCCAGGAGGCGGGCGCAGGAGGAGTCCTACTCCTACCGGGAGTAGGACTCCCCCCCCCCAATCCTATTCCAACTAGGATTCCCAAGGGGGAAAGAGGGAGAGGGGTGGCCGGCCACCTCTCCTAGTCCTAATAGGACTAGGGGAAGGGGGGAGGCACGCAGCCCTTATGGGCAGCCCTTTCACCTTTCCACTAAAGCCCAATAAGGCCCATATGGCTCCCGGGGGGTTCCGGTAACCTCCCGGTAACCCGGTAAAATCCCGATTTCACCCGGAACACTTCCGATATCCAAACATAGGATTCAATATATCAATCTTTACGTCTCGACCATTTCGAGACTCCTCGTCATGTCCGTGATCACATCCGGGACTCCGAACAACCTTCGGTACATCAAAATGCATAAACTCATAATATAACTATCATCGTAACCTTAAGCGTGCGGACCCTACGGGTTCGAGAACAATGTAGACATGACCGAGACACGTCTCCAGTCAATAACCAATAGCGGGACCTAGATGCCCATATTGGCTCCTACATATTCTACGAAGATCTTTATCGGTCAGACCGCATAACAACATACGTTGTTCCCTTTGTCATCGGTATGTTACTTGCCCGAGATTCGATCGTCGGTATCCAATACCTAGTTCAATCTCGTTACCGGCAAGTCTCTTTACTTGTTCCATAATACATTATCTCACAACTAACATATTAGTTGTAATGCTTGCAAGGCTTATGTGATGTGTATTACCGAGAGGGCCCAGAGATACCTCTCCGACAATCGGAGTGACAAATCCTAATCTCGAAATACGCCAACCCAACATCTACCTTTGGAGACACCTGTAATGCTCCTTTATAATCACCCAGTTACGTTGTGACGTTTGGTAGCACCCAAAGTGTTCCTCCAGCAAACGGGAGTTGCATAATCTCATAGTCATAGGAACATGTATAAGTCATGAAGAAAGCAATAGCAACATACTAAACGATCGGGTGCTAAGCTAATGGAATGGGTCATGTCAATCAGATCATTCAACTAATGATGTGACCTCATTAATCAAATAACAACTCATTGTTCATGGTCAGGAAACATAACCATCTTTGATTAACGAGCTAGTCAAGTAGAGGCATACTAGTGACACTTTGTTTGTCTATGTATTCACACATGTATTATGTTTCCGGTTAATACAATTCCAGCATGAATAATAAACATTTATCATGATTATAAGGAAATAAATAATAACTTTATTATTGCCTCTAGGGCATATTTCCTTCAAATTTGGCACCTTGCGCGGGCATTTGAAATCCTTAGGTAGCCGTACATTGCGTAGTGCTGGGACAAGACATGGTACTCCCAAAGAACTGGAGGTAACCCTTGGCTCCACCAACGTTGTTGGACGAACCGGAGTGAGCTGACGAACCACAGTGAGTTGACGAACCGGAGCATCGTGCTGCGTCGTAACTCCGCTTCTCGACGTGCCCTAGCGTGATCCACTACATCCTGAGCATTGCCACCGCCACCCGTTGGGTTATGGCCACGGGGCGGATTACGATTCCGCGCACTGCTTGATACAGTCGGTTCATCGATATGCCTGCTGTAGCTCCAGCTCGGGCAGGGAGTAGAATGAATCCTTTCGCGGCTATATGAATAAGCCTGCTGCTGAGTCAAGGCTGTCTGAAGGAGTTCCCTAGCCCGTCGTGTCTCAACTGCTACCGGGGACTCACCATCAATCGGGAGAGCCGCCAGTCGTGAAGCGGCAGCAACGATGTTATCCAACGGATTAGAGTAATGACCCAGAGGCGTAGAGACATGTCGTGATGGGACATTGTTTTGACGAGGCTGAGGCGGCAGATCCATCGCGCACGGCTGAACCGGTGCCCCGGTCCCAGGCGCCTCCGCCCGGTCTTCCACTGGCTGGTTGCTGGTGCCTGCTCCTGGCGTGTTAAAGAGATTTCTTGCCTCAAAAACTGGCGGAAGGTGTGACCGGTATCTTCTCCTCATGACATCATCTGACACACTATGATCCAGCATAAGCCGATAAGCCTGAGCCTCTAACTCGGCCCGCTCTGTAGCCATCCTGGTGTTCTCCGCCGCCAGGTCTGCTTTAGCCTGAGTTATCTGGTCCTTCACCTTTGCAATCTCCGCGTTGTGCTGATCCTGGTTCGCCGCGTCCACCTCTGCTGCCAGCAACGTTGCCAAAGCATCGAACAAATCGGACAAAACCTGGTCCAGAGGCTGCGTAGAGCCCCCTGCTCCTACTGGTGTTTCTCCTGCTGAACCGGAAATCATTGCTGCGGCGGTAGAAGAGTGCTGCACTGACTATGTACCGGCCATGAAGACCACGACCCGACTCGCCGGATCAAGGGGGTCCGGGATACTGTCGCCATCGGAACCACCACTAATCCGGCCATCCTGCAGCTGATACAGTGACTCGGTCTCTCCGGTTGAAGACTCGTCATCAGAATAGACAACGGTTTCGCCACCAGATGCCGATCTATCCTCATATTCCGCTCCATGGATGACAGCTACGAAGGAACGCTTTACGACGGGCTTAACCTGGGTAGATCTTGCACGCTGAGCCGTCTCGATGATGTCGGTGCAGATGTCCGGCTCAGGGCCCGGTTCGCCGATCTTGCCGATGAAGATGTGAATTCCACCAAAGGGGACCCGGTACCCATACTCAACTGAGCCGGCCTCGGGGTTCCATCCTGCATCGTCGATGTAGAGCTTGCCGCGATGACTTTTAGTCATCCGGCCCACAGTGTATCCCTTGAGTCCTTCGAAGCCGCCCTTCAAGAATTCGAAACCATCGTGCGATAGCCCCACGGTGGGCGCCTACTGTCGTGGTTTTGTCACGGCAGATGTCCTCATGAAAGGACTTAGTCGTGGAGCCATCACTACAGGTAAGCTTAAAGGGGTTAAAGCGGACAAGCGACGCAAGATCGGCCCCTTGCGGTGAAGGTAAAAGCCTACGTCCAGTTGTGATGGAATTGCTTGGGTTTCGATGACCAGGGAGCGAATCCGCTTTGCCTGGCTCTCGAGTTGTTGTGTGTTGTCCCTAAACCTCCGCCGGGTCGCCCCTTTATATACATAGCTCGACGCCCTTCGGTTTACAGAATCCCGAGGCCGGATCATAAATGTGTTCGCCTCGGTCTCTATTCCTTATATCTTACAATACAAGTTATATATCAATGTCGGTTTATGTCTACAGGCCTTAACCCACCTTTGGGCCTTGGGCCTTCATGAAGCACCACCATCTCAGTCTTCATGGGTTTCAAATAAAGTAATCATCATGGGGATAACCCGGCCTCTCCTGGCCGGTTTATGTCCAGTAATAATATCCCCAACAGTGGGTATCGTTATTTTCTGACCTTCACATATGATTTGAGCAGATATGGGTATATCTACTTGATGAAACATAAGTCTGAAACATTTGAAAAATTCAAAGAATTTCAGATTGAAGTGCACAATCATCGTAACAAGAAAATAAAGTTTCTATGATCTGATCATGGAGGAGAATATTTGAGTTATGAGTTTGGTCTTCATTTGAAACAATGCGGAATAGTTTCGCAACTCATGTCACCCAGAACGCCACAGCGTAATGGTGTGTCCGAACGTCGTAATAGTACTTTATTAGATATGGTGCGATCTATGATGTCTCTTACTGATTTACCGCTATCGTTTTGGGGTTATGCTTTAGAGACGGCTGCATTCACGTTAAATAGGGACCATCTAGATCCGTTGAGATGACACCTTATGAACTGTGGTTTGGCAAGAAACCCAAGTTGTCGTTTCTTAAAGTTTGGGGCTGCAATGCTTATGTGAAAAAGCTTCAACCTGATAAGCTCGAACCCAAATTGGAGAAATGTGTCTTCATAGGATAGCCAAAGGAGACTGTCGGGTACTCCTTCTATCACAGATCCGAAGGCAAGATATTCGTTGCTAAGAATGGATCCTTTCTAGAGAAGGAGTTTCTCTCGAAAGAAGTGAGTGGGAGGAAAATAGAACTTGATGAGGTAATTGTACCTGCTCCCTTATTGGAAACTAGTTCATCACATAAATCAGTTCCAGTGATTCCTACACCTATTAGTGAGGAAGCTAATGATGATGATCATGAAACTTTTGATCAAGTTACTACCGGACCTCGTAGGTCAACCAGAGTAAGATCCGCACCAGAGTGGTACGGTAATCCTGTTCTGGAAGTCATGTTACTTGACCATGATGAACCTACGAACTATGAGGAAGCGACGATGAGCCCAGATTCCACAAAGTGGCTTGAGGCCATGAAATCTAAGATGGGATCCATGTATGAGAACAAAGTTTGGACTTTGGTTGACTTGCCCGATGATCGGCAAGCCATAAAGAATAAATGGATCTTTAAGAAGAAGGCTGACACTGACGGTAATATTACTGTCTACAAATCTCGACTTGTTGCGAAAGGTTTTTGACAAGTTCAAGGAGTTGACTACGATGAGACCTTCTCACCCGTAGCGATGCTTAAGTCCATCCGAATCATGTTAGCAATTGCTCCATTTTATGATTATGAAATTTGGCAAATGGATGTCAAAACTGCATTCCTTAATGGATATCTTAAATAAGAGTTGTATATGATGCAACCAGAAGGTTTTGTCGATCCAAAAGGTGCTAACAAAGTGTGCAAGCTCCATCGATCCATTTATGGACTGGTGCAAGCATCTCGGAGTTGGAATATACGCTTTGATAGTGTGGTCAAAGCATATGGTTTTATACAGACTTTTGGAGAAGCTTGTATTTACAAGAAAGTGAGTGGGAGCTCTGTAGCATTTCTGATATTATATGTGGATGACATATTGTTGATCGGAAATGATACTGAATTTCTGAATAGCATAAAAGGATACTTGAATAAGAATTTTTCAATGAAAGACCTCGGTGAAGCTGCTTATATATTGGGCATCAAGATCTATAGAGATAGATCAAGACGCTTAATTGGACTTTCACAAAGCACATACCTTGATAAAGTTTTGAAGAAGTTCAAAATGGATCAAGCAAAGAAAGGGTTCTTGTCTGTGTTACAAGGTGTGAAGTTGAGTCAGACTCAATGCCCGACCACTTCAGAAGATAGAGAGAAAATGAAAGTTATTCCCTATGCTTAAGCCATAGGTTCTATCATGTATGCAATGCTGTGTACCAGACCTGGTGTGTGCCTTGCTATTAGTTTAGCAGGGAGGTACCAAAATAATCCAGGACTGGATCACTGGACAACGGTCAAGAACATCCTGAAATACCTGAAAAGGACTAAGGATATGTTTCTCGTTTATGGAGGTGACAAAGAGCTCGTCGTAAACGGTTACGTTGATGCAAGCTTTGACACTGATCCGGATGACTCTAAGTCACAAAACGGATATGTATTTTTATTGAATGGTGGAGCTGTCACTTGGTGCAGTTTCAAGCAGAGCGTCGTGGCGGGATCTGCGTGTGAAGTGGAGTATATAGTTGCTTCGGAAGCAGCAAATGAAGGAGTCTGGATGAAGGAGTTTATATCCAATCTAGCTGTCATACCTAGTGCATCGGGTCCAATGAAAATCTTTTGTGACAATAATGGTGCAATTGCCTTGGCAAAGGAATCCAGATTTCACAAAAGAACCAAGCACATTAAGAGACGCTTCAATTCCATCCGCGATCAAGTCAAGGAGGGAGACATAGAAATTTGCAAGATACATATGGATCTGAATGTTGCAGACCCGTTGACTAAGCCTCTCTCACGAGCAAAACATGATCAACACCAAGACTCCATGGGTGTTAGAATCATTACTACGTAATCTAGATTATTGACTCTAATGCAAGTGGGAGACTGGAGGAAATATGCCCCAGAGGCAATAATAAAGTTGTTATTTATATTTCCTTATATCATCATAAATGTTTATTATTCATGCTAGAATTGTATTAACCGGAAACTTAGTACATGTGTGAATACATAGACAAAGATAGTGTCACTAGTATGCATCTCCTTGACTAGCTCGTTAATCAAAGATGGTTAAGTTTCCTAACCATAGACATCAGTTGTCATTTGATGAACGGGATCACATCATTAGAGAATGATGTGATTGACTTGACCCATCCATTAGGCTAGCACTATGATCGTTTAGTTTATTGCTATTGCTTTCTTCATAACTTATACATGTTCCTATGACTATGAGATTATGCAACTCCCGAATACCGGAGGAACACTTAGTGTGCTATCAAATGTCACACCATAACTGGGTGATTATGAAGATGCTCTATAGGTGTCTCCGATGGTGTTTGTTGAGTTGGCATAGACCGAGATTAGGATTTGTCACTATGATTGTCGGAGAGGTATCTCTGGGGCCTCTCGCTAATGCACATCACTATAAGCCTTGCAAGCAATGTGACTAATGAGTTAGTTACGGGATGATGCATTATGCAACGGGTAAAGAGACTTGCCGGTAACAAGATTGAACTAGGTATGATGATACCGACGATCGAATCTCGGGAAAGTAACATACCGATGACAAAGGGAACAACGTATGTTGTTATGCGGTTTGACTGATAAAGATCTTCGTAGAATATGTAGGAACCAATATGAGCATCCAGGTTCCGTTGTTGGTTATTGACCAGAAGTGAGTCTCGGTCATGTCTACATAGTTCTCAAAGCCAGAGGGTCCGCACGCTTAACGTTCAATGACGATCGATATTATGAGTTTATGTGTTTTGATGTATCGAAGGTAGTTCAGAGTCCCGGATGTGATCACGGACATGACGAGGAGTCTCAAAATGGTCGAGACATGAAGATTGATATATTGGAAGGTTATGTTTGGACACCGGAATGGTTTCGGATGAGTTCGGGCATTTACCGGAGTACCGGGGGGTTACCGGAACCCCCGGGTGCTTAATGGGCCTACATGGGCTTTAGTGGAAGAGGGAGGAGGCGGCCAAGAGGTGGGGCGCCCCCCCCCCAAGCCCAATCCGAAATGGGAGGGGGGGCCTTTCCTTCTTCTCCTCTTCCCCTTCCTTCCCCCTCCTAGTTGGACTAGGAAAGGGGGAAAACTACTCCTAGTAGGAGTAGGAATCCCCCCCCTTGGGGGCGCACCATGAGGCCGGCCGGCCCCTGATGAAGCTATGTACGTAGGGTAGGGTCATGGACCTGTACAACTTACCCTCCCCAAGGACATCTCTACAAAGAATCGGAAACAGTCGAAGAGAAACCATTAACCACTCGACCGTGGAGATGCACTCACTCGACCACCTTGAAGACACTCGACCACTAGAAGATGAGGAACCCTCCACTCTGCAACGGTCAGGACTTAAACCATAGCATTATGAGCATTTATGACGCTTTACTGTAGATGTTACCAGTAACGCCTTTCCTTTATGAACATTGAATCCTGTGTAGCGGAGGGGAGCTGGGGTCCTGGCGCACTCTATATAAGCCACCCCCTCCTCTGGGACAAGGGTTCGCATCTTTTTGTAAACTCACACACACATATAATCCAGTCGACCGCCACAGGGCACCGAGATGTAGGGCTGTTACTTCCTCCGAGAAGGACCTGAACTCGTAAAACTCGCGTGTACAACTTCTTCATAGCTAGGATCTTTCCTCCTCATACTTGCTCCCCCTTCTACTGTCAGTCTTAGATCCACGACAGTTGGCGCCCACCGTGGGGCAGGTGTCTTAGTGACTTATTAGAGGAGTTGCAATTTTTCCGATCCCCATCATCATGATTCCAGGCGGAGGTTTGGCTGAGGGCCACGAGATCCGTCTCGGCGCGCTCGTGTTTGTCGCCGACGACTCTGCTTGGCTTCAGGAGCCACCACTCGACGTCGACACGCTCCCCACCCGCGGGGCGACGCACTTTCACGCGTGCGTCCGCGGCGTCCTCCTGCGGCAACCGTCGACCCAGTACCAGTCAGCTCCAATGGCTTTCCCCCTCCCTGCGACCCGCCGGAGCAAGCGCACCGGCCGGTCGAGGATTCAACGGTGGGTGAAGCATGCAGCGGCCCGCTAGTCCGCCACCCCTCAAGTCGCGGCGATCGAGCCCGACGAGTCTCTCTACGGCCTGTTCGATCTGTCGACTGGCTCCGTAGAGACTGCATCCGAGTGCGGCAACAATGACTCGGCGGCGGAAGTCCTGGTGGTCAATGGACCACGCGGCCCTCCTGGCTTCGATCGTGAAGACGGAGGCGACGGGAACGGCGATCCGTCGCGCGTTCACGAGGAGTACCGCCCCGAGCCTCTCTCCTCGCAACAGAGAGAAGAACTTCGTCGCCGAAACATGGATGCCCTGCATACTCCTATAGTTGGAGATACACCCGAGGCCCAGACCTTGGAGCAGGCTCGCCTGGCCAATCTGGCTGAGCACACTCGGCTAGAGAACCTCCAGCGCTCACTCGACGATCACGCTCGTCAACGTGCTCTTGAGTCCAGCCGACGCCAACTTTTCCCACCTCCGGCTCAGGTATACCGAACATCGATCCAAAACCTAGCAGCTGCTGCCCGAATAGCAGAGTCGATTCAACCTTCCCAGTTAGAAGCTGGCCGAGGTCTAGCGCAGATCAGGGCCTTGCTCCGGGCAGCAGGAGAGCAGAATAGGGCCGTGTCTCAGTCGCGGGATAGGATCCATAGCAAATCTGTGGTCGCAGATACGGTCCAGTCGGCCCATAGCCCGAGATCGCCCCCGAGGCATGAGGGACGTGGAGAGCGGCGTGATCAGTACAGAAACCAGGAGCAGTATGATCGTAGAGCCGATCGCGATGGTCGCCGTCGAGTGCCCACGCCTCCTCCAAGGAGTGGGTCATACGTGCCGCGACCACATGAAGACAGACACCCTAACAGCGTCGGAAGAGGTATTCCAGTCAACCTCAGGGAGACAGGCTTTGATGCGAGATCTATACTCGTGCAGGGCTTGGTCGACAGAAACAGAGCTCACCGAGATGGTCATGACAGAGGCCCGTAAACCAGCAATAGGGTGCATGTCTCTGGCCCAGAGTGCTTCAGCAGAGCTATCAGAGCTGCAGTGATTCCCCCCAACTTCAGGTTGGCGACTGGAGTCAGTAAGTTCACCGGAGAGTCCAAGCCTGACACCTGGCTCGAAGACTACCGAGTGGCTGTCCAGATTGGTGGCGGCAATGATGAGGTGGCCATGAAACACCTTTCTCTGATGTTGGAGGGCTTGGCTAGAGCGTGGCTGAATCAGTTGGCACCTGGCAGCATCTATACTTGGGAAGATCTCACCCGAGTGTTTGTCAGAACGTTTGAGGGTACTTGCAAATGGCCAGCAGGTTTGACAGAATTACAGTGTTGCATCCAGAAACTGAATGAAACTTTGAGAGATTATATCCAGAGGTGGATCACCCTGCACCACATGGTGGAAGATGTGTCTGATCATCAGGCAATTTGTTCTTTCAAGGAAGGCGTCAGGTACCGGGAGTTGAATCTGAAATTCGGTCGGATAGGAAACATGACTCTGACTCGGATGATGGAAATTGCCACCAAGTATGCCAATGGTGAAGAAGAAGAGCGACTGCGGAGCGGCAAGCACAAAGCAGTCGCCCATGAAACCGGAGGAGGAAACTCCAGTCAGAAACAAAAACGCAAGGCCGAACCAGCTGCTCCGGGTGATGCCTTGGCTGTGGTTCAAGGAAAGTTCAAGGGGAAGCCCAAAGGGCCGTGGAACCCCAAGAAAGTAAAAGATCAAGATGGAAATGACGTGTTGGATCTGCCGTGCCATATCCACACCAAAAAAGACGAAGAAGGTAATTTCATTTACCCAAAGCATACCACTCGACAGTGTTGGCTCCTGGTCCAGCAGTTCCGAGAGAAACAGCCCAAGGAAAAGGAGAAGGAGGCAGACAAGGCTGAGAGTGAAGGAGAAGATGATGATGGTTATCCTCACATGAATTCCACTCTGATGATTTTTGCTGATGTTGAAAACAAGAGTCGATTGAAAGTCATCAACAGAGAAGTGAACATGGTTGCTCTGGCGACACCCAGTTACTTGAAATGGCCGCAGACTGCCATTACGTTCGACCAGTCTGATCATCCAGCACACATCGCCACCCCTGGGAGGCAAGCGCTGGTGGTCGACCCGGTGGTCGAAGGCACTCGACTGACAAAGGTCCTGATGGACGGTGGCAGTGGCCTGAACATTCTGTATGCAAAAACGTTGAAAGGAATGGGCATTCCGATGTCCAGACTCAGTGAAAGCCATATGAGTTTCCATGGGGTCATCCCAGGCAAGAAGGCTGCATCCCTCGGTCAGATTGCACTCGACGTGGTTTTCGGTGATGCCAAAAATTACCGCAAAGAAAAGTTGACGTTTGAAGTCGTGGATTTTCAGAGTGCGTATCATGCAATTCTGGGCAGGCCAGCTTATGCACGATTCATGGCTCGACCTTGTTACGTGTACCTAAAACTGAAGATGCCTGGTCCCAGAGGAGTGATCACTATCTCTGGTAATCGGAAAAAGGCGGAAGAGTGTTTCCAGAAGGGCTCAAAGATCACCGATACCCAGATGACCGTGGTAGAATTGCAAGAATACCAGAAAAATGCAGACCCGAGTGACTTGCTGCGAGCCAAGAAGCCAGCCACGGATTCAGCATTCCAGTCGTCTGGCGAGACGAAGTCTGTTCACATTCACCCGACGGACCCCAATGCAGCTCCGACCCACATTTCAACCACACTCGACTCCAAATAGGAAGAAGCGCTCATCCAGTTCCTCTGTGAGAACTGGGACATCTTTGCATGGAAGCCTTCTGACATGCCAGGTGTTCCCAGGGGACTGGCTGAGCATCGTTTGCGAGTCAACCCGAAAGTGAAACCAGTCAAAGAGCATCTTCGACGGTCCGCCGTCCAGAAAAGAAAAGCAATTGGCAAAGAGGTGACTCGGCTTTTGGCAGCTGAGTTTATCCGAGAGATTTACCACTCCGAGTGGTTAGCCAATGTTGTCATGGTCCCAAAGAAAGATGACTCACTCCGCATGTGCATCGATTTCAAGCATATCAATGGGGCCTGCCCGAAAGATCACTTCCCGCTCCCTCGCATCGATCAGATAGTCGATTCGACTGTGGGGTGCGAGCGTTTGTCCTTTTTGGATGCCTACTCCGGGTACCACCAGATCCGTTTGTATGGACCCGACAAAATAAAGACAGCTTTTATCACCCCGTTTGGGTGCTTCTGCTATGTCACAATGCCATTCGGCTTGAAGAATGCCGGAGCCACATTTATGCGGATGATTCAGAAGTGCCTGCTCACTTAGATCAGACGGAATGTGGAAGCATACATGAATGACATTGTGGTCAAGTCACGTAAAGGTTCCGACCTGCTGACCGACCTCGCTGAAACCTTTGCCAACCTCCGAAGGTATGATATCAAGCTCAATCCATCAAAGTGCATGTTTGGAGTTCCGGGCGGCAAGTTACTCGGTTTTCTTATTTCCGAACGAGGAATCGATGCTAACCCAGAGAAAGTAGGCGCTATACTCCGAATGAAACGCCTTGTGCGTGTGCATGATGTCCAGAAGCTCACGGGTTGCTTGGCCGACCTAAGTCGATTCATTTCTCGCCTCGGTGAAAAGGCGCTGCCTCTTTACCGACTGATAAAGAAATCAGATAAGTTCGAGTGGACTCCAGAAGCTGATACAGCATTCGCAGAGCTAAAAGCCCTGCTTTCCACCCAGCCGGTGCTTGCTGCTCCAGTCAGCAAATAGCCTCTACCGCTTTATATAGCAGCCACTGGACAAGTCGTCAGTATAGTACTTACGGTCGAGCGGGAAGAAGAAGGAAAAGTGTACAAAGTCCAACGCCCAGTTTATTATATTTGTGAAGTCTTGACCCCGTCAAAGCATAGATAACCTCACTATCAGAAGCTTGTCTATGGAATTTACATGACCACGAAGAAGGTTGCACACTACTTCTCAGATCACTCTGTTACAGTTGTCTGCGACACTCCATTGTCAGAGATTCTGCCCAACAGAGATGCAACTGGTCGAGTGGCAAAATGGGCGATTGAGCTCCTTCCCTTGGATATCATGTTTGAGGCAAAGAAAGCTATCAAGTCCCAAGCAATAGCATATTTCCTCGCCGAGTGGATCGAACAGCAACTGCCGACTCAAGTTCACTCTGAGCACTGGACCATGTTCTTTGACGGATCCAAGATGTTGAACGGTTCTGGTGCTGGAGTAGATCTGGTATCCCCCCGAGGAGACAAGCTCATATATGTCCTCCAGATTCACTTTGATTCCTCCAACAATGAAGAAGAATATGAAGCACTCCTGTATGGGTTGCGCATGGCCATCTCACTCGGCGTCCGTCGCCTCATGGTCTATGGCGACTCAGATTTGGTAGTTAATCAAGTGATGAAGGAGTGGGACGTCAGAAGTCCAGCCATGACTGGTTACTGCAACGCGGTGAGAAAGCTTGAGAAGAAGTTCGAGGGGTTAGAACTCCACCACGTCCCCCGATTGAAAAATCAAGCAGCCGATGAATTGGCAAAGATAGGTTCCAAGAGAGAAGCCATTCCTAGCAATGTGTTCTTGGAGCATATTCACACGCCGACAGTTCATGAAGACCCTTTCACTGAAGAGCCCCCGCAACCCAAGAGCGCCACAGATCCGACTGAAGTCGAGGTCCCAGCTGTGGTCGACCTGATCATGGAGGTTCTGGCCATTACTCCCGACTGGACGGTGCCCTACATTGCGTACATCCTCAGGAAAGAGCTCCCAGAGGATGAAGAAGAAGCTCGACAGATCGTTCGTCGATCCAAAGCTTTTACTATGATAAGAGGGCAGCTGTTCAGGGAAAGTGTGACTGGAGTCGGTCAGAAGTGCATAACACCAGAAGAAGGTCGAATGATCCTCAATGACATCCACTCGGGGACCTGTGGTCACCATGCGTCCTCTCAGACCATCGTGGCTAAAGCATACCAAGCTGGATTCTATTGGCCACGAGCAAATGGGATGGCGAAAGATATAGTCGACAGATGTGAAGGCTGTCAATTTTACTCCGATATGTCTCACAAGCCAGCGTCAGCCCTGAAGACCATCCCCCTCATCTGGCCCTTCGCTGTTTGGGGACTGGATATGGTTGGACCGCTGAGAACCGGCAAAAGCGGCTTCACTCACGTGCTTGTTGCAGTCAACAAGTTTACCAAATGGATCGAAGCCAAACCTATCAAGAACCTTGATGCTAGCACCGCTGTCAGTTTTATCAGGGAATTGACATTCAGATATGGAGTCCCACACAGCATCATCACGGACAACGGGTCGAACTTCGATTCCGATGAGTTCAAAGCTTTCTGCGCCTCTCAGGGCACTCGAGTCGACTATGCTTCTGTCGCTCACCCGCAGTCGAACGGACCAGCAGAAAGAGCCAATGGCCTAATTCTCAAAGGACTGAAACCCCGACTGATGTGTGATCTCAAACATGCGGCAGGTGCTTGGGTTGATGAACTTTCGTCAGTTCTGTGGGGCTTAAGGACAACTCCTAATCGGTCGACTGGAAGAACTCCTTTCTTCTTAGTTTATGGAGCCGAAGTTGTTCTGCCAAGTGACTTGCTCCACAATGCACCACGAGTTGAACTCTTCTCTGAAGCGGAAGCAGAGCAGGCCCGACAAGATTCAGTCGATCTCCTAGAGGAGGAAAGAGAGATGGCCTTGATCCGCTCGACCATTTATCAACAAGACCTGCGTCGATTCCATGCCAGGAATGTGAGGGGTCGGGCCTTTCAAGGAGACTTGGTTCTTCGAGTGGATCAGCAGAAACCACACAAGCTCGCTCCAACTTGGGAAGGCCCCTTCATCGTCACCAAAGTTCTCCACAACGGAGCATATCATCTTTACAGTATCAAGCATCAGAAAGACGAGCCACGGGCTTGGAACGTGGATCTGCTCCGCCCCTTTTATACTTAAACACTCGCTCGAATAAAATGTAATAAGCAACACCTTTTGTAATTCGTTTATCAAAGACAAGAGCTTACGGTTCTCTCATTCGATTGTGTTGTTCTTATTTACTTTTGAAATCCCCCAGTGGGTGGGCTTAGTCACGAATCTGTTCCGCCTAAGTTCGAAAAAATCCTACCGAGTGGAGAGCAACCCTCCCACTCGGGGGCTTAGCTGCAGTCGAGCACTCGCCTAAGTTCTCTTACTAAGAGACTTAATGGCAGTCCAGCACTTGCCTAAGTTTGAAAAAATCCTACCGAGTGGAGAGAAACCCTCCCACTCGGGGGCTTAGCTGCAGTCGAGCACTTGCCTAAGTTCTCTTACTAAGAGACTTAACGGCAGTCCAGCACTCGCCTAAGTTTGAAAAAATCCCACCGAGTGGAGAGCAATCCTCCCACTCGGGGGCTTAGCTGCAGTCGAGCACTCGCCTAAGTTCTCTCACTAAGAGACTTAACGGCAGTCGAGCACTCGCCTAAGTTTGAAAAAATCCCACCGAGTGGAGAGCAATCCTCCCACTCGGGGGCTTAGCTGCAGTCGAGCACTCACCTAAGTTCTCTCACTAAGAGACTTAACGGCAGTCCAGCACTCGCCTAAGTTTGAAAAAATCCCACCGAGTGGAGAGCAATCCTCCCACTCGGGGGCTTAGCTGCAGTCCAGCACTCGCCTAAGTTCTCTCACTAAGAGACTTAACGGTAGTCCAGCACTCGCCTAAGTTTGAAAAAATCCCACCAAGTGGAGAACAATCCTCCCACTCGGGGGCTTAGCTGCAGTCGAGCACTCGCCTAAGTTCTCTCACTAAGAGACTTAACGGCAGTCCAGCACTCGCCTAAGTTTGAAAAATCCCACCGAGTGGAGAGCAATCCTCCCACTCGGGGGCTTAGTTGCAGTCGAGCACTCGCCTAAGTTCTCTCACTAAGAGACTTAACGGCAGTCCAGCACTCGCCTAAGTTTGAAAAATCCCATCGAGTGGAGAGCAATCCTCCCACTCAGGGGCTTAGTTGCAGTCGAACACTCGCCTAAGTTCTCTCACTAAGAGACTTAACGGCAGTCCAACACTCGCCTAAGTTTGGAAAAATCCTACCGAGTGGAGAGCAATCCTCCCACTCAGGGGTTTAGCTGCAGTCGAGCACTCGCCTAAGTTCTCTCACTAAGAGGCTTAACGGCAGTCCAGCACTCGCCTAAGTTTGAGACCAATCCCCATCCGCAAGGATGACGAGGTGCAGGTCGACTGCAACCTTCTCCTTCGGAGCTGCGGCACAAATACAACGTCCGCTCCATCCCTATCCGCAAGGACGACGAGGTGCAGGTCTACTGCAACCTTCTCCTTCGGAGCTGCGGCACAAATACAACGTCCGCTCCATCCCTATGCGTAAGGACGATGAAGTGCAGGTCGACTGCAACCTTCTCCTTCGGAGCTGCGGCACAAATACAACGTCCGCTCCATCCCTATCCACAAGGACGACGAGGTGCAGGTCGACTGCAACCTTCTCCTTCGGAGCTGCGGCACAAATACAATGTCCGCTCCATCCCTATCCGCAAGGACGACGAGGTGCAGGTCGACTACAACCTTCTCCTTCGGAGTTGCGGCACAAATACAACGTCCGCTCCATCCCTATCCACAAGGGCGACGAGGTGCAGTGAGCAAAGTCCATCCGGAGGCAAACACAAGCACATTCAGAGATAAGCCAAATTCAAATAAATCCTAAAAGGTTCCAAGCAGCGAATAAAAAGTACTCGGGCACCAAGCCCGAAGGAGTTTAACGGTTACAGAAACCACTCGGCATTCCGAGGCAAATTTAAAGCGTATCCAAGTTTCATAAGATTGTTCACTCGGCCGGAGGAGGGCTGGCAGGCTCCACGAATGAGTCCAGATCGATCCCATCAGCGATCCGAGTGGCGGCAGCAATGAAAGTCTCCATGAAGGACTGGAAGTCGTGCTTTTTGGTGTTAGCAACTTTGATTGCAGCCAGCTTGCCTTCACGAGCCTCCTTGCAATGGACTCGCACCAAGGACAGCGCCACATCAGCACCACACCGGGCGGAGGATTTCTTCCATTCTTGCACTCGGTCAGGGATCTTGTTCAGACGAGTCATCAGAGATTCCCGATCATTCTGAAGCGCCGCCCCCGGCCAAAGCATCGAGTCGATTCGAGAGACAACCTCCTTCAGGCGTGCGAGGTAGCTTGTGGCGCTGGCGATATGAGACTCCAGTCGGAGCACGTTCATCGTAGTTTCGTCGCAGACTGGAGAAGCGATAGGGTCCAGACCAGTCTCGACCCTTCCAGTTTCTTCGTCAAAGTCTTGGCAGAGTTCTGCAGCCAAAAGCCAGTCCATCAACCGAGCAAGACCCAATTGCAAGCATCAACACAGTTGGATTAAAAGAAATACCTTCCAACACGAGATAAAGCTTCTTGGCGAGGGTCCTCAGATAAGCTTCTGTGTCATTCCTCTTGCGGATCACAGACTCCAACTTTTCGGTCAGGACAACCTTGTCCTTCTTCAGGCTGGTCACTTCGCGGTTAGCTTCATTAAGACAAGATTTCAGTCTATTCACCTCTCCTTCAAGCGTTCCGACTGAAGCAAGCTTCTTGTCTGCGAGAGCAGTTTTGTCTTGGGCTGCTTTTTGCACGGCGGCGAGGTCTGAGTCCTTCTTGTCCAGAGCCAACTTCATTTTCTCTGCAAAATAAATAATCGAATCAAAGAAGAGATCAAAGAGATATATTGAAATTCAGTCGGCAGTCAGTTACCTTCCATACCAGCGGCCTCGTCTTGAGCTTTTTTCAGATTTTGCTGAGCCAATTCCAAGTCTAAGTTGAGTTGCCTCTGCTTCTCTTTGAGTTCGGAAAACTTGGAGATAAGAGTACAAGACTTCTGCAGGGGGCAAGAGATAGATCAATCGATAGGTCCGAAGGCAGTTCATTTCCGAGTGAATAAAACCTAAAGAAGGGGGCAACAAGCTGTTCAGACCCTAGTCGACTGCCAGCAGTCGACCGCGGTCTCGAGGACTACACCCAGTGGGTGCACTTGGTGTGCCCCCACCGGTTCTGATCCGACTCGACCGGCCCGCCGCAGTCGAGTGCAAGGAGTAAAAAAAGAGAGAAAGAACAATTGCGCCGTCAAGAAAGAAGAACTCAGACCACAGTCGACTGCCAGCAGTCGACCGCGGTCTCGGGGACTACACCCAGTGGGTGCACTTAGCGTGCCCCCACCAGTTCTGGTCCCACTCGCCCAGACCGAGTGGAAGAGAGAAACTACCAAAAACGACAGCGACACCCAGTGGGTGCTCTAATTCGACGCGAACAACAGGAGATTGTGCAGAAGAAGATTTTTCGAGAACAAAAACAGTCGGAAAGTCTACTCACCTGGACATTGGCCCAAAGGGCAGCACTAGCGTCGTAGGCAGCCTGACTGCTCTCGTGCACTATCTTCACCTGCTCCATCATCATATCAGCCTGTTGGATGGCTTCTGCAGCCGCTTTCGACTGGTTGTCTGGGACGGGGTAGCTGGTGAAAAAGTGTGCAGACGACCCAGGTGCGGCTGCTTGAAGCTCCGTGGTGTGGAGTCGGATAGTTGAAGGAACCACAGGCGCGGTAGACCGCGTGGGATGCCCACTCGGCAAGGGTGCAGCGAATGTCATAGTGGCCCTGCCCGCGTCTTCAGCTTGACGGATGGGAGGCGTTGCAGTTGGTTCTTGCCGAGTCACCCTGCCAGCTGTTACCTTCTTGCTCTTCCTAGGCTTAGGAGCCACATCTTCGTCGTCATCTGGAAGATCAATGATGTTGGGTGGAGCTGCAAGACAGAACATTCGACCCCAAGTGAACCACTCGACCCTAAAAGGATCAAGAATCGAAATCACAAGAGTTTATACCTGGGTTGGAGGTTACCGCATCCTCCATTTCCTCGTCCCGGTACTGGTATGAAGGGGTCCCTGGCGTAGCAGCACTGCAAAGGCCAGCATTCAATCGGTTACACCCAGTTAATCGAATCCACATAAAGGACAAGTTAGATGGTTACCCGGAGATAGTAGAAACGGTCACTTTGATCCTGGGCAAAGCTTTTGGCAGTTTGGAGGAGATGGCTTTCGGCACTTTCGGCGCTGGGGGCGGCGCGACCTTAGATTGCTTTGGAGCCTTCTCAGTCGGCCTCGGGGAAGACGTCCTAGGGTGCTTCAAAGACTGCCCGATTGGCGCAGCCACCAAGTCCGGAGCGCTTGCCGGGTCATGAGTGTGCTTGGACCTCCTCTCCCAGTGAGGAGGCGAGTCGACTTCTTCGTCATCAGTCGATTCATCGCTCTCCTCGTCCTCCTCGGCTTCCGAATGCTCCTCGCCGCTCTCACCCCCGCTCCCTTCTTCTTCAGCGCCTGGGTCCTGCACTCCGTTGGGCATCAAGTACATTTCAATGAGGGCCTGAAAGGATAACAATCAAAGGACATTCAGTCGACCACAAACGGGACATCACATGGTGAATCGGAAAGATACTTGATAAAACAGAAATATACCTGCTCCGGCTGGTGCGAGTTGTCGAATGGAACCACCCTCCTGGATCCCCGAGGGTTGTCTTTGTTGCCAGTGATTCCCCTCAACCAGTTCTCCAAGATATCCTCGCTAACCTCCTCCGGGTGGATCCGAGTGGTATCCTCAAGCCCAGAGTACATCCACATCGGATGATCGCGCGCCTGAAGAGGTTGGATGCGTCGACCGAGGAAGACCTCCAGCAGATCCATCCCGGTCACTCCGTCGCGGACAAGCTGGATGACCTGTTCAACCAGCTCCTTGACCTGCGCCTTCTCTTCTGGAACTACCTTCAGGGGAGCAGGATTCTCCACTCGAGCCAAGGAAAAAGGAGGAAGTCCAGTCCACTGGCCAGGGGTTGGCTGATCCTTGCAGTAAAACCAAGTCGACTGCCAGCCCCGGACCGAGTCAGGAAGGATCATGGCTGGGAAAGTACTCTTGCTCCTCATCTGGATCCCCAGACCACCGCACATCTGGATCACCCGCGTCCTCTCGTCACTCGACTTGGCCTTTTTGACCGACTGGGAACGGCAAGTGAAGATGTGTTTGAAAAGCCCCCAGTGCGGTCGACAGCCCAAGAAGTTTTCGCACATGGACACGAAAGCGGCCAGATAGACTATGGTGTTCGGAGTGAAATGGTGGAGCTGAGCCCCAAAGAAGTTCAAAAAACCCCGAAAGAAAGGGTGGGGAGGCAGTGAGAATCCGTGATCTATGTGGGTTGCGAGGAGGACACACTCACCCTCTCTAGGCTGCGGCTCGGTTTCGTCCCCTGGGAGCCGAGCCGACTTGTGAGGGATCAATCCCCCCTCCACTAGGTCGTCGAGGTCGTCCTGCGTGATTGCCGAGCGGATCCAGTCACCCTGGATCCAGCCCGCCGGCAGGCCGGACCTCAACGAGGACCCGCCCCGGCTGGTCCTCTTGCCCTTCGCCTTTGCGGTCGCCTTCTTCGCGCGTTCCAGCGCCGCCGTCTTCTCCTTCCCCATGGTGACGGGTCAAGCTCGAACAGAGGTCCGGCGATGAAGCGGAAGCGAGAGTGGTGGAGAGATCGGGGGAAAGAGAAGAGAGAATGGGAGCACGCAGAGCAGAGGCCTGGCCCGAGACCTTTTATAAGGCCTTTCACCGAGTGGCTGACTGGTGGACCCAAGCGATCTAAACAAATCCCGCAACAGTCGCGCGCGCAGTACGTGGCAAAAAAGGTGGCGCGGGGATCGAGGAGACTTTCCCAATCCGTCCCGATAACTTCGGTTCCGCCCGTCTGGCGCACTTCCCAAAATTCGAATCCCGCGAGATCCGCGGAGAGCAGAACAACCTGTCAGACTGAAGACAAACACCCTCTACATCATCATTCAGAATTTTACCATGAAAGTTCACTCGACAACAACCAAGAATGGACCAAGGCGATTGAGAAAGGAGTCGACGTCGTCACCTCAACTCATTGTTCCAGACAAGGCATATTCATAGCACAAAGAGTGGGTCGGAAGTGTTCTCAACCCCTTCCTCACTCAAACCCTGATCCATTCGGGGGCTAATGATGAAGCTATGTACCTAGGGTAGGGTCATGGACCTGTCCAACTTACCCTCCCCAAGGACATCTCTACAAAGAATCGGAAACAGTCGAAGAGAAACCATCAACCACTCGACCGTGGAGATGCACTCACTCAACCACCTTGAAGACACTCAACCACCAGAAGATGAGGAACCCTCCACTCTGCAACGGTCAGGACTTAAACCATAGCATTATGAGCATTTATGACGCTTTACTGTAGACGTTACCAGTAACGCCTTTCCTTTATGAACATTGAATCCTGTGTAGCGGAGGGGAGTTGGGGTCCTGGCACACTCTATATAAGCCACCCCCTCCTCTAGGACAAGGGTTCGCATCTTTTTGTAAACTCACACACACATATAATCCAGTCGACCGCCTCAGGGCACCGAGACGTAGGGCTGTTACTTCCTCCGAGAAGGGCCTGAACTCGTAAAACTCGCGTGTACAACTTCTTCATAGCTAGGATCTTGCCTCCTCATACTTACCCCCCATTTTACTGTCAGTCTTAGATCCACGACAGCCCCCTCCTACCCTCCTTTATATACGGGGAGGGGGCACCCCATAGACACACAAGTTGACAATTATTTTAGCCGTGTGCGGTGCCCCCTTCACAGATTTCCACCTCGGTCATATTGTCGTAGTGCTTAGGCGAAGCCCTGCGTCTGTAATTTCATCACCGTCAACACACCGTTGTGCTGGCGAAACTCTCCCTCGGCCTCAGCTGGATCTAGAGTTCGAGGGACGTCACCGAGATGAACATGTGCAAATCACGGAGGTGCCGTGCGTTCGGTACTTGATCGGTTGGATCGCGAAGACGTTCGACTACATCAACCGCGTTACTTAACGTTTCCGCTTTCAGTCTATGAGGATACGTAGACACACTCTCCCCTCTCGTTTCTATGTATCTCCTAGATAGATCTTGCATGATCGTAGGTTTTTTTTTGAAATACTGCGTTCCCCAACAGTCTCGCCACTGCTCGTCGGTCGGCGATGCAATGGAGACGCTTCATCGGACGGTCTCAGAGCTGCCATGAAGCACTAACTGACAGTCTCGCCACTGCTTGTCGGCCGGCGCTGCAATGGAGCACTCGTCGGCGCTCCCGACGTTGCAACCGAGCGAGCGACGGCCAACGGAGGAAACTTTCTACTACGTCGGGAGCCCGATGGCCGGCCGCTGACACTGAAGAGGAGCGTTGCTATGGGAGGGGGACGTGCGCTGAGGGAGAGCGATTCAAGATTTGTGAGAGACAAAAGGATGGTCGTGATGGTGTGTATCGAACGGTAGCGGTGGCAGCTTACGTTTTTCTGAAATCAACCGGATGATTGGTAGCACGCGCCACAATAAACGGTGAAGATATTTGCTTCCAATTACAAGATTTTTTTAAAAAAGAAGGATAACCCCCGGCCTCTGCATTAGGACGATGAGTCAATGCTTGCAGCCATATATTATTAATAGAGAAAAATCCAGTAGCCGAACACAATTGACCCGAAAAAAAGCGAAAAATAAACAATCAGGCCATATACCTCGCGATAGTAACTTCCCCAGATAACCACTAACCCTATGATACAAGACACAACATAAACAAAAAAATACACAACTCCTAGGCTACCCCTTCAAGAAGGAATCGCCGCACGTGCGCCCATGATGGCGAGTCCACCACAAAGTTGAACTTCGGATTCTCCTCCCCAAAGCAAATATTCAATCCACCACTTTCAGCAAGGACACGACGCAGGCGCGCGACGACATAGCCCGATCAGAGTTCTTGTGTTTCCACCGGAATGCATAAGCTCGTCGTTGAAGCTGTCTGTACCATCCGCCTTTATCAGTCTACCGACGCCTCGATAGCTGGATACCTCTGGAGGAGACAACGGAAGACAAAGACGTCCCATACCGCCTGCCTCCCGCTACTGTCGCACCACCGTCGATCCAAGAACAATAGGCTAAACTTGACACCTCCGCCAGAGTCGTCGTGCATCACCTGCCGGTCGCAGGCATGACTTGACGTCTTTGTATAAGACGTCGTGCATAGCATCCCTCGGTAGCACATCCACCAGTGACTTCACCTGCCGACGACAGGCACCGCCCGACAACTCCGAGAGAGGCTCATGTGTCAAATGTCGAGCCGCATCGAACACGGTCTGTTGATGCAGGGGACGTCCATATCGTTACCAGCCTTAGAAGACCATCACCATCTCGAGATCCGGATTCTGAGTCGCCCACACGACCTTGGAGTCCGCCACCGTTGATGAAGAGGGGTCGTCGTCCTGATTCCGGGTGCTACAGGAAGCACCCACCATTGCGCCAGCCGATGTCGTCGCCCATACAACGGCAACCGCCGCCGCGATCCCGCATCAAGCGTCGTTGACGCCGGAGGAAGCTCTGTCTGCCACACGCGTCCTACGGCGAGCTCGGACACGGGATCCCAAGATCCGCCGCCACCGGTGCCACCACAAGGACCCACCACCTGGCCCGTCATCCCTGGCGGAGGGGATGCTGCCACCACCATGGTCGGATCTAGGTCAGCCGTCGCCACCGCCACCGCCAAGACCGGATCCGGGCTGGACGCCGCCACCAGCCATGCCCAGCCCCACCTCCATCTTCTAGCCACGTCCAGCCAACCGACATGCCACACCCAACCGATCCACCTGCGCCACCAAGCACCGCTGCCGGGATCCGTCGTGCCGCCTTGCTATGGATCCGCAAGAGGTCATCGCTGGAGCCGTCGTCCCGCGCTGGCCGGCATCGTGCGAGGAGAAGGGGATCCCCGCCACCGCCTACGCCGACCGGATTGGCGGCGCAAGCCGATGACGACGATGGAGGGAGCTGGAGGCGGCGGGCTAGGAGCGACAGCTAGGGTTTGCCCCCTCGGTCGCTCGCGGGAGCGGCGTGAGGGGGTTACGCCGACAGACTGATCCGGGCGAGGCTCATTGCAAGAAAATATGCTTCCCGAATACATTGAGAGTTCCTTCCTAATGCATATGCACTAGTAATTAAAGTGACAAAACATTGGATTCGAGCGCATTGCTCTATGAAGTTTGTTGGTTCTTAGACCATGATATTTTTAGCTCTAATTAAAAAGGCAATTAATTCTCCAAACCCCTTTCTTTATCATCATCATCCGTGAATACTTTTTTGTCAGTCTCAAATTTTTCCTAATGCAAGATTTTATTTGATTGTTCCTGAATTTCTACATGGATTTTGTTTTTTTTCATGTTCATGTCCGATAATGAACAAATATGTTTGGTTGATAGTGTTGGAGAGAGAGAGAGAGAGAGAGAGAGATAAAGACGTTCATGTTCAGGAACAAATTGTTTTCCTAATTTTCTTTGATGATTTCTTTTATAATTTTGCTTTTTGATTTTGTCGATTGCAAGGGTGAATCCCCTCAATGTGCTACTGCATGCTCTACTACAATCTAATATCTGCTACAAACACTCATATCTAATCTCCTCACCAATGAAAGCACATACAATGCACACTATGTCCTTTAATGCCACACGAAATCAAAATCCAAGTATTGTTGTGAATGGAATATTCGTTGATTGGAGGTCTAAACTGCAGGTTTCTATTTTGAATGCATACATGTATCAAACTACCTGGACTTTATTGAGTTGCTACTCATGTGGAGATGTCTAGCAAAGTTGCGAACAAATATGAAGTTGTCGTGAATGACCCAAGTCTTTATGTACACTCGGTGTGGCGAAGGTGTGGTCATTCATGTGGGGAGCGATGCACATGGCGAGAACCATGGCCACAATCTTCGTAGTAGTATTGGTAAGACAGATGTCAGATGGAGTGGTAGTCCGTGCCTTCCGCTTGTTAAGAGCAAACTAATGGGTCGTGCACCTACGGTACCTTTGAGCTGCTACCAAAGTGCATGTAAATAAATGAAAGCTTTAACTCTTTTGTAGTGCAGTACCCATAAAAATAAAGGGCCGTGAGGACCCCTGCATAGCCATGAGAAGTGAAGCATAGGAGCGGACGGCACTGTATAGTTGGAGATTAGCAGCTATTGGATATACTGATGCTCCGAATGGTCATTTTGTCTCTGGGATTGCAAGGGATCAGGATTCTGCATAATCCTGGCTGATGTCCTACAGGGACGACAATAGACTGCTAATAGACTGTGAAGCTCCTCGGTTGTTTGCTGCAGCATGGCCTGAAGTCAGCATCTGATACAGTCACAACGGAATGCTTATGTATGCTAATCAGCGCACCTGTACTGCCAAGGAAACATGCAGTAGCTAACAAACTTTACCTTGGTCCCAAAATAACAATTTTGCACTGAAGTTTAGACATTATTTTGTCACGGAGGGAGTAGCTTTAGTAGAGAAATTACATATTATTTATATTACGATGCTAATTATCATTATTAGTGACTCTAATCAGATGCTTTGCGCACACATATGGTTTCCGCAATAATAGAACATTGGGGTGTTTGAGTCTGTTATATTCTTGTAAATATTCATGTTAGAAAATAAAGACGCCTAGGAGAAACCATTTGGTATTCTAAAAAATGTTCTTTACAAAACTAACCTTACATTTCTACACAGCAAGCAAATGCTATATACTCCCTTTGATCCAAAATAAGTGTCAGCCAATGTTTTTATACCTATGAAAATCTGCAAGTATAATGGAATAGCGAATTTCACATTTTGCGCACCACTTGTCGCAATCAGAGAGTTTTTCTTTTTTCGTAGATTCGTTTAGAAGTTTTCCTCCATGCGCTCCACTGGAATTTGAACCGGCCTACTATACAACAGCGAGGCAGCCCGTTCTAGAAGATTTCCTCAACTAGTTTTATTGTTGCTTTTACTAGTTCTCGGGTTTCTTCTGGATTTTTTTCTTCATTTTCTGTTTTCCATTTTTTTTCTTTTTCAATTGTTTCTTTTTTTCATTTTGTTCATTATTTACAGAAAAAGTTTAAGTTTTTTTTCAAAATATCAAATAATGTTCATTTTTACAAATTTTGTTCGTAAATTCAAAAAAAATAATGAATTTTAAAAAATCTTGTATTCTAAAAATATTTCGCATATTCAAAAATTGATCATGTTTTTAATTTTTGTTCAAAACTTTAAAAAAATCATGTTTTAAAAAAAATGAAAAAATATTTGGGAATTTTAAAAACTGTCTAGAAGATTTTCCTGTTTTCAAATTTTATTTAGAAATTAAAAAACTAGGATTTAAAAAAAATGCCCCTGCTTTGAAAAATTGATCACATATCCAAGAAATGTACTCCCTTTTATCCAAAATAAGTGTCACAAGCTAAGCTTAGCACAACCTTAGTTCAAAACCACAACAGTTATTTTGGATCGGAGGGAATAGCTTTTTCCAAATTTTGTTTGGAGTTTCCTAAACTGTTTTCTTTAAAAAAATCATGTTTTCAAAAAATGTTTGTGTTTAAAAAAGTGTTTACTAAATAATATTTGGTGCTCCCCAATTTGTTTGGCATTTTCAAATTTTGTTCACATTTTTTAAAAATTGTTTGGGATTTCAAAAATTGTTACCAAATGGTCTTCACATTTTTTGATTTTTTTTGGAATTTAAAAAATAGTTCACATTTTAAATTGGAATATAAATTGCTTGCACTTGTAAAGAAATATTATATTTTTCAAAATTGTTCCTTTTTTTACAAGAAATGCTTCGTTACAAAAATGTTTTCATTATATAAACTTTGTTGTGTGTTCTTATATTCTTCGGGTTATCTCTAATCACTAGTAGCCGTCAGATCTTGTGCCTAGCAGCACGCGCCTCCATTGCGAGGTCACGAGATCTCTGTCATTTTTACACCGCTCGTCCCAGAAAACAAGTGGTTTCGCCCCCAGTGGGCCGGTCCAGTTGTGCGCGGAGCCCGTGCGTCACCCTATCCCAGGTCGACCTGCACGCTAGGAGAACCGGTTTTGCATTATATGATCAGATTGATTCTTTTTTTTTGCTTCGGTAACAACATAATACCTAACCGAAGAAATTCAATTCAGTTAGAACATGTGAAAACCGAGTTCTATTGTAATGTGAAAAAACAAAAATTCGGTTCTTTTGGTTTCGACTTCTGTCTAGTCTTCAGTTCATTGGTTTTTATGCCCACCCTGACGCGGGCATGGCCTCTATTTTTACTGAAAAATAGGTGTTCTTCATCAATATAACAACATGTACCAAACTACTTGTGCCTTATTGAGCTGCTAACCCGATAACGATGTGGAATAAATGTACTATATAAACAAAGAAAAGGCATTAAAGTCTTATGTACTACAATACCTACGAAAATAAAGGGCCATGAAGACCGATGCATAGCCATGAGAAGCTTAGAAGTATCAATGTATAGAATATGAAACATATCGAACACAATATTTGAGTGAATAACAAGACACTAGTGTGCAGTGTGTATGATTAGTGGACATGATATTATGCTCAAAAGGCCATATGGCTCTAGGATTGAGAGTGATCGGGATTCTGCATAGTAGAGGGGTCTCCCTTATGCGTACTTTACTGCAGGAATGATAATGTATAGAGGAGCTAGTCAGCATATTGATGGTGCTAGAAGCGCTGACAATAGCATGAGATCACACGGCAGGTCCGACCCAACAAGGCCATGTTTGGTAGTACAGTTTTTCCAGCCCTGAAGGGATACGAATTGGGAGGGAATCAGGTGAACCCTTCTGGTTCACCCAATCCCTCCCCCTATTCCTAATTCCCTTTACCATCAATCCCTTCCTCGACTATGCTTATTTGGCACAAAGGGGAAGTCCCATGTACAAAGTTCAATCTTTCACACTAATGGTAAGGATGGTCATAGTGAGGTGAGTACAAAGTCAACCTATGGTAATTCATGGATAACTGTTCTGATCACATGTACCTACACTTCAAAATCTCAGTAACTTTCACTTTGATCAATAAATTATTTTTATTAATTTCATTGAATCACATAATTGAAATAGAAGATATACTTAGTAATAGAACATCAGCAATCAAGTACAACATTGTAGTTTGAGCTAGGAAATGTAGAGTAGAACATCAAGAGAAGAATTGCAATGACATGCGATTTGGAAAGAAGAATTGTAATGACACGGCAACATAACCTTTGCACTATCTGACCAAGCACAACCAAAGTCCAAGTTTCATCAAGAACGTTCCTACAATCATAACATTTTTTCTTATGAGTTGAAGCTTTATATGTGGTGCACAAGATATAGATCATGCATTGAAAAAAATTACTATTGATGGCAAATTAAGTTCCCAACACATCAACCAAGATTTGGTTTTTGGCAACTTAACATGTTGCATTTCTAGACTAAATTGTAGATTATGTAGGCTTTTTTCTAGCACATATGTAAGTTAGCAACTTGCATGTACTAATGTTTGTACCTCAGCGCATCATCGACAAAACTTTGATCACCACTGTGAAAAATATCTTATCAGCATGCAGGTAGAAAGATGTTGGTACCTGCTACTTGTGAGTTGCATTGGAAATTCCTCAAAGAGGAGAGGATGATGCAGTACAATAGAGATAAGTATTTCCCTCAGTTATGAAACCAAGGTTATCAATCCAGTAGGAGAACCAAGCAATACTATGTAAACAACACCTACACACAAACAACAAATACTTGCAACCCAACGCGTAGAGGGGTTGTAAATACCTCAACAGTATTCAGAAAGATTAAATTATTGTATAGGTTTTGATAAATAAATCTAAAAAATACAAAATAAAATAAATAAAATAAAATTGCAGCAAGATATTTTTGGTTTTAATATATGATATACAATAGACCAAGGGACCATAGTTTTCACTAGAGGCTTCTCTCGAGAAAATAGCATACGATGGGTAAAAAAATTGACTATTGGGAAATTGACAGAAAAGCAAATAATTATGACGATATCCAAGGCAATGATCATGTATATATGCATCATGTCCAAGATTAGTAGACCGACTCCTGCCTGCATCTTCTGCTATTACTCCACACATCGGCCGCTATCCAACATGCATCTAGTGTATTAAGTTCATCGAAGAACGGAGTAATGTCTTAAGCAAGATGGCATGATGTAGACAAGATACACTCATGTATGAAATAAATCCCATCTTGTTACCCTTAATAGCAATGACACATGCGTGTCATGTCTCTTTCTGTCACTAAGATTGAGCACCACAAGTTCGAACCCATCACAAAGCACCCTTCCCATGGCAAGATAAATCAATCTAGTTGGCCAAACCAAACCAATAAATCGGAGAAGAAATACGAGGCTATAACAATCATGCATAAAAGAGTTCAGATAAAACCCAAATAATATTCATGGATAGATCTGATCATAAACTCACAATTCATCGGATCCCAATAAACACACCGCAAAACATTACATCAAATAGATCTCCAAGAACATCGAGGAGAACATTGTATTGAAGATCAAACGGAGAGAAGAAGCCATCTAGCTACTAACTATGGACCCATAGGTCTGTGGTAAACTACCCACGCATCATCTGAGGGGCAACAAGGATGATGAAGGACCCCTTCGTGATCATTGCCCCTCCGGTAGAGTACTGGAAAAGGCCTCTAGATTGGATGTCGTGGTTCTGGAACTTGCAGTGACGGAAAAAGTATTTCGTGGATTCCCCTCGGGGTTTTGGGATATTAGAGTATTTATAGAGGAGGAGGTAGGTCAAAACGATGCCCGTGGGCCCCACTACCCACCAGGGCGCGCCAAAGGCCCCTGGCACGCCCTGGTGCCTAGTGGGTGAAAGGACATGTGCTGCCCCCATGTCTGGTTTTCATAATTGATGGCATTCTCTATGGACTAATGGTTGCATTGAGTTATATTTGAAGGATTTGTCCACATGCATTTCTTGAAGTCCATGTGTTTGTTTCAATGAGTTTATGTGTTGACCATGGTGCTATTAAGGAATTATCCAAAGATTGGTCATGTGAGAGTTGAGCTTATTGCAAGCATGCCTTGAAGAAGAAGAAGATTGTATGATCCTTCATGCTTACCTTCAAGGCATCATCCAAATAAAGAGAGTTGGAAAGGTTCAAGGTTGATCAAGACCAAGTCAAGGGTGAATCAAGTTGATCAACTCACAAAGAGTAGAAGATGTGCCGAGAGGGATCAAGTGATCCCATGGTATGGTAAGCATCGTCAATTACGCTTTGTGTACTAACCCATGGTCTTTGTGAGAGTTCTTTGTGGGGTTAGGTTGCGGCGTGCACGTTCAAGTGATGCATCACGAAGAGATCAAATGCTTGAAGATTTCCGTCCATTGTGGTGACAAATGGACTTGTGAAGATGTGCCAAAGAGTGGCTCACCCATAGTGGAGTATGGGGGAGCAATCTACTAGTCTTCACCGAGCCAACGCAATCAAGAAAGGTGGTCCTAATTGAGAAAGTCAAGATCGTCTACATCTAGCTCAAGTGGCCTTGATAGGTTCTCTATTTTACCGGTCTCATGGTGGTAGTTTGGAGACCGGGTTATAGGATCGGTTGTCGTACTATCAAGGGGGGATCTCAAGTGAGTAGCTTGATCGTATCATTCATAGAGAGCTCAAACCATTGCATGGTTGCATCATCTTTTTGGTTCTTGTTTGGTTTTCTCCTTGTGACATTTAGAGCTTATGGTCATCTTCTTGACAAGCTCGAGTTCATCGAAAACGGAGTTCACATGCTTCTTCTATTGCGTTTTCGGTGTTGGAGGTTTTACTGGTCTTATTCAAGGAAGGGTTCTCACCATTTTCTTATGGGAATTTTATAATTTCCTTGTTATTGTTATTTTTATCAAGATTGTGTTAGCCCTTGTCGCTAGATTTCCAACAAACTTGGTTTTGTTGAATTTGGAGTCCGTTTGCAGAAGTTGTGTCAGTTTGGTGTCCTTAAAAAGGCTGCAGCGGTACTACCGCTCATGGGAGCGGATGAGCGGTACTACTGCTTGGAGGGGATGTAATTTTTTACTACCGCTCTTAGGAGCAGTACTACCGCGGCTACTTCTGTGGCTACTTCCACGGCTACTTCCACTCCGGACCAAAAACTCGTCTCAAGTCCAGCGGCGGTAGGCACAGATGTATTTTTTTAGTACCGCTCGCAAGCAGTAGTATCGCTACCCTTTGAGGTAGTACCGCTACCCCTAGCGGTAGTACTGTGAGGATGAGCGGTAGTAATGCTCTGTGCGGGCTGTGAGCCTAACGGTTGGGTTTTACCCCACCTATAAAAGGGGGTCTTCTTCCCCAATGAACCTTATCCTTTGAGTTCGTGTTCTTCCCCCATTGTTGGCCTTCTTCGAGCTTGCTATCTCTTAATTCCTCCATGGATTCTTGCTAGTTTTTGTGGGAAAAGAGAGAGGAGGTCTAGATCCACATTTCCACCAATCACTTTCTCCTCTATGTGAGGGGAACCCCTTGGATCTAGATCTTGGAGTTATTGGTGTTCTCCTTCTTGTTCTTCCTCTCATTTTCCTCCCTAGCATTAGTTGCTTTGGTGGGATTTGGGAGAGAAGGAATTGGGCACTCCGTGTGCCCTTGTCATTGCATTTGGTGCATCGGTTTGAGTTCTCCACGATGATACGTGGAAGTTACATGTTGAGAAGCTTATTACTCTTGGGTGCCTGGTACCCTTGAGCTTGTTCCACTTGGGTGCTTGGGCGCCCTAGACGGAAGGTGGTGTTCGGAGCTCAATCATTGTGGTGTAAAGCTCCGGGCAAGCGTTGCGGTCTCCAATTATGTTGTGGAGATCGCCCCGAGCAATTTGACAGGTACCAGTGACCGCCCCCAAGGGTTGCCAAAGTGTACGGGTTCGGTGACCGCCCCCAAGGGTTGCCATTTGTACGGGTTCGGTGACCACCCTCAAGGGTCCCTTAGAGGAATCAAGGCATCTTGCATTATGCGAGGGCATGAGGAGATTACGGTGGCCCTAGTGGCTTCTTGGGGATCATTGTGCCTCCACACCGCTCCAAACGGAGATTAGCATCCGCAAGGGTGTGAACTTCGAGATACATCATCGTCTCTGCATGCCTTAGTTATCTCTTACCCGATCCCTTTACTTATGCACTTTGCTTTGTGATAGCCATATTGTTTCTTGTCATATATCTTGCTATCACCTAGTAATTTATCTTGGTTAGCATAAGTTGTTTGTGCACATAGGTGAGCCTAGTTGTTATAGGTTTTGTGCTTCACAAATTAACCGCTAGGTTTATTCCGCATTTGTTCAAGCCTAAACTGTAATTATTTTAAAGTGCCTATTCACCCCCACCTCTAGGTGGCATCCATGATCTTTTAATTGGTATCAGAGCCTTGTCTCTCTTTGATAGGCTTAACCGCCTAGAGAGTAAAGATGTCGACTAGGGGATTAGGATTCTCTGACACTCTTAGTTTCGATGGCACAGATTTTGATGGTTGGGTAATTCACATGCTTAATCTCTTTAGGGTCATGGACCCAAATTTAGAGGGAATTGTAGATATGGGGTTTTCTCCTCCAAATGACCCCCAAAGATTATCTTTAGAGGATGAGAAAAACTCTTATCTCAATGCTCAAGCTTCTAATTTGCTTTTCGATGCTTTGAGAAATGTAGTGATTTTTCAACTCATGACATTCCGGGATGCTCATGAGTTGTGGACAAAGCTTCAAGATAAATATGGTTTGTCCAAGATTTGTGGTGATGATTGTTCTCCCTCCACCTCCGGCCGTGTTGCCTTCTCAACTTCTTCTACTTCACCTACATGTGGTTTGCCACAAGGTAATGATATGGTGAGTAGTGGTGTTCATTGCAATGATGATAGTGGGCTTATTGTTGATGATCCTTCATCACTTCCTTATTGCAATCCTTCATCTTTGGACTTTAACACTTCGAGCACTCCAAATGTTTCACATGCTTGTTATAGTAGTTCTTACATATCGTGTAGAAATTGCTTGACTAACTCTCATGATGATATGCTTGCTATGTCTTGTTGCCATGATAAAAATGCATATATTTCCTCGAATTGTTATTCTAACAATGTAGAGGAAACCCAACACCCCGTGGAACAAGATGTGGTCTTGAATGGTGCTTCAAGGGATCCTACATCATCATCTATTGCGTTTTTCCTCATGGCTAAGGCTTCAAAGGTATCTCCCACTTTGAATCCCAATATATCTTGTGATGATATTGATGATGATAAGAATGATGATGATGATGATGATGATGATGATGAAGAGAATGATAATGTTTCCTCCTTAAAAACTAAGGGGGAAATGATTTTTAAAGATCTTCATAAAAATAAAATTGCTTGTTCCAACTTCATGGAAATTATGTCCATTACCATTGAGGGCAAGAAATACATCGAGGAGTTGGAATCTCATCTCGAGGAGCATGAGGTCACCATTGAGAAAATGGAAGGCCATGAGCATGATTACACTAATGAGATCGCCGAACTCTCACAAGCTCTTGAACTTGAACAAACCACCAAGGAATCTCTTGAGGAGACCTTTGCCCTATAATTATCTAGAATAAAGGAATATCTTGATAGAGCCCTTGAGGTGGCAAATTTTTTCAAAACTAAAAATGATAAGCTTGATTTTGCGCATGCCAAACTCCTTGAGGATTTTGAGCACCTGAAAAATTGCTCAAGGGTCATTAAGAGTGAGCTCATCAAACTCACTGAGTCTCAGGTTCAACTTAAAGCTTCATATTCAAAAGAGCTTGCAAATTTGTCGTCTCCTCTTGTTGTTAATAATGATGCTAGTGCTACTAACTCTATTTCTTGTGAAGCATCCTTGTTGAAGGAAAATGTTGAGCTAAGGGCTCAACTTGCATTGCTATCTAGCAACTATGGGAAATTGGAAGAAAGTCATGAAAAGCTCTCAAGCTCTCATGATGATCTTCTAGTATCCCATAATGTGCTAATGATAGCTCATGATGCTATGATGACTAAGGTAACATCTAGTGAGCCTCATGTGGACACTAGCACTATTTCAAGTCTAAATGCTATATTGCCATGTGCTAGTCCTCGTAATTCATCCACTCATAATGTTGCTACTTCTTGTGATGAATTGCTTTCCTTGCCTTGTTGCTCTAATGACAAAGCTTATACTTCCTCTAGTACTTGTGTCGATACTAACCATGTAGTGAAAATTGAAGAGCTCAGGCTCAAGTCACTTCTTTGAAGAAAGACTTGGAAAAGTGTCATGAAGGGTAGTCCACACTCAACAATATCTTGAGTGTGCAAAATCCCCCAATGACAAAGGTGGACTTGGATTCAACTCCAATAAGAAGAAGAAGAAGTCCAAGAGAAACAAGAAGGGCCAGGAACAAGTCAATAATTCAGCTAAGATTATTTGCTTCAAGTGCAAAATTGAAGGGCATCATGTTAGATCTTGCCCATTGAAGAAGAAGCCCATTAATGACAAGCAACAAGGGAAGCGTCCAGAAGTTCATTCTCATGCTCAACCTCAAGTTGAGGAACAACCTCTTCCCAAGAAGACTCAAGCTAATGCTTCTCAAGTTGAGAAATCAAGCGAGAAGAAAGTGAAGAGTGGATGTTGCTACTTATGTCGTGAGAAAGGTCACGTCGCTTCTTCATGCACGAATGGTACCTTATCCAACCCTATTCTAATTGATGATATCTATTCTCTTGGGAAGATTAAGGTTGGAGATGTGTTTGCCAAAGTTGTTGGTACTCAAAGTGGTGTCAAGAAAAGAACCATTTGGGTGGCCAAGCCTATTGTGACTAGCCTCTTAGGACCCAACTTGGTTGGGGACCAACAATCTCAAACTTGATCAATAGGTGTTTTTGTAGGGCATTGAAGACTTGGCTACATTATGAAGAATTAAGGGGACTTCATCATTCTTATTGTCTCAAGCCAAGTCAATTGGGTTTTCAAGTTTCTGTCTTTTATCCAAAGTGCTTCCTGGCGGTAACTTGTACTTAGATTGTTTACATTGAAAGTTACTTGCCCCTTTGCATGTTTTGGTTTTTTCCCTCGCATGTGTTCGTATATGTTGTGCCCCCAATTGCTTATCTTGAGTAATCAAGTATGTGTGTGTTGGTCTGCACATCATGTACATGTGTGTCGTACGTTGAGCCTTTATGCATCTTGTTTGTATCTTAGTTGGCTCTTGTGAGAGATTAATGGAATATCCCTTTGTGGGGGAGTGATGTGCTTTGTACACCTCACAATCCTATAAATGTGTGTACATGAAGAATACCATCTAGTATTGATATTACAAGATTATCTAGTCGCTATGTGGTATGTCTTCTCATTAGAAATTCAAATTCTAAATAGTCCATTAATCATCTCTTGTTGGATCCTCTTATTGCCTCTTGTAAAGTTTTTATTGGTATCACATTACAGGGGAGTAATATGCTATGTGCATATTACAAGCCTAGAAAATGTGTACATTTGAGATATTGTCACCTAGAATTCATATTGTAATTTATATTGTTCCTAGGTGGTATGTTAGCTCTACAAGTTGCAATTTGCTTGTGTTTGGTGTGAAGATGATGTTGGATATCCTTGCTATCTACCAACGGAATTATTTCCAAATACCTCTTGTCTTTTGACACTTATGTGTGGTAGAAATTATTGATCATCTTTACATTGGCCTTTGCTTTTATTTGCTTTATCTCTTGCCTAGGATTGTGTCAACTCCCATTATATTCCATACCACTTGTGGATCTTGTTATTTCCTTGAGCTTGTCTAGTGTTTGTATAGATATAGTGAAAGTGGTGATCACATCTTGTGATTTTTGTATTAAAATGCAAATTCTCTATAATGCACAATGCTTGGGGGAGCTATCCTATTTTCTATAAAACACTCATCTTGTGATCCTTATCAAGTGTGTGTTAGTGGAAGGCAATCCGTTTTCTTTTTGGTATTTTGTGCCATCATGAAACTTTGTAGAGAGATTGGTTTGTTTGCAACCATCCTCTCTTTTGGGAGTTTGATATCTTTTATTTAGTGTGTATCATTGGATATCTCATTCCTCGATGTATCTGTTATGGATATCCTCCAAGTGTTGATTTATTCATTTGGTATCTTTTCTTCACTTGGTATTTCTTTGTCAATTGGTATCGGTTCTTGAAAGTATTGAGCATGCATATTAACTTCATGTAGTCTCTTTGGCATGCTTTCTTTCTTTGACCCAATATATAGGGGAAACTACACCAAGTCTCAAATTGGATGAGATGTGCACTAACTCTTTGGTCCCAATGAGGTTGGGTACCATTTTGTTTTTGTTGTTGTTCTAGGAACAATTGGAGATACATTGGATGCTCAGCTCACTCACAAGGAAGGTGGTGTCACCATGTGCTTATTGGAGTCAAGCTAGGATGTTCAATGAACTACTATCTAATACCTTCAATTGGTATCTTCTGCATCCTTCCAATGCTATGTTGGTAACAAGTATCTATTCATGCTTTCCTCTCTTGCATTCAACCTTGTGTAGGTTGCATCTTGGCATGATATTCATTTCATCTCTTGTCATACTTGTTTCCCTTATCAAAGCATCCAACCGATGATCTCTTGTTGCTAGTTGTGATGTCTTTGATGGATGTGTGGTTGGACTTCATTTATATACAATAAGACCATATCTAGCAAAGTGCTATGCTTTCAAGGAAATATCTTATTGGTATATTTATGAATTCCTTGTGGATATCTTGTCCTCTACTTTTTGTAACTATTTCATGTGTACATCCTTCTTTGTGGATTGATATCATCATGATCGTCATCTACCTAGAATCTTATACACTTGAGATAAGGTGCATATCTAGTTGATATCCCTTTCTTTCACGTCCATCATTTCTTTCTCATGTTATTTCTTTTGTGGCTCCATGAAAGTGTGTGCCTTGAGTGCGGGTCATATTTCGTTGCATCTTGATGCACTCTCGTGTGGTGAAGATCTTTCTCCTCATGCTTGTCTTGACGAGGCTTTTTGACATCTTAATTGGTATCCCTCATCTTGATGAGGCTTTCACTTTCTATCTTCACCATGGGTTGTCACAAGCTTGGTTGTTATTTCGCTTTTTAGTAAGCTTGTGTATCCATTTTCTTGTTGTGTGTGGGGGGGAAGGTCATGTCTTGCACCTTGTATCTCATTTATCCAAGACTATGTTGATGCTTAATGCTTATCCTTACATTAGTCTCCTCAAGTGCTTTGTCATGACTCACACATATCTTTTTGGTTGAGCCTTTTCTTAAGTTGCCTCTTTTACATGTTGCTCAACCATGTGTTTGTTGCAAGTGCAAGGCTTTGTTTCCTATATGTTCACTTGCACTTGTTGTAAGTTTGTATTGATTTTGGGGGAGCTATGATCCTATTTTGTGCACTTTGTATCCAAATACAAAAATTCATGTTTATGAACAAATCATGGGGAGTGATGTCTACTACACAACCTTCTTCTTGTAGACATTGTTGGGCCTCCAAGTGCAGAGGTTTGTAGGACAGTAGCAAATTTCCCTCAAGTGGATGACCTAAGGTTTATCAATCCGTAGGAGGCGTAGGATGAATATGATCTCTCTCAAGCAACCCTGCAGCCAAATAACAAAGAGTCTCTTGTGTCCCCAACACACCCAATACAATGGTAAATTGTATAGGTGCACTAGTTCGGCGAAGAGATGGTGGTACAAGTGGTATATGGATGGTAGATAAAGGTTTTTGTAATCTGAAAATATAAAAAAAACAAGGTAACTAATGATAAAAGTGAGCACAAACGGTATTGCAATGCGTTGAAACAAGGCCTAGGGTTCATACTTTCACTAGTGCAAGTTCTCTCAACAATAATAACATAATTGGATCATATAACTATCCTCAACATGCAACAAAGAGTCACTCCAAAGTCACTAACAGCAGAGAACAAACGAAGATATTATGGTAGGGTACGAAACCACCTCAAAGTTATCCTTTCTGATCGATCTATTCAAGAGTCAGTAGTAAAATAACATGAAGCTATTCTTTCTATTCAATCTATCATAGAGTGCGTACTAGAATAACACCTTAAGACACAAATCAACCAAAACCCTAATGTCACCTAGATACTCCAATGTCACCTCAAGTATCCGTGGGTATGATTATACGATATGCATCAAACAATCTCAGATTCATCTATTCAACCAACACACAGAACCTCAAAGAGTGCCCCAAAGTTTCTACCGGAGAGTCAAGACGAAAATGTGTGCCAACCCCTATGCATAGGTACATGGGCGGAACCCGCAAGTTGATCACCAAAACATACATCAAGTGGATCAATAGAATACCCCATTGTCACCACGGGTATCCCACGCAAGACATACATCAAGTGTTCTCAAATCCTTAAAGATTCAATCCGATAAGATAACTTCAAGGGGAAAACTCAATCCATTAAAAGAGAGTAGAGGGGGAGAAACATCATAAGATCCAACTATAATAGCAAAGCTCACGATACATCAAGATCGTATCACCTCAAGAACACGAGAGAGAGAGAGAGAGATCAAACACATAGCTACTGGTACATACCCTCAGCCCCGAGGGTGAACTACTTCCTCCTCGTCATGGAGAGCGCTGGGATGATGAAGATGGCCACCAGAGAGGGATTTCCCCTCCGGCAGGGTGCAGGAACGGGTCTAGATTGGTTTTCGGTGGCTCCGGAGGCTTCTGGCGGCGGAACTCCCGATCTATTCTGCTCCCCGAAGTTTTTAGGGTATATGGGTATATATAGGAGGAAGAAGTACGTCGGTGGATCTCCGGGCTGTCCACGAGGCAGGGGGCGCCCCCACTCTCGTGGGTAGTCCGGGACTCTTCTGGTCCATCTCCGATACTCCGTGGGCTTCTTCTGGTCCAAAAATAAGTTTCGTGAAGTTTCAGGTCAATTGGACTCCGTTTGATTTTCCTTTTCTCTGATACTCTAAAACAAGGGAAAAAACAGAAACTGGCACTGGGCTCTAGGTTAATAGGTTAGTCCCAAAAATCAAACAATAAAATAGCATATAAATGCATATAAAACATCCAAGGTTGATAATATAATAGCATGGAACAATCAAAAATTATAGATATGTTGGAGACGTATCAAGCATCCCCAAGCTTAATTCATGCTCGTCCTCGAGTAGGTAAATGATAAAAACAGAATTTTTGATGTGGAATGCTACCTAACATAAGATTCAAGATCCATAAGATTCAAGACATGAATGTTCAGATCCATAAGATTCAAGACAAAAGTTTAATATTGACATACAAATAATAATACTTCAAGCATACTAACAAAGCAATTATGTCTTCTCAAAATAACGTGGCCAAAGAAAGCTATCCCTACAAAATCATATAGTTTGGCTATGCTCTATCTTCACCACACAAAATATTTAAATCATGCACAACCCCGATGACAAGCCAAGCAATTGTTTCATACTTTTGGTGTTCTCAAACTTTTTCAATCTTCATGCAATACATGAGCGTGAGCCATGGATATAGCACTAGATGTGGAATAGAAGGGTGGTTGTGGAGAAGACAAAAAGGAGAAGATAGTCTCACATTGTCGGTGTCAAAACCGGCGGATCTCGGGTAGGGGGTCCCGAACTATGCGTCTAAGGTGGATGGTAACAGGAGGCATGGGACACGATGTTTTACCCAGGTTCGGGCCCTCTTGATGCAGGTAAAACCCTACGTCCTGCTTGATTATTCTTGATAATATGAGTAGTACAAGAGTTGATCTACCACGAGATCGGAGAGGCTAAATGTTGGAAATATGCCCTAGAGGCAATAATAAAAGGATTATTATTGCATTTCCTTGTTCATGATAATTGTCTTTTATTCATGCTATAATTGTGTTATCCGGAAATCATAATACATGTGTGAATACTTAGACACCAACATGTCCCTAGTAAGCCTCTAGTTAACTAGCTCGTTGATCAACAGATAGTCATGGTTTCCTGACTATGGACATTGGATGTCATTGATAACGAGATCACATCATTAGGAGAATGATGTGATGGACAAGACCCAATCCTAAACATAGCACAAGATCGTATAGTTCGTTTGCTAGAGTTTTTCCAATGTCAAGTATCTTTTCCTTAGACCATGAGATCGTGTAACTCCCAGATACCGTAGGAGTGCTTTGGGTGTACCAAACGTCACAAGGTAACTGGGTGACTATAAAGGTATACTACGGGTATCTCCGAAAGTGTCTGTTGGGTTGACACGGATCAAGACTGGGATTTGTCACTCCATATGATGGAGAGGTATCTCTGGGCCCACTCGGTAATGCATCATCATAATGAGCTCAAAGTGACCAAGTGTCTGGTCACGGGATCATGCATTACGGTACGAGTAAAGTGACTTGCCGGTAACGAGATTGAACGAGGTATTGGGATACCGACGATTGAATCTCAGGCAAGTAACGTACCGATTGACAAAGGGAATTGTATATGGGGTTGCTTGAATCCTCGACATCGTGGTTCATCCGATGAGATCATCGATGAGCATGTGGGAGACAACATGGGTATCCAGATCCCGCTGTTGGTTATTGACCGGAGAGCCATCTCGGTCATGTCTACATGTCTCCCGAACCCGTAGGGTCTACACACTTAAGGTTCAGTGACGCTAGGGTTGTAGAGATATGAATATGCAGTAACCCGAAAGTTGTTCGGAGTCCCGGATGAGATCCCGGACGTCACGAGGAGTTCCGGAATGGTCTGGAGGTGAAGAATTATATATAGGAAGTGCAGTTTCGGCCATCGGGAGAGTTTCGGGGGTCACCGGTATTGTACCGGGACCACCGGAAGGGTCCCGGGGGTCCACCGGGTGGGGCCACCCATCCCGGAGGGCCCCATGGGCTAAGTGGGAAGGGGAACCAGCCCATAGTGGGCTGGTGCGCCCCCCTTGGCCCACCCATGCGCCTAGGGTTGGGAACCCTAGGGTGGGGGGCGCCCCACCTGGCTTGGGGGGCACTCCACCCCTTGGCCGCCGCCCCCCTAGGAGATCTTATCTCCTAGGGCCGGCGCACCCCCTAGGGGGCCTATATAAAGGGGGGAGGGAGGGGCAGCCACACCCTTGAGTCTTGGCGCCTCCCTCTCCCCTGCTACACCTCTCCCTCTCGTAGTAGAACGGCGAAGCCCTGCTGCGGTGACCCCTACATCCACCACCACGCCGTCGTGCTGCTGGATCTTCATCAACCTCTTCTCCCCCCTTGCTGGATCAAGAAGGAGGAGACATCACACTAACCGTAAGTGTGTTGAACACGGAGGTGCCGTCCGTTCGGCGCTAGGATCTCCAGTGATTTGGATCACGTCGAGTACGACTTCCTCATCCCCGTTCTTTGAACGCTTCCGCGCGTGATCTACAAAGGTATGTAGATGCAATCTGATCACTCGTTGCTAGATGAACTCATAGATGGATCTTGGTGAAACCGTAGGAAAATTTTTGTTTTCTGCAACGTTCCCCAACACTAAACCCTAGAAGCTTGCCTATGGTATGATTGTATGTTGTCCTACGGACTAAAACCCTCCGGTTTATATAGACACCGGAGGGGGCTAGGGTTACACAAGGTTGGTTACAAAGGAGGAGATATACATATCCGTATTGCCTAGCTTGCCTTCCACGCCAAGTAGAGTCCCACCCGGACACGAGACAAAGTCTTCAATCTTATGTCTTCATAGTCCAATAGTCTGGCCAAAGGATATAGTCCGGCTGTCCGGAGACCCCCTAATCCAGGACTCCCTCAGTACCCCCTGAACCAGGCTTCAATGATGATGAGTCCAGTGCGCAGTGTTGTCTTCGGCATTGCAAGGCGGGTTCCTCCTCTAAATACACCACAGAAGAGTTTGAATACAAGGATAGTGTCCGAACCTGCAAAATAAGTTCCACATACCGCCATAGAGAGAGTAATATTTCCACAAATCCAATCTGCTGACATGTTTTGGAAGCATGACATCATGCGATGGCCCGGTAATTATTCGAACTGTTTTTCCTTAACCAGCCCCGCACATAACATGAGGCGGTTTCTTGACACGTCTTGTCAAAGCAGAGATCGTGCTCCCCTTATTACGGGATTCTCATTAATACAGACGTGGGTAACCCAACTGTGCCTAGGATTCCTAGATTTTAGGCAAGTCCCAAACGACCATGAGGAGGACGCTTGATATTCACCCTCTTTATAAAGGGACAAGGTTTTTACTTCTTCCCTCTCGTGCTCAATCGAATCCTTTCCCCGCCTCGAGTTCTAACACCCAAAGCCCAGGTCAGGTGCTTCGGACCTTCAATCATGTCCGGATCAAGCCTTCAAGGCCTGTGGATGCCTTCCTCCGTCACGGAGGAGGATATCAAGAAGTTGAGGGAGGCCAGATACCTGACCGTCAAAATTTCGCATAGGCTGCCCGCCCGAGGGCAGGTCATCCCTACTCCCGAACCCAACGAGAGCGTTGTGTTAGTCTCCCACTTCCTCCGAGGACTAGGCCTCGCTCTAGATCCCTTTGTTAGGGGTCTTATGTTCTATTACGGGCTGGATTTTCACGACCTAGCCCCGGATTCCCTCCTTCACATCTCGTCATTTATTGTCGTTTATGAGGCCTTCCTCCGCATTACCCCTCACTTCGGCCTGTGGCTCAAGACCTTTGATGTGAAGCCGAAGATGGTCGAGGGGCAGTACGCAGCGTGCGGAGGTGCTCTAATAAGCAAAATTGCTGGCGCTCCATGGCCGAAGGGCTCCTTTCCAGAGGTGTCCGGATTGTGGCAATGGGAGTGGTTTTACGTCACAGCTCCCCAAAGTGCCAAGTGGGTAGCCGCCCCCACCTTCCGCTCGGGCCCTCCACCACAACTAATGTCATGGATTAGCAAGGGGCTGAGCTGGGGGCCAGCCAAGGACGTGCCCATACTGCAGAGCCGCATCTGAGATCTCTTCGAGGGAGATTTCAGTCTGGTTAGGGTAATGCAAGTCATGCTGGTTCGTCGAGTCCAGCCTTGCAAACGCCGGCCCCTCCGCATGTGGGAATTCAACCCGGAAGGACCACACACTATTCAGAATTTCCTCAGCCTGACGCATGAGGAGATGTACAAATCGTTCTTCGGACCCCAAATATAGTGTCCGGACACTACCGAGGATGTGGGCCTGAGCAGCAACCGCACCGCGGCCCAAGTAAGTAATCCCATGGCTGAACACACTGTCCTTTTTCTTTATCATGACATCATTCTGAAGAATCGCTCTTTGACCAGGACTGGATAACAAAGGCGAAGATGGTTCGGTGTTCGGCCCCCCTTCCTGAAGGCTTGGACAATCCGGTGCTGGAAAAGATGCTCGAGCCATCACCTTGCGTGGTGCCCTCAAAGGAAGATGAAGGGGGGAATAAAGAGGGCGAAAGCGGGCCTCCACCGCTACCTATTCCAACCGAGGGAATGAGCGCCTCTGTGAGCGAGGACAACCCAGGGGAACAATCTGACATTCTCTTGCCCCGGGGAAGGAAGAGGACTACCTCTAAAGATCCGGAAACCAAGGTTTTCAAATGGGAGAAGAAATCTCCACCAGAGGGTCCTGCCTCGGAGGGTGCTCTTGCCGCACAATGTCCGTGCGGGGATCAGCCCTCTAACGAGCTGTAAGTAATCAAAAAGTACATAATAGTGAAGATATCCTACCTTACTTCTGTGGAAAATACCGAAGCATTTATCTTGCAGTTCGGATCTTAGCCCTTCTCAGCAGATCTCGTCTTCAGGGGATCTTCTTCTGGAGATGATGGAGAGCGAAATGTCTCCCCCAGACTCCCCAGCTCAAGAAGCGGGCGACCTTGAAGTGTCGTCTCGGAGGGTCTCTTCGGATCCGGCGAGGCCAGAAGATAATCCTATGGCCACCCGAAGTCCCCAGTATCTGGCTCTTGAAGAGAGCAACCAAAAGAGTCTGACGCCGTCTGGTATGCGGTCGGACGTACTGAGGGATCTGCTAGAGCGAGCGACTATCTCAGAAGAGCACCTTACGTTGATGGGTACGGTGATTGAAAGGATTTCATCAGCTGAAAGCGGGTTGCATGAAGCCTTTATGAGTCTACTGACAGATTTTGAGGTACGTGAAATGATGTACATTTTTGACAGTACCGCACATTTTAAGGTGTGCCCTGCATAGATAGTAGCCCCTGAGACTCTGGTTCTCGTCCAGAACGGCGGCAAATAGAGGATCGTAGTCCCGGGTAATAACCAGACCGCCTTTATGTGCAGGTGGTTGAAGCTCCGGTGGCTAGCCGAACTGATGGGTTTGCTGGACTAAAGCGGCAACTGGATGCGGCAGATGCCGACATTGTGCTTGTCAACAAGCGACTTGACGAGGCATAGGGTGAGTGATTTTCCTGGTGATCGTCACATAATAAGAGCAGCATGATGCCAGTATCTTTAACATGTTGTGACTACAGATGGAGCTTCCACCATGGAGACCCTTCGGGCAGAGCTTGCCCGAGCCAAGGAGCAAGCAAGGAGTAGTAATGCGGCCGCTTTAAAGGTGACCGAATAGTTAAGAGCCGAAAAGGCCGCGCATTGTGAGAGCAAAGAGAAAATGGCCAAGATGGCTGTAAAGTTAAAAGACACTGCCGACCGTTGCCAGCTTCTTGAAGAAGAAAACCGGGCGAAGGCGAGGACCTGGAAAAGGCCACGATGGCGACCAAAGGCACCCGCTCTGTGATGAGAGCAAAGAAGGAGGAGCTGCGTCAAGCCGGGGATATCGCGGCTGGGAAACCCTTCATGTTGCGGAGGAAGTTTGGAGATCCTCAGTACGCCCCTCTGGACCGGCTGTGGAGTTCGGCGGACGCATATCTGGACTTGGCGGCGAGTGTTGTCGATGCGGCCGAATACTTCCGAGATCAAACAGATCATGAAGTGGACAAGCTATTCTGGTCACAATTTAATGTTCCAGAGCATCCGCTTCCATTGACTGATCGGCTTGCCGAATGGGCCGAGCTGAATAGATTGTCCGGTCTCGCCACGAGTCCTGTTGTGGATCATTTGTGGCCGGAAAGGCCAAAGCCGAACAACTATTTTAGTTTGGTGCAGCAGTTCCTTGGTGCGGTGCCGTGCATTAATGCGATGAAGAGGTCGGCGTGCATAGAAGGCTCATGGATGGCCCTTACCCGTGTCAAAACATACTGGGCGGAGATGGATGCCACCACTATCGCGGCGCAGGGTTCGGCCATAGGCTGAGTGGCTGCCGAGCACTATTTTGAAGAAGTCCTTGAAGGCGCTCGTTTGATAGAGGCCCAGTGCTCGAAGAATATTATGTTTGAATGACATGTATTCCCATTGTAAAAAATGTTTTATTAAGTTTATCAAGGCTATTGTCGGTGTCAAAACCGGCGGATCTCAGGTAGGGGGTCCCGAACTGTGTGTCTAAGGCAGATGGTAACAGGAGGTAGGGGACACAATGTTTTACCCAGGTTCGGGCCCTTTTGATTGAGGTAAAACCCTACGTCCTGCTTGATTAATATTGATGATATGGGTAGTACAAGAGTATATCTACCACGAGATCGTAGAGGCTAAACCCTAGAAGCTAGCCTATGGTATGATTGTATGTTGTCCTACGGACTAAAACCCTCCGGTTTATATAGACACCGGAGAGGTTAGGGTTACACAAGGTCGGTTACAAAGGAGGAGATACACATATCCGTATTGCCTAGCTTGCCTTCCATGCCAAGTAGAGTCCCATCCAGACACGAGACGAAGTCTTCAATCCTGTATCTTCATAGTCTAACAGTCCGACAAATGGAGATAGTCTGGCTGTCCGGAGACACCGTAATCCAGGACACCCACAATAGCCCCTGAACCAGGCTTTCAATGACGATGAGTCTGGCGCGCAGTATTGTCTTTGGCATTGCAAGGCGGGTTCCTCCTCCGAATATACCACGGAAGAATTTGAATATAAGGATAGTGTCCGACCCTGCAAAATAAATTCCACATACCACCGTAGAGAGAATAATATTTCCACAAATCCAATTTGCTGACTTGTTTTGGCAATGACGTTATGTCATGGCCCAGTGATTATTCGAACCGTTTCCTTTAACTAGCCCCGCACATAATGCGAGGCCGTTTTTTGACACATCTTGTCAAAGCAGAGATCGTGTCCCCTTATCACGGGATTCTCATCAATACGGGTGTGGGTAACCAAACCACGCTATTGATTACGGCGCTTGGGGGATAAGCGAGTTTTACCAGGCTAGTGGGGACGCTTAGTTTCGTCCGCCCATATAAAGGGATAAGGATTTACCTTTTCTTCCATGCCTTCTTCCTCCTTTGCTCATCCACCTTCGCACACTCGAGCTCCAGCGCCGAAGTTCGCATTTCCCACCTCGACCTTCTCCAACCATGTCCGGAGCGGGAGGCAGGTGGATGGTCTCCTCCGTCACGGAGGGACATGTCAAGAAGCTGAGGAGAGCCGGATACTTGCCCGATGACATCGCGCAGCGGCTCCTAGAGGAGGGGCATCTCATCCCCACTCCCAGGCCCCATGAGAGGGTAGTGTTCCTCACCCATTTCCTCTGCGGACTAGGATTTCCTCTTCACCCATTTGTCCGGGGGATCATGTTCTACTATGGCCTGGATTTCCACGATCTGGCCCCGAACTTCATCCTCAACATCTTGGCGTTTATCATCGTGTGCGAGGCCTTCCTCCGCATCAAGCCCCACTTCGGCTTATGGCTGAAGACATTCAATGTCAAGCCGAAGGTAGTGGGCAGCCGCTAGGGGGAGTGCGGAGGCGCCATGGTGGGCAAGATGCCCAACGTTACATGGCTCGAGGGCTCCTTCGTGGAGACCATAAAGGGGTGGCAATCGGGGTGGTTCTACATCACCGAGCCGCGTGACCCTACGTGGGTAGCGGCGCCCGAGTTCCGATCTGGCATCCCCACGCGGCTCACCTCCTGGAAAGAGAAGGGCCTGTCCTGGGGTAGTTTGGAAGAGCTGACCGGACTCCAAACATGTATTCAAAACATGGTGAACAAGAAGCTCAAACTCGTCAACGTAGTCCAGGTCATGCTCGTCCGCCGGATCCTCCCGTGTCAACAACGGGCCTTCAACTTGTGGGAGTTCGACCCGGCCCAGCACCAAACTCTGAATAGGTTCTTCAATACAACACACGAGGATGCCTGGAAGGTGCTATTCAAGGGCGCCGAGGTTCCTCCTCCTACTACCGAGGATCGTGGATTTTGCGCAAAGCGCCAAGCCAGCGTGGTTAGTTGTTTTACCTCTTACAGGATACTTGTTTTTCATAGTTCGACTCTATGCAGGATCTAAGCTCCCGTTCCTTTGACAGGACTGGCAGGAAATGGCTGGACAGATCGACTATCCGGCTCCCTTGCCCGAAGGCCCAGCAAACGCTCTCCTGACGGAGATGCTGACTCCGGCTCCTTAGAAGGTGCCAGAGAAGACCAAGAAGGCCAAGGGAACTCGAAAGAGTTCCCGATGCTAGGTGTTATCGGACTCATCGTCTGATGACTCTGCGGCACACTCTTCCCTCGAAGATGGGGAGGAAGAAGAAGATGCTCCCCCTTCAGTTGGGGAAGACAAGAAAAGAAAGGCCGCCCCAACTTGGGGGGCGAAGGGTCCAAGAAGGGAAGGACTCTCCTTCCGGACAGCTCCACCGCCGCCGCCGAAGGCGAAGACGAGTGGTTGCCCAGGGCCAAGCCCCTGGGGAGGTCATACGTATTCGGACACCAGAGTAACTCATAGTATCCTTTTGCGCACTACTTCGCCTAACGCCAAATATGATTATACAGGCCGCCACGAGCCCGTATCGATGTATCATCGGACGGCTCCCTAGGCTCGTCGGATATGGGTAGCGATCCACTTCCGACCGCTACCTCCCCTTGCCTTGCAGACGACACCGAGGTATTGTCTCTAGAGACACCGGGCCGAGGGGAGACAATCCCGGAGGTGCCTCAAGGCGACCGTCCAGACTCCGGGGACAGAGGGGACGAGGCCCCTGAGGGCCTCGAGTTCGGCCCTCAACCGAACACCGCGCCGGAACCTCCAGTGGTTCCGGACTCGGGCAGGCGGCCTCCTTCCAAGAGGGGCAAGATGCCTGTGCCGGTGACCTATGTCCATCCAGAGGCGCCGGACAATCTACTGGAAGCGCTTCGCAGCGCTTCCATCGACGAGGAGCACCGTACTATTATGAGTGTGGTGGTCCAGAAGGTTCAGTCCGCCAAGAGCGGATTGACTAAAGCCTGTGCCATCCTTCTTACAGGCTTTGAGGTAAGTGTTAAAATATAGGAAAAATATTACCGCATAGATAGTAGCCCCTGATGCTCTGTTCGGTGTTCACAAAGAAAAGCCGTACAGAGGATCAAACAATATCACAGGAGTCTAATATGAGTATGTCAATATGCATATGCAGGCTTCGCTGCTGGCGTCCGCCGCACTGACTGCGGAGGTCGCCGTACTGAAGCAGGACCTTAAGGGGTCCCAGGATGAGCTCGGCCTTGCCAAGAGGCAGCTCGAGGAGAACAAAGGTAAGTAGTACCTAGTATGTGGATATGTATAAAAAGAGTGCAATTCCAAAATGACAGGATCATCGTGAATTTGCCAGGGGCCACGACCGAAGTGGCGACCCTAAAGCAAGCGCTGTCCGAGGCCGAACATAAAGCAGCCAAGGAGCGCACCGAGCAAGAAAAGCAAGAGGCTCGGGTGGGCGAGGTACAGCAAGAGCTCCAGGCTCTCGTGACGAAGCATGAGGCGTTGGAGCTTGACTCGAAGACGCGAGAGTCTGAACTTGCCGCGGCCCTCGAGAGCGCAAAAAGTGCCAAGGCCGAAGCCCAAAAGGACCTCCAGGAGATCGACGCAATGAAGAATATAGCGGCGGGTAAGGCATTCTATATGCAGAGCAAGAATGTAAAAGTAAATTACCGATTACTTACCCGAATTCGGAGCTCTCCAGGAGCATTCACAGATTTGCCCTGCAGCGTGTTGGATGCCGCACAGTTTTACCAGGCCGAGGAGGGAAGCTCAACGGAGAAGCTATACTGGTCTCAGTATACTGGGACCGAACACCCGATGCCTCTGAGCGACCAGCTAAGGCAGCTGGTCGAGCTGCACAAGGTGGCCGAACAGGCCATGAAGGGCCTTATAGTCTGGCTGTGGCCTGGTGACGCTCTTCCGAACAACTACTTCAGCCTGGTGAGGCGGCTTGTGGATGCCTGCCCACGGCTGGAGGTCGTCAAGCGGTCCGTCTGCATCGAAGGTGCACGCCGGGCTTTCGCCCGTGTGAAGGTGCAGTGGGCCAAGCTAGACGTTGTGAATCTGATCAAGGAAGGGCCGCCGCAAGGCAAGGAGCCTCGCACCCCCGAGATTTATTATGAGGGTGTCCTGAAGGGTGCCCATCTTGTAGCGGACGAATGTTCAAAGAATGTAATATTTGAGTAAACTTGCTCGTGTGATCCTGTATGATGAAAACTTGTTTCATATGCTCTATGCAACGCTTGTGTGAATTTAAAATATTACCTTCTGTTTGGCTATTTATCCAATCTGAGAGATGGCTAGTCCTCGGCTTCTGCCCCCATGCCACGAGTGCTGGGGTGTTTGGGATAAACCTGAGCACTCTTGTTCCCATGTTTGGGTCCTTCGAGGGAGGTGCTCAGCACAACGAACAAGGCAACCGGACTAATAATGCTTTATCACTCTCACTTAGCCATAGAATTCTATAATTTTAAATTTCGGCGAAGCCCGTGGTATTCAGAAGGCCGAATTTGGGGTGCGATACACGCCTTTAAGCCGGACAGGGCCGGCCCCTCGCTCTAAGCGGCATAAGTCTTTAGGGACTCGAAAACCTCGCCGAACAGCGACCAGTCTCTCGCCTTATCATGATAGTCAGTTTTAGCTTTCTCTACTGAGGTGCTTTAGCCCAGCAGAACCGGGGCACAATCGCAGTAGTTCTCCTAGCGCTACCTTAGCCGATAGATCGGAACGTAAGGTACCAAAACATAAGAGCCGGGCAAACCCAACATTTGACCAAAGACATGATTCGGAGCTGATGCATATAATGCTATAAGTTCGGGGTGTCGCACTTGTGAAAGTGTTCGGACTTTTCACACCATAATGTGGGTACGTAAGCCCCTGGTGTATTGGCCGTACCAAAGTGTATGGTTGCAAGGCGTCATTAATGAACATATATAACAAGAATGCAATAATAGTCGTAATGTTATGCGTTGTTTATTCAAAAAGTTGCGTTAAAGCAGAATGATACAGATGGTGCGATAAGCAAAGAGTAGGACTATGTCCCTTCCAAGGGCAAGCTGAGGAACAGTATTAAATCAAATATTTCGCTCCTTATTGTAATCCACCTGGGAATTCCGTGGTGTGATGTAGCTTTCTGCCTCCTTGGTTGCTGCATCATGTGTTCGGCGACAGTACTACCGGACAGGGTTTCCAGAGATTAAGGTCCTGAAAAAGAGAAAAATAACCAAACGGGAAGCCCCTAGTGCGGTTTAAGCCGCGTCTTGGGGCGTGCCGCAGTTGTGCCCCCCTCCCCACCTGTGCCCATGGTATTTTTAATGCGTAATGATGTACGCGTGGCACGAGTTTCGCTGTTCGGCTGGGACTGGGGTGGGGGCCGCATTGCTACGCGAGCTCAGATTGCGCCAGGCGGTCTAGTTGCCGATTGCTCCGAGCGCGCTTGAAGGTGTCCGGGTCTTGAAACGCCGAACTGGTGGATTGCCTTAAGAGGCTGCTTTGCGCTTCTGCTGCGAGGGCCGCGGTGTGCTCCTCTGTTCGGAGAGAGCGTTCTATGTTTCCATTGACCGCGAGGTCCTAGCATTTTGAGCTTGAGGTATGCATAATGCTGTACCGCATTGAATCTCGCAAATGCAGTTCGCCCGAGCAGTGCATGATAACCACTGTGGAACGGGACTATATCAAAGATTAACTCTTTGCTTCGAAAGTTATCCAGGGATCCGAAGACCACTTCCAGCGTAATTGAGCTTGTGCAATGGGCCTCTACGCCTGGAATGACACCTTTAAAGGTCGTTTTTGTGGGTTTGATCCTTGAGGGATCTATACCCATTTTGCGCACCATGTCCTGATAAAGGAGGTTCAGGCTGCTGCCGCCATCCATAAGGACTCGAGTGAGGTGAAATCCGTCAATGATTGGGTCCAGAACCAGTGTGGCGAATCCGCCATGACGGATACTAGTGGGATGGTCCCTACGATTGAAAGTGATCGGATAGGAGGACCATGGGTTGAACTTTGGTGCGACTGGCTCCAATGCATATACGTCCCTGAGCGCATGCTTCCGCTCCCTCTTGGGGATGTGGGTTGCGTATATCATGTTCACCGTCCGCACTTGTGGGGGGAACCTCTTCTGTCCTTCGGTGTTCGGCTGCCGGGGCTCTTCCTCATCATCGCTATGCGGCCCCTTATCTTTATCTTCGGCAATTAACTTGCCGGCCTGCTTGAACACCCAGCATTACCTGTTGGTGTGGTTGGCTGGCTTGTCAGGGGTACTGTGTATTTGACACGAGCGATCGAGTATGCGGTCCAAACTGGACGGGCCCGGAGTGCTTCTTTTAAATGGCTTTTTCCGCTGACCGGGTTTAGAGCCTTTGAATCCGGCATTGACTGCCGTATCCTTAGTATTATCGATGTTAATGCGGCGCTTATGTTTGTTGCGACGTGACCTTCTATTTCCGTCCTTGGTATCCGAAGTACCATGGTTTTTTGATATGTTGTTACTGCGAACAAGCCAGCTGTCTTCTCCCGCACAAAAGCGGGTCATGAGTGTCGTGAGGGCTGCCATAGATTTCGGCTTTTCCTGACCAAGGTGCCGGGCTAGCCATTCGTCGCGGATGTTGTGTTTGAAAGCCGCTAGGGCCTCTGCATCCGGAAAATCGACGATTTGATTTTTCTTTGTTAGGAACTGAGTCCAGAATTGCCTGGCCGATTCTTCTGGCTGCTGAATTATGTGGCTCAAGTCATCGGCATCTGGTGGCCGCACATAAGTGCCTTGAAAGTTGTCGAGGAATGCGGCTTCCAGATCTTCCCAACAGCTAATGGACTATGTTGGCAAGCTGTTAAGCCATTGTCGCACTGGTCCCTTGAGTTTTAGTGGGAGGTATTTGATGGCGTGTAAGTCATCACCGCGGGCCATGTGGATGTGGAGGAGGAAATCCTCGATCCATACCACAGGATCTGTTGTACCGTCGTATGATTCAATGTTTACAGGTTTGAAACCTTCTCGGATTTGATGATTCATTACTTCGTCTGTGAAGCATAAGGGGTGTGCGGCGCCTCTGTACTGGGCTATATCGCGACGCAGCTCGAATGGGTCTTGCCCACTATGTTCGGCCCGGCCGGATTTACTTTTACTGTATCCGGCGTGACGTTTATCGTCTCGCATAGTGGCGCGCCCTTGTGATCCGTAGATCGATCTTGCATGCTTTTCTTTGTCCTCCAATATGTCTCACAGGTCCGGCATATCTCCCCATGCCTTTTTATTTGAATGGCGTCGGGGTGCAGGCTGAGTTTTTGGCTGGAATGCCTCTCTATCGCGGCCATGAGGTGGCTGATCAGCCGCGTCATACGCTTCTTCCTCCAGTCGGGGTAGCAACCTGCATTTTGGGTAACTCTTGGAGGGGCGCTCGAGTTTATACTCCTCGGCCGCGAGGACTTCAGTCCATCTGTCAGCTAGTAGATCTTGATCAGCTTGAAGCTGCTGCTTCTTTTTCTTAAGGCTATTTGTCGTGGCTATAAGTCGGCATTTGAAGCGCTCTTGTTCGACGGGATCCTCTGGCACGGCGAATTCGTCGTCGCCGGGGCTTGCCTCGTCTTTGAAGGGGGGCATGTGATTATCATCCTCCGCGTCTCCATCTGCCGCTCTCCCAGGAGGGCTGGCTCCTCCATCCTCCTGCTCTAAATCTTGCTGGAGGGGATTGTTGTTGTCTTCGGCACTATGTGGAGTGTTATTATCTCCTGTGCCGGTATCACCACTTTTGCTTTGGCGGGACTTAGAGCGGCGCCGCTGACATTGGCGCTTGGGTTGCTTCTTGGAGGGGTCATCCTCCGCTATCTCGTCGCCATTGCCTTCTTTGGGTGTATCCACCATGTATATATCGTATGATGAGGTGGCTGTCCAGTGCCCTATGGGAAGTGGTTCCTCTTCGTCTCCCGCATCGTCGTCCATACCGTCGATGTCTTCGGATTCGAAGTCGAGCATGTCGGTTAAGTCATCGACAGTGGCTACTAAGTGGGTGGTGGGTGGGCCGCGAATTTCTTCGTCGTCCGCATCCCAGTCTTGCCGGACATAGTTCGGCCAGGATCCTCCTGACAAGGAGAGAGACCTTAATGAGTTCAGTATGTCACCAGAGGGCGAGTGCTGAAAAATATCCGTGGAGGTAAACTCCATGATCGGCGCCCAATCGGATTCGATAGGAACGGGCGCAGGCAGCTCGGAGTCCGTGGCCGGAGAAGGATCCGGCAGTTTAACAACACGGCTCTCGTACAAGGTAAGGTCGATGTTTGGCTCGATCGCCGCTGAGGGTAAGGCCTCCGTGGCGGGGTCCATCCAGCCGTCCATGGATGGTGCAACTGGCTCCGAATTGAGGGTCGGAGCGGCTGCCTGTGCGATCTCCTGAACACTGTCCGATGGTAGAGCTAAATCATACTCATCGTGATCGCGTGACGCACAAGGCAGAGGCTCGAACTCGTCAAAGATCAAGTCTCCACGGATATCGGCCGTGTAGTTTAAGCTCCCAAACCTGACCTGGTGGCCAGGGGCGTAACTTTCAATCTGCTCCAGATGGCGAAGCGAATTGGCCCGCAGTGCAAAGCCGCCGAACACAAATTTCTTTCCGGGGAGGAAAGTCTCACCCTGGACTGCATCGCTATCGATGATAGTAGGAGCCATCAAGCCTAACGGCGATGACACAGAGGAACTCTCAATGAAAGCACCAATGTCGGTGTCAAAACCGGCAGATCTCGGGTAGGGGGTCCCGAACTGTGCGTCTAAGGCGGATGGTAAGAGGAGGGAGGGGACACAATGTTTTACCGAGGTTCGGGCCCTCTTGATGGAGGTAAAACCCTACGTCCTACTTGATTAATATTGATGATATGGGTAGTACAAGAGTAGATCTACCATGAGATCGGAGAGGCTAAACCCTAGAAGCTAGCCTATGGTATGATTGTATGTTGTCCTACGGACTAAAACCCTCCGGTTTATATAGACACCGGAGAGGTTAGGGTTACACAAGGTCGGTTACAAAGGAGGAGATACACATATCCGTACTGCCTAGCTTGCCTTCCACGCCAAGTAGAGTCCCATCCATGCACGAGACAAGGTCTTCAATCCTGTATCTTCATAGTCTAACAGTCCGGCCAATGGAGATAGTCCGGCTGTCCGGAGACCCCCTAATCCAGGACTCCCACAGCTGTATTTATACTTTTTCCCGAACGTATTATGATGCCTCCTGTGCGGCCGTTTATGTATATATGTATATAACATGAAAGATTGCAGTCGTCGGCTTCAGCCCCCACGCATATAATGCAGGGGTGTTTGCAGAAGACGCATGTTCACACTTGATCCAACGTCTTGGTCCATTAAGGAGGTGATAGCGCAGCGAACTAGGCAACCGGACTATAATGCTTTAACACTTTCACTTAGCCAGAGGAGTTTGACAATGGGGCTACTATATAGCCCCTGGTGGCTCCGCACTCCTATGAATTCGGGGTGCGTACATGCCTGGCCGGGAAACAGCCCTTCGTTAAGGCGGAGGAATCCCGAAGATTCCGGTAGGTCATCGAGTGGTTGACCAGTCTCACGCTATATCATGACAGTCAGTTTTCGGCTTTCTCTACTGAGGTGCTCGTCCGGATGAACCAGGGAACAATCGCAGTAGCTCTCCTGGTGCCGCCTTAGCCGATAGAGCGGAACGTAAGGCGGTAAAACGGAGGAGCCGGGCAAACCCAACATTTGACCAAAGACATGATTTGGAGCTGATGCATATAAGGCCAAACTCGCGACGCCGAACACTCCCTAAGGTATTCGGTCTTTATGGTGTAAACCGGGCCTAAACAGTGCCCTTTGTAATAAGCCCCTGGTGTCCAGGTACGTGCAATATTCTGACGTGGCCACATGCCAATACGTCAGCATCCTTCTCAATTGTACTGAGAATCCGAGGGATGTGTATCAAGAAGAGACAGTAAAAAAGGTTTACACAGGGTCTTAATCTAAAAAGAATCCTTGGAACGGGTCCCTGCTGCACGTCTGCGCCTGTGTCTCCGTTGTGCCGTATCCTGGACGGGTGTAGCATGATGGTCATCTGTAAAAGAGAAGAACTTAGCTGAAAAGTTGTCGTGCAAAAAGGTAGGTTGTACTAAAGAAAATATGTACAGTTCAAGATGAGTAAAGTTGAGCCTAATTGCCACTTGTTTACGCGCGTTGAGCCCCTTGTATTTTAATAGGGGTATAGCCATCAAACCTGTATCAATTACATATAATTGCGCCGGACTCGTCTAACTGCGTCCGTGGTCTTAACAACCTGTCAGATGCTTCAGTTGGTGAGGCCGTTTAGCATGCGGCTGCCGAGAGAAGCGTAATGCGGTATTGCGTTAAAGTGGGCTAAAGCTTTGCGTCCGAGTAGAGCTTGATAGCCACCTTGGAACAGAGCGATGTGGAAGGTTAACTTTTCGCTGCGGAAGTTATCGGGAAAGCCGAATATAACCTCTAGTCGCAGGGAGCCCGTGCAATGGGCTTCTGGGCCTGGCGTTACTCCTTTAAAGGTAGTATTGCTATGGCTAATTTTTGCTGGGTCTATCCCCATGTTGCGTACTGTGTCCTGATATATCAGGTTTAAACTGCTGCCGCCGTCCATCAGAACTCGTGTCAAGTCGTATCCGTCAATTATTGGGTCTAATACCAAGGCAGCCCATCCTGCATGCCGGACACTTGCTGAGTAATCCCGATGGTTAAAAGTGATCGGTTGGGACGACTAGTGGCAGAATTCCGCGGTGATAGGCCCTGGGGCATGTGTCTCTGGGAGTGCCGCTTTGTTTCTCCCCGTTATTACGTGTAACACATTGACTATTTTGACTTCTGGTGGGAATTTCTTCTGTTCCCCAGTGCTTTGCTTTCGAGGCTCGTCCTCGTCTTCGCTTGGTGTATCCTGCCCCTTATATTCGGCGTTGAGCTTGCCGGACTGCTTGAAGACCCAATATTCTCTATGGGTATGATTTGCAGGTCGGGGGTACTATGGATCTGACATATTTGGTCCAGAATCTTGTTTAGGCTGGATAGTTCGTCTCTGTTGCCTTTGGAGGGCGGCTTTTGCTGACCTGGCCGAGAGGTTCTGAATCCGGCATTTACCGCCGTGCTCTTCGGGATGTCTTCTTTATTCCGGCGCTTGTTTTTGCTGCGTTGTGATTTCCTGTTTTCGTCCCTGACTTCGGATGTACTTTGGTCGCTGGTGCTGCAACGGGCTAACCAGCTGTCCTCGCCCGCGCAAAAGCGGGTCATGAGGCTTGTTAATGCTTCCATTGTTCTCGGCTTTTCTTGGCCGAGGTGTCTGGCGAGCCATTCGTCTCGAACGCTGTGCTTGAAAGTTGCTAAGGCTTCGGCGTCCGGACAGTCTACTATTTGGTTCTTCTTAGTGAGGAACCTGTTCCAAAGCTTTCGGGCTGACTCTCCGGGCTGTTGAGTTATATGACTTAAATCGTCTGCATCCGGTGGTTGTACATAGGTCCCTTGAAAATTTGCCCGAAAGGCGTGTTCGAGCTCTTCCCAGCTTCCAATGGAGTTTTCGGGGAGGCTTTTAAGCCAGTGCCGAGCTGGCCCTTTGATCTTGAGGAGTAAGTACTTGATGGCGTGGAGATCGTCTCCTCGAGCCATGTGGATATGGAGGATATAGTCCTCAATCCAGACCCCAGGGTCTGTTGTTCCGTCATACGCCTCTATGTTTACGGGTTTGAATCCCTTTGGAAATTCATGGTCCAGCACCTCATCGGTGAAACATAGGGGGTGTGCGGCACCCCTGTATTTGGGTGTATCGTGGTGTTCGGATGTTTGTTGTGTTGTATTGCATACTGGAGCGCGCTTGCGTGGCCCGTATATGGATCTGGTTGTGTCGTCCTTTTGATGCGAGCCCTTGCGTGGATTGCGTACTAGCTTGTGTGCGGCGTCGTTTGCCGCTCTATATTGGCCACGAGGTCATCTATCTGACTGGATGGCCATTTTGTTTTCTAATTGCGGGGGATCTAAGGCCTCCTCGTCGAATTCGGGTAGCAACTTTCGCTTCAGGTAGCTCTTGGTGTGGCGATTACCGCCGTACTTCGCTGCAGTGTCGAGTACTTCACTCCATCTGATTCTGAGTGTGTCTTGCGCAGCCCTGAGCCTTTGCTTCTGCTTTTTTCAGACTCCTCGCAGTGGCAACAAACCTTTGATGGGCATTCTATTGCTCCGGGCGCCTGTCCGGTGTGATGTTGTCCGGACTGTTATCTTCGACGGAGTCGGGTTGTTCGGTTTGATTCTCCGTGTTGCCCTGGTCGGGCGATGGTTCACCCTGCTCTATCGCTGGGTCTATATGACCGTTGTTTCTGCCGAGGCGGGATTTGGAGCGGCGCTTACGCTGCTGCTTTGACTGCTTCTCGAGGGAAGAACCCTTTGTTGCACCCTTCCGTTCCTCATCGTCGCTTTCTTTGGGTGTGTCCACCATGTATACATCATATGATGAAGTGGGCGTCCAGTGCCCTGTGGGCAGTGGTTCCTGTTCGTCTCCCGCATCGTCGTCCATACTGTCGATGTCTTCGGAGTCGAAGTCAAGCATGTCGGATAAGTCGTCGACAGTGGCTACTAAGTGGGTGGTGGGTGGGCGGCAAATTTCTTCGTCATCCGCATCCCAATCCTGCCGGACATAGTTCGGCCAGGATTCTCCTGACAAGGAGAGACACCTTAATGAGTTCAGTATGTCGCCGAAGGGAGAGTGCTGAAAAATATCCGCGGAGGTAAACTCCATGACCAACGCCCAATCGGATTCGATAGGCACGGGCGCAGGCAGTTCGGAGTCCGTGGCCGGGGAGGAATCCGGAAGTTCGGCGTCACGGCTCTCATGAAGGGTAAGGTCGATACTTGGCTCGATCGCCGATGAGAGTGCGGCCTCCGTGACGGGGTCTATCCACCCGTCCATGGATGGCGCAGCTGGTTCCGAACTGAGGGTCGGAGCGGTTGCTGGTGCGATCTCCCGAACACTGTCTGATGGTAGAGCTAAATCATACTCATCGTGACCGTGTGGCGCACAAGGCAGGGGCTCAAACCCGTCGAAGATCAAGTCTCTGCGGATATCGGCCATGTAGTTTAAGCTTCCAAACCTAACCTGGTGGCCAGGGGCGTAACTCTCGATCTGCTCCAGATGGCCAAGCGAGTTGGCCCGCAGTACGAAGCCACCGAACACAAAGATCTGTCCGGGGAGAAAAGTCTCACCCTAGACTGCATCGCTATCGATGATCGAAGGAGCCATCAAGCCTAACGGCGACGACACAGAGGAACTCTCAATGAAACCAATGTCAGTGTCAAAATCGGTGGATCTCGGGTAGGGGGTCCCGAACTGTGCGTCTAAGGCGGATGGTAATAGGAGGCAGGGGACACGATGTTTTATCCAGGTTCGGGCCCTCTTGATGGAGGGAAAACCCTACGTCCTGCTTGATTATTCTTGATAATATGAGTAGTACAAGAGTTGATCTACCACGAGATCGAAGAGGCTAAACCCTAGAAGCTAGCCTATGGTATGATTGTATGTTGTCCTACAGACTAAAACCCTCCGGTTTATATAGACACCGGAGGGGGCTAGGGTTATAAAAGGTCGGTTACAAAGGAGGAGATATACATATCCGTATTTCCTAGCTTGCCTTCCACGCCAAGTAGAGTCCCATCCGGACACGGGACGAAGTCTTCAATCTTATGTCTTCATAGTCCAATAGTCCGGCCAAAGGATATAGTCCGGCTGTCCGGAGACCCCCTAATCTAGGACTCCCTCACACATCAACTAGGCGTATCAACGGGCTATGGAGATGCCCATCAATAGATATCAATGTGAGTGAGTAGGGATTGCCATGCAACGGATGCACTAGAGCTATAAGTGTATGAAAGCTCAACAAAAGAAACTAGTGGGTGTGCATCCAACTTGCTTGCTCACGAAGACCTAGGGCATTTTGAGGAAGCCCGTCATTGGAATATACAAGCCAAGTTCTATAATGAAAGATTCCCACTAGTATATGAAAGTGACAACATAGGAGACTCTCTATCATGAAGATCTTGGTGCTACTTTGAAGCACAAGTGTGGTAAAAGGATAGTAGCATTGCCTCTTCTCTCTTTTTCTCTCATTTTTTTATTTTTTATTTTTTTATTCTGGCCTTTTCTCCTTTTTATGGCCTCTTTTTTTTCTCTTTTTTTGTTTTTCATCCGGAGTCTCATCCCGACTTGTGGGGGAATCATAGTCTCCATCATCCTTTCCTCACATGGGACAATGCTCTAATAATGATGACCATCACACTTTTATTTACTTACAACTCAAGAATTACAACTCGATACTTAGAACAAAATATGACTCTATATGAATGCCTCCGGCGGTCTACCGGGATGTGCAATGACTCATGAGTGACATGTATGAAAGAATTATGAATGGTGTCTTTGCCATAAATACGATGTCAACTACATGATCATGCAAAGCAATTTGACAATGATGGAGCATGTCATAATAGACGGAACGGTGGAAAGTTGCATGGCAATATATCTCGGCATAGCTATGGGGATGCCATAATATGTAGGTATGGTGGCTGTTTTGAGGAAGGTATATGGTGGGTTTATGGTACCGGCGAAAGTTGCGCGGTACTAGAGAGGCTAGCAATGGTGGAAGGGTGAGAGTGCGTATAATCCATGGACTCAACATTAGTCATAAAGAACTCACATACTTATTGCAAAAATCTATTAGTTATCGAAAGAAAGTACTACACGCATGCTCCTAGGGGGATAGATTGGTAGGAAAAGGCCATCGCTCGTCCCCGACCGCCACTCATAAGGAAGGCAATCAATAAATAAATCATGCTCCGACTTCATCACATAACGGTTCACCATACGTGCATGCTACAGGAATCGCAAACTTCAACACAAGTATCTCTCAAATTCACAACTACTCAACTAGCATGACTCTAATATCACCATCTTCATATCTCAAAACAATTATCAAGCATCAAACTTCTCATAGTATTCAATGCACTTTATATGAAAGCTTTTATTATATCCCTCTTAGATGCCCATCATATTAGGACTAAATTCGTAACCAAAGAAAATTACCATGTTGTTTAGGACTCTCAAAATAATATAAGTGACACATGAGAGTTCATCTATTTCTTCAAAATAAAACCACCATCGTGCTCTGAAAGGATATAAGTGAAGCACTGGAGCAAATGACAAACTACTCTGAAAGATATAAGTGAAGATCAATGAGTAGTCGAACAGTCATGCAACTATGTGAAGACTCTCTAACATTTAAGAATTTCAGATCTTGGTATTTTATTCAAATAGCAAGCAAAACAAAAGGAAATAAAATGACGCTCCAAGCAAAACACATATCATGTGGTGAATAAAAATATAGCTCCAAGTAAAGTTACCGATGAACGAAGACGAAAGAGGGGATGCCATCCGGGGCATCCCCAAGCTTAGGCTCTTGGTTGTCCTTTAATATTACCTTGGGGTTCCTTGGGCATCCCCAAGCTTAGGCTCTTGCCACTCCTTATTCCATAGTCCATCGAATCTTTACCCAAAACTTGAAAACTTCACAACACAAAACTTAACAGAAAACTCGTAAGCTCCGTTAGTATAAGAAAATAAATCACCACTTAGGTACTGTTGTGAACTCATTATAAATTCATATTAGTGTAATATCTACTGTAATTCCAACTTCTCTATGGTTCATACCCTCCGATACTACTCATAGATTCATCAAAATAAGCAAACAACACATAGAAAACAGAATCTGTCAAAAACAGAACAGTCTGTAGTAATCTGGATCAAACGGATACTTCTTGAACCCCCAAAATTCTAAAATAAATTTCTGGATGTGAGGAATTTATCTATTAATCATATGCAAAAATACTTAACTAAATATCACTCTCCAATAAAAAATGTCAGCAATTTCCGTGAGCGCTAAAGTTTCTGTTTTTTACAGCATGATCGCAAAGACTTTACCCAAGTCTTCCCAAAGGTTCTACTTGGCACAAACACTAATTAAGACATAAAACCACATCTAAAAAGAGGCTAGATGAATTATTTATTACTAAACAGGAGCAAAAAGCAAGGAACACAAATAAAAATTGTGTTGCCTCCCAACATGCGCTATCATTTAACGCCCCTAGCTAGGCATGATGATTTCAATGATGCCCACATAGAGGATTAGAATTGAAACATAAAGAGAGCATCATGAAGAATATGACTAGAACATTTAAGTCTAATCCACTTACTATTAATAGGGGTTTTGTGAGCAAATAACTTATGGGAACAATAATCAACTAGCATAGGAAGGCAAAACAAGCATAATTTCAAACTTTAAGCACATAGAGAGGAAACTTGATATTATTGCAATTCCTACAAGCATATGTTCCTCCCTCATAATAATTTTCAGTAGCATCATGAATGAATTCAACAATATAACCATCACATAAAGCATTCTTTTCATGATATACAAGCATAGAAATTTTACTACTCTCCACATAAGCAGAATTCTTCTCAATCGGAATAGTGGGAGTATCATAAGAGACTGGAATACTATAAATTGTTTCCACCTTAAAAGAGGAATGTTCAGAAAAAGTTTAATCATAATCATAACAAGTTTTATAAATATAATCATCACTACTTTTTATAGCATATGTATCATCACAATAATTATCATAAGTAGCAACTTTGTTCTCATCATAATCGATTGAAACCTCTTCCAAGATAGTGGAATCATCACTAAATAAAGTCATGACCTCTCCAAATCCACTTTCATAATTATCATAATAAGATTCAACATCCTCCAAAATTGTGGGATCATTACTTCCTAAAGTTGACACTCTTCCAAACCCACTTTCATCAATATAATCATCATAAGTAGGAGGCATGCTATCATCATTATAAATTTGCATATCAAAACTTGGGAGACTAAAATTATCATATTCATTGAACGTAGCATCCCCAAGATTGGGACAAACATTAATTGCGGCAAATATATTCTAAAAAACATCATCTTCATCAAAAATAGCATCCCCAAGCTTGGGCCTTTTCCTATCATAAGCATAATCACTCTCATCATTAATAGTATGGATAGCACCAATAGTATAGCAATTATCATCATCACAATGAGTAGTAGGAGTAACATCATTTGGGAGGGATACCTTTTTACCTTTACTTCTTCGTTTTTTCTTTTTCTTCTTCACATCATGTGCGGGTTCAACCCTCTATTTGGAGCTCCTTATTAATGAGATTGGTTGAATAGAAGGCTCCTCCTCGTTACCTGATTCATCATAAGAAATAATAGGAGGATATTGGGAAGTCTCTTCCCTTTCATAAGTATTCTCTTCATCTTCTATTTGTTTTCTTTTCTTTATGAAGTTGGCAATATAAGGATTTTCAATGCAATTCACCGCACAATACATATAAATTTCTTCTAGGCCAATTTGAGGAATTTCTCGAGGTTATATTCTGGAATAATCTTAGTTTGACGTTTCATTTCTTCATAACCCAAAAGAAAACTAAGTTCATTATAATGTGCAAGGGAAATCAAGTCATCACAATTTTTGGACACGATTTGATCATGAAACAATTTTCATTTGATATTTAAATGACCATGTTCATTACAAAGTTCACAAGTATGACTAAGAAAATTTAAATTTTCAGCACTAACATTTAGCCTTTCTTGCAACCATTTAGTTTCTAAATGCTTATGCCTCTTGCAATATCTATCTTCCCTATTTGGTGTGTACTTGCAACCCCAATGCACTCCACAAAAATTGACATGTTTATAGGAGACATTTTCATCATAACTAGTGCAATCATCATTAGTACTATGGATATTCAAGGAGTTCATACTAACAACTTTGTGCCATCATGAAACTTTGTAGAGAGATTGGTTTGTTTGGAACCATCCTCTCTTTTGGAGTTTGATATCTTTTATTTAGTGTGTATCATTGGATATCTCATTCCTCAATGTATCTGTTATGGATATCCTCCAAGTGTTGATTTATTCATTTGGTATCTTTTCTTCACTTGGTATTTCTTTGTCACTTGGTATCGGTTCTTGAAAGTATTGAGCATGCATATTAACTTCACGTAGTCTCTTTGGCATGCTTTCTTTCTTTGACCCAATATATAGGGGAAACTACACCAAGTCTCAAATTGGATGAGATGTGCACTAACTCTTTTGTCCCAATGAGGTTGGGTACCATTTTGTTTGTGTTGTTGTTCTAGGAACAATTGGAGATACATTGGATGCTCGGCTCACTCACAAGGAAGGTGGTGTCACCATGTGCTTAGTGGAGTCAAGATAGGATGTTCAATGAACAACTATCTAATACCTTCAATTGGTATCTTCTGCATCCTTCCAATGCTATGTCGGTAACAAGTATCTATTCATGCTTTCCTCTCTTGCATTCAACCTTGTGTAGGTTGCATCTTGGCATGATATTCATTTCATCTCTTGTCATACTTGTTTCCCTTATCAAAGCATCCAACCGATGATCTCTTGTTGCTAGTTGTGATGTCTTTGATGGATGTGTGGTTGGACTTCATTTATATACAATAAGACCATATCTAGCCAAGTGCTATGCTCTCAAGCAAATATCTTATTAGTATATTTATGACTTCCTTGTGGATATCTTGTTCTCTCCTTTTTTAACTATTTCATGTGTACATCCTTCTTTGTGGATTGGTATCATCATGATCGTCATCTACCTAGAATCTTATACACTTGAGATAAGTTGCATATCTAGTTGATATCCCTTTCTTTCACGTCCACCGTTTCTTTCTCATGTTACTTCTTTTGCGGCTCCGTGAAAGTGTGTGCCTTGAGTGTGGGTCATATCTCGTTGCATCTTGATGCACTCTTGTGTGGTGAAGATCTTTCTCCTCATGCTTGTCTTGATGAGGATTTTTGACATCTTAATTGGTATCCCTCATCTTGATGAGGCTTTCAGTTTCTATCTTCACCATGGGTTGTCACCAGCTTGGTTGTTATGTCGCATTTTAGTAAGCTTGTGTATCCATTTGCTTGTTGTGTGTGTGGGAAGGTCATGTCTTGCACCTTGTATCTCATTTATCCAAGACTATGTTGATGCTTAATGCTCATCCTTACATTAGTCTCCTCAAGTGCTTTGTCATGACTCACACATATATTTTTTGTTGGGCCTTTTCTTAAGTTGCGTATTTTACATGTTGCTCAACCATGTGTTTGTTGCGAGTGCAAGGCTTTGTTTCCTATATGCTCACTTGCACTTGTTGTAAGTTTCTATTGATTTTGGGGGAGCTATGATCCTATTTTGTGCACTTTGTATCCAAATACAAAAATTCTTATTTGTGCACAAATCATGGGGAGTGATGTCTAGTACACAACCTTCTTCTTGTAGACGTTGTTGGGCCTCCAAGTGTAGAGGTTTGTAGGACAGTAGCAAATTTCCCTCAAGTGGATGACCTAAGGTTTATCAATCCATAGGAGGCGTAGGATGAATATGGTCTCTCTCAAGCAACCCTGCAGCCAAATAACAAAAAGTCTCTTGTGTCCCCAACACACCCAATACAATGGTAAATTATATAGGTGCACTAGTTCGGAGAAGAGATGATGATACAAGTGGTATATGGATGGTAGATAAAGGTTTTTGTAATCTGAAAATATAAAAATAGCAAGGTAACTAATGATAAAAGTGAGCACAAATAGCAATGCGTTGAAACAAGGCCTAGGGTTCATACTTTCACTAGTGCAAGTTCTCTCAACAATAATAACATAATTGGATCATATAACTATCCCTCAACATGCAACAAAGAGTCACTCCAAAGTCACTAATAGCGGAGAACAAACGAAGAGATTATCGTAGGGTATGAAACCACCTCAAAGTTATCCTTTCTGATCGATCTATTCAAGAGTTCATAGTAAAATAACATGAAGCTATTCTTTCCGTTCAATCTATCATAGATTTCATACTAGAATAACACCTTAAGACACAAATCAACCAAAACCTAATGTCACCTAGATACTCCAATGTTACCTCAAGTATCCGTGGGTATGATTATACGATATGCATCACACAATCTTAGATTCATCTATTCAACCAACACATAGAACCTCAAAGAGTGCCCCAAAGTTTCTACCGGAGAGTCAAGACGAAAACGTGTGCCAACCCGTATGCATAGGTTCATGGACGGAACCCGCAAGTTGATCACCAAAACATACATCAAGTGGATCAATAGAATACCATGGGTATCACACGCAAGACATACATCAAGTGTTCTCAAATCCTTAAAGACTCAATCCGATAAGATAACTTCAAAGGGAAAACTCAATCCATTACAAGAGAGTAGAGGGGGAGAAACATCATAAGATCCAACTATAATAGCAAAGCTCGCGATACATCAAGATCGTATCACCTCAAGAACACGAGAGAGAGAGAGAGATCAAACACATAGCTACTGGTACATACCCTCAGCCCCAAGGGTGAACTACTCCCTCCTCGTCATGGAGAGCACCGGGATGATGAAGATGGCCACCGGAGAGGGATTTCCCCTCCGGCAGGGTGCCGGAACAGGTCTAGATTGGTTTTTGGTGGCAACGGAGGCTTCTGGCGGTGGAACTCCGGATCTATTCTGCTCCCTGAAGTTTTTAGGATATATGGGTATATATAGGAGGAATCCACGAGGCAGGGGGCGCGGCCGGGGGGGGGGGGGGCGCCCCCACCCTCGTGGGCAGCCAGGGACTCTTCTGGTCCATCTCTGATACTCCGTGGGCTTCTTCTGGTCCAAAAATAAGTTCCGTGAATTTCAGGTCAATTGGACTCCGTTTGATTTTCCTTTTCTGCGATACTCTAAAACAAGGAAAAAATAGAAACTGGCACCGGGCTCTAGGTTAATAGGTTAGTCCCAAAAATCATATAAAATAGCATATAAATGCATATAAAACATCCATGGTTGATAATATAATAGCATGGAACAATAAAAAATTATAGATACGTTGGAGACGTATCAGGGAGCTTCTCTAATTTCTTTAGAACACTCCTTTGCTCATATCTTAATATCCTTTATTCATGTGGCTCATAGGATCTTTGGTCTAGTTGGTTTAATTGATATCTGTTGATTGCTTGCTTCAATTGGTATCTTTTGATTGCTTGATTGCTTGCGTCTCTCTTTGTTATGTCTTTGTGGCATATCATTCTTTAGCAATCTTTGTGCCTTAATATAGTTTGTCTTCCTCCAAGTATTTACCTTCGGATATGTGTATGAATTCCACTCTCTTGTTGAAAAATACACAATTTATGGAGGAACACTATTGGCCTTCTAAGCTTTTCGCCCATTTTGTCAATCGATGCCAATGGGGGAGAAGTTTCAGAGAGTTTTGTGGAGAAGTTTTCAGAGTTTTGCATTGCTTTGGTTTTGTTCCTAAGCATTTGCATCTCTTACTCATGCATCATTGGTTGTTGCATTGCATGGTGATGCATAATTCCTTATATAAACTCTCTTGAAAGTGATTGTCATCAATTTCCAAAATAGGGGAGATTGAAAGGACATGCGCTGCCCCCATGTGTGGTTTTGGTAATTGATGACATTCTCTATGGACTAATGGTTGCATTGAGTTATATTTGAAGGATTTGCCCATAGGCATTTCTTGAAGTCCATGTGTTGGTTTCAACGAGTTTATGTGTTGACCAAGGTGCTATTAAGGAATTATCCAAAGATTGGTCATGTGAGAGTTGAGCTTATTGCAAGCATGTCTTGAAGAAGAAGATTGTGTGATCCTTCATGCTTACCTTCAAGGCATCATCCAAATGAAGAGAGTTGGAAAGGTTCAAGGTTGATCAAGACCAAGTCAAGAGTGAATCAAGTGGATCAACTCACAAAGAGTAGAAGATGTACCGAGAGGGATCAAGTGATCCCATGGTATGATAAGCATTGCCAATTACGCTTTGTGTACTAACCCATGGTCTTCGTGAGAGTTCTTTGTGGGGTTAGGTTGCGGTGTGCACATTCAAGTGATGCATCACGAAGAAACCAGGTGCTTGAAGATTGCCATCCATTGTGGTGACAATGGACTTGTGAAGATGTGCCAAAGAGTGGCTCACCCATAGTGGAGTATGGGGGAGCAATCTACTAGTCTTCACCGAGCCAACGCAATCAAGAAAGGTGGTCCTACTTGAGAAAGTCAAGATCGTCTACATCTAGCTCAAGTGGACTTTGTGTAAGGCAAAGGTTTGGCCTTGATAGGTTCTCTATTTTACCATTCTCATGGTGGTAGTTTTGAGACTGGGTTATAGGATCGAGTGTTGTACTATCAAGGGGGGCTCTCAAGTGAGTAGCTTGACCGTATAGTTCATAGAGAGCTCAAACCATTGCATGCTTGCATCATCTTTTTGGTTCCTGTTTGTTTTTCTCCTTGTGAGATTTAGAGCTTATAGTCATCTTCTTGACAAGCTCGAGTTCATCGAAAACAGAGTTCACAAGCTTCTTCTATTGCATTTTCAGTGTTGGAGGTTTTACCGGTCTTATTCGAGGAAGGGTTCTCACCATTTTCTTATGGGACTTTTCTAATTTCCTTCTTATTGTTATTTCTATCAAGACTGTGTTAGCCCTTGTCGCTAGCTTTCCAACAAACTTGGTTCCGTTGAATTCAGAGTCCGTTTGCAGAAGTTGTGTCAGTTTTGGTGTCATTAAAAAGGCTGCAGCGGTACTACCGCTCATGGGAGCTGTACTACCGCTTGGAGGGGATGAAATTTTTTACTATCACTCTTGGGAGCATTTCTACCGCGGCTACTTCCGTGGCAACTTCCGCTCCGGACCAAAAACTCGTCTCAAGTCCAGCGGTGGTAGGCACGGATGTATTTTTTTAGTACCGCTCGCAAGCAGTAGTACCGCTACCCTTTGAGGTAGTACCGCTACCCCTAGCGGTAGTACCGCGAGGACGAGCGGCAGTACCTCTCTGTGCGGGCTGTGAGCCTAACGGTTGGATTTTTTCCCACCTATAAAGGGGGGTCTTCTTCCCCAATGAACATTATCCTTTGAGCTCGTGTTCTTCCCCCATTGTCGGCCTTCTTCGAGCTTGCTATCTCTCAGTTCCTCCATGGATTCTTGCTAGTTTTTGTGGGAAAACAGAGAGGAGGTCTAGATCCACATTTCCACCAATCACTTTTTCCTCTATGTGAGGTGAACCCCTTGGATCTAGATCTTGGAGTCATTGGTGTTCTCCTTCTTGTTCTTCCTCTCATTTTCCTCCCTAGCATTAGTTGCTTTGGTGGGATTTGGGAGAGAAGGACTTGGGCACTCCATGTGCCCTTGCCATTGCATTTGGTGCATCGGTTTGAGTTCTCCATGGTGATACGTGGAAGTTACAAGTTGAGAAGCTTATTACTCTTGGGTGCTTGGTACCCTTGATCTTGTTCCTCTTGGGTGCTTAGGCGCCCTAGACGGTAGGTGGTGTTCGGAGCTCAATCATTGTGGTGTAAACAATGTTGGGGATACCGCTTATCGGGAACTTATCGGTCGACGTATGATAAGGGGTAAATCGGCCAGTTTATCGGCATATCGGCCGATTTATCATCATATCGGTTGATTTGCGGCCGATATATCTTATTGGTCAGACACTTGTAAGCGATAAATCAGTGGATTTATCGGAATATCGGAAGATATCTTGAACAGTGGGTGTAAAGCTCCGGGCAAGCGTCGGGATCTCCAATTAGGTTGTGGAGGTTGCCCCGAGCAATTTGACGGGTACCGTTGACCACCCCCAAGGGTTGCCAAAGTGTACAGGTTCGGTGGCCGCCCCCAAGGTTTGCCATTTGTACAGGTTCGGTGACCGCCCTCAAGGGTCCCTTAGTGGAATCACGGCATCTTGCATTGTTCGAGGGCGTGAGGAGATTACAGTGGCCTTAGTGGCTTCTTGGGGATCATTGTGCCTCCACACTACTCCAAACGGAGATTAACATCCGCAAGGGTGTGAACTTCGGAATACATCATCATCTTCGCATGCCTTGGTTATCTCTTACCCGGGCCCTTTACTAATCCACTTTACTTTGTGATAGCCATATTGTTTCTTGTCATATATCTTGCTATCACCTAGTAGTTTATCTTGGTTAGCATAAGCTGTTGGTGCACATAGGTGAGCCTAGTTGTTATATGTTTTGTGCTTCACAAATTAACCGCTAGGTTTATTCCGCATTTGTTCAAGCCTAAACTGTAATTATTTTAAAGCGCCTATTCACCCCCCCTCTAGGCGGCATCCATGATCTTTCAGTGGGCCCCACTTTCATCTTCTCGTTACCTCCAGAAGCTTCCAGGATCTCTTATCACTAGGAAAAAAAATCTTGAAATAGTTTCGTGGCATTTGGACTTCGTTTGGTACTAATATTCTGCAAAGTAAAAAACAAGGAAAAAACAACTCGCACTGGGCACTAAGTTAATAGGTTAGACCAAAAAATGATATAAAGTTGCTTGTAAATGTATATAAAACATCCAAGATTGATAATATAATAGCATGGAACAATAAAAAATTATAGATGCATTGGAGAAGTATCAGTACCTTGTGCAATTCACTTAGAATTTTTTGAAGCGTGTTAACACAAAGCTAAGCATTTGTATATATACAGAACGTGAAAGCAGAAGAACTTACATGCTTGAGTATAAAAGAAATAACTGTTTTGTCCCAATTTTGCTACATGATAAAAAATTTAATAAAAAAGGGAAGTCCATGAGTAGCACAAGAAACAAATCACTAGGGTAATTTGCACATAACTAATTAAAAAGCTTGATTGGTAATTAAGCATTGCAAAGCAAGAATTTCGTGGTTTATTTATTTAAAAAGCATATGAGAGAAGCTTACCTCTAGATATCTCATGGTAGCTTAGCCATTTGAATGTGCAACCGCATACGAGTCGCTATCTTCATCAGCAACAACATTGATAAAAGTCTCATGATATAAAGCAACGGTGCCCTGTAATAATTCGTTGTTCCAAGTATTTAACAAGAAAAAAGACATACCAAAGTTGGTGTTCTAACAGGATCCCACGATGGAGGCGGCTCATCCAATTGCACTATACTCCAAGGACTAGGTCCCTATAAAAAAACATATCAGTTATGTATTTCATTAGAGTTCTACATGATTTTGACGCAAGATTGGAACCTAATTCTGGCATCACCAATGAACTTAATTAAATGTTCATTACCATAGAGTTCAAATCTAGAATCTACCAACACATAGGTACTTGAACTAATTATCTAAAGAGATAGGATTAAAGTCATGTGCATGCAACTATTTATGCCAAAACATTGTTACTCTATCCTAGTTCATAGAATAGTCACAACCTCATTTGATAAATTTGACTTGGGCCAGATATGAACAACATTAAATGATGTTCCAACCTAGATTAAGGAGATTAGAACATCATGAATTAGGACACCACAAAATATATGATAGTGTACCCATTCTATGAATGTTACCTCTTAGCAAATCAGATCAGACCATAGGGGTGATATAGCAACAAAGAACAAAGGAGAAAACAACTGCAAGTAATGTAAGTAAGGTCTTCTTCCATCTTCCTGCATACACCACAAGAGGAATCTAACTTCTTAGTTGCAACCATAGTGAGATCACCATTAACAGTGAGAGCCTAGGAGGACAAAGGGGAGGGGAGGGATGATGTGGAAGAAGTCTTTACCGGAGAGAATATCAGTTGTGTTGGAGAAGAGGTCCGTGGAAGGATATGTTGGGAAACGTTGCATGGAAAACAAACAAAATTCCTACGCACACGCAAGATCTATCCATCGAGATGCATAGAAATGAGGGGGATAGTGTGTCTATGAACCCTTGTAGATCGTAAGTGGAAGCGTTTAACAACACGGTTGATGTAGTCAAACTTCTTCGTGCTCCAACCGATCAAGTACCGAACGTACGGCACCTCCACGTTCTACACACGTTCAGCTCAATGACTGTCGGATTTCGGGTTCCGGCAGACCCTTGAGGTTCGAACACTGTGGTGCGCACGGAGATTTTGCCTCCTACCTACCTGAACTCCTCCGCCTTGCTAGGATCTAAACTAAGGAAAGAACAACACAAGAGACGCAGGGTTTATACTGGTTCGGTCCACCGTTGTGGTGTAATACCCTACTCCAGTGTGTGGTGTGGTGGATTGCCTCTTGGGCTGATGATGATGAACAATACAAGGAAGAACACCCTCGCGAGGGTCTGTTCTTGGCTGGGGTGATGAACTGCTGGGAGGAGTCCAGTCACCTTTCTCTCTCTCTCTTTCTGATCTTCTCTATCCTTCCAACCCCCCGGCTCTGCCCCCTTGGCTCTGTGGGTGGCTGGTCCTATTTATAGAGGCCCTGGTCCTCTTCCCAAATATTGAGCGGGAAGGGAGCCAACAATGGCGGGCTAATTTGAAGGGGGACAACTAGTATCAGCTATCCTGACAAAAGTAGTCTTCGCCTGCGCAAAGCTCTGGTGATGACGCTGTCTTGGGCTCCACGGTGACCTCCGTCTCGTAGTCCTCCTGGTCTTGGTGTCGTTGCACCGAAACGGCAACCTTTGCCTGATGCCTCGGTACTCCGTGGTTGCGCTTGCCCCCTTTGCACCAAAGCGGAAGGGAGGACACTGCGCGGGCTGGCACCCGCCTGGCACCCCCGGTCATCATGGCTTGCGTCACGGGCACCTCGTGAGGTACCCCGCCTTGATCTCTCCGCCTCTTCGTGAGCCAGCCTGACGAGGCCGCGCCTGAGGAAGCTCCGCGTCGTCCGCCCAGTGAGGCTTGGCCCCTCGCGAGGGTCTTGGGTTTGTGTTGGTGAAGATGGGCCGCGCTGGGCCCCCCTTTGAGCCACGCCGCAGGCCGCAGGCAGGCAAGTCTGGGGACCCCCGTTCCCAGAACACCGACAGTAGCCCCCGAGCCCAAGGCGTGCCCAGACTTGGCCGTGCAGGGAGGCGGAAGGGTAAGAGCGAAGCGCCGTGGGCCCTAACAGCCTGCGGCCTTGGGCGCCGCGTGGTGGTTGATTGGACGTGGGCGGCACTGTTCCCCCACGCCCTCCTTATTTTGCGCCATGCTAGGCGGACCCGTAGTCGTACACAACCGTTCCCCTGTTTGGTTGCTCGAGCGCCCTCTGTCCTTCCTCCGCTCGAACCCTGGTTTCTGTTTCCAACTCAATCTTGAACCTTCGCCCCCCCCTTCCCATCGCCATGGCTCCGACGAAGAAGGGAAGAGGGGAGAAACCCGTGTCTCTGCCATGCCCGCCGCCGCTGGCGGCCCCTGCCGAGGGCTTGGGCAAGGTCAGCTTGGCTCTGGCCACCATCTTCAATGAATGCGGGAGGACGACGGCCTGGCCCGTGTCCCACTTCTCCATCGGCAGGATAGCCACCAAGGTCCCGTATTTTGCCGACGCCCTGTGGGCGGGTCTGGTTCCTCCCTTTTTTGATTTCTTCAATGCCGTGCTCTCCCATTATCAGATCCACATGATGCATCTAGGTCCTGAATCCATCACTCTCCTTTCGGTCTTTGCCTTTGTTTGCAAGGCTATGATGGGCATCCTTCCTTCGGTTGCCTTGCTGCGCCACTTCTTCTCGCTACGCCTTGTTGACCCTACCCAATGCTGGGCGTGTGTGAGCTTTGTTACCGCGCCTGAGACGGCGGCCTCTGGGATTGACTTCAAGCTCCCTCCGCCCGTGGCTGGGTTTCGCGAGCGGTGGCTGTATGTGGATGCTGGGGTGCCCAGCCCCCTACTGTCAGAGCCAACTTCGCCTGCTGTCCCTAATTCGGGCTGGGGCCAGGAGACGCTTGAGAGCCCTCGGCTCGTCTTCGTCTGGCACCGCTTCGCGTTCTTGAGGTCCCTTGGCGCGATAGCGCCCAAGGTGGTGAAGGAGTTTCTGCTATGCCGCGTCGCTCCTCTCCAGCGCCACTCCCGCCAAATGTGGGCCTTCAGCGGGCGCGATGATCGTATGAGGCTCCAGGAAGAGGACCTGACGCCTGAAGTGCTGAGGACGGTGCTCTTGACCCTGACGGGGGACCCCAACCCTGGCAGTATCCAGCAGGGAGGGGCCTTGCTATACCTCTGCCAGAGCGGGGGCGATTTTGTGAGGCAGATGCCTATCTTCGATGAGTGGGGGCCGCGCCCCGCCGGCCTTCAGGGGCCTCGTGAGAACCCGGTGGTGGTGACTGCCCTTCCAGTCGGCCCAGGCGACTCTTCCTCAAGTGGCGGAGCAGGGAGGCACGAGGCGCCAGAGGCCGAGGGGGCTCCCGGCGGGGTGACAGCGCCGGGCGAGGCTCGTGAGGAAGCAGTTATCGGGGCCCGTGCCGCCGAGGCTGAGGGTGACAAGCAGCTGCCCTCTGCGCCTTCGACCGAGGCCACCGAGGCTCCGGCGGCTTTTCTTGGCGAGGCGATTGGCGGCGCACGCCAGGCAGGCGCCCCTGACGCAGATCGCCTTGACGCTCCATCTTCGTCGTAGGTTGATCCCTGCGCCCGACTCTTAGGCTGCTTCCGCGTGGACTTTCAGGCCCTCCGGAAGAGAAGGGAGGCCCTGGGCGACGATTACCCTTGTCGCCTATTGAAGCGTAGGAAGTACTTCACCACTGATGAGTAAGCCTTCTCCTTTCCCAGCTCCCGATCCTTCTGTTGCTCTTACTGACTCTTGCTCCGCAGGCCCCTTCCAGCCGAGCTTGCGGAGACGGCTGAGGAGCCGTCCCCCTTGGCTTCGCCCCCTCCACCGTCCTCAAGCGCTCCAAGCAGTGGAGCCCTTATGGTGAGGGCGACTGACGAGGCGAACAGTCCCGAGGCGTATCGTGGCCCCGCGCACCTCGCGATCCTTCGTGGGCCTTCTCGTGGCATAGCCAGCCTGCCGTGGGCTTCTCGCCTGGTCGTGGACTGCGATTGGCTGAGGCGCTTCCTACGCTCTTCACCTGGGGACGGGCTGGCCCCTGGCCGGGCTTCTGACGCGGCGTGCCCGGCCGTCGCGAGGGTTCCAGCCCCCAGCCCCCAGCCCGGAGGGGGGGTGCTGGCTCGCGGCCCCTGGCGCTTGCTTGGGGCAGACAATGGTGTGGAGGACGTGCTCGAGCGTGCTCGGGAGCGTCGCGCTCTCCGCCAAGGATTCCTTCGAAGGGCGGCTGACGCAGTAAGCCTGCTTGGAGAGGAGCTTGCCGATGAAGACGCGTGCCTTGAGGCCGAGGGCCTGCGCCTGGCTGTAGAGAGGCGCGAGCTGGAGGGCGCCATCGCCCTTGCGCGTCGTCGGCGTGATCTTGATGATGCAGAGGCCAAGGCGTCGCTGGTGGCCTCTCGGGAGGCCTGATCTTGGGCCGCTGAGGAGGCTCGGGAAGCTGACCGGCAGCGAACGGCGGCGGAGGAGCGGGCTCGGGAGCTCCTGGCCTGGCGCCACTCACTGGAGGAGCAGGTGGAGCTGCGTGAGGCAGCTCTCGCGTCGATGAAGGTGGCCTCCGGCGACTCAGCAAAGCTCCAGAAGCGTGAGGAGGCGCTGACGCTGGACGCCGCCGAACGCACCCATGAGTACGAGCGTCTGGAGACGAGGGAGCGCTTGGTGACGCAGGCGGAGGATGATGTTGCCGCACGGGAAGCCCGCGTCCTGGAGGAGGTCGGACGTCGAGTGGCGATGGCGCATTTGAACCTCGAGCACGAGTTCGACGAGAAGCTGGGGTTGATCCAGGCCGAAGCTGAAGGCAGGACTACTGCCTTGAGGGCCAAGCTGGAGGAGGCGACACGGCGGGCCGATGCTTTCCGGGCTGCTCTTGAGGTGGCGCAAGGTGAGTTAACCGCTTCCCAGGCCGAGGTGCTTCTTCTCCGCCAGCGGGTGGAGGAGGCTGATGTCGTCACGGGCCAGAAAGCGGACGAGATCCGTCAGCGGCGGATCCTGGAGCATGAGCACGACCCCATGCTTGCCACGCTCCGGGAGAGAGCCAACGCAGCCTTGGGCAACATCTGCGAGGCGGCTGTTGGCGAGCCGCACGCAGTCAACTATGATGGCAATCTTCAATTCTTCACTGACGTGGTGACGCAGCTGGAGGCATGGTCAGTCAGGGCTGACAGGTTGGTGGAGGAGAGGAGCCGCGGCCTGCTTGGGCGCGCCTTTTCTCGCGTCTTCAGCCACCTCCAGAACATGGATCCCCACTTTGATTTTGACGCTGCCATCGCCCCAGTCCCCCAGGCCGTCCGAGGCGACTTGGCGCACTGGGTGGAGGACAATGTGGATGCTCTTATCAGGGCCTTCGCTTTAGACAACGACGACGCAATCGTGGCGGCCGATGAGAGCGGCATGGTGAACGGCCCTGACGCCGCTGGCGGCGACGCGGACAACGATGGCGAGTTCAGCGATGCCAGCAACGGCTCGGGTGGTGCTCTTGAGAACGCATTGGGGGATTCATCCGACTGATTGTGCATCGCTCCTACTTCCTTACCCTGCATGAATAGAACTCAGGTTTTGGCCTGATTGCAGTGAGAGCATTTTGAAGGGGGAGCCCCTTATGTAAAACTTGTGTTCATTGTATTAGTAGATGCTACATTGTCCATGCGCCCGCGCCAAGTGGTTGGCCCAAGCGACGTGCTGGTCGGCTAGTTTACCTTTGTCCCGTGCTGGCCCTAAGGCAGCCCATGGGGGGTTGTGGTGTTTCGAGTGTTCCCTGATTGGGTTTGTAGGATCTGCAGTAAAACATCCTCCTGAGAGGTCATGTCGGCGGCAGTCTGGGCTGCGCGCAAGCTAGGCCTGACCCGGCTCGCGAGGGGCTCGCGAGGGGAGGAAGCTGAGGCGATGCGGTAACCAAAACGCGAGAAATTGCTCGAACGAGACTAAGCACCCCTTCCCCGAACACACGCAAATCTCAAATTCGAATCCAACTTGAATCCAGCAGGGGAAAGCGGCAACCAAAGGGAAAAGCGACGAAAGCAAACAAAAGGCCGCGTCCGGCACCTAGTCTAGTCTTGGACGTCTTCTCACCAGCGCAGAGCTAAGTGTTGCCATTGGGCGTGGGAGGGAGCCCCAGGGCCTGAGGCCGGCACCCCTGAGACTCGGGGCGTGTACAGCCCCACTCATTATTACGTGAGAGTGTCACGGGGCAGCGAGCTTCACAGGCACTGGGCCTTCTTCACAAGTACTAGCCTTGCTTCATATCGCCAGATGAGGGCCCCGCCTTGCGCCACACTCTAGTGCCATCAACAACGACCGGAAACCAGGACGCCGCCGATGGGGTAGAGCGGTCGCCAGCGGTTCCCCCGACGACCACGGGTCCTCCGTCGGGGGCAGGCCCTGAGGCACCTCCCCAGTGAAGGGCCTACCTCCTGAGAGCACCTTGCTCCGAACGCCGCGGTGGTGATGTCGGTTCCCGGACCCTCTCTTGCAGCCCCCTGCGCCCTCCTCCCGAGGGGCAGGAGACTGTGGGAGCGGGGCAGCTGCTCGCTGTGGCGACCTGCACCTCCTGCGATCCATGGTTAGCATATGCCTGCTCCTGAAAAATTAGCGGTACCCGATAATCGTTGGCGCCATCGTGGCCAGTGGGACCGTCCCGGGGCTCCCGGAAAGGCTCAGCTTCTGGCGCCTCGTCCCCCCAGCTTGGGCTGAGGAGCGAGCCTTGTTCGCTCTCGTGTGGGTGTCCTCGGTCCATCATGAGGGGCACGTATTCCTCTGGCGCCGTCATCCCGAATGCCACGCCATAATGCCCCGCATGCCACGCGGTCCTGCCTGACGCGCCTACCGTGGGGTGACAGCGCGGCTGTCCACTGGGGTCGCGGGGCGCGGCGAGTCCTTCTTCACGGACCAGGAGCGGGGGCAGCGCCGCCGCCGGTCCGGCGTTGACAGCTTCGCTGGCGTTGGAGTAGCCTTGGAGCCCGCGGGCACGCGTAGAGCCCCCGCGCGGGCCGCCTGGGCCTGAGATGGGAGCTGGGTGGAGAAGGGGTGAGCCCTCGAGGCGGCGAAGCCCAGGAGCTCTGCCACTCGCTCTAGCAGCACGTCGTGGCCGCCCTCCAGCAGCCTGCACTGCAGCAGCTCTCGGGCCACTGTGAGCCCGGCCCTTGAGTTCACCTGCTCCCTGCGGGTGTACGGTGTTGTGGTCGCAGCATGATTGGAGGCCCTTGCTGCCGACCGCGCCTGCCGCGGTGTGAGAGCTGTCAGAGCCTGTCCGCGTCGCCCGCGGCCTGCAGCACCCTGCGGACCGCGAGCTGCCTGGGGCACGGGGTCGCCCGAGGCAAGCGGTTCTGCGCGGGCAGGCCACGCCGCCCATGGATCTGGGTTGCCCGCCTGGTCGCCGGACATGGTGATGACGACACGATGGGCCGCAAAGCGGTAGAAGGTGGATTCCGGCGCACCCCTACTTGGCGCGCCAAATGTTGGATTTCGGGTTCCGGCAGACCCTTGAGGTTCGAACACTGGGGTGCGCGCGGAGATTTCGCCTCCTACCTACCTGCACTCCTCCACCTTGCTAGGATCTAAACTAAGGAAAGAACAACACAAGAGACGCAGGGTTTATAATGGTTCAGGCCACCGTTGTGGTGTAATACGCTACTCCAGTGTGTGGTGTGGTGGATTGCCTCTTGGGCTGTTGATGATGAACAATACAAGGAAGAACAGCCTCGCGAGGGTCTGTTCTTGGCTGGGGTGATGAACTGCCGGGAGGAGTCCAGTCACCTTTCTGTCTCTCTCTCTTTCTGATCTTCTCTATCCTTCCAACCCCCTGACTCTGCCCCCTTGGCTCTGTGGGTGGCTGGTCCTATTTATAGAGGCCCTGGTCCTCTTCCCAAATATCGAGCGGGAAGGGAGCCAACAATGGCGGGCTAATTTGAAGGGGGACAGCTAGTATCAGCTATCCTGACAAAAGTAGTCTTCGCCTGCGCAAAGCTCTGGTGATGACACTGTCTTGGGCTCCACGGTGACCTCCTTCTCGTAGTCCTCCTGGTCTTGGTTTCGTTGCACCAAAAAGGCAACCTTTGCCTGATGCCTCGGTACTCCGCGGCTGCGCTTGCCCCCTTTGCACCAAAGAGGAAGGGAGGATACTGCGCGGGCTGGCACCCGCCTGGCACCCCCGGTCGTCATGGCTTGCGTCACGGGCACCTCGTGAGGTACCCCGCCTTGATCTCTCCGCCTCTTCGTGAGCCAGCCTGACGAGGCCGCGCCTGAGGAAGCTCCGCGTCGTCCACCCCGCGAGGCTTGGCCCCTCGCGAGAGTCTTGGGTTTGTGTTGGTGAAGATGGGCCGCGCTGGGCCCCCCTTTGAGCCACGCCGCAGGCCGCAGGCAGGCAAGTCTGGGGACCCCCGTTCCCAGAACGCCGACAATGACGTCCTTCGCCTTCTTGATCCAGCAAGACGGCGAGGTAGTAGATGAGTTCCGGCAGCACGACGGCATGGTGATGGTGAAGTGATCTCCACAGGGCTTCGCCTAAGCACTACGAGTATATGACCGAGGGTGTAAACAGTGGAGGGGGCGTCGCACACGGCTAGGCAATTGTCTGGGGTGTTCTAGGCGCCCCCTCCCACATATATATAGGTGGGAGGGATAGGGGAGAGGCCAAGGGGCGCCCCAAGTAGGTTTGAGTCCTACTTGGGCTCCTGCCCTTGGCCGCACCCCCTGCCATATTTGTCGGAGGGGGAAAGGAAAGGGGGGGAGAGGAAGGAAGGGGGAGGCCAAATCCCCCCTTTCCTTTCCCCACTAGGGCGCCTTCCATGGCGGGCGCGCCAGCCCCTTGTGGGATGGTGGGCTCCCCTCTTAGGGCCCAATAGGCCCACTAAGCTCCCGGGGGTGGCCGGTACCCACTCCGGTACCCCGATGATCACCAGGTACACTTAGAATCACTTCTAGTGTCCGAATACCATCATCCTATATATAAATCTTTACCTCTCAACCATTTCGAGACTCCTCATCATGTACGTGATCGCATCCGGGACTCCGAACAACATTCAGTCACCAAATCATATAACTCATATAACACTATATCGTCAACGAACATTAAGCGTGCGGACCCTACGGGTTCGAGAACTCTGTAGACATGACCGAGACACCTCTCCAGTCAATAACCAATAGCGGAAGCTGGATGCCCATATTGGCGCCTACATATTCTACGAAGATCTTTATCGGTCAAACGGTTATGACAACATACGCAATTCCCTTTGTCCATCGGTATGTTACTTGCCCAAGATTCGATCGTTGGTATCTTCTTACCTAGTTCAATATCGTTACCGGCAAGTCTCTTTACTCATTCAGTAATACATCACCACATGACCAATTCCTTAGTCATTTGCTTGCAAGCTTATGATATGTATTACCGAGAGGGCCCAGAGATACCTCTTCGATACTCGGAGTGACAAGTCCTAATCTCAATCTATGCCAACTCAACAAACACCTTTGGAGATACCTGTAGAGCATCTTTATGATTACCCAGTTACGTTGAGACGTTTGATAGCACATAAGGTATTCCTCCATTATCCGAGAGTTGCATAATCTCATAGTCGTTGGAATATGTATTTAACATGAAGAAAGCAATAGCAATAAACTGAACGATCAATATGCTAAGCTAACAGATGGGTCTTGTCCATCACATCATTCTCCTAATGATGTGATCTCGTTATCAAATGACAACACATGTTTATGGTTAGGAAACCTTAACCATCTTTGATCAACAAGCTAGTCTAGTAGAGGCTTACTAGGGACACAGTATTTGTTTATGTATTCACGCATGTATTTATGTTTCCGATCAATACAATTCTAGCATGAATAATAAACCTTTATCATGAATAAGGAAATATAAAATAACAACTTTATTATTGCCTCTAGGGCATATTTCCTTCAAGATCTGGGTTCGACGGTAGTAGGGACTGAGGCGGCGTTAGGAGCTAAGGAGGCACATGATGGGGAGAAATAGTCATTGGTTTGGCCTTCATGGTGAGCTAGGCTGGTGTCGCGACGAAGAAGGGGCCGCTAGTGTACGTATCATTGTCCTAGGAGAAGTCAGGCTAGACTCGTGCCGAAGGGGTTAACCATGAACAGCACATAAGGGGAGACGAGTATATTGTTCTACATGGGAGATGGTAGGGTTTGTGGGGGATAATTGGGTGAAAGTGTATTTAGCCCTAATGGTATTTTGTTGTTGATGAGTTGGAGTTAGTTAGACTAATGTTGGTTTAAGTTTGTGTTAGAACATTGGTCTCTTGTCGAGAATACATGGAGTTGGTTGACCCAAACTTCAAAAGGGGAAATGTGTCGGTTTTTCAAAGACTCAAAGGTTTGGTTTTTGTTTATTTTGAGTCATAAGACAACATCACAATGAAGAGGGGTTGAGGTGATTGCATAAGGATGCATGGGGATCATAAAAACATATAAACTGAGCCTGCCCATTCCTACTTGACAGTGTCCTAGACTAAGGGGTACCAACCTAGTTGTCACATCGACCATGGGCTGAGCTTATGGCCCACCGATCTCATGAGGAAGGACCCTGAAAGCCTCGAACATGTGCGTAATCAAGATGGACTCTGCTGAACACTTGGTGTGTACTTCAAGGACTACTCCACTTATAGGCATGTTGCGCCCTAGTTGGCAACCTACCATATGTAATCCTAGATACCCCTGGTGCCTATATAAGCCGGAGGATTTTGGTCCGTAGGGACACAATCACAATTACTAGCCTTAGGGTTTTACCTCTTCGAGAGGGCCCGAACCTGGGTAAACATCATGCCCTTTTTCTCCTATTAACCATCATTACGATATCCACAGCTCGAGATCCATTACCTGAGATCTGTTGGTTTTAGTACCAACACTACCACTAAAAATAAGGGTGAAAACCCTTCTCCATGTGACTTATGATGTGTAGCCTATGCACACAGGTTCCAAGGGGTGTGCACACGAGTTCTAGAATTTCTATTTGGACACCCCGTGCGCACATGGTTTCCCACCCCCGTGCACATAGGGTCTAGGATTTGGTACCCGAGTGACCCCGTGCGCACGCCCTGATACGTATCTAACGTATCTACTTTTTCTCACGCTTTTCCTCTTGTTTTGGACTCTAATTTGCATGATCTGAATGAAACTAACCCCGGACTGACGCTGTTTTCAGCAGAACTACCATGGTGTTGTTTTTGTGCAGAAATAAAAGTTCTCAGAATGGAACGAAACTTTGCGAGGAATTTTTATATAATATATAAGAATTTTTGGAGCCAAGACCTACCGGAGAGGGGCCCCTGGGTGGGCACAACCCACCAGGGCGCGCCCCCCTCTCCTGGCGCGCCCAGGTGGGTTGTACCCACCTGGTGGCCCCGCAGACCTCAACCCTGACACTATAAACTCCTATTTTTGGAGAGAAAAATCAGGAAGAAAGAATTATCATGATCCACGAGACGAAGCCACTGCCAAGCCCTGTTCTTCCCCGGGAGGGCAAATCTTGAGTCTGTTTGGGGCTCCGGAGAGGGGGACCTTCGTTCTTCTACATCACCAACCCATCTCCATCGCCAGTTCCATGATGCTCCCCACCGGGAGTGAGTAATTCCTTCGTAGGCTCACTGGTCGTTGAGGAGTTGGATGAGATTCATCATGTAATCAAGTTAGTTTAGTTAGGGCTTGATCCCTAGAATCCACTATGTTCTTACATTGATGTTGTTGTGACTTTGCTATGCTTAATGTTTCTCACTTTGGGCCCGGGTGCCATGATTTCAGATCTGAACCATTTATGTTATCACCATTATATCCATGTTCTAGATCCGATCTTGCAAGTTATAGTCACCGACTACATGTTATGATCCGACAACCTCGGAGTGACAACAACTGGGCCCACTCTCGGTGATGACCGTAGTTTGAGGAGTTCATGTATTCACTATGTGTTAATGCTTTTTTCTGGTTCTCTATTAAAAGGAGGCCTTAATATCCCTTAGTTTCCAATATGGACCCCGCTGCCATGGGAGGGTAGGACAAAAGATGTCATGCAAGTTATTTTAATAAAGCACGTATGCCTATTTACGGAATACATGCCTACATTATATCGATGAACTGGAGCTAGTGTCATATCGCCCTAGGTTATAACTGTCTCATGATGAATATCATCCAACAAGTCACTGATCCAATGCCTACGAATTTATCTTATATTGTTTCTGCTAAGTTACTACTGCTATCATCATTGTTACACTTGCTACAAAATTACTCCTATCACTATTACCGTTACCTTTATTATTGCTACTATTATCAAAACTATGAAACTACTTTGCTACTGATCACTTTGCTGTAGATAATTAATCTTCAGGTGTGGTTGAATTGAAACTCAGCTGCTAATACCTTCAAATATTCTTTGGCTCCCCTTGTGTTGAATCTATAAATTTGGTTTGAATACTCTACCCTCGAAAACTGTAGCGATCCCCTATACTTGTGGGTTATCAAGACCTTTTTCAGGCGCCATTGCCGGGGAGCATAGGTATATTTGTTGAGTCACTTGGGATTATTATCATATTATCACTATGAAGAATCTGAAGGATCCAAAGACTAATACATTTCCCTCAAGGACGAGGGGAGGTAAGGAACTGCCATCTAGTTCTGCCTTAGATTTCACTTTCTGTTATGAGTAAACTTGCAACACCACCACATGCTATTAATTCTGATATATCGCAAGTTATTGATGATGCTACTTCTACTATGAATGATGTTGTTGATGATGCTAGTACCTTTCTTGATAATGATGATGTGCCAATTGTTGAATTTCTTGATAAACAAATTACTAGAGTTATACAACATGATGTTGTTGAATCTGATGATGAGCTTGAAACTGAAACTCCTGAAACACCTACTAGAGCTAGCCTTCCTAGATATGTATTACCTAAGGTACCGGAAGGTTATGTTATGAGTGAAGAAACAACTAGAGATATTCTTGCTTGTAAGGATAGAGATGATCTAGAGAAATTACTAAAAAAGTATAAAGAAAAATCTCTGAATGCTAGAATGAAGTGTGATCCTAAGTTCACTGCTTCACCTATCTTTATTGATGATAAGGATTATGAATTCTCTGTCGACCCAGAGTTAATTACTTTGGTTGAATCTGATCCTTTCCATGGTTATGAAACTGAAACTATTGTGGCACATCTTACTAATTTGAATGATATAGCTACCCTTTTTACTCATGATGAGAGAACTCTCTATTAATTTACTCTCAAATTATTTACTTTCTCATAAAAGGGTGATGCTAAAGCTTGGTACAATACTCTTGCTCCTGGTTGTGTGCGTAGTCCCCAGGATATGATTTATTACTTCTCTGAAAAATATTTTCCTGCTCATATGAAACAAGCTGTCTTACAAGAAATATTTAACTTTGTTCAAACTAAAGAAGAGAGTCTCCCACAAGCTTTGGGGAGGCTTTTCTAGTTACTTAATGCTTTGCCCGATCATCCTCTTAAGAAAAATGAAATACTTGATATCTTCTATAATGGACTAACCGATGCTTCTAGGGACTTCCTAGATAGTTGTGCTGGTTGTGTTTTCAGGGAACGAACTATTGCTCAAGCTGAAGAATTATTGAATAACATAGTGAAAAATTATGATGATTGGACTATTCCTGAACCACCGCCTAAACCCACTGTGAAGAAGAGGGGTATATTATATCTCAGTCCTGAAGATATGCAAGAGGCAAAGAAATCTATGAAGGAAAAAGGTATTAAAGCTGAGGATGTTAAAAATTTACCTCCTATTGAAGAAATACATGGGCTTAATACACCACCAATGCCTAAGGTGGTAGAGGTAAATTCTCTTATGAAGTTCAATGATAATGACAATCCTCAAAATATGCATCCTAGTCAATGCATTTATGAGTTTGAAAACTACATTAGAAAACAAGATCACTTCAATGCAAATGTTATGAAACAATTGAAATATAATTCTGATATGATTGCTCGCTTGAGTGATTTGTTATTTAGAATATCAAATGATGTTAGAGGTGTTGGAAAGCATGCTTCTATGGTTCAAACTTAGTTAGAACAAGTTGCTAAATCACAAAGAGAATTGCTTGGTGAAATGAATCATAATATGCATGACTTTGCTGTTAGAGTTGCAACTAGAGGAGGTAAAATGACTCATGAAGCACTTTATCCTGAGGGACACCCTAAAATAATTGAACAAGATTCCCAAAGAGCTAACACTAATGCACCTAGTCCTTCTAGAAAGAAAAAGAAGAAGAAAAATGATAGGACTTTGCATACTTCTAGTGAACCTGAAATAGAAAAACCTCCTGATAATGAAAATGAAACTTCTATCTATGATGCTGAAACTCAGTCTGGTAATGAACACTCACCTAATGATAATGAAAAAGATAATGGTGATGTTCATGAAGACACTCAACCAAATAATAAAGAACTAGACAATGGTGTTGAGATCGAACCACCTGTTGATCTTGATAACCCACAACCTAAGAATAAAAGGTATGATAAAAGAGACTTCATTGCTAGAAAACACGGTAAAGAAAGAGAACCGTGGGTTAAAAAACCTATGCCTTTTCCATCCAAGTCAACTAAAAAGAATGATGATGAAGAATTTGAACGCTTTGTTGAAATGCCGAGGCCAGTCTTTTTGCGTACTCGCTTGACTGGTATCTTGAAAATGCCTCCTTATGCAAAGTATATGAAAGACATCATCACAAATAAGAGAAAAATACCGAAAGATGAAATATCCACTATGCTTGCTAATTATACTTTTAAAGATAGAGTACCTAAAAATCTTGGAGATCCAGGAATACCAACTATACCTTGCTCTATCAAAAAGAATTATGTGAAAACTGCTTTGTGTGATTTAGGAGCTGGTGTTAGTGTTATGCCTTTCTCTTTATATAAAAGACTTGACTTGAACAAACTCACACCTACTGAAATATCTTTGCAAATGGCTGACAAATCAACTGCCATACCTATCGGTATCTGTGAGGATGTGCCCGTTGTTGTTGCTAATGTTACTATTTTGACTGACTTTGTTATACTTGAGATGCCCGAGGTGACAACATATCGATTATCCTTGGTAGACCCTTCTTGAATACTTCATGGGCTGTTATTGATTGCAATAAAAGCAAGTTCACTTTTCATATCAATGGTAATGAGCATACGGTGCACTTTCCGAAGAAACAATTCCAAGTGAATGGTATTAATGTTATTGAAAAATCTCCGACAATCACTATTGGAAGATTTCAAATACCTCTACCTACTATCAAAAAGAAATATGAAATGCTTATTGTTGGGGACATTCAAATCCCCATCGAGGTAACTTAGTGATTTACGAAAGTTCTTCGGTTTCATGCTAATCGAAAGTGGTTATTAATAAGACTTGATCAACCTTATTAATGGATCATTTTAAGCAGTATGAAGTTGATGAATTTAGTAAGCACTACTTTCTGTCCCTACTTTTTGTTTTTTGTTTCTATTAGTCAAATAAAATAAAATGCCATGTTTTGTCTGTTTTCTGAATTTCCCGTGCAATAAAAAATGACCCAAAAATAAAAGTTCTTAGAATGCCCTGGAAATTTTATATGATTTTTTTCTGAATATTTCTGAATTTTTGGTGCAAATAATACCAGAGGGAGGTGCACCAGGTGGGCACAACCCACCTGGGCGCGCCAGGACCGCCAAGCGTGCCCTATCTTTCAGATGCCGGCCTCGGTCCCTATCTTTCAGATGAGTGTGAACAACACCAACTTCTCACTGAATCATTTGTTAAAGGATTTAAATTTTTTCCACGTGAGTCTAGGGTGTCACTTATGCTTTATGATAATCCATTTACTATTCCACTAGAGAATTTTGCTTACCATTGCAAACTTCCATTTTGGGGTTCGCTTGATGAGCCATCAACGACTGAGTTTGAGTCTTTCTTGACTAGCCTTTGTTACGGTGAAAATAGGGGAGTGAGACAAGGAAGAATAAAGAGCATTCACTTTTGCGCAATTCAGTATTTTGCATTATTTAACGGGAAATGCATAGTAGGCAAGCAAGACTGTAGCATACTTTGTGCGCCAGACTTGAGCCTCATTCACACCGCTCTCACTGGTGAAAGGAATTATAACCTTGGAGCGATTGTTACACGTAGACTTCAGCATAATTCTAGCAATGGCTGGTTCTATGGTGGATTTTATGCCACGCGTTTAGCACGAGAGCTGGGTGTTTCACCTTTTCCCTTTGATCCTATCCTACCCACGTGGTATTTAGATTTTGACACTTTTAAAGAACACAAGATCCTTAAGGGAAAGGTTGGTAATTTCACTTACAATCTAATGTTTAACCAAAAATCTATTGTGGACACATATTTGCCTGCGCCTGCTCTTTTTGATGATCACAGCAAGGGGAGATATTTTGTTCTTGAGAGCGAGGCCCGAACTCACAACGCAGCAGTGGTAGCAGCATGGCGGGCCGAGACATCCGCACCAAGAGCCTTCGTGAGCTACCACGCCGACTACTACCCTCTGGGCTACTGATCGATTACCAACTTAGGCCAAAAGCCTAAGCTTGGGGCAGTACGTGTTTCTCACCGACATTACATTCATGCGCATCATTCTATTTGTCGGTGCTCACACTTTTTCATTGTATCATCCATGCTTAGATGTATTTTTCTTGCTTTCTTTTTGTGCATTTGATTTTTTTAGAAAAACCAAAAAAATAGTTGTAGTAATTTACTTTCTCTGCATGTTTAATAGTAGTATTAAAAATAAAACCCAAAAAGATTTCCTTATTCTTCTTTTGCTTGTTGGGAGCTTTCCCGTGTAAATAGTTTTTCTTGTTTTTGCTTTTTATTTGCTTGATCAAGAAAACCAAAAACTCCAAAAATATTTCAGTGTGTTTCTCTGAATTTCTTTTCCTTTTATTTGAATTGTACCGTGGAAAAGACCACGATGAAAATGTTGAGTGGCTCTCATATGAATAATTGTTGAACTAATAAAGAGCCCATTTTACCTCGTCTTCTCCTGTTGAATAAAATGTTTTGCAGATTCTAGCTTAGTCCATGGCACTCTTGCACTATTATTATTTTCATATCGTTCGGTTGTGCAAGTGAAAGGCAATAATGACGATATTCGATGAACTGGTCATGGCAGAGAGAAACTGGTATGAACTCGACTTGTTCTTTTTGTGTAAATATGTTTAACCTAGTGATACGTCTCCAACGTATCGATAATATATGAAGTATTCATGCTATTATATTATCCATCTTAGATGTTTTATATGCATTTATATGCTATTTTATATGATTTTTGGGACTAACCTATTAACCTAGAGCCCAGTGCCAGTTTCTGTTTTCCCTTGTTTTTGAGTATTGCAGAAAAGGAATACCAAACAGAGTCCAATTGACATGCCAATTTTTGATGATTTTTTATGGACCAAAAGAAGCCCCCGGAGTAAAAGAGTTGGGCCAGAAGAGTCCCGAGCCATCCACGAGGGTGGGGGCGGGCCCCACCCCCTAGGCGTGGGCCCCTATCTCGTGGACGACTCGGAGACCCCCTTGACGTGAAACCGATGCAAAAAATTCCTATAAATACAGAAATCCCCAGAAAATAACCTAGATCGGAAGTTCCGCCACCACAAGCCTCTGTAGCCATGAGAAATCAATCTAGGCCCTCTCTGGCACCCTGCCGGAGGGGGCCATCATCACCGGAGGCTATGGAGGAGGATCCCGGAGGGGCCATCATCACCATGAAGGCCAAGGACCAGAGGGAGAACCTCTCTCCATCCAGGGGGCATGGAGGAGGGAGCACAAGGGGGAGAACCTCTCCTCCTCTCTCTCGGTGGCGCCGGAGTGCCATCGGGAGGGGAATCATTGCCGCGGTCATCGTCTATATCAACATCACCATCCTCATCTCTTTTACGCGGTCCACTCTCCCGCACCCCGCGGTAATTCCTACTTGAACATGGTGCTTTATGCCACATATTATGATCCTGTAGCGACCAGACCTCAAACAGTCTGATCTCTATGCTCCGGTGTCATCCCTGGATTAGTAATGCTCACACCACACAGTACTCGGAGGATTTATAGCAGAGTAGAAATCACACACTTATTACATCGAGTGTCTCCATAGAGAACTTATTACAATAAATATGGCTTAAGGCCATCTAATAACGATAACAGCAGAAGGCTTGGAAGATAAGTGAGTCCATCAACTCCAACAGCATCACTGAGTATAGAACCATGACCTAAAAACTCCTTAATCGTCGTCTGAAAAGTCTACAACATTAACGTTGCAGCCCGAAACGGGTCAGCACATGGAATATGCTGGCAATGTAACACATAGAGAGTAATGGAATGAAACAGCTATACTATATGCATATTTGGCTGGTGGAAAGCTCTATGGTTACAGTTTTGCGTAAAGCCAATTTTTCCCTACTTCAAAGGAATAAATTTATTTAACTATCATGGTGGTTGTTAAACATTGAGAATGGTTGACAGCATTCTCAATCCCAATTAAACATCATCATTAAACATAACCCAACAAAATTAATTTAGAGTAACATGTTGAGATTCACATGATAATCCAAGTACTAGATACTCAAGATGTCCATAACCGGGGACATGGCTAACCATGATTAGTTTATTACACTCTGCAGAGGTTTGCACACTTTTCCCCACAAGACTCGATCGCCTCCGTTTGGTTTCTCGCACTACATGGTGTTTGAGAAGACGGATGACCGAGACATAGTCTTTCAGAAGCGCTAGCACCTTACGATCAGGTAGACCGTACCACCTACATCCCCTACATCTGCTAGTCTACCACTGTAAGAGTTCGCATGACTTAGTCAACTATGCTAGAGCCCATAATAGCTTGTGGCTGCACATGGAAGTTTGTAGTATGAATAGTCTCATGATCCCTTTGAGCCTGGGTGGCGGTCCAAAAGAAAACAGGCAAGTCCTAGAATACCCAGGTGCCTCAATCCACCCAGATGTGTGTTTAAGTTGCCACCTTAGATAAACCATTAAGTAACAATCTCACATCTGTCATGGATATCACTCACCCAATCCACGTCTACTAGCATAGCATGGCATAATAAGCAAATGCAGAAGTAACTCCCAAAGGTTTGATAATAACAGGTAATAGGTACTACCTCATCTACTTCCCATCCCACAATTTAATTAGATCCTAATCATGCAATGTGTGAGGATTGATCTAATGCAATAAAACTGGGTAGTAGAAAAGTATGATCAAAGTGTTACTTGCCTTGCTGATAATCCGGGAAACCTAACGATTCGAACTAACAAGCGGCGCACTCCGGGTACTCTATCGCAGACAAACAAACAAGCATACAATAAGTACTCATCTAATGCACAGGTAAAACTCAAATAAGAGATCTAACCAGAAGGTTCAACTTAAGAACTCCGGTTGGCAAAAAGAATCAAATCGAACGAAGCAACGAAAGTCAATGGCGAAAGAAAACAACTTCGTTCTACTAATCTGGATCTAGGTCAAATTTTACAGTAGCAAAATCTTGTTTAAGTTGGTTAAACGGATAGAGGGTTTCGAGACGAAACTCTAGGCGCTTGAATCGCCTGATTCCGATAAACGAGCGAAAAGTTATACTAAAACGAAAATCAGATCAGGAATCGCGATCAAAAAAATCATGGATTTAATCTGAGAAAAAGAAAAACGACGAACGCTCGCTAGAACAAACAAACGGACGAACGCTCGCTATTTAAATAAACCAGAAAAACCAATCTATTAAAAAACTGAAACTAAAAAAACAGACGAAAACCGATCTATTTAAAAAACCGAAACTAAAAAAAATGACAAAAACCGATCTATTTTAAAAAAACGTTGGCACGGAAGTCGAGGCGGCGGCGTCCAGCGACGGCAGCACGGGGGCGGGCGGGCGGCGGCGGCGGCGGGATCGGGTGGCAGCGCGGCTTGGGGCTGGGGCGGCTAGGGTTTCCCCGGGGCTGGGCCTCGGCTTATAAAGGCCCCCCTCGGGCCGGAGTCCTACTCGGACACGGCCCGTAGGTCGGTTCGTTTTTTCTATTCTGCTCGGAAGAAAAATAAAAAGGAATACTAAACGGACTCCAAAAATTCCGAAATAAATTTTCACGGGCTTCTAAAATCAAGCCGCACAAGGTGAACATTTATTTGGGACCTAAATGCAATATTGAAAAACGCACCTTTTTTCCTAAATTCAAATAAAACACCAAAATAAAATCTTATTTTATTTTATTATTAAATCCTCAATATTTCTTTATTTTGGGAAAGTCATTTTATTCCCTCTCTCATATTTTTTTGTAATAGAAATAATTGATGATAAAATAAAATAAATCAAATGATCCTATCCTCAAAATTTGAGAAAACTCAAATATGAAAATAATGAAATCCCCAACTCTCTCCGTGGGTCATTGAGTTGCGTAGAATTTCTAGGATCTAATGTATAACATTCCAAATTGAAATTTTGGGATGTTACAAACCTACCCCCCTTAAGATGAATCTCGCCCTCAAGATTCGGATTGGCTAGAAAATAGGTGAGGGTGGTCTTTGAGCAAATCTTCCTCTCGTTCCCAGGTGGCTTCATCCTCTATGTGGTGACTCCACTGAACTTTGCAAAACTTGATAACCTTGCTGCGGGTAACTCGGCTGGCAAACTCGAGGATCTTAATTGGTTTCTCCTCGTAGGTCAAATCGTTATCCAACTGAATAGTTTCCAATGGCACTGTGTCTCTCAAAGGTATGTTAGCCATCTCCGCGTGGCACTTCTTTAACTGAGAAACGTGGAACACATCATGAACTCCTGACAATCCTTCGGGCAATTCCAACTTGTAGGCCACTTCTCCCATACGCTCCAAAACTCGATATGGTCCTATAAATCGTGGCGCTAACTTCCCTTTAACTCCAAAACGATTTGTTCCCCGAAGTGGAGATACTCGAAGATAAGCTCTATCTCCAACTTCGTAAACTGTCTCCTTGCGTTTAGAATCCGCATAACTTTTCTGTCTAGACTGGGCTACCTTGAGCCTATCGCGAATCAACTTCACCTTCTGTTCAGACTCTTTAATCAAGTCAGGTCCAAACAACTGGTGGTCTCCAACTTCGTCCCATGACAATGGTGTCCTGCACCTTCTTCTGTACAAGGCTTCGAAAGGGGCCATCTTTAAACTGGTTTGGTAACTGTTGTTGTAAGAGAACTCTGCATATGGCAAATTATCGTCCCAACTAGATCCATAATCTAGCGCACAAGCTCTCAGCATATCCTCCAAAATCTGATTGACTCTCTCGGTCTATCCATCTGACTGTGGATGAAAAGCTGTACTGAATTCTAGCCTGGTTCCCAAAGTTTCGTGCAACTGTTTCCAGAACTTTGAGGTAAACTAGGTTCCTCTATCTGATACGATACTCCTCGGAACTCCATGCAAACATACGATCCTGGTCATGTATATCTTTGCCAACTTAGCACTGGTGTAAGTGGTCTTTACCGGGATGAAATGAGCTACTTTCATCAATCGATCGACTACAACCCAAATCGAGTCATAGCCTGAACGAGTCCTGGGCAATCCCGTGATAAAATCCATGCCTAGCTTATCCTACTTCCATTCGGGTATCGGCAATGGTTGTAACAGTCCTGCTGGCTTCTGATGCTCTGCCTTTACTCTCTGACATACATCACAAACTGCTACGTACTTCGCAATATCCTTCTTCATTCCGGTCCACCAGAAAATACCCTTCAAATCCAAATACATCTTGGTATTTCCTGGGTGAATTGAATATGGTGAATCATGTGCCTCTTGCAGTATCAAATTCCTGATCTCCGGGTCATTGGGCACGTAAATGCGGTCTTCAAACCATAGGGTGTCGTGCTCATCCTCACGAAATCCTTTAGCTTTTCCTTTGCTCAGTTTCTCCTTTATAGCGGCAATCTCTTTGTCAGCTTTCTGAGCTTCCCTGATTTTATCCATCAAAGTTGACTGAATCTCCAATGCTGCTACATAGCCTCTCGGAACTATTTCCAAACATAGTTCACGAAGATTTTCGACTAACTCCCTTGGTATTTCTCCCGTCATTAATGTATTGACATGGCTCTTACGGCTTAATGCGTCAGCTACTACATTAGCCTTTCCAGGATGATAATGCAATTTCATATCATAATCCTTGATAAGCTCCAACCATCTCCTTTGTCTGAGATTTAACTCCTTCTGTGTGAAAATGTACTTCAAACTCTTATGATCCGTGTATACCTCACAATGATTTCCAATGAGGAAATGTCTCCATGTTTTCAATGCATGCACTACGGCTGCTAACTCCAAATCATGCGTGGCATAATTCAACTCATGGGGCTTCAGTTGTCTTGAGGCATATGAAACAACTCTCCCTTCCTGCATAAGCACTGCTCCAAGTCCTCGACGTGAAGCGTCGCAATACACCTCATAATCTTTGGTCTGGTCTGGCAAAATCAATACTGGTGAGGTAACTAAGCGTTTCTTCAACTCCTGGAAACTAGCCTCACATTCCTCCGTCCATATGAACTTGGTATCCTTCTTTAACAACTCATTCATAGGCTTCGCAATCTTTGAGAAATTCTCAATAAATCTCCGGTAGTATCCTGCGAGTCCAAGAAAACTCCGGATCTCTCCAACTGTTGTTGGGGCTTCCCACTTGGTCACGGTTTCAACTTCAGTGGGATCAACTGCTATACCTTCTCCAGATATAACGTGTCCGAGGAATCCTACTTCCTTCAACCAAAACTCACATTTGCTGAACTTGGCATATAATTGATGTTCTCTGAGCTTTCCAAGTACCAAACGCAAATGCTCCTTATGCTCCTCTTCATTCTTCGAATAAACCAGGATATCATCAATGAACACTACGACGAACTTATCCAGAAACTCCATAAACACTTTGTTCATCATGTTCATAAAATAGGCAGGTGCGTTAGTCAGACCAAATGACATAACGGTATACTCATACAGCCCATACCTGGTGGTAAAAGCTGTCTTCGGAATATCCTGTTCTCGAATCTTCAACTGGTGGTATCCTGATCACAGATCGATCTTCGAAAATACCTTAGCTCCTTGCAATCGATCAAACAGATCATTAATCATTGGTAGTGGGTATTTGTTCTTGATCATTACTTCATTCAATCCTCGATAATCAACAACCATCCTTCTTCTCCACTAGAAGTACTGGCGATCCCCAAGGCGAAGAACTTGGGCGAATATATCTCTTATCCAGTAACTCCTTAATCTGCTTCTTAATTTCCACCAAATCCTTTGCTGGCATCCTATATGGTCTCTTTGATATTGGCCCTGTGTCTGGCAATAGCTCAATCAAAAACTCAATATCTCTCCGGTGGCATGCCTGGCAACTCTTCTGGAAATACTTCAGGGAAATCCCTTACCACTGGTACTTCCTCCTGCACAACTCCTGTTAAGCAATTTACTTGTGTCTTCTTTGGCACATGTCGGGATACATACTTGATCCTTCTCCCTTCCGGTGTGGTAAGCAAAATTGACTTACTAGCACATTCAATATTCCCTTCATACTTTGATAACCAATCCATGCCTAATATCACATCCAATCCTTCAGATTCCAATACTATTAGGTCTGAGGGAAAAACATAGTTACCAATCCTTAATGGTAACCGATCACACCATAGACTAGCCACATACTCTGCTCCAGGCGAGGTTACTAACATGGGTGACCTAAGGGCTTGGGTTGGTAGGTTATACTTATCCACAAATCCCCTTGAGATGTATGAATGCGATGCACCAGTATCAAAAAGAACGAGTGCAGTAAATGACTTAACCAAAAACTTACCTATTACTGCATCGGGCTGAGCTTCAACCTCCTCCATGCTAACGTGGTTCACCTGTCCCCTGTTGAAAGGGTTCGGCTTCTTCCCAGAACTTCCATTGCCATTTTGGCCTTCAGGACATTCATTGGCATAATGTCCGGTCTTCTGACACTTAAAACAAGTGACTTGGCTGAGGTCCTTCTTGGCTGGGGTTGAGGGATTGGTGCGATTCTGGTCGTTGCTTCCTCCATTGCCATTACCATTCTTGGTGCCATTGTGATTGTGCGAGCTACCTCCTCCATGGGTATGCTGAAAATGTCCTCCCGGTCTAGGGGTAAAACGTGGCTTCTGCTGAGCTCCTGAAGTGTACTTTCCTTGTCCATACTTCCTCTTACGATTCTCAATTTGCTGCTGCTTGCCTTCAATCATAAGAGCACAATCTACCAACTCCTGGTAGTTGTTGAAGGTGGCTACCATCAACTGCATGCTCAACTCATCATTCAGTCCTTCCAGAAACTTCTCCTGCTTAGCTGCAACCGTTGCGATGTCATCTGGTGCATAACGTGCTAACTTACTAAATTCCTCCACATACTGGCGAACTGTCCTTCCTCCTTAGCGCAAGTTGCGAAACTCACGCTTCTTCATGGCCATAGCTCCTGCTGAAACATGGGCAGTACGAAAGGCCTACTGAAACTGGTCCCATGTGACAGTGTCAACTGGGAAAGTGGCTGTGAAATTCTCCCACCATGATGCTGCGGGTCCTTCTAGCTGATGTGCGGCAAACTTCACCTTTTCCGCATCTGTGCATCCTGCTGTGGTCAACTCCCTAGCTGTCTTGTGGAGCCAATCATCTACTACTATCGGCTCAGTGCTACCGGAGAACACTGGCGGATTCAGCCTAAGAAAATGGGCTAAGTGGTCAACAGGTGGTGGTGGTGGTGGGTTGTTGTTGTTGTTCCCCTGATTCTGATTCTGGACTAGCAACTGCATCAATGTGTTCTGCTGCTGGATCAACTGGGTGAGCTCCGGTGGAAAGGCAAATCCAGGGTCACGTCTCGGAGGCATCTGATGGTTTTTTTAGAAAAGATGAGATATAAGAATAGAGGGGGTCTAAGAGAAAACACTACCCATATGCACATGAGGCAAAAGCAAACAATTCACTTCAATCAATCAAACAAGGGCATATAATCGATCTAACTATCGCAAAAGTGCTCGGACTACTATATTTGCATGGTGGACTACTACTACTGATGAGGTGGTCTACTAGAAATATTCTTCGGTTGCAGACTCCATGATATCTGCTCCAGCTTCATCAACATAGTCATCATCGCTACTATCTGGTTCCGAGTCAGTGCCATCGATGATGATGTAGTCTTCCGGGATAATCTCCTTGGGTTCTTCGTCTTCCTCTACTGGCGTAGGGCCTCCCATAAATATTCCAATCTTCTTGATCAGGTCGTCATTCTTCTCCACCAATACTTCAATTTCCTCTTCATAATCTTCACGTGTAGCCTTGAGTTCTTCCTCCAGTTCCTTGATTCTAGTCTTAGCCTTCTTCAGATCTATCATGTCGGCGCACATCTAGTTCTCCTGTCGTCGAATGTGCTGATTTAACTACTGGATAAAAGCTATGATTGATCTATCCTTCCTGGTGCTGATCATCTCCCAGTGTTCATCTCGGCGCCCACAAATCTGGTAGATAGTATCCTTGAGATCCTTGCGGTAGACTTCTCCAATGCGTCCCATGGCGATGTGAGCTGCCATGCTCTTTCCTAGACTCCAAGTTGGTGCATCAAAAGAAAACTCTATGGGCTCAATGACTGGCATGAACGTCCTTCCTGGAACTTGAACTTGAATCATCCAGCGCTCTTCTTCAGGTAAAGTGGCGTTGTAGGTTCCGGTGAAGCTTGGTACTCCTATGTTCAGGTATCTAGCGACTTCCTTCAAGTGTCGTCCAAAGGGTGTATCTTCATCCGGTTGTGTGAACTTGTTCCTTGCATCTGCCATCCTAAAGAGTAGAAAAGATGAGAGGTCAGAAGAGAAGAGAGTGAATAGTGATCTAGGTCTTTTAGCTTAGTGGTCGTGTCCTACAGTCAGTGTGTGCTCTGATACCATCTCTGTAGCGACCAGACCCCAAACAGTCTGATCTTTGTGCTCCGGTGTCATCCCTGGATCAGTAATGCTGACACCACACAGTACTCGGAGGATTTATAGCAGAGTAGCAATCACACACTTATTATATCGAGTGTCTCCATAGAGAACTTATTACAATAAATATGGCTTAAGGCCATCTAATAACGATAACAGCGGAAGGCTTGGAAGATAAGTGAGTCCATCAACTCCAACGGCATCACTGAGTATAGAACCACGACCTAAAAACTCCTTAATCGTCGTCTTAAAAGTCTGCAACATTAACGTTGCAGCCCGAAACGGGTCAGCACATGGAATATGCTGGCAATGTAACACATAGAGAGTAATGGAATGAAACAGCTATACTATATGCATATTTGGCTGGTGGAAAGCTCTATGGTTACAGTTTTGCGTAAAGCCAATTTTTCCCTACTTCAAAGGAATAAATTTATTTAACTATCATGGTGGTTGTTAAACATTGAGAATGGTTGACAGCATTCTCAATCCCAATTAAATATCATCATTAAACATAACCCAACAAAATTAATTTAGAGTAACATGTTGAGATTCACATGATAATCCAAGTACTAGATACTCAAGATGTCCATAACCGGGGACACGGCTAACCATGATTAGTTTATTACACTCTGCAGAGGTTTGCGCACTTTTCCCCACAAGACTCGATCGCCTCCGTTTGGTTTCTCGCACTACATGGTGTTTGAGAAGACGGATGATGACCAAGACATAGTCTTTCAGAAGCGCTAGCACCTTACGATCGGGTAGACCATACCACCTACATCCCCTACATCTGCTAGTCTACCACTGTAAGAGTTCGCACGACTTAGTCAACTATGCTAGAGCCCATAATAGCTTGTAGCTGCACACGGAAGTTTCTAGTATGAATAGTCTCATGATCCCTTTGAGCCTGGGTGGCGGTCCAAAAGAAAACAGGCAAGTCCTGGAATACCCAGGTGCCTCAATCCACCCAGATGTGTGTTTAAGTTGCCACCTTAGATAAACCATTAAGTAACAATCTCACATCTGTCATGGATATCACTCACCCAATCCACGTCTACTAGCATAGCATGGCATAATAAGCAAACGCAGAAGTAACTCCCAAAGGTTTGATAATAACAGGTAATAGGTACTACCTCATCTACTTCCCATCCCACAATTTAATTAGATCCTAATCATGCAATGTGTGAGGATTGATCTAATGCAATAAAACTGGGTAGTAGAAAAGTATGATCAAAGTGTTACTTGCCTTGCTGATGATCCGGGAAACCTAACGATTCGAAGTAACAAGCGGCGCACTCCGGGTACTCTATCATAGACAAACAAACAAGCATACAATAAGTAATCATCTAATGCACAGGTAAAACTCAAATAAGAGATCTAACCAGAAGGTTTAACTTAAGAACTCCGGTTGGCAAAAAGAATCAAATCGAACGAAGCAACGAAAGTCAACGGCGAAAGAAAACAACTTCGTTCTACTAATCTGGATCTAGGGCAAATTTTACAGTAACAAAATCTTGTTTAAGTTGGTTAAACGGATAGAGGGTTTCGAGACGAAACTCTAGGCGCTTGAATCGCCTGATTCCGATAAACGAGTGAAAAGTTATACTAAAACGAAAATCGGACCAGGAATCGCGATCAGAAAAATCGCGGATTTAATCCGAGAAAAAGAAAAACGACGAGCGCTCGCTAGAACGAACGAACGGACGAACACTCGCTATTTAAATAAACCGGAAAAACCGATCTATTTAAAAAAACTGAAACTAAAAAAACCGATGAAAACCGATCTATTTAAAAAACCGAAACTAAAAAAACGACGAAAACTGATCTATTTTTTTAAAACATTGGCACGGAAGTCGAGGTGGCGGCAAACCTCGGCGGCGGCGGCGGCGTTCGGCGACGGCGGCGCGGCGGCGGGCGGCGGCGGCGGGCGGCGGTGGCGCGGCGCGGCGGCGGCGGCGGCGGCGGCGGGACCGGGTGGCGGCGCGGCTTGGGGCTGGGCGGCTAGGGTTTCCCCGGGGCTGGGCCTCTGCTTATAAAGGCCCCCCTCGGGCCGGAGTCCTAGTCGGACACGGCCCATAGGTCGGTTCGTTTTTTTTATTCCGCTCGGAAGAAAAATAAAAAGGAATACTAAACGGACTCCAAAAATTCCGAAATAAATTTTTACGGGCTTCTAAAATCAAGCCGCACAAGGTGAACATTTATTTGGGACCTAAATGCAATTTTGAAAAACACACCTTTTTTCCTAAATTCAAATAAAACACTAAAAAACTCCAAAATAAAATCTTATTTGATTTTATTATTAAATCCTCAATATTTCTTTATTTTGGGAAAGTCATTTTATTCCCTCTCTCATATTTTTTGTAATAGAAATAATTGATGATAAAATAAATAAAATCAAATGATCCTATCCTCAAAATTTGAGAAAACTCAAATATGAAAATAACGAAATCCCCAACTCTCTCCGTGGGTCATTGAGTTGCGTAGAATTTCTAGGATCAACCAAAATGCAAAATAAAATATGATATGCAATGATGATCTAATGTATAACATTCCAAATTGAAAATTTGGGATGTTACAGATCCAATGATGTGTTGCCATCCTATGATGTTTTGAGTAGACATCCTTTGTCTTTGGGTTGATTGATGATCTAGATTGGTACGAGTTGTATGTTTTATTTTGGTGCTGTCCTATTGTGCCCTCCGTGTCGCGCAAGCGTGAGGGATTGCCCCTGTAGGGTGTTGCAATACGTTCATGATTCGCTTATAGTGGGTTGCTTGAGTGACATAAGCATAAACCCGAGTAAGGGGGTTGTTGCGTATGGGATAAAGGGGACTTGATGCTTTAATGCTATGGTTGGGTTTTACCTTAATGATCTTTAGTAGTTGCGGATGCTTGCTAGAGTTCCAATCATAAGTGCATATGATCCAAGAAGAGAAAGTATGTTAGCTTATGCCTCTCCCTCATGAAATTGCAATGACGACCACCGGTCTTGTTAACAATTGCCTAAGACAATTCCGCACACCGATCCATCATTATTCCACACTCGCTATTTATAATATTTAGTAATATATTCTAACTTTATGATAACAGCACCTACTTTTATGTTTTATCTCTCCGATACCATGCAAAGTTATCCTCTTCATACCCACAATGTAGTTTTATTTCTCGTTTCTAGTTAGAAGCAAATGTTCGGTGTACGTAGAGTCGTATCAGTGGCAGATAGGGCTTCATAGAATATTAATCTTACCTTTAGCTCCTTGTGGGTTCGACACTCCATACTTATCACTTCCACCACTGGGGATTGCTATGATGATTCCCTGCACCTGGGGATTATCACCTAGTCTCCATGATTCAGCCCATTATGATTAAACATGTTTGCAATGACAATTAGAGATTATAGTTTCTCATGCCATGCATAAGTAGCTGGGAGTTGATAATGATTTATCTTGGATATCAACATAGCGTTAAAATGATTGTGATGTAGTATGATGATATGGTACCCTCCTCTGAATGTTCGAGTGGCTTGACTTGGTACATGTTCATGCATGTAGTTGAATCAAAACCAACATAGCATCTATGATATGTATGTTCATGGTGTTCATATCCTACTCATGCTAGTGTCCAATGTTACTTATGCATAATGCATGGTTATGATCGTTGTTGCTCTCTAGCTGGCCGCTTCTCAATCTTAATTGCTAGCCTTCGCCTGTACTAAGTGGGAACTTTGTTTGTACATCAAAAACCTTGAACCCAAACTTATTCCAGATGACTCCACCATACCTACCTATATACGGTATTACCCTGCCGTCGTAAGAAAATTTGCATGTGCCACCTCTAAAAACTTCTAAAAAATTATCCGTTTTGTGTGCCTGGATCGTTCATGGAACGACAGGAGGTGGTCGATATCTTCCATGCTAAGCGGGTTATTCTCAAGTTGAGTGTTTATTCACTCGCCATCGCACGAGAAAAGCGGCGGTAATAGGGGTGCCCAGTCCCAAACTACAAAATACAAAAAGAGTTAATCGCTCGAATAATCAAAGAAAAACTCCCAATGGAGTCAAAACATTTACTTTAATCACTTACGAACCGCCACTAGCATGCTTAGCATGGAAGATGTTGATAACTGATGGTCGTGAAGTGAATAAGAAAGGTGCATGTCTCAAAATATCATTTATCTCTGTTTTAAAAATTGAGCTCTGGCACCTCTGCAAATCATCGCTTCCCTCTGCGAAGGGAATTTCTATTTACTTTTATGTTGTGTCATCACCTTCTAAAACAAGCGCCAGAAACTGAGTAGAGCACAACTGTCATGATTTATGCATTGTGTGTAGCTAATGTTGGGTGCATCATGACTGGATCTTTTCTACCATGAATTACAATGTTTAGTCGTTGCTTGAACTTTGGAGGTGCTCTGCATTTATGTTTTGCGGTCTTAGAAAGGGCTAGCGAGATACCACTATTTTCATATTATATCATGGTTGTTTTGACAACATGTTGCCATTTGAGATATCTTATTATTGCTCACTAGCTGATTATGTCATTGATATGAATCATTATAATCTTTAAGAGTTATTGTCGACATGGTTAGTTATAATGATGGCTGAAAACTTGGGCGCTGTTTAAGCTTATTTATGCAAACAAGAGCAAAAGAGTTCGTAAAAGTTTTTCTTTCTCACTTTTAGTTTATCAACTGAATTGCTTGAGGACAAGCAAAGGTTTAAGCTTGGGGGAGTTGATACGTCTACAACATATCTACTTTTTCTCACGCTTTTTCTCTTGTTTTGGACTCTAATTTGCATGATTTGAATGAAACTAACCCCGGACTGACGATGTTTTCAGCAGAACTATGATGGTGTTGTTTTTATGCAGAAATAAAAGTTCTCGGAATGTAACCAAACTATGTGAGGAATGTTTATATAATATATAAGAATTTCTGGAGTCAAGACCTACCGGAGAGGGGCCCCTGGGTGGGCACAACCACCAGGGTGCGCCCCCCTCAACTGGCACGCCTAGGTGGGTTGTACCCACCTGGTGGCCCCGCATACCTCAACCCTGACACTATAAATTCCTATTTTCGGAGAAAAAAATCAGGGAGAAAGAATTATCATGATCCACGAGACGGAGCCGCTGCCAAGCCCTGTTCTTCCTCGGGAGGGCGGATCTGGACTCCGTTTGGGGCTCCGGAGAGGGGGATCTTCGTTCTTCGTCATCACCAACCCATCTCCATCGCCAATTCCATGATGCTCCCCACCGGGAGTGAGTAATTCCTCCGTAGGCTCGCTGGTCGGTGAGGAGTTGGATGAGATTCATCATGTAATCGAGTTAGTTTTGTTAGGGCTGATCCCTAGTATCCACTATGTTCTTAGATTGATGTTGCTATGACTTTGCTATGCTTAATGCTTGTCACTTTGGGCCCGGGTGCCATGATTTCAGATCTGAACCGTTTATGTTATCACCATTATATCCATGTTCTAGATCTGATCTTGCAAGTTATAGTCACCTACTGCATGTTATGATCTGACAACCCCGGAGTGACAACAACCGGGCCCACTCTCGATGATGACTGTAGTTTGAGGAGTTCATGTATTCACTATGTGTTAGTGCTTTGTTCCGGTTCTATATTAAAAGGAGGCCTTAATATCCCTTAGTTTCTAATATGGACCCCGCTGCCACGGGAGGGTAGGACAAAAGATGCCATGCAAGTTCTTTTAATAAAGCACGTATGACTATTTACGGAATACATGCCTACATTATATTGATGAACTAGAGCTAGTGCCGTATCGCCCTAGGTTATAACTGTCTCATGATGAATATCATCCAACAAGTCACCGATCCAATGCCTACGAATTTATCTTATATTGTTTCTGCTAAGTTACTACTGCTATCATCATTGTTACACTTGCTACAAAATTACTGATATCACTGTTACCGTTACCGTTACTGTTGCTACTATTATCAAAACTATCAAACTACTTTGCTACTGATCACTTTGCTGCAAATAATTAATCTCCAGGTGTGGTTGAATTGACAACTCAGCTGCTAATACCTTCAAATATTTTTTGGCTCCCCTTGTGTTGAATCTATAAATTTGGGTTGAATACTCTACCTCGAAAACTGTTGTGATCCCCTATACTTGTGGGTTATCACGCCCCTCCCCCCTTCCAAGGTGGCAACAATCACTTTGGTGAAGGGGGTGATGGCATACAATATACACAAGGTAGTGTGGCACCTTTAATTGTCCCAACAAAGAGCAGAGGAGAGTACTTATGAGTGGCATTTTGGTCACACGCGAGTTGTCAGAAGTCTCGTCTAAAGTAATTGTCTAAGAATTTGCACAATCTATTAGTGTCCTTTGGAACAAATACAGCAAAGTGGTAATAAGGATTGATTGTAGCAACGAGAATAATAACAACTTGAAAGTAAAGAACATACGAACAAAAATAAAGGTGGTTTCCTACAGTAGAGAGGTTAGGAGCAGGGAGGTATTAAGATCAAGGTGGGCTTCAAGTGTGTTAGTGCGACGGTAATGCTAGTTACCTTGGATCATGGGCCTAGTAAACTATTTGCCAGTTCAGTAGGCGGATTCCCCTTTCGATTGTAGAACTCCTCCACTCGGGGTTGCATTCTACTCTATAGTCATGGTTTGATGTTGCCACAACATGGTCATCTCCACAATTACGGTCGTTAAACTGGAACCATGCATTAAGTTCAGTGGTTCACCGTTATCTCATATTGTATTTGATCCTCATCGATATGTGTTATCTCTATGATCATGTAGCATGGGCCCTTAAATTGGAAAACACGCACTGCGCTCACCAAAGATAAACAACTTACTAGACAAACATACGACTAGAAATACGAATGACAACATGGTCACAAATGGATCTTACCAATCACGTACATCCCCCACGCCTAGGGGGAATTACTCACGCACTGGGGAAGAATAACGAATCATAATAGAGAATAACCCAATAGAAATCATGCATATCGATAATATCGTGATGATCCATAATAAGATGAATGATTAAAAAAGTCTCAATCTCCATATGAGTTCAAATAGAGTACCAAACTCTAGTCTTACAACTCGGAATTCCTCTCCCTGTGGTGTTGAAATGATGAATGGAAATGAGAAAGACGAAAAGAACAAGATCTTTGGTGGTTCTTCTTCTCCAGATCCCTTCTGTGTCTATTCTGGATGGTGTGGCGGAGGCTAGGTCTTTGTGATGCACGGCGCCCCTTTATGAAGTTTGTTCTTGTAGATGGGGGAAGCCACCGCGCTTGTACCAGTGGTCGTCTTTCCTTCTGGTGGTGCTGGTGCAATTTTGCTCGACATGGAAGTTACTTCATTTGGCTTGATTTGGTATAATATTTATTGGATTCCTTCCAAAAATATATTTTCCTGCCAAAGAAAGGAAAAACGAGTTTCCTTCTTTCTCAAAGGTTTGGCGTTAGAAATAACCGAGAAATAACAAAAAATCGATGAGAACCAAGTCAAAACCTCCACTGAAAGTGATAAATACTACAGCCATCACCTCCCCAAAGCTTAGGTCTTGCTCGTCCTCGAGCAACTAAGAAACCAAAAGAATGAAAGGGAGGTTGACAATTGAGTAGAAAGAAGTTTACTGGCTAGCTAGTGACGATATAATATGTCCATTCTCACCAGACCTGCAATCTTAATTAAAAACACTTGCATTTGAATGATTGCACTTAAACTCGTTGCCTAGTCACATATAGTTTCATAACACTAGTCATAATTCCCAAATTTATTCTTTCATAGTTAACTAGGCAAGCGACAAAACTTATTCTCTCAAGAGAATGGATTTTATTTGGAGCTTTTTCTAACGCAAATTCAACCAAGGGGTTTTAGTTAGAAGAAAACATAGTGCTCAAGTATTTCATGAACACCCACTAGTACTTCCGAATCATGACTCTCAAGTACTTCCTTCAATCATTGTTCATCGGAACTTCAATATTTGGTGATGGGGTTCACTATCAAAAATATGGTGATGGGGTTATGCCAAAAACTGATATATGCAATTGGGTTTCCTCTTGTGGCTTAATTTTGTACACTATGGATCAAAAGTTTGTCTCTTTTTAGCATAACAACTAGTGTTCAGATTTACCACATACACACCACTCAAGAGAAGGCCAAGCAATTTCAGATCAAGATCGAGAGCAGTGAAGGAGTCACATTTACACGCGTAAAGCCGCATATAATGATGAGACATGGAACTAGAGAGAAGCTTGGAAGGATCAATATGGTTGACTAGAGGGGGGTGAATAGGAAACTAACAATTTTTAGCTTTTCTTTACCAAATTAAACTTTGCATCAAAGTAGGTTGTCTAGAAGTGCAACTAGGTGAGCAAGCTATATGATGCAACAACAAGCACACAAGCAAGCAAGGGAAGTAACACTAATAAGCTTGCACAAGTAAAGGTACGAGATAACCAAGGGTGGAGCCGGTGAAGACAATGATGTGTTACCAAAGTTCCTTTTGAGGGGAAGTACGTCTCCGTTGGAGTGGTGTGGAGGCAGAATGCTCCCCAAGAAGCCACTAGGGCCACCGTATTCTCCTCATGCCCTCACACAATGCGAGATGCCGTGATTCCACTATTGGTGCCCTTGGAGGCGGCGACCGGACCTTTACAAACAAGGTTGGGGCAATCTCCACAACTTAATCGGAGGCTCCCAACAACACCACGAAGCTTCACCACAATGGACTATGGCTCCATGGTGACCTCAATCGTTTAGGGTGCTCAAACACCCAAGAGTAACAAGATCTGCTAGGGATAGGTGGGTGAATCAAATTTCTCTTGGTGGAAGCGTAGATCGGGGCCTTCTCAACCACTCCCGAGCAAATCAACAAGTTTGATTGGCTAGGGAGAGAGACCAGGGAAAATGGAGCTTGGAGCATTAATGGAGCTTATGGGAGAAGAGGTAGGTCAACGAGGAAGAAGGGGACCCCCTTTTATACTAAAGGACCCCATCCAACCATTACCCCCAAAACAGCCCCGCAGAGGGTGGTACTACCGCAGGGGGCAGCGGTACTACCGCTGGACCCAGCGGTACTACCGCTCCCCCTTGCGGTACTACCGCCCAACCTAGGAGGGCTTGAAGATAGAGGAGGGATCGTGCCCAGTGCGGTACTGCCGTAGTGGTAGGGCAGTACTATCGCTCTCGAGTGGTACTACCGCACCTACTACCGCTGCAGGTGCCGCTCAACCCGACACGAGATGCGCCCCCCTCGAGTCGATGTGGTAGTGGCCCGGTACCGCAGCGGTACTGCCGCTGAGGACCCTCAAGCGGTACTACCGCTGGGCACCGCGGTACTACCTCTGGGGCCAAAGACTGCCCATTTAGCAGGGAATCAAACCTCCAACGACGCGGGAAGGCCCAGAGGGTGTGAAATGGAAGTGTACGTGATGATTCCACCCTAGCCTTACCAAAGTGGACCCCCTCTTGATAGTACAGTGACTCCTACGAAACTAGTCCACCAAACAAGAAACAAAAGAGCTACACCGTCTTGAAAAACACTCCGAGGGGAAAGAAATCGTCTCGTGCCAAAGGATGAATCTCTGAAATGGTCAAAGCACACGGTTAGTCCGCAAACATGTTGTCATCAATCACCAAAACTACATCGAGAGAGATATGCCTTAACAATCTCCCCTTTTTTGGTGGATTGATGACAACCAGGGATTTGCACAGGGATAAGACATGAAAGTAAAGATACTTAGAACTACAAAATATAGACGGGCTCCCCCTGAATGTGTGCACCTAGTTAGTAGTGCCTTTGGAATGCAAGACACACATATTAGGATCAACACTCCCCCTATATTTTATAGTCCAACAATTCTAAGCATAGGATACATGAGAGCAGGGTATAAAACAGGATAAGCATGCAACTCATAAGATACCACAATACTAGATAGACATAGATAATAAAGGTAAAGATAAGGTAGCATATGTCTCACACCATATGTCTAGAACTTAGGTCTCACTAGCACCAAACCAAACCAAGAAAAATGATGAGAAAACACAAGACACCACAAACCACAAAGACACACTCGCAACACGGCAACAACACAAATCCCTAAACTCTCTCCCCCTTTGGCAGCGAGACACCAAAAGGGCAAAGAGTGTTGCTACGCCTCCACGTGATAGCAAGCTGAGGATCTCGAACATCACATCTCAGCGGGATCGTCTGCACCGCCGTTGTCAGTCGGAAACTGCTCTGTGTCTGAATCGGTCCACTGGCAATGCTGCTGAAACCACTCCTCCTCATCAGTGATCCTCTCCTCAGATCCGCTGTTAACAGTGGCACCCAACTGGCACATGAGCTCCTTGTGACGTATGTGGGCCTTCTTCTCAGAGACATGAGACATGTACTGGCCATGAGACTCCATGCAGAAAAGTTTCTTCATCTTGCGCTTAATCCTCTTAGCCCATGAGGGCTCCACACCGGAGGGCTCATAGTCCTCATCCTTGTTGGCCTCAGCCTCGTCCTCAGACTCCATGTCAACCTTAGAAGGTGGATCATCAGATCGAGGGGCCTGGGTGCCCCAGTTGTCCTTCTTCCTCAGACGCTTGATATCATGAGAAATCAACTCTCCAGTTTCCAGCGCAGCCCTGGGATAGTGATGTGCCCAGGACTTCTCAATGAGCAACATGATGAAAGGACCATAGATCGGGCACTTGCGCTCAGAAATGGCAGACAGAAGTTCAGACCACATAACATGAGAAATGTCCAGGGACTCTCCAGTGGTTGCTTCCTTCTCATGCTGGCAGAAGAGAAGCATGTCCACAAGATAGGAGTGGACCATATCCAGATTCCCGATGCGCGGGAAAAGAGTCTCTCGGAAGACAAGGTGAAGGATGTCCAGATAGGTAGATAGCTCATAGGTTACCTTCTTTGTCTTAGGGTTAACCTTCTTAGAACAGTAGGGCCAGAGGGCTTGCTTGTGAGTGGAGGTGACATTGCGGTGAGGACGGAAGCCGACTGGATTCTCAAGCCCGTGATCTTCCACCCCAAGTAACTCCATGAAGGCCTTCCACATGACAGTGAGCAACTTGCCATTTGTCATCCAAGTCAGAGTCCTTTCTGCATCAGTTCCAAGGTGGACAGTGGCATAGAATTGGCATATGATATCGGCATCAAAGTCCTTGTTGAACTGCATGATTCTGAGAATGTTCAACTGAGTGCACATCTGAAGGGCTTCGCCAAAGTACTCAGGGTCCTTTTCCACAGGATCGGTGTCGATGGAACGGACATCAACAAAGTGATTCTTCTTAGCCTTGATCACATCAAAGAAGATGGCGAACGGAAAGCGGTTCCAGAACGGGCGGTTGACCAAAGTGGGATCTTGGTCTTTGTCGGTGTCAAAACCGGCGGATCTCGAGTAGGGGGTCCCGAACTGTGCGTCTGGGCCAGATGGTAACAGGAGGCAAGGGACACGAAGTTTTACCCAGGTTCGGGCCCTCTCGATGGAGGTAAAACCCTACGTCCGGCTTGATTAATATTGATGATATGGGTAGTACAAGAGTAGATCTACCACGAGATCAGAGAGGCTAAACCCTAGAAGCTAGCCTATGGTATGATTGTTGATGTGTATGTTGTCCTACGGACTAAAACCCCCCGGTTTATATAGACACCGGAGAGGGTTAGGGTTACATAGAGTCGGTTACAATGGTAGGAGATCTGAACATCCGTATCGCCAAGCTTGCCTTCCACGCCAAGGAAAGTCCCTTCCGGACACGGGACATAGTCTTCAATCTTGTATCTTCATAGTCCAGGAGTCCGGCTGAAGGTATAGTCCGGCCATCCGGACACCCCCTAATCCAGGACTCCCTCAGTAGCCCCTGAACCAGGCTTCAATGACGACGAGTCCGGCGCGCAGATTGTCTTCGGCATTGCAAGGCGGGTTCCTCCTCCAAGTACTTTATAGAAGATTTTAAACACAAAGATAGTGTCCGGCTCTGCAAAATAAGTTTTCCACATATTGCCATAGAGAGAACAATATTTTCACAAATCTAATCTGCTGACGTATTCCGTAGCGTGACACACCACGGCCAAGCCTTTATCCGAGTCGTTTCATTATCACACCTCAGCGCGTTATGCGAGGCGGTTTCCTTGGCACGTCTTGTCAAAGCAGAGATCGTGTCCCCTTATTCCGGGATTCTCATCAATACGGGCGTGGGTAACCCAACCGCTTCTAGGACTCCTAGATCATAGGCAAGTCCAAACAGACACGGAGAGGACGCTCGATATCCACCCTCTTTATAAAGGGACGAGGCCTTTTATTTTTCCCTCCCATGCTCAATCGAATCCTTCCCCCACCTCAAGCTCAAACGCCCAAAGTTCAGGTCAGGTGCTCCGAACCTTCAGTCATGTCCGGATCTAGCCTTCAAGGCCGATGGGTGCCTTCTCCCGTCACGGAAGAAGACGTCAAAAAGTTGAGGGAGGCCAGATATCTGACCGCTGAGATTCTGCATCGGCTGCCTCCCCGGGGGCAGGCCGTCCTCTCCTCCGAACCCAACGAGAGCGTCGTGTTCGTCTCCCACTTCCTCCGAGGTCTAGGCCTTGCATTGGATCCTTTTGTCAGGGGCTTGATGTTTTACTACGGGCTAGATTTCCATGATCTAGCTCCGGACTCCTTTCTTCATATCACGACATTTATTGTTGTGTGTGAGGCCTTCCTCTAGGTTACCCCTCACTTTGGCCTATGGCTCAAGACCTTTGAAGTAAAACCGAAGATGATCGAGGGGCAACATGCGGAGTGTGGAGGCGCCTCAATACACAAGATGACGGGAGATGCATGGCCCGAAGGTTCCATTCCAGAGGTGTCTAAATTATGGCAACAGTAGTGGTTCTACATCACGGCTCCTAGAAGTGCCAAGTGGGCGGCCGCCCCTGTCTTCCGCCCGGGCCCTCCACCACCGCTGATGTCATGGATTAGCAGAGGATTGAGCTGGGGTCCGGCCAAGGACGTGCCTATACTGCAAAGCCACATTCAAGATCTCTTTAATGGAGATTTCAGTTTGGTTGCGGTAACACAAGTTATGCTGGTTCGTCAAGTCCAGCCTTGCAAACGCCGGCCTCTTCACTTGTGGGAGTTCAATCCCGAGGGACCGCGCGCCATTCAAAATTTCCTCGGCCTGACACACGAGGAGATGTACAAGTCGTTCTTTGGACCTCAAGTGGAGTGTCCGGAAATCACCGAGGATGCGGGCCTAAGTAGCAACCGCGCCGCCGAAGAGGTAAGGCGACTTCCGACCGAGCGTACTACCTCTCCTTTGATGCGAAGTTATTTCTGAGAGTTTGCTTTTTGACCCGGACTGGCTAACGAAGGCGAAGTAGATTCGGTGCTCGGCCCCCCTCCCCGAGGGTTTGGAAAATCCGATATTGGAAAAGATGCTCCAGACCACACCCTGCCCGGAGCTCTTGAAGGAAAATGCGGGCGGTCGCGGGCCCCCAACGCTGGCCGCTCTAGCCGAGGGAATGAGCGTCTCCATGAAGGAAGATGATCAGAAGAGGAAAAGGATTGCGTCCAGGGATTCGGAATCCGAAGCTTCCAAACGGGAGAAGAAGTCTCCCACAGAGGGTCCTACCCCGGGGTGCGGTTGCTGCACAAAATCCGGGGGGGATCAATTCTCCCTCAAGTCGTAAGTGACCCAAAGTACTATAATAGTACAGATATGCCGTCTTTTCTTCTGAGAAAATAACCACTGCATATATCTTTGCAGTTTGGGCCTTAGCCCCTCTCAGATGAGCTCGTCTTCGGGGGATCTTCTTCCGGAGATGATGGAGAGCGAAACGCCTCCTCCGGACTCCTCCACTCCGGAAGCGGGCGATCTTGAAGTGTCGTCGCGGAGGGCCTCTCCGGGTCCGGCGAGGCCAGAAGATAATTCCGTCGACCCCCGAAGCTTCCCATGTCCGGCTCCCGAAGAGAGCAGGAAAACGAGTCCGGCACCGTCTAGTGTACGGTCGGATGTTCTGAGGGAGTTGGTGGGGCGAGCGGCCATCTCAAATGAACACCGTGTGCTGATGAATACGGTGATGGAGAGAATTTCGTCCGCCGAAAGCGGATTGCATAAAGCTTTTATGAGTCTACTAATAGGTTTTGAGGTACATAAAATAATGTATGATAGTCCTGCACATGCTAAGTGTGCCCTGTGTAGATAGTAGCCCCTGAGACTCTGGTTGTCGTTGGGAACAACGACGATCAGAGGATCATAATCCTAGGTAGTAACCATACTGCTTTTATGAGAAGGTGATGGAAGCTCCGGTGGCTAGCCAGACTAGTGAGTTTGCCCATTTAAAACGGCAGTTGGATGCGGCAGACACCGACATCGAGCTTGTTAACAAAAGGCTTGACGAGGCGCAGGGTAGGTGTTATTATCTGGTAAACGCCCCATAGTAAGAGCAACATGAAGCCAGTATATTTAACATGTTATTACTGTAGATGGATCTGCCACTGTTGAAGCCTTGCGGGCGGAACTTGCCCGAGCCAAGGAACAAGTGATATTGGGTAATGTGGCTGCTTTGAAGGCGGCCGAAGAGTTGCGAGCCGAGAAGGCCGCGCATGGTGAGAGCCGGGATAAGATGGCCAATATGGCTGTAGAATTAAAAGCCGTCGTCGACCGTTGCCGGTCTCTTGAAAAGGAAAACCAGGCGAAGGCATTGGACCTTGAGAAGGCTGCTGCAACGGGAAAAGACCTCCGCTCTGCTATGAGGGCAAAGAAGGAGGAGCTGCGGGAAGCCGGGGACATTGTAGCCGGGAAATCCTTTATGCTACAGAGGAAGTTCGGAGATCCACCGTATGCCCCTCTGGATCGGCTGTGGAGTTCGGAGGATGTGCATATGGATTTGGCGGCGAGCGCTGCCGATGCGGCCAAATACTTCCAGAGTCAGACGGACCGTGAAGTAGACCAGCTGTTTTGGAAACAATTCCTTTCTCCCGAGCGTCCGCTTTCATTAACGGACCAATTAGCCGAATGGGCCGAACTAAATAGGTTGTCCGGACTCTCCATGAGGTCTGTTGTGGATCAGCTATGGCCGGGAAGGTCGAAACCGAGCAGCTATTTCAGCTTGGTGCAGCAGTTCCTTGACGTGGTGCCGCGCATAAATGCGATGAAGAGGTCGGCGTGCATAGAAGGCGCACGAATGGCCTTTGCCCGTGCTAAAGCATACTGGGCAGAGATGGATGCTACCACTATTGCAGCGCAGGATTCGGCCATAGGTCGAAGGGTTGTTGAGCACTACTTTGAGGAAGTTCTTGAGGGTGCTCGTTTGATAGAGACCTAGTGCTCAAAAAATATTATGTTTGAGTGACATGTAATCTCATTGTAAGCGAAATGCTTTTATAAATTTTCATAAGGCTACTTTTATACTTTTTCCTGAAAGTAATGTGATGCCTCCTGGGCGGCCGTTTATGTATACATGTGTATAACCTGAAAGATTGTAGTCATCGGCTTCAACCCCCACGCATATAATGCGGAGGTATTCACAGAAACACGCGTTCACACTTAACCCAACGTCTTGGTCCTATTAAGGAGGTGATAGCGGAGCGAGCGAGGCAACCGGACTATAATGCTTTAACACTTTCACTTAGCCATAGGAGTTTGACAGTGGGGCTACTAGATAGCCCCTGGTGGCTCCGCACTCTCCCGATCCCGGGGTGCGTATATGCCTGGCCGGAAAGCGGCCCTTCGTTAAGGCGGAGGAATCCTAACATTCCCATGGGTCATCGAGTGGATGACCAGTCTCGCGCTAGATCATGACAGTCAGTTTTCGGCTTTCTCTACTGAGGTGCTCGTCCGGATGAACCAGGGCACAATCGTAGTAGTTCTCCTAGTGCTACCTCAGTCGGTAAAGCGGAACGTAAGGCACCAAAACACAGGAGCCGGGCAAACCCAACATTTGACCAAAGACAATGATTCGGAGCTGATGCATATAGGGCCAAACTCGCGACGCCGAACACTCCCTAAGGTATTCGGTCTTTGTGGTATAAACCGGGCCTAAATAATGGCCTTCGTAAGAAGCCCCTTATGTCCAGGTACGTGCATTGGTCTAGCGTGGCCACATGCCAAGACGTCAGCATCCTTATCAACGGTGGATATGTATCAACAAGAGACAGTAAAAAAGGTTTACGCAGGGTCTTAATCTAAAAAGAATCCTTGGAGCGGGTCCCTGCTGCACGTCTGTGCTTGTGTCTTTGTTGTGCCATATCTTGGATGGGTGTGGCACGATGATCGTATGTCTGCGCGCGTTGAGCCCCTTGTAAATAGGGGTGTGACCATTTATTCGGTATAAGTAGCGGCGCCGGACTCGATTAGTTGTGTCTGAGGTCTTGACGACCTATGGGGCGCTTTGGCTACTCCGCGCGCCTTTAGTGTGTGGCTGCCAAGGCAGCCTCACTCTCTTCGGCGCGCAGAGATCGCTTGATATTTCCGTGCACTGAAATGATGCTGCGTGTACCGGGCATCTTGAGTGTGAGGGAGGCATAGTGTGGTATTTCATTAAAGCGAGCGAAAGCTTCACGCCCGAGCAGTGCTTGATAGCCACTTTGAAACGGAGCGATGTGGAAGGTTAAATGCTCACTACGGAAGTTATCGGGGGAGCCGAATATGACTTGTAGTAGGAGGGAGCCCGTACAACGAGCCCCTGGGCCTGGCGTTACTCCTTTAAAGGTAGTATTGCTATGGCGAATTTGTGTTGGGTCTAACCCCATTCCGCGGATTGTATCCTGGTATATTAGGTTTAGGCTACTGCCGCCGTCCATCAAGACTCGTGTGAAGTGATATCTGCCAATTACTGGGTCTAATACCAAGGCAGCCCATCCTGCGTGTCGGATACTTGCTGAGTAATTGCGATGGTCAAAAATGATCGGTTGAGACAACCATTGGCAGGACTTCGCGGTGACAGGCACTTGGGTATATTTTCCTGGGGGTGCCGCATTGTTTTTTCCCTTGATCATGTGTAGTACGTTTAATGTTTTGACTTCTGGTGGGAATTTCTTTTGTTCCCCGGTGTCTTGCTTGGGAGGCTCGTCCTCGTCTTCACTTGGTGTATCCTCCCCCTTGTGTACGGCATTGAGCTTGCCGGACTGCTTGAAGACCCAACATTCTTTGTGGGTGTGATTAGCGGGCTTGCTAGGGGTACTATGTATCTGACATACCTGGTCCAGAATTTTGTTGAGGCTGGACGGTTCATCCCTTGTGCCTTTAGTGGGCGGCTTTTGACCTGGCCGGGAGCTTTTGAATCCGGCATTTACTGTCGTGCCCATCGTGCTGTCTTCTTTATTCTGGCGTTTGCTATTGCTGTTGTGCCGTGATTTCCCATTTCCATCTCTAACTTCAGATGTACTGGGGTCGCTGGTGCTGCATCTGGCTAGACAGCTGTCCTCACCCGCGCAAAAGCGGGTCATGAGGTTTGTTAATGCGGCCATCGTTCTCGGCTTATTTTGGCCGAGGTGTCTAGCGAGCCATTCATCACGGACGCTATGCTTGAAAGCTGCCAAGGCTTCGGCGTCCAGACAGTCGACAATCTGGTTCTTTTTAGTGAGAAACCTGTTCCAAAGCTTTCGGGCTGACTCTCCGGGCTGTTGAGTTATATGACTCAAATCGTCCGCATCTGGAGGTCGGACATAAGTTCCTTGAAAATTTGCCCGAAAGGCGTCTTCGAGCTCTTCCCAGCTTCCAATGGAGCTTTCGGGGAGGCCTTTGAGCCAGTGACGAGCTGGCCCTTTGAGCTTGAGGGGTAAGTATTTGATGGCGTGGAGATCATCTCCTCGAGCCATATGGATATGAAGGGTATAGTCCTCAATCTAAACCCCAGGGTCTGTTGTCCCATCGTATGCCTCTATGTGTACGGGCTTGAATCCCTCTGGAAATTCATGGTCCAGCACCTCATCGGTGAAACATAGGGGGTGTGCAGCACACCTGTAACTGGCTGTACCGCGTTGTTCTGATGCTTGTTGTGTTGCATTGTATGCTGGGGCACGCTTGCGTGGTCCATAGATGGATCTTGTTGCGCCGTCCTTTGGGTGCGAGCCCTCGCATGGGTTGCGTGTTGTATTGTGAGCGGCATTGTATGCCGTTCTGTGTCGATCGAGGGGTCGTCTATCCGACCAGGTGGTTGCTTTGATATTTGGTTGTGGGGGGTTGGAGGCCTCCTCATTGAATTCGGGTAGCAGCTTCCGCTTTGGGTAGCTCTTTGAGGGGCGATCGTCGCCGTACATTGCTGCTGTATTAAGTATTTTACTCCATCTGAATTGGAGTTTGTTTTGCGCGGCCTTGAGCCTTCGCTTCTGCTTTTTAAGGCTCCTTGCGGTGGCAATGAGCCTTTTGCGGGCATTCTGATGCTCCTGGTGCCTGTCCGGCATTATGTCGTCCGGACCATTATCCCTGATAGGATTTGTTTGTTCGGTTTGAATATCCGGATTGCCGTTGTCCGGCAGCGGTTCGCCCTGATCCAGCACTGGGTCTGTGTGATCGCTATTTCTGTCAAGGCGGGATTTGGGGCGGTGCTTGCGTCGCCGTTTTGACTGCTTTTCGAGGGAACAGGCCTTCGGTGCGTCCTTCTGCTCCTTGTCGTCATCTTTTGGTGCATCCACCATGTATACATCATATGACGAGGTGGCGTTCCAGGGCCCAACAGGCGCTAGTTCTTCATTGTCTCCTTCATCGGCATCCATACCGTCGATGTCTTCGGAGTCAAAGTCGAGCATGTCGGTTAAATCGTCGATAGTGGCTACAAAGTGGGTGGTGGGTGGGCTTTAAATTTCTTCATCGTCCGTACTCCAACCTTGCTGACCGTAGTCCGGCCAGGGCTCTCCTGATAAAGAGAGAGACTTCAGTGACTTCAGGATATCGCCAAAAGGCAAGTGCTGAAAGACGTCCGCGGCCGTGAACTCCATGATCGGCGCCCAATCAGATTCGATCGGCAGGGGCGCGGAGGGTTCGGAGTCCGGAGAAGAATCCGGCTCCATGGAGTCACGAGTCTCGCAGAGTACGGGGCTGGTGTTTGGATCAACCGCCGTTGGGATCACAGCCCCCGAGGTGGCGTCCAACTGTCCATCCTCGATCGGCGCGGTTGACTCCGAACTAAGGGTCGGAGCCGATGCGGGTGCGGCCTCCAGGGCACTGTTCGGCGGCAGAGCTAGATCATGCTGGTCGTGACAGTGCGGCGCGCTCGGCGGTGGTTCGAGTCCGTCGAAGATCAAGTCCCCACGGATGTCATCCGTGTAGTTTAAATTTCCAAATATGACCTGACGGCCAGGGGCGTAGCTTTCGATCTGCTCTATATGGCCAAGTGAATTGGCCCGCAGTGCGAAGCCGCCAAAGACGAAGATCTGTCCGGGGAGGAAGGTCTCACCCTGGACTGCATCACCATTGATGATCGTAGGAGCCATCGGGCCTGACGGCGATGGCACAGAGGAGCTCTCAATGAAAGCACCAATGTTAGTGTCAAAACTGGCGGATCTCGGGTAGGGGGTCCCGAACTGTGCGTCTAGGCCGGATGGTAACAAGAGGCAAGGGACACGAAGTTTTACCCAGGTTCGGGCCCTCTCGATGGAGGTAAAACCCTACGTCCTGCTTGATTAATATTGATGATATGGGTAGTACAAGAGTAGATCTACCACGAGATCAGAGAGGCTAAACCCTAGAAGCTAGCATATGGTATGATTGTTGATGTGTATGTTGTCCTACGGACTAAACCCCCCCCCCCCCGGTTTATATAGAGACCGGAGAGGGTTAGGGTTACATAGAGTCGGTTACAATGGTAGGAGATCTGAACATCTGTATCGCCAAGCTTGCCTTCCACGCTAAGGAAAGTCCCTTCCGGACACGGGACGGAGTCTTCAATCTTGTATCTTCATAGTCCAGGAGTCCGGCTGAAGGTATAGTCCGGCCATCCGGACACCCCCTAATCCAGGACTCCCTCAGTCTTCCTCATAGGGGTTGCAGCGACGCTTTGCCCAAAATTCCTTGGCAGTCATCTCAGACATAGTCATTCCCTTTGGCTTGCTTGCAGATCTCTTCGTGTGCTGAGGTGGCAGTGGAGCACTTGAGGTTGCGTCTGCTGGCGGCGGTTGAGCACTAGATGAACCACTGGCTGACTCACAAGTGCGGTAGCGCTTTGATGTGGCACGACCGGGGTTGACACGCGGGCCTGCTACTCAGGATGATCACCACCTGGAACCAAACACACGAGAAGAAGAAACAACACGAAAGAAAAGAGCATAAGCCACCAAACAAAACAACAAGGATCAAAACTTGGTAGGAAAAGATGGAACTGGGCATCCAGCGGTAGAACAGCGACCCATCTGTGGTAGTACCACTTGCATGGTAGTACCGCTCTAGGAGGGCGATAGTACCGTGCCAGATGGGGAACGGCGGTTCCCTACTGCCGTGGATAGCTCCGGCACTACCGGAGATGCCAAATTCAAAAATAAACCTACCAAACTTCAATCCACAGGGCCTAGACGCCATCTCAATCCTACTCAAGCCTCGTCTTAGCCAAAAGACGAGAAGAACAATGCCTATTGCCCCTAAAAACTAGATGCAAGATCTAGGCAAAGAGAGAACAGGAACGGGGGGCAATACCAGCATCCATGGCTAGAGGACGTGGTGGGGATCGACTCCATTGGAGGAAATGGAGAGGGACAACACGGAAATGGCGGCCGGCCGGGTCCCTCCTACGGCGAGAGGTCGCTGGAGCGACGAGGAAGACGAGCGAGTGGGGGCGAATGGATATGGGGGAGAAACAACTCCCCCTACCCCGACATAACCCCCCCCCCCATCGCCCGCCCCGCAGCGGTAGTACCGCTGGGGTGGGCGGTAGTACCGCTTGACGCTTGTCAGCGGTAGTACCGCTCTGCCGCAAAAAGGACCGACCAAAAGGGGCTTAGCTCAAGAGAAGAAACCAAGACAAAAACGAGAACACACACACACAAAACCGACAAGAAGAATGAAGACACACACCTCTCCAAGAGAGGGCGGTGGCCGAGGCCACCTATGTTTGAGTTCAGAGGTATGGCACCGTGAAGATTTTAACCTTGGGCCCATGACCAACATTCATCTTTGAAGCACAAGTACCATAAAAAATGGCTAATGTGAAAGAGTTTGGTTAGTTTATGCATTATGGGGGAGGGAAAGTTCATTGAGAAAACAACACTCCCCCTATGTCCATGCCTGCACCTAAACTAGACAACAAGTTGAGTCAGGTGTGGTGTGCAAGGGTTCAAGTCACATTGCTCGAATCAATGATATTTAGCTCATGCCTTAACTCGCGAAATCTTGCTTCATCCAAAGGCTTCATGAAAATATCTGCAAGGTTATCATGAGTGTTGACATAGTTGAGCTCGATCTCCCCTCGCCTAATGTGATCCCGGATGAAGTGATACCTAATCTCAATATGCTTTGTCTTGAAGTGTTGCACCGGGTTGAGAGAAATCTTGATGGCACTTTCATTGTCACACCAAAGAGGCACTTTGTCACAAGTGACACCTTAATCCTTTAAAGTTTGCCTCATCCATAAAAGTTGTGCACAACAACTGTCGGTAACCACATACTCCGCTTCCGTGGACGAGAGAAACACACAACTTTGCTTCTTGGAAGACCAACTCACCCAAGAGCAACCAAGAAATTGGCACCCTCCGGAAGTGGACTTCCTATCCACTTTATCTCCCGCCCAATCCGAGTACGAATAACCTACAAACTTGAAGTTTTCTCCTCTTGGGTACCATAAGCCAAAGTTTGGGGTATGAGCCAAATATCGAAAGATTCGCTTGACCACCACAAAGTGACTTTCCTTAGGTGCGGCTTGAAACCATGCACAAATTCCCACACTCAACATGATATCCGGTCTAGATGCACAAAGGTAAAGCAAGGAGCCAATCATGGAGCGATATATATACCTTTTGATCCACCTCTTTACCATTGGGATCAATGTCAAGTTGGCACTTGGTGGGCATGGGAGTGGAAGCCGTCTTGACATCACTTAGCTTGAATCTCTTGAGCATGTCTTGAGTGTATTTGGCTTGGTTGATGAAGGTTCCTTCTCTCCTTTGCTTCACTTCGGACCCGAGAAAGAACTTCAACTCTCCCATAGAAGACATCTCGAACTTTGAGGTCATGAGAGCAGCAAATTCCTCATTGAAAGCTTTGTTAGGGGAACCAAAGATAATATCATCAACATATAATTGGCACACAAACAACTCCCCTTTGACCTTCTTAGTAAAAAGAGTGGGGTCGATTAGCCCAACTTCAAAACCACGGTCTTGTAACAACTCGGTAAGGTGATCATACCACGCACATGGGGCTTGTTTAAGGCCATAGAGTGCCTTGTCGAGTTGATACACGTGATCGAGAAAGTAGGGATCCTCGAACCCGGGGGGTTGCTTGACATATACCAATTCATTAATAGGACCATTAAGAAAAGCACTCTTCACATCCATTTGTTGTAACTTAAAGTTATGATGAGAAGCATATGCAATCAACATGTGAATGGATTCAAGACGAGCAACTGGGGCAAAGGTTTCACCGTAGTCGATACCCTCGACTTGGGAGTAGCCTTGTGCTACCAAACAAGCCTTGTTGCGAATGATAATCCCATGAGCATCTTGCTTGTTCTTGAATATCCACTTGGTTCCAATGACATTGTGGTTCTCCGTTGGCCTTTGTACCAATCTCCACACTTTGTTGCGCTCGAAGTTGTTGAGTTCTTCATTCATGGCATTGAACCAATCCGGATCTTTGAGCGCCACATAGACCTTTTGGGGTTCAACACAAGAGACAAACACGTGATGTTCACAATAGTTTGCTAATTGTCTACGAGTGCTTGCCCCCCTTTCTTAAGCTTCCAAGCACATTTGTCATGAGATGATCCTTGGTGGAGAGCCTGGAAGCAATCTTGGCGGCACGACACTCCAATTCCTCCTCAGGGGTGAGACGAGGAGTGGTCACTTGATCATCTTGAGCGCCATCTTGAGCTTGTTCTTGATCTCGAGGAAGCTCTTGATCTTGAACTTGCTCGGAGGAGAGAACTTGGCCTTGCGCATCACTTTATGTTACAACACCATCTTGAGATTGACCTTGCCCTTGGTCTTGTTCTTGAGGTTGAGGGCCTTCACTTTGTTCTTCGAAAGCGTGTGGGTCTTGGGTTGGTGAAGGTTCCACTTGAGTGGAACATTGTTGAGGGAGTCCTGGATTAGGGGGTCTCCGGACAGCCGGGCTATATCCTTTGGCCGGACTGTTGGACTATGAAGATACAAGATTGAAGACTTCGTCTCGTGTCCGGATGGGACTCTACTTGGCGTGGAAGGCAAGCTAGGCAGTATGGATATGGATATCTCCTCCTTTGTAACTGACCTTGTGTAACCCTAACCCCCTCCGATGTCTATATAAACCGGAGGGTTTTAGTCTGTAGGACATAACAAAAAACATACAATCATACCATAGGCTAGCTTCTAGGGTTTAGCCTCTCTGATCTCGTGGTAGATCTACTCTTGTACTACCCATATCATCAATATTAATCAAGCAGGATGTAGGGTTTTACCTCCATCAAGAGGGCCCGGACCTGGGTAAAACTTCGTGTCCCCTGCCTCCTATTACCATCCGCCTAGACGCACAGTTCGGGACCCCCTACCCGAGATCCGTCGGTTTTGACACCGACATTGGTGCTTTCATTGAGAGTTCCTCTGTGTCGTCGCCGTTAGGCTTGATGGCTCCTACTATCATCGATAGCGATGCAGTCCAGGGTGAGACTTTCCTCCCCGAAAAGAAATTTGTGTTCGGCGGCTTTGCACTGCGGGCCAATTCGCTTGGCCATCTGGAGCAGATTGAAAGCTACGCCCCTGGCCACCAGGTCAGGTTTGGAAGCTTAAACTACACGGCTGACGTCCGCGGAGACTTGATCTTCGACGGATTTGAGCCTCTGCCTTGCGCGTCACGCAGTCACGATGAGTACGATTTAGCTCTACCATCAGACAGTGTTTAGGAGATCGCATCGGCAGCCGCTCCGACCCTCAATTGGGAGCCAGTTGCGCCATCCATGGACGGGTGGATGGACCCCGCCACGGAGGCCTTACCCTCAGCGGCGATCGAGCCGAACATCGACCTTACCTTGCACGAGAGCTGTATTGTTAAACTGCCGGATCTTTCTCCAGCCACGGACTCCAAACCGCCTGCGCCCGTTCCTATCAAATCCGATTGGGCGCCGATCATGGAGTTTACCTCCGCGGATATCTTTCAGCACTCGCCCTTCGGCGACATACTGAACTCATTAAGGTCTCTCTCCTTGTCAGGAGGATCCTGGCCGAACTATGTCCGGCCGGACTGGGATGCGGACGACGAAGAAATTCGTGGCCCACCCACCACCCACTTAGTAGCCACTATTGATGACTTAACCGACATGCTCGACTTCGACTCGAAGACATCGACGGTATGGACAACGATGCGGGAGACGAAGAGGAACCACTGCCCATAGGGCACTGGACAGCCACCTCATCATACGATATATACATGGTGGATACACCCAAAGAAGGCAATGGCGACGAGACAGCAGAGGATGACCCCTCCAAGAAGCAACCCAAACACCGACGTCAGCGGCGCCGCTCTAAGTCCTGCCAAAGCAAAAGTGGTGATACCGGCACAGGAGGTAATAACACTTTGGATAGTGCCGAAGACAACAATAACCCCCTCCAGCAAGAGTTAGAGTAGGAGGATGGAAGAGCCAGCCCTCCTGAGAGAGCGGCAGATGGAGAAGCAGAGGATGATAATTACATGCCCCCTCCGAAGACGAGGCAAGCCTCGGCGATGACAAATTCGCCGTGCCAGAGGATCCCGTCGAACAAGAGTGCTTCAAGCGCCGGCTTATAGCCATGGAGAATAGCCTTAAGAAAAAGCAGCAGCAGCTTCAAGCTGATCAAGATCTGCTAGCTGACAGATGGACTGAAGTCCTCGCGGCCGAGGAATATAAACCCGAGCACCCCTCCAAGAGTTACCCAAAATGCATGTTGCTACCCCGACTGGAGGAAGAAGCGTATGACGTGGCTGATCGGCCACCTCGTGGCCGCGATAGAGAGGCATTCCAGCCAAAAACTCAGCCTGCACCCCGACGCCATTCAAATAAAAAGTCATGGGGAAATACACCAGACCTGCGAGACGTATTGGAGGACAAAGCAAAACATGCAAGATTGATCTACGGATCACGAGGGCGCGCCACTATGTGAGACGATAAATGTCACGCCGGATATAGTAAAAGTCAATCTGGCCGGGTCGAACACAGCGGGCAAGACCCATCCGAGCTACGTCGCGATATAGCCCAGTACAGAGGCCCCGCACACCCCCTATGCTTCACAGACGAAGTAATGGATCATCAAATCCCATAGGGTTTCAAACCCGTAAATATTGAATCATACGACGGCACAACAGATCCTGCGCTATGGATCGAGGATTTCCTCCTCCACATCCACATGGCCCTCGGCGATGACTTACACGCCATCAAATACCTCCCACTAAAGCTCAAAGGACCAGCGTGGCATTGGCTTAACAGCTTGCCAGCAGAGTCCATTAGCTGTTGGGAAGATCTGGAAGCCGCATTCCTCGACAACTTTCAGGGCACTTATGTGCGACCACCAGACGCCAATGACTTGAGCCACATAATTCAGCAGCCAGAAGAATCGGCCAAGCAATTCTGGACACGGTTCCTAACAAAGAAAAATCAAATTGTCGACTGTCCGGATGCAGAGGCCCTAGCAGCCTTCAAGCATAACATCCGCGACGAGTGGCTTGCCCGGCACCTTGGACAGGAAAAGCCGAAATCTATGGCAGCCCTCATGACACTCATGACCCGCTTTTGTGCAGCAGAAGACAGCTGGCTGGCTCGCAGTAACAACATATCAAAAAACCATGGTACTTCGGATACCAAGGACGGCAATAGCAGGTCACCTCGCAACAAACATAAGCGCCGCATTAACAGAGATAATACTAAGGATACGGCAGTCAATGCCGGATTCAAAGGCTCTAAACCCGGTCAGCGGAAAAAGCCATTTAAAAGAAGCACTCCGGGCCCGTCCAGTTTGGACCGCATACTTGATCGCTCGTGTCAAATACACAGTACCCCTGACAAGCCAGCCAACCACACCAACAGGGAATGTTGGGTGTTCAAGCAGGCCGGCAAGTTAATTGCCGAAGATAAAGATAAGGGGCCACATAGCGATGACGAGGAAGAGCCCCGGCAGCCGAACACCGGAGGACAGAAGAGGTTCCCCCCACAAGTGCGGATGGTGAACATGATATACGCAACCCACATCCCCAAGAGGGAGCGGAAGCGTGCGCTCAGCGACGTATATACGTTGGAGCCAGTCGCCCCAAAGTTCAACCCATGGTCCTCCTGTCCGATCACCTTCGATCGCAGGGACCACCCCACTAGTATCCGTCATGGCGGATTCGCCGCACTGGTACTAGACCCAATCATTGACGGATTTCACCTCACTCGAATCCTTATGGATGGCGGCAGCAGCCTGAACCTACTTTATCAGGACACAATGCGCAAAATGGGTATAGACCCCTCAAGGATCAAACCCACAAAAACGACCTTTAAAGGCGTCATTCCAGGTGTAGAGGCCCATTGCACCGGCTCAATTACACTGGAAGTGGTCTTCGGATCCCCGGATAACTTCTGAAGCAAAGAATTAATCTTTGATAGTCCCGTTCCACAGTGGTTATCATGCACTGCTCGGGCGAACCACATTTGCGAGATTCAATGCGGTACCGCATTATGCATACCTCAAGCTCAAGATGCCAGGACCTCGTGGGGTTATTACAGTTAATCGAAACACAGAGCGCTCTCTCCGAACGGAGGAGCACACTACGGCCCTTGCAGCAGAAGCACAAAGCAGCCTCTCAAGGCAATCCACCAGTTTGGCGTTTCAAGACCCGGACACCTTCAAGCGCGCTCAGAGTAATCGGCAACTAGACCGTCTGGCATGATCTGAGCTCGCGTAGCAATGCGGCCCCCACCCCAGTCCGCCAAACGGCGAAATCCATGCCACGCGTACATAATTACGCATTAAAAATACCATGGGCACAGGTGGGGAGGGGCACAACTACGGCGCGCTCCAAGACACGGCCTAAACCGCACTAGGGGCTTCCCGCCTTGTTATTTTTCTCTTTCAGGACTTTAATCTCTGGAAACCTTGTCCGGCAGCATGATTGCCGAACACATGATGCAGTAACCAAGAGAGGCAGAAAGCTACGTCACACCACGGAACTCCCAGGTGGATTACGATAACGAGTGAAATATTTGTTTTAATACTATTCCTCAGCTTGCCCTTGGAAGGGACATAGTCCTACTTTTTGCTTATCGCACTATCTGTATCATTCTGCTTTAACGCACCTCTTTGAATAAACAACGCATAACACTATGACTATTATTGCATTCTTGTTATATATATATGTGTGTGTGTTCATTACTGACACCTTACAACCGTACACTTTGGTACGGCCAACACACTAGGGGCTTAAGTACCCCACAATATGGTGTGAGAAGTCCGAACACTTTCACAAGTGCAGCACCCCGAACTTATAGCATTATATGCATCAGCTCCGAATCATGTCTTTGGTCAAATGTTGGGTTTGCCCGGCTCCTATGTTTTGGTACCTTACGTTTCCGTTCTATCGGCTAAGGTAGCGCTAGGAGAACTACTGCGATTGTGCCCCGGTTCTGCTGGGCTAAGCACCTCAGTAGAGAAAGCTAAAACTGACTGTCATGATAAGGCGAGCGACTGGTCGCTGTTCGGCGAGGTTTCGAGTCCCTAAAGACTTATGCCGCTTAGAGCGAGGAGCCGGTCCTGTCCGTCTTAAAGGAGTGCATCGCGCCCCGAATTCGGCCTTCCGAATACCAGGGGCTTTGCCAAAATTTAAAATTATAGAATTCTATGGCTAAGTGAGAGTGATAAAGCATTATTAGTCTGGTTGCCTTGTTCGTTGTGCTGAGCACCTCCCTCGAATGACCCAAAAATGGGAACAAGAGTGCTCAGGTTTATCCCGAACACCCCAGCACTCGCGGCATGGGGGCAGAAGCCGAGGACTAGCCATCTCTCAGATTGGATAAACAGCCAAACAGAAGGTAATATTTTAAATTCAAACAAGCGTTGCATAGCGCATATGAAACAAGTTTTCATCATACAGGATCACACAAGCAAGTCTACTCAAATATTACATCCTTCGAACATTCGTCCGCTACAAGACGGGCGCCCTTCAGGACACCCTCATAATAAATTTCGGGGGTGCGATGCTCCTTGCCCTGCGGCAGTCCTTCCTTGATCAGCTTCATGGCGTCTAGCTTGGCCCACTGCACCTTCACACGGGCGAAAGCCCGGCGTGCACCTTCAATGTAGACGGACCGCTTGATGACTTTCAGCCGTGGGCAGGCATCCACAAGTCGCCTCACCAGGCCGAAGTAGCTGTTCGGAAGGGCGTCGCCAGGCCACAGCCGGACTATAAAGCCCTTCATGGCCTGTTCGGCCGCCTTGTGCAGCTCGACCAGCTGCTTTAGCTGGTCGCTCATAGGCACCGGGTGTTCGATCCTAGTATATTGGGCCCAGAACAACTTCTCCGTTGAGCTTCCCTCCTCGACCTGGTAAAAAGTTGTGGCATCCAACATGCTGCAGGGCAAATCTGTGAATGCACCTGGAGAGCTCCGGATTCGGGTAAGTAACAGGTAATTTACTTTCACATGCTTGCTTTGCATATAGAATGCCTTACCCGCCGCTATCTTCCTCATCGCATCAATCTCCTAGAGGGCCTTCTGTGCTTTGGCCTTGGCACTCTTTGCACTTTCACGGGCGGCGGCAAGCTCGGACTCTCGCGTCTTCAAGTCACGCTCCAACTCCTCATGCTTCGACACGAGAGTTTGGAGCTCTTGCTGCACCTCGCCCACCCGTGCTTCTTGCCTTTCCCGCTCGGTCCGCTCCTTGGCCGCTTTGTCTTCGGCCTCGGTTAGCGCTTGCTTCAAGGTCGCCACCTCAGTCGTGGCCCCTGGCAAGTATATGATGATCCTGTCATTTTGCAATCGCGTCTTCTTTTATATATACATAGACAGGGTCTTACTTACCCTTGTTCCCCTCGAGCTGCCTCTTGGCAAGGCCGAGCTCTTTCTTGGACCCCTCGAGGTCCTGCTTCAGTGTGGCAACCTCCGCAGTGAGTGCGACTGAGGCCAGCAGCGAAGCCTGCATACGCATATAGACATGATTATGTTAGACTCCTACGGTATTATTTGATCCTCTATTCGGCTTTTCTTTTCGAACACCGAACAGAGCATCAGGGGCTACTGTCTATGCGGTAATATTTTTCCTACATTTCGAACACTTACCTCAAAGCCTGTTAGAAGGCCGGCACAGGCTTCAGTCAATCCGCTCTTGACGGACTGAACCTTCTGGACCACCGCACTCATAATAGTACGGTGCTCCTCGTCGATGGAAGCGCTGCGAAGCGCTCCCAGCAGATTGTTCGGCGCCTCTAGATGGACAGAGGTCACCGGCACTAGCGTCTTGCTCCTCTTGGAAGGAGGCCGCCTGCTCGAGTCTGGAACCACGGGAGGTTCTGACGCGGTGTTCGGCCGGGGGCCGAACTCGGAGCCCTCAGGGGCCTTGTTACCTCTGCTCCCGGAGTCCGGAAGGTCGCCTTGAGGCGCCTCCTGGACTATCTCCCCATGACCCGGTGCCTCTTGAGACAATACCTCGGCGTTGTCCGCAGGGCAAGGGGAGGTGGCGGTCGGAAGTGGATCGCTATCCATATCCGACGAGCCCAGGGAGCCGTCCGACGATACATCGATATTGGCTCGTGGCGGCCTGCATAATCATTTTCGACATTAGGGAAAGTAGTGCGACAAAGGAATGCTGGTATCCGAATACTTACGACCTCCCCAGGGGCTTGGCCCTGGGCAACCACTCGTCTTCGCCTTCGTCGGCAGCGGTGGAACTGTCCGGAAGGAGAGTCCTTCCCTTCTTGGACCCTTCGGCCTTCCTTTTCTTGTCTCCCCGCCTGGAGGGGGAGCATCTTCTTCTTCCTCCTCGTCTTCAGGGGAGGAGTGTGCCGTAGAGTCATCAGACGATGAGTCTGATGACGCCTGGCGTCGGGAACTCTTTCGGGTTCCCTTGGCCTTCTTGGTCTTCTCCGGCACCGTATAAGGAGCCGGAGTCAGCATCTTCGCCAGGAGAGCGTCTGCTGGGCCTTCGGGCAAAGGAGCCGGACAGTCAATCTGTCCGGCCATCTCCTGCCAGTCTTGTCAAAGGTACGGGAGCTTAGATCCCGCATAGAGTCAAACTATGGAAAACAAGTATCCTGTGAGAGGTAAAACAGCTTACCGCGTTGGCTTGGCGCTTCGCGCAGAATCTGCGGTCCTCGGTAGTGGGAGGGGGAACCTTGGCGCTCTTGAATAACACCTTCCAGGCATCTTCGTGAGTTGTGTCGAAGAGCCTGTTCAGAGTTCGGTGCTGGGCCGGGTCAAACTCCCACAAGTTGAAAGCCCGTTGTTGGCACGGGAGGATCTGGCGGATGAGCATGACCTGGACCACGTTGACAAGTTTGAGCTTCTTGTTCACCATGTTTTGAATACATGTTTGGAGTCCGGTCAGCTCTCCCGAACTACCCCAGGACAGGCCCTTCTCTTGCCAGGAGGTGAGCCGCGTGGGGAAGACAGATCGGAACTCGGGGGCCGCTGCCCATTTAGGGTCGCGCGGCTCGGTGATGTAGAACCACTCTGATTGCCACCCCTTTATGGTCTCCACGAAGGAGCCCTCGAGCCATGTGACGTTGGGCATCTTGCCCACCATGGCGCCTCCGCACTCCGCCTGACGGGCGCTCACTACCTTCGGCTTGACGTTGAAGGTCTTCAGCCATAAGCCGGAGTGGGGCTTGATGTGGAGGAAGGCCTCGCAAATGACGATAAACGCCGAGATGTTGAGGATGAAGTTCGGTGCCAGATCGTGGAAATCCAGGCCATAGTAGAACATGAGCCCCCGAACGAATGGGTGGAGAGGGAATCCCAGTCCACGGAGGAAGTGGGTAAGGAACACTACCCTCTCATGGGGCCTGGGGTGGGGATGAGCTGCCCCTCATCTGGGAGCCGGTGCGCGATGTCGTCGGGCAGGTATCCGTCTCTCCTCAGCTTCTTGATGTGTCCCTCCATGACGTAGGAGACCATCCACTTGCCTCCCACTCCGGACATGATTGGAGAAGGTCGAGGTGGGAAATGTGGACTTGGGCGCTGGAGCTCGAGTGTGCGAAAGTGGATGAGCGAAGGAGGATGAAGGCATGGATGAAAAGGTGAATCCTTGTCCCTTTATATGGGCGGCCGAAACTATGCGCCCCCACTAGCCTGGTAAAACTTGCTTGTCCCCCAAGTGTCGTAATCGATGGCGCGGTTGGGTTACCCACGCCCGTATTGATGAGAATCCCGTAATAAGGGGAGCACGATCTCTGCTTTGACAAGACATGTCAAAAAACTGCCTCGCGTTATGTGCGGGGCTAGTTAAAGGAAACGGTTCGAATAATCACCGGGCCATGGCCTAACGTCATATTGCCAAGGCAAGTCAGCAGATTAGATTTGTGGAAATAATATTCTCTCTACGGTGGAATGTGGAACTTATTTTGCAGGGTCGGACACTATCCTTGTATTCAAATTCTTCCGTGGTGTACTCAGAGGAGGAACCCGCCTTGCAATGCCGAAGACAATACTGCACGTCGGACTCATCGTCATTGAAGCCTGGTTCAGGGGCTACTGAGGGAGTCCTGGATTAGGGGGTCTCTGGATAGCCGGGCTATATCCTTTGGCCGGACTGTTGGACTATGAAGATACAAGATTGAAGACTTCGTCTCGTGTCCAGATGGGACTCTACTTGGCGTGGAAGGCAAGCTAGGCAGTATGGATATGGATATCTCCTCCTTTGTAACTGACCTTGTGTAACCCTAACCCCCTCCGGTGTTTATATAAACCGGAGGGTTTTAGTCCGTAGGACATAACAAAAAACATACAATCATACCATAGGCTAGCTTCTAGGGTTTAGCCTCTCTGATCTCGTGGTAGATCTACTCTTGTACTACCCATATCATCAATATTAATCAAGCAGGACGTAGGGTTTTACCTCCATCAAGAGGGTCCGAACCTGGGTAAAACTTCGTGTCCCCTGCGTCCTGTTACCATCCGCCTAGATGCACAGTTCGGGACCCCCTACCCGAGATCCACCGGTTTTGACACCGACAATTGTCCTTCTCCTTTGGCCACAAGGGGTTCCTCAATGGGTAGGATATGACCAACACCCATTCTTCTTATGGCTTGGGGAGGAATTTCATCACCTACATCACAAGTACCACTTTGCTCCACTTGGGAGCCGTTATTCTCATCAAACTCCACGTTACACATTTCCTCAATAAGTCCCGTGGACTTATTGAGAACACGGTAAGCATGAGAGTTTGTAGCATAACCAACAAATATGCCCTCACAAGCTCTAGCCTCAAATTTAGACAAACGGACACCTTTCTTGAGAATGAAACACTTACACCCGAACACCCGGAAGTACTTGAGGTTGGGCTTGTTACCGGTGAGTATCTCATATGGAGTCTTGTTCAAGCCTTTGCGGAGGTAAAGCCGATTAGATGCATGACATGCGGTGTTGATGGCTTCGGCCCAAAAGTTGTAGGGAGACTTGAACTCCGCCATCATGGTCCTTGCCGCATCCATCAACGTCCGGTTCTTCCTCTCCGCTACACCATTTTGTTGAGGGGTATAAGGTGCGGAATATTGTGTTGGGTTTCGTAGTAATTTCAAAAAAAATTCCTACGCACACGCAAGATCATGATGATGCATAGCAACTAGAGGGGAGAGTGTTGTCTACGTACCCTTGTAGACCGCAACGGAAGCGTTGACGCAACGTAGAGGAAGTAGTCGTACGTCTTCCGATCCGACCGATCCAAGCACCGTTACTCCGGCACCTCCGAGTTCTTGGCACACGTACAGCTCGATGACGCTCCCCGGGCTCCGATCCAGCAAAGCTTCGGGGATGAGTTTCGTCAGCACAACAGCGTGGTGACGATGATGATGTTCTACCGACGCAGGGCTTCGCCTAAGCACTACAACGATATGACCGAGGTGGAATATGGCGGAAGGGGGCACCGCACACGGCTAAGGAACGATCACGAAGATCAACTTGTGTGTTCTAGGGTGCCCCCTGCCTCCGTATATAAAGGATCCAAGGGGGGGTGCGGCCGGCCTAGAGGAGGCGCGCAGGAGGAGTCCTACTCCTACCGGGAGTAGGACTCCCCTCCCGTTCCTTGTCCAACTAGGAGAGGTGGAGGGAGAGAAGGAAAGGGGGGGCGCCGCCCCTCCCTCCTTGTCCAATTCGGACTAGGGGGAGAGGGGCGCGCGGCCTGCCCTGGCAGCCCCTTCCTCTTCTCCACATTAGGCCCATAAGGCCCATTAACCCCCCGGGGGGTTCCGGTAACCCCCCGGTGCTCCGGTTTTATCCAAAACTTCCCCGGAACCCTTCCGGTGTCCGAATATAGTCGTCCAATATATCAATCTTTATGTCTCAACCATTTCGAGACTCCTCATCATGTCCGTGATCACATCCGGGACTCCGAACTAACTTCGGTACATCAAAATGCATAAACTCATAATAACTGTCATCGTAACGTTAAGCGTGCGGACCCTACGGTTCGAGAACAATGTAGACATGACTGAGACAAATCTCCGGTCAATAACCAATAGCGGGACCTGGATGCCCATATTGGCTCCTACATATTCTACGAAGATCTTGATCGGTCAGACCGCATAACAACATACGTTGTTCCCTTTGTCATCGGTATGTTACTTGCCCGAGATTTGATCGTCGGTATCCAATACCTAGTTCAATCTCGTTACCGGCAAGTCTCTTTACTCGTTCCGTAATACATCATCTCACAACTAACTTATTAGTTGTAATGCTTGCAAGGCTTATGTGATGTGCATTACCGAGAGGGCCCAGAGATACCTCTCCGACAATCGGAGTGACAAATCCTAATCTCGAAATACGCCAACCCAACATCTACCTTTGGAGACACTTGTAGAGCACCTTTATAATCACCCATTTACGTTGTGATGTTTGGTTGCACACAAAGTGTTCCTCCGGCAAACGGGAGTTGCATAATCTCATAGTCATAGGAACATGTATAAGTCATGAAGAAAGCAATAGCAACATACTAAACGATCGGGTGCTAAGCTAATGGAATGGGTCATGTCAATCAGATCATTCACCTAATGATGTGATCCCATTAATCAAATAACAACTCTTTGTTCATGGTTAGGAAACATAACCATCTTTGATTAACGAGCTAGTCAAGTAGAGGCATACTAGTGACACTTTGTTTGTCTATGTATTCACACATGTATTATGTTTCCGGTTAATACAATTCTAGCATGAATAATAAACATTTATCATGATATAAGGAAATAAATAATAACTTTATTATTGCCTCTAGGGCATATTTCCTTCAGTCTCCCACTTGCACTAGAGTCAATAATCTAGATTACACAGTAATGATTCTAACACCCATGGAGCCTTGGTGTTGATCATGTTTTGCTCGTGGAAGAGGCTTAGTCAACGGGTCTGTAACATTCAGATCCGTATGTATCTTGCAAATCTCTATGTCTCCCACCTGGACTAGATCCCGGATGGAATTTAAGGGTCTCTTGATGTGCTTGGTTCTCTTGTGAAATCTGGATTCCTTTGCCAAGGCAATTGCACCAGTATTGTCACAAAATATTTTCATTGGACCCGATGCACTAGGTATGACACCTAGATCGGATATGAAATCCTTCATCCAGACTCCTTCATTTGCTGCTTCCGAAGCAGCTATGTACTCCGCTTCACATGTAGATCCCGCTACAACGCTTTGTTTAGAACTGCACCAACTGACAGCTCCACCGTTTAATGTAAACACGTATCTGGTTTGCGATTTAGAATCGTCCGGATCAGTGTCAAAGCTTGCATCAACGTAACCTTTTACGATGAGCTCTTTGTCACCTCCATATATGAGAAACATATCCTTAGTCCTTTTCAGGTATTTCAGGATGTTCTTGACCGCTGTCCAGTGATCCACTCCTGGATTACTTTGGTACCTCCCTGCTAGACTTATAGCAAGGCACACATCAGGTCTGGTACACAGCATTGCATACATGATAGATCCTATGGCTGATGCATAGGGAACATCTTTCATATTCTCTCTATCTTCTGCAGTGGTCGGGCATTGAGTCTTACTCAACTTCACACCTTGTAACACAGGCAAGAACCCTTTCTTTGCTTGATCCATTTTGAACTTCTTCAAAATTTTGTCAAGGTATGTGGTTTGTGAAAGTCCAATTAAGCGTTTTGATCTATTTCTATAGATCTTGATGCCTAATATGTAAGCAACTTCACCGAGGTCTTTCATTGAAAAAGTCTTATTCAAGTATCCCTTTATGCTATCCAGAAATTCTATATCATTTCCAATTAGTAATATGTCATCTACCTATAATATCAGAAATGCTACAGAGCTCCCACTCACCTTTTTGTAAATACAGGCTTCTCCAAAAGTCTGTATAAAACCAAATGCTTTGATCACACTATCAAAGCGTTTATTCCAACTCCGAGAGGCTTGCACCAGTCCATAAATGGATCGCTGGAGTTTACACACTTTGTTAGATCCCTTTGGATCGACAAAACCTTCTGGTTGCATCATATACAACTCTTCTTCCAGAAATCCATTCAGGAATGCAGTTTTGACATCCATCTGCCAAATTTCATAATCATAAAATGCGGAAATTGCTAACATGATTCGGACAGACTTAAGCATCGCTACGGGTGAGAAGGTCTCATCGTAGTCAATCCCTTGAACTTGCCGAAAACCTTTTGCGACAAGTCGAGCTTTGTAGACAGTAATATTACCGTCAGCGTCAGCTTCTTCTTGAAGATCCATTTATTCTCAATTGCTTGCCGATCATCAGGCAAGTCAACCAAAGTCCATACTTTGTTCTCATACATGGATCCCATCTCAGATTTCATGGCTTCAAGCCACTTTGCGGAATCTGGGCTCACCATCGCTTCTTCATAGTTCGTAGGTTCATCATGATCTAGTAGCATGACTTCCAGAACGGGATTACCGTACCACTCTGGTGCGGATCTTACTCTGGTTGATCTACGAGGTTCAGTAGTATCTTGTTCTGAAGTTTCATGATCATCATCATTAGCTTCCTCACTAACTGGTGTAGGTGTCACAGAAATAGTTTTCTGTGATGCACTACTTTCCAATAAGGGAGTAGGTACAGTTACCTCGTCAAGTTCTACTTTCCTCCCACTCACTTCTTTCGAGAGAAACTCCTTCTCCAGAAAGTTTCCGAATTTAGCAACAAAAGTCTTGCCTTCGTATCTGTGATAGAAGGTGTATCCAATAGTCTCCTTTGGATATCCTATGAATACACATTTCTCCGATTTAGGTTTGAGCTTATCAGGTTGAAGCTTTTTCACATAAGCATCGCAGCCCCAAACTTTCAGAAACGACAACTTTGGTTTCTTGCCAAACCACAGTTCATAAGGCGTCGTCTCAACGGATTTTGATGGTGCCCTATTTAACGTGAATGCGGCCGTCTCTAGAGCGTATCCCCAAAATGATAGCGGTAAATCAGTAAGAGACATCATAGATCGCACCATATCCAGTAAAGTACGATTACGACGTTCGGACACACCATTACACTGTGGTGTTCCAGGTGGCGTGAGTTGCGAAACTATTCCACAATTTTTCAAATGTACACCAAACTCGTAACTCAAATATTCTCCTCCACGATCAGATCGTAGAAACTTTATTTTCTTGTTACGATGATTTTCAACTTCACTCTGAAATTCCTTGAACTTTTCAAACGTTTCAGACTTATGATTCATTAAGTAGATATACCCATATCTGCTTAAATCATCTGTGAAGGTGAGAAAATAATGATATCCGCCACGAGCCTCAATATTCATCGGACCACATACATCTGTATGTATGATTTCCAAAAAATCTGTTGCTCTCTCCATAGTACCGGAGAACGGCGTTTTAGTCATCTTGCCCATGAGGCACGGTTCGCAAGTACCAAGTGATTCATAATCAAGTGGTTCCAAAAGTCCATCAGTATGGAGTTTCTTCATGCGCTTTACACCGATATGACCTAAATGGCAGTGCCACAAATAAGTTGCACTATCATTATCAACTCTGCATCTTTTGGCTTCAACATTATGAATATGTGTATTACTACTATCGAGATTTAACAAGAATAGACCACTCTTCAAGGGTGCATGACCATAAAAGATATTACTCATATAAATAGAACAACCATTATTCTCTGATTTAAATGAATAACCGTATCGCATCAAACAAGATCCAGATATAATGTTCATGCTTAACGCTGGCACCAAATAACAATTATTTAGGTCTAATATTAATCCCGAAGGTAGATGTAGAGGTAGCGTGCTGACTGCGATCACATCGACTTTGGAACCGTTTCCCACGCGCATCGTCACCTCGTCCTTAGCCAATCTTCGCTTAATCCGTAGTCCCTGTTTCGAGTTGCAAATATTAGCAACAGAACTAGTATCAAATACCCAGGTGCTACTGCGAGCATTAGTAAGGTACACATCAATAACATGTATATCACATATACCTTTGTTCACCTTGCCATCCTTCTTATCCGCCAAATACTTGGGGCAGTTCCGCTTCCAGTGACCAGTCTGCTTGCAATAGAAGTTCAGTTTCAGGCTTAGGTCCAGGTTTGGGTTTCTTCTCTTGAGTAGCAACTTGCTTGCCGTTCTTTTTGAAGTTCCCCTTCTTCTTCCATTTGCCCTTTTTCTTGAAACTAGTGGTCTTGTTGACCATCAACACTTGATGCTCCTTCTTGATTTCTACCTCCGTAGCTTTCAGCATCAAGAAAAGCTCGGGAATAGTCTTATTCATCCCTTGCATATTATAGTTCATCATGAAGCTCTTGTAGCTTGGTGGCAGTGATTGGAGAATTCTGTCAATGACGCAGTCATCTGGAAGATTAACTCCCAATTGAATCAAGTGATTATTATACCCAGACATTTTGAGTATATGCTCACTGACAGAACTGTTCTCCTCCATCTTGCAGCTATAGAACTTATTGGAGACTTCATATCTCTCAATCCGGGCATTTGCTTGAAATATTAACTTCAACTCCTGGAACATCTCATATGCTCCATGATGTTCAAAACGTCGTTGAAGTCCCGATTCTAAGCCGTAAAGCATGGCACACTGAACTATCGAGTAGTCATCAGCTTTGCTCTGCCAGACGTTCATAACATCTGGCGTTGCTCCAGTAGCAGGCCTGGCACCCAGCGGTGCTTCCAGGACGTAATTCTTCTGTGCAGCAATGAGGATAATCCTCAAGTTACGGACCCAGTCCGTGTAATTGCTACCATCATCTTTCAACTTTGCTTTCTCAAGGAATGCATTAAAATTTAACGGAACAACAGCACGAGCCATCTATCTACAATCAAGCATAAACAAGCAAGATACTTATTAGGTACTAAGTTTCATGATAAATTTAAGTTCAGTTAATTTACTTAAAGAATTCCCACTTAGATAGACATCCCTCTAATCCTCTAAGTGATTACGTGATCCAAATCAACTAAACCATGTCCGATCATCACGTGAGATGGAGTAGTTTCATTGGTGAACACCTTTATGTTGATCATATCTACTATATGATTCATGCTCAACCTTTCGGTCTCCGTGTTCATTGGTGAACATCTTTATGTTGATCATATCTACTATATGATTCATGCTCGACCTTTCGGTCTCACGTGAGAAGAACTTTCGCAACGGTGCATACTCAGGGAGAACACTACTTGATAATTTAGTGAGAGATCAACTTATAATGCTATCGTCAATCAAAGCAAGATAAGATGCATAAAAGATAAACATCACATGCAATCAATATAAGTGATATGATATGGCCATCATCATCTTGTGCTTGCGATCTCCATCTCCGAAGCACCGTCGTGATCACCATCGTCACCGACGCGACACCTTGATCTCCATCGTAGCATCGTTGTCATCTCGCCGAGCTTGTGCTTCCATGACTATCGCTCCCGTTTAGTGATAAAGTAAAGCATTACAACGCGATTGCATTGCATACAATAAAGCGACAACCATATGGCTCCTGCCAGTTGCCGATAACTCGGTTACAAAACATGATCATCTCATACAATAAAATTTAGCATCATGTCTTGACCATATCACATCACAACATGCCCTGCAAAAACAAGTTAGACGTCCTCTACTTTGTTGTTGCAAGTTTTACGTGGCTGCTACGGGCTTAAGCAAGAACCAATCTCACCTACGCATCAAAACCACAACGATAGTTTGTCAAGTTGGTGCTGTTTTAACCTTCGCAAGGACCGGGCGTAGCCACACTCGATTCAACTAAAGTTGGAGAAACTGTCACCCGCAAGCCACCTATGTGCAAAGCACGTCGGGAGAACCGGTCTCGCGTAAGCGTACGCGTAATGTCGGTCCGGGCCGCTTCGTCCAACAATACCGCTGAACCAAAGTATGACATGCTGGTAAGCAGTATGACTTATATCGCCCACAACTCACTTGTGTTCTACTCGTGCATATAACATCAACATATAAAACCTAGGCTCGGATGCCACTGTTGGGTTTCGTAGTAATTTCAAAAAATTTCCTACGCACACGCAAGATCATGATGATGCATAGCAACGAGAGGGTAGAGTGTTGTCTACGTACCCTTGTAGACCGCAACGGAAGCGTTGATGCAACATAGAGGAAGTAGTCGTACGTCTTCCGATCCGACCGATCCAAGCACCGTTACTCCGGCACCTCCGAGTTCTTGGCACACGTACAGCTCGATGACGCTCCCCGGGCTCCGATCCAGCAAAGCTTCGGGGATGAGTTTCGTCAGCACAACGGCGTGGTGACGATGATGATGTTCTACCGACGCAGGGCTTCGCCTAAGCACTACAACGATATGACCGAGGTGGAATATGGTGGAAGGGGGCACCGCACACGGCTAAGGAACGATCACGAAGATCAACTTGTGTGTTCTAGGGTGCCCCCTGCCTCCGTATATAAAGGATCCAAGGGGGGGTGCGGCCGGCCTAGAGGAGGCGCGCAGGAGGAGTCCTACTCCTACCGGGAGTAGGACTCCCCTCCCGTTCCTTGTCCAACTAGGAGAGGTGGAGGGGGAGAAGGAAAGGGGGGCGCCGCCCCTCCCTCCTTGTCCAATTCAGACTAGGGGGAGAGGGGCGCGCGGCCTGCCCTGGCAGCCCCTTCCTCTTCTCCACATTAGGCCCATAAGGCCCATTAACCCCCCGGGGGGTTCCGGTAACCCCCCGGTGCTCCGGTTTTATCCGAAACTTCCCCGAAACCCTTCCGGTGTCCGAATATAGTTGTCCAATATATCAATCTTTATGTCTCGACCATTTCGAGACTCCTCATCATGTCCGTGATCACATCCGGGACTCCGAACTAACTTCGGTACATCAAAATGCATAAACTCATAATAACTGTCATCGTAACGTTAAGCGTGCGGACCCTACGGTTCGAGAACAATGTAGACATGACTGAGACAAATCTCTGGTCAATAACCAATAGCGGGACCTGGATGCCCATATTGGCTCCTACATATTCTACGAAGATCTTTATCGGTCAGACCGCATAACAACATACGTTGTTCCCTTTGTCATCGGTATGTTACTTGCCCGAGATTCGATCGTCGGTATCCAATACCTAGTTCAATCTCGTTACCGGCAAGTCTCTTTACTCGTTCCGTAATACATCATCTCACAACTAACTTATTAGTTGTAATGCTTGCAAGGCTTATGTGATGTGCATTACCGAGAGGGCCCAGAGATACCTCTCTGACAATCGGAGTGACAAATCCTAATCTCGAAATACGCCAACCCAACATCTACCTTTGGAGACACTTGTAGAGCACCTTTATAATCACCCATTTACGTTGTGACATTTGGTTGCACACAAAGTGTTCCTCCGGCAAACGGGAGTTGCATAATCTCATAGTCATAGGAACATGTATAAGTCATGAAGAAAGCAATAGCAACATACTAAACGATCGGGTGCTAAGCTAATGGAATGGGTCATGTCAATCAGATCATTCACCTAATGATGTGATCCCATTAATCAAATAACAACTCTTTGTTCATAGTTAGGAAACATAACCATCTTTGATTAACGAGCTAGTCAAGTAGAGGCATACTAGTGACACTTTGTTTGTCTATGTATTCACACATGTATTATGTTTCCGGTTAATACAATTCTAGCATGAATAATAAACATTTATCATGATATAAGGAAATAAATAATAACTTTATTATTGCCTCTAGGGCATATTTCCTTCATATTGATTCTTGATTCCCTCATCACTCAAAAACTCATCCAAGGTGTAGTTCTTGAACTCGGAGCCGTTATCACTTCTTATAGTCAAGATCTTTGTATTGTGTTGTCATTGAGCTTCATTTGCAAAGTCGATGACGGTTTGTTGGGTATGGCTCTTCCTCTTGAAGAAATATACCCAAGTGTATCTTAAATAGTCATCCACAATCACCAAGCAATATTTTCTACCACCAAGACTATCAAACGATGGAGGCCCGGAGAGATCCAAATGAAGGAACTCCAAAGGCCTCTTCGAGTAGATGATAGTCGTGGGAGGGTGAGCCTTCTCATGTAGTTTTCCTTCGATACAAGCACTGCAAGCACGATCTTTGGCAAAACTAACATTTTTTAGTCCACAGACATGGTCCCCCTTGAGAAGACTTTGCAAAGATCTCATATTGACGTGGGCTAGACGGTGATGCCAAAGCCATCCCATGTCAACTTTAGCCATTAGGCATGTCGCGGTCTTAGTGGGTCTCTCTGAAAAGTTAATCACATAGAGACCATTCTCGACATGCCCAACAAAGGCTACTTTAAGAGTCTTGCTCCACAAGAGGGACATGGTATCAATATCGAAGAAAGTTGCAAAGCCCATGAGTGCTAGTTGACGAACGGAAAGTAAATTATATGCAAGGGACTCAACAAGCATGACCTTCTCGATCGTAAGATCATGAGAAATGACAACTTTGCCGAGTCCCAATACCTTAGAAGACGAGGCATCACCCCACTCAACGTTGGTGGGCATGGATGGAATCTTTTGCACGTCCACCACCAAGTCCTTGCTTCCGGCCATATGATTAGTAGCTCCACTATCGAGCAACCATGATCCCCCACCGGAAGCAAACACCTACAAGAGATCAATGCTTGGTTTTAGGTACCCATTTTGTAATGGGCCCTTTGATGTTAGTAACAAGGGTCTTAGGAACCCAAATAGACCATTCAATGTACTCATAAGGAGAACCAACAAATTTGGCATAAACACGCCCATCTCTAGCACGGCACAATACATAAGAAGGATTAAAGTCGCCGGCTTTGTTGGGAATGGAAGCGTTGCCCTTCTTGGCATCACTACCCCTCACGGAGTTCTTCTCCTTCTTCTTAGTAGCACTCTCTCCCTCCTTCACAAAAGTTTGCTTGAGAGGAGGAGGTCGTTTGTCCTTGTCATTCTTCTCCTTGGTTTTGGACTTGGGCACGTACCCAATCCCTTCCTTGGCCACAACTCCCTTTTGGTTGGTCAAAAGGTCGCTGAGATTCTTCTCGCCTTGTATGCAAGACACAAGGCCTTTCTCAAGTTGCACCTTTAGCTTAGCATTCTCCTCAACAAGATGCACATGCCCACAACATGGGTTAGTACCATTTGCATTATCAATTAACATCATACGAGGAAAAGTGGCTTTCTCCTTGGTTAGATTTACTTGAAGTTGATCATGAGACTCTTTGAGGCTAGCATGAGCATCCTTCAAGACCTTGTGAGCCTTGTCAAGTAGATCAAACTCATATTTTAGTCTAGCAAGATCAACCCCAAGTTTGGCCTTCTCGGAGTTTAGCATACGAGAAACAACAATAGCATGATCAAAATATTTCTTTAACTTAGCGTGATCAACGTTGTGTGACTCCTCAAGAGCCAAACGAAGACCACGCTCTTCCTCAAGAGCATTGGAAAGATCCGAAATCTCATCGGCATAGTCACGACTATGCCCCTCCATCTTGGAGATAGTATCTTCGTGAGCCTCGATCATGTCATTGGCTTCACCAAGTTGTTCCAAGAGAGCAACAAAATGCTTCTTGGATTTACCCTTGAGTTTACCCATAAAGGACTCAAACTCATTTTCCTCCACATTGGATCTCTCATATTCATCAATGCAATCCATCAAGGAAGTATTATTAATGATGGTAGTTTTGATGTTGGGGGTTACCTTGTTGGTGGCTTTAGCCATGAGGCACTTGGCGGTGATGTTCTCATTGGGTGAGTCGAAGAGAGACACTCGTGGAGTTTTTGCAATGGCAACGGAGGCCATGGCAACCGACTCACCATCTTCATCATCATCATCATCCTCATGGTACTCTTCTTGAACCACCAACGCCTTGTGAGGGGTCTTCTTGGTGAAGTTGCTCTTGTTGGGGAAAGACTTGGCTTTGTCCTTTCGGATGAGCTTGCCACCATTGTCTTCCGTCTTCTCATACGGACATTCCGCAACAAAATGGCTCACATTGCCATAATTGTAGCAAGTCCTCACACGTTGCTTGCTCTTCGTGCCACTTGAGTTGTTCTTGTTGAAGTTTGGCCTTGAGTTCTTCTTGCTCCAAAATTGCCTTGAAGCAAGTGCCTTGTGTTCATGATAGGCATACTTTGTATCTTCGGGGTTGCTTTCCTCTTCTTCCTCTTCTTCTTCTTCTTCAACACAAACCTTGGCCTTCGATGCAAGGTTAGGCTTCTTTGCCCTTTGAGAGCGAAGCACCGAATTGTCAGCGGTCTTGTCCAAGATGTTCATAGCCACAAACTCATCCAACACTTCACTTGAGGTCAAGGTGTGGAAGTCGGGCCTTTGACGAATGACGGAGGACATGGCCTTGTGGTAAGGCATCATTGCCTTCAGGAATTTGCGCTTGATCCAATTGTCATTTGTGTCCTTGCTCCCATGATCTCGCAGTGAGACCACGAGTTTGGTTACTCTCTGATAAAGCTCACGAGGTTCTTCATCTTCTTCCATAGCAAACTCATCGGCTTCATCTTGCACTACTTAATAGTTGGAGCGCTGAATGCTTGCGCTTCCCCGGTAGAGAGAGACAACACAAAGCCATGCATCTTTGGCCAAGGCGAATGGCCGAAGATGAGGTAGATCTTCGGGTGGAATTGCATCTTGGATGATGAAGAGAGCATTCTCATTGAATTGATTATCCATGGCTTCTCGAGGAGTGAAGTTGCTTGGGTCATGCGGATAGAAACCTTCTTCAACGATTCTCCAAAGATTAGTATTCACATGATTTAAATGACGCTTAAAGCGATAAACCCAAGAATCAAAGTCCTCATTTTTCACAATCTTATGGGGAGGACCGACATGATTCAAATGAGTGGAAGGAATCGGTCAACCATAAACAAGTGGTGGTTCCACATGGGCAAAGATGCTGGTGCCATTTTTACCACTAGAAGAAGGAGCCTTTTCACTACTAGCTTCCCCCTTGTCGGAGTTAGCATCTGTCACCTTGTCGGTGGGATCACCCACTTTCAATGGTGCGGTGGATAGTTTAAGCCCTTCAATGAATTTAGTAAACATGCTTTCAACCTCGGTCATCATTGAGGTTTTCAATGTCTCCAAGGCTACATTGAATTCCTCATGGGAGATCGAGGTTCCCCCATCACCCGTAGACGAGATCAGATTCACACCGGAGTGCTCCTCCACACCATCTATGGTGTCAACCATACTCTTTGGACGGCAAAGTCCTTAGTAAAGAGACGAGGCTCTAATACCAATTGAAAGGGTCGATATGGTTGACTAGAGGGGGGTGAATAGGCAACTAACAATTTTTAGCTTTTCTTTACCAAATTAAACTTTGCATCAAAGTAGGTTTCTAGAAGTGCAACTAGGTGAGCAAGCTATATGATGCAACAACAACAAGCACACAAGCAAGCAAGGGAAGTAACACTAATAAGCTTGCACAAGTAAAGGTACGAGATAACCAAGGGTGGAGCCGGTGAAGACGAGGATGTGTTACCGAAGTTCCTTCCTTTTGAGGGGAAGTACGTCTCCGTTGGAGCAGTGTGGAGGCACAATGCTCCCCAAGAAGCCACTAGGGTCACCGTATTCTCCTCACGCCCTCACACAATGCGAGATGTAGTGATTCCACTATTGGTGCCCTTGGAGGCGGCGACCGGACCTTTACAAACAAGGTTGGGGCAATCTCCACAACTTAATCGGAGGCTCCCAACAACACCACGAAGCTTCACCACAATGGACTATGGCTCAGTGGTGACCTCAACCGTCTAGGATGCTCAAACACCCAAGAGTAACAAGATCCGCTAGGGATAGGTGGCAGAATCAAATTTCTCTTGGTGGAAGTGTAGATCGGGGCCTTCTCAACCACTCCCGAGCAAATCAACAAGTTTGATTGGCTAGGGAGAGAGATCGGGCGAAAATGGAGCTCGGAGCATTGATGGAGCTTATGGGAGAAGAGGTAGGTCAACGAGGAAGAAGGGGACCCCCTTTTATACTAAAGGACCCCATCCAACCGTTACCCCCAAAACAGCCCAGCAGAGGGCAGTACTACCGCAGGGGGCAGCGGTACTACCGCTGGACCCAGCGGTACTACCGCTCCCCCTTGCGATACTACCGCCCAGCCTAGGAGGGCTTGAAGATAGAGGAGGGACCATGCCCAGTGCGGTACTGCCGCGGTGGTAGGGCGGTACTACCTCTCTCGAGCGGTATTACCACACCTACTACCACTGCAAGTGCCGCTCAACCCGACACGAGATGCGCCCCCCTCTAGTCGAGGCGGTAGTGGCCTGGTACCGCAGCGGTACTACCGCTGAGGACCCTCAAGCGGTACTACCGCTGGGCACCGCGGTACTACCGCTGGGGCCAAAGACTGCCCATTCAACAGGGAATCAAACCTCCAATGACGCGGGAAGTCCCAGCGGGTGTGAAACGGAAGTGTGTGTGATGATTCCACCCTAGCCTTACCAAAGCAGACCCCCTCTTGATAGTACGGTGACTCCTACAAAACTAGTTCACCAAACAAGAGACGAAAGAGCTACACCGTCATAAAAACACTCCAAGGGGAAAGAAATCGTCTCGTGCCAAAGGATGAATCGCTGAAATGCTCAAAGCACACAGTTAGTCCGCAAACATGTTGTCATCAATCACCAAAACTACATCGAGAGAGATATGCCTTAACAAAGCAGAAGTGCCATGATTTTAAATTGCGGACAAACTTTGGCATAACCTCGATTACCACAAATATTCATTCCTAAATAAACTCTATCAGTAGGTACCACCAAGGCAATCAAATTTAGTTCTATGGAGTTGAGTTCCTTCCAAAAATCCGAGCCCCTGTGTTTATCTTAAAACTTTTTTTTCTCGCTAAATTTTTCTTGGAAATAAAAACTATGCTCCAGATGCATTCAGATAGCGGTCTTTGGGTGAAATATTAGTTGTAGATGCAGTTGAATAATGGTCTAATCACATATCTCATGCCTATACAAGATTGTGCCATGAATAATCATAGTCATAAATATAAATACTGCAATTTAATCGCCGACCAACTTTAATTTTTTCACCACAACATATTTATTTTGCTTGGAGAGATGCCTCTAGTGATGCTATGGCCCCAAGTCTATTTCCCTTTAATTGCAATTGTTGTTATAATTTACTTTCTTTCATGTACTCTTTTTACTATTTTATCTATTTATCAATTCCTACCATACCATACATACCCTTGTCACTAGCAGGACAAGAAGCTTGACAACTTTCTTGAATCATTGGGGGTAATATTGTTCTGTGTTTGGTGTGCAGGTACATATCATTAGTAGCTGCAGACCAAATTCCTACTGGTTTGACGATAAACCTTGGATCTCAATCGAGTGAAATACTTATTGCTAGGTTAGATCACCCTTAAACTTGGAGGTTACCAACCACTCTTATGAGAGAGCAAGCAGGGATCAACGTGGCAAATCCCGAGAATACTCTCCTAAACCACTAGTACCAAACGAGTCCTAGCGAGAGGGAAGCTCTAATGTTTGAAAAGTCCAGATTGTTTTGATTTATGAAATGGGGTATTTAAGGATCCCCTTGAATAGGACCAATCCTTATCGCATGTTATTTCCATAGGATTCTTCTTTCTTATTTCAACCTTGCCTAAATATCACGCTGAATGGGCCGACCACTAGCGCTACCCTTAACACATATGTTTTGTTTATTTCTTAATTCTTTTATTAAAATCAATTTAACAAATAATACATAAAATTTACTATCATAGCAAAATTATTCATATAGTTCAAAAGATATGGTCATATATTTTAAATGCAATATCACCATATCATTCTAGAACTATCCTCATAGAACCATAACACTATTTTTGTACAATTATATCTACTGAAATGGTCATGTATTTGAAAACAAATGTTTATCATTATCAAAAGAAAAGTTCCAGTATTTGAAAGGAACATCTTGGTAATTTTTAAAGCAATTTTTTATTTAATGGAAAATGAAAGTTTGAAAACTTTCAAGAAAACTTGCGTGCATTTATGGAAAACATATTCATATAGGGTCGTCAAAATAAAAGGAAAATAAGTAAACAAAAATAAGGTAGTAAAAGGGTGAAAAAGAAAAATGGAAAAAATAATAAACAATAATCAAGATGAAGAAGAAATATTGATTGGGAATGAAAGAAAAAGCAACATAAATAGGGAAAATGATGAAATATTTGGAAAAAAATTGAAAACACCTGGCTATTAGGTTGGTCCAAGAATAATTTTTTGGATGAATGATCCTGATACTTAAGACAGATGTGTAAATCTATCGATTATGCATTTTCTTACAGTGACTACGATGGGAAAAACCAGCCTGAACATTTTCATTATTTTTAAAAGATAGAAGATACAACACAATGACTACAACATTTAGCATTCGACACACACAATAAAGAGGATGCAAAAATTGGGAGAAACCAAAAATGATCTACGACAAGAAGTCGCCACCAAGAAGTTAGAACCCATCACCACTAGATGGACCAAGAAGAGGAGGGGCTAGCATTGTTGGATTAGTCGAAAGGAAATTCGGCACTAAGATGACACGGAGAAGAAGTCGTTTGCTCGTCTTGCCATCACATTGAACCTTGAAGAGCTAGGAGAGTCGCATCCATTGTCGAAGGGCTTCCCATGGCCTATTCACGCCGTGAAAAAAATTCTCAAACTATGTCGAAGGGCCATGATCCACTGAGACAACCCCTACACCGCCTCTAGGAAACCATGGGCCACCATCGCAGATAGAGAGAGAGAATAAGATCACTATGCAAGGCAATGAAGGGGCAAGTGTTTTCGAAGGGAACAATAATCTGAGACATCACCGCCACCACAAACACCCAAGAGAGAGCCCGGCCAACATCTCCAGGATGAACAAAGCAATGAATGTTGTCATAGATATCACTTCCACCACCACCGCCACCAGACACCCCAACAAACCATCCACGCTCCAACCGAGCCACCAAGCAACCAACAATGAATCCATGTCTCCAATACAACGCCCCAAGAGGGAAAAGATGTCGAAGGACCCACCATGGTCAGATCCAGAGATTGATATGAGGCTTTCACCCAAAGCACACCACAAAACATGCTATGAAGGTTCACAATGATACCTTCAAGAAGGGAAGTGGCACCCGAAGGCGTCACCATTATCGTTACTGACTAGGTCCTTAGAGGCTTTTTCCTGAAGCATTCGCATTCAAGACCTCCTCGAAGAATGCTAATCGCCGAGTCTAGCAAGAACATGAGCGTGAGACCTCACCACTGCCCTTCAAAGCATGTTAAGCATCCTAACCGGATCCAAAAGACTACCTCCTACGGACGCATCCTCTCACCTCTTGAACTACCGCCAATGGAGGATGATCGATCCATGAAGTTGAACCAATAGCTCCACAACCTCCACCGGCGCCAACCCCTAGGTGTCACATCGCCAAGAAGAATGCATGAGAGGAGCACCATCGAGAGACAGCCCAGATCCGTGCTCCATGCAGCCATCGACCGGTGCAGAATCGAACCACCTCCAGCAATCACATCTCTTGTCCCCTCCACCAAACCCATTCCCACTAGCTGCAACCACCACCATCAAACCCGCCATCACCACCTAGTTGCACACCTAGGTAGCCACTGATTGAGCGGATCCACCTTCCTCTACGGGCGTTAGATCTGGGTGCCAGAACCCAGCTGACTGATGCGCGGACCAAGCAAAGAATAGGAGCATCTCCAAGTTCCATAGCCCTGCCACCCGCCAGTGACAACCGCACACCCGTTCCCGCCGCCAGCGACCCGTGCCACCTAACGAGGCCCCGCATCCGACTGAGAAGAGGGCCCCGCACCATCGGACTCCCACACCCGAGGCCAACAAAAAGGTCCCGCCCACCATCACTGCGCGTGCTTAGGACACCAATACCCTACGACAATGGCGAGGGGAGGAGTGAAGGAGTGGAGTGGCGACAGCTAGGGTTTGCTCATGGGCCACCGCAAGAGCGATATAGGGACAATCAAGTTTGTCAAAACCTGTCGCGCCCAAGGCCAACACAGCGGCTAACATTATGTTGCGATAGTTTGAACCAATGAACTTTAAATATGCTCTCCCTTAGAAACATCCTTGATATTTCAGGGTGTATAATGATAAATAAGAAACAAAAAGGAACTAGATTTTGTGGAGAGATTTTGCAGAGATGGATGAACAATCTTGTCGTTTATTCCTCTCTTGTTTATGAGAAAACTGTCATGGCTAGCTTTATTAATATTAATAACACTTACATCTTCCACTAAAAACTTAGCAATAAAATCAAGGGGCGAATCAAACCATAAGGAAGGAGGATTATCATGCCCTTCCTGAGCTAGCACATGTGCTACCATATTAGACTCTCCATTACAATGTTTAATAAGAACCTTCCCCAAGTGTTTTAAAGCCCTTCAACAATTATAAAGAATCAGAGCAACCACCATCAAATGTCCACGACTTAAGTTAAGTGCTTCCCCAACAACTATGTTATCCATCTTTATAATTATGTTGTTGCACCGCATACATTGTGTAAGCTTCAACCCTTCCAATAATGTTGATGGTTCCATCAAGACAACATGCACAACATGTTCTACTTTTGTTGTCGAGGCTCCAATCAACATACCTCCATGACCTCGGACAACGTACTACACCACAATAGCCTAAGTGATCCTCTTCTGAGAATGAGGCATTCAAAGCATGTTGTCCCGCCAAGGGTTTATTCTAGCGATTCAGACTAGTAGTAGACACTGGTTTCCTAGCCACACGATCGAAGTTTAATGCAATGACTTGAATTGCATGAGCACTAGGCAAAGGAGACTGCACACCCTCCTCTTTAGTGACTAGCCTACACTGCCACCATACGTACCAACATGTAACAACAAAACACTCTGCAAATTCAATCGACTCCATATAAGTGTACTGATGGGCAACATCACATAGCATAAACTCAAGCACATGTACCCATATCTACTAGCACACATGTACTACCCAAGAATGTAGCCGGGTTTTTATGCTCAATTTTTCCATTATCTCCTGAGAGCAGCTAGCTAGAACTAAGTAGTGCCGTAAATGACTGCTATAAGTATCAAGCGAATTCAAGAATACTGATTAGTTTCTCTTGCAACAGTTGAATGAAGTCGGAGCGCAGCCATAATAGAATTAGGTTATATGTAGGTGCAACCTCGACGCCTTTAGTTGTGAATCCACTGTGATGTCTCCTTTCCTTTCGGCGCAAGTCTTCTTGACAGAAAATCATGGAACGGAGTTTTGGAGATAATCGAAAGATGATAGTAACAACTCAGCGCTATCAAAAGGTTCAATGGTCATAATATGCTAAATCTCATTAGCTAATGTAGTGGATTTAAAATCAATTCTTGCATTCCCATTTCAAATTAGACTTGACCAACCATTTCAAGTTAATCTTGAAGAAGATGGTACTTGTTCCTCTAATTTCATATAAATAAATAAATTATCCGACCCTCGGAGGACTTCAAATTATAAAGTAAGCACTAGTAAGTTGGTACTACTAAGTAGTACCGCATGTAGGTAGTAGTAATTAAGTAAGGCAAAAATAGTTCCTTCAATGAACTACATTGCTAGTGTCAATCTACTATAGTAAGGTGATGCAAACATTGGCAAAGTAATATTGTCTACTTTGCAACTTTGGAAAGTGGAAACTAAAGTTGGCCCGACTTCTATGATTCATCACCTTACGGTATGGTATATAGCCTTCCTTAAAAGAGGCAAGGTCCTCACACATTAAATTTCGTTTTGAAGGATATCCTATTTGACTTTTATACCATACTTGGGCATCTTATATGATTTCATCTTATCTAAGAGCTCTCCGAACTTTCTCTTGCTCACTCACATTTAAAAAAAAGCATGATTAATATATTCTGCTTCCACTTTGCACACTTGGTTGTGGTCCTCAGTAATACATATATGATAGTTTGCATGGATGGATATGCATAGGATAACATTATGAAAACAGCACCATAAGAAAATTTTAGCTTTACCTGACAGTTTTAGGCTCCATAATATTTTTTCATACCGGATGAGGAGATGACCCGCCATGACCAACAAAATGTGTACTACTATTCAAATAACAGTCTCCCCCTTGCCTATAATAGCCTGATCTAACGGTGAATACACCGTTTTAGTTAGGTGCCATGCAACATAGTCCCCAGTCTCATGTTCATGGATGGGAAGTTGAAGCATGCGCTCCGCATCAACATGCCAAAAAAATCTCCCAGTTCAATTTCTCATCCCACTCTCCAGACACTAACACAAGCCCTACAACTTTTATCAAAACCCTGTTATCGTGAACTGTCGTAATTTTTCTAGAAGAGCTATTAGGGATCCTGTAGTCATCCCGTATGTTTATATTCGATCCATTTCCCACTCGCCAAACATATACCTTCTTTTTAAAGTATGTATTCATGCCCAGATACTCTTCCCACACATACGGCGAACCCTTCTTCAATTCACAGCTTAGTATGTCATCTAAAGGATACTATTTTGATCGCAACACTCTAGCACATAAAGATTCATAGTTATCAATCAACCGCAAACACTATATTTAGCTAACATCGCCAATTGAAATTATGAATACCACAGAATCCCACGCCACCTCTAACTTTGGAACACACAACCTCCTCTTGAGGGATCAAGCTACCCTGCCACCATATGTACTAGCAACAAAACTCTTGAAATTCAATATGTTTCGTATAAATGTACTGATGCGCAACATCACATAGCAGACAATGAAGCACATGTGCCCCATATCCATCAACACGCATAGCATCTTCTATGATTTCATGTATCCAAGATCTCTCCAAACTTCTCTTGCTCGCACAAATTTGAACAATGCCTGACCAATAAATTCTGCTCCCACTTTGCACACTGAACACTGGCCAGTAGTAGATATATTGCTGTTTGCAAGGGTGCACATGCATGGGATACGACTATGCAAACAATGCCATAATAAAAATTTAACTTTACCTCACAATTTTAGGCTCCACAACATTTTCCATACCAGATGAGGCGATGATCCGCTATGCCCAACAATTTTTGTGATGCTATTCGTATAACAGTCTTCCCATTGCTTATAGTAGGATGATCCAACGGTGAATACACCATTTTTAGTTAAGTGCCATGCAACATACTACCCATGTCTGGGTTTATTACTCCCATTTGAATTTTGGGTCAGACCATATATTTGACTAGCATATATTTATATGTAACAAAAATAATATCATTGGAAACTTATTTCAAATACAAATCTACCTATATAATTTTTATGGTATATAACTTATATTTTGCTAATCAAATCTAAGGTCAAAATTCATCACAAAATATGAAGGGGACTAATAAACCCAGACGAGGGTAGTAGTCCTCACTCTTCTATTGATGAATGGAAATTTGGAGCATGCACTCCACACTAATATGGCAAAAATTCTCCTAGATCAAGTTCTCATCCCACTCACCACAAATATTGGTAACTCCTTCAATTGTGTGCTCTGTAATTCTGGAACTGAGGGTACCATTGATCATCTTAATTTTTCTTGCCTTTTCAGTGTTGGGGGTTGGGCCAACGTTGGCACTCATTGGAATCCGAGTCTGTTTCGGATTGAGGCTATCCAATCTGCCAGGCTGGTTTTCACTAGAGAGCTCTTCTTTGATAATATTGGTATTGTTGCCTGGAATATTTGGAAGGTATATTCACGCACATAAATCCAACAACTAGAGCTTGGCAGGAAAGGATTAAAGCTGGTCTTGTTTGGCTTAAATATAGAGTTGATCCCCATCTTTGGGAATATATCACCCTGCTTGCTTCATCTTTGTGAGAGTCCCTCTCCATCTTGGCCCACTGACCTGTTGTAGTAGTTACTTTTGCTCTTATATTGTTGTCTTTAATTTCTTCTTATCCTTGAGGGCTCCCCTCTTGGATTGTACAAATGTAAAGAAAACTCTTTTGTTTAATGTAACACAATAGGAATCTTTCTTACTATTTCTAGCTTAAAAAAACCAACACACACAGGGTCCATAAGTTCATTCACTTTTGTGAAAACTCGGTTACCTTTATATGTCACAATTTTTCTAGAAGAGCTATTAGGGATCCAACAGTCATCCCATATGTTTATTTCAATCCATTTTTCACTCGCCAAATACACTCTTTTTTCAAGGTTTGAATTCCGTCCCAGATAATTGTTAGAATTAATGGGCTAGGCCCATAGCAATTTCTGAAATCTCAAAGCCCATGTGTAAAATGGCAAGTGGTGGTGCTAAGTTTAGTCCCACCTTGGAAGTTGAAGAAGAGTTGGACCTCTTTATATAGTGGGTTCTCTCTACCACTCTAAGTGATGTGTGAGAAGAGAAAGGGAAAACCACACGCGCGCGCTCGCTCGCCTGGCCGGGCCGTGGCGTGGCGTGGCGTGGCGTGGCGAGGCGAGGCGAGGCGAGGCGAGGCGTACATGCGACATGCGCGTGAATGGTCCGCCGAAATCCGGTCCGTCTCCTTGCAGGAGTGCAGCTTCCTTTTGCCGTTTTATTTTTTATGTCTTGGCAGACAAGTTTTTTGATTTCTTATCCGGTAAGTATACGAATTAGAAACCGAGTCGGTTTGGGATTGTGGTCGCGACACAATACCGCCTCTGGTCCTAATATATATACAGCTACCGGCTGCGGCCAGAGATACACCGAAAAACACCTAGGGTTTTGCCTCATCTCACGACTTGCGCCGCCATCGTAGTCTACTCCATCCCAAACGCCGGCGTGCATCGGCGCGTGGGAGAGCAGGTCTCCGGAACCGTTCGTCTTTGCGATCCTGCACCGGGAGAGGACGAATTAGGTTTTTGGGAAGCGCTGTGCGCGACTGCTCAAATTCGTCATCACGGGTCGTCTTCCGTCCAAGTCGGGCGGTGCTACTCATCGTCGTATTCATCGCCGTCAGCAGCAGATCGTCGCCAACATCGTCATCAACATTGTCGGACCCATAATAGCTAACGATCAGTACGTCCAACATCCTCTGTTCATGTCTGTTTCTACAGCTACTGTTACGTGTTTGCTGCTGTTATGCATGTCTTGCTGTTCTTCTAGTTTGCTAGATTTTTGCATGCTAGTATCTCTTCTAGTCATGAATTATTTACTGGAATTAATCATGAACTTGCCTAATTTTCCAACAATCCAAAAACCTCATTATAGACAATTTCCTGAGTTAACTATGGCTGGATTCGCTGATGCACTGAGGCCGGATAAGTTTACCGGTGTGCACTTTAAGAGGTGGCAGGTGAAGACCACGCTCTGGCTTACTGCTCTGAATGTTTTCCATGCTAGTGTTGGTGCTCCAGAGGGAATGACCGACGAAGATCGGAGAAAATTCCAGGAAGCCAATACTATGTTTGTGGGATGCATTCTGAGTGTTCTTGCTGACCGTCTGTGTGATGTGTACATGCACATAAACGACGGAAAAATTCTGTGGGATGCACTGAATGCAAAATTCGGTGCAATAGATGCAGGCAGTGAACTGTACATCATGGAGAGTTTTCATGACTACAAGATGGTGAATAACCGTTCTGTGGTTGAACAAGCTCATGAGATACAGTGCATTGTGAAGGAACTTGAACTCCTTAAATGTGTTCTACCCGACAAATTCGTGGCTGGGTGCATGATTGCAAAGTTGCCTCCTTCATGGAGGAATTTCGCCACAACTCTGAAGCATAAGAGACAGGAGATATCAGTTGAAAATCTGATTGCATCTCTTGATGTTGAAGAAAAAGCTCGGGCTAAAGATACCACTGAAAAAGGAGGTGAGGTTCAGCCTACTGCTAACATGGTGCAGAGGTACCCACAGAACAAGAACAAAGGGAAGAACAAACCTGTTTTCAACAAGCCTACCAAGACTACTACCTTCAAGAAGAAGAAGTTCAACAAGGCTGAGCTAGAGTGCTACGCCTGTGGGAAGCCTGGACACTTTTCCAAGGAATGCCCTGAACGTGCAGACCGCAGAGGGAAAACAAGCTCCAAGACTGTCAACATGGTGACCGCTAGCAATACTGATGGGTATGGTAATTTACCTATTGTGCTTTCAGTATTTCAATCATCTTCGTGGTGGATTGATTCGGGTGCTAACGTTCATGTGTGTGCTGACATCTCCCTGTTTACTTCTTATCAGGTCGCAAGGGATTCTTCCGTCCTAATGGGGAATGGGTCACATGCTTCTGTTCGTGGCATTGGCACGGTGGATCTGAAGTTTACTTCGGGAAAGATCGTGCAACTAAGGAACGTGCAGCATGTCCCTACTATGAACAAGAATCTAGTTAGCGGCTCCCTTCTATGTCGAGATGGATTTAAGGTAGTTTTTAGAGTCCAATAAAGTAATCGTGTCAAGATTTGGACAATTTATAGGAAAAGGCTATGAGTGCGGAGGCTTGTTCCGCTTTTCTCTTTCAGATTTTTGCAATAAGTCAATAAACCAAATTTGTGCTAGTGTTAATGATGATGCAAGTATTTGGCACTCTCGTTTATGTCATATTAATTTTGGTTTAATGTCTCGGCTATCCAGCATGAGTTTAATTCTGAACTTCATAGTTGCCAAAGGTTCTAAGTGCCATAGTTGTGTGCAATCTAAGCAACCTCGAAAGCCTCATAAGGCTGCCGAGGAGAGAAACTTGGCACCTCTAGAACTCATACATTCTGATCTTTGTGAGATGAATGGTGTGTTGACAAAAGGTGGAAAGAGATATTTCATGACTTTGATTGATGATGCGACTAGATTTTGCTATGTTTATTTGTTGCAAACTAAAGATGAAGCATTAGACTACTTTAAAATCTATAAAGCTGAAGTTGAAAATCAACTAGAGAGAAAGATCAAGTGTCTTAGGTCCGATCGTGGTGGAGAGTATTTTCCAAAAGTTTTTGATGAATTTTGTGAGGAACATGGTATTATTCATGAGAGGACGCCTCCCTATTCACCTCAATCAAATGGAGTGGCCAAGAGGAAAAACCGCACATTGACTGACTTGGTGAATGCCATGTTAGACACTGCTGGTTTATCTAAGGCATGGTGGGGGGAGGCTCTATTGACTTCATGTCATGTCCTGAATAGAGTTCCCAACAATAATAAAGAGAAAACCCCTTATGAGGAGTGGGTTGGGAGAAAACCATCACTTTCTTATTTGCGCACTTGGGGATGTTTGGCAAAGGTCAATATTCCTATTCCTAAGAAACGCAAACTTGGACCAAAGACAGTGGATTGTGTCTTTCTAGGGTATGCTCAACGGAGCATTGCTTATAGGTTTTTAGTGGTAAAATCTGAAGTACCTGATATGCATGTTGATACTATAATGGAATCTCGTGATGCAACATTTTTTGAGAACATATTTCCTATGAAAGATATGCATAGCATTGCTAGATTTTCTTCTGAGATAATTCCTGAATCTAGTACAACTGATGAATATTTCGAACAATCACATGAGGAAGTCCTTGAGAAGGATAACAATGAAGTTCCTAGAAGGAACAAGAGACAAAGGATTGCAAAATCCTTTGGTGATGATTTCATTGTATACCTTGTGGACGACACACCCAAGACGATTGCAGAAGCATATGCATCTGCGGATGTAGATGATTGGAAAGAAGCTGTTCATAATGAGATGGACTCAATTCTTTCTAATGGAACATGGGAACTAACTGATAGACCATATGGTTGTAAACCTGTGGGCTGTAAGTGGGTGTTCAAAAAGAAGCTAAAGCCTGATGGTACTATTGATAAATACAAGGCGCGGCTAGTGGCCAAGGGCTACACTCAGAAAGAAGGCGAAGATTACTTTGACACCTATTCACCCGTTGCTAGAATGACCACCATTCGAGTGTTACTTTCCTTGGCTGCCTCTTATGGTCTTATCATTCATCAAATGGATGTAAAGACAACTTTTCTCAATGGAGAGTTGGAAGAGGAGATCTATATGGATCAGCCTGACAGGTTTGTGGTAAAGGGTGAAGAGAGAAAGGTGTGCAAGTTGTTAAAATCTTTGTATGGTCTGAAACAGGCACCTAAGCAATGGCATGAGAAGTTTGAAAGAACTTTGACTTCTGCAGGATTTGTCATTAACGAGGCTGATAGGTGTGTTTACTATCGCCATGGTGGGGGCAATAGTGTCATATTATGTATGTATGTGGACGACATATTGATCTTTGGTACAAACATTAATGCAATTAATGAGGTCAAGTCTTTTCTATCAAAAAGTTTTGACATGAAAGGTCTGGGAGAAGCCGATGTAATTCTAAACATCAAACTTATTAAGGATGAGAGTGGGATTACATTAACGCAATCTCACTATGTTGAGAAGGTCTTGAACCGATTCGGTTTTATGGATAGCAAGCCTTCTCCAACACCTTATGATCCCAGCGTGACACTCAGAAAGAACAAGAAAGAAACGAGAGATCAATTAAGATACTCTCAAATTGTAGGTTCACTCATGTACTTAGCTAGCGCTACAAGACCAGATATCTCTTTTGCTGTGAGCAAACTGAGTAGGTTCATGTCCAACCCGGGTGATGATCATTGGCATGCACTAGAAAGGGTCTTGCGCTATCTGAGAGGTACTATGAGTTACGGAATTACTTATTCAGGGCATCCTGCTGTGCTAGAAGGATATAGTGATTCAAATTGGATCTCCGATGTTGATGTACTTTACGCAACAAGTGGGTATGTATTTACTCATGGTGGTGGCGTAGTGTCATGGAGGTCTTGCAAGCAAACCATATTGACGAGGTCAACTATGGAAGCAGAATTAACTGCTTTGGACATAGCTACTGTTGAGGCAGAATGGCTGCGTGAGCTCTTGATGGACTTGCCGGTTGTTGAAAAACCTGTACCGGCTATTCTTATGAATTGTGATAACCAAACGGTTATCGCTAAAGTGAACAATTCTAAAGATAATGCAAAGTCATCAAGACACGTGAAAAGACGTTTGAAGTCTGTCAGGAAGTTGAGAAACTCCGGAGTAATAACTGTTACGTATATACAAACAGACAAAAACCTGGCAGATCCCTTTACAAAGGGACTATCACGAAATGTGATAGATATTGCATCGAGGGAGATGGGTATGAGACCCATAGATGTTACACCATAGTAGTAACCCAACCTTTGTGATCGGAGATCCCGTGAATTAGGATCTGGGAAGAACAAGCTATTGGTTAACTAAGGAGAGTAATAACTTATGATCGTCTCCAAGTGAAGATGCAACACTCTCAGAGCTGTAAGGCTCAGATTTGTAAGGCAGGTCGGCAACATGCCTTAATGTGGTTCTATTGGCTATAATTAGCAAAGATGCTGTCCTACAGAGCAGTCTTGAAAGAACACACCTATATGAGTTCTGACTGTAAACGTCGCAGTCTATGAGATTTGGGTGATCTCTAGTAAACTCACGAAGAGACCAGGGAGTATGACGTATAAGCTCCAAACCGCGGGGTAGCCTACTGGCGGTCAGGTACTGGTTAAGACTTTGAGTGAAACCTGTTCACACAAAACTAGCAATTCAAGGCATAGTCCATTGTCAAGTTGTGAATGGATGTAGCTTAAAGTTCTAGGCAGAAGTTCAACTTAACAGTCTCTGCTGAAACACTGGTATATTAAACAAGTGGTGAGAGAAGGCAAATCTCTAAATGGGTATTTGAGATCTGGTGGGGGATTGTTAGAATTAATGGGCTAGGCCCATAGCAATTTCTGAAATCTCAAAGTCCATGTGTAAAATGGCAAGTGGTGGTGCTAAGTTTAGTCCCACCTTGGAAGTTGAAGAAGAGTTGGACCTCTTTATATAGTGAGTTCTCTCTACCACTCTAAGTGATGTGTGAGAAGAGAAAGGGAAAACCACACGCGCTCGCTCGCTCGCCTGGCCTGGCCGGGCCGTGGCGAGGCGAGGCGAGGCGAGGCGGCGCGTACATGCGACATGCGCGTGAATGGTCCGCCGAAATCCGGTCCGTCTCCTTGCAGGAGTGCAGCTTCCTTTTGCCGTTTTATTTTTTATGTCTTGGCAGACAAGTTTTTTGATTTCTTGTCCGGTAAGTATACGAATTAGAAACCGAGTCGGTTTGGGATTGTGGTCGCGACACAATACCGCCTCTGGTCCTAATATATATACAGCTACCGGCTGCGGCCAGAGATACACCGAAAAACACCTAGGGTTTTGCCTCATCTCACGACTTGCGCCGCCATCGTAGTCTACTCCATCCCAAGCGTCGGCGTGCATCGGCGCGTGGGAGAGCAGGTCTCCGGAACCGTTCGTCTTTGCGATCCTGCACCGGGAGAGGACGAATTAGGTTTTTGGGAAACGCTGTGCGCGACTGCTCAAATTCGTCATCACGGGTCGTCTTCCGTCCAAGTCGGGCGGTGCTACTCATCGTCGTATTCATCGCCGTCAGCAGCAGATCGTCGCCAACATCGTCATCAACACTGTCGCACCCATAATAGCTAACGATCAGTACGTCCAACATCCTCTGTTCATGTCTGTTTCTACAGCTACTGTTACGTGTTTGCTGCTGTTATGCATGTCTTGTTGTTCTTCTAGTTTGCTAGATTTTTGCATGCTAGTATCTCTTCTAGTCATGAATTATTTACTGGAATTAATCATGAACGTACCTAATTTTCCAAAAATAATCTACCACACATATGAGTTACGACGTACCTCTCTTCAATTCACAACTTACTATGTCGGGTGAAGAACAATATTTTGACCGCAACACTCTACTAGCACATAAAGATCCATTGTTTGTTATCAACAAGCCTCCAACGCTGTTTAACAAATATCGCCAAATTGAAATCATAAATACTACTCTATCACCGAATCTCACACAACCTCTACCTGTTGGAACACAAATCTTGCCGTTCATTCGAGCAAAAAGGGCAGAGAAACCTTGAGGAGCTGAGGCACAAAGCTTGACTCGGATGTGACGATATGACATGACCCTCCCCGCGGCACGTGCGGTTGACCCACGAAAGTACTGCCCCGCTCTCCATCCAACGCCATACCCACCCACCTCGCTTACATCGGAGCCCACGCCCCGAGCCCAACACCGTCGCCCCACCGGTCAGTTATATAAACCAGCCCCTCAGGGCAGCGCGGCGGGTAGGGTTAGCATTTGCGCGTGGGCGCCTCCAAAGAACCACTTGTAGTTCTTCTCCGCAGCCAAAATCAATGATTTGGGGAAACACCGGGAGCGGCCGCCGCAAAACAGCACCCGTTCTTCCCACCGTCTAATCCCCCAATTCTTCCTCGCAGCAAGCTGCTCGATCTCGCTGATTCCAGGTTAGTGTCCCCGCGCATCGCCCCCCTAATTCGTTCCATTTCGCCTCGAATTGTTTACCCCGCTCGTTTCGTTCTGAAATTCGCGAAATTCGAGCTCGTTCGATCACGATTAGGGATTCCCCATTTGGGCTTCCGCGCAGATTCGCCGCGCCCGTCTGATTCCCGGATCGGGAAGCAATCCTCGAGCGAGGTGGCCTGAATTTCTTTTAACTTCGTTGTCTGATTTCGCAGGCGGGCTCTTCCGACCTCGTGTGATTATTGCCGTTTGTCGAGGGTTAGCCGGCGATTAGCGAAGGCGCTGGGTGTTCGTCGGTCGTCTAGGGTTTGCTCTCCGTGAAGCTGTTTGATTGGGTTTCGGGGGTCGCCTGCATTTCTGTTGATTGGGTTTGGAGGTGGTGAGCCAAGATGCAGACTCGTCAGAAATTCGCTCGTGTGGACACCCAGGAGCTGAAATCCCGGATCGCCAAGAAGCTGGGCCATCAGCGGGCCGAGCACTACTTCAACAGCCTCAAGAAATTCCTGAGCTTTAAGCTCAACAAGGATGAGTTTGACAAGATTTGCTTGAGTGTGTTGGGCAAGGAAAATATCAAGCTTCATAATTTCCTCATTCGGTCAATCCTCAGCAATGCTTCCTTGTCCCTTGGACCGCCTAGTAAGCAGACGGTGACCGGTAACTCACAGACTAGCATGGTGTCCAATGGGCCACTGGGCAATGGCGCTCTACCGGCGAAGATGGGGCGGTCTATCACTAGCAGGGATAGGAAGTTCGCTGATAGGCCAAGCGTCCTTGGTCCCCATGGGAAGGCGCCTCATGGTCATGGAGGCGAAGTGAGCAACTCCTGCGACATACCGAGATCTAGGGAGCAACAGAGTACCCTGGAGTTTGTTTCATCAGGGAGCAAGGTTCTGTTGGAAGTTGTCTCTGTAGAAGATGGGGAGGAGGTTGAGCAAGTGCGCAGTAGCCCAGCGTGTGTTCAAAGTCGGAGCCCCATCAGAGCTCCGTTGGGGATTCCGTTGGGGATTCCAAAGGCTCACACTCCTCAGCCTTCTACCTCTTACAGTTATGAAACATGCTCTAATAATGAGGAGTTGCCAGATACTCGGTCATTGTGGAATGTACTTCAGCACAGATTGCAAGCACAAGGCCTGAATGTATCCATGGAGTTTGCTCATGTACTGAATTCTGGGTTGAACTCACATTTAACTCGCTTGCTCAAGTCTTCTTTGGATGTCGCTAAAGCAAGGGGAAATGGAACAAGGATACCTCAAGCAAATGGAAGAGCAGGTCCTTCATGGAATGGTGGACAGAACCATGGCTTTCCTCCAGAATCAGGCCAGTTCTACCAAGCTTCGTTACAAGATGTTAAGGTAGCAGTGGAGTCCAACCGTCAGTTATTGAGTTGTGACCATTCCAAGCAGCATGAGAAGCTTAGCTTTCGTCTTATGGACCAGTGAAAGTCACAAATGCAATTTTGTTGTCTGTTAGCAAATACTATCTTGACCGTATACCCTGTCTGTTATGTTTCTGCCGGCCCTGCCGCGAAACTACAGTTAGATTAAGCTGAGATGAATGAACTTGGAATAGTAGGATCAAGTTATACATCCATGATTCTTGGACTTTGTATGTGTAAGTGAACTTTAATAACAAGTGCCTTCGCACACATAGAAAAGATCTGTCATTGTGTCTTTGCTTCATTTAAATGTTAATGTTAGCTTGTACTGGCTGAAACAAGTAGCTAATGCATCAATGACTGTTTGCAATATTGTGTTATGTTCCTGAACCTGAACTTTCCTGTTGCCTGCATTCAGATTTGAAATATCGAATGAGTGGTTTAGCCTGGTAACCAAATGCCATGTGAAAATGCTATTAGACTAGGGTTGTTCTCCATGCTTGCGTGCTACAGGATATATATATATATATATATCAATTTGACTGTTCTGAGCCTTAATTTGCGTGCTAATAAGGATACCTTGCTACTTGTTGTATGATTGTATCCCAATGTCTTCAGCAAGAGGTGTAGTTCGAACATGTTAAGCTTGAACTCGACAAACTTGTTACCTAGAGCGAGCGAAAATCCTGTCTTTAAGCTCGTAAGTTATTAGCTCCTTAAACTCACCATGCTTGTTAAGAAATTTGTAAGCGATATGGAACAAAAGAAGGGACAGCAGCAAGACAATACGAATATAATTATGCGCAAATATATTTGGTAGACATTCATTCATGTTTCAACCAACATCAGCCTTTAACACGGGAGTTCAAACATCAAAGTTCACACAGCAAACATCCAACATCTGATATAGTCATCTCAAAACGAAAAATCTGTCTGATATGGTGTATGATGCAATGCTGGGCTGGACTTAGATTGGATTGGAATTAATGTGTTGTGGGCTAGCCTGTGGACTGTAGCAGAAACTCTCGAAGCTTATCGAGTCCCAAGGAGTAACTCGTTAGCTCGCTTGTTAGTCACACTTAACGAGGAAAATCTGGAGCTCGCGAGTTCAAGTTAAATGGGCTGAGCTCTTCACAGCTCGACTAGCTGACAAGTTTTGAGTTTTAATTCCAGGCATAGCTAGGTGTGGTGTTAATATCTCACCATGATGGTTTCCAGAGAGAGGAAAACTAGCCAGATGGTTTCCACAGAGATCAAAAGAGCACTTTCGCTTTGCATGCTCATTTTGACGCTTCTCATCCATTTTCAACATTTGTCACTAAGGTACACATATGTGGAAGTTCAGTGACTCCCCGATGCAATTTATTAAATGAGTTATGGGGAAACATGTTACTCATATCTTCTGCTCCAGGTTAGCTGCTTTCCATTATTTTTTGTTTTTTCATTTATGCTCAAACTACTTTTGCTTTGTCTAGGGTACATGAACTACTTTGTTGATTGATCTATAACAATACCATTGATACTAGATTACCTTGTTCATCAGTTGTTTCACCCCTGCATCATCTCAACACGAAAAGGCTATACGAGTGAGTTATATAAATTATGCAATTTTAAAACAAAATATCAACGCTTTTTGTTGATGCTATGACCTTAATGATTGGGCCCGACATCCATAACAAAAACCTTTGTCATGCCTTCACAGGTTGGACCCGGCAACATCGGAGGGCGTAGCTCCTCCTTGAAGGCCTTGCCATAAAAGAAAAGAAAGGAAATGGCGACTTACCTGTATGTTTCTTTTCTCATATTTGTCATGGTTATGCCATTATTTTCTACATCATGTACTCTGCTTGTAAGTAGATGCGTTGGTCTCATTGTGTTGTACCTTTCTCAATATAACTAGCATGGTGGCGGCGGAAGTACTTCGTATTTATTATTATATTTGTGCATGTTTTTTTCTTTCCATAACCCTCTCGTTGCAAATTACACGTGTTTTAGACATGGATACATCCCTAAAAGGTTAGCTGCTTTACTGTAGCTCTTTTTTTACCAATTATGCTCAAACTGATTTTCCTTTTTTAGGGTACACGAACTACTTTTGGTGATTAATCTAAAAAACTACTTTACTGTTGTTGTTCTTTGACTGTTTCAACAGAATATATGAGTGAGTCCTACAAATCATACAAAAGAAAATATCAAGCCTTTCTGCTGATTCTCTGGTCTTAATTGGTTTGATCCGGCATCCAGAATGAAAATTAATGTCTTGACCTTCACGGATTGTAATCGACAATGTCGGAGCATTAGCATATCTCCTTCAAGACCTTGCCCCAAACGACCTAGTCATAGGTGTTTTTTGTTGTATATTTGTCATGTTTCTTTCATTGTTGTTGTCTATCTCGTAGACCATTCTTGTATGTAGACATTTTGGTCTCATTCGCTGTATCACTTTTAATAGAACTAGCATGGTGGCGCTCGTATTGGGGCATCATCTTTAATGTCTCTATAAAGATAATATATAAATTAATGACCAACAAACTCTCAAACCTTCCATTCTAGTAATCAACACTTACTTTTTACTCCTCCTTCGATACTCATGTCAGTGCCTAATAAGTCATTTTTTCATATCACTCCTAAGAAACTATGTACATTTACTTATATAGTAATTGTCCATAAAGCATAAGATGGTAAGTGAAGCTATACTTTTTTTATTGGGTTCCAATGGTGTATCTATCCATCGCATTTGATCAACATACACAATAGTAAATAGAGAGCTTGTCAGGCGCAGCGTGACTGGCGTTTTCCAACGCTGCATCGAGCCAGAGAAGGGCAAAGCAATCCTCAGAGACATTCATCAAGGCGAGTGTGGCCACCACACGGCCTCCAGATCCCTTGTCGCCAAACCTTTTCCGCCATGGTTTCTTCTGGCCAACTGCTTTGGATGACGCCAAAGACTTGGTCAAGAAGTGCAATGGATGCCAACGCTTCAGCTCCAAGCAACACCTGCCGGCTTCTGCACTCCAAACCATCCCCCTCACTTGGCCTTTCGCCGTCTGGGGGCTGGACATGGTGGGCCCATTCAAGACAGCACGTGGCGGCATGACTCATCTGCTGGTCGTCATGGACAAATTCACCAAGTGGACCGAAGAAAAGCAAATCAAGAAACTGAATGGTCCGACTGCCGTGACCTTCATTGCAGATATCACCGTCCGATACAGAATACCGCACAACATCATCACCGACAACAGCACCAACTTTGCGAAAGGCGCCTTGGCCCATTTCTGCGCGACGCGGGGCATCCAATTGGACTTAGCCTCCGTTTCTCATCCATAGTCAAATGGCCAAGTCGAACGAGCAAACGACTTCATCCTGTCCGGCATCAAGCCCCGACTGGTCAAGCCGCTAGAGCACTCGGCCGGCTACTGGATCGATGAGCTGTCGGCCGTGTTGGGGAGCATAGTAATAATTCAAAATTTTCCTACGTGTCACCAAGATCAATCTAGGAGATGCTAGCAATGAGAGAGAGAGAGTACATATTCATACCCTTGAAGATCGCTAAGCGGAAGCGTTACAAGCAACGCGGATGATGGAGTCGTACTCGCGGCGATTCAAATCGCGTAAGATCCGATCCAGCGCTGAACGGACGGCACCTCCTCATTCAACACACGTACAGCCCGGGGACATCTCCTCCTTCTTGATCTAGCAAGGGGAGAGGAGAAGTTGAGGGAGAGCTCCGGTAGCACGATGGCATGGTGGTGGAGCTTGCAATTCTCCGGCAGGGCTTCACCAAGCACTACGGAGGAGGAGGTGTTGGAGAGGGGGAGGGGCTGCACTAGGGGAAGGGTATGGAAGCCCCCCCACCCCCCACTATTTATAGGGGAAGGGGAGAGGGGGCCCGCCCCTCCCCAGATCCCATCTACAAGGGGGGAGGAGGGCAAGGCGGGGACTTGCCCCCCAAGTCAGGTGGGAGGCGCCCCCACCCCTAGGGTTTCCAACCCTAGGCGCCTAAGGTCCCTTGGGAGGCGCACCAGCCCACCAGGGGCTGGTTCCCTCCGTTGTTCAGCCCACTTGGCCCACCGGGGTAGGTGGCCCCACCCGATGGACCCCCGGACACCTTTCGGTGGTCCCGGTACAATACAGATAACGCCGAAACCATTCTGGCGACTGAAACTAGACTTCCCATATATAAATCTTCACCTCCAGACCTTTTTGGAACTCCTCGTGACATCCAGGATCTCATCCGGGACTCCGAACAACCTTCGGTAACCACATACTATTTCCCATAACAACTCTAGCATCACTGAACCTTAAGTGTGTAGACCCTACGGGTTTGGGAACCATGCATACATGACCGAGACATCTCTCCGGCCAATAACCAACAACGGGATCTGGATACCCATGTTGGCTCCCACATGTTCCACGATGATCTCATCGGATGAACCACGATGTCGAGGATTCAATCAATCCCGTATACAATTCCCTTTGTCTATCGGCATGTTACTTGCCCAAGATTTGATCGTCGGTATCTCTATACCTCATTCAATCTTGTTACCGGCAAGTCTCTTTACTCGTTCCGTAACGCATGATCCCGTGGCTAACTCCTTAGTCACATTGAGCTCGTTATGATGATGCATTACCGACTGGGCCCAGAGATACCTCTCCACCATACGGAGTGACAAATCCCAGTCTCGATTCGTCCCAACCCAATAGATACTTTCAGAGATACCTGTAGTGCACCTTTATAGCCACCCGGTTAGGTTGTGATGTTTGGTACACCCAAAGCATTCCTACGGTATCTGGGAGTTGCACAATCTCATGGTCTAAGGAAATGATACTTGACATTAGAAAAGCTTTAGCAAACGAACTACATGATCTTGTGCTACGCTTAGGATTGGGTCTTGTCCATCACATCATTCTCCTAATGATGTGATCCTGTTATCAATGACATCCAATGTCCATGGTCAGGAAACCATGACCATCTATTGATCAACGAGCTAGTCAACTAGAGGCTTACTAGGGACATATTACAATCTATGTATTCACACATGTATTACGGTTTCCGGTTAATACAATTATAGCATGAACAATAGACAATTATCATGAACACGGAAATATAATAGTGACCACTTTATTATTTCCTCTAGGGCATATTTCCAATAGTCTCCCACTTGCACTAGAGTCAATAATCTAGTTACATTGTGATGAATCGAACACCCATAGAGTTCTGGTGTTGATTATGTTTTGCTCGCAGAAGAGGTTTAGTCAACGGATCCGCAACATTCAGATCCGTATGCACTTTAATGTCTCCATCCTGAATATATTCACGAATGGAATTGAAGCGACGCTTGATATGCCTGGTCTTCTTGTGAAACCTGGGCTCCTTGGCAAGGGCAATAGGTCCAGTGTTGTCACAGAAGAGAGTCATCTGGCCCGACGCATTGGGAATAACTCCTAGGTCGGTGATGAACTCCTTCATCCAGACTGCTTCATGTGCTGCCTCCGAGGCTGCTATGTACTCTGCTTCACATGTAGATCCCGCCACGACGCTTTGCTTCCAACTGCACCAGCTGACCGCCCCACCATTCAAAATGTACACATATCCGGTTTGTGACTTGGAGTCATCCAGATATGTGTCGAAGCTAGCATCGACGTAACCCTTTACGACGAGCTCTTCGTCACCTCCATAAACGAGAAACATATCCTTAGTCCTTTTCAGGTACTTTAGGATATTCTTGACCGCTGTCCAGTGTTCCATACCGGGATTACTTTGGTACCTCCCTACCAAACTGTTGGGTAACATAGTAATTTCAAAAAATTTCCTACGCACACGCAAGATCATGGTGATGCATAGCAACGAGAGGGGAGAGTGTGATCTACGTACCCTCGTAGACCGACAGCGGAAGCGTTATGACAACATGGTTGATGTAGTCGTACGTCTTCACGGCCCGACCGATCAAGCACCGAAACTACGGCACCTCCGAGTTTTAGCACACGTTCAGCTCGATGACGATCCCCGGACTCTGATCCAGCAAAGTGTCAGGGAAGAGTTCCATCAGCACGACGGCGTGGTGACGATCTTGATGTTCTACCGTCATAGGGCTTCGCCTAAGCACCGCTACAATATTATCGAGGAGTATGGTGGAAGGGGGCACCGCACACGGCTAAGAAAACGATCACGTGGATCAACTTGTGTGTCTAGGGGCGCCCCTGCCCCCGTATATAAAGGAGCAAGGGGAGGAGGCCGGCCGGCCCTAGGGCGCGCCAAGTAGGAGGAGTCCTCTTCCTAGTAGGAGTAGGACTCCCCTCTTTCCTACTCCTACTAGGAGGGGGAAAGGAAGGGGAAGAGGGAGAAGGAAAGGGGGGCGCCGCCCCCCCTCTCCTAGTCCAATTCGGACCAGAGGGGGAGGGGGCGCGCGGCCCACCCTGGCCGCCCCTCTCTCTCTCCACTAGGGCCCATGAGGCCCATTACTTCTCCCGGGGGGTTCTGGTAACCCTCCAGCACTCCGGTTTTCTCCGAAATCATCCAGAACACTTCCGGTGTCCGAATATAGCCATCCAATATATCGATCTTTATGTCTCGACCATTTCGAGACTCCTCGTCATGTCCGTGATCACATCCGGGACTCTGAACTAACTTCAGTACATCAAAACTCATAAACTCATAATATAACTGTCATCGAAACCTTAAGCGTGCGGACCCTACGGGTTCGAGAACAATGTAGACATGACCGAGACATGTCTCCGGTCAATAACCAATAGCGGAGCCCGGATGCTCATATTGGCTCCCACATATTCTACGAAGATCTTTATCTGTCAGACCGCATAACAACATACGTTGTTCCCTTTGTCATCGGTGTGTTACTTGCCCGAGATTCGATCGTCGGTATCTCAATACCTAGTTCAATCTCATTACCGGCAAGTCTCTTTACTCGTTTCGTAATACATCATCTCGCAACTAACTCATTAGTTGCAATGCTTGCAAGGCTTATGTGATGTGCATTACCGAGAGGGCCCAGAGATACCTCTCCGACAATCGGAGTGACAAATTCTAATCTCGAAATATGCCAACCCAACATTTACCTTTGGAGACACCTGTAGAGCTCCTTTATAATCACCCAGTTACGTTGTGACGTTTGGTAGCACACAAAGTGTTCCTCCGGCAAACGGGAGTTGCATAATCTCATAGTCATAGGAACATGTATAAGTCATGAAGAAAGCAATAGCAACATACTAAACGATCGGGTGCTAAGCTAATGGAATGGGTCATGTCAATCACATCATTCTCCTAATAATGTGATCCCGTTAATCAAATGACAACACATGTCTATGGTTAGGAAACATAACCATCTTTGATTAACGAGCTAGTCAAGTAGAGGCATACTAGTGACGTTTAGTTTGTCTATGTATTCACACAAGTATTATGTTTTCGGATAATACAATTCTAGCATGAATAATAAACATTTATCATGATATAAGGAAATAAAATAATAACATTATTATTGCCTCTAGGGCATATTTCCTTCAGTCTCCCACTTGCACTAGAGTCAATAATCTAGATGACACAGTAATGATTCTAACACCCATGGAGCTTTGGTGCCAATCATGTTTTGCTCATGGAAGAGGCTTAGTCAATGGGTCTGCAACATTCAGATCCGTATGTATCTTGCAAATCTGTATGTCTCCCACCTGGACTAGATCCCGGATGGAATTGAAGCGTCTCTTGATGTGCTTGGTTCTCTTGTGAAATCTGGATTCCTTTGCCAAGGCAATTGCACCAGTATTGTCACAAAAGATTTTCATTGGACCCGATGCACTAGGTCTGACACCTAGATCGGATATGAACTCCTTCATCCAGACTCCTTCGTTTGCTGCTTCCGAAGCAGCTATGTACTCCGCTTCACATGTAGATCCCGCCACAACGCTCTGTTTAGAACTGCACCAACTGATAGCTCCACCGTTTAATGTAAACACGTATCCGGTTTGCGATTTAGAATCATCTGGATCAGTGTCAAAGCTTGCATCAACGTAACCATTTACGATGAGCTCTTTATCACCTCCATATATGAGAAACATATCCTTAGTCCTTTTCAGGTATTTCAGGATGTTCTTGACCGCTGTCCAGTGATCCACTCCTGGATTACTTTGGTACCTCCCTGCTAGACTTATAGCAAGACACACATCAGGTCTGGTACACAGCATTGCATACATGATAGAGCCTATGGCTGAAGCATAGGGAACATCTTTCATTTTCTCTCTATCTTCTGCATTGGTCGGGCATTGAGTCTTACTCAATTTCACACCTTGTAACACAGGCAAGAATCCTTTCTTTGCTTGATCCATTTTGAACTTCTTCAAAATTTTGTCAAAGTATGTGCTTTGTGAAAGTCCAATTAAGCGTCTTGATCTATCTCTATAGATCTTAATGCCCAATATGTAAGCAGCTTCACCGAGGTCTTTCATTGAAAAACTCTTATTCAAGTATCCTTTATGCTATCCAGAAATTCTATATCATTTCCGATTAGTAATATGTCATCTACATATAATATCAGAAATGCTACAGAGCTCCCACTCACTTTCTTGTAAATACAGGCTTCTCCAAAAGTCTGTACAAAACCAAATGCTTTGATCACACTATCAAAGTGTTTATTCCAACTCCGAGAGGCTTGCACCAGTCCATAAATGGATCGCTGGAGCTTGCACACTTTGTTAGCTCCCTTTGGATCGACAAAACCTTCCGGCTACATCATATACAACTCTTCCTCCAGAAATCCATTCAAGAATGCAGTTTTGACATCCATCTGCCATATTTCATAATCATAAAATGCGGCAATTGCTAACATGATTCGGACAGACTTAAGCATCGCTACGGGTGAGAAGGTCTCATCGTAGTCAATCCCTTGAACTTGTCGAAAACCTTTTGCGACAAGTCGAGCTTTGTAGACAGTAACATTACCGTCAGCGTCAGTCTTCTTCTTGAAGATCCATTTATTCTCAATTGCTTGCCGATCTTTGGGAAAGTCAACCAAAGTCCACACTTTGTTCTCATACATGGATCCCATCTCAGATTTCATGGCTTCAAGCCATTTTGCGGAATCTGGGCTCACCATCGCTTCTCCATAGTTTGTAGGTTCATCATGATCTAGTAGCATGACTTCCAGAACAGGATTACCGTACCACTCTGGTGCGGATCTCACTCTGGTTGATCTACGAGGTTCAGTAGTATCTTGTTCTGAAGTTTCATGATCATCATCATTAGCTTCCTCACTAATTGGTGTAGGTGTCACAGAAACTGGTTTCTGTGATGTACTACTTTCCAATAAGGGAGCAGGTGTAGTTACCTCATCAAGTTCTACTTTCCTCCCACTCACTTCTTTCGAGAGAAACTCCTTCTCTAGAAAGTTTCCGAATTTAGCAACAAAAGTATTGCCTTCGGATCTGTGATAGAAGGTGTATCCAATAGTTTCCTTTGGATATCCTATGAAGACACATTTCTCCGATTTGGGTTCGAGCTTATCAGGTTGAAGCTTTTTCACATAAGCATTGCAGCCCCAAACTTTCAGAAACGACAACTTTGGTTTCTTGCCAAACCACAGTTCATAAGGCGTCATCTCAACGGATTTTGATGGTGCCCTATTTAACGTGAATGCGGCTGTCTCTAGAGCATAACCCCAAAACGATAGCGGTAAATCAGTAAGAGACATCATAGATCACACCATATCTAGTAAAGTACGATTACGACGTTCGGACACACCATTACGCTGTGGTGTTCCGGGTGGCGTGAGTTGCGAAACTATTCCGCATTGTTTCAAATGTACACCAAACTCGTAACTCAAATATTTTCCTCCACGATCAGATCGTAGGAATTTTATTTTCTTGTTACGACGATTTTCAACTTCACTCTGAAATTCTTTGAACTTTTCAAATGTTTCAGACTTATGTTTCATTAAGTAGATATACCATATCTTCTTAAGTCATTTGTGAAAGTGAGAAAATAATGATATCCGCCACGAGCCTCAACATTCATCGGACCACATACATCTGTATATATGATTTCCAACAAATCTGTTGCTCTCTCCATAGTACCGGAGAACGGTGTTTTTGTCATCTTACCCATAAGGCACAGTTCGCAAGTACCAAGTGATTCATAATCAAGTGGTTCCAAAAGTCCATCAGTATGGAGTTTCTTCATGCGCTTTATACCGATATGACCTAAACGGCAGTGCCACAAATAAGTTGCACTATCATTATCAACTCTGCATCTTTTGGCTTCAACATTATGAATATGTGTGTCACTACTATCGAGATTTAATAAGAATAGACCATTCTTTATGGGTGCATGACCATAAAAGATATTACTCATATAAATAGAACAACCATTATTCTCTGATTTAAATGAATAACCGTCTCGCATCAAACAAGATCCAGATATAATGTTCATGCTCAACGCTGGCACCAAATAACAATTATTTAGGTCTAATAGTAATCCCGAAGGTAGATGTAGAGGTAGCGTGCCGACCACGGTCACATCGACTTTGGAACCATTTCCTACGCGCATCGTCACCTCGTCCTTAGCCAATCTTCGCTTAATCCGTAGTCCCTGTTTCGAGTTGCAAATGTTAGCAACAGAACCAGTATCAAATACCCAGGTGCTACTGCGAGCATTAGTAAGGTACACATCAATAACATGTATACCGCATATACCTTTGTTCACCTTGCCATCCTTCTTATCTGCCAAATACTTGGGGCAGTTCCGCTTCCAGTGACCAGTCTGCTTGAAGTAGAAGCACTCAGTTTCAGGCTTAGGTCCATATTTGGGTTTCTTCTCTTGAGCAGCAACTTGCTTCCTGTTCTTTTTGAAGTTCCCCTTCTTCTTCCCTTTACCCTTTTTCTTGAAACTAGTGGTCTTGTTGACCATCAACACTTGATGCTCCTTCTTGATTTCTACCTCCGCAGCTTTCAGCATTGCGAAGAGCTCGGGAATAGTTTTATTCATCCCTTGCATATTATAGTTCATCACGAAGCTCTTGTAGCTAGGTGGCAGTGATTGGAGAATTCTGTCAATGACGCAATCATCTGGAAGATTAACTCCCAATTGAATCAAGTGATTATTATACCTATACATTTTGAGTATATGCTCACTGACAGAACTGTTCTCCTCCATCTTGCAGCTATAGAACTTATTGGAGACTTCATATCTCTCAATCCGGGCATTTGCTTGAAATATTAACTTCAACTCCTGGAACTTCTCATATGCTCCATGACGTTCAAAACGTCGTTGAAGTCCCGATTCTAAGCTGTAAAGCATGGCACACTGAACTATCGAGTAGTCATCAGCTTTGCTCTGCCAGACGTTCATAACATTTGGTGTTGCTCCAGCAGCAGGCCTGGCACCCAGCGGTGCTTCCAGGACATAATTCTTCTGTGCAGTAATGAGGATAATCCTCAAGTTACGGACCCAGTCCTTGTAATTGCTACCATCATCTTTCAACTTTGCTTTCTCAAGGAACACATTAAAATTCAACGGAACAACAACACGGGCCATCTATCTACAATCAAACATAAACAAGCAAGATACTATCAGGTACTAAGTTCATGATAAATTTAAGTTCAATTAATCATATTACTAAAGAACTCCCACTTAGATAGACATCCCTCTAATCCTCTAAGTGATTACGTGATCCAAATCAACTAAACTATGTCCGATCATCACGTGAGATGGAGTAGTTTCATTGGTGAACATCACTATGTTGATCATATCTACTATATGATTCACGCTCGACCTTTCGGTCTCCGTGTTCCGAGGCCATATCTGTATATGCTTGGCTCGTTAAGTATAACCTGAGTATTCTGCTTGTGCAATTGTTTTGCACCCGTTGTATTTGAACGTAGAGCCTATCACACCCGATCATCACGTGGTGTCTCAGCACGAAGAACTTTCGCAACGGTGTATACTCAGGGAGAACACTTCTTGATAATTAGTGAGAGATCATCTTAAAATGCTACCGTCAAACAAAGCAAGGTAAGATGCATAAAAGATAAACATCACATGCAATCAATATAAGTGATATGATATGGCCATCATCATCTTGTGCTTGTGATCTCCATCTTCGAAGAACCGTCATGATCACCATTGTCACTGGCGCGACACCTTGATCATCATCGTAGCATCGTTGTCGTCTCGCCAATCTTATGCTTCCACGACTATCGCTACCGCTTAGTGATAAAGTAAAGCATTACAGCATAATTGCATTGCATACAATAAAGCGACAACCATATGGCTCCTGCTAGTTGCCAATAACTCGGTTACAAAACTTGATCATCTCATACAATAAAATTTAGTATCATGTCTTGACCATATCACATCACAACATGCCCTGCAAAAACAAGTTAGACGTCTTCTACTTTGTTGTTGCAAGTTTTACGTGGCTTCTACGGGCTTAAGCAAGAACCAATCTTACCTACGCATCAAAACCACAATGATTGTTTGTCAAGTTGGTGATGTTTTAACCTTCGCAAGGACCGGGCGTAGCCACACTCAGTTCAACTAAAGTTGGAGAAACTGACACCCGCCAGCCACCTATGTGCAAAGCACGTCGGTAGAACCAGTCTCGCGTAACCGTACGCGTAATGTCGGTCCGGGCCGCTTCATCCAACAATACCGCCGAACCAAAGTATGACATGCTGGTAAGCAGTATGACTTATATCGCCCACAACTCACTTGTGTTCTACTCGTGCATATAACATCAACACATAAAACCTAGGCTCGGATGCCACTGTCGAGTAACATAGTAATTTCAAAAAATTTCCTACGCACACGCAAGATCATTGTGATGCATAGCAACGGGAGGGGAGAGTGTGATCTACATACCCTCGTAGACCAACAGCGGAAGCGTTATGACAACACGGTTGATGTAGTCGTACGTCTTCATGGCCCGACCGATCAAGCACCAAACTACGGCACCTCCGAGTTTTAGCACACGTTCAGCTCGATGACGATCCCCGGACTCCGATCCAGCAAAGTGTCAGGGAAGAGTTCCGTCAGCACGACGGCGTGGTGAAAATCTTGATGTTCTACCGTCATAGGGCTTCGCCTAAGCACCACTACAATATTATCGAGGAGTATGGTGGAAAGGGGCACCGCACACGGCTAAGAAAACGATCACGTGGATCAACTTGTGTGTCTAGGGGTGCCCCCTGCCCCCGTATATAAAGGAGCAAGGGGAGGAGGCCGGCCAGCCCTAGGGCGCGCCAAGGAGGAGGAGTCCTCCTCCTAGTAGGAGTAGGACTCCCCTCTTTCCTACTCCTACTAGGAGGGGGAAAGGAAGGGGAAGAGGGAGAAGGAAAGGGGGGCGCCGCCCCCCTCTCCTAGTCCAATTCGGACCAGAGGGGGAGGGGGCGCGCGGCCCACCCTGGCCGCCCCTCTCTCTCTCCACTAGGGCCCATGAGGCCCATTACTTCTCCCGGGGGGTTCTGGTAACCCTCCGGCACTCCGGTTTTCTCCGAAATCATCCAGAACACTTCCGGTGTCCGAATATAGCCATCCAATATATCGATCTTTATGTCTCGACCATTTCGAGACTCCTCGTCATGTCCGTGATCACATCCGGGACTCTGAACTAACTTCAGTACATCAAAACTCATAAACTCATAATATAACTGTCATCGAAACCTTAAGCGTGCGGACCCTACGGGTTCGAGAACAATGTAGACATGACCGAGACATGTCTCCGGTCAATAACCAATAGCGGAGCCCGGATGCTCATATTGGCTCCCACATATTCTACGAAGATCTTTATCTGTCAGACCGCATAACAACATACGTTGTTCCCTTTGTCATCGGTGTGTTACTTGCCCGAGATTCGATCGTCGGTATCTCAATACCTAGTTCAATCTCATTACCGGCAAGTCTCTTTACTCGTTTCGTAATACATCATCTCGCAACTAACTCATTAGTTGCAATGCTTGCAAGGCTTATGTGATGTGCATTACCGAGAGGGCCCAGAGATACCTCTCCGACAATCGGAGTGACAAATCCTAATCTCGAGATATGCCAACCCAACATTTACCTTTGGAGACACCTGTAGAGCTCCTTTATAATCACCCAGTTACGTTGTGACGTTTGGTAGCACACAAAGTGTTCCTCCGGCAAACAGGAGTTGCATAATCTCATAGTTATAGGAACATGTATAAGTCATGAAGAAAGTAATAGCAACATACTAAACGATCGGGTGCTAAGCTAATGGAATGGGTCATGTCAATCACATCATTCTCCTAATAATGTGATCCCGTTAATCAAATGACAACACATGTCTATGGCTAGGAAACATAACCATCTTTGATTAACGAGCTAGTCAAGTAGAGGCATACTAGTGACGTTTAGTTTGTCTATGTATTCACACAAGTATTATGTTTCCGGATAATACAATTCTAGCATGAATAATAAACATTTATCATGATATAAGGAAGTAAAATAATAACATTATTATTGCCTCTAGGGCATATTTCCTTCACAAACTTACTGCAAGGTTCACATCAGGTCTGGTACACAACATGGCATACATAATAGACCCTATGGCTGAGGCATAGGGGATGATACTCATCTTTTCTCTTTCTTCTGCCAAGGTCGGGCATTGAGCCATGCTCAATTTCACACCTTGCAATACAGGCAAGAACCCCTTCTTGGACTGATCCATATTGAACTTCTTCAATATCTTGTCAAGGTATGTGCTTCATGAAAGACCAATCAGGCGTCTCGATCTATCTCTATAGATCTTGATGCCTAATATGTAAGCAGCTTCTCCAAGGTCCTTCTTTGAAAAACACTTATTCAAGTAGTCGTTTATGCTTTCCAAAGTTCTATATCATTTCCCATCAATAGTATGTCATCCACATATAATATGAGAAATGCTACAGAGCTCCCACTCACTTTCTTGTAAACACAGGCTTCTCCATAAATCTGCGTAAAACCAAACGCTTTGATCATCTCATCAAAGCGAATGTTCCAACTCCGAGATTCTTGCACCAGCCCATAGATTGAGTGCTGGAGCTTGCATACCTTGTCAGCATTCTTAGGATCGACAAAACCTTCTGACTGCATCATATACAGTTCTTCCTTAAGGAATCCATTAAGGAATGTCGTTTTGACGTCCATTTGCCATATCTCATAATCATAGAATGCGGCAATTGCTACCATGATTCAGACGGACTTCAGCTTCGCTAGGGGTGAGAAGGTCTCATCGTAGTCAACCCCTTGAACTTGTCGATAACCCTTAGCGACAAGCCGAGCCTTATAGATGGTCACATTACCATTCGTGTCAGTCTTCTTAAAGATCCATTTATTCTCTATGGCTTGCCGATCATCGGGCAAGTCTGTCAAAGTCCATACTTCGTTTTCATACATGGATCCTATCTCGGATTTCATGGCTTCAAGCCATTTGTTGGAGTCCGGGCCTGCCATCGTTTCTTCATAGTTCGAAGGTTCACCGTTGTCTAACAACATGATTTCCAGGACAGGGTTGCCATACCACTCTGGTGCGGAACGTGTCCTCGTGGACCTACGAAGTTCAGTAGCTTGATCCGAAGACTCATGATCGGCATCATTATCTTCCTCTCTAGTCGGTGCAGGCACCACAGAAACATCTTCCTGAGCTGCGCTGCTCTCCAGTTCAAGAGGCAATACCTCATCAAGTTCTACTTTCCTCGTACTTCTTTCGAGAGAAACTCTTTCTCTAGAAAGGATCCATTCTTGGCAACAAAGATCTTGCCTTCGGATTTGAGGTAGAAGGTATACCCGATAGTTTCCTTAGGGTATCCTATGAAGACGCATTTTTCCAACTTGGGTTCGAGCTTTTTAGGTTGAAGTTTCTTGACATAAGCATCGCATCCCCAAACTTTCAGAAACGATAGCTTAGGTTTCTTTCCAAACCATAATTCATATGGTGTCGTCTCAAAGGATTTCGACAGAGCCCTATTTAAAGTGAATGCGGCAATCTCTAAAGCATAACCCCGAAATGATAGCGATAGATCGGTAGGAGACATCATAGATCGCACCATATCCAATAGTGTGCGATTACGACGTTCGGACACACCATTATGCTGTGGTGTTCCAGGCGGCATGAGTTGTGAAACAATTCCACATTTCCTTAAGTGTGTGCCAAACTCATGACACAAATATTCCCCTCCATGATCTGATCGTAAGAACTTTATTTTTCTGTCACATTGATTCTCTACCTCACTCTGAAATTCCTTGAACTTTTCAAAGGTCTCAGACTTGTGTTTCATTAAGTAGACATACCCATATCTACTTAAGTCATCAGTGAGGGTGAGAACATAACGATAGCCACCGCGAGCCTCAACGCTCATTGGACCGCATACATCACAGTATGTATGATTTCCAATAAGTTGGTTGCTCGCTCCATCATTCCAGAGAACGGAGTCTTGGTCATTTTGCTCATGAGGCATGGTTCGCACGTGTCAAATGATTCATAATCAAGAGACTCCAAAAGTCCATCTGCATGGAGTTTCTTTCATGCTTTTGACACCAATGTGACCAAGGCGGCAGTGCCACAAGTATGTGGGACTATCATTATCAATCTTACATCTTTTGGCATTCACACTATGAATATGTGTAACATCACGTTCGAGATTAAACAAAAATAAATCATTGACCAGCGAGGCATGACCATCAAACATATCTCATATAAGTGGAATAACCATTATTCTCAGATTTAAATGAGTAGCGATCTCACATTAAACGAGATCCAGATACAATGTTCATGCTCAAAGCTGGAACTAAATAACAATTATTGAGGTTTAAAACTGATCCTGTAGGTAGATGTAGAGGGAGCATGCCGACGGTGATCACATCGACCTTGGAACCATTCCCGATGCGCATCGTCACCTCGTCCTTCGCCAGTATCCGCTTATTCCGCAGCTCCTGTTTTGAGTTACAAATATGAGCAACCGCACCGGTATCAAATACCCAGGAGCTACTACGAGCGCTGGTAAGGTACACATCAATAACATGTATATCACATATACCTTTGGCATTGCCGGCCTTCTTATCCGCTAAGTACTTGGGGCAATTCCGCTTCCAGTGACCATTTCCCTTACAATAAAACCATTGAGTCTTGGGCTTGGGTCCATTCTTTGGCTTCTTCCCGGCAACGTATTTACCGGGCGCGACAACTCCCTTGTTGTCCTTCTTGAAGTTCTTCTTACCCTTGCCTTTCTTGAAACTAGTGGTTTTATTCACCATCAACACTTGATGTTCCTTTTTGATTCCCACCTCCGCTGATTTTAGCATTGAATATAACTCAGGAATGGACTTCTCCATCCCTTGCATATTGTAGTTCATCACAAAGCTCTTGTAGCTAGGTGGAAGCGACTGGAGGATCCTGTCAATGACCGAGTCATCTGGAAGATTAACTCCTAGCTGAGACAAGTGGTTTTGCAACCCAGACATTTTGAGTATATGCTTGCTGACAGAACTATTTTCCTCCATCTTACAACTGTAGAACTTGTCGAATACTTCATATCTCTCGATCCGGGCATGAGCTTGGAAAGCCATTTTTAGCTCTTGGAACATCTCATATGCTCCATGCTGCTCAAAACACTTTTGGAGCCCCGGTTCTAAGCTGTAAAGCATGCCGCACTGAACTAGGGAGTAATCATCACTACGCAACTACCAGGTGTTCATAACTTCTTGAGTTGCTGGGAAAATGGGTCCGTCACCTAGCAGTGCTTCAAGGACATATGCCTTCTTGGCTGCTATGAGGATGATCCTCAAGTTACGGACCCAATCCGTATAGTTGCTACCATCATCTTTTAGCTTGGTTTTCTCTAGGAACGCGTTGAAGTTGAGGGCAACATTAGCGTGGGCCATTTGATCTACAAGACATATTGTAAAGACATTTTAGACCAAGTTCATGATAATTAAGTTCATCTAATTAAATTATTTAATGAACTCCCACTCAGATAGACATCCCTCTAGTCATCTAAGTGATACATGATCCGAATCGACTAGGCCGTGTCTGATCATCACGTGAGATGGACTAGTCATCAACAGTGAACATCTCCATGTTGATCGTATCTACTATACGACTCATGTTCGACCTTTCGGTATCTCGTGTTCCGAGGCCATGTCTGTACATGCTAGGCTCGTCAAGTCAACCTAAGTGTTTTGCATGTGTAAATCTGGCTTACACCTATTGTATGCGAACATTAGAATCTATCACACCCGATCATCACGCGGTGCTTCAAAACAACGAACCTTCGCAACGGTGCACAGTTAGGGGGAACACTTTTCTTGAAATTTTAGTGAGGGATCATCTTATTTATGCTACCGTCGTTCTAAGCAAATAATATGTAAACATGGAAAACATCACATGCAAATCATAAAGTGACATGATATGGCCAATATCATCTTGCGCCTTTAATCTCCATCTTTGAGGCACGACATGATCACCATCGTCACCGACATGACACCATGATCTCCATCATCATGTCTTCATGAAGTTGTCTCACCAACTATTACTTCTACTACTATGGCTAATGGTTAGCAATAAATTAAAGTAATTACATGGCATTTTCATTGACACGCAGGTCATACAATAAATTAAGACAACTCCTATGGCTCTTGCCGATTGTCATACTCATCGACATGCAAGTTGTGGTTCCTATTACAAGAACATGATCAATCTCATACATCACATATATCATCCATCACATCCTTTTGCCCATATCACATCACATAGCATACCCTGCAAAAACAAGTTAGACGTCCTCTAATTGTTGTTGCATGTTTTACGTGGCTGCAATGGGTTTCTAGCAAGAACGTTTCTTACCTACGCAAAAACCACAACGGTGATATGCCAATTGCTATTTACTCTTCATAAGGACCCTTTTCCTCGAATCTGATCCGACTAAAGTGGGGGAGACAAACACCCGCTAGCCACCTTATGCATCAAGTGCATGTCAGTCGGTGGAACCAGTCTCATGTAAGCGTACGTGTAAGGTCGGTCCGGGCCGCTTCATCCCACAATGCCGCCAAATCAAGATAAGACTAGTAACGATAAGCAAATTAAACAAATCATCGCCCACAACTACTTTGTGTTCTACTCATGCATAGAATCTACGCATAGACCTAGCTCTGATACCACTGTTGGGAACGTAGTAATAATTCAAAATTTTCCTACGTGTCACCAAGATCAATCTAGGAGATGCTAGCAACGAGAGAGAGAGATAGTACATCTTCATACCCTTGAAGATCACTAAGAGGAAGCGTTACAAGGAACGCGGATGATGGAGTCGTACTCGCGGCGATTCAAATCGCGGAAGATCCGATCCAGCGTCGAGCGGATGGCGCCTTCGCGTTCAACACATGTACAGCCCGGGGAAGTCTCCTCCTTCTTGATCCAGCAAGGGGAGAGGAGAAGTTGAGGGAGAGCTTCGGCAGCACGACAGCGTGGTGGTGGAGCTTGCAGTTCTCCGGCAGGGCTTCACCAAGCACTACGAAGGAGGAGGAGGTGTTGGAGAAGGGGAGGGGCTGCGCCAGGGGAAGGGTATGCCAGCCCTCCCACCCCCACTATTTATAAGGGAAGGGGAGAGGGGGCCGGGCCCCAGATCCCATTTACAAGGGGGGTGGCGGCCAAGGGGGCGACTTGCCCCCCAATTCAGGTCGGAGGCGCCCCCACCCCTCAGGTTTCCAACCCTAGGTGCCTAGGGCCCCTTGCGGGGGCGCACCAGCCCACCAGGTGCTGGTTCCCTCCCTTGTTCGGCCCACTTGGCCCACCGGGGCAGGTGGCCCCACCCGGTGGACCCTCGGACACCTTTCGGTGGTCCCGGTACAATACTGATAACCCCCCAAACCATTCCGGTGACTCAAACCGGACTTCCCATATATAAATCTTCACCTCCGAAACTCCTCGTGATGTTCAGGATCTCATCCAGGACTCCGAACAACCTTCGGTAACCACATACTATTTCCCATAACAACTCTAGCGTCACTGAACCTTAAGTGTGTAGACCCTACGGGTTCGGGAACCATGCAGACATGACCGAGACATCTCTCCGGCCAATAACCAACAGTTGGATCTGGATACCCATGTTGGCTCCCACATGTTCCACGATGATCTCGTCGGATGAACCACGATGTCGAGATTCGATCGCCGGTATCTCTATACCTCGTTCAATCTCGCTACCGGCAAGTCTCTTTACTCGTTCCGTAACGCATGATATCGTGGCTAACTCCTTAGTCACATTGATCTCGTTATGATGATGTTTTACCGAGTGGGCCTAGAGATACCTCTCCGTCATACAGAGTGACAAATCCCAGTCTCGATTCGTGCCAACCCAACAAATACTTTCGGAGATACCTGTAGTGCACCTTTATAGCCACCCAGTTACGTTGTGACGTTTGGTACACCCAAAGCATTCCTACGGTATCCGGGAGTTGCACAATCTCATGGTCTAAGGAAATGATACTTGACATTAGAAAAGCTTTAGCAAACGAACTACATGATCTTGTGCTACGCTTAGGATTGGGTCTTTTCCATCACATCATTCTCCTAATGATCTGATACCATTATCAATGACATCCAATGTCCATGGTCAGGAAACCATGACCATCTATTGATCATGAGCTAGTCAACTAAATGCTTACTAGGGACATATTACAATCTATGTATTCACACATGTATTACGGTTTCGGTTAATACAATTATAGCATGAACAATAGACAATTATCATGAACACGAAAATATAATAATAGCCACTTTATTATTGCCTCTAGGGCATATTTCCAAGAGGTTGTCCTTTGGAGTCTCCAGACCATGCCAAACAAATCAACCGTATCACTCCTTTCTTCCTTGTGTACAGGGCCGAGGCCGTCATCCCAACTATCATCAAGTTTGACTCGCCTCGCATCACCATGTACACAGAAGCGGAAGCAAAAGCACGAGAATATGGCGTCAGCCTGTTGGAAGAGGGTTGGATGTTAGCACTCAGCCGGTCCGGTATCTACCAGCAGGGCCTGCGCCACTACCATAGCCGAAAGGTCAGGCCTCGGTCCTTCCAAGAGGGAGACCTTGTGCTCTGACCGATCCAGCGAATAGCTGGCCAGCACAAGCTCTCGGCCCCGTGGGAGGACCCTTTTGTCATCAGCAAAGCTTTGGGCAACAACTCCTACTACCTCATCGACGCGCGGAAGCCAAGGGCGCGCAAGAGGGATGATTCTGACACAAATCTCCTTCGAGGAGCACTCGGGGCTACCCTTTTTATCTATATGATAAGCTTCTGCCTGTGAATGTGTTATTTTCATTCCTCCGCCTGGCACCGGGTCCGACCAGTCGATCCGGGGACTTGACGACTTTTCCTATACCAGCACTACCTGCAGTCGGATAACTAGTGTGCAGGTTGGTGGAGTCGGCGGCGTCGGCTGGTGGAGTGGCCGACTGGAGAGTCTCCGCCTGGTCAGCGTCAGCAGCAGTCGCACGCGGCTCATTGCTTGAGGCTCGATTGGGCTGAGGCTGGCTGTCTGCTCCATCTTCTGGCACATTGCCTTCGTCACCCTCGACCTCCTTGTCTTCGCCCTCGACGATGGAGGCGGTCTCCTCTGCCGAGTCGTCCTCATCATCCAGGTTCAGCCCGAACCAGTCGGGTGGCACCACGGCACCCCGCTCATCTAGATTGGGGACGAAGATGGAGGTGTCGACGTATTCAGCAAGCACCACCGCCCGCTGAGAAAGCTCGCGATCCACCACCGCCAGCTATGGTCCGGCTTCAGCCCGGAAGGTGGCCAGCTAGTCCAAGTTCAGCCCGGGGTACCAAACCTTGACGAACTCCAAGGTTGTTCGCGCACCCTCTCGAGCTGCAACGCCCTTCCAAGCCTCGGAGCGGCCGACTGCTACCTCCAGCCAATCGGCAGTATGACTGGGGGTGCACGACACCTGGACGTTCGGCCAGAAGGCGATCAGCACTTGGGCCCCAACGCGCTGAAGGCGATGGAGCATGCGGTGGGCTGGCTGGAGACGCGTCCTGATGGCGAGAAGCTGCTCGTTGAGGTTCCGAGGCGTGTTGGGCGGAATCTCCACTCCAACCCTCCTACGCTGCTCGCGCCGCACCTTGATGGCCTGGCTCACCGCAACAGCGTAGCCGGGAAAGAACTCTGCACAAGAAGGAAAACAAAAAATTAGAAGCCGGAGACCGAATCCTGATGCAGTCGACGGCTGTTCGAAGGAAAAAAGGGACTTACCATCGATCATGTCCTCAACTGCGCCATAGCCGTCGGAAAGGATTTTCTCCTTCTCAGCCCAGTGCGAGCGTTGAGTCTTAAACTCGGCCGTGAAGGAGTCTTCCACCTCCTTCAGCTTCTGGAGCTCCGTCTTGTGACGCTCCGCCTGGTCCGCCAGCTCCTTGGCTAGGTGGTCACACTGCTGGACCGCCCTGCTACGCTCCTCCTCCTTGGTGCGCAACTCGGTCTGGACTTCGCCCAGGTGCCGCTGCAAGTCGACGGCTGCCCCTGCAAAGATAAAAAGAAAAATATATCAGCAATCAACAAAGAAGACAAGTGGTCACCGGGAGATCCGGCCCGACTGCTCAGCAGTCAGACTGGATATTGGGGGCTACACCCAGCGGGTGCGCTGACGTGCCCCCACGAGAAAAAAGATGGAGTGCTTACTCTGGCTCTCGGTCAAGTCGGCGGTCCGCTTAGCTAGCTCCTGGACTTGGGAGTTGTAGGCAGCTGCGCGGATGTTGTGGTAATCCTGCAACAAAGACAACGGAAGAAAAAACAAGTCAGCAGTCAGAAATTACCTTTAAGTTCCGAGCTGCCTGCTCAGCAGCCGGCCCGGAACTCGGGGGCTACACCCATTGGGTGCGCTGGGACGCCCCACGAAAGATTACAAGAATTGAAAGCAAGAAGCAAGAAACTTACCCGAACAGCCGCTCGCGTTGCCAAGAACTCCTGCGTATACTACTAGAGGGCAGTGCCTTGGGCATTAAACCGAGCATAGACCTCTTGTGCGACGTTCAACACACCTGTGCCGCCTCCAGACGCCCAACCTGGCGGGGCGGCACTAGTGGCCTCAGCATCGGGGGCCGATGAGCTCGTGGACCCGACCTCCAACAGCCATGGCGCTGAGGCCGCCCTCTCTGGACACCGGCACACCCGAGTACGGGCCACAGGATTCGGCCCCACCACCAGCTCGTCGCCAGAAGGCGGCACCAACGGCACTTCCGGCCGGCTGCTCTACGCGTCAGCAGTCGGCGTGCGAGGAGTCACCTCTGCCTCCAAGACGACGGGGCCTCCGCTTTGCCTCTCCATCACCAGCTGATCATCGCCGGTCCCTCCAGTCGGCGCCTGTCTCTCCGGCGTCGGTGGCTCCGCACGTAGCGGGATGACGAGCTCCGCAGTCCGGCCGCGTGCCGCCTCCTCCGCCTGAGCCTTGGCAGCCATGTCCGCCTGCTCCTTAGCTGCCATGTCGGCCTGGGCCTTGGCCACTTCGTCGGCCTCCGCCCGTGCCGCCTTGGCTGCCTCTGCCTTCTCCCGCTCCTCGCGCGATTCCCGCGCGTTCCTCTCCTTCACTTCCCGAAGGTCGGCGAGTGGGTCCATGCGGCGAGGTTCCGCTGAGCCGCCTGCTCCCCCAATAACCGAGGTGGACGGGGCCCGCTCAAGAGAGAGAGGGGCCCTGTTCATGTCAAACAGGAAGAATTGAGAAAAGGTTTGTGAGAAAAGAAGAAAAGCAAGTACAAAGCAACAACGGAAAGGCCAAACTACTTACCCAGACACCATCGGGCGCTGTTTGGGGCCTTCTTGTGTTGGGCCGCCCTCGCGGCGGCCTCCTGCCGCTTGGTCGCGGCAGCTGAAGACTTGAGTTTCTTGGGCCGACTGTCGTATATCCCAGTGTCGGCCTGGCGCTTCGGCACGGCTGAAGAGCTCGCGCCCGCCTTATCGGTGCCGCGAGGTCGGCACGGTTTGTTGTCCTCCTCATCATCATCCGGTCAGTCCTCAAGGCCACCTCCTAAGGAGCCGCCTGCTCCACCTCCACCACCGCTTGTGGCGTCGTCGTCCTCCATGGCGGCTGCCCCCAAATCGGGGTCGTCCAAGTCGCTCTTCGCTCGGTCCGGTTGATATTGGCGGCCTGGCTCCAGGGCGTCGGCGGCCGACTGGGTTGAGAGGATCTGCTCCTTGGCCGACTGGTCAGGCGGCAAAAACAATAATACAGACGAATGAAGGAAGAAAAAAAATCAAAAAGACCTACTACAGGAGGTGGGTGCGCTCGACTGTATGGCGGCTTGCCAAACTGCCACTCATTCTACGAGAGCTTTTAGTTGGAGAAGTAGTTCACCAGCAGGATGACCTCCACATCCAGCATCTCCTTGGTGCTCATCCGGCATGGGTCCCGGTGCCCGCTCATGCAGCAGATGATGTGGGACCGGGACTGAAGGGGAAGCACTCGACGCTCCGCGATGGAGGTCAGCAGATCCGAGGCCTTAAGGCCCTCTGACTCCGTCATCACCTAAAGACGGGAGAGGGCGGCGGAGGAGGCGGCTGATAGAGTCTTCGGCCGGAACTGCCAGTTGGTGCGAGGCTCAGCCGGCGGGTCGCCTGCATAAGCCGGCAGGTTGATGTAGTCCTCCGCCGGGTTGACGTTCTAGATGTAGAAGTAGGATCGCTACCATAGCTTGACCGACTGCGTCAGCGAAAGGTCCGGGAAGTGGATCCCGGACCCCGAGCTCCGCACTGCGACGCAAGCCCCGCACTGGGCCACCTCGCTCTTGGTGGTGGTACCCATCTTGAGGTAGAAAAACTCCCCCCAGAGCTCGAGGGTGGGGAGTATGCCGAGGTAGCCTTCACAAAGAGTGGCGAAGGCGGCCAGCAGCACCACCGTGTTCGGCGTGAAGTGGTGCGTCTGGACTTTGTATAAAGTAAGAAAGGAACGAAAGAAACTACTTGTGGGCAGGTCGAAGCCACGGAGAAAATGAGAGCGGAAAACGACGCGTTCGGCACCTTTCGGTGCCGACGAGATTTCCGCCTCTGGGGGAACACGCGCTTTCACGCGTGCCTCGAGATGCAGCCGGCGCGTCCGGTGGAGGAAGGGAGGTGATCCTCGTGGATGGTGGAGCCATCCAAGTTGCCGGCCCTCTCACGTGCCATGGGCGTGGATGTTGGACGGAGGTGCGCTGCAACGGCAAGCGGGCAAGTCTGTGGCGAGGCAGGAAAGCTGCGACATGGGGAGGCTCGGCAACAGCAAGCTGCGGCTGTGCGTCAGCAAGAAGATGGAGCACAACGGTAGCAAGAGTAAGAAGAAGAAGAAGGATAGCAAAGGGAGAGGAGGGTGCGCGTGCGTCCGCTGCCCCCTCCTCCCCCTACTTATAGCCCCTAGCGGCAAAGCCAAGGGGGCGGAACGTGGGAGTGGTCGTGGGATTAACTGTGCCCACTCCCCCCACAACCCCACGTTTACCGCACGGTAAGGGCGTCTATTAACTACGTACCGTAGAAGCCCAATCACCCGCCTTGGCCGCAGCAGATCCACACGCGTGCCGAGGCCCTGTAGTGGCGGGCCCCGGCCTGCAGCGATGTCCCGTCGCGCGTGTGGGCTGGCAGGCAGGCATGGCCTGCTAGGCACCACGTGGCGGGCAGGCAACAACCGGCTAGGCTACCACCCAGCGGGCATGCCGCTCGCCCCCCTCCACGACTTTTCGAATTCATCAGGTGGCCAGCCTGGTCGTGGCCGGCTCCTAGCTGTCGGCACCTCCAGAAGGCGGACGAGGCAAGTTGACCAGACAACTTAGGGTAGGAAGCTGTTGGGGCTCCTTGCCTTCTCAGCCACGGTGCCCCACCAGCTTCGGGGACTACTGTGGGAGTAAATGACCACGGGTAGCCACATCAGCTCCCATTGGTATTTCAAGACATCGGGGCCGCCTGCGCCCCTCACACCTCCTGGATGAACGACTGTTTCCTTGGGCCGCCTGGACCAAGCGGCTGGCTGCAAGAAGGCGGTAGGATACCAAAAGGCGGCTACGAGGTGGCCGGCTTCTAGCGGGCGGCCCCTCGTGCCCTCAAAGTTTGCACCTACATAAATACAACGGGACGGGGCATGGCCACAGTGCAACCTGCCATCCTCGAATCCCGGGCTAAGCGCAGCTATAGTACGAGCGTACATGGCGGACGCCCACCATCTGGCGGGATACTATAGCCACGTTGACCATGACATCACCTACTACCTAGGGAACTATGCTCCCACGACGACCTGTCGGTACGGCCCGCGGGCGGTGGGCCCTACCTGACAACGAGCTCCAGAAGGCGGCAGGTCTCCAGAAGGCGGCGACGGGGCTGGGCCGCCTCCCACCAGGCGGCTCCCTTCCCCCTCAAAGTCTGTGTGCCATTAACCAGAGGAAACGGGGAATGGCTACAGTGAACGCCCACCCGGCGGCGGGACTATAGCCATGCTTCCCCCGACAAAGCATCCATCATCAGTAGCGAGACTACAGTGCGGAGTGATCAACCAGTCCCGCAAGCGACGGGCATGGCCTGTCGGCTGAGTACACGACAGCCGGCGGGACCCACCAGGCGGTGGCCCCCAACAGCTGGCAGAGAAGCTGACGTTTAGAGATACTGACGGCCGGGTCCCACACCCGGCTGGATTAGCATTGTACCCCTAGGGGGTAGGCCTATATAAACCCCCAGGTCACTCATGCAAAGGTTTCAGAACCTTAGCACACATATAGAGAGGGGAAGAAAGGCTAGCCTCGCTCATCTTCCTCCTCTAGCCAAACAACTCAAGGAGCAATCTTGTAGCTACCCTGTTGAGATAGTGATCATGCGGAGACCCCGCAGAGCAGGACCAGGGGTGTTATCTCCTAGGAGAGCCTCGAACCTGGGTAAGATTCGCCGGCTTAGGCGTTCTCGCTCACTCCCGCCTCTAGAGCCCAACGACATACTCTTGTCCCTCTCCATGATAAGCCACCCCTTGGCATATGTCGCACCACAACCCCGACAATCACTAAAGCAAAAAAGATAAGTGCTCAAAGCTGACCCCTGGTGTAGTCCTATTTTAATCGGGAATTCATCAGTGTCACCATCACTTGTTCAAACACTTATCACAACATTATCATACATGTCCTTGATGAGGGTAATGTACTTTGCTGGGACTTTGTGTTTCTCCAAGGCCCACCACATGACATTCTACATATCTTATCGTAGGCCTTCTTCAAGTCAATGAACACCATATGTATGTCCTTTTGCTCCCTATATCTCTCCATGAGTTGTCGTACCAAAAAAATGGCTTCCATGGTCGGCCTCCCAGGCATGAAACCAAACAGATTTTTTGTCATTCCTATCATTCTTCTTAAGTGATGCTCAATGAATCTCTCCCATAGCTTCATTGTATGGCTCATCAGCTTAATTCCATGGTAATTAGTACAACTCTGAACATCCCCTTGTTCTTGAAGATTGGTACTAATATAGCTCGTCTCCATTCTTCTGGCGTCTTGTTTATCCAATTAGTTAGCCATACTCTAGCTATATCCCCGAGGCCACTTCACACCTCAATGGGGATACAATATGTGCCTATCGCCTTACCTCCTTTCATCCTTTTTAAAGCCTCCTTGACCTAAGACTCCTGGATTCACCACACTCTACATCTGTTGGTATCATCAAAGTAATCATCCAGTTCAATGGTAGAGCTCTCATTCTCCCCATTGAATAACTTGTCAAAGTACTCCCGCCATCCATGCTTAATCTCCTCGTCCTTCACCAGGAGCCGGTATGCTCCATCTTGATCCATTTGACTTGGTCAACATCCCTTGTCTTCCTCTCTTGAATCTTGGCCATCTTATATATGTTCCTTTCGCCTTCCTTTGTGTCTAACCACTGGTAGATATCTTCGTACACTCAACCCTTGCTTCACTCACAGCTCGCTTTGCGGTCCTCTTTGTCATCTTGTACTTCTCTATGTTGTCGGCACTCCTACCTAGGTATAGGCATTTAAAACAATCTTTCTTCTTCTTAATAGCCTTCTGGACATCATCATTCCACCACCAGGTATCTTTAGCTTCACTTCTAGTTCCCCTGGACACTCCAAACTCCTGTAAGGTTACCTTACGAATGCAAGTCACCATCTTCGTCCACATATTGTCTGCATCACCCCCTTCCTCCCAATGGCCCTCCTCAATGACCCTCTCTTTAAACACCTAAGCTACCCCCTTGAGCTTCCATCACTTCGTTCTAGCGACTTTGGCATGCTTATCCCGCTAGACACGAATCTGAAAGCAGAAGTCAGCCACCACAAGCTTGTGCTAAGGGACAATACTCTCTCTAGGTATCACCTTACAATCTAGGCATGCACGCATGTGTCAGGACCCCGATCCTAAGTCACACCGATCTAGCAGGTAACACATCATATCACTTTACGGCCTCACGCACAGTATTCCCACGGGTGCCACCTTACCTGGCCCGGGACCGTTTGCACATTTTGGCTCACGTATATGATAGTGTCGCTAGCATCCATATTATAGAGAACCCGGGCCGGCATGACTAGTCGTGAACCCAAAGTGGCGCTAACTTACGGGGACAAGCATTCATGAACCAGCATCGAACGTGTCGGTCATCAACGTGTGAATCCGGGCTATAGCAACTGGGCTAACAGGACTCTGGGAACCCGGGCTGTAGCAGGATACCAGGACTCCAGAAGTCACCGCGTGACATTTCCTTGAAGGGACAGACACAGGAACAAAGTGGATCACATGCCGGCCAGTCTAAGTGTTCCGGAGCAGTAGTAACTGAGCTAGCAAGACTCCGGTGAACCGGTCTGTAGCAGACTACCATGGCTCAGTGGAAGCACTAGACTACATTTCCCCATAAGAGAGGCTACCAAGGATAGACAACTAGGTTGTCGGATCCCACACATACTAAGCATTTCAAATCATACACACAATATGCTCGATATGTGCAAATACAACATGGCATCACAACAAAACTATACAACTCAAAGTATTTATTCATTAGGCTCCGAGGAGCCAAGTATTACAAGCATGGGTCTCATGACCCCACATACAGAGCATACAAGCAACAAGCACATGCGGAAGCTTAACTTGTCTGAGTACAGACAACTACAAATGAAAAAGGCTGAGAAGCCTAACTATCTACAAGACCCTCCCAAGGGTACAAGATTGTAGCTGAGGTAACAAGCTAAACATCAAAGTCCACGCGGAACTACTAGTGAGACTGAAGTCTCTCTGCAAAACATAAATTAAGCAAACGTGAGTACAAATGTACCCAGCAAGACTTACATCAGAACTAACTACATATGCATCATTATCAACAAAGGGATGGTGGGGTTTAACTGTAGCAAGCCAGCTTTGACTCAGTGGCTAACCTGAACTACTACTGCAAGTAACTCTTTTGAGGTGGCGCACATGAGTCCACATATTCACCAATCAATACACCACTATGGATCCGCTCCCGTCTCCCTACGAGAATGACATCCATAGCACTCACGCTTATCTTGCACATTTTAGAGTATCCACTTCCACTTGTCTATGAACTGTACAGGCAACCCAGAAGTCCTTTACCGCAGACACGGCTATTCGAATAGATCATTTGTAACCCTGCAGCGGTGTACTTCTTCACACACGCTCTCGCCACTTACCACCATGTACACGTCGTGTATCTCAGCAACCTTCAAGCGGAAGCCTGGCGAGGGACTCGGCCATGACCTGACTAACCTCACAAGTCTCTAGTCCAGGTTTATCGCCTATTCGGGTTCCATCTGCGAGGAGATCCGGACGGGGTTTCGCTCACAGCCCCAAACGATGTGTACAGGGTTCTAGGACACTAAACGGGTGCCCGGCATACCCGACCATGGTGTATCTACCGCATCATAGCCCACCCCTAGGGTCAGCGCTACGCACGGCCTCCAACACATATCCTACAAACACCAGAAACTAGTTACAACTCCTGGGCAGAGATCAAGGCGATTAATAAGTCGAGAGGGGCACTTAAGCATTCCAATGCATGGTAGTAACTGTTCATGGATCACAAACACAGAACTCAGTTCCTGAGGACGGCTGCAATGAGACAACCCACCATGTACTCCTACATGGCCTCTCACCGCTACCTTTACCAAATCGTGTTCACACACTTAGCTCTCAATAGTAGGACATGTTCACCACATTCCAATTCATCCCCGATGAATCAGAACAGACTCAACTCTAAGCAGTAGCAGGCATGACAACAAGCATGAATGAGTAGGCACATCAGGGCTCAAACAACTCCTACTCATGCTAGTGGGTTTCATCTATTTACTGTGGCAATGACGGGTCATGCAGAGGAAAAGGGGTTCAACTACCGCATCATGTAACAGTTGAATTGTTGTCCTAATGCAGTAAAAAAGAGCAGACTCGAGAGAGTGGGATTGTATCAGAATGAACAAGGGGGTTTTACTTGCCTGGCACTTCTGAAGATAATATAGCTCTTCATCGGTGTCATCGATCTCATCGTCGGAACGTCACCTACTCAGAGGGGACAAACACCGACAACAGAGAAAGAACACAATCAATGCAATGCAGCAATATTATGCATGATCATGACATGGCAATATGCTGTGATTTGGGCTAATGCAACAGAAAGTCATTTTAATTGAAGTGGAGTTCAAAACTACATCAAATTCCAACTCCAAACCTATTATGGAATTTCCTAAACAGTGAGGTTAACTTGCTCAAACATGCATGAACATGACATAAACAAATTCTTTAGATTTTTCTGATCATTTTTCATATATAAATTATTTCATTTGGAGTTATGGTTGATTTTCTATGATTTTTGGAAGTTTGGGATATTTTTTGAAATAAATAAATCATTTATGAATTATTTTAAATCCCAGAAAATATTTACTGCGTCAGCATGATGTACCAGTGACGTCATAGGTAAACGGGCTGGCCCAAGTCAAACCTGACCAATAGGGCCCACTGGTCAGTGATACACAGTCAGCAACAGAGGCTGACATGTGGGACCGGGTCAATGCTGACGTGGGCAAGTCAAGCTGGCCGGTGGGGCCACGGCATTAGCTTAATCTAAGCAGGGAGATAAACCTATGACTAATTAAGGGCGCAGGGCCCATTTGTCAGTGACCTAAGACTATTAGGTTAGTGCCTAATCTGCAGTTAGGCCGGCGTTTAACCGGGGTTAACTCGCCGGCGAGGTGCCGCGGCGGCGGGGTGGCTCGGGAATCACCCACAGGGCATGGCTTGCGACACGGTTGGGTCCTACGGTGAACTGGGGCTTGTGCACATCCAGCGATGGCAGTGACAGGATGCGAGGTGTTCTATAGAGGCGGCAGCGGCGAGTTGGGCGGCGGCCAGAGCTCGGGTGCCGACGGAATAGACGACACGGCGCGCGGGAGGAGCAGAGGTTTGCACCTACGTGTTCTACGAGAGCTCACGAACCCAATGGAGGCACGCATGGGACCATTTGGTCACCGGAGCCTCGTCGGCCACGAGCTCATCGCGTTGCAGCGAGAAATCGACCATGGGGAGAGGGGGGATGACGGCGGGGCTCACAGGGAGTTGGATGGGCGGCTCGTTTGGCTCGGGGAAGCCTCGGAGCGAGCGGGCGGCGAAGAGGATCTCCGGCGACCCGAGGAGGAAGAAAGGGTCAGGGACGTCATCACGGTGCTCCTGGCGGCTCCTGGCTTGGTGCAGAGGACGCGGGGGTCGAGGCGGAGCTCTTGGCATATCCGGATGGGCGTGGGAAGGTCGATGGTAGCGGCGAACGACAACGGTGGCGGCAGCTCCGTTCGATGGTGAGAGAGAGAGGTCCAAGGGAGAGGATGAGGACGAGGGAGAGCGAGATAGCGTCAAGGGGGTCGCGTGGCGTCCTTAGGGTGACGGGGAGACAGGTAGGGAGGCACGAGGTGGCCGGTGCGTGGCCGGCGCGTGACGAGCACGCGCCCCTGCCTTCTGGCACGAGGTAGGGGGTGACTAGCGCTGGCCAGTCGGCTGGGCCGGCACAGTGCCAGGCCAGCTGTGGCCCAGGTAGGCGTTCTCTCCCTCTTTTCTAAATTCTTTCTGTTTCCTATTTTCTTTAACTCTGTTTTGATTTGATTTTCTACCCAAATCATTTTCCGAGCTTCTGTAAATTGTTGTATGGACTAGTGACATTAATGTAAATCCCCACAACAATTTCCAGAATTATTGGATCATATTTGAAATATATCAAATATAAATCCAATGCAAATAGTTATTGAATTAATTCCAAATGCCCAAAATAAATATTTATGAGCTCCTGAAAATATTGGTTTGAATTTTAGCTCTGGCCAATATTTTCAGGGAGAAACATGAACATTTTCTTGGACCTATTTGAAGCAATTTTTATCTTGGTCATTTTCAGAAATGATTTCTAAGGCTTTCACATGTCCCCATGTCAAATTCATTGAAATTTAAACATGATGCACACATGACTAGCTAGTCTAGGTCGTACTAGAACTAGGGATGTGACAACTCACCCCCACTAAACAAGAATCTCGTCCCGAGATTCAAGCGTAGGGTAAGATGAAGGGGGAACGCAAACTAGCACAATCTTCATGATCCAGGTTGCACTTCGTGAAAACGTTCATTCAATCATCCTCTTTGTCTCGACGTCTTGCTCTGAGAACTCCATTCAATATTACAAGAAGAAGAAAGGGAGAATTTTAGAAGAATCGATCTTCTTGAGGTTCGAGCAACTTAGGATCATAATAATGATCACAAGATCAGCTCACGGAATGAGACGTAGAACATCTCTGGAGCTGATAGGCAAAGCATGTATCAGGAGGGACAGAGGAAACAATTTGACGAGGGTTTGAAGGTAGCGAGGAAACAATTACCATGATCCCATAACGGGGCACCTTGGAAGAGGTGACTCGTAAAATTATTCTCTTAAGTGGCAAAAGAATTACTTTTGATACAGAGATCATTGAAACTCTCTATACCAGCCTAAGGAAATTCACAAACGATCGTTTGAAGGAGTCCGAAGTAATAGCATACTCAAATCGGAAAGGAACTATGGTTATAGAACAACTCGGCAAACGTAAGGCACATTCCAGTTGATACCAAGGATATAACCTAGTGACCGAGCGTGCTTTCAAGAACTTGAGCATTTCCATATTCATCAAGGTTTTACCAACATTCATGCCGAGGATCATGGCAACACATCATACTACCCTGATGAATCATGATGGAGGATGCAGATACAAAAGAGGACAACACTTTCTTGGATTTTACCTTAGCAATGCCAAGGAACAAAACCTAGATGATCGACTGAGAGACATTTAGCACTCCTCTTCTAATGTTCTCCTTGATGTACTGGTTACCACGGTCATGCTTAAAAAGCATCAACATGGCCATCAAGTAAAGGTCGGACTTTCGGAGCACAAAATCCATAAGGAACAACTTCTAGAATAAATCATATGACATCCTCAAGGGGAGGTGGCTAAATTGGCTTAACCAGGATACTACAATAATAGTGCTTCCAGCTAGGTGCGTCCACTTCACCGGAACCTATATCATAGTTCTTGGAAGAAGTTCCAACCATCATATCTGCCTGAGATTCAAATCTGGTTGGTAACAGGATAATTCAGACAACATGTTTGGAAAATAAAGTTTGCAACACAACCCGACGAGATGACGTTGCGAGATTCTCGGGAAATGATCTACGGTAGTAATCTCCAAAACATGAGTTGGTTCTGCTACACAGATGTGGACACGCTGTCCAAGACAAGAATGACCATGTAGAAGTCTTACGATAAAACACTACCGGGTTCAGGTGGGGAACCATCATCAAGGATAACGAAGTCCTAACATAAGTCATGATTCTTAAGAAGGGACTTCTTCTCCTTGAATAAATCAATCAGTGGCTTGGTGTTCTAGGGATACATATGGGATGAAGGTAGCGAGCCTATCAAACCATAGCATACTTCGCACATGCATGACTAATTTGGGATGGTACCAGAGGAAACAAAAACAATCTTTCTCAAACTCACGGCGGCAACTTGCATCAAATTCACGTGAATCAGAGAAAGTCACTTCTTTCATCCAACATATGCTTCATGAACGGGACATGAAGATAATGCTTTTAGAAGTTTCCAACACTAGCTGGATGTTCAACATGAATCATGGAGGAGATAAAAATGTTGCTGATGGGCTCAACAACAAGTCATCAAGATTTCCCATAAGATGGAATTCCACAACTATGTGAGCAAGGCGATAGCATTGGTCAGAACAAAAGATATAATGGAGTATGCTCAAGGAATCAACCACGAGTAAGACAACATTATGAACATCATTGGTTCTCAGTTTTATTTGGCGATAGCCCATACTCAAATCAAAGTACTGACAAGATAGTAGATCCAACAATTGATCACAAGGATCAATCAATGAAGATATCATCTTTCTTCAGCACACACTCGCACACAAAAGATCTACCTTTGGAATGAACTAAGTCAGATAAAGCTTTATCTTCCAACTCCCCAAGTTGTTGTTTAGCTCAACTGACTAGTTCAGGGTATCCAAAACAAAATCTTGGAGAATGGGTGGTTTGGAGGAAAACCAACATGATCACGAACTCAACATAGCGGTCAGGTGACAACCTGGTAATACTTCCGAGAAAATATTCAGAACATCACGAACCACCGATATGTCATTAATCTCGATCTTGCTTCCGAGGCAAGAGGATGTGATTGAGTAAGCAAGGGATTGACACAATCCTAACTCTTCGATCGAAGAGTTCACCAGAAATAAGGACTAGGTAGCAGGATCAATCTTAGAATGATGATCCAATAACCAACACACTAAGAATTAAATTATCGTCCGTTAAGTACCAAGCAACATAGTTGCTAGGGGTATTGATTTCACATATCACGATTCGCTTGTCGGCATTCCGGTTACAATAACATGGGAACCAAGGAATGAACAATGATGGCAAGAATTATCACTGTGTCAAGAATTCATAAGGGGTGGTGCAATTCTCATGACATTCTTGACATAAGATGGTAATACTTCAAGGTAGAACAGAATCAAAAGCTGGGTTGGCATTTGATTTGCGGATTACAACTGCTTTGACCCAATCCTGGAGATGGATAAGGTACTGGAGTTTGTTTCTCCTAGTGATTTCGGAATAGAATGGCTTGACAGACCACAAGAATATGAGGTATCGATGAGCATGAATGCATGACATGCTCTGTACTATCAAATGATAGACGGAGATCGGGATACAACTAGAGAGAGGGACAACTCAAAGGAACATATATCTTTCGGAGTTGTGGATGCATAGATTAGTATATCGAGCAAGCTCAACATTTCTTCCGGATAACCCATGTAGAAAGTTAGAACTGGCAGATTCACAATGTAGAATGGGGAACTCGTCAAGAGCACTCTGGTTGTGATCTTTTGGTTCAAAAGAACTTCTGCCATAAGCAGTTCTTGGTATTTGGAAGAAGGATATACCACGGACCTCGAGGACTATCGCAAAGCTTACTAATATCCTAAAGGAACTAGAAAACACTATCAACATGAATGAGTAGAGTGAATCTCGGGTTCAAGAACCCAGGAGTGGAATGCCTACTAACTAAATGGCATCACGGGATGCTTTCGAGAATGATGGCCAGAGTCATCACTTTGGGAACACTAATCATGGCTAGATTACTAGGTGGTTCTCTAAGACACCTAGGGTCATAATAATAGCTCCAACATATATGTCGAGGTAATGGAGTACCTCAACTCGGCAATTAGTGTGGTTAATCTGGCCCAAAAGGATCATCGGGAACGGAAAGAAGAGATTTGCAAATGCATCCGACTATTTAGAAACCTAGGATGACTCGGACAGCATAACATCTGTAAATGCTCAAAAAGATTTGAGACATCCTGCAAAATGGTGGAACATAAACACTCAACATCACAATATCAAGGTTCTGAGGCCATATATGAACATAAGGAAGTAGTAGAAACTGAACTGAGACTTGAATCCATCAATCCTATAAGTCTATGGATTAGTAACATGGCATCCTAATAGATAGATGAGAAGGCCTAGTTCTTAATCCCCATAGAAAAGAAGAGGTTGACTCAGATCAGAAGGGCATAAGGTAAAGGAGTAAAAAGAGCCTTACGTTCCCTGCCACAATCAATTCCCTTATATAACTAAAGCATTTCTAGACTCAACTTCGACCAGTTTGGCTTGGTAATCCTACAGGAAGTCAGGCTCTGATACCAAAGCTGCTAGGACCCCGATCCTAAGTCAGACCGATCTAGCATGTAACACATCATATCACTTTGCGGCCTCACGCACGGTATTCCCACGGGTGCCACCTTACCTGGCCCGGGACCGTTTGCGCCTTTTGGCTCATGTATATGATAGTGTCTCTAGCATCCATATGACAGAGAACCCGAGCCAACATGACTAGTCGTGAACCCAAAGTGGTGCTAACTTACGAGGACATGCATGCATGAACCAGCATCGAACGTGTCGGTCATCAGCGTGTGAATCCGGGCTGTAGCAACTGGGCTAACAGGACTCCGGGAACCTGGGCTGTAGCAGGCTAGCAGGACTCCGGAAGTCACCGCGTGACATTTCCCCGAAGGGACAGACACATGAACGAAGTGGATCACATGCCGGCCAGTCTAAGTGTTCTGGAGCAGTAATAACTGAGCTAGCAGGACTTCGGTGAACTGGTCTGTAGCATACTACGATGGCTCAGTGGAAGCACTAGAGTACATTTCTCCATAAGATAGGCTACCAAGGATAGACAACTAGGTTGTCGGATCCCACGCATACCAAGCATTTCAAATCATACACACAATATGCTCGATATGTGCAAATACAACATGGTATCACAGCAAAACTCTACAACTCGAAGTATTTATTCATTAGGCTCCGAGGAGCCAAGTATTACAAGCATGGGTCTCATGACCCCACATACAGAGCATACAAGCAACAAGCACATGCGGAAGCTTAACTTGTCTGAGTAAAGACAACTAAAAATGAAAAAGGCTGAGAAGCCTCACTATCTACAAGACCCTCCCAAGGGTACAAGATCGTAGCTGAGGTAACAAGCTAAACATCGAAGTCCACGCAGAACTACTAGTGAGACTGAAGTCTCTCTGTAAAACACAAATTAAGCAAACGTGAGTACAAATGTACCCAGCAAGACTTACATCAGAACTAACTACATATGCATCATTATCAACAAAGGGATGGTGGGGTTTAACTATAGCAAGCCAGCTTTGACTCAGTGGCTAACCTGAACTACTACTGCAAGTAACTCTTTTGAGGTGGCACACATGAGTCCACATATTCACCAATCAATACACCACTATGGATGCGCTCCCGTCTCCCTACGAGAACGCCATCCATAGCACTCACGCTTATCTTGCGCATTTTAGAGTATCCACTTTCACTTGTGTATGAACTGTACAAGCAACCCAGAAGTCCTTTACCGCGGACACGTCTATTCAAATAGATCATTTATAACCCCGTAGGGGTGTACTTCTTCACACACGCTCTCGCCACTTTCCACCATGTACACGTCATGTATTTTGGCAACCTTCAAGAGAAAGCCTGGCGAGGGAGTCTGCCACGACCTAACTAACCACACAAGTCTCTAGTCCAGGTTCATCGCCTATTCAGGTTCCATCTGCGAGGAGATCCGGCCGAGGTTTAGCTCACAGCCCCAAACGATGTGTATAGGGTTCCGCGACACCAAACGGGCGCCCAGCATACCCGGCCACGGTGTATCTACCGCATCATAGCCCACCCCTAGGGTCAGCGCTATGCACGGCCTCCAACACATATCCTACAAACACCATAAACTAGTTGCAACTCCTGGACAGAGATCAAGGCGATTAACAAGTCAAGAGGGGCTCTTAAGCATTCCAATGTGTGGTAGTAACTGTTCATGGATCACAAACACAGAACTCAGTTCCTGAGGACGGCTGCAATGAGACAACCCTCCATGTACTCCTACATGGCCTCTCACCGCTACCTTTACCAAATCGTGTTCACACACTTAGCTCTCAACAAAAGGACATGTTCACCACATTCCAATTCATCCCCGATGAATCAGACCTGACTTAACTCTAAGCAGTAGCAGGCATGACAACAAGCATGAATGAGTAGGCACATAAGGGCTCAAACAACTCCTACTCATGCTAGTGGGTTTCATCGATTTACTATGGCAATGACGGGTCATGCAGAGGAAATGGGGTTCAACTACCGCAGCATGTAACAGTTGAATCATTATTGTCCTAATGCAGTAAAAAAGAGCAGAAGCGAGAGAGTGGGATTGTATCGGAATGAACAAGGGGGTTTTGCTTACCTGGCACTTCTGAAGATAATATAGCTCTTCATCGGTGTCATCGATCTCATCATCGGAACGTCGTCTACTCAGAGGGGACAAACACCGACAACAGAGAAAGAACACAGTTAATGCAATGCAGAAATATGATGCATGATCATGACATGGCAATATGCTGTGATTTAGGCTAATGCAACAGAAAGTCATTTTAATTGAAGTGGAATTCAAAACTACATCAAATTCCAACTCCAAACCTATTATGAAACTTGCCCTACTCATGTTTCGTCCTAAACAGTGAGGTTAACTTGCTCAAACATGCATGAACATGGCATAAACAGATTCTTTGGGTTTTTCTGATCATTTTTCATATATAAATTATTTCATTCAGAGTTATGGTTGATTTTCTATGATTTTTGGAAGTTTGGGATATTTTCTGGAATAAACAAATCATTTCTGATTTATTTTAAATCCCAGAAAATTTTTACCGCGTCAACATGACGTACCAGTGGCGTCATAGGTCAACGGGCTGGCCCAGGTTAAACCTGACCAGTAGGGCCCACTGGTCAATGATACATACTCAGCAACAGAGGCTGACATGTGGGACCGGGTCAATGCTGACGTGGGCAAGTCAAGCTGACCGGTGGGGCCACAGCATTAGCTTAATCTAAGCAGGGAGATAAACCTGTGATTAATTAAGGGCGCGGGCCCATTTGTCAATGACCTGAGACTATTAGGTTAGCGCCTAGTCTGTAGTTAGGTCGGCGTTTAACCGGGGTTAACTCGCCGGCGAGGTGCCGCGGCAGCGGGGTGGCTCGGGAGTCACCCACAGGGCACGGCTTGCGACACAGTTGGGTCCTACGGCGAGCAGGGGCTCATGCGCATCCAGCGGTGGCGGTGAGAGGGCGTGAGGTGGTCTGTAGCGGCGGCAGCGGCGAGTTGGGCGGCGGCCGGAGCTCGGGTGTCAACGGAATCGACGAGACGGCGCGCGGGAGGACCAGAGGTTTGCACCTACGTGTTCTACGAGAGCTCACGAACCCAACGGAGGCACGCACGGGACCATTTGGTCACCGGAGCCTCGTCGGCAACGAGCTCGTGCGGCCGCGGCATACGGGACTCGCGGTCATCGGCGTTGCAGCGAGAAATCGACCATGGGGAGAGGGGGGATATGACGGCGGGGCTCACAGGGAGTTGGATGGGCGGCTCGTTTGGCTCGGGGAAGCGCCGGAGCGAGCGGGCGGCGAAGGGGATCTCCGGCGACCCGAGGAGGAAGAAGGGGTCAGGGATGTCGTCACGGAGCTCCTGGCAGCTCCTGGCTTGGTGCAGAGGACGCGGTGGCCGAGGCGGAGCTCGTGGCATATCTAGATGGGCGTGGGAAGGTCGGTTGTAGCGGCGAACGACGACGGTGGCGGCGGCTCCGTTCAGTGGTGAGAGAGAGAGGTCCAGGGGAGAGGATTTGGACGAGGGAAAGCGAGAGAGCGTCAAGGGGGTCGCGTGGCGTCCTCAGGGCGACGGGGAGACAGGCAGGAGGTGGCCGACGCGTGGCCGGCGCGCGACGAGCACGCGCCCCTGCCTTCTGGCGCGAGGTAGGGGGTGACTGGCGCTGGCCACTCGGCTGGGCCGACACAGTTCCAGGCTAGCAGTGGCCCAGGTAGGCGTTCTCTCTCTCTTTTCTAAATTGTTTCTGTTTGCTATTTTCTTTAACTCTGTTTTGATTTGATTTTCACCCCAAAACATTTTCTGAGCTTCTGTAAATTGTTCTGTGGACTAGTGACATTAATATAAAGCCCCACAACAATTTCCAGAATTATTGGTTCATATTTGAAATATATCAAATATAAATCCAATGCAAATAGTTATTGAATTAATTCCAAATGCCCGAAATAAATACTTATGAGCTCCTGAAAATATTGGTTTGAATTTTAGCTCTGGCCAATATTTTCAGAGAGAAACATGAACATTTTCTTGGACCTATTTGAAGCAATTTTTATCTTGGTCATTTTCAGAAATGATTTCTGAGGCTTTCACATGTCCCCATTTCAAATTCATTAAAATTTAAACATGATGCACACATGACTAGCTAGTCTAGGTCATACCGGAACTAGGGATGTGACAGCCTGTCTTTCCTTCTTGAGAGGATGTAATCAAGATAGAGTGTTGACTGTCAGAGTAATTGACAACGGGTACCCCGAAGACGGCAAGACAATATTTCAAGACATCGGGGCTAGCAAAGTCCCTCAGTCCGACTACTCAGGCCGCCCAGGCGGCCCCCTGTCCGACTGCCCGGGCCGACTCGCCACCCGGCCTGCTTCGCGGAGTCGGCCACTACATCGATCTGACATCGACCCGACAATGACGAGACTGCTGTACCCGAGCACTGTTCACGTGTCACCCGAGCCATCATGTATAGTGTCATTTGTCCTCTGGCACTATTTATGAAGTGACCCAGGGGACAAGCATGACACCCCACCATGCCCCCCTTGTTCCCATGCCACCACATAGCTTACTTCCTAAGCTATCCCACACTATATAAGCTAGCTAGCCATCCATCCATCCATCCACTTACTCAGGTATGAGCACACACATGCTCACAGCTACAAGTCATGGGCATAGCCGGCCACTAAAGCATGCCACTTACATGCATATATGAAACGAGATGCCTGTGGCACTCCTTTCAGATACAGCTCCAGCAGCAACTCTGTACCAGATATACCACATATGCTCACACATGCAGGAGTAGGGGTATTATCTCTCCGGAGAGCCCCGAACCAGGGTAAACTACCGCGTGCTACTCGCATACCCGCTCCCAGGCCTACGAGCAGTAGTCTTGCCCTCACACGAAGCCACCCTGTGGCATCTGTCGTCTTGCACCCCCCGTGAGAATACCACGACAGTTGGCGCCCACCGTGGGGCGGTACTATGATACCGCGCTGCTGCTAGTTTCATAGTCCGGGCGGGACCCTTTTCGTCACCTCCTCCGTGACGTCGATGTCCTCTCTCTGGCCATGCTCGAGGGCTTGAGATCAACTTGCCCCCGAAGTGGCCGCGAGGAGTGGCGCGTCCTCGCCGTCGGCTTCGCCCTCTTCGTCACCACCGCCATTCCGCCTCCCGGGCGCTCGCTGACCTCTTGTTCCACCCATCGTCGACTGCCTCGTCGCCGGTGCTAACATCACGTCCGTCGTCGGCAAGCTTGGCCTATTGTGCTCTCGACTGCTACGCTCCCGCACGCTCGCTCCTCTGCCTCGTTCCCCTACGAGCACACTAGATGGTCATGGCCGCTCTGATTGATCCCCATCTCCCAGTGTAACGCCCGAATAATCATGCTATAGTAAAACCGCGTTAATGATGCCACGTCACCTCGGTTACGGCTGATAATCTCGCGTTAGTTCGAAACGGATTCAAATTCAAAATTTGAATTAAGATAACAATTAAAGTTTTCAAAAGTCAAAACTAAAATGTTTGATGTGTTGAAAATATTCCCTAACTATTTGTCATGAAGAATCCATGCTTTTATAAAAAAACCTAAATACATAAAAGGAATTAACACAAGAAAGAGAAATAAATAAAAGAAAAAAAGGAAAAGACAAAGCTAACAAAAAAGGAAAAGAGAAACCCCCCTCCCCGCTGGGCCACGGCCCAGATGGCCTCGGGGCCTAACAGGCCGGCCCACCCCGCCGCCTTAATCCCCCACTCCCCCACTCTCCCACCGACACTCCCCACTCCCCCCTCGCACAAAATATCTCCCTTCCCCCATCTCTCCCGATTGGATCGGGAGGAGACCCCCGACGCCCACTGGACCCCGCCACCGCCAGGAGCTACCACGCCGACCTGCTTCTGCTCTGCCTCGCCGTCTACGTCCTCCTCCTCGCGCCTCGCTGCCCAGAACCCTACGGCACCCAGTGAGGCCCCTCCTCTCTCTCCCGCTCCCCGCCCTATCCCCGCATCGGCTGCGTGCCCCAACGCACGTGTGACGCGCCTGCACGTCCACCCGGCTCCGGCCGCGCCGCCTGGGCCATGCCCTCCTCGTCCCGGCCGCAACCCTGCACGCCCCCACGCATGCATGCCCGCGCTTGGCCGCGCGTCGCCTCTGATGTCGTTGCTCGCGCTCCGAGCCGCACTTGCCGCACCGCCTCTTCTCTCTGCAGCCGCGCGGCCCTGCCGACCACCGCTGCCGACCAGCGCTTAGGGAGTCCTGGATTAGGGGGTATCCGGACAGCCGGGCTATATCCTTTGGCCGGACTGTTGGACTATGAAGATACAAGATTGGAGACTTTGTCCCGGGTCCGGATGGGACTCTCCTTGGCATGGAAGGCAAGCTTGGCAATACAGATATGTGGATCTCCTTCCTTGTAACCGACTCTGTGTAACCCTAGCCCCCTCCGGTGTCTATATAAACCGGAGGGTTTTAGTCCGTAGGACAACATACAATCATACCATAGGCTAGCTTCTAGGGTTTAGCCTCTCTGATCTCGTGGTAGATCAACTCTTGTACTACTCATATTATCAAGAACAATCAAGCAGGACATAGGGTTTTACCTCCATCAAGAGGGCCCAAACCTGGGTAAACACCGTGTCCCCTCCCTCCTGTTACCATCCGCCTAGACGCACAGTTCGGGACCGCTACCCGAGATCCACCGGTTTTGACACCGACATTGGTGCTTTCATTGAGAGTTCCTCTGTGTCGTCATCGTTAGGCTTGATGGCTCCTTCGATCATCAATAGCGATGTAGTCCAGGGTGAGACCTTTCTCCCCGGGCATATCTTTTTATTCGGTGACTTTGCACTGCGAGCCAACTCGCTTGGCCATCTGGAGCAGATCGAGAGTTATGCCCCTAGCCACCAGGTCAGGTTTGGAAGCTTAAACTACACAACCGACATCCGTGAAGACTTGATCTTTGACGGATTCGAGCCCCTGCCGAGTGCGCTGCACGGTCACGATGAGCATGATTTAGTTCTACCATCGGACAGTGTTTCGGAGACCGCACCGGCAACCGCTCCGACCCATAATTTGGAGCCAATTGCGCCATCCATGGACGGGTGGATAGACCCCGCCACGGAGGCCGTATCCTCAGTGGCGATCGAGCCGAGTATCGACCTTACACTGCGATAGGCGATACTCTGCGATAGGCGATCGAGCTCTTTCTCGGACCCCTCGAGGTCCTGCTTCAGTGCGGCGACCTCCGCAGTCAATGCGGCAGAGGTCAGCAGCGAAGCCTACATACGCATACAGACATACTTGTATTAGACTCCTGCAGATATTATTTGATCCTCTATTCGGCTTTTCTTGGGGAACACCAAACAGAGCATCAGGGGCTACTGTCTATGCGGTAATATTTTTCCTATATTTTAAATACTTACCTCAAAGCCTGTTAGAAGGCTGGCACAGGCTTAAGTCAGTCCGCTCTTGGCGGACTGAACCTTATTGATCACCGCACTCATAATAGTGCGGTGCTCTTCGTCGATGGAAGCGCTGCGAAGCACTCCAAGCAGGCTGTCCGGTGCCTCTGGATGGACAGACGTCACCGGCACGGGCGTCTTACCCCTTTTGAAAGGGAGCCGCCTCCCGAGTCCGGAGCCACTGGAGGTTCCGGCGTGGTGTTCATGTCACATCCCTAGCTTCTGGCATTGCACTAGGGTAACTTCATGTGTGCATCATGTTTAAACTTTGAAAGAAACTTGAAATGGGGATTGCCTAAACCCTAGCATTAAAGTAATTCACTAGGTTCAATCAAAATATTTCCAGTAAATCCAAATGGATTTAAAAAAATGTTCATCATTCTTGGAAAAAAGCTGGAAACAGTAACAAGAGGTGATGCACATTTTTCCATGACATATTTGGGCTCTGGATTAAATCATACTCTATTTGCATTTGGCATTTAAATGCTATTAAATATTTTAAATGCTCAAATAATCATAAACTAAAATGTTTACCGTAGGATATATTCCCAACAGTGATCATGAGTAGTTTCATGATTTTTGGAAGTGTCTAAGTATTTTTAATAAATCCCTAAAAACTACAAAATAATAGAAAACAAAATTAAAAACAGAAACACACTGAGAGAGAGAGCTACCTGGACTTACCTCTCCAGCCCACCTGGCGGCCCAAGTGGCCGGCCCAGCCCACCACCGCCTCCTTCCCTGTTGCCTTCCTCCTCGCGCCAGTAGGCAGAGGGCGTGTGCCCGCGGCGAGCCGGCGCGCGCCAGCCACCTCCTCCCTGCCTGGCTGCCCCCTCTTTCCCCTGGATGTCTCTCGCGACGCCACGCTACCCCCAAGCCCGTGGGGATCGCTCCCTCTCTTGCTCGTTCTCTCCCGCGCCCGCTCCGCACCATGGCCGAAGCCACCGCAAGCTCACTGTCGCCGTTCGCATAGCCACCCCATTCCCCTCGACCGCTCGTTGTGTCTGCGAGATCCGCCACATCGTCCTCTTTGTCCACGGCGAGCCATGCTTCGCCGGGAGCCATGCATCATCCTCACCACCGTCGTCTTCAACCTCGGACGTCCGAGATCGCCGGCGTCGATTCGCTCCGTCCAAGCCATCCCCGAGTACGAAGAGCTTCTCTATGGGTTCCCTGTGAGCCCCTCTTCCTTCGCCCCTCTCCCCGCCGTCCTTTCCTCCCCCCCCAGTCGTGGTTTCCACCTCGGCCGGAGCTCGCTGCCGCCGTCGCGAAGCTCGCCGTCAGTAGCCACCCCGCCTGGCCAATCCAAGCACGCAGTCGTGCTCCGGGCTTTCTCAGGAAGCCGTAGCGCGCCTCAGGCCGTCCGCTCGTGCACCCTAGCCCTCGCGCCCGTGCAAGCCGCAGCTGTGCCGCCGTGGAACTCGACGCCGTCGACGTTCCCGGCCACCCTAGCATCGCCCGAGGCCCCCAACCGACGCGCACCCTTGCTCCGGTTCCAACACGCCTAGCCCCGCTTGCTCCCGTCGCCGGAGTTGGCTGGACGGGGAACGCCGCCGCCTCTGCTTACGCCGGCGAGTAACCGCCGGCCTAATCCAGCCATTAGGCACTAATTGCCAATTAGGTTAGCACCTGAGCCAATGACAGCCGGGCCCCACAGGTTTATTTGACCCACTAACGAAATTATTTGGATTTAATTTGATTCCAGTGGACCCACACGTCAGCATTGACTTTGCTGACATGGCCTTTGACCGGTCCCACCTGTCATTGACTCGAGCCAGCACTATGTCACTGACCAGTAGGCCCCACTGGTCAGGTTTGACCTGGCCAGCCACAGTTGACCTGATGACGTCACTCTTACGTCATGCTGACGCAGTAAAACCTTTTTTGCATTTTAAATAAATCTAAATGATTTATTTATTTTCAGAAAATATCCAAAACTTTGAAAAATCATAGAAAATAATCTATAACTCAGATTGAAAAGATTTATATATGAAAAATGATCAGAAAAATCCAAAGAATCTGAATCCGGCATTTTCATGCATGTTGGACAACTTAAAGTTGCTGTTTAGGACAATCCAATTAAATGGCATTTAAGAAATCACATATGGAGTTTGAATTTGAACTTAGGGTTCAAACCAACCCCATTTAACCTGCTGCTAGTTGCATTAGCTGAAAACACAACATATTGACATGTCATGATCATGCATCATATTGTGCATTGCATTGATTGTGTTCTTTCTGTGTTTGCCGGTGGTTGTCCCTTCTCGATAGACGTTGTACCGACGTTGTGCTCGTTGACACCGATGAAGACCCAATGATATCTTCATAAGTGCCAGGCAAGCAAAACACCCTTGTTCATTCTGATACAATCCCACTCTCTCGCTCCTGCTCTCTTTTACTGCATTAGGACAACAACGATTCAACTGTTACATGTTGCGGTAGTTGAACCCCTTTCCTCTGCATGACCTGTCATTGCCACAGTAAATAGATGAAATCCACTAGCATGAGTAGGAGTTGTTTGAGCCCTGATGTGCCTACTCATTCATGCTGATTTGTCATTCCTGCTACTTCTTAGAGTTGAGTCAGGTCTGATTCATCGGGGATGAATTGGAACAGTGATGAACATCTCCTACTGTGTGTGAGCTAAGTGTGTGAACACGATTTGGTAAAGATAGCGGTGAGAGGCCATGTAGGAGTACATGGTGGGTTGTCTCATTGAAACCGTCCTTAGGAACTGAGTTCTGTGTTTGTGATCCATGAAACAGTTACTACCACGCATTGGGCCCGAAACCAATGGACCCTCTCGACTTCTTGATCACCCTTGTCCTCTGTCCAGGAGTTGCAACTAGTTTCTGGTGTTTATAGGATATGTGTTGGCGGCCGTGCGTAGCGCTGACCCTAGGGGTGGGCTATGATGTGGTAGATACACCGTGGCCGGGCATGCCGGGCGCCCGTTTGGTGTCTCGGAACCCTGTACACATCGTCCGGGGCCGTATGTGGAAACCTCGGCTGGACTCCCTGTGGATGGAACCTGGATAGGCGATAAACCTGGACTAGAGACTTTAGTGTTTAGGTAGGCTGTGGCCGACACCCTCATTGGGCTTCCGCTTGAAGGTTGCCGAGTACATGTCGTGTAAACGGCGGTAAGTGGTGAGAGCGTGTGTGAAGAAGTACACCCCTGCAGGGTTAACATCATCTATTCGAATAGCCGTGTCCACGGTAATGGACTTCTGGGTTGCCTATAACAGTTCATAGACAAGTGAAAGTGGATACTCTAAAACTCGCAAGATAAGTGTGAGTGCTATGGATGGCCTTCTCGTAGGGAGACGAGAGCGGATCCATAGTGGTGTATTGAATGGTGAACATGTGGACTCGTGTGCGCCACCTCAAAAGAGTTGCTTGCAGTCGTAGTTCAGGTTAGCCACTGAGTCAAAGCTGGCTTGCTGCAGTTAAACTCCACCACCCCCTTTGTTGATACCGGTGCATATGTAGTTAGTTCTGATGTAAGTCTTGCTGGGTACATTTGTACTCACGTTTGCCTATTCTATGTTTTTGCAGAGAGACGTCAGTCTCGCTAGTAGTTCCGTGTGGACTTCGACGTTTAGCTTGATACCTCAGCTACGATCTTGTGCCATCGGCAGGATCTGGTAGATAGTCAGGCTTCTTAGCCTTTTTCATTTGTAGATGTCTGTACTCAGACATGTTAAGCTTCCGCATGTGCTTGATTTGTATGCTATGATTGTTGGGTCATGAGACCCATGTTTGTAATATCTCGCTCCTCGGAGCCTAATGAATAAATGTTTGAGTCGTAGAGTCTTGTTGTGATGCCATGTTGTATTTACACATGTCGAGCATATTGTGTGTATGATTGAAATGCTTGGTATGTGTGGGATCCGACAATCTAGTTGTTTATCCTTGGCAGCCTCTCTTATGGGGAAATGTAGTCTTGTGCTTCCATGAGCCATAGTAGTCCGCTACAGCCCGGTTCACCTGAGTCATGTTAGCCCAGCACTACTGCTCAAGACACTTGACTGGCCGGCATGTGTTTCACTTCGTTCCTGTGTCTGTCCCTTCAGGGAAATGTCACGCGGTAACATCCGGAGTCCTGCCTAGCCCGCTACAGCCCGGGTTCCCGGAGTCCTGTTAGCCCAGTGCTATAGCCCGGATTTACACGCTGCTGACCGACATGCTGGATGTGATTCATGTATGCCTGTCCCCATAGGTTAGTGCCGCTTTGGGTTCACGACTAGCCATGTCGGCCCGGGTTCTCTGTCATATGGATGCTAGCAACACTATCATATACGTGAGCGAAAAGACGCAAACGGTCTCGGGCCATGGTAAGGCGACACCCGTGGGAATACCGTGCGTGAGGCCGCAAAATGATATGAGGTGTTACCGGCTAGATCGACGTGACTTGGAATCGGGGTCCTGACAGCTTTGGTATCAGAGCCTGACTACCTGCAGGATTACCAAGCCAAACCGGTCGAAGTTGAGTCTAGAAATGCTTTAGTTATATACGGGAATTGATTGTGGAAGGGAACGTAAGGCTCTTTTTGCTCCTTATACCTTATGCCTTGTGATCTGAGTCACCCTCTTCTCTCCTACGGGGATTAAGAATTAGGCTTCTCATCTTTCTATCAGGATCACGTGTTACTAATCCATAGATTCGTAGGATTGTTGGTCTCAAGCCTCAGTTCAGTTTCTTCTACTCCAGTGTGTTGTTAAATGGCCTCAGAACCCTGATATGATGTTGTTGAGTGGTTATGCCACCATTTTGCGGGATGTCTCAAATATTTTTGAGCATTTACAGTCGTTATGCTGTCTGAGTCATCCCAGGTTTCTAAACAATCTGATGCATTTGCAAATCCTTCCTCCCAGTTCCCGATGTCCTTTTGGGCCATTTTAAACACACTAATCCATCTGTTGAGGTACTCTGCTGCCTCGGCATTTATGTTGGAGCTATTATTATGACCCTAGGTGTCTAGAGTATCACTTGGTAATCTAGCAATGCTTTGCATCCCCAGTGTGATGATTCTGGCCACCATTCTCGAAAGCATCCCGTGATGCCGTTTAGTTAGTACGCATTCTATTCCTGGGTTCTTGGCCCAAAATTCACTCTACTTATCTCGTGTTGATAGTGTTGCTAGTTCCCTTAGGATATTAGTAACCTTGCGACAGTCCTCGGGGTCCGTGGTATTTCCTTCTTCCAAATACCATGAACCATTAAGGCAGAAGTTCTTTGAACCAAAAGATCACAATAAGAGTGCTCTTAATGGGTTCTCCATTCAAGAATTGTGAATCTGCTAGTCCTACCTTTCTGCATGGATTATCCGGAAGAAGCCTGTTGAACTTGTTCGACATACTAATCTATGCGTCCACAACCCAGAAAATTATATGTCCCTTGAGTGGTTCCTCTTCAGTTGTATCCCGACCATCCTCTATCAGTTGATAGCCAAGAGTACGTGTGCATTTGTGTTCATCGATGCCTAGTATTCTTGTCATTCGTCAAGCCATTCTATTTCAGAATGACTAGGAGAAACAAACTCCAGTACCTCATCCATATCCAGGATTGGGTCAAAGCAGTTGTATTCCGCAGATCAAAATGCAACCCAGCTTTTGGTTCTGTTCTACCCTGAAGTATTACCCACTTTATGTCAGGAGCGTCATGAGATTTGCACCTTCTCTTATGAATTCTTGACGCAGTGATACTTCTTGCCATCATTGTTCATTCCTCGGTTCCCATGTTATTGTAACCGGAATGCCGGCAAGTGAGTCGTGATGTGTGAAATCAATACTCCTAGCAACTCCGTTGCTTAGTAGTTAATGGACAATATTCTCATTCTTAGCGTGTTGGTTATTGAATCATCATTCTAAGATTGATTGTGCTACCTAGTCCATTTTCCTGGTGCACTCTTCGATCAAGAGTTGGGACTGTGTCTATCCTTGCTTAGTTGATCATATCGTCTTGCCCTGAAAAGCAAGATTGTTCTCGAGTTTAGTAACATATCGGTGGTTCGTGATTTTCCGAAGATCTTCTCGGAAGTATTACCTGGTTGTCACCTGACCGGTATGTTGAGTTCGTGATTAAATGGGTTTTCTTATAAATCACCCCTTCTCCAAGAATCTGTGTTGGATATCCTTGAGCTAGTTGGTTGAGCTAACAACAACTTGGAGAGTTGGAAGATAAAGCTTGTCTGACTTAGTTCATGTTAAGGGATATCTTTTTGTGTGTGTGTGATGAAGAAAGATGATATCTCCATCGATTGGTCCTCGTGATCAGTTGTTGGATCTATTGCCTTGTCAAAACTTTGACTTGAGTATGATATCGTCAAGTCAAATCAGAACCAACGATGTTCGTAATGTTGCCTTACTTGTGGTTGATCCCTCGAGCATACACCATTACATATTTTGGGCTAACCAATGCTATCACCGTGTTCACATGATGGTGGAAGTCCAGTGATATGGAAATTCCGATGAGTTGCTGTTGAGCCCATCAGCAGCATTTTGTCTCCTCCATGATTTGTGTTGAACATCCAGCTAGTGTTGAAAAGTTGTGTAAGCATTTTCTTCATGCCCCGTTCATGTAGAATATGTTTGGATGAAAGTAGTGACCTCCTCTAAGTTCACGTGCAAACGATGCAAGTTGCCGCCATGAGTTTGAGAAAGGTTGTTTTTGTTTCCTCTGGTACCATCCCAAGTCAGTCATGCATGTGCGAAGTATGCTATGGTTTGACAGGCTCGCTACCTCCATTCCATTTGTATTCCCTATCACACCAAGCCACTGGCTGATTTGTTCAGGGAAAAGAAGTTTCTTCATAAGAGCTAATCATATGACTTATGCAAGGACTTCGATATCCTTGATGATGGTTCCCAACTAGGACTCGGCAATGTTTCATTGTAAGACTACTATGTGATCATGCTTGTCTGGGACAACATGTTCACATGTGTTTAGCAGAACCAGCTCATGTTTTGGAGCTTACTACCATAGTCCATTTCCTGAGAATCTCGCCATATCATCTCGTCGATTTGTGTTGCAAACTTTCATTTTCTTTCCAGACTCGATGAGTCTAGAATATCCTGACACCAACCAGATCTGAATCTTAGGCAGATGTGATGGTTGGGACGTTTTCCCAAGAGCTATAATATTGATCTCTCAGTAACCCGGTAAAGTGGATGTCGTGACCAATACAACCAGCCGGAAGACCTATTATTGTAGTATCTTGATTGAGTAAGTTGGCCACCTCCCCATAAGGATCTCGTAGAATTTATTCCAATAGTAGTTCCTTATGGATTTTTGTGTTTCCAAAGTCCGACCTGCTACTTGATGTTCTAGATACCAAACCATTTCAAAGAATGGTTAGGCTAGCACATCAAGGAGAGCATTAGAAGCGGAGTGCTAAATGTCTCTCGGTCAATCATCCATATTTTCATCCCTTGGCCTCGCTAAGGTGAAATCTGAGAAAGTGTTATCTTTATTTGCATCTGCATCTTCCACCATTATTCATCATGGTAGCATGTTGTGTTGCCAGGATCCTTGACACGGATATTGGTAAAACCTTGATGAATACGGAAATGCTCAAGTTCTTGAGAGCACGCGTAAGCACTAGGATTTATCGTCGGCATTAACTGGGATCCGTTCTTAGTTTTTTCAATTATGCCATAACCTTTCAAACAGTGGAATCTCTCTCTACTGTTGGGTTTCTCCCCAGTTACTAGAATCATTCCTAGCGTTTGCATTTTGTTCCCAGCTTGCACCGCCATTGTGTCATCCTACTACGGACTACCCTTCTCAGTAATTATTAACCAGGATCATCCTCAAGTGGTCCTACCACGGGTCCCATCCATCTCCGGTGATAAGAAAAAATCATCCATTGCTTTGTCTTCAACAAGGTAGTCCACATCATCCATTCTAGTCAGGGTATGTCATTCTTTCGAACTTCTTCAAATGATTGCTCGAGATTTTCCCTAGGCTGGTATAGAGAATTGTATTGATCTCTGGATCAAAAGTAATTCTTTTTGCCACTTAAGGGATGATTCTACAGGTCACCCTCCTCCAAGATGTCTCGTTTCGGTGTCTTGGAAACTCAACTCCTCGCTACATTGGCAACCGTTCACCACCCTTTTACATGTGGAATTGTTGCCCACCTAGTGATCCTTTGTCATGTGTTTCACCCCATCCCTCTGGACGTATGCTCTATGTCTCAGCTCGAGAGATGTTTTAGCATCTCGCTCCACGAGTTGATCCTAAGTTGTTCGATCTTCGATAAGATCGATCCTTCTAGAGATTTCCCTTTCCTCTCATTTGTCATGTTAGTTGGAGTTCTCAGAGCAGGACATCGAGACAATGATGGTGGTCGAATCAACGTTCTTATCAAGTGCAATTGGATCGAGAAGGTTGTGTTAGTTGCGTTCTCCTTTATCTTACCCTACGCTTGAATCTCGGGACGAGATTCTTGTTTAGTGGGGGTGAGTTGTCACATCCCTAGCTTCTGGCATTGCACTAGGGTAACTTCATGTGTGCATCATGTTTAAATTTTGAAAGAAACTTGAAATGGGGATTGCCTAAACCCTAGCATTAAAGTAATTCACTAGGTTCAACCAAAATATTTCCAGTAAATCCAAATGGATTTAAAAAAATGTTCATCATTCTTGGAAAAAAGCTGGAAACAGTAACCAGAGGTGATGCACATTTTTGCATGACATATTTGGGCTCTAGATTAAATCATACTCTATTTGCATTTGGGCATTTAAATGCTATTAAATATTTTAAATGCTCAAATAATCATAAACTAAAATGTTTACTGTAGGATATATTCCCAACAGTGATCATGAGTAGTTTCATGATTTTTGGAAGTGTCTAAGTATTTCTAATAAATCCCTAAAAACTACAGAATAATAGAAAACAAAATTAAAAACAGAAACACAGAGAGAGAGAGAGAGCTACCTGGACTTACCTCTGCAGCCCACCTGGCGGCCCAAGTGGCCGGCCCAGCCCACCACCGCCTCCTTCCCTGTTGCCTTCCTCCTCGCGCCAGTAGGCAGAGGGCATGTGCCCGCGGCGCGCCGGCACGCGCCAGCCACCTCCTCCCTGCCTGGCTGCCCCCTCTTTCCCTTGGATGTCTCTCGCGACACCACGCTACCCCCAAGCCCATGGGGATCGCTCCCTCTCTTGCTCGTTCTCTCCCGCGCCCGCTCCGCACCATGGCCGAAGCCACCGCAAGCTCACGGTCGCCGTTCGCATAGCCACCCCATTCCCCTCGACCGCTCATTGTGTCTGCGAGATCCGCCACATCGTCCTCTTTGTCCACGGCGAGCCATGCTTCGCCGGGAGCCATGCATCATCCTCACCACCGTCGTCTTCAACCTCGGACGTCCGAGATCGCCGGCGTCGATTCGCTCCGTCCAAGCCATCCCCGAGTACGAAGAGCTTCTCTATGGGTTCCCTGTGAGCCCCTCTTCCTTCGCCCCTCTCCCCGCCGTCCTTTCCTCCCCCCCCCCAGTCGTGGTTTCCACCTCGGCTGGAGCTCGCGGCCGCCGTCGCGAAGCTCGCCGTCAGTAGCCACCCCGCCTGGCCAATCCAAGCACGCAGTCGTGCTCCGGGCTTTCTCAGGAAGCCGTAGCGCGCCTCAGGCCGTCCGCTCGTGCACCCTAGCCCTCGCGCCCGTGCAAGCCGCAGCTGCGCCGCCGTGGAACTCGACGCCGTCGACGTTCCCGGCCACCCTAGCATCGCCCGAGGCCCCCAACCGACGCGCACCCTTGCTCCGGTTCCAACACGCCTAGCCCCGCTTGCTCCCGTCGCCGGAGTTGGCTGGACGGGGAACGCCGCCGCCTCTGCTTACGCCGGCGAGTAACCGCCGGCCTAATCCAGCCATTAGGCACTAATTGCCAATTAGGTTAGCACCTGAGCCAATGACAGCCGGGCCCCACAGGTTTATTTGACCCACTAACGAAATTATTTGGATTTAATTTGATTCCAGTGGACCCACACGTCAGCATTGACTTTGCTGACATGGCCTTTGACCGGTCCCACCTGTCATTGACTCGAGCCAGCACTATGTCACTGACCAGTAGGCCCCACTGGTCAGGTTTGACCTGGCCAGCCACAGTTGACCTGATGACGTCACTCTTACGTCATGCTGACACAGTAAAACCTTTTTTGCATTTTAAATAAATCTAAATGATTTATTTATTTTCAGAAAATATCCAAAACTTTGAAAAATCATAGAAAATAATCTATAACTCAGATTGAAAAGATTTATATATGAAAAATGATCAGAAAAATCCAAAGAATCTGAATCTGGCATTTTCATGCATGTTGGACAACTTAAAGTTGCTGTTTAGGACAATCCAATTAAATGGCATTTAAGAAATCACATATGGAGTTTGAATTTGAACTTAGGGTTCAAACCAACCCCATTTAACCTGCTGCTAGTTGCATTAGCTGAAAACACAACATATTGACATGTCATGATCATGCATCATATTGTGCATTGCATTGATTGTGTTCTTTCTGTGTTTGCCGGTGGTTGTCCCTTCTCGATAGACGTTGTACCGACGTTGTGCTCGTTGACACCGATGAAGACCCAATGATATCTTCATAAGTGCCAGGCAAGCAAAACACCCTTGTTCATTCTGATACAATCCCACTCTCTCGCTCCTGCTCTCTTTTACTGCATTAGGACAACAACGATTCAACTGTTACATGTTGCGGTAGTTGAACCCCTTTCCTCTGCATGACCTGTCATTGCCACAGTAAATAGATGAAATCCACTAGCATGAGTAGGAGTTGTTTGAGCCCTGATGTGCCTACTCATTCATGCTTATTTGTCATGCCTGCTACTGCTTAGAGTTGAGTCAGGTCTGATTCATCGGGGATGAATTGGAACAGTGATGAACATGTCCTACTGTGTGTGAGCTAAGTGTGTGAACACGATTTGGTAAAGGTAGCGGTGAGAGGCCATGTAGGAGTACATGGTGGGTTGTCTCATTGAAACCGTCCTTAGGAACTGAGTTCTGTGTTTGTGATCCATGAAACAGTTACTACCACGCATTGGGCCCGAAACCAATGGACCCTCTCGGCTTCTTGATCACCCTTGTCCTCTGTCCAGGAGTTGCAACTAGTTTCTGGTGTTTATAGGATATGTGTTGGCGGCCGTGCATAGCGCTGACCCTAGGGGTGGGCTATGATGTGGTAGATACACCGTGGCCGGGCATGCCGGGCGCCCGGTTGGTGTCTCGGAACCCTGTACACATCGTCCGGCGCCGTATGTGGAAACGTCGGCCGGACTCCCTGCGGATGGAACCTGGATAGGCGATAAACCTGGACTAGAGACTTGAGTGTTTAGGTAGGTGTCGGGTGGTAGGTGCGACATATGCCAACGGGTGGCTTATCATTGTGGGAGCCAGTAAGACATCGCCGGTGCCTGGAAACAGGATAAGGCGAAGACATGCACGCCGGCGGATCTTACCCAGCTTCGGGGCTCTCCGTGGAGATAACACGCCTACTGCTACTCTGCGGGGTCTCCGCATGATCACTAGATGAACAAGTAGCTACACAATGCTCCTTGAGATGTTTGGTGGGAGGAGGATGAAGGGCACGGCTAGCCTGCTTCCTCTCCTTGTGTGGTGTCTAAGACTAGCAGGGGGTCAAACCCTTTGCATGGGTGCGCCGGGGGGTTTATATAGGCCCACCCCCCGGGGGTACAATGGTAATCCGACTGGGCGCGGGGCCCAGCAGTCTGTGACTGCGCTCGCCGGCTCCTGCGCCGGTTGCTGGGGCCCGCCGACTGGTGGGTCCCGCCGGCTGCCGGCCCCTTGGTCGACAGGCAGGCCCCACTGTCCAGGGCCTGGTCGGCGGCTGGTTACTGTGGCTCCATCTTGGTGACGTGGGCTTCGTCGTGGTAGGCGCGGCTACAGTGCCGTCGCCCGTCGGGCGATCGCTGTAGCCTCTCCGCGTCTTGTCTCCTTGCACTACAAGAAATATGTCAACTTATGACCACCGTTATTGGTCACTGAAAGGTCACAAATTTCCATTTATGACTTTTTTGTGACCAAAAACATAAGGTCAAAAGCTGGGCGTTGTAAACTGACTATAGCGACCTTTCTTCTGGAATGGTCGCAAAGGTTTATGACCAAAATAAGCCTATTGTTCTGTTTTGGTCACTAGCAACCTCCCCAGTCCATGTAGGCATCCAGCGTGGCAAGCTGATGAGGCACAAGATTCAGCCCGGTCCAATTCAGTTTTCTACATGGGCCTAGCCCAACAATTCGGCCTTTTAATGTATTTTTTCTATAAATTTTTGATCGGCTTCATGGGCCAAGCCCAACATTGTAGCCTTTTTATTTTCTACGCCTTCGGCCTTTTTGCTTCCATTTCTTATTTGGGCCTTTTTACAATCCATTTTGGACCAGCTGTGTTTTCTTTTGTTTTCTTCTGCTCATCCAATTAGGTCCCACTTGTCAGTTTTCTTTTGTTTCTTTCCACTAGTGAAACGGGACCAGGTATGTTGTTTAGGTGCCACATGTCAGAAATTTCAAAATTGCTCAGATTATATTCATAACTGGGTCCCACTGGTCAAGTTTCCATTTCACATCTTTTCAACATACATAATGATTATTTCAAATAGGACAGAACAGATATAATTCATTAACACTACATTAGACTTCTACAATATTACAATTTACACTTGGCTTCACACTTCAGAACCAAAAACTCTTTGTTAAGTACTGCTTCACACTTGGCTTCACAGCTTCACACTTGGCTTCACGGCTTCACACTCCAAAAAATAGGCCTGGAGCTCCTGTAAAAGAATGAACATAAAGGCCACCAAAATTAGAGTGTACTGCTGCTGAGGCCAGAACCAAACAACTTCAATATTGCAATAAAAAGAAGTCTCGGGTTTATCAAGCACAACAAAACAGCACCGTGGCCATCAGTCAGATCTGAATATAGAACACAAGAGGTCTCAGGTTTAGACTGAGAAGGAAAAGCTAGTTATGCATGATGTCTCAGGTTTAAACAAAAGATCAAAAGACCACAATTTTAACAAGAGATATATAGTCAGTCCAATTGAATAAAACCTAGACATTAGCATTATGAGTATTTAAGTGGAGATGTAGTAGGCATTCAAATGAATTTATTATGGAGACGATGAATAAAATTAGGGCATAAAAAACTTAAGCATCACAAGAATGAGCAGTACAAGAATGTGTTAGCAGCACAAGAATTAGCAGCACATACATGTCTGCATGATCCAACAAGAATGATTATATTCAATTTTCTTAGTAGCACAAGAATGAGCAGTAGCAGCACAAGAAGCACCACCACCAGCACAAGTGCACACCTATTCAAGCAAGCATCTAGCAGTAGAAGCATTCAAACAGCAGCAGCACTGTCACATGTCATATCTTATAAACTTAGGCATGTGTTCTCAGGTTATCCTTAACATCACGCACTATATTGGGTAATTAGCAGCAAACAATACATATCAGTACAAGGCTAGGCAAGATAATAAAGACTTGGGAAAATATAGCAGAGTTTAAAAAATGATACATGCCCTTGAGGAGAGGGCAATGGCAAGCGTGACCACGAACATATCCATTCATGTAACGAATATAGCAATTATTTTTAAAAAGTGCTCATGTAAACAGGTGAACACTACAGTAATCTTATGAATGCAACGAATATAGCAATGCCATCATGGGGCATAGGTGATTCCGTGCAACTAGTTTCATAGAACAATAGAGAATATTTTCATCATATAACAAAAAATATTTCATCCTCCAATTGCTCCCCAGATAATGAAACATGGAGAAGTGTTAAAAGGTAGGCTGAAATGATTCTAGGGCACTGCATTCATCTCCATGGTAGCAAAAGATGCCAAGGAGCCAAATTTTAGTCCCATTCTATAGTCAAATATTCTAACACAACAAAAAGTAAAAATCAGTACAAAAGCACAAACCACTGGAATAAATTTGTAGAAATGAAAATTAGAGACAAACTATCTATAGATGCCCTAAATGGCAAGCAAAATCCATCTTACTACAATAGTTTTGAACTCCAGACTACCCAACAAAGATGCAATTGCCTCAGACAATGCATTCGCCTCTAAGGCACGGCAAAAGCAAGGCAATGAGGTAAACTTCAGTCCCAATTCTATGAACTAAAAGTTTCAGTGCTAAAAACTTCAGCGGGTATCACTACACACGTGAAGCAAATATGTACACAGTTCAGCTTATCTCACAAATAAGTACAACAAGCAATTAACAGCCACAAAACAGATATTAACCACCTCATTCTACAAAAGCTAATCACGAATCTCAGGAATTAACACGGTCCCGAGCGTATGTTATAGTACTACCCTTCGGATCCAGCAGACAAAAGAACTAGCAGATCAGCCACAACGATAAATCAATCAAAGTGACAAAAAGATCCATACCCTTGGAGCTGCGCAGCGTCTTGAGGACGGCCTTGTAGCCGAGCGTGTACTTGCCGCTCTTCATCACCAGCTACATCTTGTTCTTGATGTTCTCCCCGCTCTTCTTCTGCAGAGGCTTCCAATATATGTTAGGTACATAACAGAATGTATAAGCATGAAGTAAGATAGGCCATGCATCAAACACAGAAATACTTTTCAGCCGTTCACTGTCATGTACTACTACCTAACTGGCTAACTCAGCAGCTGTGACTGATGGTACACTGCACCAAGTTCCATAATGAATTCCATAACGAGTAGCATCAGCAGCAGCAGTGCAAGAGTAGCAGCAGCAGTGAGTAGCTGCGGCATCTAGCGAGCAGCAGCAGTATGCGCAGGACAGCGGCAACAGTACGCGAGCGAGGGGGCTACATGCAAATAGGAAAGCACCAAGATTGGTTTTTGTACTCACAATAGCATTGTTGGCCTGTGATAAGGAACTATTAAGTAACTTGAGATGTCTTTATATCAGTTCTGTGAAGCAAATCTACATATCATATTTCTAGAATGGGCGCACCCACTTGCTCACAAGTAGATTCAAACCCAACTTGTAATGCAATGATGTTTCTTGTACAGTATTACTATAGTTACCTAAATTGCCACGGGAATACTGACAGCAGAAACAGGGGAACGAGAAGTAAGTTAAATTAGAGCTAGCGGTTCCAAACAATCACTAAAAACAGCAGCAAAAGCAGACACAGGATGGTGCCTTTAGTTTACTTGATTCATCATACTATAAGAGTTGACACAACAGGAGCATCACAATGTAGTGCACAAGTTGATTGATCACCTTGAAGTCCTGGGCAATCTCCCTAACAAGCCTCTGGAATGGAAGCTTCCTGATGAGCAGCTCCGTGCTCTTCTGGTACTTGTGGATCTCACTGCAAAGTCAAGCACAAAATTTACTCATTTGAGAATACTTCAAAACAAACTATAACACATGCTAGAATAGGTTGGAAGATTTTACACACCGAAGAGCAACAGTTCCAGGGCGGTAACGGTGAGGCTTCTTCATTCCTCCAGTTGTGGGAGCAGACTTACGGGCAGCCTGTCAAAAAGCAAAGTAGAGCACATGGTCAAATTAACAATAATACCATGATAGTCCATATACATCAGTAGGATATCTGGTCATAAGCTGGCAATGAAGGTTGAGGTTCAAATTATACCAGTTCAATTTACCTAAACCATAAATAAAGACATGGCATAGGTAAACTATCAATATTGCAGTCACAAACCTTGGTGGCTAGCTGCTTCCTAGGAGCCTTTCCTCCAGTGGACTTACGAGCAGTCTGCTTAGTACGATCCATGAGCAAAACCTTGGTTTACCTGAAGCAAAAAAAACATAGTCAATTCTATAAATTGAATATCACAATAACACAACTATAGTCTTCTCATAACCAGTAAATTGTGCCTGGCACCTTGTTGCTAGCAAATCCATTCAATAACTATAGAGTCCCAACAATCATCAGCCTAGAATACCTACCAAAATTTTGTACATCAAAAACTAACAACATCATACAACACAGCTATACACCCCTTCAGATAGAAAGCAGTGTATTTCTAACTAAAACTTTTCATTCAAAAGATCAGACCCAAGATAGAATTCCACTTCAGATGAAAGTCCTCATCTACCTTTAGCATAGTTTGTTCACTCGAAAGACACATATAAAGATGACACACTAAAAAACTACAGCCTAGTACTTTTTTTAACACTAAAGAAAACAAGGCTACCATGATCGCCTAATTTTGCAAACAGAAGCAAGAAAAGAAATAGCAGTCCACTAATAAAAATATGCTTCCTAGTTATCACATGTAATGGTTGAACATCAACTTCACATAGTTATGTGCATATGATTTTAGTAATTAGCTAACTGGCAAGTTGATACAATTCAGATACAATAAATGTGAATGTGCATGTACTAAGAAGCCAAGAACACTGAAGAATTTACTGAATGTGCATGTACTACGACTAGTATGTGTGTCTATCTACAAGTGATAGTAGTAGCTAATATGTGCAATCCAGATGTATAGCACGAGGACACGGTCCCAGTCCTAGCTAGCGCTATCGGAATCTGCCCAGAATTGCTCCCTGCCCCGAACCAATCTGGCAATTGTGCTATCTACTGTAACTAATAGCACACCAAAACATGATTCAGACACGCACCTGGATTCTGGAACTCCTGACGGCGCGGTCCGAGCCGGCGACGGGCACGGAGAAAGCCACCTGCAAAGAGTGAGGGAAAAGGTGAGAACACGGAAGCCGTCGCCCAGGAGCGGTACGGGGTCGGCGCAGACGTACCTGGGACGACCTCGCGGACGAAGACGGTGATGTGCGGCGCGGAGGGGGAGGAGTGGTCGAGCGGGATGGTGAAGCGGTGGTCGCGGAGGCTGAGGTCCGGCACCACGGCCCGGCCTGGTGCAGCGCGGGCGCGGCCGCGGTCGCGGCGGCGCTGGCGGCCTGCGAGGACGACGACATGGACATCCTCGTCGGGATCCGGTGGCGCGGGAAGTGGAGGCCAGGATGTAGTCGTCCCTGTCGACGAGGATGGAGCGCTCGGGCGTGGCGGATCTGGCCCCATTCCCGTCGACGAAGTCGGATCTCCTGGCGGCGGCCTCGGCGGAGCAGGAACCGGGGCGAGGGAGGAGGAGGGAGGTGGTGGCGGCGATCTGGAAGGGGAGGGGAGCAGGCAGCTGGGGCGAGGAGGGAGGAAGGAGGATTGGATCTGGCATCGGGAAAGGGGTTCCGGTTGAGGATGGATCAATGGATGTGGGATCTTGCCTGAGGGGAAGGAGGGAGGAGCAGAGCACGGCGATCTTGCCGGAGGGGAAGGAGGGAGGAGTAGATCACGGCGATCTTGCCAGAGGGGAAGGAGGGAGGGGAAGGATGGATCTGCCAGGGGAGGGGCGGGTGGCGGCGAGGGGAGGGATCTGCGAGCGCTAGGGTTAGCTGAGAGAGCGGAGGGGTGGATGGACGGACGGATGGATGGACGGACGGATGGATGGATGGGTGGACAGATGTTTGCCATGTCACTGATCCATGCCACATCTGGTTCCACCAATCAGAATTAAGCATTTTTGGTGTTTCTCTTATAGTTTGTACCCTCTTATTCAGGAAAACATTTAACCTCTTATAGGTAGTTCAAATAAACCAATATTTTGTACATGTGTGTATTTAGGCATGACAAACAATGTTGATTTGGGAGGTTTTCATTTTCTTTGCTCAAAGAACCATTTTTCATTTTCTGAGTGACCAAATGTGTTTTTTTTGTGAAGGACCTACCATGTGTTTCTTGCAAAATTGGACTAAATCATTTTTCTAAAATACTAGGCCATATTTAATGCACATTTGACCAAATGGTTGGGTGTAAAAAGTTTTGATCCACCTCTCATGAAAAAGACAAATTTTCACCGATTCAGCTGGAAGCGGGTCAAATTTGAACTGTAGCTGCCTTATAGTTTGCTCTTTATTTTTTCCAAAAATCATTTCTAGGTACATAAGTATCTATTTAATAAGAGAAACGCCAAAAAAAATTCCAAGATTCAACCACTAGCTAGGAACGGTCATTCCCGCCGTTTTGACCGCATTTTGAAACGGGCATAAAAAATTCAAAAAAATCAAAAAATTGGGAAACCTTCGCATTGTGTCATTATATGTGACCAAGTTTCCAGGAAAAATAATAAACTTGTAATACGACAATTATTTTAAAAAAGTGTTCTCAGAAAGAGCTATCATGCGTGAAGATTCATGGCTTTCAAGCCAAATGATCAATCTTATGGCCACATTCATGGCATAGTTTGTTCAAATAATCTCATATTGTGAAAAAGGGTGCATCTTGGAATTCCAAACAATGTTGCCTAAGGGAGTTTTCACTTTCATTGCACAAAAGAGCCATTTTCCATTTTCCGAAGGTATTTTTGTGAAGGACCTACCAAATAATTATTGCAAAATTGGACCAAATTATTTTTCTAAGATACTAGGCCATATTTAATGCACAATTGACCAAATGGTTGGGTGTAAAAAGTTTTGATCCACCTCTGGTGAAAAAGACAAATTTCCGCCGATTCAGTTGGAAGCTGGTCAAATTTGAACTGCAGCTACCTCATAGTTTGCTCTTTATTTTTTCAAAAAATCATTTCTAGGTACATAAGTGTCTATTTAATCAGAGAAACACCAAAAAAATATAAGATTCAACCACTAGCTAGGAACGGTCATTCCCGCTGTTTTGGCCGCATTTTGAAACGGGCATAAAAAATTCAAAAAAAAATCAAAAAAATGGAAAACCTTCGCATTGTGTCATCATATGTGGCCAAGTTTCTAGGAAAAATAACAAACTTGTAATACGGCAATTATTTTAAAAAAGTGTTCTCAGAAACGAGCTATCATGTGTGGAGATCAATGGCTTTCAAGCCAAATGATCAATCTTATGGCCACATTCATGGCATAGTTTGTTTAAATGATCTCATATTGTGCACAAGGGTGCATATTGGAATGGCAAACAATGTTTCCTAAGGAAGTTTTCATTTTCGTTGGACGAAAAAACCATTTTCCATTTTTCGAGTGCCCGAAAGGAGGTTTTTTTGTGAAGGAACTACCAAATAATTGTTGCAAAATTGGACCAAATCATTTTTATAAAATACTAGGACATATTTAATGCACAATTGACAAAATGGTTGGGTGTAAAAGTTTTTGATCCACCTCTCGTGAAAAAGACAAATTTCCGCCGATTCAGTTGGAAGCGGGTCAAATTTTAACTGCAGCTGCCTCATAGTTTGCTATTTATTTTTTCCAAAAATCATTTCTAGTTACATAAGGACCTATTTAATCATAAATACATGGTTTGGTGGCGATACGTCGAGGTTTGGGCGGTGGTCGAGGGCCCCAACTCTAGAACACGTAAACTCGCATGCCCGTCGCGTGGTCACCGCGTGACCGTAATGTTGCCATGTGTTCTGGGCGGCCTAGGCATGTCTAGTGGGTTGGGCACTCCCCAGGTAGGTGCTAGGAAGAAAATTACAACATAAGATTCTCACGAGGAGACCGATCGATGCTCAAACATGAATTAGCAGCCAAGTGTTTGATTAGCGGTACGGGAAATGCACATGGCCAATGGGCGTGAGTTTTGGTTGAGGATGATCATCTACTAAGGAGAATGTCTTCACAAATTTTGAGATCAAAAGGAGGATCCTAGGTGGTACTTGCTTTGCAAAGTACCACGCTAGACAAAAATATGAATGTTGAAGCTGGGCTCAAAATAATGAATGGAGTGAGCTGAAATTTTGTGGAGGATGGTTATTTGGGCATAGGAAAGCATTGTAGAAAATTTATACCATTTGGACATGTAAAAGTAGTACTTCCTTCACAATGCTCTTCTATGGACAGAAACTTGGGAAAACTAGTGAGAGAGATTTGATAATGAAATGAGCTCACAATTGGTGTAGGTAAGTTACTTAGGTATGGTCATGCGCTGGTAAATTTTCAGATCATTTGGGTAAGCCTAGCTAGTACTTACTTCACAAAGCTTCTCTCGAGGTAGAAACTTTGGAAATTTCCCGAGAAAGATTTACTAGGAAAATTGAGCTGAATATTATCATGTGGCAATGATTTGGGTATGGAAGAGTGCCCGAAAAGTTTGAGGGTAATAGGAGGGGTCTATATAACACTTGCTTTGCAACGTGCCAATTTGGCCATAAAATATAAATTGAACCTGGGCTCACATAGATGATTTGACTGAGCTGCAATTTGGAGGAGGGTGATAATTTGGGCATATGAAGAAACTGTATAAATTTAATGTCATTTAGAGATATAAAAAAGGTACTTCCTTAACAATGCTTCTAGGTGGACAAAAACTTTGGAAATTTGCCGAAGAAGATTTGCGAGGCAAATGGAGCTGGATTTTGTCATGCGGTAATGATTTGGATAGGAAAGAGTGCCCAAAAATTCCGAGGGCAATCAAGAATATATAAATAGCACTTCCTTCATAAAGTGTTGTTGTGAACAGAATAGGAAAATGAATATTGCTGAATTAGTTTTGAACTAGGCAAGGAAGGATTTTTACATATTTGATGAAGATATGCCCCAAAGAATTTATGAGATTTTTTTTGGAATTTTTGGAATGATAGAAATATAGGTTGCTTCACAACCTAGGGCAAAAACTGCCGCATGGACATGACATATAGGCAAAACTGATGAGATGGCACCTAGTCATCACAACCCACCACAATCTACAAGGCTATGACCATCTATATTGGTCATTAACAACTAGAAATAAGGCAGCGGACTAGCACTGTTTGGTTTGTGACCATTTCGTGTAAGGAAATTACGACCTTTCTGACCAAAATGGTCGCAATGGTTTAGGGTTTGGAGCCCCCTGAACAGCTTTTGACCAATTGGTCTAAAATGGTCATAAATTTATGACCAATTCTTCGAGGGTCACTGACAGAAGGTCATAAGTTGACATATTTCTTGTAGTGTTGATGGGGCGTCTCCTTCGAGGGAGGCGGCAAGCCGGCTGCGGGGAGCCGGCTCTGTCTTAGGCCGACTGGTTGGAGGCGTGGCCGACTTCGGGCGTCTCTCTGCCCGAAGGGGCCCACCATCTGTGGGCCACGCTGGCGGCCCGTCGTGGGTGACACCAAGGTCAACATGGCAACAGTGCCGCGCCGGACAGGTCATTCCTACTCCGTACGGCGCACTGTGCCAGGCGTGCTCCGGGATTCGGGGGTGGCAGGCTTCACTGTAGCCACGCCCCGTCGCACCGCCGTTAGGTGGGTGCAAACTTTGAGGGTACGGTCTCGACCGCTTTATGGGAGCCGGCTTCTTGGAGTTGGCCTTCTCATGGCCGGCTTCCCGAAGTCGTCCCTCCCGTGGCTTTCTTCATGAGGGCTAAAGTCGGGCTGCCTTCCGAAAGCCGGCCTGGATGGCAGCCAGCAAGGGGAAGGCAGCTCCATGTCTTGGATTCTTGAGAGCCGGACGGGCTCGTAATTTTTTCAGAAGGGCCAGGGGAAGCCGGCTAGGCTACCCATGGCTATTTACTCCGACAGTAGTCCCCGAAGCTGATCGAGCTCCGAGGCGGACAAAGGGACGAGAAGCTTGGTCAGCTTCCCATCCTGAAGAGCCGGCTTTGCGGGTGTATGCCGACTCCAGAGAGCTCCGCGTCTTGCAGGCGGGGAAGGGGGCGACCTGCGTGCTGACCGCGGGCCCTCCCGCGGCCACGTGGCAGCGAGATCCTTCCAGCGCACGCGCGCGACGGGACGCCGCCGCAGGCTCGGGCCCGCCACTCGCAGGCCTTGGTCCAAGCGCGGATCTTCCGTGGCCCACATGGGCCGCTCGCCTTCCCGCGGCGGTTTTATTTCGCCGTTAAGGCACAATAAGCGCGGGACGTGGGGGAGTGGGCACGATCGATCCCCACGTTTCCCCACGCCGCGCCTCCTCGGCTCCGCCACGCGAGCCTATAAGTAGGGGGAGGAGGGGGAGCGACAGAGGTTCGCACGCTCTCTCTCGCTCCGCCCCTTCTCGTCCTCGTTTCTTCCTCTCGTTGCCGCCGCAGCCTCCCGTCTTAGCGCCGCCGCGCCTCCACATCATCTCGCTCCCATGGCGCTGTCAAGCTCGTGGGACGGGTCCAACATCCATGAGGACCACGTCGAGTTCCTCCGCCAGACTCGGTGCCTGCCTGACGCCAACCTTGTGCGGGTCCGCCTGGCGCCGGAGACGGAGATTTCACCGGCGCCGGAGGAGGGCGAGCGGGTCGTCTTCCGCTCGCACTTCCTGCGCGGCTTCGGCCTTCCGACGAGCGGATTTCTGCGCTCCTTCCTCGAGTTCTACAACCTTCAGCCGCATCACCTCACACCCAATGCGGTGATGCTGCTGTTGGCCTTCGTCTCCCTCTGCGAAGGTTTCTTGGGGATGCTCCCCACGCTGGAGCTCTGGGGGAGTTCTTCCAGAGCAAACTCGGCACCGTCGTCACAGGCGTGCCCGCCCCCTGTGGGGCCTTCATTGCCATGAGGAGGGTGGGCGAGAACAACCCGTTCCCGGCTATCCCCCTGATCCAGTCGGTGAAGATCTGGCAGAAGTCATACTTCTACGTGAAGAACGTCGCCGAGCAAGGAGACCACGTCAACCTACCGGCTTATGTAGCCGGCGCGCCGGCTGGGAGGCAGCCTTCATGGAGTTTCCGGTCCCGGTCACTGTCTCAGGCCGGGAACGCCGCCGTCTCCCGGCTCCGGGTGATGATCCAGTCGAAAGGCATGAGCGGGGCCGACTTGGTGGCCGCCTTCGTGGAGTGCCGGATATCTCCTCTCCAAAGCCGACCCCACAAGATGTGCCAGATGAGCGGCCGCTTCGACCCAAGCCGGCTGAGCACCAGGGAGATGCCTCATGCGGAGGTATCGTATATGGTAAACTATATCTCCAACTGCAAGCTCGCCGAGGACTGGCGATACGGCAAGGCGCCGTATTCTCGCGCCAACCCTCCGCCCGTGGTAAGCTTTCCTTTCTTTCTTCTTTTCGTTGGTTGCCGGCTTTATGATGGCCGGCTTCTGATCAGTCGGTTCTTCTTAGCAGAACCCCCTTCTCCCGCCGACGACCGGAGCAGCGGGGATAGAACGCCAGTATGCCCCCGACCGCACGGCAGACAACGTCGACGACCCAGATTTGGGGGCGGCCGCCATGGAAGACGTGGTCGTGGGGGACGACGCCGAGCCCGGGGGCTCAAGGCTTACCGCCAGCTTCGAGGACTGGCCGGATGATGCTGAAGCCGAAGTCGCCCCGCGTCGCCAGCCGGCGGCCGACCATCAAGGCGCGGGCTTGTCCATCGAGCCGGCTGCCGGTGGTGGTGCACAGAAGCGCCGGGCCGCTTCAGGCCTCTTCGGCAGTCGGCCGAAGAAGTCCAAAGCCTCCACCGCGGCGACCAAGCGAGATGAGGCAGCTGCGAAAGCGGCCCGCTTCCGCAAGGCGGTGAAGCAGCCTCAAGCGGTCTCAGCGTAAGTCGTCAATTGCCCTGTCGCATGCTTTTCATCATTCTCTTCTTGTTCGAGCATTCTTCTTAACTTCTTCCGCTTGCTGAACAGGGCGCTGCTTTCCCTTGAGCGTGGTCCGGGCGGCTCCGTAGTTGGGCCGACTGGAGGTTCTTCAAGCTCCCGCCGCGTGGACCCCCGCGCCGACCTCAGGGAGGCCACAGAGCGGAATGCCCATGAAGCGCGGGAGGAGCGTGAGGCGGCGGAGAAAGCGGCCGCCCAGGCGGCGAGGGAGCAGGCCGACGCGGCAGCCAAGGCCCAGACGGAGGTGGCGACCGCGGAGACGGAGGCGGAGGGTTCGCGCAACCAGCCTCCGCTGCTCGCCATTCCCCTCCGAGCCGTGGCCCCCGACACCCCATTGCCCTTGGCGGAGGAGATCGTCCAAGACCCGCCGCTGATGGAGAGGGGGAAGGACCCCGTGGCCTTTGCGAGGAGAGCGCCGCCAGCAGCGCCAACCGGAGCGGGCCAAGGCGGCCAATCGTCAGCGGCGCCAGAGGGGCTGACCGGGGGTGAGCCAAAGAACAGAGCCGGCCTCGAGGTGCAGCCGGTGACGGGCCGGCGCGCAGGGGGAGGCGCTGCTCCGCCGGAGTTGCGCCGAGTCGCGGGCGCAGGCCAGTCGGCGGAAGATCTGGAGGCGGCCAGCACTGCCACGTCCGAGTGGACTCCCAGTGGAGGGGCTGGCGAGCTGAATGTGGCGGCTCAAGGGGTCCGGAGCCGGCTGCAAGCTCAGGCCGCCCTGCTGCAACAGTTCACCCAGTAGTTCCTGTCGACGTGAGCCACCATCCGGGTGAGTCCTTCATTCTTGGCCGCTTTGCTCTCTTAATTTCTTCCGTGGGGGCGCGTCAGCGCACCCACTGGGTGTAGTCCCCGAGATTCGGGCCGACTGCTGCGCAGTCGGGTCGGATCTTTCTTGACGGCTACCTTATTTTTGCCTCTTGTCTGAACTTCCAGGAATATCACAACCTCCGTGCTGCCGCCTTCAACTCCCAGGCTCGGGAGTTGAGCCGGAGGACCGACGACCTGGCCGACAGCCGAAGTAAGTACTCGATCTTGTCTGTCTCCTGTGGGGGCGCGTCAGCGCACCCACTGGGTGTAGTCCCCGAGATTCGGTCCGACTGCTGAGCAGTCGGGTTGGATCTTTCTTGACGACTCTTTCCTTATTGGTTTTTCTTTTTCTTTGTCTTCAGGGGCCAACGCCGACTTGAGGAAGGAGCTCGGCGAAGCGAAGGCTGCCCTTCATACCAAGGATGCCGAGTACGCTGCCTTGGTCCATGAGCGTGATCGCCTGGCCAAGAAGCTGGCCGACCAGGAGAAGAGCCACAAGGCGGCCCTGCAGGCGGCGCAGGATAGCGAAGCCGCCCTGAAGGCAGAGTATGAGACCGAGGCGGCGAGCTGGGCTGAGACCCGGCGAGCCCTGGATGAAGGCTTCGGCCGGGTCGAGGATTTGATCGACGATAAGCCACCTTCCTCGCCCCTCTCCTGCCCCTTGCCGCCTGGGTTTTTGGCTTAACTTGAGCTACTGCTTGTTTTTTTTGGTGCAGACTACTTCCCCGGCTACTCCGCCTTCGCCGCCCAAAGCATTAAGGCCCATCGCGAGGCGCGCCGTCAGGCGGGGGCCAACATCGCGTCGGATGTGAACCGGACGCTTGAGGAGCAGCTCTTGCCTGTCCAGGCATGGTTGCAACCGGCTCATCGGATGCTTCGCCGGCTCCAACGTGCCGGGGCGTAAGTGTTGGCCGCCCTCTGGCCTGGCGAGACGATCCCCCGCACCCCAAGCCGAACTGCCGACTGGCTGGAGGTCGCAGTCGGTCACTTTGAGGCTTGGAAGGCGTCGGCGGCCCGCCTCGGAGCCGGGCAGGCGTTGGAGTTCGTTCGGGCTTGGTACCCAAGGCTGAGCCTGGACCAGCTGCGCACTTGGCGGATGGAGGCCGATGCGGAGCTGGAAGAGGTGAGGCCAGCTATCGCCCAGCGGGCTTCGACGATCGCCGAGTGCACCGATATCAGCGTTTTTGCACCCGAGATCGATGATGACGGTGTTGCCCAGCCGGAGGAGTGGTTCGGGCTGAACCCGGCGGTGGACGAGGACTCGATGGAGGAGATTGCCTCCAGCGACGAGGGTGAGGATGACGAAGAGGAGGACGGTGAAGACGTCGAGCCGGCTGGTGGAACAACCGGCCGACCGTGCCTCCAGCAACGAGGCGCGTGGAAGCGCGCCCTTTGCGGGAGGCGGTGACCAAGCCGAAGTTCGCCAGCCGGCCGCTCCTTCAGCCGGCACGACCATCTCCGCCAACCAGCCCGGCTCGTTGGTCGCTCCGCCAGCTTGACCTGCCGTCCTTATTTTTCCTGCTTGTTGTCTTTTGAACAATCTTCATTAAGTTTTCGCAGTTCCACCCACTGGGGGTGTATCCAAACTATGTTGAATGCTGGCCTCTCGGAGGTCTTTTATGTAAATATTGTTATGTGCATGTTTGGTTTCCATTCGTGTATGCTTTTTATCCTTAGGCCTTTTCCTTTGCCGCCTTCCCTCTTTGGGGAGGCAAGTACTTGAGCTTTCTTGGATTGAAGTGAAGTGAAGGGAAACCGGCCGGCCGGCTACTCTGGTAGCCAGTCGGCGGTGGGAGAAAAACCGGCTTTTGTTATATTAGTCCGTTAGTCCCTAGCCGTTTTTCGTGTGGGCGCCCTTTCCTGCCTTTAACTCTTGCCAGCCGGATAGCCAGTTCTTCGAACTGCGACTTTTGGCAAGAGAAGGCTTGGGAGCCGGCACACTACTTGTCTGACTGCGGGTAGGACTTCTAATATAACTCCAGTCGGCCATTCCCCGAGCCAACTAGTCGAACCCGGTGCCGGACGGAACAAGTAAATGAAATGACAAGGTCATAAGCATGATACTTTTCATTCATAAATAAGGGATGGCAGTCCCCGAGCCCTCCTCGGGGGGCCTATTGTCTCTTACTTAATACAAAAGTTAGCGTGATACATACTGCATTTCAACTGTAAAATCTTCGAAGGAGGTTGGCGTTCCATGGTCGTTCCGACTCCTTGCCGGAGTCGTCTCTCTTGCGTGCCTTCGGCTTCTGTGCGTCGATCAGGTAGTAGGAGTCATTGCCTAGAGCTCTGCTGATGACGAAGGGGCCTTCCCAAGGGGCCGAGAGTTTGTGCTGGCCGGCTGTTCGCTGGATCAGCCGGAGCACAAGATCGCCCTCTTGGAAAGATCTTGGCCTGACCTTCCGGCTGTGGTAGCGGCGCAAACCCTGCTGGTAGATGGCAGACCGGCTGAGGGCTAACAGCCGGCTTTCTTCCAGCAGGTCGATGCCGTCTTCTCGTGCTTCCTTGGCCTCCGCTTCCGTGTACATGGTTACTCGAGGCGAGTCGAACTCGATGTCAGTTGGGATGACCGCCTCGGCACCATACACAAGGAATAAAGGGGTGAAGCCGGTTGACTTGTTTGGTGTAGTGCGCGGACTCCAGAGGACAGCCGGCAGCTCATCGAGCCAACAGCCGGCTGAGCGCTCCAGAGGTACGACCAGTCGGGGCTTGATGCCGGAGAGGATGAGGCCGTTGGCTCGCTCGACCTGGCCGTTTGACTACGGGTGGGCGACGGATGCTAAGTCCAGTCGGATACCTTGGGTTGCGTAGAAACGTGCCAAGGCTCCTTTGGCAAAATTCATGCCATTGTCGGTGATGATGCTGTGTGGCACGCCGTACCGAGTTGTTATGTCTGCGATGAACGTCACAGCAGTCGGCCCATTCAGCTTCTTGATCGGCTTTGCCTCAATCCACTTGGTGAATTTGTCCACGGCGACGAGCAAATGCGTCATGCCGCTGCGCGCCGTCTTGAATGGGCCCACCATGTCCAGTCCCCAAACAGCGAAGGGCCAAGTGAGGGGAATGGTCTTGAGTGCCGAAGCCGGCATGTGTTGCTTGGAGCTGAAGAGTTGGCACCCCTTGCAATGTTTAACTAATTCTTTGGCGTCATCCAAAGCAGTCGGCCAGAAGAAACCATGGCGGAAGGCTTTGGCGACAAGTGATCTTGAGGCCGCATGGTGGCCGCATTCTCCTTGGTGAATGTCTCTGAGGATTGCAATGCCCTTCTCTTGCTCGACGCACCATTGGAGGATTCCAGTGACACTGCGCTTGACTAGTTCTCTGTTGACAATTGTGTATGCTCTGGCTCGACGTTGGACTTGTCTTGCTTCTGTTTTGCCAGCCGGTAGGTCTTGGTTTACTAGGAAGTTGAGGATAGACTGAGCCCATGACGGAGCCGCGACTTCTTCTACTGCCACCAGGGTGGGCGGGCTGGGTGGTGAGATGCTGGAGTCGGCCGCCGGCTGTTGTGCTGGTGCAGTCCCCGGGCCGGCTACCGCAGTCCCCGAGCCGGGTGTGGCAGTCCCCGAGCCGGTGGCCGAAGTCCCCGGGCCGGCTGCGGGAGTCTCGGGGTCGCCTGCTTGGTTCTTCGAGCCGGACCCGGCCTCATCGGGGTCAGGCGGCACGAAGATGGAGTCGGACTCTGGAGACGGCTTGATAGATGGCTTGAGGAGGCGTTGTAGAGCGACACCAGTTGGTATTGCTTGCCGAGTAGAGCCTATTCGAGCCAGGGCATCGGCTGGCTCGTTGTCGGCTCGCGGTACGTGGAGGAACTCGCATCCTTCAAAGTATCCGCTGAGTTGTTGGACCAGGAAGCGGTAGCTCGCCATATTTGCGTCCTTGGCGTCCCAGTCGCCGGATGATTGCTGGACCACCAGGTCCGAGTCGCCATAACATAGGATCCGGCGAATGCCAAGTTCTTTGGCAAGCCGGAGCCCGTGTATGAGCGCCTCGTACTCGGCCACGTTGTTGGAGGCGGCAAAGTGGATCTGTAGCGTGTATCTGAGCTTGTCGCCTTTGGGAGAGGTAAGGACGACGCCGGCTCCCAAGCCGGTGCGCATCTTGGACCCGTCGAAGTGCATGCGCCAATGGGTGGAGTCGGGAGCCGGCGGCAGGTACTGGGTCTCGGCCCAGTCGACGAGGAAGTCGGCCAGTGCTTGGGACTTGATGGCGGTGCGGGGCTGGTAGAAGATCGCGTAGGGGGCCAGCTCGATGGCCCATTTCGCCACCCGGCCGGATGCGTCCCGGCTTCCTATGATCTCGGCCAGCGGGGCGGTGCATACGACCGTGACGGTATGCTCTTGAAAGTAGGGCTTCGGCTTCTTGGCGGTGAAGTACACGCCGTAACACATCTTCTGGTAGTGCGGGTAGTTCTGCTTTGAGGCGGACAGCACCTCGCTCAAATAATACACCGGCCTCTGGACCGGCTGGGCTCGGCCTTCTTCTGGGCGTTGGACTACGATGACGGTGCTGACCACCCGGCTGGTTGCGGCGATGAAGAGGAGCATGGGCTCTTTCTCAGTCGGCGCCGCCAGAACGGGCGACGTGGCCAGCATCTTCTTCAGCTCGTGAAAAGCTTGGTCGGCCTGGTCATTCCACTCGAAGTGAGTGCTCTTCTTCATGAGGCGGTAGAGGGGGAGAGATTTCTCTCCGAGCCGGCTGATGAAGCGGTTCAAGGAGGCCAAGCACCCGGTGAACTTTTGAATGTCTCGAAGCTTGGTGGGGATCGCCATTCTCTCGATGGCCTTGATCTTCACCGGGTTGCATTCGATGCCGCGTTTGGAGACCAGGAAGCCTAGGAGCTGGCCGGCTGGCACTCCGAACACACATTTCTCGGGGTTGAGCTTGATTTGGAACCGGCATAGGTTCTCAAACGTTCCCTTGAGGTCTCCCAGCAAGGTGCCGCGCTTCTCCATCTTCACCACGATGTCGTCCACGTAAACGTGAGCATTTCTGCCGAGCTGCTTGAGGACGCACTTCTGCATGCAACGCTGAAAAGTGGCACCGGCATTTCTCAAGCCGAATGTCATAGTCAGGTAGCAGAAGGCTCCAAATGGCGTGATGAAGGTAGTCTTCAGGTGGTCGTGCGGATCTAGCTTTATCTGGTGATATCCTGAGTAAGCATCCAAGAAGCTCAACAGCTCGCATACGGCTGTGGAGTCTATCACTTGGTCAATCCTTGGCAGGGCAAAGGGGTCTTTGGGGCAGGCCTTGTTGAGGCTTGTGTAGTCTATGCACATGCGCCACTTGTTGTTCTTCTTCAGCACGAGGACCGGGTTGGCGAGCCACTCTGGAAAGAAAACTTCCATAATAAAGCCGGCTGCCAGAAGCCGGGCTATCTCCTCCCCTACAATCCTGCATTTCTCCTCCGACAGTCGGCGAAGGGGTTGTTTGACTGGCTTTGCGTCTTCTCGAACGTGTAGTTTGTGCTCGGCGAATTTCCTCGGAACACCCGGCATGTCCTTGGGGGACCATGCAAAGATGTCCCGATTCTCACGGAGGAAATCGGCGAGCTCGCCTTCCTATTTGCTGTTCAGGTTTGCCCCGATGACGGCAAACCTCTCTGGATGCTCGGGGTCAAGAGGTATCTTCTTCGTCTCCTTGGCCGGCTGGAAAGATCCTTGAGCATCATGCTCCTTGGGGTCGGGGGACACGGCCGACTGCTTGCCAGCTATGGCCACGACTCAGTCCAGCATCTTCTTTTCTTCGGCAATCATAAGGGACTCGGCCAGCCGGCTGCTGGCTGCTGCACACTCAGAGGACTTCTTGTAATCGCCGGCTACGGTGATGACGCCTTTGGTGCTTGGTATTTTCATCTTGAGGTATGCATAGTTGGGAACTGCCATGAATTTGGCCAAGGCAGGTCGGCCAAGCAATGCATGGTAAGGGCTCTCCAGGTCCACCACTTCAAACCAGATCGCTTCCCGGTGGAAATGCTCCTTGTCCCCGAAAAGTACATCAATCTTGATCTTGCCAATGGGGGCGCAGGACAGGCCGGGTACGATGCCATGAAACACTATCCGAGTAGGCATGAGCTACTTCGTCTTGACGTTTAGCTTCTCCAGGGTGTCACGGTACAGGATGTTGATGCTGCTCCCGCCGTCTATCAACACACGGGAGAAGCGGGCAGCGCGTCTGTCCGTCGCGAGGGTGGCTTCTAGGACCAACGCATAAGAGCCGGGAGACGGCATCACCTCTGGATGGTCGGCCCGGCTCCAGCTGATGGGCTTTTCTGACCAATGCATGTGTCCGGCGGGGTTGCCAGCGACCACGCTGACTTCCTGGTGCTCTCGGCGCCTACTGCGCCGGTCTTCGGGCTGGCTCGTAAAGACGATGTAGGTTGCTTGCTCGTCGGGGAATTCGTCGTGCACGGCTCCGACCGCGGGCCGAGCGGCCGGAGGCGGCGGGCCGGCCGGCGGAGGCGGCACGAGCCCCTCGCCTTTAGAGATTCGGGTGAGCCAATGGCACTTCCGGGTTGTGTGGTTGGACGGCTTCGCGCCGCTGTGGAACTTGCACGGGGCATCGAGAGTTTGCTCATAGGAGAAGGCAGGCTGCCAAGCCGGCCTGCCGCCCTTGGGCTTCTTGGGCGCGGGTCGCCCTTCAGGCGGCGCGTCTTCAACTGTGGCCACCTGCCGGCTGGCGAGAGGCGGCGCGGGGCCCTTGCGCTTGTGGTCGTTCGAGTGTGGGCGTCGGCCGGAATCCCCAGCCGGCGTCTTGGGCGCCGGGTTAAGTACTTTCCCGGACGCGTCTACCCGAAGCTCGGTCTTCATCGAGGAGTCGGCGTTGGCGTACTTGTCCGCTATGTCCAGAAGCTCGTCGAGGGTAGTCGGCTCGTCGTAGAGGAGCTTGTGCTTGAGGAGGGTGCCTTCTCGGCATCCGGCCGTGAAGTATTCTATGGCTTGCACCTCGTGCACCCCTTCGCAAGAGTTGTGGAGCTCGGCCCAACGCGTGAGGTAGTCGCGAGTGGACTCGGCGGGGCCTTGTACGCACAAGGAGAACTGTCTCGGCTTGGGAGCCCGCTTGTAGGTGCTGGTGAAGTTGCAGATGAAGGCTTCTGTGAAGTCCGGCCAGCTGTTGATGCTGCGCGGCTTAAGGCTGTTGAGCCAGGTCCGCGCCGTGCCTTGCAGCATGAGGGGCACGTACTTCACGGCAACGCGCCGGTTGCCGTTGGCTATGCTAACCGCCATGGAGTAGTCGATCAACCAATCTTCCGGCTTCACGGAGCCGTTGTACTTGGGCGTGTCTCTTGGGAGCGAGAACCCTTTGGGGAAGGGATCGTCGTGGATGCGGGGGCCGAAACAAGGCGGGCCGACATCGTCTTCTTCTTCCAACGCCAGGGATCGCGCCAGGCGGTCGATCCGATGGCGGGCGTCGTTCTCGCCGACTCCTTCGCGGCGGCCTAGCCGGCCGCTGAGAGTCAGGTGCGCCACTGGCGGCGGGGCGGGATATCTCTCTCCACGAGGTGGAGGCGGAGGCGGGTTGCCCCGCCATTCCATGGCTCGGGGATGGCCGTCCGCGTCTCGCTCGATGGAGATTCGGGTCCAGCTGCGGCTGGCAGCCGGCTCTTTCTCGCGCCGCGCGCGGGTGTTGCTCGTAGTCGGTGTCCGGGACGTCGCGCCGTGATCTCGGTGCGGGGGAGGGCTTTCCGCGCAGGCGTCGTCTTCATGTCGCTGCGCGGCTGCGTCAATCAGTTGCTGGATGCACCGGGTCATGTGGGGGAGGTCTTCGGCCTCCAAGCCGTCCAACTCGTCTACGGCCGCCTGGGCGGCACGCAAGTTCTCGAGCGGAGTGGCATAGACCGGGCAGTTGACTCCCAGCGTGTCGGCGATGACGGCGCCGCGTTGCTTGACAAGGCCGGCCCGGCTTGGCCCGCCCGGGGCCGGCGCGCCGAAGGCGGCGCGGTCGGCTTCGCGCTGGTAGGCCTCAGTGAGGCGTCTTACGGAAGCCAGCCTCCGGCCCTCTGCGAGGAGGGCGAGGCGGTGTGCCTCTAGTGCTTCGTCGTCGGCATTAGCCGGGAGGGGGGTGAACAAGTCATGGGCCGCCGCGTGCGGGGCGTCGTGGGCGCTCTCATCGGCCGGGCCGCCGTGGCCGACAACCATCACTTCGGTGGTGACAGCGTCGCAGCCACCGGCTCAGGGAAGCGGGTCATTGTAGATCATGACGTTGGTGGGGAAGGTGTCGAACGAGGCCGTGTCGGAGTCGACAGGCATCGGGTCGGTGGAGCCAACCGACTCCAGGTCCACAGCGGGCTCGCTGGAGACATGGAGCTGGCCGAGAAGGTTGGCGAGGTGGTCGGTGCCCGCATCGGAGGCGAGCTCGTCGGAGATGAGGGTTTCGTCGAGGAGATCGGCGAGGCTGCTCGCCGCGCAGACGCTGGTGACGCCTTGCAGCGCGTCGTGGCAAGCGCCATCGGGCGTGCCGGGCTGGCTACACTCGCGGGGGAGGAAGAAGGTTCCTGTCCAGAACAGCTTTCCGGATGACGGTGCACCTGGCCCCACGGTGGGCGCCAAATGTCGGGTGGTAGGTGCGACATATGCCAACGGGTGACTTATCATTGTGGGAGCCAGTAAGACATCGCCGGTGCCTGGAAACGGGATAAGGCGAAGACATGCACGCCGGCGGATCTTACCCAGCTTCGGGGCTCTCCGTGGAGATAACACCCCTACTGCTGCTCTGCGGGGTCTCCGCATGATCACTAGATGAACAAGTAGCTACACAATGCTCCTTGAGCTGTTTGGTGGGAGGAGGATGAAGGGCACGGCTAGCCTGCTTCCTCTCCTTGTGTGGTGTCTAAGACTAGCAGGGGGTCGAACCCTTTGCATGGGTGCCCCGGGGGGTTTATATAGGCCCACCCCCTGGGGGTACAATGGTAATCCGACTGGGCGTGGGGCCCAGCCGTCTGTGACTGCGCTCGCCGGCTCCTGCGCCGGCTGCTGGGGCCCGCCGACTGGTGGGTCCCGCCGGCTGCCGGCCCCTTGGTCGACAGGTAGGCCCCACTGTCCAGGGCCTGGTCGGCGGCTGGTTACTCTGGCTCCATCTTGGTGACATGGGCTTCGTCGTGGTAGGCGCGGCTACAGTGCCGCCGCCCGTCGGGCGATCGCTGTAGCCTCTCCGCGTCTTGTCTCCTTGATGGGGCGTCTCCTTCGAGGGAGGCGGCAAGCCGGCTGCGGGGAGCCGGCTCTGTCTTAGGCCGACTGGTTGGACGCGTGGCCGCCTTCGGGCGTCTCTCTGCCCGAAGGGGCCCACCATCTGTGGGCCACGCTGGCGGCCCGTCGTGGGTGACACCAAGGTCAACATGGCAACAGTGCCGCGCCGGACGGGTCATGCCTACTCCGTACGGCGCACTGTGCCGGGCGTGCTCCGGGATTCGGGGGTGGCAGGCTTCACTGTAGCCACGCCCCGTCGCACCGCCGTTAGGTGGGTGCAAACTTTGAGGGTACGGTCTCGACCGCTTTATGGGAGCCGGCTTCTTGGAGTCGGCCTTCTCATGGCCGGCTTCGCGAAGTCGGCCCTCCCGTGGCTTTCTTCATGGGGGCTAAAGTCGGGCCGCCTTCCGAAAGCCGGCCTGGATGGCAGCCAGCAAGTGGAAGGCGGCTCCATGTCTTGGATTCTTGAGAGCCGGACGGGTTCGTAATTTTTTCAGAAGGGCCAGGGGAAGCCGGCTAGGCTACCCATGGCTATTTACTCCGACAGTAGGCTGTGGCCGACACCCTCGTTGGGCTTCCGCTTGAAGGTTGCCGAGTACATGTCGTGTAAACGGCGGTAAGTGGTGAGAGCGTGTGTGAAGAAGTACACCCCTGTAGGGTTAACATCATCTATTCGAATAGCCGTGTCCGCGGTAATGGACTTCTGGGTTGCCTATAACAGTTCAGAGACAAGTGAAAGTGGATACTCTAAAACTCGCAAGATAAGTGTGAGTGCTATGGATGGCCTTCTCGTAGGGAGATGAGAGCGGATCCATAGTGGTGTATTGAATGGTGAACATGTGGACTCGTGTGCGCCACCTCAAAAGAGTTGCTTGCAGTCATAGTTCAGGTTAGCCACTGAGTCAAAGCTGGCTTGCTGCAGTTAAACTCCACCACCCCCTTTGTTGATACCGGTGCATATGTAGTTAGTTCTGATGTAAGTCTTGTTGGGTACATTTGTACTCACGTTTGCCTATTCTATGTTTTTGCAGAGAGACGTCAGTCTCGCTAGTAGTTCCGTGTGGACTTCGACGTTTAGCTTGATACCTCAGCTACGATCTTGTGCCCTCGGCTAGATCTGGTAGATAGTCAGGCTTCTTAGCCTTTTTCATTTGTAGATGTCTGTACTCAGACATGTTAAGCTTCCGCATGTGCTTGATTTGTATGCTATGATTGTTGGGTCATGAGACCCATGTTTGTAATATCTCGCTCCTCGGAGCCTAATGAATAAATGTTTGAGTCGTAAAGTCTTGTTGTGATGCCATGTTGTATTTACACATGTCGAGCATATTGTGTGTATGATTGAAATGCTTGGTATGTGTGGGATCCGACAATCTAGTTGTTTATCCTTGGCAGCCTCTCTTATGGGGAAATGTAGTCTTGTGCTTCCATGAGCCATAGTAGTCCGCTACAGCCCGGTTCGCCGGAGTCCTATTAGCCCAGCACTACTGCTCAGGACACTTGACTGGCCAGCATGTGTTTCACTTCGTTCCTGTGTCTGTCCCTTCAGGGAAATGTCACGCGGTAACATCCGAAGTCATGCCTAGCCTGCTACAGCCCGGGTTCCCAGAGTCTTGTTAGCCCAGTGCTACAGCTCGGATTTACACGCTGCTGACCGACATGCTGGATGTGATTCATGTATGCCTGTCCCCGTAGGTTAGTGCCGCTTTGGGTTCACGACTAGCCATGTAGGCCCGGGTTCTCTGTCATATGGATGCTAGCAACACTATCATATACGTGAGCCAAAAGACGCAAACGGTCCCGGGCCATGGTAAGGCGACACCCGTGGGAATACCGTGCGTGAGGCCGCAAAATGATATGAGGTGTTACCGGCTAGATCGACGTGACTTGGAATCGGGGTCCTGACAGTTCGGCTGAGAGCCGAACTTGGAGCCCCCGGGAGCCTTGCTCCCTTTGCTCCTGGAGTCCGGAAGGTCGCCTTGAGGCACCTCTAGGACTGTCTCCCCCCGGCTCGGTGCCCCTTGAGACAATACCTCGGCATTGTCCGTAGGGCAAGGGGAGGAGGCGGTCGGAAGTGGATCGCTATCCATCTCTGATGAATCCAAGGAGCCGTCCGACGAGGATACGTCGATACGGGCTTGGGGCGGTCTGCATAATCATATTCGGCGTTAGGAGAAGCAGTGCGACAAAGGTATGCTATGAGTTACTCTGGTATCTGAATACTTACGACTTTGCCAGGGGCTTGGCCCTGAGCAGCCACTCGTCTTTGCCTTCGGCGGCGGTGGTTGAGTAGTCCGGAAGGAGAGTCCTTCCTTTCTTGGACCCTTCAGCCTCCCCGGTTGGGGTGGCCTTCCTTTTCTTGTCTCCCCCGGCTAGAGGGGGAGCATCTTCATCTTCCTCCTCGTCTTCATGGGAGGAGTGCATCGCAGAGTTATCGGACGATGAGTCCGATATCACCTGGCGCCGGGAACTCTTCCGAGTTCCCTTGGCCTTCTTCTTGGTGTTCTCCGGCACCTTATAAGGAGCCGGAGTCAGCATCTCCGTCAGGAGAGCGTCCGCGGTGTCTTCGGGCAGGGGGGCCGGACAGTCGATCTGCTCCGATGCCTCCACCCAGTCCTGTTAAAGGCATGAGAGCTCAGACCCCGCACATGGTTAAGCTATGGGAAATAAATATCCTACCAAATGTACAGAACTTACCGGATTCGCAAGGCGCTTCGGCTTAGCCTGCGGTCCTCGGTGAGAGAGGGAGGGACCTCGGCGCCCTTGAATAGCACCCTCCAGACGTCTTTGTGTGTCGTGTCGAACAGCTCGCTTAGAGTCTGGTGCCGGGCTGGGTCGAACTCTCGTAAGTTGAAATCATGTTGCTGACACGGGAGGATCCGACGAAAGAGCATGACTTGGACTATGTTGACAAGCTTAAGTTTCTTGCTTGTCATGTTCCGGATACATTTCTGAAGTCCGTCCAGCTCCATCAATGAACCCCAGGACAGGCCCTTCTCCTTCCAGGAAGTGAGCCGCGTGGAGATTCCGGATCGAAACTCGGGGGCCGCCACCTAGTTGGTGTCGCGCGGCTCGGTGATGTAGAACCACCCCGACCGCCAACCCTTTACGGTCTCCACGAAGGAGCCCTCGAGCCATGCAACGTTGGGCATTTTTCCCACCATGGCTCCGCTGCATTCCGCTTGTTGGCCGCCTACAACCTTCGACTTGATATTGAAGGTCTTCAGCCATAGGCCGAAGTGGGGCCGGATGTAGAGGAAGGCCTCGCACACGAAGATGAACGCCGAGATGTTGAGGATGAAGTTCGGGGCCAGATTGTGGAAGTCCAGCCCATAATAGAACATGAGGCCACAGACAAATGGATGGAGGGGAAACCCCAATCCGCGGATGAAGTGGGGGAGGAAGACCACCCCCTCGTGAGGTTCTGGGGTAGGGATGACCTGCCCCGCAGCTGGCATCTGGTGCGCGATGTCCGCGGCTAAGTATACGGCTCCGCGCAACTTTTTGATGGCCCCCTCCGTGACGGAGGAGGCCATCCACTTGCCTCCCGCTCCAGACATGTTTTGGAGAGAGTTGAGGAGGAGGATGCGGACTTGGGCGCTGGAGCTCGAGTGCGCGAGAATGGATGAACAAGGAGGAAGAAGGTGTGGATAGAAAAAGGTGAGATCTTATCCCTTTATATGGGTGGACTAAACTATGCGCCCCCACTAGCCTGGTAAAACTGGCTTATCCCCCAAGCGCCGTAATTGATGGCGCGGTTGGGTTACCCACGTCCGTATTAATGAGAATCCCGTAATAAGGGGAACACGATCTCTGCTTTGACAAGATGTGTCAAGAAACCGCCTCGTGTTATGTGCGGGGCTGGTTAAGGAAAAACGGTTCGTATAATTACCGGGCCAGGGCTTGATGTCATGCTACTAAAACGTGTCAGCAGATTGGATTTGTGGAAATATTATTCTCTCTACGGTGGTATGTGGAACTTATTTTGCAGGGTCGGACACTATCCTTGTATTCAAATTCTTCCGTGGTGTATTCGGAGGAGGAACCCGCCTTGCAATGCCGAAGAAAACACTGCGCGCCGGACTCATAGTCATTGAAGCCTGGTTCAGGGGCTACTGAGGGAGTCCTGGATTAGGGGGTCTCCGGACAGCCGGACTATATCCTTTGGCCGGACTGTTGGATCATGAAGATACAAGATTGAAGACTTCGTCTCGTGTCCGGGTGGGACTCTACTTGGCGTGGAAGGCAAGCTAGGCAATACGGATATGTATATCTCCTCCTTTGTAACCGACCTTGTGTAACCCTAGCCCTCTCCGGTGTCTATATAAACCGGAGGGTTTTAGTCCATAGGACAACATACAATCATACCATAGGCTAGCTTCTAGGGTTTAGCCTCTCCGATCTCGTGGTAGATCAACTCTTGTACTACACATATTATCAAGAATAATCAAGTAGGACGTAGGGTTTTACCTCCATCAAGAGAGCCCGAACCTGGGTAAAACATCGTGTCCCCTGCCTCCTGTTACCATCCGCCTTAGACGCACAGTTCGGGACCCCCTACCCGAGATCTGCCGGTTTTGACACCGACACTCTTGCCACTCCTTGTTCCATAATCCATCAAATCTTTACCCAAAACTTGAAAACTTCACAACACAAAACTTAAAGTAGAAAAACTCGTGAGCTCCGTTAGTGAAAGAAAACAAAAGACCACTTCAAGGTACTGTAATGAACTCGTCCTTTATTTATATGGGTGTTATACCTACTGTATTCCAACTTATCTATGGTTCATAAACTATTTTACTAGCCATAGATTCATCAAAATAAGCGAAAAACACACGAAAAACAGAATCTGTCAAAAACAGAACAGTCTGTAGTAATCTGTAGCTAGCGCAATATATGGAACCCCAAAAATTCTAAAATAAATTTCTGGACGTGAGGAATTTATCTATTAATCATCTGCAAAAATAATTAACTAAATATCACTTTCCAAATAAAATTGACAGCGGTTCTCGTAAGCGCTAAAGTTTCTGTTTTTTACAGCAAGTTCAACAAGACTTTCCCCAAGTCTTCCCAACGGTTCTGCTTGGCACAAACACTAATTAAACACAAAAAACACAACCAAAACAGAGGCTATATAATTTATTTATTACTAAACAGGAGCAAAAAGCAAGGAATAAAAATAAAATTGGGTTGCCTCCCAACAAGCGCTATCGTTTAACGCCCCTAGCTAGGCATAACAAGCAAGAATAGATCTAGGTATTGCCATAATAGTAAGATAGATTATTAAAACTCATTTCATATTCTCTACGTTCAGCAGCAAGTTTTCTTTGAGGAAAGCAAAAGTAATCAAAAGGGCTAAATTTATTGGGACAAAAGTCTCCAAGATCAACCTTGGGAGGTATAGGTTCCTCCTTCGATCCTTCATATTGCACAACCAATTCATCATTATAAGCATTCTTTTGACAGAACTTTGTGAGCCTATATTCAAGAGAATATCCCAATTCATTATTTCGAATAGCCAAATCATCATTAAGTTCAGAAATTCTATCAAGTAAAACATTGGTAGGCACCCTTTTTCTAAGATTTTCATTGAAAGCAACATAGTCTAGAGATTGAAAACACATTACTTCTTCTTGATCAAAGAGGATGGCCTCTATGGGAGGACGACAAGCATCCACCCTATAATCCTTAAAGATTTCTTTGGCCTCTTTTATTATGAATCGAAACTCATGAGCCAAAAAGATAGTAACGGCATGCTTAACAGAAGAATGCTCAATGTTAGAAAATTCTAGGAAAATCCTTTGTATGGAAGGATGCATGTGCATGAATTGCCTTTCAAGTTCAACTATAAGCATGGCAATGGCGTCCGCAAGACTACTAGTTCTATGAAGGATAGAACTACCCATAGAGGGTAAATCACCAACACAAGTAAAGAAATCTTGAAAAACTCCTTTTCCAATAATATTACCACTACCAACACGGAATCTTTTTATATGTGAGATAGTGGGTTCTTTAGTAGGAGCATCAAATTTATTATCGACAATAGTATCCCCAATTTAAGACATAGAGGCAGAAGGTAAAGAACTAGCCATAACGACAAGCAAGCAAACCAACACACAAGCAAACAGAAAGCAAGCGGGCAAAAAGAGGCAAATAGAGGGAGGATAGAGAGAGAGAGGGCAAATAAAACGGCAAGGGTGAAGTGGGGAAGAGGAAAACGAGAGGCAAATGGCAAATAATGTAATGCGGGAGATTAGGGTATGTGATGGATACTTGGTATGTTGAAATTTGCGTAGACCTCCCAGGCAACGGTGCCAGAAATCCTTCTTGCTACCACTTTTAGCTCTGCGTTGGTTTTCCCAAAGAGGAAGGGATGATGCAGCAAAGTAGCGTAAGTATTTCCCTCAGTTTTTGAGAACCAAGGTATCAATCCAGTAGGAGGCTACGCGCGAGTCCCTCACACCTGCACAAAACAAATAAATCATCGCAACCAACGCAAATAGGGGTTGCCAATCCCTATAGGGCCACTTACGAGAGTGAGATCTGATAGATATGATAAGATAATATTTTTGGTATTTTTATGATAAAGATGCAAAGTAAAATAAAGGCAAAGTAAATAGCAAAGTAAATAACTAAGTAGTAGGAGATTGATATGATAAAGATAGACCCGGGGGCCATAGGTTTCACTAGTGGCTTCTCTCGAGAGCATAAGCATTCTACGGTGGGTGAACAAATTACTGTTGAGCAATTGACAGAATTGAGCATAGTTATGAGAATATCTAGGTATGATCATGTATATAGGCATCACGTCCGAGACAAGTAGACCGACTCCTGCCTGCATCTACTACAATTACTCCACTCATCGACCGCTATCCAGCATGCATCTAGAGTATTAAGTTAAAAACAGAGTAACGCCTTAAGCAAGATGACATGATGTAGAGGGATAGACTCATGCAATATGAAGAAAACCCCATCTTGTTATCCTCGATGGCAACAATACAATACGTGCCTTGCTGCCCTTACTGTCACCGGGAAAGGACACCGCAAGATTGAACCCAAAGCTAAGCACTTCTCCCATTGCAAGAAAGATCAATCTAGTAGGCCAAACCAAACTGATAATTCGAAGAGACTTGCAAAGATAACCAATCATACATAAAAGAATTCAGAGAAGATTCAAATATTATTCGTAGATAGACTTGATCATAAACCCACAATTCATCGGTCTCAACAAACACACCGCAAAAAGAAGATTACATCAAATAGATCTCCACAAGAGAGGGGGAGAACATTGTATTGAGATCCAAAAAGAGAGAAGAAGCCATCTAGCTACTAACTATGGACCCGTAGGTCTGAGGTAAACTACTCACAGTTCATCGGAGGGGCTATGGTGTTGATGTAGAAGCCCTCCGTGATCGATGCCCCCTCCGGCGGAGCTCCGGAACAGGCCCCAAGATGGGATCTCGTGGATACAGAAACTTATGGCGGTGGAATTAGGGTTTTGGCTCCTGCTCTGATCATTTGGGGGTACGTGGATATATATAGGAGGAAGATGTACGTCGGTGGAGCAACAGGGGGCCCACGAGGGTGGAGGGCGCGCCTGGGGGGGTAGGCGCGCCCCCTACCTCGTGGCCTCCTGTTACGTGTATTGACGTAGGGTCCAAGTCTCCTGAGTTGTATTTGATGAGAAAATCACGTTCCCGAAGGTTTCATTCTGTTTGGACTCCGTTTGATATTCATTTTCTTCGAAACCCTAAAACAGGCAAAAACCAGCAATTCTGGGCTGGGCCTCCGGTTAATAGGTTAGTCCCAAAAATAATATAAAAGTGGATAATAAAGCCCAATAATGTCCAAAACTGTAGATAATATAGCATGGAGCAATCAAAAATTATAGATATGTTGGAGACGTATCACTGACGTCATGATGACGTCTGCAAACACTATTCTGGATAATGTTGGTTTAAATAATTAAATAAATCCTAAAAATGATTTAAATCTTTTAAAATTAATATAAAATAAACCGTAGCTCGGATGGAAAAACTTTGTACATGAAAGTTGCTAAGAACGACGAGACGAATCCGGATACGCAGCTCGTTCGTCTGCCACGCATCCCTAGCATAGTGAACACGCAACTTTCCCCCTCTGGTTCATCTGTCTGAAAACGCGAAACACCGGGTATATTTTCCCGGATGTTTCCCCCCTTCACCGGTACCACCTCATACCGCGTTAGGGCACCCCTAGCACCAATACTTGTCATGTCATGCATCACTATGCATCTGTTTGCTTGATATTTATTGTTTCTTCCCCCTCTTCTCTCGCTAGACACCGAGACCGACGCTGCTGCTACCCAGTACGACTACGGTGTTGACGACCCCTCTCTCTTGCCAGAGCAACCAGGCACCCCCCCTTGATCACCAGATATCGCCTACTCTTCTCTCTACTACTTGCATTAGAGTAGTGTAGCATGTTACTGCTTTCCGTTAATCCTATTCTGATGCATAGCCTATCATTGTTGCTACAACTGTTGATACCTTACCTGCAATCCTAAATGCTTAGTATAGGATGCTAGTTTACCATCAGTGGCCCTACATTCTTGTCCGTCTGCCATGCTATACTATCGGGCCGTGATCACTCGGGAGGTGATCACGGGTATATACTTATATCTAATATATGATACTTGTGGTGACTAAAGACGGGTCAGCTCGAAGAGTACCCGCGAGTGATTCACGGATTGGGTCCGAAAGGACGTTTGTCCCGATGGCCCTCTGAGTGGATCTTTGTGGCAGAGCGACAGGGTAGGTTGAGACCACCTAGGAGAGAGGTGGGCCTAGCCCAGGTCGGTTTCAAAATAACACGCTTAACGAGTTCTGGATATTTGATCTGAGTCTGGCCACTGGCCTATACGCACTAACCAACTACGCGGGAACGGTTATGGGCACTCGACGCCGTCGTATCAGCCGAAGCCTTCGTGACGTTAGTGACTGAGCGTCGCGCGTCGCATTGGACCGTAAGCTCACGCTTGTATTAAGGGGGCTAGGTCTGCTTCCGGCCGCGTACGCAACGTGCAGGTGTGCAATGGGCGATGGGCCCAGACCCCTGCGCCATATGATTTGGACCGGCGTGATGACCTCTCTGTTGTGCCTAGGTAGGGTTGCGACGTGTTGATCTTCCGAGGCCGGGCATGACCCAGAAAAGTGTGTCCAGACAAAGGGGATCGAGCATGTTGGGAAATGTGGTGCACCCCTGCAGGGAAGTTAATCTATTCGAATAGTCGTGATCTTTGGTAACAGGACGACTTGGAGTTGTACCTTGACCTTATGACAACTAGAACCGGTTACTTAATAAAACACACCCTTCCAAGTGCTAGATACAACCGGTGATCGCTCTCCCACAGGGCGACGAGGGGAGGATCACTGGTTAGGATTATGCTATGCGATGCTACTTGGTGAACTTACCATCTACTCTCTTCTACATGCTGCAAGATGGAGGTGGCCAGAAGCGTAGTCTTTGATAAGGACTAGCTATCCCCCTCTTATTCCAGCATTCTGCAGTTTAGTCCACATATGATACCCTCATTCCATTTGATACCAATGCATACATATGTAGTGTAGCTCCTTGCTTGCGAGTACTTTGGATGAGTACTCGCGGTTGCTTTGCTCCCTCTTTTCCCCCATTCTATACCAGATTGGTGCAACCAGACGATGGAGCCCAGAAGCCAGACGCCACCGTCGATGATGACTACTACTACTCGGGAGGTGCCTACTACTACGTGCAGCCCGCTGACGACGACCAGGGGGTAGTTTAGGAGGATCCCGGGCAGGAGGCCTGCGCCTCTTTCGATCTGTATCCCAGTTTGTGCTAGCCATCTTAAGGAAAACTTGTCTAACTTATGTCGGTACTCAGATATTGTTACTTCCGCTGAGTCGTCTATGATCGAGCTCTTGTATTCGAGCCCTCGAGGCCCCTGGCTTGTAATATGATGCTTGTATGACTTATTTTATTTGTAGAGTTGTGTTGTGATACCTTCCCGTGAGTCCCTGATCTTGATCGTACACGTTTGCGTGTATGATTAGTGTACGATTGAATCGGGGGCGTCACAAGTTGGTATCAGAGCCGACTGCCTGTAGGAATCCCCCTTCCACACTCCTTGGCCGAAGTCGAGTCTAGACATTACAAAACTTTTTACTAACATGGCTGTGTGTCTTACGGGCCCATGTCGCCATTTGGGTGGTATTAGGATCTTTTACTCCTCGATCCTTACTCTGGGACTCTGAACTCTCTCCTACTCGGGTTAAACGATTTTACTAAGTCTAACATTAGGATCTCGTGACCACGTTCACTCCAAAGTTGGATAAGCCCTAGCTATTCTTTAGAGTAGTATATTGAACATTATCCACACTGTCATTTGACTCCTTTGAAACATCTTTGTTTTCAGATGGAACCCACGAGACAGGTCGTGTGCCACACGACGGCCATTGGTGCCTCAGGATCACCTGTTGTGTTGGTTGAGATGATGACCTATCTGGGTTATCGCTGGCACCCTGAGTACACTGTCCACGAGGAGTACCAGGACTTTAACCAGGAGCAGTACCGTGCCATCGTCCACCTCTACTCTCGGGAGTATGACTCCACTACCGTGCTACACACTGCTCATGGTGTTGGAGTGACTATCAACATGGCGGTCCACAATGCTGCTTATGCTGCTCTGACACGTCTTCGTGGAGAGTATCGGGAGTTGGACACCTCGCCTTTCAGGCACATTGCTATCTCATCCGATGTTGGTGCGGATGGATACTACACTGCTGCCTACTCCACTGTCACCCGAGAGCCCTTCTACCATCCGAACCTGGTTCTGCATGCTGATGGGCTGGATAGAGCTAACCGAGCTCTTCGCCACGAGTTGTACACCACCCGTCAGCACCTGTACCGTGCTCTGACGCTGTTGCACCCCTCTGTCCGATCTGGTGATCTATCACGTTCTGTGATCTACCCTGCCAGAACCGTGATGCCCCAGGGTGTCGGCTGGCCGGATGTGGGAGGCTACTCTCCCGCACTTGGTCCTCTTCTACCACCTGCGCGTCGGGTTCCGCACCAGAGTATCCGCAGACCCCAGGCTACTCACGCGAAGGACTTCCCGTCGCGTCACTACCAGCTGTCAGGCTACACCTACCTCCACAGTTCCTCCTGGGGCTGATGTAGGCTTGCTTGTTAGTGTTAGATGCAATCACCGCGAGCCTGCGTGCCGCCTATGATGTTCTTAGGCTATGTACTGAACTCTGTGTATCGAACTCTATGCATGATCACTTTTGTAAGATATGCCAACTACTATGTAGTATCTATCGTGTTCCTTTCATTATGCATGTTTCATCATGAATGATTCTTGTCCTTGCAAATTCTCAATGTTGAACTACCCCTGTTATATATTAGCAGGATGGTTAGACCAGGTGGGCGTGGTCGTGGTGACCCTCCCCCACCCCCGCCTGAGTACATGGCTGGGATGATGCAACAGTTTGAGCTGAATCACTAGTTTATGGAGAATATTATGGCTCAGTTTCCTCGCCCTAATATGAACCAGCAGCCAACCCAAGTGACTCTGCAGGATTTCATGCGTCTCAACCCAACTGTGTACCGCAGCTCAACTCAGCCCCTGGATGCTGATGACTGGCTCCGTGACATCACCTATGAGATGGAGTCTGCTGATGTAGCCCCTGCCAGCTATGTCACCTTTGCTTCCTTCTTCTTGAAGGGACCCGCTGCTCAATGGTGGGACAGTCACAGGCGTACTCTGCTGGTTGGAACAATCATCACCTGGCCAGACTTCCAAGCTGCTTTCCGTGCTCGCTTCATTCCTCAGGGAGTCATGGACCGTAAGAAGCGTGAGTTCCGCAACCTCATCCAAGGCAACAAAACTGAGGAAGCTTATCAGCGGGAGTTTCTGGATTTGTCCCGCTATGCTGAAGAAGACATTGCAATGACGTTAAATGTGAGGAGATGAACACTTCGGTATTGGTAAAAAACCCCGTGGGGCAATGTCAAACCTCACTGGTTGGCATCGACGTCCCCGTGGAAGTCGAAGGGCTGGAATTCTATGCCTCTCCCATTATCCTGAAGTCGTCTAACATCAACCTCATTCTGGGGATGGATTGGTTGAAAGCGCATACTACTTCTATAGTTTGTGCCACTAAGACCGTCCATCTGCTACATCCTTCTGATGAAATAGTTACTTACCAGGCTCATCTAGTTCAGAATGCCGAGGCATGACTTTATGCCTTGAATGCATTGAACGTTGCACCACTCGAGGGCATTGAAAACATTCCCGTCGTTCGTGAATTCCAAGACGTCTTTCCGGAAGAACTTCTAGGGATTCCCCCTTCTAGAGCTATCGAATTCATCATCGACTTGAAACCAGGCGCCACTCCTATAGCCAAACGACCCTACAAGATGCCGCTGCATGAACTTATTGAGCTTAAGGAGGAAATCGACAAATCTCTTGTCAAAGGTTTCATTCGCCCTAGTTGCTCTCCTTGGGGAGCACCTTCTCTCCTTGTTAAGAAGAAGGATGGGACGAACCGATTAGTCCAAGACTACCGTCCTATAAACCAAGCTACCATTCAGAATAAATATCCTCTTCCTCAGATCAATGATCTTTATGACCAACTGGCTGGCTCATCAGTGTTCTCCAAACTCGACTTGAGGTTGGGTTACCACCAGATCCGTGTTCGTGAAGAGGATATCCCAAAGACCGCCTTCGTGACTCGGTATGGATCATACGAGTACACCGTCATGTCATTCGGCTTAACGAATGCTCCAGCCACCTTCTCTCGTCTGATGAACTACATATTCATGGATTACCTCGACAAGTTCGTCGTGGTTTATCTGGATGATATCCTGGTATTTTCCAAGAACAAAGAAGAGCATGCTGAACATCTTCGTCTTGTGCTGGAAAAGCTTCGAGAGCATCAACTCTATGCTAAGTATTCCAAGCGTGAATTCTGGCTCCCCGAAGTAACCTATCTTGGGCATGTCATATCCAAGGATGGTATTGCCGTCAACCCTAAATGAGTCCAGGCTATTCTCGATTGGACTCCTCCGAAGAATGTCCAGCAAGTCCGAAGTTTTCTCGGTCTCGCCAGCTATTGCCGTCGATTCGTCGAGAACTTCTCCAAGATTGCCAGGCCTCTGACTAATCTGTTGCATAAGGGTGTCAAGTTTGAATGGACAGACAAGTGTCAGGAAAGTTTCCAAGCGCTCAAAGACAAGTTGACTTCGCCCCAGTGCTTGCTCCACCTGATACTAAGAAGGACTTCGTCATTTACTGCGATGCTTCCCGTCAAGGGTTAGGCTGTGTCCTAATGCAAGAGCGCAGAGTGATTTCTTATGCCTCTCGTCAACTGCGCCCTCATGAAGAAAACTACCTAGTTCACGACCTCGAGCTTACTACTGTCATTCATGCTTTGAAGCAGTGGTGACATTACCTTCTCGGTAATCGTTGCGAGATCTTCACCGACCATCAAAGTCTGAAGTATCTGTTTACTCAGCCAGACATGAACCTCCGTCAGCAGAGATGGATGGAGACTGTTGCAGATTTTGATGTGGGTATATCCTATACCCCAGGCAAGGCTAATGTAATGGCTGACGCCTTGAGCCACAAGTCTTACTGCAACCACCTCCAGGTTCACAAAGTTCAGCCCTCGCTTGTTGAAGAATTCAAAAGGCCGAACCTTCATATTGTTCCCCCTGGTGCACTCGCTCCCCCTCCCCCAGAGTTCCAAAAGATGAATCTTCGTGTTGTTACTAAGGGTTCTCTAAATACCCTGGCTGTCATACCAGATCTCGTAGATGGTATAAAGACTATTCAAGGTTATGACTCTGAAGTCCATAAGATTAAACGCCATCTAGCAGAAGGAAAGCCCACATTCTTCACCATCGCCGAAGATGGCGCCTTGTACTTCAACGGCCGCCTAGTGGGGCCATGTTCGAGGAAAAACCTGGATAAGACTAAAAGGGTTATGAAAGAAGCTCATGATACGCCTCTGTCCATCCATCCTAGTAGTACAAAGATGTACCAGGATATTCGTCAAAGATTCTGGTGGTCTAATATGAAGCAAGACATTGCTCGATATGTTGCTGAGTGTGACGTTTGTCGTCGTATCAAAGATGAACATCAAAGGCCTGCTGGAACTCTGCAACCTATCTCTATTCCTGAATGGAAATGGGACCATGTTGAAATGGATTTCGTCACTGGATTTCCCAAATCGCAGAAAGGTAATGACGCTATTCTTGTCATCATTGACCGGCTTTCTAAAGTTGCACATTTTCTGGCGGTCAAAGAAACAATCACTGCTAGTCAGCTTGCAACTCTCTACATGTCCAGAATTGTTTCACTTCACGGTATTCCACTAGTTATCAGTTCGGACCGTGGCAGCTTGTTTACTTCAAGATTTTGGGCAAGTTTCCAAGAAGCTATGGGAACTCATCTGTCATTCAGTACTGCGTTTCATCCTCAGTTGCAAGGTCAAGTTGAACGTGTCAACCAAGTTCTCAAAGACATGCTTCGAGCTTGTGTAATTTCCTTCGGCAAGAAATGGGAGGAATCTCTTCCATATGCCGAGTTCTCTTATAATAATAGCTATCAAGCTAGTCTGAAGATGTCCCCTTTGAAGTGTTATATGGACGAAAGTGTCGGACCCCTTTGAACTGGTCCGAAACTGGGGAATGTCCACTCTTCGGTCCGGATATTATCCAACAGGCCGGAAAACAAGTTCGCATTATTCGCGAGAATCTCAAGACTGCTCAGTCACGTCAGAAAAGTCAGTATGACCGTCATCACCAAGACATGGTCTATCAACCTAGCGAAAAGGCTTATCTTTGAGTTACACCAATGAAAGGTGCTCACCGCTTCAGGATCAAGGGCAAGCTAGCTCCTCGCTATATTGGTCCCTTCACTATTCTCGAAAGGCGTGGAAAAGTGGCATATCATCTGGAGCTTCCGCCGAACCTTTCTCAGGTGCATGATGTGTTCCACGTGTCATAGCTCCGCCGTTGCTTCAAGGATCCAATCTGAGTAGTAGATCATGAAGTGATCGAATTGCAACATGACCTCTCTACAAAGAGCATCCGGTCCGCATTCTCGACCAAGCTGAACGCCGCACACGTCAGAAGGTGACATAGTCCCTCAAAGTCCAGTGGTCGCACCATTCTGAAGATGAAGCCACTTGGGAACGCGAGGATCGACTACGTGATGAGTACCCCGCGCTGTTTCCTTCTACCTCCTAAATCTCGGGACGAGATTTCTTGTAGTGGAGGAGTTTTGTAACGCCCGGATAATCATGCTACAGTAAACCCGCGTTAATGATGCCACATCCCCTCGGTTACGACTGATAATCTCGCGTTAGTTCGAAACGGATTCAAATTCAAAATTTGAATTAAGTTAAAACAATTAAAGTTTTCAGAAGTCAAAACTAAAATGTTCGATGTGTTGAAAAATTCCCTAACTATTTGTCATGAAGAATCCATGCTTTTATAAAAAAACTAAATACATAAAAGGAATTAAGAGAGAAAAGAGAAATAAATTAAAGAAAAAAAGGAAAAGATAAAGCTAACAAAAAAATAAAAGGAAAAGAGAAACCCCCATCCCCGCTGGGCCACGGCCCAGATGGCCTCGGGGCCTAACAGGCCGGCCCACCCCGCCGCCTTAATCCCCCACTCCCCCACTCTCCCACCGACACTCCCCACTCCGCCCTCTCACAAAATATCTCCCTTCCCCCGTCTCTCCCGATTGGATCGGGAGGAGACCCCCGACGCCCACAGGACCCCGCCGTCGCCAGGAGCTACCACGCCAGCCTGCTTCCGCTCCGCCTCGCCGTCTACGTCCTCCTCCCCGCGCCTCGCTGCCTAGAACCCTACGGCACCCAGTGAGCCCCCCTCTCTCTCTCCCGCGCCCCGCCCTGTCCCCGCATCGGCCACGCGCGCCAAGACACGTGTGACGCGCCCGCGCGTCCATCCGGCTCCGGCCGCGCCGCCCGGGCCATGCGCTCCTCATCCCGGCCGCAACCCTGCGCGCCCCCACGCACGCATGCCTGCGCTTGGGGCCGCACTTGCCGCCCCGCCTCTGCTCTCCGCAGCCGCGCGGCCCCGCCGACCACCGCTGCCGACCAGCGCGCATCGCCGCTCGCTCGCCGTCGCCAACTCCTCCGGCCGCGCCCGCAACCCCGCTCCGGCACCTCGCGGTCACTTCTCCACCGGCCATGGCCCGCGCGCGCCCGCGCTCGCGCCCTCACCGCTCGGCCGTGCGCCTGCGCCCCGCCCCTTGTCCTCGCCGTGCTTGCCCGCGCCTCCCCACTGCCCGCCGCCGCCTGCCTCCGCCCCCGCTACCGCGTCGGCCTGCAGTGGCCTCCCCCCCGTCTCCTGCCGCTGCCCCCTTCCCCGGCGGCTGCGACCGCTTGCTGCGGTGGCCGCTGGCGCCCCGCCGTGCCTCGGCGGTCGTCGCCGCTCACCCAGGTTCGCCCTGACGGGCGCGTGCCTGCCTCTGCTTAGCCCCATGCCCGCTACGCTCCCCAGAGCCACTGACCAGTGGGCCCCGCCCAGAACGAAAATGAAAAAAAGAATTACAAATAAAAAATAAATAAAAATGTTAATTAATTAATTAAAGGTTTAATTAACTTAATTACTTCTGATTAATTAAACTAATCAATTAACTAAACTAATTAAACTGTTAGTTAACTAATTAGTCAGTCTATGACGGGTGGGACCCACCTGTCAAGTTGACTAGGTCAACTGCTGACGTCATGATGACGTCAGCAAACACTATTCTGGATAATGTTGGTTTAAATAATTAAATAAATCCTAAAAATGATTTAAATCTTTTAAAAATAATATAAAATAAACCCTAGCTCGGATGGAAAAACTGTGTACATGAAAGTTGCTCAGAACGACAAGACGAATCCGGATACGCAGCCCGTTCGTCCGCCATGCATCCCTAGCATAGTGAACACGCAACTTTCCCCCTCCGGTTCATCTGTCCGAAAACGCGAAACACCGGGGATATTTTCCCGGATGTTTCCCCCCTTCACTGGTACCACCTCATACCGCGTTAGGGCACCCCTAGCACTGATACTTGTCATGTCATGCATCGCTATGCATCTGTTTGCTTGATATTTATTGTTTCTTCCCCCTCTTCTGACAACCCCTCTCTCTTGCCAGAGCAACCAGGCAAGCCCCCCTTTGATCACCAGATATCGCCTACTCTTTTCTCTACTGCTTGCATTAGAGTAGTGGAGCATGTTACTGCTTTCCGTTAATCCTATTCTGATGCATAGCCTATCATTGTTGCTACAACTGTTGATACCTTACCTGCAATCCTAAATGCTTAGTATAGGATGCTAGTTTACCATCAGTGGCCCTACATTCTTGTCTGTCTGCCATGCTATACTATCGGGCCGTGATCACTCGGGAGGTGATCACGGGTATATACTTATATCTATTATATGATACTTGTGGTGACTAAAGATAGGTCGGCTCGAAAAGTACCCGCGAGTGATTCACGGATTGGGTCTGAAAGGACGTTTGTCCCGACGGCCCTCTGAGTGGATCTTTGTGGCGGAGCGACAGGGTAGGTTGAGACCACCTAGGAGAGAGGTGGGCCTACCCCTGGTCGGCGTCTGTGGTTATTTCAAAATAACACGCTTAACGATTTCTGGGTATTTGATCTGAGTCTGGCCACTGGCCTATACGCACTAACCAACTACGCGGGAACAGTTATGGGCACTCGACGTCGTGGTATCAGCCGAAGCCTTCGTGACGTCAGCGACTGAGCGGCGCTTGCCGCATTGGACCGTAAGCTCGCACTTGTATTAAGGGGCTAGGTCTGCTTCCGGCCGCGTACGCAACGTGCAGGTGTGCAATGGGCGATGGGCCCAAACCCCTGCACCATAGGATTTAGACCGGCGTGCTGACCTCTCTGTTGTGCCTAGGTAGGGCTGCGACATGTTGATCTTCCGAGGCCGGGCATGACCCAGAAAAGTGTGTCCGGACAATGGGGATCGATCGTGTTGGGAAATGTGGTGCACCCCTACAGGGAAGTTAATCTATTCGAATAGTCGTGATCTTCGGTAACAGGACGACTTGGAGTTGTACCTTGACCTTATGACAACTAGAACCGGTTACTTAATAAAACACACCCTTCCAAGTGCTAGATACAACCGGTGATCGCTCTCCCACAGGGCGACGAGAGGAGGATCGCCGGTTAGGATTATGCTATACGATGCTACTTGGTGAACTTACCATCTACTCTCTTCTACATGCTACAAGATGGAGGTGGCCAGAAGCATAGTCTTCGATAAGGACTAGCTATCCCCCTCTTATTCCGGCATTCTGCAGTTCAGTCCACATATGATACCCTCATTCCATTTGATACCAATGCATACATATGTAGTGTAGCTCCTTGCTTGTGAGTACTTTGGATGAGTACTCACGGTTGCTTTGCTCCCTCTTTTCCCCCTTTCTATACCCGATTGCTGCGACCAGACGATGGAGCCCAGGAGCCAGACACCACTGTCGATGATGACTACTACTACTCGGGAGGTGCCTACTACTACGTGCAGCCCGCTGACGACGACCATGAGTAGTTTAGGAGGATCCCAGGCAGGAGGCATGCGCCTCTTTCGATCTGTATCCCAGTTTGTGCTAGCCTTCTTAAGGCAAACTTGTTTAACTTATGTCGGTAGTCAGATATTGTTGCTTCCGCTGACTCGTCTATGATCGAGCTCTTGTATTCAAGCCCTCGAGGGCCCTGGCTTGTAATATGATGCTTGTATGACTTATTTTATTTGTAGAGTTGTGTTGTGATACCTTCCCGTGAGTCCCTGATCTTAATCGTACACGTTTGCATGTATGATTAGTGTATGATTGAATCGGGGGCGTCACAAACAGCTCCTCTCCTCTTGCTCTAAAAACACCCATATGGATGCTACGGGATACGCAACCACCACGTTGCTAGCCCTTGTGCAAATTTACCATCTTCAGTCAAAATCACGCACGCTAGCTCCTCTGCCTGTGCATTGCTCCACCAAGCGCTGCTCCACCTACGCACGGCCACGCCTAGCGCCCGCATGCGGCCCTGCTGCCGCGGCTACGCCGCTAACCAGACCCGGTCGTCCTCGACCGTGGACGCGGGCCGCAGCCCCGCTGCTCCACTTCGCGTCCCAGCGCCCGTGGGCGCGCGCCTGAGCCCTGCGGCGTGTGGCGCCCCTGCTCCCTCGAGTGCTGCTTCCTCCGAGGCAGCGCGGCCGCTCCCCGGGCGTTGCCTCCTCCCACCCGTGCCGTGCGCCCGTGCCCCAGCTCCCGGCCGTTCATGCGCCTGGCCGGGTATGGCCCGACGCCTCGCCTCCGCTCCTTCGCTCCTCCGCCTTGCGCCGATCCCGCTCGCGGCCGCGTCCTCAGCCAGTTTCGCCTTTGCCTCGTCCCGACCCTCATGACCGTCTGGATGATGCTTCATGGGCCCGTGCGCCGATTCCGCCACCTCGCCGCCTCGACCATGTGGGCCCTCCACCGACTGGTTGCGCCGGCAGGCCCTTCGCGTCCCGCACGCCTGCTCGGCCCGGCCTCCTCCGCACTCGCCGGCTGCTGGCCTCCAGCGCCGGGTCCGGCCTCCGCGTCTGCCGGCTGCTGGCCTCCCGCGCCTGGTCTAGCACCCGCGCCCGCCGGCTTTCCGCTCCAGGCGGCGGCTGGCTTCCGCCCGCTTCCCGGTCTGCCAGCTTCTGCCGGGACCCGGATGCCGGATGCTACCGTCCCGCTCCTGCCGACTGCTCAGGCAGTGAATGAAAAGAAAGAAGAGTCAGGGGCGATTGGTAGAGAGAGAGAGAGGTCGGCTGGGACAAAGAGAAGAAAAGAAAAAAAATGTCTGTCTGTCCGTCCGCCTGCTTCGCCACTCGGACGGCTAGACGCGACCCGGCTTGCCTGCCCGCTTCAACACCTGGCCGGCTGTGCCAAGCCGGCTCGGCCGCGTCCCGCTCGCCCCCTGGCCGGTCAAGCCCGACCGGCAGGACCCTCCTCGAGCGCCCGGAGGCTCGGGGACTACACCCAGCGGGTGCACTAACGCGCTCCCGCGAGGAAGAAGACAAAGTAGTTGCCGGGAGATCCGGCCAGTCGGCCCGAATCTCGGGGGGCTACACCCAGAGGGTGCGCTGCGCGCCCCCGCAAAGAAGAAGACAAAGTAGTTGCCGGAAGATTCGTCCTGACTGCTCAGCAGTTGGCCTGAATCTCGGGGGCTACACCCAATGGGTGCGCTGGCGCGCCCCCACGGAAGATTGCAGACAATAGAAGAGTTTTGTCCGGCTTCCAGCAGCCGGCAGAAGAGAAAAAGGAAGAAAAAGGGTGCTGCAAGATGCCTCGCCGCCTGGCCGGTCGAGCCTAACCGGCCGAGACCCCCCTTCGAGCACCCGGAGGCTCGAAGGCTACACCCAGCGGGTGTGGTGGCGCACTCCGGGAGCGCCGAGCCGCGCCGGCTGTCTTCGGCAAACTCCGCCTCGGCTACACGAAAACAAATGTGAGCTCCTCACCTGCATATTTTTGCACCACGAAGCACGGATAACCCCGAGCGATGCTCGGGGGACTATCTCTGCATTTTATTACAGTCGCATCACTGTTCGCCCCGGTGCCAGCCAGAGTTGGCCCGGGGGCTGGCCGCTTGGCCCGAGATGTTAGTTCTCGCAGATGGCTTAGTAGGATGCGCGGTACCAAAGGCCTACTCTTAGTCACAGACCACAGAGTGGCTGTCCGGCTAGCAAGAGTGAATGATGGAGGCCACCCACGCGAAAAATGTTCGGGAAGAAAAACGGCTCGGGCGACCCGACCGTTTCCTTTATGAGTATCTGCTTGGTCGAAACAGCTCCCAGGGTATGAGTACTATACACTCCACTTTGCGGCCCACTCTAAGCCACAGACTGCAGAGCGGCTGTCCGGCAAGCGAGAGCACAAGCCAAAGAGCGGAGGAAACACGAAAAAGATTAAGGGGGCTCGGACAAATCCGAGTCGGCACCCTCCACACAAAACTTGCAATACTAAAAGCAAACATTTGATATATCTGCGTGGACTAACTTTGTCTTTTGCATGATCATTTCCGTGGGGAACCCCCCCTCCTCGCTCGCGGGCTCGGAGGCTGCACCCGGTGGGTGCGCTTGCGTGCCCCCGCCGTAAGCAAGCCACGCCGGCTACGGTCCGCAGCCGGCCGTCATCTACATCTTCTACATCAACTACCGCTAAATAACCTCTGCCCAACTTTGCCAAGTTGCCCGGAGGCTCGGGGGCTACTGTCGGAGTAATTGACTACGGGTACCCCGAAGACGGAAGACAATATTTCAAGACATCGGGGCTAGCAAAGCCCGTTAGTCCGATTGCTCAGGCCGCCCAGGCGGCCCCCTGTCCGACTGCCCGGGCCGACTCGCCACCCGGCTTGCTGCGTGGAGTCGGCCGCTGCATCGACCCGACACCAACGAGATGGATGTACCCGAGCACTGTTCATGTGTCACCCCATCCATCATGTATAGTGTCACTTGTCCCCTGGCACTATTTATAAAGTGACCCAGGGGACAAGCATGACACCCCACCATGCCCCCCTTGTTCCCATGCCACCACATAGCTTACTTCCTAAGCTAGCCCACACTATATAAGCTAGCTAGCCATCCATCCATCTATCCACTCACACACATGCTCACAGCTACAAGTCATGGGCATAGCCGGCCACTAGAGCATGCCACTTACATGCATATATGAAACCAGATGCCTGTGGCACTGCTTTCAGATACAGCTCCAGGAGCAACTCTGTACCAGATATACCACATATACTCAGACATGCAGGAGTAGGGGTATTATCTCTCCGGAGAGCCCCGAACCTAGGTAAACTACCGCGTGCTACTCGCATACTTGCTCCCAGGCCTACCAGCAGCAGTCTTGCCCTCACATGAAGCCACCATGTGGCATCTGTCATCTTGCCCCCCCCCTGAGAATACCACGACATTGACCACTACTAAAAGTCACTAGATGTGATTCTTTCTTTTTAAAGAGGGTGTTAGATATGATCATGTCATAGGCTAGAGCAAAGCTTAAGACATCTTATCCTTCTTGATTCCTGATGCCATAGCCAAAGCCCCCATGAACCCCTTCAAAACATGTGTTAGATGTACCGACGTGCCCATTGAGGTTACCTCCTATGAAGAGCTTCTCTCCAATGGTACACTCCTGATAGTGTCCTCCGGGCCTTCCCAGAACTACCTTTTGGTGTTCTCATTGTGTCCTACTTGCAGGGCATATACGATGATAACATTGAGAACTAAGTCCCCAACTACCAGCTTAACCAGGATAATCCGGTCCCCATGTCTCTTGATGTATACCACTTCATACTTGAGGCTCTTATTAATCAAGATGCCTGCTCCATTTCTGTTTGTGGCCGTCCCCATGTACCACAGCTTGAAGCGAGTATCCTCCACCTCCTTCGTCTTCTGTCCCCTCCATTTGGTTTCTTGGACACAAAGGATATCAACACCTCTCCTCACCATAGTATCAACTAATTTTGGAAGCTTACCTATTAGGGACCCTGTGTTCCAGCTACCTAAGCAGATCCTCCTAGGCTCAGCTAGCTTCCTTACCCTTCATACCCATCGAGTCAAATGCGAAGACCCTTGCTCATTTTCCACTACACCGGGGTGTCGGTGTAGCGCACCACTAAGGATGCGACGACCCAATCCTTACTCACTTGCCACAGTATCTAGATCAAGAGACGGTGCGCCACCGGGAGGTGACGGCCCGACCCTTGCCCATTTGACACCACACCCGGGTTCCGATGTGGTGCGGCGCTGAGAGGGTTATGCCCCAATGAAAATCTTTTGGGTTTCATCTCCATAAGAGTGGCTGCGTTTTGATATTGGCTCGCCAAGCCTATCACAACCCTCCTCCTTTACCCGGGCTTGGGATCGGCTATGTTGAGACAACATAGGTGGAGTTTTGTTTCTCCCCTGCATCAGAACACAAAATGTCTATACAAGTGAGTTCTACAAGCTCCAAATTATTTTTTATTATCAAGTCTTTCTAGTGATGCTACAACCTTAATTGGTTGGTCCCGACATCCATAAGAAAACTCTTTATCATGCCCTCACAGGTTGGACCCGGCAATGTCAGAGGACGTAGCTCCTTCTTGAAGGCCTTGTCATAAAAGAAACAGGGTGACTTGGATGTATATTTATTTTCTCATCTTTGTCATGGTTATGTCATTATTTTCTACATCATCTACTTTGCTTATAAGTAGATGTCTTGGTCTCATTGTGTTGTAGCTCTCTTAATAAATCTAGCATGTTCGTGCTCACATTGTGAGGGCATTATCTTCAATGTGGCAGAAGTGCTTAGTATTTATTTTCTTATTTATGCAACTTTTTTTCTTCATTCCATTAACTCCGTCATTGCAAAATACACATGTTTTATACATGGATACACCCCTAAAGGGTTTGCTGCTCTCTTGTAGCTTTTTTTACCATTTATGGTCGAAGTGATTTTCCATTTTTAGGGTAGACGAACTACTTGTGTTGATTAATCTAAAAATAACTATTGTTGTTGTTGTTGTTGTTGTTGTTGTTGCTGCTGCTATTGTTGGTGTTGCTTTTGTTGTTGCTGTTGTTGTTGTTGTTGCTGTTGTTGTTGTTGTTGTTGTTGTTGCTGCTGCTGTTGTTGTTGTTGCTGTTGCTGTTGCTGTTGTTGTTGTTGCTGCTGTTGTTGTTGTTGTTGTTGTTGTTGTTGTTGTTGTTGTTGCTGCTGCTTCTGCTGCTGTTGTTGCTATTGTTGTTGTTGTTGTTGTTGTTGTTGTTGTTGTTGTTGTTGTTGTTCTTGTTGTTGCTATTGTTGTTGCTGTTGTTGTTGTTGTTGCTGTTGCTGTTGCTGTTGCTGTTGCTGTTGCTGTTGTTGTTGCTGTTGTTGTTGTTGTTGTTGTTGTTCTAGATTACCTTGTTCTTCGACTGTTTCAACAGGCTATATGAGTGAGCGCTATAAATCTTCTAAATTATTTTTTATCAAGCCTTTATGTTGATTCTCTGGTCTTAATTGGTTGGACCTGACATCTAGAATGAAAATTATTGTCTTGACCTTCACAAATTATACCCGTTGAAGCAAAGGCATAGCTCCTTCTTCAAGTCATTTCCCCGAAGGAAAATGGAACCTAGTCATAGGTGTTTTTATTCGTACCTTTGTCATATTTCTGTCATTGTTGTCTATCTCGTATACTCTTCTCGTAAGTAGATATTTTGGTCATACTAACACTTAGCAGATCGTGATTACCTTAAACTTGTGACCCTGTAGGTTTGGTAAAACATAGACATGAACAAAACCCCTTTGAATCAATCACCGATAGCGTAACCGTGGACGTCCATATCGATCCCTATAATTACACGAATGCCATTCGAGTGAACCTTTGATTATCATGTGCTATTCCATTTGCCTCGCGATACTTTACAAAACCCGGGGTGAGAGATATCGGTATCCTCTTGAGTCATACACATGCTCACTATATTGGTCTCCTCGTTATTGGTTTTGTTCTTCTTTCTCGTTGACATATCCAGGCATCCCCGTGACATATTCACCTATCTCTAGCCAGACGATTATTGATGTCGTCATACCGAGACGACCCTAAGAATATCTCTACATCGTTGGAGGAGTAAATTTCACTGTCGAGCTTACTCGTCCCTTGTCAAACTTTTCGATGAACATGTAAGTTCTCATTATGATCACCGTGTTACAGATGATGTTTGAGCAACCCAAAGTTCATCGCACGATAGGAAATAACTATGATACTGTCATGGTCTAAGGAACTAAATCGCACGTTAACACTCCATGTTATAACAATTGACTTCTGATGATGTAATCTCAAAGTATAATAAACAAGTTTGGGTTGATTCAATATGATCGTTCTTCTAAGGTCATGCTCTCAACGTTGTTTTAGGACTATCGTTACAAGTATATCTCAAGATCGAGAAAACATGATCACAAACAACAGTTGAGCTAGTATTAGAGGCGAGACTAGGAATCATATTTTACCGTTTATCATTCCACATGTGCATATGATTTTTCCGTTGACTCGCATATTCTAGGATCATAGCAGTTATAACATAGAATATAAAGTCTTAATTATGAACATGAAAATATAATAATACAATATTATTACCTCTAGGACATATTTCCAACAGCTATCTCGTGGCGTGCTTTGCTAACCTCACGCGTCTGTGTGCCTATGTAATTCTGCTACAACTGTAATCAGCTTTTCCTGCATTACACTTTGAGAAATATATTCAGAAGGGGGAGGTCCCCCCTTGATTACTAAAAAGAATGTTAAGTTATTTTTTTCAGATTTTCAAGCAATTTTCTAAACCCATTGGAACACACAGGCTCTTTTGCTAGTTCAAGTAAGCAATACAAATTGATTCGTATATTTTCTTCATGATGCCAATATGATGCTGACGTTCAGTGGAGACGAAGCGAAATTGAACATTTCGTTTGATCTACCTGGGGTTCCGAGCGAACGTTTTAGTTCGCTACAGTATGACACTTGCGTGAAGACCTTCTGTTCGTAGGGAGCTCCTATTCAGCACGCTGCGAGCTAGGAGGAGCCGCAACGCGCACCCCTCGCTCCATAGCGCGCTCGTTTGGGCCAGCTCATTTGCCGAGCTCTCTATTTTTTCACTTTCTTTTCTATTTTTAGTTTTTTTCCTATTCTTAATCTGGGATAACAAAAGGATCCAATTTTTAAAAAAATGTGCATTCGGGAAACAATGTTCAAGAAATCATAAAATGTCCGCGGATTCAAAAAATGTTTGTGATTTTGCAAAAAGAAATCGCACAATAAGAAAATGTTCACGATTTTGGAAAATAAGTTCTGGAAATTAAAAATTGTTAATGGTTTTGAAAAAAAATGTTCGTGTATTAAATAATGTTATGAAATTGAACAAATGTTCGAAACTCAATTTTTTTCATGAATTTGTATAAATGTTTTGAAAGTTCAAGATTTTTTCATGAATTACAAAAAAGTTCATTGATTCAAAAATGTTTGCTGATAGAAATATCATGTATTCGAAAAACATGTATGCATTTCAAAAAAAATGTTCATCAAAACCAAAAAAATGTTCGTGAATTAGAAATATTGTTCCCCCAATTTCCAAAAAATGTAGGTTGATACGAAAAATGTTCACTGATTCAAAACAAACGATTCATCAAATTTGTCAAAAAAATTTGTTTGCGAATTTGTAAGAAATGTTCATCAATTCAAAAAATGTTCACACATTTGAAAATGTTCATAATTTTGAAAACAAATCACGAGTTCAAAAAAAAATTCATCATTTTAAGAAATTCTTCGCGATTGAGAAAATATGTTCAGCAATTTGTAAGATGGCCGCAAAAAATTAATATAAAAAATAAAGAAAAGTAGAAAAGAAATAAAAAGAAAAAGAAAAAAATGGAAGAAAAAAAATGTAAACGAAAAAAAGGAAAAACATGTAAATAAAAAAAGAAAATTAAATAAAAAATCATGAAAAACAAATAAAAAAAGAACCCAACCCGTTGGGGAAGGAATCCCGAAACGGCTCAGCCCAAAAAGGATCTGACACTGTAGGGGGCACAGGCCAGCTCACTATTTGGCGACCTACGCGCCAAATAGGAGTGGCCCAGTGCATGCACCCTCCCTTCCCAGGGCTTCACATACCCTTTTTATTGTGACAAAAAAGAAAACCCAGCTTTTCTATGACTAGTAAAGCTCAATATTTTGCCATGCAATGAAAAACATTGCATGGCCCCAAAAATAGATGAAATACATATAGAAAGAGAAAAATGGATTAATTTCATAAAATTGCCATGGCAGAAAACAAAAAAATGCCGATAGGACCCGCAAAAAATTGCCATCATCTTTGAAAGCAAAATATGCCACGGTTCAAGATTTTTTTCTAATGGTTCAAAAGGAAAAAGGCATGGCAATTTGCATATATAAATAGTGGCAAAAAATGTGCATAAAAAATTGAAGATATTTTTACTAGATAGATGAAGACACAAAAAATGTGGGTTACAAATTTCCAACTTGTAGAGCACAAGAAAGTGTACAATATATTGTTTAGGTAGTAACTGCCATGTTTCGTCAAGTAAATTTACCATGGTCCCACAGAAGCAAAAATTCACATGAAAGATGAAAGTATAATTTGCCATGAATGCTAAGTAAAAAATGCCATGGCATTAAAAGTAAATTTGCCAAGGTCCATAGATTTTAATTTGCCATGAAAAAAATATTGCCATTAGCGATTAAATTGACATCCATTTCAAAGTAAATTTGCCAGGGCAATATAGGTAATTTTGCCATGGCAAATAAAAAGTAAAATTTTCCATGGCAATAAAAGTAAAAGAATTTGCCATGGCGGTATAGGTAAATTTGACATAGCAAAAAAAAGGTAAACTTTGTCCATGCCAATAAAGTAAAAAATTGCCATGCTACAAATTGAAATTAGCCATTTAAAAGGTACAGTGTTATGATGATCAAATTTTCATACAATTATCGTGTGACTATCTAAAAAAGCAGATTTTGCTATGATGTACAAGACACACTTTTTGGGAAAAAATCCATGTGACCAATCCTCACAAATTTGTTTGCCATGATATGTTCAATGAACTAGAACTTGAAGGGCATATTACATAAAATGAACAAAACTTGCCATGGTAGATGCATACTAAATTTTTCCATTGTATTTTTATTATAATTTGTCATGCTTTCTATAAGAAAAATGTCATGAATGTAAAATAATTTTTCCGTGATACAAAATAAGAAATTGCCATGTTATTTGAATTAAACATGGTCCATATATTTAGTTTGCCATGGTCCATAAACTAAGTTTGCGGTATTAGATAAATAAAAACAATATACAAACGATTATTTAGTAAAATTGGCATTGGTCCCATGAAAGTAATATTGCAATGATAGGGAAAAGCAGTTTGCCATGGTCCAAGAATTAAATTTGCCATGAAATTCAAAATTAAAATGGCATGGTGCATGAAGTAAACATGCCATTATACATTTTACTTGCATGTGAGCAAAAAAGCATGAATCTTTGGATCGGGGCCATGCATGTCAAATTTTGCCACGGTAAAAGTAGTTAAATCCTCAACAAAATAAAACATGGCAAAATTGCAGTGGGGTGCATATGGATTTGCCATTAGTGCATACTAGAATTTGCCCATGACAACTACCTAATTTTGTCCATACAATGCTAAACCAAAAACTACAGATTAAAATTTACCATGGTAACTATGATCCAGTGCCTCTCTGCATGCTAATGCTTCAAGCGTCGTCGGGTCGGTGATTCCAGGAACCCTGATAGCCTAAGAGCCCAAGTAGTTGTCGTTATGATCCCTGCATACTGTGCTACAGGACCCCTCATTCGTTGCTCTTGAAACAGCTCCATTGACTCGAATCTTTGCCATACCCTCCGGAGGCCACACCCATCTTGGGCTGGTGCTATTACTTGGAATAGTGGCAGCTTGCTGCAACTTCTCTGGCTTACAGTCATCACGTTTTGGATGTATTTCATGATAAAATGATGATTTGCTAGAGGACTTTGGAATATATGCTCATGCAAGGCTTGCCGTCGGGAGTACCAAATAGCCCAGAGGGTGGTTAGTACATGTATGAATTCTGCAGTAGGAAGAACATCCATAAGCACAAAGACCCGTCGTTTAGCATCAGGCTCAGTGGTGTCACTGAGGACTTGAAACAACTCGGGATCTTGGAGAACCCATACACAACGAGCAATGTGGAAATGAAGGAGCGAATGCTGTCATGAGTCCTCCGCCCCGCATAATCTGTAACTGGTGGGAGTAGAAATATTCCGGTGATGTAGCAAATCGACAGTTGGGATGGATTTTTGGGCTAGCCTCCAATGGAATATTTTCAGTTTAGAGGGACATCTATTTTCCATAGCTTCGTCCATGACTTTTACCCCTTATTCAAGTCTGAAGAATCAGACCTGCCCTCCAACCATGCCTCTCGTCTCAATTTTTTGGAGACTAACATACGATACGCTGACCATACTGTAAACACTCCATTCTTTTCATGTGTCCAAGAACAGAAATCCTCTATGTGTTTGGTGCATAAAGTATTGAGAAAATCACTTCAGCATCCGTGGGCAAAAAGATCTCCTGAATTGCCACATGGTTCCAGCTTGTGTTAGCTAAAATTAGCTCTTGAACAACCTACGGTGAGTTTGGAACTCTACACAAGACCGGCCGCATGTTGTGAGGATGTGGTAGCCAATTATGCCGCCAGATGTTGGTTGTCAGACCATCACCAATGCGTCAAATTAATCTTTACACTAAAGTATCATGACCATCTATGATCGACCTCCAGACTTGGAAAGGACATGAACCCAGTTCAGCATGCAAATTTCAGATGCAGGAAAATACTTAGCTTTGAGAATCCGAGCACTTAGAGAGTTTGGCTCCATAAGGATTCACCATGCTTGTCTGGCTAAAAGTGAGACATTGAACAACTCAATATCCCTAAAGCCAAGTCCACCACATTGCTTTGGTCTAGTCATCATACCCCATGAAACCCAACTTGGTTTTCTTTTGCCCTCTTTAGTCCCCCACCAAAATTTCCGTATCAACGAATTCAGATGCTCGCATAGGCTACAAGGTAGTTTAAAGCATGACATAGAATACACAAGGATAACCTGAGCCACAGACTTAATCACTTTTCCTCCAACTGACAAGATCTTTTCCATCCACCCTTTCACTTTGTTCCAGACTTGATCTTTGAGGAACTTGAAATCACCACTTTTACTATTTCCCACATCAGAAGGCATTCCTAGGTATCTCTTAGATAAAGATTCATTTTTAGTATTGAGAGTATTCTTTTACATATGTCCTGAGGTTGTTTGGAGATCCCTTGGTAGAGAAGACTGGTAATTGGTTAATTCTTCGTCCAGAAGCATCGCAATAAGATTCTAATAGGGAGGACAACTCATTAGCTCCATCAACACTAGCTTTCACAAATAACATGCTATCATTCTCAAAGAGCAAGGGGCTTACTGGCGGGGCTGTCGGAGCAACTTGAATACCACTGAGGTGCGACGATTCATTTGTTATTTTTAGGAGGCACGAAAGGCCCTCCGCCAAAAGCAAAAATAGATATGAAAATAGGGTCCCCCTATCGAATCCCTCGAGATGGTGCAAATTCTTCAAGCTTACTGCCATTAAAAAGGACAAAAAATTTGACTGGGCTTACCATTTGCATAATTAAGGCTACATAGGCGGGTGCAAACCCCATCTTGAGCATAATAGCTTCCAGATACTCCCATTCAACTCTGTCATAAGCTTTCATCATATCCAATTTCACGGCGTAAAATCTATTTTTTTTATGTTTTGTTCCTCTTCATGAAGTGTACGCATTCATAAGCAGAGATTATGTTATCAATGATCAGCCTGCCTGGGACAAAGGCATGCTGCTCTTCTGAAATGATTTCAGGCAAGATTTTTTTAATCTATTAGATAGAACCTTCGGAGCAATCTTGTAAAACAAGTTACAAAGACTTATAGGCCCGAATTGAGTCAACTAAGTTGAATCTTTTACCTTTGGGGTGAGGACAAGAATTGGCTCATTAATTACCTCAACGCTTTCGTCTTGTCGATTAATGCGCAAAACCAACATGAGTGACTTCGTTACCGCACAACTCCCGGTGCCGTTGGAAGAAGTGGGCAGGCTAGCAATCGGGGCCGGGGCTTTCGTTGGGTACATTTGGAAGAGGGTCGTCTTAATCTCCTCGGCGGTATATGGTGTTGTCATTTCTCAATTTCATGTTCATTTCAGGCGTCGCCGTCGCCGGTACTGTGTTCAATACATTGGACATCCCCGACATCCCCTGGGCTGCAAATAGGTTCTTGTAGAACCAAGTTTTCAAACTAGCCATCTCATTCTGATCTTGTGTTGTAGAGCCATCAAGGCATCGACACGCTGCAAACTCTTATTCTTGTATGGCTTGGACTCGGTATCTACGGGATCGCGAGGTTTTCGTATTCGTGTATGGCTTGGACTCCACAGGCAAATCCAGATTCCATCCTATATATGTTGGCACGGATTCATCATCAACAGCAACAACACGTTAGCGGGAGGGACGCCACCGCCGGCCGTATTGCATGGCATCGTCGTCATTGTCGCCGCCCAGGCCCAAGGGCTCACAGGCCATGGCGCCCGCGCCAGCAGCAGCACGTCCACCAAACTGGTCTGTGCTGCCAATCGACATCATGCACAGAGTCGTCGGTCGCCTCCCTACGGGCAACGACCGTCTGCCGCCAGTGGCGCGCCGCTGTGCAGCGGCGGCGACTACGGCATGGCAACGGGCCGGTGGCGTATGTCGCCCTCGTGAACGGGAACATGTTCAGCTTCCCGGACGCCAAGCCCGCACGCGCACGGCCAGCCGCCGGCTGCGCGCATTACTGCGGCGCGTGCGACGACCGGCTTCTGTTCGCCGACAAAGACTACTTCTGCTACCGCCTGACGAGCCCTTTCACCGAGAGAACGACGGCTCTCCCCAGCCTGGCCTACATCCCCGACGAGACGATGGGTCCGGATATATCCGTGCGTAAGCTGGTGGTGTGCCCGGACGGCCTGATCGCCGCGATCATCGGCCGCGAGCACTTCGCCAAGGTCGCGCTCTGCACGCTCGAGTGCTTCTCCTGGTTTCTCAGCACGGACGACGAGTGGCGGTGGTACGAGGACATGGTCTACTACGAGGGGAGGCTCTACGCCATCACCAACAGCGGGCAGCTCCTCGCGTTCGACGTCAGCTACGAGAAGACGGGCGAACCCAAGATCTGCGGCGTCGAGACCGTCATCGGCGGTCGTGGCCACATCGGCGTGGGGGGATGCGGTACCTCGTCAAGTCACGCAGCGGCGGGGTGCTCATGGTCCGCAGGATCATGCAGTACGGCAAGTCGACGTGCGCGTTCCAGGTGTACAAGGCGGATCTCTGGCCGTCGGGGTCACAATGGGAGCGGGTGATCGCCCTGGGCGGCGACGAGGCGCTCTTCGTCAGCCGGCTGAGCTCCCGGGCCGTGCAGGCGGACCGGGAAGGACTGGAGGGGTATCGGATCTTCTTCCTCGATGATACGGTCGGCATGTCGTTCCGATCGCCGGAGCCCATGGGTCAGCCTTTGTACCACGCAGGCATCTACGACATGATGACCGGAAATGTCACCCAGCTCCTGCCCCAGATGTGGAGGAAGGACCACGGCGGTACAGTGCCGCCCACATGGCTCTTCCCCGAGGACCCCGACGAGGACGACGGATCGACGAGTGAGCGCACCTGATGACTTCTTTGCTGATGTTCGATGTTGCGGCCTGGGTTGATGCTCACTCATTTTTTTTCTATTCGGTTGTTTTGGCGTTCTTGAAATAACTGAAGAAAAATCTGCAAGCAGCGGCGGGCTGCTGGTTCTGGGCCAAGAGACGTGACGTGACGCGTCGTAGGTGGAGGGCTAGTCGTTGCGGAGCACGGGAGGTCTGACACATCGCTCAGAAATGCCCTTCCATAAAGGTAAATGCATTTGTTTGTTGCGGTAGAGTATAAACGCGCGTGTTTAAGTGTGCACGAGCAGGATGGAGCAGCTAGCCTACCTAGCAATAGCAAGGCACCACGTCCTGCGAGCGGCTTGTCACTTAGAGCATCTCCACCCGCGCCCCCAACAGACCCCCCCAGGCCACTTTTTCAGCGCCGGCACCGAAAAAACGGCCCAGTCACGCCCTCAGGACGCCGAAAATCACCGGTTCAGACATTTTTTCCGCCCGGTGGTCACAGGCCGAACCCGGCGCGCTGGGGAGCAGTTGGGGGCTCCGGCGCTAGGGAAAAGCACGCCTGGCCCACACCGACAGGGGAAAAGTCAAGGTTTTCTTCCCCCGACTCGCCTCGCACCCCCTGCGCCCTCGGCCACCACTAGCTATATCCCGGCGACGGCCGTTGCCCTACTCCGCTAGATAGCCATTCCCCGCCGGAAAATAGCAGCGCTTCGCCGCGGCAGCCCCTCCCACAGCAGTTGGGCATTTCCGGCCGCCGTTTCCGGCTGCGGAGGCGCGGTTTAGCGGCGGGTACACGCCCACCGAGCGCAAGGTGTTCGGCGTTTTGCCTGTCTCGGCGATGGACTCGGATGACGAGGAAGAGCTCGCCACGCTGCTGGAGGAGGAAGCCGCGGCCGACATCCAGGAAGAAGAGCATGCATGGTGCTCGCCGCCCTCGCCCAGCTGCTGGCGAGTCATGAAAAGCCGCGGCGAGGTGGCTCGGCGCCGGGGTGGTTGAAAGCAAAGAACCGGCTTCGTCTTGAAGGCTACTACATGCTCTGCTCCGACTACTTCACCGATGCTCCACTTCACGGCGAGAAAACATTTCGGCGCCGTTATCGGATGAGCCGAAAGCTCTTCCTCAGGATTGTGAATTCCATCCGAGAGTTCGACAACTACTTCAAGTGCAAGATGGATTGCACTGGCGCTCTTGGATTCACCTCCATCCAGAAGTGCACGACAGCGATGAGGATGCTTGCATATGGAGCTCCTAGTGATTCACTCGACGACTATGGACGCATGGCCGAGTCCACCAGCATAGAGTGTTTCTATAAGTTCTGTCGGGTAGTGGTGGCAGTGTTTGGGCCACAATACTTGAGAACACCCAATGCGGAAGACACTGCTCGGGTCCTAGCCCAGAATGCAGCAAGAGGATTTCTTGGGATGCTTGGAAGCATCGACTGCATGCATTGGAAATGGAAGAATTGCCCATTTGGTTGGCAGGAGATGTACAAAGGCGCCAAAGGCGGTTGCAGTGTGGTGCTTGAGGCGGTAGCCACACAGGACCTCTGGATTTGGCACTCCTTCTTTGGTATGCCAGGAACTCACAATGACATCAACGTGCTGCAGTGCTCTCCTGTTTTTGCTAAGCTCGTTGAGGGCCATTCTTCACCGGTGAACTTCGAGATCAATGGGCACCAATACAACAAGGGGTACTACCTAGCAGATGGCATTTATCCGAGATGGTCGACATTTGTGAAGACGATCTCAAACCCTGTGGCAGGAGGCAAGAACGCCAGGTTTGAGAAAGTTCAGGAGGCTTGCAGGAAGGATGTCGAGCGGGCATTTGGTGTGCTCCAATCTCGATTCGCTGTTGTTCGGTACCCCGCTCGGACCTGGTCCAAAGATCAAATGTGGGAGATTATGACTTGCTGTGTCATTTTGCACAACATGATCATCGAGAGCGAACAAGAAGACCCAGTGTTTGACACTGAACCATACTACAGGCAGGGTCCTCTAACCGAAGTTGATCACCATCTACCGGCAACTTGGACTGCCTATCTCAGTATGCGTCAGGAGATCCGAGACCCACAGGTGCATCATCAACTGCAGAAAGATCTGATTGAGCACCTATGGAGGCTCAAGGGGGACGCCGTGTGATGAAATACGAGTTTTTATTTGTTAAACTATATAATTTGTATTGAACTATTTGTTGTTGTACTATTTTGTTGAAGTACCTTGATTTTTCTGTCATGAAATATGTGATAAGAAATAATTGTGTTGATAATTGAACACCGAGACACGGCGAAATCACGCCAAATATGGGCCTATTCTCGCCCATATGGGCCCTTTATTCACCGAAATTGGGCTGCAAAGTGGGTCAATTTCGACGCCTGGGGGCAAGCTGGGGGCGACGACTGGGCGCAAAATCGCCCCCAGCGCCGATTGTATCGCCGGCTCGTCCCCAGAAGGCGATTTTTATGCGTCCTGGGGGGGGGGGGCAACGGCTGGAGATGCCCTTAGTTAGTCAAACGGTGTCGTCCCGTGAATCTGCTGCGATGAGCGTCTCGTCACAACATTAGATTTCCGTCGTGTCATTTCCGCTTCCAAACCACGCGCACGTTTCCTCCAAAAATGAGTCGAACGGAATCGCCCGTGACACGCACTCATCCATCATCCTTTTTTTTCTTTTTTTCTTGATGACTTGAGTCTTGACTCCAACTCCCCGCCGACAGAAAGAAAGACAAAAAGAAAGAAAAAGATGACTGGGTTTGCATGTTCCGTAATTTGTCGTTACCCCTGCCGGCATGCATGCATGCAGCACAAGTTCGTTTCTTTTTCTTTTCTTCTCCTTGAAAATCCAAATCCAAATCAAAATCCAAATCTCTCGCTCGCTCGCTCGCTGATGAATTGTTACATTCACCCATGCATGCATGATTCAAACCGTATGTTAGGATTTTCGATCCACCATGTATTTTTTTCACGTGCATGGCGCGACCATTTGTGATCGAAAACTCAAGGAATTGACCGGCCTTTGTCGAATAGCCACATGTGATAATCTCTCTCACCACATGCATGTCTCTTTCACCATGATGATGGCATTGACTATCTAAGGCATGATCATCTAATCATGCTTAACTTTTTAGTAACAGGTGACAATTAAGCTTGACCATGACCCCATTTGTCCCTAGATAAGGGAGATCCGCCCATGATTCCCTTGTTCTTTTTGTTCTATTCGTCTTGTAAATTCATTTTTGTTGCATGAAAATTACATAAGAAGGCCTCGCGAATAATCCAGTACTTCACGGGCCAGCTTACAAGAATAATTACCTTGTCCAATCTCTTTTCGTCTAGATGCCCAATCCTTGGCCCCGGTGCACACAGTCTCTCGGATGAAGGGTGTAGACCTAACCCTTGGTGCATGTCATTGCCACTAACCCTAATTCATAGTTGTAGGTGCTACCGACGAGGTGGCGAGCTTGGGGCTTCCAAATGCAGTGCATGGTGGTGTGAGGCTACACCGACCATGACGAGTAGCAAACGAAGCTTTAGGACAATGGCGTCGGGAGGTCCACCAAAGTCGTAGGACGCCAGGTAGCCATGTGCCTAAGGAGGGTTGGCGCAAGGAAGTCCGCAAGACCCGTAGAAAAAGACCGAGCCTCACGAAGCTCGCTGAGCACGAGTCAACTCGGGAGTGTGCCAGGATGTCCCTGTGGGCAAGCTCGGCGTTGTTTGGGCATTGTCGAGTCAAGGTCCAGTTAGATGAAAGGACACAGCTAAAATTTTGATGTGTGGATGAAAATAAACACTACTCCTAAATGGCAACCCCTTGGTCACATGGCGAAAAAGAATTCCCTTTTTTTTACAAAGAAAAGGCATATGCCCAACTTTATAAATGAAGCCACGCGGCAGGGTACCGAAACAACACCAACAAAATCCACCATCACAGCACATACGAGAGTACGAGGCCAACAACCACGAAAAGGAATTCTAAAGGCTGCAATTACCAAAAAAAATTCATTTTCACATTTTTTTAGTTTCATGTATGTATTTATAGTAGACTTGTTTTCTAGATTTATTTCCATCAAATCTATAAATACTCCATCAAGAAATTTAGATCGGAGTGGTTGAAATTTTGATAGGTCTTACTGGGCGTGATCCGCATGAAGTGAGGTCTCTGCCGTCGGATCTGGAAATAATGGGCGGCTGAGATCGGCTCCATGGGGCAATCCATGGGAGGGTCTGATTGACCAATGAGAAGAAGGCAGATCAAATTATTGCTCCCGTCCAAACCGACGCTCCTTCCGAAATTTGTTGACTCCCGCTCGTAACCTTCAAACACACAGCGTGACTCTGAATTCACATCCAAAACCATCCCGCCCTTGGCACTTTCACGCCAAGATATTTCACTTGCGTCCCGCGCGGCTCTTCAAGTTAGTACTAGATTTTATTCAAGGACTGTGATATTTGGCACATGTGTGCCATATAAGCAAAACTGCCACACCTCTACTTTCTTCACTTTAAATACATGCATACATTAGCATTCTTTCTCCTTTCACGTGAATTTCTCCTTCTAATTATATGCATACACTAGAGGACAAAAAAGCTGATGTCATTCTAGATTCTCTTTATTCCAAACATTTAAAATATTTTGTAGCTCAAATCATTGGTCCGATGTAAAAACCTTTTTTACATAAAAGATTCATCGCGATGAGATCTTCGAAACTAGATCCCATGTTGGCATGTTCCGATGACTTTTTTTAGCCAAAATTTATCACGCCTAGGCTACATAAGTTACCATGCCCGTTATATGCAAGTTACCCTGCTATTTCCACATAAGTTATCGAAGGCATAAAAAAGGTTCGCCGACCCTGCAGTTCATATATTACCATGCTTTATTTATATAAGTTACCGGGCATGCGGTCCTTATATTACCATATTGTTTTTATGTCTGTGGTTCGTATATTACGATGATGTTTTCATATAAGTTACCGCGAGGAGGGGGGTATGTTTCTAATGTTTTTTCCGCTTGATTAAGGTTACCATGGTGTTTGTACGTAGGTATGTGATGCGTATGTAACCATGCTATTTACACAAAATTTATGGGGGTATGTTTTCAACAATTTCCCAACCGAGTCAAATATTACCATGGTATTTGTACGTAAATTATCAGGTATGCGATGGGTATATTACCATGCTACTTACACAGAAGTTACCGGGGGTATCTCTTCAACAATTTTTTCTCCAGATCAAATTTACCGCGGTGTTTGGACCTAAATTATCAAGGTTGTGGTGCGTAATTTATATGATATTTACATACAAAAAGTTACCATGTGTATTTTTCGACCACTTTTTACTATTCTTTCCCAAATCAAGACTATTACCATGCTATTTACACATGAGTTCCCGAGATATATTTTCAACAATTAATCCACTTCAATCAAACTTATCATGATATTTGTACGTAAGTTATCGGGTTTTGCAGTTCATATATAACCGTGCTATTTTCACTTAAGTTATCGCGGGTATGTTTTTTGACAACTTTTTTTCCCTTTAGTCAAAGTTATCGTGGTGTTTGTACGTAAGTTATCGGATATACGATTCGTATATTACCGTTCTATTTTCTCGTAAGTTATCGAGGTATATTTTTCAACAATTTTTCCTTCTTTGGACAAAGTTACCATTGTGTTTGCACCCAAGTTATCAAGTCGGTGTTTCCTGTTTTACCAAGCTATTCACACAGAAGTTACCAGGAGTATATTTGTCAATAAAATTTGTCCCTTGGTCATGTTATTGCGATGTTTGTATGTAAATTATCATGTACACGGTTCACATATTATGATGTTCTTTTCACGTAAAGTTGTTGGGGTATATTTTTTAACAACTCCCCTCCTTGTTTAATTTTATCGCGGTGTTTCTACTTAAGTTATCATGTCTACGGAATGTATATTACCATAGTATTTACAAAAAAAGTTACCGCGGTTATGTTTCTCAACAACTTCTTTGCCGGACCAAAAGTTACCATGGTGTTTGTATGTAAATTATCAGTTATGTGGTACTTATAATACCGTGTTATTTATACAAAAATTACCGGGGTATGTTTTCAGTAACTCCCTCCGCCCTCCTTGTTAATGTTACCATGATGTTTGTATGTAAGTTATAAAGTCCGCAAAGCGCAAATTATTATGTTATTTACACATAAGTTAGTGACGTTATCTTTTTCAATAAAGAAATTTCCGGGCCAAAAATACCGTGGGATTTCTGTTTAAGTTATCGAATCTGCGGTACATATATTACCATGCTATTTACACATAAAAAAGTTCTCAATTAAGAAACATACACAAAATGTTATCACGGTGTTTCTACGTAAGTTATCAAATCTTAATCAACTCATATAATATCTATTCCTGTACATGGTTACAGCTTACAAAATATACAGAAAATGCAGAATGAGTACAGTAATTGTTCATGTAAATGAAGAACAGCTTGTGGAGCAGCTAATTTTCAACAGTCAACTAGCCAAGTATTTGGGAACTTCAATTGTGATTGAATTGCAAATGACATCAAAGTAAACAGCAGACGCAAGCTGTGCACCAACTGCATTAGGCTAATGAGATTTACAGAAGGTAAATTTTGAGTGTGTGCAATCACAAATCATCTGCCATTAAATGGACAACTACTAGACCATCCTCGTGTTATCATGCAATTAGCATCCTAGAGTTACTATTCAGTACCATATCAGTATCACCACATGTTAAGATGATGTGATATATGCAATTGCCATGTTAAGTGGAGGAGCACTGCAAATAGGAGTAGCAGAAAACAAGGCCGAGGTGGTACGGGGAGCTGCCCACCTTGGGGACCCTCTCGAAGGCGGAGACGACGGCCTGCCAGTCCTCGGGCCGTGACTCCACCACCCTGCGGAACTCGCGGCAAGCCTCGTCCCTGCCATGGTGCCACGGCGACGGCGCCTCCTTCCCTTGGCCGTGGTCCACCCAGCGCGCCCGATCCTCCGCCCTGGCCCGCCCCTTCCTCCCGTCGTCGAGCCACACCATGAGCGACCTGCCCCGGAAGTCCACCCCGTCGACCTCCGCCCCGCGCTCCGCCGCGGCTCCGTGCCCAGGCCCTTGGCGTCCGCGTAGTAGAGGAAGCAGAAGCCGTCGTTGCGCTCGGGGTCGTCGTGGGCGCACACGAGCTCCACCTTGTCAAGCGGCCCGAACTGGCGGAAGAAGTCGGCCACCTCCGCCTTCCGAGCCCGCGGCGGCAAGTTCCCGACGAACACCTTCCCCTTCTACTGAAAACCCTCGTCTGCATCCGCGTCCTCCTCTTCCTCCGGCTCCGGCTCCACTGGCGGAGGCGGGGGAGGAGGGTGGTGTTGTCGCGTTCGGGGTGGAGGAGGAGGGGGTGGGGGCGGGGAGAGCTTGCTGGAGAGCCATAGCTTGGAGAAGAGCGAGTTGGGGAGAGGGGGAGGAGTCAGTGGGGGCGGTGGGGGAGGGGAGGGTTTCGGGGGCAGTGGCGGGGGCTGGGAGGGGCGGCGGAAGGAGGCGGCGACGGAGGAGGAGAGGGACTTGAGGAAGAAGGGCTTGGCAGGGAGGAGGTGGGGCGCCGGGGAGGCGGCGGCGGGGGTGGTGGGCAGCGAGAGGAACTGCATCGGCATTGCAACTACGGGGGAGAGTTCGAATGGCCCGGGAAGAACGACAATGCCAACACAATCGCGACCGAGGATAAGGCGAGGGCCGAGGAGGAAGAAGATTGGGGGAGAGTTATCAAAGGGATACCGAGTGGTGTGGCAGTTTTGCAATCGGGCACAGGGTTGCCAAATACATATTTCGTTTATTCAAACCACCATAAAACTGAGAACACACACACCAAAAGTACCCACGGACCCAACCCAATCCAAACGAGTGAGGTTTTCCTCCTCTCCCACTCAACTCAGACGCCGCCTCCCCCAATCCCATCCCCAACAGCGGCGATCTTGTCTCCCCCAGCCCCGGCGTCTGCCCTCTACCAATCGCCGGTGCCCCTACACCCTCCTTCTCAACTCGAGCCGCTCAGACCGCGGCAACCACGCACCGGCACAGAAGGATCCCTCCTCCCACGGCCACCGTGCCCTCGTCCTCCACCCCCAAGCCTCTTTGCGTCCAACCTCACCGCGCCGCCGCCTCCCTCCCTCCCTCCACCGCACCGAAGCCCTAGTCTTCCATCCATGGATGGGGCGACAGAGAGGCGGAAGCACCTCTCCCGGTGACGACGGCGCCGGATCCGCACCCACCTACGGCGGCTGCTGCACGAGCAGCACGATGGATGCCATCAGTAAACTCAAGCTGCCCGCATGGGGTGAATCCCGTCCACCCCCTTCTTTTGCCTGGGCGTGGCACATGGGGGAGCTCGCGGCCATCAACGACGGCGAGCTAGGAGGCTCCCGCAGCACCTTTGACCACAATCCCGACGTGCTGCAGGACCTAGACAGCCAAGGGTACACCCTCCTTCCTTCCCCATCCTGCAAGTACACAGTTTGCATTAATGTCAATGTCAGCTAGTCCCTCTGATGTGCACACTCGCGCTGCAGGTCCTGAGTGTTTGCTACTCTGGCATCAATAGACAATAATTTTTTTCTCTTGCAAATTGTGCCAGATTATCTCGTGAACAAATGCTCCTTTTATTTCTGAAGGAGAGAAAGTGTGGACATCCTGCGTAGACGTACTCTTAAGCGAAGCTATGCATGTGAATGTAATAAAAACTTCCAATTTACTCTTATGCTCGTATGAACTACCCCTTTTTATCCATCTTCTCCCTTCTGATTTGCTTAACAAATAAGGCTAATTTAGTTGACTTCTCAGTATTTGCACTGTTGGGAGGTTGGCTGCAGGCAGTTCCTTTATTTTAGCCGTGTAGGCAATTCCTGTTTATATGGCACATGGGTGGTCGTATACACAAAAACATGGTACAAATTTTCACATATGTATAAGTATTACTCCCTCCAATCCAAAATAAGTGTTGTGGTTTTAGTTCAATTGAACTAAAACCACGACGCTTATTTTGGATGGGAGGGAGTATTGGTTTTCTGACTGGTCCTAGCAGGGGGTTAGGTCCTGCAAAAATGTGTCTGCAGTCACATGCAGAGACTCTGTTCGGCAAGGTTGGGCAGTGTATGTTGGTCCTACAAAAATGTGGTCCTACCTTGATCTTCTGCAAGGTCGTGTATGTTGCCCAGCGTTGTATTCATGGTCAGTTGTGTTGTGCTTGCTTGTTGGCTGGGAAAGAACAGGAGAAATATAAGCTATGTCTGGTCCCTGCAACTCAGCTAGAATGGACCAACTCCTCTTGCTAACTTGGGCAAGCAGACGAGTGAATGATGAATGGGATTGCCCATACAGATATACACACCTCCTGCCAGAGTGATAAGCCAAGTACGGTAGCTAGCATCAGGTAGCGGCCCCGGCGTGCAGACATATGGCGAGACATTGTCCATGTTGGGTCATCGCCATTACCGCCCTACCTTAAATTGTGGCTGTCCTCTGCCATTGGCTGTAGTTGTGTTGTAATCACTATGCTAATGTGCGATGAAATTTTGATATCTCTTTCAGCACCTATTTAAATTTGTATAATTACTATTTTTTCGCTCCATAAATGTTTTTTTGCTAGTTATTACTCATTTTTTTTGTGTTAGAGGTCCTGCCTGATCTTGGTTACCAATGAGTAATGGACATGCCCAACATGATGATTTGTTACATCTAAGCACCATCACATGTATAACGCCCCTCTTGGATTTGTTTTATTACCTCTTATGTGTTATCTAGTATGAAATGGAATTCAATTGCGTATTTTGCCTGCTTGTACTTGAAACTTGTCATGCGCACTATGTATGCGTACCTATGTCCTCAACATACATCACCTTATTCAATTGAATAATATAGTCATGATCTATGATCTGTGTTACTGACTTACTGTTCAGTTTTGATGAATTGAAAAGGTCGCATGCACTTCATATGTTCTGGTTCGTATCACAACAAATTGTTTTACAGGTGCCTCTGCGGCCAGCCATCGGGACGACGTCGACAGCCAAAGGAAGGGTTCTTGAGGTGCTCCTTCTCCACCGGCAGAGAGGTACCCCCTTCTTGGGTGGTACTCGGGTGCCTGCTCTGACCCTACCATGGAAGGTCCCCTCCCCCTCTCCCATCTCTCTATTTGGTCCTGGTCTGGTTTCAGTTTTTATTAATTTGACATAAGATCAACTTCGATATAAAAAACTGCCATGCTAGTTTAGCCGGTTTCTTTCTATGTAGTAGGATCTTAACTTTTGGTGTCTCAAAACTGAAAATGTTTTGTCATAACATAACTTGAGGAGCCGTTTTTTATAGTAATCGTAGTTTAGCCATCTCTTACTATGTGGATGCTTGATGCTATTCTTGTTCCTGCTCACACTGCACACTGGTTTTATCAACTGTATGCGGATTGCACTTTCTTCTTCCTATGAGTATATTGATAAAGATGCTCTCCTGATTGTTGTTTGTTGGGAGTACAAACAATAATCTCTTCTCCCCTCATATTAACAGGTCAAAGCTGGAAGTTAAAAACTGAATAAGTACTGGTTCAGAACTAGTTTCCAGTTTGGTAATTTATAGTCAATTCCACTTTAGCTGCTCGCTAACTATGTAGATCTTATTTGTTGGTTGCACAACTGAATATAATTTTCCACATGATAGCTTTTGAGCAGCTTTTTACCATGTGGATGATTGATATCTTCCATGTTTCTGCTTGCATTGCACTCTGTTATATTATGATCTGATAAAAGGATCAATTAAGCGCATTTCCTGTTGTTGTGGGTTTCTTCTTTTCTTCTTGGATTTCAGCTCAAGATTAACTTGTTATTTCTCTTGCCCTTGTGCGGTAGGATTCGTTTGGTACAACACCATGACCGATGCAGACAACAAGGCCTTCAATGAGCCAGGTACCTTGGTGCTACTGCTTTCGTGCGATGGCAGCAGGGGTTGTTGTTCGGCATCGGCTGCAAAAACAGCCATTGTGAGCTCCTCTCCTTGCTTCCAGCAATTCTCTTCTGACGTAGGTGGCCTGTGTTCATCTCTAGCCCATGTGTGTGTGTTGTGCTCGTTTGAGCAGGAAATTACCAAGTGTATGTGTGCTGAAAATGTGTTCTGCACATTAAGCAAACCATGTTGACGTGTCACAGTTCAGGGGTTTAGTTCTAATATGAGCGTGAGCTAATTTCTTATCTCTGCTAAGGAATTCTTCTATATGCTAGCGTTCATAATTGAATCTCAAGTACATTTCATCTTGCATTGCCATCTTACCGCATGCATCATTGTCTTTCTCTGTTTTTTATTTGAAACATTGCAATTAACCCCATTGAACAAGCTCCAAATTGAGCTTAGTGGAGCAGGAGCTTGCACCTGTCTTGGCTATTAAGCATATAACTGAGCAAACATGCAGTCCCCTTTCCTCCTATGTTAGAAGTTGATTTCATACATGTCTAGTGCACTCTTTATCTTGCATCGACATCTTAAGTCTTGGCATTGAACATCCTTGTTCTTGTGTTGTCGGTTGCAGGCCTCACTTGGTCTGGTTCAGGGGAGGGTGATGCCCATGGTGTGGCCGCATTGCAAGATGGGCCGCATCAACAATAGGGTGCCCTAAGGAAGAGTCATATGGTCATTTTGGTGACTGAGGATGCTGGACAAGATCTCATCACCCAAAGCATGAATTTGTGGACCTTGGCATATATTCCGTGGTTCAGGCAAGTCTTTGGTCTCTCTCTCTCTCCCTCTCCCTCTCCCTCTCCCCCCCTCTCTCCCCTCCCCCTCTCTCTCCCCATCCCCCTCCCCCCCTCTCTCTCCCTCTCTCTCCCTCTCTCTCTCTGAGATGGCGCTGGCCATTGACCCGATGATTTATTGTTTGGATCTATGATGGCTTGTGTGATTCTTACTGAGGTCATGTTTATGAAATTGGTCTCCTATAATTCTGTGTTGGGCCCTGTTTTGCAGTACATGCCATAGGGTTTGGTAATGGTCCTCTGTTTTGCTCCTTACTGCAGCTAGTGGATGTTCTTCTTTGGCGGCTATGGTTTTGGTTTTGATAGATAGAATCCTCACTTATGTTCTTATTTTGACTTGTTAATAATGGCTATCAAATCATATAGAACAAAATGGTTTTGATTGATGTAGTGTTGCTGTGTATGTATTGATAGAACAGGTGCTATCCTTGTTTACTTTGGAGGAGCCACAATGTGTTCGCAATTTTTATTATAAATTGTGGATACTTCCTAATGAAGAGTGAATATCATGGCTCTGAAACCACCTTTTTTATCTGTCTAGTCTAGATTAAGTGCCACTTGTGTGTACTTGTAGACTTCAGGGGCTCATGTGTTCTTTGCTCTATCGGATGGAATGTTTCCCTTGTAACTGTAGTCTGGTATGCAGAATAGAACCAACCAAACTGGTGGACGTTCAACAGATATATTATCTGTTTGTCAATCTCTAATTTTTTTGTGTGAATGAACAGCGACCGATCTGTTTTTCTCGCTTTGGATGTGGCTACATTGCGTTATATTAATTGGTACTTTTGATTGTTACACATGTTCTTAATCATGAGGGCTAGGGTCCCTGGTAGCTTACCTGCCTTTGTGGTTTTATTCTACATGCATATGTCTTTGTTTGCTGGAATGATGCCCTTATATGCCCAATCAAGTATGCAAGTTTCTCTTCTTCATGAACGATGACTTGCGCACTATCTCCTAGTACTGCTCAAGTTTCCTGACATGGCCAATTTAATTTGATTCTAGTTGAGTATTTACACTTCCTTAACTGAAAGTAAACTTTTTTTGTAGGGGCTCGCTGACCACAAGGACCAACTTGGAGCTCCTCTCTGCCCTTGCAGGTCGGTAATGGTCTCATGAGTTTTCTGAAGGATCTACGGCCTGTTTGATCTGACATACATTTCTCACTCATGCCTAAACTTGCTCATTTGGAATTTCTTTAAACTAGGCATCACGAAAACAAGGCCGCTGAGGCGAAGCATGGGTTTTGGCACTACCTGTGTGTTCCCATTCGAGAATGGTGGGTTGTTGTTTTGTAAAATCTTATTTTCTATTATCGTTTACAGGAGCACATACAAATGTCTGGGTTGCTCTTTTCTCATGATGTTCAAGGGTTAGAGATGTACCAGAGTATTCAATATTCCTCTTGGGTTCTTATAATTGTCCGACATATGTTCGTTGTTGTTGCATACCCATTTTGCATTAATTATTGAGGAAAATGTTGATTTGATACGGGACCAGAAATTATTCACATGTACCTCATGTGATGTTAGTAACTCATTATACCTTGTGGATAGATACTTATGTGTAAATAAACTGAAAGCAGTAGTCATGAGTGCAACATGTTTGTTATTTCCAAAGTCTTCAAGTCTGGACATGATATCACTGGAATCTGGTGCATTAGTTCATTTTTTATCCACGTCAAGTTATCATAAGTAGTGGTCTATTTTGAATTCAGTAATCCGGTGCTATAGTTCATTTTTTATCACTGGAGGTCACTATATGTGATATGCTTGATGATATCCCTTGTATTAGATTTTGATGATTCAGGGTAGCATTACATGGTGCAAATATCCCCCCCAACACACACACACATTTATAGAAGTGTAACACTTAGAGAAACGTCGAGCTATTTTGTGCAAAGACATGAAAGTTTTACTTTTTCCAGGCCAGGGTAGTAGTACTACATGGTTCAAATATTTAGATACCTTGTAGACGAACCGTGTCTCTTAGTTAACTTGTAAAATACATGAAGGTGTTAGGGCTGAGCCGCCATTTTATGTCTTGTCCTATTTGCTGCTTGAGCCATTAAGTTGTGCTCATGCACTTTATCTGTATGCATCCACTTGACCATGTGTTGTTGGGTAAAACTTCTTGCTGCAGTGATCAATGAGCAACCCTGTCAAGTTGGCCAAATAAGCAATCCATGGATGGATTCTAGCAATTGATTCATCCATCCATCCATCTCTAAGGGAAGAAGCAGAAGAATCAAAGAAGATGGCAATCTCTATGAGCAGCCTGTCACTGATATCGGAGGGATGAGGGCAACGCTGGCAGAGCCAATGGGGATCATGTTGCCTACGGTTCCTCCTCCTATGACACCGCAGCCGCTGCAACTTGCACATGTGAGCTCCTCTCTCTTCCTTCACTGGCTCTACCCCGTTGCTCTGAGCACATCCATTGAGCTATGTTACTCTGGGTTCATGGCCATCGTGCCATGGCAATGTCTGCTTATGGTTTGGACTCTGGTGCTACAGTCGTAGCATAATAATGATGTAGTGCTGGGTTTTAGAATGGCCCCTTTGGTTGGAACTTGAGCTTTTTCAGGCTGTTTAATAATGATGTAGTCCTGGCATAATATGGACAGTATTTTCCTTGTTAAGTTTGACTTTAGTTTGGTAAATAATGTAGTTCTGTTTTCTGTGTTGTGCCTTCATGCTCTTTGAATGACATCTTTGTGTGATATGTATGCATTGGCAAAGACCATACTGATGTGGAGCATTTTCAGGTTGTTTTGTGTGTTCTGCATCTTGCAGTTCTGTGAACCAGTAGTATATCCAGGGTCTCTTAAGTGCTAGAGTTCTCTGTTCTCTTTATCATGCTTAAGTTTTCGGTCTTGTTAGGTCCATTAGTATTTGCTAATCAGCCCCTTTGGTTTGATGAATCATGAGAAGATCAATTTTGGTATGGAATTTCTTGCCTGGAAGCAAAATCATATGGTTGCATTCATCTATTTCCTGGTATTTAATTTTCATGAGCATGATAAGAACTCAGAGAAAGCAGGAGCAAGGCAGTTGTGGATCGTGTTTATAAGGAGTACCCATTTTATTATCTTGTAATGTTTCCTGGTTTCTTAAACATTCTTACTTATCCTACAACTACTTTCAGGTGCTGGCTAAGATCCTTCGCTAGGTATACCAACTCAGGACTGCAAGGCAAATCACAATCCATCAGACTACAACAACCCTCATAGCAGATGCAGCTAGCAAAGATGAGATCCAGGCGAGGGTTCCACAGCTAAAGAAGTAGCTCTTTGAAACTAATTGCGTATATGATTATGAGTAGTTGGTTCAGAGAGTTGCAAAACTTTCTGGTGGTGTGGCCATCATCAAGGTTGGAGCGACAACCGGGCCAGAGCTTGAGGACCGGCAAATGCGGATCGAGGACGCGTAGAATTCCACCTCTACGGCCATCCAGGAGGGCATTGTTTTCGATAGTGGCTTGACTTTTGTGAACGTGTCTACCTATGTCCCTATGATCAAATAAACAATCGAAGACCATGATGGTTGCCTTGATGCTGACATCATTCTGAAGGTAACTTGCTTAGATATAAATCTGTTAAATGGGTTGAACTACATTGATCTCTTTCATGGCAACCAGTTGGTAGAAATTGTATTTACCAGAGAACTGACCTGATAATGGTATCTTGCACGTGTGCTTACTATTTCGTATGTAAAATGGGCAGTGTCCTTGTTAATTAGACAAATTTATTTATTTGATGTCTATTGTTGCCAAAATTGACCTAAACAAGAAGCCAATATCTTCCCTGCATGGCCTTCTATTTCAACTAGTAGATTGATTTCTGAATTGTTTGTTGTAGTGCATGGTACGTCATGCACATGTAGTCTGGCGGAAGACCAAAAAGGACAAAATGTCTAGGATATTCTTATGTTTATAACGGGCAAGCTATTAAACTTTGTATTATCCTTGTCTATACTAAGTAATTTAGAAACTGAGAGCTTCATCAAAGCTGATCCTGTATAGATTTTCAAGCCAATATATCATGGCTATGTAAGTGTTGATCTGTTCGGCCACAATTTGATTGGAGATAGAAGGAAGCATGTAGGTTGTTCTTCATTCCTAAAAGACATAACCGGGATGAGTGTCGCTAGCAATCTAGCTGGACATAAGCAGCCATAGAATTAGTGTTAAGTAAGTCGTTCATGTGTACAACGTTTTGTTTTTCTTGCCACAAGTAAGCACCCTGGGACAGGTGTCTAGTCCATGGACCACACTTTTTATGCTTAGAGACGAACAATAGGATCTCTGGTTTACAATTTATTGTCGATTAACAGGTAATCATTATATTTATGCTTTCGATGCAAGTAATAGCAATGTGCATCGCAACTAAAAGTTTCATATGTACTTAGAAATGAGTTTGGCCTCAATCTGGTTAAATGTTTGCAAAACTGGATCCCTTATGTGGACCAGCATGCTTCTCGCCATTACTCTGAAATAGTGTGTTATGAATTGTTTGTGATATTGATAGCGGCCTGGTAGTACATTAAAGTCCAGGGAACTATCCGTATCCGGATCTGAACTCTTTCTAGCATTGTGGTCGGCTGTAACATAATCTTGTTTTTATGCACTGCACTGTTATTCTAGTCCGATTTTTTTCTGACATGGTTTCCTCACGTAGGTACCTTGATGATTCCATCGCTGGTGGTGATCAAGTAGATACCTGATAAGGTTCTGCCCATCTAAGGAAGAAGTGGAGCTGCCCAAACCTCAAAGTACAGTCCTACTAACTCATTATAAATGTTAATGGAAATTCTTTCCATCGGTTCTCTATAATGACTGAGCTTTTGTCCCCCAACCTTCTCAGGGTTATACATGCAACAAGGAGAATCTAGGAAATTGGCAACTGGTACTTCTTTTTCTGTGCTATTTCATTTTTCCTTTGGTGATGAATTCTGTTTGGTAGCATTTTTAAACCTAACTGCATAGTTTACTTTGGTGGTGATCTACATTATCTTAGTGGTAGGCCATGGAGCTAGCTGTGTCAAATGTAGGTCATATGCGAGGTGATGCGCTGTTGTTCAACTTGTCTGATTTTCCCTTACGCGGTTTGGTTTTCTCATGCAGGTGCACAAGATTCGCCTCCTGCCCTGCTCTTCCGGTGGCTGATTCTTCTTTGACTCTGCCGTAGGCGTCAAGTCTCTTCTCTGCTCCCTCATGCCTGTGTGCCCATGGCCATCGAGTTGTGCCAAGTCGATTGGGATGCCTGCATTGAGCCACTCATTATGCTGATCAGCAGCATCTAGCATAACTGTGTGCCACGCAAGAAGATGCATGTGGAGCATTCTGTGGACAGTGGGAACTTGCTGGCCCCCACATACCTCCTTGACCATGGTGCTGATATCAGTCAGGAAGGGGAAGAAGGGGCCACTGTTCCCAGCTGCAAAAATGGTACTAGTAACTGCCACCAACACTTTATTCTAAAACACTTGATGCTCTCTGTAATATACATGCTCTGGGTATCCCCAAAAATTACCTCGATTACAAGGATTACATGTGAATAGGCATCCTCAAAATCTTGCTCAGTCCTCTTTGCTTTTCTTGTAAGTGGTGATAATTTGGTATAAATCAAACCATAGTCTTCTGTTACACTGTCACACAGTTCACATGTCCATTATCCTGTTCATGTTTGTTACTACTACTATATTTTTGTGGGTCTTTGTCACAGGACCATGTTTCCCTATTTGCTGCTTGCTTTAAGTTATGTCTAGAGCTGTTGTAGCCTACATTGTTGTTGTGCTCTTATATATACTCATTCCAGCCACTTCACCCTGTTGTGTTTTGCTGCAGTGATGAGCAATGTGGTGAAGCAACAACCCAACTCCAAGGTGGGACGCGCCCTATGATAGCTAAATGATGGCAAAGGTGAATGGGTCCTGGTGAACATCCCATGATTGATGCTGCTTTGAGGAGCATGGTGCTGTCTGGCACAAGTTTGGCCAGCGAAGCAGTTTTGCCTGCTCCGACGATCACTCCGACGCCTCCCGTTCTGCCCCTCCAGTGGTTGCTTCCTCTTCGGTTCCAGCATAGGTAAGCCACTGGTTCCTCTCTTTTGCTCTCTCCCTCATGCTCTATGTGCCGACAACGACTGAGCCGTGGTTAATGAAATGAATAAAGGCCGTATACATATCTTTTTTGTAGTACCTTAAAGCTTGGATCTTTTTTGCCGTACTGTCAATAAATCCATTTTCTCTCAACCAATCAGAGCTTGTTTCATTGTGACTGACATATTGCTTTTCTTGCATGCTACAACTTCCAGTTAACCAAGACCTTGACTACTTCTCAGCCTTTGTGTGTTTGTTGCAAACTCAATCCACTAATGCAATAACATCATTCTGTTTACCGTGGGATAGTAGCCTTATGCTTCAGCAGTTATTTAGTGTCGTTGTAAACAGTTTTGGTGTTCCAGCTACAATAAGCAAGAACTACACAAGTCGTATACTAAAGTTGATGTTCCCCGGGTCTCCTTAATAAGGAATTATTATTATGATGGAGTTGTGCCACTTGCGAGAGACATGTGTGGCTTGTTGTGGTGGATAGAAGTCATGAATCTCAGTGATGGATACATAAGTTTTACTGCAGTTAAAGTGAATATGGGTAATTCAGTGATTTTCTGGTCTGATGCATGGCTCCTCAATGGCACTGTGCAGCCCCTGCTACAAATTTTTGAGGTCCCTCATCACCAACTGTCGAAGACATATGGCGCCCCTAGATGCAGTTGATCCAACCATCCATCTCCAAGAGGAAGACGTGGAAGAATGAAAGAAGATGGCGATCTCTATGAGCTGATGTAGTTGATCCATTGATCCATCCACAACTATTCATCGGAGGAGAAGGACCTCTTCTCTTCATCAACATCAAGAGCAACCATGACCCAGCACTCAAACACAGGTACCCCCTTATTCATCCCCACCAAATCTTAATCTATTATACCATTACCACCAAGACTAGGAGTGGGAGGTGCATACATATATCATTCAGAATTAGGATGACCATACATTTGTTGGTACGAATGATGCTTTGTTTTGTCATTTCTAGTAGTATGATCCTCAAATGAAGTGGCAATGGGATAAGCAGGTAGTGTAAAGTAGTATGTCTTGACCTTGACATAAAGAAGTTGATTTCTTACTTATAACATTTTATTCAGCCTGAAAGAATCCTTGATGTGCTCTTTTTTCTACTTTTTTGTTGCGCAGGAGCAACTGGTTGGATGCCGGAAGAAGCAAAGATATCACTGCTGAAGCAACACCTTCAAAGATCCAGAAGAGATGGCCTTAGAAGACTATTGATCACTGCTTTGGAAGCAGTTCCCCAAGCGCTGGACTATCATCGTCCTCTGCTTGCTTCTTCTCCTTCCTGCTCTGCAACATGGACCATGTGAGTTCCTTTGTTCCCCGGACCTACTTATCTGGTTACTACAGTAATCATTGAGTGCTGATGATTTAATAACAGAATTCTGCCAAGTGAACATGAGTATCCAGATGAGTATAGTTGTGTAAACTGCATCAATGGATTGGTGTCTATCATTGTTTGCCTCCTGCCTGCAAGGCTTGAGGCTCGTGTCAAATCCTACAAATTGGGTGCCTGCTCTTCCTGCTACACAAATATCTTTTCTTTAACACTTCTTACATCCATGGATTACTTCAGTACAAAAAAATTGGAGGATAGAAACAAGCTTTCTTGTGATGCTTGAAAAATAATAAATTGGCTAAAACACTAGAACACTCGATTGACATGTCATTTAAGGTCTTATTAGGACCAAGGATTAGTCAAGTTTTCTCTTGTTTCATATATGTATCTCCAAACGCCAATTTTTCTCACATTCTACCTGAAAGAAGGTCGCATTTTATCTCCACACATATGGCTTGTTCTGCTGAAATGATGCCCTTGTAGCAAGGACATCGGCTACTCTATGTGGAATTATGTTTTACCTGATGTCTCGTGTGGAATCATTCATGGTGCCCAAGATGGTGTCCTATTGGTTACTTGCCAAGCCAGTGCCTTTTGTCATTTCTAAATTAGATACTATCCACATAGTCAAAGTCATGTTTGCCGTACAGCCTCAGCTACAATCATTCTGGTAATTTCCTGGCTTTCTTATCTCTGTGACATATCTTTTGAGCTATGGCCCCTCTTCATGCCGGCCATGGAGCCATGGTTGATTCTGTGATGTGAATTGTCATGCTTTTAGCAATCATAATATTTTCCCTACTATTGGTTGTCTTTCGGTTTGCTCCCGGAGTCAACATGATGCTCATGTTTTATAGCAACTAATCTTATTGAACAGGTTGGTCCTGGCGTTCACCCTTGGCGTGCATGTAGACCTACGAATCTCGTCGGTGCGACTTGGTGGCCGCCCTCGTGGTCTCCGGCGATGGTTGTTGGGCGCCATGCGTGCAAGGTTGAAGGCTTGGTTTGGTGCACGTCGCCTCTACTACGACGCCTTAGCGCGGCGTTGCTTTGCGGCCTTGGCTGGTAAGTTCCTAGTTTTCCTAGCTCCCCGCCTTTGTTTCACTTGGCCCTTTCCTGAAGATATATCGATCACATGCCATGATGTATCAAAGGTTCAGACTTGATACTTTTGTGAAACTGAATTTGTATTGTTTTTCACCTTGTTCAACATGGATTCGCACCATAGAGATCGTGTCTATTCCTAAATCATACTCCCTCCGTCCGGAATCACTTGTCGCTCAAATGGATGTATATAGCACTAGATACATCCGTTTGAGCGACAAGCAATTTCTGGATGGAGGTAGTAGAGCCTAGCACTTGCTATTTGGTCGGTTTGATTGTATGAAGTACTACTACTGCGTTCAGTCATTCATGAATGGTAGTTTTACTGTTGTTTTACACGAGTTTGAAGCACTAACTGTTCAATGGACTTCTGTTGATGTGTTGAGTGTATTCATACTAATACTACATTCAGTGATGATAGTTTTACGTTATCGTTGCATGGAGAAGAAGCGCTGTTTGTTTTTTCTCTGGAATTTTATTTGTGTGTTCAGTTGTGACGAGTACAAAGTGGTTGGTGCAGTGGCTACGGATAAGATCAAAATCCTGGGAGCACTACTTTGTCGCCACCCAGGATTCTGATCTCAAGGTGAGGCTACGGGAGGTATGAAGAATGGCCATGCTTTTATATTCAACACAAGGAAGGTTTGTCTTGGTCTTGGTGTGACCATTCATTCAACCTGAAGAATGACAACACATGGAACGACCAACTGTGAGAAGTGGAAGCTTATTTAGTTTGTGGTGGCGTTGGGTTAGCTTGTTAGCTGTGTTTGGCTTTTGTTGAGGAAATGATTTGGTTGGATGATGATATGGGACCTTTCATCCAGTCCAGTGTAATGACTTGACTTGGGAGTGCATGAATGAATTTTGCAACGAAGGATGCGGTGATTTTGATTCTCCGCCAACGCGTTATGCTGCTGAAATTTCTAACGAAAATTCGCACGACTTGTCAAAATTTTGGCCTTGTTTGTAACCAAAGAAAAACTTTTGGGTCTTCTGCTTCAAAATTTTGGCCTTGATTGTAACAAAACCAAAATGTAGGCCTTGTTAGTAATGAAAAACACGCTGAAATGGCTCGCTTTCTCTACATGGTGCGATAAACTTTTTTTTCTTTTTGTCATTTTCATTTCTTTTTACTCTAATGTTACTTATTTTTGCCATACCCTCCGGAGTCATCCAGTTCTTGGATGTATTTCATGATAAAATGTTTTTGGATGTATTTCGTGATAGCCTCGCTGCAACTTCTTTGGATTACAGTCATCAAGTTCTTGGATGTATTTCATAATAAAATGGTGATTTTCTAGTGGACTTTGGAATATATGCTCATGCAAGGCTTGCCGTCGGGAGTACGAAATAGCCCGGAGGGTGGTTACTACATGTATGAATTCTGCAGCAGGGAGAACATCCATAAGCACAAAGATCCACCGTTTAGCAACTCGGGATCTGGTATGGGCACTCCACTTGGCAACTATTCCACCTTCTTCACCAACAAAGAAGAATTGAGTATCTGGTATGGGCACTCCACTTGGCAACTGCCAAGCTTGGGGGAGTGCCCCATATCGTATCACCATCACTTTTATCTTTACCGTTTTTCTTAGTTCGATCCTTTTGGTAATATCTTTATCTAGTAGAATAAAAGTTCTTAGTATGATCTAGTTGTGAGTTTTGCTTTATTATCCTTCTATGTAATCGAGTCAGTGAGCTATATAATAAAGATTAGTGTTGAGTCAAGGGCTTGATTATTTTGCCATGATCCTAAGTGAATAAAAGAAAAGATAAAGAAATAAAAAGAAACAAAGAGATCATGTGACTCTTATGGAGAGTAATGAGCTCAGATAGAAAGAGTATGATGAATAAAAGTTATTGAGGGTTGACAAACATAGTTTTGGTCATCGTTGCAATTAATAGGAAGTAATAAAGAAAGAGAGGTATTCACATATAAATATACTATCTTGGACATCTTTTATGATTGTGAGCACTCATTAAAATATGACATGCTAAAGAGTTGACACTGGACAAGGAAGACATCGTAATGGGTTATGTTTTCTTACATCTGAGATAAAGAGGGGGAGGAAAGGGGGGTGCCCCCTCCTTGTCCAATTCGTACTAGAGGGAGAGGGGGCACGTGGCCTGCCCTGGCCGCCCATCCTCTTCTCCACTAAGGCCCAACAGGCCCATTACACTCCCCGGGGGGTTCCGGTAATCCCCCGGTACTCCGGTATTTGTCCGAACTTGTCCAAAACCCTTTCGAAGTCCAAACATAGTCATCCAATATATCGATCTTTATGTCTCGACCATTTAGAGACTCCTAGTCATGTCCGTGATCATATCCGGGACCCCAAACTATCTTCGATACATCAAAAACACATAAACTCATAATACCGATCGTCACCGAACGTTAAGCGTGCGGTGGAATTAGGGTTTTGGCTCCGTTTCTGATCGTTTGGGGGTACGTGGATATATATATAGGAGGAAGGAGTACGTCGGTGGAGCAACAGGGGGCCCACGAGGGTGGAGGGCGCGCCTGGTGGGGTAGGCGCGCCCCCCTACCTCGTGGCCTCCTCTCTTGTTTCTTGACGTAGGGTCCAAGTCTCCCGGGTCTTGTTCGTTGAGAAAATCATGTTCCCGAAGGTTTCATTCCGTTTGGAATCCGTTTGATAATCCTTTTCTTCGAAACCCTAAAACAGGCAAAAAACAACAATTCTGGGCTGGGCCTCCGGTTAATTGGTTGGTCCCAAAAATAATATAAAATTGGATAATAAAGCCCAATAATGTCCAAAACAGTAGATAATATAGCATGGAGCAATCAAAAATTATAGATACGTTGGAGACGTATCAGTCATCAGCTTTGCTCTGCCAGGTGTTCATAACATTTGGCGTTGCTTCTGCAGCGTGTTTATCACCTAGCGGTGCTTCCAGGGTGTAATTCTTCTGTGCAGCAATGAGGATAATTCTCAAGTTACGGACCCAGTCCGTGTAGTTTCTACCATCATCTTTCAACTTAGCTTTCTCTAGGAACACATTAAAATTCAACGGAACAACAACACGGGCCATCTATCTACAACAACATAGACATGCAAAATACTATCAGGTACTAAGTTTATGATAAATTAAAGTTCAATTAATCAAATTACTTAAGAACTTCCACTTAGATAGACATCTCTCTAATCATCTAAGTGATCACGTGATCCATATCAACTAAACCATGTCTGATCATCACGTGAGATGGAGTAGTTTTTAATGGTGAACATAACTATGTTCATCATATCTACTATACGATTCATGCTCGACCTTTCGGTCTCCAGTGTTTCGAGGCCATATCTGCATATGCTAGGCTCGTCAGGTTTAACCCGAGTATCCTGCTTGTGCAAAACTGGCTTGCACTCATTGTATGTGAACGTAGAGCTTATCACACCCGATCATCACGTGGTGTCTCGGCACGATGAACTGTAGCAACGGTGCATACTTAGGGAGAACACTTGTACCTTGAAATTTAGTGAGAGATCATCTTATAATACTACCGCCGTACTAAGAAAAATAAGATGCAGTAAGGATAAACATCACATGCAATCAATATAAGTGATATGATATGGCCATAATCATCTTGTGCCTTTGATCTCCATCTCCAAAGCACCGTCATGATCACCATCGTCACCGGCTTGACACCTTGATCTCCATCGAAGCATCGTTGTCGTCTCGCCAACTATTGCTTCTACGACTATCGCTGTTGCTTAGTGATAAAGTAAAGCAATTACATGGCGATTGCATTTCATACAATAAAGCGACAACCATATGGCTCCTACCAGTTGCCGATAACTGTGTTACAAAACATGATCATCTCATACAATAAAATTTAGCATCATGTCTTGACCATATCACATCACAACATGCCCTGCAAAAACAAGTTAGACGTCCTCTACTTTGTTGTTGCAAGTTTTACGTGGCTGCTACGGGCTGAGCAAGAACCGTTCTTACCTACGCAAAAACCACAACGTGGTATAGTGATTGCTTTTTGATCTTCAGAAAGAACCCTGTTTATTGAATCCAATTCAACTAAAGCTGGAGAAACAGACACCCACTAGCCACCTGTGTGCGAAGCACGTCGGTAGAACCAGTCTCGCGTAAGCGTATGCGTAATGTCGATTTGGGCCGCTTCATCCAACAATGCCGCTGAATCAAGAATCAACTAGTGACGGCAAGCAATATGTATATACTCACACCCACAACTCCTTTGTGTTCTACTCGTGCATATAACATCTACGTATAAACCTGGCTCTGATACCACTATAGGGGAACACAGTAATTTCAAAAAAATTCCTATGCATACGCAAGATCATGGTGATGCATAGCACCGAGAGGGGAGAGTATCGTCTACGTACCCTAGTAGACCATAAGCGGAAGTGTTATGACAACACGGTTGATGTAGTCGTACGTCTTTACGATCGACCGATCTAGTACCGAAGATACGACACCTCCGCGATCTGCACACGTTCGGCTCAGTGACGTCCCATGAACTCACGATCCAGTAGAGCTTCGAGGGAGAGCTTCGTCAGCACGACGGCGTGATGACAATGATGATGTTTCTACCAGAACAGGGCTTCGCCTAAGCACCGCTACGATATTACCGAGGTGGATTATGGTGGAAGGGGGCACCGCACACGGCTAAAGATCAATGATCAACTTGTGTGTCCATGGGGTGCCCCCTCCCCCGTATATAAAGGAGTGGAGGAGGGGGAGGGGCCGACCTCTCTATGCGCGCCCCAAGGGAGTCCTACAACCACCGGGAGTACGATTCCCCCTTCCCTTTGTTGGTTCTAGGAGAGAAGGAAGGAGGAGGAAGAAGGAAGGAAAGGGGGGCGCCCCCCTCCCAATTCGGATTGGGCTTGAGGGGGTGCCCCCTCCTTTGCTTCTTTTCCCTCTCTTCCACTAAGGCCCAATAAGGCCTATATACCTCCTGGGGGGTTCCGGTAACCTCCCGGTGCTCCGGTATACTCCCGATTTCACCCGGAATCATTCCGATGTCCAAACATAGGCTCCCAATATATCGATCTTTACGTATCTACCATTTCGAGACTCATTGTCATGTCCGTATTCAAATCCAGGACTCCGAACTACCTTCGGTACATCAAAACACATAAACTCGTAATACCGATCGTCACCGAGCGTTAAGCGTGCGGACCCTACGGGTTCGAGAACTATGTAGACATGACCAAGACATGTCTTCGGTCAATAACCAATAGCGGAACCTATATGTTCATATTGGTTCCTACATATTTTACGAAGATCTTTATCGGTTAAACCGCATAACGATATACGTTGTTCCCTTTGTCACCGGTATGTTACTTGTCTGAGATTCGATCATCGGTATCTCAATACCTAGTTCAATCTCGTTACCGGCAAGTCTCTTTACTCGTTCTGTAATGTTACATCACATAACTAACTCATTAGCTACATTGCTTGCAAGGCTTATAGTGATGTACATTACCGAGAGGGCCCAGAGATACCTCTCCGACAATCGGAGTGACAAATCCTAATCTTGATCCTTGCCAACTCAACAAACACCATCGGAGACACCTGTAGAGCTCCTTTATAATCACCCAGTTACATTGTGACGTTTGGTAGCACACAAAGTGTTCCTCTGGTATTCGGGAGTTGCATGATCTCATAGTCATATGAACATGTATAGTTATGGAGAAAGCAATAGCAACAAACTAAAGATCATCGTGCTAAGCTAACGGATGAGTCAAGTCAATCACATCATTCTCTAATGATGTGATCCCGTTAATCAAATGACAACTCATGTCTGTGGTTAGGAAACATAACCATCATTGATTCAACGAGCTAGTCAAGTAGAGGCAAACTAGGGACACTCTGTTTGTCTATGTATTCACACATGTACTAAGTTTCCGGTTAATACAATTCTAGCATGAATAATTAACATTTATCATGATATAAGGAAATATAAATAACAACTTTATTATTGCCTCTAGGGCATATTTCCTTCATCTTTTTCATGTGTCCAAGAACAGAAATCCTCTATGTGTTTGGTGCATAAAGTATTGAGAAGATCGTTTCAACATCCGTGGGCAAAACGTTCTCCTGAATTGCCACATGGTTCCAGCTTGTGTCAGCTAAAATTAGCTCTTTAACAACCTAAAGGTGAGTTTGGAACTCTGCACAAGACCGACCGCATGTTGTGAGGATGTGGTAGCCAATTATGCTGCCAGATGTTGGTCATCAGACCATCACCAATGCGTCAAATTAATCCTTACACTAAGGTATAATGACTGTCTAGGATCGACCTCCGGACTGGGGAAGGAGATGAACCCAATTCAGCATGAAAAAATTCGGATGCAGGAAAATACTTAGCTTTGAGAATCCGAGCACTTAGAGAGTTTGGCTCCATAAGGATTCACCATGCTTGTCTGGCTAAAAGTGAGAGATTGAACAACTCAATATCCCTAAAGCCAAGTCCACCACATTGCTTTGGTCTAGTCATCATACTCCATGAAACCCAACTTGGTTTTCTTTTGCTCTCTTTAGTCCCCCACCAAAATTTTCGTATCAACGAATTCAGATGCTCGCATAGGCCGCGAGGTAGTTTAAAGCATGACATAGAATACACAGGGACAACCTGAGCCACAGACTTAATCAGAACTTCTTTCCCTCCAACTAACAAGATCTTTTCCATCCACCCTTTCACTTTGTTCCGGACTCGGTCTTTGAGGAACTTGAAATCACCAGTTTTACTATTTCCCACATCAAAAGGCATCCCCAGGTATCTCTTAGATAAATATTCATTTTTGGTATTGAGAGCATTCTTTTACATCTGTTGTCAGGTATTTGGGGATCCCTTGGTAGAGAAGACTGATGATTGGTTAATTCTTCGCCCAGAAGCATTGCAATAAGATTCCAATAGGGAGGACAACTCATTAACTCCATCAACACTAGCTTTCACAAACAGCAGACTATCATTCGCAAAGAGCAAGTGGCTTACTGGCGGGACTACCGGAGCAACTTGAATACCACTGAGGTGCAATGATTCATTTGTTATTTTTAGGAGGCACGAAAGGCCCTCCACCGGAAGCAAAAATAGATATGAGAATAGCCCCCCCCCCCCCACGGTCGGATCCCTCGAGATGGTGCAAATTCTTCAAGCTTACTGGACAAAAAATTTGACTGAGCTTACCATTCGCACAATTAAGGCCACATAGGCGGGGGCAAAACCCATCTTGAGCATAATAGCTTCTAGGTACTCTCATTCAACTCTGTCATAAGCTTTCATCATATCCGGCTTCATGACATAAAATCTATTTTTTGTGCTTTGTTCCTCTTCATGAAGTGTATGCATTAATAAGCAAAGATTATGTTATCAATGATCAGCCTGCCTGGAACAAATGTGGGTTGCTCTTCGGAAATGATTTCGGGTAGGATTTTATTTCAATCTATTAGATAGAACCTTCGAAGCAATCTTGTAAAGCAAGTTATAGAGACTTATAGGCCTGAATTGAGTCAACTTGGTTGGGTCTTTTACCTTGGGATGAGGACAAGAATTGTCTCATTAATTACCTCAGCGCTCTCCTCTCCTCGGAGAATGCGCAAAACCACCCGTGACTTCATTAACGCACAACTCCCAGTGCCGTTGGAAGAAATGGGCAGGCTGGCTATCGAGGTTGGGGCTTTCGTTGGGTACATTTGGAAGAAGGTCGTCTTAATCTCCTCGGCGGTATATGGTGCTGTCAAATTCATGTTCATTTCAGGCGTCATCCTAGTTGGTACTGTGTTCAATACATTGGGAGAGCTGCTATACGTACGATCAAATTCAATACGATCTTTGTACGATAAGACTCAACTGGTGTGGTGGGCCTAGACCTTAGGAAACGGGCCTATATCTTTTCGTACAAGTCGTATGAGAAATTGATGGTATGTGAGGTAGTTTCGATACATTGGACATGCCCGACGTGCCCTCGCCTGCAAATAGGTTCTTGTAGAACGAAGTACTGGCCATCAACACACTTCAAACTCTTATTCGTACGGCTTGGACTCGGTTTCTTCAGGATCGTGAGTTTCTCGTATTCGTGTACGGCTTGGACACCACCACAGGAAATCCGGATTCCAGCCTTTGCCTCGGGCGCAATTTTTGCCGGGTGCATGTTACGCGGCCAATATATGTTGGCCTTGATGTTGGCACGGATTCATCATCAACAGCAACAATACGTTAGAGGGAGGGACGCCGCCGGCGTACGTATTGCATGGCATCGTCGTCTTTGGCGCCGCCCAGGCCCAAGGGCTCACAGGCCATGGCGCCTGCGCCAGCAGCAGCACGTGCACCAAACTGGTCCGCGCTCCCAATCGACATCATGCACAAAGTCGTCGGTCGCCTCCCTACGGGCAAGGACCGTCTCCGCGTCGGCGCCATCTGCCGCCAGTGGCGCGCCGCCGTGCGGCGGCAGCGGCTATGGCATGGCAACGGGCCGGTGGCGTACCTCGCCCTCGCGAACGGGATCATGTTTAGCTTCCCGGATGCCAAGCCCGCACCACCAGCCAAAGGTTGCGCGCATGCGCATTACTGCGGTGCGTGTGGCGATCGGCTTCTGTTTGCCGACAAAGACTACTTCTGCTACCGCTTGACGAGCCCTTTCACCGGAAGGACGACGGCTCTCCCCAGCCTGGCCTACATCCTCGACGAGACGATGGGTCCGGACATGTCCGTGCATAAGCTGCTGGTGTGCCCGGATGGCCTGATCGCCGCGATCATCGGCCGCGAGCACTTCGCCAAGGTCGCGCTCTGCACGCTCGAGTTCTTCTCCTGGTCTCTCGGCGCGGACGACGAGTGACGATGGTATGAGGACATGGTCTACTACGAGGGGAGGCTCTACGCGATCACCAACAGCGGGTAGCTCCTCGCGTTCGACGTCAGCTATGAGAAGACGGGCGAGCCCAAGATCTGCGGCGTCGAGACCGTCATCGGCGGTCGTGGCTACATCGGCGTGGGGGGGGGGGGATGCGGTACCTCGTCAAGTCACGCAGCGGCAGGCTGCTCATGGTCCGCAGGATCATGCAGCACAGCAAGTCGACGTACGCGTTCCAGGTGTACAAGGCGGATCTCCGGCCGTCGGGGTCACAATGGGAGCGGGTGATCGCCTTGGGCGGCGACGAGGCGCTCTTTGTCAGCCGGCTGAGCTCCCGGGCCGTGCGGGCGGACCGGGAAGGACTGGAGGGGCATCGGATCTTCTTCCTCGATGATACGGTCAGCATGTCATTCCGATCGCCGGAGCCCATGGGTCAGCCTTTTTACCACGCAGGCATCTATGACATAATGACCGGAAATGTCACCCAGCTCTTGCCCCGGATGTGGAGGAAGGACCACGACGGTACAGTGCCGCCCATATGGCTCTTCCCCGAGGACCCCGACGAGGACGACGAGTCGACGAGTGAGCACACCTGATGACTTCTTTGCTGACGTTAGATGTTGCGGCCTGGGTTGATGCTCACTCATTTTTTTCTATTCGGTTGTTTTTGGCGTTCTTGAAATAACTGAAGAAAAAAAATCTACAAGCAGCGTCGGGCTGCTGGTTCTGGGCCAAGAGACGTGACGTGACGCGTCGTAGGTGGAGGGCTAGTCGTTGTGGAGCACGGGAGGTCTGACGCATCGCTCAGAAATGCCCTTCCATAAAGGTAAACGCGTTTAAGTGTGCACGAGTAGGATGGAGCAGCTAGCCTACCTAGCAAAAATGAGTCAAACGACGCTGTCCCGTGAATCTGCTGCGATGAGCGTCTCGTCACAACATTAGATTTGCGTCGTGTCATTTCCGCTTCCAAACAACATTAGTCGAACGGAATCGCCCGTGACACGCACTCATCCAACGCCCTTTTTTTCAAATGCAGTGCATGGTGGTGTGAGGCTACACCGAAGATGACGAGAAGCAAACGAAGCTTTAGGACAATGGCGTCGGGAGGTCCACCAAAGCTGTAGGACGCCAGGTAGCCATGTGCCTAAGGAGGGTCGGCGCAAGGAAGACTGCAAGACCCGTAGAAAAAGAACGAGCCTCATGAAGCTCGCTGAGCACGCATCAACTCGGGAGTGTGCCAGGATGTCCCTGTGGGCAAGCTCGTCGTTGTCCGGGCATTGTCGAGTCAAGGTCCAGTTAGATGAAAAGGCATGACTAAAATTTTGATGTGTGGAAGAAAATAAACACTACTCCTAAATGGCAACCCATTGGTCACATGGCGAAAAAGAATTCCCTTTTTTTACAGAGAAAAGGCATATGCCCAACTTTACAAATGCTCCTTTTATTTCTGAAGGAGAGAAAGTGTGGACATCCTACGCAGACGTACTCTTAAGCGAAGCTATGAATGTGAGTGTAATAAAAACTTCCAATTTACTCTTATGCTCGTATGAACTACCCTTTTTATCCATCTTCTCCCTTCTGATTTGCTTAACAAATAAGGCTAATTTAGTTGACTTCTCAGTATTTGCACTGTTGGGAGGTTGGCTGCAGGAAGTTCCTTTATTTTAGCCGTGTAGGCAATTCCTGTTTATATGGCATATGGGTGGTCGTATACACAAAAATGTGGTACAAATTTTCACATATGTATAAGTATTACTCCCTCTGATCCAAAATAAGTGTTGTGGTTTTAGTTCAATTGAACTAAAACCACGACGCTTATTTTGGATGGGAGGGAGTATTGGTTTTTTGACTGGTCCTAGCAGGGGGTTAGGTCCTGCAAAAATGTGTCTACAGTCACTTGCAGAGACTCTGTTTGGCAAGGTTGGGCAGTGTATGTTGGTCCTACAAAAATGTGGCCCTACCTTGATCTTCTGCAAGGTCGTGTATGTTGCCCAGCGTTGTATTCATGGTCAGTTGTGTTGTGCTTGCTTGTTGACTGGGAAAGAAAAGGAGAAATTAAGCTATGTCTGGTCCCTGCAACTTAGCTAGAATGGACCAACTCCTCTTGCTAACTTGGGCAAGCAGACAAGTGAACGATGAATGGGATTGCCCATACAGATATACAATCCTCCTGCCAGAGTGATAAGCCAAGTACGGTAGCTAGCATCAGGTAGCGGCCCCGGCGTGCAGACAGATGGCGAGGCATTGTCCATGTTGGGTCATCGCAATTACCGCCCTACCTTAAATTGCGGCCGTCCTCTGCCATTGGATGTAGTTGTGTTGTAATCACTATGCTAATGTGCGATGAAATTTTGATATCTCTTTCAACACCTATTTACATTTGTATAATTACTATTTTTTCGCTCCATAAATGTTTTTTTGCTAGTTATTACTCATTTTTTTTGTGTTAGAGGTCCTGCCTGATCTTGGTTACCAATGAGTAATGGACATGCCCAACATGATGATTTGTTACATCTAAGCACCATCACATGTATAACGCCCCTCTTGGATTTGTTTTATTACCTCTTATGTGTTATCTAGTATGAAATGGAATTCAATTGCGTATTTTGCCTGCTTGTACTTGAAACTTGTCATGCGCACTATGTATGCGTACCTATGTCCTCAACATACATCACCTTATTCAATTGAATAATATAGTCATGATCTATGATCTGTGTTACTGACTTACTGTTCAGTTTTGATGAATTGAAAAGGTCGCATGCACTTCATATGTTCTGGTTCGTATCACAACAAATTGTTTTACAGGTGCCTCTGCGGCCAGCCATCGGGACGACGTCGACAGCCAAAGGAAGGGTTCTTGAGGTGCTCCTTCTCCACCGGCAGAGAGGTACCCCCTTCTTGGGTGGTACTCGGGTGCCTGCTCTGACCCTACCATGGAAGGTCCCCTCCCCCTCTCCCATCTCTCTATTTGGTCCTGGTCTGGTTTCAGTTTTTATTAATTTGACATAAGATCAACTTCGATATAAAAAACTGCCATGCTAGTTTAGCCGGTTTCTTTCTATGTAGTAGGATCTTAACTTTTGGTGTCTCAAAACTGAAAATGTTTTGTCATAACATAACTTGAGGAGCCGTTTGTTATAGTAATCGTAGTTTAGCCATCTCTTACTATGTGGATGCTTGATGCTATTCTTGTTCCTGCTCACACTGCACACTGGTTTTATCAACTGTATGCGGATTGCACTTTCTTCTTCCTATGAGTATATTGATAAAGATGCTCTCCTGATTGTTGTTTGTTGGGAGTACAAACAATAATCTCTTCTCCCCTCATATTAACAGGTCAAAGCTGGAAGTTAAAAACTGAATAAGTACTGGTTCAGAACTAGTTTCCAGTTTGGTAATTTATAGTCAATTCCACTTTAGCTGCTCGCTAACTATGTAGATCTTATTTGTTGGTTGCACAACTGAATATAATTTTCCACATGATAGCTTTTGAGCAGCTTTTTACCATGTGGATGATTGATATCTTCCATGTTTCTGCTTGCATTGCACTCTGTTATATTATGATCTGATAAAAGGATCAATTAAGCGCATTTCCTGTTGTTGTGGGTTTCTTCTTTTCTTCTTGGATTTCAGCTCAAGATTAACTTGTTATTTCTCTTGCCCTTGTGCGGTAGGATTCGTTTGGTACAACACCATGACCGATGCAGACAACAAGGCCTTCAATGAGCCAGGTACCTTGGTGCTACTGCTTTCGTGCGATGGCAGCAGGGGTTGTTGTTCGGCATCGGCTGCAAAAACAGCCATTGTGAGCTCCTCTCCTTGCTTCCAGCAATTCTCTTCTGACGTAGGTGGCCTGTGTTCATCTCTAGCCCATGTGTGTGTGTTGTGCTCGTTTGAGCAGGAAATTACCAAGTGTATGTGTGCTGAAAATGTGTTCTGCACATTAAGCAAACCATGTTGACGTGTCACAGTTCAGGGGTTTAGTTCTAATATGAGCATGAGCTAATTTTATTATCTCTGCTAAGGAATTCTTCTATATGCTAGCGTTCATAATTGAATCTCAAGTACATTTTATCTTGCATTGCCATCTTACCGCATGCATCATTGTCTTTCCCTGTTTTTTATTTGAAACATTGCAATTAACCCCATTGAACAAGCTCCAAATTGAGCTTAGTGGAGCAGGAGCTTGCACCTGTCTTGGCTATTAAGCATATAACTGAGCGAACATGAAGTCCCCTTTCCTCCTATGTTATAAGTTGATTTCATACATGTCTAGTGCACTCTTTATCTTGCATCGACATCTTAAGTCTTGGCATTGAACATCCTTGTTCTTGTGTTGTCTGTTGCAGGCCTCACTTGGTCTGGTTCAGGGGAGGGTGATGCCCATGGTGTGGCCGCATTGCAAGGTGGGCCGCATCAACAAGAGGGTGCCCTAAGGAAGAGCCATATGGTCATTTTGGTGACTGAGGATGCTGGACAAGATCTCATCACCCAAAGCATGAATTTGTGGAACTTGGCATATATTTCTTGGTTCAGGCAAGTCTTTGGTCTCTCTCTCTCTCTCCCTCTCTCTCTGAGATGGCGCTGGCCATTGACCTGATGATTTATTGTTTGGATCTATGATGGCTTCTTGTGTGATTCTTACTAAGGTCATGTTTATGATATTGGTCTCCTGTAATTCTGTGTTGGGCCCTGTTTTGCAATACATGCCATAGGCTTTGGTAATGGTCCTCTGTTTTGTTCCTTACTTCAGCTGGTGGATGTTCTTCTTTGGCGGCTATGGTTTTAGTTTTGATAGATAGAATCCTCACTTATGCACTTATTTTGACTTGTTAATAATGGCTATCAAATCAGATAGAACAAAATGGTTTTTATCGATGTAGTGCTGCTGTGTATGTATTAATAGAACAAGTGCTATCCTTGTTTACTTTGGAGGAGCCACAATGTGTTCGCAATTTTTATTATAAGTTGTGGATACTTCCGAATGAAGAGTGGATATCATGGCTCTGAAACCACCTTTTTTATCTGTCTAGTCTAGATTAAGTGCCACTTGTGTGTACTTGTAGACTTCAGGGGCTCATGTGTTCTTTGCTCTGTTGGATGGAATGTTGCCCTTGTAACTGTAGTCTGGTATGCAGAATAGAACCAACCAAACTGTTGGACGTTCAACAGATATATTATCTGTTTGTGCAATCTCTAATTTTTTTGTGTGAATGAACAGCGACCGATCTGTTTTTATCGCTTTGGATGTGGCTACATTGTGTTATATTCATTGGTACTTCTGATTGTTACACATGTTCTTAATCATGAGGGCTAGGGTCCCAGGTAGCTTACCTGTCTTTGTGGTTTTATTCTACATGCATATGTCTTTGTTTGCTGGAATGATGCCCTTATATGCCCAATCAAGTATGCAAGTTTCTCTTCTTCATGAACGATGACTTGCGCATTATCTCCTAATAATGCTCAAGTTTCCTGACATGGCCAATTTAATTTGATTCTAATCGAGTATTTACATTTCCTTAACCGAAAGTAAACTTTTTTGCAGGGGCTCGCTGACCACAAGGACCAACTTGGAGCTCCTCTCTGCCCTTGCAGGTCGGTAATGGTCTCATGAGTTTTCTGAAGGATCTACGGCCTGTTTGATCTGACATACATTTCTCACTCATGCCTAAACTTGCTCATTTGGAATTTCTTTAAACTAGGCATCACGACGACAAGGCCGCTGAGGCGTAGCACGGGTTTTAGAACTACATGTGTGTTCCCATGCGAGAATGGTGGGTTGTTGTTCTGTAAAATATTATTTTCTATTATCGTTTACAGGAGCACATACAAATGTCTGGGTTTCTCTTTTCTCATGATGTTCAAGGGTTAGAGATGTACCAGAGTGTTCAATATTCCTCTTGGGTTCTTATAATTGTCCGACAAATGTTCGTTGTTATTGCGTACCCATTTCGCATTAATTATTGAGGAAAATGTTGATTTGATACGGGACCAAAAATTATTCACATGTACCTCATGTGATGTTAGTAACTCATTATATCTTGTGGATAGATACTTATGTGTAAATAAAGTGAAAGCAGTAGTCATGAGTGCAACATGTTTCTTATTTCCAAAGTCTTCAAGTCTGGACATGATATCACTGGAATATGGTGCATTAGTTCATTTTTTATCCACATCAAGTTATCATAAGTAGTGGTCTATTTTGAATTCAGTAATCCGGTGCTATAGTTCATTTTTTATCACTGCAGGTCACTATATGTGATATGCTTGATGATATCCCTCGTATTAGATTCTGATGATTCAGGGTAGCATTACATGGTGCAAATATCCCCCCCCCCACACACACACATTTATAGAAGTGTAACGCTTAGAGAAACGTCGAGCTATTTTGTGCAAAGACATGAAAGTTTTACTTTTTCCAGGCCAGGGTAGTAGTACTACATGGTCCAAATATTTAGATACCTTGTAGACGAACTGTGTCTCTTAGTTAACTTGTAAAATACATGAAGGTGTTATGGTTGAGCCGCCATTTTATGTCTTGTCCTATTTGCTGCTTGAACCGTTAAGTTGTGCTCATGTACTTTCTCTATATGCAGCCACTTGACCATGTGTTGTTGGGTAAAACTTCTTGATGCAGTGATCAATGAGCAACCCTGTCAAGTTGGCCAAATAAGCAATCCATGGATGGATTCTAGCAATTGATTCATCCATCTATCCATCCATCTCTAAGGGAAGAAGCAGAAGAATCAAAGAAGATGGCAATCTTTATGCGCAGCCTGTCACTGATATCGGAGGGATGAGGGCAACTTTGGATCATGTTGCCTACGGTTCCTCCTCCTATGACACCGCAGCCGCTACAACTTGCACATGTGAGCTCCTGTCTCTCCCTTCATTGGCTCTACCATGTTGCTCTGAGCACATCCATCGAGCCATGGCTATGTTACTCTAGGTTCATGGCCATCGTGCCATGGCAATGTCTGCTTACGGTTTGGACTCTGGTGCTACAGACCTAGCATAATAATGATGTAGTGCTGGGTTTTAGTATGGCCCCTTTGGTAGGAACTTGAGCTTTTTCAGGCTGTTTAATAATGATGTAGTCCTAGCATAATATGGACAGTATTTTCCTTGTTAAGTTTGACTTTTGTTTGGTAAATAATGTAGTTCTGTTTTCTGTGTTGTGCCTTCATGCTCTTTGAATGACATCTTTGTGTGATATGTATGCATTGGCAAAGACCATACTGATGTGGAGCATTTTCAGGTTCTTTTGTGTGTTCTGCATCTTGCAGTTATGTGAACCAGTAGTATATCCAGGGTCTCTAAAGTGCTAGAGTTCTCTGTTCTCTTTATCATGCTTAAGTTTTCGGTCTTGTTAGGTCCATTAGTATTTGCTAATCAACCCCTTTGGTTTGGTGAACCATCAGAAGATCAATTTTGGTATGGAATTTCCTGCCTGGAAGCAAAATCATATGGTTGCATTCATCTATTTCCTGGTATTTCATTTTCATGAGCATGATAAGAACTCAGAGAAAGCAAGAGCAAGGCAGTTGTGGATCGTGTTTATAAGGAGTACCCATTTTATTATGTTGTAATGTTTCCTGGTTTCTTAAACATTCTTACTTATCCTACAACTACTTTCAGGTTCTCGCCAAGATCCTTCGCTAGGTATACCAACTCAGGACAGCAAGGCAAATCACAATCCATCAGACTGCAACAACCCTCATAGCAGATGCAGCTAGCAAAGATGAGATCCAGGCGAGGGTTCCACAGCTAAAGAAGTAGCTCTTTGAAACTAATTCCATATATGATTATGAGTAGTTGGTTGAGAGAGTTGCAAAACTTTCTAGTGGTGTGGCCATCATCAAGGTTGGAGCGACAACCGAGCCAGATCTTGAGGACCGGCAAATGCGGATCGAGGACGCATAGAACTCCACCTTTGCGGCCATCCAGGAGGTCATTGTTCTTGATAGTGGCTTGACTTATGTGCACGTGTCTACCTATGTCCCTGTGATCAAGTAAAGAATCGAAGACCATGATGGTTGCCTTGATGCCGACATCATTCTGAAGGTAACTTGCTTAGATATAAATCTGTTAAATGGGTTGAACTACATTGATCTCTTTCATGGCAACCAATTGGTAAAAATTGTATTTATCAGAGAACTGACCTGACAATGGTATCTTGCACGTGTGCTTACTATTTCGTATGTAAAATGGGCAGTGTCCTTGTTAATTAGACAAATTTATTTATTTGACGTCTATTGTTGCCAAAATTGACCTAAACAAGAAGCCAATATCTTCCCTGCATGGCCTTCTATTTGAACTAGTAGATTGATTTCTGAATTGTTTGTTGTAGTGCATGGTACGTCATGCACATGTAGTCTGGCGGAAGACCAAAAAGGACAAAATGTCTAGGTTAACGGGCAAGCTATTGAACTTTGTATTATCCTTGTCTATACGAAGTAATTTAGAAACTGAGAGCTTCGTCAAAGCTGATCCTATATAGATTTTCAAGCCAATATATCATGGCTATGTAAGTGTTGATCTATTCGGCCACAATTTGATTGGAGATAGAAGGAAGCGTGTAGGTTGTTCTTCATTCCTAAAAGACATAGCTGGGATGAGTGTCGCCAGCAATCTAGCTGGACATAAGCAGCCATATAATTAGTTTTAAGTTAGTCGTTCATGTGTACAACGTTTTGTTTTTCTTGCCACACGTAAGAACCCTCAGACAGGTGTCTAGTCCATGGACCACACTTGTTATGCTTAGAGACGAACAATAAGATCTCTGGTTTACAATTTATTGTTGATTAACAGGTAATCATTATATTTATGCTTTCGATGCAAGTAATAGCAATGTGCATCGCAACTAAAAGTTTCATATGTATATAGAAATGAGTTTGGCCTCAATCTGGTTAAATGTTTGCAAAACTGGATCCCTTATGCGGACTAGCATTCTTCTCGCTATTACTCTGAAATAGTGTGTTATGAATTGTTTGAGATATTGATAGCGGCCTGGCGGTACATTAAAGTTCAGGGAACTATCCGTATCCGGATCTGAACTCTTTCTAGCATTATGGTCGGCTGTAACATAATCTTGTTTTTGTGCACTGCGTTGTTGTTCTAGTCCGATTTTGTTGTGACGTGGTTTCCTCACGCGGGTACCTTGATGATTCCATCGCTGGTGGTGATCAAGTAGATACCTGATAAGGTTCGGCCCATCTAAGGAAGAAGTGGAGCTGCCCAAACCTCAAAGTATAGTCCTACTAACTCATTATAAATGTTAATGGAAATTCTTTCCATCGGTTCTCTATAATGACTGAGCTTTTGTCCCCCAACCTTCTCAGGGTTATACATGCAGCAAGGAGAATCTAGGAAATTGGCAACGGGTACTTCTTTTTCTGTGCTATTTCATTTTTCCTTTGGTGATGAATTCTGTTTGGTAGCATTTTTAAACCTAACTGCATAGTTTACTTTGGTGGTGATCTACATGATCTTAGTGGTAGGCTATGGAGCTAGCTGTGTCACATGTAGGTCGTATGCTAGGTGATGCACTGTTGTTCAACTTGTCTGATTTTCCCTTACGTGGTTTGGTTTTCTCATGCAGGTGCACAAGATTCGCCTTCTGCCCTGCTCTTCCGGTGGCTGATTCTTCTTCGACTCCGCCGTAGGCGTCAAGTCTCCCCTCTGCTCCCTCATGCCTGTGTGCCCATGGCCATCGAGTTGTGCCAAGTCGATTGGGATGCCTGCATTGAGCCACTCATTATGTTGATCAGCAACATCTAGCCAAACTGTGTGCCAGGCAAGAAGATGCATGTGGAGCATTCTATGGACAGTGGGAACTTGCTGGCCCCCACATACCTCCTTGACCATGGTGCTAATATCAGCCAGGAAGGGGAAGAAGGGGCCACTGTTCCCGGCTACCAAAATGGTACTAGTAACTGCCACCAAAACTTTATTGTAAAACACTTGATGCTCTGTAATATACATGCTCTGGGTAGCCCCAAAAATTACCTCGATTACGAGGATTACATGTGAATAGGCATCCCCAAAATCCTGCTCAGTCCTCTTTGTTTTTCTTGTAAGTGGTGATAATTTGGTATAAATCAAACCATAGTCTTCTCTTACACTGTCACACAGTTCACATGTCCATTAGCCTGTTCACGTTTGTTACTACTACTATATTTTTGTGGGTCTTTGTCACAGGACCATGTTTCCCTATTTTCTGCTTGCTTTAAGTTGTGTCTAGAGCTATTGTAGCCTACATTGTTGTTGTGCTCCTATATATACTCATTCCAGCCACTTCACCCTGTTGTGTTTTGCTTCAGTGATGAGCAATGTGGTGAAGCAACAACCCAACTCCAAGGTGGGGCGCGCCCTATGATAGCGAAATGATGACAAAGGTGAATGGGTCCTGGTGAACATCCCATGATTGATGCTGCTTTTAGGACCATGGTGTTGTCTCGCACAAGTTTGGCCAGCGGAGCAGTTTTTCCTGCTCCGGCGATCACTCCGACGCCTCCCGTTCTACCCCTCCAGTGGTTGCTTCCTCTTCGGTTCCGGCATAGGTAAGCCAGTGGTTCCTCTCCTTTGCTCTCTCCCTCATGCTCTATGTGCCGACAACGACCGAGCCGTGGTTAATGAAATGAATAAAGGCCATATACATATCTTTTTTGTAGTACCTTAAAGCTCGGATCTTTTTTGTCGTACTGTCAATAAATCCATTTTCTCTCAACCAATCAGAGCTTGTTTTAGTGTGACTGACATATTGCTTTTCTCACATGCTACAACTTCCAGTTAACCAAGACCTTGACTACTTGTCAGCCTTTGTGTGTTCAGTGCAAACTCAATCCACTAATGCAATAACATCATTCTATTTACCGTGGGATAGTAGCCTTATGCTTCAGCAGTTATTTAGTGTTGTTGTAAACAGTTTTGGTGTGCCAGCTACAATAAGCAAGAACTACACAAGTTGTATACTAAAGTTGATGTTCCCCGGATCTCCTTAATATTGAATTCTTATTATGATGGAGTTGTGCCACTTGCGACAGTCATGTGTGGCTTATTGTGGTGGATAGAAGTCATGAATCTCAGTGACAGATACATAAGTTTTACTGTAGTTACAGTGAATATGGGTAATTCAGTGATTTTCTGGTCTGATGCATGGCTCCTCAATGGCACTATGCAGCCCCTACTACAACTTTTTGGGGGCCCTCATCACCAACTGTCGAAGACATATGGCGCCCCTGGATGCAGTTGATCCATCCATCCGTCTCCAAGAGGAAGACGTGGAAGAATGAAAGAAGATGGCGATCTCTATGAGCTGATGCAGTTGATCCATCGGACCATCCACAACTGTTCATCAGAGGAGAAGGGCCTCTTCTCTTCATCAACACCAAGAGCAACCACGACCCAGCACTCAAGCACAGGTACCCCCTTATTCATCCCCACCAAATCTTAATCTATTATACCATTACCACCAAGACTAGGAGTGGGAGGTGCATACATATATCATTCAGAATTAGGATGACCATACATTTGTTGGTACGAACAATGCTTTGGTTTGTCATTTCTAGTAGTATGATCCTCAAATGAAGTGGCATGGGATAAGCAGGTAGTGTAAAGTAGTATGTCTTGACATTGACATAAAGAAGTTGATTTCTTGCTTATAGCATTTTATTCAGCCCGAAAACATCCTTGATGTGCTCTTTTTTTTGCGCATGAGCAACTGGTTGGATGCCGGAAGAAGCAAAGATATCGCTGCTGAAGCAGCACCTTCAAAGATCCAGAAGAGACGGCCTTAGAAGACTATTGATCACTGCTTTGTTTGAGGGGAGATGAAGCTTCTTATCCTTCCTGGTGGAAGTAGTTCCCCAAGCGCTGGACTATCGTCGTCCTCTGCTTGCTTCTTCTCCTTCCTGCTCTGCAACATGGACCTTTGAGTTCCTATGTTCCTTGGACCTACTTATCTGGTTACTACAGTAATCATTGAGTGCTGATAATTTAATAACAGAATTCTGCCAAGTGAGCATGAGTATCCAGATGAGTATTGTTGTGTGGACTACATGAATGGATTGGTGTCTATCATTGTTTGCCTCCTGCCTGCAAGTCTTGAGGCTCCTACAAATTGGATGTCTGCTCTTCCTGCTACACAAATATCTTTAATTTAACACTTCTTACGTCCATGGATTAGTTCAGTACAGAAAAATTGGAGGATAGAAACAAGCTTTCTTGCGATGCTTGAAAAATAATAAATTGTCTAAAACACTAGAACACTTGATTGACATGTCATTTAAGGTCTTATTAGGACCAAGGATTAGTCAAGTTTTCTCTTGTTTCATATATGTATCTCCAAACGACAATTTTTCTCGCATTCTAACTGAACGAAGGTCACATTTTATCTCCACACATATGGCTTGTTCTGCTGAAATGATGCCCTTGTAACAAGGACATTGGCTACTCTATGTGGAATTGTGTTTTACCCGATGTCTTGTGTGGAATCATTCCTGGTACCCAAGATGGTGTCCTATTGGTTACTTGCCAAGCCAGTGCCTTTTGTCATTTCTAAATTAGATACTATCCACATAGTCAAAGTCATGTTTGCCATACAGCCTCAGCTACAATCATTCTGGTAATTTCCTGGTTTTCTTAGCTTTGTGACATATCTTTTGAGCTATGGCCCCTCTTCATGCCGGCCATGGAGCCATGGTTGATTCTGTGATGTGAATTGTCATGCTTTTAGTGATGATAATCTTTTCCCTACTGTTAGTTGTCTTTCGATTTGCTCCTGGAGTCAACATGATGCTCATGTTTTGTAGCAACTAATCTGATTGAACAGGTTGGTCATGATGTTCACCCTTGACGTGCATGCAGACCTACGGATCTCTTTGGTGCGACTTGGTCACCCTCGTGGTCTCCGGCGATGGTTGTTGGGCGCCCATGCGTGCAAGGTTGAAGACTTGGTTTGGTGCACGTCGCCTCTACTACGACACCTTAGCGCGGCGTTGCTTTGCGGCCTTGGTTGGTAAGTTCCTAGTCCTAGCTCCCCACCTTTGTTCCACTTGCCCCTTTCCTGAAGATATATCGATCACATGCCATGATGTATAAAAGGTTTAGACTTGATACTTTTGTGAAACTGCATTTGTATTGTTTTTCACCTTGTCCAACATGGTTTCGCACCATAGAGATCGTGTCAATTCCTAAATCATACTCCCTCCGCCCGGAATCACTTGTCGCTCAAATGGATGTATCTAGCACTAGATACATCCGTTTGAGCATCAAAGCAATGTCCTGACGGAGGTAATAGAGCCTAGCACTTGCTATTTGGTCGGTTTGATTGTAGGAAGTACTACTACTACGTTCAGTCATCCATGAATGGTAGTTTTACTGTAGTTTTACACGAGTTTGAGGACTGATTGTTCAATGGACTTCTGTTGTGAGTGTATTCATACTAATACTACATTCAGTGATGATAGTTTTACGTTATTGTTGCATGGAGAAGAAGCGCTGATTGTTTTTCTTTGGAATTTTATTTGTGTGTTCAGTTGCGATGAGTACAAAGTGGTTGGTGAAGTGGCTACGGATAAGATCAAAATCCTGCGATTGTCGCCACCCAGGTTTCTGATCTCAAGGCGAGGCTACGGGAGGTATGAAGAATGGCCATGCTTTTATATTCAACACAAGGAAGGTTTGTCTTGGTTCATTCAACCTGAAGAATGACAACACATGGAACGACCAATTGTGAGAAGTGGAAGCTTATTTAGTTTGTGGTGGCGTTGGGTTAGCTTGTTAGCTGTGTTTGGCTTTTGTTGAGGAAATGATTTGGTCGGATGATGATATGGAACCTTTCATCCAGTCCAGTGTAATGACTTGACTTGCGAGTGCATGAATGAATTTTGCAATGAAGGATGTGGTGATTTTGATTCTCCGCCAACGCGTTATACTGCTGAAATTTCTAGCGAAAATCCACAAAACTTGTCAAAATTTTGGCCTTGTTCGTAACAAAACCAAAACTTTTGGGCCTTCCACCTCAAAATTTTGGCCTTGATTGTAATGAAACCAAATTTTGGCCTTGTCAGTAATGAAAAAGATGCTGAAGTGGCTCGCTCGCTCTACATGGTGTTATAAACTAATATTTTTTGCTTTTTGTCATTTTCATTTCTTTTTACTCTAATGCTACTTATTTTTTCCATACCCTCCGGAGTCATCAAGTTCTTGGATGTATTTCATGATAAAATGTTCTTGGATGTATTTCATGATAGCCTCGCTGCAACTTCTTTGGCTTACAGTCATCAAGTTCTTGGATGTATTTCATGATAAAATGATGATTTTCTAGAGGACTTTGGAGTATATGCTCATGCAAGGCTTGCTGTCGGGAGTACCAAATAGCACAGAGGGTGGTTAGTACATGTATGAATTCTGTGGCAGGGAGAACATCCATAAGCACAAAGACTCACCGTTTAGGATCAGGCTCAGTACCAATTATATCCATCACTATACTAGTGTAGGTGCCTTCAGTACCTTGCTTAATATCATTCACCACACCTTTGCAATTCGATGCAACTAAAACTTCTGGTAGCGAAAGATCCAAAGCTAGAGCAAGTGCCTCTCTGCATGCTAATGCTTCAAGCGTCGTCGGGTCGGTGATTCCAAGAACCCTGATAGCCTAAGAGCCCAAGTAGTTGTCGTTATGATCCCTGCATACTGTGCTACAGGACCCCTCATTCGTTGCTCTTGAAACAGCTCCCTTGACTCGAATCTTTGCCATACCCATCTTGGGCTGGTGCTATTACTTGGAATAGTGGCAGCTCGCTGCAACTTCTTTGGCTTACAGTCATCAAGTTCTTGGATGTATTTCATGATAAAATGATGATTTGCTAGTGGACTTTGGAACATATGCTCATGCAAGGCTTGCCGTCGGGAGTACCAAATAGCCTAGAGGGTGGTTAGTACATGTAAATTCTGCAGCAGGGAGAACGTCCATAAGCACAAAGACCCACCGTTTAGCATCAGGCTCAGTGGTGTCACTGAGGACTTGAAACAACTCGGGATCTTGGAGAACCCATACACAACGAGCAATGTGGAAATGAAGGAGCGAATGTTGTCATGAGTCCTCCGTCCCGCATAATCTGTAACTGGTGGCAGTAGAAATATTTCGGTGATGTAGCAAATCGACAGTTGGGATGGATTGTTGGGCTAGCCTCCACTGGAATATTTTCAGTTTAGAGGGAACATCTATTTTCCATAGCTTCGTCCATGACTTTTACCCCTTATTCAAGTCCGAAGAATCAGACCTGCCCTCCAACCATGCCTCTTGTCTCAATTTTTGGGAGACTAACATACGATACGCTGACCATACTATAAACACTCCATTCTTTTCATGTGTCCAAGAATAGAAATCCTCTATGTGTTTGGTGCATAAAGTATTGAGAAAATTGCTTCAGCATCCGTGGGAAAAAAGATCTCCTGAATTGCCACATGGTTCCAGCTTGTGTCAGCTAAAATTAGCTCCTGAACAACCTACGGTGAGTTTGGAGCTCTACACAAGACCGGCCGCATGTTGTGAGGATGTGGTAGCCAATTATGCTGCCAGATGTTGGTCGTCAGACCATCACCAATGTGTCGAATTAATCTTTACACTAAAGTATCATGACCGTCTAGGATCGACCTCCAGACTTGGAAAGGACATGAACCCAGTTCAGCATGCAAATTTCAGATGCAGGAAAATACTTATCTTTGAGAATCCGAGCACTTAGAGAGTTTGGCTCCATAAGGATTCACCATGCTTGTCTGGCTAAAAGTGAGAGATTGAACAACTCAATATCCCTAAAGCCAAGTCCACCACATTGCTTTGGTCTAGTCATCATACTCCATGAAACCCATCTTGGTTTTCTTTTGCCCTCTTTAGCCCCCCACCAAAATTTCCGTATCAACGAATTCATATGCTCGCATAGGCTACAAGGTAGTTTAAAGCATGACATAGAATACACAGGGATAACCTGAGCCACAGACTTAATCACTTTTCCTCCAACTGACAAGATCTTTTCCATCCACCCTTTCACTTTGTTCCAGACTCGATCTTTAAGGAACTTGAAATCACCAATTTTACAATTTCCCACATCAGAAGGCATTCCCAGGTATCTCTTAGATAAAGATTCATTTTTAGTATTGAGAGTATTCTTTTACATATGTCCTGAGGTTGTTTGGGGATCCCTTAGTAGAGAAGACTGGTAATTGGTTAATTCTTCATCCAGAAGCATCGCAATAAGATTCCAAAAGGGAGGACAACTCATTAGCTCCATCAACACTAGCTTTCACAAATAACATGCTATCATTCGCAAAGAGCAAGTGTCTTACCGGAGGGGATGCCGGAGCAACTTGAATACCACTGAGGTGCAATGATTCATTTGTTATTTTTAGGAGGCACGAAAGGCCCTCCGCCAAAAGCAAAAATAGATATGAAAATAGGGTCCCCCTGTAGGATCCCTCGAGATGGTGCAAATTCTTAAAGCTTACTGCCATTAAAAAGGACAAAAAATTTGACCGAGCTTACCATTTGCATAATTAAGGCTACATAGGCGGGTGCAAACCCCATCTTGAGCATAATAGTTTCCAGGTATTCCCGTTCAACTCTGTCATAAGCTTTCATCACATCCAATTTTACGGCGTAAAATCTATTTTTTATGCTTTGTTCCTCTTCATGAAGTGTACGCATTCATAAGCAAAGATTATGTTATCAATAATCAGCCTGCCTGGGACAAAGGCATGCTACTCTTCTGAAATGATTTCAGGCAACATTTTTTTAATCTATTAGATAGAACCTTCGGAGCAATCTTGTAAAGCAAGTTACGAAGACTTATAGGCCTGAATTGAGTCAACTAAGTTGAATCTTTTACCTTTGGGGTGAGGACAAGCATTGGCTCATTAATTACCTCAGCGCTTTCGTCTTGTCGATTAATGCCCAAAACCAACATGAGTGACTGCTACATCTCGAGCTAGCGTTGGTTTTCCCCGAAGAGGAGGGGGTGATGCAGCACAGTAGCGTAAGTATTTCCCTCAGTTTTTGAGAACCAAGGTATCAATCCAGTAGGAGGTCACGTGCAAGTCCCTCGTACCTGCACAAAACGGTAGCAACTCGCAACCAACGCTTAGGGGTTGTCAATCCCTTCACGGTCACTTACGAGAGTGAGATCTGATAGAGATAATATTTTTTGGTATTTTTGGTATAAAGATGCAAAGTAAAAAGTAAAAGCAAAACAAGTAAAATAAAGTAATGGAGATTGATATGATGAGAATAGACCCGGGGGCCATAGGTTTCACTAGTGGCTTCTCTCAAGAGCATAGATATTCTATGGTGGCTGAACAAATTACTGTTGAGCAATTGATAGAATTGAGCATAGTTATGAGGTTATCTAGGTATGATCATGTATATAGGCATCACGTCCGTGACAAGTAGACCGACTCCTGCCTGCATCTACTACTATTACTCCACTCATCGACCGCTATCCAGCATGCATCTAGAGTATTAAGTTAAAAACAGAGTAACACCTTAAGCAAGATGGCATGATATAGAGGAATAAATTCATGCAATATGATAAATACCCCATCTTGTTATCCTCGATGGCAACAATACAATACGTGCCTTGCAACTCTTTCTGTCACTGAGTAAGGACACCGCAAGATTGAACCCAAAGCTAAGCACTTCTCCCATTGCAAGAACTACCAATCTAGTTGGCCAAACCAAATGGATAATTCGAAGAGACTTGCAAAGATAACTCAATCATACATAAAAGAATTCAGAGAAGATTCAAATATTATTCATAGATAAGTTGGATCATAAACCCACAATTCATCGGTCTCAACAAACACACCGCAAAAAGAAGATTACATCGAATAGATCTCCACGAGAGAGGGGGAGACACTACTAGGAAAAGGCATGCTAGTGGCGCACCGAATTTGCCTTCTAATGGCGCACTACCGGTGCGCCACTGGCATCACGCCATTAGAATTAAATTCTAATGGCGCACCACCGGTGCGCCATTAGTATCTGGTGTTCTAATGGCGCACCACGTAGTGCGCCATTAGTATAGCCTGTAGTGCGCCATTAGAATGCCTCCCAGGGGGCCATATGTACCCATGTGCTTTGGCATTCTAATGGCGCACCAGCAGTTAAAGCGCCATTAGTGTGATGATCACAGTGCGCCATTAGTGTCTTGTGTGGTGCGCCATTAGTATGAATATTAGGTTTTTTTTTTGCTTTTCTGATTTTTGCACAGGTTACAAAATATATTATTGGACAGAATATAGACAGCAGCACACAACAACATCAGATTCATCGAATACAATAGAAGATTAGTCTCCGAATACAATTCATCATATTAGTCTCCGAATTCAAAAGACCGAACAAAGATAAAACATTACAAGTCTCAAGACTACGAGTATCGAGTTTGTCGGAAGTAATACTAATCCTAACAAGTCCTACTAATCATCATCATACAACTTCTACTCGTTATTCATAACAAGTCATACGATCATCATCTTGATAGTCTTCGAACCAACCCTACTTAATTGTTCTTAGCACATGATCATCAGTATTAGGCAGGACCTAAATACCCTATTTAAGCTAAAATAGCATAAAACAATATAGACCCTGACTCTCCATTATGGAGAATGGAGAACATCCTGTCTCCAATTCTTGCGCTTCGCTTCCTTTTGCTTCCAAGAATCTCCTTACGACTGTCCATACATTTTTTTCCATCCTTTGATTTTCATGTCTCCACTTCTTTTAGAAATCTCGTATGGACAGTTGAGATTCGTAGGACAACCTGGCTGTATGTTCAAAACATTAACACTACCTTTCAGATACATCATATGAGGCACACAATTCTCTGGGATTATCTGTTGAAAAACATAGTAATAACTTCATAGTTAGCAATGATGTACTAGTTTTAGAAGTATGCAAAAGATGCACGGATGTCGTAATAGTAAAACTCTTACCAGGGTATCTCCATGGTAGTTACCGTAGTTGAACACATGCACTAGTGGCACGTATTTACCATAATGTTGAGGAGTTTGATTGTAGATATTGTAATTCTCAATGTCAGTACAAAATCCGACCAAATGATTTTTCTCCTTGTAAGTTGTTAATTCGGAGCCATCGGTGTAGTGGGTTTTGTCTACCATCTCCCGCACATTCTTTGAACAATAAAAATAAGCTGTCAATGGAAATAAGCTGTCAACTATTTTGAAATAAACAATATAAATTAGCTAATAACTATGTTTGAGAAACTCACATAGCGGTAGAACTGGAGGCGTATCAACAAGGACCCAAATGTCCATATTGTCTTGGTTGATGTCAGGATTACCAAGATCCATGGTGATAAGCATACCCTCATCAAAACCATACATCTTGCAAAATACTTCCCAATTTTTGCAACCAAAATGGGTTACGCTCTCAGAATTATATAGATTTACTTCAAAGTCCACATCGTGATGAGTCCTTAGGTGAATTTTCTTTGTTTCAGAAATTTCATGGTCTTCAAAATCCATCCTCTCCAACACATAGTGTCTTGCATGGCATGGGATAAGCTATACTCGAATTGTAAAAGATGAAAATTACATGTTGAAATAGTTGAAGTCATGCTTAATTATGAAAATAACACTTGTCGTCGTTGTGTACCATTTCAACTTCGAAGGTCTCCTCGAGCTTAATGCTGAAGCGCCGATCATCGTCCAGGTGAGGCATGTCGCACAGACCTCGATCGTCGTGGCACCAGTCGCACTCCGCCGGGAGACTTTCGTCGTCCGATGATGATGACATATCCTACGTTCATAATTCAAAACTACATCATTTAGGGTTTGTCGACACCGAGGCACCCTAAAAGCCTAAGCTTTCATCATTTAGGTTTTGTCGACGCCGAGGCACCCTAAAAGCCTAAGCGTACATCATTTAGGTTCTCATCGACACCGAGGCACCCTAGGTTGGGCCTAATCACTTGGCACTAATCACTTGGCTCTATTGCCACCTATGTTGGGTTTATCATCTAGGGTTTATCGATGCTAACGAGAATTCTAAGTTGGGCCTAATCACTTGGCTCTATTGCCACCTATGGTTTAATGCAGCAAGAATGGCGGGGCAGTTGATCCTACTTAATTAAGTACTAAGATACCCCGGCCCATGCATTAGTAGCAAGTACCCCATATGTCTGATTTTTAGCAAAGTCATGCTAAAATTCATGAAAAGTTTCAGCATGACCTTTGCATAAAATAAGACATATGGAGTACCCGAATTTTCCGGAACGGAAGTTAATCGACATTCCGGCAAACTCAAGGGCCTCTTGGGGTACCTGCAAAATCATCACGACACGATGGTCGGAGACAAAACCCAGCAAACTAGCACCACAATGTGCCTCTACTTTCATATGGATGAAAAGGCCATAGACCATATGGTCCTCTGCTTTCATATGGACAAAAATCAGCTCAACTTATGTGAGCTTCCATTCCAGATCTAATAGGTCACCCAACTAAAAATCATGAATAGTTTTAGCTGAAAAAAATCATGGATTGCTGTTAACTGAAAATTAGTGAAAGAAACTGTTGCTGATCATGGATTACTGTTAATTAAAAATAGAGCATCTGGCTTGTCTTATCATGTTCACTAAGTCCACAAAAATGAATAAGTTCAGTAAACTTGAAGTACTCAACACTAAACATGGTTCAGAGCTCACTACACTACACTACATCGTGCAATGGTTCAGACCTCACTACACTAGAACAAGCTCACTACACTACACATGCTTAAACTCTGAACATAAACAAACACCAGCAATGCAATATGTAAACTACCTCTGTTTCTAGGCAACAAGAGTTATCATCAATGCTTTTGAGTTTATTAAGTACCTTCAGTTCTGAGTTTTAAATGTCAAAAGAGCTTCACAGAATCTTGAATCCTCCAAATCACTCTTAACAGTTCCGCATTGCACAAAGGCAGCAATGAGCCAATGATATCAGTAGCAATAATAGGTGCTTACATTCTCATAACGTCAGTATTATTTAACCAAAATTCAACCTACAGAGTTCTAGTACAGTGAGTAACTCCCAATTCTTTTAATAGAAGCACAATTAACAACACAACTAGGGAGTCTAGGACAATGCCACCAGATAGAATTTCAAGGAAAAACGTTCTTCCAGAACCTTCAAGCCACAATCATACATAGAGTGGCTGATCATATAAGCTATATTTAAATAAACATCAACTAAACTTGATGACAAGAAAAACTACAATCACATTGATACAAACTAGAGCATATATCAATAGTAAATTGCTGCTCCATATAGCAATAGTAATGCACCTAATCAACATTGTAGAGCATCCTATTACAAACTTTTTCTGATCCTGCAAATTAATGGGGAGGAAGAACTAGGGAGGGAGGGAATGGTAATGGTTCAGAGAAGAACAATAGTAATGCTCCATATAGCAATAGTAATGCTCCATATGTTCTGATCCATATAGCAAGAAGAACTAGGGAGGAAGGGAATGGGGAGGAAGGGTGGAGAGGGAGGAAGGAGGAGAGGTACCTGGGCGGGCGTGGCCAGTCGCCGGAGGGGTCAGGGTCGGCGGCGGCGTCGAAGGGGTGGCTTGAGGGCATCCGAGCTCGTCCGGGTCCTCGTAGTCGAAGAGGAAGACGACGGCGGTCCTCCTGGGCACCTCGGTTGGTCGTGGGGAGGCCGGCGGCCACGTGCTTCGCGGGTCGGGGGGCGCGGGGGCGGCGGCGCGGGGGAGAGGGGGCGGCGGCGCGGGGGAGCCGGAGCGGGTGTGGCGAGGGATGGAAGGGGATCTGGCGAGGGAGAGGGGAGGAGGTATCGGGCGAAGGGCCGGGTATCCAGGTTAGAGGGGGGAATGTTAGTAATGGCGCACCGTCGAGGGGTGCGCCATAAAAACACTCATAGCAATGGCGCACCATTCTCTGGTGCACCATTAGTAACTTTTTTTCTGATAGCAATGGCGCACCCTCCTCTGGTGCGCCATTAGTAACTTCTTTTTTTCATTATTTCTTGTTGCATCTAATAATTTTTTTTATCAAATTTGTTATTTCATGAGGACTAGAACAAAATATATCATCAAATATCATCAAATTTGTTTTTTTAATATCATCAAATTTGTTTTTTATTTTTAATTGAAAATATCATCAAATTTTTTATTTGAAAATATCATCAAATTTGTTATTTGAAAATATTATCAAAAAGAGGGGGAGGGTGCGGGGTGTCGGCGGCCGCGGTGGAGCGGGCCGGGGGAGGGTGCCGGGGGTCGGCGGCGGCGGTGGAGCGGGGGAGGGTGCGGGGGGTCGACGGCGGCGGTGGAGCAGGGGAGGGTGCGGTGGGTCGTCGGCGGCGGTGGAGCGGCGAAGGGTGCGGGGGGTCGTCGGCGGCGGCGTGGGTCAGGGCAGCGGGGGGAATTAGCTAGGGGGCGAGGGAGAGGGATGATGGGGATCTGGTGAGAGGGAGGGAATTAGCTAGGGGAAATCTTACTAATGGCGCACCAGCCAGAGGTGCGCCATAAGTAATTTTTTTGTTGCATGTAATAATTTTTTAGAAAATGAATATGAATATGAAACAGTAATATTTTTTATAAAAACAGTAATAATTTTTGTTTAACAAAAATTGTAGTCTACACTTTTTTATTATTATTTTTTAAAAAATGAAGAGGGGAGAGGAGGCGCGGGTGGGATCGAGATCGAGATGGAGGGGGAATCGAGATCGAGATCGAGGGGGATCGAGATCGAGTGTCCTCATGAATATTCAATATTTTATCATATTGAATATGAAAAAATATCATCAAATTTGAAAAAATATTCATGAATTCAAAAAGTGTCCATGAAATTTAAAAATATTCATGATATCAAAAAGTGCCCATGATATTTAAAAATATTCATGATATCAAAATATATACTAATGACGCACTTTAACAGGGTGCGCCATTAGTAGTTTAAACTACTAATGGCGCACGGAGTAGTTTTGCAAAAAAAAAGAATAAAAAAAATTCAGTACTGGCGCACTCCTTGTCTGGTGCGCCATTAGTATATAGTAGTGGCGCACCACTTCCCTGGTGCGCCATTAGTGTCAATCCTATCTATAGCCCTTTTCCTAGTAGTGAGAACATTGTATTGAGATCCAAAAAGAGAGAAGAAGCCATCTAGCTACTAGCTATGGACCCGAAGGTCTGAAGTAAACTACTCACACTTCATCGGAAGGGCTATGGTGTTGATGTAGAAGCCCTCCGTGATGGATGCCCTCTCCGGCGGAGCTCCGGAACAGGCCCCAAGATGGGATCTCGTGGATACAGGAAGTTGCGGCGGTGGAATTAGGTTTTTGGCTCCCTCTGGTCTAATGGGGGTACGTAGGTATATATAGGAGGAAGGAGCACGTCGGTGGAGCTCCGAGGGGCCCACGAGGCAGGGGGCGCGCCCAGGGGGGCGCGCCCTCCACCCTCGTGACCTCCCCGAAAACTTCTTGGAGTAGGGTCCAAGTCTCCTGGATCACGTTCGATGAGAAGATCACGTTCCCGAAGGTTTCATTCCGTTTGGACTCCGTTTGATATTCTGTTTCCTCGAAATACTGAAATAGGCAAAAAAACAGCAATTCTGGGTTGGGCCTCCGGTTAATAGGTTAGTCCCAAAAATAATATAAAAGTGGAAAATAAAGCCCAATATAGTCCAAAACAGTAGATAAAGTAGCATGGAGCAATCAAAAATTATAGATACATTGGAGACGTATCAGGCATCCCCAAGCTTAATTCCTGCTCGTCCTCGAGTAGGTAAATGATAAAAAGAGAATTTTTGATGCGGAGTGATACTTTGGCATAATTTCAATGTAAATCTTCTTAATCATGGTATGAATATTCAGATCCAAAAGGTTCAAGACAAAAGTTCATATTGACATAAAAATGATAATACTTCAAGCATACTAATCAAACAATTATGTCATCTCAAAATAACATGGCCAAAGGAAGTTCATCCCTATAAAACCATATAGTTAGGCTATGCTTCATTTTCGTCACATAAAGATGTTCCCAACTTCTATACCCCCGATGACAAGCCAAGCAATTGTTTCATACTCAAATAATCTCAAACTTTTTCAACCTTCACGCAATACATGAGCGCGAGCCATGGACATAGCACTATGGGTGGTATAGAATATGATGATGGGGATTGTGTGGAGAAGACAAAAAAGGAGAAAGTCTCACATCAATGAGGCTAATCAATGAGCTATGGAGATGCCCATCAATTGATGTTAATGCAAGGAGTAGGGATTGCCATGCAACGGATGCACTAGAGCTAAGAATGCTCAACAAAAGAAAACTAGTGGGTGTGCATCCAACTTGCTTGCTCATGAAGAACTAGGGCATTTTGAGGAAGCCCATCGTTGGAATATACAAGCCAAGTTCTATAATGAAAAATTCCCACTAGTATGAACAAGACAAATTATGAGACTCACTATATGAAAATCATGGTGCTACTTTGAAGCACAATATATGAGACTCACTACATGAAGAACAAGGTGCTACTTTGAAGCACAAGTGTGGAAAAAGAGATAGTAGCATTGCCCTTTTTATTTTCTCTTTTTTTGGGGCCTTTCTTTTTTTCTTTTTGGCCTTTCTCTCTTTTTTTGATTGGGCAATGCTCTAATAATGATGATCATCACACTTCTATTGATTACAACATAATGATTACAACTCGATACTAGAACAAGATATGACTCTATATGAATGCCTCCGGCGGTGTACCGGGATGGTGCAATGAATCAAGAGTGACATGTATGAAAAATAATGCATGGTGACTTTGCCACAAATACGATGTCAACTACAAGATCATGCAATGGCAATATGACAAAAGTAAAGCATGTGATGATGATGATGATGATGGAAGTTGCATGGCAATATATCTCGGAATGGCTATGGAAATGCCATGATAGGTAGGTATGGTGGCTGTTTTGAGGAAGATATAGGGAGGTTTATGTGTGAAAGAGCGTATCATATCACGGGGTTTGGATGCACTGGCAAAGTTTGCACCAACTCTCAATGTGAGAAAGGGCAATGCACGGTACCGAAGAGGCTAGCAAATGGCGGAAAGGTAAAAGTGCGTATAATCCATGGACTCAACATTAGTCAAAAGAACTCATATACTTATTGCAAAAATTTAGAAGTCATCAAAAAAACAAGTACTATGCGCATGCTCCTAGGGGGATAGATTGGTAGGAAAAGACCATCGCTCGTCCCCGACCGCCACTCATAAGGATGCACAAGCCAGGTACACTTCATGCTTCAAATTTGTTACATTACTTTAACCATACGTGCATGCTACGGGACTTGCTAACTTCAACACAAGTATTTCTCAAATTCACAACTACTCAACTAGCACGACTATGATATTATCACCTCCATATCTCAAAACAATTATCAAGCATCAAACTTATCTTAGTATTCAACCCACTAAAAAGAAAGTTTCACATATCTTGAATACCAAGTATATTAACATTAAGAAAATTACCATGCTATTAACGACTCTCAAAATAATCTAAGTGAAGCATGAGAGATCAAGTTTCTTTAAAACAAACCACCACCGCACTCTAAAAGATCTAAGTGAAGCACTAGGGCAAAAATTATCACGCTCAAAAAGATATAAGTGAAGCACATAGAGTATTCTAGCAAATTTCAATTCATACATGGATCTCTCAAAAGGTGTGTACAGCAAGGATGATTGTGGTAGACTAACAAGCAAAGACACAAATAATACAAGACGCTCCAAGCAAAACACATATCATGTGGTGAATAAAAATATAGCTCCAAGTAAATTACCGATGGAAGTGAACGAAAGAGGGGATGCCTTTCGGGGCATCCCCAAACTTTGACTTTTTGGTGTCCTTGGATTATCTTGGGGTTTCCATGGGCATCCCCAAGCTTAGGCTCTTGCCACTCCTTGTTCCATAATCCATCAAAAGAATTCACCCAAAACTTGAAAACTTCACAACACAAAACTCAATAGAAATCTCGTGAGCTCCGTTAGAGAAAGAAAACAAAAGACTACTTTAAGGTACTGTAGTGAACTTGTTCTTTATTTGTATTGGTGTTAAACCTACTGTATTCCAACTTCTCTATGGTTTATAAACTATTTTACTAGCCATAGATTCATCAAAATAAGCAAACAACACACGCAAAACAGAATCTGTCAAAAACAGAACAGTCTGTAGTAATCTGTTACTAACGCAAACTTCTGGAAGCCAAAAAATTCTACCAAAATTAGACGACCTTGGAAATTTGTTTATTGATCAGAAGCAATTGGAATCACTATTTTATCACGTTCTGGTGATTTTTGACAATTCGGGCACTGAGCGCAAAGATTCTGGAAATTACAGCAAGATCAAATAACTATCTTCCAAGAAGATCTAATAGGTTTAACTTGGCACAAACACTAATTAAAAAATAAAACCACATCTAAACAGAATCTAGATGGATTATTTATTCCTAAACAGAACCAAAAACAAAAAACACAAAATAAAATTGGGTTGCCTCCCAACAAGCGCTATCGTTTAACGCCCCTGGCTAGGCATAAAAGCAAGGATAGATCTAGGTATTGCCATCTTTAGTAGGCAATCCATAAGTGGCTCTCATGATAGATTCATATGGTAATTTTATTTTCTTTCTAGGAAAGTGTTCCATGCCCTTCTTTAAGGGAAATTGGAATTTAATATTCCCTTTCTTCATATCAATAATTGCACCAATCGTTCTAAGGAAAGGTCTACCAAGAATAATAGGACATGAAGGATTGCAATCTATATCAAGAACGATAAAATCTACGGGCACATAATTACTATTTGCAACAATAAGAACATCATTAATTCTTCCCATAAGCTTTTTAATAGTGGAATCCGCAAGATGCAAGTTTAGAGAGCAATCATCAAAGTCACGAAAATCTAGCAAATCACACAAAGCTTTGGGGATAGTAGAGACACTAGCACCCAAATCACACAAAGCATAAAACTTGTAATTTTTAATTTTAATCTTAATTGTAGGTTCCCACTCATCATGGAGTTTTCTAGGGATAGAAACTTTCAACTCAAGCTTTTCTTCATAAGATTGCATTAAGGCGTCAACAATGTGTTCGGTAAAGGCCTTATTTCGACTATAAGCATGAGGAGAATTTAACACGGATTGCAACAAGGAAATACAATCAATTAAAGAGCAATTTTCATAGTTAAATTCCTGGAGATCCAAAATAGTGGGTTTAGCAATATCTATATTTTTATTTCTTTCTATCCCTTTTTTATCAATTTCATCATCAGGATCTAAAAACTCAGAATTCTTAGAACGCCTTCTAGGTAAGGGAAGATCATAATCAGATTCATCAAGATTCACATTGCAAAACAAAGATTTAATAGGGGACACATCAATAACTTTTAGATCTTCATCTTGATTTTCATAGTTATTCGGTTTAGCGGCCATCTTATTGACTAAGGTGGCTTGCATATCTGAAATTTCAGCGGTCATTTTTTCAAGATGAGCAATTTGGCTCTTACACCATCAAATTCTTTGGACATATCATCGAGCTCTTTATTCATATAACTCATAAAACTCTTTTGTTCCTTAAGCTCGTTTCTAAAGAAATTATTATGCTCAAATTGCAAGACCATAAACTTCCTGACATTGTTTTCGATATCTTCAAGCCTTTTAAGGTGAAGATCACCAAAATTAGGTAAGGCCATCGTGACGAACAAGCAAGCAAACTAACACACGAGCAAACAAAAGGCAAAGGGAAAGAGAGGGCGAATAAAATGGCAAGGGTGAAGTGGGGGAGAGGAAAACGAGAGGCAAATGGCAAATAATGTAATGCGAGAGATAGAGATTGTGATGGGTACTTGGTATGTTGACTTTTGCGTAGGCTTCCCCGGCAATGGCGCCAGAAATGGCTCGTTGACGGGAGAGTAAATCTTGACTTGACTTGGCGTAGGCCTCCCCGGAACGGCGCCAGAAGTGGCTCGTTGACGGGAGAGTAAATCTTGACTTGACTTGGCGTAGGCCTCCCCGGCAACGGCGCCAGAAATCCTTCTTGCTACGTCTCAAGCTAGCGTTGGTTTTCCCCGAAGAGGAGGGGGTGATGCAGCACAGTAGCGTAAGTATTTCCCTCAGTTTTTGAGAACCAAGGTATCAATCCAGTAGGAGGTCACGCGCAAGTCCCTCGTACCTGCACAAAACGGTAGCAACTCGCAACCAACGCTTAGGGGTTGTCAATCCCTTCACGGTCACTTACGAGAGTGAGATCTGATAGAGATAATATTTTTGATATTTTTGGTATAAAGATGCAAAGTAAAAAGTAAAAGCAAAACAAGTAAAATAAAGTAATGGAGATTGATATGATGAGAATAGACCCGGGGGCCATAGGTTTCACTAGTGGCTTCTCTCAAGAGCATAGATATTCTACGGTGGGTGAACAAATTACTGTTGAGCAATTGATAGAATTGAGCATAGTTATGAGGTTATCTAGGTATGATCATGTATATAGGCATCACGTCCGTGACAAGTAGACCGACTCCTGCCTGCATCTACTACTATTACTCCACTCATCGACCGCTATCCAGCATGCATCTAGAGTATTAAGTTAAAAACAGAGTAACGCCTTAAGCAAGATGACATGATGTAGAGGAATAAATTCATACAATATGATAAATACCCCATCTTGTTATCCTCGATGGCAACAATACAATACGTGCCTTGCAACTCTTTCTGTCACTGAGTAAGGACACCGCAAGATTGAACCCAAAGCTAAGCACTTCTCCCATTGCAAGAACTACCAATCTAGTTGGCCAAACCAAACGGATAATTCGAAGAGACTTGCAAAGATAACTCAATCATACATAAAAGAATTCAGAGAAGATTCAAATATTATTCATAGATAAGTTGGATCATAAACCCATAATTCATCGGTCTCAACAAACACACCGCAAAAAGAAGATTACATCAAATAGATCTCCACGAGAGAGGGGGAGAACATTGTATTGAGATCCAAAAAGAGAGAAGAAGCCATCTAGCTACTAGCTATGGACCCGAAGGTCTGAAGTAAACCACTCACACTTCATCGGAAGGGCTATGGTGTTGATGTAGAAGCCCTCCGTGATGGATGCCCTCTCCGGCGGAGCTCCAGAACAGGCCCCAAGATGGGATCTCGTGGATACAGGAAGTTGCGGCGGTGGAATTAGGTTTTTGGCTCCCTCTGGTCTAATGGGGGTACGTAGGTATATATAGGAGGAAGGAGCACGTCGGTGGAGCTCCGAGGGGCCCACGAGGGAGGGGGGCACGCCCTCCACCCTCGTGACCTCCCCGGAAACTTCTTGGAGTAGGGTCCAAGTCTCCTGGATCACGTTCGGTGTGAAGATCACGTTCCGAAGGTTTCATTCCATTTGGACTCTGTTTGATATTCTGTTTCCTCGAAATACTAAAATAGGCAAAAAAAACAGCAATTCTGGGCTGGGCCTCCGGTTAATAGGTTAGTCCCAAAAATAATATAAAAGTGGAAAATAAAGCCCAATATAGTCCAAAACAGTATATAAAGTAGCATGGGGCAATCAAAAATTATAGATACGTTAGAGACGTATCAGTGACTTTGTTACCGCACAACTCTCGGTGCCATTGGAAGAAGTGGGCAGGCTAGCAATCGGGGCCGGGGGTTTCATTGGGTACATTTGGAAGAGGGTCGTCTTAATCTCCTCGGCGGTATATGGTGTTGTCATTTGTCAAATTCATGTTCATTTCAGGCGTCGCCGTCGCCGGTACTGCGTTCAATACATTGGACATCCCCGACGTTCCCTGGGCTGCAAATAGGTTCTTGTAGAACCAAGTTTTTAAACTGGCCATCTCATTCTGATCTTGTGTTGTAGAGCCATCAAGGCATCGACACGCTGTAAACTCCTATTCTTGTACGGCTTGGACTCGGTTTCTACAGGATCGCAAGGTTTTCGTATTCGTGTATGGCTTGGACTCCATAGGCAAATCCGGATTCCATCCTATATATATTGGCACGGATTCATCATCAACAGCAACAACACGTTAGAGGGAGGGACGCCGCCGCCGGCCGTATTGCATGGCATCGTCGTCACTGCGCCGCCCAGGCCCAAGGGCTCACAGGCCATGGCGCCCGCGCCAGCAGCAACACGTCCACCAAACTGGTCTGCGCTGCCAGTCGACATCATGCACAGAGTCGTCGGTCGCCTCCCTACGGGCAACGACCGTCTCCGCGCTGGCGCCGTCTGCCGCCAGTGGCGCACCGCCGTGCGGCGGCGGCGGCTACGGCATGGCAACGGGCCGGTGGCGTACCTCGCCCTCGTGAACGGGAACATGTTCAGCTTCCCGGACGCCAAGCCTGCACGCGCACGGCCAGCCGCCGGCTACGCGTATTACTGCGGCGCGTGCGACGACCGGCTTCTGTTCGCCGACAAAGACTACTTCTGCTACCGCCTGACGAGCCCTTTCACCGGGAGAACGACGGCTCTCCCCAGCCTGGCCTACATCCCCGACGAGACGATGGGTCCGGATATATCCGTGCGTAAGCTGGTGGTGTGCTCGGACGGCCTGATCGCCGCGATCATCGGCCGCGAGCACTTCGCCAAGGTCGCTCTCTGCACGCTCGAGTGCTTCTCCTGGTCTCTCAGCGCGGACGACGAGTGGCGGTGGTACGAGGACATGGTCTACTACGAGGGGAGGCTCTACGCCATCACCAACAGCGGGAAGCTCCTCGCGTTCGACGTCAGCGACGAGAAGACGGGCGAACCCAAGATCTGCAGCGTCGAGACCGTCATCGGCGGTCGTGGCCACATCGGCGTGGGGCGGATGCGGTACCTCGTCAAGTCACGCAGCGGCGGGCTGCTCATGGTCCGCAGGATCATGCAGCACGGCAAGTCGACGTACGCGTTCCAGGTGTAGAAGGCGGATCTCCGGCCGTCGGGGTCACAATGGGAGGGGTGATCGCCCTGGGCGGCGACGAGGCGCTCTTCGTCAGCCGGCTGAGCTCCCGGGCCGTGCGGGCGGACCGGGAAGGACTGGAGAGGTATCGGATCTTCTTCCTCGATGATACGGTCGGCATGTTGTTCCGACCGCTAGAGCCCATGGGTCAGCCTTTGTACCACGCAGGCGTCTACGACATGATGACCGGAAATGTCACCCAGCTCCTGCCCCGGATGTGGAGGAAGGACCACGGCGGTACAGTGCCGCCCACATGGCTCTTCCCCGAGGACCCCGACGAGGACGACGGATCGACGAGTGAGCGCACCTGATGACTTCTTTGCTGATGTTCGATGTTGCGGCCTGGGTTGATGCTCACTCATTTTTTTCTATTCGGTTGTTTTTGGCGTTCTTGAAATAACTGAAGAAAAAAAATCTGCAAGCAGCGGCGGGCTGCTGGTTCTGGGCTGAGAGACGTGATGTGACGTGTCGTAGGCGGAGGGCTAGTCGTTGCGGAGCACGGGAGGTCTGACGCATCGCTCAGAAATGCCCTTCCATAAAGGTAAACGCATTTGTTTGTTGCGGTAGAGTATAAACCCGCGCGTTTAAGTGTGCACGAGCAGGATGGAGCAGCTAGCCTACCTAGCAATAGCAAGGCACCACGTCCTGCGTGCAGCTCGTCACTTAGTTAGTTAAACGGCGCCGTCCCGTGAATCTGCTGCGATGAGCGTCTCGTCACAACATTAGATTTGCGTCGTGTCATTTCCGCTTCCAAACCACGCGCACGTTTCCTCCAAGAGGTAAAAGCACCACAGGTACTCTAACTTGCGTAGAATGTTATGATTTAGTCCTAAACTTGTAAAATGCAACTTCACCATACCCCAACTTGCATTGAATATGATGATTTAGTCCCCGGCCTATCACAGCTCGACAAGTGGCAGCCAGGTGGCTCGACCGGTCGTTACCCGCACTTTTGCAAGAAACACCCTGCCGTCTTCTCTAATTAACCCGCAGTACAGGAGAGCACCTGAATTAATTCCGCTTCAATTCCCACTCGCGTAGATGTGGTACTTACAGGTGTTGGGAGAAGTCTTGAGCGTGACACCAACCCACTGTCAGCACTGTGTTTCAATTTGTGCTGTTGATCAATACTAGAAAAATGCCCGTTGAGCACGGAAATGGAATCGAGAACAAAAACACTAGGGAATACTTGCTGCAGCTGGGACGATGTATCCCAGACTTGTATTTGTAAGTCCATGAAAAAGTAGCAAAATGCTAGTCCAGAAAGAATTCACAAAGAGATCGGCATAGGCTGTGCAGAATAAGCTTGCTGGTCCGGGTCTCCTCGTTGGGGCCCAACCTCAAGGTGAAGTGCAAAATGTCCAAGATATTAGCTGTACTGGGCGTGCTGGTAGTCAGTGCACCCACGATGGTTACGGCCGCAAGGGACACGGCTAAGGCTACTGGGACGAGCACCATGGCTGCGATGGATGCCCCGAGCCAGTCGTGGTTGGGGTGCTAGTGCTCGACGCATTCGTTGCGTTTTACAGTTACAGTGGCAAGTTGCAACTGAAGTTTCAGGTACCGTTGCTGCATTTTCATCCATGGTTTACTATCATCCATGTTCGGGCCGTGCATTGGCCGCTGGCCTGTTCCTCATGTTTTCTTGGCTTGGACCGGTTGCCGCATAAGCTGCTTAATTACCTACCTATCTCCAACGGCCAACCTGTTTGTTGATGGAGTAAATGTCTGAATGTACTGCTGTGACTTTGTGATTTCATTTTCTGTGGCAAATAATAAATGGAGTAAATTTGGACATGGAATGAAAAATATAAAGAATGATGGAAGACGTCCTGGTATCATTGAGCTGCTTTTGTGTGAGTTCTTGTTGGCTCTTTTCATTATTTGTTCCTTTTACCGGCTGCATAATTGTGCCTGACTGACCAAGCCAGTTTCCAGCTCACACAAGCTGCTAAGCTTGCAGGCATGTGCACTGTAAAGGCGAGCAATTTCTGCATATATTTGATTGTCTCTGCAGAAAAACTTTTTTGGCCTTTACGATTCTACCAAAAGGATTTGAAGCAAACGCTTGTTGCAATATATATATATATATATATATATATATATATATGATGCTTCTGTATTTATGCAATACTATTACTAATTTGCTACAACTTTTGCCTGAAACTGTACGTGCAAATAATAAAATATTATGCAGATTCCTTAAAAAACTGCACGTACTTTTGCCTGTAATGGTTGGGACCGCAGGGATGCCCCCCTCTAGGGGGAACCGTCGGCCCAACAGCCATCTGATCCGTCAAGACTGGGTCATCGGTGCAGCACTCGAGCCAACTCTCTTCGGCACCTAGCTCACCTGTGTAGCTCCTTAAATAATAAGGCGGACGCTAGCCATCGATCCATCATCTGATCCCCGGAAACATACTCAAAATGTTGCATGTTGCTTGCTCATTGTTTTTCTATTTTTCTTTTTACGATCAACACTGTGCTTATCCTAGTCGAAATCTAAGTGGAATTAATTCATTTGCTCTTCTGTACTGCGGGTTAATTAGAGAAGATGGCAGGGTGTTTCTTGCAAAAGTGCGGGCAACGACCGGTCCAGCCACATGGCTGCCACTTGTTGAGCTGTGATAGGCCGGGGACTAAATCATCACATCCAATGCAAGTTGGGGTATGGTGGAGTTGCATTTTGCAAGTTTGGGACTAAAACATCACATTCTACACAAGTTAGGGTACCTCGGGTGCTTTTACCTCTTCCTCCAAAAATGAGTCGAACGGAATCGTCCGTGACACGCACTCATCCATCGTCCTTTTTATCTTCTCTTCTTGATGACTTGAGTCTTGACTCCAACTCCCCGCCAACGGAAAGAAAGGCAAAAAGAAAGACAAAAGGAAAGAAAAAGATGACTGGGTTTGCATGTTCCATAATTTGTCGTTACCCCTGCGGGCATGCATGCATGCAACACAAGTTCGTTTCTTTTTCTTTTCTTCTCCTTCCAAATCCAAATCCAAATCCAAATTCAAATCTCTCGCTCACTCGCTCGCTGATGAATTGTTACATTCACCCATGCATGCATGATTCAAACCATACGTTAGGATTTTCGATCCACCATGTATTTTTTTTTCACGTGCGTGGCGCGACCGTTTGTGATTGACACTCAAGGAATTAACCCGGCCTTTGTCGAATAGCCACATGTGATAATATCTCTCACCACATGCATGCCTCTTTTCACCATGATGATGGCATTGACTATCTAAGGCATGATCATCTAATCATGCTTAACTTTTTAGTAACAGGTGACAATTAAGCTTGACCATGGACCCATTTGTCCCTAGCTAAGGGAGATCCGCCCGTGATTCCCTTGTTCTTTTTGTTCTATTCGTCTTGTAAATTCATTTTTGTTGCATGATAATTACACAAGAAGGCCTCGCGAATAATCCAGTACTTCATGGGCCAGCTTACAAGAATAATTACCTTGTCCAAACTCTTTTCGTCTAGATGCCCAATCCTTGGCCCCGGTGCACACAGTCTCTGGGATGAAGGGTGTAGACCTAACCCTTGGTGAATGTCATTGCCACTAACCCTAATTCATAGTTGTAGGTGCTACCAACGAGGTGGCAAGCTTGGGGCTTCCAAATGCAGTGCATGGTGGTGTGAGGCTACACCGAACATGACGAGAAGCAAATGAAGCTTTAGGACAATGGCGTCGGGAGGTCCACCAAAGCTGTAGGACACCATGTAGCCATGTGCCTAAGGAGGGTCGGCGCAAGGAAGTCCGCAAGACCCGTAGAATAAGAACGAGCCTCATGAAGCTCGCTGAGCACGCATCAACTCGGGAGTGTGCCAGGATGTCCCTGTGGGCAAGCTCGTCGTTGTCCGGGCATTGTCGAGTCAAGGTCCAGTTAGATGAAAAGGAATGACTAAAATTTTGATGTATGGAAGAAAATAAACACGGTCACATGGTGAAAAAGAATTCCTTTTTTATAGAGAAAAGACGTATGCTCGACTTTATAAATGAAGCCACACGGCAGGGTATCAACAGACAATAATTTTTTTCTCTTGCAAATTGTGCCAGATTATCTCGTGAACAAATGCTCCTTTTATTTCTGAAGGAGAGAAAGTGTGGACATCCTACGTAGACGTACTCTTAAGCGAAGCTATGAATGTGAATGTAATAAAAACTTCCAGTTTACTCTTATGCTCGTATGAACTACCCTTTTTTATCCATCTTCTCCCTTCTGATTTGCTTAACAAATAAGGCTAATTTAGTTGACTTCTCGGTATTTGCACTGTTGGGAGGTTGGCTGCAGGCAGTTCCTTTATTTTAGCCGTGTAGGCAATTCCTGTTTATATGGCATATGGGTGGTCGTATACACAAAAACGTGGTACAAATTTTCACATATGTATAAGTATTACTCCCTCCGATCCAAAATAGGTGTTGTGGTTTTAGTTCAATTGAACCAAAACCACGACGCTTATTTTGGATGGGAGGGAGTATTGGTTTTTTGACTGGTCCTAGCAGGGGGTTATGTCCTGCAAAAATGTGTCTGTAGTCACTTGCAGAGACTCTGTTCGGCAAGGTTGGGCAGTGTATGTTGGTCCTACAAAAATGTGGCCCTACCTTGATCTTCTGCAAGGCCGTGTATGTTGCCCAGCGTTGTATTCACGGTTAGTTGTGTTGTGCTTGCTTGTTGGCTGGGAAAGAAAAGGAGAAATATAAGCTATGTCTGGTCCCTGCAACTCAGCTAGAATGGACCAACTCCTCTTGCTAACTTGGGCAAGCAGACGAGTGAACGATGAATGGGATTGCCCATACAGATATACACTCCTCCTGCCAGAGTGATAAGCCAAGTACGGTAGCTAGCATCAGGTAGCGGCCCAGGCGGGCAGACAGATGGCGAGATATTGTCCATGTTGGGTCATCGCCATTATCGCCCTACCTTAAATTGTGGTCGTCCTCTGCCATTGGCTGTAGTTGTGTTGTAATCACTATGCTAATGTGCGATGAAATTTTGATATCTCTTTCAGCACCTATTTACATTTGTATATTTACTATTTTCTCGCTCCATAAATGTTTTTTTTGCTAGTTATTACTCAATTTTTTGCGTTAGAGGTCCTGCCTGATCTGGTTACCAATGAGTAATGGACATGCCCAACATGATGATTTGTTACATCTAAGCACCATCACATGTATAACGCCCCTCTTGGATTTGTTTGATTACCTCTTATGTGTTACCTAGTATGAAATGGAATTCAATTGCGTATTTTGCCTGCTTGTACTTGAAACTTGTCATGCGCACTATGTATGTGTATCTATGTCCTCAAAATACATCACTTTATTCAATTGAACAATATAGTTATGATCTATGATCTGTGTTACTGACTTACTGTTCAGTTTTGATGAATTGAAAAGGTCACATGCGCTTCCTATGTTCTGGTTCGTATCACAACACATTGTTTTACAGGTGCCTCTGCGGCCAGCCACCGGGACGACGTCGACAACCAAAGGAAGGGTTCTTGAGGTGCTCCTTCTCCACCGACAAAGAGGTACCCCCTTCTTGGGTGGTACTCGTGTGCCTGCTCTGACCCCACCATGGAAGGTCCCCTCCCCCTCTCCCATATCTCTATTTGGTCCTGGTCTGGTTTCAGTTTTTATTAATTTGACATAAGATCAACTTCGATATAAAAAACGGCCATGCTAGTTTAGCCGATTTCTCTCTATGTAGTAGGATCTTAACTGTTGGTGTCTCAAAACTGAAAATGTTTTCTCATAACATAACTTGAGGAGCCGTTTTTTTATAGTAATCGTAGTTTAGCCATCTCTTACTATGTGGATGCTTGATGCTATTCTTGTTCCTGCTCACACTGCACACTGGTTTTATCAACTGTATGTGGATTGCACTTTATTCTTCCTAAGAGTATATTGATAAAGATGCTCTCCTGATTGTTGTTTGTTGGGAGTACAAACAATAATCTCTTCTCCCCTCATATTAACAGGTCAAAGTTGAAAGTTAAAAACTGAATAAGTACTAGTTCAGAACTAGTTTCCAGTTTGGTAATTTGTAGTCAATTCCACTTTAGCTGCTCGCTTACTATGTAGGATCTTATTTGTTGGTTGCACAACCAAATATAATTTTCCACATGATAGCTTTGGAGAAGCTTTTTACCATGTGGATGATTGATATCTTCCATGTTTCTGCTTGCATTGCACTCTGTTATATTATGATCTGATAAAAGGATCAATTAAGCGCATTTCCTGCTGTTGTGGGTTTCTTCTTTTCTTCTTGGATTTCAGCTCAAGATTAACTTGTTATTTCTCTTGCCCTTCTTGTGCGGCAGGATTCGTGTGGTACAACACCATGACCGATGCAGACAACAAGGCCTTCAACGAGCCAGGTACCTTGGCGCTGCAGCTTCCGTGCGATGGCAGCAGGGGTTGTTGTTCGGCATCGGCTGCAAAAACAGCCATGGTGAGCTCCTCTCCTTGCCTCCAGCAATTCTCTTCTAACGTAGGTGGCATGTGTTCATCTCTAGCCCATGTGTGTGTGTTGTGCTCATTTGAGCAGGAAATTACCATGTGTATGTGTGCTGAAAATGTGTTCTACAGATTAAGCAAACCATGTTGATGTGTCACAGTTCAGGGGTTTAGTTCTAGTATGAGCGTGAGCTAATTTTCTTATCTCTGCTAAGGAATTCTTCTATATGCTAGCGTTCATAATTGAATCTCAAGTACATTTTATCTTGCATTGCCATCTTACCGCATGCATCATTGTCTTTCCCTGTTTTTTATTTGAAACATTGCAATTAACCCCATTGAACAAGCTCCAAATTGAGCTTAGTGGAGCAGGAGCTTGCACCTGTCTTGGCTATTAAGCATATAACTGAGCGAACATGAAGTCCCCTTTCCTCCTATGTTAGAAGTTGATTTCATACATGTCTAGTGCACTCTTTAGCTTGCATCGACATCTTAAGTGTTGGCATTGAACATCCTTGTTCTTGTGTTGTCTGTTGCAGGCCTCACTTGGTCTGGTTCAGGGGAGGGTGATGCCCATGGTGTGGCTGCATTGCAAGATGGGCCACATCAACAAGAGGGTGCCCTAAGGAAGAGTCATATGGTCATTTTGGTGACTGAGGATGCTGGACAAGATCTCGTCACCCAAAGCATGAATTTGTGGAACTTGGCATATATTCCTTGGTTCAGGCAAGTCTTTGGTCTCTCTCTCTCTATCTCTCTCTGAGATGGCGCTGGCCATTGACCCGATGATTTATTGTTTGGATCTATGATGGCTTCTTGTGTGATTCTTACTGAGGTCATGTTTATGAAATTGGTCTCCTGTAATTCTGTGTTGGGCCCTATTTGCAGTACATGCCATAGGCTTTGGTAATGGTCCTCTGTTTTGTTCCTTACTTCAGCTAGTGGATGTTCTTCTTTGGCGGCTATGGTTTTGGTTTTGATAGAAAGAATCCTCACTTATGCACTTATTTTGACTTGTTAATAATGGCTATCAAATCAGATAGAACAAAATGGTTTTGATTGATGTAGTGCTGCTGTGTATGTATTAATAGAACAAGTGCTATCCTTGTTTACTTTGGAGGAGCCACAATGTGTTCGCAATTTTTATTATAAGTTGTGGATACTTGCTAATGAAGAGTGGATATCATGGCTCTGAAACCACCTTTTTTATCTGTCTAGTCAAGATTAAGTGCCACTTGTGTGTACTTGTAGACTTCAGGGGCTCATGTGTTCTTTGCTCTGTTGGATGGAATGTTGCCCTTGTTACTGTAGTCTGGTATGCAGAATAGAACCAACCAAACTGTTGGACGTTCAACAGATATATTATCTGTTTGTGCAATCTCTAATTTTTGTGTGTGAATGAACAGTGACCGATCTGTTTTTCTCGCTTTGGATGTGGCTACATTGTGTTATATTAATTGGTACTTCTGATTGTTACACATGTTCTTAATCATGAGGGCTAGGGTCCCAGGTAGCTTACCTGCCTTTGTGGTTTTATTCTACATGCATATGTCTTTGTTTGCTGGAATGATGCCCTTATATGCCCAATCAAGTATGCAAGTTTCTCTTCTTCATGAACGATGACTTGCGCATTATCTCCTAATAATGCTCAAGTTTCCTGACATGGCCAATTTAATTTGATTCTAATCGAGTATTTACACTTCCTTAACCGAAAGTAAACTTTTTTGCAGGGGCTCGCTGACCACAAGGACCAACTTGGAGGTCCTCTCTGCCCTTGCAGGTGGGTAAAGGTCCCATGAGTTTTTTGAAGGATCACGGCCTGTTTGATCTGACATACATTTCTCACTCATGCCTAAACTTGCTCATTTGGAATTTCTTTAAACTAGGCATCACGACGACAAGGCCGCTGAGGCGTAGCATGGGTTTTAGAACTACCTGTGTGTTCCCATGCGAGAATGGTGGGTTGTTGTTCTGTAAAATATTATTTTCTATTATCGTTTACAGGAGCACATACAAATGTCTGGGTTTCTCTTTTCTCATGATGTTCAAGGGTTAGAGATGTACCAGAGTGTTCAATATTCCTCTTGGGTTCTTATAATTGTCCGACAAATGTTCGTTGTTATTGCGTACCCATTTCGCATTAATTATTGAGGAAAATGTTGATTTGATACGGGACCAAAAATTATTCACATGTACCTCATGTGATGTTAGTAACTCATTATATCTTGTGGATAGATACTTATGTGTAAATAAAGTGAAAGCAGTAGTCATGAGTGCAACATGTTTCTTATTTCCAAAGTCTTCAAGTCTGGACATGATATCACTGGAATCTGGTGCATTAGTTCATTTTTTATCCACATCAAGTTATCATAAGTAGTGGTCTATTTTGAATTCAGTAATCCGGTGCTATAGTTCATTTTTTATCACTGGAGGTCACTATATGTGATATGCTTGATGATATCCCTCATATTAGATTCTGATGATTCAGGGTAGCATTACATGGTGCAAATATCCCCCCCCCCCACACACACATTTATAGAAGTGTAACACTTAGAGAAACGTCGAGCTATTTTGTGCAAAGACATGAAAGTTTTACTTTTTCCAGGCCAGGGTAGTAGTACTACATGGTCCAAATATTTAGATACCTTGTAGACGAACTGTGTCTCTTAGTTAACTTGTAAAATACATGAAGGTGTTATGGTTGAGCCGCCATTTTATGTCTTGTCCTATTTGCTGCTTGAACCGTTAAGTTGTGCTCATGTACTTTCTCTATATGCAGCCACTTGACCATGTGTTGTTGGGTAAAACTTCTTGATGCAGTGATCAATGAGCAACCCTGTCAAGTTGGCCAAATAAGCAATCCATGGATGGATTCTAGCAATTGATTCATCCATCTATCCATCCATCTCTAAGGGAGGAAGCAGAAGAATCAAAGAAGATGGCAATCTCTATGGGCAGCTTGTCACTGATATCGGAGGGATGAGGGAAACTTTGGATCATGTTGCCTACGGTTCCTCCTCCTATGACACCGTAGCCGCTACAACTTGCACATGTGAGTTCCTCTCTCTTCCTTCACTGGCTCTACCCTGTTGCTCTGAGCACATCCATCGAGCCATGGCTATGTTACTCTGGGTTCATGGCCATCGTGCCATGGCAATGTCTGCTTATGGTTTGGACTCTGGTGCTACAGTCATAGCATAATAATGATGTAGTGCTGGGTTTTAGAATGGCCCCTTTGGTTGGAACTTGAGCTTTTTCAGGCTGTTTAATAATGATGTAGTCCTGGCATAATATGGACAGTATTTTCCTTGTTAAGTTTGACTTTAGTTTGGTAAATAATGTAGTTCTGTTTTCTGTGTTGTGCCTTCATGCTCTTTGAATGGCATCTTTGTGTGATATGTATGCATTGGCAAAGACCATACTGATGTGGAGCATTTTCAGGTTCTTTTGTGTGTTCTGCATCTTGCAGTTATGTGAACCAGTAGTATATCCAGGGTCTCTTAAGTGCTAGAGTTCTCTGTTCTCTTTATCATGCTTAAGTTTTCGGTCTTGTTAGGTCCATTAGTATTTGCTAATCAGCCCCTTTGGTTTGATGAACCATGAGAAGATCAATTTTGGTATGGAATTTCCTGCCTGGAAGCAAAATCATATGGTTGCATTCATCTATTTCCTGGTATTTCATTTTCATGAGCATGATAAGAACTCAGAGAAAGCAGGAGCAAGGCGGTTGTGGATCGTGTTTATAAGGAGTACCCATTTTATTATCTTGTAATGTTTCCTGGTTTCTTAAACATTCTTACTTATCCTACAACTACTTTCAGGTGTTGGCCAAGATCCTTCGCTAGGTATACCAACTCAGGACTGCAAGGCAAATCACAATCCATCAGACTGCAACAACCCTCATAGCAGATGCAACTAGCAAAGATGAGATCCAGGCGAGGGTTCCACAGCTAAAGAAGTAGCTCTTTGAAACTAATTCCATATATGATTATGAGTAGTTGGTTGAGAGAGTTGCAAAACTTTCTAGTGGTGTGGCCATCATCAAGGTTGGAGCGACAACCGAGCCAGAGCTTGAGGACTGGCAAATGCAGATCGAGGACGCGTATAATTCCACCTTTGCGACCATCCAGGAGGGCATTGTTCTCGATAGTGGCTTGACTTATGTGCATGTGTCTACCTATGTCCCTGTGATCAAATAAAGAATCAAAGACCATGATGGTTGCCTTGATGCCGACATCATTCTGAAGGTAACTTGCTTAGATATAAATCTGTTAAATGGGTTGAACTACATTGATCTCTTTCATGGCAACCAGTTGGTAGAAATTGTATTTACCAGAGAACTGACCTGATAATGGTATCTTGCATGTGTGCTTACTATTTCGTATGTAAAATGGGCAGTGTCCTTGTTAATTAGACAAATTTATTTATTTGACGTCTATTGTTGCCAAAATTGACCTAAACAAGAAGCCAATATCTTCCCTGCATGGCCTTCTATTTGAACTAGTAGACTGATTTCTGAATTGTTTGTTGTAGTGCATGGTACGTCATGCACATGTAGTCTTGCGAAAGACCAAAAAGGACAAAATGTCTAGGATAACGGGCAAGCTATTGAACTTTGTATTATCCTTGTCTATACTAAGTAATTTAGAAACTGAGAGCTTCGTCAAAGCTGATCCTATATAGATTTTCAAGCCAATATATCATGGTTATGTAAGTGTTGATTTGTTTGTCCACAATTTGATTGGAGATAGAAGGAATCGTGTAAGTTGTTCTTCATTCCTAAAAGACATAGCCGTGATAGGTGTCGCCAGCAATCTAGCTGGACATAAGAAGCCATAGAATTAGTTTTAAGTTAGTCGTTCATGTGTACAACGTTTTGTTTTTCTTGCCACAAGTAAGCACCCTGGGGGCTCGCTGACCACAAGGACCAACTTGGAGCTCCTCTCTGCCCTTGCAGGTCGGTAATGGTCTCATGAGTTTTTTGAAGGATCTACGGCCTGTTTGATCTGACATACATTTCTCACTCATGCCTAAACTTGCTCATTTGGAATTTCTTTATACTAGGCATCACGACAACAAGGCCGCTGAGGCGAAGCATGGGTTTTGGCACTACCTGTGTGTTCCCATGTGAGAATGGTGGGTTGTTGTTTTGTAAAATCTTATTTTCTATTATCGTTTACAGGAGCACATACAAATGTCTGGGTTGCTCTTTTCTCATGATGTTCAAGGGTTAGAGATGTACCAGAGTATTCAATATTCCTCTTGGGTTCTTATAATTGTCCGACATATGTTCGTTGTTGTTGCGTACCCATTTTGCATTAATTATTGAGGAAAATGTTGATTTGATACGGGACCAGAAATTATTCACATGTACCTCATGTGATGTTAGTAACTCATTATACCTTGTGGATAGATACTTATGTGTAAATAAACTGAAAGCAGTAGTCATGAGTGCAACATGTTTATTATTTCCAAAGTCTTCAAGTCTGGACATGATATCACTGGAATCTGGTGCATTAGTTCATTTTTTATCCACGTCAAGTTATCATAAGTAGTGGTCTATTTTGAATTCAGTAATCCGGTGCTATAGTTCATTTTTTATCACTGGAGGTCACTATATGTGATATGCTTGATGATATCCCTTGTATTAGATTTTGATGATTCAGGGTAGCATTACATGGTGCAAATATCGCCCCCCCAACACACACACACATTTATAGAAGTGTAACACTTAGAGAAACGTCAAGCTATTTTGTAGCTCTTTGAAACTAATTGCGTATATGATTATGAGTAGTTGGTTGAGAGAGTTGCAAAACTTTCTGGTGGTGTGGCCATCATCAAGGTTGGAGCGACAACCAGGCCAGAGCTTGAGGACCGGCAAATGCGGATCGAGGACGCGTAGAATTCCACCTCTACGGCCATCCAGGAGGGCATTGTTTTCGATAGTGGCTTGACTTATGTGAACGTGTCTACCTATGTCCCTACGATCAAATAAACAATCGAAGACCATGATGGTTACCTTGATGCTGACATCATTCTGAAGGTAACTTGCTTAGATATAAATCTGTTAAATGGGTTGAACTACATTGATCTCTTTCATGGCAACCAGTTGGTAGAAATTGTATTTACCAGAGAACAGACCTGATAATGGTATCTTGCACGTGTGCTTACTATTTTGTATGTAAAATGGGCAGTGTCCTTGTTAATTAGACAAATTTATTTATTTGATGTCTATTGTTGCCAATTGACCTAAACAAGAAGCCAATATCTTCCCTGCATGGCCTTCTATTTGAACTAGTAGATTGATTTCTGAATTGTTTGTTGTAGTGCATGGTACATCATGCACATGTAGTCTGGCGGAAGACCAAAAAGGACAAAATGTCTAGGATATTCTTATGTTTATAACGGGCAAGCTATTGAACTTTGTATTATCCTTGTCTATACTAAGTAATTTAGAAACTGAGAGCTTCATCAAAGCTGATCCTGTATAGATTTTCAAGCCAATATATCATGGCTATGTAAGTGTTGATCTGTTTGGCCACAATTTGATTGGAGATAGAAGGAAGCGTGTAGGTTGTTCTTCATTCCTAAAAGACATAGGCGGGATGAGTGTCGCCAACAATCTAGCTGGACATAAGCAGCCATAGAATTAGTTTTAAGTTAGTCGTTCATGTGTACAACCTTTTGTTTTTCTTGCCACAAGTAAGCACCCTCGGACAGGTGTCTAGTCCATGGACCACACTTTTTATGCTTAGAGACGAACAATAAGATCTCTGGTTTACAATTTATTGTTGATTAAATAGGTAATCATTATATTTATGATTTCGATGCAAGTAATAGCAATGTGCATCACAACTAAAAGTTTCATATGTACATAGAAATGAGTTTGGCCTCAATCTGGTTAAATGTTTGCAAAACTGGATCCCTTATGCGAACCAACATTCTTCTCGCTATTACTCTGAAACAGTGTGTTATGAATTGTTTGAGATATTGATAGCGTCCTGGTGGTATATTAAAGTTCAGGGAACTATCCGTATTCGGATCTGAACTCTTTCTGGCATAGTGGCCGGCTGTAGCATAATCTTGTTTTTGTGCACTGCGTTGTTGTTCTAGTCCGATTTTGTTGTGACGTGGTTTCCTCACGCGGGTACCTTGATGATTCCATTGCTGGTGGTGATCAAGTAGATACCTGATAAGGTTCGGCCCATCTAAGGAAGAAGTGGAGCTGCCCAAACCTCAAAGTACAGTCCTACTAACTCATTATAAATGTTAATGGAAATTCTTTCCATTGGTTCTCTATAATGACTGAGCTTTTGTCCCCCAACCTTCTCAGGGTTATACATGCAGCAAGGAGAATCTAGGAAATTGGCAGCAGGTACTTCTTTTTCTATGCTATTTCATTTTTCCTTTGGTGATGAATTCTGTTTGGTACCATTTTTAAACCTAACTGCATAGTTTACTTTGGTGGTGATCTACATGATCTTAGTGGTAGGCCATGGAGCTAGCTGTGTCACATGTAGGTCGTATGCTAGGTGATGCGCTGTTGTTCAACTTGTCTGATTTTCCCTTACGCGGTTTGGTTTTCTCATGCAGGTGCACAAGATTCGCCTCCTGCCCTGCTCTTTCGGTGGCTGATTCTTCTTCGACTCCGCCGTAGGCGTCAAGTCTCTCCTCTGCTCCCTCATGCCTGTGTGCCCATGGCCATCGAGTTGTGCCAAGTCGATTGGGATACCTGCATTGAGCCACTCATTATGCTGATCAGCAGCATCTAGCCTAACTGTGTGCCAGGCAAGAAGATGCATGTGGAGCATTCTGTGGACAGTGGGAACTTGCTGGCCCCCACATACCTCCTTGACCATCGTGCTAATATCAGCCAGGAAGGGGAAGAAGGGGCCACTGTTCCCGGCTGCAAAAATGGTACTAGTAACTGCCACCAAAAGTTTATTGTAAAACACTTGATGCTCTCTGTAATATACATGCTCTGGGTAGCCCCAAAAATTACCTCGATTACGAGGATTACATGTGAATAGGCATCCTCAAAATCCTGCTCAGTCCTCTTTGTTTTTCTTGTAAGTGGTGATAATTTGGTATAAATCAAACCATAGTCTTCTCTTACACTGTCACACAGTTCACATGTCCATTAGCTTGTTCATGTTTGTTACTACTACTATATTTTTGTGGGTCTTTGTCACAGGATCATGTTTCCCTATTTGCTGCTTGCTTTAAGTTGTGTCTAGAGCTGTTGTAGCCTACATTGTTGTTGTGCTCCTATATATACTCATTCCAGCCACTTCACCCTGTTGTGTTTTGCTACAGTGATGAGCAATGTGGTGAAGCAACAACCCAACTCCAAGGTGGGGCGCGCCCTATGATAGCGAAATGATGACAAAGGTGAATGGGTCCTCGTGAACATCCCATGATTGATGCTGCTTTCAGGACCATGGTGCTGTCTGGCACAAGTTTGGCCAGCGATGCAGTTTTTCCTGCTCCGGCGATCACTCTGACGCCTCCCGTTCTTCCCTTCCAGTGGTTGCTTCCTCTTCGGTTCCGGCATAGGTAAGCCACTGGTTCCTCTCCTTTGCTCTCTCCCTCATGCTCTATGTACCGACAACGACCAAGCCGTGGTTAATGAAGTGAATAAAGGCCATATACATATCTTTTTTGTAGTACCTTAAAGCTTGGATCTTTTTTGTCGTACTGTCAATAAATCCATTTTCTCTCAACCAATCAGAGCTTGTTTTAGTGTGACTGACATATTGCTTTTCTCGCATGCTACAACTTCCAGTTAACCAAGACCTTGACTACTTGTCAGCCTTTGTGTGTTCAGTGCAAACTCAATCCACTAATGCAATAACATCATTCTGTTTACCGTGGGATAGTAGCCTTATGCTTCAATAGTTATTTAGTGTCGTTGTAAACAGTTTTGGTGTGCCAGCTACAATAAGCAAGAACTACACAAGTTGTATACTAAAGTTGATGTTCCCCGGATCTCCTTAATATGGAATTCTTATTATGATGGAGTTATGCCACTTGCGACAGTCATGTGTGGCTTATTGTGGTGGATAGAAGTCATGAATCTCAGTGACGGATACATAAGTTTTACTGCAGTTAAAGTGAATATGGGTAATTCAGTAATTCTCTGGTCTGATGCATGGCTCCTCAATGGCACTGTGCAGCCCCTGCTACAACTTTTTGAGGGCCCTCATCACCAACTATCGAAGACATATGGCCCCCCTGGATGCAGTTGATCCATCCATCCGTCTCCAAGAGGAAGACGTGGAGGAATGAAAGAAGATGGCGATCTCTATGAGCTGATGCAGTTGATCCATTGGTCCATCCACAACTGTTCATCAGAGGAGAAGGGCCTCTTCTCTTCATCAACACCAAGAGCAACCACGACCCAGCACTCAAGCACAGGTACCCCTTATTCGTCCCCACCAAATCTTAATCTATTATACCATTACCACCAAGACTAGGAGTGGGAGGTGCATACATATATCATTCAGAATTAGGATGACCATACATTTGTTGGTACGAACGATGCTTTGATTTTTTCATTTCTAGTAGTATGATCCTCAAATGAAGTGGCATGGGATAAGCAGGTAGTGTAAAGTAGTATGTCTTGACCATGACATAAAGAAGTTGATTTCTTGCTTATAACATTTTATTCAGCCCGAAAACATCCTTGATGTGCTCTTTTTTTGTTGCGCATGAGCAACTGGTTGGATGCGGGAAGAAGCAAAGATATCGCTGCTGAAGCAGCACCTTCAAACATCCAGAAGAGACGGCCTTAGAAGACTATTGATCACTGCTTTGTTTGAGGAGAGATGAAGCTTCTTATCCTTCCTGGTGGAAGTAGTTCCCCAAGCGATGGACTATCGTCGTCCTTTGCTTGCTTCTTCTCCTTCCTGCTCGGCAACATGGACCTTGTGAGTTCCTATGTTCCTCGGACCTACTTATCTGGTTACTACAGTAATCATTGAGTGCTGATAATTTAATAGCAGAATTCTGCCAAGTGAGCATGAGTATCCAGATGAGTATTGTTGTGTAGACTACATGAATGGATTAGTGTCTATCATTGTTTGCCTCCTGCCTGCAAGTCTTGAGGCTCCTACAAAAAGGATGTCTGCTCTTCCAGCTACACAAATATCTTTTCTTTAACACTTCTTACGTCCATGGATTAGTTCAGTACAGAAAAATTGGAGGATAGAAACAAGCTTTCTTGCGATGCTTGAAAAATAAGAAATTGTCTAAAACACTAGAACACTCGATTGACATGTCATTTAAGGTCTTATTAGGACCAAGGATTAGTCAAGTTTTCTCTTGTTTCATATATGTATCTCCAAACGACAATTTTTCTCGCATTCTAACTGAACGAAGGTCACATTTTATCTCCACACATATGGCTTGTTCTGCTGAAATGATGCCCTTGTAGCAAGGACATTGGCTACTCTATGTGGAATTATGTTTTACCCGGTGTCTTGTGTGGAATCATTCCTGGTACCCAAGATGGTGTCCTATTGGTTACTTGGCAAGCCAGTGCCTTTTGTCATTTCTAAATTAGATACTATCCACATAGTCAAAGTCATGTTTGCCATACAGCCTCGGCTACAATCATTCTGGTAATTTCCTGGTTTTCTTAGCTCTGTGCCATATCTTTTGAGCTATGGCCCCTCTTCATGCCGGCCATGGAGCCATGGTTGATTCTGTGATGTGAATTGTCATGCTTTTAGCAATGATAATCTTTTCCCTACTGTTAGCTGTCTTTCGGTTTGCTCCTGGAGTCAACATGATGCTCATGTTTTGTAGCAACTAATCTGATTGAACAGGTTGGTCATGGCGTTCACCCTTGACGTGCATGCAGACCTACGGATCTCTTTGGTGCAACTTGGTCGCCCTCGTGGTCTCCGGCGATGGTTGTTGGGCGCCCATGCGTGCAAGGTTGAAGACTTGGTTTGGTGCACGTCGCCTCTACTACGACGCCTTAGCGCGGCGTTGCCTTGCGGCCTTGGTTGGTAAGTTCCTAGTCCTAGCTCCCCACCTTTGTTCCACTTCCCCCTTTCCTGAAGATATATCGATCACATGCCATGATGTATCAAAGGTTCAGACTTGATACTTTTGTGAAACTGCATTTGTATTGTTTTTCACCTTGTCCAACATGGATTCGCACCATAGAGATCGTGTCTATTCCTAAATCATACTCCCTCCGCCCGGAATCACTTGTCGCTCAAATGGATGTATCTAGCACTAGATACATCCGTTTGAGCATCAAAGCAATGTCCTTACGGAGGTAATAGAGCCCAGCACTTGCTATTTGGTAAAATTGATTGTATGAAGTACTACTACTACCTTCCGTCATCCATGAATGGTAGTTTTACTGTAGTTTTACAAGAGTTTGAAGCACTGATTGTTCAATGGACTTCTGTTGATGTGTTGAGTGTATTCATACTAATACTACATTCAGTGATGATAGTTTTACGTTATTGTTGCATGGAGAAGAAGCGCTGATTGTTTTTCTTTGGAATTTTATTTGTGTGTTCAGTTGCGATGAGTACAAAGTGGTTGGTGAAGTGGCTATGGATAAGATCAAAATCCTGCGAGCACTACTTTGTCGCCACCCAGGTTTCAGATCTCAGGGCGAGGCTACAGGAGGTATGAAGAATGGCCATGCTTTTATATTCAACACAAGTAAGGTTTGTCTTGGTTCATTCAACCTGAAGAATGACAACACATGGAACGACCAACTGTGAGAAGTGGAAGCTTATTTAGTTTGTGGTGGCGTTGGGTTAGCTTGTTAGCTGTGTTTGGCTTTTGTTGAGGAAAAGATTTGGTCGGATGATGATATGGAACCTTTCATCCAATCCAGTGTAATGACTTGACTTGCGAGTGCATGAATGAATTTTGCAGTGAAGGATGTGGTGATTTTGATTCTCCGCCAACGCGTTATGCTTCTGAAATTTCTATCGAAAATCCACACAACTTGTCAAAATTTTGGCCTTGTTCGTAACAAAACCAAAACTTTTTGGTCTTCCGCCTCAAAATTTTGGCCTTGATTGTAATGAAACCAGAATTTTGGCCTTGTTAGTAATGAAAAAGATGCTGAAGTGGCTCGCTCGCTCTACATGGTGTGATAAACTAATGTTTTTTTGTTTTTTGTCATTTTCATTTCTTTTTACTCTAATGTTACTTATTTTTTCCATACCCTCCGGAGTCATCAAGTTCTTGGATGTATTTCATGATAAAATGTTCTTCGATGTATTTCATGACAGCCTCGCTGCAACTTCTTTGGCTTACAGTCATCAAGTTCTTGGATGTATTTCATGATAAAATGATGATTTGCTAGAGGACTTTGGAGTATATGCTCATGCAAGGCTTGCTGTCGGGAGTACCAAATAGCACAGAGGGTGGTTAGTACATGTATGAATTATGCGGTAGGGAGAACATCCATAAGCACAAAGACTCACCGTTTAGGATCAGGCTCAGTACCAATGATATCCATCACTATACTAGTGTAGGTGCCTTCAGTACCTTGCTTAATATCATTCACCACACCTTTGCAATTCGATGCAACTAAAACTTCTGGTAGTGAAAGATCCAAAGCTAGAGCCAGTGCCTCTCTGCATGCTAATGCTTCAAGGGTCGTCGGGTCGGTGATTCCAAGAACCCTGATAGCCTAAGAGCCCAAGTAGTTGTCGTTATGATCCCTGCATACTGTGCTACAGGACCCCTCATTCGTTGCTCTTGAAACAGCTCCATTGACTCGAATCTTTGCCATACCCATCTTGGGCTGGTGCTATTACTTGGAATAGTGGCAGCTCGCTGCAACTTCTTTGGCTTACAGTCATCAAGTTCTTGGATGTATTTCATGATAAAATGATGATTTGCTAGTGGACTTTAGAATATATGCTCATGCAAGGCTTGCCGTTGGGAATACCAAATAGCCCAGAGGGTGGTTAGTACATGTATGAATTCTGCAGCAGGGAGAACATCCATAAGCACAAAGACCTACCATTTAGCATCAGGCTCAGTGGTGTCACTGAGGACATGAAACAACTCGGGATCTTGGAGAACCCATACACAACGAGCAATGTGGAAATGAAGGAGCGAATGCTGTCATGAGTCCTCCGCCCCGCATAATCTGTAACTGGTGGCAGTAGAAATATTCCGGTGATGTAGCAAATCGACAGTTGGAATGGATTGTTGGGCTAGCCTCCACTGGAATATTTTCAGTTTAGAGGGAACATGTATTTTCCATAGCTTCGTCCATGACTTCTGCCCCTTATTCAAGTCTGAAGAATCAAACCTGCCCTCCAACCATGCCTCTCGTCTCAATTTTTTGGAGACTAACATACAATACGCCGACCATACTATAAACACTCCATTCTTTTCATGTGTCCAAGAACAGAAATCCTCTATGTGTTTGGTGCATAAAGTATTGATAAAATCACTTCAGCATCCGTGGGCAAAAAGATCTCCTGAATTGCCACATGGTTCCAGCTTGTGTCAGCTAAAATTAGCTCTTGAACAACCTACGGTGAGTTTGGAACTCTACACAAGACCGGCCGCATGTTGTGTGGATGTGGTAGCCAATTTTGCTGCCAAATGTTGGTCGTCAGACCATCACCAATGTGTCGAATTAATCCTTACACTAAAGTATCATGACCATCTAGGATTGACCTCCAGACTTGGAAAGGACATGAACCCAGTTCATCATGCAAAATTTTAGATGCAAGAAAATACTTAGCTTTGACAATCCGAGCACTTAGAGAGTTTTGCTCCATAAGGATTCACCATGCTTGTCTGGCTAAAAGTGAGAGATTGAACAACTCAATATCCCTAAAGCCAAGTCCACCACATTGCTTTGGTCTAGTCATCATACTCCATGAAACCCAACTTGGTTTTCTTTTTCCCTCTTTAGTCCCCCACCAAAATTTCCGTATCAACGAATTCAGATGCTCGCATAGGCTACGAGGTAGTTTAAAGCATGACATAGAATACACAGGGATAACCTGAGCCACAGACTTAATCACTTTTCCTCCAACTGACAAGATCTTTTCCATCCGCCCTTTCACTTTGTTCCAGACTCGATCTTTGAGGAACTTGAAATCACCACTTTTACTATTTCCCACATCAGAAGGCATTCCCAGGTATCTCTTAGATAATGATTCATTTTTAGTATTGAGAGCATTCTTTTACATATCTCCTGAGGTTGTTTGGGGATCCCTTGGTAGAGAAGACTGGTAATTGGTTAATTCTTCGCCCAAATCATTGCAATAAGATTCCAATTCGGGGGACAACTCATTAGCTCCATCAACACTAGCTTTCACAAACAACAGGCTATCATTCGCAAAGAGCAAGTGGCTTACCGGAGGGGATGCCGGAGCAACTTGAATACCACCGAGGTGTGATGATTCATTTGTTATTTTTAGGAGGCACGAAAGGCCCTCTGCCGGAAGCAAAAATAGATACGAAAATAGGGTTCCCCTGTCGGATCCCTCGAGATGGTGCAAATTCTTCAAGCTTACTGCCATTAAAAAGGACAAAAAATTTGACTGAGCTTACCATTCGCATAATTAAGGCCACATAGGCGGGTGCAAATCCCATCTTGAGCATAATAGCTTCCAGGTACTCCCATTCAACTCTATCATAAGCTTTCTCATATCCAATTTCACAGCGTAAAATCTATTTTTTTGTGCTTGTTCCTCTTCATGAAGTGTACACATTCATAAGCAAAGATTATGTTATCAATGATCAGCCTGCCTGGGTCAAAGGCAGGCTACTCTTCTGAAATGATTTCAGGCAAGATTTTTTTAATCTGTTAGATAGAACCTTCGGAGCAATCTTGTAAAGCAAGCTACAGAGACTTATAGTCCTGAATTGAGTCAACTGAATTCGATCTTTTACCTTTGGGGTGAGGACTAGAATTGGCTCATTAATTACCTCAGCACTTTTGTCTTGTGGATTAATGCGCAAAACCAACATCAGTGACTTCGTTACCGCACAACTCCCAGTGCCGTTGGAAGAAGTGGGCAGGCTAGCCATCGGGGCCGGGGCTTTCATTGGGTACATTTGGAAGAGGGTCGCCTTAATCTCCTCGGCGGTATATGGTGTTGTCAAATTCATGTTCATTTCAAGCGTCACCCTCGCCCGTACTGCGTTCAATACATTGGACATCCCCGACGTCCCCTCCCCTGGGCTGCAAATAGGTTCTTGTAGAACGAAGTTTTCAAACTGGCCATCTCATTCTGATCTTGTGTTGTAGAGCCATCAAGGCATCAACACGCTGCAAACTCTTATTCATGGGAGACCTTCATTGCTCCCCTCCGCGAGCAGGACCTCCACCAGGGACTCCTGAGGTCATGGCAAGATCCCGTGGAGGTCGAGTTCCTCTCTCGTCGATGAGAGGACACCGTCGGGGAGGAGTCCATCCCGTCGCAGATGCGTCCATGGCGATTTCCAAAGAAGCTCACCATCGGGCCTCCAGCTCGCAAATGACGCAAAACCCACGCTAGGAATCGTTGCTCCCCGCTTCAGTACACACCCAGGATCACCGAAATAGCCGCTCCCTCCATCTTGCAACTGGACTGGATGTGATTGAATGGGGTGTGTGTGTGTGTGGTCGTATCGAAGGGAGGATGATAAGGGGAAAGAGTAGTGGTTCGTTCGGTCGCTTTGATCTAGCATGAACATTTGTAAAAACTGGCATGAAATCACTTTTTAGTGATTTGTGTTGGGAAAATTTGACGGTGGAAAGAAAACCTAGAAATCTGATGTCATATTTTAGATTTTTTGCATGTAAACACAGTGTTTCATTCATCTAAAATGTTCATAGGGATACAATGCAAATCTAGAGGGTTTAAAGGCCACAAATGGGGCCCTAAGTCCAGACCAAATACGTGTTTAGCAATATGCGTCTCATGATTTGATGCACGACCTTCAAAGATAAAGGTGCATTTTTGTAATTGCTCTGCAGTACCAATGATCTCCATCACTATACTAGTGTAGATGCCTTCAATACCTTGCTTAATATCATTCACCACACCTTTGCAATTCGATGCAACTAAAACTTCTGGTAGCGAAAGATCCAAAGCTAGAGCCAGTGCCTCTCTGCATGCTAATGCTTCAAGCGTCGTCGGGGCGGTTATTCCAAGAACCCTGATAGCCTAAGAGCCCAAGTAGTTGTCGTTATGATCCCTGTATACTGTGCTACAGGACCCCTCATTCGTTGCTCTTGAAACAACTCCATTTACTCGAATCTTTGCCATACCCTCCGGAGGCCACACCCATCTTGGGTTGGTGCTATTACTTGGAATAGTGGCAGCTAGTTGCAACTTCTTTGGCTTACAGTAATCAAGTTCTTGGATGTATTTCATGATAAAATGATGATTTGCTAGTAGACTTTGGAATATATGCTCATGCAAGGCTTGCCGTCGGGAGTACCAAATAGCCCAGAGGGTGGTTAGTACATGTATGAATTCTGCAGTAGGGAGAACATCCATAAGCACAAAGACCCGCCGTTTAGCATCAGGCTCAGTGGTGTCACTGAGGACTTGAAACAACTCGGGATCTTGGAGAACCCATACACAACGAGCAATGTGGAAATGAAGGAGCGAATGCTTTCATGAGTCCTCCGCCCCGCATAATCTGTAACTGGCGGCAGTAGAAATATTCTGGTGATGTAGCAAATCGACAGTTGGGATGGATTGTTGGGCTAGCCTCCAATGGAATATTTTCGGTTTAGAGGGAACATCTACTTTCCATAGCTTCGTCCATGACTTAGACTCCTTATTCAAGTCCGAAGAATCAGACCTCCCCTCCAACCATGCCTCTCGTCTCAATTTTTTGGAGACTAACATACGATACGCTGACCATACTATAAACACTCCATTCTTTTTCATGTGTCCAAGAACAGAAATCCTCTATGTGTTTGGTGCATAAATTATTGAGAAGATCATTTCAGCATCCATGGGCAAAAAGATCTCCTGAATTGCCACATGGTTCCAGCTCGTGTCAGCTAAAATTAGCTCTTGAACAACCGACGGTGAGTTCGGAACTCTGCACAAGACCGACCACATGTTGTGAGGATGTGGTAGCCAATTATGCTGCCAGATGTTGGTCGGTAGAGCATCACCAATGCGTCAAATTAATCCTTGCACTAAGGTATCATGACCGTCTAGGATCGACCTCCAGACTTAGGGAGGAGATGAACCCAATTCAGCATGCAAAAATTCGGATGTAGGAAAATACTTAGCTTTGAGAATCTGAGCACTTAGAGAGTTTGGCTCCATAAGGATTCACCATGCTTGTCTGGCTAAAAGTGAAAGATTGAACAAGTCTATATCCCTAAAGCCAAGTCCACCACATTGCTTTGGTCTAGTCATCATACTCCATGAAACCCAACTTGGTTTTCTTTTGCCCTCTTTAGTCCCCCACCAAAAATTTTGTATCAACGAATTCAGATGCTCGCATAGGCCGCAAGGTAGTTTAAAGCATAACATAGAATACACAGGGACAACCTGAGCCATAGACTTAATCAAAACTTATTTTCCTCCAACTGACAAGATCTTTTCCATCCACCCTTTCACTTTGTTCCAGACTCGATCTTTGAGGAACTTGAAATCACTACTTTTACTATTTCCCACATCAGAAGGCATTCCCAGGTATCTCTTAGATAAAGATTCATTTTTAGTATTGAGAGCATTCTTTTACATATGTCCTGTGGTTGTTTGGGGATCCCTTGGTAGAGAAGACTGGTAATTGGTTAATTCTTCTTCCAGAAGCATCGCAATAAGATTCCAATAGGGAGGACAACTCATTAGCTCCATCAACACTAGCTTTCACAAATAACATGCTATCATTCGCAAAGAGTAAGTGGCTTACTGGCGGGGCTGTCGGAGCAACTTGAATACCACTGAGGTGCGACGATTCATTTGTTATTTTTAGGAGGCACGAAAGGCCCTCCGCCAAAAGCAAAAATAGATATGAAAATAGGGTCCCCCTGTCGGATCCCTCGAGATGGTGCAAATTCTTCAAGCTTACTGCCATTAAAAAGGACAAAAAATTTGACTGAGCTTACCATTTGCATAATTAAGGCTACATAGGCGGGTACAAACCCCATCTTGAGCATAATAGCTTCTAGGTACTCCCATTCAACTCTGTCATAAGCTTTCATCATATCCAATTTCACAACGTAAAATCTATTTTTTTATGCTTTGTTCCTCTTCATGACGTGTATGCATTCATAAGCAGAGATTATGTTATCAATGATCTGCCTGCCTGGGACAAAGGCATGCTGCTCTTCTGAAATGATTTCAGGCAAGATTTTTTTATTCTATTAGATAGAACCTTCGGAGCAATCTTGTAAAGCAAGTTACAAAGACCCATAGGCTCGAATTGAATCAACTAAGTTGAATCTTTTACCTTTGGGGTGAGGACAAGAATTGGCTCATTAATTACCTCAGCGCTTTCGACTTGTCGATTAATGCGCAAAACCAACATGAGTGACTTCGTTACCGCAGAACTCCGGGTGCCGTTGGAAGAAGTGGGCAGGCTGGCAATCGGGGCCGGGGCTTTCGTTGGGTACATTTGGAAGAGGGCCGTCTTAATCTCGTCGGCGGTATATGGTGCTGTCAAATTCATGTTCATTTCAGGCGTCGCCATCGCCGATACTGTGTTCAATACATTGGACATTCCTGATGTCCCATCGGCTGCAAATAGGTTCTTGTATGTAGAACGAAGTTTTAAAATTGGCCATCTCATTCTGATCTTGTGTTGTAGAGCCATCAAGGCATCAACACGCTGCAAACTCTTACTCATGTACGGCTTGGACTCGGTTTCTTCAGGATCGTGAGTTTCTCGTATTCGTGTACGGCTTGGACACCACCACAGGCAATCCGGATTCCAGCCTTTGCCTCGGGCGCAATTTTCGCTGGGTGCGTGTTACGCGGCCAATATATGTTGGCCTTGATGTTGGCAACGATTCATCATCAACAGCAACAACAAGTTAGAGGGAGGGACGCCGCCGGTGTACGTATTGCATGGCATCGTCATCTTTGTCGCCGCCCAGGCCCAAGGGCTCACAGGCCATGGCGCCCGCGCCAGCAGCAGTACGTCCACCAAACTGGTCTGCACTCCCAATTGACATCATGCATAGAGTCGTCGGTAGCCTCCCTACGGGCAACGACCGTCTCTGCGCCGGTGCCGGCTGCCGCCGTGCGGCGGCGGAGGCTACGGCATGGCAACGGGCCGGTGGCGTACCTCGCCCTCGTGAACAAGAAGATGTTCAGCTTCCCGGACGCCAAGCCCGCACCGCCAGCCAAAGGTTGTGCGCATGCCCATTACTGCGGTTTGGGATGGCAATTTTATCCATGGATCTGGATACCCATGGATACCCGACTCGGTTGGGCAAGGGTATGGAGCACATTTTTGCCCATGGGTCCATGGATATGGATACCCACGAACAGCCGGGTTGGGCATGGTTATAGTTTGTGCTCCATGGATATCCAATGGATACCTGTATGACATGTGGGGCCATATGCCAGTGATAGTAGAAAGAGTGAATCAATGGGAAATGGCAGGAAATATGCACCTTGTTCCAGGAGCTATATGCTGCAGAATCAACCTCTGGTATGTCACACTTAAGGACTCATCGTATTACTTGTTGCCTACTTATGCATGTAGCTTATGTTGTCATTTTTGAGTGAATGATGATGAGTTAATTTGCTCTTTGGGAAGGCTTCATGCTGACTTTTCTATGCTCATGGAGCTCCATGGTATGTGGGTATCCAGTGGGTTTGGACATGGGCACAAGTTTTGCCCATGGATAATTTGGTGGATGGGCAGAGGGTTGGAAGATGGGTCATGGGTTGGATTTGCACCAGCTCCACCCGCCCCAAACCCGACCCATTGCCATCCCTAACTGCGGTGCGTGTGGCAATTGGCTTCTGTTTGCCGACAAAGACTACTTCTGCTACCGCTTGACGAGCCCTTTCACGGGGAGGACGACGGCTCTCCCCAGCCTGGCCTACATCCCCGACGAGACGACGGGTCCGGACATGTCCGTGCGTAAGCTGGTGGTGTGCCCGGACGTCCTGATCGTCGCGATCATCGGCCGCGAGCACTTTGCCAAGGTCGCGCTCTGCATGCTCGAGTTCTTCTCCTGGTCTCTTGGCACGGACGATGAGTGGCGGTGGTACGAGGACATGGTCTACTACGAGGGGAGCCTCTACGCGATCACCAATAGCAGGCAGCTCCTCGCGTTCGACGTCAGCTACGAGAAGACGGGCGAGCCCAAGATCTGCGGCGTCGAGACCGTCATCGACGGTCGTGGCTACATCGGCGTGGGAGGGATGCGGTACCTCGTCAAGTCACACAACGGCGGGCTGCTCATGGTCCGCAGGATCATGCAGCACGGCAAGTCGACGTACGCGTTCCAGGTGTACAAGGCGGATCTCCGGCCGTCGGGGTCACAATGGGAGCGGGTGATCGCCCTGGGCGGCGACGAGGCGCTCTTCGTCAGCCGGCTGAGCTCCCGGGCCGTGCAGGCGGACTAGGAAGGACTGGAGGGGTATCGGATCTTCTTCCTCGATGATACGGTCGGCATGTCGTTCCGATCGCCGGAGCCCATGGGTTAGCCTTTGTACCACGCAGGCGTCTACGACATGATGACCGGAAATGTCACCCAGCTCCTGCCCCGGATGTGGAGAAAGGACCACGATGGTACAGTGCCGCCCACATGGCTCTTCCCCGAGGACCCCGACGAGGACGATGAGTGAGCACACCTGATGACTTCTTTGCTGATGTTTGATGTTGCGGCCTTTTTTTTCAGGAACAAAGCACCTGATGACTTCTGCTCTGTTGTTTTTGACATTCTTGAAATAACCGAAGAAAAAAATATGTAGATCTCTCCGTGTTTACCATTGGTGGATGCAGTAGTCTTTCACAAAAATTGTGTTTTATGTTTCATCAAAATTATGAGTACTGAGACAAACCCGACAATTATGTTAGTTGCTATCAAGCATTATATTGCCCCCCCTCCCCCCCCCCCCCCGCGTCGCCCTCCTCTGGCGACCCGGGGGAACCCTAGCCGCCGATAGTAATAGCCCCCTCCGCCCCTCTCACCCGCATCGCCGCCGCCGGAGGGCCAGCCGGCGAAGCCGTGCCGGACCCAGGAAGGCGGCGGCGGGGCGGATCTGGCCACTCGCGCCCCCCAACCCTCCGCCCCCTGCCATGGCTTCCCTGCTGATCCGGTGCGGCGGCGGTGTGCCCAGGGCATGCAGAGCGGCCGGATCTGCCCCTGCAGCTCCGAGCTCGTCGCGCCTCCCCCGTCAGCATGCCTTCCAGGCCATCGCGGGTGCCACCTCCCCTCCACGCGCCTCCGCCTGCGGTCGCGGGCTCCTACCCCGGCGCGTCCCCGGCGCCATCTCCCAGCTACTGCTGCCTATGCCTGCCAATCCGGCGGTGGACCTGCAGCCACCCCCACCCCTCACGGTGGCGCGACCCTTTTGGTGCTACTGTTGGCCGTGGGAGCGGTGTGGGGCCTGCGGCTGGTTGGGGGGTGGTCTTGGCTTGCCTCCTGCATGCAGGTGCCCCCTCGTCTCCGAGGGCACTTTCTCCTTCCGAGCAATGGTATCGGTTCTCGCGCGGAGACAGCGATGTTTGTGTGGTTGTGACAGGCACCGGGCACCTCGCGATGGGTCCTTTCTGGAGCTGTTCCGGCCCCGGCAGCCTTGGGCCCGTGTCTCTTCGGTGTCCCACGCTGCCGGCGTCTCCACTGGGCAGCTCCGGCCTCGACGACCGAGTGGTTGCGTCAATTCCATCTCACCCGGCTCGCCGACGCGACGGCTACGGCCACAACAGCTCGGATCTGCATCTCTCCGGTCCTAGCTTGCCGACGTTGCTAGACGCCGTCGCCCTGACCCCCCATGTGGTTCGCTTCATCGCCTGCCCTACCATATACAACAAAGCCTCCCCTTTTACCAGTTCCAATGTTCGCGGTTCCGGGGACGGTGCCACCCTCCGACGGCAGGTGCAGCCCCTGCCAACCCCCCTTCCGACATGGTGGTTCCGACCAACTTCGGGTTCCTCATCTTCGATTCCTGATTCAGCAGCTATGGGATTGCTCAGCTTGAGGCCAGGGAGAGATCCCCGCTCCGCTTGCCAGTGCCGGCAACGGCGGCGCCCGCGAGTGTCGTTTCCTTCTTGGAGGCGTTGCCAAGGCCTTTAGTTGCACCCCTCTTCGAGCTCAGGGGAAACCCTAGGCCCGGTTCCTCCGGGCTGGATGGCGATGGCGTATTGGCATCATATTCCTTCTTGAAGACGCTATCGTGCTTGCTCGTGGTGTCCTCAGTTTCGGCTCGTGAGATGTTTGAATTCTTATTGGTTTGGCATTGCCGCTCTTGGGTCGGGCTTGATAGGTTTAGCTGTGATGTATCCTCTGTTCAGGCTGGGCATCTCTTGTCTCTCTACTCCGGGCACCATGTACACGCATGTCTACGTTCATGTCATGTGTTGTTTCCCCCGCTGTACTCATTCTTTTCCTTCTATCAATGCAATGATACGCAAGCTTTTGCGTATTCGCGAAAAAAAATTATGTTAGTTTCTATCATCGTCTACAAAACTAGATGATGCCCCGCATACCGATGAAGAAAAAATAAATACATATATAATATTGTACAACGTAAGGAGAGTTGCGCGGCCATAATATTATAGGCGGTGTTGTTAAATATACAGTTTAGGAGATCTTTAGTTGGGGAGCGTTGAACTTCCTGTCTACACTTGGTACGGGGGTTGATGGAGATTCAATTATCCGACCAACCTGATTCCTTCCACTAGAAGTTAACTCGAAATGGAGTGTTTACAGTCAAATCTATGTATTTGGATCTAATTAATTCTGGCCCAATTCCAAGATCGATACATATTTGGAAAGTTAAGGTTCCCTTGCATATCAAAATCTTCATGTGGTTTGTCCACAAGCAAGTGATCCTCACCAAAGACAATTTACTAAAGCGACGCTAGGTAGGTAGTTCACGATGCTGTTTTTGTGATCATGACGAAACAATACAACACCTATTCATAGATTGCCCTCTCGCGAAATTACTTTGGAGAATGATTCATATAGCCTTTAACATTACTCCTCCAGTTAGCATTGAAGCATCATTTTGGACGTGGTTAGCTGGAGTAGGTCATATTACTGCGTCGCGTATTCCGATTGGAATATGTGCGCTTATTTGGGCTATATGGAACTGCAGGAACGATATGATTTTTAACAGACAACATATTTTAACTTTCTTGCAGGTCATCTTCAAAGCTACCACATGGATCCGTACGTGGTCCTTACTCACTCCTACGGATTCCAAGGAGCCTTTGATTACTGGGTGCAACCAGTGGGAGATGGTAGCATGATACGTCTCCGTCGTATCTACTTTTCCAAACACTTTTGCCCTTGTTTTGGCTCTAACTTGTATGATTTGAATGGAACTAACCCGGACTGACATTGTTTTGAGCACAATTGCCATGATGTTGTTTTATGTGCAGAAAACAAAAGTTCTCGGAATGACCTGAAACTCCACGGAATATCTTACAATAAATAATAAAAAATCCTCGCCAAAGATGAAGACCAGGGGGCCCACACCCTTTCCACGAGGGTGGGGGCGCCCCCCCTAGGGCGCGCCCCCCTACCTCGTGGGCCCCCTGGAGACCTCCCGACTCCAACTCCAACTCTATCTGCTTTCGGGGAGAAAAAAATAAGAGAGAAGAAATCATCGCGTTTTATGATACGGAGCCGTCGCCAAGCCCTAAAACCTCTCGGGAGGGCTGATCTGGAGTCCGTTCGGGGCTCCGGAGAGGGGGATTCGTCGCCGTCGTCATCATCAACCATCCTCCATCACCAATTTCATGATGCTCACCGCTGTGCGTGAGTAATTCCATCGTAGGCTTGCTGGACGGTGATGGGTTGGATGAGATTTATCATGTAATCGAGTTAGTTTTGTTAGGGTTTGATTCCTAGTGTCCACTATGTTCTGATATTGATGTTGCTATGACTTTGCTGTGCTTAATGCTTGTCACTAGGGCCCGAGTGCCATGATTTCAGATCTGAACCTATTATGTTTTCATCAATATATGAGAGTTCTTGATCCTATCTTGCAAGTCTATAGTCACCTACTATGTGTTATGATCCGGCAACCCCGAAGTGACAATAGTCGGGACCACTCCCGGTGATGACCGTAGTTTGAGGAGTTCATGTATTCACTATGTGCTAATGCTTTGTTTCAGTTCTCTATTAAAAGGAGGCCTTAATATCCCTTAGTTTCCATTAGGACCCCGCTGCCATGGGAGGGTAGGACAAAAGATGCCATGCAAGTTCTTTTCCATAAGCACGTATGACTATATTCGGAATACATGCCTACATTACATTGACGAATTGGAGCTAGTTCTGTGTCACCCTATGTTATGACTGTTACATGATGAACCGCATCCGGCATAATTATCCATCATTGACCCGTTGCCTACGAGCTTTCCATATACTGGTTTATGCTTATTTACTTTCCAGTTGCTATTGTTACAATCACTACAAAATACCAAAAACATTACTTTGCTTTCGTTACTCTTTTGTTACCGTTACCATCACTATCATATTACTTTGCTTCTAAACACTTTGCTGCAGATACTAAGTTTCCAGGTGTGGTTGAATTGACAACTCAGCTGCTAATACTTGAGGATATTCTTTGGCTCCCCTTGTGTCGAATCAATAAATTTGGATTGAATACTCTACCCTCGAACACTATTGTGATCCCCTATACTTGTGGGTTATCAAGACTAATTTCTGGCGCCGTTGCCGGGGAGCATAGCTCTATTCTTTGAGTCACTTGGGATTTATTTCTGTTGGACACTATGAAGAATTTGAAAGACGCTAAGACAACAATTTATCCCTCAACTACGAGGGGAGGTAAGGAACTGCCATCTAGCTCTGCACTTGATTCACCTTCTGTTATGAGTAAGCTTGCGACACCTACACCTGCTTCTGCTATTCGTTCTGATATGTCGCATGTTACTGATGATGCCACTTCTGCTATACATGATACTTATGATGAAACTACCTCTATGCCTGATACTACTATGCCACTTAGTGATTTTCTCGAGGAACGACTTGCTAGGGCTAGAGAGATTGAAAATATTGAATCTGATTATGATGATGAAAGTGATGATGAAGAATCACTTGTTATTCCTGAGGGTTATTTATTTGATCAAGAAGCTTCTTTAGCTATTTTAGCTTGCAAAGATAGATATGAACTCAAAAGGTTATTAGCTAAATGGAATAAGCAATCTCTAAATGCTAGGATGAAACCTGACCCTGCTTTTGCTACTTCACCTATCTTTGTTACTAATAAGGATTATGAATTCTTTGTTGATCCTGATATAATTACTTTGGTTGAATCTGATCCTTTTCATGGTTATGAATATGAAACTGTTGTGGCACATCTTACTAAGTTAAATGATATAGCCACCCTGTTCACTAATGATGAGAGATCTCGCTACTTTTATATCCTTAAAATATTTCCGTTCTCATTAAAGGGTGATGCTAAGATATGGTTTAATTCTCTTGATCCTGGTTGTGTGCGTAGTCCCCAGGATATGATTTACTACTTCACTGCTAAATATTTCCCTGCTCATAAGAAACAAGCTGCTTTAAAGGAAATATACAACTTTGTGCAAATTAAAGAAGAGAGTCTCCCACAAGCTTGGGGGAGGCTTCTCCAATTACTTAATGCTTTGCCTGATCATCCTCTTAAGAAAAATGGAATACTTGATATCTTTTATAATGGACTAACCGATACTTCCAGAGATTACCTGGATAGTTGTGCTGGTTCTCTTTTCAGGGAAAGAACACCGGATGAAGCTGAAATCTTATTGAATAATATGTTGACAAATGAAAATAATTGGGCACCTCCTGGGCCACCTCCTGAGCCAGCTCCTGCTCCAATTAATGATCCTATTCCTAAACCAACTCCGAAGAAGAGAGGTGTTCTATTTCTCAGTCCTGAAGATATGCAAGAGGCAAAGAAATCCATGAAAGAAAAAGAAACATGTGATCTTGATCCTTTACTTATTGAAGAACCTCCAGACCTCGATAACCCGACACAGGTAGTAAAGGTAAATTCTCTCTATAGATATGATAAAGCTGAAATCCCTCCTGCTAAAATTGCTAGCCCATGCTTAGATGAGTTTGATAAATTTATGGCTAAGCAAGAAGACTTTAATGCTTATTTTGATAGGCAATTAAAATACAATTCAAATATGCTTGGACACTTGGGTGATTATATGGCTAATGTCAAAGGTGAACTTAAACTTATTAGTAAACATGCTTCTATGGTTACCACTCAAGTATAACAAGTACTTAAATCTCAAAAAGAATTGCTCAATGAGATGAATAGTAAGAAAAATAATTATGTTGTTAAAGTGGCTACTAGAACTGGTAGAATGACTCAGGAACCTTTGTATCCTGAAGAACACCCTAAGAGAATTGAGCAAGATTCTCAGAGAAATAATATTGATGCACCTAGTTCTTCTAAAAGGAAGAAAACTAAAAATGATAGAACTTTGCAAACTTCTAGTGAACCTATTGCTGAACCACCTGATAATCCAAATGATATCTCTATGTCTGATGCTGAAACACAATCTGGCAATGAACATGAACCTAATGAAAATGTTAATGATGATGTTCATAATAATGCTCAACCTACCAATGATAATGATGTAGAAATTGAACCTGTTGTTGATCTTGATAACCCACAATCAAAGAATCAACGTTATGATAAGAAAGACTTTGTTGCTAGGAAACGTGGTAAAGAAAGAGAGCCTTGGGTTCAGAAACCCATGCCTTTTCCTCCCAAACCATCCAAGAAAAAGGATGATGAGGATTTTGAGCGCTTTGCTGAAATGATTAGACCTATCTTTTTGCGTATGCGATTAACTGATATGCTCAAAATGAATCCTTATGCTAAGTACATGAAAGATATTGTTACAAATACAAGAAAGATGCCAGAAGCTGAAATTTCCACCATGCTTGCTAATTATACTTTTAAGGGTGGAATACCAAAGAAACTTGGAGATCCAGGAGTACCAACTATACCAAGCTCCATTAAAAGAAACTATGTTAAAACTGCTTTATGTGATCTTGGAGCCGGTGTTAGTGTTATGCCTCTCTCTTTATATCGTAGACTTGACTTGAATAAGTTGACACCTACTGAAATATCTTTGCAAATGGCTGATAAATCAACTGCTATACCTGTCGGTATTTGTGAGGATGTGCCTGTTGTGGTTGCAAACATTACTATTTGAACGGACTTTGTTATTCTTGATATTCCCGAGGACGATAGTATGTCTATTATTCTTGGAAGACCTTTTCTTAATACTGCAGGGGCTGTTATTTATTGCAACAAAGGCAATGTCACTTTTCATGTTAATGGTAATGAGCATACGGTACACTTTCCGAGGAAACAACCTCAAGTTCATAGTATCAATTCTATCGGAAAAATTCCATCGATTATATTTGGAGGTTTTGAATTTCCTCTTCCTACTGTCAAGAAGAAATATGATATACTTATTATTGGGGACGTGCATATCCCCGTTGAGGTAACCTATTGTTATTCGAAATTTCTCTGGTTTCATGTTAATCGGAATGAGTTTGTTAACAAGACTTGATCAACCTTGTTAGTGGATTCCTTTTGATGAGCATGAGATGGATGAAACTAGAAGCACAACCTTCTGTACCCTCTCTATATTTTCTGTTATTTAGTTGAAATAAAGTAAAAATAAATAATTTTCTGTCTGTTATCTGATTATCCGTGCAATATAAAAATACCTTGAAAATAAAAGTTCTCCAAATGCCCTGAAAATTAAATATGATTTTTTCTAGAATATTTGAGGATTTATGGAACAAAGAACACACCAGGGGGGCCAACCACCTTGCCACAAGGGTGGAGGGAGGGCCCACCCCCCTAGGGCGCGCCCCCTGCCTCGTGGGCCCACGGTGGCCCTCCTCCACTTATTTCTTCCTCCCACAAACACGAAAAACCAACTCAAGCACGAGTTCCAGCCCTCTTTGCTGCCATTTTCGATCTCCTTGCTCAAAGCACCTCTCACAAGACTGCTTGGGGAGATTGTTCCTTGGTATGTGACTCCTCCATTGGTCCAATTAGTTTTTGTTCTAGTGCTTTATTCATTGCAAATTTTTGCTGCTTAGGTGACCCTGTTCTTGAGCTTGCATGTCAAATTTATATGGTCAAAAGTAGTTTTTATGCATGATATAGGCCCTAGGCACTTGTAGGAGTGGTTGCTATCAATATTATTGAGTTTGGTTTACTTTTATTTTGAAGTTACTAAAAATTTCAGAATTTTTCAGAAAATGATGAGGAGATTATTGAGGGGCTCATCGAGCCAAAGCTCGAAGGAAAAGGCATCAAAGCCTAAGTATAATTTGCCGCGCACCGCGGAGGTTCGGGCGTGTGAATGGCCTTCCAGGATTTCTTAAGAGCAGCCGGGATTTATGAAGATTTTCATGAGTTGGCTCAGACTGCAGGCCTTACCGCTTTCCTCCACGAACAATGCGATCGGTATCTCTTGCCCACAAATACCTTTGTGCAAAACTTTCATTTTCATTCTAAGAACTCACCACCTACGATGGAATTTCATTTATATGATGAGCATAAGGAGATGTCACTTTATGATTTCTGTTGGGTTTGTTTAGTCCCTTTTGGGGGCAAGACAGAAGAACCACATCGTGATGATGTGGAGGGATTTATTGACACTATCACTACAGGGGAAACAAGGAAGGTTTCCGATGCACGAATCACTAGCATACATTTTCCTGTTTTACGCTACTTTGCATTATTTGCTAGTCGTTGCTTAATTGGTCGCGGAAACTATGGAAACCTGAGTATCCCTGATATTATCATTTTGCATCATGGCTTATACGGTGATAACTCTTTTAGTATGGGCGGCATTATTGCTAGATGGTTAAGTATGAACCGTACTAAGGGTCCCATCTTTGGAGGCATCTATGCTACACGCCTAGCTGCACATTTTAACATACCTATTAGGCATGCTGAGAAGGAAGAAAAAGTGATGCCTCGTGTTTATCTAGATTATAAGAGTATGGTGGCACATGATTTTATTATTAAGAATAGGGCAGGAGAGCTTAAATATCAATTGTTCTTTAATAAACATCATCATGAGACTATTACCTTGCCTGCTCTTTCTTTGTTTGATTTGACTGTAGGCACGTAACTTGTTCCATTGATGGCTATTCACGCCTACCGGAGCCCTGCACCAGCCGAGGAGCCAGAACCGGAACCATAATTTGATCCTTCACGACAGTCTAACTATCAGTGGGATCCGGAGATGATTGCCAACCAGTGGCAATCGGAGCCTTCTTCTTCCTCATCGCAGTACGACCCCAACTATTATTATGGATATCAGCCAGGCCAGCCGTGGCCATAGACCAACTTAGGCCAAAAGCCTAAGCTTGGGGGAGTACGTATTTCCCACCGACATTACATTTATGCTCACACACACATTGCTAAATGTCGGTGTTCATACTTTTTCATTGTATCATCCATGCTAGTTTATTTCATTTTATGCTTTCTTCTTATGTGTTTAATAAACCTTAAGAAAAACAAAAAAAATTAGTTGTAGCTTCTAGCTAGTTTTAATTTCCATGCTTGTAGTAGTAACTAAAAAGAAAACCCAAAAAGATTTCCTGTTCTTCTTTTTCCTGTTGGGAGCTTTCCCGTGTAAATAGTTTTATTTCTTTTCTTTTCTTTGGGGGTCAGTAGGAGAAGACCATGATTAAATTGTTGAAGTGGCTCTTATATGCTTTATTGTTGATTTAACCAAGAGCCTATATTGCTTTGTCTTCTCCTGTTTATTGAATGCTCGCAGATTCCAGCTTAGTCCAATGCACGTGCACTCCTATTATTATTCACATCGTTCGGTCGTGCAAGTGAAAGGCAATTATGATGATATATGATGGACTGACTGAGATGAGAAAAGCTGTTACGAACTCGACCTCTTTTGTTTTTGTAAATATGATGAGTTCATCGTTCTTGATTCAGCTTGTTATGAATAAACATGTTTGCAATGACAATTAGAGATCATAGTTGCTTGTGCCATGCTTGATTAGCTATGAGTTATAATGGTTTACCTTGCGTGCCAACATGCTATTGAGATGGTTATGATGTGGTATGATGGGGTGGTATCCTCCTTTGAATGATTTAAGTGACTTGACTTGGCACATGTTCACGCATGTAGTTGAAACAAATCAACATAGCCTTCACGATATTTATGTTCATGGTGGATTATATCCTACTCATGCTTGCATCCAATGTTTATTAATTTTAATGCATGTACATGGCTGTTTCCGCTCTCTAGTTGGTCGCTTCCCAGTCTTTTGCTAGCCTTCACCTGCACTAAGCGGGAATACTGCTTGTGCATCCAATCCCTTAAACCCCAAAGTTATTCCAGATGAGTCCACTATACCTTCCTATATGCGGTATCTACCTGCCGTTCCAAGTAAATTTGTATGTGCCAAACTCTAAACCTTCAAATAATCATCCTGTTTTGTATGCTCGAATAGCTCATGTATCAACTAGGGCTGCCTGTATCTTCCATCCTAGGCGGGTTATTCTCAAGAGGATTGGACTCCGCTCCTCACTCATGAGAAAATGGCTGGTCACCGGGATGCCCAGTCCCATGCTTTATGCAAACTAAATCAAAAATAATTGCAAAAAAAACTCCCCCTGGGACCTGATGTATGTTGGAGGCACTCGTTGTTTCGAGCAAGCCATGGATTGATGTTTGTTGGTGGAGGGGGAGTATAAACTTTACCATTCTGTTTGGGAACCGCCTATAATGTGTGTAGCATGGAAGATATCGCCATCTCTTGGTTGTTATGTTGACAATGAAAGTATACCGCTCAAAATATTATTTATCTCTATTTCAAAACCGAGCTCTGGCACCTCTACAAATCCCTGCTTCCCTCTGCGAGGGGCCTATCCATTTACTTTTATGTTGAGTCATCATCCTCTTATTAAAAGCACTAGCTGGAGAGCGCAGCTGTCATCTGCATTCATCACTGTTAATTTATATTGGGTGTGACTATGATTGGATCTCTTTTACCATGAATTACAATGTCTAGTCAGTCCTTGATCTTTAAAGGTGCTCTGCATTTATGTTTTGCGGTCTCAGAAAGGGCTAGCGAGATACCATCTTGTTATATCATATTATGATTGTTTTGAGAAAGTGTTGTCATCCGAGATTTATTATTATGGCTTGCTAGTTGATTATGCTATTGATATGGGTAATCATGAGACCTGAGAATTGTTGCAAATGTGGTTAGTTATAATCTTTGCTGAAAACATGAATGCTAGCTTGACATATTTACAACAACAAGAGCAAACAGAGTTTGTAAAAGTTTTTCTCTATTTCTTTCAGTTTGTCAACTAAATTGCTTGAGGACAAGCAAGGGTTTAAGCTTGGGGGAGTTGATACGTCTCCGTCGTATCTATTTTTCCAAATACTTTTGCTCTTGTTTTGGACTCTAACTTATATGATTTGAATGGAACTAACCCGGACTGACGTTGTTTTCAGCAGAATTGCCATGATGCTGTTTTATGTGCAGAAAACAAAAGTTCTCGGAATGACCTGAAACTCCACGGAATATCTTACAATAAATAATAAAAAATCCTTGCCAAAGATGAAGACCAGGGGGCCCACACCCTTTCCACGAGGGTGGGGGGCGCCCCCCCTAGGGTGCGCCCCCCTACCTCGTGGGCCCCCTGGAGACCTCCTGACTCCAACTCCAACTCTATATATTTGCTTTCGTGGAGAAAAAATAAGAGAGAAGAAATCATCGCGTTTTACGATACGGAGCAACTACCAAGCCCTAAAACCTCTCGGGAGGGCTGATCTGGAGTCCGTTCGGGGCTCCGGAGAGGGGGATTCGTCACTGTCGTCATCATCAACCATCCTCCATCACCAATTTCATGATGCTCACCGCTGTGCATGAGTAATTCCATCGTAGGCTTGCTGGACGGTGATGGGTTGGATGAGATTTATCATGTAATCGAGTTAGTTTTGTTAGGGTTTGATCCCTAGTATCCACTATGTTCTGAGATTGATGTTGCTATGACTTTGCTATGCTTAATGCTTGTCACTAGGGCCCCAGTGCCATGATTTCAGATCTGAACCTATTATGTTTTCATCAATATATGAGAGTTCTTGATCCTATCTTGCAAGTATATAGTCACCTATTATGTGTTATGATCCGTTAACACCGAAGTGACAGTAATCGGGATACTTACCGGTGATGATCGTAGTTTGAGGAGTTCATGTATTCACTATGTGCTAATGCTTTGTTCCGGTTCTCTATTAAAAGGAGGCCTTAATATCCATTAGTTTCCATTAGGACCCCGCTGCCACGGGAGGGTAGGACAAAAGATGTCATGCAAGTTCTTTTCCATAAGCATGTATGACTATATTCGGAATACATGCCTACATTACATTGACGAATTGGAGCTAGTTCTGTGTCACCCTATGTTATGACTGTTACGTGATGAACCGCATCCGACATAATTATCCATCATTGATCCGATGCATACGAGCTTTCCATATACTAGTTTACGCTTATTTACTTTCCCGTTGCTATTGTTACAATCACTACAAAATACCAAAAACATTACTTTGCTTTCGTTACTCTTTTGTTACCATTACCATCACTATCATATTACTTTGCAACTAAACACTTTGCTGCAGATACTAAGTTTCTAGGTGTGGTTAAATTGACAACTCAACTGCTAATACTTGAGAATATTCTTTGGCTCCCCTTGTGTCGAATCAATAAATTTGGGTTGAACACTCTACCCTCGAAAACTGTTGCGATCCCCTATAGTTGTGGGTTATCATAGCACGGGCTATATTCAACCGGTTTGGATGGCGGTCTCATAATAGGATAGGAGTGTGAAGGAAATATGCCCTAGAGGCAATAATAAAGTTGTTATTTATATTTCCTTATATAATAATAAATGTTTATTATTCATGCTATAATTGTATTAACTGGAAACTTAGTACATGTGTGAGTACATAGACAAACAGAGTGTCACAAGTATGCCTCTACATTGACTAGCTCGTTAATCAAAGATGGTTAAGTTTCCAAACCATAGACATGTGTTGTCATTTGATTAAAAGGGTCACATCATTAGAGAATGATGTGATTGACTTGACCCATCCGTTAGCTTAGCACGATGATCGTTTAGTTTGTTGCTATTGCTTTCTTCATGACTTATACGTGTTCCTATGACTATGAGATTATGCAACTCCCGAATACCGGAGGAACACTTAGTGTGCTATCAAATGTCACAACGTAACTGGGTGATTATAAAGATGCTCTACAGGTGTCTCCGATGATGTTTGTTGAGTTGGCATAGATCGAGATTAGGATTTGTCACTCCGATTGTCGGAGAGGTATCTCTGGGCCCTCTGGGTAATGCACATCACTATAAGCCTTGCAAGCAATGTGACTAATGAGTTAGTTGTGGGATGATGCATTACAGAACGAGTAAAGAGACTTGCTGGTAACAAGATTGAACTAGGTATTGAGATACCGACGATCGAATCACGGGCAAGTAACATACCGATGACAAAGGGAACAACGTATGTTGTTATGCGGTTTGACGAGAAAGATATTCATAGAATATGTAGGAACCAATATGAGCATCCAGGTTCCGCTATTGGTTATTGACCGGAGATGAGTCTCGGTTATGTCTACATAGTTCTTGAGCCCGTAGGGTCCGCACGCTTAACGTTCGATGACGATCGGTATTATGAGTTTATGTGTTTTGATGTACCGAAGGTAGTTCGGAGTCCCGAATGTGATCACGGACATGACAAGGAGTCTCGAAATGGTCAAGACATAAATATTGATATATTGGACGTTGTTATTCGGACACCGGATGAGTTCCGGGGTCACCGGATAAATATCGGAGTGCCGGGGGTTATCGGAAACCCCGGGGGGAACTAATGGGCCAACATGGGCCTTGTGAGAGAGGGAGGAGAGGGCCCTAGGGCTGCCCCCCTTGAGGAGTCTGAATTGGACTAGGAGGGGGCGGTGCCCCTCCCTTTCCTTCTCCCTCTCTCTCTCCTTCCTTCCCCCTCTCTTCCCATGTTGGAAACCTACTAGGAATAGGATTCCTATTCCTAGTAGGAATCCTACTTGGGGGCGCGCCCCATGAGGGTCATCCGACCTCCCCCTTGCTCCTTTATATACGGAGGCAGGGGGCACCCTAGAACCCCCAAGTTGAAAGTTGTCTTAGCCGTGTGCGGTGTCCCCCTCCACAGATTTCCACCTCAGTCATATCATTGTAGTGCTTAGGCGAAGCCCTGCATCGGTAACTTCATCATAACCGTCATTACGCCGTCATGCTGACGAAACTCTCCCTCGGCCTCAACTAGATCAAGAGTACGAGGGACGTCACCGAGCTGAACGTGTGTAGATCGCGTAGGTGCCGTGCGTTTGGTACTTGATCGGTTGGATCACAAAGACGTTCGACTACATCAACCGCATTACTTAACACTTCCGCTTTCGGTCTACGGGGGTACGTGGACACACTCTCCCCTCTCGTTGCTATGCATCTCCTAGATAGATCTTGCGTGATCGTAGAATTTTTTTTGAAATACTGCGTTCCCCAATAGTGGCATCCGAGCCAGGTCTATGTGTAGATGTTATATGGACAAGAAGAACATAAAGGAGTTGTGGGCATAGGTATATACATATTGCTTGTCGTCACTAGTTGATTCTTGATTCAGCAGTATTGTTGGATGCAGCGGCTCAGACCGACATTACGCGTACGCTTACGCGAGACTAGTTCTACCGACGTGCTTCGCACATAGGTGGCTAGTGGGTGTCTGTTTCTCCAACTTTAGTTGAATCGGTTTCAATGAACATGGTTCTTTCTGAAGATCAAAAGGCAATCACTATACTACGTTGTGGTTTTGATGCGTAGGTAAGAACGGTTCTTGCTAGAAGCCCGTAGGAGCCACGTAAAACTTGCAACAACAAAGTAGAGGATGTCTAACTTGTTTTTGCAAGGCATGTTGTGATGTGATATAGTCAAGACGTGATTATATAAATTGTTGTATGAGATGATCATGTTTTGTAACACAGTTATCGGCAAGCCATATGGTTGTCGCTTTATTGTATGAAATGCAATTGCCATGTAATTGCTTTACTTTATCACTAAGCGGTAGCGATAGTCGTGGAAGCAATAGTTGGCGAGACGACAACGATGCTTCGATGGAGATCAAGGTGTCAAGCCGATGATGATGGTGATCATGACGGTGCTTTGGAGATGGAGATCAAAAGGCACAAGATGATTATGGTCATATCATATCACTTATTTGATTGCATGTGATGTTTATCCTTAATGCATCTTATTTTGCTTAGTACGGCGGTAGCATTATAAGATGATCTCTCACTAAATTTCAAGGTACAACTGTTCTCCCTGAGTATGCACCGTTGCTACAGTTCGTCGTGCCGAGACACCACGTGATGATCGGGTGTGATAAGATCTACGTTCACATACAATGGGTGCAAGCCAGTTTTGCACAAGAAGAATACTCGGGTTAAACCTGACGAGCCTAGCATATGCAGATATGGCCTCGGAACATTGAGACCGAAAGGTCGAGCATGAATCATATAGTAGATATTATCAACATAGTGATGTTCACCATTGAAAACTACTCCATCTCACGTGATGATCGGACATGGTTTAGTTGATATGGATCACGTGATCACTTAGATGATTAGAGGGATGTCTATCTAAGTGGGAGTTCTTAAGTAATATGATTAATTGAACTTTAATTTATCATGAACTTAGTACCTGATAGTATTTTGCATGTCTATGTTGTTATAGATAAATGGCTCGTGTTGTTTTTACCATTGAATTTTAATGTGTTCCTAGAGAAAGCTAAGTTGAAAGATGACGGTAGCAATTACACGGACTAGGTCCGTAACTTGAGGATTATCATCATTGCTGCATAGAAGAATTACGTCCTCGAAGCACTGCTGTGTGACAAGCCTGCTGCAGATGCTATTGACGACGTTAAGAACGTCTGGCAAAGCAAAGCTGATGACTACTCGATAGTTCAGTGTGCCATGCTTTACGGCTTAGAATCGGTACTTCAACAACGTTTTGAACGTCATGGAGCATATGAGATGTTCCAGGAGTTGAAGTTAATATTTCAAGCAAATGCCCGGATTGAGAGATACGAAGTCTCCAATAAGTTCTAAAGCTGCAAACTGGAGGAGAATAGTTCTGTCAGTGAACATATACCAGAATGTCTGGGTACCACAACCACTTGACTCAGTTGGGAGTTAATCTTCCTGATGATAGTGCCATTGACAGAGTTCTTCAATCACTGCCACCAAGCTACAAGAGCTTCGTGATGAACTATAATATGCAAGGGATGGATAAGACAATTCCCGAGCTCTTCGTAATGCTAAAGTTTGCGGAGGTATAAATCAAGAAGGAGCATCAAGTGTTGATGGTCAACAAGACCATAGTTTCAAGAAGAAGGGCAAAGGGAAGAAGGGGAACTTCAAGAAGAACAGCAAGCAAGTTGCTGCTCAAGTGAAGAAGCCCAAATCTGGACCTAAGCCTGAGACTGAGTGCTTCTACTGCAAAGGGACTGGTCACTGGAAGCGGAACCGCCCCAAGTGTTTGACGGATAAGAAGGATGGCAAAGTGAAAGGTATATTTGATATACATGTTATTGATGTGTACCTTACTAATGCTCACAGTAGCGCCTAGGTATTTGATATTGGTTCTGTTGCTAATATTCGCAACTCGAAATAGTGGATATGGATTAAGCGAAGATTGGCTAAGGACGAGGTGACGTTGCACGTTGGAAATGGTCCCAAAGTTGATGTGATCGCCGTCGGCACGCTACCTCTACATCTACCTTTGGGATTAGTTTTAGACCTGAATAATTGTTATTTGGTGCCAGTGTTAAGCATGAACATTATATCTGGATCTTGTTTGATGCGAGACGGTTATTAATTTAAATCAGAGAATAATGGTTGTTATATTTATATGAGTAATATCTTTTATGGTCATGCACCCTTGATGAATGGTCTACTTATTGGTGTAAAGCGCATGAAGAAACTCCTTGCTGATGGACTTTTGGAATCACTTGATGCTTGCGAACCATGCCTCATGGGCAAGATGACTAAGACTCTGTTCTCTAGAACAATGGAACGAGCAACAGACTTATTGGAAATAATACATACTGATGTATGCGGTCCAATGAGTGTTGATGCTCGTGGCGGGTATCGTTATTTTTCTAACCTTCACAAATGATTTGAGCAGATATGGGTATATCTACTTGATGAAACATAAGTCTGAAACATTTGAAAAGTTCAAAGAATTTCAGAGTGAAGTGGAAAATCATCGTAACAAGAAAGTAAAGTTTCTACGATCTGATCGTGGAGGAGAATATTTGAGTTACGAGTTTGGTCTTCATTTGAAACAATGTGGAATAGTTTCACAACTCACACCACCTGGAACACCACAGCGTAATGGTGTGTCTGAACGTTGTAACCGCACTTTATTAGGTATGGTGCGATCTATGATGTCTCTTACTGATTTACCGCTATCGTTTTCGGGTTATGCTTTAGAGACGGTTGCATTCATGTTAAATAGGGCACCATCGAAATCTGTTGAGACGACACCTTATGAACTGTGGTTTGGCAGGAAACCCAAGTTGTCATTTCTTAAAGTTTGGGGTTGCGATGCTTATGTGAAAAAGCTTCAACCTGATAAGCTCGAACCCAAATCAAAGAAATGTGTCTTCATAGGATACCCAAAAGAGACTGTTGGGTACACCTTCTATCACAGATCCGAAGGCAAGATATTCGTTGCTAAGAATGGATCCTTTCTAGAGAAGGAGTTTCTCTCGAAAGAAGTGAGTGGGAGGGAAGTAGAACTTGATGAGGTAATTATACCTGCTCCCTTATTGGAAAGTAGTCCATCACAGAAATTAGTTCCAGTGATTCCTACACCAATTAGTGAGGAAGCTAATGATGATGATCATGAAACTTCTGATCAAGTTACTACCGAACCTCGTAGGTCAACCAGGGTTAGATCCGCCCCAGAGTGGTACGGTAATCCTGTTCTGGAGGTCATGTTACTTGACCATGACGAACCTATGAACTATGAGGAAGCGATGATGAGCCCAGATTCCGCAAAATGGCTTGAGGCCATGAAATCTAAGACGGGATCCATGTATGAGAACAAAGTGTGGACTTTGGTTGACTTGCCCGATGATCGGCAAGCCATAGATAATAAATGGATCTTCAAGAAGAAGACTGACGCTGACGGTAATGTTACTGTCTACAAAGCTCGACTTGTTACGAAAGGTTTTCGACAAGTTCAAGGAGTTGACTACGATGAGACTTTCTCACCCGTAGTGATGCTTAACTCCGTCTGAATCATGTTAGCAATTGCCGCATTTTATGATTATGAAATTTGGCAAATGGATGTCAAAACTGCATTCCTTAATGGATATCTTAAAGAAGAGTTGTATATGATGCAACCAGAAGGTTTTGTCGATCCAAAAGGTGCTAACAAAGTGTGTAAGATCCAGTGATCCATTTATGGACTGGTGCAAGCATCTCGGAGTTGGAATATATGCTTTAATAATGTGATCAAGGCACATGGTTTTATACAGACTTTTGGAGAAGCCTGTATTTACAAGAAAGTGAGTCGGAGCTCTGTAACATTTCCGATATTATATGTGGATGACATATTGTTGATCGGAAATGATACTGAATTTCTGAATAGCATAAAAGGATACTTGAATAAGAATTTTTCAATGAAAGACCTGGGTGAAGCTGCTTATATATTGGGCATCAAGATCTATAGATATAGATCAAGACGCTTAATTGGACTTTCACAAAACACATACCTTGATAAAGTTTTGAAGAAGTTCAAAATGGATCAAGCAAAGAAAGGGTTCTTGCCTGTGTTACAAGGTGTGAAGTTGAGTCAGACTCAATGCCCGACCACTGCAGAAGATAGAGAGAAAATGAAAGACATTCCTTATGCTTCAGCCATAGGTTCTATCATGTATACAATGCTGTGTACCAGACCTGATGTGTGCCTTGCTATTAGTTTAGTAGGGAGGTACCAAAGTAATCCAGGAGTGGATCACTGGACAGCGGTCAAGAACATCCTGAAATACCTGAAAAGGACTAAGGATATGTTTCTCGTTTATGGAGGTGACAAAGAGCTCGTCGTAAACGGTACGTCGATGCAAGCTTTGACACTGATCCAGATGACTCTAAGAAACAAACTGGATAGGTATTTTTATTGAATGGTGGAGTTGTCAGTTGGTGCAGTTCTAAGCAAAGCGTCATGGCGGGATCTACGTGAGAAGCGGAATACATAACTGCTTCGGAAGCAGCAAATGAAGGAGTCTGGATGAAGGAGTTCATATCCGATCTAGGTGTCATACCTAGTGCATCGGGTCAAATGAAAATCTTTTGTGACAATACTGGTGCAATTGCCTTAGCAAAGGAATCCAAATTTCACAAGAGAACCAAGCACATCAAGAGACGCTTCAATTCCATCATCAAGTCAAGGAGGGGGACATAGAGATTTGCAAGATACATACTAATCTGAATGTTGCAGACTCATTGACTAAGCCTCTCTCACGAGCAAAACATGATCAGCACAAAGACTCCATGGGTGTTAGAATCATTACTGTGTAATCTAGATTATTGACTCTAGTGCAAGTGGGAGACTAAAGGAAATATGCCCTAGAGGCAATAATAAAGTTGTTATTTATATTTCCTTATATCATGATAAATGTTTATTATTCATGCTAGAATTGTATTAACCAGAAACTTAGTACTGAAGGAAATATTTCCTAGAGGCAACAATAAAGTTCTTATTTATATTTCCTTATATCATGACAAATGTTTATTATTCATGCTAGAATTGTATTAACCGGAAACTTAGTACATGTGTGAATACATAGACAAACAGAGGGTCACTAGTATGCCTCTACTTGACTAGCTCGTTAATCAAAGATGGTTAAGTTTCCTAACCATAGACATGAGTTGTCATTTGATGAACGGGATCACATCATTGGAGAATGATGTGATTCACTTGACCCATCCGTTAGCTTAGCACTATGATCGTTTAGTTTATTGCTATTGCTTTCTTCATGACTTATACTTGTTTCTATGACTATGAGATTATGCAACTCCCGAATACCGGAGGAACACTTAGTGTGCTATCAAACGTCACAACGTAAGTGGGTGATTATAAAGATGCTCTACAGGTGTCTCCAATGGTGTTTGTTGAGTTGGCATAGATCAAGATTAGGATTTGTCACTCCGATTGTCGGAGAGGTATCTCTGGGCCCTCTCGGTAATGCACATCACTATAAGCCTTGCAAGCAATGTGACTAATGAGTTAGTTGCAGGATGATGCATTATGGAACGAGTAAAGAGACTTTTCAGTAACGAGATTGAACTAGGTATTGAGATACCGACGATCGAATCTTGGGCAAGTAACATACCGATAACAAAAGGAACAACGTATGTTGTTATGTGGTTTGAATGATAAAGATCTTCGTAGAATATGTAGGAACCAATATGAGCATCCAGGTTCTGCTATTGGTTATTGACCGGAAATGAGTCTCGGTCATGTCTACATAGTTCTCGAACCCGTAGGGTCCGCACACTTAACGTTCGATGACGATCGGTATTATGAGTTGATGTGTTTTGATGTACCGAAGGTAGTTCGGAGTCCCGGATGTGATCACGGAAATGACGAGGAGTCTCGAAATGGTTGAGACATAAAGATTGATATATTGGAAGGCTATGTTTGGACACCGTAATGGTTTTGGATAAGTTCGGGCAATTACCGGAGTACCGGGGGATTACCGGAACCCCCCAGGGAGTCAATGGGCCTTAATGGGCCATAGTGGGAGAGAGGGTGAGGCGGCCAAGTGGGGGACGCCCCCCCAAGCCCAATCCTAATTGGGGAGGGGGCGGGCCCCCTTTCCTTCTCTCCTCCTTCTTCCTTCTTCTCCTACCCCAACTAGGGAAAGGGGGAAACCTACTCCTACTAGGAGTAGGAATCCCCCTTAGGGCGCACCATAGAGAGGGCCGGCCCTCCCCTCCTCCACTCCTTTATATACGGGGGAAGGGGGTACCCCATAGACACACAAGTTGACAGTTGTCTTAGCCGTGTGCGGTGCCCCCTTCCACAGATTTCCACCTCGGTCATATCGTTGTAGTGCTAAGGCAAAGCCCTGCGTCGGTAACTTCATCATCAATGTCATCACGCCATCGTGCTGACGAAACTCTCCCTTGGCCTCAACTGGATCAAGAGTGCGAGGGACGTCACTGAGCTGAACGTGTGCAGATCGCGGAGGTGTCGTGTGTTCGGTACTTGATCGGTTGGATCGCGAAGACGTTCAACTACATCAACTGCGTTACTTAACGCTTCCGCTTTCGGTCTATGAGGGTACGTGGACACACTCTCCCCTCTCGTTGGTATGCATCTCCTAGATAGATCTTGCGTGATCGTAGGAATTTTTTTTAAATATTGCATTCCCCAACAAGTACGTGTGTGAATACATAGACAAACAGAGTGTCACTAGTATGCCTCTACATTGACTAGCTCCTTAATCAAAGATGGTTAAGTTTCCAAACCATAGACATGAGTTGTCATTTGATTAACGGTATCACATCATTAGAGAATGATGTGATTGACTTGACCCATCCGTTAGCTTAGCACGATGATCGTTTAGTTTGTTGCTATTGCTTTCTTCATGACTTATACATGTTCCTATGACTATGAGATTATGCAACTCCCGAATACCGGAGGAACACTTAGTGTGCTATCAAATGTCACAACATAACTGGGTGATTATAAAGATGCTCTACAGGTGTCTCCGATGGTGTTTGTTGAGTTGGCATAGATCGATATTAGGATTTGTCACTCCGATTGTCGAAGAGGTATCTCTGGGTCCTCTTGTTAATGCACATCACTATAAGCCTTGCAAGCAATGTGACTAATGAGTTAGTTGCGGGATGATGCATTACGGAACGAGTAAAGAGACTTGCCGGTAACGATATTGAACTAGGTATTGAGATACCGGCGATCTAATCTCGGGCAAGTAACATACCGATGAGAAAGGGAACAACATATGTTTTTATGCGGTTTGACCGATAAAGATCTTCGTAGAATATGTAGGAACCAATATGAGCATCCAAGTTCCGCTATTGGTTATTGACCGGAGATGAGGCTCAGTCATGTGTACATAGTTCTCGAACCCGTAGGGTCCGCACGCTTAAGGTTCGATGACGACCGGTATTATGAGTTTATGTGTTTTGATGTACTGAAGGTAGTTCAGTGTCCCGGATGTGATCACGGACATGACGAGGAGTCTCGAAATGGTCGAGACATAAAGATTGATATATTGGATGAGTTCCGGGGTCACCGGATAAATATCGGAGTGTCGGGGGGAAAACCCCGGGGGGAACTAATGGGCCAACATGGGCCTAGTGTGAGAGAGAGGAGAGGGCCCTAGGGCTGCCACCCCCCCTTGAGGAGTCTGAACTGGACTAGGAGGGGGCGGCGCCCCCTCCCTTTCCTTCTCCCTCTCTCCCTCTCCTTCCTTCCCCCTCTCTTCCCTTGTTGGAAACCTACTTGGGGGCACGCCCCATGAGGCCCGCCGGCCTCCCCCCTTGCTCCTTTATATATGGGGGCAGGGGCACCCTAGAACACACAAGTTGACAGTTGTCTTAGCCGTGTGCGGTGCCCCCCTACATAGATTTCCACCTCGGTCATATCGTTGTAGTGCTTAGGCCAAGCCCTGCATCGGTAACTTCATCATCACCGTCATCATGCCGTCGTGCTGACGAAACTCTCCCTCGGCCTCAACTAGATCAAGAGTACGAGGGACGTCACCGAGTTGAATGTGTGCAGACCGCGGAGGTGCCGTGCGTTCGGTACTTGATCGGTTGGATCGCGAAGACGTTCGACTACATCAACAACGTTACTTAACACTTCCGTTTTCGGTCTATGAGGGTACGTGGACACACTCTCCCCTCTCGTTGCTATGCATCTCCTAGATAGATCTTGCGTGATCGTAGGAATTTTTTTGAAATATTGTGTTCCCCAACGGAGTCTAGTGATCTTGTCCTATTTTTTCTACCGGTTGTGCTTATGAGTGTTTATTTATCTTTTTGCACCATTTGCGAGCTGTAATGAACCTAAGACTTTGTTTTGCTTCAAACTTGATAATAATATGGCTGCATGTATCTTTCAGATGCAGATGCCAGGGTGAACCTCCTTTTCCAAAAAAATTAGATGCTTAAAATCAACTAAAACTAATGAAAACAAAATAAATATAAGAGTGATCTGAGTTTACGTTTTTAAATATTAGAAGAATGCATGCGTGTTGCAACATGATATAAATATTCTAATACTTTAGATTGTGATTTACTTTATATTTTGATGAGAAGTTTGGTAATGTAATTGGTTTAGAAGGTAAGTTAATTAAGTTAATTAACTATCATACCGGGAAGGTGGGACGAATGGGTGGTCGAAAGAAAGTGAAATGGAACTTTAGATTCTTTTTAAGTAAACTAGAACAATGCCTGTGTGTTGCAACGGAATATAAATATTCTAGTATGTTAGCTTGTGATCTGTCTGTCAATAATAATGTGATTGTGTAAACAAATGTTCATCAATTCTGATCGTGAATTATCTTATATTTTTATTAGAAGTTCGATAAGTAAATTAAAGTGAAATTATACACACAAAAAGTAGAATTGGTTCAGAAGTTAAGTAAATTAAGATGATTGATTATCATATACATGGAAGGTCGGATGAAGGGCTGGTGGGAAGAAAGATAAATGGAAACCTTACGTTCTTTTTAAGTAGTAGAGATAGAACAATGCCCATGCGTTGCAACGGGATATAAATATTCTAGTACGTTAGTGATGAACCACAAGTATAGGGGATCTATCATAGTCCTTTCGATAAGTAAGAGTGTTGAACCCAACGAGGAGCAGAAGGAAATGATAAGCGGTTTTCAGTAAGGTATTCTCTGCAAGTACTGAAATAAGTGGTAACAGATAGTTTTGTGATAAGATAATTTGTAACGAGCAACAAGTAACAAAAGTAAATAAAGTGCAGCAAGGTGGCCCAATCCTTTTTGTAGCAAAGGACAGGCCTGGACAAACTCTTATATAAGGAAAAGCGCTCCCGAGGACACATGGGAATATGGTCAAGCTAGTTTTCATCACGTTCATATGATCCGCGTTCCGTACTTTGATAATTTGACATGTGGGTGCACCGGTGCTTGGGTGATGTTCTTACTTGAACAAGCATCCCACTTATGATTAACCTCTATTGCAAGCATCCGCAACTACAACAAAAGTATTAAGGTAAACCTAACCATAGCATGAAACATATGGATCCAAATCAGCCCCTTACGAAGCAACGCATAAACTAGGGTTTAAGCTTATGTCACTCTAGCAACCCATCATCTACTTATTACTTCCCAATGCCTTCCTCTAGGCCCAAATAATGGTGAAGTGTTATGTAGTCAACGTTCACATAACACCACTAGAGGCTAGACCACATACATCTCATCAAAATATCGAACGAATACCAAATTCACATGACTACTAATAGCAAGACTTCTCCCTTGTCCTCAGGAACAAATGTAACTACTCACAAAGCATATTCATGTTCATAATTAGAGGGGTAATAATATGCATAAAGGATCTGAAAATATGATCTTCCACCAATTAAACCAACTAGCATCAACTACAAGGAGTAATTAACACTACTAGCAACCTACTAGCACCAATCCCGGACTTGGAGACAAGAATTGGATACAAGAGATGAACTAGGGTTCTGAGATGAGATGGTGTTGATGAAGATGTTGATGGAGATTGCCCTCTCCCGATGAGAGGAGCATTGGTGATGACGATGGCGATGATTTCCCCCTCCAGGAGAGAATTTCCCGGCAGAACAGCTCTGCCAGAGCCCTAGATTGGTTCAGCCAAGGTTCCGCCTCGTGGCGGCGGAGTTTCATCCCGAAAGGTTGCTTCTGGTTTTTTCTCAATGAAAGACTTCATATAGCAGAAGATGGTCAATGGAGAGCCACCAGGGGGCCCACGAGGTAGGGGGGCGCACCCTAGGGGGGCGCCCCCCACCCTCGTGGACAGGGTGTGGGCCCCCTGGTCTTCATCCTTGGCGAGGATTTTTCATTATTTATTATAAGGTATTCCGTTGAGTTTCAGGACTTTTGGAGTTGTGCGGAATAGGTCTCTAATATTTGCTCCTTTTCCAGCCCAGAATTCTAGCTGCCGGCATTCTCCCTCCTTATGTAAACCTTATAAAATAAGAGAGAATAGCCATAAGTATTGTGACATAATGTGAAATAACAGCCCATAATGCAATAAATATCGATATAAAAGCATGATGCAAAATGGACGTATCAACTCCCCCAAGCTTAGACCTCGCTTGTCCTCAAGCGAAAGCCGATAACAATAAATATGTCCCCATGTTTAGAGGTAGAGGCGTCGATAAAAATAAAATACGGACATGAAGGCATCATGATTATTCTTATAACAGCAACATATAGAGATATTGTCATATGATTACTTATGTTCAAGTGATGATCTATTCACAATGCAAAAGTATGAATCAGAAACCTTATTGAGAACCAACAACTATAACCTCAGTCATTGAAGCAATTGCAATTTATCATAACATCAGAAAGAGTCTATGTCAGAGCTAAAAAGCAAGTCCACATACTCAACTATCATCTAGTCCTTCATAATTGCTAACACTCACGCATTACTTGTGGTTACGGAGTTTTAATCGGACGCAGAGAAAGATAGGGGCTTATAGTTTCGCCCCACAACCTTTTACCTTGAGGGTAATGCCAACAATAATAACTCATGCCCCCTACATCCCAATTAGATATATATATCAGGTTCTTTCCAACATGTTGGGCTTGCCAAAGGATAAAATGAAAAAGGGAGAGGTGAAGATCACCATGACACTTGCATAAGGTAGAAGATAATTATAAAAGATAGGCCCTTCGCAGAGGGAAGCAGAGGTTGCCATGCGCTTTTATGGTTGGATGCACAAAATCTTAATGTGAAAGAACGTCACTTTATATTGCCCCTTGTGATATGAACCTTTATTATGCAGTTCGTCGCTTTTATTACTTCCACATCACAAGATCGTATAAAGCTTATTTCTCCCACACTAATCATACATATTTAGAGCAATTTTTATTGCTTTGCACCGATGACAACTTACTTGAAGGATCTTACTCAATCCATAGGTAGATATGGTGGACTCTCATGGCAAAACTGGTTTAAGGGTATTTGGAAGCACAAGTAGTATCTCTACTTGGTGCTAAGAATTTGGCTAGCATGAGGGGGAAAGGCAAGCTCAACATGTTGGATGATCCATGACAACATACTTTATCTCAGATATAAGAAAACATAACCCATTATGTTGTCTTCCTTGTCCAACATCAACTCTTTAGCATGTCATATTTTGATGAGTGCTCCCAATCATAAAAGATGTCAATAATAGTATATTTATATGTGAAACCTCTCTTTCCTTATTACTTCCTATTAATTGCAACGATGACCAAAGCTATGTCTGCCAACTCCCAACAACTTTTAATCGTCACACTCTTTCTATGTGAAGTCATTACTATCAATAAGATCAATATGATCTCTTTGTTTCTTCTTATTCTTTTTCTCTTTTATTTTATTCACCCAAGATCATAGCAAGAAAATCAAGCCCTTGACTCAACACTAATCTTTATTATGTAGCTCACGAACTCGATTACATAGAGAGATCATAAGGCAAAACTCAAAACTAGATCATGCCATAAACTTTATTCTACTAGATCAAAATACTACTAATAGGATCGCACTAAGGAAAACGGTAAAGATAGGAGTTGTGATTGTGATACGATACCAGGGCACCTCCCCCAAGCTTGGATGTTGCCAAGGGGAGTGCCCATACCCATGTTATTATATCTCCTTGGTTGGTGAAGATGGAGGTGATGGATAGTCGCACATCGAGCGTAAGAGGTCCTCTAGCTTGCGAATAATGCCCTTGAGTGCAAAGATATGCTCCTTCAACAAAATATTTTCACTTGTGAGATACTTGTTTTGAATACGAGTTAACTCAATCATCTGGAAAGCTTCGATCTCAATTGGGGTAAGAAGGTTGTGATCAACTTGAAGGATGTCTTCTATTGCCGGAGCTTGGTTCTCCGTGGCCTTCTTGATCCCTTCATCCTTGTTGATCTCCATGGGTTCTTCCCTCTTCAGCTCTATCTTCATTAGCCAGGCATCTTTGTCACTGTTGTTGGAGGAGGGGGACAACATGATGCTTGGCCTTGACAACCCTGACAGAGAACAGCCCAAAACAAGAACAGAGGATATTTGCGTGATACGGGAGTCAAAACCTTCGGGAGAATATATAGTGAATTTTTACCGACCAAAATATGTATCGTGCAGGAAAACGGAGTCTGGAAGGCACACGAGGTGCTCACGAGGTAGGGGGTGTGCCCGGGGGGTAGGGCGCGCCCTCCACCCTCGTGGGGCCCTCGTGTCCTTCCCAGACTGCTACTTAATTTTCTATTTTTCTAAATATTCCAAAACGGAGAAATATTGCCTTAAAATTGTTTTGGAGTCGGTTTACTTACCGTACCACATACCTATTACTTTTCGGAGTCTGAAACGTTCTGGAAAGTGTCCCTTATGTATTCCTCCAGGGTTACGGTTTCAATATTTATGGGATTACCTAAGATATAATGTTTAATTCTCTGACCGTTTACCACCTTCGGATTTGTGCCTTCGAAGTTGTTGATTTTTATGGCACCAGAACGATAGACCTCCTCGATAACATAGGGGCCTTCCCATTTAGAGAGAAGTTTTCCTGCAAAAAATCTTAAACGAGAGTTGTATAGCAATACATAATCACCTACATTAAACTCACTCTTTTGTATCCTTTTGTCATGCCATCTTTTAACCTTTTCTTTAAACAACTTGGCATTTTCATAAGCTTGGGTTCTCCATTCATCAAGAGAGCTAATATCAAATAACCTCTTTTCACCAGCAAGTTTGAAATCATAGTTGAGCTCTTTAATAGCCCAATATGCCTTATGTTCTAGTTCGAGAGGTAAGTGACATGCTTTTCCATATACCATTTTATACGGAGACATACCCATAGGATTTTTATATGCAGTTCTATAGGCCCATAATGCATCATCAAGTTTCTTGGACCAATTCTTTCTAGACCTATTGACAGTCTTTTGCAAAATTAATTTGAGTTCTCTATTACTCAATTCTACTTGACCACTAGACTATGGGTGATACGGAGATGCAATTCTATGATTGACGTCATATTTAGCAAGCATTTTACGGAAAGCACCATGAATAAAATGTGAACCACCATCAGTCATTAAATATCTAGGGACTCCAAACCTCGGAAAAAATAACTTCTTTAAGCATTTTAATAGAAGTGTTATGATCAGCACTACTAGTTGGAATAGCTTCTACCCACTTAGTAATGTAATCAACAGCAACTAAAATATGTGTATATCCATTAGAGGCAGGAAAAGGTCCCATATAATCAAAGCCCCAAACATCAAACGGTTCAATAACAAGTGAATAATTCATAGGCATTTCTTGACGTCTACTAATATTACCAATTCTTTGACATTCATCACAAGATAGGACAAACTTACGGGCATCCTTGAAGAGAGTAGGCCAATAAAACCCGGATTGCAATACCTTATGTGCAGTTCTGTCTCCCGCGTGGTGTCCTCCATAAGTTTCGGAGTGGCACTAGCGTAGGATCTGTTCCTATTCATGCTCAGGTACACAACGTCTAATAACACCATCTACTCCTTTATAAAGATGTGGGTCATCCCAAAAGTAATGTCTCAAATCATAGAAGAACTTTTTCTTTTGTTGGTATGTGAAGCTAGGTGGTATGAATTTAGCAACAATGTAATTAGCATAATCAGCATACCAAGGAGTACTAAGAGAAGTACTTATGACATTTAGTTGTTCATCAGGAAAGCTATCATCAATCGGTAGTGGGTCATCAAGAACATTCTCTAACCTAGATAAGTTGTCTGCAACGGGGTTCTCAGCTCCTCTTCTATCAACAATATGCAAATCAAATTCTTGTAGCAAGAGAACCCATCTGATAAGTCTAGGTTTAGCATCTTTCTTCTCCATAAGATATTTAATAACAGCATGATCAGTGTGGATAGTTACTTTAGAATCAACAATATAAGGTCTGAACTTATCACAAGCAAATACAACTGCTAAAAGTTCTTTTTCAGTAGTAGCATAATTTCTTTGAGCATTGTCTAGAGTCTTACTAGCATAATTGATAGAATTTAATTTCTTATCAACTCTTTGCCCTAGAACAGCACCTACAGCATATTCGCTAGCATCACACATAATTTCAAAGGGTAAATTCCAATCAGGTGGCTGAACAATAGGTGCAGAGACTAATGCTTTCTTAAGTATTTCAAATGCTTCTACACAATCATCATCAAAGACAAATGGTATATCTTTTTGTAATAAATTAGTTAGAGGCCGAGAAATTTTTGAGAAGTCCTTAATGAACCTCCTATAAAATCCGGCGTGACCAAGGAAACTTCTTATACCTTTGATGTCCCTGGGACACGACATCTTTTCAATAGCATCAACCTTGGCTTTACCAACTTCAATACCTCTTTCAGAAACTTTATGCCCCAAGACAATACCTTCATTAACCATAAAGTGGCACTTTTCCCAATTCAAGACAAGATTAGTTTCTTCACATCTCTGCAAAACTCGATCAAGATTGCTCAAGCAATCTGATACGTCTCCAATGTATCTATAATTTTTGATTGCTCCATGCTATATTATCTACTGTTTTGAATGTTTATGGGCTTTATTATACATTTTTATATCATTTTTGGGACTAACCTATTAACCCAGAGCCCAGTGCCAGTTTCTGTTTTTACCCTGTTTTAGGGTTTCGAAGAAAAGGAAAATCAAACGGAGTCCAATTGACCTGAAACTTCACGGAACTCATTTTTGGAAGGAAAGAAGCCCAGAAGACTTGGAGTGCACGTTGGGGGACCTGCGAAGAGGTCACGAGGTAGGAGGGCGCCCACCCCCCTGGGCGCGCCCTCCACCCTCGTGAGCCCCTCTGGCCCCCCCTGACGTACTTCTTCCGCCTATATATCTCCATATACCCTAAAAACAACCGAGAGCACAATAGATCGGGAGTTCCGCTGCCAGAAGCCTCCGTAGCCACCGAAAACCAATCTAGACCCGTTCTGGCACCCTATCGGAGGGGGCAATCCTTCTCCAGTGGCCATCTTCATCATCCCGGTGCTCTCCATGACGAGGAGGGACTAGTTCTCCCTCGGGGCTGAGGGTATGTACTAGTAGCTATGTGTTTGATCTCTCTCTCTCTCTCGTGTTCTTGAGGTGATACGATCTTGATGTATCACGAGCTTTGCTATTATAGTTGGACCCTATGATGTTTCTTCCCCCCTCTACTCTCTTGTAATGAATTGAGTTTCCCCTTTGAAGTTATCTTATCGGATTGAGTCTTTAAAGATTTGAGAACACTTGATGTATGTCTTGCCGTGGATATATGTGGTGATAATGGAATATCACGTGATTCACTTGATGTATGTTTTGGTGATCAACTTGCGGGTTCCACCCATGAACCTATGCATAGGGGTTGGCACACATTTTTGACGTGATTCTCCGGTAGAACTTTGGGGCATTCTTTGAGGTCCTTTGTGTTGGTTGAATAGATGAATCTGAGATTGTGTGATGCATATCGTACAATCATACCCACGGATACTTGAGGTGACATTGGAGTATCTAGGTGACATTAGGGTTTTTGTTGATGTGTGTCTTAAGGTGTTATTCTAGTACGAACTCTAGGGCTGTTTGTGACACTTATAGGAATAGCCCAACGGATTGATTGGAAAGAATAACTTTGAGGTGGTTTTGTACCATACTATAATATCTTTGTTCATTCTCCGCTATTAGTGACTTTGGAGTGACTCTTTGTTGCATGTTGAGGGATAGTTATGTGATCCAATTATGCTAGTATTGTTGAGGGAACTTGCACTAGCAAAAGTATGAACCCTAGGCCTTATTTCCACACACTGCAATACCGTTTATGCTCACTTTTATCATTAGTTACCTTGTTGTTTTTATAATTTCAGATTACAAATACCTTTATCTACCATCCATATTGCACTTGTATCACCATCTCTTCGCCGAACTAGTGCACCTATACAATTTACCATTGTATTGGGTGTGTTGGGGACACAAGAGACTCTTTGTTATTTGGTTGCGGGGTTGCTTGAGATACCATCTTCATCCTACGCCTCCTACGGATTGATAAACCTTAGGTCATCCACTTGAGGGAAATTTGCTACTGTCCTACAAACCTCTACACTTGGAGGCCCAACAACGTCTACAAGAAGGTTGTGTAGTAGACATCACAATCATCAAAAGAAGATCCATAGACGGAAAAGTCGTCCATGAAAACCTCACAAATCTTTTCACAAAAGTCAGAGAATATAGCCATCATGCATCTTTGAAAGGTAGCAGGTGCATTACATAAACCAAAACGCATACGTCTATAAGCAAAAGTACGAAAAGGGCATGTAAAAGTAGTCTTTGATTGATCTTTAGCCGACACAGGTATTTGAGAGAAACCAGAATAACCATCTAGAAAGCAGTAGTGTGTATGTTTGCATAATCTTTCTAGCATTTGATCGATAAAAGGTAAGGGGTAATGATCTTTCTTAGTAGCCTTATTTAATTTGCGGAAATCAATTACCATCCTATAACCTGTAATAATTCTTTGTGGAATCAATTCATCTTTATCATCAGGAACAACAGTAATACCTCCCTTCTTAGGGACACAATGAACAGGACTTACCCACTGACTATCAGCAACGAGATAAATTATACCTGCCTCCAGAAGCTTTAGTATTTCTTTTCTTACCACTTCTTTCATTTTAGGATTCAGACGTCGTTGAGGATCACGAACTGGTTTGGCATCTACTTCCAAATTTATTTTATGTTGACATAGAGTGGGACTAATGCCCTTAAGATCATCAAGAGTATATCCAATAGCAGCACAGTTCTTCTTCAGAGTTTTCAATAATCTTTCTTCTTCATGCTCTGGAAGGTTAGCACTAATAATAACAGGATATATCTTCTTTTCATCAAGATAATCATATTTAAAATTATCAGGCAACGGTTTAAGCTCAAACACGGGATCACCCTTAGGTGGAGGGGGATCCCCTAGGATTTCAACAGGCAAATTGTGTTTCGGAATAGTTTCCTGTTTAAAGAATACTTCATCTATTTCCCTTCTTTCATTCATAAACATATCATTCTCATGGTCTAGCAAATATTGTTCTAAAGGATCACTAGGAGGTACGGCAATAGAAGCAAGACCAATAATTTCATCCTTACTAGGCAATTCTTCTTCACGGTGTTGTTTACTAAATTTAGAGAAATTAAACTCATGAGTCATATCATCTAAGCCGACAATAACAACATCCCTTGTGCAATCTATGGTAGCATTAACAGTATTCAAGAAGGGTCTACCAAATATAATGGGACAAAAGCTATCTTGTGGGGAACCAAGAACAAGAAAATAAGCAGGATATTTAGTTTTCCCACACAAGACTTCAACATCTCTAACAATTCCCATTGGTGAAATAGTATCTCTATTAGCAAGTTTAATAGTGACATCAATTTCTTCTAACTCAACAGGTGCAATGTCATGCATAATTTCTTTGTATAAGTCAATAGGTATTGCACTAGCACTAGCACCCATATCACATAAGCCATGATAACAATGATCTCCTATTTTAACAGAAATAACAGGCATGCCTACCACAGGTCTAGGTTTATCTGTATCACGGGGTTTAGCAATTCTAGCAGTTTCATTACAGAAGTAAATAACATGCCCATCTATATTATCAGACAAGAGATCTTTAACAATAGCAATATTAGGTTCTACTTTAACTTTCTTAGGAGGTGTATATGTTTTAATATTGCTTTTACAAACCACAGTTGAAGCTTTAGCATGATCCTTTATCCTAACAGGGAAAGGTGGTTTCTCAACATAACAAGTAGGAACAATAGGATCATTATAAGTGACAGTCTTTTCTTCAACTTTAATAGGTGCAGCTACTTTTACTTCTATGGGAGGATGATATTTAAACCACTTCTCCTTAGGGAGATCAACATAAGTAGCAAAAGATTCACAGAAAGAAGCTACTATCTCAGAATCAAGTCCATATTTAGTGCTAAACTTACGGAAAATATCGGTATCCATAAAAGATTTAACACAATCAAACTTAGGTGTCATACCTAGCTCCTTACCTTCGTCGAGATCCCAATCTTCAGAGTTGTGTTTAATTATATCCAATAAATCCCATCTAAATCCAGTAGTCTTCATCATAAAAGAGCCAGCACAAGAAGTATCGAGCATGGTGCGATTATTTTCAGAAAGCCGAGCATAAATTTTTTGAAGAATTGTTTCTCTTGGGAGCTCATGATTGGGGCATGAATATAACATTGATTTAAGCCTCCCCCAAGCTTGAGCGATGCTTTCTCCTTCGCGAGGCCAAAAATTATATATATAATTGCGGTCACGATGAACAAGATGCATAGGGTAATACTTTTGATGAAATTCCAATTTCAATCTTCTATAGTTCCATGATCTCGTATCATCACATAGCCTATACCATGTCAATGCGTCTCCCTTCAAAGATAAAGGGAAGACCTTCTTCTTAGCAACATCATCGGGTATACCTACAAGCTTAAATAATCCGCAAACTTCATCCACATATATTAGGTGTTCATCAGGATGCTTTGTTCCATCTCCTGTAAAAGGATTAGCTAGCAGTTTTTCTATCATACCCGAAGGATACTCATAAGGAATTTCATTTTCAATAGGTTCAGTAGGTTGAGGAGCAACTCTTTGCTCTACTGGTCAGGGTGAAGATACCCCGAACAAGCCCCTCAGAGGATTACTTTCCATAGTAACAAGTGACAGTAAATTTCAGCACACTATATAAATTTTTCCTTACCAAATTCCACCTACCAAAGGCGCTTCACTCCCCGGCGCCAGAAAAGAGTCTTGATGACCCACAAGTATAGGGAATCTATCGTAGTCCTTTCGATAAGTAAGAGTGTCGAACCCAACGAGGAGCAGAAGGAAATGATAAGCGGTTTTCAGCAAGGTATTCTCTGCAAGTACTGAAATAAGTGGTAACGGATAGTTTTGTGATAAGATAATTTGTAACGAGCAACAAGTAACAAAAGTAAATAAAGTGCAGCAAGGTGGCCCAATCCTTTTTGTAGCAAAGGACAGGCCTGGACAAACTCTTATATAAGGAAAAGCGCTCCCGAGGACACATGGGAATATCGTCAAGCTAGTTTTCATCACGTTCATATGATTCGCGTTTGGTACTTTGATAATTTGACATGTGGGTGCACCGGTGCTTGGGTGCTGTTCTTACTTGAACAAGCATCCCACTTATGATCTCTGTTGGAAAAGGCAGTGCCTAGGAGGCGCTTAGGCACGCCTAGGCGCTAGGCAATGGCCAAATGCCTCGCCTAGGGCATAAATGGAGGTCTAGGCAGGGCAAGTAAGGAATTGCCTACCCAAGTAAGAAATCATGCAACATACTGTATTGTTATGCCAAACGGGTTATATTCCAATGGCAGTAGACTGTAATTAACTTATTATGTGCCCTAAACTAATATCAACACACATATAATAATCACAAATACACTACGAGTAAAAACTATATTACCGCCTAGGCCGCGCCTAGGGTGCTTAGGCGCCGCCTAGGCACTAGGCGAAGGCCAACCGCCTTGCTTACGCCTACTGCTTTTTTCAACCTTGCTTATGATTAACCTCTATTGCAAGCATCCGCAACTACAACAAAAGTATTAAGGTAAACCTAACCATAGCATGAAACATATGGATCCAAATCAGCCCCTTACGAAGCAACGCATAAACTAGGGTTTAAGCTTCTGTCACTCTAGCAACCCATCATCTACTTATTACTTCCCAATGCCTTCCTCTAGGCCCAAATAATGGTGAAGTGTTATGTAGTTGACGTTCACATAACACCACTAGAGGCTAGACAACATACATCTCATCAAAATATCGAACGAATACCAAATTCACATGACTACTAATAGCAAGACTTCTCCCTTGTCCTCAGGAACAAACGTAACTACTCACAAAGCATATTCATGTTCATAATCAGAGGGGTAATGTCGGTGTCAAAACCGGCGGATCTCGGGTAGGGGGTCCCGAACTGTGCGTCTAGGCCGGATGGTAACAGGAGGCAAGGGACACGAAGTTTTACCCAGGTTCGGGCCCTCTCGATGGAGGTAAAACCCTACGTCCTGCTTGATTAATATTGATGATATGGGTAGTACAAGAGTAGATCTACCACGAGATCGGAGAGGCTAAACCCTAGAAGCTAGCCTATGGTATGATTGTAGTTGTGTATGTTGTCCTATGGACTAAAACCCTCTAGTTTATATAGACACCGGAGAGGGTTAGGGTTACACAAAGTCGGTTACAATGGTAGGAGATCTGCATATCCGTATCGCCAAGCTTGCCTTCCACGCCAAGGAAAGTCCCTTCCGGACACGGGACGGAGTCTTCAATCTTGTATCTTCATAGTCCAGGAGTCCGGCTGAAGATATAGTCCGGCCATCCGGACACCCCCTAATCCAGGACTCCCTCAGTAGCCCCTGAACCAGGCTTCAATGACGACGAGTCCAGCGCGCAGATTGTCTTCGGCATTGCAAGGCGGGTTCCTCCTCCAAGTACTTCATAGAAGATCTTGAACACAAAGATAGTGTCCGGCTCTGCAAAATAAGTTCCCACATATTGCCATAGAGAGAATAATATTTACACAAATCTAATCTGCTGACGTATTCCGTAGTGTGACACACCACAGCCAAGCCTTTATCCGACTCGTTACATTATCCCACCTCAGCGCGTCATGCGAGGCAGTTTCCTTGGCATGTCTTGTTAAAGCAGAGATCGTGTCCCCTTATTCCGGGATTCTCATCAATACGGGCGTGGGTAACCCAACCGCTTCTAGGACTCCTAGATTATAGGCAAGTCCAAATGGACACGGAGAGGACGCTTGATATTCACCCTCTTTATAAAGGGACAAGGCTTTTATTTTTCCCTCCCGTGCTCAATCGAATCCTTCCCCCACCTCAAGCTCAAGCGCCCAATGTTCAGGTCAGGTGCTCCGAACCTTCAGTCATGTCTGGATCTAGCCTTCAAGGCCGATGGGTGCCTTCCTCCGTCACGGAAGAAGACATCAAAAAGTTGAGGGAGGCCAGATATCTGACCACCGAAATTTTGCATCGGCTGCCTCCCCGAGGGCAGGCCGTCCCCACCCCCGAACCCAGCGAGAATGTCGTGTTCGTCTCCCACTTCCTCCGAGGTCTAGGCCTTGCTCTGGATCCTTTCGTCAGGGGTTTGATGTTTTACTACGGGCTAGACTTCCATGATCTAGCTCCGGACTCCTTTCTTCATATCACGACATTTATCGTGGTGTGCGAGGCCTTCCTCTGGGTTACCCCTCACTTTGGCCTATGGCTCAAGACCTTTGAAGTGAAGCCGAAGATGATCGAGGGGCAACATGCAGCGTGTGGGCTCCCAACACCTCAGCCAATTCGTGCAGCATCTTATTCAGGATCTCGGTGCTCCCAAAAGTTGTGAGCGACTCCAGGAACAAGACTCTGCCACCTCTGTGCGTCACCGAATGAAGGTTTTTTTCCGAATGAGCAAGCCTTTGGCAAACTCCTTGCAAATCTGGGTGCCTCAATACGCAAGATTATGGGAGCTTCGTGGCCCAAAGGTTCCATCCCAGAGGTGTCTGAATTGTGGCAACAGGAGTGGTTCTACATCACGGCTCCTAGAAGTGCCAAGTGGGCGCCCCCCTGTTTTCCGCTCGGGCCCTCCACCACAGCTGATGTCATGGATCAGCAGAGGTCTGAGCTGGGGTCCAGCCAAGGACGTGCCTATACTGCAAAGCCGCATTCGAGATCTCTTCAATGGAGATTTCAGTTTGGTTGCGGTAATACAAGTTATGCTGGTTCGTCAAGTCCAGCCTTGCAAACGCCGGCCTCTTCGCCTGTGGGAGTTCAATCCCGAGGGACCGCGTGTCATTCAAAATTTTCCCGGCCTGACGCACGAGGAGATGTACAAGTCATTCTTCGGACCTCAGGTGGAGTGTCCGGAAATCACCGAGGACGTGGGCCTGAGTAGTAACCGTGTCGCCGAACAGGTAAGGCATCTTCCGGCCGAACATACTATCTCTCCTTTGTTACGAAGTTATTTCTGAGAGTTCGCTTTTTGACCAGGACTGGCTAACAAAGGCGAAGTTGATTCGGTGTTCGGCCCCCCTCCCTGAGGGTTTGGAAAATCCAGTATTGGAAAAGATGCTCCAGACCGCACCTTGCCCGGAGCCCTTGAAGGAAGATACTGCGGAGGATAATGTGGGCGGATGCAGGCCCCCAACGCTTCCCATTCTAGCCGAGGGAGCGAGCGTCTCCATGAGGGAAGACGACCAGAAGAGGAAATGGACTGTGCCCGGGGATTCGGAAGCCGAAGCTTCCAAACGGGAGAAGAATTCTTCCACAGAGGGTCCTACCTTGGGGGGCGTTGTTGCCGCACAAAGTCCGCGGGGGGATCAATTCTCTCGCGAGTCGTAAGTGACCCGAAATATTTTAATAGTACAGATATGCCATCTTTTTCTTCTGAGAAAATAACCACCGCATATATTTTTGCAGTTCGAGCCTTAGCCCCTCTCAAATGAGCTCGTCTTCGGGGGATCTTCTTCCAGAGATGATGGAGAGCGAAACGCCTCCTCCGGACTCCTCCGCTCCGGAAGCGGGCGACCCTGAAGTGTCGTCGCGGAGGGCCTCTCCGAGTCCGGTGAGGCCAGAAGATAATCCCATTGACCCCCAAAGCTCCTAGTGTCCGGCTCCCGAAGAGAGCAGACAAAAGAGTCCGACACCGTCTAGTGTGCGATCGGATGTTCTGAGGGAGTTGGTGGGGCGAGAGGCCATCTCAGATGAACACCGTGTGCTAATGAATACGGTGATGGAGAGAATATCGTCCGCTGAAAGCGGATTGCATGAAGCTTTTATGAGTCTACTGACAGGCTTTGAGGTACGTAAAAGAATGTATGATAGTCCTGCACATGCTAGGTGTGCCCTGTGTAGATAGTAGCCCCTGAGACTCTGGTTGTCGTCGGAAACGACGACGAACAGAGGATCACATTCCCAGGTAATAACCATACTGCCTCTAGGTGCAGGTGATGGAAGCTCCGGTGGCTAGCCGGACTAGCGAGTTTGCCCATTTAGAACGGCAGTTGGATGCGGCAGACGCCGACATCGAGCTTGTTAACAAAAGGCTTGACGAGGCACAGGGTAAGTGTCATTATCTGGTAAACGCCACATAGGAAGAGCAGCATGATGCCAGTATCTTTAATATGTTGTGACTGCAGATGGAGCTGCCACTGTTGAAGCCTTGTGGGCAGAACTTGCCCGAGCCAAGGAACAAGCGAGGTTGGGTAATGCGGCTGCTTTGAAGGCGGCCGAAGAGTTGCAAGCCGAGAAGGTCGCGCATGGCGAGAGCCGAGACAAGATGGCCAAGATGGCCATAGAATTAAAAGCCACCGCCGACCGTTGCCGGGTTCTTGAAAAGGAAAAACAAGCGAAGGCATCGGACCTTGAGAAGGCTGCTGCGACGAAAAAGGACCTCCGCTCTGCTATGAGGGCAAAGAAGGAGGAGCTGCGGGAAGCCGGGGATATTGTAGCTGGGAAATCCTTTATGTTGCGGAGGAAGTTCGGAGATCCACGGTATGCCCCTCTGGATCGGCTGTGGAGTTCGGAGGATGTGTATATGGACTTGGCGGCGAGCGCTGCCGATGCGGCCAAGTACTTCCAGGGTCAGACGGACCGTGAAGTAGACCAGCTGTTTTGGAGACAATTCCATTCTCCCGCGCGTCCACTTTCATTGACTGACCAATTAGCCGAATGGGCCGAACTAAATAGGTTGTCCGGACTCTCCATGAGGTCTGTTATGGATCAGCTATGGCCGGAATGGTCAAAACCGAATAGCTATTTTAGCTTGGTGCAGCAGTTCCTTGACGGGGTGCCGCGCATTAATGCGATGAAGAGGTCGGCGTGCATAGAGGGCGCACGGATGGCCTTTGCCCGTGTTAAGGCATACTGGGCGGAGATGGATGCTACCAATGTTGCAGCGCGGGATTCGGCTATAGGTCGAAAGGCTGCTGAGCACTACTTTGAAGAAGTTCTTGAGGGTGCCCGTTTGATAGAGACCCAGTGCTCAAAAAATATTATGTTTGAGTGATATGTAATCTCATTGTAAGCGAAATGCTTTTATAAATTTTTATAAGGCTATTTTTATACTTTTGCCTGAAAGTAATATGATGCCTCCTGGGCGGCCGTTTATGTATACATGTGTATAACCTGAAAGATTGCAGTCGTCGGCTTCAACCCCCACGCATATAATGCGGAGGTGCTCGCAAAAACACGCGTTCACACTTAACCCAATGTCTTGGTCCTATTAAGGAGGTGATAGCGGAGCGAGCGAGGCAACCGGACTATAATGCTTTAGCACTTTCACTTAGCCATAGGAGTTTGACAGTGGGGCTACTAGATAGCCCCTGGCGGCTCCGCACTCTCCCGATTCCGGGGTGCGTACATGCCTGGCCGGAAAACGGCCCTTCGTTAAGGCGGAGGAATTCTAACATTCCCACAGGTCATCGAGTGGTTGACCAGTCTCACGCTATATCATGACAGTCAGTTTTCGGCTTTCTCTACTGAGGTGCTCGTCCGGATGAACCAGGGAACAATCGCAGTAGTTCTCCTAGTGCTACCTTAGCCGGTAAAGCGGAACGTAAGGCACCAAAACACAGGAGCCGGGCAAACCCAACATTTGACCAAAGACAATGATTCGGAGCTGATGCATATAGGGCCAAACTCGCGACGCCGAACACTCCCTAAGGTATTCAGTCTTTGTGGTATAAACCGGGCCTAAATAATGGCCTTTGTAAGAAGCCCCTTGTGTCCAGGTACGTGCATTGTTCTGGCGTGGCCACATGCCAAGACGTCAGCATCCTTCTCAACGGCGGATATGTATCAACAAGAGACAGTAAAAAAGGTTTACGCAGGGTCTTAATCTAAAAAGAATCCTTGGAGCGGGTCCCTGCTGCACGTCTTCGCCTGTGTCTCCGTTGTGCCGTATCCTGGACGGGTGTAGCACCATGATCGTCTGTAAAAGAGAGGAAGTTAAGTAAAAAAGTTGTCATGCAAAAAGATATTTTTTGAAGAAACCATGTATAATTCAAGATGATAAGAAATTGCCACTCGTCTGCGCGTGTGGAGCCCCTTGTATTGACAAACAGGGGTGTGACCATTTATTCGGTATAAGTAGCAGCGCCGGACTCGATTAGTTGTATCTGAGGTATTGACGACCTATTGGATGCTTTCGCTTGTTCGGGCGCCTTTAGTGTGCGGCTGCCAAGGCAGCCTCACTCTCTTCGGCGCGCAGAAATCGCTTGATATTTCCGTGCACTGTGATGATGCCACGTGGACCGGGCATCTTGAGTGTGAGGGAGGCGTAGTGTGGTATTGCATTAAAGCGAGCGAAAGCTTCGCGTCCGAGTAGTGCTTGATAGCCACTTTGAAACGGAGCGATGTAGAAAGTTAAATGCTCGCGACGGAAGTTATCGGGGGGGCCGAATATAACTTGTAGTAGGAGGGAGCCCGTACAACGAGCCCCTGGGCCTGGCATTACTCCTTTAAAGGTAGTATTGCTATGGCGAATTTGTGTTGGGTCTAACCCCATCCCACGGATTGTATCCTGATATATTAGGTTTAGGCTACTGCCGCCGTCCATCAAGAATCTTGTGAAGTGATATCCGCCAATTACTGGGTCTAATACCAGGGCAGCCCAACCTGTGTGTTGGATACTTGCTGAGTAATCGCGATGGTCGAAAGTGATCGGTTGAGATGACCAGTGGCAGGACTTCGTGGTGACAGGCACTTGGGTATATTTTCCTGGGAGTGCCGCATTGTTTTTTCCCTTGATTACGTGTAACATGTTTACTGTTTTGACTTCTGGTGGAAATTTCTTTTGTTCCCCCGCGTCTTGCTTGGGGGGCTCGTCCTCGTCTTCACTTGGTATATCCTCCCCCTTGTGTATGGCGTTGAGCTTGCCGGACTGCTTGAAGACCCAACATTCTCTGTGGGTATGATTAGCAGGTTTACCAGGGGTACATGAATCTGACATACTTGGTCCAGAATTTTGTTGAGGCTGGACAATTCATCCCTGGTGCCTTTAGGGGGCGGCTTTTGACCTAGCCGAGAGCTTTTGAATCCGGCATTTACTGCCGTGCCCTTCGTGTTGTCTTCTTTATTCTGGCGTTTGTTATTGTTGTTGCGCCGTGATTTCCCGTTTCCATCTCTAACTTCAGATGTACTGGGCTTGCTGGTGCTGCATCTGGCTAGCCAGCTGTCCTCACCCACACAAAAGCGGGTCACGAGGTTTGTTAATGCGGCCATCGTTCTCGGCTTATTTTGGCCGAGGTGTCTGGCGAGCCATTCGTCACGGACGCTATGCTTGAAAGCTGCCAAGGCTTCGGCGTCCGGACAGTCGACAATTTGGTTCTTTTTGGTAAGAAACCTGTTCCAAAGCTTTCGGGCTGACTCTTCGGGCTGTTGAGTTATATGACTCAAATCGTCCGCATCCGGAGGTCGGACATAAGTCCCTTGAAAATTTGCCCGGAAGGCGTCTTTGAGCTCTTCCCAACTTTCAATGGAGCTTTCGGGGAGGCCTTTGAGCCAGTGACGAGCTGGCCCTTTGAGCTTGAGGGGTAGGTACTTGATGGCGTGGAGATCATCTCCTCGAGCCATATGGATATGAAGGATGTAGTCCTCAATCCAGACCCCAGGGTCTGTTGTTCCGTCGTATGCCTCTATGTTTACGGGCTTGAATCCCTCTGGAAATTCGTGGTCCAGCACCTCATCAGTGAAACATAGGGGGTGTGCGGCACACCTATAGCTGGGTTTACCGCGTTGTTCGGATGTTTGTTGTGTTGCATTGTATGCTGGGGCGCGCTTGCGTGGTCCATAGATGGATCTTGTTGCGCCGTCCATTGGGTGCGAGACCTCGCATGGGTCGCGTATTGTATTGTGAGCGGCGTTGTATGCCGCTCTATGTTGGTAGAGGGGTCGTCTATCCGACCAGGTGGCTGCTTTGATATTTGGTTGTGGGGGTTCTGAGGCCTCCTCATCGAATTCGGGTAGCAGCTTCCACTTTGGGTAGCTTTTGGAGGGGCGATTGTCGCCGTACCTTGCTGCAGTGTTGAGTATTTTACTCCATCTGATTTGGAGTGTGTCTTGCACGGCCTTAAGTCTTTGCTTCTGCTTTTTCAGACTCCTCGCGGTGGCAACAAGCCTTTTACGGGCAGTCTGCTGCTCCGGGTGTCTGTCCGGCGTTATGTCGTCCGGACCATTATCCTTGATAGGATTTGTTTGTTCGGTTTGATTATCCGGATTGCCGTTGTTCGGCAGCGGTTCGCCCTGCTCCAGCGCTGGGTCTGTGTGATCGCTATTTCTGTCGATGCGGGATTTGGGGAGGCGCTTGCGTCGCCGCTTTGACTGTTTTTCGAGGGAACAAGCCTTCGGTGCGTCCTTTCGCTCCTCGTCGTCATCTTTTGGTGCGTCCACCATGTATACGTCATATGACGAGGTGGCGTTCCAGGGCCCAATAGGCGCTGGTTCTTCATCGTCTCCTTCATCGGCGTCCATATCGTCGATGTCTTCGGAGTCGAAGTCGAGCATGTCGGTTAAATCATCGACAGTGGCTACAAAGTGGGTGGTGGGTGGGCTTTGAATTTCTTCATCGTCCGCATCCCAATCTCGCTGACCGTAGTCCGGCCAGGGCTCTCCTGATAAAGAGAGAGACTTTAGTGATTTTATAATATCGCCAAAGGGCGAGTGCTGAAAGATGTCCGCAGCAGTAAACTCCATTATCGGCGCCCGATCGGATTCGACCGGCAGAGGCGCGAATGGTTCGGAGTTCGGAGAGGAGTCCGGCTCCTTGGAATCATGAGTCTCGCGGAGTGCGGGGCTGGTGTTCGGCTCGATTGTCGTTAGGATCGCAACCCCCAAGGCGGCATCCAACCACCCATCCTCGACCGGCGCAGTTGGCTCCGAATTAAGGGTCGAAGCCGATGCGGGTGCGGCCTCCAGGGCACTGTTCGGCGGCAGAGCTAGATCATGCTCGTCGTGACAGTGCGGCGCGCTCGGCAGTGGCTCGAATCCGTCGAAGATCAAGTCCCCGTGGATGTCAGCTGTGTAGTTTATACTTCCAAATCTGACCTGACGGCCAGGGGCATAGCCTTCGATCTGCTCCAGATGGCCAAGTGAATTGGCCCGCAGTGCGAAGCCGCCGAAGACGAAGATCTGTCCTGGGAGGAAGGTATCACCCTGGACTGCATCGCCATTGATGATCGTAGGAGCCATCAAGCCTGACGGCGACGACACAGAGGAACTCTCAATGAAAGCACCAATGTCGGTGTCAAAACCGGCGGATCTCGGGTAGGGGGTCCCGAACTGTGCGTCTAGGCCGGATGGTAACAGGAGGCAAGGGACACGAAGTTTTACCCAGGTTCGGGCCCTCTCGATGGAGGTAAAACCCTACGTCCTGCCTGATTAATATTGATGATATGGGTAGTACAAGAGTAGATCTACCACGAGATCGGAGAGGCTAAACCCTAGAAGCTAGCCTATGGTATGATTGTAGTTGTGTATATTGTCCTACAGACTAAAATCCTCCGGTTTATATAGACACCGGAGAGGGTTAGGGTTACACAAAGTCGGTTACAATGGTAGGAGATCTGCATATTCGTATCGCCAAGCTTGCCTTCCACGCCAAGGAAAGTCCCTTCCGGACACGGGACAGAGTCTTCAATCTTGTATCTTCATAGTCCAGGAGTCCGGCTGAAGATATAGTCCGGCCATCCGGACACCCCCTAATCCAGGACTCCCTCAGGTAATAATATGCATAAAGGATCTGAACATATGATCTTCCACCTATTAAACCAACTAGCATCAACTACAAGGAGTAATTAACACTACTAGTAACCTACTAGCACCAATCCCGGACTTGGAGACAAGAATTGGATACAAGAGATGAACTAGGGTTTTGAGATGAGATGGTGTTGATGAAGATGTTGATGGAGATTGCCCTCTCCCGATGAGAGGAACGTTGGTGATGACGATGGCGATGATTTCCCCCTCCGGGAGAGAAGTTTCCCCAGCAGAACAACTCTGCCGGAGCCCTAGATTGGTTCCGCCAAGGTTCCGCCTCGTGGCGGCGGAGTTTCCTCCCGAAAGGTTGCTTCTAGTTTTTTTTCTCGAGGAAAGACTTCATATAGCAGAAGATGGTCATTGGAGAGCCACCAGGGGGCCCACGAGGTAGGGGGCGCGCCCTAGGGGGGGCGCCCCCCACCCTCGTGGACAGGGTGTGGGCCCCCTGGTCTTCATCTTTGGCGAGGATTTTTCATTATTTATTATAAGGTATTCCGTGGAGTTTCAGGACTTTTGGAGTTGTGCAGAATAGGTCTCTAATATTTGCTCCTTTTCCAGCCCAGAATTCCAGCTGCCGGCATTCTCCCTCCTTATGTAAACCTTATAAAATAAGAGAGAATAGCCATAAGTATTGTGACATAATGTGAAATAACAGCCCATAATGCAATAAATATCGATATAAAAGCATGATGCAAAATGGACGTGTCATTTAGTTTGTGATTTACCTGTCAATAATAGTGCGATTGTGTAAATAAATGTTCATCAAATTCTGCCGGTGAATTATGTATTTCGATTAGAAGTTTGGTAAGTAAATTAAAGTGGAATTGGTTCAGAATGTAAGTAAATTAAGATGATTGATTATCATATACATGAAAAGTTGGATGAAGGGGTGGTGGAAAGAAAGGTGAAATGGGAACCTTACATTCTTCTTAAGTAAGTAGAGGTAAGCGTAGATATAGAGAAAACCAACGAAGCATGTTGTAAATTCAACTTGCTTCACCGAACATATCCCAGCCGGGAGAAAGGTGATTTGCTGTGTTGTGTCGCCCCACTTCACTGGTGAACCAACAACGCAAACCGGCGAAGAAATGGGAAATGTTTCAGAACGACGCGTCGGCTGAACCTTCAGCCGGCCGTGTCGCGTGCGCTCGATCTACCTACAGGGATCGTGCATCTATCCCACGCCCTCTCATGTCCATTTTTTCTTTGTCTTATCTTCTTCCTTCAACCTCAACCGACCACCTCCCTTGCTCTTTCCCCGGCGAGCACCACCAGCCAGTGGGCTCATGCGCGGCCGTGCGCTCCCTCGCACCCGCTGCAAACCAGCACAGAAACCCAATCCCACGCCTTTTTTGTTGCAACCTGGTCGCCATGGCAGCGCCCTCACGCCCCACGCCTATCGCCATGGCCGAGCATGATGGGGGCGAGCACCGGATGCTGCGACCTGCAAGCCAAGGGGTGCAATGAGCGACGGCCGGAGTTGTGACCGACACCGCGCAAGTGGAAAATAATTGCAACTACTGACAAAAATGTTTCAATCGTAGATATTAAAGTTTCAACCATAGTTGGTTTGTGCTACTACCGATGAAGTATTTTGCTACATCCATCAAGGCAGAGCTGCGACCTAGCGATGGTGGCGATGACAATTTGCTGCAACAGTAGTTGTTTTTTTCTACTACCAACGAAGTGTTTTGCTACATCCATCAAGGCAAAGCTGCGACCTCGCGACAGCGGCGATGATGATTTGCTGCAGTCGTAATTGGTTCTTGCTACTACTGGTGAATTTTTTTGCTACATCCATCAAGGCAGAGTTGCGACCTCGCGACGGCGACGATGGTGATTTGTTGCAACCATAGTCGGTTTTGCTACGACCGGCCAAGTTTTTTGCATCATCCATTCAACGGCGTTGATTGACTGGTGGGCGTCGTCAAAGCAATTCCGTTCAGCGAGCATCAACAGCGAGGGGCAGTGGCGGAGCTACAACCAGAGCTACATCCATCGCTGCTGAGAGCTGCAACCATAGGTGCAGCTATTGTATGGGTCGAGGCAGTGACGAGGACGGCCGGCGAGGGTGGTGACCGACGGCGAGGACGGCTGGCGAGGTGGGGACCGGCGACAAGGACGTCCGTCGGAGGGGACATGAGGCACCAAGGGGAGCAGCGTGAGACGGTGAGATGCGCAGAGCTGCATGAGCGCAAGATGCGTGAGGAGGAAAAAGATCTGGGGAGAATTGTTTTTTTGCTAGATCAAACGACTAGGAGTAGTGGCATCCTGCGGCTAGGGCGCAACCGGCCCAAACTTTGGGTTGGTGCGCCGACGCGGATCACTCGCTGAGAGAAATTGCCTAGGTCTAGGTCATCGAAGCCTCCCCCGCCAATCCGGTGTACGGCGACTGTCTCCTCTACTTTTCTTGACGAAAGATCCGAGTGGCGTCCCGGTTCCCTCTACCTCGATTGTCCCCATAATTTCTTCTTCTTGAGTTGTGGTATGTTCCGTCTGTTCCATTAAGTGTTCCTCGATTCCCTCTACCTATTCCGTCATACGCATTGGTCGCGGTCTGTTCCTGAATTGCAGCCACCTCACCCTCGCTCGGGGCGGACTCTTGCCGGATTCTCCGGTCGTGTCTAGATCTCGCTTCGCTCCACTCACCGACGATGAGGTTGATGCATAACAGGTCGATGACACCGTTGCGGTGCGTGTAGTCAGCGAAGCTCTCTCCTGCAAGGAGCATGATGATGGCGGTCATTGATTATGGTGTAGAGGAGGAGGAAATCAAAAGAAGAGTTTGTCTTGGAATTCTGGGAGCGAAGCCTAAATCCCCCCCAGAATTCCTAACGCTATCCTCACACGTCTTGGAGCGGCATGGGTCTTTCTCTTCGGCGACTTCTCTTGGTAAGGTCAGCGGCAATTCTATTTTGGTTGATCGCTCACCGTGTGCATGTATAGGATCACATAGAAAACATATTGTGGATCTTAGGCTCCTGGGCATCCCCTTATCTAGCCATTCAATTCTGCATCTCGATTCGTGCAAGTGTTTTTCTCTTTTTTGTTTCTCCCATATAGAACAACATATGAACTTCAAACTTTGTAGCACAACAAAACATTCTAGCTAGAATGTGAAAAAAACTTCCAAATTTTTTCGTGCATCATAAATACTAAAAATATGAATTTTTAATCAAACAAATATCATTTTGTATATTTAAGTTGGACCAAAAGATATGAAAGTTTTATCCCACATTGTAGTAAGAATGTTTTGTTGCCTGCAAAGTTTGAAGTTCATATGTTGTTTTGTTTTGAAGAAACAAAGAAGAGAAAATCTCATGTACTAAGTTTGTTGTGTAGCACAGATCTCAAAGCAACATTGAAGGGTAAGGACAAGAGGTTTCTAGAAGCCCGAGCTTAAAAAATCCACGTCCATCACTGGATTGTTGCGTCACTAGACCGCAACAACGAGAGATATCACGTAGGTCTGCTCGCGGAGTTGACATCCGCCCATGGAACAGGCCCCTCCCGCGTCGGCCCTCGTTTGATGCAACACGTCGTGCTAGCCATGTTCATGCCGGTGGCAGCCTCTTCTCCGGCGATGGTGACGGAGGCAGATCATGATCCACAAATCTTTGGCTCGAGTCACTAGTAAGGAATCAACGACGGGTGTGGTCGTCTCAACGTCCTCTACGAGAATCTCGCGCGCTCGGTGTACCAATAGCCGCGGCTGAGGGTTGGTGGGGCATCATCGCGTGTGTCTCTACATGAGGCCATGAGAGGTCTCTGCCGTCGCAGTCTTTGATCGGGCTTCTGGACCGCCTCGATATGATGCACCTTTGGTCGTGACCCTCTCTATGGGTTTGGCTGCTAGCCTGCTACTCATGGTCAGGTGGAATTCAGCACATCATCGTCTGTAGCACCGAAACCCAGTCATACCCACTGGCAAAAGAACAAGAGGAAGAAACCTCACAATGTCGGGGCTCCGACGGTCCCTCCCCCCGCGCTGTCGTCTGCCTTGCTCGCTCCTGGTGTGGTGACACCTCCGGTACCAGCTCAGACCATTGGTCATGCTCCATCTTCTCATGTTCATACATCCAAGGCACTCGTGAAAAGTAAGAAAACAAACATGTGTTGTCTCAAGTGTAAAAAAGATGATCATTTGTTGAGGGGTTGCACTACTATCGTCGCATCTGCAATAACATTTTGCATCCATTTTACCATTCTCCCATTGCTCTTGTGTTCTTCATATTGCAAGAAGGTAGCAACCACATAATCGGGAGTCATGGTCTTGAAACGATGCTCACACCTTGTGTCCCAAACCATCTGATCATGGTAAGATGAGAGAGCGATCAACAACTTGTCAACAAGGTACCAGTTTGTCATGTTGAAGCCATCTTGAGTCTTGTCACAATCGAAGCACTCAATTTCTACAGCAAGGGCCTTGATGTTGGGTTTCGTAGTAATTTCAAAAAAATTCCTACGCACATGCAAGATCATGGTGATGCATAGCAACGAGAGGGGAGAGTGTTGTCTACGTACCCACGCAGACCGACTGCGGAAGCGTTGACACAACGTAGAGGAAGTAGTCGTACGTCTTCACGATCCAACCGATCAAGCACCGAAACTACGGCACCTCCGAGTTCGAGCACAGGTTCAGCTCGATGACGATCCCCAGACTCCGATCCAGCAAAGTGTCGGGGAAGAGTTCCGTCATCACGACGGCGTGGTGACGATCTTGATGTACTACAGCAGCAGGGCTTCGCCTAAACTCCGCTACAGTATTATCGAGGACTATGGTGGCTGGGGGCGCCGCACACGGCTAAGGAATAGATCACGTGGATCAACTTGTGTGTCCTTTGGGGTGCCCTGCCTCTGTATATAAAGGACTAGAGGGGGGAGGATGGCCGGCCAAGGGAGGGCGCGCCAGGAGAGTCCTACTCCCTCTGGGAGTAGGATCCCCCCCCCCCCAATCCTAGTTGGAATAGGATTCCTTGAGGGGGGAAAGAGAGAGAGGGGGCCGGCCACCTCTCCTAGTCCTAATAGGACTAGGGGAAGGGGGGAGGCGCACAGCCACCTTGGGCTGCCCCTTTCTCCTTTCCACTAAAGCCCACTAAGGCCCATATAGCTCCCGGGGGGTTCCGGTAACCTCCCGGTACTCCGGTAAAATCCCGATTTCACCCGGAACACTTCCGATATCCAAACATAGGCTTCCAATATATCAATCTTTACGTCTCGACCATTTCGAGACTCCTCGTCATGTCCGTGATCACATCCGGGACTCCGAACAACATTCGGTACATCAAAATGCATAAACTCATAATATAACTGTCATCGTAACCTTAAGCGTGCGGACCCTACGGGTTTGAGAACAATGTAGACATGACCGAGACACGTCTCCGGTCAATAACCAATAGCGGAACCTGGATGCTCATATTGGCTTCTACATATTCTACGAAGATCTTTGTCGGTCAGACCGCATAACAACATACGTTGTTCCCTTTGTCATCGGTATGTTACTTGCCCGAGATTCGATCGTCGGTATCTCAATACCTAGTTCAATCTCGTTACCGGCAAGTCTCTTTACTCGTTCTGTAATACATCATTTCACAACTAACATATTAGTTGTAATGCTTGCAAGGCTTATGTGATGTGCATTACCGAGAGGGCCCAGAGATACCTCTCCGACAATCGGAGTGACAAATCCTAATCTCGAAATACGCCAACCCAACATGTACCTTTGGAGACACCTGTAGTACTCCTTTATAATCACCCAGTTACGTTGTGACGTTTGGTAGTACCCAAAGTGTTCCTCCGGTAAACGGGAGTTGCATAATCTCATAGTTATAGGAACATGTATAAGTCATGAAGAAAGCAATAGCAACATACTAAACGATCGGGTGCTAAGCTAATGGAATGGGTCATGTCAATCAGATCATTCAACTAATGATGTGACCTCGTTAATCAAATAACAACACTTTGTTCATGGTCAGGAAACATAACCATCTTTGATTAACAAGCTAGTCAAGTAGAGGCATACTAGTGACACTAAGTTTGTCTATGTATTCACACATGTATTATGTTTCCGGTTAATACAATTCTAGCATGAATAATAAACATTTATCATGATATAAGGAAATAAATAATAACTTTATTATTGCCTCTAGGGCATATTTCCTTCAGTCTCCCACTTGCACTGGAGTCAATAATGTAGATTACACTGTAATGATTCTAACACCCATGGAGCCTTGGTGCTGATCATGTTTTGCTCATGGAAGAGGCTTAGTCAACGGGTCTGCAACATTCAGATCCATATGTATCTTGCAAATCTCTATGTCTCCCACCTGGACTAGATCCTGGATGGAGTTGAAGCGTCTCTTGATGTGCTTGGTCCTTTTGTGAAATCTGGATTCCTTTGCCAAGGCAATTGCACCAGTATTGTCACAAAAGATTTTCATTGGACCCGATGCACTAGGTATGACACCTAGATCGGATATGAACTCCTTCATCCAGACTCCTTCGTTTGCTGCTTCCGAAGCAGCTATGTACTCCGCTTCACATGTAGATCCCGCTACGACGCTTTGTTTAGAACTGCACCAACTGACAGCTCCACCGTTTAATGTAAACACGTATCCGGTTTGCGATTTAGAATCATCCGGATCAGTGTCAAAGCTTGCATCAACGTAACCTTTTACGGTGAGCTCTTTGTCACCTCCATATACGAGAAACATATCCTTAGTCCTTTTCAGGTATTTCAGGATGTTCTTGACCGCTGTCCAGTGATCCACTCCTAGATTACTTTGGTACCTCCCTGCTAAACTTATAGCAAGGCACACATCAGGTCTGGTACACAGCATTGCATACATGATAGAGCCTATGGCTGAAGCATAGGGAACATCTTTCATTTTCTCTCTATCTTCTGCAGTGGTCGGGCATTGAGTCTTACTCAACTTCACACCTTGTAACACAGGCAAGAACCCTTTCTTTGCTTGATCCATTTTGAACTTCTTCAAAACTTTGTCAAGGTATGTGCTTTGTGAAAGTCCAATTAAGTGTCTTGATCTATCTCTATAGATCTTAATGCCTAATATGTAAGCAGCTTCACCGAGGTCTTTCATTGAAAAACTCTTATTCAAGTATCCCTTTATGCTATCCAGAAATTCTATATCATTTCCAATTAGTAATATGTCATCCACATATAATATCAGAAATGCTACAGAGCTCCCACTCACTTTCTTGTAAATACAGGCTTCTCCGAAAGTCTGTATAAAACCAAATGCTTTGATCACACTATCAAAGCGTTTATTCCAACTCCGAGAGGCTTGCACCAGTCCATAAATGGATCGCTGGAGCTTGCACACTTTGTTAGCTCCCTTTGGATCGACAAAACCTTCCGGTTGCATCATATACAACTCTTCTTCCAGAAATCCATTTAGGAATGCAATTTTGACATCCATCTGCCAAATTTCATAATCATAAAATGCGGCAATCGCTAACATGATTCAGACAGACTTAAGCATCGCTACAGGTGAGAAAGTCTCATCGTAGTCAACCCCTTGAACTTGTCGAAAACCTTTCGCGACAAGTCGAGCTTTGTAGACAGTAACATTACCATCAGCGTCAGTCTTCTTCTTGAAGATCCATTTATTCTCAATTGCTTGCCGATCATCGGGCAAGTCAACCAAAGTCCATACTTTGTTCTCATACATGGATCCCATCTCAGATTTCATGGCTTCAAGCCACTTTGTGGAATCTGGGCTCACCATCGCTTCTTCATAGTTCGTAGGTTCATCATGATCTAGTAGCATGACTTCCAGAACAGGATTACCGTACCACTCTGGTGCGGATCTTACTCTGGTTGATCTACGAGGTTCAGTAGTATCTTGATCTGAAGTTTCATGATCATTATCATTAGCTTCCTCACTAACTGGTGTAGGTGTCACTGAAACAGTTTTCTGTGATGTACTACTTTCCAGTAAGGGAGCAGGTACAGTTACCTCGTCAAGTTCTACTTTCCTCCCACTCACTTCTTTCGAGAGAAACTCCTTCTCTAGAAAGGATCCATTCTTAGCAACGAATGTCTTGCCTTCGGATCTGTGATAGAAGGTGTACCCAACAGTCTCCTTTGGGTATCCTATGAAGACACATTTCTCCGATTTGGGTTCGAGCTTATCAGGTTGAAGCTTTTTCACATAAGCATCGCAGCCCCAAACTTTAAGAAACGACAACTTTGGTTTCTTGCCAAACCATAGCTCATAAGGTGTCGTCTCAACGGATTTTGATGGTGCCCTATTTAACGTGAATGCGCTCGTCTCTAAAGCATAACCCCAAAACGATAGCGGTAAATCAGTAAGAGACATCATAGATCGCACCATATCTAGTAAAGTATGATTACCACGTTCGGACACACCATTATGCTGTGGTGTTCCGGGTGGCGTGAGTTGCGAAATTATTCCACAGTTTTTCAAATGTACACCAAACTCGTAACTCAAATATTCTCCTCCACGATCAGATCGTAGAAACTTTATTTTCTTGTTACGATGATTTTCAACTTCACTCTGAAATTCTTTGAACTTTTCAAATGTTTCAGACTTATGTTTCATTAAGTAGATATACCCATATCTGCTTAAATCATCTGTGAAGGTGAGAAAATAACGATATCCGCCACGAGCCTCAATATTCATCGGACCACATACATCGGTATGTATGATTTCCAATAAATCTGTTGCTCTCTCCATAGTACCGGAGAACGGTATTTTAGTCATCTTGCCCATGAGGCACGGTTCACAAGTACCAACTGATTCATAATCAAGTGGTTCCAAAAGTCCATCAGTATGGAGTTTCTTCATGCGCTTTACACCGATATGACCTAAACGACAGTGCCACAAATAAGTTGCACTTTCATTATCAACTCTGCATCTTTTGGCTTCAACATTATGAATATGTGTACTACTACTATCGAGATTCAATAAGAATAGACCACTTTTCAAGGGTGCATGACCATAAAAGATATTACTCATATAAATAGAACAACCATTATTCTCTGATTTAAATGAATAACCGTCTCGCATTAAACAAGATCCAGATATAATGTTCATGCTCAACGCTGGCACCAAATAACAATTATTTAGGTCTAATACTAATCCCGAAGGTAGATGTAGAGGTAGCGTGCCGACCGCGATAACATCGACTTTGGAACCGTTTCCCACGCGCATCGTCACCTCGTCCTTCGCTAGTGTTCGCTTAATCCGTAGTCCCTGTTTCGAGTTGCAAATATTAGCAACAGAACCAGTATCAAATACCCAGGTGCTACTGCGAGCTCTAGTAAGGTAAACATCAATAACATGTATATCACATATACCTTTGTTCACCTTGCCATCCTTCTTATCCGCCAAATACTTGGGGCAGTTCCGCTTCCAGTGACCAGTCTGCTTGCAGTAGAAGCACTCAGTTTCAGGCTTAGGTCCAGACTTGGGTTTCTTCTCCTGAGCAGCAACTTGCTTGCTGTTCTTCTTGAAGTTCCCCTTCTTCTTCCCTTTGCCCTTTTTCTTGAAACTAGTGGTCTTGTTAACCATCAACACTTGATGCTCCTTCTTGATTTCTACCTCCGCAGCTTTCAGCATTGCGAAGAGCTCGGGAATAGTCTTGTTCATCCCTTGCATATTATAGTTCATCACGAAGCTCTTGTAGCTTGGTGGCAGTGATTGGAGAATTCTGTCAATGACGCAATCATCCAGAAGATTAACTCCCAATTGAATCAAGTGATTATTATACCCAGATATTTTGAGTATATGCTCACTGACAGAACTGTTCTCCTCCATCTTGCAGCTATAGAACTTATTGGAGACTTCATATCTCTCAATCCGGGCATTTGCTTGAAATATTAACTTCAACTCCTGGAACATCTCATATGCTCCATGACGTTCAAAACGTCGTTGAAGTCCTGATTCTAAGCCGTAAAGCATGGCACACTGAACTATCGAGTAGTCATCAGCTTTGCTCTGCCAGACGTTCATAACATCTGGTGTTGCTCCAGCAGCAGGCCTAGCACCTAGCGGTGCTTCCAGGACGTAATTCTTCTGAGCAGCAATGAGGATAATCCTCAAGTTACGGACCCAGTCCGTATAATTGCTACCATCATCTTTCAACTTTGCTTTCTCAAGGAACGCATTAAAATTCAACGGAACAACAGCACGAGCCATCTATCTACAATCAACATAAACAAGCAAGATACTATCAGGTACTAAGTTCATGATAAGTTTAAGTTCAATTAATCAAATTACTTAAGAACTCCCACTTAGATAGACATCCCTCTAATCCTCTAAGTGATCACGTGATCCAAATCAACTAAACCATAACCGATCATCACGTGAGATGGAGTAGTTTTCAATGGTGAACATCGTTATGTTGATCATATCTACTATATGATTCACGCTCGACCTTTCGGTCTCCGTGTTCCGAGGCCATATCTGCATATGCTAGGCTCGTCAAGTTTAACCTGAGTATTCTACGTGTGCAAAACTGTCTTGCACCCGTTGTAGATGGACGTAGAGCTTATCACACCCGATCATCACTTGGTGTCTGGGCACGACGAACTTTGGCAATGGTGCATACTCAGGGAGAACACTTCTTGATAATTTAGTGAGAGATCATCTTATAATGCTACCGTCAATCAAAGCAAGATAAGATGCATAAAAAGATAAACATCACATGCAATCAATATAAATGATATGATATGGCCATCATCATCTTGTGCTTGTGATCTCCATCTCCGAAGCACCGTCATGATCACCATCGTCACCGGCGCGACACCTTGATCTCCATCGTAGCATCGTTGTCGTCTCGCCAATCTTATGCTTCCACGACTATCACTACCGTTTAGTAATAAAGTAAAGCATTACATTGCGATTGCATTGCATACAATAAAGCGACAACCATATGGCTCCTGCCAGTTGCTGATAACTCGGTTACAAAACATGATCATCTCATACAATAAAATTCAGCATCATGCCTTGACCATATCACATCACAACATGCCCTGCAAAAACAAGTTAGACGTCCTCTACTTTGTTGTTGCAAGTTTTACGTGGCTGCTACGGGCTTAAGCAAGAACCAATCTCACCTACGCATCAAAACCACAATGATAGTTTGTCAAATAGACTCTGTTTTAACCTTCGCAAGGACCGGGCGTAGCCACACTTGGTTCAACTAAAGTTGGAGAGACAGTCGCCCGCAAGCCACCTATGTGCAAAGCACGTCGGGGGAACCGGTCTCGCGTAAGCGTACGCGTAATGTTGGTCCGGGTCGTCTCGTCCAACAATGCCGTCGAACCAAAGTATGACATGCTGGTAGGCAGTATGACTTATATCGCCCACAACTCACTTGTGTTCTACTCGTGCATATAACATCAACATAAATAACCTAGGCTCGGATGCCACTGTTGGGTTCCGTAGTAATTTCAAAAAATTTCCTACGCACATGCAAGATCATGGTGATGCATAGCAACGAGAGGGGAGAGTGTTGTCTACGTACCCACGCAGACCGACTGCGGAAGCGTTGACACAACATAGAGGAAGTAGTCGTACGTCTTCATGATCCAATCGATCAAGCACCGAAACTACGGCACCTCCGAGTTCGAGCACACGTTCAGCTCGATGACGATCCCCGGACTCCGATCCAACAAAGTGTCAGGGAAGAGTTCCGTCAGCACGACGGCGTGGTGATGATCTTGATGTACTGCAGCAGCAGGGCTTCGCCTAAACTCCGCTACAGTATTATCGAGGACTATGGTGGCTGGGGGCGCCGCACACGGCTAAGGAATAGATCACGTGGATCAACTTGTGTGTCCTTTGGGGTGCCCTGCCTCTGTATATAAAGGACTAGAGGGGGGAGGATGGCCGGCCAAGGGAGGGCGCGCCAGGAGAGTCCTACTCCCTCTGGGAGTAGGATCCCCCCCCCCCAATCCTAGTTGGAATAGGATTCCTTGAGGGGGGAAAGAGAGAGAGGGGGCCGGCCACCTCTCCTAGTCCTAATAGGACTAGGGGAAGGGGGGAGGCGCACAGCCACCTTGGGCTGCCCCTTTCTCCTTTCCACTAAAGCCCACTAAGGCCCATATAGCTCCCGGGGGGTTCCGGTAACCTCCCGGTACTCCGGTAAAATCCCGATTTCACCCGGAACACTTCCGATATCCAAACATAGGCTTCCAATATATCAATCTTTACGTCTCGACCATTTCGAGACTCCTCGTCATGTCCGTGATCACATCCGGGACTCCGAACAACATTCGGTACATCAAAATGCATAAACTCATAATATAACTGTCATCGTAACCTTAAGCGTGCGGACCCTACGGGTTTGAGAACAATGTAGACATGACCGAGACACGTCTCCGGTCAATAACCAATAGCGGAACCTGGATGCTCATATTGGCTTCTACATATTCTACGAAGATCTTTGTCGGTCAGACCGCATAACAACATACGTTGTTCCCTTTGTCATCGGTATGTTACTTGCCCGAGATTCGATCGTCGGTATCTCAATACCTAGTTCAATCTCGTTACCGGCAAGTCTCTTTACTCGTTCTGTAATACATCATTTCACAACTAACATATTAGTTGTAATGCTTGCAAGGCTTATGTGATGTGCATTACCGAGAGGGCCCAGAGATACCTCTCCGACAATCGGAGTGACAAATCCTAATCTCGAAATACGCCAACCCAACATGTACCTTTGGAGACACCTGTAGTACTCCTTTATAATCACCCAGTTACGTTGTGACGTTTGGTAGTACCCAAAGTGTTCCTCCGGTAAACGGGAGTTGCATAATCTCATAGTTATAGGAACATGTATAAGTCATGAAGAAAGCAATAGCAACATACTAAACGATCGGGTGCTAAGCTAATGGAATGGGTCATGTCAATCAGATCATTCAACTAATGATGTGACCTCGTTAATCAAATAACAACACTTTGTTCATGGTCAGGAAACATAACCATCTTTGATTAACAAGCTAGTCAAGTAGAGGCATACTAGTGACACTAAGTTTGTCTATGTATTCACACATGTATTATGTTTCCGGTTAATACAATTCTAGCATGAATAATAAACATTTATCATGATATAAGGAAATAAATAATAACTTTATTATTGCCTCTAGGGCATATTTCCTTCACTTGATACGTTCATGAAGACGTTGAGGTGACTCGTCCTTTTCCATACAAAAGTAATGCAACTCACTCTTAACTCTCTCATATCTTGATTGTTGAAGATCAGTACTATCGTTGTTGGTCACCGCAAGGTTAACCCATAGTTGTTTAGCACTTGTGAGATTAAGATACTGTCTCCTCTCATTCTCCAAGAGACCCTTCCTTATTAGCATACATCTGGATGAGTTAAGGTGTCTATCGTAGACCTCTTGTAGTGTAAGATCATTTGTGTTTTTTAAGAAAAGGAGGATGACCCCCGGCCTCTGCATCTGGGAGATGCATACGGCCACTTTATTGATTATTCTCAGGACCTTACAAAGTATTACAACAATGAGTCTGAATCCACCATCTTGGCAACACATGCCGCTACTTCTATCCAAAATGATGAAGGGGTGCTAGCTGGGCCACTACCCAAACCACTCACCTAAGCCTAACATCAAAAGTCGGAAAACGAAACCTATTCGGAAGCCCCAGCCGAGCCACATACCGGGTCTGGGGCACAATCCAGTCAGACGCACTCGTGTGTCGTCACCGCCATCTTCCACAGGTCCATCTTCAGATCATATTGAGGCTTCTACCTTGACTGGCCACTCTGCCATCGACATCACCATGACGCCAGACAGCAACCTCCTCCTGCGCGAGTCCATCTCCGTGCATCGGGCGGCGAGCCTCCACAGCGCCATGGTGCCGATCTTCGCCGCCATCAATGAGTGAGATGAAGTACCGCTCCACCACGGCATGTACAAGGTGAGGAAGGGCGAGGTCCCCATCGGAGACACGGCCGAAAGAGAAGCACCGCAGCCCCGAGACACTGCCCGGAGCTGCGACGCAGTAGTCAGGCGGGCCGCCACCAGGAACCAGACAAGCTTGCCATGCACACCCAGCATCCCCATGCCCAAGTCGGCGCCTTCAAGAAGGTGACGACGTTGTGGCGCCGCCACCGCTTAGCCACCGGGGCTAGGATTTTCACCCGGGCGCAGGGGAAGGGGGTAGGCAGGGGAGGTTTAGCCTCGGCGCTACCACCAAGGAGGGAATGGCGTCCGGGACGCCATCGACGCCGTGACCGCCACCGGCGGCCAAGGGTTTCCCCCGGCCAAGCGCCCTGCCTCCACCACCGAACCAGCCACAACATCAGCAGGCGTGTGTACGCTGGAGATCCAGGCCGGCCAGAGGTCATGCATCACGAGCAGACCAGGATCGCCTCCGATCTGACGAGGGGAGCCCGGGGCCTCCCCGCGCCATGACCTGCACCCACCGGGACCTCGCTGCCCGCGCAGCCGAGGGGATCCGGCCTACCTCACCGACGAGCACTCCCCGCCGCCGGAGGAGCGCCGGGATTATAGTTGTTCTCCACAATATCCCACATCTCATCAAAGGTAAACCTAAGATGATCTTGCATCAAAATATTTCATGAGAAATGTTTGTCTTGTCATCAAACAAAGGAGGAATTTCAGAGAGGTTATACTTAGGTTTCTCAATTTTAGGTTTTGGCTAAATCCATCCATACCTGATGGGGTTTGCACCTGAAGGTTGGGTGGGAGGAGAAATGACTTGTGTTGGCCTCCAATGGTGTATCTCCTATGTTGGTGATAGGTACACTACTTTGGATCAATGCAACCATCCTTACTTCCACCCTTAGATCAATTTGAGCTTCTAGTTCAAGTTTTCATTTGGCTAGCTCTTTAGGTAGATTCTCAGAGCTAAATATCTATCATCTTTAGATGAGGAGTTACCTAGATTCGTGGGGGTTAACAAGGACCTTATTCCTACCTTCGACCGTCTCTCCCTAGGGTAGTTAACCCACAAGAATAGAGCACAAGGATCTGATACCAATTGAAAGGATCGAGATGGACCTACAGGAGGGTGAATGCGTACAATTATAAATTTTAATTACTACTTAGCTATTTTAGGAAATATATGGAATGTGAAAGTGAGGCTAACAATTGCAAAGGTGATTCTAGTGCCAATAATAAGATGAACAATAACAAATTAGTATATCAAGTAAATGACAAGGAGACAAAGTAACCACAAGTAAGAAGGTTAGGGATAACTAGAACTCCGGGATAAGGATGTATCCCGATGTTCACTTTCTTGGAGGAAAGCTAGTCACCGTTGGAGGGATGGGTGTTACACAAAGGCAGATCAACACCACGAAGGCTCACCCTGTTGCCCTTGAGTATCACAACGAATGTGATACTCCACTAGTGGTAGACCTTCGTGGTCTCCAAACCTTCACAAGCTTTTTGGGGTGAATCACAACAACTGATTCCTCTCTCAAGAACTTCTACCGCATAGGAGTCTCCAACCTCCAAGGATAACTAAGTGAAAAATTATAAGACTTGCTCAAATCATGATTTTCTTTGGTCAAACGAGGCAAAGGGAGTGGATCTATCACTTAGTGGAATTTCTCTCAAGAATTCTGACGAATGTCTCTGGGATCTAAGATTTGCGGAAAGGGAGAGTGAGATCTACTATGGGATTACTCGTATGTCTATCGACAATGGGTTGACCACCTTATTTTGGAAAGTCCTGTGACTTGACCAAATCCTCATGGACTTGTATCCGTGCACCTTCTCTTATACGCAGCTAAAGGATGCCTCTGTTAATGAAATTTCTGAGGATCTCCATTGTCCATGCTGGATTCCATGTTTCGTTGTCACTGCAGGCTAGGGATGCGTTGCAAGAACTACATCAAATGTACAAAAATATTAGGCCAGATGATGCAGCGAGGGATGTCTGGACTTGCCCTGGGGACCCAAGTACATGTCTGCAAATTTTTACGAGTTTTACTTCAATGATGTTGACGCCGATGAGTCCTTCTCGTGGATCTAGAAATCGAGATGCACAATGAAACTAAAAGTGTTTGCTTGGCTTATCCTAGCTGAAAGGATTAACACAAAGAACATGCTACGTAGGAGACACTACCATGTAGACGATGATGCTAATTGTGTGTTGTGCAATTGAATTGTTGAAGAAACTGTTGAACATATGTTCTGCACATGCCCCTTCAGTAAAGATTATTGGAGTGTAGTGGGTATGAATTTTGATGGGACTAGCAATCGCCTCAGCCTAGATCACATGTCCAGGGAGGCTGGATGCGTCCAATGTTTACGGAAACGCTATTGACGGCTGCATGGAGTATTTGGAAAGAGCATAACGAGAAGAACTTCAAGAGAATCCCCCCAGCACTGGATCATGGAAAGAATAGGTCCAGGGAGGACATATATATATATATATATATATATATATATATATATATCCCTTCTTGCTCATAGGGTTAAATCCTCTCTGGTTCCTTTTGTTGAATCCTTTTCTAGTTCTTTGATCTAACTTATGCTTTGTTCCTTACCCTTGTTCTGTGTTGCTCCTTGGCACACTAATTCCCATATTGGCGTTAGGTTCCTTGGAGGGGCTATGGCTAGTGGCCAAAAACATGTAAATCCCTGTGATTATTTGCTGTTAATATAAATTCAGTGGGACCTTTCCCACTGTGAGTTCATGTTCAAAAAAAAGAGTGAGATGGAGCACTTGTGTTCTTGGGGTTTTTTGAATGAAGTGGTTGACCCTCTACCGAAGTGGTAGAGGGGTATATATAGATCACAAGAAAAGGAGCCATTTGAGCCATTTGTTGTAGGTGCCCGAACATCCAGGTAGCAACCCAGATGATTCGGGTGAAGCCTGGATGTCCGTGGGTACTCGCAAGATCCGGCCTAGTCAACCACTGTGAGGCAGGAGGCATTGTAGTCGAAAGAAATGGTTTTTTGTTTGATCATCCGGTCAAGGCGCCCAGAATGGCCCGGACGACAGGTATGATCTGGCTACGGTTGAAACCTTTCATCGTGGGTAGTGAGTTGCTCGGATGATCTGAGACGAAGTACGGTACGTCCGAGGCACCCCAAATGAAAATACTCTCTAGATAGGCGTTCGAGCAGCGCTTTCGGGCTGTTGTCGGGTGTCTAGGTTGGACCTTGGATGATCTGGCTCTGATGTTCTTTTTATGTTAGCTCCTGGTGGCCTATCCAGACGTCTGGGACGCCATCCAGATGATCCAGGTAGCAACCAGATGATCCGGTTGTGAATGTAAGGTGGCTATTTTGGCTAAATATTTATGGCGGGTGGTTTTGTCTAAGACTTTTTAGGAAGTATATGAGTAGTATTGACGTAGTGAAAATGTTGAGTTGAGCAAACCTTTCACGGTCCCCTTTGATCCCCTCTTAATAGTGTGGATCCCTATAATTCAAAGATTAACCCAAAAAACTACGCTTCTTTTATAGTTTTCACCATGCTTGGGTTATACACATTTTTGGTGGATCCTATCCGTACACAAAGATGCCAAAGGGACTAATAACATGTATATTCACTTAACAAACATAATTACCCCCTAGCTATATGTATATTGGCATTAACATCAAATATCACTAAGGGCATGATTGCACTTTCAGTATGGTATCTGCGGTGATGCGTCAGTCTGGGGTCGGTTATTGGCGAGTGGTGTCGTGGGATCAGAGCACTCTGGCATGGGGCGGCGCCAGACAAGTCAAGTTGGTCGTCCTCTCGGGACCGGGGCGAAAGATGCCCGCTCCTCTATCGGATATGTCTTCTCTCTCGGATGTCGATTAGGACGTCAAACATGCTTCTGGCGGTCATGGTGTCGATACGACAAAATGTTGCTCTTGAGTGAAGTTGTAATGAGGTCGAGGTCGTCGGGCCGTGAGCGCGGATGACGATGTACGATGACGCCGACCTCCTCGGTGATGTACCTTTTCTGTTTGTGTTGTGTTTGCTTGGCCTTTTGACGATTTTGTAGGTCTTGTGGTGGTTTAGATCTGGTTTAGTTATGTAACATCCCAATTTTTATTAATTTGGATGTTAATAGAATCATTCAATGCATATCATATTTCTTTGCATTTTGGAGTTTTTGAAATATTCAAATAATAGTTTTCCCACCCGAGAAAAACAATGAGAGGGGATAAGATGACTTCCTCAAAATATAAAAAGAGTGGGGAATTTTATTTTGAATATTACTTTAAGTTTTGGAGTTGTTTGGTATTTATTTTATTTGCGAAAAGTGCATTAGTTGCATTAGGAAAATTATTTTCAAATTGTTCTGTGCTTAAGTTAATGTTCGTTAGGCTCTAAATATTATGTAGTTATTTTAGAAATTTATTTGGTGTTTTTAGAAATTCTTTTGAATTAGTTGTGAGCACTTAGTCTCCAGTTAAAAAAACACGCACGCAGCCTGGACCGAAACCAGGTTCGGCCAAGGAGCGCCCGACCGGCCCATCTGGCCATTTCGGCCCAAGGCCGCCGCGCACCCGAATTTCCCCGCACCGGTCGACCGCCCGCAGCCCCCCTCGCTCCCTAACGCCGCCGCCACTAACTGGTGGGCCCCGCTCCACCTCATCTCGCCCAACCTCCCGCTTTCCCCGCTCGGGTGAGCTCGCCGCCGCGCTCCCGCAACCGCCGGGCGAGGCCCTCGTGGATAATGCATATCCGCGGCACCCGCATGCCCTCCCCTCGCCTATAAATGCCCCGAGCTCCCCTCTGTCGACCTCGCCGTCCCGCTTCTCCCCACGCCGCTCACATCGCCGTGCTGCCCGTTCGCATCTCGCCGGAGCCGCGTACCTCGCCGGAGCAGTTCGTCGCCCGTAGACCTCTCCGGCCCTTCCTTTTCTGTAAAACTTCTTAGCCCGCCGAGGCGCATCCTTTTGACACTATTTTTGCCCCTAGGTCCTGTCGGAGACGCCGCACCGTCGACGCCGGAGCCGCCGGAGCACCGAAGGCCGCCGTCTTCGCCCCGCCCCGTTCGGACACCGCCGACGCACCCCGACCCCACCATCTGGACGCCCTCGACGCGCCGCACCTCCCCGTCTTCTTCCCCGTCGACGAGGACCACCACAGCCGCCGCCCCCTCCGTCACCGACGCCGCGCCGCCGTCCTCTGCTCGTCGCCGACGTCGCCAGCAGCTGTAAGCCGCCGCACCTCCCCTCGTTCGTAGATCAAAGATCAACGGCCCAGATTAGATTAGGTCCGGGTTTTTTATTATTTCGTGAAATGGTACGCGGTTAACCGCGGTTCCTTAGACCGTGCGGTTTATTTAAATCGAGCATCGGTTTTCTTTATTTAGCCACCGTCGTTGTTTTTTTTCTTATTTTGTGACTGTTCACCGTATAGTCTCTGCAGCGGACGCTGCTCGGCCAGCCAGGAGCCGCCACGTGGCCAGGGACCTGTTTGCGGTAGTTTTTCTTCACCATTTAGTCCCTGTAAACAGCAGATTAGTCCCTGATCTTAGATTAGCCATAACTTTTTAACCGTAGATCCAAACTCGATGAAACCAGCGGCAAATTCTTCGTATTGTTTAGATCTATCCAGTAGCATAGTTTTTGCAAACTTTTGTCAGATTCAAATTTGAATTTATTCAGATTTGAATTCGTACTTCAAATAGCCATATCTCCCAAACCGTAGCTCCGATTAAGTTGATTCCTTTTGCATGTTGTCACCGTAGCAAAGCCCTATCCCCTGGACTTTTGTCACAATAAATTTTTTTCACACACTAGAATCTGCCCTTTAATATTTTTACTAGTATGCATAGTATGCGCTATATTTCACATCACTCTTTGAACCTTAGGCCTATGTTGTTTTGCACTTAGAGTATTTCCGTAGTAGCTTAGTGTGTTGTATGTTCATTTGGTTTTTCCGAGACTTTTTGCTATGCATGTTCTTCTGGCCTCTGGAATGTTGCTTATGTTTGTTTATCTTCTTTGCGATAGATTGCCCGGAGTGCGAAGCAGAATATTATCAGTCTTTAGAATTCAACCAGCGGTACCAAGGCAAGTTGCATCATGATCATGTTTCATTACCTATGTTTTTATTATGCACTTAGTTCTTTGCGGTAGGACTGCATGGTAGGAAACTAGTGCCACATGACTTTGCTTTTCACCCAGTAGTTCATTGAGGTAGGTCTGAACCATATAACTTTGTCACCATTGTTTTACTTTATGTTGCTATGCTAAGTAGACGTGGATTGGTGAGTGATCATTGTAAAGTTTGAGTGACAATGTAGTAAATAAGACCTAAGTTAAATAATGAACTACCTGGGCGGAAACTTGTGGGAATGGTGGCGAAGTACAGTGGGGCACGCATGGGAAATCCATGGTGGTGCACCACTAGTGGACCGTCCGCTCAGGCTCAAAGAGATCAATCGTATTCCCATGTCTAGAAGCTTACTGTGCAGCCACAGGCCAATATGGGCTCTGGCTTAGTTGAGTAGTTAGTGTGACCTCTTCCGGGAGGGGCTAGCAGATGTAGAATGATGTAGGTGTACCGGCCTATCCGTGGGTTAAGGGGGAACATTTTCGAAAGGCTATGTCTCAATCTTCCGATCATGGAGGTGGTCGAGTCTTGTGGGGAAAAGTGCACAATCTCTGCCGAGTTTTCAACCTAATCGATTAGCCGTGTCCCCGGTTACGGACCACTTGAGCATCTAGTAGTGGAAATGCCGGGAGATCTCCTCACCTTTAACTAAACAATTGGGTTTTAAATGAAACTTGGGGACGGATGGAGTTGGATTTGCCAACTCATCCTATGCAAATGTGTAGTAGTAGAATAACAATCTTTTCTAATAGGGAAAAACTAGCTTTATGCAAAAACTAAACTTAGAGCTTTCCACCAGCCAAACTGCATGTAAAAGTAGGTTCATTACACTATGATGTGACTTGCCAGTACATTCAATGTACTGACCCACTTGGCTGCAACTTATCACGTTGCAGATATATCCGACGAGGATTAAGGTGCGATAGGTCGATGTTCAACACTCAACCTTGCTCGTGGAGTTGGACTCATTTACTTCTTTGCTTCCACAGTATTTGCTTATTGGCTCTATGCCCTATTTTGTAATAAATGTATTGCTCCTGGGCTATCGATGTAATAAAGAGATGTGAATTATTTCTGTTATTTCATCGTGTACTGTGTGTGCTAGCAAGTCGATCCAGGGACTAGCACGGTAAGCACAGAGACTTCGACTCTTACCGAGTCGGGTCGCTACAAGATGGTATCAGAGCCAGGTTGACTGTAGGATGCGACCCCTAGAAATGGAGAAAAGCCATAGGATAAAAACTCTATTTTTCATTTTTTGCATATATCCTTTGGTCTCGTACCTTCTCTGCTTCAATACTAATTTCTTCTCTTTTTCAAAATGTAGATGTCGTCCGCCCTTGTTGAGTTCGAGCAGCCCGATGAGACCATGCCCTTTGGAAGGCAGCTGGTGAAGATCACGAAGCACCTGAAGATTGGGCTTCCCACATTCACTGGAACCTTCACAGCCACCCTGCCCGAGGAGACACGTTGGAGGATCGATGCTCATATCCCCGGACGCATCCTCGGAAACCGCACCAAGCCCATTGATTTCCATGTGGATACCGCAACATGGGGCTTGGGCAGGGGTATCGCTGCTCACATTGCTCTCGGACGCATTCGGGAGGTGTATGACGAAGACCTCAAGAGGACCTCCTTCGTGATGTACGGACGCCGTGACGCAGATGGAGATGTGGTGCGTACCCTGGAGGACGAGACGATAGCATCCCATATCCAGGACATGGAGGAGCACATTCGTATGATGGAGCTGGAGCTGTCCGATAACATGGTCGTCATCAAGAACCTCATGACCCGCAAGGCCGAGCTAGAGGAGGAGCTCCAGGACGCTCGCATCGAGCACGAAGGAGAGCTGGACGCACTGCAGGATAAGATAGACGACCTGAAGCTTGAGCTCGAGGAGGCCGAGGAGAAGCTGGATGAGGGAGAAAACATCCAATAGGATCACTCGTATGGTGCCTATGTCAGCCAGGAGAGGGACCAAAATGATGAGCTCGGAGATGACGACACGAAGAGCGATGCAAGGACACCCAATGTCGACATGGTTGACTGGTCCTCATCTGATGAGAGTTAGATTTTATACCACCATGGGAGTTTAGAAATTACATTTCGTTATCCGATTAGTTTTATTTCATTTGTAAGACCTTGTCAAATCTTGTGACATGGCTTACCTTAGGTTTGATTATTCATGTGAACCTCTTTGTTTGAAATTGAATTGGAGTGATTTTGAAGTTTTATTGCTATCATGTGCATATGGGTAGTGTGATTTTACTCGCTAGGCCTTGTTCTATTCTAACTCCTCATCCACTCTGAAACCCACCAGATACCTCCAAGACGTGACCCCGGATTCAACTTTCCGCCGGAGCTTACGCAATTGATCCAGCAACAGAATGCTCTTATGCAGATGCTCATCCAGAACCAGAACCAGAACAACAACAACAACAACAACAACAACAACAACCCACCGCCGCAACCCCCGGTTGACAATCTTACCTGTTTTTTGAGGCTGAACCCACCCGTGTTCTCCAGCAACACGGAGCCGATCGTCGCACATGACTGGCTCCGCAAGATAGGAAGGGAGCTGGCCACGGCAGGATGCAATGATGCTGAGAAGGTGAAGTTTGCTGCCCACCAGCTGGATGGACCGGCCGCTGCTTGGTGGGAGAACTACACCACCACGTACCCCATGGAGAATGTGACTTGGGATCAGTTCCAGCGGGCGTTCCGCACTGCTCATGTTTCAGCTGGAGCCATGAGTCTGAAGAAGAAGGAGTTCCGCAGCTTGCGCCAGGGAGGACGCACGGTATCTCAGTATGTTGATGAGTTCAGTAAGTTGGCCCGTTACGCCCCAGAGGACGTGGCCACCGATGCAGCCAAGTAGGAAAAATTTCTGGAGGGACTGAACAATGAGTTGGGAGTTCAGTTGACTGTGGCAACATTTTCGGACTATCAGGAGCTGGTTGATAAGGCTACCATTCTTGAAGGCAAGCACCAGCAGATGGAGAATCGTAAGAGGAAGTACGGTCACGGGAAGTATAACTCGGGAGTTCAACAGAAACCCCACTATAGCCCATACTCAGGGAGTTCTAGATCAGGCACTAGCAAGTTTGGAGGGAATCACCATAACCATGGGGGCCACATTCATCATGGAGGGAATGGACACAACCACCATGGTCACAAGCAGGGCAATGGTAATGGAGGAAATGGCAATCAGCAGCATTTCAATTCTTCCACACTGATGAAGAAGGACCTGAGTCACATCACCTGCTTCAAGTGCAAGAAGACAGGTCACTACTCCAATGAGTGCCCTGAGGCACAGAATGAAAATGGCAATGGCAATGGGAATTCTGGAGGCAAGAAGCCCAATCCTTTCACTAAGGGACATGTGAATCATGTCAATGTGGAGGAGGTTTATGAGCAGCATGACGCAGTGATTGGTAAGTTCTTGGTTAATTCATTTCCAGCACTCATTCTTTTTGACACTGGTGCATCGCATTCATTCATATCAAGGGGATTTGTGGATAAACATAAGTTGCCTACCATAGCTCTTAAGGCACCCATTCTAGTGAGTTCCCCAGGAGCCGAGTCTATGGCTAGTCAGGGATGTTTCCAATTGCCTTTGAACATAGGGGGACATGTTTTTCCCACAGATATGATTATACTAGAATCGCAAGGGTTGGATGTAATCCTAGGGATGGATTGGATGTCCAAGTATGCGGGAAACATTAATTGTGCTAGTAGATCGATTTTTCTCACCACCCTAGAGAAGAAGAGGATCAAGTACGTATCCAGGCTTAAGCCTAAGAGGACTCAGGTGAACTCTCTTATGGGAGTTGTCCAGGAAGAAGTACCAGTGGTGAAGGATTATCCCGATGTATTTTCGGATGAGTTACCGGGTATGCCGCCAGATCGGGAGATTGAGTTTTTGATTGAGTTGCTGCCAGGCACAGGGCCTATCTCCAAGAGGTCGTATCGAATGCCTGCTAATGATTTGGAGGAAGTCAAGAAACAGATTAAGGAGTTACTAGAGAAAGGGTATATTCGCCTGAGTTCATCACCTTGGGGAGCCCTAGTACTTTTAGTGGAGAAGAAGGATGGAACCTTGAGAATGTGTGTGGATTGCCGCTCTTTGAATGAGGTTACCATCAAGAAAAAGTATCCTCTACCGATGATCAATGACTTGTTTGACCAGCTACAAGGAGCTAGTGTTTTCTCCAAGATCGATCTTCGATCGGGTTATCACCAGTTGAAAATTCGTGAGAAGGATATACCCAAGACAGCTTTTACCACAAGGTATGGGCTTTGTGAGTATATAGTCATGTCCTTTGGTTTGACTAATGCCCCTGCCTATTTTATGAACATGATGAACAAAGTATTCATGGAGTTCCTGGATAAGTTTATTGTGGTATTCATTGATGACATATTGGTTTACTCCAAGAATGAGGAGGAACACGCTGAACATCTGCGCTTAGTTTTGGAGAAGCTCAGAGAACATCAACTTTATGCCAAGTTCAGCAAGTGTGAGTTTTGGCTGAAGGAAGTCGGATTCCTTGGACATGTGGTGTCAGGTGAAGGGATTGCAGTGGACCCTACCAAGGTAGAGTCAGTCACGGAATGGAATGCACCCACCACAGTTGGCGAGATTCGTAGTTTTCTTGGACTTGCAGGATATTACCGGAGATTTATTGAAAATTTCTCCAAGATTGCCAGGCCCATGACATCATTGTTGAAAAAGGACACCAAGTTCGTTTGGACTGAAGAGTGTGAAGCCAACTTTCAAGAGTTGAAGAAGCGTTTGGTTACAGCCCCAGTGTTAGTCCTGTCTGACGTACACAAGGACTTTCAGGTGTATTGTGATGCTTCACGTCAGGAACTTGGAGGTGTTCTTATGCAAGAGGGGAAAGTTGTAGCTTATGCTTCACGACAGCTTCGACCTCATGAGTTGAACTATGCCACGCATGATTTGGAGTTGGCAGATGTAGTGCATGCACTCAAGACATGGAGACACTATCTTATTGGGAATCGTTGTGATGTTTACACGGATCACAAGAGTTTGAAGTATATCTTCACGTAGAAGGAGTTGAATCTCAGGCAAAGGAGATGGTTGGAACTTATAAAGGATTATGACATAAGTCTGCATTATCATCCAGGAAAAGCCAATGTTGTGGCAGATGCTTTGAGCCGTAAGAATTATGTTAATACCCTTACAGCAAGAGGTTTACCTCAGGAGTTATGTGATGAGCTTAGAGACCTGCAATTGGAAATAGTTCCAAGAGGTTATGTTGCCACACTCGAGGTGCAGTCCACCTTGTTGGGAAGAATCAGAGAAGCCCAGAAGTTGGACCAAGGTATTGCTGAGATCAAAGAAATGATGAGCAAAGGGAAAGCAGAAGGATTCCGTGAGGATGAACATGGAACCATATGGTTTGAGCAACGGATTTGTGTACTCAATGACCCGGAGATCAGGAAGTTGATTCTTCAGGAGGCTCACGACTCACCATATTCGGTACACCCAGGCAATACCAAGATGTATTTGGACTTGAAGGAAAGTTTTTGGTGGGACGGTATGGAGCGAGAATTTGCCGAGTATGTGGCAATATGTGATGTATGTCAGAGAGTAAAGGCAGAACATCAGAAACCAGCAGGATTACTTCAGCCGTTGCCGATACCTGATTGGAAATGGGATAAACTTGGTATGGACTTTATCACGGGGTTACCCAGGACCCGTTCGGGTTATGATTCCATTTGGGTGATAGTGGATCGTTTGACCAAGGTTGCTCACTTCATTCCAGTGAAGACCACCTATACAAGTGCTAAGCTGGCAAAGATATATATGACTAGGATCGTATGTCTGCATGGAGTTCCAAGGAGCATCGTATCGGATAGAGGAACACGGTTTACCTCCAAGTTTTGGAAACAGTTACATGAAACTTTGGGTACCAGGCTAGAGTTCAGTACAACCTTCCACCCACAGACTGATGGGCAGACAGAGAGAGTTAATCAGATTCTAGAGGACATGTTGAGAGCGTGTGCGCTAGACTATGGGTCTAGTTGGGATGATAACTTACCCTACGCAGAGTTCTCGTACAACAACAGCTACCAAGCCAGTTTGCAGATGGCCCCTTTTGAGGCATTGTATGAAAGGAAATGCAGGACACCTTTGATGTGGGATGGAGTTGGAGACCGCAAGTTGTTTGGACTTGATTTGATCAGGGATTCTGAGGAGAAGATCAAATTGATTCGTGACAGACTTAAGATAGCCCAGTCAAGGCAGAAAAGTTATGCCGATGCTAAACGCAAGGAAGTGATCTATGAAGTGGGAGATAGAGCATATCTTCGAGTGTCTCCACTTTGAGGTATTAAAAGATTTGGAGTCAAAGGAAAGTTAGCACCACGATTTGTGGGACCATACAAAGTTCTGGAACGTAGAGGAGAGGTTGCATACCATTTGGAATTACCAGAGGCTTTGTCGGGAGTTCATGATGTGTTTCATGTTTCCCAGCTGAAGAAGTGTCATGCAGAGATGGCGGACATTCCTTTGAGAGATACAGTGCCACTCAAGGCAATTCAGTTGGAGAATGATCTGACTTATGAGGAGAAGCCTATTAAGATTCTTGAGACTGCAGAGAGAATCACTCGTACCAAGATCATCAAGTTCTGCAAAGTTCAGTGGAGTCACCATACCGAGGAGGAAGCCACTTGGGAACGAGAAGAAGATCTTAGGCAGGACCATCCGCACCTTTTTGCTGGCCAACCTGAATCTCGAGGACGAGATTCATCTTAAGGGGGGTAGGTTTGTAACATCCTAATTTTTATTAATTTGGATGTTAATAGAATCATTCAATGCATATCATATTTCTTTGCATTTTGGAGTTTTTGAAATATTCAAATAATAGTTTTCCCACCCGAGAAAAACAAATGAGAGGGGATAAGATGACTTAATCAAAATATAAAAAGAGTGGGAAATTTTATTTTGAATATTACTTTAAGTTTTGGAGTTGTTTGGTATTTATTTTATTTGCGAAAAGTGCATTAGTTGCATTAGGAAAATTATTTTCAAATTGTTCTGTGCTTAAGTTAATGTTCATTATGCTCTAAATATTATGTAGTTATTTTAGAAATTTATTTGGTGTTTTTAGAAATTCTTTTGAATTAGTTGTGAGCACTTAGTCTCCAGTTAAAAAAACACGCACACAGCCTGGACCGAAACCAGGTTCGGCCCAGGAGCGCCCGACCGGCCCAGCTGGCCATTTCGGCCCAAGGCCGCCCGCGCACCCGAATTTCCCCGCACCGGTCGACCGCCCGCAGCCCCCTCGCTCGCTAACGCCGCCGCCACTGACTGGTGGGCCCCGCTCCACCTCATCTCCCCCAACCTCCCGCTTTCCCCGCTCGGGTGAGCTCGCCGCCGCGCTCCCGCAACCGCCGGGCGAGGCCCTCGCGGATAATGCATATCCGCGGCACGCGCACGCCCTCCCCTCGCCTATAAATGCCCCGAGCTCCCCTCTGTCGACCTCGCCGTCCCGCTTCTCCCCACTCCGCTCACAGCCGCCGTGCTGCCCGTTCGCATCTCGCCGGAGCCGCGTACCTCGCCGGAGCAGTTCGTCGCCCGTAGTCCTCTCCGACCCTTCCTTTTCTGTAGAACTTCTTAGCCCGCCGAGGCGCATCCTTTTGACACTATTTTTGCCCCTAGGTCCCGTCGGGGACGCCGCACCGTCGACGCCGGAGCCGCCGGAGCACCGAAGGCCGTCGTCTTCGCCCCGCCCCGTTCGGACGCCGCCGACGCACCCCGACGCCACCATCCGGACGCCCTCGACGCGCCGCACCTCCCCGTCTTCTTCCCCGTCGACGAGGACCACCACAGCCGCCGCCCCCTCCGTCACCGACGCCGCGCCGCCGTCCTCTGCTCGTCGCCGACGTCGCCAGCAGCTATAAGCCGCCACACCTCCCCTCGTTCGTAGATCGAAGATCCACGGCCCAGATTAGATTAGGTCCAGTTTTTTTATTATTTCGTGAAAGGGTACGTGGTTAACCGCGGTTCCCTTAGACCGTGCGGTTTATTTAAACCGAGCGTCGATTTTCTTTATTTAGCCACTGCCATTTTTTTTCTTATTTAGCGGCCGTTCGCCGTATAGTCTCCACAGCGGATGCTGCTCGGCCAGCCAGGAGCCGCCACGTGGCCAGGGACCTGTTTGCGGTAGTTTTTCTTCACCATTTAGTCCCTGTAAATAGCAGATTAGTCCCTGATCTTAGATTAGCCATAACTTTTTAACCGTAGATCCAAACTCGATGAAACCAGCAGCAAATTCTTCGTATTGTTTAGATCTATCCAGTAGCATAGTTTTTGCAAACTTTTGTCAGATTCAAATTTGAATTTATTCAGATTCGAAATCGAACTTCAAATAGCCATATCTCCCAAACTGTAGCTCCGATTAAGTTGATTCCTTTTGCATGCTGTCACCGTAGCAAAGCCCTATCACCTGGACCTTTGTCACAATAATTTTTTTTCACACACTAGAATCTACCCTTTAATATTTTTACTAGTATGCCTAGTATGCACTATATTTCACATCACTCTTTGAACCTTAGGCCTATGTTGTTTTGCACTTAGAGTATTTCCGTAGTAGCTTAGTGTGTTGTATGTTCATTTGGTTTTTCCGAGACTTTTTGCTATGCATGTTCTTTTGGCCTCTGGAATGTTGCTTATGTTTGTTTATCTTCTTTGCGATAGATTGCCCGGAGTGCGAAGCAGAATATTATCAGTCTTTAGAATTCAACCAGCAGTACCAAGGCAAGTTGCATCTTGATCATGTTTCATTACCTATGTTTTTATTATGCACTTAGTTCTTTGCGGTAGGACTACATGGTAGGAAACTGGTGCCACATGACTTTGCTTTTCACCCAGTAGTTCATTGAGGTAGGTCTGAACCATATAACTTTGTCACCATCGTTTTACTTTATGTTGCTATGTTAAGTAGACGTGGATTGGGGAGTGATCATTGTAAAGTTTGAGTGACAATGTAGTAAATAAGACCTAAGTTAAATAATGAACTACCTGGGCGGAAACTTGTGGGAATGGTGGCGAGGTACAGTGGGGCACGCATGGGAAATCCATGGTGGTGCACCACTAGTGGACCGTCCGCTCAGGCTCAAAGAGATCAATCGTATTCCCATGTCTAGAAGTTTACGTGTGCAGCCACAGGCCAATATGGGCTCTGGCTTAGTTGAGTAGTTAGTGTGACCTCTTTCGGGATGGGCTAGCAGATGTAGAATGATGTAGGTGTACCGGCCTATCCGTGGATTAAGGGGGAACATTTTCGAAAGACTATGTCTCGATCTTCCGATCATGGAGGTGGTCGAGTCTTGTGGGGAAAAGTGCACAATCTTTGCAGAGTTTTCAACCTAATCGATTAGCCGTGTCCCCGGTTACGGACCACTTGAGCATCTAGTAGTGGAAATGCCGGGAGATCTCCTCGCCTTTAATTAAACAGTTGGGTTTTAAATAAAACTTGGGGACGGATGGAGTTGGATTTGCCAACTCATCCTATGCAAATGTGTAGTAGTAGAATAACAATCTTTTCTAATAGAGAAAAACTAAACTTAGAGCTTTCCACCAGCCAAACTGCATGTAAAAGCAGGTTCATTACACTATGATGTGACTTGCCAGTACATTCAATGTACTGACCCACTTGGCTGCAACTTATCACGTTGCAGATATATCCGACGAGGATTAAGGTGCGATAGGTCGATGTTCTACACTCAACCTTGCTCGTGGAGTTGGACTCATTTACTTCTTTGCTTCCGCAGTATTTGCTTATTGGCTCTATGCCCTATTTTGTAATAAATGTATTGCTCTTGGACTATCGATGTAATAAAGAGATATGTGTTATTTCTGTTATTTCATCGCGTACTGTGTGTGCTAGCAAGTCGATCCAGGGATTAGCACGGTAAGCACAGAGACTTCGACTCTTACCGAGTCGGGTCGCTACAAGTTAGGTGTGGTGTGCCTGTCGTATAGATTTTCGCCCTGTTTCCCCCAAATAAATCGAGCAAGCCATCGCTTCTTTTTCTGCAATGGGATTTTTAGCAGCTCTTCCGCTAACTTGTAAAAAAAAAGACTACTCCCTCCATTTTAAAATATAGTGCGCCTGGGCTTTCCGAGGTCAAACTTTGACCATAAATTTAACGAACGAGACTGACTGCGGCGGGAGAAAAAATTACGTAATTAAAAACTTTTTTCGAATACGAATTCACTATATAACTTTTGCTCCCGCCGCAATCGGTCTTGATAGTTAAATTTATGGTCAAAGTTGAAGCATGAGGATAAAGCAAGCACTATATTATGAAATGGAGGGAGTACAGTATAAAGCGGTACCCTCGCCAAAAAAACATAACGTGGTACGGGAGGGCAACTCAGCTTTTGCGGCAGTTCTTTCCGCGGAGAAAGCCAATAAACAAGGGAGGCGCCGGGTCTGGTCAGCTCATGTCGGGCAATGGTGTTGATTCTATGCGTCCATGGTGGGCCGCCACTGAGTACGGATGCGCCTCTCACTGCCGGCAGCGCGTGCGCCGTTGTCTCGCCCCGTGGAGTAGCCGCCCATGCATACGGTACGACCGGTCTTATCCATTCCCATCCGAACTTGTTCCAACTCATCCTTCCTTCCTTTCCACTTCACCTTTCTGCATGCCCCAGTCCTAGCTCCGAGCATGGTCCTCCTATCTTCCTCTCTTCTTCAATCAATGTCGCACCATGGAGATGGAAATTTCGCACAACGCCTCGTTGTGTTACGAGCAATGGGAGACGATGGTCACTCAGAACTGCACAGTTCGATGATCGAATCGATCAAAGACTCAAAGCGCATACGATTAGTGCTAGTTAATCCTTGGTCGGTGGGGGCACGGTGGGGCAAATAAGAATATGATTATTCTTAAACTAAGCTACACGATGGTAGAGTACACACAGATGATTGCTTGCTTGCTTGCTCTCGAAGCGATGATTAGCACGCATCGGCATCCCGGCCTTTCCAGTTTGTTTGTTTGTTTGTTTGTTTTCTCTCACTTTTGCTGCTTGGTTTTCCTAACAAAAAGAGTGGATTGCTTTGTCAGCACACCACCACATCTATACATGCATGCATGTACGCGACGCATCAAACATCGATGGATCCATGTATATAGCTTTCGTACACCGTGCGTGCGTGTATGTGTCGGTGTCGCCCAATGAGTGTCAATCCACACGTACTCCTCCTACCCCGATGTGTGTCCTTTGCTTGTTTTCAGTGACAAGGTACTTCAAAATGCATGCACTTCTTACACGTATCTGTATTCTCAAGTCTCTTTACCGGTTCCAGTGGATGCATACCTACACTTTATCTGTATTCTGAAGGCGTGCTGACACTTATGGTAGGGGCCAGGCAATGATAAAAGCAGCCAAAGCATACGACCATTTTGTAACCCTTGTCAGCCTTGCCAAGAAGGAGAGTACGTATTTACAACAGCTAGCGTGTCCTGCTAGTAGTTTTAATTGACCAATTTAACACTACTGTCAGTCGCACGCATCGCCCACGCCACGCAGAGAAATGCTCAAAAGCCTCTAGACACGGGTTTAAAAGACTAGTCCTGCCAAAGCTGTCTGCTGCGGGAGGGGCATCTCGTGCAGAGCATGTACCCAAACCCCATCGCCGCTGCCGGCCTAGTTTGTTTGGCATACCATGCCATGCGGAAAGGCCCAATATTCTCTTGTGGCATCATTGCGGCCAGGCCAGCGTTTCCATTCCAATCCATGCCGTTGCTTTGCACTCTCTCGTGCCAATCTTCTTTTATAAACCCCGGCCACCCCCTACCCAAGTTCCTCTAGTAGTGCCTACCAGAAGTCCACAACACACCTTTGCCGTCTCTCCTCTCCTTTCATTTGTCTCATGCAAGCTTATAATCCCTCAAGGACAAGACGAGGAGACCAAGAAGAGAAGCATATGACGCAGATGGAGGAGCTCGTGCGGCAGTGCGACATGGAGGTCATGAAGATGGCCATGCTCAAGCACGAGCAGACCTTCAGGCAGCAGGTAGCCAGACCAAACACATCCATCTCTATTCCAATTGCGTATTCTTGGATTTGTTCCCGAGCTGACAAACAAAATCCCTGCCATGATCGGCTCGAAAGGTGCATGATCTGCACCGGCTGTACCGAGTCCAGAAGCAGCTCATGGGCGACCAGAGCGGGCGCCCGTCGTCAGTGCTACCCTGCCGTCAGGTGCAGAGGCGCAGGCAGCACCCCCGCCGGCCGGAGCTGAGCCTGCAGCTCCCTGTCGACGACAACGAGGACGAGCACACCGTCGTCAGCGCCGGCACAGGCCGCCTAGCGACGCCGCCGTCCACGGAAAGCGAGGACGAGCTGGAGCTGACGCTGGCCGTCGGCGGCGGCGGCGTCCACGGCGGGAGCAGAAGGAGCCAGAGGAGGAGGCGGGAGAGCGCGACGGACTGCTCCGGCAGAAGAAGCCCACAGACGCCGTCTTCGTCGACCGACTCCGACGAGGCGCTCCGCCCGGTGCAGCACCGCCACCAGAGGGCGACGCCGTGTGATCTCCGGGGAGGGGTGACGGTGTCGAAGCAGCCGCAATGGCTGGTGCGCTGTCTCAGCCTTAGGATGGCTTGATCGATTATTTGAGGAGACCACTGTGCTGTATACTAGTTTCACCGAGTGGTTGCTGGTAAAATAGATCGATCACAAGTGTTTTTTACTAGCTTGAATCTGACTGAATCTGGCATGTTCATCATTTGTGGCATATGATATGCGTCAACGGAAAAACGACCAGGGATAAGGGGATATGCCATAAATATCTGCCGGCTAGAAGAAGTGAACCCCCTCAGGTTCTGGTTCTATTGTCACTCTCCCCTTTTCACACTCATGATTCATCTTTTCACCAAACTTCCAGAGCAGAAACAAAGCAATGCGTGCAAAGTAACTGCTGAAAAAGTAACGGGAAACAACAGTGTGAACTAATCCGCGGTTCTAACTTCTAAGCAAATATGGTCCAACGAGGGTGAAAATAGCAAGGCAACTAGACGCAACGAAATGGTAAAAGGGTGCACCATGGTAGCCCCGATAAACACACTTCAAGAATGTGTTGTGCTGCTGGAGGGAAGAAATTCAATAATATGCAGAATCTACTGCCCTCATTTGTTTACAAAAGAATCAACATTCCATCCACATCTACTCCCTCCGTTTCTAAATATTTGTCTTTTTAGAGATTTCAAATGAACTACCACATGCGGATGTATATAGACATATTTTCGAGTGTAGATTCACTCATTTTGCTTCGTACGTAGTCACTTGCTGAAATCTCTAGAAAGACAAATATTTAGGAACGGAGGGAGTACCAGACTTATCAGATGAAGCTTTTCCAATTTCCGTAAGACCTCAGCATCTTATCTTCAAAAAACAGTCAGTTTCAGTTATACTTTTTACCCCTTGGTTTGCATCAAGTCAATAAAGAAGTAAAATAGCAGCACCCAGCATATATGCCGGGGTACCATCTAACATCTACTTATATTTAACTTGTTGATGAGCTGATGATAAAATTTCCAACTTTGCGGCATTGGGCAAAGTCAAAAGAAGCACCGGGATGCTCTCATCCTCGCATATGCTTCCAAGGATAAGCATGTGAGTAACACGCAACGAGATAAGAAAGAGAGAGAGAGAAGCTAAGGAGAGCACATCACTTGGCTTGCTCCCACTTAAAAGAGAGCAGCAGCAAAAATTCGAAGTTCATTGCCTGGTAGAAAGTTGCACATCTTACTTTACTTTCCTCCGGAATGGAAGTTTCCAATGTTTGGTATGTGACCACAAGTCCACAATATACAGGAGGAGAGAGAGATTCTGATGACATCCATGTTCTGCAGGAAGTTTCTATATGAAACGCAAACAGAACCGGAAGCGAGTAGAGTATACTTGCTGTGCTGACCCAGCAAAGTCACAGCTCCCTTGTACTACCAGCACATATCTGCTTCTGTTCCTCCTCTAGTTTTCTCCAAGCAGCCTGACAAGCAGTCCAAGAAGGGTAAGGATTGATATGCTTTCGTTTCTTGGGGGGATGATGGATTAGTGTAATAGAATCAGTTACCTTATCTTTCTCGATCTTGGAGAGATGTGGCTTCATCGAGTTGCCGAGCCCCACTCCTCCCCATGCATCCAGAAGCTCCTTCTCCCTCGCTCTTCTGCGCTCCTGCTTCAGTTCTCCCTCTGATTTCCTACATTCAACCTGCCAAGTAGTCGAAACATTCTAAGTGCTGGTACATTTCATATCTTCAGATGATAGGTTGGTGTGATAGAACCAATTAATTACCTTGTCACTCTCAATCTTGGACAGATGGGGCTTCACCGAGCTCCCTAGCCCCTCTCCTCCCCATGCATCCAGAAGCTCTTTCTCCCTCGCTCTCCTGCGCTCTTCAGCAGGGTTCAAGACTCTTGTCGAATTTCCTTCAGCAGCAGCAGCAGCCTGTTTGGCTTGCTCAAGCTTCGTCGGACGCTTGACAAAGATGTCAGCCAGACCCCCGGCTGCTCCATCTGCACATTGTGTATCACTCTTCTCTAGCAGTGGTGTGTCACTATCACCCTTCTTTTCATGCTCCATCTTCTCCTTTTCAAGCCTGGAGACATGTTTATCCAAGATCTGGTCTAAACTATCAGATGCTTTGTCATCGCTACCAGTCTGCACACCAGTTCTTGCTCCTCCTGATGCATTCCTCTTCTCATATTCCATCTTCTCCCTTTCTAGCCGACTGACACGTTTTACTAGGACTTGATCCAAGCTCTCGGATGCTGTGGCAATGTTGCCATGCTTCCGCTGATCACGCGACACAATGGTCTGTCCTTGTCCCGAGGCATTCCTCTTCTCATACTCCATTTTCTCCCTTTCCAGTCTTGATACACGCTTCACTAAAATCTCATCTAAACTCACTGGTGTGTTATCACAACACTTCTGTGGATCCTTCTGCTTCTGTACGTCGGTCTGTCCTTGCTCCAGTGCTTTTCTCTTTTCCATCTCCAGTCTATTGGTTGGCTTAACAAAGACCTTGTCGAGGCCAACACCTACTTCGCTGCCATCCTTAGTGCAGAAACTTCGAAGTGCTTCAAGCTTTGCAGCTTCAATTCGAGTCAATCTTTTGCCACCATGGTTACCCTTTGCAGCCAAGGGTGGCAGCTTATGTGAACTTAAAATTCTGTTTTCTTTATCTTGTGAAGAATCGGTACAGGCTTGAACGCAATTGCTTTCTTCACCCGATCCCCTGATCACATTGCTGTCAGACAAGACTTCTGACTGACCCTTGAGAGATTCAGATTCTTCGGTGCTGGCTTGCACATCGTCCGTAACATCCTTGCAGTTCCCTTCAGAAGAATCGGTGCACTGGTTGCTCTTCTTGGCTTCCAAGATCTCTTTCTCAAGCCTAGACATATTCTTCACAAGAATGCTGCCCAGGTCAGAAGCAGATTCTAGTGCCGTTGTGTTGCCCCCTGCAAGTTGGCCCTGGCCATCTTGTACAACAGGTTTCACTGGAGTTACTTTTCTGCATGCTTCTTTTGCTTCTTGAACTTCTCTTTCTAGTTTTGAATGATGCTTGACCAAGAACTTGTCCAGACTTGGTAATTCAGATGAGACTTCTTTCTTTGGTCCTTGTATATCAATAAAGCTGGCTGCAGTGGAATATCTTCTTGATTGTGGTCTGTGTGTCCCTGCAGTAGTGTAGCTCACAGGCTTCGTTTCATGATATTTTCCCTTATCCCTTTGAAGTGCTGCATTTAGGCCAGATGTGGCAACAATGACCGCCAAAGAGGCAAGGTCGTCTTCATGAAGAGCTTTTATCCTTTCAAGCATAATGTTTACAAGATCAGTGGATTGTTCTAGATCAGCAGTATTGAAATCAGATGGGAAGATGCTTTTTCTGGAGGTATTGTTATTGGATTTGAAATTGTTTGTTTCTTCATTGTTACAGTCACCAAGCTGCTGCTCAGCTTCAGAATTCACATCACTATCAGTCGCCTCTGGATTTTGGCTAATTTTCCGCAATAGCTCCTTAAACTCTTCTTGGTTTGGCAAATCAGGAGAGTTTGCAAGTTTGACAAATGCCTTCTTCACTGCAGCAGCAACCTCCATATCAACCTCAAAAGCAGTCTGAAAGGACGCTGTAACCTTGTGAGTTGGTCTTCCTCCAGTTTTTGCCGAGGATTCCACCTCATACTGCTGACTGGGACAGTCAGGCTTGTCATACATCATGATACCTATTACTCTAGCGTATTCAAATGCTTCAGTCGCATGCAACTTGGCCTTTTCCATAAGTTCTTCAGCTTCTTTGTTTTGGATCCTATTAGAAAAATAAAATGAAATAACATATCAAGGACAGTCAGAATATCAGAGGAATGAAACAAGTGTAGTCAGCATAACAGCAGGCATGATAGAATAAGAACAACATAATCTCACCTGGCTGTTTGAAGAATTCTACACCACGAAGCTTCAACCATAGCAGTCTTGCGAGCTTCCATCGCCTTTCTGGCCGCTTCACTGGCTGCAATTTTCTCCCTTGCCATCCTAGTATAATGAAGATTGGAATTTTCCAGAGTATCATGAAGGGATGCGGTCATACCATCAGTCTCCTGCAGAAGACGAAAGGCATAACTTTAATTCACATCATAAAAAATATTATTTAATCCAATTTCCCACTTTGCTTATCTCAGGCAGAGAACAGAGAACTGAGACAGCAATGACATCAAATTTCGAGTTTCTCGTCATGAAATGCATTGAAGTGCACAATCAAGATCTTAAAGGTCCATGAAGAAGAATAAAAATGTAAACTGCACTTTAACTGGCAGGTGGGAATCTGGAGTATACTGAACAGTGTAAACTAACCTGGTCTAATGTGCAATATTATCCTGGATCCACTCGTGCTATGGTTTAAATACAATTTACTCTAGAACGAAGAGTGGCTAAACATTTTGCACTATCCAGTAAGTACCTGAAGACGCTTTATCTTTCTTTTCAAGTATGATTCAGTTTTTTTCCTAGGGAACCAATCAATCGAAGGACCACTTCTGCGAATCACAGATTTCTTGAATTGGGATGTCGACTTATTGACAGATTTCAATACTGAGTTTCCAAATTCTCTTGAACCTGGACTCTGCAGAAAACAAATGCAGAAAGTGCTGTTAGCTAAATTCTTCATAGAATTAGATCTTACAAGTAGGAAATTAAACAAGAAATCGAAACTTGCAAATGCCTAATTGGGTTTTGTTCAAGCTGAGTAAATTTAATGTGCAAACTATCTGAAAATACATAATAGAGAGTTAGAGACAGACTTCTTCATTTTACAGGACTAAACCTAAGACTCTTAACAGTCACATGTGCAGCACACATGTAATGTTGGTTGCCTGTAAAGTTGACCTATGAGAATACTAATGACTATCGATATTAAAAACTTAATCATCTTTACGACTGCTCTTAAATTTCTACCCAGTTAAGCCCAGGTCAGCTTTGTCTCGCAAGAAGATTTTCCTTAATTAAAGTAATGACTAGCAAAGCATTCTTGAGTGGTCAGGACCAAATCAGTATGAGAATATTGCTCAGTTGACTATAAGCCCAATTGGGTTTTGTTCAAGCTGAGCAAATTGAACCTGCAAGCTATCTGAAAATACATAATGGAGATAGACTTCTTCATTTTACTGGACTAAACCTAATACTCTAACAGTCACATGTGCAGAACACATCAATGTTGGTTGCCTGTAAAGTTTTCCTATGAGAATACTAATGGCTATCGATATGAAGAACTTAATCATCCTCATGGGTCCCCTTAAAGTTCTACTCAGCTAAGCCCAGGTCAGCTTTGTCCCGTATGAATATTTTCCTTAATTAAAGTAATGACTACAAGCATTCTTGAGTGGTCAGGACCAAAGCAGTATGAGAATATTGTTCAGTTCACTACAAGCCTAATCGGGTTTTGTTCAAGCTGAGCAAATTGAACCTGCAAGCTATCTGAAAATACATAATAGAGACAGACTTCTTCATTTTACTGGACTAAACCTAATACTCTAACAGTCACATGTGCAGGACACATCAATGTTGATTGCCTGTAAAGTTTTCCTATGGGAATACTAGTGGCTATCGATATTAAGAACTTAATCATCCTCACGGGTGCCCTTAAAGTTCTACTCAGCTAAGCCCAGGTCAGCTTTGTCCCGTATGACTATTTTCCTTAATTAAAGTAATGACTACAAGCATTCTTGAGTGGTCAGGACCAAAGCAGTATGAGAATATTGTTCAGTTCACTACAAGCCTAATTGGGTTTTGTTCAAGCTGAGCAAATTGAACCTGCAAGCTATCTGAAAATACATAATGGAGATAGACTTCTTCATTTTACTGGACTAAACCTAATACTCTAACAGTCACATGTGCAGAACACATCAACGTTGGTTGCCTGTAAAGTTATTCTATGAGAATACTAATGACTATCGATATTAAGAACTTAATCATCCTCACGGGTGCCCTTAAAGTTCTACTCAGCTAACCCCAGGTCAGCTTTGTCCCATATGAATATTTTCCTTAATTGAAGTAATTACTACAAGCATTCTTGAGTGGTCAGGACCAAAGCAGTATGGGAATATTGTTCAGTTGACACATGTTTTCAAGTTGCCTATCCACACCTTCCGTTTCCTTCTTATAATCACGAGTCTATTATGATGATTAAATCAGTTTCAAAGAATATTTTTTGTTTTACAGACTTCTGAGTTATGATAGCCTAGAAATAAAATAAAAATGCTCACAAAGATGTCTACATTCATTTAAAGTTGAACTATAAGTTAGAATATCAGGTCAGTTAACAGTAATATAACACATGTTGCCTTATTACTAATAACAAAACAACAGGAGACATTCTTACACCTTTCAAGCTGCTAGCATTAATAAATCTTGGTGGCACCTTTCGTCATTTGATGGGATCTATCCTACTGGTTTACCCCAGCAATGAACAAAACTTACAAGAGTACCAACTCTACCATTTCAAATGTCAACTCAATGCAACTCCGACATGAGTCTTCATATCCAAACTAGCTAATCACTTGGGAACTTAGGAAATGGAAGGTGACCAGGTAACTACATTATTTGCGAGGAATAACCAACAGAGCACATACCGGCATATGTTTGACATAAACTTGAACTGAAATTAACAAAGAGTCATGCGCAATGCATTCGCTCTCTAACCCCATACCTGGAACCAACAATAAATTACTGTCTCCAAGAACTACGTTATGAAATATCACACACTACAAGCAATTCCTCAAATGTACCAAATCACAGTGGCAGGATATCGGTAAGTAAACATACTGCAGACTTTTGCACTCTACGAATTAACACCCACACACTCAAAGTTGCAGTTATCCATAACAGTACAAGCACACATTATGAAATACCACATCGGTATGGCATCAGTTAACATACTAGTACAAGCAATTCCGCAAATATTACCAAATCACATTCGCAGGATACTGGTAAGTAAAGATACTGCAGACTTTTGTACGAATTAACACCCACGGACTCAAAGTTGCAGTTATCCATAAGAGTCCTCATGTCGCAGAGTTCAGATACATCGGACATGCCGAGTAATGGGACGCAATCGCCGCGGCAGGCCCGACGAGGACTAGGGTTTTGGTGAGGGATTCAGTTGTCACGATTGCGAAGCAATATCGGCGGAGAAAGGCTGCGAAGCCCTGAATGAAGAGAAACTATGCCGAATCGAACAAAGGATAATCTACACCGCACCAAACCACCGCCTGCCCAACGGCTCCCGAAAATTTTCCCGTGCGAAACCGGCGTCGCAAACCAGAGCGGCCGCCCACAGTTCCAACAAGGGGAACCGCAGAATCCCCAATCGAACCGCACGAGACATACAGAGTGAGACCGCAGCAGAGCTTGATGGGGGAGGGGAGTGGGGTGTCGGGCGGACCTTGCGGGAGCTCCCGCCGCTGCGGCCGGGGGAGACCTTCCGACGGGAGGGCGTCGGCGAGATGCAGCGGGCCCCGCCGCCTCCGTCGGCGGAGGGAGGCGGCGACGAGGTGGGAGACGAGGTCGACATGGCGAATCGCGCGATCGGAGATGCTAGAGAATGAGGGGCGGCGGCGAAGGAGGAGGAGGAGGATTTGGGATTCAAATAGAGGTGGAGGCCTGGAGGGGATCGGGGGACAAGTAGCCGTTGTTGATGCCGAGCTCCCGGCCGGGTTGAAAATTGAAACGCGGGTGGGATTACGACAGGGAGCGTGAGGATTGGCGCTGAGCTGGCCGGTTTATGGTGCCACGTCAGAGGAGTGATTGCGTATGTAAACGCGCACGTATTCGGAAAATTCAGGAGGGAGTTTATTCCATTTCTTTTTTTTGAGCATCAGTATAGACACAAGCGCTCATATACACGCGCATACACTCATCCCTATGAACGCACACACGCACACCCTATCCCTATGAGCATCTTCGAAAGACTGAGCCGGCATATCATCTTGAGATTTACGAAGTCACCGTAGGCGCTTCGTCGTCGACGAGAACGTCTCCTCCCACTGAAAGCGCATCGCCGGAAATCCTGAAATAAATTCAGGAATAATGCGAGCACCAGAATTTGAACCCTGGTGGGTTGGGGATACCACAGTCCACCTAACCAACTCAACCACAGGTTGATTCGCAGTTTATTCCATTTCCTGGGGAGTAATTGCTCCTCGCAAATTTAAATATTTTGAAATGACCATCTTCTTTTTCCTTCTTTTTGAAAATTATCAGTTTTATTATAAAGATTCATCAGAAGTACAAAACACACCAAACATAATGAAAGTTACATCGAGGTTCATGGACCACCGAACGACCATTGCTGCCGCTAGAACGAGCCGTCGACATATCGTTGTCGCCGCTCCCATACCGAAAAACCGAGGGAGACGGGCATGGCCACTCGAATCTTTTTCACTTGGTGGTGGCGGTTCCTTCGTAAATCTTATCAACTCCATGATTTTAAAGATGTGAGATCCAGGAAAAACCGCTCCGCACGATTGCACTGCAACCGCTCCACTCCGCATTTTCAACTCCCTGGAATTAGAGCGTTCGGCATCGCTCCGCCGGCTCCGGGGGCGGAGTTGAGGAGTGGTGAGAATCCAAACACACTCTTAGTTTCATCTCCGCTCCCATGCAATCGCCAAGCATCCAAAACCCTCATTCCTATGGAAAAAGTAAAGAACCATCTATCCTCCCTCCAACAAATCTCTTTTGTACTCACATTTTTTTTGATAAACGACACTCTTTATTGACTCATGATGTTGCATCAAAAGGACACAAAACACAACGAGTATACACTCAATCACTGCACAACTAAGATGCAGAGATAAATAAAAAAGGAAAAAAGGAAAAAAAAACATAGGGTTTGGCGAGGCAACAACCCACTGCAGCAAAATATCAACTAGTACTACCTCTATTGACAACATTCGGAAGAGCCGGAGGTTCTCTAACATCGACGGCTTCAGCGAGGAGATGGTGCATGAATGCCATCGTCGCCAAATCCAACCACATAAGCGAGATAATGGGTTTTAACCCAGAAGAGAAAGATAGGGTAGGATCCAGACAATGCCTTCAATAAGGGAGTGTAAACCACCATCGTCAGGTACAACCAAAGAAAGTCAGACCTACGGTGATGATAGGATCCCCTCGGGGTAGGCCCGTGACAAGGATTTGGTCCAACAGGACCCACGGCCCCAATTGTTGACAGGAGAATCATTCGGCTGGGCTGGGATGATAAATCCGATTCCATGCGACCACTCCACAGCCCCGCCACCCTCTCCTGCACCTTATTCTTGCTTCCCGATGCTAGAATCCGCCTTTTCACCATCGACGAACTCACCACCCCATAGCTCCGCCTGATGTCTGTGGTGGTCCATTTTCACTGGTAATTGAATCGGTCGACCTTGGTGATGGCATAGGAAGGTCCAAATCAACTCCTAGATGGACGGTGGCGCCGAAACCTGACGAAGAAGGCCAACACCGCCCCGACATCCTAACCTCGTTTGTCACATCCATGGGCGGGAATCTCCTCTGCGAATCGCATGTGTCCTCCGCGGTGTTTGGCCTTAGCCGACCTCCATTGTCCCACTATGTCGTCCACCCTATCCGCCCATGCGGTATTTGTCAAAATGCATCTATGGTCTTTTGCTACCTCTTGAGCACTGCGTTGGTTTTGCCTTGAAGAGGAAAGGGTAATGCAGCAAAGTAGCGTAAGTATTTCCCTCAGTTTTTGAGAATCAAGGTATCAATCCAGTAGGAGGCCACACGCAAGTCCCTCGTACCTACACAAACAAATAAGAACCTCGCAACCAACGCGATAAAGGGGTTGTCAAGCCATTCACGGTCACTTACGAGAGTGAGATCTAATAGAGATAATAATAACAAGATAAATATTTTTGGTATTTTTATGAGATAGATTGGAAATAAAGATTGCAAAATAAAATAGATTAGAAACTTATATGATGGAAAATAGACCCGGGGGCCATAGGTTTCACTAGTGGCTTCTCTCAAGATAGCATAACTATTACGGTGGGTGAACAAATTACTGTTGAGCAATTGATAGAAAAGCGAATAATTATGAGAATATCTAGGCATGATCATGTATATAGGCATCACGTCCATGACAAGTAGACCGACTTCTACCTGCATCTACTATTATTCCTCCACACATTGACCGCTATCCAGCATGCATCTAGAGTATTAAGTTCATAAGAACAGAGTAACGCATTAGGTAAGATGACATGATGTAGAGGGATAAACTCAAGCAATATGATATAAACTCCATCTTTTTATCCTCGATGGCAACAATACAATACGTGTTGTTTCCCTTTCTGCCACTGGGATTGAGCACCGCAAGATTGAACCCAAAGCTAAGCACTTCTCCCATTGCAAGAAAGATCAATCTAGTAGGCCAAACCAAACTGATAATTCGAAGAGACTTGCAAAGATAACCAATCATACATAAAAGATTTCAGAGAAGAATCAAATATTGTTCATAGATAGACTTGATCATAAACTCACAATTCATCGGATCTCGACAAACACACCGCAAAAAGAGTTACATCGAATAGATCTCCAAGAAGATCGAGAAGAACTTTGTATTGAGATTCAAAGAGAGAGAAGAAGCCATCTAGCTAATAACTATGGACCCGAAGGTGTGAAGTAAACTACTCACACATCATCGGAGGGGCCATGGAGTTGATGTAGAGGCCCTCCGTGATCGTTGCCCCTCCGGCGAAGCTCCGGAAAAGGCCCTAAGATGGGATCTCTTGGGTATAGAAGGTTGCGGCGGTGGAAATAGGGTTTCGTGGTGCTCCTCGATGTTTTCAGGGTATATGAGTATATATAGGAGGAAGAAGTAGGTCGGTTGAGCCACGAGGGGCCCACGGGGGGCAGGGGGTAGGCGCGCCCCTGCCTCGTGGACTCCTCGTTCGTTTCTTGACGTCCACTCCAAGTCCTCTGGATCACGTTTATTCCAAAAATCACGTTCCCGAAGGTTTCATTCCGTTTAGATTCCGTTTGATATTCCTTTTCTGTGAAACACTGAAATAGGCAAAAAAACAGCAATTTGCACTGGGCCTTGGGTTAATAGGTTAGTCCCAAAAATAATATAAACGTGTAAAATAAAGCCCATTAACATCCAAAACAGATAATATAATAGCATGGAACAATCAAAAATTATAGATACGTTGGAGACGTATCAAGCATCCCCAAGCTCAATTCCTGCTCGTCCTCGAGTAGGTAAATGATAAAAATAGAATTTTTGATGTGGAATGCTACCTAACATAATTCTCAATGTAATTCTCTTTATTGTTGCATGAATATTCAGATTCGAAAGATTCAAGAAAAAAGTCTAATATTGACATAAAAATAATAATACTTCAAGCATACTAACTAAGCAATTATGTCTTCTCAAAATAACATGGCAAAAGAATGTTCATCCCTACAAAATCATATAGTTTGGTCATGCTCCATTTTCTTCACACAATAATGCTCTCATCATGCACAACCCCGATGACAAGCCAAGCAATTGTTTCACACTTCAGTAATCTCAAACTTTTTTCAACTTTCACGCAATACATGAGCGCGAGCCATGGATATAGCACTATGGGTGGAATAGAATATGATGATGGGGGTTATGTGGAGAAGACAAAAAGGGAAAAAGTCTCACATCGACGCGGCTAATCAATGGGCTAGGTGAAAGGATCGATATGGTTGACTAGAGGGGGGTGAATAGGCAACTAACAATTTTTAGCTTTTCTTTACCAAATTAAACTTTGCATCAAAGTAGGTTGTCTAGATGTGCAACTAGGTGAGCAACCTATATGATGCAACAACAACAAGCACACAAGCAAGCAAGGGAAGTAACACTAATAAGCTTGCACAAGTAAAGGTACGAGATAACCAAGAGTGGAGCCGGTGAAGACGAGGATGTGTTACCGAAGTTCCTTCCTTTTGAGGGGAAGTACGTCTCTGTTGGAGCGGTGTGGAGGCACAATGCTCCCCAAGAAGCCACTAGGGCCACCGTATTCTCCTCACGCCCTCACACAATGCGAGATGTCGTGATTCCATTATTGGTGCCCTTGGAGGCGGCGACCGGACCTTTACAAACAAGGTTGGGGCAATCTCCATAACTTAATCGGAGGCTCCCAACAACACCACGAAGCTTCACCACAATGGACTATGGCTTTGTGGTGACCTCAACCGTATAGGGTGCTCAAACACCCAAGAGTAACAAGATCCGCTAGGGATTAGTGGGGGAATCAAATTTCTCTTGGTGGAAGTGTAGATCGGGGCCTTCTCAACCAATCCCAAGCAAATCAACAAGTTTGATTGGCTAGGGAGAGAGATCGGGCGAAAATGGAGCTTGGAGCATTAATGGAGCTTTTGGGGGAAGAGGTAAGTCAACGAAGAAGAAGATGACCCCTTTTATACAAGGGGAACCCATCCAACCGTTACCCCCAAAACAGCCCGGCAGAGGGCGGTACTACCGCAGGGGGCAGCGGTACTACCGCTGGACCTAGCGGTACTACCGCTCCTCCTCGCGGTACTATCGTGCGGTGCAGGAACTGAGCCCGGTGCGGTACCGCCACAGTGGTAGGGCGGTACTACCGCTCTCGAGCGGTACTACCGCTTCTACTACCACTGCAAGGGCCGCGCAACCCGACACGGGAGGCGACCCCCTCGAGTCGACGCGGTAGGAGCCCGGCACTGCAGCGGTACTGCGGCTGAGACCCACAAGCGGTACTACCACTGGGTACCGCGGTACTACCACTTGGACCCAAAACAACACACTAAAAGGGGAAAGAGCACTCCATTGAAGCGGAACGGCTCAGAGGGTGAGGAAAGGATGTGTACGTGTTGATTCCACCCAAGCCTTACCAAAGCGGACCCCCTCTTGATAGTACGGTGACTCCTACGAAACTAGTCCACCAAACAAGAAACGAAAGAGCTACACCGTCTTGAATAACACTCCGAGGGGAAAGAAATCATCTCGTGCCAAAGGATGAATCTCTGAAATGCTCAAAGCACACGATTAGTCCGCAAACATGTTGTCATCAATCACCAAAACTACATCGAGAGATATATGCCTTAACAACCTCCCCCTTTTTGGTGGATTGATGACAACCAGGGATTTGCACAGGGATAAGACATGAAAGTAAAGATACTTAGAACTACAAAATATAAACGGGCTCCCCCTAAATGTGTGCACCTAGTTAGTAGTGCCTTTGGAATGCAAGACATACACATTAGGATCAACACTCCTCCTATATTTTATAGTCCAACGATCTAAGCAAAGGATACATGAGAGCATGGTATATAACAGGATAAGCATGCAACTCATAAGATACCAAAGTACTAGATAGACCTAGATAATGATAAGATAAAGATAAGGTAGCATATGTCTCACACCATATGTCTGGAACTTAGGTCTCACTGGCACAAAACCAAACAAAGGAAACGGCGAGAAAACACAACGACACCACAAACCACAAAGACACACTCGCAACACGGCAACAACAACACAAATCCCTAAACTCTCTCCCCCTTTGGCATCGAGACACCAAAAGGGCAAAGAGCGTTGCTACGCCTCCAGGTGATAGCAAGCTGAGGATCTCGAACATCACATCCCAGCGGGAGCGTCTGCACCGCCGTCATTGGTCGGAAACTGCCCGGCGTCTGAATCGATCCATGGGCAATGCTGCTGAACCCACTCCTCCTCATCAGTGATCCTCTCCTCAGATCCGCTGTTAACAGTGGCACCCAACTGGCGCATGAGCTCCTTGTGACTTCTGCGGGCCTTCTTCTCAGAGACATGAGACATGTACTGGCCATGAGACTCCATGCAGAAAAGTTTCTTCATCTTGCGCTTAATCCTCTTAGCCCATGAGGGCTCCACACCGGAGGGCTCATAGTCCTCATCCTTGTCGGTCTCAGCCTTGTCCTCGGTCTCCATTTTAGCCTCAGAAGGTGGACCACCAGATTGAGGGGCCTGGGTGCCCCAATTATCTTTCTTCCTCAAACGCTTCATATCATGAGAAATCAACTCTCCAGTTTCCAGCGCAGCCCTGGGATAGTGATGTGCCCAGGCCTTCTCAATGAGCAGCATGATGAAAGGACCATAGATCGGGCACTTGCGCTCAAAAATGGCAGAAAGAAGTTCAGACCACATAACATGAGAAATGTCCAGGGACTCTCCAGTGTTTGCTTCCTTCTCATGCTGGCAGAAGAGAAGCATGTCCACGAGATAGGAGTGGACCATATCCAGATTCCCAATGCGAGGGAAAAGAGTCTCTCGGAAGACGCAGTGAAGGATGTCCAGATAGGTAGACAACTCATAGGTTACCTTCTTTGTCTTGGGGTTAACCTTCTCAGAACAGTAGGGCCAGAGGGCTTGCTTTTGAGTGGAGGTCACATTGTGGTGAGGGCGGAAGCCGACTGGATTCTCAAGCCCGAGATCTTCCACCCCAAGTAACTCCATGAAGGCCTTCCACTTGACAGTGAGCAACTTGACATTCGTCATCCAAGTCAGAGTCCTTTCTTCATCAGTTCCAAGATGGACAGTGGCATAGAATTGACATATCAAATCAACATCAAAGTCCTTGTTGAACTGCATGATTCTGAGAATGTTCAACTGAGTGCACATCTGAAGGGCTTCGCCAAAGTACTCAGGGTCCTTTTCCATAGGATCGGTGTCGATGGAACGAACATCAACATGGTGATTCTTCTTAGCCTTGATCACATCAAAGAAGAGGCGAACTGAAAGCGGTTCCAGAACGGGCGGTTGACCAAAGTGGGATCTTGGTCTTCCTCATAGGGGTTGCGGCGATGCTTTGCCCAAAATTCCTTGGCAGTCATCTCAGACACAGTCTTTCTCTTTGGCTTGCTTGTCGATCTCTTCGTGAGCTGAGGCGGCGGTGGAGCACTTGAGGAAGCACCCGCTGGCGGCGGTGGAGCACTAGAGGAACCACCTGCTGACTCAGGTGTGCGGTAGCGCTTTAACGTTGCACGACCGGGGTTGACACGGCGGACCTGCTGCTCAGGATGATCATCACCTAGAACCAAACACACGAGCAGAAGAAACAACATGAAAGAAAGAGCATAAGCCACCAAACAAAGCAACATGGATCAAAATGTGGCAGGAAATGATGGAACTGGGCATCTAGCGGTAGTACCGCGACCCAACCGCGGCAGTACTGCTTGCGTGGTAGTACCGCTCAAGATGGGCAGTCGTACCGCTCAAGACGGGGAACGGCGGTTCCCTACTGCCGTGGACATATCCGGCACTACCCGGATGCCAAATTCAAAAATAAGCCGACCAAACTTCAATCCAAAGGGCCTAGAAGCCATCTCCATCCTACTCAAGCCTCGACTTAGCCAAAAGACGAGAAAAACCGTGCCTATTGCCCCTAAAAACTAGATGCAAGATCTAGGCAAAGAGAGAACGGGATCGGGGGCAATATCGGCATCCATGGCTAGAGGACGTGGTGGGGATCGATTCCACCGGAGGAAATGGATAGGGACGACACGAAAACGGCGGCCGGCCGAGGCCCTCCTACGGCGAGGCATCGCTGGAGCGACGAGGAAGATGAGCGAGTGGGGGCGAATGGGTATGGGGAGAAACAACTCCCCCTGCCCCGACATAACCCCCCCCCATCGCCTGCCCCGCAGCGGTAGTACCGCTTGACGCTTGTCAGCGGTAGTACCGTGCACACAGCGGTAGTACCGCTCTGTCGCAAAAGGACTGGCCAAAAGGCTTAGCTCAAGAAAAGAAACCGAGACGAAAGCGAGGACAAACACACACACAAAACCGACAAAAGAACGAAAAACACACACCTCTCCAAGAGAGGGCGGTGGCCGAGGCCACCTATGTTTGAGTTCAGAGGTATGGCGCCGCGAAGATTTTAACCTTGGGCCCATGACCAACACTCCTCTTTGAAGCACTAGTACCATCAAAAATGGCTAATGTGAAAGAGTTTGATTAATTTATGCATTATGGGGGGAGGGAAAGTTCATTGAGAGAACAACACTCCCCCTATGTCCATGCCTACACCTAAACTAGACAACAAGTTGAGTGTGGTGGGGTGTGCAAGGGTTCAAGTCACATTGCTCGAATCAATGATATTTAGCTCATGCCTTAACTCGTGAAATCTTGCTTCATCCAAAGGCTTCGTGAAAATATCTGCAAGGTTGTCATGAGTGTTGACATAGTTGAGCTCGATCTCCCCTCGCCTAATATGATCCCGGATGAAGTGATCCCGGATCTCAATATGCTTCGTCTTGAAGTGTTGCACTGGGTTGAGAGAAATCTTGATTGCACTTTCATTGTCACACCAAAGAGGCATATTGTCACAAGGGACACCGTAATCCTTTAAAGTTTGCCTCATCCATAAAAGTTGTGCACAACAACTACCGACAACCACATACTCCGCTTCCGTGGACGAGAGAGACACGCAACTTTGCTTCTTGGAAGACCAACTCACCAAAGAGCAACCAAGAAATTGGCACCCTCCGGAAGTGGACTTCCTATCCACTTTGTCTCTCGCCCAATCCGAGTCCGAATAACCTACAAGCTTGAAGTTTGCTCCTCCTGGGTACCATAAGCCAAAGTTTGGGGTATGAGCCAAATATCGAAAGATTCGCTTGACCGCCACAAAGTGACTTTCCTTAGGTGCGGCTTGAAACCGTGCACAAATACCCACACTCAACATGATATCCGGTCTAGATGCACAAAGGTAAAGCAAGGAGCCAATCATGGAGCGATATACCTTTTGATCCACCGCTTTACCATTGGGATCAATTTCAAGTTGGCACTTGGTGGGCATGGGAGTGGAAGCCGGCTTGACATCACTTAGATTGAATCTCTTGAGCATGTCTTGAGTGTATTTGGCTTGGTTGATGAAGGTTCCTTCTCTCCTTTGCTTCACTTCGAACCCGAGAAAGAACTTCAACTCTCCCATGGAAGACATCTCGAACTTTGAGGTCATGAGAGCGGCAAATTCCTCATTGAAAGCTTTGTTAGGGGAACCAAAGATAATATCATCAACATATAATTGGCACACAAACAACTCCCCTTTGACCTTCTTAGTAAAAAGAGTGGGGTTGATTAGCCCAACTTCAAAACCACGGTCTTGTAACAACTCGGTAAGGTGGTCATACCACGCACGTGGGGCTTGTTTAAGGCCATAGATGCCTTATCAAGTTGATACACATGATTGGGAAAGTAGGGATCCTCGAACCCAGGGGGTTGCTTGACATATACCAATTCATTAATAGGACCATTAAGAAAAGCACTCTTCATATCCATTTGTTGTAACTTAAAGTTATGATGAGAAGCATATGCAATCAACATGTGAATGGATTCAAGACGAGCAACGGGAGCAAAGGTTTCACCGTAGTCGATACCCTCGACTTGGGAGTAGCCTTGTGCTACCAAACGAGCCTTGTTGCGAATGATAATCCCATGAGCATCTTGCTTGTTCTTGAATATCCACTTGGTTCTGATGACATTGTGGTTCCCCGTTGGCCTTGGCACCAATCTCCACACGTTGTTGCGCTCGAAGTTGTTGAGTTCTTCATGCATGGCAGTGAGCCAATCCGGATCTTCGAGCGCCTCATAGACCTTTTGGGGTTCAACACACGAGACAAACGCGTGATGTTCACAATAGTTTGCTAATTTTCTACGAGTGCTTACCCCCTTTCTTAAGCTTCCAAGCACATTTGTCATGAGATGATCCTTGGTGGAGAGCTTGGAAGCAATCTTGGTGGCACGATGCTCCAATTCCTCCTCGGGGGTGAGACGAGGAGTGGTCACTTGATCATCTTGAGCGCCGTCTTGAGCTTGTTCTTGATCTCGAGGAAGCTCTTGATCTTGAACTTGCTCGGAGGAGTGAACTTGACCTTGGGAATCACTTGATGTTACAACACCATCTTGAGATTGACCTTGCCCTTGGTCTTGTTCTTGAGGTTAAGGGCCTTCACTTTGTTCTTCGGAAGCGTGTGGGTCTTGGGTTGGTGAAGGTTCTGTTGGGGAACGTAGTAATTTGAAAATTTTCCTACGCACACGCAAGATCATGGTGATGCATAGCAACGAGAGGGAAGAGTGTGATCTACGTACCCTTGTAGACCGACAGCGGAAGCGTTAGCACAATGCGGTTGATGTAGTCGTACGTCTTCACGGCCCGACCGATCAAGCACCGAAACTACGGCACCTCCGAGTTCTAGCACACGTTCAGCTCGATGACGATCCCCGGACTCCGATCCAGCAAAGTGTCGGGGAAGAGTTCCGTTAGCACGATGGTGTGGTGACGATCTTGATGTACTACCATCGCAGTCTTCGCCTAAGCACCGCTACAATATTATCGAGGATTATGGTGGAGGGGGGCACCGCACACGGCTAAGAAAACGATTACGAGGATCAACTTGTGTGTCTAGGGGTGCCCCCTGCCCCCGTATATAAAGGATCAAAGGGGGGGTGCGGCCGGCCAGGAGGAGGGCGCGCCAGGAGGAGTCCTACTCCCACCGGGAGTAGGATTCCCCCCCTTTCCTAGTTGGAATAGGATTCGGGAGGGGGAAAGAGGAGAGAGAGAAGGAAGGGGGGGGGCGCCGCCCCCTCTCCTTATCCTATTCGGACTAGGGGGGAGGGGCGCGCGGCCCAGCCCTGGCCACCTTTCCTCTCTTCCACTAAAGCCCACTAAGGCCCATATACCTCCCAGGGGGTTCCGGTAACCTCCCGGTACTCCGGTAAAATCCCGATTTCACCCGGAACACTTCCGATATCCAAATATAGGCTTCCAATATATCAATCTTTATGTCTCGACCATTTCGAGACTCCTCGTCATGTCCGTGATCACATCCGGGACTCCGAACAAACTTCGGTACATCAAAATGCATAAACTCATAATATAACTGTCATCGAAACCTTAAGCGTGCGAACCCTACGGGTTCAAGAACAATGTAGACATGACCGAGACACGTCTCCGGTCAATAACCAATAGCGGAACCTGGATGCTCATATTGGCTCCTACATATTCTATGAAGATCTTTTATCGGTCAGACCGCATAACAACATATGTTGTTCCCTTTGTCGTCGGTATGTTACTTGCCCGAGATTCGATCGTCGGTATCTCAATACCTAGTTCAATCTCGTTACCGGCAAGTCTCTTTACTCGTTCTGTAATACATCATCTCACAACTAACTCATTAGTTGCAATGCTTGCAAGGCTTATGTGATGTGCATTACCGAGAGGGCCCGGAGATACCTCTCCGACAATCGGAGTGACAAATCCTAATCTCGAAATACGCCAACCCAACATGTACCTTTGGAGACACCTGTAGAGCACCTTTATAATCACCCAGTTAACGTTGTGACGTTTGGTAGCACACAAAGTGTTCCTCCGGCAAACGGGAGTTGCATAATCTCATAGTCATAGGAACATGTATAAGTCATGAAGAAAGCAATAGCAACATACTAAACGATCGGGTGCTAAGCTAATGGAATGGGTCATGTCAATCAGATCATTCACCTAATGATGTGATCCCGTTAATCAAATAACAACTCTTTGTCCATGGTTAGGAAACATAACCATCTTTGATTAACGAGCTAGTCAAGTAGAGGCATACTAGTGACACTCTGTTTGTCTATGTATTCACACATGTATTATGTTTCCGGTTAATACAATTCTAGCATGAATAATAAACATTTATCATGATATAAGGAAATAAATAATAACTTTATTATTGCCTCTAGGGCATATTTCCTTCAGTCTCCCACTTGCACTAGAGTCAATAATCTAGATTACACAGTAATGATTCTAACACCCATGGAGCCTTGGTGCTGATCATGTTTTGCTCGTGGAAGAGGCTTAGTCAACGGGTCTGCAACATTCAGATCCGTATGTATCTTGCAAATCTCTATGTCTCCCACCTGGACTAGATCCCGGATGGAATTGAAGCGTCTCTTGATGTGCTTGGTTCTCTTGTGAAATCGGGATTCCTTTGCCAAGGCAATTGTACCAGTATTGTCACAAAAGATTTTCATTGGACCCGATGCACTAGGTATGACACCTAGATTGGATATGAACTCCTTCATCCAGACTCCTTCATTTGCTTCTTCCGAAGTAGCTATGTATTCCGCTTCACACATAGATCCCACCACGACGCTTTGTTTAGAACTGCACCAACTGACAGCTCCACCGTTTAATGTAAACACATATCCGGTTTGAGATTTAGAATCGTCCGGATCAGTGTCAAAGCTCGCATCAACGTAACCATTTACGATGAGCTCTTTGTCACCTCCATAAACGAGAAACATATCCTTAGTCCTTTTCAGGTATTTCAGGATGTTCTTGACCGCTGTCCAGTGATCCACTCCTGGATTACTTTGGTACCTCCCTGCTAGACTTATAGCAAGGCACACATCAGGTCTGGTACACAGCATTGCATACATGATAGAGCCTATGGCTGAAGCATAGGGAACATCTTTCATTTTCTCTCTATCTTCTACAGTGGTCGAGCATTGAGTCTTACTCAACTTCACACCTTGTAACACAGGCAAGAACCCTTTCTTGGCTTGATCCATTTTGAACTTCTTTAAAACTTTGTCAAGGTATGTGCTTTGTGGAAGTCCAATTAAGCGTCTTGATCTATCTCTATAGATCTTAATGCCTAATATGTAAGCAGCTTCACCGAGGTCTTTCATTGAAAAACTCTTATTCAAGTATCCCTTTATGCTATCCAGAAATTGTATATCATTTCCAATTAGTAATATGTCATCCACATATAATATCAGAAATGCTACAGAGCTCCCACTCACTTTCTTGTAAATACAGGCTTCTCCAAAAGTCTATATAAAACCAAATGCTTTGATCACACTATCAAAGCGTTTATTCCAACTCCGAGAGGCTTGCACCAGTCCATAAATGGATCGCTGGAGCTTGCACACTTTGTTAGCTTCCTTTGGATCGACAAAACCTTCTGGTTGCATCATATACAACTCTTCTTCCAGAAATCCATTCAGGAATGCAGTTTTGACATCCATCTGCCAAATTTCATAATCATAAAATGCGGCAATTGCTAACATGATTCGGACAGACTTAAGCATCGCTACGGGTGAGAAGGTCTCATCGTAGTCAATCCCTTGAACTTGCCGAAAATCTTTTGCGACAAGTAGAGCTTTGTAGACAGTAATATTACCGTCAACGTCAGTCTTCTTCTTGAAGATCCATTTATTCTCAATTGCTTGCCGATCATTGGGCAAGTCAACCAAAGTCCATACTTTGTTCTCATACATGGATCCCATCTCAGATTTCATGGCTTCAAGCCATTTTGCGGAATCTGGGCTCACCATCGCTTCTTCATAGTTCGTAGGTTCATCATGATCTAGTAGCATGACTTCCAGAACAGGATTACCGTACCACTCTGGTGCGGATCTCACTCTGGTTGATCTACGAGGTTCAGTAGTATCTTGTTCTGAAGTTTCATGATCATTATCATTAGCTTCCTCACTAATTGGTGTAGGTGTCGCAGAAACAGGTTTCTGTGATGTACTACTTTCCAATAAGGGAGTAGGTACAGTTACCTCGTCAAGTTCTACTTTCCTCCCACTCACTTCTTTCGAGAGAAACTCCTTCTCCAGAAAGTTTCCGAATTTAGCAACAAAAGTCTTGCCTTCGGATCTGTGATAGAAGGTGTATCCAATAGTTTCCTTTGGATATCCTATGAAGACACATTTCTCCGATTTGGGTTCGAGCTTATCAGGTTGAAGCTTTTTCACATAAGCATCGCAGCCCCAAACTTTCAGAAACGACAACTTTGGTTTCTGGCCAAACCACAGTTCATAAGGCGTCGTCTCAACGGATTTTGATGGTGCCCTATTTAACGTGAATGCGGTTGTCTCTAGAGCGTATCCCCAAAACGATAGCGGTAAATCAGTAAGAGACATCATAGATTGCACCATATCTAGTAAAGTACGATTACGACGTTCGGACACACCATTACTCTGTGGTGTTCCGGGTGGCGTGAGTTGCGAAACTATTCCACATTGTTTCAAATGTACACCAAACTCGTAACTCAAATATTCTCCTCCACGATCAGATCGTAGGAATTTTATTTTCTTGTTACGATGATTTTCAACTTCACTCTGAAATTCTTTGAACTTTTCAAACGTTTCAGACTTGTGTTTCATTAAGTAGATATACCCATATCTGCTTAAGTCATCTGTGAAGGTGAGAAAATAACGATATCCGCCACGAGCCTCAACATTCATCGGACCACATACATCTGTATGTATGATTTCCAACAAATCTGTTGCTCTCTCCATAGTACCGGAGAACGGTGTTTTTGTCATCTTACCCATAAGGCACGGTTCGCAAGTACCAAGTGATTCATAATCAAGTGGTTCCAAAAGCCCATCAGTATGGAGTTTCTTCATGCGCTTTATACCGATATGACCCAAACGGCAGTGCCACAAATAAGTTGCACTATCATTATCAACTCTGCATCTTTTGGCTTCAACACTATGAATATGTGTGTCACTACTATCGAGATTTAATAAGAATAGACCACTCTTTAAGGCTGCATGACCATAAAAGATATTACTCATGTAAATAGAACAACCATTATTCTCTGATTTAAATGAATAACCGTCTCGCATCAAACAAGATCTAGATATAATGTTCATGCTTAACGCTGGCTCCAAATAACAATTATTTAGGTCTAATACTAATCCCGAAGGTAGATGTAGAGGTAGCATGCCGACTGTGATCACATCGACTTTGGAACCATTTCCCACGCGCATCGTCACCTCGTCCTTAGCCAATCTTCGCTTAATCTGTAGTCCCTGTTTCGAGTTGCAAATATTAGCAACAGAACCAGTATCAAATACCCAGGTGCTACTGCGAGCATTAGTAAGGTACACATGAATAACATGTATATCACATATACCTTCGTCACCTTGCCATCCTTCTTATTCGCCAAATACTTGGGGCAGTTCCGCTTCCAGTGACCAGTCTGCTTGCAGTAGAAGCACTCAGTTTCAGGCTTAGGTCCAGGTTTGGGTTTCTTCTCTTGAGTAGCAACTTGCTTGCTGTTCTTTTTGAAGTTCCCCTTCTTCTTCCCTTTGCCCTTTTTCTTGAAACTAGTGGTCTTGTTGACCATCAACACTTGATGCTCCTTCTTGATTTCTACCTCCGCAGCTTTCAGCATTGCGAAGAGCTCGGGAATAGTCTTATTCATTCCTTGCATATTATAGTTCATCACGAAGCTCTTGTAGCTTGGTGGCAGTGATTGGAGAATTCTGTCAATGACGCAATCATCTGGAAGATTTACTCCCAATTGAATCAAGTGATTATTATACCCAGACATTTTGAGTATATGCTCACTGACAGAACTGTTCTCCTCCATCTTGCAGCTATAGAACTTATTAGAGACTTCATATCTCTCAATCCGGGCATTTGCTTGAAATATTAACTTCAACTCCTGGAACATCTCGTATGCTCCATGACATTCAAAACGTCGTTGAAGTCCCGATTCTAAGCCGTAAAGCATGGCACACTGAACTATCGAGTAGTCATCAGCTTTGCTCTGCCAGACGTTCATAACATCTGGTGTTGCTCCAGCAGCAGGCCTGGCACCCAGCGGTGCTTCCAGGACGTAATTCTTCTGTGTAGCAATGAGGATAATCCTCAAGTTACGGACCAGTCCGTGTAATTGCTACCATCGTCTTTCAACTTTGCTTTCTCAAGGAACGCATTAAAATTCAACGGAACAACAGCACGGGCCATCTATCTACAATCAAACATAAATAAGCAAGATACTATCAGGTACTAAGTTCATGATAAATTTAGGTTCAATTAATCATATTACTTAAAGAACTCCCACTTAGATAGACATCCCTCTAATCCTCTAAGTCATTACGTGATCCAAATCAACTAAACCATGTCCGATCATCACGTGAGATGGAGTAGTTTCATTGGTGAACATCACTATTGAAAGATCGTGGATGTCGCCTAGCGGGGGGGGGGGGTGAATAGGCGCTTTAAAATAATTACGATTTAGGCTTGAACAAATACGGAATAAACCTAGCGGTTAATTTGTCAAGCACAAAACCTAAAACAACTAGGCTCACCTATGTGCACCAACAACTTATGCTAAGCAAGATAAGCAACTATGTGATAGCAAGATATATGACAAGAAACAATACGGCTATCACAAAGTAAAGTGCATAAGTAAAGAGCTCGGGTAAGAGATAACCGAGGCACGCGGAGACGACGATGTATCCCGAAGTTCACACCCTTGCGGATGCTAATCTCCGTTTGGAGCGGTGTGGAGGCACAATGCTCCCCAAGAAGCCACTAGGGCCACCGTAATCTCCTCACGCCCTCGCACAATGCAAGATGCCGTGATTCCACTAAGGGACCCTTGAGGGCGGTCACCGAACCCGTACAAATGGCAACCCTTGGGGGCGGTCACCGAACCCGTACACTTTGGCAACCCTTGGGGGCGGTCACCGGTACCCGTCAAATTGCTCGGGGCGATCTCCACAACCTAATTGGAGACCCCGACGCTTGCCCGGAGCTTTACACCACAATGATTGAGCTCCGAACAACACCAACCGTCTAGGGCGCCAAGGCACCCAAGAGGAACAAGCTCTAGGGTGCCCAAACACCCAAGAGTAATAGGCTTCTCAAACTTCACTTCCACGTATCACCGTGGAGAACTCAAACCGATGCACCAAATGCAATGGCAAGGGCACATGGAGTGCTCAAGTCCTTCTCTCTCAAATCCCACCGGAGCAACTAATGCTAGGGAGGAAAATGAGAGGAAGAACAAGAAGGAGAACACCAAGAACTCCAAGATCTAGATCCAAGAGGTTCCCCTCACATAGAGGAGAAGGTGATTGGTGGAAATGTGGATCTAGATCTCCTCTCTCTTTTCCCTCAAAAACTAGCAAGAATCCATGGAGGGATTGAGAGTTAGCAAGCTCAAAGAAGGTCAACAAAGGGGGAAGAACACGAGCTCAAAGGGTTAGGGTCAATGGGGAAGAAGACCCCCTTTTATAGGAGGGGGAAAATCCAACCGTTATGTGCTCAGCCCGCACACGAGCGGTACAACCGGTACTCACAGTATACGTGCAGAACCCTACCAGGCGATACAACCGGGCGACCAGGCGGTAGCACCGGTTGAGAAGAACAACCGGACCAACCGCCCAGCCACCGCTCAACCACCGCATAGGAACAGAAGGGAGCCACCCCTGAGTGCGGTAGTCGAGCGGTACCGGGCCGGTGCAACCGCATGGCCTTGAGCACTTGGGCGGCTAAGTCCTGAGCGGTAGAACCGCTCCAAACACCGGTGGTACCGGTACGACCAGACCAATCGGGCCACCACCGCCCGAGTACCGCATCAAAACAGAGGCCTGACCGGTACTTGGGCGGTGCCTGGCCGGAACAACCGCCCAAGACTTTGCTGAGCAAGTTGGCGGTACCACCGCCCGGAAGCAGCGGTACAACGACTGAGAGCTCTAAGCGGTATTAGCGCTGGGGCACGCGGTACTACCGCTGGGACCAGACAAAAACCACTCTCAAGAAAACCAGAACTGCCATAACTTCTGCATATGAGCTCTAAATTGAGCAAACTCAAGCTTGTTGGAAACAAGACGACGAGTAGCATCAAAATTGCCAGCAAATAGAGGAGTGAAACCTCCAACCGAGAAGAACCGGCAAAACCTCCAACATCGAAAACATCATAGAAGATGCATGTGAACTCCGTTTTCGATGAACTCGAGCTTGTCATCAAGATGACCATAAGCTCTAAGACTCTCAAAGAGAACCAAACAAGAACCAAGAAAGATGATGCAAGGATGCAATGGTTTGAGCTCTCTACGAATGATACAATCAAGCTACTCATCGAGATCCCCCCTTGATAGTACGGCAATCGATCCTATAACCCGGTCTCCCAACTACCATCATGAGACCGGTAAAATAGAAAACCTATCAAGGGCAAACCTTTGCCTTGCACATGGTCCACTTGAGCTAGATGATGACAATCTTGACTCCCTCAAGTTGGACCACCTTTCTTGATTGTGTTGACTCGATGAAGACTAGTTGATTGCTCCCCCATACTCCACTATGGGTGAGCCACTCTTCCACACATCTTCACAAGTCCATTATCACCACAAAGGACGGCAAGCTTCAAGCATTTGATCTCTTTGTGATGCTCCACTTGAACTTGCACACCGCAGCCTAACCCCACAAAGAACTCTCACGAAGACCATGGGTTAGTACACAAAGCGTAATTGACAATTCTTACCATACCATGGGATCACTTGATCCCTCTCGGTACATCTTCTGCGCTTTGTGAGTTGATCAACTTGATTCACTCTTGACTTAGTCTTGATCAACCTTGAACCTTTCCAATTCTCTTCATTTGAATGATGTCTTGCAGGTAGACATGAATGATCACACAATCTTCTTCTTCAAGACATGCTTGCAATAAGCTCAACTCTCACATGACCAATCTTTGGATAATTCCTTGAATAACACCTTGGTCGACACAAACTCTCACTCCAAGAAAAGCCTATGGACAAAGCCTTCAAATATAACTCAAGGAAACCATTAGTCCATAGAGATTGTCATCAATTACCAAAACCAAACATGGGGGCACCGCATGTTCTTTCAACTATGTTGATCATATCTACTATATGATTCACGCTCGACCTTTCGGTCTCCGTGTTCCGAGGCCATATCTATATATGCTTGGCTCGTCAAGTATAACCTGAGTATTCCGCGTGTGCAACTATTTTGCACCCGTTGTATTTGAACGTAGAGCCTATCACACCCGATCATCACGTGGTGTCTCAGCACAAAGAACTTTCGCAACGGTGCATACTCAGGGAGAACACTTCTTGATAATTAGTGAGAGATCATCTTATAATGCTACCGTCAATCAAAGCAAGATAAGATGCATAAAAGATAAACATCACATGCAATCAATATAAGTGATATGATATGGCCATCATCATCTTGTGCTTGTGATCTCCATCTTCGAAGCACGGTCGTGATCACCATCATCACCGGCGCGACACCTTGATCTCCATCGTAGCATCGTTGTTGTCTCGCCAATCTTATGCTTCCACGACTATCGCTACCGCTTAGTGATAAAGTAAAGCATTACAGCGCGATTGCATTGCATACAATAAAGCGACAACCATATGGCTCCTGCCAGTTGCCGATAACTCGGTTAGAAAACATGATCATCTCATACAATAAAATTTAGCATCATGTCTTGACCATATCACATCACAACATGCCCTGCAAAAACTGTTGGGGAACGTAACAATAATTCAAAATTTTCCTACGTGTCACCAAGATCAATCTATGGAGTCATCTAGCAACGAGGGAGGAGTGGATCTACATACCCTTGTAGATCGCGCACGGAAGCGTTCAAGAGAACGGGGTTGATGGAGTCGTACTCATCGTGATCCAAATCACCGATGATCCTAGCGCCGAACGGACGGCACCTCCGTGTTCAACACACGTACGGAGCAGCGACGTCTCCTCCTTCTTGATCCAGCAAGGGGGAAGGAGAGGTTGAGGAAGATGGCTCCAACAGCAGCACGACGACATGGTGGTGGTGGAGCTGCAGTACTCCGGCAGGGCTTCGCCAAGCACTATGGAGGAGGAGGATGTGTTGGAGAGGGAGAGGGAGGCACCAAAGGCGTGGGGTGAGAGGCCCTCCTTTCCCCACTATATATAGGGAGTCCAAGGGGGGGCGGGGCGCTGGCCCTAGGAGATCCAATCTCCTAGGGGGGCGGCGGCCAAGGGAGGAATCCCTCCTCCCCAAGGCACCTAGAAGGTGCCTTCCCCCTTTGGGACTCTTCCCTTCCTTGAACCCTAGGCGCATGGGCCTCTTGGGGCTGGTGCCCTTGGCCCATATAGGCCAAGGCGCACCCCCTACAGCCCATGTGGCCCCCCGGGGCAGGTGGCCCCACCCGGTGGACCCCCGGGACCCTTTCGGTGGTCCCGGTACAATACCGGTGACCCCGAAACTTGTCCCGATGCCCGAAATAGCACTTCCTATATATAATTCTTTACCTCCGGACCACTCCGGAACTCCTCGTGACGTCCGGGATCTCATCCGGGACTCCGAACAACATTCGGGTTACTGCATATACATATCCCTACAACCCTAGCGTCACTGAACCTTAAGTGTGTAGACCCTACGGGTTCGGGAGACATGTAGACATGACCGAGATCGCTCTCCGGTCAATAACCAACAGCGGGATCTAGATACCCATGTTGGCTCCCACATGTTCCACGATGATCTCATCGGATGAACCACGATGTCAAGGACTTAATCAATCCCGTATACAATTCCCTTTGTCTAGCGGTACGATACTTGCCCGAGATTCGATCGTCGGTATCCCGATACCTTGTTCAATCTCGTTACCGGCAAGTCTCTTTACTCGTTTCGTAACACATCATCCCGTGATCAACTCCTTGATCAGATTGTGCACATTATGATGATGTCCTACCGAGTGGGCCCAGAGATACCTCTCCGTCACACGGAGTGACAAATCCCAGTCTTGATTCGTGCCAACCCAACAGACACTTTCGGAGATACCCGTAGTGTACCTTTATAGCCACCCAGTTACGTTGTGACGTTTGGCACACCCAAAGCACTCCTACGGTATCCGGGAGTTGCACAATCTCATGGTCTAAGGAAATGATACTTGACATTGGAAAAGCTTTAGCATACGAACTACATGATCTTGTGCTAGGCTTAGGATTGGGTCTTTGTCCATCACATCATTCTCCCAATGATGTGATCCCGTTATCAACGACATCCAATGTCCATGGTCAGGAAACCGTAACCATCTATTGATCAACGAGCTAGTCAACTAGAGGCTTACTAGGGACATGGTGTTGTCTATGTATCCACACATGTATCTGAGTTTCCTATCAATACAATTCTAGCATGGATAATAAACGATTATCATGAACAAGGAAATATAATAATAACTAATTTATTATTGCCTCTAGGGCATATTTCCAACAGTCTCCCACTTGCACTAGAGTCAATAATCCATTTCACATCGATATGTGATTAACACTCAAGGTCACATCCCCATGTGACTAACACCCAAAGAGTTTACTAGAGTCAATAATCTAGTTCACATTACCATGTGATTAACACTCGATGAGTTCTGGGTTTGATCATGTTATGCTTGTGAGAGATGTTATAGTCAAGGGGTCTGAATCTTTCAGATCCGTATGTACTTCGCAAATCTCTATGTCATCTTGTAGATGCAGCTACTACGCTATATTTGGAGCCATTTCAAATAACTGTTCTACTTGGAGCTATTCTAAATTGTTGCTCCATTATACGTATCCGGTATCTCTACTCAGAGCTATCCGGATAGGTGTTAAGCTTGCATCGACGTAACCCTTTACGACGAACTCTTTTACCACCTCCATAATCGAGAAAATTCCTTAGTCCACTAGTTACTGAGGATAACTTTGACCGTTGTCCTGTGATCCATTCTTGGATCACTCTTGTACCCCTTGACTGACTCATGGCAAGGCACACTTCAGGTGCGGTACACAACATAGCATACTTTAGAGAGCCTATGATAAAAGCATAGGGGACGACCTTCGTCCTTCCTCTTTCTTCTGCCGTGGTCGAGCTTAACTTCATACCTTACAACTCAGGCAAGAACTCCTTCTTTGACTGATCCATCTTGAACACCTTCAAGATCATGTCAAGGTATGTGCTCATTTGAAAGTACCATTAAGCGTTTTTGATCTATCCTTATAGATCTTGATGCTTAATGTTCAAGTAGCTCAATCCAGGTTTTCCATTGAAAAACACCTCTCAAATGACCCTATATGCTTTCCAGAAATCCTACGTCATTTCTGATCCACAATATGTCAACAACATATACTTATCAGAAATTCTATAGTGCTCCCACTCACTTCTTTGGAAATACAAGTTTCTCATAAACTTTGTATACTCCCAAAACTTTGATCATCTTATCAAAGCATACATTCCAACTCCGAGATGCTTACTCCAGTCCTTAGAAGGATTGCTGGAGCTTTGCATACTTATTAGCATCTTTCAGGATTAACAAAACCTTCCGGTTGTATCACATACAACCTTTCCTCAAAAACCGTTGAGGAAACAATGGTTTTTGGCATCCTATCTGCAAGATTTCACAAATAATGCAGTAATTGCTAATATAATTCCAACAGACTCTTAGCATCGCTACGAGTGAGAAAGTCTCATCGCAGTCAACTCCTTGAACTTGTCGGAAAACATCTTAACGACAAGTCGAGCTTTCTTAATGGTGATACCTACCATCATTGTCCGTCTTCCTTTTAAAATCCATCTGTACTTAATAGCCTTACGACCATCGAGCCGTTCTGCCAAAGTCTACACTTTGTTTTCATACATGGATCCTCTCTCGGATTTTATGGCCTCGAGCCATTTATCGGAATCCGGGCCCACCATCGCTTCTCCATGGCTCATAGGTTCATTGTTGTCTAGCAACATGACTTCCAAGACAGGATCACGTACCACTCTGAAGTAGTATGCATCCTTGTCATCCTACGAGGTTTGGGAGTGACTTGATCCGAGGTCTCATGATCGATATCATAAGCTTCCACTTCAATTGGTGTAGGTGCCACGGGAACAACTTCCTGTGCCCTGCCACACACTAGTTGAAGAGACGGTTCAATAACCTCATCAAGTCTCCACCATCCTCCCACTCAATTCTTTCGAGAGAAACTTTTCCTCGAGAAAGGACCCGATTCTAGAAACAATCCCTTATTGCTTTCGGATCTGAGACAGGAGGTATACCCAACTGTTTTGGGTGTCCTATGAATATGCATTTATCCGCTTTGGGTTCGAGCTTATCAGCCTGAAACTTTTTCACATAAGCGTCGCAGCTCCAAACTTTTAAGAAATGACAGCTTAGGTTTCTCTAAACCATAGTTCATACGGTGTCATCTCATCAGAATTACGTGGTGCCCTATTTAAAGTGAATGTGGTTGTCTTTAATGCCTAACCCATAAACTATCGTGGTAATTCGATAAGAAACATCATGGTATGCATCATATCCAATAGGGTGCAGTTATGATGTTCGGACATACCATCACACTATGGTGTTCCAGGCTGTATTAGTTGTGAAACAATTTCCACAATGTCTTAATTCTGTGCCAAACTCGTAATTTAGATATTCATCTCTATGATCATATCATAGATATTTTATCCTCTTGTCACGACGATCTTTCAACTTCACCCTGAAATTACTTGAACCTTTCAATAATTCAGACTCGTGATTCATCAAGTAAATATACTCAACATCTACCCAAATCATCTGTGAAGTAAGAACATAACGATGTCCACTACATGCCTCAGCACTCATTGGACTGCACACATCAAAATGTATTACTTCCAACAAGTTGCTTCCTAGTTCCATTTTACTGAAAACGAGGCTTTCAGTCATCTTGCCCATGTGGTATGATTTGCATGTCTCAAGTGATTCAAAATCAAGTGAGTCCAAATGGTCCATTTGCATGGAGTTTCTTCATGCATATACACCAATAGACATGGTTCGCATGCCTCAAACTTTTCAAAACGAGTGAGCCCAAAGATCCATCAACATGGAGCTTCTTCATGCGTTTTATACTGATATGACTTACGTGGCAGTGCCACAAGTAGGTGGTACTATCATTACTATCTTTTGGCATGAACATGTGTATCACTACGATCGAGATTCAATAAACCATTCATTTTAGGTGTAAGACCATTGAAGGTATTATTCAAATAAACAGAGTAACCATTATTCTCTTTCAATGAATAACCGTATTGCGATAGACATAATCCAATCATGTCTATGCTCAACGCAAACACCAATCTCGATGGTAGAGGGAGCGTACGATATTTGATCAACCTTGGAAATACTTCCAACACATATCGTCATCTCACCTTTAGCTAGTCTCCATTTATTCCGTAGCTTTTATTTCGAGTTACTAACACTTAGCAACCGAACCGGTATCTAATACCCTGGTGCTACTAGGACTACTAGTAAAGTACACATTAACATAACACATTCAATATACTTCTATCGACCTTGCCAGCCTTCTTATCTACCAAGTATCTAGGGTAATTCTGCTCCAGTGGCTGTTCCCTTTATTACAGAAGCACTTAGTCTCGGGTTTGGGTTCAACCTTGGGTTTCTTCACTAGAGCAGCAGCTGATTTGCCGTTTCATGAAGTTTCCCTTCTTGCCCTTGCCCTTCTTGAAACTAGTGGTTTCACCAACCATCAACAATTGATGCTCCTTCTTGATTTCTACTTTCGCGGTGTCAAACATCGCGAGTTGCTCAAGGATCATCATGTCTATCCCTGATATGTTATAGTTCATCACGAAGCTCTAATAGCTTGGTGACAGTGACTATGGAGAACCATCACTTTCTCATCTGGAAGATTAACTCCCACTTGATTCAAGTGATTGTAGTACTCAGACAATCTGAGCACATGCTCAACGATTGAGCTTTTCTCCCTTAGTTTGCAGGCTAAGAAAATCGTCGGAGATCTTATACCTCTTGACGTGGGCACGGGCCTGAAATCCCAATTTCAGCCCTCGAAACATCTCATATGTTTCGCGACGTTTCAAAACGTCTTCGGTGCCTCAACTCTAAACCGTTTAACTGAACTATCACGTAGTTATCAAAATGTGTATGTCAGATGTTCGCAACATCCACAGACAACGTTCGAGGTTCAGCACACTGAGCGGTGCATTAAGGACATAAGCCTTCTATGAAGCAATGAGGACAATCCTCAGTTTACGACCTAGTCCGCATAATTGCTACTATCAACTTTCAACTAAATTTTCTCTAGGAACATATCCAAACAGTAGAACTGAAGCGCGAGCTACGACATAATTTGCGAAGACCTTTTGACTATGTTCAGGATAATTAAGTTCATCTTATGAACTCCCACTCAGATAGACATCCCTCTAGTCATCTAAGTGATTACATGATCCGAGTCAACTAGGCCGTGTCCGATCATCACGTGAGACGGACTAGTCAACATCAGTGAACATCTTCATGTTGATCGTATCTTCTATACGACTCATGCTCGACCTTTCGGTCTCTTGTGTTCCGAGGCCATGTCTGTACATGCTAGGCTCGTCAAGTTAACCTAAGTGTTTCGCATGTGTTCCGAGGCCATGTCTGTACATGCTAGGCTCGTCAACACCCGTTGTATTCGAACGTAAGAATCTATCACACCCGATCATCACGTGGTGCTTCGAAACGACGAACTTTCGCAACGGTGCATAGTTAGGGGGAACACCTTCTTGAAATTTTAGTGAGGGATCATCTTATTTACTACCGTCGTTCTAAGCAAATAAGATGTATAAACATGATAAACATCACATGCAATCAAATAGTGACATGATATGGCCATCATCACTTTGCTCCTCTTGATCTCCATCTTCGGGGCTCCATGATCATCATCGTCACCGGCATGACACCATGATCTCCATCATCATGATCTCCATCATCGTGTCTTCATGAAGTTGTCTCGCCAACTATTACTTCTACTACTACAGCTAACAGTTAGCAATAAAGTAAAGTAATTACATGACGTTTATGTTGACACGCAGGTCATAAATAAATTAAGACAACTCCTATGGCTCCTGCCGGTTGTCATACTCATCGACATGCAAGTCGTGATTCCTATTACAAGAACATGATCAATCTCATACATCACATATATCATTCATCACATACTTTTGGCCATATCACATCACATAGCATACCCTGCAAAAACAAGTTAGACGTCCTCTAATTGTTGTTTGCATGTTTTATGTGGCTGCTATGGGTTTCTAGCAAGAACGTTTCTTACCTACGCAAAAACCACAACGTGATATGCCAATTGCTATTTACCCTTCATAAGGACCCTTTTCATCGAATCCGATCCGACTAAAGTGGGAGAGACAGACACCCGCTAGCCACCTTATGCAACTAGTGCATGTCAGTCGGTGGAACCAGTCTCACGTAAGAGTACGTGTAAGGTCGGTCCGGGCCGCTTCATCCCACAATGCCGCCAAATCAAGATTGGACTAGTAACGGCAAGTAAATTGACAATATCGACGCCCACAACAACTTGTGTTCTACTCGTGCATAGAAACTACGCAATAGACCTAGCTCATGATGCCACTGTTGGGGAACGTAGTAATAATTCAAAATTTTCCTACGTGTCACCAAGATCAATCTATGGAGTCATCTAGCAAAGAGGGAGGAGTGGATCTACATACCCTTGTAGATCGCGCACAGAAGCGTTCAAGAGAACGGGGTTGATGGAGTCGTACTCGTCGTAATCCAAATCACCGATGATCCTAGCGCCGAACGGACGGCACCTCCGCGTTCAACACACGTACGGAGCAGCGACATCTCCTCCTTCTTGATCCAGCAAGGGGGAAGGAGAGGTTGAGGAAGATGGCTCCAACAATAGCACGACGACGTGGTGGTGGTGGAGCTGCAGTACTCCGGCAGCGCTTCGCCAAGCACTATGGAGGAGGAGGATGTGTTGGAGAGGGAGAGGGACGCACCAAAGGCGTGGGGTGAGAGGCCCTCCTTTCCCCACTATATATAGGGAGTCCAAGGGGGGGGCGCCGGCCCTAGGAGATCCAATCTCCTAGGGGGGCGGCGGCCAAGGGAGGAATCCCTCCTCCCCAAGGCACCTAGAAGGTGCCTTCCCCCTTTGGGACTCTTCCCTTCCTTGAACCCTAGGCGCATGGGCCTCTTGGGGCTGGTGCCCTTGGCCCATATAGGCCAAGGCGCACCCCCTACAGCCCATGTGGCCCCCCGGGGCAGGTGGCCCCACCCGGTGGACCCCCGGGACCCTTCCGGTGGTCCCGGTACAATACCGGTGACCCCGAAACTTGTCCCGATGCCCGAAATAGCACTTCCTATATATAATTCTTTACCTCCGGACCACTCCGGAACTCCTCGTGACGTCCGGGATCTCATCCGGGACTCCGAACAACATTTGGGTTACTGCATATACATATCCCTACAACCCTAGTGTCACCGAACCTTAAGTGTGTAGACCCTACGGGTTCGGGAGACATGTAGACATGACCGAGATCGCTCTCCGGTCAATAACCAACAGCGGGATCTGGATACCCATGTTGGCTCCCACATGTTCCACGATGATCTCATCGGATGAACCACGATGTCAAGGACTTAATCAATCCCGTATACAATTCCCTTTGTCTAGCGGTACGATACTTGCCCGAGATTCGATCGTCGGTATCCCGATACCTTGTTCAATCTCGTTACCGGCAAGTCTCTTTACTCGTTTCGTAACACATCATCCCGTGATCAACTCCTTGATCACATTGTGCACATTATGATGATGTCCTACCGAGTGGGCCCAGAGATACCTCTCCGTCACACGGAGTGACAAATCCCAGTCTCGATTCGTGCCAACCCAACAGACACTTTCGGAGATACCCGTAGTGTACCTTTATAGCCACCCAGTTACGTTGTGACGTTTGGCACACCCAAAGCACTCCTACGGTATCCGGGAGTTGCACAATCTCATGGTCTAAGGAAATGATACTTGACATTGGAAAAGCTTTAGCATACGAACTACATGATCTTGTGCTAGGCTTAGGATTGGGTCTTTGTCCATCACATCATTCTCCCAATGATGTGATCCCGTTATCAACGACATCCAATGTCCATGGTCAGGAAACCGTAACCATCTATTGATCAACGAGCTAGTCAACTAGAGGCTTACTAGGGACATGGTGTTGTCTATGTATCCACACATGTATCTGAGTTTCCTATCAATACAATTCTAGCATGGATAATAAACGATTATCATGAACAAGGAAATATAATAATAACTAATTTATTATTGCCTCTAGGGCATATTTCCAACAAAAACAAGTTAGACGTCCTCTACTTTGTTGTTGCAAGTTTTACGTGGCTGCTACGGGCTTAAGCAAGAACCAATCTTACCTACGCATCAAAACCACAACGATAGTTTGTCAAGTTGGTGCTGTTTTAACCTTCGCAAGGACCGGGCGTAGCCACACTCGGTTCAACTAAAGTTGGAGAAACTGTCACCCGCTAGCCACCTTTGTGCAAAGCACGTCGGGAGAACCGGTCTCGCGTAAGCGTACGCGTAATGTCGGTACGGGCCGCTTCGTCCAACAATACCGCCGAACCAAAGTATGACATGCTGGTAAGCAGTATGACTTATATCGCCCACAACTCACTTGTGTTCTACTCGTGCATATAACATCAACAAATAAAACCTAGGCTCGGATGCCACTGTTGGGGAACGTAGTAATTTCAAAATTTTCCTATGCACACACAAGATCATGGTGATGCATAGCAACGAGAGGGGAGAGTGTGATCTATGTACCCTTGTAGACCGATAGCGGAAGCGTTAGCACAACGCAGTTGATGTAGTCGTACGTCTTCACGGCCCGACCGTTCAAGCACCGAAACTACGGCACCTCCGAGTTCTAGCACACGTTCAGCTCGATGACAATCCCCGGACTCCGATCCAGCAAAGTGTCGGGGAAGAGTTCCTTCAGCACGACGGCGTGGTGATGATCTTGATGTACTACCATCGCAGGGCTTCGCCTAAGCACCGCTACAATATTATCGAGGATTATGGTGGAGGGGGGCACCGCACACGGCTAAGAAAACGATCACGAGGATCAACTTGTGTGTCTAGGGGTGCCCCCTGCCCCCGTATATAAAGGATCAAAGGGGGGGGGTGCGGCCGGCCAGGAGGAGGGCGCGCCAGGAGGAGTCCTACTCCCACCGGGAGTAGGATTCCCCCCTTTCCTAGTTGGAATAGGATTCGGGAGGGGGAAAGAGGAGAGAGAGAAGGAAGGGGGGCGCCGCCCCCCTCTCCTTATCCTATTCGGACTAGGGGGGAGGGGCGCGCGGCCCAGCCTTGGCCACCTTTCCTCTCTTCCATTAAAGCCCACTAAGGCCCATATACCTCCCGGGGGGTTCCGGTAACCTCCCGGTACTCCGGTAAAATCTCGATTTCACCCGGAACACTTCCGATATCCAAATATAGGCTTCCAATATATCAATCTTTATGTCTCAACCATTTCGAGACTCCTCGTCATGTCCGTGATCACATCCGGGACTCCGAACAAACTTCGGTACATCAAAATGCATAAACTCATAATATAACTGTCATCGAAACCTTAAGCGTGCGGACCCTACGGGTTCGAGAACAATGTAGACATGACCGAGACACGTCTCCGGTCAATAACCAATAGCGGAACCTGGATGCTCATATTGGCTCCTACATATTCTATGAAGATCTTTTATCGGTCAGACCGCATAACAATATACGTTGTTCCCTTTGTCATCGGTATGTTACTTGCCCGAGATTCGATCGTCGGTATCTCAATACCTAGTTCAATATCGTTACTGGCAAGTCTCTTTACTCGTTCCCTAATACATCATCTCACAACTAACTCATTAGTTGCAATGCTTGCAAGGCTTATGTGATGTGCATTACCGAGAGGGCCCAGAGATACCTCTCCGACAATCGGAGTGACAAATCCTAATCTCGAAATACGCCAACCCAACATGTACCTTTGGAGACACCTGTAGAGCACCTTTATAATCACCCAGTTACGTTGTGACGTTTGGTAGCACACAAAGTGTTCCTTCGGCAAACGGGAGTTGCATAATCTCATAGTCATAGGAACATGTATAAGTCATGAAGAAAGCAATAGCAACATACTAAACGATCGGGTGCTAAGCTAATGGAATGGGTCATGTCAATCAGATCATTCACCTAATGATGTGATCCCGTTAATCAAATAACAACTCTTTGTCCATGGTTAGGAAACATAACCATCTTTGATTAACGAGCTAGTCAAGTAGAGGCATACTAGTGACACTCTGTTTGTCTATGTATTCACATGTATTATGTTTCTGGTTAATACAATTCTAGCATGAATAATAAACATTTATCATTATATAAGGAAATAATTAATAACTTTATTATTGCCTCTAGGGCATATTTCCTTCAGGTTCCACTTGAGTGAAACATTGTCCTTCTCCTTCGGCCACAAGGGGTTCCTCAGTGGGTAGGATATGACCAATACCCATTCTTCTAATGGCTTGGGGAGGAATTTCATCACCTACATCACAAGTACCACTTTGCTCCACTTGGGAGCCATTATTCTCATCAAAATCCACGTTACATGTTTCCTCAATAAGTCTCGTGGACTTATTGAGAACACGATAAGCATGAGAGTCTGTAGCATAGCCAACAAATATGCCCTCATAAGCTCTAGCCTCAAATTTAGACAAACGGCCACCTTTCTTGAGAATGAAACACTTACACCCGAACACCCGGAAGTACTTGAGGTTGGGCTTGTTACCGGTGAGTATCTCATATGGAGTCTTGTTCAAGCCTTTGCGGAGGTAGAGCTGATTAGATGCATGACACGCGGTGTTCATGGCTTCCGCCCAAAAGTTGTAGGGAGACTTGAACGCCATCATGGTCCTTGCCGCATCCATCAACGTCCGGTTCTTCCTCTCCGCTACACCATTTTGTTGAGGGGTATAAGGTGCGGAAAATTGATGCTTGATTCCCTCATCACTCAAAAACTCATCCAAGGTGTAGTTCTTGAACTCGGAGCTGTTGTCACTTCTTATAGTCAAGATCTTTGCATTGTGTTGTCGTTGAGCTTCATTTGCAAAGTCGATGACGATTTGTTGGGTCTCGCTCTTCCTCTTGAAGAAGTACTAGATGACCCGTTCGCCCATGGCACAAAGGCCGAAAGGAAGCCAACTTTTGAAAGAGTGTGCATCAAAATATGTAGACATAGAAGGAAACACATGGAAAATAAGTACGAATTGATGACAGATAGATGGTTGCTGATGATACATGTTTTCTAAAAAGCTTACGAATGATCATTTACAATGTTATGAGTAAGGCATGTAGATAGGCAGAGCTACGTTAGACAAATGTATCGCTGGATGTTTAGAATGATTTCTTTGAGGCAAGTCTTCATAAATGTTGTTCTTCAGGGCCTGCATTGCTCAGAGCAGAAATTCCTTCGATATCATCGTCCAAGCTCCAATAACACTTGTTTGTTTTCTGTATAACGAATTTTGATTGTAAACTTATATCTTTAAGACGATTAGCAATATATCTTATCTGTGACAAAATATGTTTCAGATTGTTGGCTTTGGGTGTTGATCTTGCTGTGAAGTTTGTATCTATTATGCGGTAAAGTTCCTTCACTTCACTTACACTACTTGAGAGCTTCAGCTGCCGGTCGATCTTCAGCTTCTTTGAGTTTACCGTACACGTAGATGGATATTGGTTTTCTTGGAATTCGGTTGTCCAATTGGTGCCTTGATGGATAGTGAATTGTTGTGTCAAGACCAACCATCCTTACCTTCTGTGTTGAGTACACTGCATTTGGAAGGCCAAGCTGCTGCATCATAGCGTCCAGAAGGTCCTTTGTTGGGATCCTGACTTTTTCCATTGTGGCTGACTGATGACAGTGAAGAAGATACAGTGATTTAGGGCAGTTTATGATTATATGTGTATGTATCAAATTCGAGCAAGATACACAATGTTCATAGTAACTGAATGATATGTGCTGGCTTAGCTATTTTTTGATAATAGTAGGGCATGAGCTTTCCTAAACTGTAGAGTATACATGTTTTACTATTTGTCAAGCACCAAGAAAACAGGGGATTTAACAGGTATGGGTAAGTATGCACATTGTTAGTAGGAAACAAATTCCATTTTCTCATTCTTGATGTTACAACATTTATGAGATCAGGTTATTGTAGCAAATATAAGGTACAATCATTCTTTTCTTTAAACATAAGGTAAAATCACTTGTTTCTTCAAATGTAAATATCAGGTTATGAAAACAGGGGATCAACATGTGTTCATTTTCTCACTCTTCATGTTGTAGTATTTATGAGATCAGGTTATGGGAAACAAATATAGGGTACAATCATTCTTTTTAAAAATATAAGGTACAACCATTCTTTTCTTTAAATGTAAATATCAGGTTATGAAAACAAGGGGATCAACAGGTATAGAGGACAGTAGGCACCGAATAAGTATATAACACTGGCAATAGAAAAGGAAAACCCGAGTTTTCAAGATTTTACTCGATCAATGATAGGTACAGGAAAATAACTGATTTTAAATGTAAACTGCGATGGAAACAATCGCACCTATTTTTAGGAAATGCGATAGTCAATTGATTAAGCAATTACACCTAGTGGACAATATGCAAGTTTAAACAGACTTGGCATTAGCTAAATGCCTTATTATATGGCAAAGTTCATATGAACAGAATTCATAAGCTCCAACTTAAAGAACATAATCAAGTGATTGTTCTACAGCTCCACCTAAGATTTGAATATCATCAAACTAATCAATCAAGAAAAGCGCAGGTGAGTTGCGATTATCCTCTTCATGCTGATTGCCTACACCTTGCTTTCTCCGGCTCTTTCGTTTTGCTATGCAAATATTTTATTCGGTCTCGGTGATTAGGCTCGAAAGCATGTATTTTTTACGGGAATTAAACTATGTGTGGTAAACTCAACTAAATAGGTCCCAAGTTTTTCTTGCTTTGCTAATTTTGTAATGCACACAACTTGTTTGATGTTATGCCTACAAAATTTTAAAACAAAGTAGATCTTCCCAAATTTCGTCATGGAGATGACCTGTTTGATCATATGCTACAAATAAAAAATAGAGCAGATGGCATAACAAATTTTACAACCCACACTAAACTATCTTTATGTACATTCGCCATGCACCTATATTAATTTACTTTACTCCAACAATGACCAAGACAAAAAATATTAACCGAGCCAATACAAACAGAATCCTTTAGTTTTCCTACTTAATTACCAGCAGATCAATAAGCAACCTATTAACTCTTTAATTCAGTTCTACTAAAAACCATCCAATGGAGGAATGGAAGTATTGGCCCTTTGAGCTACGTACAGGTATATACCTTTCGTAATGGTATACTAAATTATATTTTGACAGGTACTTGTATATATTTACCTTTATGCTCTTCTAATACATTTCTTTATACTATAGTCGATCAATTAAGCAACTGGCTGTCAACACAGAAATACATGATAGATGATATTTCTCCTTCACAAGGCTTTATAAGTAGAGTTGAACACAAGACCAAAGAAGTTGCAGAGGGATTTACACTATGCAATAGCATGTTGTGATGGATTGCTTGCAGACACACTATGTAATATCTAACTTAGTATACATGTCATCAACACAATTTAGAGACAATGGCGGTGTTGCTTAGTACATATGTACATACCTGGATCGTCGTTGTTGTAGATCAGGTTGTCAATCCCTTGCTCCTTTCATAATATGGCTATCATTTGAGCAGGAGGAATAATGAAAGTGGAAAATGAAGATAGCATGTGATTAGCACATGCTTGAAGAAAACATCCTCGATAAAACCAACAAAGCAGCAGCAGTTTATGTTATAAGTTTATGCACAGTTGTTTTCTATCTTGGTTTTGTTCAATGGAAGCCATGCGACATTTAAACCTATTCATGGTACCAGTCATCGTCTCCTACTATAAGGTGCCAGAAAATGAGGAAAGCCTAAAATATTGAAGGTTAAACCTTGTGTCATATTGCTTGAAAGTTAATATAATGCCATTAGCATGCTTGATATATTCAGTTATGATATGATTATCTTAAGACACATCATATTTTTCCCACTGGCTTAGATGACAGGCAACTTAGGAGCTATAAAATTTTTGGGACAATTGCAAAAAAGATGCAGTATTCAATTGAAGGAGAAATAATGTCATGACGGTAGTTTATTATAGCTTGGTTCTATTCGGTGTTACTTGGTGTCAGGCGATGTTTTATATATTTAAAAGGCATAAGAAAAATAATGATTGACTGGCCTTATGAAAGGCTATGGACAGTGGCTGATAGTGGGCCTTCTTTGCCTTAAAAAACAAAGACAAATATGTTAAATTTCTTAATCTTTTTTGCCTGGACAATGTTTGTCCACTTAGCAAGCTACATAGCTAGAGACGCATCGTATAGATAGTTCTGGTCATTTAGCTTATGGTGAGGGATATACGCGGTGATGAACATCAGGTAGAGTCATTGTTTGTGCCATTGGTACCGAAAATGAGTTCATCGTCTAAGCACCTCTTAGTGGTGGGTGTGTTTGGTGGGCTGCCATTGCCGAAAGCAGAGATGCCTTCCAAATCGACTTCCAGCCAAAAATAAATACATGTATGTTTGCTGTAGAAAGTCTTCTGATTGCCCTGTTGTATCGTTGAGATGATACGCAACATATCTTATCTGCGACAGTGTATGGGATTGTCTTCGGGCAATGATCCTGCTGTGAATGTCTTCTGATTGTAAAGTATATCGTCAAGGTGCTCTGCAACATATCTTACTTATGAGAGAGTACAGTTAAGACTTTTGTCTTCAATTGATTCTAGAATGAAGTTGCTAAAAATTATATTGTAAAGATCTTAAAAATAGTTGAATGGATTAGCACTAAAAAGTGAGTTCATATGTAGCCAACATAAAGGTCTTCCTCACTGACTATCCTCAACCATCATGTAACACGATCACCTAAATCACTAAGCTTCGTGGGAGCCTCAACCATCATGTATCACAATCTCCTAAATCAGTAAGCTTCCTGGGTTCAAACTCCTGGGAACGATTCAAGCAGAGAATTCAATTTCTGACATCAATTTTGACTCATCCCACTTCTGGGAACAATTCAGGTAGAGAATTCGATTTCTGACATCAATTTTGACTCGTCCCTTGCAAGGCCCCGATTGGAAGCCTTGTAACCTGATACGCCTATCAAAAATATACCGGTGTATTTTACCATCTTATAAAATTGACCAGCATTTTACAGGGGTGCCTTTTGTCACGCTATATCCCGTACGTGCTTGGATAGAAGATACAGAGAAGAGACAACCAGGAGACACCCCACGGAAGCCTCTGCCTCACGCCATTCCTTCTTGTTGCGCTCGTAGGACCATGAGGAGGCTCGAATCGGTGGCCAGCTGCTGCAGTCCAAGACCCCCTTCCGCAGATAGTCGGGGGAGCATGGTGATGGCGATGGATGCTGGTCGTCGCGGGTTACAGGACGCAGTGCGACGAATCAGGAGGAGGGCGTACGGGATAAGGAGGGAGGGTGGCGTGGGCCTCCCTCAAGACCACCTCCCACGCTGCAGCGACGGTGTCGCATCTCTGGCACCACAGCGGCAGCAGCAAGCGTACAGGGCAGCCGCGGTGGCGCTTCTTCGGCACGGCGACGGTAACGCGCTTACGGCGCCATATTGTCTGACCAGACCACGACTCTGTAACATCCCAAATTTTCAATTTGGAATGTTATACACTAGATCATCATTGCATATCATACTTATTGCATTTTGATTGATCCTAAAAATTTCACGCAACTCAAGGACCCTCGGAGAGAGTTGGGGATTTCGTTATTTTCATCTTTAAGTTGTCTCAAATTTTGAAAATAGGATCATTTGATTTTATTTATTTTATCTTCAATTATTTTTATTACAAAAATTATGAAAGAGGGAATAAAATGACTTTCCCAAAATAAATAAATATTAAGGATTTAATAAAAAAATTAAATAAGATTTATTCTGGTTTTATTTGCTATTTTATTTGAATTTAGGAAAAATGTGTGTTTTTCAAAATTGCATTTAGGCCCCAAATAAATGTTCATCCTGTGCGGCTTGATTTTAGAAGCCGGGCAAAATTTATTTCGGAATTTTTGGAGTCCGTTTAATAGTCCTTTTGTTTTTTCTAAGCGTAACTATTTAAAAAAAACTGAACCGACCTACGGCCGTGCTAGGCCCAGACTCCTCCAGGCCTCAGCCTTTATAAGCCGCCAGCCCATCCCGGGCCGAAACCCTAGCCGCCCCGCCTCGAACCCCGAGCCGCCCCGCCCGACGCCGCCGCCCCGCCGGACCCCGCCGCCGCCGACGCCGCCGCCTTGCCGGAGCCGCCGCCGCCCGTCCCGCCGAGGTTGACCCGCCGCCGGTTTTCCTGGAAAAACCATTCGGTTTTTGCCGATTTTCGTTCGGTTTTTTTAGTTTCCGTTTTTTTCTTTAGATCGGTTTTTTGGTTTAGGTTAATTAGCGAGCGTTCGCTCGTTCGTTCGTTTTAACGAACGCGTTCTTCGTTTAGATATAGTTAACGAACGTTCGTTTGTTAAACTGTTTGTTGTTTTTTCTTTTTCTCGGATTAAATCCGTGATTTTCTGATCGCGATTTCTGATCCGATTTTTGTTTTAATTTAACTTTTCGCTCGTTTATCGGAATCAGGCGATTCAAGCGCCTTGAGTTTCGTCTCGAAACCCTCTTTCCGCTTAGCCAATTTAAACAAGTTTTTGCTACTATAAAAATTGCCTTGGATCCAGAATAGTAAACGAAGTCTGTTTCTTTTGTCGTTTGTCTTCCGTTGCTTCGTTCGATTTGATTCTTTTTGCCAACCGGAGTTCTTAAGTTGAACTTTCTGGTTAGTTCTCTTATTTGAGTTTTACCTGTGCATTAGCTGAGTACTTATTGTATGCTTGTTTGTTTGCGATAGAGTACCCGGAGTGCGCCGCTTGCTACTTCGAATCGCTAGGTTTCCCGGATCATCAGCAAGGCAAGTAACACTTTGATCATGTTTTTCCCTCTACCCAGTTTTATTGCATTAGATCAATCCTCACACATTGCATGATTAGGATCTAATTAAATTATGGGTTTGGGAAGTAGATGAGGTAGTACCTATTACATGTTATTAACAAACCTTTGGGAGTTACTTCTATGTTTGCTTATTATGCCATGCTATGCTAGTAGACGTGGATTGGGTGAGTGTATCCATGACAGATGTGAGATTGTTAATTAATGGTTTATCTAAGGTGGCAACTTAAATACACATCTGGGTGGATTGAGGCACCTGAATATTCCAGCGATTGCCTGTTTTTCTTTATGGACCGCCACCCAGACTCAAAGGGATCATGAGATTATTCATGCTAGAAACTTCCGTGTGCAGCCACAAGCTATTATGGGCTCTAGCATAGTTGACTAAGTTGTGCAAACTCTTACAGTGGTAGACTAGTAGATGTAGGGGATGTAGGTTGGTACGGTCTACCCGTTCGTAAGGTGCTAGCGCTTCTGAAAGACTATGTCTCGGTCATCCGTTTCTCAAACACCATGTAGTGCGAGAAATCCAAAGGAGGAGATCGAGTCTTGTGGGGAAAAATGCGCAAACCTCTGCAGAGTGTATAAACTAATCATGGTTAGTCGTGTCCCCGGTTATGGATATCTTGAGTATCTAGTACATGGATTATCATCTGAATCTCACCATGTTACTCTAAAATTTAATTCGTTGGGTTTTGTTTAATGATGATGCTTAATTGGGATTGAGAATGCTGTCAACCATTCTCAATGTTTAACAACCACCATGATAGTTAAATAAATTTATTCCTTTGCAGTAGGGAAAAATTGGCTTTACGCAAAACTGTAACCATAGAGCTTTCCACCAGCCAAATATGCATATAGTATAGCTATTTCATTCCATTACTCTCTATGTGTTACTTTGCCAGCATATTCCATGTGCTGACCCGTTTCGGGCTGCAACGTTAATGTTGCAGACTTTTCAGACGATGATTAAGGAGTTTTTAGGTCGTGATCCTATACTCAGTGATGCCGTTGGAGTTGATGGACTCACTTATCTTTCAAGCCTTCCGCTGTTATCGTTATTAGATGGCCTTAAGCCATATTTATTTTAATAAGTTCTCTTTTGAGACACTCGATGTAATAAGTGTGTGATTGCTACTCTGTTATAAATCCTTCAAGTACTGTGTGGTGTCAGCATTACTGATCCAGGGATGACACCTGAGCACAGAGATTGGACCGTTTGAGGTCTGGTCACTACAAGATGGTATCAGAGCACACGCTGACTGTAGGACACGACCACTAAGCTAAAGACCTAGATCACTATTCACTCTCTTCTCTTTTCTGACTTCTCATCTTCTCTATTCTTTTAGGATGACGGATGCAAGGAACAAGTTCACTCAACCGGATGAAGATACACCCTTTGGACGTCACTTGAAGGAAGTCACTAGATACCTGAACATAGGAGTATCAAGCTTCACCGGAACCTACAACGCCACTTTACCTGAAGAGAAGCGCTGGATGATTCAAGTTCAAGTTCCAGGAAGAACGTTCATGCCAGTCACTGAGCCCATAGAGTTTTCTTTTGATGCATCAACTTGGAGTCTAGGAAAGAGCATGGCAGCTCACATCGCCATGGGACGCATTGGGGAAGTCTACCGCAATGATCTCAAGGATACTATCTACCAGATTTGTGGGCGCCGAGATGAGCACTGGGAGATGATCAACACCAGGAAGGATGGATCAGTTGCAACTTTTATCCAAGAGTTAAACCAGCACATTCGACGTCAGGAGAACCAGATGTGCGTCGACATGATAGATCTGAAGAAGGCAAAGACAAGAATCAAGGAACTGGAGGAGGAACTCAAGGCTACACGTGAAGATTATGAAGAGGAAATTGAAGTATTAGTGGAGAAGAATGACGACCTGATCAATAAGATCGGAATATTTATGGGAGGCCCTACACCGGTAGAAGAAGACGAGGAACCCAAGGAGATTTTCCCGGAAGATTACATCATCATCGATGACACCGACTCGGATCCAGATGATAGCGATGATGACTATGTTGATGAAGCTGGAGCAGATATCATGGAGTCTCCAACCAAAAAATATTTCTAGTAGACCACCTCATCAGTAGTAGTAGTCCACCATGTAAATATAGTAGTTCGATCACTTTTTCGATAGTTAGATCATTTGTATGCCCTTGTTTGATTGTTTGAATGAAGTGAATTGTTTGTTTTGCCTCATGTGCATATGGGTAGTGTTTCTCTATAGACCCCTTCTATTCTTAAATCTCATCTTTTCTAAACCCTCAGATGCCTCTGAGATGTGACCCCGGATTTACCTTCCCACCGGAGCTCACCCAGTTGATCCAGCAGCAGAACACATTGATGCAGTTGCTAGTCCAGAATCAGAATCAGGGGAACAACAACAACAACCCACCACCACCACCTGTTGATCACTTAGCCCGTTTTCTTAGGCTGAATCCGCCGGTGTTTTCCAGTAGCACCGAGCCGATAGTAGCAGATGATTGGCTCCGCAAGACAGCTAGGGAGTTGACTACGGCAGGATGCACAGATGTGGAAAAGGTGAAGTTTGCCGCACATCAGCTTGAAGGACCCGCAGCATCATGGTGGGAGAATTTCATAGCCACTTTCCCTATCGACACTGTCACATGGGACCAGTTTCAACAAGCTTTTCGAACTGCCCATGTTTCAGCAGGAGCTATGGCCATGAAGAAGCGTGAGTTTCGCAACTTGCGCCAAGGAGGACGGACAGTTGGCCAGTATGTGGAGGACTTTAGTAAATTAGCACGTTATGCCCCAGATGACGTTGCTACGGATGCAGCAAAGTAGGAGAAGTTTCTGGAAGGACTGAATGATGAGTTGAGCATGCAGTTGATGGTAGCAACCTTCAACAACTACCAGGGGTTGGTAGATCGTGCTCTTATGATTGAAGGGAAGCAACAACAAATTGAGAATCGCAAGAGAAAGTATGGACAAGGAAAGCACAATTCAGGAGCTCAGCAGAAGCCATGTTTCACCCCTAGACCGGGAGTACATTTTCAGCATACCCATGGAGGAGGTAACTCGCACAACCACAATGGCACCAAGAATGGTAATGGGAATGGAGGAAGCAACGGCCATAACCGCCCCAACCCATCGACCCCAGCCAAGAGAGACCTGAGCCAAGTCACTTGCTTTAAGTGCCAGAAGACCGGACATTATGCCAATGAATGTCCTGAATCCCAAAATGGAAATGGCAATGGAAGCTCTGGGAAGAAGCCGAACCCTTTCAATAGGGGACAGGTGAACCACGTTAACGTGAAAGAGGTTGAAGAGCAGCCGGATGCAGTAATCGGTAAGTTTTTGGTTAAGTCATTTACTACACTTGTTCTTTTCGATACTGGTGCATCGCATTCATACATATCAAGGGGATTTGTGGATAAGTATAAACTGCTAACCCAAGCCCTTAGGTCACCCATATTAGTAACCTCGCCCGGAGCAAAATATATGGCTAGTCTATGGTGTGATCGGTTACCATTAAGACTACATATTTCCATCAGACCTAATAGTGTTCGAATCCCAAGAATTGGATGTGATATTAGGCATGGATTGATTGTCAAAGTATGAAGGGAATATTGAATGTGCCGGTAAGTCAATTTTGCTTGCCATCTCAGAAGGGAGAAGGATCAAGTATGTATCCCGACATGTGCCAAAGAGGACTCAAGCAAATTGTTTAACAGGAGTTATGCAGGAAGAAGTACCAGTAGTGAAGGATTTCCCCGAAATATTTCTAGAAGAGTTGCCAGGCATGCCACCGGATAGAGATATTGAGTTTTTGATTGAGCTTTTGCCAGGTACAGGGCCAATATCAAAGAGACCATATAGGATGCCTACAAAGGATTTGGTGGAAACTAAAAAGCAAATTAAGGAGTTACTGGATAAAGGATACATTCGCCCAAGTTCTTCACCTTGGGGATCGCTAGTACTTCTAGTGGAAAAGAAGGATGGATCGTTAAGGATGGTTGTTGATTATCGAGGATTGAATGAAGTAACCATCAAGAACAAGTACCCACTGCCGATAATCAATGATCTGTTTGATTGATTTCAAGGAGCTAAGGTATTTTCCAAGATCGATCTGCGATCAGGATACCACCAGTTGAAGATTCGAGAATATAATATACCTAAAACAGCTTTTACCACCAGGTATGGGCTGTACGAGTATACCGTTATGTCATTTGGTCTGACTAACGCACCTGCATATTTTAGGAACATGATGAACAAAGTGTTTATGGAGTTCTTGGATAAGTTCGTCGTAGTGTTCATTGATGATATCCTGGTTTACTCAAAGAATGAAGAGGAGCATAAGGAGCATTTGCGTTTGGTACTTGGTAAGCTCAGAGAACATCAGTTATATGCCAAGTTTAGCAAATGTGAGTTTGGTTTGTAAGAAATTTGATTTCTCGGACACGTTATATCCGGAGAAGGTATAGCAGTAGATCCCACTAAAGTTGATACCGTGACCAAGTGGGAAGCGCCAACCACAGTTGGAGAGATCCGGAGTTTTCTTGGACTCGCAGGATACTAACGGAGGTTCATTGAGAATTTCTCAAAGATTGCGAAACCTATGACGGAGTTGTTGAAAAAGGATAGCAAGTTCATATGGACTGAGGAATGTGAGGCTAGTTTTCAGGAGTTGAAGAAACGTTTGGTTACCTCACCAGTGTTGATTTTACCGGATCAGACCAAGGATTATGAGGTGTATTGTGACGCTTCACGTCGAGGACTTGGAGCAGTGCTTATGCAGGAAGGAAGAGTTGGTTCATATGCCTCACGACAGCTTAAGCCCCATGAGTTGAATTATGCTACACATGATTTGGAGTTAGCAGCCGTAGTGCATGCATTGAAGACTTGGAGACATTTTTTCATTGGAAACCATTGCGAGGTGTTCAAATAAATGTTCATCCTGTACGGCTTGATTTTAGAAGTCGGGGAAAATTTATTTCGGGATTTTTGGAGTCCGTCTAGTAGTCCTTTTGTTTGTTTTTCTGAGCGTAACTATTTAAAAAAAACGAACCGACCTACGGGCCGTGCTAGGCCCGGACTCCTCGAGGCCTCAGCCTTTATAAGCCGCCGGCCCGTCCCGGGCCGAAACCCTAGCCGCCCCGCCTCGAACCCCGCGCCGCTGCCGCCGCCCGCCGCCCCGCCGGACCCCGCCGCCTCGCCCGACGCCGCCCGCCGCCGCCGTCTCCTCGCCGGAGCCGTCGCCGCCCGTCCCGTCGCCCGAGCCGCCGAGGTTGACCCGCCGCCGGTTTTCCCGGAAAAATCGTTCGGTTTTCATTCGTTTTTTTTAGTTTCCGTTTTTTTCTTTAGATCGGTTTTTTTTGTTTAGGTTAATTAGCGAGCGTTCGCTCGTTCGTTCGTTTTAACAAACGCGTTCTTCGTTTAGATACAGTTAACGAACGTTCGTTCGTTAAACTGTTCGTCGTTTTTTCTTTTTCTCGGATTAAATCCGTGATTTTCTGATCGCGATTTCTGATCCGATTTTTGTTTTAATTTAACTTTTCGCTCGTTTATCGGAATCAGGCGATTCAAGCGCCTTGAGTTTCGTCTCGAAACCCTCTTTCCGCTTAGCCAATTTAAACAAATTTTTGCCACTATAAAAATTGCCTTGGATCCAGAATAGTAAACGAAGTCTGTTTCTTTTGTCGTTTGTCTTCCGTTGCTTCGTTCGATTTGATTCTTTTTGCCAACCGGAGTTCTTAAGTTGAACTTTCTGGTTAGTTCTGTTATTTGAGTTTTACCTGTGCATTAGCTGAGTACTTATTGTATGCTTGTTTGTTTGCGATAGAGTACCCGGAGTGCGCCGCTTGCTACTTCGAATCGCTAAGTTTCCCGGATCATCAGCAAGGCAAGTAACACTTTGATCATGTTTTTCCCTCTACCCAGTTTTATTGCATTAGATCAATCCTCACACATTGCATGATTAGGATCTAATTAAATTATGGGTTTGGGAAGTAGATGAGGTAGTACCTATTACATGTTATTAACAAACCTTTGGGAGTTACTTCTATGTTTGCTTATTATGCCATGCTATGCTAGTAGACGTGGATTGGGTGAGTGTATCCATGACAGATGTGAGATTGTTAATTAATGGTTTATCTAAGGTGGCAACTTAAATACACATGTGGGTGGATTGAGGCACCTGAATATTCCAGCGATTGCCTGTTTTTTTATGGACCGCCACCCAGACTCAAAGGGATCATGAGATTATTCATGCTAGAAACTTTCGTGTGCAGCCACAAGCTATTATGGGCTCTAGCATAGTTGACTAAGTTGTGCGAACTCTTACAGTGGTAGACTAGTAGATGTATGGGATGTAGGTTGGTACGGTCTACCCGTTCGTAAGGTGCTAGCGCTTCTGAAAGACTATGTCTCGGTCATCCGTTTCTCAAACACCATGTAGTGCAAGAAATCCAAAGGAGGAGATCGAGTCTTGTGGGGAAAAATGCGCAAACCTCTGCAGAGTGTATAAACTAATCATGGTTAGTCGTGTCCCCGGTTATAGATATCTTGAGTATCTAGTACATGGATTATCATCTGAATCTCACCATGTTACTCTAAAATTTAATTCGTTGGGTTTTGTTTAATGATGATGCTTAATTGGGATTGAGAATGCTGTCAACCATTCTCAATGTTTAACAACCACCATGATAGTTAAATAAATCTATTCCTTTGCAGTAGGGAAAAATTGGCTTTACGCAAAACTGTAATCATAGAGCTTTCCACCAGCCAAATATGCATATAGTATAGCTGTTTTATTCCATTACTCTCTATGTGTTATTTTGCCAGCATATTCCATGTGCTGATCCGTTTCGGGCTGCAACGTTAATGTTGCAGACTTTTCAGACAACGATTAAGGAGTATTTAGGTCGTGGTCCTATACTCAGTGATGCCGTTGGAGTTGATGGACTCACTTATCTTCCAAGCCTTCCGCTGTTATCGTTATTAGATGGCCTTAAGCCATATTTATTGTAATAAGTTTTCTTTTAAGACACTCGATGTAGTAAGTGTGTGATTGCTACTCTATTATAAATCCTTCAAGTACTGTGTGGTGTTAGCATTACTGGTCCAGAGATGACACCTGAGCACAGAGATTGGACCGTTTGAGGTCTGGTCGCTACAAACTCGTTCAAAACCGGTGGAATACCCTTGGTTTACCGGTGTAACCGGAAAATAAAAGTGAAAAAATAGTCCTACATGCAAAAATGACTAATAGCCAATCGGGTGAATGAAATGCAGCCGTTTTATTTTTTGGTTTTTTTTGTTTATATGTTACGCGTGTAAATCGCTTGAAAACGAGGATCCAAGCGCGGCCCAAGTTTTGTTTTTGAACCTCCCAAGTGAGTTGGCCCATTTTGTTGGCCCTTTCTTTCAGCGGTGGGTGTGATGGGCGCTGGATGTCGGTCAGTGTGAAGTGGGTGGTCGATGTTTCTCCTCGTCAAGGCGGCGTGGCGGCGTGGAGGAAGGCGCCCAGCACGTGTCGCCCCATTGCCTGAACAATGTTGTCTACAGAGGAGAAGGGGTCTATTGGGAAGGGATTTGGTTTGCACCGGGCTTGTCCGTCCGAGCCAACCAAGCGGTCGCCGCCACCGGCCCCGGGTTTGCTGCGGCGGGGCCGGTGGGTGCGAGAGTGTGCGTCTTGTCCGTCCGAGCGGTCGCCGCCGCCGCTGCTGGCTGGTTGTTGCCTTGTTGGTCAGAGGAAGGAGCGTTCTCCATCTGGACCAACATGGTGTGTGCAGCGACGCGGCATGGCAGCTCTGTACAGAGGGGCAGACAATTTGGGGACGGCTTGGAGAGGTCAGTGGAAGCAATTTGGGGGCATTGTGGATACGGCACGCCATTCGTTGCTGTCATTGGAGGAGGTACGCCACTGTGAGTGGTGCTGCAGTCAGATGAGGAGCGCATCTTCATTTGTCACTTCCATTGGAGGAGCCCGGCCGCCGCTTGCTATCGCCACATGCTGCTTGTGTGCGGTGCTGACCACGACTGGTTCGTGTACCTGCCGACGGAGCAGGCTCAGTGGTGTCACTTTGAAGCGTAGTTATGCTGTGGCAGCCATCTTCAGCGACATGCTTTGGTTCAGGGCCGCGCTTCTTCGGCTTCGCTCGGTGGCTATATTCCCTAACTCCTTCTGGTGGATCTGGTTTGTTCCTCTCCCTTTACTTTTTATACATGTTGTATCTGCTGTCTGTGCTTGTTGTGAATGTTCCTGTGCCTTGTGGTGCTAGGATGTAGAGTTTCTTGGTCTACTTGTTCTGCTATTGACTGAATTTCTTTCTTCCAAATCATGTGTGTGGCCGTCTGGATTGCTTCTCGCAGAGATTCATGATGATAGATACACATTCTAGTTAGCTAGGGTCAGGGTGGCTTCCAGTTTCACTGGGTTTGGCCGTTAGGTGTAGGATTTATGGACATCCTATATGATGCTATGGCACCCATGGGAAAGGGCAGCCAAGAAACGAAAAGCAATGGGTGTTGTTGTTGAGAAGCATTGGGGAAAGTCTGTATCTTGCTTGAAATCTCTTATGACTTACTTATTTCAACTGCTTGCCTGATAAAATTTACTGCCTGAAGATTTTGCTTTTGCAGTTTGCCTGGTTTAATGCTCTATCCATTTACTTTGCAGCTCATAACAATTTTGTTGAAACACTCGTGAGCAGATATTTAGGCCATCAATGTCGACCATTATATCAGAGAATTTAAAGTAAGTAATATCCTATCATGTTTAAATAAATTCTCATCTTATTTGTTTCAAGAACTTGAATGTCGTCACAAACTAACGTATTAGCTGATCTCGATTTCTTAGGGTGGCGCCTGCTGCATCAACTGACATTGTTGACATCATAAAAAAATGCTTGAACTAAAAGTAACTTCAACAGTTGTTGCAGTTGAAGAGGAGCATGGGGGAATATGATGTGACATGTGAGTACTTTCTCTCTATGTAATTACATCACTCGTAATTTCTACCAACATTCTCTCACTATTTTCTCATACAGTTCCACCAAATGGCACAAGTACCAAATACAAACCAAGGGCTTTCTTTAATAGCTATAAGTTTTAGATAACCGAGAAACGAATTCTACAGTATGATAAAAGTAATAATCGTATTAAAGAACCAGCTGATGGTTTGTTTGAAATGGAGAGGACATTGAACACACTTTCTGAAGCTTTACGTTGAATTACAGGATGGGCGCACAAAATCAACCAACTGATCAATATCTGCTACCATGCCCTTGCTCAGGCTGGAGCCTCATTGGAAGGGAACACCTACTGAACAAAATAACTGGTGGCTGACATTGACAATCTTCTTTGCCCTTTGCTGATAAAGATTCTTTGTAGAATATATTTTGCCCTCAAAGGTCAGGATCATTTCTGTTCGTTTGCTACCTGGTATTCTTTGTCTTCATTGATGGCGGGCACCTGAATCAGCAAATACATAAACTAAGCATATATGCCTATTTATATTGCCTTGTGAATCTTACCATACTATTGAATTATGGTGGTGTAATGTCCAAACAACGAACAGGTTCACATTTATCAGTTTTATGAGACCAGTCCCCATCACCCATCCGTTGTTCATGGCCAGCAACAAATATTTTGTCCTGACATGACCATATATACATAATTTTCTGAAAATATTAGTCCTATAATAATCAAAAGTACACACAGATAGAATGCACACAATGCCATGAATAGATGTTGAAAGCACAATATTTTATACATAAGGCTCTAACCATGTAATATGAAAAGTATATGATCTGAGTCGCATCCTTCTAGCGATGCAAATTACCCAAACAAAATTGTACTTAAGGAGTTACTGTTCAGTTCTATATTCTCACTTAATTAATTAAGAGTGGTAATACAGTGTATTTTCTTCAACAACTCTTATCCCCTTCTCCTATTTGTAAAACTGTAATAATTACAAAAGTACCCTGGCTAACAGATCACAATTCTACACAAATAGGTGAATACATAAGATGTTCATATCAGAGAATAAACCCAAGGGAAAAGGTAGGTAAGAATTAGGGCCCAGCAAAAGAAACAAATCGTATCACATATAATTAGAGCCAAGCCAAAGTAACAATAGACCCCTCAAAGATAAAATATTGAACAATAGTTTAACAACGATATCAAGAGGACGGAAACCAAGGATGCATCTATGATCTCCATCTCACTACTGAAGAGACCAATAGTGATCAGCATCTAGCTAAAAGGCAGCACAAAACGACTGATCCCATTGCTAAAGAAGCATAAATAGCAATGAATGTCTAGTGAAAAGCGAAAACAAAAGGAATTATTTCAGAAAACAAGTAATACATGGCACTTCTTAAAGAAGAGAAACAAAATCTTATATCCAGTCTTAGGTTAATCCATATATTCCAAGAAAAAAAGTCTTACAGTTCTGAAATAATAATAAATATTCCCCATTTAATTTATAGACGAACTACAGATCATTGTAAGTTTTTGAAGAATGCTAGACTGTTGGCGTCAATAGATATTCAAAAACCGGAAGGTAATGAATTGGGAGATGCTATTCAAAAGTTGTAGTCCATACAAAGAAATTAATAAAACATTATATAATGGACTGGTATAAGAAACACAATGGATGCATATCTCAAGGTGTAGCCTTAAGACCTTTTACTATCATTTTCTCTTGACATTTATCTAGATGCTAACCAGCTTTGCCACCATAAATGCAAAACATTTCTATCTCGACACATCCACCTAGTCAAAAGTCGACAACTGGGTCAATAATACGGCCCACTATGTCCAAGAATGTTGGGTAAGAATTATATTCTGAACCAATTTAGTTGACATACCAATGCCTAATGCTTCAGTGTTGATCTCTATATTTTGAATATTGGTAAGCATTAGAGACACTTGGTGAAGGCAAGGCCCAAGTTCTAATTTGAAGCAAACAAAAGTTGATGCCTAACAAAAAATCTGTACACATGCTTCTGAACCTAAGGATTGGTGAGCAATTCTCTTGTCTGACAGTTATTGTTGTAAATGTGCAACACAAATAATGTTGGTAAGCATCAGATTCACCATGTTTTAGCCAAACAGAGTAAGCACATAGTATTCTAAGAATGGCCCATAAAACAAACGATTTAGTAGAGGAAGGTGGCAAACCTTAATCACAACACGACATCCGCTAGCTACTGGCGGATTGAACAATACCTGCAAGAAGAACATGGGTAAACACACATCAAAAAGAGGCCAAGACATGGACTGGATCAAATGCATATCCTATTGGAAAAGAAAAATCAGTTGGAGGTTCGACATTATGGAAGTAGATGGATAGCGACCTCCTTGTCAGATTTTAATTTTCCACCACGGAAATAAATAGAAATCATAAAATCCCCATGATTGATAACACGAAATAATAACTTACCTTCAAATCTGAGAGGGAATGACACACGCGCACACAGTGCATGTGTGTGTGAGAGAGAGGGAGACTTACACCATTCATGGCAGTAAAAATGAGTGCAGACCGCAGAACTGATCATATGGGAAGAATACCCTTCAAATTATATGCCAAAAGCTAGTGCAACCAATATAACTGTCAGATATTAGAAAATGGTATACATATAGTTCAACAAGGCATCAAGACTCTGATCTGGCATGAAAAGGAAGTATCAATATTTGACGATGTAGCACTTGCCTTCCTCTGGTTATGAAAATCAATTGCATTCATAAGTAATGCAACAATATCGTGAATTTTTTCTTCATTAGAAAACTATTCATCGTTCAACTTGCTGATATTCCTGAACAAATAACTACAACATACTATGAGTTGCTAAAGCATTAGCACAAACCTCATCCTTCAAACTACCATCAGTCAAAAGGGTAGAGCATCAAATATAGCTAATCAGAACATGGTCATGTAACATGAATCAATAATCTCACAGAGAACAATACGAATTCAATCATTTCAAACTATAAACTTACAACAGTTTCAAAAAGCTCTCATCAACTGGTGTACTCCAGAACATTAGAAATTCTTTCTCTACCTTCAATGCACTTCTTGTTTATCTTACCCTGCTGCAACGACATGCTTTTTGATATCTGTCATTGGACGCCTCCCCCGCCTCGTAGCTCCACCCCATCGCGGCGGAGTAGCTTTGCTGACGTAGCTCCTTGCACCCATCGCTGGCCTATCCTCCACTGTGACCTCAGTGCTCCTTCCTGCCACGTCCGACTTTGCTGCTCCTTCTCACCCACTGCCAACCTCCTCACCCTCTCTTGTTGTCCACCCCGCTGTGGTGACCCTGCCGCCCCTGCTATTCCACCGAGACGACATGCGCTAGGACACCCTGCATAAGAGCAGTAGTTATTTGGGAAAACATGCCTGTCTTTATAGCATTTCTCCTATATAACATTTGATTGAGGACCTATATAGAATATAATTTTATATACATAAGGAAGATCATCATAAATATAGGAAATACATGTCTGATACCAACTCTGTTTTGTTACAGGAACATCAATGAAACATAGAACACGCTAAGGTGGGGAGAAGAAAAGATTGTTTGGGAACAAAAGATGGTTGGTAGCTTCTTCATTGGCTTCAAAAGGTTTGTTTTTCTGAGATCGGTGTGAAGGCCCTTCTCATGTCCTCAGTTGCTTACCTGCATTTTGAACGACACCTTGAATTAGATTGCTATTCGTTGTTAAGGTGAAAGTAGTCATAGTAGCAAACAAGACCTCAATGGTGTGGTTGTTGGTGCGTCTTGTGGCAAACAATGCTCTCCTTGCTGTTGTTTGTCCCTCACATATCCTGCGATGGTACTTAGCTTGTGGTAGCCCCAGATTGTTTAGGAAAAAAAATCAAGTATTGTCCTATAAGGGACCTCGACCAACGGTGGGGTATTGTGCAGTTTCTAAATGCACATGATTAAAGTTGATGGACTATTAGTTGTAAAATTAGCGTGTTCAATTGCAAAATTTGTTTACTACAGAGAGACAACTGACCAAGCAGGTAGTCGAACCTGATTATTTGTGGATGGTGAAGGACCTGAGGACAGAGGGTCACATATATTTTCTATACCAATCAATCCTTAGTTATGACAGCAGTATAGAACCACAATTAAATTAGATTCCAGATATTAACAATACTCCTCTAGCTTCTCTTAGGTGCATATTTATTTTTGAATGTAAAACCATGAACCTCTGGGGTCGAGAGAGGCGTTGCCAGAGAAGGAAGACGTAGCCAAAGGAGGAAGACTCCATCAAGTAGCAGGACTACGGCAGTAGCCCAACAGTGACCAATGAGTCGTGTCATGTGGGGGCGACAGAGGCGATGAATCATGCCTACAAGGGTGATGACGGCCTCCTGACCCACATGGTGCCATCCATCCTCGGTAGATGCATAGATGGGAGAGGCACCGGTGCAACCACCATGTTGCCTCTCCGGGGACAGCCTCCTCCCCTACCTGCATAAAAAAAATAGGAAGCCATGAATTAGGGGATGAGGTCAGGTTACCATGCCAATATATGCAAACCGTGAAGAAAGAGCTCACCTGTGTTGGGCGTCTCCTCCATGTACTGGGAGCCATCCTCGGCCTCTCCTCCTCTGCAGGCACCCGCCGGGGTGGGGGCTCGACCTGGACGTGCTCCTCTGCTGCCTACCCTCCCTGCAGCAGCTGCTCCTAATCTCCTTATGGAGATCGGCGCCTGATCCCAAATCACGGCGCGGGGCGTCGGATGCCGGCGACCTGCGCCCGATCCCGATCTAGCTGGATTGAGAACATAGTGGCGTCCCCTTTGCTGCACCTCGAGCGTCGGGGAGGCCCAGGAGAGAAGGCAGCGGCGCGAGAGGCCGTGAGGAGGAGTAGGGGAGGTGGGACAGCGTGGAGAGGGATGAAGAGTGGCGTGGGGCTCGAGGACGGAGAGGATTGGTTGCCTAGCGTGATTTATATGTTCAATACCCAAGTGTATCTTGAATAGTCATCCACAATCACCAAGCAATACTTTCTACCCTCAAGACTATCAAAGGATGGAGGCCCAAAGAGATTCAAATGAAGGAGCTCCAAAGGCCTCTTTGAGTAGATGATAGTCGTGGGAGGGTGAGCCTTCTCATGTAGCTTTCCTTCGATGCAAGCACTGCAAGCACGATCTTTAGCAAAACTAACATTTGTTAGTCCACGGACATGGTCCCCCTTGAGAAGACTTGCAAAGATCTCATATTGATGTGGGCTAGACGGCGATGTCAAAACCATCCCACGTCAACTTTAGCCATTAGGCATGTTGCGGTCTTAGTGGGTCGTTCCGAAAAATTAATCACATAGAGACCGTTCTCGACATGCCCAACAAAGGCTACTTTAAGAGTCTTACTCCACAAGAGGGCCACGGTATCAATAGCAAAGAAAGTGGCAAAGCCCATGAGTGCTAGCACACGAGAAACAACGAGAGCATGATCAAGATCTTTCTTTAACTTAGCGTGATCAACGTTGTGTAACTCCTCAAGAGCCAAACGAAGACCACGCTCTTCCTCAAGAGCATTGGAAAGATCCGAAATCTCATCGGCATTGTCGCGACTATGCCCCTCCATCTTGGAGATAGTATCTTCGTGAGCCTCGATCATGTCATTGGCTTCACCAAGTTGTTCTAAAAGAGCAACGAAATGCTTCTTGGATTTACCCTTGAGTTCACCCATAAAGGACTCAAACTCATTTTCCTCCACATTAGATCCCTCATATTCATCAATGCAATCCGTCAAGGAAGAATTATTAATGATGGTAGTTTTGATGTTGGGGTTACCTTATTGGTGGCTTTAGCCATGAGGCACTTGGCGGTGATGTTCTCATTGGGTGAGTCGAAGAGAGACACCCGTGGAGCTTTTGCAATGGCAACAGAGGCCATGGAAACTGACTCACCATCTTCATCATCATCATCATCCTCATGGTACTCTTCTTGAACCACCAATGCCTTGTGAGGGGTCTTCTTGGTGAAGTTGCTCTTGTTTGGAAAAGACTTGGCTTTGTCCTTCCGGATGATCTTTCCACCATCGTCTTCCCTCTTCTCATACGGGCACTCCGTAATAAAATGGCTCACATTGCCACAATTATAGCAAGTCCTCACATGTTGCTTGCTCTTCGTACCACTTGAGTTGTTCTTGTTGAAGTTTGGCCTTGAGTTTTTCTTGCTCCAAAATTGCCTTGAAGCAAGTGACATGTGTTCATGATAGGCATACTTTGTATCTTCGGGGTTGCTTTCCTCTTCTTCTTCTTCTTCAACACAAACCTTGGCCTTCAATGTAAGGTTGGGCTTCTTTGCCCTTTGAGAGCGAAGCACCGCATTGTCGGCGGTCTTATCCAAGATGTTCATAGCCACAAACTCATCCAACACTTTACTTGAGGACAAAGTGTTGAAGTCCGGCCTTTGACGAATGAAGGAGGACATGGTTTTGTGGTACGACATCATTGCCTTGAGGAATTTGCGCTTGATCCAATTGTCATCCGTGTCCTTGCTCCCATGACCTCGAAGTGAGACCGCGAGTTTAGTTACTTTCCGATAAAGCTCACGAGATTCTTCATCTTCTTTCATTGCAAACTCATCGGCTTCATCTTGCACTACTTCATAGTTGGAGCGTTGAATGCTTGCGCTTTCCCGATAGAGAGAGACAACACAAAGTCATGCATCTTTGGCTAAGACGAAGGGTCGAAGATGAGGTAGATCTTCGGGTGAAACTGCATCTTGGATGATGAAGAGAGCATTCTCATTGAATTGATTATCTGCGGCTTCTCGAGGGGTGAAGTTGCTTGGGTCATGCGGATAGAAACCTTCTTCAATGATTCTCCAAATATTAGTATTCACATGATTTAAATGGCTCTTAAAGTGATAAACCCAAGAATCAAAGTCCTCATTTTCACAATTTTAGGGGGAGGACCGACATGATTCAAATGACTGGAAGGAATCAGTCCACCATAAACAAGTGGTGGTTCCACATGGGCAAAGATACCGGTGCCATTTTTACCACTAGAAGAAGGAGCCTTTTCACTACTAGCTTTCCCTTTGTCGGAGTTAGCATCCGTCACCTTGTCAGTGAGATCACCCACTTTCAACGGTATGGTGGATAGTTTAAGCCCTTCAATGAATTTAGTAAACATGCTTTTAACCTCGGCTGTCATGGAGGTTTTCAATGTCTCCAAGGCTACATTGAATTCTTCACGAGAGACCGAGGTTCCCCCATCGCCCGTAGACGAGATCGGATTCACACCGGAGTGCTCCTTCACACCGTCTACGGTGTCAACCATACTTTTCGGACGGAAAGTCCTTAGTAAAGAGACGAGGCTCTGATACCAATTGAAAGGATCGATATGATTGACTAGAGGGGGGTGAATAGGCAACTAACAATTTTTAACTTTTTTTTACCAAATTAAACTTTGCATTAAAGTAGGTTGTCTAGATGTGCAACTAGGTGAGCAACCTATATGATGCAACAACAACAAGCACATAAGCAAGCAAGGGAAGTAACACTAATAAGCTTGCACAAGTAAATGTACGAGATAACCAAGAGTGGAGCCGGTGAAGACGAGGATGTGTTACCGAAGTTCTTTCCTTTTGAGGGGAAGTACGTCTCCGTTGAAGCGGTGTGGAGGCACAATGCTCCCCAAGAAGCCACTAGGGCCACCGTATTTTCCTCACGCCCTCACACAATGCGAGATGCCGTGATTCCACTATTGGTGCCCTTGGAGGCGGCGACCGGACCTTTACAAACAAGGTTGGGGCAATCTCCACAACTTAATCGGACGCTCCCAACAACACCACGAAGCTTCACCACAATGGACAATGGCTCCATGGTGACCTCAACCGTCTAGGGTGCTCAAACACCCAAGAGTAACAAGATCCGCTAGGGATTAGTGGGGGAATCAAATTTATCTTGGTGGAAGTGTAGATCGAGGCCTTCTCAACCAATCCCGAACAAATCAACAAGTTTGATTGGCTAAGGAGAGAGATCGAGCGAAAATGGAGCTTGGAGCATTAATGGAGCTTTCGGGGGAAGAGGTAAGTCAACGAAGAAGAAGAGGACCCCTTTTATACAAGGGGAACCCATCCAACCGTTACCCCCAAAACAGCCCCGCAGAGGGCGGTACTACCGCAGGGGGCAGCGGTACTACCGATGGACCCAGCAGTACTACCGCTCCTCCTCGCGGTACTACCGTGCGGCGCAGGAACTAAGACCGGTGCGGTACCGCCGCGGTGGTAGGCCGGTACTACCGCTCTCGAGCGGTACTACTGCTTCTACTACCGCTGCAACTGCTGCACAACCCGACACGAGAGGCGACCCCCTCGAGTCGACGCGGTAGGGGCCCGGTACCACAGCGATACTGCGGCTGAGACCCACAAGCGGTACTACCGCTTGGACCCAAAGCAGCACACTGAAAGGGGAAAGAGCACTCCATTGAAGCGGAATGGCACAGAGGGTGAGGAAAGGATGTGTACGTGTTGATTTCACCCAAGCCTTACCAAATCGGACCCCCTCTTAATAGTACGGTGACTCCTACGAAACTAGTCCACCAAACAAGAAACGAAAGAGCTACACCGTCTTGAATAACACTCCGAGGGGAAAGAAATCGTCTCGTGCCAAAGGATGAATCTCTGAAATGCTCAAAGCACACGATTAGTCCGCAAACATGTTGTCATCAATCATCAAAACTACATCGAGAGAGATATGCCTTAACACTAGGGAGATGCCCATCAATTGATGTCAGTGCAAGGAGTAGGGATTGCCATGCAACAGATGCACTAGAGGTATAAATGTATGAAAGCTCAACAAAAGAAACTAAGTGGGTATGCATCCAACTTGCTTGCTCACGAAGACCTAGGGCATTTAAGGAAGCCCATTGTTGAAATATTCAAGCCAAGTTCTATAATGAAAAATTCCCATTAGTATATGAAAGTGACAAAACAAAAGACTCTCTATCATAAAGATCATGGTGCTACTTTGAAGCACAAGTGTGGAAAAAAAGATAGTAGCATTGCCCTGTTTTATTTTTTATTTTTTGGGGGGCCTTCCTTTTTTTGGCCTTTCTCTTTTTTTATTTGGGACAATGCTCTATTAATGATGATCATCACACTTCTATTTATTTACAACTCAATACTAGAACAAAGTATGACTCTATATGAATGCCTCCAGCGGTGTACCGGGAAGGGCAATGAATCAAGAGTGACATGTATGAAAAAATTATGAACGGTGGCTTTGCCACAAATACGATGTCAACTACATGATCATGCAAGGCAATATGACAATGATGATATGTGTCACAATAAATGGAACGGTGAAAAGTTGCATGGCAATATATTTCGGAATGGCTATGAAAATGCCATAATAGGTAGGTATGGTGGCTGTTTTGAGGAAAATATAAGGAGGTTTATGTGTGACAGAACGTATCATATCACGGGGTTTGGATGCACCGACGAAGTTTACACCAACTCTCAAGGTGAGAAAGGGCAATGCACGGTACCGAAGAGGTTAGCAATGATGAAAGGATGAGAGTGCGTATAATCCATGGATTCAACATTAGTCATAAAAAATTCACATACTTATTGCAAAAACCTACAAGTCATCAAAAACCAAACATTACGTGCATGCTCCTAGGGGGATAGATTGATAGGAAAAGACCATCGCTCGTCCCCGACCGCCACTCATAAGGAAGACAATCAAATAACACCTCATGTTTCAAATCTGTTACACAACTGTCACCATACATGCATGCTACGGGACTTGCAAACTTTAACGCAAGTATTTCTTAAATTCATAACTAATCAACTAGCACACTCTAATATTACCACCTTTATATCTCAAAACAATTGTCAAGTATCAAACTTCTCCTAGTACTCAATGCATTTTTTATGAAAGTTTTTATTATACCGATCTTGGATGCCTATCATATTAGGACTAAATTCATAACCAAAGCATATCACCATGCTGTTCCAAGGAACTCTCAAAATAATATAATTGAAGCATGAGAGATCAATAATTTCTATAAAATAAAATCACCACCGTGCTCTAAAAGATATAAGCGAAGCACTAGAGCAAAATTATCTTGCTCAAAAGGTATAAGTGAAGCACATAGAGTATTCTAATAAATTCTAATTCATGTGTGTCTCCCAAAAGGTGTGTGCAGCAAGGATGATTGTATTAAACTAAAAATCAAAGACTCAAATCATACAAGATGCTCCAAGCAAAACACATATCATGTGGTGAATAAAAATATAGCTTCAAGTAAAGTTACTGATGGACGAAGAGAAAGAGGGGATGCCTTCCGGGGCATCCCCAAGCTTAGGCTTTTGGTTATCCTTGGATTTTACCTTGGGGTGCCTTGGGCATCTCCAAGCTTAGGCTCTTGCCTCTCCTTGTTCCATAATCCATCAAATCTTTATCCAAAACTTGAAAACTTCACAACGCAAAATTTAAAGAAAATCTCGTGAGCTCCGTTAGTAAAAGAAAACAAACCACTACTTCAAGTTACTGTAATTAACCCATTCTTTATTTATATTGGTGTTAAACCTACTGTATTCCAACTTTTCTATGGTTCATAAACTTTATTACTAGCCATAGGTTCATCAAAATAAGCAAACAACACACGAAAAACAGAATCTGTCAAAAACAGAACAGTCTGTAGTAATCTGTAGGTTTCGAATACTTATAGAACTTCAAAAATTCTAAAATAAATTGTTGGACGTGAGGAATTTATCTATTAATCAACTGCAAAAAGAATTAACTAAATAGCACTCTCCTGTAAAAAATGGCAGCAAATCTCGTGAGCGCTAAAGTTTCTGTTTTTTACAGCAAGATCGCAAAGACTTTCCCCAAGTCTTCCCAAAGGTTCTACTTGGCACAAACACTAATTAAAAGCATAAAACCACATCTAAATAGAGGCTAGATGAATTATTTATTTAATAACAGTAAGGAAAAATATTGGGTTGTTTCCCAACAAGCGTTTTTCTTTAAAGCCTTTTAACTAGGCATTGAGATTTCAATGATGCTCACGTATAAGATAAGAATTGAAGCACAAAAAGAGCATCATGACACACGTGACAAACACATCTAAGTCTAGTATACTTCCTAAGCATAGGAATCTTATAGGCAAACAAATTATCATAGCAAGCAAAAACTAGTATATGCAAGGAAGCGGAAAGAAACGATAGCAATCTTAACATAACGAGAGGTAATTTAGGAACATGAAAATTTCTACAATCATATTTTCCTCTCTCATAATAATTACATGTGGGATCATAAGCAAATTCAACAAAATAGCTATCACATAAAATATTTTCAACACGATCCACATGCATGCGAAGTTTACACTCTTCCAAAATAGTGGGATTACCATTAACTAAAGTCATGACCTCTTCAAACCCATTTTTATCAAAAGATTCACAAGATTGAACAATCTTCAAATATGTGGGATCTAAAGTCGACACTCTTCCAAACCCACTTTCAATATTATTACAAACATTATTATCAATCTCATATTCATCATGGGGCTTAAATAAATTTTCAAGATCATAAGAAGAATCACCCCAATCATGATCATTGCAACAAGTAGTAGACATAGCAAAACTAGCATCCCCAAGCTTAGGATTTTGCATATTATAAGCACAATTGATATTAATAGAATTTATACTATCATCATTGCAATCATGCTTTTTATTCAAAGATCCATCGTGAATCACTCCATAAAGTACTTCATCACAATTTTCAGATTTACAAATTTCAAGCAAAACTTCATAAAGATAATTTAGTGCACAAAACTCACTAGCAATTGGTTCATCATAATTGGATCTCTAAAAAAGATTAGCAAGCGGATGAGGATACATAGATCTTAGGTTCTCTGTTTAGCAATAAATAATAAACTATTCCAACCAAACGAGCAAACGAGCCAAGTAAGACATCAAAGCAAATGAAAAGACGAATAAAAGAAGGGTGAATAAAACGGCAAGGATGAAGAGGGGAAGAGGAAAACGAGAGGTAAATGGCAAATAATGTAATGCGAGGGATAAGAGTTTGTGATGGGTACTTGGTATGTCTTGACTTGTGCTTAGATCTTCCCGGCAACGGTGCCAGAAATCCTTCTTGCTATCTCTTGAGCACTGCGTTGGTTTTCCCTTGAAGAGGAAAGGGTGATGCAGCAAAGTAACGTAAGTATTTTCCTCAGTTTTTGAGAACCAAGGTATCAATCCAGTAGGAGGCCACACGCAAGTCCCTTGTACCTACACAAACAAATAAAAACCTCGCAAACAACGCGATAAAGGGGTTGTCAAGCCCTTCATGGTCACTTACGAGAGTGAGATCTGATAGAGATAATAATAATAAGATAAATATTTTTGGTATTTTTATGATATATATTGAAAGTAAAGATTGTAAAATAAAATAGATTGAAAACTTATATGATGGAAAATAGACCCGGGGGCCATAGGTTTCACTAGTGGCTTCTCTCAAGATAGCATAAGTATTACGATGGGTGAACAAATTACTGTCGAGCAATTGATAGAAAAGCGAATAATTATGAGAATATCTAGGCAAGATCATGTATATAGGCATCACTTCCATGACAAGTAGACCGACTCCTGCCTGCATCTACTACTATTACTCCACACACCGACCGCTATCCAGCATGCATTTAGAGTATTAAGTTCATAAGAACAGGGTAACGCATTAGGTAAGATGACATGATGTAGAGGGATAAACTCAAGCAATATGATATAAACCTCATATTTTTATCCTTAATGGCAACAATACAATACGTGTCGTTTCCCTTTCTGTCACTGGGATCGATGATACGTCTCCAACGTATCTATAATTTTTTTATTGTTCCATGCTATTATATTACCTGTTTTGGATGTTTATGGGCTTTATCATACACTTTTATATTATTTTTGGGACTAACCTATTAACTGGAGGCCTAGCCTAAAATGTTGTTTTATTGCCTATTTCAGTGTTTCGAAGAAAAGGAATATCAAATGGAGTCCAAATGGAATGAGATCTTCGAAAGAGTTATTTTTGGAACGGAAGCAACCCAGGAGACTTGGAGTAGACGCCAGGGAAGCTTCGAGGAAGCCACGAGGCAGGGAGGCCCGCCCTACCCCTGGGCGCGCCCCCACCCTCATGGGCCCCACATGGCTCCTCTGACCGACTTATTTCGCCTATATATGTCCATATACCCTAAAAACATCAAAGAGCAGAATACATCGGAAGTTCCGTCGCTAGAAGCCTCCGTAGCCACCGAAAACCAATCTAGACCCGGTCCGGCACCCTGCTGGAGGGGGGGAATCCCTCTCCGGTGGCCATCTTCATCATCCCGGCGCACTCCATGACGAGGAGGGAGTAGTTCACCCTCGGGGCTGAGGGTATGTACCAGTAGCTATGTGTTTGATCTCTCTCTCGTGTTCTTGAGGTGGCATGATCTTAATGTATCACGAGCTTTGCTATTATAGTTGGATCCTATGATGTTTCTCCCCCTTTATTTTCTTGTGATGAATTGAGTTCTCCCTTTGAAGTTATTTTATCGGATTGAGTCTTTAAGGATTTGAGAACACTTGATGTATATTTTGCATGTGCTTATCTATGGTGACAATGTGATATCACGTGATCCATTTGATGTATGTTTTGGTGATCAACTTGCGAGTTCCATGAGCTCGTGAACTTATGCATAAGGGTTGTCACACATTTTCGTCTTGACTCTCCGGTAAAAACTTTGGGGCACTCTTTGAGATTCTTTGTGTTGGTTGAATAGATGAATCTGAGATTGTGTGGTGCATATCGTATAATCATACCCACGGATACTTGAGGTGACATTGGAGTATCTAGGTGACATTAGGGTTTTGGTTGATTAGTGTCTTAAGGTTATTCTAGTACGAACTCTAGGATAGATTGAACGGAAAGAATAGCTTCGTATTATTTTACTATGGACTTTTGAATAGATCGATCAGAAAGGATAACTTTGAGGTGGTTTCGTACCCTGTCATAATCTCTTCGTTTGTTCTCCGCTATTAGTGACTTTGGAGTGACTCTTTGTTGCATGTTGAGTGATAGTTATATGTCCAATTATATTATTATTGTTGAGGGAATTTGCACTAGTGAAAGTATGAACCCTAGGCCTTGTTTCCTAGCATTGCAATACCGTTTACGCTCATTTTTATCATTAGTTACCTTGCTGTTTATATATTTTCATATTACAAAAACCTATATCTACCATCCATATTGCACTTGTATCACCATCTCTTCGTTGAACTAGTGCACCTATACAATTTATCATTGTATTGGGTGTGTTAGGGACACAAGAGACTCTTTGTTATTTGGTTGCAGGGTTGCTTGAGAGAGACCATCTTCATCCTATGCCTCCTACGGATTGATAAACCTTAGGTCATCCATTTGAGGGAAATTTGCTACTGTCCTACAAACATCTGCACTTGGAGGCCCAACAACGTCTATAAGAAGAAGGTTGTGTAGTAGACATCAAGCTCTTTTCTGGCGCCGTTGTTGGGGAGGTTAGCGCTTGAAGGTATATCTTTAGATCTTGCAATCAAATATTTTTGTTTCTTATTTTATCACTAGTTTAGTCTAAAAGAAAACTACAAAAAATGAAATTGAGGGTACCTCATATGCTTCATCTTTTTAATATCTTTCATGAAAATAAGAGTTCCGATAATTGTGCCAAAGTGTTAGAAGAAGAATGCATTAGAATGTTTGGCACTAAGTCTTTGCATGATGAGCATGATTGCAATGTTGTTAGTATGAATTCCTTGGATATCCATGATGCTAATGATATGCAAAGCCATAAGCTTGGGGATGCTATGTTTGATGAAGATGATATTTCTAGCCTCCCAAGTTTTGATATGCAAATTTGTTATGATGATAGAATGCCTTCTATTTACGATGATTATATTGATGAAAATGGGTTTGGAAGAGTGTCAATTTTCGAAAGTAATGATCCCACTATTTTGGAGGATGTTGAATCTTATTGTGATAATTATGAAAGTGGATTTGGAGAGGTCATGACTTTATTTAGTAATGATTCCACTATCTTGGAAGAGGTTTCAATTGATTATGATGAGAACAAAGTTGTTACTTATGATGATTATTGTGATGATACTTATGCTATAAAAAGTAATGATGATTACATCTATAAAAATTGTCATGATTATGACTATCCCTTTTTCTGAACATTACTCTTTTAATATGGAAACAATTTATAGTATTCGAGTTTCTTATGATACCCCCACGATTCCGAATTAGAAGAATTTTGCTTATGTGAAGAGTAATAAAATTTATATGCTTGTAGATCATGAAAATAATGCTTTATGTGATAATTATATTGTTGAATTCATTCATGATGCTACTGAAAATTATTATGAGGGAGGAATATATGCTTGTAGGAGTTGCAATAATGTCAAGTTTCCTCTCTATGTGCTTAAAGTTTCAAAGTTATGCTTGTTTTGCCTTCCTATGCTAGTTGATTATTGTTTCCATAAATTGTTTGCTCACAAAATCCCTATGCATAGGAAGTGGGTTAGACTTAAATGTGCTAGTCATATTCTTCATGATGCTCTCTTTATATTTCAATTCTTATCTTTTATGTGAGCATCATTGAAATTATCATCCTAGCTAGGGGCGTTAAACGATAGTGCTTGTTGGGAGGCAACCCAATTTTTATTTTTGTTCCTTGCTTTTTGTTCCTGTTTAGTAATAAGTAATTTATCTAGCCTCTGTTTAGATGTTGTTTTATTTTTTAATTAGTGTTTGTGCCAAATAGAACCTTTGGGAAGACTTGGGTGAAGTCTTTGCGATCTTGCTGTAAAAAACAGAAACTTTAGCGCTCACGAGATTAGCTGCCATTTTTTATTGGAGAGTGCGATTAGGTTAATTCTTTTTGAAGATGATTAATAGACAAATTTTTCAGGTCCACCAATTTATTTTAGAATTTTATGAGTTCTAGAAGTATACGTTTGATCCAGATTACTATAGACTGTTTTGTTTTTGAAAGCTTCTGTTTTTATTGTGTTGTTTGCTTATTTTGATGAATCTATGAGTAGTATCGGAGGGTATGAACCATAGAGAAGTTGGAATACAGTATATATTACACCAATATAAATAAATAATGATTTCACAACATTACAAAAATGGTGATTTATTTTTTTATACTAACGGAGCTTACGTGTTTTCTGTTAAGTTTTGTGTTGTGAAGTTTTCAAATTTTGGATAAAGATTCGATGGACTATGGAATAAGGAGTGGCAAGAGCCTAAGCTTGGGGGTGCCCAAGGCACCCCCAAGGTAATATTCAAGGACAACCAAGAGTCTAAGCTTGGGGATGCCCCGAAAGGCATCCCCTCTTTCGTCTTCGTTCATCGGTAACTTTACTCGGAGTTATATTTTTATTCACCATATGATATGTGTGTTGTTTGGAGCGTCATTTTATTTTATTTTTGTTTTGCTTGCTGCTTGAACAAAATACCAATATCTGAAATTATTAAATGTTAGAGAGTCTTCACATAGTTGCATAATTATTCGACTATTCATTGATCTTCACTTAGATCTTGTGGAGTAGTTTATCGTTTGCTCTAGTGCTTCACTTATATTCTTTTAGAGCACGGCGGTGGTTTTATTTTGAAGAAATTGTTGAACTCTCATGCGTCACTTATATTATTTTGAGAGTTCTAAACAGCATGGTAATTTGCTTTGGTTATGAAACTTGTTCTAATATGATGGGCATCCAAGAGGAATATAATAAAAACTTTCATATAGAGTGCATTGAATACTATGAGAAGTTTGATACTTGATGATTGTTTTGAGATATGAAGATGGTGATATTAGAGTCATGCTAGTTGAGTAGTTGTGAATTTGAGAAATACTTGTGTTAAAGTTTGTGATTCCCGTAGCATGCACGTATGGTGAACCGTTATGTAATGAAGTTGGAGCATGATTTATTTATTGATTGTCTTCCTTATGAGTGGTGGTCAGGGACGAACGATAGTCTTTTCCTACCAATCTATCCCCCTAGGAGCATGCGTGCAGTACTTTATTTCGATAACTAATAAATTTTTGCAATAAGTATGTGAGTTCTTTATGACTAATGTTGAGTCCATGGATTATACGCACTCTCACCCTTTCACCATTGTTAGCCTCTCTAGTACCACACAACTTTCGCCGGTACTATAAACCCATCATTTACCTTCCTTAAAACAGCCACCATGCCTACCTATTATGGCATTTTCATAGCCATTTCGAGATATATTGCCATGCAACTTTCCACCATTCTGTTTATTATGACATGCTTCATCATTGTCATATTGCTTTGCATGATCATGAAGTTGATATCGTATTTGTGGCAAAGCCACCGTTCATAATTCTTTCATACATGTCACTCATGAATCATTGTACATCCCGGCACACCGCCGGAGGCATTCATATAGAGTCATATTTTGTTCTAAGTATCGAGTTGTAACTCTTGAGTTGTAAGTAAATAAAAGTGTGATGGTCATCATTATTAGAGCATTGTCCCATGTGAGGAAAGGATGATGGAGACTATGATTCCCTCACAAGTCGGGATAAGACTCCGGACGAAAAAAAGAAAAAAAGAGGCCATAAAAAGAGAGAAATGGCCCAAATAAAAAAATGAGAGAAAAAGAGAGAAGGGGCAATGCTACTATCCTTTTACCACACTTGTGCTTCAAAGTAGCACCATGATCTTCATGATAGAGAGTCTCCTATGTTGTCACTTTCATATACTAGTGGGAATCTTTCATTATAGAACTTGGCTTGTATATTCCAATGATGGGCTTCCTCAAAATTCCCTAGGTCTTCGTGAGCAAGCAAGTTGGATGCACACCCACTTAGTTTATTTCGTTGAGCTTTCATACACTTATAGCTCTAGTGCATCTGTTGCATGGCAATCCCTACTCACTCACATTGATATCTATTGATGGGCATCTCTATAGCCCGTTAATACGCCTAGTTGATGTGAGACTATTTTTTCATTTTTGTCTTCTCCACAACCACCATTCTATTCCACCTATAGTGCTATGTCCATGGCTCATGCTCATGTATTGCGTGAAGATTGAAAAAGTTTGAGAACATTAAAAGTATGAAACAATTGCTTGGCTTGTCATCGGAGGTGTGCATGATTTAAATAGTTTGTGTGGTGAAGATGGAGCATAGCCAGACTATATGATTTTGTAGGGATAACTTTCTTTGGCCATGTTATATTGAGAAGACATAATTCCTTAGTTAGTATGCTTGAAGTATTATTATTTCTATGTCAATATTAAACTTATATATTGAATCTTTCGAATCTGAACATTCATGCCACAATAAAGAAAAATTACATTGAGAAATATGTTAGAAAGCATTCCACATCAAAAATTCTTTTTTTATCATTTACCTACTCGAGGACGAGCAGGAATTAAGCTTGAGGATGCTTGATACGTCTCTAATGTATCTATAATTTTTGATTGCTCCATGCTATTATATTACCCGTTCTGGATGTTTATGGACTTTATTATACACTTTTATATTATTTTTGAGACTAACCTATTAACCGAAGGCCCATCCCAAAATGTTGTTTTATTGCCTATTGTAGTGTTTCGAAGAAAACGAATATCAAATGGAGTCCAAACGGAATGAAACCTTCGAGAGAGTTATTTTTTGAACGGAAGCAACCCAGGAGACTTGGAGTAGACGTCAGGGAAGCTTCGAGGAAGCCACGAGGCAGGGAGGTGCGCCCCCACCCTCGTGGGCCCCTCGTGGCTCCCCTAACCGACTTCTTTCGCCTATATATGTCTATATACCCTAAAAACATCAAAGAGCAGAATAGATCAGGAGTTCCACCGCCATAAGCCTCCGTAGCCACCGAAAACCAATCTAGACCCGTTCCGGCACCCTGCCGGAGGGGGGGGGAATACCTCTCCGGTGGCCATCTTCATCATCCCGGCGCTCTCCATGACGAGGAGGGAGTAGTTCACCCTCGGGGCTGAGGGTATGTACCAGTAGTTATGTGTTTGATCTCTCTCTCTCTCTCATGTTCTTGAGGTGGCATGATCTTGATGTATCGCGAGCTTTGCTATTATAGTTGGATCTTATGATGTTTCTCCCCCTCTACTCTCTTGTGATGAATTGAGTTTTCCCTTTGAAATTATCTTATCGGATTGAGTCTTTAAGGATTTGAGAACACTTGATGTATGTCTTGCATGTGCTTATCTGTGGTGACAATGTGATATCACGTGATCCACTTGATGTATGTTTTGGTGATCAACTTGCGAGTTCCGTGACCTCGTGAACCTATGCATAGGGGTTGGCACACGTTTTTGTCTTGACTCTCCGGTAGAAACTTTGGGGCACTCTTTGAGATTCTTTGTGTTGGTTGAATAGATGAATCTGAGATTGTGTGATGCATATCGTATAATCTTACCCACGGATACTTGATGTGACATTGGAGTATCTAGGTGACATTAGGGTTTTGGTTGATTTGTGTCTTAAGGTGTTATTCTAGTACGAACTCTAGGATATATTGAACAGAAAGAATAGCTTCGTGTTATTTTACTACGGACTCTTGAATAGATCGATCAGAAAGGATAGCTTTGAGGTGGTTTCGTACCCTACCATAATCTCTTCGTTTGTTCTCCCACTATTAGTGACTTTGCAGTGACTCTTTGTTGCATGGCGAGGGATAGTTATATGATCCAATTATGTTATTATTGTGGAGGGAACTTGCACTAGTGAAAGTATGAACCCTAGGCCTTGTTTCCTAGCATTGCAATACCGTTTATGCTCACTTTTATCATTAGTTACCTTGCTGTTTTTATATTTTCATATTACAAAAACCTATATCTACCATTCATATTGCACTTGCATCACCATCTCTTCGCCGAACTAGTGTACCTATACACTTTACCATTGTATTGGGTGTGTTGGGGACACAAGAGACTCTTCGTGATTTGGTTGCAGGGTTGCTTGAGAGAGACCATCTTCATCCTACGTCTCCCAAGGATTGATAAACCTTAGGTCATCCACTTGAGGGAAATTTGCTACTATCCTACAAACCTCTGCACTTGGAGGCCCAACAACGTCTACAAGAAGAAGGTTGTGTAGTAGACATCAATCAAGCACCGCAAGATTGAACCCAAAGCTAAGCACTTCTCCCATTGCAAGTAAGATCAATCTAGTAGGCCAAACCAAACTGATAATTCGAAGAGACTTGCAAAGACAACCAATCATACATAAAAGATTTAAGAGAAGAATCAAATATTGTTCGTAGATAGACTTGATCATAAACCCACAATTCATCGGATCTCGATACACACACAGACCACAAAAAGAGTTACATCGAATAGATCTCCAAGAAGATCGAGGAGAACTTTGTATTGAGATTCAAAGAGAGAGAAGAAGCCATCTAGCTAATAACTATGGACCTGAAGGTCTAAAGTAAACTACTCACACTACAAGAAAGTTGTTAATCTATGACAGTCATTGTCCGTCACAGACGTGACAAAAACCGTCAAGCATGGCTCCGCGTGACGATCCTACAATCCGTCATGTTTATCGCGTCATAATTTGCCAACCCGTCCATCCTTGACGGATTTTGGTTTCCGTCATGATCCATGACGGTCTTTCTCCGTCATCGATCTGCCCCTAGGCCCGTTCGGCCTGCCCAAGGCCTGATCCTCTGTCACGGACTGTTCCGTCACGGATTTACATGACGTGTAGTAAGATGAGTCCCATGTGGCGCCAATGTGTGTCTGACGTGGCGCCAGCGTGGGTATGACGTGGCGTCGTGCAAGCCCATGTAGCATTCGGCCCAATATGGTCTGGTCCATTTATTTTTGTATGGCTAGGCCTATTAGCCCATTTTACTGTAGCCTGGTTGGCCCGTTTGTTTTGGGCTGACCCATTTCTACTTGTTCAATATTCACATCAGCCCATCAAAATTACAGGCCACTCATGTTTTTTGTTTAACCACAAAGTCCGTTTCCAAGCCCACTTCGTCTGACCTGTTAGTGTTTATTCAACCCGGCTCGTCCCATTTTTGTTTTTACGCACAATGTGTGCTAACATTGAGCTTACATATCAAGATCCACTAACATCAGAAGATAAAGGCACAAAATCACAAAGATAGAAAAAAGACACTACATCAAAAAGCACAAGTAACATTGGGCTTACATCTCCACATGCACTGAACATGGAGCAGCAAAATGCAACAAGTTTGCTTCCAATAGTGTGCAGTTTGCACAACAAAAGCATTACAAAATAAGAAGGTTGGTTCCAGCGGTATATTACATTCACATGGCTTCCATGCATCAAGTAGAGAAAGACACTGATCTTGGACTCAAACAACTTACCCTTGAGCCGATCTTGGTTGCAACTGACTTAGCAAAAAGTCTAGTTTTGCATCCATCGCAGCTTGCTTCTTCCTGCTCTCCTCATCTCTATTCCCGTGCTCCTCGTCTTGCCTGATCCTTGCTTCTTTGAACTCCTTCAACATCTTGGTCAACGTGTCAACACGTGCCCGAAGCTCGACATTGTCCCTCTTCTCCGTTGGCACTTCTGCACTGGATCTCGCATGGACATGCTGGATCCCCACATGCTGAAGAAACCTTGGCTTCTTAGTGTGCTTAGCAAGCACTTCAGCTACAGCCTCGGTTGCAGAGTTTGATTCCTGACCATCTTCTGTAGGTTGAGAGGCCTTGTTTTCCATCTCAGTCTAGCAATGCAAGCAACAATCATGGTTATAAGACGGCTTAAGCACAAGTAGAGAAGACGGCAGCAACAAGCTTACATATACGGTCTTTGTAAGGAAAGCTATCATGTATCCTTTACAACTAGACATTTGTGATAACAGTTAGACTAATCTTTTTTCTGTGTGGAGGTGACTCAGGTTATTCATATATACTATCATCTACAACAAAGTGGACTATTTCCTGAATTAACTACAAGTGAGTAATGTTTAAGTCAAATTATTTCTGGAAGTAAATCTCTAAAATATATATACTAAAAGATAAGACAATATATATACTAAAAGATAAGACATTGAGGATGGCCAAAATTGCAATATACAGGGCATGTTTGGATTCTACCCAAGCTGGCCGTGCGAACGCGAGGGCGAGCCAAAATATTGGCGACCGTTTTGGCCGCCTGAACTTGGCCAGCTCATTGGCGAGAAATTGAAATACACAACGGAATGGAGCATGGGCACGCCAAATTATTGGCTGCAATCCAAGCAATGCCCAAGAATCTGGCCAACGCCAATTATTAGATTAATACAAAACTCTATAATTTTAGGTGGCTGATCAAGCACATGTCAAAGTGATTATGTGATTTTATGAAAGTCATTTCATCTAGCCACACATAAAACAAAAACTGATGCTTTTCAATCACTTCAAATCATATCAGTTGTCTGAAAAAAGGTACAATCATACAGGATAGACTATTACAAGATAGTTAAGTGAACATGTTAACATTTTCAATTAAGATACGCCGACATTTGATTATCAGTTTTCAATCAGGTAAAGTGACTCAAACAATATTAGTTCTATCCATGCAGAAAGGTAAAAATTGATGATTGGTAGTCTTTTAAAGCTGACTTACAATTGCAACTTGCACGACATCAGTGTAGCTTTTCTTTTTCTTGCTGTAGTGACACTCCTTGAACAAATCCAATGCAGTGGGTTCTTTATCTTTGTATTTGTCGCCCTGGAAACAAAAAATATGAAGGCAAGGGAGCATCATACACAGTTACTACATGGACGCAATAGTTTACATGAACCTATGGTCATGAATATTTCTCATGACAATACACATCTAGAGCCACATGTTTGACTTACCAGATTATCACAATGCACAGGATAGCTGCGCGCGCCAGTAGTTTGGTGAAACTTAACTTGAGCTCGATTATTTTTGTTAATTTCACATATCCCCTACATCAATAGACCGACTACATGTAAGGCACACTTTCTAGATTAGCATATAGAAGGCGAGAGATTGGTCTGGAGGAAGAAACATACCATCTTTTTGGGATCCTTCCAGCTTTCCACCAGCTCATTCCACTGCTCATCAGTCATCGAGGGGACAGGAGAAGTTCTCGTCACCAAATGGAGTGGGTGAGGGTCAAAAAACTCTTTCTTGAGCCTATATCGTTGTTGGCGAGTCGCACGTTTCAGCATTTCAGTACAAGCCTTCCTAACTGGCACAACATCTACGTCCATCTGAAACTTGTTCTAGTCCGATGAAAAAACATGTGTAAGTATCATGATTGCACATAATTAACACAATAGCACAAAATTGACAGGTTGATAGCCATTAGAGGGAGAAAGGCCTGGACTATGTACTTACACCAACTTTGCCTACAAAGTTCCTGAAGAGCCCATCTCGGACATGTCCATCTGGGTCCTTGTAATCCTTCCAGCGCTTAAACACAGGCATATGGTGTCTGACTGTGACGTTGCATTCAGTTGCAAACTTTGCAGCAAGAAGAGGTGCCTCTGGCCTTATCCTCCCTTCTGGAATGACAAGCGATAGTTTGCCCTGTCGGCGTCGAGTGATCCTTTCCAGGCCTTTTCATCAAAATCTTTCCATGCATCACCGTCTTTTGGATGACTCAGTTCCTTCTCATTGGGTTGCCTCTTTAGCTCATGCCATTGTGCTTCTTCTGCACCTTTTTTGGAAAGAAACATCCTCTTTAGCCTAGGCACCAATGGAAAATGCCTCAACACTTTCTGTGGAATCTTCTTTCTAGCAGGGTCTTTCCACCTTGATAGTCCACAAACTGGGCAGTTGTCATGATTGGCATATTGCTTTCTGAACATAATGCAATTATTCAAGCACACATGTATAGACTCATACCCAAGGCCTAATTCCTTTAGAAGATTCTTTGCTTCCTTATACGATTTTGGGAGTGTATTGGGTTCAGGGAATGCTTCGGCTAATAGCTTTAAAATTTCAGTAAATGCACTATTCGGGATCCTATGGTATGACTTCAAGTGAAGAAGCTTTACCACAAAGGAGAACCTTGAAAACTTGGTACAACCATGATAAAGCTGTCATTTTGCCTCCTTCATCACATTCTTCAAAAAAGACTCATTCTCAGAAGGGTTTCCACCATTGTTAGCATCTTGATTTTCAGTTTCACTCTGAGCTTGTTCTACTGCTGTGCGTAGGTCTTCAAACATCTCTTCAAACCGGTCAGCGCCATTGTCACCATCCTCAGTGTCATGCACATCAACAGGATGTTCAATAACATCTACATCAAAGTCTTCTCCATGATATATCCAGCGAGTATATGTACTTTCCATGCCATATGTCAGTATGTGCGTGTTCGCAACGGTCTGATGCTAGTAGTTATGATTAAGGCATTTTCTACATGGGCAGAGTATTTTATCATCCTCACTGAATTTCTCTTGAATGAATTTCATAAATTCTTTGACACCTTCGATGTACTCACGGGAAAACAATGTACCATGAATCCAACGTCTATCCATCTGCACTGCAGAAAAAGAACCAACTCAATCAAAGGTTTACCTGGACCATCAAATTAAAATGTACAGTATAGCAAACTAAAATATGTTCGGAATTATAATTATACTGCTTCACACTATAGTGAACACAGTTCATCAAAAGATTTTTCTTTTGCTCTAACAAAGGAACATTTCACCATTTGACAATATTTCATTGATTATTCCACATTAAAGAGGTCTACAAATCCGTAGTACACATTTTTTACACACATGTTTGCACAAAATGTTTGTACAAGGGTAATGATCTTGGATAGTTGGATGCAAGGAAATTTATAGGCATGATCCTCTCATAGTTTACTTACTATAAACTCATCTTGTCTCTTAGTGTAGGGTTGATTTAGTTATAAAATTTTAAAACATAGGAATACATGTCCTTTGGACCACCCCAAAACAGAGGAATACATGTCCTAGAGCTCAAGCTGTTAATTCATCAGCTTTGCTAGATGAAGGTTGAAACTGTAGTAGGAATCACAGCTCATGTAAAAAATGCTGCTGATATAAAGTGCATAAAGTTATTTACAGATTGTGTAACTTCATTGTTGTGGCAAAGAATTCAATGGGCCACCGTGCTGATTTTCGGTCATGGCAGATTATGAAATCCAAATTATCTACTCAAGCTGCTGTTGATTTATCAGTTTATATCTTTCTGAAAAGCTGAAGCTAGCAGGACCAATAGATCATGTATCATACCTCTAGATCTAGATAGACTGAAACCTAAAGGGCAAAAGTTCACTCAACAGGGAGATGAATCCCAGAAGCATTTGCTCTGCATCATACCTATAGATCTAAATAGGCTGAAACCTAAAGGGAAAAAGTTCACCCCAAATTCTGAAGGGGGAAATTGCAAATCAGAATATTTAGTCAACAAATTCTGAAGGAGAGAGAGATGATTTCTGCCGGAGACATACCGCTCGCTCCTGGCTGACGTTGATGTAGGGAAAGAACGGGGGCTTGTCCGATGAGCAAGTGCGGGCAGCGACTGGCTCGTTCGTGCGGCGGCTGGATTGTTGGCGTGGCAATGGCGGGCGGACGCTGGCTTGTCGGCGCAGCAAGGGCGCCCGGCGGCGAGGCAAGAGGCTGAGATGGACCACCCCACCGGATCTAACCACCCTCGCCCGGGCAGTCGTCGATGGCACTGGCGGCGGCGGCGATGGTCGACGGGATCTGGAGGATTGAGAATCAGGGAAAAGAAAGTCTCCACTTCTTTTTTACGGGAAGCAACATAACGCAAAATACATTATCGTGTCCAATGGCACCCACACGTATACTCACAGTTTTATTTTCTTGAGCTGGTCTGACCGACATGTGGACCAACGAATGGGCATGTACGCCACATCAGCAGGAGCACAATCCGTGACGGTTCGGATGGTGTATATTAAAAAAACGCTAGGCCCGACTAAGCCCGCTTGGTCAATCCGCGACGGATTCTGTGACGGTAGCCCGACGTCCGTCATCAAGGGCCCGCTGTTTTCGGGCCCAAACACGGCTTACAAATCGGTGACGGTAGTCGTGACGGGTCATGGTTTTCCGTCATAATTCGTGACAGATTCTAGGAACGTCAGCATGAATCCGTCATGGATTAACAGGTTTCTTGTAGTGTCACACATCATCGGAGGGGCCATGGAGTTGATGTAGAGGCCCTCCATGATCGTTGCCCCCTCTGGCGGAGCTCCAGAAAAGGCCCCAAGATGGGATCTCTTGGGTACAGAAGGTTGCGGCGGTGGAAATAGGGTTTCGTGGTGCTCCTCGATGTTTTCAGGGTATATGAGTATATATAGAAGGAAGAAGTAGATCGGTTGAGCCACGAGGGGCCCACGAGGGGGAGGGCGCGCCCAGGGGTAGGCGCATCCCCCTGCCTCATGGACTGCTCGTTCTTTTCTTGACATCCACTCCAACTCCTCTGGATCACGTTTGTTCCAAAAATCACGTTCCCGAAGGTTTCATTCCGTTTGATATTCCTTTTTTGCGAAACACTGAAATAGGCAAAAAAAACAACAATTTGCACTGGGCCTTGGGTTAATAGGTTAGTCCCAAAAATAATATAAAAGTGTAAAATAAAGCCCATTAACATCCAAAATAGATAATATAATATCATGGAACAATCAAAAATTATAGATACGTTGGAGACGTATCATCTTTTTTCTAATATCATCAAAGAAATGTCTCGAATTGTGTAGATGAAGAGGTTATAGGAGATGATCTTTGAGGACTTATTGTTCGAGGAGGAGGAAGGTGATGACTTTTAGTTGGCGGCTGTCGTGGTGTCTATTCAGGAGGATTCCTGATGGTCGAGGCTCGGTTCTTGATTTGGTCAAAGGACGTTTCTTCGAGCTAGAATCATGGGTCATGATTGTCGAGTGAGGGATTACTTTGCACCGAATGCAGTATATGCTTCCTATTTTTGGCGCAGATTCTGGATGCACCAAGATCTTTTCAACACCATTGCAAAAGTTGTGGAGAAACATGATCCTTGGTTTCAACCGAGAAGGAATGCAATGGGGGCAGCAACTGCAAGTCCATTGTTGAAAATTGCTGCAGCCATGTGAGTCTTTGCTTATAGATGTCGCCTGATGCCATTGATTACTATATTCGCAATGGGGAAGATCTCATCCTGGAGTGTGTGTGATGACTGCTACGTCTTGAGCTTGCGTTGGTTTTCCCCGAAGAGGAAGGGATGATGCAGCAGAGTAGCGTAAGTATTTCCCTCAGTTTTTGAGAACCAAGGTATCAATCCAGTAGGAGGCCACGCTCAAGTCCCTCGTACCTGCACAAAACGATAGCTACTCGCAACCAACGCGATTAGGGGTTGTCAATCCCTTCACGGTCACTTACGAGAGTGAGATCTGATAGATATAATATTTTTGGTATAAAGATGCAAAGTAAAAAGTAAAAGCAAAGTAAAAAAGCAAAGCAAGATTAGAGTGATGGAGATTGATATGATGAGAATAGACCCGGGGGCCATAGGTTTCACTAGTGGCTTCTCTCAAGAGCATAAGTATTCTACGGTGGGTGAACAAATTACTGTTGAGCAATTGACAGAATTGAGCATCGTTATGAGAATATCTAGGCATGATCATGTATATAGGCATCACGTCCGTGACAAGTAGATCGAAACGATTCTTCATCTACTACTATTACCCACTGATCGACCGCTATCCAGCATGCATCTAGAGTATTAAGTTAAAAACAGAGTAACGCCTTAAGCAAGATGACATGATGTAGAGAGATAAATTCATGCAATATGAAATAAACCCCATCTTGTTATCCTCGATGGCAACGATGCAATACGTGCCTTGCTGCCCCTTCTGTCACTGGGAAAGGACACCGCAAGATCGAACCCAAAGCTAAGCACTTCTCCCATGGCAAGAACTACCAATCTAGTTGGCCAAACCAAACGGATAATTCGAAGAGACTTGCAAAGATAACCAATCATACATAAAAGAATTCAGAGAAGATTCAAATATTATTCATAGATAGACTTGATCATAATCCCACAATTCATCGGTCTCAACAAACACACCGCAAAAAGAAGATTACATCGAATAGATCTCCACAAGAGAGGGGGAGAACTTTGTATTGAGATTCAAAGAGAGAGAAGAAGCCATCTAGCTACTAACTATGGACCCGAAGGTCTGAGGTAAACTACTCACACTTCATCGGAGGGGCTATGATGATGTAGAAGCCCTTCGTGATGACGGCCCTCTACCGGCGGAGCTCCGGAACAGGCTCCAAGATGGGATCTCGTGGATACAGAAAGTTGCGGCGGTGGAATTAGGTTTTTGGCTCCTATTCTGATCGTTTGGGGGTACGTGTGTATATATAGGAGGAAGGAGTATGTCGGTGGAGCACCGAGGGGCCCACGAGGCAGGGGGCGCCCTAGGGGGGGCGCCCCCCACCCTCATGACCGCCTCTTTTGTTCCTTGGCATAGGGTCCAAGTCTTCTGGATCACGTTCGGTGAGAAAATCACGTTCCCGAAGGTTTTATTCCGTTTGGACTCCGTTTGATCTGTTTCTCCGAAACACTGAAATAGGCAAAAAACAGCAATTCTGGGCTGGGCCTCCGGTTAATAGGTTAGCCCCAAAAATAATATAAAAGTGGAAAATAAAGCCCAATATAGTCCAAAATAGTAGATAATATAGCATGGAGCAATCAAAAATTATAGATACGTTGGAGACGTATCAATGACCCTATGATGATGTGATTGAAATCTATGGACCGGAGTACTTGAGGGCTCCCAATGATGAAGATAACAAGAGGCTCATGGTGGAAAATGAAGAGAGAAGTTATCCTGGGATGCTTGGATAACTTGATTGTATGCATAGCACAATGAACAATTGCCCTGTGGCTGGGCAAGGTCAGTACAGAGGGCATTGTCATGATCCAACCATCATTCTATATGCAGTTGCATCACATAATCTCTAGATTTGGCCCACATACTTTGGGATGCCTGCCTCTCATAATGATCCCAATGTCTTCTCTCAATCTCCTATTTTTGCAAGGCATCGGTGACAATCTAGCTTCCAACTATGTCATCTATGAAAATGATTACAACAATGATACTACCTTGCCGACGACATCTATTCTCCATGGGCCACATTTGTGAAGATATTCTATTGTCCTAAAGACAACAAGAAATCTACTTCCCAAAGACCTATGGAAGATCATGACAAGATGTGTTATCTTGTACAACATGATCTCAAGGATGAGAAAGAGGACCCGCAAGACTTTCGGTATCTCTTCAATGGTCACCCAATGGAGCTGAAACATAACCCAAATATGATTTAAGCCTTCCTCGAAGCACAACTAAAGATCGAGAATTGTCAAGCTCACAACCGACTTCAAGAAGACCTAATTGAGCACCATTGGTGCCTCCATAGAACTTGGTCTTTATTTTTTTCTCATGTTTATTTGGATTCTTAGTTCATTTGGACTATCTGGTATGTCTGAATTTGATGTTACGTTTGAGAATATTAAATTTACTTTGTTTTTGAATTGTGTGTGCTTGAATTCTTAAGTATTGAACCAATATGTTGTGGTAAAATTTGAAAATGGTTGGATGAATTAGCAAAACAATACTTTTAGGGGATTAAGTATAATTAGGAGATTTTTTGAATCTCAAAAAATAGGATAAGAATCTGGTAGAGATGATCATGCTTAGAGCATCTACAACCAGAATTGCCTAATTCAGGTCCCTATATATCCGTGGACGCGCCCGCGGACAGTGACCAGACGACCCTCAAATAATGCATTTTGCAACCACAATCCCTACTTTAGGAACGTCAAGTACATGCAAACACATGCACGTCGATGATCTTGGCCAAATATAGTTCAATGCAAAAAAGTACAAATTGCTCATACTTAAGAATATGTAATCCAGACATAGTTTAAACATAAATATTGTTCATAGTATATAATTGATAATTAAAAAAAAGCAAAGTTTCCTGATTTTTAGCGTGGACCCACATATGCTCCATAAGATCATTCAGAAGTTCCATATGCACTTGTTGATCTCGTAGTTGTCGATGCATCTCCAGAAGGTTGGAAATGCTCTCAGCCTCTTGTTTCGGGAGGCGGACATGAGTTTCGAGCTTCTCAAAATCATGTGTGCATGCTGCCCTTTCACCCTCATCATCAACAATCATGCCGTGCAAGATTACATAATGTGTCATGAGCTGAGAAAGTGTCTTCGCTTCATTGCTGCTCCATGAAAAATGCCCCGCAATGAGCTTGGAGCACTCCAAATGCCCTCTCCACATCCTTCCTAGCCGCCTCTTGCATTGTTGTCAAGCAGCTTGGTTTGTTGCCTTGGGGGCAGATATGATCTTCAACGCTTCCACTGAGGATAGATATCATCAGCAAGGTAGTACCACATGGTTTAGTTGTGTTCATTGACAGTGTAGTTGCACGGTGGAGCTTCTTGATGGCAGCTGGAACTACGTCGGTATTTCCCCAGAGAGGGAGGGATGATGTAGCACAACGACGGTAGAGTATTTCCCTCAGTTATGAAACCAAGGTATCGAACCAGTAGAAGAACCAAGCAACACAATGTAAACAGCCCCTGCACACAAATAACAACACCTCGCAACCCGACGTGTTGAAGGGGTTGTCAATCCCTTTCGGGTAACGGCGCCAGAAATTGGTGTGTGACGGGAGAAAGTTGTAATAGATTGGAATAATAGATCACAAATAAAATAAAGTGCAGTAAACTATTTTTGTATTTTTGGTTTAATAGATCTGAAAATAAAAGCAAGGAAAAAGTAGATCGCAAAGGCAAATATATGAGAAATAAGACCCAGGGGCCATAGGTTTCACTAGTGGCTTCTCTCGACAAATATAGCAAACAGTGGGTAAACAAATTAATGTTGGTCAATTGATAGAACTTCAAATAATTATGACGATATCTAGGCAATGATCATTACATAGGCATCACGTCAAAGATTAGTAGACCGACTCCTGCCTGCATCTACTACTATTACTCCACACATCGACTGCTATCCAGCATGCATCTAGTGTATTAAGTTCATGAAAAAATGGAGTAATGCAATAAGAACGATGACATGATGTAGACAAGATCCGTTTATCTATATGGTGGTAGATATAGATCTCGTCTTTTGATCCTTAGTGGCAACGATACATACGTGTCGGTTCCCTTTCTGTCACTGGGACCAAGCACCGTAAGATCGAACCCACTACCGGGCACCTCTTCCCATTGCAAGATAAATAGATCGAGTTGGCCAGACAAAGCCCAAATATCGGAGAAGAAATACGAGGCTATAAGAGATCATGCATAAAAGAGATCAAGGAAACTCAAATACTTTCATGGATATAAAAACATAGATCTGATCATAAACTCGAAGTTCATCGATCCCAACAAACACACCGCAAAAGAGTTACATCATATGGATCTCCAAGAGACCATTGTACTGAGAATCAAGAGAGAGAGAGATGAAGCCATCTAGCTACTAACTACGGACCCGAAGGTCTACAAAGAATTACTCACGCATCATCACAGTGGCACCAATGGAAGTGGTGAACCCCTCTGTGATGGTGTTTAGATTGGATCTACTGATTCTAGACTCTACGGCGGCTGGATGAATAATCCGTTGACTCCCCTAGGGTTTTGGGAATATTTGGGTATTTATAGAGCAAAGAGGCGGTCCGGGGGGCACCCGAGGTGGGCACAAACCATCGGGGCACGCTAGGGCCTCCTGGCGCGCCCTGGTGGGTTGTGCCCCCCTTGGGGCACCCCCGAGTGCAACCAGGGCCCATCTGCTTCCTTTTGGCCCATAAAAAATCATCGTAAAGTTTCGTGCCATTTGGTCTCTGTTTGATATTGATTTCCTGCGATGTAAAAAACAGGAACTGGCACTGAGCACTATGTCAATAGGTTAGTACCAAAAAATGATATAAAATGACTATAAAACATCCAAGATTGATAATAAAACAGCATGGAACAATTAAAAATTATAGATACGTTGGAGACGTATCAGCATCCCCAAGATTAACTCCTACTCGTCCTCGAGTAGGTAAATGATAAAAACAGAATTTTTGATGTGGAGTGTTGTTCATCAAGTCATATCATATTCTTTTCTTTATAGCATGGACATTTGGACTTTTATATGATTCAAAGAAATAGTCTAGTTTTGACATAATAATTTAGATACTCAAGCATATCAACAAGCAACCATGTCTTTTAAAATATCAATGTGAAAATAAGTTATCCCTAGCCCATCATGCTCAAACATTGATCCATTCGTGAAACACACTCGAATATTAACTACACCCAATACTTGAGCACGATCATATTGCCTCCTAATTGGTGCTTTTTATAAGAGAAGATGGAGACTCAAATTTCAAAATAAAAATTGCATAAAGTAAAAGAAAGTCCGTTCGTAGAGGGGAGTAGGGATTTGTAGAGGTGCTATAGCTCAAAGCGAAAAATTTGAGATAAAACATTTTGGGAGGTGTATCCATCCCACCAACGAAAATGACTTAGAGTTCCGAATACTTTCCATGCATAGATATATCATAGGCGGTTCCCAAACAGAAAATAAAGTTTATTCTTTTTTCCACCATAACTTTCACTTTCCATGGCTAACCGTATCCACGGGTGCCCTCCATACCAACACCTTCCAAGGAATTTATTATTTGACAACATAAAGTAAATTCATTTTTTTTTTTGCATTTCGGGACTGGGCATCCCTAATACCTTTGCCTTACTCTCGTGCAATGACAAGTGAATAAACACTCATCTTGAGAATAACACATCTAGCATGGAAAATATTAGCCACCCCTCACCGCTCCATGAGCAAAACAAACACACAAAACATAAGTTTATTTTGAAAATTAGAGATGGCACATGCAAATTTGCTTAGAACGGCAAAAGAATACCGCATATAGGTAGATATAGTGGACTCATTTGGCAAAACTGGTTTAAAGGATTTTGGATGCACAAGTAGAGGTCATACTTAGTGCAAAATGAAGGCTAGAAGCGACCAACCAAGAAACGAATAATCTCATAAGCAAGCATTAAGCATAATTAACACCGAATAATGCACCACAGGTAGGATATAATTTTCATTGCATGATTATTAACTTTCGTGCATGCATAGGGAATCACAAACCTTAACACCCATATTCTTACTAGAACACAATTACTCATCAACATAACTCACATATCACATCATCATATCTCAAAACTATTACTAAGAATCAAGTTTATTTTGTCCAATGATATTCATGAAATTTTCTTTACTTTATCCTTCTTGGATATCTATCACTTTGGGACTAATTTTCATGTGTTGCTTTTCATAAGCTCAAATAAATCTAAGTGAAGTAAGAGAGCATTTCTTCAAAAATAACAAAGCACACCGTGCTCAAAAAGATATAAGTGAAGCACTAGAGCAAGTCCTAGCTCATAAAAGATTTAAGTGAAGCATAGAGAGCAATTCTAACAAGTCATGACATAATTTTGGCTCTCTCAAATAGGTGTGTCCAGCAAGGATTGATAACTTAAAACACAAAATAAAACAAGCAAATACACATATCATACAAGATGCTCCAAGCAAAACACATATCATGTGACGAATAAAAATATAGTCTCGAGTAAAATACCGATAGTTGTTGGAAGAAAGCGGGGATGCCACTCGAGGGTATCCCCAAGCTTAGTTGGTTGCTCATTCTTGGATAATAGCTTGGGATGCCGGGGCATCCCCAAGCTCAGGCTCTTACATCCTTCCTTCATCCATCGTAAGATAACCCAAAACTTGAAAACTTCAATCACACAAAACTCAACAAAGCCTTCTTGAGATCCCTTAGTATAAGAATAATAAACAACTACTATAAATGATGTATCAAACCAATTCATATTTTGTTTTTGTATTATATCTACTGTATTCCAACTTTTCTATGGCAAAAACTCATCAAAAAAACCATAGAGCCATCAAAATAAGCACACAACACAAAGAAAACAGAATATGTCAAAACAAAATAGTTTGTAGAAATCTGACTATTTCGAATACTTCTGAAACTCCAAAAACTATGAAAAATTAGGATGGCCTGAGAAATTTGTATATTGATCTACTTCAAGCGGAATGGGTATTTTATCGCTCTCTGGTAAAAAATGAAAATTCATTTCGTGAGCACACACTTTCTATTTTTTTAGCAAGATCAAACAACTATCACCCAAGAAGATCCTAAAGGCTTTACTTGGCACAAACACTAATTAAAACATAAAAACACAATCATAACAGTAGCATAATTGTGCTAACACTCAAGAACATAAAGCAAAAATAAATTTATTCATTGGGTTGCTTTCCAACAAGCGCTATAGTTTTACGCCCTTAGCTAGGCATATAGCAAGGATCTAAGTTTTTTCATCTTTGGTTCGAGATCCATAAGATGCCCTCATGATTGATTCATAGGGTGGCTTAATTCTATTTGTAGGAAAGTGTTCCATACCATTCCTCAAAGGAAATTGGAACTTAATATTGCCTTCTTTCATATCAATCACGGCACTGATAGTGCGTAACAATGGTCTACCAAGAATAATTGGACAAGACAGATTGCAATCAATATCAAGAACAATAAAATATATGGGCACATAATTTCTATTTGCAAGAATAAGAACATCATTAATCCTTCCCATAGGCTTTTTAATAGTGGAATCCGCCAAGTGCAAATTCGAGAAACATTCTTCAAGATTGGTAAGACCAAGCACATCACATAAAGATTTTGGAATTGTGAAAACACTAGCACCCAAGTCACACAAAGCAAAACATTCACAATTTTTAATCTTGACTTTGATAGTAGGTTCCCACTCATCATACAATTTTCTAGGAATTGAAACTTCTAATTCCAATTTTTCTTCAAGAGCTTTCATCATAGCATCAACAATATGTTTAGTAAAAGCTTTATTTTGTTCATAAGCATGGGGTGAATTTATCATGGATTGCAACAAAGAAATACAATCAATCAAATAGCAACTATCATAATGAAAGTCTTTGTAATCCAAAATAGTGGGTGCATCACTAGCTAAAGTTTTGACCTCTCCAAACCCACTTTCATCAATTTTCTCAACAAGATTTTCACCCTCCGAAATATTGGGACGACTTCTACCTAAAGTTGACTCTTCTCCAGTCCCTTTTTCATCATTCTTAACTTTACTAAACAAGGAATCAATATAAGAACACCAATCATTTTAAGATCTTCATCACTTTTGTGTTCTAACGAGATTGGTTTGGCAGCCATTTGATTTACTAAGGTAGCTTGTGCATCGGATATTTTTTCCAACAAACTTTCAGCAAAAGCATACTTAGATTGGAGATTGCAAACTTCTCTACTAATATCATTAAGTTGTTTTGTGATAGCATCTAGCACAACAGAGTGCTCCTTAAGTTCTTCAGTAAAATACTTATTATGCTCAAATTGTGTAGTCATATATTCCTTGGTACTTTTCTCAATTTCAAGAAAAATATTTGGGTGGAACATCATAATATTTTCTTTGAGGCATCATGACTACGCAAACATGAAAGCACACAAAAACAGATCCGACAAGAAAACAGCGAACGGAAAAGGAGAGGCGAATAAAATGGCAAATTTTTGTGAAGTGGTGGAGAGGCAAACGAGAGGAAAATGGCAACTAATGTAAATTGCAAGGAGATGAGATTTGTGATTAGGAACCTGGTTATGATGAAGATCCTCCCCGGCAACAGCGCCAGAAGGCACGTTGACGGGAGACTATCTTGACTTGATCCTCCCCGGTAACGGCGCCAGAAATTCTCCTTGATGGCAGCTGGAACTACGTCGGTATTTCCCAGGAGAGGGAGGGATGATGTAGCATAGCGACGGTAGAGTATTTCCCTCAGTTATGAAACCAAGGTATCGAACCCGTAGGAGAACCAAGCAACACAATGTAAACAACCCCTGCACACAAATAACAACACCTCGCAATCCGACATGTTAAAGGGGCTGTCAATCCCTTTCGGGTAACGGCACCAGAAATTGATGTGTGGCGGGAGAAAGTTGTAATAGATAGAAATAATAGATCGCAAATAAAATAAAGTGCAACAAAATATTTTTGTATTTTTGTTTTAATAGATCTGAAAATAAAAGCAAGGAAAAAGTAGATCGCAAAGGCAAATAATATGAAGAAGAGACCCGGGGGCGTAGGTTTCACTAGTGGCTTCTCTCGAGAAAAATAGCAAACGGCGTGTAAACAAATTACTGTTGGGCAATTTATAGAACTTCTAATAATTATGAAGATATCCAGGCAATGATCATTACATAGGCATCAGTCCAAGATTAGTAGACCGACTCCTGCCTGCATCTACTACTATTACTCCACACATCGACCGCTATCCAGCATGCATCTAGTGTATTAAGTTCATGGAAAAATGGAGTAATGCAATAAGAACGATGACATGATGTAGACAAGATCCGTTTATCTATATGGCGGTAGATATAGATATTGTCTTTTTATCCTTAGTGGCAATGATACATACATGTCGGTTCCCTTTCTATCACTGGGATCAAGCACTGTAAGATCGAACCCACTATCAGGCACCTCTTCCCATTGTAAGATAAATAGATCGAGTTGGCCAGACAAAACCCAAATATCGAAGAAGAAATACGAGGCTATAAGACATCATGCATAAAAGAGATCAAAGAAACTCAAATACTTTCATGGATATAAAAACATAGATCTGATCATAAACTCGAAATTCATCGATACCAACAAACACACCGCAAAAGAGTTACATCATATGGATCTCCAAGAGACCATTGTATTGAGAATCAAGAGAGAGATGAAGCCATCTAGCTACTAACTACGGACCCTCCATAATAATTTCAGTATTAGGATCTGGAATTATCTGCAGATTGATTGGTCTGCGGGGACCTCCATGCTTGATTTGGTTACTCAGGCAAGGAGAAGTTTTGATAAGCCTTTCTTCACTGAATGGTGTTCATTGCCTGCTGGAATATCTGGATCATCAGAAATGCCAAAGTGTTCAGAAGTGAGAGGGCAAGTTTCAATAAATGAAGAAGTGCTTTTAGGCATGATATTAGTCTAATACAACACAGAATCAAATCTGCTTACAAGGATGACTTGCTGAAATTGATCTCTTTCCTCCCCCCTTAAGTTTGTTTTTGTAAACTTTTCTTCCTTTCTTGTATTCTGGTTACTTCTTGTAATCATACTGTTGTAATTGTTTTTCATTCTTAATAAAATTTTGTTCTGTTGTGGGGGTTTTACCCCACAGTTCCCAGTCAAAAAAAACTACGGACCCGAAGGTCTACAAATAACTACTCACGCATCATCACAGAGGCACCAATGCAAGTGGTGAACCCCTCCATGATGGTGTTTAGATTGGATCTGGTGATTCTGGACTCTGCGGCGGCTGTATGAATATTTCGTCGACTCCTCTAGGGTTTTGGGAATATTTGGGAATTTATAGAGCAAAGAGGCGGTCCGGGGGGCACCCGAGGTGGGCACAACCCATCGGGGCGCGCCAGGGCCTCCTGGCGCGCCCTGGTGGGTTGTGCCCCCCCCCCCCTCACTGAAGGAAATATGCCCTAGGGGCAATAACAAAGTTATTGTTTATTTCCTTATGTCATGATAAATGTTTATTATTCATGCTAGAATTGTATTAACCGGAAACATAATACATGTGTGAATACATAGACAAACAGAGTGTCACTAGTATGCCTCTACTTGACTAGCTCGTTGATCAAAGATGGTTATGTTTCCTAACCATAGACATGAGTTGTCATTTGATTAACGGGATCACATCATTAGGAGAATGATGTGATTGACTTGACCCATTCCGTTAGCTTAGCACTTGATCGTTTAGTTTGTTGCTATTGCTTTCTTCATGACTTATACATGTTCCTATGACTGTGAGATTATGCAACTCCCATTTACCGGAGGAACACTTTGTGTGCCACCAAACGTCACAACGTAACCGGGTGATTATAAAGGTGATCTACAGGTGTCTCCGAAGGTACTTGTTGGGTTGGCGTATTTCAAGATTAGGATTTGTCACTCCGATTGTCGGAGAGGTATCTCTGTGCCCACTAGGTAATGCACATCACTAAAAGCCTTGCAAGCATTGCAACTAATGAGTTAGTTGCGGGATGATGTATTTCGGAACGAGTAAAGAGACTTGCCGGTAACGAGATTGAACTAGGTATTGAGATACAGACGATCGAATCTCGGGCAAGTAACATACCGATGACAAAGGGAACAATGTATGTTGTTATGCGGTTTGACCGATAAAGATCTTCGTAGAATATGTGGGAGCCAATATGAGCATCCAGGTTCCGCTATTGGTTATTGACCGGAAACGTGTCTCGGTCATGTCTACATTGTTCTCGAACCCGTAGGGTCCGCACGCTTAAAGTTCGATGACGGTTATATTATGAGTTTATGTGTTTTGCTGTACCGAAGGTAGTTTGGAGTCCCGGATGAGATCGGGGACATGACGAGGAGTCTCAAAATGGTCGAGACGTAAAGATTGATATATTGGACGACTATATTCGGACATCGGAAAGGTTTCGAGTGATTCGGGTATTTTTCGGAGTATCGGAGAGTTACGGGAATTCGCCGGGGAGTATATGGGCCTTATTGGGCTTTAGAGGAAAGAGAGAGGAGAGGCTGCGCGCCCCCCAATGCTTAGTCTGAATTGGACTAGGGGGAGGGGCTGCGCCCCCTCCTTCCTTCTCTTCCCTCTTCCCTTTCCTTGACTCCTACTCCTACTACTTGGAAGGGGAGTAATCCTACTCCCGGTGGGAGTAGGACTCCTCCAGGGCGCGCCATAGGGGCCGGCCCTCTCCCCCTCCTCCACTCCTTTATATACGTGGCCAGGGGGCACCCCATAGACACAACAATTGATCATTGATCTTTTAGCCATGTGCGGTGCCCCCTCCACCACAATCCACCTCGGTCATATCGTAGCAGTGCTTAGGCGAAGCCCTGCGTCGGTAGTATCATCATCACCGTCATCAAGCCATCGTGCTGACAGAACTCTCCCTCGGAGCTCTGCTGGATCGGAGTTCGTGGGACGTCATCGAGCTGAACGTGTACTCAACTCGGAGGTTTCGTGCGTTCGGTACTTAGATCGGTCGGATCGTGAAGACGTACGACTACATCAACCGCGTTGTGCTAACGCTTCCACTTTCAGTCTACGAGGATACGTGGACACACTCTCCCCTCTCGTTGATATGCATCACCATGATCTTGCGTGTGCGTAGGATTTTTTTTAAATTACTACGTTCCCCAACAGTGGCATCCGAGCCAGGTTTTATGCGTTGATGTAATATGCACGAGTAGAACACAAGTGAGTTGTGGGCGATATAAGTCATACTGCTTATCAGCATGTCACACTTTGGTTCGGCGGTATTGTTGGATGAAGCGGCCTGAACCGACATTACGCGTACGCTTACGCGAGACTGGTTTTACCGCCGAGCTATGCACACAGGTGACTAGCGGGTGTCAGTTTCTCCAATTTTAGTTGAACCGAGTGTGGCTATGTCCGGTCCTTGAGAAGGTTAAAACAACACTAACTTGACAAACTATCGTTGTGGTTTTTATGCGTAGGTAAGAACGGTTCTTGCTCAGCCCGTAGCAGCCACGTAAAACTTGCAACAACAAAGGAGAGGACGTCTAACTTGTTTTTGCAGGGCATGTTGTGATGTGATATGGTCAAGACGTGATGAGATATAAGTTGTTGTATAAGATGATCATGTTTTGTTGAAGTTATCGGCAACTGGCAGAAGCCTTATGGTTGTCTCTTTATTGCATAAGATGCAAGCGCCAAATAATTGCTTTACTTTATCGCTATGCGATAGCAATAGTTGCAAGAGCAATAGTTGGCGAGACGACCATGTGAAGACACATTGATATAGATCAAGATGATGGAGATCATGGTGTCATGCCGGTGACGATGGAAATCATGACGGTGCTTTGGAGATAGAGATCAAAGGCACAAGATGATGATGGCCATATCATGTCACATATTTTGATTGCATGTGATGTTTATCTTTTATACATCTTATTTTGCTTAGTTCAATGATAGCTTTATAAGATGATCTCTCACTAATTATCAAGGTACAAGTGTTCTCCCTGAGTATGCACCATTGCGAAAGTTCTTCATGTTGAGACACCACGTGATGATCGGGTGTGATAGGCTCTACGTTCAAATACAACTGGTGCAAAACAGTTGTACACGCGGAATACTCGGGCTAAACTTGATGAGCTTAGCATATAACATATATGGCCTCGGAACACTGAGACCGAAAGGTCGAGCGTGAATCATATAGTAGATATGATCAACATAGTGATGTTCACCATTGAAACTACTCCATCTCACGTGATGATCGGACATAGTTTAGTTGATATGGATCACGTGATCACTTAGAGGATTAGAGGGATGTCTATCTAAGTGGGAGTTCTTAAGTAATATGATTAATTGAACTTAAATTTATCATGGACTTAGTCCTGGTAGTATTAGCATATCTATGTTGCAGATCAATAGCTCGCGTTTAGCTCATCGATTTTTTTTGATATGTTCCTAGAGAAAACTAAGTTGAAAGATGTTAGTAGCAATGATGCGGATTGGATCCGTGATCTGAGGTTTATCCTCATTGCTGCACAGAAGAATTATGTCCTTGATGCACCGCTAGGTGACAAACCTATTGCAGGAGCAGATGCAGATGTCATGAACGTTTGGCTAGCTCAATATGATGACTACTTGATAGTTTAGTACACCATGCTTAAACGGCTTAGAATCGGGACTTCAAAGGCATTTTGAACGTCATGGACCATATGAGATGTTCCAGGAGTTGAAGTTAATATTTCAAGCAAATACCCAAGTTGAGAGATATGAAGTCTCCAACAAGTTCTATAGCTAAAAGATGGAGGAGAATAGCTCAAGCAGTGAGCATGTGCTCAGATTGTCTGGGTACTACAAAAACTTGAATCAAGTGGGAGTTAATCTTCCAGATAAAATAGTGATTGACAGAATTCTCTAGTCACCATCACCAAGTTAGTAGAACTTCGTGATGAATTATAATATGCAAGGGATAACGAAAACGATTCCCAAGCTCTTCGTGATGCTGAAATCGACGAAGATAGAAATCAAGAAAAGCATCAAGTATTGATGGTAAACAAAACCACTAGTTTCAAGTAAAGGGACAAAGGGAAGAAAGGGGTACTTCAAGAATAACGGCAAGCAAGTTGCTGCTCAAGTGAAAAAACTCAAGTCTGGACCTAAGCCTGAAACTGAGTGCTTCTACTGCAAACGGACTGGTCACTCGAAACGGAACTACCCCAAGTAATTGGCGGATAATAAGGATGGCAAAGTGAACATATGTATATTTGATATACATGTTATTGATGTGTACTTTACTAGTGTTTATAGCAACCCCTCAGTATTTGATACTAATTCAGTTGCTAAGAATAGTAACTCGAAACGGGGGTTGCTGAATGAACAAAGACTAGTTAAGGGTGAAGTAACGATGTGTATTGGAAATGGTTCCAAGATTGATATGATCATCATCGCACACTCCCTATACTTTCGGGATTAGTGTTAAACCAAAAATAAATGTTATTTAGTGTTTGCGTTGAGCATGAATATGATTGGATCATGTTTATTGCAATACGGTTATTCATGTAAGTTAGAGAATAATTGTTGTTCTGTTTACATGAATAAAACCTTCTATGGTCATACACCCAATGAAAACGGTTTGTTGGATCTCGATCGTGGTGATACACATTTTCATAATATTGAAGCCAAAAGATGCAAAGTTAATAATGATAGTGCAACTTATTTGTGGCACTGCCGTTTAGGTCATATTGGTGTAAGCGCATGAAGAAAATCCATGCTGATGGGCTTTTGGAATCACTTGATTATGAATCAGTTGATGCTTGCGAACCATGTCTCATGGGCAAGATGACTAAGACTCCGTTCTTCAGAACAATGGAGCGAGCAATAGATTTGTTGGAAATCATACATACCGATGTATGTGGTCTGATGAATATTGAGGCTCGCGGCAGGTATCATTATTTTCTGATCTTCACAGATGATTTGAGCATATATGAGTATATCTACTTGATGAAACGAAAGTCTGAAAACATTTGAAAAGTTCAAAGAATTTCAGAGTGAAGTGGAGAATCATCGTAACAAAAATAAAAGTTTCTACGATATGATCGCAGAAGTAAAATATTTGAGTTACGAGTTTGGCATTCAGTTAAAACTATGTGAAATAGTTTCACTACTCACCTGGAACACCATACTGTAATGGTGTGTCCGAACATCGTAACCGTACTTTATTAGATATGGTGCGATCTATGATGTCTCTTACCGATTTACCACTAACATTTTGGGGTTATGCATTAGAGACAACTACATTCACATTAAATAGGGCACCATCTAAATCCGTTGAGACGACACCGTATGAACTATGGTTTGGCAAGAAACCCTAAGATGTCGTTTCTTAAAGTTTGAGGTTGCAATGCTTATGTGAAAAAAATTCAACCTGATAAGCTCAAACCCAAATCGGAGAAGTGCGTCTTCATAGGATACCCAAAATAAAATGTTGGGTACACCTTCTATCACAGATCCGAAGGCAAGATATTCATTGCTGAGAATGGATCCTTTCTAGAGAAGGAGTTTCTCTCAAAAGAAGTGAGTGGGAGGAAAGTAGAACTTGATGAGGTAACTGAACCTGCTCCCTTATTGAAAAGTAGTTCATCACAGAAATCTGTTCCTGTGACTACTACACCAATTAGTGAGGAAGCTAATGATGATGATCATGTAACTTCAGATCAAGTTACTACCGAACCTCGTAGGTAAACCAGAGTGAGATCCGCACCAGAGTGGTACGGTAATCCTGTTCTGGAGGTCATGTTACTTGACCATGATGACCCTGCGAACTATGAGGAAGCGATGATGAGCCCAGATTCCGCGAAATGGCTTGAGGCCATGAAATCTGAGATGAGATCCATGTATAAGAACAAAGTATGGACTTTGATTGACTTGCGCAAAGACCGGCGAGCCATTGAGATTAAATGGATCTTCAAGAGGAAGACGGACGCTGATAGTAGTGTTACTATCTACAAAGCTAGAATTGTCGCAGAAGGTTTTTGACAAGTTCAAGGTGTTGACTACGATGAGAGTTTCTCACTCGTATCTACGCTTAAGTTTGTCTGAATCATATTAGCAATTGCCACATTTTATGAAATCTGGCAAATGGATAAACAAAACTACATTCCTTAATGGATTTATTAAAGAAGGGTTGTATATGATGCAACAAGAAAGTTTTGTCAATCCTAAAGGTGCTAACAAAATATGCAAGCTCCAGCGATCCATTTATGGACTGGTGCAAGCATCTCGGAGTTTGAATATACGCTTTGATAAGTTTATCAAAGCATATAGTTTTATACAGACTTGCAGTGAAGCCTGTATTTACAAGAAAGTGAGTGGGAGCACTACAACATTTCTGATAAGTATATGTGAATGCCATATTGTTGATTGGAGATAATGTAGAATTATTCTGCAAAGCATAAAGGAGTGTTTGAAAGGAGTTTTTCAAAGAAAGACCTCGGTGAAGCTGCTTACATATTGAGCATCAAGATCTATAGAGATAGATCAAGGCGCTTGATAAGTTTTTCAATGAGTGCATACCTTGACAAGATTTTGAAGTAGTTCAAAATGGAACAGTCAAAGAAAGAGTTCTTGCCTGTGTTACAAGGTGTGAAACTAAGTAAGACTTAAAGCCTGACCACGGCAGAAGATAGAAAGAGAATGAAAGTCATTCCCTATGCCTTGGCCATAGGTTCTATAAAATATGTCATGCTGTGTACCAGATCTATTGTATACCCTACACTGATTTTGGCAAGGGAGTACAATAGTGATCTAGGAGTAGATCACTGGACAGCGGTCAAAATTATCCTTAGTGGAATAAGGATATGTTTCTCGATTATGGAGGTGACAAAAAAAAGGTTCGTCGTAAAGGGTTACGTCGATGCAAATTTTGACACTGATCCATATGACTCTAAATCTCAATCTGGATACATATTGAAAGTGGGAGCAATTAGCTAGAGTAGCTCCGTGCAGAGCATTGTTGACATAGAAATTTGCAAAATACTTACGGATCTGAATGTGGCAGACCCGTTGACTAAACTTCTCTCACAAGCAAAACATGATCACACCTTAGTACTCTTTGGGTGTTAATCACATAGCGATGTGAACTAGATTATTGACTCTAGTAAACCCTTTGGGTGTTGGTCACATGCCAATGTGAACTATGGGTGTTAACCACATGGTGATGTGAACTATTGGTATTAAATCACATGGCGATGTGAACTAGATTATTGACTCTAGTGCAAGTGGGAGACTGAAGGAAATATGCCCTACAGGGCAATAATAAAGTTATTATTTATTTCCTTATATCATGATAAATATTTATTATTCATTCTAGAATTGTATTAACCGGAAACATAATACATGTGTGAATACATAGACAAACAGAGTGTCACTAGTATGCCTCTACTTGACTAGCTCGTTGATCAAAGATGGTCATGTTTCCTAACCATAGACATGAGTTGTCATTTGATTAACGGGATCACATCATTAGGAGAATGATGTGATTGACTTGACCCATTCTGTTAGCTTAGCACCTGATCGTTTAGTTTGTTGCTATTGCTTTCTTCATGACTTATACATGTTCCTATGACTATGAGATTATGCAACTCCCGTTTACCGAAGGAACACTTTGTGTGCCACCAAACGTCACAACGTAACTGGGTGATTATAAAGGTGCTCTACAGGTGTCTCCGAAGGTACTTGTTGGGTTGGCGTATTTCGAGATTAGGATTTGTCACTCCAATTGTCGGAGAGGTATCTCTGGGCCCACTCGGTAATGCACATCACTATAAGCCTTGCAAGCATTGCAACTAATGAGTTAGTTGCGGGATGATGTATTACAGAACGAGTAAAGAGACTTGCCGGTAACGAGATTGAACTAGGTATTGAGATACCGATGATCGAATCTTGGGCAAGTAACATACCGATGACAAAGGGAACAACGTATGTTGTTATGCGGTTTGACCGATAAAGATCTTCGTAGAATATGTGGGAGCTAATATGAGCATCCAGGTTCCGCTATTGGTTATTGACCGGAAACGTGTCTCGGTCATGTCTACATTGTTCTCGGACCCGTAGGGTCCGCACACTTAAAGTTCGATGACGGTTATATTATGAATTTATGTGTTTTGATGTACCGAAGGTAGTTCGGAGTCCCGGATGAGATCGGGGACATGACGAGGAGTCTCGAAATGGTCGAGACATAAAGATCAATATATTGGACGACTATATTCGGACATCGGAAAGGTTCCGAGTGATTCGGGTATTTTTCGGAGAACCAGAGAGTTACGGGAATTCGCCGGGGAGTATATGGGCCTTATTGGACTTTAGAGGAAAGAGAGAGGAGAGGTTGCACGCCCCCCAATGCCTAGTCCGAATTGGACTAGGGGGGGCTGCGCCCCCTCCTTCCTTCTCTTCCCTCTTCCCTTTCCTTGACTCCTACTCCTCGGAGTAGGACTCCTCCAGGGCGCGCCATAGGGGCCGACCCTCTCCCCCTCCTCCACTCCTTTATATACGTGGCCAGGGGCCACCCCATAGACACAACAATTGATCATTGATCTTTTAGCCGTGTGCGGTGCCCCCTCCACCACAATCCACCCCGGTCATATCGTAGCAGTGCTTAGGCGAAGCCCTGCGTCGGTAGCATCATCATCACCACCATCAAGCCGTCGTGCTGACGGAACTCTCCCTCGAAGCTCTGCTGGATCGGAGTTCGTGGGACGTCATCGAGTTGAATGTGTGCTGAACTCGGAGGTGCCATGTGTTCGGTACTTGGATCGGTCGGATCGTGAAGACGTACGACTACATCAACCGCATTGTGCTAACGCTTCCGCTTTCGGTCTACGAGGGTACGTGGACACACTCTCCCCTCTCGTTGCTATGCATCACCATGATCTTGCGTGTGCGTAGGATTTTTTTTAAATTACTACGTTCCCCAACACTTAGGGCACCTCCAGGTGCAACCAGGGCCCATCTGCTCCCTTTTGGCCCATAAAAAATCATCGTAAAGTTTCGAGCCATTTAGACTTCGTTTGATATTGGTTTTCTGTGATATAAAAAACATGGAAAAACAGGAACTAGCACCGGGCACTATGTCAATAGGTTAGTATCAAAAATGATATAAAATGACTATAAAGTAATTATAAAACATCCAAGATTGATAATAAAACAGCATGAAACAATAAAAAATTATAGATACATTGGAGACGTATCACTTCTCCATCACAAAGCCTCTTGAATAAAGGAGACTGTTGGAGCACATTGATGTCATTGCATGAACTAGGTGTGCCAAAGAAAACATGCCAAATTCAGAAGCCCTTCGACGCCACTAATTCAAGTATGATGGTGGCTTCTTTGACGTGACCTTGGTACTGCCTACGCAAACCTTTTGGGTAGTTGTTTTACTGCAGTGCATGCAATCAACTGAACCTAACATATCTGGAAATCCTCTTGCTTCTCCAATTGCCAACAATTTTTCTGTGTCCTCCACAGTTGGCTCTCTCAGGTACTCTGCTCCGAACACCTTGACCACAGTGCGTGCAAATTGCATCGTGGTCGTTAGGACCGTGCTCTCTGCCATCCTGATTTCTATATCAATTGACCTGCGGCCTTCCCATAAGCAAGCATCCTGAGAGGAGCAGTGCATTTCTGCGGATGAGAGAAATAAACTTGTCCACAACAATCCTTCCTCGCCTTGAAGTTGTCATCAGTCTCCTCTACAACAGCCACTATACGCAAGAACAAATTTCTGCTCATTTGGTAGCAACTTCGAAAGAAACTTTCAGGGGAAATTGGGTCCGCCGTGAAGCAGTCCAAGTACAAAAGCCCTGCACCGGCAATCCTATCACGAGGAATAACTCTTCGGCCCTTTAAGGAACCCTTGAAGTTCAGAACGTGCCCTCCTTCCTTCTCTAACTCCTCTTGGTTGCTCATCATCATCATGATTTCGGCATCCTCATCGTCCGAATCTGAGGAGGCGATGAATTCATTGAATATGAATCCGTCAAGGTGAGAGTTTTCATAGCCATCATTCCACGATGAATCCTTTGGTGACCTACAAATAATAACCAGAATAATAAAAAAAATCAGGCTCCGACATTTCATCAAACATATATAGCGCGAGATGTATATATGTAGGAGTTGTTGTACCGGGGCGGCGTCCGGTGGTGGGGAACAATGGTCGGCTGCGGTGTGGACTGCGACCTCCGGTGGCGAAGCCTTGGGATGGGGATGAGGTGGAGCCAGCGGCGATGGCGAAACACCGATGACGGCTATGCAGACGGGGGCTAACAACAGAGAAGAGGAGAAGACTGGTCGGGCAAGGAGGGGGTGGGGGCGCGGATATGAGCGAATTGGCGTGGGACGCAGCGGTCAGTCTGTGTCTTGGCGTCCCATGTTAGCCCTAGATATAGGCCAAGTATGAAAAGTGTTGGTCAGTTCGAGCGTTTGAGCCAGATATAAGAGCCTGATTGTGTGACATTTTCTTCGTATGGATACTGATCGAGCGCTAACAACAGAGAAGAGGAGAAGACTGGTCGGGCAAGGAGGGGGTGGGGGCGCGGATATGAGCGAATTGACATGGGACGCAACGGTTAATCCGTGTCTTGGCGTCCTATGTTAGCCCTAGATATAGGCCAAGTATGAGAAGTGTTGGTCAGTCCGAGCATTTGAGCCAGATACAAGAGCCTGATTGTGTGATATTTTCTTCGTATGGATACTGATCGGACAGCCCGTCCGAACATTTGAAACGGATATGGGTCCGGTTGCAGATGCTCTTATGGGCGAGATGAGTACCTGCACTCCTCGGAGAAGCAAATTACCGTCAACGATGCCCCCGACTTTTTCTTCGAGCCGAGCAAACTTGCAGACCTACATGTCCTACTGCTGCAGGTCTGCAGTGAGTCTGAAGCAAGCAAGCAACGGCCAGGGAGGAGAATCTTATAAACCACGCATCGCCATTAAGTTTATGGGGTTTCAGTACGTACGTACCAGTAGATGATGAACATGCTAACACGTAACAGAAAGCGGCTGCCCTGCGATCGGTCCACCGGACAAATTAATTCATACGGCTCTCAGGCTATGGCGGCACCAATCGGATTCGTAGCCACCTCCAAACGCCAGTGTGTTTAGTCGTCGTTCTTAATGGAAATGGTTCAACCAAAAGTTGTCCATCCTCCGGCCACATGATCGATCATGTGTATCGTACTCGTGCCAACACGTTAGCTAGCTACTGCATGCGGTGTTGGATTAATTGGAATCACGTACTGTACTACCTACACACCTAAAATTGTTGCCTGCAGGGTGGTGATGTAGGCTGTGCAGTTTGCACTTGCTGTACGGTAGCAATGCACGGTGTAAATGAACCTGATTTAGCTGCACGGGTAGCTAAACCTAATGCACGGAGCAAATGAAAGTGATTTTCTGTGCTGATACACCAGTACACCACAGGGGTGCATCCACTCTTGTGATGCCACCGGTAGACAGGATGCATTAGCATATTTTAAAATGTTTGAAAAAAAAATCTGGGAAAACATCTAGCACACTAACACAACACCAAACTACGATCGGCACAAAAATTCGTATCAAAATTGAAAACATTGCTTGAGATACAAAAATAACAAATTTCACATCAGTGTGACAATGGACTTTGAGAGTCAGTGACGAATTCAGAACTATGTGTGTAAAATTGCATGTGCTAAAAAGTTGCAATATTATTATTTGTTATTTTTAGCATAGCGTTTAGCACATGCAATTTGAGTTGTCCCTATAGTTGCCTAGCAAAAAATTTGGGATTCTCAAACTTTGGGCTAGGTTTTTAACACATGCAATTTGAGTTGTCCCTCAAAGCCAGGCCCAAAATCCCAACTTTTTTGCCTAAAGCCTGGCCCAAAATCCCAAACAAAGCCTGAATGAGGTTTAAATCATTGCTTAAATCAAAAATAGGTATAAAAATATATTAAACACGTCCAAAATAAATAAATTAAATGAAAAGTTGTCATTTGTTCATGTGTTTCAGGCCCGGCCGGGCTCGAGCTTGCGGTTTCACTTAGGGCTTTGTCAAACCTGGACTGAAACCATGTCAGTCCGGGGTATGATCGGCTTTAGTGGGTGGTATATATAGAACTATTGTTTGTAAAGAAGCCGTTAGAACTATAACCATTGTAAGTAAACAATCTGAATTATAGTACTAGTTGAATTAGTAGTTATAAGATAATCTTGAAATATAGGAGAGAATATAGACAATATGTTTATAGACAGTCTCCTAAAGAACTGTTTGTGTATGTGAGGAAATATTTTTAGACCACTGTTGTAAAAAAATTAACTTTGGGGGTGCTTTGTACTACATCTAAATATCGAACATAATCCTGGGTTCTTTTCACAAAAAATATATTTGAACAACAAGATATCCCGAGTGATTATTAACACCTCAAGTCCTGGTGCTCGCATTATTTTGAATTTATTTCAAGATTTTCGGTGATGCGCGTTCAGTGGAAGAAGACGTTCCTGTCGACTACAAGGCGTCTGTGATGACTTCGTCAATCTTAAAATGATATGCCGGCTCAATCTCTCAGAGACGCTCATAAAAAATAGGGTGTGCATGTGTGTTTATGAGGAGTGTACGCGCGTATATATGAGTGTCTGCGTCTGTAATGTGTTTAAAAAATATCTTATGTAGAAAAGCATGCTAACACAAGAAAGAGAAAATTTGTGCGTCTCACTACTTGGTGCTGGCATTCGCAGAGGATGTGGCTTTGTGTCCAAATTAAGGACGCGACAGCAGCTAGTACAATGGAGTGATTAAGGCGGTGGCTTAACAGCATAACGACCAACGGACCAACGAACACCGTACACTGCTGCACCCGCCGAAGGCGTTGGCCGCGACCTCGACGTCTTACCCGCCAGTAAACGCGTGTCTACGTCCCAGTGACAGTGTCTGTCTTCCCATCGCCTTTGGCTACCAGGTGATCCAGCTGCTACGTACTGGTGCTGGCTAGGCTAGTTACGTGTATAGGCGGAACTGAATGATGATCGGTGCAGTGCAGCCCACCGCTGGCCGATTCTCCGCCCTGCACCGTCTCTTTCTGCGGCAGCTGTCGATCCCAATTTGTCGTGTCATCATTGTGGGAGATGATCATAGCTCCAATAATCGTGGCTTGCTTGATAGGTATCCATGTCGGCTGGATGTTTGTAATTCGCGTTCTAGTCACTTGATTACAGTTTTAATTTCTATTAGAGCTCATTTGACTTGTAGGGTTTCCAGAAGATTACCGTAGGATTCTGGAGAATCACAGGCGAAGGAGAAGCCAATGAGGTTATCTCCGTAGTACTCCCTCCGTCTCAAAATAAATGACTCAAATATATATTAACTATATACTAAAGCTAGTACAAAGTCGAGTCACTTATTTTGGAACGGAGGAAGTACATGAGAAGCATCACTTTGCGATTTGACATTATCTACCGATGATCATTCATAACTGAAAATGATCAGTGGTGTGTCATGGTACTACTCTCTCCGTTCCAAAATATAAGTCTTTTTAGATATTTCAATAGATAACTACATACGGAACAAAATGAGTAAATCTACACTTTAAAATATGTCTATATATCTCCGTATGTTGTAGTTCATTTGAAATGTTTAAAAAGACTTATATTTCGGAACGGAGTGGGTAGTTTACATATTTTCATGGTTACGTTTACAAACGTCAATTCATATTTCATGGAAACTCGTTTGTGGCGATGTCTACCGCAGACGGGTTATCATTTCCGTGCCCATGCCATGTCTACGTACAGAAGTAGAGACGGTACAGTCGGACACAGACATGCGTTTGACTGGCTGCACAGGGGCTGGCTGGAGACGGACGCGCATAATATCCAACTTGGCAGGCAACCCCAAGAAACGAACATGGGTGTGCAAGTCGAAAATCAGGAAGATGATTGATGAGTCGAGAGCGATGTGATATTTTGGTCCATGCACCCTATCCTCATAACCAGGTTTGGATCCAAAACTCCCCCAGAATCAAGCGCTCCCGTGCACCGCGCACATGCGTACGTACACGGCCGCGCACTGTGTCGTGTGACCCGTGAGGCCTGTGCATGGGAGGCGCGACGTACGATGACCGCAATGCGCGTGCCCACGCCTGCTTGGAGCTATTAGCTGCCGCCGTTTGGAATCGAGCCATATATGCATGCACGGGTACAGAAGCGCACCGCCGCCGCACTGCGGTGTGAATCCATGCCCGTGAGGAGTTTACGTGTCTCCCTGTTCATATGGTCATGGCGCAAGGACGGCAGGCAGGCAGGCAGCACAGGCATAGCACACGAAGGAACCACGCTCTTTGCAAGAAAGTGGAGTTAGTAATAATGCTTGTTATGGACTCCGGTCATTTGGATCTAGTGTAGGAGGGCCGCCGATCCGCCTAGTCTCCGGTGACTATAGGACCATGGCGGCGCGGTAGATCCTGTGCCTTGTCGGTGGGAGGGCTCTATTTTGAGATATTTATATCCTGCTTAGGAAGAAGAGATGGCGGTGGCTTTCTGAAGATGGAATAATGTTATCCCTGCCTAGCCCCCCGTTCTGATGGTGTGTCTACCATCATCGATGGGCGTGCGGAGGTGTGTCTCTGGCTCATCTGTTCTTGGTGAATTTGCTTGGATATGGTCGTAGTTCGTTTACATTCGTTTAGCTCGCTTCAGTGCTTGTAGTCGTTGTTAGGTGGTGTACGGATCCGGATGTAATTTTATTATTTTTGATATTCTTTTTTTATATATTCGTTGTATTGTCATGATTGAAGATGAATACAATAGAAATTTTATCGAAAAAGAAAGAAAATGGAGTAATAATCACTCTGGTCATTTGGAACTAAGTGTAGGAGCATTTTTGTTATAGTGTAGGCGTATTGTTCGGAGGCAGGACAGAACAAACAGAAGTATCTCCGCTCGAGCGTTTTGTAGGCCCCATTTACGGAATACTACCTTTACAAGTTGTCATGTCATATAAAGTTATGACAGCGGCAACTATAATTGACATTTCCCTATCTTTGGTATTTTCTCTTCACGAAACGAATCACCTCTACATCACGGGCGGGCGGGTGGCATTCTTCGCTCGTCTGTGTATCTTATCCAGTTTTATCCCTGGCCAAACACGAGCGCTCTACGATTGTACTCCGTACGTACATAGCCACAGCTGCCATGCACTGGAAGCGCCAGGACCACGATTCTCTCAGGGGCCCCGCGTGCATGACAGCGGATGGATTCTGGCCGCCATGTTAGGCTAATCATGTCGTTACTCTTTTCGCGCTAGGGCCAACCTCGGCTCCTCCAATTAGCAAGTGCGGCGTCCCAATCATCCCTCTGTCCGTCTGCATTCGTACATACAGGACCAAGAGAACCACCGTTTCTCTCGCTGTTCCGTGTGCTCACCGTGCCGTGCCTGTGCCAGTCATCGGGTGTAGTACTTCACGACGATCGTTGCTGGTTGGATTTTCCCCTCTCTCCTAATTTTCCGCAAACAATAATATGGGACGGTGTTGATAAATCTCACTCGATCGAGACTTGATTAAATCTTAGTCGACTGAAATATAGCCACACCGATTTGAAACCAGCATATAGCTACTAGAAGCCCCACGAGTTTGCTCACATCATCACGTCAAGCATACTAGTCCCCCCATTCCACGAGTAGCTAGATAGATAGACTCGCATTGGTGAATTGTTTATGAGAGATCGATTGATTGAGTACTCTAATAGCTCATCTCCGTGTGCAATTTTCTAAACATGTGCATGATTAGAGCATCTCCAATCCGACGTAGCCAATTCGGCCCCTTGTATGTTCACGATGCGTTCAGATGCGTCCACGGACAACACCGGCTTGTGTCTCATTTGGCTGCGTTCGTAGCCGTCAACATCATATCTAAATCTCTAAATTAATTTCATTCTATGTAGCGTAGATCAACACAACACAACACCATGTAGATAAATTAAACACGTAGTACTCATATGATCGGAGATAGCAAGTTTAAAAATCTAGATACCTCATGACGACGGTAGCATTGATATGATTTATGATTAGATACAAGTATGTAAAGATAAGATTCACCACTTCTTACCCTTGCCCTTCCCTTTATCGTCTCCAAAGCGGCAGTAGTACGCGTTGAAGTCGGTGTATGCGTCGGTGTTCAAAGGGTGATCGAAGTCACTCGAGGTGGTGGAGGATTCAAACCAGGAGGGGAGCCCGACCAGACATGAGGCGGTGCAGGCCTGCTCCTTGGCTAGGTGGCCGGTTTTGGCTGTGGCCGCCACTTTCTCCTTCACGAGGCACTTGGACTGCACGACAAAGACCCGCAATGTCTATTTGCTGAATTGCCTCCACCGTAAACGAGCCATCAGATTCAATCTCCACATGACTTATCTTGTTGTAGAGAAAAATAGAAAAAGGTAAAGTGTGACACAAGTTTCGTTGAAGTGGAAGGAGATGGGGCCTTGTTCATCCATGTAGTGCCGAAGAGGGGGTGGTATCTCTCAACCATGTATTGCAGGAGCGGCGCGCGACGTGTCCGACCAGACATGGAATTGAAGTAGTCAGGCGAGCGAATGATCGGCTGGAGAAACCGACCATGGATAAAATCCTTCGACATGGCATATCTCGTCTGTATCCCCTGACAAATGGAACTCAGTTGATAAAACATGCTAAAAAATAATAAAATGGGCCACAAGTTTTGTTAATTAGGATAAAATGAATAAAATACAAAAATGTTATCTGGCAAAAGTCAGCTGGGAAGGGGGGGGGGGGTGCTAAACGAACTTTTTATGGCAAGATTATGTGGGGAGATGGCAGAATCCTCTAATTTTTGTAGCAATTTTTTTCTACTTTCCAAAAGTTGACATGTGTTTCCGAAGAAATTGTCATCCTTGCACATCGTAAACTGCCAACCAAACCTTCGTAATTGTCACCACTTTAGAGCTGACGTTCATTATATAAGAGAGTCTATAAAAATATATTAAATAGGGTACGTAAATTATTGCCAAGAATATCAAAAGAGGGGGGGGGGGGGGTTAAATACGCGGAATTCACTCTAATTGTCATATTTCTATTTTCCAATACCATTCGATTTCACGATGATCTTTATAACACATTACATATGCAGACACTCATATATATGTATATATATTCACTGCTATAAACACGCGTATACATATTCTATCTCTACGAGCATTTCTGAGAAACTGAGTTGGCATATAATCTTGAGATTGACGAAATCACAACACGTGCCTCCATAGTCTCTACTACTTAAAAACAACGTAAGGTTCCCATTTCACCTCTTTTTCATCCAACCTTCCATATATACGTCGCACTCTTTCCTTATCCTCTTTGATTTTTTCCTCCCATATTTGATTGTTCTCCCATCCATTTAATTGTCTCATGTTTATTAACTTACCAAAATAAACACATATTTTGTTGGCAAGTCATTAAATTCTTACCAAATAAGTGCTTAACAATAAAATGGCAGAGAAATCATGGCGATTGCATACAAACATTTGGTAAGATTTTAGCGTATCAATATAATAATATACATGGATTCTCAAAAACAATAATATAGTACAATAATAGTCGTGCAGTCAGGGACTAATCTACTAGAATGTTTATACTTCCGTTGCAACGCACGGGCAATTGTCTAGTCAACGGAAACAACTGCTTCCACTAAACGAACATCACCGAAAAATCTAAAATAAATCTAGAAAAATAGAATCATCATTGTGATGTTTAAGGACTTGAATCCTCATGAGTTGATTCCACCGTAAAGAACCTTGGATTCTCCCACTCTCCCTTCTGATTTTACCCGTAACGTTAGTATGTTAGCACGTAGCTACCGGGAGCTCCACGAGGTTGCTCACATCATCAAGTCAAGCATATACTCTCCATTCCACGAGTAGATGGATAGATTGAGCACTGTAATAGCTTACCCATGTCAGAGAGTGGCGTCTTGACACATGGGAGTGCGTGCTCCTGGTTTTTAAAATGTGTTTTAAACATATTTTAAAATGTCAAAAAAATTCAAACAAAAACTTGGCGCATACATCTTGATATTGTACATGCTCACAAAGTCGTTTCGCGAAAAACCGACAATTTATGTGTCGCGTGTGAAAAAGACAAAATTCGATGTTAAAAAATGCTTTTCACAAGACATCTTTTGTCATTTTTACACAAGCCGCAAAGAATGTCGGTTTTCTTCAATACTTGATGTGCACACATATAATGTCAAGATGTATGCGCGAAATATTTGTTTGATTTTTTTTCACATTTTGAATTGTTTTTCATGCGCAGAGGCGCGCGCTCCCGGGAGCACCAACGAATTTCCAACCCATGTGTGCACTTTTCTAACATGCGTAAGCTTAAGTTACATCCTTTTCTTCTTCTTCATAACTAGCAGAAATTCGCACCAGTCCTGTCACCTGCTCGTTTTGCCTCACAATTCGCGCAGTAGTTCAATCCCGCACGAGAGCATAATAAATTTTAAGTTTCAACGTTGACACATACGGTTTTTCATCTAAAACTGCTAGGTTTCAACCAGTTTCAGAAATATAATTTTAAGTAATTGTTTCTGGCGGTCATAGACACAAAATAATTATTTTTTATCGGTCATTCGTACTAAGTTCAACATTGAAACTTAACATATTTTTTCAAAGTTGTCAAAATGAATTAAAAATGAATTTTATTTGAAAGCGCTGGCCACGAGAAACACGAATATGAAAACATAACTTAATTTATTTATTTTTATTTAAAAGATAATAAACTTTGAAAATCGAAAGCCAAAATAAAAAGCGGGCACTAGGAACATGGGTACTGCGGGGAAAAGAATTCTATGAGACCAGGTCTCACGCGAGACCCATCCTGATGGATGATACGTGGCATTCACAAATCACAAAGCATCTACCCCACCCCCCACTTGAAATCAGGGGGGGGGGGGAGATTAGATGCTTTGGGATTTGTGAATGACACGTATCATCCATCAGGGCGGATCTCACGTGCTAACTATGAGACCTGGTCTTATATAATTTTTTTTCCGTACTGCGGCGTGCCCCAAATCCTTATCCCACAATTAGAGGGGCAATTGGCCAAAAAATGCCAATGGAAACCTAGCACCATATAGCTCGGTATTAAAATACCATTTTACAAAGCGTGAAAAAACTTGATTATTTTGTCAATACACATACACATGTATATAACGCATGTGCAAAAATTTACACCATTATACTTCAACAGGTGGTGCACATAAAAAGGCAAATTTATATTTTAAACCTGTTGATTTTTTTGGTTGTCGCACCGGAATTTCCTTTTTCCTGTACAGACTACAAATGACAATATTTTCAAATGAAATTTCACACATTATATACTGAGCACATATAAGTTTCCATGAAATTTGTTTAATCTTTTTGAAACTTCTAAATACGGTTTATGATTTTCTTTTAAATACCGACCTCCATAGAGCTCGGCCTCCATACGTCTACACTGGCAATTGGCTAGATATTGTATGACCCGTCTAAGGCTTTACAGTTGCAGGTTGTTTAGTTTCAAATAGTGTCGGGGTGAATCTATGCCATGGGATGCCTGGTTAATGTTGCATGATAGAGTTAATAGCAGAAGTAAGTTGTTTTTTCCATTGTCTAGATATATTTTTTCTTGTCTCCTTACTTTGTATATACTTTTACTTTTTACAAGCGAGAAAATACCGAAGAACGTTTGTAATCATTCTGTGATAACTGAGTCAAAAATCAATACAAAGTAGTAGCAATAATAATGTGTTGCTGGGTTGAATGGTAAATAGATACTCTCATCTTATATGATGAAAGGATAATCTTTTTTTTGAACAGAAAAGGCCTAATACTGCATTAATAAACCGATGGGGTAGTACATTTTACATAGGGACCCAAGAGTAAGATATCAGACACAACTAAGCCCCCTGACTTATGCAAGGAGGACCTCAAACTGAAAATAGAAACACGATCAGGTCCTCTGCAACTTCCCCTTAGATTGAATGTCGCCGGCACCCGAGATGAACCAATTGGGGTGGCGAAGTCACCATGGCCACATCGTCCGCTAGCCATAACATCTAAGAAAAAGTTGGGTCTTCCTCCCTTTTGGCACGCGTGCCAGGAGGAAAAGGGATGGCCGCCCTTCGGGCAGAAAAAAACTATAGGATGATGAAGACTGGCAACATGTCGGTCACGTCGCTTACCGAAGAAGCCTTTGCAAATGAGCTCGAAGACAATCTGCAATCTTCAGCAACCTGCATCACCGTCTACCTTCATCCACCACCATGGCAGCCTGAATAAGAGATCGTTGATGGAAGCGCATCCTCCAGATTAGGGGAGAGGACAAGCTTATTCGAATAGGGGGCTCATGCCAGACCCACCTTCGGTTGCCACCAACCTCTGTAGACAGCTTGCTTGGGAAGGAGTTGATACGTCTCCATCGTATCTACTTTTCCAAACACTTTTGACCTTGTTTTGGACTCTAACTTACATGATTTGAATGGAACTAACCTGGACTGACGCTGTTTTCAGCAGAATTGCCATGGTGTTATTTTTGTGCAGAAATAAAAGTTCTCATAATGACCTGAAACTTCATGAAGAATATTTTTGGAATATATATAAAATACTAGTGAAAGAATCTACGTCAGGGGGCCCACACCCTGTCCACGAGGGTGGGGGGCACGCCCCCCTGCCTCGTGGACCCCCTGATGCTCCATCGACCTCAACTCCAACTCTATATATTCACGTTCGGGGAGAAAAGAATCAGTGAGAAGGATTCATCACGTTTTACGATACGGAGCCGCCGCCAAGCCCTAATCTCTCTCAGGAGGGCTGATCTGGAGTCCGTTCGAGGCTCTGGAGAGGGGAATTCGTCGCCATCGTCATCATCAACCTTCCTCCATCACCAATTTCATGATGCTCACCGCCATGCGTGAGTAATTCCATCGTAGGCTGGCTGGACGATGATGGGTTGGATGAGATTTATCATGTAATCGAGTTAGTTTTGTTAGGGTTTGATCCCTAGTATCCATTATGTTCTGAGATTGATGTTGCTATGACTTTGCTATGCTTAATACTTGTCACTAGGGCCCGAGTGCCATGATTTCAGATCTAAACCTATTATATTTTCATGAATATATGTGAGTACTTAATCCTATCTTGCAAGTCAATAGTCACCTATTATGTGTTATGATCCGTTAACCCTGAAGTGACAATAATCGGGATACTTACCGGTGATGACCGTACTTTGAGGAGTTCATGTATTCACTAAGTGTTAATGCTTTGGTCCGGTACTCTATTAAAAGGAGGCCTTAATATCCCTTAGTTTCCAATAAGACCCCACTGCCATGGGAGGGTAGGACAAAAGATGTCATGCAAGTTCTTTTCCATAAGCACGTATGACTATATTCAGAATACATGCCTACATTACATTGACGATCTGGAGCTAGTTCTATGTCACCCTATGTTATAACTGTTGATGAGGAACCGCATCCGACATAACTATCCATCACTGATCCATTGCCTACGAGCTTTTCACATATTGATCTCTGCTTAGTTACTTTACCGTTGCCACTGCTACAGTTACTTCCATATTACTTTGCTACTAAATACTTTGCTACAAATATTAAGTCTTTCAGGTGCGGTTGAATTGACAACTCAACTCTTAATACTTGAGAATATTTTTTGGCTCCCCATGTGTCGAATCAATAAATTTGGGTTGAACACTCTGCCCTCGAAAACTGTTGTGATCCCCTATACTTGTGGGTTATCAAGACTATTTTCTTGCGCCGTTGCCGGGGAGCATAGCTCTATTCTTTGAGTCACTTGGGATTTATATCTGTTGATCACTATGAAGAACTTGAAACATGAAAGAACCAAGATTTTCCCCTCAACTATGAGGGGAGGTAAGGAACTGCCATCTAGCTCTGCACTTGATTCACCTTCTGTTTTGAGTAAACTTGCGACACCTACTCCTGCTATTTATTCTGATATGTCGCATGTTATTGATGATGCCACTTCTGCTTTGCATGATACTTATGATGAAACTACTTCTATGCTTGATGATACTGTGCCACTAGGTGAATTTCTTAATGAACAACTTTCTAGGGTTAGAGAGAATGAAATTATTGAAACTGATAATATTGATGAAAGTGATGATGAAGATTCTCCCCCTAGATATGAATTGCCTGTTGTGCCTGAGGGTTATGTTATGGATGAAGAAACTGCTAGAGACTTTTTAGCTTGCAATGATAGATATGATCTTAAGAAATTGGTAGCTAAGCTGAAAGAAAAATCCTTGAATGCTAGAGTGAAACATGACCTTGCTTTTGCTACTTCACCTATCTGTATTTCTGATAAGGATTATGATTTCTCTGTCGATCCTGCGTTAATTACTTTGGCTGAATCTGATCCTGTTTATGGCTATGAATCTGAAACTGTTGTGGGACATCTTACTAAATTAAATGATATAGCCACCCTGTTCACTAATGATGAGAAAACTCGCTATTACTTTATCCTTAAGTTGTTTCCGTTCTTATTAAAGGGTGATGCTAAAACATGGTTTAATTCTCTTGATCTTGGTTGTGTGCGTAGTCCACAGGATATGATTTATTACTTCTCTGCTAAATATTTCCCTGCTCATAAGAAACAAGCTGCCTTAAGGGAAATATATAATTTTGTGCAAATTGAAGAAGAGAGTCTCCCACAAGCTTGGGGGAGGCTTCTACGATTACTTGATGCTTTGCTTGATCATCCTGTCAAGAAAAATGAAATACTTGATATCTTTTATAATGGACTAACCGATACTTCCAGAGACCACCTGGATAGTTGTGCTGGTTGTGTTTTCAGGGAAAGAACTGTTGATCAAGCTGAATTGCTATTGAATAATATGTTGAGTAATGAAAATGATTGTACACTTCCTGAACCAACTCCTAAGCCAATTCTGAAGAAAAGGGGTATTCTATTTCTCAGTCCCGAAGATATGCAAGAGGCGAAGAAATCTATGAAAGAAAAGGGTATTAAAGCTGAAGATGTTAATAATTTACCACCTATTGAAGAAATACATGGTCTTGATAACCCGACATAGGTAGTAAAGGTAAATTCTCTCTATAGATTTGATAAGGGTGAAATCCCATCTACTAAGTTTGCTAGCCAATGCTTGGATAAGTTTGATAATTTTATGGTTAAACAAGAAGACTTCAATGCTTATGTTGGTAGACAATTGAAACGTAATGCTTATATGATTGAACACTTGAGTGATTATATGCCTAGAGTTAAAGGTGAACTTAAACTTATTAGTAAACATGCTTCTATGGTTACCACTCAAGTAGAACAAGTACTTAAAGCTCAGAATGATTTGCTCAATGAATTAGATAATAAGAAAAATGATAATGTTGTTAGAGTTGTGACTAGAGGGGGTAAAATGACTCAGGAATCTTTGTATCCTGAGGGCCACCTTAAGAGAATTGAGCAAGATTCTCAGAGAACTAATGTTGATGCACCTAGTTATTCTAAGAGGAAGAAAAAGAAAAATGATAGAACTTTGCATGCTTCTAGTGAACCTGTTGTTGACACACCTGAGAATCCCAATGATATTTCTATTTCTGATGCTGAAACACAATCTAGTAATGAACATGAACCTAGTGATAATGTTAATGATGATGTTCATGTTGATACTCTACCTAGCAATAACAATGATGTAGAAATTGAACCTGTTGTAATCTTGATAACCCACAATCAAAGTGTTATGATAAGAGAGACTTTGTTGCTAGGAAGCACGGTAAAGAAAGAGAACCATGGGTTCAGAAACCCATGCCTTTTCCTCCTAAACCATTCAAGAAAAAGGATGATGAGGATTTTGAGCGCTTTGCTGAAATGATTAGACCTACCTTTTTGCGTATGCGTTTGACTAATATGCTTAAAATGAATCCTTATGCTAAGTATATGAAAGATATTGTTACAAATAAAAGAAAGATACCGGAAGCTCAAATTTCCACCATGCTTGCCAATTATACTTCTAAAGGTGGAATACCAAAGAAACTTGGAGATCCAGGAGTACCAACTATACCATGCTCCATTAAAAGAAACTATGTTAAAACTGCTTTATGTGATCTTGGAGCCGGCGTTAGTGTTATGCTTGTTTCTTTATATCGTAGACTTGATTTGAATAAGTTGACACGTACTGAAATATCTTTGCAAATGGCTGATAAATCAACTGCTATACCTATCGGTATTTGTGAGGATGTGCCTGTTGTGGTTGCAAACGTTATTATTTTAACGGACTTTGTTATTCTTGATATTCCCGAGGACGATAGTATGTTTATTATTCTTGGTAGATCCTTTTTGAATACTGCAGGGGCTGTTATTGATTGCCACAAAGGCAATGTCACTTTTCATGTTAATGGTAATGAGCATATGGTACATTTTCCGAGGAAACAACCTCAAGTCCACAGTATTAATTCTATTGGAAAAACTTCCACGATTACTATTGGAGGTTTTGAATTTCCTCTTCTTACTGTCAAGAAGAAATATGATATTCTTATTGTTGGGGATGTGCATATCCCCGTTGAGGTAACCTAGTGTTATTCGAAAATTCTTCGGTTTCATGCAATTCGGAAAGAGTTTGTTAACAAGACTTGATCAACCTTGTTAGTGGATTCCTTTTGATGAGCATGAGATGGATGAAGTTAGAAAGCACAACTCTCTGTACCCTCCTTTTACTTTTTGTTATTTAGATTAAATAAAGCAAAAATAGTATTTTTCTGTCTGTTTTCTATATTATCCTTGCAATAAAAAATACCCCGAAAATAAAAGTTCTCCAAATGCCCTAAAAATTTAATATGATTTTTTCTATAATATTTAAGAATTATTGGCACGGAGAACACACCACGGGGACCCACCATGTGCCCACGAGGGTGGAGGGCGCGCCCACCCCCCTGGGGCGCCCCCTGCCTCGTGGACCCCACGTGGGCCCCCTCCACTTATTCTTGCACCCACTCACTTCGTCTTCCTCCAGAAAAAAAATCCTCCACCAGCTCAAACCTGAGTTCTAGCTCATCTTGCTACCATTTTCGATCTCCTTGCTCAAAACTCCATTCACAAAACTGCTTTGGGGGATTGTTCTTCTGTATGTGACTCCTCCAATGGTCCAATTAGTTTTTGTTTTAGTGCTTTATTTATTGCAATTTTTTGCTGCTTAGGTGACCCTGTTCTTCAGCTTGCATGTTAAATTTATGTGGTCAAAAGTAGTTTTAATGCATTATATGGCTTTTAGGCACTTGTGGGAGTAGTTGCTATCAATCTTGTTGAGTTTGGTTCACTTTTATTTTGAGTTACTAAAAATATCAGAATTTTTTCAGAGGAAATGATGAAGAGATTGTTGAGGGGCTCTTCGAGCCGAAGCTCAAAGGATAAGCAAAGTGAAGAGAATAAGAAACCCAAATATAATCTCCCTCGCACTACAGAGGTTCGGCCGTGCGAATGGCCTTGTGCTGAGTTCTTGAGAGCAGCCGGGATTTATGAAGACTTTTATTATTTGGCTGAGAATGCGGGCCTCACCGACTTCCTCCATGACCAGCTCGAACAGTATCTCCTACTCACTAATATTTTTGTGCAAAATTTTCATTTCCATGTTAGGAGGTCGCCAATTTCCATGCTAGGAGATCACCACCTTCTGTGGATTTTTATTTGTATGATGAGTATAAGAAGATGTCACTTATGATTTTTGTGCGGTTTGCAAGTTGCCCTTTGAGGGCAGCGTCGAGGAACCACATCCTAGGGATGTGGCAGGATTTATTGATATGATTGTTGTAGGGGAAACAAGAAAAGTGTCAGATGCAAGAACTACTAGCATACATTTTCCTGTTCTACATTACTATGCAATATTTGTTAGTAGATGTTTAATTGGCCGCGGGAACAGTGGGGGCCTTAGTTCTCCTGACCTCGCCATTTTGCGCCATGCTTTACTCTGTGATAGAACTTTGAGTTTAGGTGCTATGGTTGCTAAACGGTTGAGTCTGAACCGTACAAAGGGCCCCATTTTTGGAGGTATCTTTGCTAAGCGTCTTGCTAAATATTTTGAGATACCTATTAGACACTATGAGAAAGAAGAAAAGGTGCTGCCCCCTATTTTCTTAGATTATAAAAGTAGGGTAGCACATGATTTTATTCACGATGATAAGGAGAAGAGACTCATTTATAACCCGGTATTCACTGAAAAGACTTGTCAGATTATTACCCTGCCTGCACCTTCTTTGTTTAACATTTATTCAGGCACATACATCATCCTGCCCGATGACATTTATGCATATTGGGAGCGAACACGCTCCCCAGAGCCCGAGTCGAAGCCACCCCTTGATCCTTATCGGCAGTTGGTTTATCAGTGGGATCCGGAGGAGATCGCCAACCAGTGGCACCCCGAGGATCCTCCTTAGTACACTGGAGAGGACCATTTTGATCCATGGGCATAGACCAACTTAGTCTAAAAGCCTAAGCTTGGGGGAGTACGTATTTCTCACCGACATTACATTTATGTTCACACACTCATGCTAGTTGTCAGTGCTCATACTTTTTCATTGTACTATCCATGCTAGTTTAATTTCTTTTTAAGCCTTCTTCTTGTGTGTTTGAAAAACCTTAAGAAAAACAAAAAAATAGTTGTAGCTTTTAGCTAGTTTACTTTCCATGCGTGTAGTAGTAGTAATTAAAAAGAAAACCCAAGACGATTTCTCATTCTTCTTTTGCTTGTTGGGAGCTTTCCCATGTAAATAATTTTGTTTCTTTTCTTTTCTTTGGGGGTCGAGAGGAGAAGACCATGATGAAAATGTTGAGTGGCTCTCATATGCATTATTGTTGATTTAACCAAGAGCCCATATTACCTTGTCTTCTCCCTTGTATTGAATGCTTGCAGATTCCAGCTTAGTCCAATGCACGTGCACTATTATTATTATCCACACCGTTCGGTCGTGCAAGTGAAAGGCAATAATGACGATATATGATGGACTGATTGAGATGAGAGAAGCTGGTATGAACTCGACCTATGTTGTTTTTGTAAATATGATTAGTTCATCGTTCCCAATTCAGCCTATTATGAATGAAACATGTTTGCAATAACAATTAGATATTATAGTTGCTCATGCCATGCTTAATTTTCTAGGAGCTTATAATGGTTTACCTTGCTTGCCAACATGCTATTAAAATTGTTGTGATGTGGTATGATATGGTGGTATCCTTCTTTGAATGATTCGAGTGGCTTGACTTAGCACATGTTCACGCATGTAGTTGAAACAAAATCAACATAGCCTCCATAATATTTATGTTCATGGTGAATTATATCCTACTCATGCTTGCACTTAGTGTTGAATAATTTTAATGCATGTTCATGACTGTTGTCGCTCTCTAGTTGGTCGCTTCCCAGTCTCTTTCCAGCCTTCACTTGTACTAAGCGGGAATACTGCTTGTGCATCCACTTCCATAAACCCCAAAAGTATTCTGTATGAGTCCACCATACCTTCCTATATGCGGTATCTACCCGCCGTTCCAAATAAATTTGTATGTGCCAAACTCTAAACCTTCAAATGAAATTCTGTTTTGTATGCTCGAATAGCTCATGTATCAACTAGGCATGTCTATATCTTCCATGCTAGGTGGGTTATTCTCACGAGGAGTGGACTCCGCTCCTCATACACGAGAAAATGACTGGTAACTGATACGTCTCCAACGTATCTATAATTTTTGATTGTTCCATGCTATATTATATCCTGTTTTGGACATTACTGGGCTTTATTATACACTTTTATATTATTTTTGGGACTAACCTATTAACCGGAGGCCCAACCCAGAATTGCTGTTTTTTTTGCCTATTTTAGGGTTTCACAGAAAAAGAATATCAAACAGAGTTCAAACGGCATGAAACCTTCGGGAACGTGATTTTCGGAACAAACATGATCCAGAGGACTTGGACCCTACGTCAAGACATCAACCAGGAAGGCACGAGGTAGGGGGGGGCGCCCTCCACCCTCGTGGAGCCCATGTTGCTCCACCAACGTACTTCTTCCTCCTATATATATATATATATACCTGCGTACCCCCAAACTACCAGATACAGAGCCAAAACCCTAATTCCACCGCCGCAACTTTCTGTATCCGTGAGATCCCATCTTGGGGCCTTTTCTGGAGCTCCGCCGGAGGGGGCATCGATCATGGAGGGCTTCTACATCAACACCATAGCCTCTCCGATGAAGTGTGAGTAGTTTACTTCAGACCTTCGGGTCCATAGTTATTAGCTAGATGGCTTTTTCTCTCTTTTTGGATCTCAATACAAAGTTCTCCCCCTCTCTTGTGGAGATCTATTCGATGTAATCTTTTTTTGCGGTGTGTTTGTTGAGACCGATGAATTGTGGGTTTATGATCAAGTTTATCTATGAACAATATTTGAATCTTCTCTGAATTCTTTTATGTATGATTGGTTATCTTTGAAAGTCTCTTCGAATTATCAGTTTGGTTTGGCCTACTAGATTGATCTTGCTTGCAATGGGAGAAGTGCTTAGCTTTGGGTTCAATCTTGCGGTGTCCTTTCCTAGTGACAGTAGGGGCAGCAAGGCACGTATTGTATTGTTGCCATCGAGGATAACAGGATGGGGTTTATATCATATTGCATGAGTTTATCCCTCTACATCATGTCATCTTGCTTAAATCGTTACTCTGTTCTTTTGAACTTAATACTCTAGATGCATGCTGGATAGCGGTCGATGTGTGGAGTAATAGTAGTAGATGCAGGCAGGAGTCGGTCTACTTGTCTCGGACGTGATGCCTATATACATGATCATACCTAGATATTCTCATAACTATGCTCAATTCTGTCAATTGCTCAATAGTAATTTGTTTACCCACTGTAATACTTATGCTCTCGAGAGAAGCCGCTAGTGAAACCTATGGCCCCCAGGTCTATTCTATCATATTAATCTTCCAATACTTAGTTATTTATTTTGCCTTTTATTTTACTTTGCATCTTTATCATAAAAATACCAAAAATATTATCTTATCATATCTATCAGATCTCACTCTCGTAAGTGACCGTGAAGGGATTGACAACCCCTTTATTGCGTTGGTTGCGAGGAGTTTATTTGTTTGTGTAGGTGCGAGGGACTCGTGCGTGGCCTCCTACTGGATTGATACCTTGGTTCTCAAAAACTGAGGGAAATACTTACGCTACTTTGCTGCATCACCCTTTCCTCTTCAAGGGAAAACCAACGCAGTGCTCAAGAGGTAGCAAGAAGGATTTCTGACGCCGTTGCCGGGGAGTCTACGCAAAAGTCAAGATACCAAGTACCCATCACAAACCCTTATCTCCCACATTACATTATTTGCCATTTTCCTCTCATTTTCCTCTCCCCACTTCACCCTTGCCATTTTATTCGCCCTCTCTCTCCGCCCCCCTTCTCTTTCTCTATTTGCCTCTTTTTGCCCATCTCTTGTTTGCTTGTGTGTTGGATTGCTTGCTTGTCATGATGGCTCAAGATAATACCGAATTGTGTGACCTTACTAATACCAACAACAATGATTTTATTAGCACTCCGATTGCTCCTCTTACCGATGCTGAATCTTGTGAAATTAATGCTGCTTTGTTGAATCTTGTCACGAAAGATCCGTTTTCCGGCCTTCCAAGTGAAGATGGCGCTACCCATCTAAACAACTTTGTTGATTTGTGTGATATGCAATAGAGGAAAGATTTGGTCAATGATATTGTTAAATTGAAGCTATTTCCTTTTTCGCTTAGAGATCGTGCTAAAGCTTGGTTTTCGTCTTTGCCTAAAAATAGTATTGATTCGTGGAATAAGTGCAAAGATGCTTTTATCTCTAAGTATTTTCCTCCTGCTAAGATCATCTCTCTTAGAAATGATATCATGAATTTTAAGCAATTTGATCATGAACATGTTGCACAAGCTTGGGAGAGGATGAAATTAATGATACATAATTGCCCTACACATGGTTTGAATTTATGGATGATTATACAAATTTTTTATGCCGGATTGAATTTTGCTTCTAGAAATCTTTTAGATTCGGCTGCAGGAGGTACTTTTATGGAAATCACTTTAGGGGAAGCACTAAACTCCTAGATAATATTATGGTTAATTATTCTCAATGGCACACTGAAAGATCTACTAATAAGAAAGTGCATGCGATAGAAGAAATTAATGTTTTGAGTGGAAAGATGGATGAACTTATGAAATTATTTGCTAATAAAAGTGTTCCTTATGATCCTAATGATATGCCTTTGTCTACTTTGATTGAGAATAATAATGAATCTATGGATGTGAATTTTGTTGGTAGGAATAATTTTGGTAACAATGCGTATAGAGAAACTTTAATCCTAGGGCGTATCCTAGTAATTCCTCTAATAATTATGGTAGCGTAAGTATTTCCCTCAGTTTTTGAGAATCAAGGTATCAATCCAGTAGGAGGCCACGCACGAGTCCCTCGCACCTACACAAACAAATAAACCCTCGCAACCAACGCGATAAGGGGTTGTCAATCCCTACATGGCCACTTACGAGAGTGAGATATGATAGATATGATAAGATAATATTTTTGGTATTTTTATGATAAAGATGCAAAGTAAAATAAAAGGCAAAGGAAATAACTAAGTATTGGAATATTAATATGATGGAAGATAGACCCGGGGGCCATAGGTTTCACTAGTTGCTTCTCTCAAGAGCATAAGTATTCACGGTGGGTAAACAAATTACCGTTGACCAATTGACAGAATTGAGCATAGTTATGAGAATATCTAGATATGATCATGTATATATTCATCACGTCCGAGACAAGTAGACCGACTCCTGCCTGCATCTACTACTATTACTCCACACATCGACCGCTATCCAGCATGCATCTAGAGTATTAAGTTCATAAGAACAGAGTAACGCTTTAAGCAAGATGACATGATGTAGAGGGATAAACTCATGCAATATGAAATAAATCCCATCTTGTTATCCTCGATGGCAACAATACAATACGTGCCTTTCTGCCCCTACTGTCACTGGGAAAGGACACGCAAGATTGAACCCAAAGCTAAGCACTTCTCTCATTGCAAGAAAGATCAATCTAGTAGGCCAAACCAAACTGATAATTCGAAGATACTTTCAAAGGTAACCAATCATACATAAAAGAATTCAGAGAAGATTCAAATATTATTCATAGATAAACTTGATCATAAACCCACAATTCATCGGTCTCAACAAACACACCGCAAAAGAAGATTGCATCGAATAGATCTCCACAAGAGAGGGGGAGAACTTTGTATTGAGATCCAAAAAGAGAGAAGAAGCCATCTAGCTAATAACTATGGACCCATAGGTCTGAAGTAAACTACTCACACTTCATCGGAGAGGCTATGGTGTTGATGTAGAAGCCCTCCGTGATCGATGCCCCCTCTGGCGGAGCTCCGGAAAAGGCCCCAAGATGGGATCTCGTGGATACAGAAAGTTATGACGGTGGAATTAGGGTTTTGGCTCCCTATCTGGTAGTTTGGGGGTACATAGGTATATATAGGAGGAAGGAGTACGTCGGTGGAGCAACAGGGGGCCCACAAGGGTGGAGGGCGCGCCCAGGGGGCTAGGCACGCCCCCTACCTCATGGCCTCCTGGTAAATGTCTTGACGTAGGGTCCAAGTCTTTTGGATCATGTTCGTTCTGAAAATCACATTCCCGAAGGTTTCATTTTGTTTGGACTCCGTTTGATATTCTTTTTCTGCGAAACCCTAAAATGGGCAAAAACAACAATTCTAGGCTGGGCCTCCGGTTAATAGGTTAGTCCCAAAAATAATATAAAATTGTATATTAAAGCCCAATAGTGTCCAAAACAGAATATAATATAGCATGGAACAATCAAAAATTATAGATACGTTGGAGACGTATTAAGCATCCCCAAGCTTAATTCCTGATCGTCCTCGAGTAGGTAAATGATAAAAACAGAATTTTTGATGTGGAGTGCTACTTGGCATAATTTCAATGTAATTCTTCTTAATTGTGGTATGAATATTCAGATTCGAAAGATTCAAGACAAAAGTTCAATATTGACATAGAAATAATAATACTTCAAGCATACTAACTAAGCAATTATGTCTCTTCAAAATAACATGGCCAAAGAAAGTTATCCCTACAAAATCACATAGTCTGGCTATGCTCTATCTTCACCACACAAAGTATTTAAATCATGCACAACCCCGATGACGGATTTCACCTGATATATTTTCGGATGAAGTGACTGTACGGCAATTTGACCAGGTGGCCTTCACGTCCAAACAGCCATGCATCCATTGATTTTTTAAGTGGGTCTTGCCCCTTGAACAACGCATCGTACCTTGGGCGTCCTCGCCAACTTGGTTTTTACATAAACAGTACTCAACCAGTACTTCTCTGTGACTGATTTTTCTTCGTTCAATTAGTACCAAATGACTGCTCCATGATTGATGTCTGATCCTTGACGATTTGTAACGCCGCACAGACGTTGGTAACTCGGTGCAGTATGGAGTGGGCGACACCCAAGGCAGTGGCAACGCCAGCGGAGGGATCGGCGGCTTAAAGCGGAGTGGAGGCGGCTCATCAGCATCAAAGCGAGGCCGCGGGCCTTCCTGGAGGTAAACCCGCGCCGGCGGGTCTCGCGCAAGGCCAAGCGGTAGCAGTAAGGGACCGACGTGGGAGACTTGCAGGGCTCGGCAGCAGAGGCGGAGACCACAGAGGGTCATGGCGACTCTGAGGAAGCGAGCAGCAGCAGGTCTGGCCAGCGGCAGCTTCGCCGCATGAGGCAAAGGCGGCTCAGCGAGTCCGCGGCGGAAAGGCCAGGGAGGCGAACTCCGGCGGGTTGAATCCGCGGCGGCAGCTTACAGCAAAGTCGAGGATGGCAGGCAAGCACGTCGTTGCCGCAGAGTTGAGGTGGAGGGCGGTGTCTGGTGAGACCCAGCGGTTTACGCGCGACGGCAGGTCGGTTTAACTCGGATGGAGCAACGACCCTTGATGGCATAAGCAGATGCAGGGCGAAGGCCAAGGCGGTTTGACTCGGATGGTAGCTGCAGCGACTTAACCGCTCAGCGGGCTCAGCGGCCGGTTTGACTTGGACGGAACAACGACCCTCGATGGTGGAGTCCGGGGGCGAGGAAGAGTAGGCATGGCCGGCGAATCCAAGTCCGGATGTAGTCAGGGTCTGATTCCGGGTCATTGATTGTTCGTGTTGCCCTTTGGTTTGACTGTAACTTGACGGATTACACATCCGATGGCGGCGGCTCAGTAGTAACCCTAATTTCTTTTGAACCTTAAAACTCTCATATCTTCAACCAGGACTGATAAATTTGAAGCTGATGCAAATCTTCCAGACCAGATCTTCTTCCTTTGAAAAATTGCAAACTTCTCAATCCGTCTAGAGATCCCTCCAAGAACTCAACACCACCATGCGCAGGCCCCACGGTGGGCGCCAACTGTCGTGGAACTGTCACGGCAGATGTCCTTAGTGTCAGGACTTAGTCGCGAGGCCAACGCATCTATGTGGTAGCTTGAGAGGGGTTGAGCGAGATGAGAGACGCGATGTTTTACCCAGGTTCGGACCCTCACGGTGGAGGTAAAAGCCTACATCCTGCTTCATTGATATTGATGATCATGATCACGGTTACAAGAGTGCTCTATCTCGAGAGCTATTGTCTAAACCTAACTTGTCCAACCTGTGGAACTTGTGAATCTTGTCCCTCTTGGGGTGCCCTGCCCCTCCTTATATATGTTGGAGGGGCGGGTTACATGTAGAATCCTATTAGGATTAGGACTAGTCTATCTCTAATACAAACCGGATACAAGTCCAGGTCTTAACTCCTTGTAAGATAAATGTTCCTCATGCCTTTCCTCTTAAACCGGCCCACCATTAACATAAACCGGCCTTCTGGGTCTTGGGCCTTGTCATTCATCTGACCCGTTCGCCGGGTCACAAGTGTGTCATAACGTTTCGGCAGGTTGCTGTAAACCGCCAGGTCAGGGTAGGTCGCCAGTGAATCGCCAAGTGTAAACCGGGTCTCAAGTAAACCGCCAAGTCCAGCCGGGTCATCAATGAGTCTTCAGGCTCATGAACCGTCATACCAGTGAACCGCCAGACACGTAAACCGCCAGACATGTAAACCGCCAATCACGTAAACCGCCAATCCTCTGGCGGTTTATCAATGAAACGCCTAGTCCGGCCGGGTTATACTTCCGGCCGGTTTACGCCGCAGAGTATATCCCCAACACAAGCCAAACCGGTCGAAGTCGTGTCTAGAAATGCTTTAGTTATATAAGGGAATTGATTGTGGAAGGGAACGTAAGTCTCTTTTTACTCCTTATCCTCATGACCTTCTAATCTGAGTCATCTTATCTTTTCTACGGGGTTAAGAACTAGGCTTCTCTTCTATCTCTCAGGATGATGTGTTACTAAACCGTAGTTGCCTAGGATTGTTGAGTTCAAGCCTCAGTTCAGTTCCTACTACCTCCATATGTTCATAGCCGGCCTCAGAACCTTGATATTGTGCTATTGAGTGGTTATGCCACCATTTTTGCAGGATCTCTCAAATCATTTTGAGCATTTTACAGCCGTTATGCTGTCCGAGTCATCCCAGGTTTCTAAATAATCTGATGCACTTCCAAATCTTTCCTCCGTGTTCCGATGTCCTTTTGGGCCAGATTAAGCACACTAATTAGTGAGTTGAGGTACTCTGTTGCCTCGACATATATGTTGGAGCTATTATATGACCCTAGGTGTTTTAGGGAGTCACCTAGTAATCTAGCAATGTTTTGTGTTCCCAGTGTGAAGATTCTGGCCATCATTCTCGAAAGCATCCCGTGATGCTACTTAGTAGTAGGTATTCTACTCCTGGGTTTTTGAACCCGCGATTCACCCTACCTCATGTTGTTAGTATTTGCTAGTTCCCTTAAGATATTAGTAACCTTTGCGATAGTCCTCGAGGTCCGTGGTATTTCCTTCTTCCAAATACCATGAACTGCTTATGGCAGAAGTTCTTTTGAACCAAAAGATCACAACAAGAGTGCTCTTGATGAGTTCTCCATTCTACATTGTGAATCCGCCAGTTCTACCTTTCTGCATGGCTTATCCGGAAGAAATGTTGAGCTTTGCTCGACATACTAATCTATGCATCCACAACTCAGAAAGATATATGTTCCTTGAGTTGACCCTCCTCAGTTGTATTCCGACCCTAGTCTATCAATTGATAGTCAGGAATAGTTATGCCATCGTGTTCATCGGTGTCTATTATCCTTGTGGTCCGTCAAGCCATTCTATTCCGGAATGACTAGGAGAAACAAATTCCAGTACCTCATCCATATCTAGGATTGGGTCAAACCAGTTGTATTCCGCAGATCAAAGTGCCCATCCAACTTTCGATTCTGTTCCACCTGGAGTGTTACCATCTTTATGTCAAGAAAGTCATGAGGATTGCACCACCTCTTATGAATCCTTGACACAGTGATACTTCTCGCCATCATCATTCATTCCTCGGTCCCGTGTTGTCGCAACCGGAATGCCGACAAGTGAACCATGATGTGTGAAATCAATACTCCTAGCAACCCCGTTGCTTGGTAGTTAAAGGACAACAATTTAATTCTTAGCGTGTTGGTTATTGAATCATCATCCTAAGATTTATCGTGCGACCTAGTCCTTATTTCCGGTGCACTTTTCGATCAATGAGTTAAGTTAGTGTCAATCCTTGCTTATTTGATCATATCGTCTTGCCTTGAAAGCAAGATTGTTCTCGAGCTTAGAGACATATCGGTGGTTCATGATTTTCTGAATATCTTCTCGGAAGTGTTACCAGGTTGTCACCTGACCGCTATGTTGAGTTCGTGATCAAGTTGGTTTCCTGTAAACCACTCCTTCTCCAAGAATACGAGTTGGATACCCTTGAGCTAGTTGGTTAAGATAAACAACAATTTGGAGAGTTGGAAGATAAATGCTTTGGCTGACTTAGTTCATTTTAAGGGATATCTTGTATGTGTGTTGAGGGAAGATGGTATTTTCATCGACTGACTCTCGTGATCAGTTAATGGACCTATCACCTTATCCAGTCCTTGATTTGAGTATGGGCTATCGTCAAATCAAATCAGAACCAATGATATTCGTGATGTTGTCTTACTCGTGGTTGTTTCCTCGAGCATACACCATTATATCCTTTAGGTCTGACCAATGCTATCACCGTGTTCACATGATGGTGGAAGTCCAGTGATATGGAAATTCCGATGAGTTGCTGTTGAGCCCATCAGCAGCATTTTGTCTCCCCCATGACTCATGTTGAACATCAACCTAGTGTTGGAAACTTTTATAAGCATTATCTTCATGTCCCATTCGTGAAGAATATGTTGGATGAAAGAAGTGACTTTCTTTGATTCATGTGCATTCGATGCAAGTTGCCGCCGTGAATTCAAGAAAGCTTGTTTTTGCTTCCTCCGGAACCATTCCAAGTTAGTCATGCATATGTGCAAAGTATTCTATGGTTTGAAGACTTGCAACCTTCATTCTATATGTATCCCTAGCACGCCAAGCCACTGATTGATTTGTTAAAGATAAAGGAGTCTGTTCTAAAGTATTAATCCTTTAGGCTTCCGCGCGGAGACTTCGATATCATTAATTATGGTTCCCCACCCGAGCTCGATAGTGTTTTTATTATAAGACTACTACGTGGTCATGCTTGTCTGCGACAGCATGTTCACATGTATGTAGCAGAGATGGCTCATGTTTTGGAGCTTACTATCGTATCCCCCGAGAATCTCACAACGTCATCTCGTCGATTTGTGTTGCAAACCTTCATTTGTCTTTCTAGACTCGATGAGTCTGGATTATCCTGACACCAACCAGATCTGAATCTCAGGCAGATATGATGGTTGGAACATTTCCCAAGAACTATAATATTGGTCTCTCTGTAATCCGGTAAAGTGGATGTCGTGGCCAACACACCCAGCCGGAAGACCTATTATTGTAGTATCTTGATTGAGAAAGTTGGTCACCTCCCCATAAGGATCTCGCAGGATCTGCCTCCGTAGTTATTCCTTATGGATTCTTGAGCTTTCGAAGTCCGACCTTTTACTTGATGTTCTAGTTATCAAGCCATATCTATAAATGGGTTGCGCTAGCACATCAAGGAGAACATTAGAAGCGGGGTGCTAAATGTCTCTCGGTCGATCATCCAGATTTCGTTCCCTTGGCCTCGCTAAGGTGAAATCTGAGAAAGGGGTGTCTTTCTATGCATCTGCATTGTCCATCACTATTCGTCAAGGTAGTAAGATGTGTTGCCAGGATCCTCGACATGGTTGTTGGTAGAACACTGATGAATATGGAAATGCTCAAGTTCTTGAGAGCACGCGCAAGCAAAATCATCGCTTGCGTTGTCTTCAACAAGGTAGTCCACATCATCCATCCTAGTCCGGGTATGCCATTTCTTCGAGCTATTTCAAACGATCAATTGTAAATTGCCTTAAGCTGGTATGAAGAGTTTCAATGATCTATGGATCAAAAGTAATTCTTTTTGCCACTTAAGGGAATATTTCTGCGAGTCACCTTCCTTAAGGTGTCTCGTTGTGGTATCATGGCAACCCAACTCCTCGCTACGTTGACACCGTTCACCACCCTCCTAGGTGTGGGAATTCCACTACTTATTTAAACCTTGCCATATGCTCATTTCCATCATTCTTGATGTGTGTATTATGTTTCATCTCGACAGTTGTCGCTATGTCTCGTTCTGTGAGTTGATCGTCGGTTGCTCGATCTTCGAAAAGATCGATTCTTCAAGAGTTTCTTTTCTTCCCGTTATCGTGTTGGATGGAGCTCTCAGAGCAAGACATCGAGAGAAAGATGGTGATCGTGTCAACGTTCCTATGAAGTGCAACCTGGATCGTGAAGACCGTGTTAGCTTGTGCTCCCTCTGTCTTCTTACCTCACGTCTTGAATCTCGGGACAAGATTCTTGTTTAGTGGGGGGTGAGTTGTCACAGCCCTAGCATTAGCCTTGCTTGTCTTTGCATCATCGTCTTGCATCATGATTAAATTCCATTTAAACTTGAAATGGGGATTGTTCAAACCCTAGCACTAAATCAGTCCATCTAGGCTTGATTAAAATCTTTTTCAATAAACCCAAAATGTCCCTAAGAAAAGTTCATGATTTCTGGTTAAGGTGAAAACCTCTCCCAAAAATGATGGATATATTCCTAGGTCATCTTTGGATTTTTGAATTAACACAAAAGTATTTGAATGGGAGCCGTTTAAATGCTATATATATTTTAAATGGTCCAAATATTCTGAAGTTATTTGTGGAGCCTGAAATAATTCAGTTATCCACCAAAATAATTTTTAGAATTATCTAAAATGATTTAGTTCCTAAACTAAATCAGAACAAAGAAAACAAAATAGAAATTAGAAAAGGTAACAGGAATAAAAGAGAGAGATAGAGGAGTTACCTAGGCTTACCTGGCGCCCCAACCGGTCCACCTTTGTAGCAGCCCAGCTGGGCAAAGCCAGCCCAGCCCACCAGGGGCAAGGTTTTCTTCAACCTTGCGCCAATAGGATGCCGAGCGTGTGCTCGCCGCACGCGCGCCCTCCGAGCGCCACCTCCTCTCTGCCTGCTCGCCCGGATGCTTCTGGACGACGCCACGCAGCTCCCGACTTCCTCTCACTCTCCCTCGCCCTCATCCCCTCCTCTGCTTCCTCCCTTCCCTCTGTCCGTGGGTGCCGAGACCACCGATGAGCACCAACGCGACCACAGCCTTCCCCATGCCTCTCCGACGTGACCTCGAGCTCCGCCGTTGACCCATACGCCGTCTCCACCGAGCCACATGACGAGAAGAGCCTCGGAGCGCCGCCCCGATGTCTTCTTCCTCCTCGGGTCACCGAGATCGCCGGCTACCGTGCTTCCGCTTCGACGCGTCCCCGAGCCCGCTGGCCTTCTCCTCCGCCCCCCAGTGAGCCCCTGATCGCTTTCCCCTGTCCCCTTCTTCGATAGCACACCCTAGCTGTCCGAGGCCGAAGACAAAGCGGCCAAGGAGCGCATTGAGCGGGAAAAGCAAGAAGCTCGGGTAGGCGAGGTGCAGCAAGAGCTCGAGGCTCTCGCCAAAAAACATGAGTCCTTAGAGCTTGACTCTAAGACGCGAGAGTCCGAGCTTGCGAAGGCGCTCGAAAGCACATGGAGCGCCAAGGCTGAAGCCCACAAGGCCCTCCAGGAGATGGATGCGGTGAAGAAGATAGCAGCGGGTAAGGCATTCATTATGCAAAGCAAGCATGTGAAGGAAAGTTTCCTTTTACTTACCTGAGTTCGGAGCTCTCCAGGAGCGTTCGCAGATCTTCCCCGCAGTGTACTGGATGCCGCGGAGTTTTACCGAGCTGAGGAGGGGAGCTCGACGAAAAAGTTGTTCTGGTCTCAGTTTACTGGGACCGAACACTCAATGCCCTTGAGCGACCAGCTGAAGCAACTGGTCGAGCTTCACAAGGCGGACGAACAGGCCATGAAGGGTCTTATAGTCCGGATGTGGCCTTGCGATCCCCTGCCTAGCAGCTACTTCGGTCTGGTGAGGTGGCTTGTGGATGCCTGCCCACGGCTTGACGTCATAAAGCGGTCCGTCTGCATCGAGGATGCACGCAGGGCTTTTACCCGGGCGAAGGTGCACTGGGCGAAGCTGGACGCCGTGAAGCTGGTGAAGGAGGGGCCGCCGGAGGGCAAGGAGCATCGCTGCCCCGAAATGTATTATGACAGTGTCCTGAAGGGTTCCCGCCTTGTGGCAGAGGAATGTGCCAGAGATGTAATTTTTGAATGAACATGTTCATGTGATCCTGTAAATGAAACGAGTTCATTTGCGCTATGCAACGCTTTTTGAATTTAAAATATTACCTTATGTGCGTCCGTTTATAAAATCTGAGAGTTGGCCAGTCGTCGGCTTCTGCCCCCATGTAACTAGTACTGGGGTCTTCGGGATAAACCTGAGCACTCTTTATCCCAATTTTGGGTCCTTCGAGGGAGGTGTTCAGCACAACGAACCAGGCAATCAGACTATAAGGCTTTATCACTCTCACTTAGCCATAGAAGTCTACAGTTTTAAATTTTGGCGAAGCCCCTAGTATTCGGAAGGCCAAATTGGGGGCGCTATATACGCCTAAGTCGGACAAGGCCGACTCCTCACCCGAAGCGGAAAAAGTCTTTAAGGACTTGAGACCTCTCGAACAGCAACCAGCTCTCGCCTTATCATGACAGTCAGTTTTCAGCTTTCTCTACTGAGGTGCTCGTTCGGAAGAACCGGGACACAATCGCAGTATTTCTCCCGGCGCTACCTTAGCCGATATAGCGAAACGTAAGGTACCAAAACATGGGAGCCGGGCATACCCAACTATTGACCCAAGACATGATTCGGAGCTGATGCATATAATGCTATAAGTTCGGGGTGTCGCACTGTCGAAAGTGTTCGGACATCTCACGCCGTATTACCGGGTAAACGAAAGCCCCTGGCGTACTGACCGTACTAGAATGTACGGGTGCAAGTTGTTGTAAATGAACATATAAGAAAAAAGGGATGGATAATGCAATAATAGACTAATGCTATGCATTGTTATTTAAATAATACGTCGAAGCGTACTGATACAAGTAGTGCAATAAGCATAAAATAGGACTATTTGACATGTCCTATCCAAGGGCAAGCTGCGTATGGATAGTAAAAAGCGGGTATATCGATTATTATTAGAGACCACCTGGGGGTCCCCTTGTACATCTTAGCTTCTTGCCTCCTTGGTTGTTCCTTCCCGTAATGTGTCCGCAATCGTACTGTTGGAAAGGGCTTTCAGAGAGTAAGGTCATGAAAGAGAAAAAATGATAAAGGTATGCAGCCCCTAGGGCGGTTGAGCTGCATTACGGGACGTGCCCTGATCGTGCCCCCGCCTATGCCCATGGTATTTTCAGTGCGTAATTATGTACGCGCGGCATGGATTTTGTCGCTTGACTGGGACTGGGACGGGGGCCGAATTGCTAGGCGAGCTCCGAACGTGCCAGGCGATCCTGTTGCAGTTTACTCCAGACTCGCTTGACGGTGTCCGGGGGCTGTATCGCCGAATTGGTGGTTTGCCTTAAAAGGCTGCTTTGTGCTTCTGCTGCGAGGGCGGCAGTGTGCTCTTCCGTGCGGAGGAAGCGTTCTGTGTTTCCATTGACTGTTATGACCCCCCCTAGGTCCTGGCATCTTGAGCTTGAGGTATGCTTAATGCGGTACAACATTGAATTTTGCAAATGCGGTTCGCCCGAGCAGTGCATGATAGCCACTGCGGAACGGGACGATATCGAAGATTAACTCCTCGCTTCGGAAGTTGTCCGGAGATCCGAAGACCACTTCTAGTGTGATTGCGCTCGTGCAATGGGCCTCTAAACCTGGGATGACGCCCTTAAAGGTGGTTTTGGTGGGTTTGATCCTCGTGGGATCTATACCCATTTTGCGCATTGTATCCTGATAGAGCAGGTTCAGGCTGTTGTCGTCGTCCATAAGGACTCGAGTGAGGTGAAATCCGTCGATGATGGGGTCTAGGACCAGTGCGGCGGATCCGCCATGACGGATACTAGTGGGGTCGTCCCTGCGATCGAAGGTGATCGGACAAGCGGACCATGGGTTGAACTTTGGGGCGACAGGCTCCATCGCATAGACGTCCCTTAGTGCATGCTTTCGTTCCCTCTTGGGAATGTGGGTTGCGTATATCATGTTCACCGTCTTCACTTGTGGTGGGAACCTCTTCTGTCCTCCCGTGTTCAGCGGCCGGGGCTCCTCCTCGTCATCACTATGCAGCCCCTTATCCTTGTTTTCGGCATTTAACTTGCCGGCCTGCTTGAGCACCCCGCATTCTCTGTTGGTGTGATTGGCTGGCTTATCGGCGGTGCCGTGGATTTGACACGAGCGATCAAGTATGCGATCCAAACTAGACGGGCCCGGAGTACTTCTTTTGAATGGCTTTTTCCGCTGACCGGATCTAGAGCCTCTGAATCTGGCATTGACTGTTGTATCATCGGTGTTATCGCCGTTGTTGCGGCGCTTTTGTCTGTTACGATGTGGTCTGTCATTGGCATCTTTGGTATCCGAAGTGCTCGGATTCCTTGATGTGTTGTTGCTACGAGCCAGCCAACTATCCTCGCCCGCGCAAAAGCGGGTCATGAGTGTCGTGAGGGCTGCCATAGACTTCAGCTTCTCCTGGCCAAGGTGCCGGACGAGCCACTCATCACAGATGTTATGCTTGAATTCCGCTAAGGCCTCTGCATCCGGACAGTCGACAATTTAGTTTTTCTTAGTTAGGAACCGTGTCCAGAATTGCCTGGCCGATTCCCCTGGCTGCTGAGTTATATGGCTCAAGTCATCAGCATCCGGTGGTCGCACATAAGTGCCCTAGAAGTTGTCAAGGAATGCGTCTTCCAGATCCTCCCAACTGCCGACGGAGTCTGTTGGCAAGCTATTCAGCCAATGCCGAGCTGGTCCTTTGAGTTTTAGTGGGAGGTACTTGATGGCATGCAGATCATCACCGCGGACCATGTGGATGTGGAGGAGAAAATCCTCAATCCATACAGCGGAATCTGTTGTACCATCATACGATTTGATATTTACGGGTTTAAAACCCTCCGGGAATTCGTGATCCATAACTCCATCGGTGAAGCATAGGGGGTGTACGGCGCCTTTGTGCCGGGCTATATCACGACGCAGCTCATATGAGTCTTTTCTGCTGTATTCGGCCCGGCCGGATTTACTTTTAGTGTATCCGGCGTGACGGTCATCGTCCCGCGTTGGCGCGCGCCCCCGTGACCCGTATATCGACCTTGCATGTTTTGCCCTGCTGTCCAATACGTCTCGTAGGTCTCGTGTGTTTCCCCGGGCCTTGGTATTTTTGTTTGAGTGGCGGCGGGGTGCGGGCTGAACTTCAGGCCGAAACGCCTCTCTGGCTCGGCCACGAGGTGGCCGGTCAGCCGCATCGTACACTGGTGACGTAGGTTTCAATGCTTCCTCCTCGAGGTGGGGTAGCAACCTGCGCTTTGGGTAACTCTTGGAGGGGCGCTCGAGTTCGTATTCCTCGGCCGCAAGGACTTCGGTCCATCTGTCTGCTAGCAAGTCTTGATCAGCTTGAAGTTGTTGTTGCTTTTTCTTCAAGCTATTTGTTGTGGCCATAAGCCGGCGCTTGAAGCGCTCCTGCTCGACGGGATCCTCAGGCACGATAAATTCTTCGTCGCCGAGGCTCACCTCGTCTTCGGAGAGAGGCATGTAATTGTCCTCCTCCGATTCTCCATCTGCTGCCTGCTCTGGAGGGCTAGCTTGTTCACCCTCCCGCTCTACATGGTGCTGGAGGGGATTGTTTTTGTCTTCGTCACTATCTGGAGTGTTATTGTCTCTTGTGCCGGTATCACTACTTTTGCTATGGTGGGAGTGGGAGTGGGACTTAGAGCGGCACCGCTGACGTTGGCTCTTGGGTTGCTTCTTGGAGGGGTCATCCTCTGCCGTCTCGTCGCCATTACCTTCTTTGCGGGTGTCCACCATGTATATATCGTATGATGATGTGGCGGTCCAGCGCCCTATGGGCGGTGGTTCCTGTTCGTCTCCTGCATCGTCGTCCATACCATCGATGTCTTCAGAGTCGAAGTCGAGCATGTCAGTTAAATTGTCGACAGTGGCTACTAAGTGGGTGGTGGGTGGGCAACGAATTTCTTCGTCGTCCGCATCCCATTCTAGCCGGACATAGTTCGGCCAAGGTTCTCCTGACAAGGAGAGAGACCTTAATGAATTTAGCACATCGCCGAAAGGCGAGTGCTGAAAGATATCCGCGGAGGTGAACTCCATGATCGGCGCCCAATCGGATTCGATAGGCACGGATGCAGGCGACTCGGAGTCCGTGGCCAGAGACGAATCCAGTGGTTCGGCAACACGGCTCTCGTAAGGGGTGAAGTCAGTATCCGGCTCCATCGCCACTGAGAGTGCAGCCTCCATGGCGGGGTCTATCCGTCCGTCCTCGGATGGCTCAATTTGCTACGAATTGAAGGCCGGAGTAGTTGTAGGTGTGATCTGCCGAACACTGTCCGACGGCAGAGCTAAATCATGCTCGTCGTGATCGTGCGGCACACCTGACATGGGCTAGAATCCGTCGAAGATCAAGTCTCCGCGGATGTCGGTAGTGTAGTTTAGGTTTCCGAACCTGACCTGATGGCCAGGGGCGTAGCTCTCGATCTGCTCCAGATGGCCAAGTGAGTTGGCCCGCAGTGCGAAGCCGCCGAATACGAGGATCTGTCCAGGGAGGAAAACCTCACCCTGGACCGCATCGTTACCGATGATCGAAGGAGCCATCAAGCCTTATGGTGACAGCATAGTGGAACTCTCAATGAAAGCACCAATGTCGGTGTCAAAACCGGCGGATCTCGGGTAGGGGGTCCCGAACTATGCGTCTAAGGAGGATGGTAACAGGAGGCAGGGGACACGATGTTTACCCAGGTTCGGGCCCTTTCGATGGAGGTAATCCCCTACGTCATGCTTGATTGATCTTGATGATATGAGTATTACAAGAGTTGATCTACCACGAGATCGTAGAGGCTAAACCCTAGAAGCTAGCCTATGGTATGATTGTATGTTGTCCTACGGACTAAACCCTCCGGTTTATATAGACACCGGAGGGAGCTAGGTTTACACATAGTCGGTTACAAGGGAGGAGATCTACATATCCGTATTGCCAAGCTTGCCTTCCATGCCAAGGAAAGTCCTATCCGGACACGAGACGAAGTCTTCAATCTTGTATCTTCATAGTCCAACAGTCCATCCAAAGAATATAGTCCGGCTGTCCGGAGACCCCCTAATCCAGGACTCCCTCAAGAGGCCTTAATATCCCTTAGTTTCCAATAGGACCCTGGTGCATCGGGAGGGTAGGACAAAAGATTTCATGCAAGTTCTTTTCCATAAGAACGATGACTATATTCGGAATACATGCGTACATTACACTGATGAACTGAAACTAGTTCTGTGTCATCCTATGTTATAACTATTGCATGAGGAATCGCATCCGACATAACTATCCATCACTGATCCATTGCCTACAAGTTTTTCACATATTGATCTCTGCTTAGTTACTTTACCGTTGCCACTGCTACCGTTACTTCCATATTACTTTGCTACTAAATACTTTGCTGGAGGTATTAAGTCTTTCAGGTGCTGTTGAATTGACAACTCAACTGTTAATACTTGAGAATATTCTTTGGCTTCCGTTGTGTCGAATCAATAAATTTGGGTTGAATACTCTACCCTCGAAAACTGTTGCGGTCCCCTATACTTGTGGGTCATTAGGAGTCAACAACCACCGGGAACGGCTCGTGCGCGTTGGTAGGGAGGAAGGTGAGGACATGCATGTCGCCAATCGCCACAATGCCAAGACACGACCTAGTCCCAACTCTACTATTAATACTACTATATGCTTTGTTGCGCCAATTGGCGTAGGGACCAACTGCAATCCAGAAGCTAAGCGAACTATCTGAAGGACCTTTTCCTGAACTGTCTGCAAATGATCATGTTCATACCGTGTTTTGATCTGCCTTGGAATTGATCATTGCGCATAGCTTTCTCTAGCGATTTGTATTTGATGACACGAGACTCTGTTCATGTTGGAAGTTAAGGCAGAAAACTATATGAAACATAATATGGAAGTTAAGTATTGTATGTCTCTCTCTCTCCATCTCGATCAACCCAAGAAAGTTGACTCGAACCCATTTCTGTACTAAGAGTAGGTTGATAACCAACTGTGGAGGGCATTCTCCCTAATAAAGCGGATACCTCTGATCCTGCTTGAACAAAACGAAAGATATTATCAATAAATAAAAGCACGTCTTGCTTATTAACATCTCAGAAATATTCTACCATAGTTAGGGCGGTTAAACCAACTCTCATACGAACTCTTGGTGGTTCATTCATTTGGCTATAGACTGGAGCTACCTTTTGATTCCTTAATATTTTTTTTCATGGTTTAACTTGAAATCCTCTCTTTCTCTGGTAGCCCAAAAGTTATATGAACTATTTGAAACTATGTCCGGGAAGTTAAGCAACACTATGGTCATCATGCCAATCAAATGTTCGATAAATCATCTTGAGAGGCCAAAACCTTTGTGAAAGGTCTGAGCCATGCAAAGGTTTGTTGAGGAGAAAGAAGATGACGATGAATGTTATCATAGACGGTACCTCCTACTTGACAGGCATGCCATAATTATTCATCACTGACCCTCCTATATAGCGGTTGGTCATCAATATTTGCTCAAAAGCTATTTGACCCTTTTCCCGCATTGATCAACGAGAATGTAAAACTAATGAACTATTTGAAACTATGTCCAGGAAGTTAAGCAACGCTATGGTCATCACGCTAATCAAGTGTTTGTTCAATAAATCATCCCATAGTCCATTAGCATGTATAACTAATGAACTATTTGAAACTATGTCCATGAAGTTAAGCAGCGCTATGGTCATCCCGCCAATCAAATGTTCGTTCTATAAATCATCCCTAGGGCCATTAGCATGATTAACTACAAAACCATTGTCAAAGGTCCGATGCATGCGAAGGTTCTTCGAAGAGAAAGAAGATGACGATGAATGTTATGACAGACGATACCTCCTACTTGACTGACACGTGATTATTATTCATCACTTATCATCTTATTTACCGGCCAGTCATTGATATTTGCTCAAAAATAACATGTATTGAGTAATGGCTTCAAGCCCAATAAGAAAATTGATCGGCCCAAATAAGGGCAGGTCAAAAATTTCATCTAAGAAGTCATGAAACATTACCTAAAGAAAATCATGAAACAACACAGGAAAAAAAAAGGGGCAACACAAATCTTGACAAAAAAATCAAAGGTCAGAAAATTGACTTACAAAAATTTAAAATAACATGCAAGTTACACAAATACTGAAGTGTAATGAATTACATGCATTTTTCATGTGTGGCTAAAAAGCATAAACACTATAGAATTGACATTAGTTCTAAGGCACTTTCGAGCAAACGCTCTGCAAGCCGTTGGATTGAGGCTCACGAATCTCGATACATTCACTGGGAAGGCCATTGGTAGGGAACGCGCGGACAAAACAAAATCGTTGGATCATTTGATGCGACATGGGGAATGACATTCATGGGGGAACTTTTTTCTGTATATTTACGTTATGACAATTCTTATGTGCAACATTAGAATTTATTTCTTATGCACATGACAAATATCTGAACACATGTGTGGCAATTTCTATTGTACATCAGAACAATTATTTATGTTATAGCATGGAAATTCTCCTCCTTGCATCATGGCAAATCATAGATATTGTGTGACCTCTTTGTGACAACTTTCTCCAGCTATAGGATGGCAGGCTTCGTTTTTTGCCATGTGTGATTCTCTGGTACGCATGGAAAATTCCTGACAACCTTTCAATATTTCTTTTAAACATGACAAATCTTTATACAGTAGCATGACAAATATACCAGTTATAGCACAATAATTTCCGAGTGTTCGCTAGGAGCAGTTTTTAGAGGAAACACTCCCCGATCACACCGTTCGAGCCTCTCGGAGGAACGTTGACCCGTTATTGGGGTGTTAAAGAAACATCACAACCACAACAAAAAGCTGCCCAAAACAGCAGCAAAAACAAAGGGGGAAAAGAAGAAGGGAATGTTTCACGTTTTCACATGGATCCTCCGTCGTTTTAACGAGCGCCGTCCATAATCCGAAAAGATACATACTCTTACATAATACGGGACGAACAGAGTCCACACATGGTCACTAGCTAAAACTTAGCCGACAGCCGAGGATGCTTTGATTCCTCGTGGAGAGAATCCTCCGGGCCAGACACCGCAACCTCGCGTACACTGAAAGCCTCATCAGGAAAAAAGCAGCAGGCCCGGCAAAGACACAGGGGTCGACCGACTGGCAGCGCCAAAGTCCCAAAGTTGGCGAAGAAAACAAATCCATGTGACCCCCTTCGTCCCACCCTCCCTCCCGTGCCGTGCGTGCGCCCACATATACTTTCTCTGATATTGATATACGGATATCACTCACACTCACCATCTTTTACACTTACCCTCAAGCAATCACTTAACCACACACAAACTTCCTCTCCTCTCCTCTTCTTGTAGCACGCACCAACTGTCCATCTTTCGTCACACTCTTCCTTCCAATCATGTCTTAATCAGTAAGGCTATCGGGTGTGTATATATATAACCACGCGTCCTTGTAGCGGCTCCGAGCTAGCTCGCTAAGCTTCGTCGTAACACTACCACGGCGGCACCGGATATATATAGCTTCACGCACTGCTGCCGGTGCAGTGACAGCTGACTGGACAGGATGCTGATGAGGCTGCTGCTGGTGGTGGCTCTCGCCGTGGCGGCGGCGGCGGCGGAGCAGCGCGCCACGTACATAGTTCACATGGCCAAGTCTGCCATGCCGGCCGAGTACGCCGACCACGGCGAGTGGTACGGCGCCTCGCTGCGCTCGGTGTCCACGGGTGGTGCCCCGGCTGCCAAGATGCTGTACTCCTACGACACCGTCCTGCATGGCTTCTCGGCGCGGCTCACCGAGCAGGAGGCCAGCGACATGGCGGGCATGGACGGCGTCCTGGCCGTGAACCCCGAGACGCGGTACGAGCTGCACACCACGCGGACGCCTGAGTTCCTGGGGCTCGCCGGGAGCGAGGGCCTGTTCCCGCAGTCTGGCACGGGCGGCGACGTCGTCGTCGGGGTGCTCGACACCGGCGTCTGGCCCGAGAGCAAGAGCTACGACGACGCGGGCCTCGGCGAGGTGCCGTCGTCGTGGAAGGGCGCGTGCATGGCCGGCGCGGACTTCAACTCCTCGGCCTGCAACCGGAAGCTCGTCGGCGCGCGGTTCTTCAACCGGGGCTACGAGGCAGCGATGGGGCCCATGGACACCAGCAGGGAGTCGCGCTCCCCGCGCGACGACGACGGGCACGGGACGCACACGTCGTCCACCGCTGCCGGCTCCGCTGTCGCAGACGCTGACCTGTTCGGGTTCGCGTCCGGCACGGCGCGCGGCATGGCGCCCAAGGCGCGCGTGGCCGTGTACAAGGTGTGCTGGCTCGGCGGCTGCTTCAGCTCGGACATCCTCGCCGGCATGGACGCCGCCGTCGACGACGGCTGCGGCGTGCTCTCGCTCTCGCTCGGCGGTGGTTCCGCCGACTACTCGCGCGACAGCGTCGCCATCGGCGCCTTCGCCGCGATGGAGCAGAACGTCGTGGTGTCCTGCTCGGCCGGGAACGCCGGGCCCGGGAGCGCCACGCTCTCCAACGTGGCGCCTTGGATCACCACCGTGGGCGCGGGCACCCTCGACCGCGACTTCCCGGCGTACGTTCAACTCGGGAACGGCAAGAACTACACCGGCGTGTCCCTCTACGCTGGGAAGGCCCCGCCGTCGACCCCGACCCCCCTCGTATACGCGGGCAACGCCTCGAACTCCACCAGCGGAAATCTCTGCATGCCGGGGACCCTCTCGCCGGAGAAGGTGCAAGGGAAGATCGTGGTCTGCGACCGCGGCATCAGCGCGCGCGTCCAGAAAGGCTTCGTAGTGCGCGACGCTGGAGGTGCCGGCATGGTGCTCGCCAACACCGCCGCCAACGGCCAGGAGCTCGTCGCCGATGCCCACCTCCTGCCCGCGGCCGGCGTGGGTGAAAAAGAAGGCGCCGCCATAAAGTCTTACATAGCATCCGAGTCCAAGCCCACGGCAACGATTGTGGTCGCCGGGACACAGGTGGACGTGCGCCCCTCGCCGTTGGTGGCCGCGTTCTCGTCGCGCGGGCCAAACATGATCACGCCGGAGATCCTGAAGCCGGACATCATCGGGCCGGGGGTGAACATCCTGGCGGCGTGGACCGGCAAGGCAGGGCCAACTGGTCTCGCCGCGGACACGCGCCGCGTCAACTTCAACATCATCTCCGGCACGTCCATGTCGTGCCCGCACGTGAGCGGCCTCGCGGCGTTGCTCAGGAGCGCGCACCCGGAGTGGAGCCCCGCCGCCGTGCGCTCGGCGCTCATGACGACCGCCTACTCCACGTACACCGGCGGCGCCGGGGCACCCATCCTCGACGCGGCGACCGGCGCGGCCGCCACGCCGTTCGACTACGGCGCCGGGCACGTGGACCCGACCCGCGCGGTGGAGCCGGGGCTGGTGTACGACCTCGGCACCAGCGACTACGTGGACTTCCTGTGCGCGCTCAAGTACACGCCCAACATGATCGCCGCGCTGGCGCGGAACAAGACCTACGGGTGCGCCGCGAACAAGACCTACGCCGTCGCCAACCTCAACTACCCGTCCTTCTCCGTGGCCTACTCCACGGCGAACGGCGAGGCCGGGGACTCCGGCGCCACCACGGTGACGCACACGCGCACGCTCACCAACGTGGGCGCGGCGGGCACGTACAAGGTGGACGCCTCGGTGTCCATGTCCGGCGTGACCGTCGACGTGAAGCCGGCCGAGCTGGAGTTCACGGCGGCCGGCGAGAAGAAGAGCTACACGGTGAGCTTCACGGCGGCCAAGTCGCAGCCGTCGGGCACCGCCGGCTTCGGCCGGCTCGTGTGGTCGGACGGTAAGCACACCGTGGCGAGCCCGATAGCGATAACGTGGACATGACACGACAGGCGCCCAGAACGGCGCAAGCCGAGCGCCAAGCGGGGGCACCGCTGCCGGTGCGGCCAAAGGGTTCAGTGTGTAAAATTTGGGGGATTCGAGGGAGGGAAGGGTGAAAAATTGGACATTTGGTGGTATCTCTCAAATATCTCAATGTGTCAATAAGGCCCAATCATAACTTTTAGATTGTGATTTGGGGGAGAAATGGTGATGATGGAAAGGGATTGGGTGATGGGCATTGCTTTCTTGGAATCAAATTAGCAGTCTTGGCTAGCTTTGGGTAGTTGGATTGGGTCCTGAGTTGGATCAGATTGCAGCTTTGCAAGGACAGTTCCACTGTGGACTGATGCAACTTGTAGGGGATGTATCATTAGTCAGCAATCTTCCCTGTAAAATGTACCGTCTAAATTATTCTTTCCTCCATTATCAATGAATGGATTATCTTTTTTAAGATAAATGTGGTTGGTGCTGCGGGAGAGCATAGTTTGAGCTCCATACACTTGGAACTTGTGGCATTAACCTTTTCATTTCTATATTAGACGGCATTATACATGGATCCTACATGACCGACATCTAACCCTAATCACTGTGCTTTATACCACGAAACAAGATGTGTAAGGTAAAGAGAGGCAGGAGCGGAGCACGGCAGGGAGGGTGTGAAAGTTTTGAAAAGAAAAGAAAAGAAAAGAAGGCGAATAAAGGCCGCACGGCTGGGCCGCTGGTTCTGGTGTTGAGAAAGGGGGCAAAGCCGAAAGGACCGGATTATTTAGACCTGTCACTCGCTTTGATAAAGGTTGAGATGAAAACTAGAGCGTCCCCGTGACATCTGCCGCTTAACAATAATAGAGTGGGAAATTAAAGATGGGCGGCAAAGCGAGAAAAATGTCTCTTGGCAATCTTGCGGCATGGGCCCGTGAGTTTTGTTGTTACTGTCTGCTCTAGCAAGTCTGTGTGTCTATTGCCTGCCTTCTAGAAATGCATCTCGTGTGTGGATGTTGAGGACCTCGGACAAAATATCGGGATGGCAATCGGCGTCGGGGTTGTCTTGTACTTCCTTCATTCACGTACTAAATCAGTAAATCAGTGACAATTAATATGAAACTACTTCCTCCGTTCTTAAATGTAAGTCTTTTTAGAGATTTCAATAAAGACTACATACGGATGTATGTAGATATATTTTAGAGTATAGATTTATCCATTTTGCTTCATATGTAGTCCGTATTGAAATGTCTAAAAAGACTTATATTTAGGAACGAAGGGGTATGTACTAGTGGTTTTTCTTTTGAAAGAAAAGCCTATTTGCACTTTTTTTAGGATTCTAAGTGTTATATCTTTGAGTAGATGTTGAAGCAGAAAATCGAGAGGCTCATCCTCTCAAGACAAAAATTAAGTTTAAATCATAAGCATGGCTCGCTAAAATATATGCCAAATCGTTAGATAACCGGCGAAAATAGTGAAATCAAACATGTGGTATTTCATGTGCTAACTAGAAACAGTGCCGCATAGTAGCTAAGTATGGTGCTCTAATATCAACTTCTCCCTTCCAAGCTTCAACAATTTCTAAACAGTCGGACTCCATGACAACCTTGGAGCATCTCATGCGATGAACCAGACCAAGACCACACCGTAAGGCTAGCGCCTCCGCTGAAGTTGTGTCATGAGCGTGCACAGAAGTCTTTGCTGTACCCACCACAACTTGCTCATGAGAATCAGGGATGACCTCATGTATCGAAAAAACTGAGCTTGTTTGTGGTTTGACACTCACTCCCTTCTTTGCTTCTCTACGCTCCCACCATATATACCATGCTCCTACGCCACCGTCTCTTGTAAACCAGGGTGAACAAGTACACATAATTTTTGTTTCAGCCATCTTAGGATCTCCTATAGCACCACCCCGAACGGTCAACAACTAGTGCTCATTCCAAGAGCTTCCTAAACTCCCTGCGCTAGAGTACAATTGAAAAGCAGATGTCAAATGTCTCAGCTCCTTGTTGGCAAATCGGGCATTGGGGCGACATTAATATGTCGGTGTGCAAGGACTCACATTCCTCGTATAACCCCCTCCCCCCCCTCCAAAGAACACATCACACCTGGTATAACCCACATCTTGACCTTGCTAGGTACTTGCAAATTCCAAAGAGCAGGCCAAAACGAATTTGTCTCTGAAGTTCCTTTTGTACAAGTCACTTATGATGCATATTGATGCTCCCACTCTTTGTAATAAGCTGACCGTACCGAAAGTACAAAGGATCTAGTCCTATGCCAAGCCAAGAAATTCTCCAGTAGGTATTCCGACAACGAAATTCTCAAAATTCTCTTTGTGTCTACCAGAAGGAAGATACTGCAGATTAGTTCCTCGTCCCATGTCCCCATACAGGGGTCAATGAGCTCATCAACAGTTCTCAACAAAATGTTTCCTTTCCTTGTGTAACAACTCGAGCCATTTGAGGGAGTCCTGGATTAGGGGGTGTTCGGGTAGCCGGACTATACCTTCAGCCGGACTCCAGGACTATGAAGATACAAGATTGAAGACTTCGTCCCGTGTCCGGATGGGACTTTCCTTGGCGTGGAAGGCAAGCTTGGCGATGCGGATATTCAAGATCTCCTACCATTGTAACCGACTTTGTGTAACCCTAACCCTCTCCAGTGTCTATATAAACCGGAGGGTTTTAGTCCGTAGGACAACATACACATCAACAATCATACCATAGGCTAGCTTCTAGGGTTTAGCCTCTCTGATCTCGTGGTAGATCTACTCTTGTACTACCCATATCATCAATATTAATCAAGCAGGACGTAGGGTTTTACCTCCATCAAGAGAGCCCGAACCTGGGTAAAACTTCGTGTTCCTTGCCTCCTGTTACCATCCGGTCTAGACGCACAGTTCGGGACCCCCTACCCGAGATCCGCTGGTTTTGACACCGACATTGGTGCTTTCATTGAGAGTTCCTCTGTGTCGTCACTTTTAGGCCCGATGGCTCCTTCGATCATCAACAATGATGCAGTCCAGGGTGAGACTTTTCTCCACGGACAGATCTTCGTCTTCGATGGCTTCGCACTGCGGGCCAATTCGCTTGGCCACCTTGAGCAGATCGAAAGCTACGCCCCTGGCCATCAGGTCAGGTTTGGAAGCCTAAACTACACGGCTGACATCTGCGGGGACTTGATCTTTGACGGATTCGAGCCACAGCCAAGCGCGCCGCACTATCTCGATGAGCATGATATAGCTCTGTCGCCGAACAGCGCCTTGGAGGCCGCACACGCATCGGTTCCGACCATTGATTCGGAGCCTACTGCGCCGATCGAGGATCAACGGTTGGATGCTGCCTCAGGGGCTGCGATCTCAGAGGCGATCGAGCCGAACTCCAGCCCCGCACTCCGCATGGCCCGTGACTCTGAGGAGCCGGATTCCTCTCCGAACTCCGAGCCCCCCGCGCCCCTGCTGATCGAATCCGATTGGGCGCCGATAATGGAGTTCACCGCCGCGGACATCTTTCAGCACTCGCCCTTCGGCGACATCCTGAATTCTCTAAAGTCTCTCTCTTTATCAGGAGAGCCCTGGCCGGACTACGGTCAGCAAGATTGGGATACGTACGATGAAGAAATTCAAAACCCACCCACCACCCACTTTGTAGCCACTGTCGACGACTTAACCGACATGCTCGACTTCGACTCCGAAGACATCGACGGCATGGACGACGATGCAGGAGACGAACAAGAACCAGCACCTGTAGGGCGCTGAAAGGCCACCTCGTCATATGACATATATATGGTGGACACTCCAAAGGATGGAGATGGCGATGGAACAGCGGGGGACGATACCTCTAAGAAACAGCCCAAGCGCCGGCGTCAGCGGCGCCGCTCTAAATCCCGCCAAAGCAAAAAAGGTGATTCCGGCACGGGAGATAATACTACTCCGGATAGCGCCAAAGAACACCCCCTCCAGCAAGACTCAGCACAGGAGGACAGAGAAGCCAGCCCTCACGAGAGGGCGGCGGACCAAGAGGTTGAGGACGATAATTATACGCCTCCCTCCGAAGACGAGGCAAGCCTCGACGACGACGAGTTCGTCGTGCCAGAGGATCCCGCTGAACAAGAGCGTTTTAAACGCAGGCTTATGGCCACGGCAAACAGCCTCAAGAAAAAGCAGCAACAGCTTAGAGCTGATCAGGATTTGCTAGCTGTCAGATGGACTGAAGTCCTTGCGGCCGAAGAGTATGAACTCGAACGCCCCTCCAAGAGTTACCCAAAGCGCAGGCTGCTACCCCGACTAGAGGAGGAAGCACCTACATCACCAGCGCATGACATGGCCGACCGGCCACCTCGTGGCCGCGACAGAGAGGCTTCTCGGCCCTCCACTCAAGCCATGCCCCGGCGCCGCGTCAAGCATACTAAGGCACGGGAAAATGCGCCCGACCTGCGTGACATACTGGAGGACAAGGCAAGGCAAACAAGATCGATCTACGGATCGCGCAGGCGCCCCACGGCACTTGAGGTGATCGTCACTCCGGATGCAATGAATCCGGCCGGGGCGAACTCAACAGACAAAGCTCCTTCGAGCTACGTCATGATATAGCCCAATACAGAGGCGCCACACACCCACTATGCTTCACAGATGAAGTAATGGATCATAAAATCCCTGAGGGCTTCAAACCCGTAAACATCGAATCGTACGATGGCACAACAGATCCTGCGGTATGGATCGAGGATTATCTCCTTCATATCCACATGGCCCGCGGTGATGATCTACACGCCATCAAATACCTCCCACTCAAACTTAAGGGACCAGCCCGGCATTGGCTTAACAGCTTGCCAGCAGACTCAATCGGTTCTTGGGAGGACCTGGAAGCCGCATTCCTCGACAACTTCCAGGGCACTTATGTGCGACCACCAGACGCCGATGACCTAAGCCACATAATTCAGCAGCCAGAGGAATCGGCCAGGCGATTCTGGACACGGTTCCTAACAAAGAAAAACCAGATAGTCGTCTGTCCGGACGCAGAGGCCTTAGCGGCCTTCAAGCATAATATCCGTGACGAGTGGCTTGCCTGGCACCTGAGACAGGAAAAGCCGAAACCTATGGCAGCCCTCACGACACTCATGACCCGCTTTTGTGCGGGAGAAGACAGCTGGCTAGCTCGCAGCAACAATTTAACCAAGAACCCTGGTAATTCGAATACCAAGGACAAAAGCGACAGGTCGCGTCGGAACAAACAAAAGCGCCGCGTTAACAGCGATAGCAACGAGGATACGGCAGTTAATGCTGGATTCCGAGGCTACAAATCCGGTCAACGGAAAAAGTCATTCAAAAGAAATACTCAGGGCCCGTCCAGTTTGGACCGGATACTCGACCGCTTGTGCCAGATGCATGGCACCCCCGAAAAGCCAGCCAATCACACCAACAGGGATTGTTGGGTGTTCAAGCAGGCAGGCAAGTTAAGAGCCGAAAACAAAGACAAGGGGCTGCATAGCGACGACGAGGAGGAGCCCAGGCCGCCGAACAACAGTGGACAGAAGGGATTTCCCCCGCAAGTGCGGACGGTGAACATGATATACGCAACCCACATCCCCAAGAGGGAGCGGAAGCGTGCGTTATGGGACGTATGTGCGATGGAGCCAGTCGCCCCAAAGTTCAACCCATGGTCCTCCTGCCCGATCACCTTTGATCGAAGGGACCACCCCACTAGCATCCGTCACGGCGGCTTCGCCGCATTGGTTCTAGACCCAATCATTGACGGATTTCATCTCACAAGAGTCCTCATGGATGGTGGCAGCAGCCTGAACCTGCTTTACCAGGATATAGTGCGAAAAATGGGCATAGATCCCTCGAGGATCAAGCCCACCAAAACGGCCTTTAAAGGCGTCATACCAGGTGTAGAAGCCAACTGTACAGGCTCAGTCACACTGGAAGTGGTCTTCGGATCTCCGGATAACTTCCGAAGCAAGGAGTTAATCTTCGACATAGTCCCGTTCCGTAGTGGCTATCACGCACTGCTCGGGCGAACCGCATTCGCAAAATTCAACGCGGTACCGCACTATGCATACCTCAAGCTCAAGATGCCAGAACCTAGAGGAGTAATCACGGTCACTGGGAACACTGAACGCTCCCTCCGAACGGAGGAGCACACGGCAGCGCTCGCAGCAGAAGTACAAAGCAGCCTCTCTAGGCAGTTCTCCAGTTCGGCCTTCAAAAAGCCGGACACTGTCAAGCGCGCCCGGAGTACCCTACAACAAGACCGCCTGGCACGTTCTGAGCTAGCGTAGCAATGCGGCCCCAACCCTAGCCCTTGCGATGTAGCAAAACCAGTGCTTCCCGTACATAACTACGCTCTTGAAATACCATGGGCACAGGGGAAGGGGCACTATCACGGCACGCCCGAAATACGGCTTAAACCGCACCAGGGGCTGCCGGATTCCTTTTTTTCTTTTTTTTCTCTTACTCTCAGGACTCCATACTTTGGATGACCCATTCGGCAATTCAACTGCCGCACAAACGATGCAAGATCCAGGAAAGCAGACAAGCCACGCCGCATTATGGAACTCCCAGGTGGTCTCTATTGCGAGCAGTACATCTGTTTTTTAATACAATTCCGCGGCCTGCCCCTGGCCAGGACATGTTAAATAGTCCAATTTCTTTTGCTTATCGCACTATTTGTATCGTTCCGCTTTCATAGCAGCCTTTCTATAAACAATGCATAGCTTTTTGTCTATTTTTCGCATTATCCTCTTTATATATATGTTTATGAATAACATGTTGCATTTGTACACTGTGGTACGGCAAAAATACGCCAGGGGCTTCAGTACCCATCAATATGGCGTGAGAAGTCCGTACACTTTCACAAGTGCGGCACCCCAAACTTATGGCACTATATGCATCGGCTCCGAATCATGATTTGGGTCAATAGTTGGGTTTGCCCGGCTCCTATGTTTTGGTGCCTTACGTTCCGCTATATCGGCTAAGGTAGCACTAGGAGAACTACTGCGATTGTGCCCAGTTGAGCTGGGCTGAGCACCTCAATAGAGAAAGCTAAAACTGACTGTCATGATGAGGCGAGAGACCGGTCGTTGTTCGAGAGGTTTTTCGAGTCCTTAAAGACTTATGCCGCTTCGAGCGAGGAACCGGCTTTGTCCGGTCAAGGCGTGGATAGCGCCCCAAACTCGGTCTTACGAATACTAGGGGCTTCGCCAAAATTTAAAATTATAGAGTTCTATGGCTAAGTGAGAGTGTTCAAGCATTATAGTCCGATTGCCTTGTTCGTTGTGCTGAGCGCCTCCCTCGACGGACCCATTCATGGGAAAAAGAGCGCTCAGGTTTATCCCCAACACCCCAGCACTAGTGGCATGGGGGCAGAAGCCGACGGCTGGCCATCTCTCAATTTTTTGATAAACGGCCGCACAGAAAGTAATATTTTAAATTCAAGCATTGCTTAGCGCATCTGAACAAGTTTTCAGCGCACAGGATAACACGAGCGAGTTCATTCAAAAATTACATCCATGGTACATTCATCCGCCATAAGGCAGGCACCAGCCAGAACATCCTTGTAATAGTTCTCGGGCTTGCGATGCTCCTTCCCCGGCGGTGGCCCGTCCCTCACAAGCTTCTCACCGTCCAGCTTACCCCAGTGCACCTTTGCACGGGCAAGGGCCCTACGGGCACCTTCGATGCAGACGGAGCGCTTGATGACCTCGAGCCTTGGACAAGCCTCCACCAGCCGCCGCACCAGTCCGAAGTAGCTCCCAGGCAGGGCCTCTCCAGGCCACAACCGAACTATGAAGCCCTTCAGGGCCTGTTCGGCCGCCTTGTGGAGCTCGACCAGCTGCTTCAGCTGGTCGCTCAAGGGCACAGGGTGTCCGGCCTCAGCGTACTGAGACCAGAACACCTTCTCCGTCGAGCTGCCTTCCTCGGCTCGGTAGAATGCGGCGGCATCGGATACGCTGCGGGGAAGATCTGCGAATGCCCTGGAGAGCTCCGGATTCGGGTAAGTAACAAGTATTCTATATGTCTGCTTTGCATAGAAAATGCCTTACCCGCCGCTATCTTCTTCACCGCATCCAATTCCTGGAGGGCCTTCTGGGTTTCGGCCTTGGCAGATTTGGCAGTTTTAAGGGCCGCAGCAAGCTCGGACGCTCGTGTCTTCGAGTCGAACTCCAAACTCTCATGCTTTTTCATGAGAGCCTGAAGCTCTTGCTGCACCTCGCCGACCTGCGCCTCAAATTTCTCCCGCTCGGTGCGCTCCGTGGCCGCTCTCTTCTTGGCCTCGGACAGCGCCTGGTTGAGGGTCGCCACCTCAGCTGTGGCCCCTACAATAAGCAGTATACTCCTGTCATTTTTTGCAATTGCGTCTTCTTATAGGCATTTTTTCTATCAGGTATCTCTTACCTTCTTTCTCCTCGAGCTACCGTTTGGCAAGGCCGAGCTCTTGCTCGGTCTGCTCGAGGCCCTGCTTCAGGGCATCCACCTCCGTAGTCAGTGCGGCGGTGGCCAGCAGCGAAGCCTACATACGTATATTGACTCCTTTTTAGTTAGACTCCTGCGATATTTAATAGATCCTTTATTCGGCTTTTCTTTCCGAACGCCAAACAGAGCATCAGGGGCTACTGTCTATGCGGTAATATTTTTACATATTTTTACTTACCTCGAAGCCTGTTAGAAGGCTAGCACAAGCTTCAGTCAGTCCGCTTTTGATGGACCGAACCTTATGGACCACCGTACTCATGATGGTATGGTGCTCCTCGTCGATGGAGGCGCCCTTAAGTGCCTCCAGCAGATTGTCCGGCGCCTCCGGTTGGACGGAGGACGCCGGCTCAATAGGCTTGCTCCTCTTGGCAGGAGTTCGCCTGCCGCGGTCCGGAACCATCGATGATTCCGGCGCGGTGTCCGACCTAAAGCCGGACTTGGAGACCTGGGGGGGTCTTGTCCCCTTTACTCATGGAGTCCGGGAGGTCGCCTCGCGGCTCCTCCTGGACTGCCTCCTCTTGCCCCGGAGCTTGTCGCGATGCCACTTCGGCGTCATCCGCAGCACAGGGGGAGGCAGCGGGCGGAACTGAATTCACGTGCGATGAATCCAGGGAGCCGCTCAACGACTCGTCGAGCCCGTCCTTGGGCGGGTTGCATGATTACATTCGACATTAAGGAAAGCTGTGCAACAAAAGGAATATCATGAGTTACTCTAGTATCCGAACACTTATGATTTCGCCGGACGCTTGGCCCTATCCGGCCACTCCTCTTCGTCCTCGTCGGCGTCGGGGGCGTAGTCCGGCGGAGGAGTTTTCCTCTTTTTGGACCCGTCGGCCTCCCCTGCTGGGGCGGCCTTCCTCTTCTTTCCTCCCCCCGCTGGAGGGGGAGAGGTTTCTTCTTCCTCCTCCTCGTCTTCGCGGGAGGAGTGCGTCTCGGACTCATCGGACGACGAGTCCGACACCACCATATGCCGGGAACTCTTTTGAGTCCCCGTGGCCTTCTTCTTCTTGGCCTTCTTCTCCGGCACCACATAAGGTGCCGGAACCAGCAGCTTCACTAGGAGAGCAGGGGCTGGGTCTTCGGGCAAGGGAGCCGGACAGTTAATCAGTCCGGACTTCGTCTGCCAATCCTGTCAAAGGTGAGGGAGTTTAGATCCCGCATAGAGTCAAACTATGAAAACTTAACATCCTGTAAAAGGTGGAAATATTTTACCTCGCCAGCAGGACGTTGCGAGCTGAATCCGCGGTCTTCGGAGGCGGATGTGGGAGCCTCGGCGCCTTTGGTTAGCCCCCTCCAGACATCTTCGTACGTCGTGTCGAAGAGCCTACTCAGAGTTCGGTGCTGCGCCGGGTTGAACTCCCACAAATTGAAGTCCCGTTCTTGACACGGAAGGATCCGGCGGACGAGCATGACCTGGACTACGTTGAAAAGCTTGAGCTGCTTGTTCATCAGGGACTGGATGCATTTTTGCAGTCCGGTCACCTCTTATTCGTCGCCCCACGACAAGCCCGTCTCCTTCCAGGACGTGAGCCGTGTAGGGGGTCCAGATCGGAATTCAGGGGCTGCGATCCACTTCGGATCGTGTGGCTCGGTGATGTAAAACCACCCTGACTGCCACCCCTTCAAGGTCTCCACAAAGGAGCCCTCGAGCCATAGGACGTTGGCTATTTTGCCTGCCATGGCACCTCCGCACTCTGCCTGGTTGCCGCGCACCACCTTTGGCTTGACGTTGAAGGTCTTGAGCCAGAGGCCGAAATGGGGGCGGATGCAGCGGAAAGCCTCGCACACGACGATAAACGCCGAGATATTGAGGATGAAGTTCGGGGCCAGATCGTGGAAATCTAGGCCATAGTAGAACATGAGCCCGCGGACAAATGGGTGGAGAGGAAAACCCAGTCCGCGGAGGAAGTGGGGAAGAAATACTACCCTCTCATGGGGCCTTGGGGTGGGGAGAAGCTGCCCCTCCTCAGGAAGCCGGTGCGCGATGTCTTTGGACAGGTATCCGGCCTTCCTTAGACTTTTGACATGGCCCTCCGTGACGGAGGAGACCATCCACTTGCCTCCTGCTCCGGACATTGTTGGAGAAGGTTGAGGTAGGAAGTGTGGGCTTGGGCGCTGGAGCTCGGGTGCGCAGAAGATGGATAGGCAAAGGAGGAAAAAGGCGTAGGTAAAAAGGTGGATCCTTATCCCCTTATATGAGCGGATGCGACTATGCGTCCCCACCAGCCTAGTAAAACTCGCTTGCCTCCCAAGCGCCGTGATAAATGGCGCGGTTGGGTTACCCACGTCCGTATTGATGAGAATCCCGTAAATAAAGGGGACACGATCTCTGCTTTGACAAGACGTGCCAAGGAAACCGCCTCGCAAAACACGCTGAGGTGGAAAAGTGAAAACGATTCGAACAAAGGCTTGGCCGTAGTGTGATGTCACGCTACGGAATACGTCAGCGGATTAGATTTGTGTTAATATTATTCTCTCTGTGGCAATACGTGGAAACTTATTTTGCAGAGCCGGACACTACTCTTGGTGTTTACAAACTTTTATGAAGAATTTGGAGGAGGAACCCGCCTTGCAATGCCGAAGACAATCTACGCGCCGGACTCGTCGTCATTGAAGCCTGGTTCAGGGGCTACTGAGGGAGTCCTGGATTAGGGGGTGTTCGGGTAGCCGGACTATACCTTCAGCCGGACTCCAGGACTATGAAGATACAAGATTGAAGACTTCGTCCCGTGTCCGGATGGGACTTTCCTTGGCGTGGAAGGCAAGCTTGGCGATGCGGATATTCAAGATCTCCTACCATTGTAACCGACTTTGTGTAACCCTAACCCTCTCCGGTGTCTATATAAACTGGAGGGTTTTAGTCCGTAGGACAACATACACATCAACAATCATACCATAGGCTAGCTTCTAGGGTTTAGCCTCTCTGATCTCGTGGTAGATCTACTCTTGTACTACCCATATCATCAATATTAATCAAGCAGGACGTAGGGTTTTACCTCCATCAAGAGGGCCCGAACCTGGGTAAAACTTCGTGTTCCTTGCCTCCTGTTACCATCCGGCCTAGATGCACAGTTCGGGACCCCCTACCCAAGATCCGCCGGGTTTGACACCGACACCATCTTCATTGACCTTGCTGCCATCATGAACATGTGTGAGTAGCTTCCTTAGAACCCCAGGGTCCATAGCAGTAGCTAGATGGAATCATCTCCCCCTTATGATTCAATACAAAGTTCCCATGAGCTGCCTTACATGATCGGGTTCAATATGATGTAATCGGTGGTTGTGTTTGTTGGGATATGATGAATTATCACTTTATGACCAGATTGTTCATTGAATTATATTAATCTTATGAAGGTTCTTTTTTGAAGGGCCTGTCCGATCTCCTCCCACTCCAAACTTCTGAAAATCTCGACCCAAAGCTAGCCCGAACGCAATAGCTTCACGAAGCTGAAATCCAGGAAGCCACGATGGGTTGTAGTGCATTTTTCTGAAGCTACCGATTCCCAGCTCCACGTTTTTATGAATCTGAAGTAGGAGTTATTTACGGCCATATACCACCGCCAGAGAAAACGATTCGTCACCCCGTCCCTTGATCGAACCGGCAATAGAACCACTCGCTCACATCTCCCCTCCCCCTCGTCTTCTCCCCTCGAACCCTCACAACCGCCGTTCCCCGCCGCCGTGCCCGGCTGCCCCCGATACGTCCATTTTGCATCATGTTTTTATATTGATATTTATTGCATTATGGGTTGTTATTGTACATTATGGTACAATATGCCTTTTCTCTCTTATTTTACAAGGTTTACGCACAGAGGGAGAATGCCGGCAGATGGAATTCTAGACTGAAAAAGAGCAATTCTGAGAGACCTATTCTGCACAACTCCAAAAGTCCTGAAAATTTACGGAGAATTATTTTGGAATATATAAAAAATATTGGGCGAAGAAAATACCAGAGGGGACCACCAGGAGGCCACAAGCCTGGGGGGCGTGCCCTACCACCCTGGGTGCGCGCCTATAGCTTGTGGGCCCCTGTCAGGCCTCCGGTGCCCATCTTCTGCTATATGGAGGGTTTTGACCTGGAAAAAAAATCAGGAGAGAGCTTTCGGGACAAAGCGCCGCCGTCTCCAGGCGGAACTTGGGCAGAACCAATCTAGGGCTTCGGCGGAGCTGTTGTGCCAGGGAAACTTCCCTCCCAGAGGGGGAAATCGAAGCCATCATCATCACCAACGATCCTCTCATCGAGAGGGGGGTCAATCTCCATCAACATATTCACCAGCACCATCTCTTCTCAAATCCTAGTTCATCTCTTGTATCCGATCTTTGTCTCAAAACCTTAGATTAGTATCTGTAGGTTGCTAGTAGTGTTGATTACTCCTTGTAGTTGATGCTAGTTGGTTCATTAGTGGAAGATCATATATTCAGATCCTTAATGATAATTAATACCCCTCTGATTATGAACATGAATATGCTTTGTGAGTAGTTACGTTTGTTCCTGAGGACGTGGGAGAAGTCTTGTTAAGTAATCATGTGAATTTGGTATTCGTTCAATATTTTGATGAGATGTATGTTGTCTTTCCTCTAGTGGTGTTATGTGAACATCGACTACATAACACTTCACCATTGTTTGGGCCTAGGGGAAGGCATTGGGAAGTAATAAGTAGATGCTGGGTTGCTAGAGTGACAGAAGCTTAAACCCTAGTATTTGCATTGCTTTGTAAGGGGCCGATTTGGATCCACATGTTTCATGCTATGGTTAGATTTATCTTAATTCTTCTTTCGTAGTTGCGGATGCTTGCGAGAGTGGTTAATTATAAGTGGGAGGCTTGTCCAAATAAGGACAACACCCAAGCACTGGTCCACCCACATATCAAATTATCAAAGTAACGAACGCAAATCATATGAGCATGATGAAAACTAACTTGACAATAATTCCCATGTGTCCTCAGGAGCGCTTTTCTTTATATAAGAGTTCGTCCAAGATTGTCCTTTGCTACAAAAAGGATTGGGCCACCTTGCCGCACCTTAGTTACACTTGTTACTTGTTACTCGTTACGAATTATCTTATCACAGAACTATCTGTTACCGATAATTCCAGTGCTTGCAGAGAATACCTTACTGAAAACCGCTTGTCATTTTCTTCTGCTCCTCGTTGGGTTCGACACTCTTACTTATCGAAAGGACTACTATAGATCCCTTATACCTGTAGGTCATCAAGACTCTTTTCTGACGCCGTTTCCGGGGAGTGAAGCGCCTTTGGTAAGGGAAAATTTATATAGTGTGTTGAAATTTACTGTCACTTGTTGCTATGGAACATAATCCATCGAGGGGCTTGTTCGGGGTATCTTCACCCTGACCAGTAGAGCAAGAAGTTGCTCCTCAACCTACTGAACCTACTGAAAATATTTATTATGAAATTCCTTCGGGGATGTTAGAGAAACTGCTAGATAATCCTTATGCAGGAGATGGAACATTACATCATGATATGCATCTAATCTATGTGGATGAAGTTTGTGGATTATTTAAGCTTGCAAGTTTGCCCGAGGATGAAGTCAAGAAGAAGGTCTTCCCTTTATCTATCAAGGGAAATGCATTGACATTGTATAGGCTATGCGATGATATTGGGACTTGAAATTGCAACCGATTGAAATTGGAATTTCATCAGAAGTTTTATCCTATGCATCTAGTCATGGCGATCAGAATTATATTTATAATTTTTGGCCCTGTCAAGGAAAAAGTTTCTCAAACACACAAGAAGAAAGCTTAAAAAGAATATAAACTGGCATGGATGATACAATGAAAAAGTATGAGCACCGACAACTGGCATGAGTGTGTGAATATGAATGTAATGTCGGTGAGAAATACGTACTCCCCCAAGCTTAGGCTTTTGGCCTAAGTTGGTCTATGCCCATGGATGGCCTGGTGGATATCCGAAGTTGAAGTTGGGGTCGTACTGAGATGCGTCAGCTACTGCCCGAAGGGCTGCAGCTTGGAGGCGGGCTGCCTTCGTCCTCCTCTCGTACTCGTTCACCTCCTCCCTGGTTATAACATATCTCCCTTTTGCTTGAAAGACAAAGAAAGCGGGAGCAGGGAGAGCGACGTGATAGGTGCGTCGTCTGTCAAAGATTAATCGGTACTGGAGGGACTGATCATTCATCTCAACAAACTGATGATGAACCATAGCATTATAATCCAAATAAGCAGGAGGCAACTCAATAGCATCTCCATGTATGGGTATCTCAAGAAAATCAACTAAACGGGTTGCATAAATTCCACCAAAGAAATCTTCATTAATACTATTATTATGCAACCTATGCGCAACAATGGCTCCCATGTTATATTGTCTATCTCCTAATACAACACTCTTGAGAACACTAAGATCGGAAACACACATGTGACATGCCTCGTCCTTACCGTTACCTATAAAGAGAGCAAAATAATATATGACAGGAAAATGAATGCTCCCTATGGTAGCTTGCGCGATCTCCCTAGATTCCCCCACAGTTATACTAGCAAGAAAGTCTTTATATTCGGATTTGCAAGGCTCACTAGCACTACCCCACTGAGGGAGTTTACAAGCAGTATTAAAATCTTCTAAGTCCATGGTATAAGATTTATCATAAAGATCAAACATGATAGTTTGAGAATTGCGTGATGATGTAAATTTAAACCTTCTCACAAATGAATCAGTTAAATAGAGGTACTGACGGCACTTATCTGACTCGAAGCTCTCAAGGTCAGCGTTATGCACATATGCTTCAAATTCCTCCTTAATTCCCGCCTGGACCATGAAATTTTCTGACGGCCATTCACAAGGCCGCACTTGAGCTTCTCTTGGTAGTTCATTGTCCGGCTCACGTATTGCGGGCCTTGGTCCTTGCTTCCTTGAGGAACCACCTTGGTACATTTTTCTAAACATATTTCTTCCTCTGAAAATTTTCTAAAATTTTTAGTAACTCAAAAATAAAAGTGAACCAAACTCAACAAGATTGATAGCAACTACTCCTACAAGTGTCTAGAGGCTATATCATGCATTAAAACTACTTTTGACCACATAAATTTGACATGCAAGCTCAAGAACAAAGTCACCTAAGCAGCAAAAAATTGCAATAAATCAAGCACTAGAACAAATACTAGTTGGACCATTAGAGGAATCACATACCAAAGAACAATCCCCCAAAGCAGTTTTGTGAATGGAGCTTTGAGCAAGGAGATCGAAAATGGCAGCAAGATGAGCTAGAACACAGGTTTGAGCTGATTGGTGATTTTTTGGGAGGAAGGAGTGTGTGGTGGTTGGAATAAGTGGAGGGGAGCCACCATGGGCCCACGAGGCAGGGGGACGCGCCCAGGATTTTGGACGAGCTCTCCCGACGGCTAGTCTTAATGGTGTATATATAACACCTCTCCCAAAGCCTCCTCCTATTGTCTCTCCTTTGATCCAAAGGCTCTAGGTGAAACCAAAGCTTTCCCAAAACATCCATTCCCCTGTTTGAATAACTTTCCTCATGTTAAGTATATGATAGTTTCACACCACTTACAGAACACAATAACAAATAAAAACCAACAAATAATTGTAGGAAATATGCCCTAGAGGCAATAATAAATTGGTTGTTATCATATTTCACGTTCATGATAAATGTTTATTATTCATGCTAGAATTGTATTGACCGGAAACTTAAATACATGTGTGAATACATAAACTACACCAAGTCCCTAGTAAGCCTCTACTAGACTAGCTCATTGATCAAAGATGGTTAAGGTTTCCTAACCATGGACATGAGTTGTCATTTGATAACAGGATTACATCAGTAGGAGAATGATGTGATGGACAGACCCAATAGTAAGCTTAGCATGAGATCATTTAGTTATTTGATATAGCTTTCTCCATGTCAAGTATCAGTTCCTTAGACTATGAGATCATGCCACTCCCGGATACCGGAGGAATGCTTTGTGTTCTATCAAACGTCACTTCATAACCGGGTGATCGTAAAGGTGCTCTACAGGTATCTCCGAAGGTGTTTGTTGAGTTGCATGGATCGAGACTAGGGTTTGTCGTTCTGTGTGATGGAGAGATATCTCCGGGCCCTCTCGGTAATACAACATCATAAGAAGTTTCATGTGACTAATGAGTTTAGTTAAGGGATCTTGTATTACGGGAAAAGTAAAGAGACTTGCCGGTAACGAGATTGAACTAGGTATGGAGATATAGACGGTCGAATCTCGGGCAAGTAACATATCGCCGGATAAAGGGAATTGCATACTGGATTGACTGCATCCTTAACATCGTGGTTCAACTGATAAAGATCTTCGTTGAATATGTAGGAATCAATATGGGGATCTAGGTCCCACTATTGGTTATTGACTGGAGAGGAGTCTTGGTCATGGCTGCATGTTCCGAACCTGTAGGGTCGCACGCTTAACATTCTATAGCGCTAGGGTAGTATTGAGATATTAATAGAGGAAAGTCTGAAGTTTGTTTGGAGTCCTAGACGGGATCCGGGATATCATGAGGAGCTTCAGAATGGTTCGGAGGTAAAGATTTATATATGGGAAGTCCTGTTTTGGCTACCGAAAAAGTTTGGGGGCATGCGACAACTATACAGGAGGCACCGAAGGGTTCCGGGGGTCCACCGGGGGGTCCACCAGCCCTGGGGACCCACATGGGCTGTAGGGTGCGTCCTGGCCTAGTTGGGCCAGGTGCATCAAACCTACCCCCAAGAGGCCCATGCGCCTAGGGCTAACGGGAAACCCTAGGTGGGAGGCGCCCCACTTGACTTGGGGGCCAAGTCTCCCCCTAGGGCCGCTGCCCCCTCCCTTGGAGGAGGGGCTAGGGCTAGCGCCCCCTCCCTCTTGCCCCTATATATAGTGGGGAGGTGGGAAGGCAGCCATACATCTCCACCCTTGCCCTCTGTCGCTCCCAACTTCTCGCACCTTTCCTCTGGTACGCGCTTGGCAAAGCCCTCCCGGACACCACCACCATACCGCCGTGTTGGTTCCGATCTCATCTCCCTCCTCTCTCTCGCTTGCTGGATCAAGAAGGAGAGGACACCGTCGAGTTGAACGTGTGCTAATCTCGTTGGTGCTATCCGTTCGGCACTAGATCGAATTGGATCGTGAAGAGTACGACTACATCAACCGCGTTACGACATTAAAGCTTTCGGTCTACAAGGGTATGTAGACACACTCCCCTCTCGTTGCTATACATCTTCTAGATTAGATCTTGGGTGTTTCGTAAGAATTTTTTTGATTCTCATGCAACGTTTCCCACCAACAATAAAGATTATGCAATGCTCGCCGTGAAAAGTAAATACTGAAAATTATGCGTATGGACATGTATGGGAGATGTTTGAGATAGTAGGCAACAAATTGGTTCTAAAAATGCATACATGGTAGAGCCATCAGCTAAATGTATATGTCTTGACATCATCCGACCCACTCCATACATCCAGCAGGAATCACCGTCCAACCATTCGGTTAGACTTAATGTGTTGTTAATACGTTCGTTTGATTTCGAAAATCCAAAAAACGTATTTTCTCATTTTTTTTGCATTTCCCGTCCATGTCTCTTTTGCTCCCCACAAGTGACAAAATTCATCGCTTCTCCATCTATGCTGTCCATGACATGCTACCCTTGCCTCCTTTTGGCATTTTCCAGTGCTGCTCACTCGTTGTGCCCAAACCTTTACGACGCTCATGGCCATCAACAGCCGCTCGAGCGAATGGCTAACGGTAGACCAGCCTCAGAGTTTCTTCATCTGGTTCACGACATAAGGAGATTTGTCTAGTTAACAAAGATGTTTGGTACCATTCAAAACATGTACGGTACATTTAAAAGAATTCTACACGTGTTTCAAAAAAATGTTCATGACATTTTAGAGAAACACCAGACAATGTAAAAAATGTTCTTGTCACTATTAATTTTGTTTCGTAACATTAAAAAATGTACTTGATTTTTTTACATGTTCACGTGTTTCCAAAATATGTTTCTGACATATATATATATATATATATATATATATATATATATATATATATATATATATATATATATATATATATATATATATATATATATAATGTAAGAAATTTATGTATTTTTTAAAAAATTAACATTAAAAAAGTTCAGTGTGTATGTATTTGAAAAAAATAGCATGTTTAAAAAAATAAAAATTTATATTTAAAATTATTGAACATATATCAATAAAAATTTACACTTGCATAAGAAAAATGTACAATGTGTATTAGAAAAAATAGGCATATTTTTTTAAAAAAAAGACCAAAGAAAACCTACGAGAACTGAAGAAAAACGAAAAAACAAAGAAAAACAGAAAACACACAGAAAATAAAAGAATAAAGGAAAACCACCAATGAAAACAGGTAAGAATAATGAAAATTCCTAACAAAAATACATAAAAAATACTCATGCCAGAGGCAGCTAAAATACTGGGCCGGTCCATTAGCCTCGAGCCAGAGGCGTAGCTACCGTGACTTATGCAAGGAGAGAAATGTTTCTAAAAAATGCATTAGGCGAGAAATAGACCCTTTTTTCTTGGATATCAAGGCGAGAAATAGACATGGTGTGATTGCTCTGGGATTCTTCTCATGCCTCAGTCATATTCTTTCTCTTTTTTGACATTGATTCTTCAAAACAGATTCTCTAAAATCTGGTGAAAAAAATGGCCCATAAACTCAGATTTAGGCGAGCCACTTGAACGAAAGGGCAACACTTATAAAAACGCTTATAGAAAACACTACTATAAAAAAACGCCCGGCAAGAGCGCGCGAATGAATCAACGCCGTGCGCTGCAGGACAAGAGCCGCCGCGTTGGCCATCTCATCCGAAGCTCAGAAGCATACAGCCCCAACTTGGGCGGTAGTCGGTAGACGACGCGGAAGGAGCGGAGGCGAGCAGGCGACGGTGGCGACACAGCGGCACACACGTCGGCTGGCGGCCGCAGAACAAAAAAAGGAGCACGCTAAGATGCGGTAGTAGTAAGCGAGGCTCTCTTGTGTCTGCATGCCGATAACCGCTAAGCTCTTCTACTACCAGCGCCGCCGCCCGCCGCCGCCACCGATTCCGGAGACCGCCGAGCCCCGCTGCATCGACTCCTCCGCCGCCCGCCGCCGGGTTCACCCCATTCGCTCCGCGCACCACAGGCCGGTGAGATGACCATTTCAAAGTCGCCTCTGCGTCTCCTGTCTGCCTCTGTTTCTTCCCCTTGCGATGCGTGTGCCCGACCCTCTGTCTCGACTCGGTAGTGAGTAGGGAGGTTTTGCGGCGAGTTCCTGCGGAGCGGATACTCCGTTTTGGTATGTGTAATCCAGCTTATGATAAGCGTGCCTTGTGTTCGATGAAATGACACACCGGGTTGTTACGGGGTAGCGAGCAGGAGGACTATAGTTAGTTCTGTGTCGTCCAAAGGGACCCAAAATCACTGGGAACCCAAATAGTACTATAATTGATTGAGGATGGTTTAATAGGCAATGGCTCCTCGTGGGTGGACGTTATATGATATTGTGAAGCAAGAATTAGATTCCTGTCTTAAAAAAATGCAAATCGAGATTCCAAACGGCACATTCTCCTTGAATATTTTGGTTACTGCATAATTTTCAGACAGAATGATGATCCCTCATCATGATTGGGGTAAACAGTTTGATTCTCTAGAACAACCATTTTGGCAAGGGAACATAAGGTATATGCTCGCAAAAGAAATAGGAGAGGCATAAATCATGTGCAGTGTTAAACAATACTCTGAATTGACGAATCAAATTGCATGATTGTATTCAGGGTGACCCTAAAAAGGTGTCATTTTACATTTTATAGTTGCCAAAAAAATTGTTTCTTTGATATGGTTAATTTGTCCGGTCAGTCTGTTGGTTAATCCAAAGCTAGTCATGCACTCATGTGTTTCATGGTGTTAAATTACTGGTGCGAAATGTGCCAAGGTGTCATAAAACAAGAGGGTGCTCTTCATGTGTGTGGTGCTGCTTACTAGTACTTACTGCTATGTGCCTTTCATGTGCAAGTTGTTGCTCGTGCTCCAATATTTAATGATCAGTACATTTAGCATAAATTTGATGTAACTAGCATTTAGCATGATCATCTTAAGATATATTGGCCTTGTGGTGTCAATTTGGATTGCCTATCTTTTGTCAATACAAGATAGTAAAAGGGCAAAGTATTATTGGCTTTTCCGGAGTTTATGTGAGTCTGCTGAGCTATGAGCATGTAAAAATTAGAATGAAGTGCACTGCAACTAATTGCAAAGATGTGTAGTTTACTTCTGTGAGAAAAGTTCAGTTATCCTGTAAATGTTCCACAAAAGTTTTATGTTTGACCAGTAAACCCATCGGGGTGCTATGGAATGCAATCATTTGTTCGCACTAAATGCTTCCGTTGAAGATCTTCTAGACATGCTTGGTCTTTTTATGATTAGTCAAAGTGTTTACGTTCTACACTTTCCAGATTAATTTTGTTTCCAGTACAAACTTTTGTGAAATATTGGTCATTAGTAAGTAGAAACTTCAGTGACTCTGGATTGTGAATTTCTTATCTGTCAATTTATATAACACAGGGCTATGATGTTTTTGGAGGAAGCCCGAGAGAGCGAGGGGCGTCTAGCGGAAGCATAACCGAACCAACAAGGAACGTGCTCTTCAGCACAAGACAAAGCAGCAACACATCAAATGACCGACTTCCTGATGCGGTTCAACAGGCCAAGGAGAGGCTTCATCAAAGGCTCCGAAGTGTCGACCTGTTTCCAGGGAGAAGGTACGCATCGGCATTTAGCGCACAGCGTTGGCTCGTCTTAAGCACCGATCTATGCACTTCGATATTTCCTGTTCTGCATTGATCCTCAGTTTCCCGGTTGTTTCAGGCTAACAGCACCAGCTGTAGGAACCATTTGGGCTGGACCTGATCTTCCTTCTGAATGTGATACCTGCTCATCAGAGGACGGCGGATTGGTTAACCGGACTATTCGCTTCAACTCCAACGCCTCCCTGTCAGGCCACAAAGATAAACAGGTCACAGCAGAGACGTTTAGCAACGCGGCGGTGGTAGCGCCACATGATCTGAGGCCTGTCTCCAAACTAGGACAAGAAGCTCTCCAAGGAACAATCGACAGTGACGACGACGTGGAGTCCTCAGTGGACTGTTCGATATGCCTTGAAGGATGCCATGGTGCATCAGGCGGGCTGATCCAGCTGCGCTGCAAGCACATCTTCCATTCGGCCTGCCTGGAGCAGTGGCTGCAGTCCCGCGCCGATTGTCCGTACTGCAGGGCCGGCGTCGTCCTATCCTACCACGGAAGGAGTGGCCTGGAGTATTAGCAGGGCGTTGCGGCTTTTGTAAAAGAAGGAACACTCGAGTTGCTACTTGCTGTGTGCTTTTTGACATGTTTGCTTCAGGATCAAGTTTTGCTGCAGAAGGCTTGAAACAGAGGTGCATGTCTGTAACTCGATTCTGCAGCCCTCTGTGCACATAGTTTTGCTCTTTTTAGACTGTTGCAGACCTGGGCACGAGCTCACGGCGGATCCTTTTTCTTTTTGTGTTTTTCTTTTTCGTTTTATTTTATTTTATTTTCTGTTTTTTTTATTTTTTATTTTTTATTTTTTTCCTCTTTCTTTCTTTTCTTATTTTTAATTTTTTTTTACCTTTTCGTTTTTCCCATTTCTTTTTCTTTTCCATTTTGAATTCAATTTTTTGTTTATCAGATTTAAAAATTGTTCATCAAAATTCAAAATTTGATCAACAACAACAAAGCCTTTAGTCCCAAACAAGTTGGGGTAGGCTAGAGGTGAAACCCATAAGATCTCGCAACCAACTCATGACTCTGGCACATGGATAGCAAGCTTCCACGCACCCCTGTCCATAGCTAGCTCTTTGATAATACTTCAATCCTTCGGGTCTCTCTTAACGGACTCCTCCCATGTCAAATTCGATCTACCCCGCCCTCTTTTGACATTCTCCGCACGCTTTAGCCGTCCGCTATACACTGGAGCTTCTGAAGGCCTGCGCTGAATATGCCCAAACCATCTCAGACGATGTTGGACAAACTTCTCCTCAATTGGTGCTACCCCAACTCTATCTCGTATATCATCATTCCGGACTCGATCTTTCCTCGTGTGGCCACACATCCATCTCAATATACGCATCTCCGCCACACCTAACTGTTGAACATGTCGCCTTTTAGTCGGCCAACACTCCGCGCCATACAACATTGCGGGTCGAACCGCCGTCCTGTAGAACTTGCCTTTTAGCTTTTGTGGCACTCTCTTGTCACAGAGAATGCCAGAAGCTTGGCGCCACTTCATCCATCCGGCTTTGATTCGATGGTTCACATCTTCATCAATACCCCCATCCTCCTGCAACATTGACCTCAAATACCGAAAGGTGTCTTTCCGAGGTACCACCTGGTCATCAAGGCTAACCTCCTCCTCACACCTAGTAGTACTGAAACCGCACATCATGTACTCGGTTTTAGTTCTACTAAGCCTAAACCCTTCCGATTCCAAGGTTTGTCTCCATAACTCTAACTTCCTATTTACCCCCGTCCGACTATCGTCAACTAGCACCACATCATCCGCAAAGAGCATACACCATGGGATATCTCCTTGTATATCCCTTGTGACCTCATCCATCACCAATGCAAAAAGATAAGGGCTCAAAGCTGACCCCTGATGCAGTCCTATCTTAATCGGGAAGTCATCGGTGTTGACATCACTTGTTCAAACACTTGTCACAACATTATCGTACATGTCCTTGATGAGGGTAATGTACTTTGCTGGGACTTTGTGTTTCTCCAAGGCCCACCACATGACATTTCGCGGTATCTTATCATAGGCCTTCTCCAAGTCAATGAACACCATATGCAAGTCCTTCTTTTGCTCCCTATATCTCTCCATAAGTTGTCGTACCAAGAAAATGGCTTCCATGGTCGACCTCCCAGGCATGAAACCAAACTGATTTTTGGTCACGCTTGTCATTCTTCTTAAGCGGTGCTCAATGACTCTCTCCCATAGCTTCATTGTATGGCTCATCAGCTTAATTCCATGGTAATTAGTACAACTCTGAACATCCCCCTTGTTCTTGAAGATTGGTACTAATATACTCCGTCTCCATTCTTCTGGCATCTTGTTTGCCCGAAAAATAAGGTTGAAAAGTTTGGTTAGCCATACTATTGCTATGTCCCCGAGACCTTTCCACACCTTAATGGGGATACAATCAGGGCCCATCACCTTGCCTCCTTTCATCCTTTTTAAAGCCTCCTTCACCTCAGACTCCTGGATTCGCCGCACAAAACGCATGCTGGTCTCATCAAAGGAGTCGTCTAGTTCAATGGTAGAACTCTCATTCTCCCCATTGAACAGCTTGTCGAAGTACTCCCGCCATCTATGCTTAATCTCCTCGTCCTTCACCAAGAGTTGGCCTGCTCCGTCCTTGATGCATTTGACTTGGCCAATGTCCCTCGTCTTCCTCTCTCGGATCTTGGCCATCTTATAGATGTCCCTTTCACCTTCCTTCGTGCCTAACCGTTGGTAGAGGTCCTCATATGCCCGACCCCTTGCTTCACCAACAGCTCGCTTTACGGCCTTCTTCGCCATCTTGTACTTCTCTATGTTGTCTGCACTCCTATCCAGGTATAGGCGTCTGAAGCAATCTTTCTTCTCTTTAATAGCCTTCTGGACGTCATCATTCCACCACCAGGTATCCTTATCTTCGCTTCTCCTTCCCCTGGACACTCCAAACTCCTCCGAGGCCACCTTACGAATGCAAGTCGCCATCTTCATCCACACATTGTCCGCATCCCCTCCTTCCTCCCAAGGGCCCTCCTTAATGACCCTCTCCTTGAACACCTGAGCTACCTCCACCTTGAGCTTCCACCACTTCGTTCTAGCGACTTTGGCACGCTTATCCCGCTGGACACGAATCCGAAAACGGAAGTCAGCAACCACCAGCTTATGCTGGGGTACAACACTCTCTCCAGGTATCACCTTACAGTCTAGGCACGCACGCCTATCTTCTCTTCTTGAGAGGATGAAATCAATCTGGCTAGAGTGTTGGCCACTACTAAAAGTCACCAGATGTGATTCTCTCTTTCTAAAGAGGGTGTTAGCTACAATCATGTTGTAGGCTAGAGCAAAGCTTAAGACATCTTCTCCTTCTTGATTCCTGATGCCATGGCCAAAGCCCCCATGTGCCCCTTCAAAACATGTGTTAGATGTACCCACGTGGCCATTGAGGTCTCCTCCTATGAAGAGCTTCTCACCAATCGGTACACTCCTAACCATGTCTTCCAGGCCTTCCCAGAACTCCCTCTTGGTGTTCTCATTGTGGCCTACTTGCAGGGCATACGCGCTGATAACATTGAGAACCAAGTCCTCAACTACCAGCTTGACCAAGATAATCCGGTCCCCACGTCTCTTGACGTCTACCACTCCATACTTGAGGCTCTTGTTGATCAAGATGCCTACGCCATTTCTGTTTGCAGCCGTCCCCGTGTACCACAGCTTGAAGCCGGTATCCTCCACCTCCTTCGCCTTCTGTCCTCTCCATTTGGTTTCTTGGACGCAAAGGATATCAACACCTCTCCTCACCGCTGCATCAACTAGCTCCCGAAGCTTCCCTGTCAGAGACCCTACGTTCCAGCTACCTAAGCGAATCCTCCTAGGCTCGGCTAGCTTCCTTACCCTTCGCACCCGTCGAATCAAATGCGAAGACCCTTGCTCATTTTCCACTACACCCGGGCGCTAATGTAGCGCGCCACTAAGGATGCGACGACCCGATCCTCGCTCACTTGCCACCGTATCCGGATCAAGATACGGCGCGCCACTTGGGGGTGACGGCCCGGCCCTTGCCCACTTTCCACCACACCCGGATTCCGATGTGGCGCGTCGCTGAGAGGGTTACGCCCCAACGAAAATCTTTTGGGTTTCATCTCCATAAGAGTGGTTGAGTTTTTACATTGGCTCGCCAAGCCTATCACAACCCTCCTCCTTTACCCGGGCTTGGGACCGGCTATGTTGAGACAACATAGGCGGAGTTAAAATTCAAAATTTGATCATCGAACTAAAAACATTTCATCAAATTCTATATTTTTGTTCATCATTTTCGAAAAATGTTCATCAAATTCAAAAAAAATCCTTGAATACCAAAATTTTTCATCATTTTTTCGAAAAAGTTCTTGAATACAAATTTTGTTTATCTAGTTCGAAAAATATTCATCGAATTCAAAATTTCTTCATCAAATATCAAAAATTGTTCATCATTATTAAAATGCTCATAAAAAGTTGTTCATCAAAATAAAAATATGTTCATTAAAATTAAAAGAATGTTCATTCTTTTTAAAATCACAAACATTTTTTTTATTCAAGAAATGTTTTTGACAATTCAATTTTTTATGAATTTTTAGAACTTTTTGTAATCCGGAATTATTTGAACATAGAATAGAAAATCAAAAAGAAAAGTAAAACTGAAAAAGAAAAAAAAAACAGCGAGCGTCCCGCCCCGTACATAGCCAGCCCAATAAGGCTCGCGGGGGGCTGGAAGGAACGCGCTGCCACTCTTGCCAGCGTGTACCTCGCCGTATAGGAGCTCCCAGACATAGTTTAAAAAACCGGACCGGACCGGCGGTCGAATCGGAAAAAAACGGAACTGGCAGCCTCATCGGGTTTTTAAGCTAATAAGATCGATATGCAATCAAACTAGAAAAAACCGATCAAACCGGCCGGTTTTCTGGAAAACCGATGAATAAACCGGGTAATTGAACCGGAAAAAACCAGGAAAAAGTTTTAATAGAAATTGGGAAAGTGGGATTCGATCCAATGGCATGTGAGCAGTAGGCGGGGCCTGCCCATGGCTCAATAACCAACTTGGTTGTGCTACTTTGTTCTCCACTACATGGTTATAATTTTATTTGACCATTATTTCACTCTATATTAGCATATATATTAATTAATATATATTATTTTATTTCTTAAAAAAAAACAATCGAACCGGTGTACCGGGGATCCGACCGGTAAAAACCTGAACCGACAATCTTTCTGGTTCGACTTTTTAAACTATGCTCCCAGAGCTCACTAGGGGGGGTGACCTAACTTCCCCCAAGTTGTGCCCTTCACAGGTTAATCTGTTGGCTGAGAACACAGTTAAAGCTTTGGTTGTTCTTGTGGGGAGCTTCTATTCAGCGCATTTAGCGCCGTAGAATCCAACCAGCGCACACTACCGTGCGCAGTGGGCCGACCACGAAGGCAAACCGCAAAATCACTAATTAAATAGCACTCTTTAGAAAGGTCACTCCCACCTCTTCAGGTTACGACAAAGCGCACTGCATATCAAAAACTAGTCGCAACTTGAGAGTTCTCTTTTTTTTCGTATTTGAAATATTTTATCTCTTAAACCATACATTCAAATCTTGAACCGTTTTCATCGTTCGATTCTTCGCATTGAGATTTTCAAAATTAAATCCTACGTTGATAGGTTTTGATGTACTTTTCTTTCAGAAAAAAGGGACAAATAAATCAGATTAAAAAAACGAATCAGAAGCACATTTTTTCCTTTCCGAAAGAGGCACGATTGTGTCTCTCGCGAAAGCAAATCCATGCCTTCACAAGAAGTAAACCCGTGCCTCTTGTGGAAGAAAAAAAAACATTTTCGAGAGGCATAGTCATGCCTCTCACGGAAGCAAATATGTGCCCATTGCAAAATCAAAGCCGTGCCTCTCGCGGAAGGGAAAAAACATGTTTTTTCTGTTTCCGAAAGGCAAGGTCGTGCCTCTCGCGAAAGCAAACCCGTGCCTCTTGCGGAAACAAAAAAAAAAAGAAAACATGTTTTTTTGCAAGAGGCGCGGTGGCTCTCGCGGAAGCAAATCCGTGCCTCTCCCGAAAGCAAAAAAAACACGTTTTTTTTTGTTTTCCCATAGGCACGGCCGTGCCTTTCGTGGAAGCAAACATGTGCCTCTCGTGAAAGTAAAAAAACACATTTTTTTTCATTTCCAAGGGGTACGTCCGTCCCTCTCGCGGAAGCAAATCTGTGCCTCTCCCGAAAGCAACAAACATTTTTTTCACGCATTTTTTCTTATTTTTTTCTCCAAAAGGTAAGAAAGAGGCTAGAAAACCGAGAAGCCGAAAAAACACATGAAAAACTATGTAAAAAGCCGAAGATGTGTGCGAAAAAATAGAAAAACAAAATCTGAAGGGGGCGCCCAGAGCGCGATACATGATTGCGGCTGAGAGCATGCCAAGTGACGTGCTCTTATCCCACCCCAAATGACCCTTGGGAGGCTCCCGAAGGAGCGCTCCTTCGTTAATTGCTACCAGCACCCCGTGAAAAAACACCAAAGAAGTACAATCTGCTGCCAAGAATCAAACTCACGTCATACACTATTAGGCTAACCACTAGAGTATCTCGTTGCAAGTGACTAAAAGCAGCGCTAACTCCTTAAGAACAATTATAGCCACTCATACGTATTTTTCTTTAAAAAAGAGTAAAAGTTAACTTTCAGGAAAAGTTCATGAACATGTAAAAAAAACGTTGCCCCTACTTAAAAAGTTCATTGATTTTGATTTTTACAATTTTGAGAAATAAATTCACAGAAATTTGAAAAGGTTCATCAAAATTTGAAAAAAAAATCATGATTTTTAAAAGAAGTTCACAAGAACTGAAAATTTTCATCAATTTTGAAAAGTAATCATCAAAATTTTGAAAACAATTCATCGAATTGAATTTTTCTTGTCAATTTTGAAAAAAACAAATCATCTTATTTGAAAAAAGTTCATCAAATCTATAAAAAAGTTTGCGTAATTTGGAAAAGAGTTCATGAATTTGAATAAAAAGTTCCTGGATTTTGGAAAAAAAGTTCATCAATTTTAAAGGAAAAAGTTCATGCATTTGGAAAAAGGTTATCAATTTTGAAAAAGTTTATCAATTTTGAAAAAAAGAAACTGAAACAACAAGTCCGTGCTTTTAAGAAAACGAAAAATAGAAAAAGGAAAAAAGAAAGAAAAACAGAATAAAGCCTTCACTGGCCAGCGAACCGGGAAAAAACAACGGGAACTCACAAAAGAAATAAAAGGAGCTAAAAGAATCTAGTTTGCACAAGAGTCTAAGATGGCCTGCTGGTTTGTTTGTTTCTGAGAAATAAGATAGCCTTCGCTCACTTGGGCTGGACAGCTTTCCTTGATGAGTTCACTAGGCTTCGGCTTTAAGCCCATTTGTTCGGGCTGCGGCTGCAACTAGAGTGGCCTTGGTGAGATGATATGTTAAAAATATGCTAAGTGTCTAAAATACCTCTAGAGTGTTTGGATGAAAACTAAACTCTAGAGATTTTATAGAATTAACTAAGGGTTTGAGGTAGCTTACCACATGTGACATGTGGCATCACTAGAGTGGTGTAATCATTGTAATTTACTAACTGTAAGATAATCACATGCTTTAATGCTAATTGGATGGTAAATGACTAAGTTGAAAGTTAACTACTCCCTCCGTTAAAAGATATAAAATAGTTCTAGTTATTTCAATATGGACAATATACACACTAAAAAGAATGTGCAAACACACTAGACATGTCTATATACATTCGATTTACAGAAAAGTTAAAAACATATTATATTTGTGAACGGAGGAGTACTTGCTATAATATTGACCCCACAACAGGTACAAGTTTATCAAATATATAAAATATGAATAACTACTTTAATCGATTACTTGAAACGTTTGCTTTGTTTGGCTTTCACTTAACAATCAAAGTATGTCGCGGGATTTTTGAAACTTGGGTGCACATAAACATTTAAATCGGGGAAAGTCTGCTTTTGAAGTAATCCAGAGGTTTTCGCAAAAAAAAAATCCAGAGGTATTTTTTCCGCCAAGAAGACCATGGATGTCATTTTTTGGTGAAACTTCACATGTAGTAGAATAGCTGACCGTAATTGTTACAAAACAAAAATCAGAATTGTTTTATTTTATTTATTACTCTTCTAAAATATTAAGCTTCCTAGATTTGGAGTCTTTTTTTAGACAAAGATTTGGAGTCTTCGGGTACGTCTAGGGTCGTGGTATGGTTATGGGCCCAGCCTTTAAGAGTATACATCGTGGTTGAGAGTAATGCACACCTAGCCGTAATGGGTTATATGATTTTTCTAATTTTGAGAAGATATTGCATGGTTTTTCGTTTTTCTTTATTTTTCATGTTTTTCTACAGGTTTTAATAGTTTAAATAATTATTTTACTTTTCACATTTTATTCATTAACATTTATTAAAATCCGAGTTTTAAAATGGATGAACATTTTCAAAATCATGGATTTTTCATTTATAGATTTTTTTAAATCCATGATTTTCTAAAATCTGTGAAGAACTACTTATTTAACGAAAATTTTCAAATAAAAATGCGATGGCCATTTTTTTCCGCTACCAGTGGAGCGAGCTTGCGAAGCAAAGAGCTGAGCTGAGCGAGTGAGAGCTTCATTGGCTGGCCCATGTGAGTGTCTTAGCAGAAATTCCACAGCTCCGGCGTGCAATAAGAGCTCGCAAGGGGCTTACACAACCACCACCGGTTTTTTCCTGAAGCTGAAATGTGTAAGGACACTGCAACCGCGCGCGAACAACTCAACTTTCATCTCGGAACAAATATCGTCTCCAATAGCACCCTAACATGATATACGAATAAAGAGAAAAAAAACACCACCACAGCATAGTTAAAACCCAAACCAACTTTGATAAAACCAAAGCAAAACAATCGAACACAATAATCTGTTAGAGGAGAAAGAGTTAGTGAGCGAGATAAGGCGAAGCGTGCATTAGGCCAACTTCACCGCGCGACTTCAAATGGACGTCCATTTTGTCCGGATTCTATCCGTTTGGGTAGGGATTTGAGGTCGTGTCCGGGCATGTCCTACGATGCGGTAGCCGTGCGACCAGCGCGCGGCCGCATCCATTTGCCCCATCCTGTCTTTGTCTATTTAAAAAACCAAAAGCAACGTTTCAAATGCCAAGCCCTAGTTCAGGCCAGCGGCCCCGGTTCATCACGCCGGCAACAGAGCCAGCGGCCTACACGTCCATCGCCGGCATCAGCCAGCGGCCGGCAACACAGCCAACCTCCAAAATGAATAGTTGTCCTCGCCGGCAACACAGCCAGTGGTCGGCAACACAGCCGGCCACCAAAATGAATGTTTTCTCGCCGGCACACAGACAGCGGCCCGGCGGACGGGCGGCACCCATGCCAGCCTCCAAAAAGAACGCCCACGGCCGATCAGACAACCTAGTTCAGGCCTTCGGCGTCGAGCATCTCCTTCTGCTTGGCCTCGAACCAGGCCCTCGTCTTGTCGCTCATCTTCGACAAGTCGACGCTCATGATCGCAAGGGCCATCTCCTTCACTTTGGTGGTGGTATTCGTGGTCTCGATGTCGAGCTGCCTCTGCCTGGCCTTGACGTTGTCGGCAAGGCCGGGCCAGCAAAATCTGGGGCCCTGTGCCAAACTAAAAAATAAGGCCCTATCTCACTAAAAAATAAAATAACGAGCAATTATAATGTGTGTGAATATATATCACACAAAAATTATAATATATATAATATAATGTCTTACATAATAAGTGGGTATAAAAGATATCTTATCTATTCAACTCTCGGTTGCAAAATATTTATAATATATATAATATAATGACTTACATAATAATTGGGTATATAAAAAATTGAAGTGATAGGCAGCATATATTAATTGAAGATTATGCGTCAATGTTTGACAATCACACGAACCGTCTAACTCACCTAGTCTCCTATTCTATCCAGTTAAACTGCTATACTGAGATCTTTAACCAAGAAGGCAAGAACCGATCTCTAACGATTCATGTCCAAGTTAATTAGCAAATTAGTAATTAGAAGTAGGAACTGAAGTTAATTAAAAAGGAGTGACTCGCCAACGGCGGGCTGAAGCCATGAGACGGTGAGAGCACTGAAGGATGAAACTGTTGTGGTCGCCGATCGATCGGACGATCCGGTTTTCAATCGAGGAACGGCCTGAGAATCATCGCCGAGTCGCCGATCAATCCTCCTGCACTAGGTGGCGGGCAGTAGCCGAAACCGAGCGGTGATCGCCGACGGCGATGCGATCACGGCTCGCTATAACGCTGAATGTTTTGCGATCGATCTCATCTAATTCCCGTCCCGAGACTCCCGGCGATCCCTTTTTTCTATTATATGAGGTGGGGTGTGAGTAAATTATGTGCGCGTGGGATCAGGTGCACTGGTCGCTGGACAACTGACGAGAAAAAAACGAGCAGCGATCAAATGCGCGTGGGATCGAGGGGAGGCAGCGGCCTGGCGGCTACCACGCGTCGAGGATGCCCGCGCCCACAGGCCCAGCGGCCCAGCGGTACTACAGTTTCTTTTGGAAAAATATACATACTAGGCCTGTAAAAATTTGGGACCCCCCAAATTTATGGGCCCTATGCGGGCCGCACACTTAGCACAACTATAGGCCCGGCCCTGGTTGTCGGCCTCGATGTCGAGCTGCCTTTGCCGGGCCACCTCTTCCATGTCGATCTTCCTTCTCTCGGCCGCCTCCTCCATCACAAGTTTCTTTCTTTAAAGGTCTTGGTATTGCTTCATTTGCTCCTCCTTACTTTGCCGCTTCTTCTCGTCCCTCATATCCTTTTGGGACATCATGCCATGCAAAGTGTCATGCAATGTCATGAATGAGGCATCACGTATGTCATCAACCTTGGAGTTGGTCTTGCCCCTCGGCCTCTTCAACGCCTCGCCATCTTCACCTCCGGCGAACTTGGCCGTCTTCAGTCCTCTCTTCCTTTGTAGTTCACGGTATTGGTCCTTGAACTTAGGGCAATTGTTGATGATCGTCCAACAATGCGTTAGAGTGAATGACTTGTCGTTGTGCCGGGCCTTGAATGCCTCCAAGGATTGAAATGCCTACACCACATGATCAATAACAAGTGAACATGTAAACATATACACGGCCGAAGTCTCATGACCGTAGCAAGGAAAGGACTAGGAAGAGGAGAGCATACCATGTCCCCAACGTCGAGACCATTCACGGGCCGTGCTTCAACGCTCTCAAATGCGGCGCAATACTTGTTGCACTCTTGTTGGATGAACAACCATCTCTTTTGAATCGAGCCGATGCCACGGTTGCTTGTAATTTGGTAGGGCTCAAACATCTTCCTTTCATGGAATGTTTTGTGGACTCTCGTCCAAAAAACAATGCCCTTTTGTTGCGCGCCCGTCCTCGGATCTTGGCTAATCTCCATCCAAGCTTGGCAAATCAACTTGTCCTCATCTTGTGTGTATGAACCCGTGTGAATGCTCTTCCTCTTCTTTTGTGTTTCCGCTCTTTAGGTGAGCTAGTCGATGAACAATGGCTCGCCACTGATATCAACGTCATTGCCTTCTTCTTCATCGCCATCACCTTCGACATAGATGTCATCGTCTTCATGCCACGAGTCACCATGGTCGTAGTCAGCACGGCCGTCGGCCTCTTCATCGGGCACGTACTGGGCACGGCCATCCTGACTTTGGGTCTCCTCGGGGTCGTAAGCACGGGAATGCCCACCCTCGAAGATCACGTCCTTCATGTACTGGTTGCAGAAGGGGTCGTCGACCGTTGGCGTTGGGGTTGGCATTCCGTCAAACAAGACGTGGGGGGGCCGACATGGTGCCCGTGAACGGTGCCCGTGCCTGCTTTCTTTGCATCTCGACAGCTGGCCGGCCGCCACTGCTGGACCCAGGCGTGACGTTGAGGTCGATGACGACCGCGGGGCGCGGTGTCGACGGCGCGAACAAGCCCATGTCCGGGCGACCCCGAGAAACGGGTCTGGCCGTCGTGCCTTGGCGGAGGAAAGCCGGGCGACATGGGCGCGGTGCGCGACGTCGGCGACTGGCAGTGCGTAGGCCGGGCGATCGACGAGTCTGTGCTCGCCGGGCCGACGGCCGCTGCAGGGAACCCGGCCGGACGGCCCATGCTAAGCATGAGGATGGCGTGCGCTTTGTTGACGAGGTCCTCCTTCTCGTCGGCCGCGGCTTTGCGCCGCGCTGCCTCCAGCTCATCGCGCTGGGCGGGAACTTGGCCGCGGCGGCATTGACCTCGACGACCGCTCTCCGTTCCCTCCTCTTCGCCGATTCCGCGTCCAACTTGGCGATCTCCTCCGGCGTGCACTCCGACCGCGGCTTCCTTGGCGCCTTCTTCTTCACCTTTGCGGGCGGGTCGACGGCCAGGCCGCCGGAACTCGGCGGGGCGTCGGCCATGGACGGAGGAGAGAGGGGGCGGTGGGAGGGATGTGGGAGGGTTTGGGGAAAATGGCGCCAAATGGGCGTGAGGGGGGGGGTTGGTTTCTCCCACCGACAAGCGGGCCAGGGGAGGACAAGCGCGCGCGTCCCGCCCGTCCTCACGCTGTCCGTTTCACCCCAAAACCGGCGCAAACTTGGGCCGAGGATGGGTCGAAAGCGGACACAAAACGGACAAAAAGTCCGTTTTCGCCCGCGTGCTGGGCCGTCTCGTTGTCCCTTTTACCCCAAACGGATGGAGGCGGATAGAATAGGGCCGCGCAATGAAGTTGGCCTTGGTGAGCGAGGTAAGGCAAAGCGTACATTAGCCTTCAGTACCTATCATCAATATAGACACCAGCCAGTCAAAAAGAAATCTTTTTTTTTGCGAGTGAGTCAAAAAGAAATCAATATAGACACCAGTGAAATTATTTATAGACTATTTCACTGTGCTTCCATATCTGGGAACAAGCGTTCTTTTACTGAAGTAAGTATACATGTTAATATTGGGGCCTCCGAAATTATTCACAAAGTATACCGTTGTGCTTCTACATTTGGGGAAGAGAGAATTCCTCATTTAACATTGTATTTAAATTGTATGCCCTATTTGACATCGGTAAATTATTTCTTCCCTATCTACCGACAAGTCTAAATTTTATGCCTTTTATGACACTTATGTTCATTTTAAACCTCAGTGACATATGAAAAGACCTATTTACCCTTCATGTAGTATGTTTGTGCGTGTACATGCTGCTGTGTGTGCAAGCGTGTGTATTGCGTGCATGTGTGTGACTGCGTGTGCTACTCTGTGTTCGTGTGTGCTGCTGTGTGCATATGTGTTGTTCTGTGTGCCGCTGCGTGTGCGCGCGTGATAAGAATAATCCAAGTATTAGTAAAGAGTGATCAGCGATGCCGGTTAATTAGATTTGAAAATCACTAGTAATCCGGCTGGGATGTATACGTGGTAGTACTACGGAGTCCTATTCGATTTAGTATTAGGCTAGCCGTACTAGCTTAGTTAGCTTTGGGTGTGTGCGTGTCCGTCTAGATCTAGGTTTACTTTCAGACGGTTTTTGTGCATGGTCCATACGGTCAAATTTGTAACATGGAGAAAACAAGATAATAGTGAGAAAAGAGTTCACGATAATGGCCCTTGGCTATTAGTTTCTCGTGCGCACGTGTCGTCCGAATTGATGTGATCGATCATGTGGCGAATTTACAACAGTGCATGCGTGTGTGTTGTTGCATGTGTACGAGCTGCTGCGTGTGTGCTACTGCCACTATTTATCTATGTGCTACTGCCCCGCACTGCCCGCACACACACATACTAGATGAGGGGTAAGAAGGTCTTTTCAGGTGTCATTTAGGCTTAAAATAGATGAAAGTGTCATAAAAGGCATAAAATTTAGACTCGTTGTTAGATAGGGAAGAAAAAGTTTTCAGTGTTGAATAAGGAAACGAAATTTAAGATAGTGTTAAATAAGGAATTCTTTCTTTGGGGAACGAGCGTTCCTTTTTCTTGCGGAGATAGCGAACGAACGTCGTTGGCTATGTATGTGCTTCATCTGGCAGCTGTTGATCCGATAAAAGAAAGTTGAACCTAGCTTTGCAACAACTCGAGCTTCTGATGCACAGCAGGCATCCGTTTCCTATAAAATGTAAAAACCGAGGTGCTCGAACCACACAAACTATATCATCCCTGTCCGGTGTATTTTCAGTAAAAAAAACTGAAACTGCTGGATGTCTGAGGAATGAGCATCACCACCAGATTTTGCAGCCTTGCAGGGCAGCCTGCTACACAAGGGAGTTGACACAGACAAGAAGCGAAGAGGCGAAGAGCAGCAGTGGTGCCTGTGCCTGCTGCCATCAGCATTGGATGCTGGCATGGCAGGCGTCTAACGCATGCCACGCGCAGCCACCGTCCATTTCGTAAAGCGGCGACGGGAACCGGTGGTCTCTTTCTTTCTCCCCGTCGGCCGGTTCTGTTCCGAAGCTGCTCCGCTGTCGACCCGTCCCCTCGCCTCCTCTCCTCTGCTAATCATTCTCTCGGCGCATGTCAGCCGCCGATCTCTCTCGTCGCTTGGTTAAGCAGCACGCAGCACGCCGGCAGCGAGCGCGTCCATCATCATGCTCATGCCTCACATCTGCACGTCTCCCATCATGCTAAACACGCACCTCTGAACCAATCAATCACCCTCAGTGACCCCCTGTTAACGCTTAACAAAAACAGCAGCTTTTCAGCGACACCTGACCTGCGTCTGCCTGCTAGCTACTCTAGTTGCCGCCCGTGTACTTCGCAGACAAAGACTCTGCTCCGCTCAGCCTCAGCCCAGACCCCAGGAGCAGTAGCAGTGGGTGTTCCTGCTCTACGGTTGAGCTTTCGCTTCAGCTCCAATTTTCAGGCGCCAGCAAGTTCAGGTTCCATGTCCTTCTGATGAATGAATTTGGTAGAGCAACTACCAACATAAAAAAAAGGATCAGGTTTCTCACCCGTCTCCGACCAGTGAATTTTCAGATGAAGAAAGCAAATCTCCATCTTTTTTCGAGTAATAATCTCCATTTGTCCGGTCTGCGCTGGTGTATATGAACAGGGTTTCAGAAGCTAACAAATTAGTAATAACCCATGGAAAATGCACCACTCTACTCCTATTTACTGGCCTGGCTTGCAAGATTAGCAGCACGCGACGCAGGCACGCAAACAATGATTGCTTTGTTACTGTTCCAACTTGTCTGTTAGGAAAGGATTGTTAGAAATAATAATAATAATGCGATCGTACTCCTGTAGTCTCCTGCGTGCATGATAATATCCGTGTGGTCCTTAAGAACATAGCAAATGGTCCATAAAGCTGCAAAAACGGTAGATCGATATTATCATATAGGTTATCAGCACCGCCTGCGATTGATCGATAGTACAATATATTATTTCCCCCCTCCGTTTTTGGTAACGTAGGTCCAGCTGAGACGAGCGGGTGATGTGCTACCGTGTGTGTGTGTGTGTGGAGAGGAGGAGGAGGCGATGCACAAGGAACATCAATCATTTGGCCTGCTCTCCTCGCTGCTGCTCATGGTAGCATAGCATGGACAGTGAGTGGCAGTAGGCCGCTCCTGCTTGCTTGATTAACCCTAGCATAGCAATCTTTTTGTAGCCTTTTGTGCGTGTATGAACACGATGGCTGGCTAGGCGCCATTGTCAAAGCTGCTAGCCTAGCTTGCGGCTGTCATGAGGCTGTGGCTGCGCTGCTACACATGGTAATGGCATCTCTAACTGGCTTTGCTCCGTTTCATTCCACACTCGGGAGGAGTACGGGCGACTTCTACCTGTCGATTTGAGGTCTCATTTGTAGCTTCTCCATTGGAACTGAAGAACGAGCATATCTCCGGAATGCCAGGGCTCAAAACTTGTGCACGGGAGGCCGCACAGACACCCACCGTAGGCAGCAGAAGAGCGTCTACGGAACGGACAATAAATAAACAAGGAATATAAACAAGTCTGAAACTACAAACCATACTATACTCCTCCTCAAGTGGACTTGAGAATATTACTCAAGACAAGAATTTGACCTTGGAGGATCGGCGTGTGAGCTGCAAGTTCCCAATAGGTGAGACGCTGCTAAAGACAGTGGACTTGAGAATATTTACTATCTCTTCACCTCATCAGACATTGGTCCCTTCTTCCCAGGAAGAACACACAGCCCCAAGAATTAATCTAATCAGCATTCCTCACAACAAGAAAGGAGTGCAATACATGCCATTAATGCCAAGGGAAAGGTGGCAGCAGCACGGTGAGTGAAGCCTCGGTCTTCACTCTTCATGGACGGAGCACACCGAAAGAAAAATTAAAGGCTCACAAAGCTCATCAGTGCTGCTCAGGAGTACAGATTATAAAAGGGGTAAAATCACCCTGTGTCATCAGGGTAACACGCTTTGACAGCGGCACCTGGGCCAGGGGTGGAATGGAAGGAGCACATGGGGGCCATGCTAATCATGGCAGTAAATGAATCATCACTACTCCCGCCAGCACACTGGCAGGCCAAAGTAAAATGCAAGCGGCCCAAAAAGGCACATTGATGCCGTTCAAACATCTCCAGGAAAAAGCTGAAATCATTCCCTCCCGGGGGCGTGGTGTGGTGTGCAAAAACAGGGACATCACAAGACACCTCACTCATTAGATGTTTTGGATTACAAGGAAACAAGCAAAGCTTCTGTCAATGAGTACAACAACCTTCATCTCAGGAAAAATAAGAGATGAGATGCGAAGGAAGGAAGAACTATGGAAAACCTAAGAGGTTGCGCTTCTCTGACATGGTTAGCTTCACTAGGAACCATCACCAAGCATAGCAATTAGCAAACTGAGCAGCCAATTGGATGTAGTGTCACTGACCAATTAGTATTTGCTAAAGGGGAGCAAACAGCGCCACCACGATGAGCTTTCTCAGGTAGAGTTGTTGGAATGGGGAACGCACCAAGTCTTCCACATGATACTGACAAAAAAGCCTGAAATAGCAAACAGGGTTACCTACTGCCGCTCCCCCTTGAAGAGATTAGAAACGATTCTTCGCACCATGTGAATGCCTCATGCTGCTTCCTTCCTTCCTGTACACAGAGGTCATTTGGAATTTCCAAAATCGAAATCCTCTGTCGACCTGTTTCTCTCTACACTACTCATCAGTCAGTTGCAATGAAAAGAAGCAAGTATGATTTGTGATTTTCAGGTATGGGCTCCCCTCCATGCTAGCTCGCCACCATCCGTCTTCTCCAGCGCAGCAACTTTGGCGCGGTGACCAGGGGGAGGACCGAACTTGCTCTTCTCACCACCATGAGGGAGCTCGACGGTCTCACTAACAGATCCAGACTTGATGTCGGTGGGTGGGATGAAGCAGTCCATGGACAGGCCAGGGACATTGAACGCAACCTCCTCGATGCTCCACGCCTCCTCCATCCGAGTCTTGGTGTGGCTCATGGCCACCTCGCCGAAGCGGAACAGGGTCACGGCCGAGCGCCCCGAGTGCGCAATCATGATGCCATCCACCGGCCGGTAGTCCTCGATGAATGAGTTGATGGTGGTCTCCCAGTAGACCGCATCCCCGCCGGTTGTTGACTGAATCCGCGTCAGGTGTGAGTCCTCGATGTGGACGAGGAGGCCGGTCCTCTGGCTGAAGTACCCGAACATGACATGCCTGATGATCTCGGCGAGGCCCTCGGTCCGTGCCTTGAGGGTCTCTGGGTCAGTGCACAGCTTCAGGATGAAGCAATCCTCCCCGTTCACCTTCCTCTCCCCAATGCACCGTGCACCGGCAAACATGCTCGCTGCAGTGAGTGGATCCAGGCCCTATAGAAAGACATTGATCCAAACATTTGAGTAAAAGTGCCAAGATGTTTCCATGGCTGTATGGGCACAGGCAATGGCATGCTAGGCGTGGGCTGGGCGGTGCAATTATACCTGCAGAGCACGGCGGAGGGGGCGAACAGGGCCTTTGGCGGCATGGGAGCCGAGCCACGGGGTATGGCGCCACACAAGCTTGCCATTGCAGCCGGCATGCACCTTGCTCCCACCGACAGCCAGCTCGATGTACCACTTCTCAGGAGCCATCTGCCACAGCACGAAGCGGCCTGGCTCGGCGCAGCGAGCCGCATTGCGGTTCTTGACCAGGCGGCCGGCGTTCTCAAACTCGGTGGCCACCATGCGCACCTTGCCCATGGCGTAGGAGTTGCGCACGGAGGCGAGGAGCCTGTGCCCACCAGAGGCCGCCAGGTACTGCTGCAGAATGTACTGCGCCGACGAGGTCTCCTGTGTAGGCAAAAAGCTCGTGACAGTAAATAACCATGTTTACTGGACGTTTGTGATTTTGCTCCCTGAATCAAACAGCTTGGTGACGAAATTTCGCACATCTTTATCGTAAGGAACAAACAGCATCACTAGACAACAAATGCAGCAGACATCAGCGAAGAAGATAAGGGGCATTTTTTTACAGCACGGTGAGCATGACTAAGTACTGCGTTTTTACAGTATGCAGGACCATGAACTCAAGAATCAAGAGAGCTCAGACACGGACATTTGAGAAGAGATTTGACTGGAGCATTTCGTCGAACACGCGACGCGGCTCGACCAAATCTAGAGCTAGGGAAAGAGACCAAGACAGCGGCATGAGGAGGAAGGAGAGGAAGAGGAAGCGCTTACGATGGGGGTGTCCTTAATGCTGAGGTGCGGGAGCGGCTCGGCGGCGCAGACGTGCACGGGCGCGAGCGGCGCGCCCATGACGCCGAGGAGGAGGCGGAGGTCGTTGCGGGCGGCGCCGGCGCCGGCCGCCGCGGCGGCGACCGAGGAGGGCGTGCGCGCGAGCTGGCCGCGCACCCAGCGGCCCCAGCCCTCCCTCCTGGCGCCGCCGGCGGCGCGGCCGTCGCCGTCGCCGGACTCCGGATCGGGGCCCTCCATGAGCGGCGCGAGCATCTCCCCCGAGCCGGAGAACCGGAGCGCGGCGGCGTCGAGGTCGGCCGACTCGGACCTCCGGCGCGCCCTCGCCGGCGACAGCCCGCGCGCCACCTCCTGCTTCAGCGCCGCGAAGAAGCCCTGCGTCCTCTCCATGGACAGTGAGCGTGGGCTGTGGTCTCCCTGGTATGCCGCTGCTGCTGCCGCCGAGGGTGTGTGCGTGGTGGTTTGCGAATTTATACGGAGGTGTGGGCCCGGGTGGGGGATGGTGGGGCCCGGCTGGCAGGGGACGGAATGCAAGCTGGACCGACCGGTCCGTCCCCCCGGCCGGGCCACGGTGGTCGTGAGTCGTGACGCTCCGGCACCGGCGGCTCCGGCCCGGTTTCACATTTACTAGCGGCGCGACGGCCGGACGGGCATGCATACGGCCATACGGGGACGGACGGCCGCTGCGTCGAGCTCAGTTAAAGCGGCGTCAGTTTCTGACTTTCCGTTCGTTTGCTGCCGCTCTCTCCCGTTCCGTTCCGTGCGCGGCGCGAGTCCGTCCGGAGCTGCATCGCTGTGGCGACGGACGGACGACGGCGTCCATGTCAGCCGGCTTGTCGCGGCCGAGTGGCTCGCGTTGGACGCTTGCCGGTGGAGTCAGTTTCAGTTTCGGAGGAGCTCGCCGCGACACGTGAGCCACAGCTGTGCGGACGTTGGAGGCATCTACGTACCTATCTATGCCGTGCAGTGCGCGTGCTGGCCAACAGAGACGGTGGAGGAAGCGGCCTGGGCGCGCTGTCGGCCGCTTCCTGGGAGAAACATGCACGAACCGGTCCATGACATCTTGGGAGATGCCAATGCCTACTTGCCTAGAGTATCTCGTTCGTTCGTAAGCAAGCGATTTGCTCCTGGTTAACTGAAAGTGTTGATTTTTGTTATTTTGCTGTTTAAATTAGTCGCTTTTGTTGTTGGTTGTGGTGGTGAGGGTGGATGGTAATCGCACGCATGATGATGTAGGGTCATACGTATAGCAGGGGCGCAATCTTGGATCTACTCTACTACTACTCCACTCGGGTTGGGTTATTAGGTTAGGTGGGAGTGGACAAGGAGACTCTTCTCTTTCGTCTCGGTTGTTCACATTCACAATGCTGCTACTGTACATAGTATTTTATACCACCCGGCATAGGACAGTGTTCCTTCAGTAAACTATCAGCATTACTAGCTCAATGGTTGACGGCAAGTTAACTAACCATCTCCAGCTACGTACCCAACGCTTTCACTCATGACGGATGGACAGTCCCTCTCAGCTAACCATGCATGTGAGCAGTAGACAACCGTGTATACGCATGCAGGTTTTGGTCTCCCTCACACATTAACGGGCGAAAACAACAGCCCCTGAACCTGCGGACGGTGTTTATTTCGTTGTTTAATACCAACAAGGTGGTACGTACGTACTACTCGTAGAGGATTAGGGATTGCATGCATGGAGCTGAGCATAATTAGGCCAGCCACCCACATCCCGCAATATGCACCACCGCAAAGTGCAAACAACCAAACAGGCCGGACCAAATCATGCTGATGGCTATGCCTACGCACCACTAATAAGCAAGCAAGCAATCGCCTACGTAACGTTATGATAATCAATTAGTAGAGTAGTAAGGAATGGGCCAATAATATCATCGCTCCCTCTCTCTCTTTCGATCGCGCAGCACCAACCGCATTGGCCCTGCCTCATTTTTTCCTTTCCATTCCCACCTGGGGGATGGAGACTTGACAGGCCGGTGCATCCATACATACTACCACATTAATTCGTGCATATCTCCTAGTATGCGGCAGCATCTTATCCTATTATATATTATGAATATATGATATAATATGCTGAAATAACTGACGCCTGGATGGATGTGGCTTTATTGCGACGTCTGCGTTCAATATTTAGCATATCCATTCATTTGATCCCTCCATGCACGACCAAGAGAGAGAGAGAGAGAGGTATGTCGTCCCTTGGCGGTCCCATTCGGCTTTGTATTATTTTCTGTCAGAAAAAAAATCACGGCATAAATTCTTGACAAGCTTTTGCGTATGTATTGGGTCGTCCATTATTTTCTACCGATTTTGTGTATATTTAATTAATAATTGCCAGTACGAGTACCCGTCATGACATATGCTATATAGAACGACCGGATACGCTCACTCTTTCTTTAGATGTGGCCTCGGTGGAATTAGGTGCTAAAAAGTTGTGAAAAATATCTGAATAGTGTTTGAAAATACAAACACATGATAAATTTATTATGTCATTTTTTTTAAAATTTACTCCCTGCGTCCGTAGTTTAAAAAGCGCTCTTATATTATGGGACAGAGAGACTAGATTCTAATGCGCGCACTTATAAACAAAATAAACACAATTATATTGTCAACAACGATTGGAAAGTTAAAATTCCAATTCTGATTGTTCATTGCACTGTGTGTACTTTTTGGTAGGGATGCAAGCAGACACGTCCGCGCCGTCCACATCAGTCCATGAGGCCGAAAATGCACAAACTGTTGTTATTGTAATTATCGTGCTATGTCTTAATTCTCGTCATGCGGACGTTCACGGACTTGCAGACGCCATCCGCCCGCATGCCTATTTGTTTTTGTATGCAATGGTAATATCTAGAATTAAAGTTTTATGATGTAGCATATGCACTTCTGAGTGCTGATAAATAGTTACTCGCTTTTTCATCTGTCCCACCTGGCCGTCTAGGTGGTTGTAAAAGGTGATATCAAGTTTCAAATTCATCAAAGTTCAGTGATTTCACCATTTTGAAAAGGTACAACCTGGGAACGAGAATATCACCTTCGATCTGAGTACTCCACTCTTCCCTATGACTACCGAATCTCGGGATCACAAACCTGGTTAATGGTAATGTATACTAGAGTAGCTAAGCATAGCATGTCAACATGTTTAAATTAAATTGAACTTCAAAATTGAGGGAAAATCAAAGCCTCGTTTTAATTAAAGCGCAAAACCCTAAAAAATCACGTGAATTAAAAATGACTTCTTAAACCCTAAGATTTAGGTATGAACTCATATGTAACTATGTGGCCTCATCGTAATTTTTTGCGATTTTAAAGGGAATTGTTTGGGGGCTTTGGAATTAAATTATATTAAGGTTTAATTTGCATTATATTCCTAGAAATAGAAATATAAACCCAAAAATGCTGAAACTTTTTGTGTAGTTTATCTACATCTAAATATTATTCAAAAGGTTTTGTGCTCATTTGGATCTTCAAGAAAATTTCAAAGCATTAGCAAATAAAAAACATAATAGAAAAAGGGAATGGCTTACCTGTATCTTCTGGCCCGGCACTACTCCCTATGTTCCATAATGTACTGCACATCAGTTTTTCTTAAAAGAAGTAACACAAACTTTGACCAAGTTTGTGAAGAAAAATATTTACATCTAGATTGCCAAACATACATTATTAGATTCATCATAACATTTAGTTTCATATTTTATACATCCAATATTGTAGATGTAAACAATTGTGTCCATAAACTTGGCTAAAGTTTGCAAAATTTGACTTAAGAAAAACTATACATACTAAAGCTCGAACAGTATACTACACCTTTCATTCAGATGTTTTGTTAAAAAACGTCTTATATTATGGAACGGAAGGAGTAGTGTCAAACAACATTTTACATTATGGGATGGAGGGAGTACATGGTCGCTTTCACGTAAATTTTGCTGCGCACCACTGATTAATTAAGAGCCACGTGTTTCTGGCATAGTGGTGTTGATGTACATTTTCGTACCATGCCATGCGTGCATGCATCGATCACAGTCACGGGTACCATGTGCACGCACCTGATCGGGCCTGAGCTGATTCCACAGTGAGTCCTGCGTAGGCAAACAGTGCAGGTTGCATGTAGCAACAGAGCCATCTACGCCGGGCATGCAGTGACATGTGATCAGAGTACACGGTGTGATCGGTGGCTGATGCGTGCATCGGCATGGCCGGTGGCCTTGACTGATTATCTAGAAGCAGCAGAGCATGCTGGCCATGCCCTGAGACCCTGAACCCCCTGTCTTGCTCCGTTCAGCACGGCTTATTCTATGCCCGTACACGTCATGTGACTGGCCATATCCATTATACATATGTGTTTTTATCTGGCAAAATACATACACATGGAAATGCACGTACGTGCATACGGTGAACACCGGCACGAGGAGGAGATTTTTGGGTCGAAAGTATCGCAGGAAGTCTACTTTTGCGTCCCATCCAAAATGAGTATCATCGTGGTTTTCGAATTTGAACTGAAGCCATGACACTTGTTTCTTTATTACAGGGAGTACAAAATACTGTAGATACTACTGTCATTGGTGAGCAAGATGTTAGTGGCCACATTATTGTTTGAGGTCTCCCATAGTCCCATGCATGTTGCCGGACGGATGAAGTACCGGATAAAAAGGTTCAAATCTAGTACAGGGAGGCAGCTGTAAATTAACTGCCGTGCAATAATGCAAGATTAGTTAATTTCTGCTTTTCGTTAGGCCGCACTGCATGCATGCCTGCTCGCACACACATCGCCCCCTGGGTAAAAATCTCATGCCAAGGCGTAATCCGGGAGTGTAATTTCCGGCAAGGGTAGCTCCCACGACCCGACCCTGCCGACCGCCGGCTCCTTTTCGCAGCTGTGTTGTGCTGCTCTCAACGTGCCATGTCGAATCTAAGGAATCTATTTTATTTTCCCTAAAGAAAAAAAGGAATATATTTTGTTAAAAATAGCAAAAGAGAATCCGTACTGCCATATATAGATGTTACATGGGTACCCAAATATGGCATAGCAGTACCGACAGATCGACCGGGGGGGGGGGGGGGGGGGGGTGCTATCCCACTGAGCCACTGTTTTTAGATCTTATATATTTCAGTTAGCTAAGCAGCTATGGGTTCCAGGCTCCCCGGGGCGCTTAGTGCATGTTACAGCAGCACGTCCTCGCTAATGCATTGCTCCAATGGTGTTAAGGACGTACAATTAGTTGGTGCTAATCTCTGTCGTCCGTACAAATGATGCAGGTCGTGCGATCCCAAGCTGTTTAATGGACAGCGGTGCCAGCTAACCGACGGAGAGAAGGTAGCTAGATCACTATGCAAGTAAAGATTCTTGGTGAACCAAGTCAAGATCTACGTACGCGTCAAGGAGAACAGCGGAGGATGTCGATATACACTCCTACTACTGAGTAACACCGAGCTAGCTAGGCCAAGTGTGAAACAGCATGCAGGTGTGGATAGTAATGGCTGTATTGCACATACGTAGTATGATTGTATGAACAAGCTTATCGGCCCATAACTGTAGTTGACATGGCTTGATGTATACAGAATTAGCCAATGGATGTACCCTTGGCTAGGAAACGGCATAATTCGAGCACCTCGAGCCGTTCGGCCCCCTAGGGGCTTGAAATAGCACCACATGGGGGCGAACCGATGGTAAAATTGATGGGAAACCAACCGCCCCCCCAAGGTTGCCCAACACGCCGTTTTTTAAAACCAAACTCGGCCGAAAATCAGGCAAACACAACACAAATTCTGTCAAACTAGGTGATTTCATTGATATTTGTATAAGAAACTAAAAACATAATTTAAAAACAACTAAAACGACAACAAAAACTATGACTACTGCGCCGTCGCCGCCCGCCTTCTACATGCTGAGCAGCCTGTAGAACTTGGTGTAGTCGCCGTCGTCCTACTTGCGTCCGCCGTCCCTGTTGCACCCCTAACCAGGGTCGCCAATGCGTGGGGGGTTAGACGGACCAGGCGCCTCGTCGTCGCTGTCGTCAAGGAGATGACGCCGCCCTCCTCGCGTCCGTGGCGTTGAGCGGCGATCTCCTCGAGGGCGCGGCACTGGCGCGCCATCTCCTCACGGACGTAGTCCTCCCGCGCCCATTTGAGGGCGGCCTCGTCGTCAACGGCCATGGCCTCGTGCTCCTTCTTCACGGGGAGAAGCCCCAGCTCGAACTTTGGCCCGACGAGGCGGAAAGAGGGAGGAGAGGGGCCACGGCCGCCCTCGTTGCTGACGAGAGCGCCGCCGCGGGTGCGGCGCCTGAGCGGCGTCTCTTGTGGCTCCGGCTTGATGGGGCGAAGCGCCAGCGATCCGGAGGAGAGGGAACCGACGACGATGATGTCGCCGTCTCCATTCGCCGCGACGTCCAGGAGCTGCCACGGTGACGAGAGAAGGAGGGGGGCTGCCGGGTACTCCAGGCGCAGCGTGTTGCGGCCTCAAGTGTGCGGCTGGGGACGCCCCACCATTGACAGCGCTCGTCGGAGTTGAGGCGGACGCGGGGCTCGACGCCGTTGGTGGAGGCGATTTGCTCCTCGTGGTGCTTCTCGAAGTACACCGTCCACAGCGCGTTGCTATTAGGGGCGTACCTCGGCTGGTTCCGCGCCTGCTCCGGCAGCAAGGACCGGATGCGCGCGATTTCGGCGAGCCGAGCGGCTCCGGTGGGTGCTGGAGGCACCGGGATGCCGCCGGCGCTGAGCCTCCTGGTGCCCGGCACACGCATGTCCGGCGGTGCCGGGTAGTCGGCCTCGTAGAGGAGACGTGCCTCATCCTCCTGCAGGTGGCGGCGGCCGAAGCCGTTGGCCGCTACACCATCGCCTGGGTAGCGCTCGGCCATGCTCGTCGCCGGGGAGAGAGGAGAGACGCGCGTCGGCAGTGAGAGGTCGAGAGGGGGAGAGGGTTCTGTGGCGATGGAGTGTGCGCTGACCGATGAGGGAGGGGCGGTTTTTATAGCCGTGCGTGGGCGGCGAGAGGGCGGTCGCCGTGCGTACGCGTGGCAGGAGCGGGCGGGACACGCGTTGCGGCGCCTTCACTGCGACTCCCATGAGGCATCAATGGAAGGCTGACCTGCGCAGCGCGGCGGCCTTGGCATTGATTCTCCGCAGGAAACCGAGGAGATGAGGACGACGAACGCGCCCGGTCGCTGACGCGGCGGGCCCGCCAGGTTTTCTTGCCTAAATTGTTTCCCCCGGCGCCTCCGGGCGCCCCCTCCAGTGCACCGGGTTCGGCCTGGGTTCGCCGGCCCCAAATTCTGCCCTAATGGGGAAAAGTGGGCTTTCTGGGACGCGAGTGGGTCGATTTTTCGGCGCCGGCGATAAAAAAGAGCCTTGGGAGGGCTTGTTGGGGCGCAACTGGAGATACTCTTAGACAGTCCGGTTTATTTTTCCTAAGCACCTTTTTAAACACCTAGCATTCTACAAGGCCTTAGCCTTAGGTAGAAGTGTGTTGGATATCGTTCTTCTTTTTACCGACCCTCGCTGGGATATGACAGCCGGTTTACTGCTGAAATGCAAAAGCGTACGGGGTGATATGTACAGACTGGGAGTGTACGGTTTACTGGGACTGAGGCACCTTTTAATTGAAGCTGTCGATCGTGTGGGCGCGAGGAAGTAGGTAGGCCGATGCTGATCCTCTGGAAATAGGTTGGCACCGGGGAGGATACATGCATGCCTACATACGTGGTATTCGTGTAGATGATTATCGCATTATACTGTAGGCCATTAGCCAACTGCTGCGCCGTCTACAAAACGGCACAAGGAGAAGACCCGACCAGATGGAGCCTTGTTGGACAGACACATAAGGCTAGCCAGCGCACATGTACGTACAGAGACGAGCTTGACCACACCCGGGTACATGCAGATCTGTACTACTATACCTGAAATCGATCTATACATGCATGCATGCATGCAACCCCCCACGTACGTACATCGATCGATCAGCTTTCTACTGGTAGTAGCTTCTCTGCCCGGCGTGCGGAATCACCAGTCGAACGAATGAAGGGAGACCGATCGGTCGCTGGATTATTGGTGAGTGCATGCAATGCAACCACACCACCGCGCGGCGCGGGCGCGACATTGATACGATGGATACCCTCGGCCTAAGCTGGTCCCGTGCGCAGCGTAGACGTCCGACACGCACGGAAGCGGAATTGATTTCAGCGCCATCGGTCTCCCTAGGGCGTCCCGGACAGCGTGGACCGGACCGTGCGCCGTGCGTCCTCGTCCGTCCACCCCTATACTAGCTATGAAAATCATGACAAAAGGTCACGACCATCTCCTGTTACATTACCATTGTTGAACACTTGAACGCAGCACTGTGTGCTTATGTATATGTATATGTAGCGTGACGGCTTTCCGTTCATGCAAGGCAATCGTCAAGTAAAACAATGAATGACTCGTAAGCATTTACATGCCGTTCACCAGCTCACGCTACTCGTAGAAAACAGTAAGCGATGTACTACTACATGCACGGTCGTTTCCCTCTTTCCCGGAAGAGAGCAGAGCACTGGGGCCATGGGCTATCGAGGCCGACCCAATTTAAGTTGGCCGCACATGCGCACATGCATGCGCTCGGACGAGAGAATGGCACGCTCCTAACCAGGAACATGATAATGATACGCACGTACGTACGCTCCCGAAATTGGAGTACTAGGCTGGGCTAGCCATTAGCGCAACGTACATGCATGCATGCATGCATCATGCATGCATTGATCTCGATCGCCCTCGATGCATGGTTGATGATTTGCCTTGCGTACATCAGTACATGCACGCACGCGGCTGCTTTCGGCTCGATGATTCGCCAGCCACATGCATGCTTGTACCTAGTACAGTATATACCACATGCGTCTGCGTGCCGCGCCGGCTCTACGTATAATTGCATGCAGCATGTATTGGTGTATGCATGGGTTAGTCGTCCTGACCCGTCATATGCAATTATGCATAGAGCCGGCCTCTAGAGAGTTGAACACGATAAGAGAGTCGTACGAGTCTACATGTTAATCCTTGACGTAGCTAGTGCATGGGAAATATATATGGTGAACCAAATCTAGATCCAAAGATCAGCGACGGAACACATCTATCGTCTATGATGGCTGATCATTAGCACACTGGACAGTAAGACCAGCGATGCATGGTACCTCAAGGGCGGTCGAGATTAGCTCGCCGTACGTACGTGCGTACTTACGTTGTTGCGCGCGCGCATGCACCACGCCGTCCAGGTCCAGCAGCACGTTAACACCGAACACCGAGAGCAAAACAGTGAAAGCGAAAGCACACAACACATGCAGCTGCACATGGAAAGCAGAAAGGAAGGATCATCAGAGGAATGACACCGACACCACATGCATGGAGCGAGGCGTACGTCTTACACATGCCCGGCCACTGTGGGGATCGGGAACGGCCCATGCCATGTCACGTCACGTCAAAAACCGGACTGGAGCGAGCGTCCGTCGATCCGTGTTCATCATGCAACAAAACTAGTAGTCAGTGTTAATCATCGGTGCCTTTTCACCCTGCCTGAATCTGAACTGCCTTTTCGTTGATTGACGGGTGCTTGGAGTGGAAGCAACATCGATCAGGGCCGGAAAGAGGAAGGCACAGTGCCGCACCGTCGGCCGGCCGGGGCGGGCCGGACCGGATCGGACGCTGTGGCGAGTGGCTTTTCCGCGGCACGATCGGTCTGCGCTGTGATGTGCTGGTGCACGATCGCTCGCCGTACGTGCACATCACGGCCGCCGTGCGCTACCGGCCGGCCACCACCAGGTCCAGGTGGTTCCTGCGATGCTGCACGCGATCGGGCTGAGGTTTCCATGTGGTGCGTACCCCGACTGGCCGGCCGGGGAGCTGCGCGGGCAGGCGGTAGTGGCGGCGCAGTATGGCTTGATCGTCTCAGTGGAGTGGGTGCCAAGCCATGCATGGCAATGGCATGCCGCCGTGCTGCAGGAGGGCACGCCGGGACGCGCGCGGCCGCTGCATTGGCACTGGCACTGGCAGGGTCAGTGGCAGTGGCAGGGACGCGATGGATGCACGCTTGCCGCGCCTTGCAGCGACACTGCCGCAGTGGCCGGCGCCAGTTTCTGGCCGTGGCTGGGTTGGTTTGTTGGTTGTTGAGTGCCAGTGCCACTGCCAGGAGTGGAGCTCAAGCGTCAACGGCCCGCGGCAAAGGGGCGTACGTCATCCCTGCAAACTTTTCCTTAGAAATCTCATCCCTGCAGGCTGCAGCCACGTTGCGTACTCCAGTACTTTTAATTCTGAGAAACGCATACTCTACCTTTTGGGACTGTCTGCATGGTGCGCCTCGCCCGACGGCACCGTGCTTAACACCTATGAATTATAAATGTGCGTTTCTAAAAAAAGAAAGAATTCTAAATGTGCTTAACAAAAACTTTGAAACGAGTGTAATATTAAAAAAAATATTTATGATCTAGGAGTAATTGACTACAAAAACGTGTTCATTCATAATAAATAAACTGCCCATGCACGTCAAAATGATTTTAGAGTAAATTCTAAATATATTTCCACAAATAAACAGTATCGTATGAAAATTTTAAACAATGTGCTCCCCAACATGTGTTTTTTTGTTTATAACAAAATAAAATTGTACATGCATATGAAACAAAATGTACAATTGTTTTTTTTTTCTAAAGTTGCTTCTACAAGCTAATTCTAATAACCTTTAGTGCATGGCGATAATTTTGAAATATGTACCCCCGTCCATAAAGTATGTCCGCGTGACTTACAAAATCATGTGGAACTCGCTAAGAATTTTTGTAAACAAAGATCAATATTTATTGTTTCAGAAAAAAATCAGCATGCGAAGAAGAATATCAGACAAATTTATGTGGATCAGTAAATTAAAATAAAACTAGCATAGACAAGTTTTGTGAATGAATTCACAAGGAATTTGTATGAATAACTACAATGAAGGACAAAACAGAAAGAAAAAAAATCATTTAAATTTCAACATAATTTGACAAAATGGATGAAGAGATAATATAAAAGATAAGAAGTAATAAAAATCATAAGACAAATGCTACTAACAGGCTAATCGAATTAAGCGAGAGGTAGGAAAAACTATGTCTGCATTTGTAGCTGCAATGTTTGGGCTGTGCACGAGTATATATGAGCTCAAGCCCAAGTGCTATTTGGAGCTTCAGGCGCCGGTTATAGTACAAACTCCAAACCGGTGCACACCCCATCCTCCACTTGGGCTCGGCTCATTTTACCATTTTTTTTCTTTCTTTCAATAGCAGCGATCTTGTTTCGTTTTTTCTCGAAAGTGACATGTACAGGATTTGTGAAGCTTCTAGAAGCTTCCAGTCGGTTTTGGGAAGCTTCAAGAAGCTACTGACACTTTTTAATTTTTCTTTTGTTTTCTAGAAGGTTTTTATTCACCCTTTTCTTTTCTTTTTTCCCTTTTTTCTTTTATAAATGCGTGAACTTTTTTCAAATGCATGAATATGTTCAAATTCATGAACTTTTTCAAAATTTACGATTTTATTTTCAAGCCCCGTGAACATTTTCATATCGAAAACGATGAACTTTTGTCCAAATCTATAAAAAAAGTAAAATTCGGGAATTTTTATCAATATTGATGATCTTTTTTTGAAAATATGTGCACTTTTTCCCCAAATCTCCCAATATTGTTTCAAATTCGTGATTTTTTAAATCAAAATTATGACCTTTTTTGAATTCATGAACTTTTTCTAAATTTCAAACTTTTTTCCAAATCCCTTCACTTTTTTCGAACTCGCGATTATTTTTTGAATTCATGAAGTTTTCTCCTATCATGATTTTTTTAAACACATTTTCCTATAAAGTCATCCGTTAACTGCTGCCAGCGAATCAGGATTATCGGAGCGACCGGTCAACAACGAGCGAGCACTTGCTCGTTGTTAGGCCAGCCAACACTATTATTCTGGGTTGATGAAAGATCCTACTCTAGAAAGCATACCTACTTCCTGCTTTTGAAAGTGCTCACACTCGAAGGAGAGAAATAGCTTTATCTACAATTCGATGAAAAGAAAGAGGGTGTGTGAGCGCTGGCTGCATTCTCGGGCGGTTAGGTCTTGTACAGTGCTAGGTGCATAAAGAGATGCTTAGAAAAATGAACTAGATTTTTCTGAAGCACTGGTGCCTACTTTTACAAAAGAGGCGTCTAATTAAGCGCCTGCCCTGTACAAATAAACACTGATGCTTAAGAGAAGTCTAATTTATTTCTTCAAGCATCTTTCTTAAGCATTTTGTATTATACAAAGCCTTAAAGTAAGGTGCCGAGGAGGAGCTCTCGTTCTTGAAGTCCAGACGTGACGTCAACATACATGTCTACCGGCCGCGTCTATAGCTCACTTACCGCATGTTTTAGGGGTAGCTCATTTACTGTAAGGTGCATGTCATGGTCGCCCATAGCACACAACGTAAGGACTGGCCAACAAATGTAGTTCTGACGAATACGGCCTATTGATATGTAATCCCACCGTTTCTAAATATATGTTATTTTTAGAGATTTTAATATAAACTACATACAGAGCAAAATAAATAAATCTACACTCTAAAATACTTATGTCTATATACTTCCGTATATAGTTCATATTAAAATCTAAAAAAAACTTATATTTAGAAACAAAGAGAGTATTTGTGTGCGGCCACCCCTGACAAAATGTATACATATGCGGCTGTATTATGGACCGAGTGGTATGGCACTGGCTGCTCCTCCGTACATATGTTTATGTAAAAGTATAGTGGGGCGACAATTTTGTTTTGTTTTCCCTCTAAATTCTGGGGTAAAGATACATGAATATATCTCTTTAGAAACACAGACATATTCTACAGGCACATGAATACTTATTTTTAACATATGATTTTTTTTATTTTTGAAAAATACATAATTTTTTTCTAAATTGTGCCAAAAAATATTTCCATTTGAGAAATACACGAACATTTTATAAATATTCAACAAATTTTTATAAACTCATAAAATTTATTAAAAATATGTGACAATTTTGTTTAATAAACTGCTTCAATTATTTTCAAATGGGTGAACTTTTTGAATGACATGAACTTTTATTAATGCACAATGAACAAATTTTGGCATACATTTTTTATTGTGCAATGGAAAATTTTGAAATACAGGATGAATATTTTCTAAATACAGGATGGATAGTTTTTAATTCATGATTATTGTGTTTAGTTATGTGTTTTTTCAGTAAGGTAGGAAGATTTGTTTAGGTATGCGTAAACATAATGTATACATGATAGAGCATTTTTTTAAATAACCGTTAAACATTTCGAAAAGATGATGAATATTTTGAAAATTAGTGAATTAGAAAATATTCTAAGACATTTTAGCACACACACACACACACACACACACACACACACACATAATATCAAAATTATGAAAATAAAAAAATCCAAATTAGTGGGAATCAGATGACCGGTATACAAGAAAACCTTAATACTAAAGAAATCATAAAAATCCTTCGAATAAAAGAGCCCTTGAGATGGGAGAGCGCTAGTAACCAGCGGCGCCACAAGGGAAAACGCAGACCACCATGTCCCTACAGTCTTACTAAAATGGACTAATTTGTCTCGGGAAAAAAGATTAAAAATAAAGAGGTAATAAAACTAATTGTGTTATAAATTTTATTTTCATGTACTCCTGCTATTCTAATTTGTTTGAAGTTTTTGTTTTGTCTTAAGTGAAACTTCATTCTATTTAACTAAGTCTATAAAAACGAGATACTCCCTCCGATTCATATTAGTTGTCGAGGGACAATTAATATGGATCGGAGGGAGTGATAAAACTTATTTTACATTATAAATGTTGATAGATTCTTCTATAAACCTAGTTAAGTTTGAAAAGTCTCGAAAACCTATTAATCCGAAAGTTTTGGTGGGGCAGCAAGGAGGGGAAGAGAAAACCTAGTTGGGTCTCGTGGAGCACGTTGACAAGACCTAAGTCCTGTGGGGGACTAGGGTTCCGAGATGTTGAACTCTTCAATCTAGCTCTTCTCGCTAGGCAAGCTTGGAGGATCCTAACTCAGCTGGAGTCACTCAATGCACGAATCCTCAAAGCAAAGTACCTCGATTCGTGTGACTTTTTGCATGCTGAAATTGGAGCAGCCCCTTCTCAGATTTGGAGGTCTATTCTAGAGGGCCTGGATGTTCTTGTTCAAGGCTTGATACGTCGGATTGGTGATGGAAAAACAACAAATATATGGGAACATAATTGGCTACCAAGGGCATCAAATATGAGGCCTATTGTTAGCAGGATAGTCAATCCGCCTATACATGTGGGTGCATTGATCTTGCCGGGTGCCGAATGGGACCAAGCCACAATCACATCGGTATTTTTACCAACAGATGAACATGCGATCCTATCCATTCCCCTCTGTACAAGACATATCGATGACTTCTAGGAGTGGGTGCACGAGAGGAATGGTGTCTTCACGGTATGCTCAGCATATCGCATGCTTGTTGAGACGAAGATGAGGTGAGAAGCTTGGCTTGAAGGCCGGGGAAATTCATCGGACACAACAGGTGAACATAAGGCATGGTCAAGACTATGGAACATTGATGTCCCTTCGAAGGTAAATTTTTTCTTATGGAGGCTTGCTCAGCACTCCATCCCTACAACAGATTTATTACATGATCAGAACATGTCGACTACTACTGTTTGCGGGCTCTGTGGCGCGGAGGATTCATGGCAGCATTCGCTATTGCATTGTTCTGTTGCACGGTGTGTATGGGCACTACAGGACCCCGACCTCCTAGAGGCTTTGGTCAGCATGACAGAACCTGATGCCAAGAGATGGGTTTTCACCCTCATGGACACTTTGTCCCCGTCTGAATTCACCCAAGTACTTGTGAGTTTGTGGGCAATATGGTATGCTAGAAGACAAGCACTCCATGAACATATCTTTCAAAGCCCTCTGGCTACCCATTTGTTTATCAAAAAATATTTGCGTGAGCTTCAGGAGTGCAAGACGAAGAGACCAATGAGAGCCGCTGTTGTACCCCGGACGCAGGGCCAGCCGAGGTGGATCCCTCCGCCTGAAGGAGTGGCTAAATAAGGGTCGATGGAGCTGTTGCAAGAGATCAATCTGAAGGTTCATTTGGTGCGGTTTGCAGAGACCATAATGGCCACTATTTGGGATCTTCAGTGATCAGATGCAGGGGGATTTCGGATCCGGCGACTCTTGGATGTTGGCTTGCCGTGAGGCTTTGGCATTAGGACCTCTCATTACCGCGTGTTCTCATTGCCTCAGACTGTAAAGGGGTGGTTCATGATATTAGACATCAAGCGGGGGGCGTCTATGCGAGCGTCATCAAGGAGATCACATAAACTTCGAAAGAGTTCAGTCATTGCTCCTTCATCTTCGAAGGAAGAGAGTTCAATCTCGAGGCACGTAGCCTTGCTAAGCATTTTTTTGGTCTGGATTTCGGGCGCCACGTGTGGCTTCTAAACCCGCCAGACTTACATTGTATCCATATGAACTTCATTGATTAATAAAGCAAGTGTGTTTAGTTTAAAAAAAAGTTAGAAAAGTCTGACTAGGAGTATTGCTTTGTCCGTGGACGGATCTTTCTTGAGTGGACGGCACGGCGGCGGCCGGCATGATCTTGAGATCGACATGACGGTGGGGTTATCTTTGCTGCATATCGATATATTTTTAATTGCATTGACGCTCTTAAGGCAGAGTTACATGCTATCATGCAAGGTATGGCATTGGTGTTGCAACATATTGAAGCTCCTGTTATTGTCTAGTCGGACTCCTCAGAAGCATTGTTAGCTTCGTTCGGGGAAGGCCTTTCGATTAGAAAGTAGTACTGTTGTATGGCTACGTAGCGCACCACCATGTATAGAGAATCTTTTGACTCTCGATTGTAACCCTATTACGGTGAAATAAAACTCTTTTCAGATAAAAAAAAATCTGATTAGGGCAAGCCTAAAGTTCTAACGTATAAAAACACTCTTCCCGCAAAAGAAAAAAAAACTGTAAAAAATACTCTTGAATTGAGCTTCATTGCCAATGGTGCGATTCAGTTGTAAGATCTAAACGGAGTCTTGTAACAGTTTGGAACTGAAACTCATGGAAGATAGTGAAAGCTGGAACAAACAAGGGTCACATGCCCCGGTCCGGGCGGTCCTTGGCTCGTCCTCTTCGTTCCTTCTCAGATTCCATAAATCTCTGCCGCACATTGTGGCAGGCAACTGAGGCAAGGCAGCTATGGAATAATAAAACCAAAATAGGGCTCGCGTCATGAATGTTACTACGAGCTCTGAAAAGCAGAACGTGACATGTACCCATGTAGATAAAAATTGCACAAGCCATCCATTGTTGGGATGGAATTTGTGGAACACACCCTATTTTAATTTGCTACACAAAACATCATCTATTGCTGTAATCGGTTGCATATAGCTCTAATTCATCATTTGAATCTGTTGTCAAGGTTTGCAATAGGTGGGTCCTGCCTGTAAGTGCACATGTGGCCAAAAAATCATGTCACATCAGTCGATTCAACCTAATTAAAACTTTCTTTTTAATTTTTTAGGTCGCTTAACACGTGTCACGTGGTGCACCTAAAACTTCTAGTATCTCTCAAAACTATGGTCAGAATGGGTCAATATTTTCCAGTTCTTTACTCGATCGATACATATATGATTCACAGTTTTTTGTATTTTCGAAAATATTAAATTTTGAAAAGAAAAAATCGATAAATTTTATTCACTCAACACATATATGATTTACTGGATTGTTTTTTATTTTCGAAAATACTAAAATTTGAAAATAAAACATTGAATTTTTTATTCACCGGTTAGAATTTTTGCCATATGTGCACTTACAAGCGGGGTCCATTCACAAGGAATCATGTCAATGTAGTCAAGCGAGGTCCATTCACCAGGAATCCTGTCAATATAGTCAAATGATGAATTAATGCTAGTTGCAATGGGTTAAACTAATAGGCGGTGTAATTTTCTTTTATTGAAAAGGGCTTTCGCCCCGCTTTATAAATAAAGCAACCACCAAGCAAAGAGTAACGAGCAACAACGGGACACACAACGTACCCACACAACGCCACCGCAGACAGGGTCTAGCACTCACACACAGACACACAGAGACCCAACTTCCGCTGTGGGCACAGTATAACAAACCCAACATAACACCAACATACACGAAACACCCCTAGACGGCGGAGGTGGCGGCGAGAAGACGACAAACTAATCTGGTTCTGGTGGTGGCGGGGGAAGCGGTGGAGTCAACCGGAGAGCCATCGTGCGAAGCTGAGTGATGATGGAGGTGATGGCGTCTCTCTCCCTGGGACAGCTAAGCGGCCGCCAGAGCTGCAAGTAACCAGACCATTTGAACAAAGCGTCAGTAGCACGATGAAGAGGGATGCGCTGAATTACAAGTTTATTCCTAACAGTCCACAGCGTCCAGGCAAGGACCCCAATGGTCAGCCACCTAATGTGGCGCAGCGCGGGGGGATCGCCTGGAGTTCGGCAAAGAGAGCGGGGAAGTTGGTATGGTCCCAGCTTCCACCCACAATCTCGCGGAAACAGCTCCATAGGAACTGCGCAGACACGCAGGTGAAGAAGATATGATTCGAATCTTCTTCAGGCCCACAGAGCGGGCACCGCCCATCACCAGGGCCATTGCGCTTCAGAATCTCAACGCCAGAAGGGAGGCGGCCGCGAGTCCATTGCCACAGGAAGATCCTAATTTTCAAGGGGAGGTGAATCTCCCAAATGGAGGAAAGAGCCTCATGGCCGAGCGAGGGGGCGATGCCAGATAGAGAGATTTGGTGGAGAATTGACCGTACGGCTCGAGGCACCACCTGGCGCGGTCATCGTCAGACGTGAGATCCGGCTCATGGAGAGCAATACAGTCAAGCAACTCCTGCCAGTCCGCATTCTCAGCAGGACCAAAAGGCCTCCAGAACGCAAGCCACCCTAAGTCAATAAGGGCGGTCGCCACGGAGATCTGAGGGGCAACCGCGATGGAGAACAGGTCCGGAAAGCGGGCCGCCAGGGGCGTGTCACCAGTCCAGCGATCGAACCAGAACAGCGTGGCGGTGCCGGAACCAATCTCGATCGAGGTCCCGATCCGGAGGACAGGGAGGAGCTGAATGATGGATTGACAGAACTGGGAGCCCCCAGATCACTGACAGAAGGCAAGAGGCTGGCCTCGGAGGTATTTCTGCTGAATAATGCGTAGCCACAAGCCACCATCTCCGTTACCAACCTCCAGAGCCACCGAGTCAGAAGGGCAATATTCATGCGTTTGGAGGACATGATCCCAAGGCCGCCCTACTCGCGAGGTTTGCAGATCTCAGACCACCTAACCATGTGGTATTTCTGCTTATCACCCTCGCCGGCCCAGAAGAAGCGCCCCTGAACGGTGGCAATCTCGTGATGAAGAGTCTCCGAAAGGCTGTAGAAGCTCATGATGAATAATAGGAGGCTGGAGAGGGACGAGTTAATGAGTACCGTACGGGCCGCTTTCGAGAGCCACTGACCCTGCCAGGGCTCGATCCGGTGTTGGAGCTTCCCCACCGTGGGGCGCAGCTCGGCCACCGTAAGCCTGGCGTCACTAATGGGTATCCCCAAATAAGTCATGGGGAAACACCCAAACAGGCAGTTAAGCCGATCCGCTATGCTCTGTCGCTCGTCTTGGGCGTAGCCCAAGACCATAACCTCACTCTTGTCGAAGTTGATCCTAAGGCCGGACATCTGCTGGAAGCACAATAAGAGGAACTTGAGGTTCAAGATATCACTCTCAGAGCCCTCCACCATGATAATGGTGTCGTCTGCATATTGGAGGAGGGAGATCCCGTTGCCTCCACCAAGCTGCGAGATAATCCCCTTAATGTGTCCCGCCGCCTTGGCCTTATCGAGGATGGTCGCCAGCGCATCGACAACTATGTTGAACAGGAATGGGGAGAAGGGGTCGCCCTGGCGGACCCCACAAAACGTGGGGAAGAACGGGCCGATCTCCCCATTAATGTTCACCGCGGTGCGGCCTGAAGAGACCATCTGCATTACTCTAGTCACTCACCTATCGTCGAAGCCCTTCCGAAGCAAACATTCCCGAAGGAAGGTCCAGCTGATCGTGTCATAAGCCTTGTGGAAGTCCAGTTTCAGGAAGACTGCCTTGAGGTGTTTGGAGTGCACCTCATGGAGAGCTTCGTGGAACACTAGGACTCCATCAAGGATATAGCGGCCCTGGATGAAGGCCGACTGATCAGGGTGAGTGATTCGGTCAGCTAGAGGGGCCACCCTAATGGCGTACCCCTTCGCGAGGATGCGGAAGATGACGTTAATCATCGTAATCGGCCGAAATTGCCAGATGTCCGAGGCTCCCGTTACCTTAGGGACGAGATTGATTACCCCATAATTCAGCCGGGCAAGGTCAATGGTCCCAGCCATGAACTCGTCGAATAGGGCCATCACCTCAGGTTTGTCACCTCCAGAAGGTCTGGAAGAACTTCACCGGGAGGCCATCCGGGCCTGGAGCCGAGGAGGGGTTCATGCCCTTAATAGCCTCCCAAACTTCCTCCTCCGAGAACGGGGCCATGAGGGCCGCGTTATCCGCAGGCGAGACGCAGCAGTGTGCAGGCCAAATCTCCTGCGCAAGGGCAAGACCTCCCCGAGGGGAGGCAGAGAATAGGTCTCTGTAGAAGCCATCAACATGCGCCCAGATGTCCTCCGGCCGCTGAAGGAGGGTCGGACCATCCCACAGGAGGGGGATGGAATTGCGGCGTCTACGGCCATTAGCAATAGCCTGGAAGTAGGAAGTATTAGCGCCCCCCTGGAGGACCCAATTCTGCGTACCCCGCAAGCGCCAGTAGGCCTCCTCGTCAGTGTAGATGATCGTGAGCTGATCTTCCAAGTCGTATCTAAGCATCCATTTGTCTACCGAAAGGCCAGCGGCGTTGGCCCGCAGGTCGAGGGCCTGGATGCCCTCAAGGAGAGCCTTCTTCCGCTCACGAATGTCCCGACCCACGTTTGCACCCCCACCCTTTCATGAATTACCGCGACCGCTTGGCGCAGAAGTGCCAAGAATCGACGGCCGATAGGGCCCTATGGGGGGCGTCCCTTGCCTCGCGCCACTTGGCGACCACCGCGGCAGTGAAGCCTGGTTGACGCAACCAGAAGGTCTCGAACGGGAAGCGTGGCAGCAGAGGGGGTGCTCATTCTCCGAACAGAGGAGAAGGGGAATGTGGTCGGAACCAATCTGCGTAATCGCCCGCAGCGATGCTAGGGGACACCGAATGTCCCACTCAGGGGAAGCGAAAACTCGATCGAGGACCGAGCGAGTCGGATCAACTTGGCGGTTAGTCCAAGTGAACCTGGCCCCGACACGATCGAGTTCTCGCAGCCCCATATCAGCGATGCAATAATTGAATAATTGCATCTGAGGAAAGTTCACTAGATTATTGCTCTTGTCTTCTTCCATCCGGATGAGGTTGAAATCGCCGCCCACTACTACCGGAAACTGGGCCGACGCAACCTTCCTCCGGAGCTCAGCAAGGAAGGTCTCCGACCTGCGGTGGTCGGCCGGACCATAAACCGCAATGATCTCCCATTTAAAATCTAAGGACCTTTCGAAGACCTCCATGCTAACAAATAACTCGCCCTGGTCCATGCCCCCAATCTCAAGGGTGGCATCCTTCACACCTAGGAGGATGCCACCCAAGTGACCCGTACTCCCACTAGAAGGGACCCAGTGCCAGGCAAACAGATCGGAGCTCAGATGCTCAAGTTCCGACAGGGAGAATTCAGTACGCATCGTTTCTTGAATGGCTACAATGTCGATTCGCATGTACTGAATGAGTTAGAGGCTGATGACCTACATGTATAGGGGATCTATCGTAGTCCTTTCGATAAGTAAGAGTGTCGAACCCAATGAGGAGCAGAAGGAAATGATAAGCGGTTTCCAGCAAGGTATTCTCTGCAAGTACTGAAATAAGTGGTAACATATAGTTTTGTGATAGAAAAATTTGTAATGAGCAACAAGTAACAAAAGTAAATAAAGTGCAGCAAGGTGGACCAATCCTTTTTGTAGCAAAGGACAAGCCGGGACAAACTCTTATATAGAGAAAAGCACTCCCGAGGACACATGGGAATATCGTCAAGCTAGTTTTCATCACGTTCATATGATTCGCGTTCGGTACTTTGATAATTTGGTATGTGGGTGGACCGGTGCTTGGGTACTGCCCTTACTTGGACAAGCATCCCACTTATGATTAACCTCTATTGCAAGCATCCGCAACTACAACAAAAGTATTAAGGTAAACCTAACCATAGCATGAAACATATGGATCCAAATCAGCCCCTTACGAAGCAACGCATAAACTAGGGTTTAAGCTTCTGTCACTCTAGCAACCCATCATCTACTTATTACTTCCCAATGCCTTCCTCTAGGCCCAAATAATGGTGAAGTGTCATGTAGTCGACGTTCACATAACACCACTAGAGGAGAGACAACATACATCTCATCAAAATTTCGAACGAATACCAAATTCACATGACTACTAATAGCAAGACTTCTCCCATGTCCTCAGGAGCAAAAGTAACTACTCACAAAGCATAAACATGTTCATAATAAGAGTGGTATTAATATGCATATAGGATCTGAACATATGATCTTCCACCAATTAAACCAACTAGCATCAACTACAAGGAGTAATTAACACTACTAGCAACCTACTAGCACCAATCCCGGACTTGGAGACAAGAATTGGATACAAGAGATGAACTAGGGTTTTGAGAGGAGATGGTGCAGATGAAGATGTTGATGGAGATTGCCCTCTCCCGATGAGAGGAGCGTTGGTGATGACGATGGAGAGGATTTCCCCCTTCGGGAGGGAAGTTTCCCCGGCAGAACAGCTCCGCCAGAGCCCTAGATTGGTTCCGCCAAGGTTCCGCCTCGTGGCGGCGGAGTTTCGTCCGAGAAGATGGCTTATGATTTTTTCTCATCGAAAGACTCCATATAGCAGAAGATGGCCATCGGAGGGCCACCAGGGGGTCCACGAGGTAGGGGCGCGCCCAGGGGGTAGGGCGTGCCCCCCACCCTCGTGGGCAGGGTGTGGCCCCCCTGGTGAAGTTCTTGCTCTTCGTATTTTTTATATATTTGGAAAACGTCTTCCGTGGAGTCTCAGGACTTTTGGAGCTGTGCAGAATAGGCCTCTAATATTTGCTCCTTTTCCAGCCCAGAATCCCAGCTGCCGGCATTCTCCCTCTTTATGTAAACCTTGTAAAATAAGAGAGAATAGGCATAAGTATTGTGACATAATGTGTAATAACAACCCATAATGCAATAAATATTGATATAAAAGCATGATGAAAAATGGACGTATCAACTCCCCCAAGCTTAGACCCCGCTTGTCCTCAAGCGAAAAGTCGAAATCAAAAAATATGTCCACATGTTTAGAGATAGAGGTGTCGATAAAAATAAAATACGGACATGAGGGCATCATGATCATTCTTAGAACAACAACTTATATAATTCTTGTAATATGAGTTCTTATGCTATAGTAAGAATTCAATCACAATACCAAGTATGAATCGCAAACTTCATTGAAAACTAACAAACTATAATCTCAATCATTGGAGCAATTGCAATTTATCATAACATAGGAAAGAGTCAACATATAAGATCTTTTCAGCAAGTCCACATACTCAACTATCATATAGTCTCTCACAATTGCTGACACTCACGCAATACTTATGGGTATGGAGTTTTAATCGGACACAGAGAAAGATAGGGGCTTATAATTTTGCCTCCCAACGTTTTACCTCAAGAGTAATGTCAACAATAATAGTTCATGAAAACTCACATCCAATTAGCCATATATACCAGGATCTTTCCAACATACTGTGCTTGCCAAAGGATAAAATGTAAAAAAGGAAGGGTGAAGATCACCATGACTCTTATGCAAAGTAGGAGAGAAAAGTAAAAGATAGGCCCTTCACAGAGGGAAGCAGAGGTTGTCATGCGCTTTTATGGTTGGATGCACAAAATCTTAATGCGAAAGAACGTCACTTTATATTGCCACTTGTGATATGGACCTTTATTATGTAGTCTGTCGCTTTTATTTCTTCCATATCACACAATCGTATAAAGCTTATTTTCTCCCACACTAATAAGTCATACATATTTAGAGAGCAATTTTTATTGCTTGCACCGATGACAACTTACTTGGAGGATCTGACTCAATCCATAGGTAGGTATGGTGGACTCTCATGGCAAGACTGGTTTAAGGGTATTTGGAAGCACAAGTAGTATCTCTACTTGGTGCGATGAATTTGGCTAGCATGAGGGGGAAAGTCAAGCTCAACCATGTTGGATGATCCATGACAATATAATTTATCTCAGATGTAAGAAAACATAACCCATTACGTTGTCTTCCTTGTCCAACGTCAACTCTTTAGCATGTCATATTTTAATGAGTGCTCACAATCATAAAAGATGTCCAAGATAGTATATCTATATGTGAAGACCTCTCTTTCTTTATTACTTCCTATTAATTGCAACGATGACCAAAACTATGTTTGTCAACTCTCAACAACTTTTATTCATCATACTTTTCTTATGTGAGCTCATTACTCTCCATAAGATCCATATGATCTCTTTGTTTCTTTCTATTTCTTTCTCTTTTCTTTTATTCACTTAGAATCATGGAAAATAATCAAGCCCTTGACTCAACACTAATCTTTATTATATAGCTCACTGACTCAATTACATAGAAGGGTAATAAAGCAAAACTCACAACTAGATCATACTAAGAACTTTTATTCTACTAGATCAAGATATTACCAAAAGGATCGAACTAAGAAAAACAGTAAAGATAAAAGTGATGGTGATACGATACCGGGGCACTCCCCCAAGCTTGGCAGTTGCCAAGGGGAGTGCCCATACCCGATGCTCAGTTCTTCTTTGTTGGTGAAGAAGGTGGAGTTGTTGATGATGGATAGTCACACATCGAGCATAGGAGGTCTTCTAACTTGCGGATAATGCCTTTGAGTGCAATGATATGCTCATTCAACAAAATATTTTCACGTGTAAGATACTTATTTTGTATACGAGCTAACTCAATCATCTTGAAAGCCTCGATCTCAGTTGGGGTAAGAAGATTGTGATCAAGTTGAAGGATGTCTGTTGTTGCCGGAACTTGGTCCTCCATTGCCTTCTTGATCCCTTCATCCTTGATGATCTCCATGGATTCTTCTCTCTTCAGCTCTATCTTCATTAGCCAAGCATCGTTGCCCTAATGGTTGGAGGAGGAGGGAGACGACATAGTGCCTGGCCTTGACAACCCTGACAGAAAACAGCTTGAAACAAAGACATGAGATTTTTGCGTGATACAGGCGTCAAAACCCTCGGGAGATTATATAATGAATTTTTGCCGACCAAAATACGTGTCATGTACGAAAACGGAGTCCGGAGAGCACAGGAGGTGCCCACGAGGTAGGGGGGCGCCCAGGGGGTAGGGCGCGCCCTCCACCCTCATGGGGCCCTCGTGTCCTTCCCGGACTGCTTCTTATTTTTCTATTTTTCTAAATATTCCAAAACAGAGAAATATTGCCTTAAAAACTGTTTTGGAGTCGGTTTACTTATCGTACCACATACCTATTCCTTTTTGGAGTCTGAAACGTTCCGGAAAGTGTCCCTTATGTATTCCTCCGGGGTTACGGTTTCAATAACATTGGTTTCAACATTTATGGGATTACTTGAGATATAGTGTTTGATTCTTTGACCGTTCACCACCTTCAGATTTGTGACTTCAAAGTTGTTGGTTTTTATGGCACCGGAACGATAGACCTCCTTGATAACGTAAGGGCCTTCCCATTTAGAGAGAAGTTTTCCTGCAAAAAATCTTAAACGAGAGTTGTATAGCAATACATAATCACCTACATTAAACTCACGCTTTTGTATTCATTTGTCATGCCATCTTTTAACTTTTTCTTTAAACAACTTGGCATTTTCATAGGCTTGGGTTCTCCATTCATCAAGTGAGCTAATATCAAATAACCTCTTCTCACCGGCAAGTTTGAAATCATAATTGAGTTCTTTAATAGCCCAATATGCCTTGTGTTCTAGTTCGAGAGGTAAGTGACATGCTTTTCCATAAACCATTTTATACGGAGACATACCAATAGGATTTTTATATGCAGTTTTATAGGCCCATAATGCATCATCAAGTTTCTTGGACAAATTCTTTCTAGACCTATTAACAGTCTTTTGCAAAATTAATTTGAGCTCTCTATTACTCAATTCTACTTGACCACTAGACTGTGGGTGATAAGGAGATGCAATTCTATGATCAACATCATACTTAGCAAGCATTTTACGGAAAGCACCATGAATAAAATGTGAACCACCATCAGTCATGAAATATCTAGGGACTCCAAATCTTGGAAAAATAACTTCTTTAAGCATTTTAATAGAAGTGTTATGATCAACACTACTAGTTGGAATAGCTTCTACCCACTTAGTAACGTAATCAACAGCAACTAAAATATGTGTATATCCATTAGAGGAAGGAAAGGGTCCCATATAGTCAAAGCCCCAAACATCAAATGGTTCAATAACAAGTGAATAATTCATGGGCATTTCTTGACGTCTACTAATATTACCAATTCTTTGACATTCATCACAAGATAAGACAAACTTACGGGCATCCTTGAAGAGAGTAGGCCAATAAAAACCAGATTGCAATACCTTATGTGCAGTCCTATCTCCAGCATGGTGTCCTCCATAAGCTTCGGAGTGACACTTGCGTAAGATCTGTTCCTGTTCATGCTCAGGTACACAACATCTAATAACACCATCTACTCCTTCTTTATAAAAATGTGGGTCATCCCAAAAGTAATGCCTCAAATCATAGAAGAAAATTTCCTTTTGTTGGTATGTGAAACTAGGTGGTATAAACTTAGCAACAATGTAATTAGCAAAATCAGCATACCATGGAGTAGTATGAGAAGCGTTTATGACATTTAATTGCTCATTCGGAAAGCTATCATCAATAGGTAGTGGGCCATCAAGAACATTCTCTAACCTAGACAAGTTGTCTGCAACGGGGTTCTCAGCTCCCTTTCTATCAACAATATGTAAGTCAAATTCTTGTAGCAAGAGAACCCATCTAATAAGTCTAGGTTTAGCATCTTTCTTTTCCATGAGATATTTAATAGCAGCGTGATCAGTGTGAATAGTTACTTTAGAATCAACAATATAAGGTCTGAACTTATCACAAGCAAATACAACTGTTAAGAATTCTTTTTCAGTGGTAGCATAATTTCTTTGAGCAGTGTCTAGGGTTTTACTAGCATATTGAATACCATTTAATTTCTTATCAACTCTTTGCCCTAGAACAGCACCTACATCATAATCACTAGCATCACACATAATTTCAATGGGTAAATTCCAATCAAGTGGCTGAACAATAGGTGTAGAAATCAATGCTTTCTTAAGTATTTTAAATGCTTCTACACAATCATTATCAATAACAAATGGTATATCTTTTTGTAATAAATTAGTCAGAGGCCGAGAAATTTTTGAGACGTCCTTAATGAACCTCCTGTAAAATCCGGCATGACCAAGGAAACTTCTTATACCTTTGATGTCCTTGGGACATGACATCTTTTCAATAGCATCAACCTTGGCTTTATCCACTTCAATACCTCTTTCAGAAACTTTATGCCCCAAGAAATACCTTCATTTACCATAAAGTGTCACTTTTCCCAATTCAAGAAAAGATTAGTTTCTTCGCATCTCTGCAAAACTCGATCAAGGTTGCTTAAGCAATCATCAAAAGAAGATCCATAGACGGAAAAGTCGTCCATGAAAACCTCATAAATCTTTTCACAGAAGTTAGAGAATATAGCCATCATGCATCTTTGAAAGGTAGCAGGTGCATTACATAAACCAAAAGGCATATGTCTATAAGCAAAAGTAGCAAAAGGGCATGTAAAAGTAGTCTTTGATTGATCTTTGGCTGACACAGTTATTTGAGAGAAACTAGAATAACCATCTAGAAAGCAAAAATGTGTATGTTTGGATAATCTTTCTAGCATTTGATCGATAAAAGGTAAGGTGTAATGATCCTTTTTAGTTGCCTTATTTAATTTGCGGAAATCAATTACCATCCTATAACCTGTAATAATTCTGAGGAATCAATTCATCTTTATCATTAGGAACGACAATAATACCTCCCTTCTTAGGGACACAATGGACATGACTTACCCACTGACTATCAGCAACGGGATAGATTATACCTTCCTCAAGGAGCTTTAGTATTTCCTTTCTTACCACTTCTTTCATTTTAGGATTCAGCCGGCGTTGATGATCACGAACTGGTTTAGCATCTTCTTCCAAATTAATTTTATGTTGACATAGAGTGGGACTAATGCCCTTAAGATCATCAAGAGTATACCCAATAGCATCACGGTGCTTCTTCAGAGTTTTCAATAATATTTCTTCCTCATGCTCTGAAAGGTTAGCACTAATAATAACAGGATATATCTTTTTCTCATCAAGATAAGCATATTTAAGAGTATCAGGTAACTATTTAAGCTCAAACACGGGATCACCCTTGGGTGGAGGAGGATCCCCTAGGATTTCAACAGGTAAATTGTTTTTCAGAATAGGTTCCTGTTTAAAGAATACTTCATCTATTTCCCTTCTTTCATTCATAAACATATCATTTTCATGGTCTAGCAAATAATGTTCTAAGGGATCACTAGGAGGTACAGCAATAGAAGCAAGACCAATAATTTCATCCTTACTAGGTAATTCTTCTTCACGGTGTTGTCTACTAAATTTAGAGAAATTTAATTCATGAGTCATATCATCTAAACCGACAGTAACAACATCCCTTTTGCAATCTATGGTAGCATTAGCAGTGTTTAAGAAGGGTCTACCAAATATAATGGGACAAAAGCTATCTTGTGGGGAACCAAGAACAAGAAAATCAGCAGGATATTTAGTTTTCCCACACAAGACTTCAACATCTCTAACAATTCCCATTGGTGAAATAGTATCTCTATTGGCAAGTTTAATTGTGACATCAATATCTTCCATCTCAGCAGGTGCAATATCATGCATAACTTCTTTGTATAAGGAATAAGGTATTGCACTTGCACTAGCACCCATATCACATAAGCCATGATAACAATGATCTCCTATTTTAACAAAAACAACAGGCATGCCTACCACAGGTCTAGGTTTATCTTTAGCACAGGGTTTAGCAATTCTAGCAGTTTCATCACAGAAATAAATAACATGCCCATCAATATTATCAGACAAGAGATCTTTAACAATAGCAATATTAGGTTCAACTTTAACTTGCTCAGGAGGTGTATATGTTTTAATATTGCTTTTACGAACTACAGTTGAAGCTTTAGCATGATCCTTTATCCAAACAGGAAAAGGTGGTTTCTCAACATAAGAAGTAGGAACAATAGGATCATTATAAGTGACAATATTTTCTTTAACTTTAATAGGTGCAGTTACTTTTACTTCTATGGGAGGATGATATTTAAACCACTTCTCCTTGGGGAGATCAACATAAGTAGCAAAAGATTCACAGAAAGAAGCTACTATCTCAGAGTCAAGTCCATACTTAGTGCTAAATTTACGGAAAATATCGGTATCCATAAAAGATTTAACACAATCAAAACTAGGTGTTATACCTGACTCCTTACCTTTATCGAGGTCCCAATCTTCAGAGTTGTTTAATTCTTTCCAATAAATCTCATTTGAATTCAATAGTCTTCATCATAAAAGAGCCATCACAAGAAGTATCAAGCATGGTGCGATTCTTATCAGAAAGCCGAGCATAGAAATTTTAATAATCATTTTTCTCGAGAGCTCATGATTGCGCATGAATATAACATTGATTTAAGCCTCCCCCAAGCTTGAGCGATGCTTTCTCCTTTGCGAGGCCAAAAATTATATATGTAATTGCAATCACGATGAACAAGATGCATAGGATAAAACTTCTGGTGAAATTCCAATTTCAATCGTTTGTAATTCCAAGACCCCATATCATCACATAGCCTATACCATGTTGATGCGTCTCGCTTCAAAGATAAAGGGAAGACCTTCTTCTTAACAACATCTCCGGGTACACCTGCAAGCTTAAATAGTCCACAAACTTCGTCCACATATATTAGATGCTCATCAGGATGTTTTGTTCCATCTCCTAAAAAGGGATTAGCTAGCAGTTTTTTTATCATACCCGAAGGAATTTCAAAGCAGTCATTTTCATTTTCAGTAGGTGCAGTAGGTTGAGGAGCAACTCTTTGCTCTACTGGTCGGGGTGAAGATACCCCGAACAAGCCCCTCAGAGGATTACTTTCCATAGTAAAAAGTGACAGTAAATTTCAGCACACTATATAAATTTTTCCTTACCAAATTCCACCTACCAAAGGCGCTTCACTCCCCGGCAACGGCGCCAGAAAAGAGTCTTGATGACCCACAAGTATAGGGGGTCTATCATAGTCCTTTCGATAAGTAAGAGTGTCGAACCCAACGAGGAGCAGAAGGAAATGATAAGCGGTTTCTAGCAAGGTATTCTGTGCAAGTACTGAAATAAGTGGTAACAGACGGTTTTGTGATAGGATAATTTGTAACGAGCAACAAGTAACAAAAGTAAATAAAGTGCAGCAAGGTGGCCCAATCCTTTTTGTAGAAAAGGACAAGCCTGGACAAACTCTTATATAGAGAAAAGTGCTCCCGAGGACACATCGGAATATCGTCAAGCTAGTTTTTATCACGCTCATATGATTCGCGTTTGGTACTTTGATAATTTGGTATGTGGGTGGATCGGTGCTTGGGTACTCCCCTTACTTGGACAAGCATCCCACTTAGGATTAACCTCTATTGCAAGCATCCGCAACTACAACAAAAGTATTAAGGTAAACCTAACCATAGCATGAAACATATGGATCCAAATCAGCCCCTTACGAAGCAACGCATAAACTAGGGTTTAAGCTTCTGTCACTCTAGCAACCCATCATCTACTTATTACTTCCCAATGCCTTCCTCTAGGCCCAAATAATGGTGAAGTGTCATGTAGTCGACGTTCACATAACACCACTAGAGGAGAGACAACATACATCTCATCAAAATTTCGAACGAATACCAAATTCACATGACTACTAATAGCAAGACTTCTCCGATGTCCTCAGGAACAAAAGTAACTACTCACAAAGCATAAACATGTTCATAATCAGAGTGGTATTAATATGCATATAGGATCAGAACATATGATCTTCCACCAATTAAACCAACTAGCATCAACTACAAGGAGTAATTAACACTACTAGCAACCTACTAGCACCAATCCCGAACTTGGAGACAAGAATTGGATACAAGAGATGAACTAGGGTTTTGAGAGGAGATAGTGCTGATGAAGATGTTGATGGAGATTGCCCTCTCCCGATGAGAAGAGCGTTGGTGATAACGATGGCGATGATTTCCCCCTTTGGGAGGGAAGTTTCCCCGGCAGAACAGCTCCGCTAGAGCCCTAGATTGGTTCCGCCAATGTTCCGCCTCATGGCAGCGGAGTTTCATCCGAGAAGATGGCTTATGATTTTTTCTCATCGAAAGACTCCATATAGCAGAAGATGGCCATCGGAGGGCCACCAGGGGGCCCACGAGGTAGGGGGGCGCGCCTAGGGGGTAGGGCGCGCCCCCCACCCTCGTGGGCAGGGTGTGGCCCCCCTAGTGAAGTTCTTTATCTCAGTATTTTTTATATATTTGGAAAACGTCTTTCGTGGAGTTTCAGAACTTTTGGAGCTGTGCAGAATAGGCCTCTAATATTTGCTCCTTTTCCAGCTCAGAATCCCAGCTGCCGGCATTCTCCCTCTTTATGTAAACCTTGTAAAATAAGAGAGAATAGGCATAAGTATTGTGACATAATGTGTAATAACAGCCCATAATGTAATAAATATCGATATAAAAGCATGATGCAAAATGGACGTATCAGCGGCGCCGACCATCTTGGCCGAAACCGCGGATGTTCCAGAATAAGGCTCGCATCACGCATCCATCGAGGGGCTGCTTGACCCCAAGACACGTGAGGCGCTCTGGGCGCGGAGGGCGGCGGTACGGGAGTGAGTGCGGCCCCGGATCTCAGCCGGGGCGGCCGATGCGCGGGGAGGGGCGCTCGGGGTGGTTCCGAGCAGCGCTCCAGTGGCGGGAGGAGGGCGTGCACGGGCCTCGGCGAGCCGACAATCAAGGATCTCCCGTGCATGGATGGCTTCTATCTAGACTAGCGGGGGAGCAACCTCCCCGCGGAACACTATGGTCGAGTCCGCTGCCACCTTAGCGATGTGGCCAAGCGGAGCCGACTACAAAGCAGAAAAGGAGCATGTAGTAGAGGTGGCCGGGATGATCGTGGTACCTGACTCGAGGTTCCGTGCAGCGTCCCAGAGGGCGGCCAGCTGAAAGATCGTGGATGTCTCCTAGAGGGGGGGGGGGTGAATAGGCGTTTTAAAATAATTATGTTTTAGGCTAGAACAAATGCGGAATAAACCTAGCGGTTAATTTGTCAAGCACAAAACCTACAGCAACTAGGCTCACCTATGTGCACCAACAACCTATGCTAAGCAATATAAACTACTAGGTGATAGAAAGATATAAGACAAGAAACAATATGACTATCACAAAGTAAAGTGCATAAGTAAAGGGCTCGGGTAAGAGATAACCGAGGCACGCGGAGATGACAATGTATCCCGAAGTTCACACCCTTGCGGATGCTAATCTCTGTTTGGAGCGGTGTGGAGGCACAATGCTCCCCAAGAAGCCACTAGGGCCACCGTAATCTCCTCACGCCCTCGCACAATGCAAGATGTCGTGATTCCACTAAGGGACCCTTGAGGGCGGTCACCGAACCCGTACAAATGGCAACCCTTGGGGGCAGTCACCGAACCCGTACACTTTGGCAACCCTTGGGGGCGGTCATCGGAACCCATCAAATTTCTCGGGGCGATCTCCACATTGGAGACCCCGACGCTTGCTGGGAGCTTTACACCACAAAGATTGAGCTCCGAACACCACCAGCCGTCTAGGGCCCCCATGCACCCAAGAGGAACAAGCTCAAGGGTACCAAGCACCCAAGAGTAATAAGCTTCTCAACTTGTAACTTCCACGTATCACCGTGGAGAACTAAAACCGATGCACCAAATGCAATGGCAAGGGCACACGGAGTGCCCAAGTCCTTCTCTCTCAAATCCCACTGAAGCAACTAATGCTAGGGAGTAAAATGAGAGGAAGAACAAGAAAGAGAACACCAAGAACTCCAAGATCTAGATCCAAGGGGTTCCCCTCACATAGAGGAGAAAGTGATTGGTGGAAATGTGGATCTAGATCTCCTCTCTCTTTTCCCTCAAAAACTAGCAAGAATCCATGGAGGGATTGAGAGTTAACAAGCTCGAAGAAGGTCAACAATGGGGGACGAACACGAGCTCAAGAGATAAGGCTCATTGGGGAAGAAGACCCCTTTTATAGGTGGGGGAAAATCCAACCGTTATGCTCACAGCCTGCACAGAGCGGTACTACCGCTCGTCCTCACGGCACTACCGCTAGGGGTAGCGGTACTACCGCTAAGGGTAGCGGTACTACTGCTTGCGAGCGGTACTAAAAAATTACATCCGTGCCTACCACCGCTGGACTTATGACGAGTTTTTGGTCTGGAGCGGAAGTAGCCACGGAAGTAGCCGCGGTAATACCGCTCAAGCGGTAGTACAGCTCCCACGAGCGGTAGTACCGCTGCAGCTTTTAAAAGGACGCCAAAACTGACACAACTTCTGCAAACGGACTCCGAATTCAACGAAACCAAGTTTGTTGGAAAGCTAGTGACAAGGGCTAACACAATCTTGATAGAAATAACAATAATAATCAAATGAGAAAAGGACCATAAGAAAATGGTGAGAACTCTTCCTCGGATAAGACCGGTAAAACCTCCAACACTGAAAACATCATAGAAGATGCATGCGAACTCCGTTTTCGATGAACTCAAGCTTGTAATCAAGATGACCATAAGCTCTAAGACTCACAGAGAAAACCAAACAAGAACCAAGAAATATGATGCAAGGATGCAATGGTTTGAGCTCTCTACGAATGATACGATCAAGCTACTCATCGAGAGCCCCCCTTAATAGTATGACAATCGATCCTATAACCCGGTCTCCCAAATACCATCATGAGACCGGTAAAATAGAAAACCTATCAAGGGCAAACCTTTGCCTTGCACATGGTCCACTTTGAAGGAAATATGCCCTAGAGGCAATAATAAAGTTATTATTTATTTCCCTATATATCATGATAAAAGTTTATTATTCATGCTAGAATTATATTAACCGGAAACATAATACATGTGTGAATACATAGACAAACAGAGTGTCACTAGTATGCCTCTACTAGACTAGCTTGTTAATCAAAGATGGTTATGTTTCCTAACCATGGACAAAGAGTTGTCATTTGATTAACAGGATCACATCATTAGATGAATGATCTGATTGACATGACCCATTCCATTAGCTTAGCACCCGATCGTTTAGTATGTTGCTATTGCTTTCTTCATGACTTATACATGTTCCTATGACTATGAGATTATGCAACTCCCGTTTGCCGGAGGAACACTTTGTGTGCTACCAAACGTCACAATGTAACTGGGTGATTATAAAGGAGCTCTACAGGTGTCTCCAAAGGTACATGTTGGGTTGGCGTATTTCGAGATTATGATTTGTCACTCCGATTGTCGGAGAGGTATCTCTGGGCCCTCTCGGTAATGCACATCACATAAGCCTTGCAAGCATTGCAACTAATGAGTTAGTTGTGAGATGATGTATTACGGAACGAGTAAAGAGACTTGCCGGTAACGAGATTGAACTAGGTGTTGAGATACCGACGATCGAATCTCGGGCAAGTAACATACCGATGACAAAGGGAACAACGTATGTTGTTATGCGGTCTGACCGATAAAGATCTTCGTAGAATATGTAGGAGCCAATATGAGCATCCAGGTTCTGCTATTGGTTATTGACTGGAGACGTGTCTCGGTCATGTCTACATTGTTCTCGAACCCGTAGGGTCCGCACGCTTAAGGTTTCGATGACAGTTGTATTATGAGTTTATGAGTTTTGATGTACCGAAGCTAGTTCGGAGTCCCGGATGTGATCACGGACATGACGAGGAGTCTCGAAATGGTTGAGACATAAATATTGATATATCGGACGGCTATATTCAGACACCGGAAGTGTTCCGGGTGATTTCGGAGAAAACCGGAGAGCCGGAGGGTTACCGGAACCCTACCGGGAGAAGTAATGGGCCATATGGGCCTTAGTGGAAAGAGAGAGGGGAAGCCAAAGGTGGGCCGCGCGCCTCCTCCCCCCTGGTCCGAATTGAACTAGGAGAGGGGGGGCGGCGCCCCCCTTTCCCTCTCCCTCCCCACTTCTTTCCCCCTCCTAGTAGGAGTCACTCCTACTAGGAGGAGGACTCCTCCTGGCGCGCCTATAGGGGCCGGCCGGCCTCCTCCCCTTGCTCCTTTATATACGGGGGCAGGGGGCACCCCTAGACACACAAGTTGATCCACGTGATCATATTCTTAGCCGTGTGCGGTGCCCCCTTCCACCATAGTCCTCGATAATATTGTAGCGGTGCTTAGGCGAAGCCCTGCGACAGTAGAACATCAAGATCGCCACCACGCCGTCGTGCTGACGGAACTCTTCCCCGACACTTTGCTGGATCAGAGTCCGGGGATCATCATCGAGCTGAACGTGTGCTAGAACTCAGAGGTGCCGTAGTTTCGGTGCTTGATCGGTCGGGCCGTGGAGACGTACGACTACATCAACCAAAGTTAACGCTTCCGTTGTCGATCTACAAGGGTACATAGATTACACTCTCCCCCTCTCGTTGCTATGCATCACCATGATCTTGCGTGTGCGTAGGAAATTTTTTGAAATTACTACGAAACCCAACAGTGGCATCCGAGCCTAGGTTTTATTTGTTGATGTTATATGCACGAGTAGAACACAAGTGAGTTGTGGGCGATATAAGTCATACTGCTTACCAGCATGTCATACTTTGGTTCGGTGGTATTGTTGGACGAAGCAGCCCGGACCGACATTACGCATACGCTTACGCGAGACCGGTTCTCCCGACGTGCTTTGCACATAGGTGGCTTGCGGGTGACAGTTTCTCCAACTTTAGTTGAACCGAGTGTGGCTACGCCCGGTCCTTGCGAAGGTTAAAACAACACCAACTTGACAAACTATCGTTGTGGTTTTGATGCGTAGGTAAGATTGGTTCTTGCTTAAGCCCGTAGCAGCCACGTAAAACTTGCAACAACAAAGTAGAGGACGTCTAACTTGTTTTTGCAGGGCATGTTGCGATGTGATATGGTCAAGACATGATGCTAAATTTTATTGTATGAGATGATCATGTTTCGTTACCGAGTTATCGGCAACTGACAGGAGCCATATGGTTGTCGCTTTATTGTATGCAATGCAATCGCCCTGTAATGCTTTACTTTATCACTAAGCGGTAGTGATAGTCGTAGAAGCATAAGATTGGCGAGACAACAACGATGCTACGATGGAGATCAAGGTGTCGCGCCGGTGACGATGGTGATCACGACGGTGCTTCAAGGATGGAGATCACAAGCACAAGATGGTGATGGCCATATCATATCACAAGCACAAGATGATGATTACAAGCATGTGATGTTTATCTTTTATGCATCTTATCTTGATTTGATTGACGGTAGCATTATAAGATGATCTCTCACTAAAATTTCAAGATAAAAGTGTTTCCCTGAGTATGCACCGTTGCCAAAGTTCGTCGTGCCCAGACACCACGTGATGATCGGGTGTGATAAGCTCTACGTCCATCTACAACGGGTGCAAGCCAGTTTTGCACACGCAGAATACTCAGGTTAAACTTGACGAGCCTAGCATATACAGATATGGCCTCGGAACACGGAGACCGAAAGGTCGAGCGTGAATCATATAGTAGATATGATCAACATAGTGATGTTCACCATTGAAACTACTCCATCTCACGTGATGATCAGACATTGTTTAGTTGATTTGGATCACGTGATCACTTAGAGGATTAGAGGGATGTCTATCTAAGTGGGAGTTCTTAAGTAATATGATTAATTGAACTTAAATTTATCATGAACTTAGTCCTAGTAGTATTTTGCAAATTATGTTGTAGATCAATAGCTCACGTTGTTGCTTCCCTGTGTTTATTTTGATATGTTCCTAGAGAAAATTGTGTTGAAAGATGTTAGTAGCAATGATGCGGATTGGATCCGTGATCTGAGGTTTATCCTCATTGCTGCACAGAAGAATTATGTCCTTGATGCACCGCTAGGTGACGGACCTATTGCAGGAGCAGATGCAGACGTTATGAACGTTTGGCTAGCTCAATATGATGACTACTTGATAGTTTAGTGCACCATGCTTAATGGCTTAGAATCAGGACTTCAAAGACGTTTTGAACGTCATGGAGCATATGAGATGTTCCAGGAGTTGAAGTTAATATTTCAAGCAAATACCCGAGTTGAGAGATATGAAGTCTCCAACAAGTTCTATAGCTAAAAGATGGAGGAGAATCGCTCAACTAGTGAGCATGTGCCCAGATTGTCTGAGTACTACAATCGCTTGAATCAAGTGGGAGTTAATCTTCCAGATAAGATAGTGATTGACAGAATTCTCTAGTCACCATCACCAAGTTAGTAGAACTTCATGATGAACTATGATATGCAAGGGATAACGGAAACGATTCCCAAGCTCTTCGTAATGTGGAAATTGACGAAGGTAGAAATCGAGAAAAACATCAAATGTTGATGGTAGACAAGACCACTAGTTTCAAGAAAAGGGCAGAGGGAAGAAGGGGAACTTCAAGAAGAACAGCAAGCAAGTTGTTGCTCAAGTGAAGAAGCCCAAGTCTGGTCCTAAGCCTGAGACTAAGTGTTTCTACTGCAAAGGGACTGGTCACTGGAAGCGGAACTACCCCAAGTGATTGGCAGATAAGAAGGATGGCAAAGTGAACATAAGTATATTTGATATACATGTTATTGATGTGTACTTTACTAGTGTTTATAGCAACCCCTCAATATTTGATACTAGTTCAGTTGCTAAGATTAGTAACTCGAAACGGGAGTTGCAGAATAAACAGAGACTAGTTAAGGGTGAAGTGACGATGTGTGTTGGAAGTGGTTCCAAGATTGATATGATCATCATCGCACACTCCCTATACTTTCGGGATTAGTGTTGAACCTGAAAAAGTGTTATTTGGTGTTTGCGTTGAGCATGCATATGATTTGATCATGTTTATTGTAATACGGTTATTCATTTAAGTAAGAGAATAAATTGTTATTCTGTTTACATGAATAAAACCTTATATGGTTACACACCCAATGAAAATAGTTCGTTGGATCTCGATCGTAGTGATACACATAATCATAATATTGAAACCAAAAGATGCAAAGTTAATAATGATAGTGCAACTTAGTTGTAGCACTGCCGTTTAGGTCATATTGGTGTAAAGCGCATGAAGAAACTCCATGCTGATGGGATTTTGGAATCACTTGATTATGAATCACTTGATGCTTGCGAACCATGCCTCATGGGCAAGATGACTAAGACTCCATTCTCCGGAGCGAGCAACTGACTTATTGGAAATAATACATACTGATGTATGCGGCCCGATGAGTGTTAAGGCTCACGGCAAGTATCGTTATTTTTTGAACTTCATAGATGATTTGAGAAGATATGGGTATATCTACTTGATGAAACATAAGTCTGAAACATTTGAAAAGTTCAAAGAATTTCAGAGTGAAGTGGAAAATCATCGCGACAAGAAAATAAAGTTTCTACGATCTGATCGCGGAGACAAATATTTGAGTTACGAGTTTGGTCTTCAATTAAAACAATGTGGAATAGTTTCACAAACTCATGCCACATGGAACACCACAGCATAATGGTGTGTCCGAACATCATAACCGTACTTTATTGGATATAGTGCAATCTATGATGTCTCTTACCACTATCGTTTTGGGGTTATGCATTAGAGACAGCTGCATTCACGTTAAAAGGGCACCATCTAAATCTGTTGAGACGACACCGTATGAACTGTGGTTTGGCAAGAAACCAAAGTTGTCGTTTCTCAAAGTTTGGGGTTGCAATGCTTATGTGAAAAAGTTTCATCCTGATAAGCTCAAACCCAAATCGGAAAAGTGTGTCTTCATAGGATACCCAAAAAGTTACTGTTGGGTACACCTTCTATCACATATCCAAAGGCAAGACATTCGTTGCTAAGAATGGATCCTTTCTAGAGAAGGAGGTTCTCTCAAAGGAAGTGAGTGGGAGGAAAGTAGAACTTGATAAGGTAATTGTACCTTCTCCCTTATTGGAAAGTAGTTCATCACAGAAATCTGTTCCTGTGACTACTACACCAATTAGTGAGGAAGCTAATGATGATGATCATGTAACTTCAGATCAAGTTACTACCGAATCTCGTAGGTAAACCAGAGTGAGATCCGCACCAGAGTGGTACGGTAATCCTGTTCTGGAGGTCATGCTACTTGACCATGACGAACCTACGAACTATGAAGAAGCGATGGTGAGCCCAGATTCCGCAAAATGGCTTGAGGCCATGAAATCTAAGATGGGATCCATGTATGAGAACAAAGTATGGACTTTGGTTGACTTGCCTGATGATCGGCAAGCAATTGAGAATAAATGGATCTTCAAGAGGAAGACGGACGTTGATAGTAGTGTTACTATCTACAAAGCTAGAATTGTCGCAAAAGGTTTTTGACAAGTTCAAGGTGTTGACTATGATGAGAGTTTCTCACTTGTATCTATGCTTAAGTCTGTCCAAATCATGTTAGAAATTGTCGCATTTTATGAAATCTGGCAAATGGATAAACAAAAACTGCATTCCTTAATAGATTTATTAAAGAAGAGTTGTATATGATACAACCATAAGGTTTTGTCAATCCTAAAGGTGATAACAAAATATGCAAGCTCCAGCGATCCATCTATGGACTGGTGCAAGCATCTCGGAGTTGGAATATACGCTTTGATAAGTTGATCAAAGCATATAGTTTTATACAGACTTGCGATGAAGCCTGTATTTACAAGAAAGTGAGTGGGAGCACTACAACATTTCTGATAAGTATATGTGAATGACATATTATTGATCGGAAATAATGTAGAATTATTCTGCAAAGCATAAATGAGTGTTTGAAAGGAATTTTCCAAAGAAAGACCTCGGTGAAGCTACTGACATATTGAACATCAAGATCTATAGAGATAGATCAAGACGCTTGATAAGTTTTTTTTCAATGAGTACATACCTTGACAAGATTTTGAAGTAGTTCAAAATAGAACAGTCAAAGAAAGAGTTCTTGTCTGTGTTACAAGGTGTGAAATTGAGTAAGACTCAAAACCCGACCACGACAGAAGATAGAAAGAGAATGAAAGTCATTCCCTATGCCTCAGCCGTAGGTTCTATAAAGTATGCCATGCTATGTACCAGATCTATTGTATACCCTACACTGATTTTGGCAAGGTAGTACAATAGTGATCTAGGAGTAGATCACTGGACAACGGTCAAAATTATCCTTAGTGGAATAAGGATATGTTTCTCGATTATGGAGGTGACAAAAAGGTTCGTCGTAAAGGGTTACGTCGATGCAAGTTTTGACACTAATCCAGATGACTCTAAGTCTCAATCTGGATACATATTGAAAGTGGGAGCAATTAGCTAGAGTAGCTCTGTGCAGAGCATTGTTGACATAGAAATTTGCAAAATACATACGGATCTAAATGTGGCAGACCCGTTGACTAAACTTCTCTCACAAGCAAAACATGATCACACCTTAGTACTCTTTGGGTGTTAATCGCATAGCGATGTGAACTAGATTACTGAATCTAGTAAACCCTTTGGGTGTTGGTCACATGAAGATGTGAACTAATCACATAAAGATGTGAACTATTAGTGTTAAATCACATGGTGATGTGAACTAGATTATTGACTCTAGTGCAAGTGGGAGACTGAAGGAAATATGCCCTAGAGGCAATAATAAAGTTATTATTTATTTCCTTATATATCATGATAAAAGTTTATTATTCATGCTAGAATTGTATTAACCGGAAACATAATACATGTGTGAATACATAGACAAACAGAGTGTCACTAGTATGCCTCTACTAGACTAGCTTGTTAATCAAAGATGGTTATGTTTCCTAACCATGGACAAAGAGTTGTCATTTGATTAACAGGATCACATCATTAGATGAATGATCTGATTAACATGACCCATTCCATTAGCTTAGCACCCGATCGTTTAGTATGTTGCTATTGCTTTCTTCATGACTTATACATGTTCCTATGACTATGAGATTATGCAACTCCCGTTTGCCAGAGGAACACTTTGTGTGCTACCAAACGTCACAACGTAACTGGGTGATTATAAAGGAGCTCTACAGGTGTCTCCAAAGGTACATGTTGGGTTGGCGTATTTCGAGATTAGGATTTGTCACTCCGATTGTCGGAGAGGTATCTCTGGGCCCTCTCGGTAATGCACATCACATAAGCCTTGCAAGCATTCCAACTAATGAGTTAGTTGTGAGATGATGTATTACGGAACGAGTAAAGAGACTTGCCGATAATGAGATTGAACTAGGTGTTGAGATACCGACGATCGAATCTCGGGCAAGTAACATACCGATGACAAAGGGAACAACGTATGTTGTTATGCGGTCTGACCGATAAAGATCTTCGCAGAATATGTAGGAGCCAATATGAGCATCCAGGTTCCGCTATTGGTTATTGACTGGAGACGTGTCTCGGTCATGTCTACATTGTTCTCGAACCCGTAGGGTCCGCACGCTTAAGGTTTCGATGACAGTTGTATTATGAGTTTATGAGTTTTGATGTACCGAAGCTAGTTCGGAGTCCCGGATGTGATCACGGACATGACGAGGAGTCTCGAAATGGTCGAGACATAAAGATTGATATATTGGACGGCTATATTCGGACACCAGAAGTGTTCCGGGTGATTTCGGAGAAAACCGGAGAGCCGGAGGGTTACCGGAACCCTACCGGGAGAAGTAATGGGCCATATGGGCCTTAGTGGAAAGAGAGAGGGGCAGCCAAAGGTGGGCCGCGCGCCTCCTCCCCCCTGGTCCGAATTGGACTAGGAGAGGGGGGGGGGGCGGCGCCCCCCTTTCCCTCTCCCTCCCCACTTCTTTCCCCCTCCTAGTAGGAGTCCAACTCCTACTAGGAGGACTCCTCCTGGCGCGCCTATAGGGGCCGGCCGGCCTCCTCCCCTTGCTCCTTTATATACGGGGGCAGGGGGCACCCCTAGACACACAAGTTGATCCACGTGATCATATTCTTAGCCGTGTGTGGTGCCCCCTTCCACCATAGTCCTCGATAATATTGTAGCGGTGCTTAGGCGAAGCCCTGCGACAGTAGAACATCAAGATCGTCACCACGCCGTCGTGCTGACAGAACTCTTCCCCGACACTTTGCTGGATCGGAGTCCGGGGATCATCATCGAGCTGAACGTGTGCTAGAACTCGGAGGTGCCATAGTTTCGGTGCTTGATCGGTCGGGCCGTGGAGACGTACGACTACATCAACCAAAGTTAACCCTTCCGTTGTCGATCTACAAGGGTATGTAGATTATACTCTCCCCCTCTCGTTGCTATGCATCACCATGATCTTGCGTGTGCGTAGGAAATTTTTTGAAATTACTACGAAACCCAACAAACTTGAGCTAGATGATGACGATCTTGACTCCCTCAAGTTGGACCACCTTTCTTGATTGTGTTGGCTCGATGAAGACTAGTTGATTGCTCCCCCATACTCCACTATGGGTGAGCCACTCTTCCGCACATCTTCACAAGTCCATTGTCACCACAATGGACGGCAAGCTTCAAGCATTTGATCTCTTCGTGATGCTTCACTTGAATTTGCACACTGCAACCTAACCCCACAAAGAACTCTCACGAAGATCATGGGTTAGTACACAAAAGCGTAATTGACAATGCTTACCATACCATGGGATCGCTTGATCCCTCTCGGTACATCTTATACGCTTTGTGTGTTGATCAAATTGATTCACTCTTTTACTTAGTATTTATCAACCTCTCCCAAGACCAATCTTTAGGTAATTCCTTGAATAACACCTTGGTCATCACAAACTCTCATTGAAACCAACAAATGTACTCTAAGAAAAGCCTATGGACAAAACCTTCAAATATAACTCAATGCAACCATTAGTCCACAGAGATTGTCATCAATTACCAAAACCGAACATGGGGGCACCGCATGTTATTTCAATCTCCCCCATTTGGTAATTGATGACAATCACTTTCAAGAGAGTTTATACAAGGAATTATGCGTCACCATGCAATGCAACAACCAATAATGCATGCATATGAGATGCGAATGCTTAGGAACAAAACCAAAGCAATGAAAAACTCTAAAAACTTCTCCACAAAACTCTTTGAAACTTCTCCCCCATTGGCATCGATTTCCAAAATGGGAGAAAAGCTTAGAAGGCCAATAAATTGTGTTCCTCCATAAATTGTGTATTTCTCAACAAGAGAGTGGAATGCAATACACATATCCAAAGGTAAATACTTGGAGGAACACAAACTATATTGAGGCACAAAGATTGCTAAAGAATGGTATGCCACAAGGACATAACAAAGAGATACACAAGCAATCAAGCAATCAAAGGTTATCAATTGAACCAACTAGACCAAAGATCCTACGAGCCACATGAATAAATGATATTATGATAAGAGCAAAGGAGTGTTCTAAAGAAACTAGAGAAGCTCCCCATGATTTGTGCACACATAAGAATATTTGTATTTGGATACAAAGTGCACAAAATAGGATCATAGCTCCCCCAAAATCAATAGAAACTTACAACAAGTGTAAGTGAGCATATAGGAAACAAAGCCTAGTACTTGCAACAAACACATGGTTGAGCAACAAGTAAAAGAGGCAACTTAAGAATGGGCTCAACCAAAATGATGTGTGTGAGTCAAGGCAATGCACTTGAGAAGACTAATGTACGGATGAGCATTAAGCATCAATAAAGTCTTGAAAGAATGAGGCACACGGTGCACGGCCTATCATTCCCACACACAACTAGCAAATGGGTTCACAAGCTTACTAATAAGCATATAAAGAACCTATGCTTGTGACAACCTGTGGCGAAGATAGAAGATGAAAGCCTCATCAAGACGAGGGATACCAATTTAGATGGAAAAAGCCTCGTAAAGATAAGCATGAGGAAAATAATCTTCACCACACAAGAGTGCATCAAGATGCAACGATAGAAGACACGCACTCAAGGCAAAAGCTTTCACGGAGCCACCAAAGAAATAACATAATAAAGACAAGGTGGATGTGAAAGAAAGGATATCAACTAGATATGCAACTTCTCTCAAGTGTATAAGATTCTAGATAGACGAAATCATGATGATATATATCTACAAAGAAGGATGTACACCCGAAATAGTTACAACATGAGGAACAAGATATCCAAAGGGAGGTCATACATATACCAATAAGATATTTGCTTGGAAGCATAGCACATGGCTAGATATGGTCTTATTGTATATAAATGAATTCCTACCACACACCCATCAAAGACATCACAACTAGCAACATGAGATCATCATTGAGATGCTTTGAGAAAGGAAACAAGTATCACACGATGGAATGAGTATCATGCCAAGATGCAACCTACACAAGGTTGAATGCAAGAAAATAATGCATGAATAAATACTTGTTACCGAGATATCATTGGAAAGATGTAGAAGAAACCAATTGAAGGTAGTAGATAGTAGTTCATTGATCATCCTAGCTTAACTCCAATAAGCACATGGTGACACCGAGCTTCCAATGCATCTCCAATAGTCCCTAGAACAACAACACAAACAAAATGGTACCCAAACTCATTGGGACCATAGAGTTAGAAACACCAATACATAGGACAAACTCCACATAAATATGTGCACATTGATATGAAATAGAATTTCATGCACATCTCATCCAATTTGAGACATGGTGGAGTTTCCCTTATATAATGGGTCAAAGAAAGAAAGCATGCCACAGAGACTACATGAAGTAAATATGCATGCTCAAGACCTTCAAGAACTGGTACCAAAAGACAAAGAAAAACCAAGTGAAGAAAAGATACCAAATGAATAAAACATCAATTGGAGGATATCCATAAAAGATACATCAAGGAATGAGATATCCATTGATACTGTCGGATGTGGGGTTCCGGCTAACCCTTAAGGTTCGAACACTGGAGTGCGCGCGAAGTCTTTCCCTCCTACCGATCAACGCTCTAGCTCGCTAAGATCTTGCGGACGAACTCGACGAACTTACAACACAGAAAGACACGGGGTTTATACTGGTTCGGGCCACCGTTGTGGTGTAATACCCTACTCCAATGTGGTGGTGGTGGATTGCCTCACGGGCTGATGATGAACAGTACAAGGGAAGAACAGCCTCCCGAGGTTGAGGTGTTCTTGTGCGTATGAACTTGTGGTGTGAGGATTTGACTTGATTCCTCTTGATTCGATCCCCTACTGTGGTGGCTAGTCCTATTTATAGAGGCCCTGGTCCTCTTCCCAAATATTGAGTAGGAAGGGAGCCAACAATGGCGGGCTAATTTGAAAGGGGACAGCTAGTACAAGCTATCCTGACAAAAGCGTTCTTCGCCTGTGAAAGGCTCTGGTGGTGACGCCGTCTTGGGCTCCACGATGACCTCCCTCTTGCCGTCCTTCTAGTCCTGGTCTCGTTGCACCGAAATGGCAACCTTTGCCTGGGGCCTCGGTACTCCTCGCCTGCGCTTGCCTCCTTAGCACCAAAGAGGAAATGAGGACGCTGCACGCGCTGGCGCCCTCCTGGTGTTGTGCGTCATGGCTCATGTCACGAGAGTCTCGTGAGGTTCGCCCCGCCTTGATATCTCCGCTCCTCGTGAGCCTGCCTGACCAGGCCGCTCCAGAGGAGGTCTTGCGTCATCCGCCTCGCGAGGGTCTTGGATGCCTTGTTGATGAAGAAGGGCCGTACGGCCTGCTGGCTCAACCACGCCATGGGCCGTAGGCAGGCAGGTCTGGGGACCCTCGTTCCCAGAACGCCGACAGTAGCCCCCGGGCCCAAGGTGCGCTCAGGCTTGGCTTCGCGGCGAAGCCAAGGGTCAAGTTCGGAGCACCGCGGGCCCCAAAAGCCTGCGGCCTCGGTTGATGCGTGGCGGTTGATTGGACGTGGGCGTCTCCGCTTCCCCACGCTGCCTCGACGACCGCACGACTTGACAAGTCCCTGTGACATGCAAGGAAAATCATCATTACCTGCGATTGTGGGAGACGCTGGTTGGCCTTCTCTTGCTATAAATGAGGGAGGGGGCGGAGCCCCTGTTGCCCATCTCTTCCTCACTTGCCCGCTTCTCTGCTCCATTGCTTGCGGTGCTGACAACAATGGCGCCCATCAGAAGGTTTTCCGCCGAAGGGAAAGGGAAAGCTCCCCGTGACGATCCGGGTCCACTTCCGCCGAAGAAGAGGTCGATCCATCGCCGTGACGAAGCGGCGATGCAAGTGGTGACGAGGCCTTGGTGCGAGCGGCCTCCACCGGGGTACCCGCTACCCTTGTACGCCCGAGATGGGGGCTCGGGAGGTAGGAGCGACGAGCAGCGCCACCCACGCCGCGTCCGGGGTCGCCGCGCCACGGCGCCGCGTGCCGTTGCCACTAGGGTCCACGTCGCTGACTCCTCGCGCGAGTTGGTGCTGTGGGCGCCGATGCCACCAAGCTCCTGGATCCGCTTCCCGCGGTTCTTCTCCGAGGTTCAGGGTGTGTGTTCGGTTTTTTTGGTTTGATTCGGTTCGGTTTATACGGTTTTTGGTTTATACGGTTTTTATACTTCGGTTTATACGGTTTTATACATAGATACGAGTTTCGGTAATAACCATTTATTTTCGGTTTGGTTTCGGTAATAACCAAAAAACCAAACATGGTTTTTTTGTACATGATTTGGTATATTAGAACAGTGTATGTATATTAGACCATTAGAATTTAGATGGCAGAAGAGATGATTTGGTCTATGGCATATGTATGTACGTAAGGCCGGTGGTGCACAAGCATTGTGTTTTTTTTTGAAGGGTAAGTACTAGTACTAATTAGGAAAGTACTATCCTAGTGTTGGTTTTTTTAGACAACGTAGCTTTGGTTTGGTGGTGTAGTAGCAGTAGCGAACAGAACAACCGCATAGGCCAGGAGGTCAAACGCTAGGCCCAACAGAATTGAACAAGACCGGTGTGGGCTGGAAAAATGGAGGCCCAAACAATGAAACAAGCACCGCGTGGTGGGAATGCTGTCGTTAGGAGAGAAGGAAGCGTGCTTTAGTCCCACATCGGCGAGCGGAGGCAAGAAGCGCTGGGCGGAGAGCTATAAAATGAAGGGCGGGTGAAGTGTTCTACTCAAAGCTTTGGCTGTTTTCTGCAAACTGAAGGTACTTTCAGTTTTTTCGGTTTCTAACCAAAAAAAAACCAAAGGTCAAATGGTTTCGAAATTTGGGAACTGAAACCGAAAACTGAATAAACCGAAATTTTGGTTCAGTTTGGTTTTGCACAGGCTGACCGGAGTGGAGATTGAAGTGGTCCCTACTGACAAGATCTTAATGACTCACGATTGGGGTGAGGTCGCACGGGTCTATTGTGCGAGGGGCGCCCTCGCGATTCAATCCGCTTCGAGTACGACGGCGCCTCCATGCTCTTCTTCAAGGTTTTCGATGCCGAGGGCCGCCGCCTCAAGTGCTGCTCCGGAGAGGAGCGCGAGGCTGATGCGCGCTCCGCTCGCGACCACTCCAGCAGCAGCAGCCTTTGGGAGTCCAGCAGCTCTCTTGAGCTCTACAAGACTCCAGAGACGAGCGACGACAGCTACGTGCCCTTGCGCTCGGAGCAGGGCTGCGGCGTCCAGTCGCCGCCGCCGCTATTCTGGATGGGGTTGGCGCCGGCCTCTCGTGGCCCACTGTTGATGATGGCGTCCACCACGGAAGGATGTAGATAGGATTCCCCTTAGCATCAGCTTTTGTTTCCTGCGAAGAATCATGAATCACCCCGTGGGGGCATGTAAGGATCTGCAATGCCTTTGTACTTATCTTCCTTGTTATGAAGATTTGATGAACGCGTGTCCCGTTAAGGCTCGGTCCCTCCTTTCTTTCCTCGCGATAGCTTGTTGCTCTGCGCTGACGGGTCCCGGTCCCAAGGCGGCTACAACCGTCGCTGGTATGCCAGGTCGCGATGCCGTGGTCAAGGCCAGGAGGTGCGCGGCCCGAGGTCCAGTAAGAGCCCCTGAGGCGTGATGCTCAGGAGGTCCCCCTTAGCGCCCAAGCGGCCATGGTAAGGAAAGAAAGGAAGATGACTTGGCCGCAACGGGGTTGCGGCATGGTGTGAGCGACTACTAGGCCCAAATATTTAGCCGATTCGAGGGCGAGACTTATCTTGCTGACTTCGCGGTGATTCCTGATGTTGCGCTAGGGCTGTGTGCCAACTTATGCGACATAGCTAGGCCGGTCCGTACGAGTTTTCCTTCTCCCAAGCTCTTCTTAGTGCTCTACGTCCTCAGGTCCCGGCCCTCGAGCGAGCTCAGCCGCCACTGGTATGCCAGGTCACGATGCCGTGGTCAAGGCCATGGGGTGAGGGCTGGAGAGCCAGTAAGATCTCCTGAGTCGCGATGCTTAGGAGCCCCCTTTTTAACGCACAAGCAAATCGCATGAGAGAAAAGGAGACTCGCGGTGCCGCCTGCTATCCTTCCCACGGGGTCCCTGTGGACAGGCACAAGAAGAAACATGGTTTGCCGTTACTGCCACCTGCCTGCCGCTGGTTGGTCCGGATGAAGTGAAGGCACTGAGGGCCTGGTGAGGTGATGTGCGCGGGGCGTGCCGCGAGCCAGAGCTCGACCGCTCAGATTTGTTAACGTGGCAGGGACAGACCCATGCACCAGCGCCGTGCCTGTGAGGAGGCCCCGTGGGAGGCGATGATCGAGCAGGTGATAACCGTAGGCAGGTTAAGCAAGGAGAGCAGATCAACTTAGGTAAATGCAGGAAGATAAATGCCACCGGGTCCGGCCCGAGCGGCTTGGGGATGATGCAACCCGAGGGGCGCCCCCAACAAGGTAAGCTAAAGACTTAAGCAAAAGGGATACATGCCACAGGGACGGACCCGTGTGGCCTGAGAATAATGCAGCCCGAGGAGCGCTCCCAGCTTAAATGAACTTGGAAGATGTCACCTGGTTCTGTAGACGAAGTAGAGTTGGTGCAGCTGAAGCCACGTGTTGAAGGAATGGCTCCTCATGAGCCAACGGGACCCTGAGCCTCGGGAGGCTCTGGGGGCTCAGGAGGTTTCCTGAAGACCGTCCACATCTCCTCCAGAACGGCGTGGAACCTGGCCTCCCGAGCCGCCAGGACTTGCCGCACGTTGTGCCGATAGGCCGACGCCACGCTCGGCAAGCCGAAGGGCATGCGAACGTAGCTGTGTGACGGACCCTCACAGCGGCCCGCACGTGATGGCCAGAAGCGTTCCTAAGATGCAGCCCTGTTGAGCCCTGGGCCGTCGACGCAGACATGCAGCCCGGCATCCTCGCCTGGATGGGGGGCTGCGCCTTGTGAGCGGCTGTGGCCGCGCATGGCTCTTGCTTCTTGCAGTTCCTGGGTGGTCTTGGTGATGAATAGAGATGGCAATTTTATCCATGGATCTGGATACCCATGGATACCCGACCCGGTTGGGCAAGGGTATGGAGCACATTTCTGCCCATGGGTCCGTGGATATGGATACCCACGAACAGCCGGGTTGGGCACGGTTATAGTTTGTGCTCCATGGATATCCAATGGATACCCGTATGACATGTGAGGCCATATGCCAGTGATAGTAGAAAGAGCGAATCAATGGGAAATGGCAGGCAATATGCAACTGGTGCCATAAGCTATATGCTGCAGAATCAACCTCTAGTATGTCACACTTAAGGACTCATCGTATTACTTATTGCCTACTTATGCATGTAGGTTATGTTGTCATTTGTGAGTGAATGACAATGAGCTAATTTGATCTTTGGGAAGGATTCATGCTAACTTTTCTATGCCCATGGAGCTCCATGGGTATGTGGGTATCCAGCGGGTTTGGGCATGGGCACAAGTTGTGCCCATGGATAATTTGGTGGATGGGCAGAGGGTAGGAAGATGGGTCATGGGTTGGATTTGGACCAGCTCCACCTGCCCCAAACCCGACCCATTGCCATCCCTAGTGATGAACTCCTGGGTGGTGGGCACTCCTTGCCCTGTGCTCTCCTGAGGAAAGTGTTGGAAATATGCCCTAGAGGCAATAATAAATAAGTTATTATTATATTTCCTTGTTCATGATAATCTTTTATTATCCATGCTATAATTGTATTGATAGGAAACTCAGATACATGTGTGGATACATAGACAACACCATGTCCCTAGTAAGCCTCTAGTTGACTAGCTCGTTGATCAATAGATGGTTACGGTTTCCTGACCATGTACATTGGATGTCGTTGATAACGGGATCACATCATTAGGAGAATGATGTGATGGACAAGACCCAATCCTAAGCATAGCACAAAGATCGTGTAGTTCGTTCGCTAAAGCTTTTATAATGTCAAGTATCATTTCCTTAGACCATGAGATTGTGCAACTCCCGGATACCGTAGGAGTGCTTTGGGTGTACCAAACGTCACAACGTAACTGGGTGACTATAAAGATGCACTACAGGTATCTCCGAAAGTGTCTGTTGGGTTGGCACGAATCGAGACTGGGATTTGTCACTCCGTGTGACGGAGAGGTATCTCTGGGCCCACTCGGTAGGACATCATCATAATGTGCACAATGTGATCAAAGAGTTGATCACGGGATGATGTGTTACGGAACGAGTAAAGAGACTTGCCGGTAACGAGATTGAACAAGGTATCGGGATACCGACGATCGAATCTCGGGCAAGTATCGTACCGATAGACAAAGGGAATTGTATACGGGATTGATTAAGTCCTTGACATCGTGGTTCATCCGATGAGATCATCGTGGAACATGTGGGAGCCAACATGGGTATCCAGATCCAGCTGTTGGTTATTGACGGGAGAACGTCTCGGTCATGTCTGCATGGTTCCCGAACCCGTAGGGTCTACACACTTAAGGTTCGATGACGCTAGGGTTATAAAGAAAGTTTGTATGTGGTTACCGAATTTTGTTCGGAGTCCCGGATGAGATCCCGGACATCACGAGGAGTTCCGGAATGGTCCGGAGGTAAATATTTATATATAGGAAGTCCTATTTCGGCCATCGGGACAAGTTTCGGGGTCATCGGTATTGTACCGGGACCACCGGAAGGGTCCCGGGGGTCCACCGGGTGGGGCCACCTATCCCTGAGGGTCCCATGGGCTGAAGTGGGAAGGGATCCAGCCCAAAGTAGGCTGGGGCACCACTTTCCCCTAGGGCCCATGCGCCTAGTGTGGGGAAACCCTAAAGGAAGAGTCCTAGGAGGGGAAGGCACCTCCTAGGTGCCTTGGGGGGGAGGGAATCCTCCCTTGGCCGCCACCCCAAGACCCATCTAGGGCTGCCGCCCCTCTAGGGGTGGGAACCCTAGAGGGGGCGCACCCTCCTCCCTCTCCCCTATATATAGTGAGGCCTGGGGCTGCCCACGACACGCGATCTGATCTCTGCCTGTTGGTGCAGCCCTCCCTCTCTTTCTCCTCATATCTCGCGGTGCTTGGCGAAGCCCTGCAGGATTGCCACACTCCTCCATCACCACCACGCCGTTGTGCTGCTGCTGGATGGAGTCTTCCTCAACCTCTCCCTCTCTCCTTGCTGGATCAAGGCATGGGAGACGTCACCGGGCTGTACGTGTGTTGAACGCGGAGGTGTCGTCCGTTCGGCACTAGGATCATCGGTGATTTGGATCACGACGAGTACGGATCCATCAACCCCGTTCTCTTGAACGCTTCCGCTTAGCGATCTACAAGGGTATGTAGATGCACTCTCCTTCCCCTCGTTGCTGGTCTCTCCATAGATAGATCTTGGTGGCACGTAGGAAAATTTTGAATTTCTGCTACGTTCCCCAACAGAAAGTGTGCCGTGAAGCACGCTTCCAAGTGGTGCCCAAGCGCCTCCCGTTAGGTTGGTAAGGTCTGAGGCTCTCCAGGAGAGAGCCCCTGAGTCCTGCCTGAGGAGGGCGTCGGGCACGCTTTCCTATGCGGTGGAGGGAGGTGCCCCTGGAGCGGGCGCTGATCCTGACAAGGCTCCTGACGTGACGCCATCTTCTTGGGGTCCTGCGCGGCGTGGCAGCTTATTCTTGGGGATGGTCTCCAGAGGGCCTTCACTTCTGCTGTCAGGGTTGTCGATTACTGTGGCTTGGAAGGCGTGCTCAAGGGAGCACACCGCATCCCTTTCTTCACATGGGACCGTGATGATTCCCCCACTTCCTGGCATCTTGAGAACGTTGTAGCCGTGGTGAGTGACTGCCATGAACTTGGCCAGGGCTGGATACCCGAGGATGGCATTGTACGGCAGGCGGATGTGCGCGACGTCGAAGTCGATGAGCTCGGTGAGGTAGTTCTTGCGCTCCATGAAGGTGACAGGCAGGCGGACTTGCCCTATCGGTGTGGTGGAACCGTCAGTCACTCCTGAGAAAGGCTTGGTTGGCTGGAGCTGCTCATAGGGCACTTGGAGGTTGTCGAACATGTCGACGGATAGGACGTTGAGCCCTGCGCCGCTATCGATGAGAGTCTTGGTGACTTGCACATTGATGATGACTGGGGAGCACAACATAGGGAGTGCGCTAGCGGTGGCTGCGCACTTGAGCTGGTCTGCCGAGTCAAAGGTGATGGCGCATTGGGACCACCTGAGCGGGCGCGTGACCTCGAGCTTGGGGAGCACCACGTTCACCTCGTGAGCGAACTGTTTGAAGATGCGCTGAGAGGCTGGGGCCTGAGCACCGCCCAAGATGCAAGCGATCGCACGCGGCTCCTGGAAGCCCCCAGCCCCCTCGTCCTGGTGGTGGTCGTCGTTCCTTCTCGATGGCGGCAACGGGGGAAGACCGGCATTGCCCTGGGGGCGATCCTCACGAGGCGGGTCCCTCCAGGAGCCCTCGCGAGGTTGGTCCTGCCAGTGGTCCTCACGAGGCCGGTCGCGCCACTCCTGGCGCGGGCCACGGTCGTCCCAGCGTCCGCCTCCGCGTCCTCCTCCGCGGCCGTAGCCCCGGTCGTTGCGCTCATGGAGTCGACCGTAGCGTCCTTCCCGTATGGCTCTGAGCTCTTGGCAGTCGCTGGTGTTGTGGGTGTTCAGGTTGTGGAAGGCACAGAACGGTCAGCCGTTCTTGGACGACTCGGGCTGATCTCTGCCTCTCTTGGTGTCGGGCTCCGCTGCGAGCACTACTGCCTCTTTGCGCTTCACGTTCTTGGCCTTGGCCTTCTTATCCTCCACTCCTACAGATGGCAGCTCAAGGAGAGAGAGACGCCCCTCCTCAGCTCTTGCGCACTTGGTCGCCAGGTTGAACAGCTCCTGAGATGTGCAAAGCTCCTCGTGGATAGCCAGCTCTTCCTTCATCTTGACGTCACGGACGCCGTCTGAGAACGCGGAGATGATGGCTTCGTCCGTGACCTTGGGGATCTTGAGGCGGGTGTTGTTGAAGCGCTGGATGTACTTCTAGAGGGTCTCTCCTGGTTGTTGCTTGATGCAGCGTAGATCGCCCACGGCCGATGGGCGGTCGCGAGTGCCCTGGAAGTTGGCGACGAAGCGGTTGCACATCTCGTCCCAGGAGGAGATCGAGCCGTACTGCAGGTTCAGGAGCCAGGAGCGGGCCCCATCTTTGAGAGCCATGGGAAACCAGTTTGCCATGACTTTTTCGTCGCCGTTGGCCGCTTCGATGCTCAGCTCATAGAGCTGCAGGAACTCCGCGGGGTTGGCAGTGTCGTCGTATCGAGGAGGTAGATATGGCTTGAACTTGCCTGGTCAGGCGATGCTACACAGTTTGGGGGTGAAGGCACGGCAGCCAGCCGTGGTCGCCGGGGCTCGCTTCTGAGGCGGAGCTTGGTCTTGGCGAGGTCCGTGCTGCGCCACTGCAGGCGGCACATGGTCTTGACGAGGTGGCGCGGGGAGCGCCGGTGCAGCTTCTCGCGGCCGCGGGATTTCTTGGCAGCTTCTTTCTTCACGCACGGGCGCCGGGTGCGGTGGATCACGCCGCGGAGGCACGCGCCTTGGTGCCAAGGCACCGTCTTGGGGTCGAGGCGGTGGAGGCATGCCATGAGCCCCGTCGCCCGCGGCTGGTTGAGGGGGAGGCAGAGAGTGGGATGGCGTCGGAGAGCCCCCTGCGGCACGGACGAGCTCGGCGACGCGGTCGAGCCACTCCTCATAGAGGTCATCGATGGGGCGGTAACGCAGGAGCTCGTTCGCCGCGATGAGTGTGTCCTGTGCCTCCATGGGAGCACGGTGCGCGTGAGACGAAGAACCAGCAGGGGTGAGTGATGGAGTAGCGGTGCGGCCGTCCTGCCACACTGATGGATGCAGCGAGGACGCTTGCTGCATGTTCCCTGCCGGGCCGGTGGCAGCATTGGCGGCGGGAGACAGAGAGCGACGAGGTGGCCCACCTACGGGAGCCGTCTGAGCGATGCGGGAAGATAGGGCAGCCCGACGCTTAGCTCGAGCACGGCGAGCGTCCGCCATGGAAGGACGAAGCAACGAATCGACAGAAGGGAAACTACGGCATACCCCTACCTGGCGCACCAAATGTCAGATGTGGGGTTCTGGCTAACCCTTAAGATTCAAACACTAGGGTGCCTGCGAAGTCTTTCCCTCCTACTGATCGACGCTCTAGCTCGCTAAGATCTTGCAGACGAACTCGACGAACTCACAACACAGAAGGACACGGGGTTTATACTGGTTCGGGCCACCGTTGTGGTGTAATACCCTACTCCAGTGTGGTGGTGGTGGATTGCCTCACGGGCTGATAAGGAACAGTACAAGGGAAGAACAGCCTCCTGAGGTTGAGGTGTTCTTGTGCGTATGAACTTGTGGTGTGAGGATTCGACTTGATTCCCCTCGATTCGATCCCCTACTGTGGTGGCTAGTCCTATTTATAGAGGCCCTGGTCCTCTTCCCAAATATTGAGCGGGAAGGGAGCCAACAATGGCGGGCTAATTTGAAGGGGGGCAGCTAGTACAAGCTATCCTGACAAAAACGGTCTTCGCCTGTGAAAGGCTCTGGTGGTGATGCCATCTTGGGCTCCACGATGACCTCCGTCTTGCCGTCCTTCTGGTCTTGGTCTCGTTGCACCAAAATGGCAACCTTTGCCTGGGGCCTTGATACGTCCATTTTGCATCATGCTTTTATATCAATATTTATTGCATTATGGGCTGTTATTACACATTATGTCACAATACTTATGCCTATTCTCTCTTATTTTACAACGTTTACATAAAGAGGGAGAATGCCGGCAGCTGGGATTCTGGGCTGGAAAAGGAGCAAATATTAGAGACCTATTCTGCACAGCTCCAAAAGTCCTGAAACTTCACGGAAGACGTTTTCCAAATATATAAAAAATACTGAGAGCAAGAACTTCACCAGGGGGGCCACACCCTGCCCACGAGGGTGGGGGGCGTGCCCTACCCCCCTGGGCGCCCCCCTACCTCGTGGGCCCCCTGGTGGCCCTCCGGTGGCCATCTTCTGCTATATGGAGTCTTTCGATGGGAAAAATCATAAGCCATCTTCTCGGACGAAACTCCGCCGCCACGAGGCGGAACCAATCCAGGGCTCTGGCGGAGCTGTTCTGTCGGGGAAACTTCCCTCCCGGCGGGGGAAATCATCGCCATCGTCATCACCAACGCTCCTCTTATCGGGAGAGGGAAATCTCCATCAACATCTTCATCAGCACCATCTCATCTCAAAACCCTAGTTCATCTCTTGTATCCAATTCTTGTCTTCAAGTCTGGCCGGGATTGGTGCTAGTAGGTTGCTAGTAGTGTTAATTACTCCTTGTAGTTGATGCTAGTTGGTTTAATTGGTGGAAGATCATATGTTCAGATCCTATATGCATATTAATACCCCTCTGATTATGAACATGTTTATGCTTTGTGAGTAGTTACTTTTCTTCCTGAGAACATGGGAGAAGTCTTGCTATTAGTAGTCATGTGAATTTGGTATTCGTTCGAAATTTTGATGAGATGTATGTTGTCTCTCCTCTAGTGGTGTTATGTGAACGTCGACTACATGACACTTCACCATTATTTGGGCCTAGAGGAAGGCATTGGGAAGTAATAAGTAGATGATGGGTTGCTAGAGTGACAGAAGCTTAAACCCTAGTTTATGCGTTGCTTCGTAAGGGGCTGATTTGGATCCATATGTTTCATGCTATGGTTAGGTTTACCTTAATACTTTTGTTGTAGTTGCGGATGCTTGCAATAGAGGTTAATCATAAGTGGGATGCTTGTCCAAGTAAGGGTAGTACCCAAGCACCGGTCCACCCACATACCAAATTATCAAAGTACCGAACACGAATCATATGAACGTGATGAAAACTAGCTTGACGATATTCCCATGTGTCCTCGGGAGCGCTTTACATCTTATAAGAGTTTGTCCAGGCTTGTCCTTTGCTACAAAAAGGATTGGGCCACCTTTCTGCACCTTATTTACTTTTGTTACTTGTTGCTCGTTACAAATTATCTTATCACAAAACTATCTGTTACCACTTATTTCAGTACTTGCAGAGAATACCTTGCTGGAAACTGCTTATCATTTCCTTCTGCTCCTCGTTGGGTTTGACACTCTTACTTATCGAAAGGACTACGATAGATCCCCTATACTTGTGGGTCATCAAGACTCTTTTCTGGCGCCGTTGCCGGGGAGTGAAGCGCCTTTGGTAGGTGGAATTTGGTAAGGAAAAATTTATATAGTGTGCTGAAATTTACTATCACTTGTTACCATGGAAGGTAATCCTCTGAGGGGCTTGTTCGGGGTATCTTCACCCCGACTAGTTGAGCAAAGAGTTGCTCATCAACCTAATGAACCTATTGAAAATGAAAGTGAAAATGAAAATGCTTGCTTTGAAGTTCCTTCGGGTATGATAGAAAAACTGCTAGCTAATCCTTTTTTAGGAGATGGAACAAAACATCGGGATGAACATTTGATATATGTGGATGAAGTTTGTGAATTATTTAAGCTTGCAGGTGTATCCGAAGATGTTGTTAAGAAGAAGGTCTTTCCCTTATCTTTGAGGGGAGATGCATCGACATGGTATAGGCTATGTGATGGTATGAGGTCTTGGAATTACAAACGATTGAAATTGGAATTTCATCAGAAGTTTTATCCTATGCATCTTATTCATCGTGATCGCAATTATATATATATATATATATTTTGGCCTCGTGAAGGAGAACCCATCGCTCAAGCTTGGGGGAGGCTTAAGTCAATGTTATATTCATGCCCCAATCATGAGCTCTCAAGAGAAATGATTATTCAAAATTTTTATGCTCGGCTTTCTGGTAACAATCGCACCATGCTTGATACTTCCTGTGCTGGCTCTTTTATGATGAAGACTATTGAATTCAAATGGGATTTATTGGAAAGAATTAAACATAACTCTAAAGATTGGGACCTCAACAATGGTAAGGAGTCAGGTATGACACCTCGTTTTGATTGTGTTAAATCTTTTATGGATACCGATATTTTTCGTAAATTTAGCACTAAATATGGACTTGACTCTGAGATAGTAGCTTCTTTTGGTGAATCTTTTGTTGCTTATGTTGATCTCCCCAAGGAGAAGTGGTTTAAATATCATCCTTCCATAGAAGTAAAAGTAGTTGCACCTATTAAAGTTGAACAAAAGACTATCACTTATAATGATCCTATTGTTCCTACTTCTTATGTTGAGAAGCCACCATTACCTGTTAGGATAAAGGATCATGCTAAAGCTTCAACTGTAGTTCGTAAAAGCAATATTAAAACATATACACCTCCTGAGCAAGTTAAAGTTGAACCTAATATTGCTATTGTTAAAGATCTCTTGTCGGATATTATAGATGGGCATGTTATTTATTTCTGTAATGAAACTGCTAGAATTGCTAAACCCTGTGATAAAGATAAACCTAGACCTGTGGTAGGCATGCCTGTTATCTCTGTTAAAATAGGAGATCATTGTTATCATGGCTTATGTGATATGGGTGCTAGTGCTAGTGCAATACCTTATTCTTTATACCAAGAAGTTATGCATGATATTGCACTTGCTGAGATGGAAGATATTGATGTCACAATTAAACTTGCCAATAGAGATATTATTTAACCAATGGGAATTGTTAGAGATGTTGAAGTCTTGTGTGGGAAAACCAAATATCCTGCTGATTTTCTTGTTCTTGGTTCCCCACAAGATAGCTTTTGTCCCATTATATTTGGTAGACCCTTCTTAAACACTGTTAATGCTACCATATATTTCAAAAGAGATGTTATTACTATCGGTTTTGATGATATGACTCATGAATTTAATTTTTCTAAATTTAGTAGACAACACCGAGAAGAAGAATTACCTAGTAAGGATGAAATTATTGGTCTTGCTTCTATTGCCATACCTCCTAGCGATCCTTTAGAACAATACTTGCTAGACCATGCAAATGATATGTTTATGAATGAAAGAATGGAATTAGATGAAGTATTCTTTAAACAGGAACCTATTCTAAAAAACAATTTACCTGTTGAAATCCTAGGGGATCCTCCTCCACCCAAGGGTGATCCCGTGTTTGAGCTTAAACCGTTACCTGATACTCTTAAATATGCTTATCTTGATGAGAACAAGGTATACCTTGTTATTATTAGTGCTAACCTTTCAGAGCATGAGGAAGAGAGATTATTGAAAACTCTGAAGAAGCACCGCACTGCTATTGGGTATACTCTTGATGATCTTAAGGGCATTAGTCCCACTCTATGTCAACATAAAATTAATTTGGAAGAAGATGCTAAACCAGTTCGTGATCATCAACGCCGGCTGAATCCTAAAATGAAAGAAGTGGTAAGAAAGAAAATACTAAAGCTCCTTGAGGCAGATATAATTTATCCCGTTGCTGATAGTCAATTGGTAAGCCCTGTCCATTGTGTCCCCAAGAAGGGAGGTATTACTGTTGTTCCTAATGATAAAGATGAATTGATTCCTCAGAGAATTATTACAGGCTATAGGATGGTAATTGATTTCCGCAAATTAAATAAGGCTACTAAAAAGGATCATTACCCCTTACCTTTTATCGATCAAATTCTAGAAAGATTGTCCAACCATACACATTTTTGCTTTCTAGATGGTTATTCTGGTTTCTCTCAAATACCTGTGTTAGCCAAAGATCAATCAAAGATTACTTTTACATGCCCTTTTGGTACTTTTGCTTATAGACGTATGCCTTTTGGTTTATGTAATGCACCTGCTACCTTTCAAAGATGCATGATGGCTATATTCTCTGACTTTTGTGAAAAGATTTGTGAGGTTTTCATGGACGACTTTTCCGTCTATGGATCTTCTTTTGATGATTGCTTAAGCAATCTTGATCAAGTTTTGCAGAGATGTGAAGAAACTAATCTTGTCTTGAATTGGGAAAAGTGCCACTTTATGGTTAATGAAGGTATTGTCTTGGGGCATAAAGTTTCTGAAAGAGGTATTGAAGTTGATAAAGCCAAGGTTGATGCTATTGAAAAGATGCCATGTCCCAAGGACATCAAAGGTATAAGAAGTTTCCTTGGTCATGCCGGTTTTTATAGGAAGTTCATTAAGGACTTCTCTAAAATCTCCGGGCCTCTGACTAATTTATTACAAAAAGATATACCATTTGTTTTTGATGATGATTGTGTAGAAGCATTTGAAATACTTAAGAAAGCATTGATCTCTGCACCTATATATTGTTCAGCCACCTGATTGGAATTTGCCCTTTGAAATTATGTGTGATGCTAGTGATTATGCTGTAGGTGCTGTTCTAGGACAAAGAGTTGATAAGAAACTAAATTTTATTCAATATGCTAGTAAAACTCTAGACAATGCTCAAAGAAATTATGCTACTACTGAGAAAGAATTCTTAGCAATTGTATTTGCTTGTGATAAGTTTAGACCTTACATTGTTGATTCTAAAGTAACTATTCACACTGATCATGCTGCTATTAAATATCTTATGGAAAAGAAAGATGCTAAACCAAGACTTATTAGATGGGTTCTCTTGCTACAAGAATTTGATTTGCATATTGTTGATAGAAAAGGAGCTGAGAACCCCGTTGCAGACAACTTGTCTAGGTTAGAAAATGTGCTTGATGACCCACTACCTATTGATGATAGCTTTCCTGATGAGCAATTAAATGTCATGAATGCTTCTCATACTGCTCCATTTTATGCTGATTATGCTAATTACATTGTTGCTAAGTTTGTACCACCTAGTTTCACATACCAGCAAAAGAAAAAGTTCTTCTATGATTTGAGGCATTACTTTTGGGATGACCCACATCTTTATAAAGAAGGAGTAGATGGTGTTATTAGACGTTGTCTACCTGAGCATGAACAGGAACAAATCCTACGCAAGTGTCACTGCAAAGCTTATGGTGGACACCATGCTGGAGATAGAACTGCACTTAAGGTACTGCAATCTGGTTTTATTGGCCTACTCTGTTCAAGGATGCCCGTAAGTTTGTCTTATCTTGTGATGAATGTCAAAGAATTGGTAATATTAGTATACGTCAAGAAATGCCTATGAATTATTCACTTGTTATTGAACCATTTGATGTTTGGGGCTTTGACTATATGGGACGTTTTCCTTCCTCTAATGGTTATACACATATTTTAGTTGCTGTTGATTACGTTACTAAGTGGGTAGAAGCTATTCCAACTAGTAGTTCTGATCATAACACTTCTATTAAAATGCTTAAAGAAGTTATTTTTCCAAGATTTGGAGTCCCTAGATATTTAATGACCGATGGTGGTTCACATTTTATTCATGGTGCTTTCCGTAAAATGCTTGCTAAATATGATGTTAATCATAGAATTGCATCTCCTTATCACCCTCAGTCTAGTGGTCAAGTAGAATTGAGTAATAGAGAACTCAAATTAATTTTGCAAAAGACTATTAATAGGTCTCGAAAGAATTGGCCCAAGAAACTTGATGATGCATTATGGGCCTATAGAACTGCATATAAAAATCCTATGGGCATGTCTCCGTATAAAATGGTCTATGGAAAAGCATGTCACTTACCGCTCGAACTAGAACATAAGGCTTATTGGGCTATTAAAGAACTTAATTATGATTTTAAACCTGCCGGTGAGAAGAGGTTATTTGATATTAGCTCACTTGATGAATGAAGAACCCAAGTGAGGGAGTCCTAGATTAGGGGGTGTCCGGATGGCCGGACTATACCTTCAGCCGGACTCCCGGACTATGAAGATACAAGATTGAAGACTTCGTCCCCTGTCCGGGAAGGACTTTCCTTGGCGTGGAAGGCAAGCTTGGCGATACGGATATACAGATCTCCTACCATTGTAACCGACTTTGTGTAACCCTAACCCTCTCCGATGTCTATATAAACCGGAGGGTTTTAGTCCGTAGGACAACATAGACAACATACAATCATACCATGGGCTAGCTTCTAGGGTTTAGCCTCTCCGATCTCGTGGTAGATCTACTCTTGTACTACCCATATCATCAATATTAATCAAGCAGGACGTAGGGTTTTACCTCCATTGAGAGGGCCCGAACCTGGGTAAAACTTCGTGTCCCTTGCCTCCTGTTACCATCCGGCCTAGACGCACAGTTCAGGACCCCCTACCCGAGATCCGCCGGTTTTGACACCGACATTGGTGCTTTCATTGAGAGTTCCTCTGTGTCGTCGCCGTCAGGCTCGATGGCTCCTACGATCATCAATAGTGATGCAGTCTAGGGTGAGACTTTCCTCCCCGAACAGATCTTCGTCTTCGGCGGCTTCGCACTGCGGGCTAATTCACTTGGCCGTTTGGAGCAGATCGAAAGCTACGCCCCTGGCCGTCAGGTCAGATTTGGAAATTTAAACTACACATCTGACATCCATGGGGACTTGATCTTCGACGGATTCGAGCCACTACCGAGGGCGCCGCACTGTCCCGACGAGCATGATCTAGCTCTGCCGCCGAACAGTGCCCCGGAGGCCGCACCCGCATCAGCTTCGACCCTTAAGTCGGAGCCAACTGGACCAATCGAGGATGGGCGGTTGGACGCAACCTCGAGGGCTTCGATCCCAACGGCGATTGAGCCGAACACCATCCCCGTACTCCGCGAGATTCGTGACTCCAAGGAGCCAGACTCATCTCCGGACTCCGAACCCTCTGCGCCCCTGCCGATCGAATCCGATTGGGCGCCGATCATGGAGTTTACTACCGCAGACATCTTTCAGCACTCGCCTTTCGGCGATATTCTGAAGACACTGAAGTCTCTCTCTTTATCAGGAGAGTCCTAGCCGGACTACGGTCAGCAAGGTTGGGATTTGGACGATGAAGAAATTCAAAGCCCACCCACCACCCACTTTGTAGCCACTATCGTCGATTTAACCGACATGCTTGACTTCGACTCCGAAGACATCGACGGTATGGACGCCAATGAAGGAGATGATGAAGAACCAGCGCCTACTAGGCCCTGGAAAGCCGCCTCGTCATACGACATATACATGGTGGACACCCCAAAAGAAGGAGATGGCGATGGAACATCAGAGGATGACCCCTCCAAAAAACAGCCTAAGCGTCGGCGTCAGCGGCGCCGCTCAAAATCCCGCCAAAACAAATGCAGTGATTCTAGCACGGGAGATAATAACACTCCGGAAAGCGCCGAAGAAAACCCCCTCCAGCATGATTTAGCACAGGAGGATGGAGAAACCAGCCCTCATGAGAGAGTGGCTGACAGAGAGGACGTGGACGATAATTATATGCCTTCCTCCGAAGACGAGGCAAGCCTCGACGACGATGAATTCGTCGTGCCAGAGGATCCCGTCGAACAAGAGCGTTTTCAACGCAGGCTTATGGCCATGGCAAGAAGCCTCAAGAAAAAACAGCAACAACTTAAAGCTGATCAAGATTTGCTAGTCGACAGATGGACTGAAGTCCTTGCGGCCGAAGAGCATAAACTCGAACGCCCCTCCAAGAGTTACCCAAAGCGCAGGTTGCTACCCCGATTAGAGGAGGAAGCACTTGGTGCGGCCGACCGGCCACCTCATGGCCGCGACAGAGAGGCCTCTTGGCCCTCCACACAAGCCGCACCCCGTACCAAGGCATGGGAATATGCGCCGGACTTACAAGATATGTTGGAGGACAAGGCAAGGCAAACAAGATCGATCTACGGATCGCGTGGGCGCCCCACGGCTCGAGACGGTAACTGTCACGCCAGTCACAAATTCGGCAAGGCCAAACACAGTAGACAAAGCTCATTGGAGCTACGTCATGATATAGCACAGTACAGAGGCGCTGCACACCCACTATGCTTCACAGACGAAATAATGGATCATCAAATCCCCGAGGGTTTCAAACCCGTAAACACCGAATCATATGATGGCACAACAGATCCTGCGGTATGGATCGAGGATTATCTCCTTCATATCCATATGGCCCGCGGCGATGATTTCCACGCCATCAAATACCTCCCACTCAAGCTTAAAGGACCAGCTCGGCATTGGCTTAACAGCTTGCCAACAGGATCAATCAGTTGTTGGGAGGACCTGGAAGCCGCATTCCTCGAGAATTTCCAGGGCACTTATGTGCGACCCCCAGACGCCGATGACCTAAGCCACGTAATTCAGCAGCCAAATGAATCGGCCAGGCAATTCTGGACACGGTTCCTAACCAAGAAAAATCAAATAGTCGACTGTCCGGATGCAGAGGCCCTAGCAGCCTTCAAGCACAATATCCATGACGAGTGGCTTGCCCGGCACCTAGGACAGGAAAAGCCGAAATCTATGGCAGCACTCACGACACTCATGACCCGCTTTTGCGCGGGAGAAGACAGCTGGCTTGCTCGCAGCAACAATATGACCAAGAACCCTGGTAATTCGGATACCAGGGACAGTAGTGGCAGGTCGCATCGCAACAAGCAGAAGTACCGCATTAACGGCGACAATACTGAGGATACGGCAGTTAATGCCGGATTCAGAGGCTCTAAATCTGGTCAGCGGAAAAAGCCATTCAAAAGGAATCCTAGGGGCCCGTCCAGTTTGGACCGAATACTCGACTGCTTGTGCCAAATACATGGCACCCCCGAAAAGCCGGCCAATCACACCAACAGGGATTGTTGGGTGTTCAAGCAGGCAGGCAAGTTAAACACCGAAAATGAAGATAAGGGGCTGCATAGCGACGACGACGAGGAGCCCGAACCGCCGAAAAAAAGTGGACAGAAGGGTTTTTCCCCACAAGTGCGGACGATGAACATGATATACGCAACCCACGTCCCCAAAAGGGAGCGGAAGCGCGCGTTAAGGGACGTATACGCGGTAGAGCCAGTCGCCCCAAAGTTCAACCCATGGTCCTCCTGCCCGATCACTTTTGACCGAAGGGACCATCCCACTAGCATCCGTCATGGCGGATTCGCCGCATTGGTTCTAGACCCAATTATTAACGGATTTCATCTCACTAGAGTCCTTATGGACGGTGGCAGCAGCCTGAACCTGCTTTACCAGGATACAGTGTGGAAAATGGGCATAGATCCCTCGAGGATTAAGCCCACCAAAACGACCTTTAAAGGCGTAATACCAGGTGTAGAGGCCAACTGTACAGGCTCAGCCACACTTGAAGTGTTCTTCGGATCTCCGGATAATTTCCGAAGCGAGGAGTTAATCTTCGACATAGTCCCGTTCCGCAGTGGTTATCACGCACTACTCGGGCGAACCGCATTCGCCAAGTTCAATGTGGTACCGCACTATGCATACCTTAAGCTCAAGATGCCAGGCCCTCGAGGAGTAATTATGGTCAATGGAAACACCGAACGCTCCCTCCGAACGGAGGAGCACACGGCAGCCCTTGCAGCAGAAGTACAAAGCAGCCTCTCCAGGCAGTTCTCCAGTCCGGCCATTAAACGACCGGACACCGTCAAGCGCGCCCGGAGTAACCTACAACAAGACCGCCTGGCACGTTCCGAGCAGGCGTAGCAATGCAGCCCCAACCCCAACCCTCGCAAAAAGGCGACATCAGTGCTTCTCGTACATAACTACGCTCTAAAAATACCATGGGTACAGGGGGAGGGGCACCATCACGGCACGCCCGAAACACGGCTTAAACCGCACCAGGGGCTGCCGATATCTTAGTTTTCTCTTACTTTCAGGACTCCATTCTTCAGAAGGCCTGTTCGGCAGTTCAATTGCTGCACAAACGATGCAAGAACCAGGGAGGTAGACAAGCCACGCCGCATTACGGAACTCACAGGTGGTCTCTATCATGAGCAGTATACCTGTTTCGCATACTATTCCGCAGCTTGCCCTTGGAGCAGACATGTTAAATAGTCCAACTTTTTGTCGCATTATTTGTATCGTTCTGCTTTGATCGCAGCTATTTTTAGTAAACAATGCATAGCTTTTGTCTATTTTTGCATTACCTTTTTATAAATATATGTTCCTTAACGACATGTTGCACCCGTACAATTTGGTACGGCCAAAATACGCCAGGGGCTTTAGTACCCCTCAATATGGTGTGAGAAGTCCGAACACTTTCACAAGTGCGGCACCCCGAACTTATAACATTATATGCATCGGCTCCGAATCATGTCTTGGGTCAATAGTTGGGTTTGCCCGGCTCCTATGTTTTGGTGCCTTACGTTCCGCTATATCGGCTAAGGTAGCACTAGGAGAACCACTGCGATTGTGCCCCAGTTGAGCTGGGCCGAGCACCTCAGTGGAGAAAGCTAAAACTGACTGTCATGATGAAGCGAGAGCTGGTCGCTGTTCGAGAGGTTTTTTCGAGTCCCTAAAGACTTATGCCGCTTAGGGCGAGGAGTCGGCTCTGTCCGGCCAAGGCGTGGATAGCGCCCCGAACTCGGTCTTCCGAATACTAGGGGCTTCGCCGAAATTTAAAATTATAGAATTCTATGGCTAAGTGAGAGTGTTCACGCATTATAGTCCGATTGCCTTGTTCATTGGGCTGAGCGCCTCCCTCGAAGGACCCAAACATGGGAAAAAGAGCGCTCAGGTTTATCCCCGAACACCCCAGCACTAGCGGCACGGGGGCAGAAGCCGACGACTTGCCATCTCTCAGAATTGATAAACAGCCGCACAGAAGGTAATATTTTAAATTACAAACAGCATTGCTTAGCGCATATGAACAAGTTTCCAGCGCACATGACAAAACGAGCAAGTTTCACTCAAAAATTACATCCCTAGAACATTCATCCGCCACAAGGCAGGCACCCTTCAGAACATCCTTATAGTAATTCTCGTGATTGCGATGCTCTTTCCCCGGCGGTGGCCCGTCCTTCACAAGCTTCTCGGCGTCTAGCTTGCCCCAGTGCACCTAAGCACGGGAAGGGCCCTACGGGCACCTTCAATGCAGACGGAGCGCTTGATGACTTCGAGCCTTGGACATGCCTCCACCAGCCACCGCACCAGCCCAAAATAGCTCCCAGGCGAAGCCTCTCCAGGCCACAGCCGGACCAAGAGGCCCTTCATGGCCTGTTCGGCCGCCTTGTGGAGCTCGACCAGCTGCTTCAGCTGGTCGCTCAGGGGTACGGGGTGTCTGGCCTCAGCATACTGAGACCAGAACACCTTCTCGGTCGAGCTGCCCTCCTTGACTTGATAGAATGCGGCGGCATCGGTCACACTCCGGGGAAGATCTGCGAACGCTCCTGGAGAGCTCCGGATTTGGGTAAGTAACAAGTAACTCACGTTTATATGTTTGCTTTGCATAAAGAATGCCTTACCCGCCGCTATCTTCTTCACCTCATCCAACTCCTGGAGGGTCTTCTGGGATTCGGTCTTGGCAGACTTGGCATTTCCAATAGCCGCCGCGAGCTCGGACGCTCACATCTTCGAGTCAAGCTCCAAACTCTCATGTTTCTTCATGTGAACCTGGAGCTCTTGCCGCACTTTGCCAACCTCGGCCTCATACTTCTCCCGCTTGGTGCGCTCCGTGGCCGCCCTCTTCTCGGCCTCGGCCAGCGCCTGCTTCAGGGTCGCCACCTCAGACGTGGCCCCTACAATAGCCACGATAGTCCTATCATTTTTTTGCAATTGCACCTTTTTATACATATTCAAACAAGGTATTTCTTACCTTCCTTCTCCTCGAGCTGCTTCTTGGCACGTCCGAGCTCTTGCTCGGACTTCTCGAGGCTCTGCTTCAGCGTGTCCACTTCCGCAGTCAGTGCGGCGGACGCCAGCAGAGAAGCCTGCATACGCATATTGACTCCTTTTGTTAGACTCCTGCGAATTCTTTGATCCTCTATTCGGCTTTTCTTCCCGAACGCCCAACAGAGCATCAGGGGCTACTGTCTATGCGGTAATATTATTTACACATTCTTTACTTACCTCAAAGCCTGTTAAAAGGCTAGTACAAGCTTCAGTCAGTCCGCTCTTGGCGGACTGAACCTTCTGGACCACCGCACTCATAATAGCGTGGTGCTCCTTGTTGATGGAGGCGCCTTGGAGCGCCTCCAACATATTGTCCGGCGCCTCCGGTTGGACGGGGGTCACCGGCGCGGTGGGCTTGCTCCTCTTGGAAGGAGGTCCCCCGCCGGACTCTGGAACCTTGGAAGGTTCCGGAGCGGTGTCCGTCCTGGAGCCGGACTTGGAGCCCTGGGGACCTGTTGGGACAACACTTCGGTGTCGTCCGTAGGGTGGGGGGAGGAAGCCGTCGGAAGCGAGTTCACATCCGACGAATCCAGTGAGCCGCTTGACGACGCGTCGAGCCGGTCTTTGGGCGGGCTGCATAAACATATTCGGCGTAAGGGAAAGCTATGCAATAAACGAATACTATGAATTACTCCGGTATCCGGATACTTACGATTTTGCCAGGGGCTTGTCCCTGGGCTGCCACTCCTCTTTGCCGTCGTCGGCGTCGGTGGAGTAGTCCGGAGGAAGGGTTTTCCCCTTCTTGGACCCTCCGGCCTCCCCAGAGAGGGCGGCCTTCCTTTTCTTCTCTCCTCCCGCTGGAGGGGGAGAGGTCTCTTCTTCTTCGTCCTCGTCTTCACGAGAGGAATGCGCCTCGGAACCGCCGGATGATGGATCCGACGCCTCCTGGCGCCGGGCACTCTTTCGAGTCCCTGTGGCCTTTTACGCGGCCTTCTTCTCCGGCACCACATAGGGTGCCGGAACCAGCAGCTTCGCCAAGCGAGCGTCCGCTGGGCCTTCAGGCAAAGGAGCCGGAAAGTTGATCTGTCCGGATGTCACCTGCCAATCCTGTCAAAGGTAAGGGAGCTTAGATCCCGCATGGAGTCAAACTATGAAAAACTGATACCCTGTAAAAGAAAAAAAAGCTTACCGTGAGAGCGTGACGCTGCGCACTGAATCCGCGATCCTCGGTAGCGGATGCGGGAGCCTCGGCGCCTTTGAAAAGCACCTTCCAGGCATCTTCATACGTCGTGTCGAAGAGCCTTCTCAGAGTTTGGTGCCGCGCCGGGTCGAACTCCCACAGGTTGAAAGCCCGTTGTTGACACGGGAGGATCAGGCGGATGAGCATAACCTACACTACGTTGACAAGTTTGAACTTCTTGTCCGCCAAGGTTTGGATGCATGTTTGGAGTCCGGTCAGCTCTCCCTTTTTACCCCAAGACAGGTCTGTCTCCTTCCAGGAGGTGAGCCGCATAGGGGGTCCGGATCGGAACTCGGGGGGTGCGACCCATTCGGTGTTGCGCGGCTCGGTGATGTAAAACCACCCCCATTGCCACCCCTTCAGGGTCTCCACAAAGGAGCCCTCGAGCCATAAGACGTTGGCCATCTTGCCAACCATGGCGCCTCCGCACTCCGCCTGGTTGCCGCGCACCACCTTCGGCTTGACGTTGAAAGTCTTGAGCCATAGGACGAAATGGGGGCGGATGCGGAGGAAAGCCTCGCACACAATGATAAACGCCGAGATGTTGAGGATGAAGTTTGGGGCCATATCGTGTAAATCCAGGCCATAGTAGAACATGAGCCCCTGGACAAATGGGTGAAGAGGGAAGCCCAGTCCACGGAGGAAATGGGGGAGGAACACCACCCTCTCATGGGGCCTAGGGGTGGGGATGAGCTGCCCCTTTTGGGAAGCCGGTACACGATGTCGTTAGACAGGTATCCGGCCTTCCTCAGCTTTTTGATGTGACCCTCCATGACGGAGGAGACCATCCACTTGCCTCCCGCTCCGGACATGGCTGGAGAAGGTTGAGGTGTGAGTGTGGACTTGGGCGCTGGAGCTCGAGTGCGCAAGAATGGATAGGCAAAGGAGGAAGAAGGCGTAGGTGGAAAGGTGGATTCTTATCCCCTTATATGGGTGGACGCAACTACATGTCCCCACCAGCCTGGTAAAACTCGCTTATCTCCAAGCGCCGTAATCAATGGCGCGGTTGGGTTACCCACGCCCGTATTGATGAGAATCCCGGAATAAGGGGACACGATCTCTGCTTTGACAAGATGTGCCAAGGAAACCGCCTCGTATAACACACTGAGGTGGGATAATGAAACGACTCGGATAAAGGCTTGGCCGTGGTGTGTCGCACTACGGAATACATCAGCAGATTAGGATTGTGTAAATGTTGTTCTCTCTATGGCAATATGTGGAAACTTATTTTGCAGAGCTGGACACTATCTTTGTGTTCAAAATCTTCTATGAAGTACTTGGAGGAGGAACCCACCTTGCAATGCCGAAGACAAACTGCGCGCCGGACTCGTCATCATTGAAGCCTGGTTCAGGGGCTACTGAGGGAGTCCTGGATTAGGGGGTGTCCGGATGGCCGGACTATACCTTCAGCCGGACTCCCAGACTATGAAGATACAAGATTGAAGACTTTGTCCCGTGTCCGGGAAGGACTTTCCTTGGCGTGGAAGGCAAGCTTGGCGATACTGATATACAGATCTCCTACCATTGTAACCGACTTTGTGTAACCCTAACTCTCTCTGGTGTCTATATAAACCGGAGGGTTTTAGTTCGTAGGACAACATAGACAACATACAATCATACCATAGGCTAGCTTCTAGGGTTTAGCCTCTCCGATCTCGTGGTAGATCTACTCTTGTACTACCCATATCATCAATATTAATCAAGCAGGACATAGGGTTTTACCTCCATCGAGAGGGCCCGAACCTGGGTAAAACTTCGTGTCCCTTGCCTCCTGTTACCATCTGGCCTAGACGCACAGTTCGGGACCCCCTACCCGAGATCCGCCAGTTTTGACACCGACACCAAGCCTACGAAAATGCTAAGTTGTTTAAAGAAAAAGTTAAAAGATGACATGACAAAAGGATACAAAAGCGTGAGTTTTAATGTAGGTGATTATGTATTGCTATAAAACTCTCGTTTAAGATTTTTTGCAGGAAAACTTCTCTCTAAATGGGAAGGTCCTTACGTTATCGAGGAGGTCTACCGTTCCGGTGCCATGAAAATCAACAACTTCGGAGGCACAAATCCGAAGGTGGTGAACGGTCAAAGAATCAAACACTATATCTCAGGTAATCCCATAAATGTTGAAAGCAATGTTATTGAAACCTTAACCCTGGAGGAATACATAAGGGACACTTTCCGAAACGGTTCAGGCTCCGAAAAGGAATAGGTATGTGGTACGGTAGGTAAACCGACTCCAAAACAGTTTTAAGGCAACATTTCTCTGTTTTGGAATATTTAGAAAAATAGAAAAATAAGAAGCAGTCCAGGAAGGACACAAGGCCTCCACGAGGGTGGAGGGCGCGCCCTACCCTACTGGGCGCGCCCCCTACCTCGTGGGAACCTCATGTGCTCTCCGGACTCCATTTTCGTACATGACACGTATTTTGGTCGGTAAAAATTCATTATATAATCTCCTGGAGGTTTTGACTCCCGTATCACGCAAAAATCTCCTGTCTTTGTTTCGAGTTGTTTTCTGTCAGGGTTGTCAAGGCCAGGCACTATGTCGTCTCCCTCCTCCTCCAACCATGAGGGCAACGATGCTTGGCTAACGAAGATAGAGCTGAAGAGAGAAGAACCTATGGAGATCAACAAGGATGAAGGGATCAAGAAGGCCACGGAGGACCAAGCTCCGGCAACAGAAGACATCCTTCAACTTGATCACAATCTTCTTACCTCAACTGAGATCGAAGCTTTCAAGATGATCGAGTTAACTTGTATACAAAATAAGTATCTCACACGTGAAAATATTTTGTTGAAGGAGCCTATCATCGCACTCAAGGGCATTATCCGCAAGTTAGAAGACCTCCTACGCTCGATGTGCGACTATCCATCATCAACAACTCCACCTTATTCACCAACAAAGGAGACATAATCACATGGGTATGGGCACTCCACTTGGCAACTGCCAAGCTTGGGGGAGTGCCCCGGTATCGTATCACCATGACTTTATCTTTACCGTTTTTCTTAGTTCGATCCTTTTGGTAATATCCTGATCTAGTAGAATAAAAGTTCTTAGTATGATCTAGTCGTGAGTTTTGCTTTATTATCCTTCTATGTAATCGAGTCCATGAGCTATATAATAAATATTAGTGTTGAGTCAAGGGCTTGATTATTTTGCCATGATCCTAAGTGAACAAAAGAAAAGAGAAAGAAATAAAAAGAAACAAAGAGATCATGTGAGTCTTATGGAGAGTAATGAGCTCACATAGAAAGAGTGATGAATAAAAGTTGTTGAGGGTTGACAAACACAGTTTTGGTCATCGTTGCAATTAATAGGAAGTAATAAATAAAGAGAGGTCTTCACATATAAATATACTATCTTGGACATCTTTTATGATTGTGAGCACTAATTAAAATATGACATGCTAAAGAGTTGACATTGGACAAGGAACACAACGTAATGGTTATGTTTTCTTACATATGAGATGAATTATATTGTCTTGGATCTTCCAACATGATGAGCTTGCCTTTCCCCCTCATGCTAGCCAAATTCATTGCACCAAGTAGAGATACTACTTGTGCTTCCAAACACCCTTAAACCAGTCTTGCCATAAGAGTCCACCATATCTACCTATGGATTGAGTAAGATCCATCAAGTAAGTTGTCATCGGTGCAAGCAATAAAAAAATTGCTCTATAAATATGTATGATTGATTGGTGTGGAGGAAATAAGCTTTATATGATCGTGTGATATGGAAGTAATAAAAGCGACAGACTGCATAATAAAGGTGCATATCACAAGGGGCACTATAAAGTGATGTTCTTTCGCATTAAGATTTTGTGCATCCAACCATAAAAGCGCATGACAACCTCTGCTTCCCTCTGCGAAGGGCCTATCTTTTACTTTTATCTCCTACATTGCATAAGAGTCATGGTGATTTTCACCCTTCCTTTTTACACTTTATTCCTTTGGCAAGCACAATATGTTGGAAAGATCCTCATATATATGGCCAATTGGATGTGAGTTTTCATGAACTATTATTGTTGACATTACCCTTGAGGTAAAACGTTGCCCTACCAAAAAATACACTTCAGTGATGATACGTGTTTGTCACAGTAGGTCGCGTTTTCTGTCATGCATGTACATCCATGAAAAATTTATGACAGAATCAAGATAGTCATACCTGTGCGGTCGTAGAAGTATTCCATGACATTGCCAAAATTATCATCACGGAAGTGTCCACTTCCATGACGATAAATCGCGCGTCACAGAGTGCTTTCGTCAAGGGTGACCGACACGTGGCATCCACCGTAACGGAACGTCGTTAAGCTATCGGGTCAGATTTTGGATCCGATAACCCGTTAACAGCCACGACCAATGCCGATTTTCCACATGTAAAATTATCATTGGCTGACGGATCCACGCGTCAGCTTCGCGTTGGCACAGGTGTCACTCCTCCAACGGTCGAGATAGGCCTATGATATGTTGACACGTGGACCGGCCCAAAAGTGGCCCACAAAGAGTAAATGGGCCAGCCCAACCGAAGGCCCATAAGATTTAGCGGACCATAATGGGCCGACCCAGCTAAAGGCCCACAAAATTTAGTGGACCATAATGGGCCGGCCCAGCTAAAGGCCCACACGATTTTGCAGACCATAATGGGCCGGCCCAACTAAAGGCCCACAAGGTTTTGCGGACCACAATGGGCCGGCCCAGCTAAAGGCCCACTAGATTCTGCCGACCATAATGGGCCGGCCCAGCTAAAGGCCCAACTTTCTCTGTCAAATCGGCCCGTCAACGGCCTGTCCTAAACTTGTCATCAACACGGCCCATGGTCACTTCTGGCCCGTTAATAGTCCGCTAAGTAATTGGGCCGAATTACGGCCCGGTGTATTTCCGGCCTGTTAAAGGTCCGACTTCATTTTGGCCCATTTACAGGCCATCAAAACTTTCGGCCCATAAACGACCGTGAAGGATTTGGGTCATATTCGGCCATGTCTGACATTCGGCCTGTTAGAGGCCCACTATAGCTTTGGGCCACTTTCGGCCTGTTGTCATTTTCAGCCTATTAATGCCGAACATAAACCATGGGCCATATGTGGCCCAACGTCATATTGGGCCCATTAACGGCCCATATAAAAATGACGATAATCTAGCCCGACCGAAGTTCCGGCCTGTTAAAGGCTCGTGTATTAGGTCGGCGCATTTACGGTCCGTCCGAATTTCGTCCTGTTAAAGTCTAGTGGGTTATTTGGCACAATCAGGGCCCAATCTCACTTTCGGTCTATTAAAGGCCCATGTATTTTATGGGCTCGAGATATTTACACCTGTAAACGGCCTATTTTTACCGAGGGCCCAAATTATGTTTAGGCCTGTTAAAGGCCCACTATGGGCACATGCCTACCAGAAAAATATGAAAGCTTATGCTGATTTAGGCCTAGAGATTTTTAGTGGGCTACATGCCAATTTCGGCCCATAATCATTTTTAGCCCAATTGGAATGGGCCTGACGAATGTTGGCATGTTGGGCTCCTACGAAGCTTTAGGCCGAATACATTACTAAGATAAACCTACACTATACAAAAATAGCGTCGTAATTACTGCAGCCTGAGGCAGCATCATAAATGTTGTATCACAACAAATAAATTCCAACCATACAAAAAAAGGCCTGTTGGCATAAAGTTTACAGTCCTTGCATATAAAAGCACCATCAAATGTATAGAAGCACAGATCATTTGACCTGAGTGCTAATGTTTCAGGCTGTAGAATCTGATGGAGCAGGACGATCTCCACCTTTTTTCCGCCATTGCTCTTGAACAACGAAGCGAATGTCTGATAGTCTGGTTTCAAAACCATTCATATCTTGACGACATTTCTCAACCACTATTCTTGTTTCCAAAACAACGTCCACTAGGGATTGGACTTGTGTCTGGAGCACAGATATATCACTCTGTCTACCAGGAAGATTTTGTTCAGTAGGCGATTTGGACGAGGTTACCTTCACAACCAACCCAGAATTACACAGGAAGGTGCTTTTTGCACTGTTAGTGGAGAGATACTGATGCACTGCAGCAAGAGGTGACATTGTGCCTGTAGTAGCCTCGTCACCTTCAGGTGGTTGTGGCTGTTCAATCATTTGTTCCATAGCTTCCTGAAAGTTTGAACTTGTAGATTAGTGTACCAGATAAGTTACTAATGAGACAAAAACAAACAAAGTAGGTTAAATGTTTATACATAACTTATTTTGGTGAACTACTGTAAGACATTAGCATGTATTGTAGTGCCAACTACATAATAAAATCACTTTCGGAACATATGTCCACGCAGCATGCCTACTGTATTGTCTATTTCCTCACATTCGTTGACATCTAAGGATAAAGAGACATGGTTTAAAGTAGGATGAACATAGTATGACATCATTCATATCATGGGAAAACAGGTATAAAACAAACAGGCTATTTTATCATTGTGTGCGCACATGAACATAACAACTAGATTACAGATCAAGACCAAAAGAATATCCTTCATCTCTTTTAAACCATGTAAGGTGAAATGATATGTTAAGACAACTGTGAATAAAAGTGAATAGAGTAACTGACATTGGCTGCAAACCAAGTAGTTAAATGAACACATCACAGTACCAATCAGTTCAAGGCAGGAGGAGTAAGGACTTACAACAGCGGCTTGAACTGGTGTGCTCATGCCCTTCATCTTGCTGGTGTGGCAATCCTTGAAGATTTGCACTGCATTCGGTTCAGGTTCTTTTTGGTCCGCATGGGATTTCCTCTGTATTTGGAACAAGTCAATATAGATACGATAATATGGCACAAAAAGAAGGAAGTAGTAGCTATTTACAAGAGCCTCGCAGTGTGCAATATAGCTACGAGATCCTGTGGTCAGTTGGAATTTCAATTTAGAACAGTTGGTTTTGTTCTTCAAACAGTTAGCCTAGAAGAAGATACACTTGTAAGGCACATACATAAATACAAGTTCAATATGTGGTCTAATCAAATACATATAGCCTACCTGATACTTTGGATTAGACCAGTGTTTAACGAGGGCTGTCCAGTCTTCATCTGTAATATATTCCACTGGAGATGTTTGGGCGATTTCATTGTTAGCCTTGCCTTCAAAGTGAGATTTTCTAAGGTGGTACCGATACTGTCGCAGAGCAGACTGAAAAACATGAGTGCATGCTTGTCTAGTTGCATCATCTTTCGGATCCAACTTGAACCTCATCTGTTGAAAAAAGAATGTAAGTCTTATTAGGAGGAAGCTAGAAAGTATGGGACAGAGCAAGACAATATTACTAATTGCAATGAATAACATTACTTACGGATAAATGGTCAAGGAAGGTGTTAAACTGGGTATTGTCTTTCTATTCCTGTACTGGATCCACGTTGGGAGGATACATGCATGACACCTAACGGCAACGGCTGCCTCTGATACTAACTTGGCTGACTCTGCAGCATCACGTGGCCTTTTTAAACCTGCCTCAAAACGGATCTCCATTCTTTCTCCTTTAGATTTTGTTAATCTGTCAAGCATTATCCCTGATGTCTGTTTCCGCTTGCGCCGTGGTGCTAGTTCAACAACGAATATGGAAAGTGTTAGTGTACATCAAACTGTGAGAGTACATATAAAGGAGCATGCAACTGCAACTTGACTCGGTCAGGTACCGTCTTGGTGTTGATGCTCATGAGGTTCATATGATCTTGCCAAGTCCTGTTGTGTCAGCAGTGCTTCGGAAGTAGTGTTAGGTGTGAAGGCAGCTTGGGAACTGGCCAGTTCCGGATTAAACGAACGAGTAACTGGTTGAGATGCTGGTACAGTTGAAGCGGATGCTGCAGCTAGTGGAGCAGGTGATACTGTGTTTGTAGATTTAGCCGGTGGACTTGGACCTTCTACTGCACTATAAGTACCAGCAGAATCTCGACGGCAGAACCTTTTCCGTTTCACCCGACGAGTAATAGCACTCCCTACTATATTATTTTCCTTGCTCTTTTTTGACTTTGCCATGTCAAGCTATACCCACAACACAAAAGAATAAAATCACTCTTCAGAACTCATTGATGCATGATACAGGCAAGCAATACTTTGATGTAAGACAACCGTATGAGGATGGAATATGTAAGAAAAACAGGACGGCAAGACATATTCACAACTACGATGTGCAAACTAAGCAGAAGGATTTTCAAGAAAATAGAAGTAATGCAAGCTAGACACCATATGAAAGATGCGACCAATATTACTCTGCCAAGTTAAAAGTGTCTTGTCATAAGTGGCAATTCGAAAAATTAGAAGCAGTACAACGTAGCAATCAATGCAAGATGCAACCACTATCAAACTGCCATGTTAGAAGCGTCCAATCATGAGTGACTGATGCAGGATACACAACAGCAGTACTTTGATGTAAGAACATGGTATGATAGATAGATGCAGTGTATTCTAGACACAGAAAGCCATGTCATATGTACATGTATAACGTATAAACTCAGCAGGTGCAATTTAATCAAAATAGAAGAAATACAGGCTAGACAACATATGCAACATGAAACCAATTATCACACTGTCAACTTAGAGCAAGCACCTGTGATGGTGGAGTACGGGAGATGAACTCATCATGTAGACTTGGGACTTCAACTTCATTAGCAGTAGCAGTGGCAAATCTAGAGAGTCTTTGTTTGCGTCGGTGGGGAGGACCACCAACATCCCCTAACTTACTCTTTTCCTTCCTATTTTCTGATATTGCCTTATGAAGTCAAAACCACAAGAAGATGAATAAAATTAGCTCTGCATAACTGGTTGATGCATGATACAGACGAACACTACTTTGATGTAAGGCAAGCGCAGGATAGGAGGATGGAATATATACAAAAAAAGACATCGTTTCATATTCACACGTACGATAGGAGGATGGAATATGTATGAAAAAATAGTAAGCGGAAGGCATTTCAACAAAATTAGAAGAAATGAAAGCTAGGCACCATATGAACATGCAACCAATATCACTCTATCAGGTAAAAAGTGTCTCGTCGTAAGAGCCATTTCAAGAAATTAGAAGCAGTACAAGCTAGAAGACAATGCAAGATGCAACGTACATCACAGTCCCAAGTTAAATGTGTCTTATGGGTAAGTGATCGTTGCAGGTATAAGTTGTAAGCTACGCAGATGCAATTCAACATAATCAGAAGCAATACAAACTAGACATCATACAGAAAACGCAACCACGTATAACAGTTCCAAGTAAGAGCAAGCACCTGTGATGGTGGAGTAGGGGAGATGTGCTCATCATGTACACGTATGTTCTAGAAACTGGAACACGTATCATATTCACAGGCATTATGTGTAAAGTAAGCAGATGCAATTCAAGTTAGAAGCAATACAAGCTAGACATCATATGCAACATGCAACCACATATAATAGTGTCAAGTTAGAGCAAGCACCTGTGATGGTGGAGTAGGGGAGATGTGCTCATCATCTACACAGCTACGTTGACTGTCCAGCCTTGTGTTGTCTTGCGAATCTTGTTGGGAGGATGGCGGAGTAGAATCTGTAGAGACCCCCTGTTTGAGTTGCTCCGAAGGACCACCATCATCCACTGCCGGACTAAGTTCCTTCAGCTGTAATGATTTTGCTCTTCAGAACTCATTCATGCATGATACTGATGAACACTACTCGGATGAAAGGCAAACACATGATGCGAGGATGGAATATGTATGAAAAACAGGATGGTGTGACATATTCACACCTATGATGTGGTAACTAAGCAGAAGGCATTTCAACAAATTAGAAGCACTGCAAGCTAGACACCATATGAAAGATGCAACCAATATCACTCTGCCAAGTTCAAACTGTATGGCGTTTCAACAAATTAGAAGCAGTACATGCTAGAAATCATATGCAAGACACAACCAATATCAAAGTGGCGACTTAAAGGCGCCTTATCATAAGTGACTGATGTGGGATATGCAAGAATAGTAGTCTGATGTAGAAACAAGAACACATGTCATATTCACAGGCATTATGTGTAAAGTAAGCAGATGCAATTCAACAAAGTTAGAAGCAATACAAGCTAGACATCATACGCAACATGCAACCACATATAATAGTGCCAAGTTAGAGCAAGCACCTATGATGGTGGAGTAGGGAAGATGTGCTCATCATCTACACAGCTACGTTGACTGTCTAGCCTTGGGTTGTCTTGCGAATCTTGTTGGGAGGATGGCAGAGTAGATTCTGTAGAGAACCTCCGTTTCAGTTGCTCGGAAGGACCACCATCATCCAATGCCTTGCCAATTTCCTTCAGCTTTATTGATTTTGCATTGTGAGGTCATATCGACAAGAAAAAGGAATATCATTCGCTCTTCAGAACTCATTCATGCATGATACTGACGAACACTACTCTGATGAAAGGCAAAGTCATGATACGAGGATGGAATATGTACGAAAAAATGGACGGCTTGACATATTCACACCTATGATGCGGTAACTAAGCAGAAGGCACTTCAACAAATTAGAAACACTGCAAGACACCATATGGAAGGTGCAGTCAATATCACTCTGCCAAGTTAAAACTGTCTCGTCATAGGTGGCATTCATCAAACTAGAAGCAATACATGCTAGAAATCATATTCAAGACGCAAACCAATATCACACTCCAACTTAAAGGTGTCCCATCATAAGTGACTGATGTAGGATACACAAGAAGAGTAGTTTCATGTAAGAACATGGTGTGATAGACATATATAGTATGTACCAAAAACAGGAAAGCGTGTCATATTCACATGTATCATGTGTAAGCTAAGCAGATGCAGTTTACACTAATTAGGAGCAATACGAGCTAGACACCATATGCAACATGCAACAAGATATCGCATTGCCAAGTTAGATCAAGCACCTTGGATGGTGAAGTAGGGGAGCGGAGACTTGGACCTTGTAATGCACTATCAGTACAAGGAGCGTCGGTACAGATGCTCCGTTTACGTTGCTGCAGAGGACCACCATCATCGCCTTCCTTACTCTTTTCCTTCCTCTTTCTTGATTTTGCCTTGTCAAGTCAAACCCACAAGAAAAAAGAATAAAATTTGCTCTTCAAAACTCATTGATGCATGATACGAACACTACTTTCATGTAAGGCAGCCGCATGATAGGAGGATGGAATATATATGAAAAACAGGACTGCGTGATATATTGACATGTATGATGTATGAAGTGTAAACTAAGCACAAGGTGCTTGAAGTTGTTAGAATCGATGCAAGCTAGAAACCATATGAGAGATGAAACCAATATCACTCTGCCAAATTAAAAGGGTTCCCTAACAAATGTATTTGACCAAATTAGAAGCAATACATGGCAACAAGCTAGAAATAATATGCAATATGCAATGAATAAAGGTGACTCATCGTAAGTGATTGATGCAGGATACAAAAGAGAGGTAGTTTCATGTAAGAACAAGGTTAACACATAGATGTAGTGTGTACCAAAATAGGAAGGCATGTCATATTCACAGGTATAGTGTGTAAACTAAGCAAATGCAATTTACCCTAATTAGAAGCATTACAAGCTAGACACCGTATGCAACATGCAACCACATATCACACTGCGAAGTTAGGGCAAGCACCTGTGATGGTGCTGTAGGGGAAGTGCGGTCTTCAGGTACAGAGCTACATTCAATAACTTCATTTAGGCTTGCTGTTTCTTGAGAATCACGTGGATAGGATGAAATTGCATTCTTTATAAGAGTATTGCGTCTCATATTAACCCACGCGCGTGACTGTCTCATCATAAGCGATAGACGCAGGATACACAAGAACAGTAGTTTGATGTAAGAACATGGTGTGATAGGCAGATGTAGTATGTACCAAAAACAGGAAGGCGTGTCATATTCACATGTATAATGTGTAAGTTAAGGAGATGCAATTTAACAAATTAGGAGCATTGATGAGAGATACACAAGAAAAGTGCCTTATCATAAGATATAGTATGTACCAAAAACAGGAAAGCATGTCATATTCACATGTATCATGTGTAAGCTAAGCAGATGTAGTTTACACTAATTAGGAGCAATACGAGCTAGACACCATATGCAACATGCAACCAGATATCACACTGCCAAGTTAGAGCAAGCACCTTGGATGGTGGAGTAGGGGAGCGGAGACTTGGACCTTGTAATGCACTATCAGTACAAGGAGAATCGGTGCAGATGCTCCATTTACGTTGCTGCAGAGGACCACCATCATCGCCTTCCTTACTCTTTTCCTTCCTCTTTCTTGATTTTGCCTTGTCAAGTCAAACCCACAAGAAAAAGGAATAAAATTTGCTCTTCAGAACTCATTGATGCATGATACTGACAAACACTACTTTCATGTAAGACGAACACTACATATCACACTGCCATGTAAGAGCAAGCACCTGCGATGGTGGTGTGGGGGAACTGCGGTGATCAACTAGAGAGCTACATTGACTATCTTCATTTAGCCTTGCTGTTTCTTGAGAATCATGTGGGGAGGATGACACTGCACTCTTTATACGAGTATGGCGTCTCACAGAAACCCACCCAAGTGACTGTCTCATCATAAGTGATTGACGAGGGATACAAAAGAGCATTAGTTTGATGTACGAACATGGTTAATAGACATATGTAGTATGTATCAAAAACAGGAAGGCATGTCATTATCAAAGGTATAATGTGTAAAGTAAGTAGATGCAATTAAACCAAATTGGAAGCAATACAAGCTAGACACCATATGCAACATGCAACCACATTTGACAGTGCAAAGTTAAAGCAAGCACCTGGGATGGTTGTGTGTTGCAATTGAGATCATCAACTGCAGAGCTAAGTTTACTGTCTCAAACTGCTAACACTGCACCCGTTAGAGCGCTGGAACGCTTAGTGCTTATCTTCGAATTACACTGGAGCGACTTCTGTCTTTTCTTTTCTGCATTCATCAACACTGCGTCAGAGTCTAAAATACCCATGCATAAAAAAACAATAGTGTGAGTATGGGTGAAGTGTGTGCACAATTAGTACAGTGTAAAGGTAGTAGATAGCAGGTCGGTGAGAAATAAATGGCGGGAGACATATGATAGCTCTACAACATGCATGGCACACTAAATTACTATAGGATTCTATGAAAATAACAGTCGACTGAAAGCAAATAGGCCAGTCCATTTTTTCTGCACCGTCCGATGTACAAAGAACAGGCAGATCGCCTTCATCTACCTCCAGCGAGTCAGTGTTGACAATCTTCCTCGAAACGCCAGCGACCATCGGCCCAGTATTCCTCCCCTGCCTGCGCCCTCCCCTCGACCTCACCGCACCACCGTGCTTGGCACCGCCCCCGGCCATCCATTCAAGCCCCGCCGACCTCCAGATCGGGCGCAAGCAGCTCCTGCGCCCCACACCCCTATGATAGACACCGATGTGGCGCTTCCCCAGGGAACAGGCAGACTAGGTGCTGTGCGTGCCTAAGCGGGTGCTGCTTCTTTTAATTGCGGTTCGACTGACCCTGAATTGAAATCCAGGGGGGCTACTGACCTCTAGCAAAGGTGAAATAGTAAAAGGGAGGAAACCTTGTGCATTTAGTATCACAAAGAAGATGCAGTCAGAAGCGCTCAACTAGTTTCTTTCGTGGGATGAATACAGTGTGAGCGGAGACGTAAGATTTGCACGAATAGGGGAAGATGAGTACCTCTTTCTGCTGGCAGTGCTGCGTCCTCCTTCTATTTTTTCGACGATCTTCTTGTTGTTCGCGGGAAACCAGAAGTTGTGGAGAACGGTGCAACCTTGTACGAACCCATGGCCAAGTTGTTGAGTGTGGTGCGGTGGCCGTCTGTCAGAGGCGGGGAAGCAGATCCGAGGCGGCGAACGACGGCGTAGCAGGAACAGCTCCGGTGCGGTGGATGGTTGCGACAGTGGAGCCGCAGCAGTGAGGCGCAGGACGGCGTGGTCGGAGTGGTTCTGGTACGGCGCATGTCGGCGTCGGCGTCGTGGAGGCAACTCTGCCTCGGCTTCAGCTGCTAAGTCCTTGAGGGCGTTGCGGTTGCGGTTGCGTTGGACGACGACGTCGGGGTACCGGCTCCGGCGTGATGGAGGAGGGCGGTGGTGGATTGGCCACTATGGGGTGGATGACGGAGGAGGCTGGGCCTTCACGGCTGGTGGAGAGGGCGTTTTCGCGCCCACAGAGTATGAATGGGGAAACGGAGGGAGGCGGGGAACTAAGGGGGAATAATGTTTCGGTTTGAGACGCGCTTGCTTGAAATTTGGGGAAAGTTACAAACTTTCCCCCCATCTAAAATTTCGGACAGATTGCGGGTTGGGGGTAGGACAGTCATGTCAGGTGTCCCAAATGTGGGCGGGATAGATTTCGGCCGAGCGCATGGGTAGGCGCCCACGGCGTATGAATGCTTCTCTGGCGTCTTGGTGAAGTTACAAACCTACCCCGGTTTAGACCTTTGGACATCGGGCCGATAGGCTACACGAGCCAGAGTTAGGACAGTAATTTCCTACCACCAAAACATTAGTCTTGCGCGGTTTCGGGTGACCAGAGGCCTATTTGGCCCTTCGTTCAGGGCCTCTTTGATTCACAGGATTGTCAAAATGAAGGAATAGGAAAAATGCAGGAATAGGGTGACATGTCCCATAGTATCCTACAGGATTTGAAAGAATGTTTGATAGCATAGGAAAAACAAAGGAATTCTACAAAGAGGTTTGAGTGGATGGAAATTTTCCTCCAAAATGTAGTACAAATGGATCATATGGAAAAATTCCTATGGATGCCAATCCTACGAATCAAACGAGCATCACAGGAAAAATTCCTAAGGGTTTAAATCCTCCAAAAATCCTATGCAATTCCTTTGAATCAAAGGAGCCCTCAATATTTGGGAGCAGAAGCATTTAACGTTTTCGGTTCTCTTGAATTGAACTTTCAGGATTTGTCAAACTTCACAAATCTTTACTCTTGAAAATCCTAAAGCTACAATTATTTTGGAATGGAGGGGGTACATTTGAATATACATTGTACATGAGTATATATTAAAAAATATGCAACTTACCTCAGTTCATGCATGGTTCCAGATATAATCTCCTTGGTTGCAAAAAAAAGTTAGATATGCGTATGAATATATATAGCATGTTCAAACTCACAACAAAGATTGATGCCCCCTTTTACATCTGATTTACAAATGCCATTATCTCGGGTTCAAATAGATGAATGCACTTCCTATGAATTCGAATCTTCGAAACCCCCTTTATGTTGAATTCGACATGTATTCTATTTCGTAGCTTGCAATTGGGAATGTATCCATGCAAGTGACAAATGTATAAAGTGCTTCACACTAACATCATGGAGTGCACTAATTTATGTTTATATATAAATTGCAAAAGTATCCATTGCCTGTATTTCAAACCGCTCTCACTCTATGGATCGATAATATGAAATAAACACATGCACATGCTAGAATTCAATTGCAGTTGAAGAAAGAGCCTACTCCTGGTACTGTATATTAGTGATAGGGGTGTGTACAAAGTACACGTGAATACCAGGCATTGTCTGTATGTGTATACTATCGACGAACTAGCCCCCAAGCTTGTATAACATACTAAGGGCCTAGGGTTACAAATCATATATAGCCGGCTTATCACCGGTGGGGATAGAGTCCTCCGCGACTCTGGTAGCTTCGTGTTGTACGCCGAGTCCTCCACATGGGTCTTCGTATAACACGTCTCGGTCCAACCTATATGTGGCGCAGGATGGAACCGACCCATGAGTCTTCATGTTGACCCACCACAACTAGAAATGATGTGCCCACCACACCACACACGCAATCGGCCACTAAGAAAATAAGCATATACAATAGTACAACGGTATCTAGTTCACGATACGTCTCCATATTTTGTTGATGACACTGACGGACTTTGCATTTGATGCGTGCTCCGTATTTTGTTGATGACACTTACGGTCATTGTATTTGAAGCGAAAGCATGATATGGTCACTGGACTTCAGAATAAGCTCATCACGGTCTCCACATACATTTTGTCGTGCTAACCAACATGTGGCTGGATGGTTACAGGACAGTGGTTTCTCGAGCCCACCAAGGTTAAAGTCCCGGTGCTCGCATTTATCTTGTGTTAATTTCAGTATTTTCCGGCAACGTACGCTTAGTGGGAGGAGACGTTCCACTCGACTACGAGGCAGCTATGGTGATTTCGTAAAATCTCAAGATCATATATGCTGGTCCACTCTCTCGAAGGTGCTCATAGGGGTAGGGTTCGCGTGTGTGTGCTTATAGTGGTGAGTGCTTGTGCGTATATATGAGCCCTTGCGTCTGTACCGTGTTAAACAAATACATATCATGATTATACGGTCACTGGCTCACCCGTACAACTCCGTATTTTGTTGACGACACAATCAATTGACCAGTCAAACGTTCCACGCGGCGCAACTAGTGTTGCACCATCGGGGCGCGTAACCGTGGGGCTCACCTGTCAGCCCGTATATGAAAGAAAGAAATGGTAGTTTGAGTTTGTACTGTGTTAATAAAATAGGAGTACATTTTAGGGTGATCATACAATCACTGGCTCACCATACAGCTCCGTAATTTGTTGATAACACGATCAATTGACCAGTCAAATGGTCCACATTCAGCAGTGCACATTACCATAGGGCCCACCCGTCAGCGCGTATCGCGTATATGAAGGACAAAAATGGTAATAAATGAGTGGTTTCGAGGAGGGCGGGCCGGCCGCGGGCGGCGGGGGTTGGCGGTTCGGCCGGTGGTGGCTGGCGGCTCAGGGGGGTGGAGTTTGATGATAAACTGGAGGCCCTTGATTTCGTATCCAACGGCTGGAAAATCTAATGACCAGAGATGAAAAAGTCAGTCGATTGACGTGTAGCCTCACCCCGCACGTACACATGCACGCACGCAAGACACGCACGCATGTAGGCGTGCAACACTGACTACACACGCACGCATGCTGGCGTGCAACACTGACACGTACACATGCACTCACGAACACACGCACGTACGCACCCATGCATGCAACACTGAAACGTACCCTTGCACGCACACAACACTCACACGCCTGCATGCACACAGCACACGACGCAAGACACACGTTCAACCTATACGTGCATGCACCCTTTGTTAAGGACATGGATTGTTACGGGTATTAATCAATCTTATCTGTGATAAGCAGAACATTGATATTTGCAGCGGTCTTTATGAATCACAACATATCGAACGGGCTATCAACATAGTAGGCTTATCTACATGAAAAAGATGACGTCACACTCAATGAACAATCATCGGTTTATGAAATGCCCGCTTCTAACCGCCCTAGCCCACCAAAGGTTCCTCTGCTGTGCGCTGCCTGTGTTGGGTCACTGACATGCATGCCATGCACCCAAAGAGCCCACATGTCAGTGGAAGAACGGCGCGGTGTCCTAGGTCAGAGTCGAGGGCGCCACTCGCGGCACGCCCGGCTGAACACGCCTCCGTGCCGCATTCAAACGCCTCCATGAAACCCGCCCGTGTGGAAGCCGAGAAACCCACTCTGGACACACGTCCGTTCATGACTGGGCCGCTCCCCTATCTCCTCCACCATTTTGTCCACTCTTACAATGGCTTACGAAGAGTAGTTATTCCGCATCCAAGCCGGCTGGGTAGCCCGCCAGATACGAGCTATGCAGCTCGCTGATCCACCTCCCTCCCCTCGCCCGATGGAGCCAGTTGCCACCCCAAGCCATGGAATTTTGCCATGTGTTGTTTTCATGGACTAGCAAGATTCCCGTGCATTGCACGGAACATCAAGATGCATTTTTTACAAACTCTCGCATGCATGCAAGGGATAATTAATGTCCTCCTTTGCTAGTACCACGAGGCAAACACCATTAATATTGCATCGATTAGTGTTAGTGGCCTTGTATATCTGCAAATTGTAATTTTGATAGTGGCCCCTTGTATATAAAAATGGAGGGAGAAAGAGGAGAGATAAGGTGAGGAGGAGTGGGGCGTGGTGGTGACTGGTGGTCGGACTGGGCAGAGGCATGGGGATGGACGGCGCATTATGTCTAGGTTTGTATCTCTCTCACACACACCCACGTAGGTGGGGGAAGTGCGCAAAGAGAAGAGGTGCACGCACGGTGCACGTACTCCCGTCTCTTTCCCAACCACACCCACGCGGGTACACGGTGGAGCTCATTTCTGTACGAAAAAGGCAGCCCGCGTGGTAATTTGGCACGTGTACTGTTTGTCCACTTGGTGGAGGGAGGATTGTCTACCACGGGTGAACAAACAAATTGCGACTTGACGTGTCATGTTAAATTAAAAAAAGAGGCAAACCTTGTGGGGCCTACCTTAGATGCAAGGCTCTATACACTGGAGTACTTTTGATGTGTCCTGTCAACTCGCAGAACGAGGAGAAGCTTGCTTAGTATGCCGTCTCCCCCGCCCACGGGCGCAGTGGCTCGCAGGATGAGGTGAAGCTTGCTTACTAGTACGCCTTACGCCCGCTCCCTCGCCCACGCGCGCGGTGGCTCGCAGCACGAGGAGAAAATTTTACTACTCCCTCTGTTTACTCCTCGTCCCTTCTACGTACTTTGGTTAGTACTCCCTCCATTTACTTATACAAGGCCACTATAAAAAAATACATTTTGCATCTATACAAGGCCACAAATAGTAATCGAGACAAAAGTTACTACTCCCTCCTTTCCAGTTTATGGCTCAATTTCAAAATCTCTCCAACCAAGCTAGACGGTGAGTGGTCGAATTAATTTTGTATTTTGCACAAGTAATTAGTACGCTCGTTTTTCTCAAGAACTTATGTTTACCGAGGCATTAATTAGAACGAATGCATGAATGACCACTAAATTTCCATGAACTTGTACATGCATTGGTTAGTTTCCTCTTGACACTGCTTGCGTCGGTGATCTAACGCACCTCGAAATTCAACATGTAATGGTACTACTACTAGTATAGTAGAATTGAGACTTATCAAACGAAAAAATGAATGTTTTTTAGATGAGCCCTATAAACCCTAGTGGGTACGTACTCCGTAAAAACAGATTTTTCCAAAACTAAGTCACTCCCTTTCATGAATTCTGTAGTATACTCCTCCGTCGACGCTCCCTTTCATGAATTCTGTACTTCCTGTCGCCGACATGTGGGACATATAGCAACCGGGTCGACGTGTCAAGCACCAAATAACAGTGCAGAACAGCAGGGGGACGCACCCCACTCGTACCGGCCCAGTAGTAGTAATGAGCAATGAGACGTCAAATCACAATGCCGCACTTACCCAGACGGACGAAGCAACCATTATTTCACACTTCGGTTCGCCATCATCTCAAACCACGTACTAGTATTGCTTCTGCCTCAAGAGGGACACACGCATCGCCTTGGTACATCATGACACGTGGGACCGCATGACAGGCCATGCTCCCCCGCCGATCGCTCGGTAAAATCACCTCATTTTTACTATACTTCCTCCGTATCAGTTTACTACATGGCATGCACGTCGTTCTAGGTTGAGAATTTAACTGGCTATATATGTGATGAACAGTACTCTAGCCTTTTAAAAAATGTATACTTTTGTATAGCAGTACTATCGATGGATTGCGCCATGGAGCAAAAATTGAAATTATAAAAAAGGTAGTACATATAGAGAGCGCTCGTCGCCAAATTATGCATATAGTACTATTAAAAAGGCTAGTCACAATAATGGTTTCCAGCACAACCCACCCCTCAAATAAAACTAAGAGGGTGCTTGGATACGTTTTAGTCCCATGACTAAAAGTAGTGGGACTAAAACATGCTAGCCTCACCCATGCTTGGATCCAAATACTAAAAAGGCTAAAATCAAGTTAATGAGCATTTATTATCCTCCAAACCCTCCAATCCAGAACTCGCCTGTGTTAAAGGAGAGGAGTTAAATGAGTAGAGAGAGGACTAATCCACATTTTAGTAGGGGTACCCCTGACTAAATTTTTTTAGTCTCAAGACTAGTTTTAGCCCCTCTTTCAGGGGTGCTTGGAACTTTAGCCTCTTAAAGAGACTATTTTTAGTCAGACTAAAATAAGTCCCTTGGATCCAACCACCCTCTAAGGCCTCCTTTGGTTTGGAGGAATTTCATAGGAATTCTAGAGGATAGGATTTCTTATAGGATTTTTTCCTTTAGAGCCCTTTGGTTCATAGGAATGGATTCTTATTCCTACATAGGATTGGTTCCTATCCTCCACATTTTATAGGAAAATAAAAATGAGCCTAGACTCAATGGAAATATTCCTTTGGTGTCAACCAAATGACATCTCGTTTCCTATTCCAACTCATAGGATTTGAGATACATGTCATCTCATTTCCTACAAAATTCCTATTCCTACGATAATCCTATCCTATGAACCAAAAGAGGCCTAAGCATCCTGGAATTCTTAGACAAAACTAAGCACCTTGAAATTCTTTGACAACTAAACTGCTGGCTATATGATGTTGGCCATATATATTGTACATATATATTGTGAAGAAACGAGTGGTAGTACTATACCAACTAAAAGATGAAATGTAAGAAATACTAGTATGTACGTACTGAAGAGTTAAAGTAACGAGAAGAAACATAACATAGTTCTGCTGGGGGCTCAGCACAACACACCCCTCAAATTAAATTAAGCACACCTGAAATTAAACTTTGCAACTATTCTGGTAGACACTGCATTAGAACCACCATGAGCAACGACACTGCCACCTTACTCGGAGTCCTCGTCCACGTCCTCGACTTCGTCCTTGTCCCTCTTCCTCTTGGCCGATACTTCTTTGCTTGAACCGCACACTTGGCTGTTGCTCTTCATCCAACCCTTGTAGATATTGAAGCAAAGGTAGCCATCCATTGCAGCATAGTGGATGTGGTCTATATCTAGTACATTCCGCTGCCATGCATGACGATGAAGCGTGTATGGAGGTTTCTCCAGTTTACCGTATGAAGGATGAACCATGGCTCCTTCCAGGGTCAACATTGAAGGCTGACGAGCGGACACCAGCCGATTCTTCTGGAGGTCGAAGGTGTTGCCTACAACGAGGCCTATCCGATGCAGGACATCTTTGTCGTTACCAAAGTCTACAGTAACGAATTTGACTAGGTTGCTCTCGAGGAAGTCCTTAAAATCCTGGCACTCAACGTCGGCATGGCATATGTGGTAGACCAAGCATAAGTCATGCACGCAAACCTGGATCACGGCAGGCTTCTTCCTCTCTTCGTCCTTTAGATCCTTCTCTCGTCCCAGGACTGTGGTGTACTCAACATCTAGCCCAGCGACCCACTCATCATCTGAGTCTTCGAACATGCGACTGAAGCGAGAAAGGCATCCTTTCACCGTCGCGGAAGAACGGGTGTAGATGACGTCGAACTCATCGCCAGTGATGGTTCTAACCTCGTACTCACCGCTGATCGTGGAGATTTGGGGCGCCATGGATTTGGGAGGAGGGTTAGGATTAGTGGAACTGCCATAATGTGAATGGACGGGACGACTAGGAGCGAACCGCCGTAGTATTGAAGGACGTGCGGGGACGAGTAGGAGCGAACCGCCGTAGTATTGAAGGACGTGCGGGGACGAGTAGGAGCGAACTGCCAGCGTGCGAATGGCAGGGTAGTGGCTTTCCATTCTCCCATGATATGGGCTTCCGAGAGCCCTTGGAGCTGAGATCGAACGGTTGTATGGTGTGATTCTAGACCTATGGGTGAATATCCTATCCTGGAGGGTTATTCTGCAATTTTTCAGCAACTTAGCATGCGATCGTTTGATCTCAGATCCAAGGGCTGCCAGCAGCCCGTATCATGGTCGCGCCTACCACGACCGTCGCGTCGCTCGCGCGGTTGCGCCCTTGGAGATTTAACACGGTGCGTTGGGCTATCTGATGTTGGCATGTCATACATAGTCATCACTTAGTCACTCATACTACAACAAGGTTGGCTATAAGTTTATTTTTTTACTCCTCTCTATCTCTTTCTTCGTACTCAAGGAAGAAACGGTGCTAAGCGCGTGTATTTATTGCATTTGCCAAGGAGTGACCTCTTCCAATGAAATGGTGTTGCTAAGTTTGCTTCATTTAATTAGCTATAGACTCAAAATTGTCTTTTCACCTAGGTACACGCGCTTAGAACCGTTTCTTCCTTGGGTCACCAAACTAGTCTCTCTCTTCTTGATTAACTTGCCACATCAGACTTTATGCTTATGTGGCAAGCTTAAGCACCTGTAGGAGCAAGTAAAAGTAAGTACAATAGTGCGCTTTACATGGCATTTTTGCATATGTGGAGGAAAGAGAGGCAAGGAAAAAGTGGAGAAGTGGGCTCTCATGCAAGAGCCAACCTCTACTACACGGTGGAGCATTGGGAGAGCCACCTGTATGGAGATGGTCAGGAATCTGGGAGACTCACGCCGGTCGTAGCGCCGCAGTTAAAATGATAATGGCAAGTCAAATCACGGGGCCCCACTTGTCTAGCAGTAACTCGCTGTCAAATCACACAGCCCTACGTTTGCAGCAGCCTACTCCCTCGTCTTCTCGCGTCTCTGTCGAACCGACTAGGCGGAACTGCCCCGCCGCCTACCGCGCAGGAAAAGCCCCACCCTCGACTTTTAAATACAACTATATCCGCTTAAGAATCCAATGATATACTTTTTGTGACATAGTAACTCATATTTAGTTAGTCAAATGGATGACCTAGAACTACGTGCAGGCCCTGTAAACCGAGACGCCTAAAAATAAAAAACCCGAGACGGAGAGGGTAGTTCAGCACGTATCTTTTTAGATCAATATAGTCGGGATTCCCCAAGGAGCAAAACCAAGTGGTAGGCTGCTCCTGTCGTGTTGGCATAGCAACTCAAGCAGGGTCAGTCCGCACACGAAATGGCGACACACTTAACAGGACCCCTTTGGCCGACATGTGGCTCATCCACCGTCTTATTCCACGTGTGATGCACCAAATTACAGTTCGGAGCAACGGTTGGAATTGGAGGCACCACGGTCGTAGCGCCGCAGTAGTAGAAAATGAGCGATGAGGGGTCAAATCACAAAGCCCCACCTTTCCCGCATTAAGCTGGACGGACAAAGCAACCATCATTTCACTCTAGGGCGCAAGAGCATAAAGAAAAGAGAAAACAATGATGCGTGCGGCAGCTATCTAGGGCACTGTAGCGACCAGACCTCAAACAGTCTGATCTCTGTGCTCCGGTGTCATCCCTGGATCAGTAATGCTGACACCACACAATACTCGGAGGATTTATAACAGAGTAGCAATCACACACTTATTACATCGAGTGTCTCAAAAGAGAACTTATTACAATAAATATGGCTTAAGGCCATCTAATAACGATAACAGCGGAAGGCTTGGAAGATAAGTGAGTCCATCAACTCCAACGGCGTCACTGAGTATAGAACCACGACCTAAAAACTCCTTAATCGTCGTCTGAAAAGTCTGCAACATTAACGTTGCAGCCCGAAAACGGGTCAGCACATGGAATATGCTGGCAAGGTAACACATAGAGAGTAATGGAATGTAACAGCTATACTATATGCATATTTGGCTGGTGGAAAGCTCTATGGTTACAGTTTTGCGTAAAGCCAATTTTTCCCTACTTCAAAGGAATAAAATTTAATTACTACCATGGTGGTTGTTAAACATTGAGAATGGTTGACAGCATTCTCAATCCTAATTAAGCATCATCATTAAACATAACCCAACAAAATTAATTTAGGGTAACATGTTGAGATTCACATGATAATCCAAGTATTAAATACTCAAGATGTCCATAACCAGGGACACGAATAACCATGATTAGTTTATTACACTCTGTAGAGGTTTGCGCACTTTTCCCCACAAGACTCGATCGCCTCCGTTTGGTTTCTTGCACTACATGGTGTTTGAGAAGACGGATGACCAAGACATAGTCTTTCAGAAGCGCTAGCACCTTACGATCGGGTAGACCGTACCACCTACATCCCCTACATCTGCTAGTCTACCACTGTAAGAGTTCACACAACTTAGTCAACTATGCTGGAGCCCATAATAGCTTGTGGCTGCACACGGAAGTTTCTAGTATGAATAGTCTCATGATCCCTTTGAGCCTGGGTGGCGGTCCAAAAAGAAAACAGGCAAGTCCTGGAATACCCAGGTGCCTCAATCCACCCAGATGTGTGTTTAAGTTGCCACCTTAGATAAACCATTAATTAACAATCTCACATCTGTCATGGATTTCACTCACCCAATCCACGTCTACTAGCATAGCATGGCATAATAAGCAAACGTACAAGTAACTCCCAAAGGTTTGAAAATAAACAGATAATAGGTACTAGCTCATCTACTTCCCATCCCACAATTTAATTAGATCCTAATCATGTAATGTGTGAGGATTGATCTAATGCAATAAAACTAGGTAGTAGAAAGGTATGATCAAAGTGTTACTTGCCTTGCTGATGATCCGCGAAACCTAACGTTTCGAAGTAACAGGCGGCGCACTCTGGGTATTCTATCGCAGACAAACAAACAAGCATACAATAAGTACTCATCTAATGCACAGGTAAAACTCAGATAAAAGATCTAACCAGAAGGTTCAACTTAAGAACTCCGGTTTGCAAAAAGAATCAAATCGAACGAAACAACGAAAGTCAAACGGCGAAAGAAAACAACTTCGTTCTAGTAATCTGGATCTAGGGCAAATTTTACAGTAGTAAAATCTTGTTTAAGTTGGTTAAACGGGTAGAGGGTTTCGAGACGAATCTCTAGGCGCTTGAATCACTTGATTTCGATAAACGAGCGAAAAGTTATACTAAAACGAAAATCGGATCAGGAATCACGATCAGAAAAATCACGGATTTAATCCGAGAAAAAGAAAAACGACGAACGCCGAATTTTTTTTTCTCTTTTTTTTCGGCACAGAAAACGAGGCTAGACGAACCTCGGGCGGCGGGATCGTCGTCGTCGTCGGCGGCGGCTCCGGCGGCGCGCGCGGATCGAGGCGGGGCTGATGGGCTGGGGCGGCTCGGGGCGGCGCTATTTAAAGGCTGCCCCCGGGCGGTGTCCCGCTCGGGTACGGCCCGAAGTCGGTTCGTTTTTCTAATTATTCCACTTGGAAGAAAAATAAAAAGAAATACTAAACGGACTCCAAAAATTCCGAAGTAAATTTTCACGGGCTTCTAAAATCAAGCCGCACAAGGTGAACATTTATTTGGGACCTAAATGCAATTTTGAAAAACACACTTTTTTTCCTAAATTCAAATAAAACACCGAAAAACTCCGAAATAAAATCTTATTTGATTTTATTATTAAATCCTCAATATTTCTTTATTTTGGGAAAGTCATTTTATTCCCTCTCTCATATTTTTGTAATAGAAATAATTGATTATAAAATAAATAAAATCAAATGATCCTATTCTCAAAATTTGAGAGAACTCAAATATGAAAATAACGAAATCCCCAACTCTCTCCGTGGGTCATTGAGTTGCGTAGAATTTCTAGGATCAACCAAAATGCAAAATAAAATATGATATGCATTGATGATCTAATGTATAACATTCCAAATTGAAAATTTGGGATGTTACAAACCTACCCCCCTTAAGATGAATCTCGCCCTCGAGATTCGGGTTGGCTAGAAAATAGGTGAGGGTGGTTCTTGAGCAAATCTTCCTCTTGCTCCCAGGTGGCTTCATCCTCCATGTGGTGACTCCACTGAACTTTGCAAAACTTAATAACCTTGCTGCGAGTAACTCGGTTGGCAAACTCGAGAATCTTGACTGGTTTCTCCTGTAGGTCAAATCGTTATCCAACTAAATAGTTTCCAAAGACACTGTATCTCTCAACGGTATGTCAGCCATCTCCGCGTGACACTTCTTCAATTGGGAAACGTGGAACACATCATGAACTCCTAACAATCCTTCGGGCAATTCCAACTTGTAGGCCACTTCTCCCATACGCTCCAAAACTCGATATGGTCCTACAAATCGTGGTGCTAACTTCCCTTTAACTCCAAAACGCTTTGTTCCCCGAAGTGGAGATACTCGAAGATAAGCTCTATCTCCGACTTCGTAAATTGTCTCCTTGCGTTTAGAATCTGCATAACTTTTCTGTCTGAACTGGGCTACCTTGAGCCTATCGCAAATCAACTTCACCTTCTGTTCAGACTCTCTAATCAAGTTAGGTCCAAACAACTGGCGGTCTCCAACTTCGTCCCATGACAACGGTGTCCTGCACCTCCTTCCGTACAAAGCTTCGAAAGGGGCCATCTTTAAACTGGTTTGATAACTGTTGTTGTAAGAGAACTTTGCATATGGCAAATTATCGTCCCAACTAGATCCATAATCTAGCGCACAAGCTCTCAGCATATCCTCCAAAATCTGATTGACTCGCTCGGTCTGTCCATCTGTCTGTGGATGAAAAGCTGTACTGAATTCTAGCCTGGTACCCAAAGTTTCGTGCAACTGTTTCCAGAACTTTGAGGTAAACTGGGTTCCTCTATCTGATACGATACTCCTTGGAACTCCATGCAGACATACGATCCTGGTCATATATATCTTTGCCAACTTAGCACTGGTGTAAGTGGTCTTTACTGGGATGAAATGAGCTACTTTCGTCAATCGATCGACTACAACCCAAATCGAGTCATAGCCTGAACGAGTCCTGGGCAATCCCATGATAAAATCCATGCCTAGCTTATCCCACTTCCATTCGGGTATCGGCAATGATTGTAACAATCCTGCTGGCTTCTGATGCTCTGCCTTTACTCTCTAGCATACATCACAAACTGCTACATACTCCGCAATATCCTTCTTCATTCCGGTCCACCAGAAAATATCCTTGAAATCCAAATACATCTCTGTGTTTCCTGGGTGAATCGAATATGGTGAGTCGTGTGCATCTTGCAGTATCAACTTCCTGATCTCCGGGTCATTGGGCACGTAAACACGGTCTTCAAACCATAGGGTGTCGTGCTCATCCTCACGAAATCCTTTAGCTTTTCCTTTGCTCAGTTTCTCCTTTATAGCGGCAATCTCTTTGTCAGCTTTTTGAGCTTCCCTGATTCTATTCATCAAAGTTGACTGAATCTCCAATGCTGCTACATAGCCTCTCAGAACTATTTCCAAGCATAGTTCACGAAGATTATCTACTAACTCCTTGGGTATTTCTCCCGTCATTAACATGTTGTTACAGCTTAATGCGTCTGCTACTACATTAGCCTTTCCGGGGTGATAATGCAATTTCATATCATAATCCTTGATAAGCTCCAACCATCTCCTTTGTCTGAGATTCAACTCATTCTGTGTGAAAATGTACTTCAAACTCTTATGATCCGTGTACACCTCACAATGGTTTCCAATGAGAAAATGTCTCCATGTCTTCAATGCATGCACTATGGCTGCTAACTCCAAATCATGCGTGGCATAATTCAACTCATGAGGCTTCAGTTGTCTTGAGGCATATGAAACAACTCTCCCTTCTTGCATAAGCACTGCTCCAAGTCCTCGACGTGAAGCGTCGCAATACACCTCATAATCCTTGGTCTGGTCTGGCAAAATCAACACTGGTGAGGTAACCAAACGTTTCTTCAATTCCTGGAAACTAGCCTCACATTCCTCTGTCCATATGAACTTGGTATCTTTCTTCAACAACTCAGTCATAGGCTTCACAATCTTTGAGAAATTCTCAATAAATCTCCGGTAGTATCCTGCGAGTCCAAGAAAACTCCGGATCTCTCCAACTGTTGTTGGGGCTTCCCACTTGGTCACGGTTTCGACTTTAGTGGGATCTACTGCTATACCTTCTCCAGATATAGCATGTCTGAGGAATCCTACTTCCTTCAACCAAAACTCACATTTGCTGAACTTGGCATATAATTGATGTTCTCTAAGCTTTCCAAGTACCAAACGCAAATGCTCCTTATGTTCCTCTTCATTCTTTGAATAAACCAGGATATCATCAATGAACACTACGACGAACTTATCCAAAAACTCCATAAACACTTTGTTCATCATGTTCATAAAATAGGCAGGTGCGTTAGTCAGACCAAATGACATAACGGTATACTCGTACAGCCCATACCTGGTAGTAAAAGCTGCCTTCGGAATATCCTGTTCTTGAATCTTCAACTGGTGGTATCCTGATCGCAGATCGATCTTGGAAAATACCTTAGCTCCTTGCAACCGATCAAACAGATCGTTGATCATTGGTAGTGGGTACTTGTTCTTGATGGTTACTTCATTCAATCCTCGATAATCAACAACCATCCTTAACGATCCATCCTTCTTCTCCACTAGAAGTACTGGCGATCCCCAAGGCGAAGAACTTGGGCGAATATATCCCTTATCCAGTAACTCCTTAATCTGCTTCTTAATTTCCACCAAATCCTTTGCTGGCATCCTATATGGTCTCTTTGATATTGGCCCTGTGCCTGGCAATAGCTCAATCAAAAATTCAATATCTCTATCCGGTGGCCTGCCTGGCAACTCCTCTGGAAATACATCAGGGAAATCCCTTACCACTGATACTTCCTCCTGCACAACTCCTATTAAGCAATTTACTTGAGTCCTCTTTGGCACATGCCGGGATACATACTTGATCCTTCTCCCTTCTGGGGTGGTAAGCAAAATTGACTTACTAGCACATTCAATATTCCCTTCATACTTTGATAACCAATCCATGCCTAATATCACATCCAATCCTTGAGATTCCAATACTATTAGGTCTGAGGGAAAAACATAGTTACCAATCCTTAATGGTAACCGATCACACCATAGACTAGCCACACACTCTACTCCGTGCGAGGTTACTAACATGGGTGACCTAAGGGCTTGGGTTGATAGGTTATACTTATCCACAAATCCCCTTGAGATGTATGAATGCGATGTGCCAGTATCAAAAAGAACGAGTGCAGTAAATGACTTAACCAAAAACTTACCTATTACTGCATCGGGCTGAGCTTCAACCTCCTCCACGCTAACGTGGTTCACCTGTCCCCTATTGAAAGTGTTCGGCTTCTTCCCAAAACTTCCATTGCTATTTCCATTTTGTAATTTAGGACATTCATTGGCATAATGTCCGGTCTTTGAACACTTAAAGCAAGTGACTTGGCTCAAGTCCTTCTTGGCTGGGGTTGAGGGGTTGGTGCGGTTCTGGCCGTTGCTTCCTCCATTGCCATTATCATTCTTGGTGCCATTGTGATTGTGCGAGCTACCTCCGCCATGGGTATGCTGAAAATGTCCTCTCGGTCTAGGGGTAAAACGTGGCTTCTGCTGAGCTCCTGAATTATACTTCCCTTGTCCATACTTTCTCTTGCGATTCTCAATCTGCTGCTGCTTCCCTTCAATCATAAGAGCACGATCTACCAACTCCTGGTAGTTGTTGAAGGTTGCTACCATCAACTGCATGCTCAACTCATCATTCAGTCCTTCCAAAAACTTCTCCTGCTTAGCTGCATCCGTAGCGACGTCATATGGGGCATAACATGCTAACTTACTAAACTCCTCCACATACTGGCCAACTGTCCTTCCTCCTTGGCGCAAGTTGCGAAACTCACGCTTCTTCATGGCCATAGCTCCTGCTTAAACATGTGTAGTACGAAAAGCCTGCTGAAACTGGTCCCATGTGACAGTGTCTACAGGGAAAGTGGCTGTGAAATTCTCCCACCATGATGCTGCGGGTCCTTCTAACTGATGTGTGGCAAACTTCACCTTCTCCGCATCTGTGCATCCTACTGTGGTCAACTCCCTAGCTGTCTTGCGGAGCCAATCATCTGCTACTATCGGCTCGGTGCTACTGGAAAACACCGGCGGATTCAGCCTAAGAAAACGGGCTAAGTGGTCAACAGGTGGTGGTGGTGGTGGGTTGTTGTTGTTGTTGTTCCCCTGATTCTGATTCTGGACTAGCAACTGCATCAATGTGTTCTGCTACTGGATCAACTGGGTGAGCTCCGGTGGAAAGATAAATCCGGGGTCACGTCTCGGAGGCATCTGAGGGTTTAGAAAAGATGAGATATAAGAATAGAGGGGGTCTAAAGAGAAAACACTACCCATATGCACATGAGGCAAAACAAACAATTCACTTCAATCAATCAAACAAGGGCATACAATCGATCTATCTATCGCAAAAGTGCCCGGACTACTATATTTACATGGTGGACTACTACTACTGATGAGGTGGTCTACTAGAAATATTCTACGGTCATTGACTCCATGATATCTGCTCCAGCTTCATCAACATAGTCATCATCGCTACTATCTGCTTCCGAGTCGGTGCCGTCGATGATGATGTAGTCTTCCGGGCTAATCTCCTGAGGTTCTTCGTCTTCATCTACTAGCGTAGGGCCTCCCATAAATATTCCAATCTTCTTGATTAGGTCGTCATTCTTCTCCACCAATACTTCAATTTCCTCTTCATAATCTTCACGTGTAGCCTTGAGTTCTTCCTCCAGTTCCTTGATTCTAGTCTTGGCCTTCTTCAGATCTATCATGTCGGCGCACATCTAGTTCTCCTGTCGTTGAATGTGCTGGTTTAGCTCCTGGATAAAAGCTGCGATTGATCTATCCTTCCTGGTGCTGATCATCTCCCAGTGTTCATCTCGGCACCCACAAATCTGGTAGATAGTATCCTTGAGATCCTTGCGGTAGACTTCTCCAATGCGTCCCATGGCGATGTGAGCTGCCATGCTCTTTCCTAGACTCCAAGTTGGTGCATCAAAAGAAAACTCTATGGGCTCAGTGACTGGCATGAACGTCCTTCCTGGAACTTGAACTTGAATCATCCATCGCTCTTCTTCAGGTAAAGTGGCGTTGTAGGTTCCCGTGAAGCTTGGTACTCCTATATTCAGGTATCTAGTGACTTCCTTCAAGTGACGTCCAAAGGGTGTATCTTCATCCGGTTGCGTGAACTTGTTCCTTGTGTCCGCCATCCTAAAGAGTAGAAAAGATGAGAGGTTATAACAGAAGAGAGTGAATAGTGATCTAGGTCTTGTGCTTAGTGGTCGTGTCCTACAGTCAGCGTGTGCTCTGATACCATCTCTGTAGCGACCAGACCTCAAATAGTCTGATCTCTATGCTCCGGTGTCATCCCTGGATCAGTAATGCTGACACCACACAGTACTCGAAGGATTTATAACAGAGTAGCAATCACACACTTATTACATCGAGTGTCTCAAAAGAGAACTTATTACAATAAATATGGCTTAAGGCCATCTAATAACGATAACAACGGAAGGCTTGGAAGATAAGTGAGTCCATCAACTCCAACGGCATCACTGAGTATAGAACCACGACCTAAAAACTCCTTAATCGTCGTCTGAAAAGTCTGCAACATTAACGTTGCAGCCCGAAAACGGGTCAGCACATGGAATATGCTAGCAAGGTAACACATAGAGAGTAATGGAATGTAACATCTATACTATATGCATATTTGGCTGGTGGAAAGCTCTATGGTTACAGTTTTGCGTAAAGCCAATTTTTCCCTACTTCAAAGGAATAAAATTTAATTACTACCATGGTGGTTGTTAAACATTGAGAATGGTTGACATCATTCTCAATCCCAATTAAGCATCATCATTAAACATAACCCAACAAAATTAATTTAGGGTAACATGTTGAGATTCACATGATAATCCAAGTACTAGATACTCAAGATGTCCATAAGCGGGGACACGGCTAACCATGATTAGTTTATTACACTCTGTAGAGGTTTGCGCACTTTTCCCCATAAGACTCGATCGCCTCCGTTTGGTTTCTCGCACTACATGGTGTTTGAAAAGACGGATGACCAAGACATAGTCTTTCAGAAGTGCTAGAACCTTACGATAGGGTAGACCGTACCACCTACATCCCCTACATCTGCTAGTCTACCACTGTAAGAGTTCGCACAACTTAGTCAACTATGCTAGAGCCCATAATAGCTTGTGGCTGCACACGGAAGTTTCTAGTATGAATAGTCTCATGATCCCTTTGAGCCTGGGTGGTGGTCCAAAAAGAAAACAGGCAAGTCCTGGAATACCCAGGTGCCTCAATCCACCCAGATGTGTGTTTAAGTTGCCACCTTAGATAAACCATTAATTAACAATCTCACATCTGTCATAGATTTCACTCACCCAATCCACGTCTACTAGCATAGCATGGCATAATAAGCAAACGTAGAAGTAACTCCCAAAGGTTTGAAAATAAACAGGTAATAGGTACTACCTCCTCTACTTCCCATCCCAAAATTTAATTAGATCATAATCATGCAATGTGTGAGGATTGATCTAATGCAATAAAACTTGGTAGTAGAAAGGTATGATCAAAGTGTTACTTGCCTTGCTGATGATCCGCGAAACCTAACGATTCGAAGTAACAGGCGGCACACTCCGGGTATTCTATCGCAGACAAACAAACAAGCATACAATAAGTACTCATCTAATGCACAGGTAAAACTCAGATAAAAGATCTAACCAGAAGGTTCAACTTAAGAACTCCGGTTTGCAAAAAGAATCAAATCGAACAAAACAACGAAAGTCAAACGGCGAAAGAAAACAACTTCATTCTAGTAATCTAGATCTAGGGCAAATTTTACAGTAGGAAAATCTTGTTTAAGTTGGTTAAACGGGTAGAGGGTTTCGAGACGAATCTCTAGGCGCTTGAATCACCTGATTCCGATAAACGAGCGAAAAGTTATACTAAAACAAAAATCGGATCAGGAATCGCGATCAGAAAAATCACGGATTTAATCCGAGAAAAAGAAAAACGACGAACGCCGAATTTTTTTCTCTTTTTTTTCGGCACGGAAAACGAGGCGCGACGACTCGGGCAGCGGAATCGTTGTCGTCGGCGGCGGCGGCTCCGGCGACGCACGCGGATCGAGGCGGGGCTGATGGGCTGGGGCGGCTCGGGGCGGCGCTATTTAAAGGCTGCCCCCGGGCGGTGTCCCGCTCAGGTACGGCCCGAAGTCGGTTCGTTTTTTTTAATTATTCCGGTCGGAAGAAAAATAAAAAGAAATACTAAACGGACTCCAAAAATTCCGAAATAAATTTTCACAGGCTTCTAAAATCAAGGCGCACAAGGTGAACATTTATTTGGGACCTAAATGCAATTTTGAAAAACGCACTTTTTTCCTAAATTCAAATAAAACACCGAAAAACTCTGAAATAAAATCTTATTTGATTTTATTATTAAATCCTCAATATTTCTTTATTTTGGGAAAGTCATTTTATTCCCTCTCTCATATTTTTGTAATAGAAATAATTGATGATAAAATAAATAAAATCAAATGACCCTATTCTCAAAATTTGAGAAAACTCAAATATGAAAATAACGAAATCCCCAACTCTCTCCGTGGGTCATTGAGTTGCGTAGAATTTCTAGGATCAGTCAAAATGCAAAATAAAATATGATATGCATTGATGATCTAATGTATAACATTCCAAATTGAAAATTTGGGATGTTACAGGCACCCTAGGGTAGGGGTCTCCACTACAGATCCTTTTTTTTAAAGCGCCTCCACTACAAATCGGCTTCTCCCTCGTCCTCTTGAAGAAAACCGATGATGAGTGCGGCGGTAGGGTTTGTAGGAATACTACGGCGTGCGGGGCCACGTCATAGTAAACAGGTTCGAGCCGATGCCTTAAATATGTGTGGGCCGCTTGGTTTTACGGGAACGAGGCAACATTTTGGGTTCGGGGACCAGTGGAGATATAGTACGTACAAAAAATTGTGGACGTAGGTTCGACCGAAAGGCAATGATGCATGGGCCCTGCATTTTGATATACCCAGGGCCGCGTGAAATTTGCTACTCTACTCAATACTAGTAAGGTACACATGTATTGAACGCATGAGATTTCGAAACCAAATTATGAATAAATACACGCTATAGGATGTAAAGCTTTGAGTCATATATGCATGATGTAGATGTTCGCTTAGTTCTTATAGTTCATATCATTCAAAATCAATAAGTTTTATAAAAATGTTAAGATTCATGGGGTTGTGCATTGTACTCCCTCCGTTCCAAAATAGATGACCCAACTTCGCACTAACTTTGTACAAAGTTAGTGCGAAGTTGGGTCATCTATTTTGGAACGGAGGGAGTAAATCATAAAGTAAAAAACAAATAATGGCAATTCATTTAGAAAAGAAATAATCAATTATGATACAGAAGATTCTAGAACAAAGGAGAAGTGCTTGTGTTTTGAGGTTTGTGCATTATGCTTAAGTTCAACCATGGAGTCTTCTAAATTATACATGTGGCAGATCTGGTGGAATGTTGATGATATCCAACGGCCAGTAGTGCTCGGATTTGCCTATCTCTACACTGTCGGGTTAGCTTCATCCAGTGACCATCTTCCAAAGTTATTGGCACACTATATAGTTCTTGTGCCATAGTTGCATGTTTTGGAAAAAAGCTACTAGTGGGTTTTACTATCTATTTAGGAATAGAAGATGTATACATGGAAGTTGTAGGGAAAGAGATGACATGGAGCATCTCAATTCCTATGAGTAGGGATCGGAAAAAACATGTCATTTGGTTCACATCATAGGAACTTTTCTATTGAATATAGAGATGACATGTTTCTCAATTCCTATGAGGAGGGATTAGAAAATAGATGTAATTTGGTTCATATCATGAGAACTTTTCTATTGAATATACGCTAATGTTTATTTTCCTTTGAAATTAAGGGAGTATAGGAATCCATTCATATGAACCAAGTGGCTCTAAAGCTATAGAAATGATATCATGTTTATTTCCTTTGAAGTGTGGAGTATATGAATCTATTCCTATGAACCAATTGGCTCTAAAGGAAAAAATCCTATAAAAATCATATCATATAGAGTTCCTATGATATTCCTCGACACTAAAGGATGCTTGAAATTGTTGCGGGTGATATGATGGCCTTTCTTTGTAGACTCCTCACCCAACTTTATTGTTACCTCTTGAAGATGAATGAAATGATATATACATGGTATTCTACATGTGCAATTTGGTACACGAAAACTCGATAAAAGTTTGCGAGGTTCGAATTTTCAATAAAGCTATATGCACTGCATTTCAGAACGGAGGGAGCATACGGCAGTTGCTAACACTCACATGGAAGATTTGTGTGTAGGAGGAGTGGCTGTTCTGTTAAATGACATGGCAAAACTGACACTGTCGGATGCCGATCTAACGGTCCTTACGACATTCGTCAGGAAAAGGCTTGTGGCGAACGTTTGTCGGATGATGATTTACGGACACATGCATTGCATTCATACGTGCCCCCCTCTCTCTCACGCACACGCACCCTCACGAGTCACGACTCTCCCGAGTCCTCTTGCAGACTCGCACGTCGCACCCACCGTCTATCTGCAGGTAGACATCACGCACATATGTGCTCTTCACACCCTACCCTCAGAACTTCTAAAAATCAAAAGACGGCGCGCACATTTTATTTTAGCTCACACGTCACACACTTGTACTATTACTCTTGCAGCAAACGTTCTTTGGGCATAGTATATTGTACTCTCACGAAGAGAAGCGGTGCACGCACACACTAGTTCTCTCACACCCACTCGCGGGTACACGTAGGAGCGCATTTTTTTGAAGCTAGTACAACAAAATCACTTCACTATATATAAAAGCAGGAGCCTTAGCGCTTTCTTTACTAGGGTTCCTCTCGTTCATTCTCTCATGCTCTCCAGATCTAAGCAACACATAGGTGGCCACACTCTCTCTCAGCTCACGGCTGGTCACAAATCCGGCCGGACAACCTCGACCGGGGCAGGTGTGTAGGTGCATTGTTCACGCTGTCGTCGGCAGCAAGGGAGGAGACCAACGGCTGCCCGCGCGTCCCGATAGGCGGCCGTGCCATTCTCTCCGAGAGAGTGCCGGCTCGGGAGGGCCTCCGACCCCTTCTTCGTCCCTGCGGTATTGTGGCCAAGATGTGGCCTCCCAACGCCGTCTTTGCGACATGCCGACGACCCTCAGGTATATATTCCTTCGAAACCTGCCTTGCTCTACTGCCCCAGCTCCCTTCGTGTGGATCCTTTTCTACTTCCGTCCGCTGTTCCAAAGCCACCTATACTTCTACTAAGGCACATGCTTTACACGTATGTTCTGTATGATAGATACTCATATACCTTCTTTTTAGAGAGAGAAATGGGTACTCGTATCTTGAGTAGATATCATAGTGTGTTTGTTTGCATGATTTAAGGACTATTCTGAAATAGGAATTAAATCACTTGCACAAATCAAACTGAGTTCCAAGTAAGAATTTGATTACAAGATAAAAGTTGTAGTTTTATTATATGCTGTTTCCTGGGTTCCACTGATGTATAGTTCCAGAGTTGTTTGACGGTTTACATGCATATTTATGGACTATTTTGTGCAACTAAATAAGTCATTTAGGTCTGACAGACACTCATGTCCTGTATTAGCTTCAGGTATAGCTTATGTATCAGTGAAATAAAATATTACACTTTTTTTGCGAATAATAAAAATATTAAATTTCTCGATGAAGCAGAATAAAACTTTAGCTAGCATCAGCCATGCAATGTTATGTTATGTGAACAGTGTAAACTTTGCAGTATAGCGGCATCTAAAAAATCCATTTTTACAGTAATCTAAAAAAATTAGTTAGTAGTAGAGTGTTTATTTCCGAGGTGACAACGGGGAACCAAAATGTGCTAGCTATTTGCCAACTTGTCGTACTTGCATGTGAGGAGGTGGCAGCAGTTTCTAGACATTTCTCAACTTCAGTAGGTGCAATCCAGATTCAACAGGGACTTCTTTATTTGTTTACTTGGAGAGCAAAGTCGGCCTGTGCACAAGGAGCGGGAGCGAATCCGGCAACTCTTAGCCGTCAGATCATATCATCCTTTGTTTGATGGATGGCAGTGATATGCATGAGAGGGGAAATGAATGGTGGATTTTGAGCCAATGCTTGTTTGGGTAGGAGAACCGAAGATGGAGTGGTAAATCCAATTTCAAAACTGCCGCATTATAGTAGTAGTAGATTAGAAGTAAAGCTATTTCATACAGTCGACTCAAAGCGTTGGTTCAAACAGGGAAGAAAGTGGGAAAGCTGTAGCATGAATCTAGGACTTGGTTCTAAGAGGAAACGGGGGAAAGTAGTAATATCTGTCACTATTTAAATAACTGTATATCTTATTTGCGCAAACGGGGATGTCTATCTCCATATCGTTTCGGGATGTCTATCTCCGTATCGTTTCTATCCGCACAATCAAAAGCACACACCTCAGTTTTAGTACAACTGCGCAAAATGAGATGGCTATCCCTCGCTGCCGTCGTCTAACCTCCCGTCTTCAAGGTATCCCTACATTGGTAGTAACTAAGGTAGAATGACCAACGCAATCTAAAAGAAGCTGATTCGTACGTTTTACTTCCTGATTGCAGTGCAGGGACGAGTGAAAACAACTGCATCCTAGTCCGGAATGCACTTTCTACCAATTCATCCATGGACCAAGGACTAGCTGGCACGGCTGCACGGCGGTTTTTTGGACATGTGCACGGACAAGAGGCATTGTGGTCTACTTATTTCTGCAAATAGCGGTGCTTAAATTTAGTGGAATGCACAAGTATTTCAGCTGGTCAGTACACTGCATGGTTCAGTTCAGCATTCTAGCTGATACCACAATTATAATTGGTTATTCTGGAATGAGAGAACCTAACCCTGTATGGTGGCAACAAGAAAAACCAGAGTGAACTCCAGGAAATTTAAGCCTGCCGGGAGGCCCTTTGCTCAGAGAGAAGTCTTGCTTGTTTTTTCCTGATTTGTAAACCTTCTCACAACTTTGTCTTTTGCTGTGAACTAGTATATGTTTGTTATGTTCTATGAATCATTGAGATGTATAAAATTTCTTAACTTATGCTTTTCAAGTTTTTTATGAAGACGAGTTTAATGTGAGTGTTTCACATGAGCTTGGACTAGCATGTGAACGTTTGGAATTTATTCAATTGTGGCCTCAATTAACTGCATGAACCACTATAACAAGATACATAGTTGCTTATATGTCAGACAACAGATTGTTGATTGTTAGCTGGTCGATAGCCTAGTGTTGAAGCGAGCTGAGCCAATGTGCCGTGTTTTGCACAACTGCTTACAAGTGGGGTAGCACCAACAGTGTTTACAAGTACTTATGTATACGTCGGCGCACGGTTCTCGAACGAGTGCTCTATTTCGTCAAAACACACACTGCTCGTATGATAAACCATGACAACTTATGTCTTACCATTCCATAATCATGAAAAAACTAGTGAGTACGCATCTCTTTCGGCAACAATTAAGATGGTTCTCACATGATTCACGGGCACACAGAAGTAGCAGCAGTTCCCATAGACGGATTCAAACAGAGTACTAGCCCCAGAGGGGTCGATAACAGGTAAGGTTCGGATAATTAGACACAATCCAAACTACTATTAAACACTAGATGGGGCAACTATTTCATGCCTCGATCTAATTTGGGCAGGACACAAGACGGACCTTGCCATGAACATCATCGAGGACGTCCCGCAGTAGCTCAATCCTGTGAACCTTCATGAAGACAACCTTGTGGCCTTGCCACTGATAAACTTGTTTGTGGAGGCATGCCACGTCATCTTCCTGCGTAAGCTTGACAAGAACAATATTCCTCACAAACGAAGGAGTAGCTTTGAACTTCTTGTGCTTCAGTACACCCTGGACAACACGCCTGACAACAGTGAGGTTGGAATACAACTCTTCATTGGTATAACCACAAATGGCTTCCAGGATCCAACAGCCTAAGAACTCTGTTTTCCCAGTGCGTATATTCAGGTCGTCCACCTCATAGAGTGACATGTACAACCACACAATCCTTGTCTGCATCATGGCTCTAATTGAAACAGAAACAAATTCTGAATTGCTTTTCAGTATAAGAAACACAAGTTATTTAAACCACTACGTATACCATGGCATCGAAGCTAATAAAATTGTGCATTATTAATCACCACATACTTCCTTTTCTAAAAAAATCACCACATACTTAGATGAAAAACCACAATCGAGATCGGCAAAGAAGGAAATCACCTTGGGCAGCTCAGCGGGGGGGGGGGACACATCCTCGAAGGGAGAAAACTGCTCCTGCAGTGCCACGGGGGCTGTAACCTCAAACGGGGCGTTGACCATCTCAGTATCTAGGGTCGCCTCGGTGGTTGCCTCCATCTTCTTGGAGCTCTCTGTCTCGTGGGGATCAGCCTCCCGCGTCTGCTCCAATATCGGCAGATCTTTGCCTGGTTCTCCTTGGTCCATCATGAAACTGACGAATACTAGGAGTCCACTGAAAGGAAAACACAATCGCAATGACAGTGAAACAAAAAAGAGAGTGAGGATCGGTTACTGCTTTGCAAAAGTTCTTTTTTTCCTCTGAACGAAATTATACCAACATCACGGATCCGCTTACCTTCCCTTCGTTCGGAGAGAAGAACAGTGGCAGATGCAAGTGTTACCTTTCTTGAAGACAGTGAGGGAGAAGGGGATTCATCGAAGAGTGAAATGATGGTTGCTTCGTCCTTCAAACTTAGACTGCAGGGAGGTGGGGTTTTGTGATACGATGGCTCGTTACTGCCGCACTACGAACGGGGTGACTCTCCTCCTGCATACTGCCTTCTAATTTGGTGGATGGCATTTGGGCCCACGTGCTGCATGGCCCGCATGTCAGTGAACAAAAGTATAACGACATTTAGTAGAGGGAGACGTTTCAATGACCTAGGAGGAGCCAGAAGTGGTAGAGTGTCTCCACTGTACTAGTAGTAATTGTTTTTCTGGGTAGCTGTAGAGTGTCTCCATTGTACTAGTAGTAATTGTTTCTCGGGTCCCAAGACAAAACAACCCATCCACACTAGTAAATAGTAAAATCAATTCAAAAACCTGGGTGCTCTTCTTCCTCCTCGCTCCCACCCACCTCACGTCAGCTCGCTCCACTCGTACCCCCAAATTCCTCACCTCACTCCTACAGAAAACCCCAGCTCCCCTTCTTCCTCACTCCTACAGAAAACCCCCAGCTCCCCTTCTTCTTCGCTCGCACTACAACTTGGCTCGTCATTCGTTACTCTGCTCAAATCCGTGAGCGCGACGCGACGCCCTCGAGGAAAATGGAGTCGGCTGACCCCAGTGCCAAGAAGATGAGGCTCCCGCCAGCGGTGACGCCTGTTGTAGATCCCGCACCCGGCAGCGCGGGGAGAAGCGGCGACCCCGCCCCCACCGGATCCCAGGAACCCGTAGAATCTTGGGTGGACCGCATCAGCGATCTCCCGGACGCCATCCTTGGGGAGATCATCTCGCTTCTCCCCACCAAGGATTGCTGCCGCACCCAAGTCCTCTCAATTCGGTGGCGCCCTCTATGGCGCGTCGTTCCCCTTAATCTCGACTGTCGTCATCTATCTCTCTTCAATGATTTTGAAATCCCCAGAGCCATCATCTCCTCCCACCAGGGCTCCGTTCAAAGCCTTTACATCCCGTCATGCTACCTGAGCAAGCATACCATGCCCTGCACGGTGGACGCCTGGCTGGAATCCCCTGAATTCACAGAACTATAGATGCTTGAGTTCTACTATTCCCCAGGAAATCACATACCACATACCGAACGCCATGAACTTGTGCCCTCAGCACCGATGTCCATCTCGGGGTTTTCGTCCTCTCTCCACACCGCCACCTTTGCGCAGTGCTACCTACCAGACAATCTGGTACTAAACCTTCGACTCCCATTTCTCAAGAAACTTTCACTTGTGCGGGTTCGTATATCGGAGGCCTCATTGCACAGCATCATCCACTCCAGTTGCCCTGCGCTGGAGTGCTTGGTGCTTGTTTTCATAGTTAGAATCGGTTGTCTCCAAATAGAGTCACCTAACCTTATAAGAATTGGAATTTCTTTTGACAGAAGGCAGCTCATCATCCAAGATGCCCCTTCACTTCAAAGGTTGATCCTTGATTATAGTTATTCACCGTTGCAAATAACCGTCCTCTCTGCGCCTAAACTAGAGACCTTGGGTGTAATACATGATCTCTGTGCTCATTTCAATATGGTGTTTGGCTCCACAGTTCTTCAGGTACTTTATATTATCATCTACACTTGTAACCATAAGCTGCATTTTAAATTTCTGCGCATAATTTATATATCATCTTGGAGTACACATTTTGTACTAATATTATGTTCTATGCTCAATGAAGAGTTTCTCCATGGATGGCCTATCAATGGTGTTGGATTCTGTTAAGATCTTATATATCCAAATGAATAGTTTTGATCTGAACAAGATTATAGGCTTGCTGCAATGCTTTCCATGTCTGGAGCAGTTGTATATAAAGGTGATAATTTCACGCACATTGGAAGCCCGCATATAGTGTACTAGAATTAACCATTCAGCTGTTGCTCTTTCGACACTCTTCTTTTAGACCTTAACTGTTTTCAATCTTCATGTCTATTTAGGCAACAAGACGGGGTAAGAAAGTTATAACCAATCGGTGGATTCGTAAGCATCGGGATTTTCTCACTTCTCATGAGATTCGATTTAAGACAATAACGCTAGAACGATATGTAGCCAACCGTGCAAACACAAGATTTGTCACATTCTTCCTACTGAATGCAAGGTTACTATTGTCCATCAGGCTTAAGTTTATCAGCAGCATGGTTTTTACGGATGGGTATGTCGAAGAGCAAAAAAAGGAGTTTCAGGTGGGCAAAAGAGCTTTTGAACGTGTCGGGCTTCTATTTACAACATATTGTGGTCATAATCCAGTAAATTTTACGACCCAGGATGTTCATTCTATGGACCTGACCGATCCATTTGACTGTGACTGCCGAAAATTGTGCTGGAGTTAGATGTTGTTGCCCTTTTCAATCTGGTTTTTTTGTAAACCTGATGAACAATTAACCCTCATGCTTTTGTACAGTTTGTAAGCTGGAGTTAGATGTTCCTGCCCTTTTCAACTCGGCTGTGACTGTCATATTTTCTTTGAAACAAGGCAAATGGCTTGCCATTCGTTTCATTTAGAGTGAAATATTGTAACAAATCCAAACCAAGGGAAATAACACAGCTCTCGCCGGCTGCTTGAGCTCACTGTGCATTACAGAAGCCAAGTGATTAGCCCCCACCAGCACCCACAAACTTGTGGCCTTGGTTCGCTCGCCGTGCGCAGTGCGCCGCCCTCTTGCGTTGTCAACGTCGTCAACAACCGAGAGGAACAAGAAGATGACTGTACATGGAGAGGATGACAGTAGGGATCCACCAGCGTCATGGCAGTACGCAAGCAAGTGCCTCTATAGTACAAGCCCAAAAATATGGTTCCTCCTAATTGGTTGGACATCTGGGCTCACGCCATTGTCAACGTAGTCAATAAACGAGAGAATTACACTACGAGCGACTGACACCAGGGACCCAGCAAGTCGCGCATTTTTTTGAGGAACAAGCAGTTGTTATTTATACTAGTTTTAGCGACGGATCAGGGTAACAACGGGGCTGTGTGGGGCTGTGGCCCGTCTAGCTAGGGTTTTATTTATGTTTACCACATCATGAGCCCAGTTGTGTTTTTTTCTTGCTGAAAATGGCTAGCCCAGTTCTATTTTTTTAAAGAAATACCCAAACAAGGCCTACTTGCTTTATCGGCCCTGCTGGGCTGCAAATCTTTCAAGACGAGGAGAGTTTCATTCAGTTTGCCTAGAAATGGGCTGTACATTTTTAAAACACATCAAACCGGGAATTAGTTTCAATTTTTTTCATTACAAGATCTTAAATTCCATTTATTTTTATGCGTGGACAATTATTTGGATTTTATATTTATATAAATTATTTTTCAAAATAGTTTGAATGTGAATCGATATTTCTAGATTAAAAATAGTTGACCGCACGGAAATATGCAAAATTTCGTATACTTTTTAACCGTGGCCACAATATGGGGTGTGATGCTAACAAAAAGAAGATGGGTGTCGGTGTCAAAACCGGCGGATCTCGGGTAGGGGGTCCCGAACTGTGCGTCTAGGCCGGATGGTAACAGGAGGCAAGGGACATGAAGTTTTACCCAGGTTCGGGCCCTCTCGATGGAGGTAAAACCCTACGTCCTGCTTGATTAATATTGATGATATGGGTAGTACAAGAGTTGATCTACCACGAGATCGGAGAGGCTAAACCCTAGAAGCTAGCCTATGGTATGATTGTTGTTGTCTATGTTGTCCTACGGAATAAAACACTCCGGTTTATATAGACACCGGAGAGGGTTAGAGTTACACAAAGTCGGTTACAATGGCAGGAGATCTGTATATCCGTATCGCCAAGCTTGCCTTCCATGCCAAGGAAAGTCCCTTCCGGACACGGGACGAAGTCTTCAATCTTGTATCTTCATAGTCCAGGAGTCCGACTGAAGGTATAGTCCGGCCATCCGGACACCCCCTAATCCAGGACTCCCTCAGTAGCCCCTAAACCAGGCTTCAATGACGACGAGTCCGGCGCGCAGATTGTATTCGGCATTGCAAGGCGGGTTCCTCCTCCAAGTACTTCATAGAAGTTTTTGAACACAAAGATAGTGTCCGGTTCTACAAAATAAGTTTCCACATATTGCCATAGAGAGAATAATATTTACACAAATCTAATCTACTGACGTATTCCGTAGCGTCACACACCACGGCCAAGCCTTCGTCTGAGTCGCTTCATTATCCCACCTCAGCGCGTTATGCGAGGCGGTTTCCTTGGCACGTCTTGTCAAAGCAGAGATCGTGTCCCCTTATTTAGGGATTCTCATCAATACGGGCGTGGGTAACCCAATTGCGCCATTGATTACGGCGCTTGGACATAGGCGAGTTTTACTAGGCTGGTGGGGACACGTAGTTGCGTCCACCCATATAAGAGGATAAGGATCCACCTTTTCACCTACGCCTTCTTCCTCCTTTGCCTATCCATTCTCGCGCACTCGAGCTCCAGCGCCCAAGTACGCACTCAAACCTCAATCTTCTCCAGCCATGTCCGGAGCAGGAGGCAAGTGGATGGTGTCCTCCATCACGGAGGGACATATCAAAAAGCTAAGGAAGGCCGGATACCTGTCAAACGACATTGCGCACCGGCTTCCCGAAAAGGGGCAGCTCATCCCCACCCCTAGGCCCCATGAGAGGGTGGTGTTCCTCCCCATTTCCTCCGCGGACTGGGCTTCCCTCTGCACCCATTTGTCCGGGGGCTCATGTTCTACTACGGCCTGGATTTCCACGATCTGGCCCCGAACTTCGTCCTCAACATCTCGGCGTTTATCGTCGCGTGCGAGGCCTTCCTCCGCATCCGCCCCCATTTCGGCCTATGGCTCAAGACTTTCAGCGTCAAGCCGAAGGTGGTGCGCGGCAACCAGGCGGAGTGCGGAGGCGCTATGGTTGGCAAGATGGCCAACGTCTGATGGCTCTAGGGCTCGTTTGTGGAGACCCTGAAGGGGCGGCAAGCAGGGTGGTTTTACATCACCGAGCCACGTGACCCTGAATGGGTCGCACCCCCCGAGTTTCGATCCGGACCCCCTACGCGGCTCACCTCCTGGAAGGAGACGGGCCTATCGTGGGGTAAGAAAGGAGAGCTGACCAGACTCCAAACATGCATCCAAACCCTGGTGGACAAGAAGCTCAAACTTGTCAACGTAGTCCAGGTTATGCTCATCCGCCTGATCCTCCCGTGTCAACGACGGGCTTTCAACCTGTGGGAGTTCGATCCGGCGCGACACCAAACTCTGAACAGGCTCTTCGACACGACATACGAGGATGCCTGGAGGGTCCTTTTCAAGGGCGCCGAGGCCCCCGTATCCGCTATCGAGGATCGCGGATTCAGTACACAGCATCACGCTCATGCGGTAAGCTGTTTATTTCCTTTTACAGGGTATTAGTTTTTCATAGTTTGACTCCATGCGGGATCTAAGCTCCCTTAACTTTGACAGGATTGGCAGGTGACGTCCGGACAGATCAACTGTCCGGCTCCCTTGCCCGAAGGCCCAGCGGACGCTCGCTTGGCAAAGCTACTGGCTCCGGCACCCTATGTGGTGCCGGAGAAGAAGGTCACGAAAAGGGCCACGGGGACTCGAAAGAGTGCCCGACGCGAGGAGGTGTCGGATTCATCATCCGGCGGTTCCGAGGCGCATTCCTCCCGTGAAGACGAGGAGTAAGAAGAAGAAACCTCTCCCCCTCCAGTGGGAGGAGAGAAGAAAAGGAGGGACGCCCTCTCTAGGGAGACCGGAGGATCCAAGAAGGGGAAAACCCTTCCTCCGGACTACTCCCCCGACGCCGATGACGGCGGAGAGGAGTGGCAGCCCAAGGCCAAGCCCCTGGTGAGATCATAAGTATCCGGATGCCGGAGTAATTCATAGTATTTGTTTTTTGCACAGCTTTCCCTTATGTCGAATATGTTTATGCAGCCCACCCAAAGACCAGCTCGACATGTCGTCGAGCTGCTCACTGGACTCGTCGGACGTGAACTCACTTCTGACGGATTCCTCCCCCCGCCCTACGGACGACACCGAAGTGTTGTCCCAGCAGGTTCCCAGCCGGGAGGAGGTGGTCCGGGAGGCGCCGCAAGGCGACCTCCCGGACTCCAGGAGTAAAGGGGATGAAACCCCCCAGGGCTCCAAGTCTGGCTCAGGGCCGGACACCGCTCCAGAACCTTCAAAGGTTCCAGAGTCCGGCGGGCGACCTCCTTCCAAGAGGAGCAAGCCCACCATGCTGGTGACCCCCGTCAAACCGGGGGCACCGGACAATCTGCTGGAGGTGCTCGAAGGCGCCTCCATCGACGAGGGGCACCGCACTATTATGAGTGCGGTGGTCCAGAAGGTTCAGTCCACCAAGAGCGGACTGACTGAAGCTTGCACTAGCCTTTTAACAGGCTTTGAGGTAAGTAAAGAATGTGTAAATAATATTACCGCATAGATAGTAGCCCCTGATGCTTTGTTGGGCGTTCGGGAAGAAAAGCCGAATGGAGGATCAAAGAATTCGCAGGAGTCTAACAAAAGGAGTCAATATGCGTATAAAGGCTTCTCTGCTGGCGTCCATCGCACTAGCTGCGGAAGTGGACATGCTGAAGCAGAGCCTCGAGAAGTTCGAGCAAGAGCTCGGGCGTTCCAAGAAGCGGCTCGAGGAGAAGGAAGGTAAGAAATACCTTGTTTGAATATGTATAAAAAGGGTGCAATTGCAAAAAATGATAGGATTAACATGGCTATTGTAGGGGCCACGTCTGAGGTGGCGACCCTTAAGCAAGCGCTGCTCGAGGCCGAGAAGAGTACGGCCGCGGAGCGCATCGAGCGGGAGAAGTTTGAGGCCGAGGTTGGCAAAGTGCGGCAAGAGCTCCAGGTTCTCATGAAGAAATATGAGAGTTTGGAGCTTGACTCGAAGACGCGAGCGTCCGAGCTCGCGGCGGCTATTGAAAATGCCAAGTCTTCCAAGACCGAATCCCAGAAGACCCTCCAGGAGTTGGATGAGGTGAAAAAGATAGCAGCGGGTAAGGCATTCTTTATGCAAAGCAAACACATAAACGTGAGTTACTTGTTACTTACCCGAATCCGGAGCTCTCCAGGAGCGTTCGCAGATCTTCCCCGGAGTGTATCCGATGCCACCGCATTCTATCGAGCCGAGGAGGGCAGCTCGACAGAGAAGGTGTTCTGGTCTCTGTATGCTAAGGCCGGACACCCCGTACCCCTGAGCGACCAGCTGAAGCAACTGGTCGAGCTCCACAAGGCAGCTGAACAGGCCATGAAGGGCCTCCTAGCTCGGCTATGGCCTGGAAAGGCTCTGCCTGGGAGCTATTTCGGGCTGGTGCGGCGGCTGGTGGAGGCCTGTCCAAGGCTCGAAGTCATCAAGCGCTCCGTCTGCATTGAAGGTGCCCGTAGGGCCCTTGCCCGTGCTAAGGTGCACTGGGGCAAGCTGGATGCTGAGAAGCTTGTGAAGGACGGGCCACCGCCGGGGAAAGAGCATCGCAAGCCCGAAAATTATTATAAGGATGTTCTGAAGGGTGCCTGCCTTGTGGCGGATGAATGTTCTAGGGATGTAATTTTTGAGTAAAACTCGCTCGTTTTTGTCCTGTGCGCTGAAAACTTGTTCATATGCGCTGAGCAATGCTGTTGGAATTTAAAATATTACCTTTTGTGCGGCTGTTTATCAATTCTGAGAGATGGCGAGTCGTCGGCTTCTGCCCCCATGCCGCTAGTGCTGTGGTGTTCGGGGATAAACCTGAGCGCTCTTTTTCCCATGTTTGGGTCCTTCGAGGGAGGCGCTCAGCCCAACGAACAAGACAATCGGACTATAACGCGTGAACACTCTCACTTAGCCATGGAATTCTATAATTTTAAATTTCGGTGAAGCCCCTAGTATTCGGAAGACCGAGTTCGGGGCGCTATCCACGCCTTGGCCGGACAGAGCCGACTCCTCGCCCTAAGCGGCATAAATCTTTAGGGACTCGAAAAAACCTCTCGAACAGCGACCAGCTCTCGCTTTATCATGACAGTCAGTTTCAGCTTTCTCCACTGAGGTGCTCAGCCCAGCTCAACTGGGGCACAATCGCAGTGGTTCTCCTAGTGCTACCTTAGCCGATATAGCGGAACGTAAGGCACCAAAACATAGGAGCCGGGCAAACCCAACTATTGACCCAAGACATGATTCGGAGCCGATGCATATAATGCTATAAGTTCGGGGTGCCGCACTTGTGAAAGTGTTCGGACTTCTCACACCATATTGAGGGGCACTAAAGCCCCTGGCGTATTTTGGCCGTACCAAATTGTACGGGTGCAACATGTCGTTAAGGAACATATATTTATGAAAAGGTAATGCAAAAATAGACAAAAGCTATGTATTGTTTATTAAAAATAGCTGCGATCGAAGCAGAATGATACAAATAATGCGATAAACAAAAAGTTGGACTATTTAACATGTCTGCTCCAGGGGCAAGCTGCTGAATAGTATGCGAAACAGGTATACTACTCGTGATAGAGACCACCTGTGAGTTCCGTAATGCGGCGTGGCTTGTCTGCCTCCCTGGTTCGTGCATCGTTTGTGCGGCAATTGAACTGCCGAACAGGCCTTCCGAAGGGTGGAGTCCTGAAAGTAAGAGAAAATTAAAAAAATCGGCAGCCCCTGGTACGGTTTAAGCCGCGTTTCGGGCGTGCCGTGATGGTGCCCCTCCCCCTATACCCATGGTATTTTTGGGGCGTAGTTATGTACGTGAAGCACTGATGTCGCCTTTTTGCGAGGGTTGGGGTTGGGGCCGCATTGCTACGCCTGCTCGGAACGTGCCAGCGGTCTTGTTGTAGGTTACTCCGGGCGCGCTTGACGATGTCCGGTCGTTTAATGGCCGGACTGGAGAACTGCCTGGAGAGGCTGCTTTGTACTTCCGCTGCAAGGGCCGCCGTATGCTCCTCCGTTCGGAGGGAGCGTTCGGTGTTTCCATTGACCGTAATTACTCCTCGAGGGCCTGGCATCTTGAGCTTAAGGTATGCGTAGTGCGGTACCGCATTGAACTTGGCGAATGCGGTTCGCCCGAGCAGTGCGTGATAACCACTGCGGAACGGGACTATGTCAAAGATTAACTCTTCGCTTCGGAAATTATCCGGAGATCCGAAGACCACTTCAAGTGTGACTGAGCCTGTAAAGTTGGCCTCTACACCTGGTATTACGCCTTTAAAGGTCATTTTGGTGGGCTTAATCCTCGAGGGATCTATGCCCATTTTCTGCACTGTATCCTGGTAAAGCAGGTTCAGGATGCTGCCGCCGTCCATAAGGACTCCAATGAGATGAAATCCGTCAATAATTGGGTCTAGAACCAATGCGGCGAATCCGCCATGACGGATGCTAGTGGGATGGTCCCTTCGGTCAAAAGTGATCGGGCAGGAGGACCATGGGTTGAACTTTGGGGCGACTAGCTCTACCACGTATACGTCCCTTAAAGCGCGCTTCTGCTCCCTTTTGGGGACGTGGGTTGCGTATATCATGTTGACCGTCCGCACTTGTGGGGGAAAACCCTTCTGTCCACTTTTGTTCGGCGGCTGGGGCTCCTCGTCGTCGTCGCTATGCATCCCCTTATCTTCATTTTCGGCGTTTAACTTGCCTGCCTGCTTGAACACCCAACAATCCCTGTTGGTGTGATTGGCCGGCTTTTCGGGGGTGCCATGTATTTGGCACAAGCGATCGAGTATTCGGTCCAAACTGGACGGGCCCCTAGGATTCCTTTTGAATGGATTTTCCCGCTGACCGGATTTAGAGCCTCTGAATCCGGCATTAACTGTCGTATCCTCAGCATTGTCGCCGTTAATGCGGCGCTTTTGCTTGTTGCGACGCGACCTGCCGCTACTATCTCTGGCATCCGAATTACCAGGGTTCTTGGTCATATTGTTGCTACGAGCGAGCTAGCTATCTTCTCCCGTGCAAAAGCGGGTCATGAGTGTTGTGAGTGCTGCCATAGATTTCGACTTTTCCAGTCCAAGGTGCCGGGCCAGCCACTCGTCACGGATATTGTGCTTGAAGGCTGCTAGGGCCTCTGCGTCCGGACAGTCGACTATTTGATTTTTCTTTGTTAGGAACCGTGTCCAGAATTGCCTGGCCGATTCCTCTGGCTGCTGAATTACGTGACTTAGGTCATCAGCGTCTGGGGGTCGCACATAAGTGCCCTGGAAATTGTTGAGGAATGCGGCTTCCAGGTCCTCCCAACAACTGATTGATCCTGTTGGCAAGCTGTTAAGCCAGTGCCGAGCTGGTCCTTTAAGCTTGAGTGGGAGGTATTTGATGGCGTGCAAATCATCACCGCGGGCCATGTGGATATGAAGGAGATAATCCTCGATCCATACCACAGGATCTGTTGTGCCATCATATGATTCGATGTTTACGGGTTTGAAACCCTCAGGGATTTTATGATCCATTATTTCATCTGTGAAGCATAGTGGGTGTGCGGCGCCTCTGTACTGGGCTATATCACTACGTAGCTCCAATGAGCTTTGTATGCTGTGTTCGGCCCTGCCGAATTTGTGGCCGGCGTGACGGTTATCGTCTCGAGCCGTGGGGCGCCTGCGCGATCTGTAGATCGATCTTGTTTGCCTTGCCTTGTCCTCCAACATATCTCGCAAGTCCGGCGCATATTCCCGTGCCTTGGTACGGGGTGCGGCTTGAGTGGAGGGCCGAGAGGCCTCTCTGTCCCGGCCACGAGGTGGTCGGTCGGCCGCATCAAGTGCTTCCTCCTCTAATCGGGGTAGCAACCTGCGCTTTGGGTAGCTCTTGGAGGGGCGTTCGAGTTTATGATCTTTAGCTGCAAGGACTTCAGTCCATCTGTCGACTAGCAAATCTTGATCAGCTCTAAGTTGTTGCTGCTTTTTCTTGAGGCTTCTTGCCGTGGCCATAAGCCTGCGTTGAAAACGCTCTTGCTCGACGGGATCCTCTGGCACGACGAATTCGTCGTCGTCGAGGCTTGCCTCGTCTTCGGAGGGAGGCATATAATTATCGTCCTCGACCTCTATGTCAGCCACCTTCTCATGAGGGCTGGTTTCTCCACCCTCGTGTGCTAAATTATGCTGGAGGGGGTTTTCTTCGGCGCTTTCCGGAGTGTTATTATCTCCCGTGCTGGAATCGCCGCATTTGTTTTGGCGGGATTTTGAGCGGCGCCGCTGACGCCGACGCTTAGGCTGTTTTTTGGAGGGGTCATCCTCCGTTGTTCCGTCGCCATCTCCTTCTTTTGGGGTGTCCACCATGTATATGTCATACGACGAGGTGGCTTTCCAGGGCCTAGTAGGCACTGGTACTTCATCATCTCCTTCATCGGCGTCCATACCGTCGATGTCTTCGGAGTCGAAGTCGGGCATGTCGGTTAAATCGTCGACAGTTGCTACAAAGTGGGTGGTGGGTGGGCTTTGAATTTCTTCATCGTCTGAATCCCAACCTTGCTGACCGTAGTCCGGCCAGGGCTCTCCTGATAAAGAGAGAGACTTCAGTGTCTTCGGTATATCGCCGAAAGGCGAGTGCTGAAAGATGTCCGCGGCAGTAAACTCCATGATCGGCGCCCAATCGGATTCGATCGGCAGGGGCGCTGAGGGTTCAGAGTCCGGAGAGGAGTCCGGCTCCTTGGAGTCACGAATCTTGCGGAGTATGGGGCTGGTGTTCGGCTCAATCGCCGTTGGGATCGCAGCCCTCGAGGTGGCGTCCAACCGCCCATCCTTGATTGGTGCAGTTAGCTCCGACTTAAGGGTCGAAGCTGATGCGGGTGCGGCCTCCGGGGCATTGTTCGGCGGCAGAGCTAGATCATGGTCGTCGAGACAGTGCGGCGCGCTCGGCAGTGGCTCGAATCCGTTGAAGATCAAGTCACTGCGGATGTCAGCCGTGTAGTTTAAATTTCCAAATCTGACCTGACGGCCAGTGGCGTAGCTTTCGATCTGCTCCAGACGGCCAAGTGAATTAGCCCGCAGTGCAAAGCCGCCGAAGACGAAGATCTGTCCGGGGAGGAAAGTCTCACCCTGGACTGCATCACTATTGATGATCGTAGGAGCCATCGAGCCTGACGGCGACGACACAGAGGAACTCTCAATGAAAGCACCAATGTCGGTGTCAAAACCGGCGGATCTCGGGTAGGGGGTCCCGAACTGTGCGTCTAGGCCGGATGGTAACAGGAGGCAAGGGACACGAAGTTTTACCCAGGTTCGGGCCCTCTCGATGGAGGTAAAACCCTACGTCCTGCTTGATTAATATTGATGATATGGGTAGTACAAGAGTTGATCTACCACGAGATCGGAGAGGCTAAACCCTAGAAGCTAGCCTATGGTATGATTGTTGTTGTCTATGTTGTCCTACGGACTAAAACCCTCCGGTTTATATAGACACCAGAGAGGGTTAGGGTTACATAAAGTCGGTTACAATGGTAGGAGATCTGTATATCCGTATCGCCAAGCTTGCCTTCCACGCCAAGGAAAGTCCCTTCCGGACACGGGACGAAGTCTTCAATCTTGTATCTTCATAGTCCAGGAGTCCGGCTGAAGGTATAGTCCGGCCATCCGGACACCCCCTAATCCAGGACTCCCTCAATGGGCTCCAAAAAAATTCTTACGAATCTGCCGCAGAGGCCTCACCGCCCCTACTATTCCCACCGCTGGCCAGGCCCTGCGCCGACGGCAGCCTCACACCGCAGCCGAACCAGTGAACCCTCGTAGTCCTCTCCATGCTGGCTTCCACTGCCGCGTCGTCCCCTTCCTAGGCCTCGCCATCATCCACCGCCGTGGTGCTCTCCGCGCGGCGTGGTCAATGTGGTCAAGGAACGACTTCCATCGGAAGAGTACTGTACGTGGAGAGGCTGACAGCTGGGTCCACGACCATAGCCCAGTTCTTTTGTGATTTGCCAAGTAAGTCGCTTTGTCAGGCCTGTTGGGCTACAATTCTTTCAAGACGGGGAGAGATTTCATTCGGTTGGCCGAGAAAATGGCCCATCAGTAATGAGAAATGGGTTACATTTTTAAAACACATGAAACCGCTAATTAGTTTCAAATATTTTTTTTTCATTTCATTTTAAATTACATTAATTTTTATGCGTGGAGAATTTTTTGGATTTTATATTGATATACATTTATTTTTTAAATCAGTTTGAATGTGAGTCGAAATTTCGGGATTAAAAACAGTTCGGACCGCACCGAAATATGCAAAATTTCGTATAATTTTTTAACAGTTTCCACAGATTTGAGGCTTTCCTAAAAAAAGGATGACGCACAAGCACTGACTATTGGATGTCCATCCAACGGCCGTCATGCTTCTTCAATCTCTGCTCTTCCTGCTCCAGCCGCTCAAACAAGCGCCGGCGGGACTACCTGCTCCCTCCTCCTCGCGGCCGGCTGTGCTGCCGCGCAGGCCTCACCGCCCGACCATACTCCCATCGCTGGCCTAGCCATCCCTCTACTCACCCACACCTGCTGTTATTCTCCGGCGATGGCAGACGAACCAGTAAACCCTCGTACAGTCGTACTCCCCTCCGTGTGGGAAACAACTGCCAAGTCTTCCCTGCATCCGTGTCGTCCCTTTCCTAGGCCTCGCCGTCGTCCACCGCCCTGGTGCTCTCGGCGCGGCCTGGTCAACGTGGTCAACGACCGACATGCATCTGAAGTGGACTTTACGTGGAGAGGCCGACAGCTGGGTCCACGGCCGCATGCAAGGAAATGCCTCCTTATTACACGCAAAATAATGATTCCTCCCCTGACATCAGGGACCCACAAAAAGGGCCTCTATATTTCACGAAAAAAACGTTACCGCCGCTGACAGCTCGGACCCACCAGCTATATCTTCGCATGCAAGGAAGTACCTCCTTATTACGCTCGAAAAAATGAATACCCCCTGCTAGCTGGGACCCACCTTGGTGGGAGGCTGACTTGTGGGCCTACTAAGTTGACGGGGACGGAGGGCTTTGTCAACTTAGTCAATATGCACGATTCTAGCTCCAGTGATCGTACGATGTCCATCCAACGGCCGTAGTGCTTCTTCAACCTCTGGTCTTCTTGCTCCAGCCGACCAAACCAGCGCCGGTCGTGCCTCGTGCTCCTGCCTCCCGTGGCCGGCTGCGATGCGGCGGAGGCCTCACCGCCCCCTACTACTCCCACCGCTGGCCAGGCCATCCCTCTACTCACCCACACCCCCTGTTATTCTGCGGCGACGGCAGCCTCACACCACAGCGAACCAGTGAACCTCGTACTCCTCTACGCATGGGCATCCACTGCCGCGTCTTCCTTGGCTCCGCGTCGTCCCCTTCCTAGGCCTCGCCATCGTCCACCGCCCTGGTGCTCTCGGCGTGGCGTGGTCAACGTGGTCAAGGAACAACTTCCATCGGACGTGGACTGTATATGGAGAGGCTGACAGCTGGGTCCACGACCGCAGCAAGGAAGTGCCTCCTTATTACGTGCAAAATAATTATTCCTCCACCTGACAATGGGGCCCACCGGACGGGCCACCGTATTTCGTGAAAAAAACGTTTCCCCCTGACTGCTGGGACCCACCAGCTACATCTTCGCACGCAAGGAAGTGCGTCCGGGCAAAAAAAACGATTCGCCCCCTGACTGCTGGGACCCACCAGCTACATCTTCGCAGGCAAGGAAGTGCCTGATAGTCAGGACCCACCTGGTCGAAGCGTACGTAGCGTTGTCATTCTGGTCGCGAACGTGTATGTACATACTGGTCGATGTAGAGGCGCGCACGTGTCGTAGTAGAGGCGCGCACGTAGCATTTACACGTACGTACAGCGGCCAGGGTGCAAGAAAGAAAATACGGCCACGTATGTGTACATACGGGCGGGGTCTCGAACGCCTACTCGCGCATACGTACGGCCAGGGCTCGTGTACATGGCTGGGTCGGAACGGAGAAACAACGTCGTCGTCGTGTTCATGGGGAGGCAACGGAATGCGTCATGTTCATGGGGAGGCAACAGAATGCGTCGTGTTCATCGGGAGGGCTTGGATGGAACAGGCGATGGAAACGAGGCCTGGCGTACCGCAGAACGGAGGAAACGGCCTTGTGTTCGACCGGCCACGTTCGAAACGGGATCCTGTTCATCGGGAGGGGTCTGGCGTACCGCAAAACGGAGGAAACGGACCTCCTACGGTCGAAACGGGGGTCCTGTTGATCGGGAGGGGTGTGGCGTACCGCAAAATGGACGAAACGGACTTGTGTTGGAGCGCTACGGTCGAAACGGGGGTCCTGTTCATGGGGAGGGGTGTGGCGTGCCGCAAAACGGGACTCCACGAGATACTATTCATCTCCATCGTCGACCCCCTCCAGCCTCCACGAGCGTTCATCCACTGTCGACCTCCTCCAACCACCACCTGCGACTATTCATCCACGGGACCCTGTTCATCCAGCCTCCACCGCGCGCTACTCCACCGGCTACTTTTCAACCACCCCTCTCCACGGGCTCCTGTTCAACCACCCCTCCACGGGCTACTATTCATCCTGCCCTCCACCGTCTACTGTTCATCCTGCCCTCCACGGGGTGGTCCTGTTCATCCAGCCCTCCATAGGGTCCTGTTCATCCAGCCCCAATCGGCTCGATCGATCGGGGTCCTCTTCATCCAGAGGCAACACCACGGGGTCCTGTTCATCCACCCCCACCGGGAACTGTTCATCCAACCCCCCACCCCAACGCTCACTGTTCATCTAGAGGCAACATCGATCGGCTTCAGTTAGCAGCAGTAGCGAAGGAATCGCTCGATCGGGTTCAGTAAACAGCCATCGATCGATCGCTCGGGTTTAGTAACGCGTAGCCTGCAGTGCAATCGCTCGGGTTCAGTTAGAGCCCAACGCCTCGCTCGGGTTCAGTTAGAGCCAACGCCTCGCACACACGCGCGTACGTGTACGAGAGAAGCGCGCATCGCTCGGCCCCCGACCTCCCACCGTAACCGGGAACTCGCCGAAATTTTCCTCCCCCTCGCTTCTACCACGGTTTTTTCCATCATGGACGGCCCAAAGAATGTCATGCAGCTGCGTCTCCGGCCCGCCCAGGACGAAAAGCCCATTTTCTATCATGATTTTTTGTCATAGAAGTAGGATCCCACCACATCTATGATGATACCGGGTTTTGTCACAATTATCGTCATAGAAGTGTCATATGTATGACAGAAAAAAAATTCGATCGGCCCAAAATGTCATGGATGTGTCTTTTTTTGTAGTGTTGGGAGGCAAAACTATAAGCCCCTATCTTTCTCCGTGTCTGATTAAAACTCCATAACCATAAGTATTGCGTGAGTGTTAGCAATTGTGAAAGATTATATGATAGTTGAGTATGTGGACTTACTAAAAAGCTCTTATACATTGACTCTTTCCTATGTTATGATAAATTGCAATTGCTTCAATGACTGAGATTGTAGTTTGTTAGTTTTCAATGAAGTATATGATTCATACTTGATATTGCGATTGAATTATTACTCTAGCATTAGATATCATATGACAAGAATTATATAAGTCATTGTTCTAAGAATGATCATGATGCCCTCATGTCCGTATTTTATTTTTATCGACACCTCTATCTCTAAACATGTGGACATATTTTTCGATTTCGGCTTTTTGCTTGACGACAAGCGAGGTCTAAGCTTGGGGGAGTTGATACGTCCATTTTGCATCATGCTTTTATATCAATATTTATTGCATTATGGGCTGTTATTACACATTATGTCACAATACTTATGCCTATTCTCTCTTATTTTACAAGGTTTACATAAAGAGGGAGAATGCTAGCAGCTGGGATTCTGGGCTGGAAAAGGAGCAAATATTAGAGACCTATTCTGCACAGCTCCAAAAGTCTTGAAACTTCACGGAAGATGTTTTCCAAATATATAAAAAATACTGAGAGCAAGAACTTCACCAGGGGGCACACCCTGCCCACGAGGGTGGGGGGCGCGCCCTACCCCCTGGGCGCGCCCCCTACCTCGTGGGCCCCCTGGTGGCCCTCCGGTGGCCATCTTCTGCTATATGGAGTCTTTCGATGGGAAAAAAATCATAAGCCATCTTCTCGGACGAAACTCCGCCGCCACGAGTCGGAACCTTGGCGGAACCAATCTAGGGCTCTGGCGGAGCTGTTCTGCCAGGGAAACTTCCCTCCCAGAGGGGGAAATCATCACCATCGTCATCACCAACACTCCTCTCATCGGGAGAGGGAAATCTCCATCAACATCTTCATCAGCACCATCTCATCTCAAAACCCTAGTTCATCTCTTGTATCCAATTCTTGTCTTCAAATCTGGCCGGGATTGGTGCTAGTAGGTTGCTAGTAGTGTTAATTACTCCTTGTAGTTGATGCTAGTTGGTTTAATTGGTGGAAGATCATATGTTCAGATCCTATATGCATATTAATACCCCTCTGATTATGAACATGTTTATGCTTTGTGAGTAGTTACTTTTCTTCTCGATTCCCCTCGATTCGATCCCCTACTGTGGTGGCTAGTCCTATTTATAGAGGCCCTGGTCCTCTTCCCAAATATTGAGCGGGAAGGGAGCCAACAATGGCGGGCTAATTTGAAGGGGGGCAGCTAGTACAAGCTATCCTGACAAAAACGGTCTTCGCCTGTGAAAGGCTCTGGTGGTGATGCCATCTTGGGCTCCACGATGACCTCCGTCTTGCCGTCCTTCTGGTCTTGGTCTCGTTGCACCAAAATGGCAACCTTTGCCTGGGGCCTTGATACGTCCATTTTGCATCATGCTTTTATATCAATATTTATTGCATTATGGGCTGTTATTACACATTATGTCACAATACTTATGCCTATTCTCTCTTATTTTACAACGTTTACATAAAGAGGGAGAATGCCGGCAGCTGGGATTCTGGGCTGGAAAAGGAGCAAATATTAGAGACCTATTCTGCACAGCTCCAAAAGTCCTGAAACTTCACGGAAGACGTTTTCCAAATATATAAAAAATACTGAGAGCAAGAACTTCACCAGGGGGGCCACACCCTGCCCACGAGGGTGGGGGGCGTGCCCTACCCCCCTGGGCGCCCCCCTACCTCGTGGGCCCCCTGGTGGCCCTCCGGTGGCCATCTTCTGCTATATGGAGTCTTTCGATGGGAAAAATCATAAGCCATCTTCTCGGACGAAACTCCGCCGCCACGAGGCGGAACCAATCTAGGGCTCTGGCGGAGCTGTTCTGTCGGGGAAACTTCCCTCCCGGCGGGGGAAATCATCGCCATCGTCATCACCAACGCTCCTCTTATCGGGAGAGGGAAATCTCCATCAACATCTTCATCAGCACCATCTCATCTCAAAACCCTAGTTCATCTCTTGTATCCAATTCTTGTCTTCAAGTCTGGCCGGGATTGGTGCTAGTAGGTTGCTAGTAGTGTTAATTACTCCTTGTAGTTGATGCTAGTTGGTTTAATTGGTGGAAGATCATATGTTCAGATCCTATATGCATATTAATACCCCTCTAATTATGAACATGTTTATGCTTTGTGAGTAGTTACTTTTGTTCCTGAGGACATGGGAGAAGTCTTGCTATTAGTAGTCATGTGAATTTGGTATTCGTTCGATATTTTGATGAGATGTATGTTGTCTCTCCTCTAGTGGTGTTATGTGAACGTCGACTACATAACACTTCACCATTATTTGGGCCTAAAGGAAGGCATTGGGAAGTAATAATTAGATGATGGGTTGCTAGAGTGACAGAAGCTTAAACCCTAGTTTATGTGTTGCTTCGTAAGGGGCTGATTTGGATCCATATGTTTCATGCTATGGTTAGGTTTACCTTAATACTTTTGTTGTAGTTGCGGATGCTTGCAATAGAGGTTAATCATAAGTGGGATGCTTGTTCAAGTAAGGGCAGTACCCAAGCACCGGTCCACCCACATACCAAATTATCAAAGTACCGAACGCGAATCATATGAACATGATGAAAACTAGCTTGACGATATTCCCATGTGTCCTCGGGAGCGCTTTACATCTTATAAGAGTTTGTCCAGGATTGTCCTTTGCTACAAAAAGGATTGGTCCACCTTGTTGCACCTTATTTACTTTTGTTACTTGTTGCTTGTTACAAATTATCTTATCACAAAACTATCTGTTACCACTTATTTCAGTACTTGCAGAGAATACCTTGCTGGAAACCGCTTATCATTTCCTTCTGCTCCTCGTTGGATTCGACACTCTTACTTATCGAAAGGACAACGATAGATCCCCCATACTTGTGGGTCATCTGGCCTCGGTACTCCTCGCCTGCGCTTGCCTCCTTAGCACCAAAGAGGAAATGAGGACGCTGCGCGCGCTGGCGCCCGCCTGGTGTTGTGCGTCATGGCTCACGTCATGAGAGTTTCGTGAGGTTCGCCCCGCCTTGATATCTCTGCTCCTCGTGAGCCTGCCTGACCAGGCCGCTCCAGAGGAGGTCTTGCATCATCTGCCTCGTGAGGCTTGGACCCTCGCGAGGGTCTTGGATGCCTTGTTGATGAAGAAGGGCCGTACGGCCTGCTGGCTCAGCCACGCCATGGGCCGCAGGCAGGCAGGTCTGGGGATCCCCGTTCCCAGAACGCCGATAGATACACTCAAAATAAAAGATATCAAACTCCCAAAAGAGAGGATGGTTCCAAACAAACCAAGCTATCTACAAAGTTTCATGATGGCACAAAGTACCAAAACGAAAACGGCTTGCCTTCCACCAACACACACTTGATAAGGATCGCAAGATGAGTGTTCTATGGAAAATAGGATAGCTCCCCCAAGACTAGTGCATTAAAGAGAATTTGCATTTGAATAAGAAATGCACAAGGTGGGATCACCACTTTCACTATATCTAGAAAACACTAGACAAGATCAAGAAATAAACAAGATCCACAAGTGGTATGGAAGACAAAGGGAGTCGATACATTCCTTGGCAAAGGGAAGGCAAATAAAAGCAAACGCCAATGTAAATACGATCAACAAATTCTACCACACAAGTGAGTATCAATTGTCAAAAGACAAGAAGTAAATGGAAATAATTCCCGGTGGTAGATAGCAAGGTTATCCGGCATCATCTTCACACCAAACAAAAAGCAAAATGCAACTTGTAGAGCTAACATGCCACCTAGGAACAAGATAATTTACAATACCAACTCTAGGTGAAAATATCTCAAATGTACACATTTTCTAGGCTAGTAATATACACATAGCATATTACTCCCCCATAATGTGATACCGATTAAGGATAAACAAGAGGCAAATAAAAGGATCCAACAAGAGATAATTAATGGACTATTTATAATTTGAATTTCTCATGAGAAGACATACCACATAACGACTAGATAATTTTGAAATATCAATACTAGATGGTATTACTCATGTACACACATTTATAGGATTGTGAGGTGCACAAAGCACATCACTCCCCCATAATGGGATATTCCATTAATCTCTCACAAGAGCCAACTAAGAAATCAACAAGATGCAAAAGGCTCAATGCAAGACACACACGTACATGATGTGAAAACCGACACACACATACTTGATTGCTCAAGATAATCAAGTTGGAAGCACAACATATACAAACACATGCAAGGAACGAACCCAAACATGCAAAGGGGCAAGTAACTATCAATGTAAACACTTTAAGCACGAGTTACCGCAAGGAGGAACATTGGATATAAGATAGAAACTTGATAATTCGAATGACTTGGCTTGAGACAATAAGAATGATGAAGTCCCCTTAATTATTCATAATGTAGCCAAGTCTCCAATGACCTCCAACATCACCTATTGATCAAGTTTGAGCTTTTTGGTCCCCATCAAGTTGGGTCCTAAGAGTTAGTCACAATAGGCTTGGCTACCCAAATGGTTCTTTGCTTCAAACCACTTTGAGTACCAACAAACTTGGCAACCACATTGCCAACCTTATCCTTCCCAAGAGAATAGACATCATCAATAATAATTGGGTTGGATAAGTTACCACTAGTGCATGAAGAAGCGAGGTGACCTTTCTCGCGACATAGGTAGCAACGTCTACTCTTCACTTTCTTCTCACTTGATTTCTCAACTTGAGAAGCATTAGCTTTAGTCTTCTTGGGAAGAGGCCTTTCTTCAACTTGAGGTTGAGCATGAGAATGCACTTGTAGCCGCTTCCTTTGTTGCTTGTCACTAATGGACTTCTTCTTCAATGGGTAACATGATGCCCTTCAATTTTGCACTTGAAGCAAATAATCTTGGCCGAACACTTGACTTGTTTTTGGCCCTTCTTGTTGTTGCTCTTGTACTTCTTCTTATTGGAGTTGAATCCAAGTCCACCATTGTCATTGGGGGATTTTTGTACACTCAAGATATTGTTGAGTGTGGCATTCCCTTCATGACACTTTTCCAAATCTTTCTTTAAAGAAGTGACTTGGGCCTTGAGCTCTTTGATTTCCTCTACATGGTTAGTCTCAATACAAGCACTAGAGGAAGTATAAGCTTCATCTTTAGAGCAATAAGGCAAGGAAAGCAATTCATCACAAGATGTACCAATGTTATGCATGGACGAATCGCGAGGACTAGCACAAGGCAATATAGCATTTTGAATAAAAGTAGTGCTAGTATCCACATGAGGCTCACTAGATGTTACCTTAGCAAGCATGGCCTCATGAGCTAACTTTAGCACATTATGGGATACTAGAAGATCATCATGAGAGCTTGTGAGCTTTACATGATTTTCTTCCAACATCCCATAATTGCTAGGTAGCAACTCAAGTTGAGCCCTTAGCTCAACATTCTCCTTCAATATGGATGTTTCACAAGAGATAGAGTTAGTAGCAGAAGCATCATCATTAGCAACAAGAGGAGAAGACAACTTGGCAAGCTATTTTGAATATGAAGCTTTAAGTTGAGCATGAGACTCGGTGAGTTTGATGAGCTCACTCTTAATGACCCTTGAGCCATTTTCGAGGTGCTCAAAGTCCTCAAGGAGTTTAGCATGCGCAACTTCAAGCTCCTCATTTTTAGTTTCAAAATCATTGGCCACCTCAAGAGCTCTATCACGAGATTCCCTCACTCTATATAATTCTAGAGAAAAAGTCTCCTCAAGAGATTCCTTGGTGGTTTGTTCATGTTCAAGAGCTTGAGAGAGGTCTGCAATCTCATTAGCGTAATAATGCTCACGACCTTCCATTTTCTCAATGGTGACCTCATGCTCCTCGAGATGAGATTCCAACTCCTCAATATATTTCTTGCCCTCAATGGCAATGGACATAATTTCCATGAAGTTGGAACGAGCAATTTTATTTTTATGAAGAGCTTTAAAAACCATTTTCCCCTTAATTTTTAAGGAGGCAACATTATCATTCTCTTCATCATAATCAACATCATCATCATTATTGCCATCATCAATATCATCACAAGATATATTGGGATTCAAAGTGTGAGATACCTTTGAAGCCTTAGCCATAAGGCAAAAAGCAATTGATGATGATTTAGGATCCCTTGAAGCACCGTTCAAGACCACATCTTGTTCCATGGAGTGTTGGATTTCCTCTACATTGTTAGCACAACAACTCGAGGAAATAGATACATTTTTATCATGGCAACAAGGCATAGCAAGCATATCATCATGAGATTTAGTCAAGCAATTTCTACATGATATGCAAGGACTATCAACACAAGCATGTGAGACATTTGGAGTGCTCGAAGTGCTAAAGTCTAAAGATGGAGCATTGCAACAAGATAGTGAAGAAGAGTCATCAACGATAAGCACACTATCATCATTGCAATGACCAACACTACTCACCATAGCATTACCTTGTGGCAATCCACATGTAGGCGAAGTAGAAGAACTTGAGAAGGCAACACGGCCGGAGGTGGAGGGAGAACGATCATCCCCACAAATCTTGGACACACCATATTTATCTTGAAGCTTTGTCCACAACTCATGAGCATCCCGGAACGACATGAGTTGAAATATAACTACATTGTTCAAAGCATCGAAAAACACATTAGAATCTTGAGCATTGAGATAAGAGTTCTTCTCATCCTATAAAGATAATCTTTGGGGATCCTTTGGAGGAGAAAAACCCATATCTACAATTCGCTCTAAGTTTGGGTCCATGACCCTAAAGAGATTTAGCATGCGAGTTACCCAAACATCAAAATGTGTGCCATCAAAACTAAGAGTGTCAGAGAATCCTAATCCCCTAGTCGACATCTTTACTCTCTAGGCGGTTAAGCCTAACAAAGAGAGACGAGGCTCTGATACCAATTGAAAGATCGTGGATGTCACCTAGAGGGGGGTGAATAGGCGTTTTAAAATAATTACGGTTGAGGCTAGAAAAAATGCGGAATAAACCTAGCGGTTAATTTGTCAAGCACAAAACCTACAACAACTAGGCTCACCTATGTGCACCAACAACCTATGCTAAGCAATATAAGCTACTATGTGATAGCAATATATAAGACAAGAAACAATATGGCTATCACAAAGTAAAGTGCATAAGTAAAGGGCTCGGGTAAGAGATAACCGAGGCATGTGGAGACGACAATGTATCCTGAAGTTCACACCCTTGCAGATGCTAATCTCCGTTTGGAGCGGTGTGGAGGCACAATGCTCCCCAAGTAGCTACTAGGGCCACCGTAATCTCCTCACGCCCTCGCACAATGCAAGATGCCGTGATTCCACTAAGGGACCCTTGAGGGCGGTCACCGAATCCGTACAAATGGAAATCCTTGGGGGCGGTCACCGAACCCGTACACTTTGCCAACCCTTGGGGGCGGTCACCGAAACCCGTCAAATTGCTTGGGGCGATCTCCACATTGGAGACCCCGACGCTTGCTCGGAGCTTTACACCATAATGATTGAGCTACGAACACCACCAACCGTCTAGGGCGCCCAGGCACCCAAGAGGAACAAGCTCAAGGGTACCAAGCACCCAAGAGTAATAAGCTTCTCACCTTGTAACTTCCACGTATCATCGTGGAGAACTCAAACTGATGCACCAAATGCAATGGCAAGGGAATACGGAGTGCCCAAGTCCTTCTCTCTCAAATCCCACCGAAGCAACTAATGCTAGGGAGGAAAATGAGAGGAAGAACAAGAAACAGAACACCAAGAACTCCAAGATCTAGATCCAAGGGGTTCCCCTCACATAGAGGAGAAAGTGATTGGTGGAAATGTGGATCTAGATCTCCTCTCTCTTTTCCCTCAAAAACTAGAAAGAATCCATGGAGGGATTGAGAGTTAGCAAGCTCGAAGAAGGTCAACAATGGGGGAAGAACACGAGCTCAAGAGATAAGGTTCATTGGGGAAGAAGACCCCCTTTTATAGGTGGGAAAAAATCCAATCGTTATGCTCACAGCCCGCACAGAGCGGTACTACCGCTCGTCCTCACGGTACTACCGCAAGGGGTAGCGGTACTACCGCAAGGGGTAGCGGTACTAAAAAATTACATCCGTGCCAACCACCGCTGGACTTATGACGAGTTTTTGGTCTGGAGCGGAAGTAGCCACGGAAGTAGCCGCGGTAGTACCGCCCAAGCGGTAGTACAGCTCCCACGAGCGGTAGTACCGCTGCAGCTTTTAAGAGGACACCAAAACTGACACAACTTCTGCAAACGGACTCCGAATTCAACGAAACCAAGATTGTTAGAAAGCTAGTGACAAGGGCTAACACAATCTTGATAGAAATAACAATAAGAATCAAATGAGAAAAGGACCATAAGAAAATGGTGAGAACCCTTCCTCGGATAAGACCGGTAAAATCTCCAACACCGAAAACATTATAGAAGATACATGCGAACTCCGTTTTCGATGAACTCAAGCTTGTCATCAAGATGACCATAAGATCTAAGACTCACAAAGAGAACCAAACAAGAACTAAGAAATATGATGCAAGGATGCAATGGTTTGAGCTCTCTACGAATGATACGATCAAGCTACTCATCGAGAGCCCCCTTGATAGTACGGCAATCAATCCTATAACCCGGTCTCCCAACTACTATCATGAGACCGGTAAAATAGAAAACCTATGAAGGGCAAACCTTTGCGTTGCACATGGTCCACTTGAGCTAGATGATGACGATCTTGACTCCCTCAAGTTGGACCACCTTTCTTGATTGTGTTGGCTCCATGAAGACTAGTTGATTGCTCCCCCATATTCCACTATGGGTGAGCCACTCTTCCGCACATCTTCACAAGTCCATTGTCACCACAATGGACGGCAAGCTTCAAGCATTTGATCTCTTCATGATGCTTCACTTGAATTTGCACACCACAACCTAACCCCACAAAGAACTCCCACGAAGATCATGGGTTAGTACACAAAAGCGTAATTGACAATGCTTACCATACCATGGGATCGCTTGATCCCTCTCGGTACATCTTCTACACTTTGTGTGTTGATCAACTTGATTCACTCTTTTACTTAGTCTTGATCAACCTCTCACAAGACCAATCTTTAGGTAATTCCTTGAATAGCACCTTGGTCATCACAAACTCTCGTTGAAACCAACAAATGTACTCTAAGAAAAGCATATGGACAAAACCTTCAAATATAACTCAAGGCAACCTTTAGTCCACATAGATTGTCATCAATTACCAAAACCAAACATGGGGCCACCGCATGTTCTTTCACTAGCTCGGGGATAGGAAGGGACGGGCCACCCGTCGGCCTGGCCGCCTCAATCCGGGCACTACGGCGCGAAGAGGACAGCGGGGTCGAGGTCGAACGACCCCTCCTGGAGTAGGCCGCAGTCCGAGGGGGAGGGGGAGGACCGGTCACCGGAGTGGTCACCACCACCGCCAGGCCCATGGAAGCAGAGCTCGAAGGCGCCAGGAGAGGAGCAGGGGTCGTCATGCAGGGAACGCCAGGGGAGGGAGGTGGGTCCGCAGGTGCGTCATCCACCACAGGCGGACTGACCGGCCGAGCCGGAGAGCCAGGTGCCACCTCCGGAGGCACCGAAAGAGGCGAGGCCGGGTCCAGGGCCGAGACCCCCAGCGGGGCCAACTGGAGATCGGGGCGCGGGGGGGGGAGGGTCGAGCAGCGCCGGGTCAGCCCTGGCTGGAGAGAAGGCGAAGATGCCGAGGGAGATGCCGTCGGGGGAGCGGGGCGAATATGCCGGAAAGACCTGGAGGCTAGCATCAAAGGCGTTGAGGCCGTCATCGGGGGACGGGGGTCGCCGCGTGGGTACGACCCGCCCCAACCCCACCCCTGGCGGCCCGCATAGGCGGCTGGTCGTGGTGGGGCTGTCCTCGAAGTCGTCATCATCGTCCGAGCTAGAGGGGTGGCCGTGACGAGGGTCGCAGTCGCTACGGTGGCCACCAGTGCCACCCCCATCGGTGCCGCCCCCAGGAAGCTGTCGTCGATGCGAGGGCGGCCAATGTGGTTGGGGGGCTCAGGGAGATGTGGAGGTCAAAGGCCTGGTCATTGAAGAACACTCGGATGGTGGCACGGAGCCTGGAGGAGTCGAGAGATTTGACCTTAACCTGGACCTCCTCCTCCTTGCAGAGGGAGAGCTCGTCGACCACTACCACCTTGCCGAGGATGCGAGACATGTTCCGGATGACCCGCTCGGAGCGGGCGATGTCCGGGAGGCCACCAATGAGGATCCAGGCCGTGTCCAAGACCGCGACCGCCAAGGGGTCCCGCACCGGCATGGAGATGTCCACCACTAACTTGTTGAGAGCTAGGGTGATGTCTCCGCTGCGGGTGTCGTACCCATGGCTGACCGCGTCCGGGAAGACGACCGAGAACTGGCCTCCAGAGAGTAAGGTGACCTGCCAATCCCAGGTGCAGTGGTAGAGGTGGTTGAGCTCGGCCTCAATCATCTTCGGCGAGGCCACCCCATCCTTCACGGTAATAATGGCCAGGAGCGACGGTGAGGGGGCGAGGATGTCGGGCACCTTGATGTGGAAGTAGCCGAGGCCCTCAATCCCGTTCCCGTACATCATCAGCTCCTTCGCCACTGGACGGTCAGGGCAAAGGAAGGCGGGGTGGTCCGGGTCCGAGCAGAGGTAGCAACACCGAGGACGAGTACATGCCACCTGGGAGTGGCCGGAGAGGCCGCAGTTGGAGCACTTGACGAGGTCGGAGGAGCGGACGTCGGGGAGGAGAGCGGTTGTAGTCGAGGCGGTGAGATCCCGGGTGGAGCCGTTGGCCGGGGCAGTGCCATTTGAGCGCCCAAGACCGCGCTTCTTGCGCTTGCCACCGGGTCGACCCCGTCCCGCCCCATTGCCGGCGGGGGAAGACTCGGCTCGCCCCGAGGTGGATGGTAGCGGCGAACCGCGACGGCAGCGGGAGGGGGGCCTGCTGCCCATGGGAGCGGCTAGGGGAACGAGCGCGGCCGCCCCGGGCCGGGGAGCGGCTGGCATCCCGACAGCGCGGAGGGGAAGGTGACAAGCATCAAGCATCGCGTCGGTCTGCGGCCGGGGGGGGGGGGAGCGGGAGCGGCCACAGCGGTCCGCGCGAGGAGGAGATCGGCGTGAGGGGGCGCAGAGGTCGTCGTGGGCGGGAGACCGGTGGTTGCCGTGGGAGGAGAGCTGTCGGCGGAGCTCGGACTCATGGCGAACCGCATCGGGGGACGGGCGGAAGGAGTCGCGTCGCTCCTCCGCACGGGAGGGTTCAGGGCGGCGGTCGTCGGCGCACCGCTTGGGGCGCGTCCCAGCGTCGTGCCACTCGCGGGGTATGGTGGCCGGCGGCGAGTTCGGCGACGACGGGGGAGGGAGCGGGGTGTTGGCAGCGGGGGTCGGAAGAGCGAGGGTTAGGGCACGGGGGGAATGGGATGGGGGCGAGGGAAGCTCGCAGGCGGCCAAATAGGCCTGATGGCCGGGCAGGCCGGCCCACCAGGACCGCAGCTAAGGCTGGGCCCAGAAGCGGAGCTGCCAGCACAGGCCCATGGTCCAAATCCAGGCCCAACACTAGAGCGGCCTACGACCGGGCGTCCCAGCCAGCGAGACAGGGCAGCAACGACTAGGGTTTCCCCTAGTGCTGCGGCCGCCGTCGCGGCCGTGACCGGCGCCGGTGCAGGGACTCCAGTGTCCATGGGGCGACGAGGAGGGTGGCTGGGTGAAAAACGAAGTGAGGAGGTGCCAAAAGCTACGATGAACGGCCGAAACGGCAAGGTGCGGGCGACCACCGGCGAAGATGACGCCGCCGGAAAGGTGGCAGGCCGAGAGCCAGAGGCAGCTGCCGACGAGCGCCATGAGGACCGGGCATGACCCAGGTCGGACCGCCCCGTGACGCCCCACGCCGGAGCACGGCGGCGGCGAGCGGTTCGCGACCCAAGGTCGGCCCTTTGGCCAGGCGTCGGGAAGAGGGGGAGCGATACCGGCCGACGAGCATGGGGTGGGGAGGGGACTCCCCGACTCGGCGCGTCGACCAGCGTCGGGCGCAGCACAGCCCGGCGAGCCGGAGGCGTGCGCCGGACGGTGGGACGGCCAGTGGCGGAGTCTCCCCGACGGGGGTGGCAGAGCAGCGCAGGGTGGTGGAGGCGACGGCGCAGGCGAGCGAGCCGCGGCTGGTGCAGCGCCGACGGGGTCGCGGGAGGAGAGCACTAGAGCCATTTCCCGTTAAGGCAGGCGTGCATGCACTACCCAAATCGTAGTTTTCTTTTTACAACAAATTAGTGATTTGTGCAATTTCCTCTGCCATGTAGGAGGCTAGCGCGCGTTATACTGTCACTGTTACCACGTGATACCGAATAATTACTGATACCTTCATATTCATACGCACGATGTAGGAGGGTAATGCAATTTCGTCAGCCATGTAGATGTAGGAGGGTAGTGCGTGTTATACTGTCACTGTTACCAGGTGATACCGAATAATTACTGATACAGTGATACCCTCATATTCATATGTACAATGGCACTTACAAAGACGGCGACATGATGATTACCATTGCTACTTGTAAGCTCGGTGCGCATGCTACGTGGCATTGGCATACATACATACATGGCCCGGAGGCCTCAGCTAGCCACACTGCTTCAGTTCAGCTTGACACACGGAGAACAATTAGCTACGTACTACAACCACGTAGAGTACACAGGTAGCCACACACATGTTGATTTACAGCCAGCAAGCTCACTCACTCGACGATCCCAGCTAGTAGCACAGTACTTCTACAAGTCGATCGTGGTACTACAACGACAACACATACGTAGCACTTTAGCAGGCGACAATACGCATCACACCAATAATTAGCACGAGCGAGCACAGGGAAGTGACATAAGCACGCGCGTCCAACATCACATACGTACAGTAGCTAGGCGGTGTTGGAGGTTGAAGAAGCCGTTGGCGCGTTGAGAGAGACGGTGGGCCGAGGAGAGGGCGGTGGTCAGGGGCACTTGGGCCTCTTCCTGGGCCCGGCGGTGAGCATGTCGCGGTAGCAGGGGCACTCATCGCGGCTGCCGCTCCTCCCCGTGGGCACGCAGGCGCACTCCTCGCAGCACAGCCCGCAGTACTTCATGCACGCCCCCCGCTTCGCGCGCGACCGCGCGCACCGCACCGCGCACTTGCCCGCGCAGAACCCTGCACGGCACAGCACAGGCATCCATGGATCAGCCGCTCGAGCGCACGCTGCGTGATGGAGGACACAGGACAGGACAGTAGGACACGCGTGTGTAGCTAGGTACGCACCTGAAGCAGCGTCGCCGGCCGGGAGCAGGGAGGCAGCGAGGAGCAAGACGAGGAGCAGGGCGACCTGCATCTGCAGCGCCCTGCACCTCGATGGCTTGCTCATCCTGGCCGAGCTTCGAGCTGCAGCTGAGATGGATACAGGAGCTTGCAGGAGGAGAGGAGCTGGATGAGGCGGTAGCAGAGTGGGAGTGTGGGTGTGAGGGTGAGTGAGCGAGGAGTGATGTGTGTATGTAGCTGAGGTCCGGGCACCTTTGTACCGGTCGATCGGGAAGGCTCTGGAGAACGGGCGACGTGTCGCGCGGTTCACGTGCACCTGCTCCTAGAATTGATGGGTTTTGGTTGGTGCCCAGATTCGAGTTAATGCACGGCGACGGACGACAGGGCCGCTGGTCTGCTGGATGTGTGATGCACTGCGCCGCGGCAGAGGAGGAGACGGTCCGTGACCGCCGTGTTTGATGATCAGTGGCGCGCGCGGGCGGCCGTGGTCGCGTCTGCTCGGTGCATGGCCCGCCGCGCGTGTCGGGTTCCGTCAGGGACTCAGGGTCGACGTGCCATATATTGTCGTCGTGCAGGCACCACGGGACACCATGTTTGGCCTTTCACCCTGCGTGGTTCCGAGAAATATGCAGGGCCCGGAGAGGACGAACGCCCGTGCATGTGCCGATAAATTCAGACAGTACCGCTCTTTGTTGTACTCAAACAACGGATCACTATCCGTGCAAGAGCGGCGAAACTTTAACGTCTCCTCACAGGACTAGAGCATCTCCAACAGATGGTTGATATTTTGACGATGTAAACCGGTGATATAAAATTTTACATCACCAAAAAAAATGTTTTTTACATCTTCTGAAAAAAGGCAAGTACAAAACGAAGATGTAAAACACAGATGGTCCAAAACAAAGATGTAAAACGAACCGACAGCAGCACGGCTGCTGTTCAGCCGCACATATTGCAGAAAACATCTAAAATGAATCGTCCACAAATAAGGAGTCAACCGAACTCATCAACAATGCAGATAACCACCCTCAAACATGCTATCCAATCCCGATTTAAATCATCAAGTTTCGTCGTTTTTTTACCTTGGGGAATTCCGTCGAACACCTTGTGCGCGGGGTGGAAGAAGATGGCCGGTGGTTGGATTGGTATCTGGTCGCCGTTGCGGACGGCGGCGCAGAGGAGAAGGGAGCTCGGCGGCCGGCGGAGAGGAGCTATACGGGCTACCGGACCGCCGGAGTTGGCGAATCCCGTCGCGGCTGCTTCCCGAATCGGCGGCGTTGGGGCGGCTAGAGACGCCCTCCGGCGGGGGAGGCGACGTGGGCGACGGCGATTTAGGCGGTGGCGGCGGCTGGTGCTCGGGCAAGCAGGTGATCACGAGCGGGAAGGAAAATGAACGGGCGGCCGCGGTTTTACATCAGATGTATCTCGTGATGCAAATTTGCATCACGAAGTGTTATATTTTACATATCCCAGAGACGGTGATGTAATTTTTTTTATATATGAACCATCTGTTGGAACAGCGTTTTTTCATCTTGGAGATTCAAAAGTTAGGTAATTTTACATATGGACCGTCTATTGGAGATGCTCTTAGGATAGAAATATGATATGAATAGAAAATTTATAAAATTTGAGATGACATGCATCTTAATTTCTATTTTCTTTGAAATATGGAGGATATGAATCAATCATATATAAAAATAAGCCCAAAGGACTTTGGAGGAAAATTTTCTATAAGAATTCTATCCTATAGAAATTCTATAAATTCCTCTATACCAAAGGAGGCCCAGGTCTGCAACACGCGAGCACCAAAATACAATCATGCCTCCTTTGATTCATTGGGTATGAATATCATAGGCATATGAAACTTGTAGGATATAAGATGTCATGTATCTTAAATTATATAAATATGAATAAGAAAATAGATGTCATTTGATTCACATGATAAGGATTTATCCATTGAGTCTAGGCTAAGGTTTATTATCATATGAAATATGGAGAACGGGAAGAACTTCATAGAAATGTGTTTCTGTTCCTACAAATGAAAGGACCCTAAAGAAAAGAAATCTATAACATCTTATTCTACGAAATTCCTATAAAATACCTCCAAACCAAAGGAGGCATCAGATGTGATGGAACCGTCTAGCCTCATGTGTGCCTAGTGTGTGTATGTATGTATTTATTGTATTTCATAAGAAAAATCCAGAAGGCTAAGACTTCAGCTTCTCTAAAAAATTGTTGGAATCAAACGATTTAGCCAAGACCGTTGGATTACAATCCAATGGTTGGGACCCTTTCTTTTTTGCTTTCTTTGTCTCCTTAAGTTTTCTCCACACAATGCCCCACCCACTGTACCAACGGACGACAACTTCCACCAGCCGTGGCTGGCGGCGTTGTCACTATGTCGTTGTTGACCTTGTCCCCCCTCCCCTCGAACAAGTTAACATGTTGTCGCTCCTCCACCGGCGACACGGTGGCAAGCCGCATCGTCCTCAACTCCGGCACGATCCCGGTGAGGCCACAACATCCCCTACTCGCCTCGGGTGTTGCACCCCCCCTTCCATCGGAATCGGTTGAGGCAAAGATTTTTTTCCAGCAAATATGGATAAGATCGCACTCCCATTTCTGAACTGGAATATCCAACCTAGGCTGGAATCAACACAAATAACACTCAAGAAAAGAGATAATTGAGGTTGGGAGGAGACTTGAGGAAGGGGAAGAAGGGGTCTAGAATGTTTTCATTTCTCCCTCCCCATCTTTTCTGGCGTTAACACATTATATATTTCGCACTCCACTAGGCCACACAAGTTACCTCACCCAAGTTGTAATATTTCAAAATTCTAAATTTTGGAATGTTAACTATTTAAGTAGGATTAACTAAAACATGCATGTGCTGCTTGAGATTAGGAAACTTTGACTAGTATTTGAAGCTTTTGGAGTTTAAATGGATATTGAATTGAAAGGGAATAAAATGAGTTTCAGAAATAGCCATTTTTGGATTTAATTGGATCTTTAAAAATACTCAAAGCAACCACGAGAGAAGAGTATATTACTCCTCAAAATAATAGGCTGAAGATACTTTAAATATTGATTGGTTACTTATTTGGAGTTCAAAACATTTTTGGAATTATTTATAAGCCTAAATTAATTTAGAAAATATTTATAAATCCCAAAATAGATTTATAAATTATTATATGTAATGATATTTCGGGATGGAAGCATTATTCCTGAGCTCTAAACACTATATTTAATTTATGTGCATTTTTCTAGAGTTTCAAATATTGAATTGGCTTGATTGTAAGATCAATATCTAATTCAAAAGTAGAAAAAAAACTGACAAATCTACTCCGAACAACCCACTCACTATCCACCGGGTTAACTGATCAAATTTAAGCATTCAATGAGAATGATTGATGTGACAATTCGCTTAAGATTCATTGTGACATCATCCACAACCGCGACGCTTTGATTTCCCTTCGGTTGGCGAACTCAGATTTATTTAAGTATATGTCAATATTGTTGCTGGGTTGGTCCCTAGAGTGGCACAAGTTGCATCACTGGGGGCAGGCCTGCTTCTACAAATGGGTGCCGATAATTTGCCTCAAAGAGGTCGTCAGATTGCTCAGCAACACCCTGAACAAGGGACAAATTTTAGCATCCTCTGTGGCACAAACTGGACTCAGAGAGCTGAATGCTAAATTTTAGACTCGAGACCGGTTTCGGTAATTGAACGACATTCTTCTAGGATAATGATTGTCAACCTTAGCGCGAATAAGCCCACGCATCATCTTTATCATTCAGATTTCATGATACGACCTTAGTCGGGCCACCAATCAACCTCTTTCGAGAGATGATAGCGTATCACCAAGCCTTTCAGTATCTTGTTTATAGTTAACATTTACATCCAATTTTGCTCTTTTGAGTCCATTAGGATCTCTTTATGAGCTAGTCCAATGGTTCTTCGAGTCTGATTGACAATCAAAATTCTTTTCCATCGAGGATCAGTCGGTTTCCTCAGCGAAACCCAGATAGAGTTGGGGGCTAATGATAAGGGCAACCCTACAGGGTAGGCCCATGATGACATACGTCCTAGCTAAAGGCTTAAGCGTAGAGATGTTGTGGTACCCTTAACAATGACAAAGATGGGTCGTAACCAATCGGAATGGTGTTACTAGTCATACACAATTTTCCAGTCGGGCATGATCCATCAGCGAGTCTCAAAAGGCATCAATCGGTCCAATGACAGTCAACCGGCGGTCATTACTAGGGGCATCACCCACGACGGCCAAAGTGCATTAACTACATCTGTTACCTTTAGTAATAACCATATGTAATAATATTCAGTTATCAATGCACTATTAACCACATCTATTATACATGGCGTTGTTGCTCCTCTTCATGGCACTCTCTATATAAGTCGGGGAGGGCATAAAGTCAAGGGTTCACACCATTTGTAATCATCCTATACACTAGATAGAAAACAACACACAAGAAGTAGGGTATTACCTCCATCTCCGAGGGCCTGAACTTGTATAATTCCTTATGTGTACACCCATTTGCATATTTGGTAGTCACTATGCATATTGTCAATGAAATAACTATGACATGGGAGCTTATACGTCAATTTTGCATCGTTATTTCTTATTATAAATTGCTCATTATCAACCATGTTTTTCACATTATGCCACCACTCTTATATGTTTTTCCTATTATTCTTCAAGTTACAATCAAGGAGGGGGAAGTGCCATGAAACTTCCAAAAAGTATAAAAAAGAAGTCAAGCAAAGAAAATAATTTTATAAAGATAGAGAAGTTCCCAAAAAAATCAGAAAGTCAGAATCACTGAGGAAAAGAACCAGGGGCTTGGACCTAGGCTTGTCGGGGCCACGCGGCCACCCAACATGGTCAAACCCTTGGCTGCGCCACCATGCCGCATGGGGATCATAGGGCGCGCCTCCCCCTCTCCCAGTACCCTTGGTATTATTTTTACTTGAAAACCCTAGACCTAATTAAGTAGGATTTTTTGCGCCGTTGGAGCAAGGCAGAATATGGAGGGGAGCCATTTTCTTTCCAGGAGGGCTGATTTGTTGAGATTCATCCCCTTCGGGTGGGGTAATGTTAAGCCATCCTCATCACCAACACTAAATCCACGGTGAGGATCATCTTCATCCACTCCATCTTACCAACACCATCTCCGCTACCATTACCATAACCTTCACCATCCCCTTTTCGATCTATGAACTATGAACTCAAATCTGTTGCAAAATTCACTTCCGGTGTTGATTGTTATCTAGTAGTTGATGCTTTGTGGTTTATCGGGAGGAGACTTGAGGAAGGGGAAGAAGAACTCATAGGAGGAAGGGGTCTTGTTATTTTTATTTCTTGCTCCCTAGCTTTTTGACGGTTACACAATATATAATTTACACCTCATTGCGCCACACAAGTAACCCTGACACAAGGCCCAACCTAGCAAACACCATACACTCAAATTTGTCGTAACCTAGCTTCTAATCGTGCATCCTAAAATTTATAGTTAGTCGTCTCAGATTGGTGGAATCCAAGTTGCGCCCTCAGTGCCGCCAGTTAATCAGCTTTTATTCGCAGATGATATCATGTTGTTTTTCAAGGCTAGTGACTGTGCTATCAAACTTGTTGGGAACCTACTATCAAGCTTCTGGTCAACATATCAATGCTAGTAAATCTTCTATATTATTTAGCAAATGATGGCCAGTTGTGATTAAAGAGAAGGCCAAGACCTTACTGAAAGTTCCCAATGAAACTCTCAATGAAAAGTATTGATGTCGCTTGAAGCTACGTCGGTATTTCCCCAAAGAGGAAGGGATGATGCAGCACAACGGCAGTAGGTATTTCCCGAAAATATGAAACCAAGGTTATCGAACCAGTAGGAGAACCAAGCAACACAACGTAAACAACCCCTGCACACAAATAACAACCACTCGCAACCTAACGTGTTAAAGGGGTTGTCAATCCCTTTCGGGTAACGGCGCCAGAAGCGGTGCGTGGACGGGAGAAAATTGTAATAAATTGATAGATCAAACGCCAAATAAAATAAAGTGCAGCAAAGTATTTTTGTATTTTTGGTTTAATAGATCTGAAAATAAAATTAAATAAAAGTATATCGCAAAGGCAAATATATGAGAAACAAGACCCGGGGGCCGTAGGTTTCACTAGTGACTTCTCTCGAGAAAAATAACAAAAGGTGGGTAAACAAATTACTGTTGGGCAATTGATAGAACCTCAAATAATTATGATGATATCCAGGCAATGATCATTATATAGGCGTCACGTCCAATATTAGTAGACCGACTCCTGCCTGCATCTACTACTATTACTCCATAAATCGACCGCTTTCCAGCATGCATCTAGTGTATTAGGTTCATGGAGAAATGGAGTTATGCAATAAGAACAATGACATGATGTAGACAAGATCTATATATGTAGAGATAGACCCCATCGTTTTATCCTTAGCAGCGATGATACATATGTGCCGTTTCCCTTTCTGTCACTGGGATCAAGCACCGTAAAATCGAACTAACTACAAAGCACCTCTTCCCATTGCAAGATAAATAGATCAAGTTGGTCAAACAAAACCGAAATATTGGAGAAGAAATACGAGGCTATAAGCAATCATGCATATAAGAGATCAAAGAAACTCAAATAACTTTCATGGATATAAAAAGATAGATCTGATCATAAACTCAAAGTTCATCGATCCCAACAAACACACCGCAAAAGAGTTACATCATATGGATCTCCAAGAGACCATTGTATTGAGAATCAAGAGAGAGAGAGAGATGAATCCATCTAGCTACTAACTACGGACCCGAAGGTCTACAAAGAACTACTCACGCATCATTGGAGAGGCACCAATGGAGGTGGTGAACCCCATCTGAGATGGTGTCTAGATTGGATCTGGTGGTTCTGGACTTTGCGGCGGCTGGATGAATATTTCGTCAACTCCCCTAGGGTTCTGGGATTTTTGGGGTATTTATAGAGCAAAGAGGCGGTCCGCGGGGCACCTAAGGTGGGCACAACCCAGCAGGGCGCGCCTGGGCCTCCTGGCGCACCCTGGTGGGTTGTGCCCTCCTTGGGGCACCCCCCAGGCGCAGCCAGGGCCCGTTGTGTTCCTTTTGGCCCATTAAAATTCTCTGTAAAGTTCCGTGGTATTTGGACTCCGTCTGATATTGATTTTCTGCGATGTAAAAAATACGGAAAAAACAGGAACTGACACTTGGCACTATGTCAATAGGTTAGTACCAATATATATATATATATATAATAACTATAAAATGATTATAAAACATCCAAGATTGATAATATAACAGCATGGAACAATAAAAAATTATAGATATGTTGGAGACATATCAGCATCCCCAAGCTTAACTCCTACTCGTCCTCGAGTAGGTAAGTGATAAAAACAGAATTTTTGATGTGGAATGCTGCCTATCATGTCATATCATATTCTTTTCTTTATAGCATGGACAATTGGACTTTTACTTGTTCAAAGCAATAGTCTAGTTTTGACATGATAATTTAGATACTCAAGCATATCAACAAGCAACCATGTATTTCAAAATATCAACGCTAAAATAAGTTATTCCTAGCCCATCACGCTCAAACATTGATCCATTCATGAAACACACTCGATTATTAGTTACACCCAATACTTAAGTATGGTCATATTGCCTCCTAGTTGGTGCTTTTATAAGAGAAGATGGAGACTCAAAATAAAAATTGCATAAAGTAAAAGAAGGGCCCTTCGTAGAGGGAAGTAGGGATATGTAGAGGTGCCAGAGCTCAAAGCGAAAAACTTAGAGATAAAAACATTTTGAGAGGTGTATCCATCCCACCAACGAAAACGACTTAGAGTTCACAATACTTTCCATGCATAGATATATCATAGGCGGTACACAAACAGAAAATAAAGTTATTCCTCTTTCCACCATACTTTCACTTTCCATGGCTAACTGTATCCACAGGTGCCCTCCATACCAACACTTTTCAAGGAATTTATTATTTCACAACATAAAGTAATTCATTTTTTTGCATTTCGGGACTGGGCATCCCTAATACCTTTGCCTCACTCTCGTGCAATGACAAGTCAATAAACACTCATTTTGAGAATAACGCATCTAGCATGGAAAATATTAGCCACCCCTCACCACTCCGCGAGCGAAAAAAACACACAAAAGAGAAGTTTATTTTGAACATTAGAGATGGCACATGCAAATTTGCTTAGAACGGCAAAAGAATACCGCATATAGGTAGATATAGTGGACTCATGTGGCAAAACTAGGTTAAAGGTTTTTGGATGCACAAGTGGAGATCATACTTAGTGCAAAATGAAGGCTAGCAAAAGATTGGGAAGCGGCCAACTAAGAAACGAATAATCTCATAAGCAAGCATTAAGCATAATTAACACCGAATAATGCACCATAAGTAGGATATAATTTCATTGCATGACTATTGACTTTCGTATTTGTATAGGGAATCACAAACCTTAACACCAATATTCTTACTAAAGCATAATTACTCACCAACATAACTCACATATCACATCATCATATCTCAAAACTATTACTAAGAATCAAGTTTATTTTGTCCAATGATCTTCATGAAAGTTTTTATTATATCCTTCTTGGATATCTATCACTTTGGGACTAATTTTCATGTATTGCTTTTGACAAGCTCCAACAAATATAAGTGAAGATCATGAGCATAATAAATTTTTCTTTCTCTCAAATTAATTTAAGTGAAGCAAGAGAGAATTTCTTGAAAATTTTACTAACTCTCAAATAAATCTAAGTGAAGTAAGAGAGCATTTCTTCAAAAATACTAAAGCACACCGTGCTCAAAAAGATATAAGTGAAGCACTAGAGCAAGTCCATTGCTCATAAAAATTTAAGTGAAGCATAGAGAGCAATTCTAACAAGTCATGAAATAATTTTGGCTCTCTCAAATAGGTGTGTCCAACAAGGATTGATGACTTAAAACACAAAATAAAAGAAGAAAAGACTCATATCATACAAGACGCTCCAAGCAAAAACACATATCATGTGACGAATAAAAATATAGTTTCAAGTAAAATACCGATGCTCGTTGGAAGAAAGCGGGGATGCCACTCGGGAGCATCCCCAAGCTAAGTTGGTTGCTCATTTTTGGATAAGAGCTTGGGATGCCGGGGCATCCCCAAGCTTAGGCTCTTGCATCCTTCCTTCATCCATCGTGAGATAACCCAAAACTTTAAAACTTCAATCACACAAAACTCAACAAAACCTTCGTGAGATCCGTTAGTATAAGAATAATAAATCACTACTATAAGTACTGTATCAAACCACTTCATATTTTGTTTTTGTATTATATCTACTATATTCCAACTTTTCTATGGCAAAAACTCATCAAAGAAAATCATAGAGCCATCAAAATAAGCACACAACACAAAGAAAACATAATCTGTCAAAACAGAACAGTCTGTAGCAATATGACTATTTCGAATACTTCTGTAACTCGAAAAATTATGAAAAATTAGGATGACTTGTGCAATTTGTATATTGATCTACTGCAAGTGGAATATGTATTGTATCGCTCTCTCGTAAAAAATAAAAATTAATTTTTTGAGCGCAAAAGTTTCTGTTTTTCAGCAAGATCAAACAACTATCACCCAAGAAGATCCTAAAGGATTTACTTGGCACAAACACTAATTAAAACATAAAAAACACAATCATAACAGTAGAATAATTGTGCAAACACTCAAGAACAGAAAGCAAAAAGAAAAAATAAATTTTATTCATTGAGTTGCCTCCCAACAAGCTCTTTCTTTATAGTCGTTAAGTTAGGCTTTGCGATTTCAATGATGCTCACATGAAAGATAATAATTGAAACACAAAAAGAGCGTCATAAAACATGTGACAAACACGTTTAAGTCTAACATACTTACTATGCATAGGAATTTTATAGGCAAACAAATTATCAAGACAAGAAATATCTAGAATATGCATAGGAGAGAAATAAAACTTTGACAATCTCAACATAACGAGAGGTGATTTAGTAACATGAATATTTCTACAACAATATTTTCCTCTCTCATAATAATTACATGTGGGATCATGTTCAAATTCAGTAATATAGCTATCACATAACATATTCTCTACATGATCCACATGCATGCAAAGTTGATACTCTTCCAAAATAGTGGGATTATCATCAAATAAAGTCATGACATCTCCAAGCCCACTTTTATCAAAAAAATTATAAGATTGAACACTCTCCAAATATGTGGGATTATTTTTACCTAGAGTTGACACTTTTCTAAACCCACTTTTAATATTGTTGCAAACATATTCATCATGAGGCTTAAATAGACTATCAAGATCATAAGAATCATCATCACCCCAATCATGATCATTGCAGTAAGTAGCGGACACAAAATAAGCATCCCCAAGCTTGGGGTTTTGCATATCACTAACATAATTGACATTAATAGAATTTATAATAATATCATTGCAATCATGCTTTTCATTCAAGGAGCTATAATGAATCACTTCATAAATTTCTTCATCACAATTTTCAGATTCACGAATCTCAAGCAAAGCTTCATAAAGATAATCTAGTGCACTCAACTCACTAGTAATTGGTTCATCATGATTGGATCTTTTAAAAAGATTATCAAGTGGATGGGGATCCATATCAATAGATTTTTAGCAACCAAAGATGCAAGCATATAGAAGGCACATGACAACACAAGCAAACAAAAGATTTGATGGGAAAAGGCGAACGAAAAAGAGGGCGAATAAAATGACAAATTTTTGTGAAGTGGGGGAGAGGAAAACGAGAGGCAAATGGAAAATAATGTAAATTACGAGGAGATGAGATTTGTGATTAGGAACCTGGTATATGTTGAAGATCCTCCCCGGCAACGGCGCCAGAAATTCCTTTTGATGTCACTTGAAGCTACGTCGGTATTTCCCCAAAGAGGAAGGGATGATGCAACACAACAGCGGTAGGTATTTCCCTCAGATATGAAACCAAGGTTATCGAACCAGTAGGAGAACCAAGCAACACAACGTAAACAACCCCTGCACACAAATAACAACCACTCGCAACCCGACGTGTTAAAGGGGTTGTCAATCCCTTTCGGGTAACGGCGCCAGAAACGGTGCGTGGACGGGAGAAAATTGTAATAAATTGATAGATCGAACGCCAAATAAAATAAAATGCAGCAAAGTATTTTTGTATTTTTGGTTTAATAGATATGAAAAAAGCCAATAAAAAGTAGATCGCAAAGGCAAATATATGAGAAAGAAGACCTGGGGGCCGTAGGTTTCACTAGTGGCTTCTCTCGAGAAAAATAGCAAACGGTGGGTAAACAAATTACTGTTGGGCAATTGATAGAACCTCAAATAATTATGACGATATCCAGGCAATGATCATTATATAGGCATCAAGTCCAAGATTAGTAGACCGACTCATGCCTGCATCTACTACTATTACTCCACACATCGACCGCTATCCAGCATGCATCTAGTGTATTAAGTTCATGGAGAAACGAAGTAATGCAATAAGAATGATGACATGATGTAGACAAGATCTATCTATGTAGAGATAGACCCCATCATTTTATCCTTAGTAGCAATGATACATACGTGTCGTTTCCCTTTCTGTCACTAGGATCAAGCACCGTAAGATCGAACCCACTACAAAGCACCTCTTTCCATTGCAATATAAATAGATCAAGTTGGCCAAACAAAACACAAATATCAGAGAAGAAATACGAGGTTATAAGCAATCATGCATATAAGAGATCAAAGAAACTCAAATAACTTTCATGGATATAAAAAGATAGATCTGATCATAAACTCAAAGTTCATTGATCCCAACAAACACACCACAAAAGAGTTACATCATATGGATCTCCAAGAGACCATTGTATTGAGAATCAAGAGAGAGAGAGAGATGAAGCCATCTAGCTACTAACTACGGACCCGAAGGTCTACAAAGAACTACTCACGCATCATCGGAGAGGCACCAATGGAGGTGGTGAACCCCATCCGAGATGGTGTCTAGATTGGATCTGGTGGTTCTGGACTCTGCGGCGGCTGGATGAATATTTCATCGACTCCCCTAGGGTTCTGGGATTTTTTGGGTATTTATAGAGCAAAGAGGCGGTCTGGGGGCACCCGAGGTGGGCACAACCCACCAGGGCGCGCCTGGGCCTCCTGGCGCGCCCTGGTGGGTTGTGCCCCCCTCAGGGAACCCCCCAGGCACAGCCAGGGCCTGTTGTGTTCCTTTTGGCCCATAAAAATTCTCCGTAAAGTTTCGTGGCATTTGGAATCCGTCTGATATTGATTTTCTATGATGTAAAAAACATGGGAAAACAGGAACTGACACTTGGCACTATGTCAATAGGTTAGTACCAAAAAATGATATAAAATGACTATTAATGATTATAAAAATCCAAGATTGATAATATAACAGCATGGAACAATAAAAAATTATAGATACGTTGGAGACATATCAAGTATCTTGGCATGCCTTCTGATGTAGGTATGTTGGTGTTTTAAATATTTGAAGGATATATTATGGAGCAAGGTGAAATGATGGATATATCGTTAGTCGGCGTGGGTACCATGGAAAACTATGAGCAAACCAAATACATGGGAGGCCTTGGTTTCAGAGATTTTTGAGCTCTTCAAGTTGTCGCTGTTAGCGAGACATTCATGGAGTATATTGCCATCATCGGAAGTTTATGTGCAAGAATTCTCAAAGTTATTTATTTCCCTTCATGTTTTATCCTCTCCCAAAACTGGGAAATCATCAATCTCATATTTGGTGCTCCATTATTGAGGGAAGAGTTGTGTTGAACTAGGTGCTCATAAGAAGAATAGGGGACCAATCTTCTACTCGTATTTGGTCATATAATTGGATCATACGGGATGAGAATATGAGACCCATTACGTGTACCTGATGAAGGAAATATGCCCTAGAGGCAATAATAAAGTTATTATTTATTTCCTTATATCATGATAAATGTTTATTATTCATGCTAGAATTGTATTAACCGGAAACATAATACATGTGTGAATACATAGACAAACAAAGTGTCACTAGTATGCCTCTACTTGACTAGCTCGTTAATCAAAGATGGTTATGTTTCCTAACCATGAACAATGAGTTGTTATTTGATTAACGGGATCACATCATTAAGTGGATGATCTGATTGACATGACCCATTCCATTAGCTTAGCACCCGATCGTTTAGTATGTTGCTATTGCTTTCTTCATGACTTATACATGTTCCTATGACTATGAGATTATGCAACTCCCGTTTGCCGGAGGAACACTTTGTGTGCTACCAAACGTCACAACGTAACTGGGTGATTATAAAGGAGCTCTACAGGTGTCTCCAAAGGTACATGTTGGGTTGGCGTATTTCAAGATTACGATTTGTCACTCCGATTGTCGGAGAGGTATCTCTGGGCCCTCTCGGTAATGCACATCACTTAAGCCTTGCAAGCATTGCAACTAATGAGTTAGTTGTGGGATGATGTATTACAGAACGAGTAAAGAGACTTGCCGGTAATGAGATTGAACTAGGTATTGGAATACCAACGATCGAATCTCGGGCAAGTAACATACCGATGACAAAGGGAACAACGTATGTTGTTATGCGGACTAACCAATAAAGATCTTCGTAGAATATGTAGGAGCCAATATGGGCATCCAGTTCCCGCTATTGGTTATTGACCGGAGACATGTCTCGGTCATGTCTACATTGTTCTCGAACCCGTAGGGTCCGCACGCTTAAGGTTACGATGACAGTTATATTATGAGTTTATGCATTTTGATGTACCGAAGGTTGTTCAGAGTCCCGGATGTGATCACGGACATGACGAGGAGTCTCGAAATGGTCGAGACATAAAGATTGATATATTGGAAGCCTATGTTTGGATATCGGAAGTGTTCCGGGTGAAATCGGGATTTTACCGGAGTACCGGGAGGTTACCGGAACCCCCCGGGAGCTATATGGGCCATAGTGGGCCTTAGTGGAAAAAAGAAGAGGCAGCCCAACATGGGCCGCGCGCCCCTCCCCTCCCTTGGTCCGAATAGGACCAGGAGAGGGGGCCGGCCCCTCTCTCTCTTTTCCCCCCTCCGCGAGTCCTATTCCAACTAGGATGGGGGGGGGGAATCCTACTCCCAGAGGGAGTAGGACTCTCTTGGCGCGCCTCTCCTAGGCCGGCCGCACCCCCCCCTTTTAGTCCTTTATATACGGAGGCAGGGGCACCCCAGAGACACACAAGTTGATCCACGTGATCTTATTCTTAGCCGTGTGCGGCGCCCCCAGCCACCATAGACCTCGATAATATTGTAGCGGTGCTTAGGCGAAGCCCTGCGGCAGTAGTGCATCAAGATCGTCACCACGCCGTCGTGCTGACGGAACTCTTCCCCGACACTTTGCTGGATCGGAGTCCGGGGATCGTCATCGAGCTGAACATGTGCTAAAACTCGGAGGTGTCGTAGTTTCAGTGCTTGATCGGTCGGGCCGTGAAGACGTACGACTACATCAACCAAACGCTTCCGTTGTCGATCTACTGGGTACGTAGATCACACTCTCCCCTCGTTGCTATGCATCACCATGATCTTGCGTGTGCGTAGGAAAATTTTGAAATTACTACGTTCCCCAACAGTGGCATCCGAGCCTAAGTTTTATATGTTGATGTTATATGCACGAGTAGAACACAAGTGAGTTGTGGGCGATATAAGTCATACTGCTTACTAGCATGTCATACTTTGGTTCGGCGGTATTGTTGGATGAAGCGGCCCAGACCGACATTACGCGTACGCTTACGCGAGACCGGTTCTCCCGACGTGCTTTGCACAGAGGTGGCTTGCGGGTGACAGTTTCTCCAACTTTAGTTGAACTAAGTGTGGCTACGCCCGGTCCTTGCGAAGGTTAAAACAGCACCAACTTGACAAACTATCGTTGTGGTTTTGATGCATAGGTAATATTAGTTCTTGCTTAAGCCCGTAGCAGCCACGTAAAACTTGCAACAACAAAGTAGAGGACGTCTAACTTGTTTTTGCAGGGCATGTTGTGATGTGATATGGTCAAGACATGATGCTGAATTTTATTGTATGAGATGATCATGTTTTGTAACCGAGCTATCGGCAACTGGCAGGAGCCATATGGTTGTCGCTTTATAGTATGCAATGCAATCGCGATGTAATGCTTTACTTTATCACTAAGCGGTAGCGATAGTCGTGGAAGCACAAGTTTGGCGAGATGACAACGATGCTACGATGGAGATCAAGGTGTCGCGCCGGTGACGATGGTGATCACGACGGTGCTTCGGAGATGGAGATCACAAGCACAAGATGATGATGGCCATATCATATCACTTATATTGATTGCATGTGATGTTTATCTTTTATGCATCTTATCTTGCTTTGATTGACGGTAGCATTATAAGATGATCTCTCACTAATTATCAAGAAGTGTTCTCCCTGAGTATGCACCGTTGCGAAAGTTCTTCGTGCTGAGACACCACGTGATGATGGGGTGTGATAGGCTCTACGTTCAAATACAACGGGTGCAAAACAGTTGCACACGCGGAATACTCAGGTTATACTTGACGAGCCAAGCATATACAGATATGGCCTCGGAACACGGAGACTGAAAGGTCGAGCGTGAATCATATAGTAGATATGATCAACATAGTGATGTTCACCAATGAAACTACTCCATCTCACGTGATGATCGGACATGGTTTAATTGATTTGGATCACGTAATCACTTAGAGGATTAGAGGGATGTCTATCTAAGTGGGAGTTCTTTAAGTAAATTAACTGAACTTAAATTTATCATGAAACTTAGTACCTGATAAGTATCTTGCTTGTTTATGCTTGATTGTAGATAGATGGCTCGTGCTGTTGTTCCGTTGAATTTTAATGCGTTCCTTGAGAAAGCAAAGTTGAAAGATGATGGTAGCAATTACACGGACTGGGTCCGTAACTTGAGGATTATCCTCATTGCTGCACAGAAGAATTACGTCCTGGAAGCACCGCTGGGTGCCAGGCCTGCTGCTGGAGCAACGCCGGATGTTATGAACGTCTGGCAGAGCAAAGCTGATGACTACTCAATAGTTCAGTGTGCCATGCTTTACGGCTTAGAATCGGGACTTAAACGACGTTTTGAACGTCATGGAGCATATGAGATGTTCCAGGAGTTGAAGTTAATATTTCAAGCAAATGCCCGGATTGAGAGATATGAAGTCTCCAATAAGTTCTATAGCTGTAAGATGGAGGAGAACAGTTCTATTAGTGAGCATATACTCAAAATGTCTGGGTATAATAATCACTTGATTCAATTGGGAGTTAATCTTCCAGATGATTGCGTCATTGACAGAATTCTCCAATCACTGCCACCAAGCTACAAGAGCTTCGTGATGAACTATAATATGCAAGGGATGAATAAGACTATTCCCGAGCTCTTCGCAATGCTGAAAGCTGCGGAGGTAGAAATCAAGAAGGAGCATCAAGTGTTGATGGTCAACAAGACCACTAGTTTCAAGAAAAAGGGCAAAGGGAAGAAGAAGGGAAACTTCAAAAAGAACGGCAAGCAAGTTGCTACTCAAGAGAAGAAACCCAAACCTGGACCTAAGCCTGAAACTGAGTGCTTCTACTACAAGCAGACTGGTCACTGGAAGCGAAACTGCCCCAAGTATTTGGCGGATAAGAAGGATGGCAAGGTGAACAAAGGTATATGTGATATACATGTTATTGATGTGTACCTTACTAATGCTCGCAGTAGCACCTGGGTATTTGATACTGGTTCTGTTGCTAATATTTGCAACTCGAAACAGGGACTACGGATTAAGGGAAGATTGGCTAAGGACGAGGTGACGATGCGCGTGGGAAACGGTTCCAAAGTCGATGTGATCGCAGTCGGCACGCTACCTCTACATCTACCTTCGGGATTAATATTAGACCTAAATAATTGTTATTTGGTGCCAGCGTTAAGCATGAACATTATATCTGGATCTTGTTTGATGCGAGACGGTTATTCATTTAAATCTGAGAATAATGGTTGTTCTATTTATATGAGTAATATCTTTTATGGTCATGCACCCTTGAAGAGTGGTCTATTCTTGTTGAATCTCGATAGTAGTAACACACATATTCATAATGTTGAAGCCAAAAGATGCAGAGTTGATAATGATAGTGCAACATATTTGTGGCACTGCCGTTTAGGTCATATCGGTGTAAAGCGCATGAAGAAACTCCATACTGATGGACTTTTGGAACCACTTGATTATGAATCACTTGGTACTTGCGAACCGTGCCTCATGGGCAAGATGACCAAAACACCATTCTCCGGTACTATGGAGAGAGCAACAGATTTGTTGGAAATCATACATACAGATGTATGTGGTCCGATGAATATTGAGGCTCGTGGTGGATATCGTTATTTTCTCACCTTCACAGATGACTTAAGCAGATATGGGTATATCTACTTAATGAAACATAAGTCTGAAACGTTTGAAAAGTTCAAAGAATTTCAGAGTGAAGTTGAAAATCATCGTAACAAGAAAATAAAGTTTCTACGATCTGATCGTGGAGGAGAATATTTGAGTTACGAGTTTGGTGTACATTTGAAAAATTGTGGAATAGTTTCGCAACTCACGCCACCCGGAACACCACAGCGTAATGGTGTGTCCGAACGTCATAATCGTACTTTACTAGATATGGTGCGATCTATGATGTCTCTTACTAATTTACCGCTATCGTTTTGGGGATACGCTCTAGAGACGGCCGCATTCACGTTAAATAGGGCACCATCAAAATCCGTTGAGACGACGCCTTATGAACTGTGGTTTGGCAAGCAACCAAAGTTGTCGTTTCTGAAAGTTTGGGGCTGCGATGCTTATGTGAAAAAGCTTCAACCGGATAAGCTCGAACCCAAATTGGAGAAATGTGTCTTCATAGGATATCCAAAGGAGACTATTGGATACACCTTCTATCACAGATCCGAAGGCAAGACTTTTGTTGCTAAATTCGGAAACTTTCTAGAGAAGGAGTTTCTCTCGAAAGAAGTGAGTGGGAGGAAAGTAGAACTTGACGAGGTAACTGTACCTGCTCCCTTATTGGAAAGTAGTACATCACAGAAAACTGTTTCTGTGACACCTACACCAGTTAGTGAGGAAGCTAATGATGATGATCATGAAACTTCAGAACAAGATACTACTGAACCTCGTAGATCAACCAGAGTAAGATCCGCGCCAGAGTGGTACGGTAATCCCGTTCTGGAAGTCATGATACTAGATCATGATGAACCTACGAACTATGAAGAAGCGATGGTGAGCCCAGATTCCGCAAAGTGGCTTGAAGCCATGAAATCTGAGATGGGATCCATGTATGAGAACAAAGTATGGACTTTGGTTGACTTGCCCGATGATCGGAAAGCAATTGAGAATAAATGGATCTTCAAGAAGAAGACTGATGCTGACGGTAATATTACTGTCTACAAAGCTCGATTTGTCGCAAAAGATTTTCGGCAAGTTCAAGGGATTGACTACGATGAGACCTCACCTGTAGCGATGCTTAAGTCTGTCCGAATCATGTTAGCAATTGCCGCATTTTATGATTATGAAATTTGGCAGATGGATGTCAAAACTGCATTCCTGAATGGATTTCTGGAAGAAGAGTTGTATATGATGCAACCAGAAGGTTTTGTCGATCCAAAGGGAGCTAACAAAGTGTGCAAGCTCCAGCGATCCATTTATGGACTGGTGCAAGCCTCTCGGAGTTGGAATAAACGCTTTGATAGTGTGATCAAAGCATTTGGTTTTATACAGACTTTTGGAGAAGCATGTATTTACAAGAAAGTGAGTGGGAGCTCTATAGCATTTCTGATATTATATGTAGATGACATATTACTAACTGGAAATGATATAGAATTTCTGGATAGCATAAAGGGATACTTGAATAAGAGTTTTTCAATGAAAGACCTCGGTGAAGCTGCTTACATGTTAGGCATTAAGATCTCTAGAGATAGATCAAGACGCTTAATTGGACTTTCACAAAGCACATACCTTGACAAAGTTTTGAAGAAGTTCAAAATGGATCAAGCAAAGAAAGGGTTCTTGCCTGTGTTACAAGGTGTGAAGTTGAGTAAGACTCAATGCCCGACCACTGCAGAAGATAGAGAGAAAATGAAAGATGTTCCCTATGCTTCAGCCATAGGCTCTATCATGTATGCAATGCTGTGTACCAGACCTGATGTGTGCCTTGTTATAAGTCTAGCAGGGAGGTACCAAAGTAATCCAGGAATGGATCACTGGACAGCGGTCAAGAACATCCTGAAATACCTGAAAAGGACTAAGGATATGTTTCTCATATATGGAGGTGACAAAGAGCTCATCGTAAAAGGTTATGTTGATGCAAGCTTTGACACTGATCCGGACGATTCTAAATCACAAACCAGATACGTGTTTACATTAAACGGTGGAGCTGTCAGTTGGTGCAGTTCTAAACAAAGCGTTGTAGCGGGATCTACATGTGAAGCGGAGTACATAGCTGCTTCGGAAGCAGCAAATGAAGGAGTCTGGATGAAGGAGTTCATATCCGATCTAGGTGTCATACCTAGTGCATCGGGTCCAATGAAAATCTTTTGTGACAATACTGGAGCAATTGCCTTGGCAAAGGAATCCAGATTTCACAAGAGAACCAAGCACATCAAGAGACGCTTCAATTCCATTCGGGATCTAGTCCAGGTGGGAGACATAGAGATTTGCAAGATACATACGGATCTGAATGTTGCAGACCCGTTGACTAAGCCTCTTCCACGAGCAAAACATGATCAGCACCAAGGCTCCATGGGTGTTAGAATCATTACTGTGTAATCTAGATTATTGACTCTAGTGCAAGCGGGAGACTGAAGAAAATATGCCCTAGAGGCAATAATAAAATTATTATTTATTTCCTTATATCATGATAAATGTTTATTATTCATGCTAGAATTGTATTAACCGGAAACATAATACATGTGTGAATACATAGACAAACAGAGTGTCACTAGTATGCCTCTACTTGACTAGCTCGTTAATCAAAGATGGTTACGTTTCCTAACCATGAACAAGGAGTTGTTATTTGATTAACGAGATCACATCATTAGGTGAATGATCTGATTGACATGACCCATTCCATTAGCTTAGCACCCGATCGTTTAGTATGTTGCTATTGCTTTCTTCATGACTTATACATGTTCCTATGACTATGAGATTATGCAACTCCCGTTTGCTAGAGGAACACTTTGTGTGCTACCAAACGTCACAACATAACTGGGTGATTATAAAGGAGCTCTACAGGTGTCTCCAAAGGTACATGTTGGGTTGGCGTATTTCGAGATTAGGATTTGTCACTCCGATTGTCGGAGAGGTATCTCTGGGCCCTCTCGGTAATGCACATCACTTAAGCCTTGCAAGCATTGCAACTAATGAGTTAGTTGCGGGATGATGTATTACAGAACGAGTAAAGAGACTTGCCGGTAACGAGATTGAACTAGGTATTGGAATACCGATGATCGAATCTCGGGCAAGTAACATACCGATGACAAAGGGAACAACGTATGTTGTTATGCGGTCTGACCGATAAAGATCTTCGTAGAATATGTAGGAGCCAATATGGGCATCCAGGTCCCGCTATTGGTTATTGACCGGAGACATGTCTCGGTCATGTCTACATTGTTCTCGAACCCGTAGGGTCCGCACGCTTAAGGTTACGATGACAGTTATATTATGAGTTTATGCATTTTGATGTACCAAAGGTTGTTCAGAGTCCCGGATGTGATCACGGACATGACGAGGAGTCTCGAAATGGTCGAGACATAAAGATTGATATATTGGAAGCCTATGTTTGGATATCGGAAGTGTTCCGGGTGAAATCGGGATTTTACCGGAGTACCGGGAGGTTACCGGAACCCCCCGGGAGCTATATGGGCCAAAGTGGGCCTTAGTGGAAAAGAGAAGAGGCAGCCCAACATGGGCCGCACACCCCTCCCCTCCCTTGGTCCGAATAGGACAAGGAGAGGGGGCCGGCCCCTCTCTCTCTTTTCCCCCCCTTCGCGAGTCCTATTCCCACTAGGATGGGGGGGGGGAATCCTACTCCGAGAGGGAGTAGGACTCTCCTGGCGTGCCTCTCCTAGGCCGGCCGCACCCCCCCTTTTAGTCCTTTATATACGGAGGCAGGGGCACCCCAGAGACACACAAGTTGATCCACGTGATCTTATTCTTAGCCGTGTGCGGCGCCCCCAGCCACCATAGACCTCGATAATATTGTAGCGGTGCTTAGGCGAAGCCCTGCGGAAGTAGTGCATCAAGATCGTCACCACGCCGTTGTGCTGACGGAACTCTTCCCCGACACTTTGCTGGATCAGAGTCCGGGGATCGTCATCGAGCTGAACGTGTGCTAAAACTTGGAGGTGCCGTAGTTTCGGTGCTTGATCGGTCGGGCCGTGAAGACGTACGACTACATCAACCAAACGCTTCCGTTGTCGATCTACCAGGTACGTAGATCACACTCTCCCCTCGTTGCTATGCATCACCATGATCTTGCGTGTGCGTAGGAAAATTTTGAAATTACTACGTTCCCCAACACCTGACCCCCCCTGTCATGGTGATGGAGCTTATTGAATGTACTAGTGCATCTTGGCGACATGATATTATTCAATAATGTTCTTGCCCATGGATGCAGTGGCAATCATGAGCATACCCATATGCACTAGTAATAATCGGGATTTTTGGGCCTGGAACTTTGAGAAGAAAGGTATTTTTCAGTCAAATCTGCATATAGGATGTTGGTCTCCACTAAAAGGAGGCAGGATTGGCTAAAGGGCTGCTCGAGCTCTAGAAACCCAGGAGGCAAAGCTAGGTCTAAATTGTGGAATATTGATGTTCCAGCAAAGCTTCACACTCTCCCTTGGCATCTTGCAAAACACTCACTGCCAAGTGAGGATGTTCGTCACCAAAGAAAATGAGCAATTCTGATACATGCCAATCGTGTCGACCTTTTGATTCATGACGTCATTCTTTGATTTAATGCTCCATGACAAGGTGTGTTTGGTCTTTGGTTGATGAGGAATTAGCCAAGCACATGGCCATGTCTGAGCCAATGTTCACATTGTTTGAATCCTTATCACATGGATGCATGATTAAACTAGTCGTGACCCTTTGGGCAATATGGCATGCGAGGAGGAATCAATCCATGAAAAGGTATTTTTCAGAGCCCTCTGTCTACTCACCTTTTTCTTGAGAGGTATATTGCCAAGCTAGAAGAGCTGAAGCATCCCAAAGAGGTGGCTCCTGCACCGCCAAGACCTGTTCAGCGCCATATGACATGGTAGCCTCCACCGGCGGATGTGGCCAAGACAAATGTTAATGGTGACCTATCGCTCAAGGGGGGAGTAATGGTACACACCAGCTAGGTGGAGGATTAAAATTGGAGATTAGGGGAGTAAGGGACCCACCCCCCTAAAATTCAGGGGAGGGGGGTGTTAGTTAGGAGCATTACATAAGAGTTTTCGTAGGCTTACCTAGATGAAAGGGGGAGTCTAGTGCGCCGGCAGCGGTCTGCAGGGATCAACAAGCTTGTTGTTCATCAACATTCCAGGTGTCAGGTTGTCTTAGTCAATAGACTGACAGAAACATATGCTTTCTCCGCTAGCTATAGTACAATTTCTCTTCAGATGAGAAAAAAACTCTCGTATATAAGGTAACATACTTCCTCCGTAAAGAAATATAAGAACATTTAATCTTAGTGATCTAAACACTCTTATATTTCTTTACAGAGGGAGTACAAGTTTTGTATCACCCATTGCACACAATACGGACCATAAATGTTAACACATGGTCCTTACCTGAAGTCCTTTTTTGGAGGAGGTCAAACTGAACCTAAAGTCCTAAACACATTTTTCCTTCTCCAGGTACATGAATATCATAACATGCATCATCCTCACTGCAATTTCTATACCGGGTGGTTAACTACGTTGGGTGATCAGTCTACACAGCCAGATAGAATGCCTTGCTCCACTCCTGTGTTTCTTTTGCACTGTTTGTCAAGTCGCAGAACAAACTACAGAATTACAAGACACAACAACACATGTCCATCTCGATAGTGGGTAGTTACTGTTCTTCTCAACAGAAGAATGCGCCATCCTTAATTCCTCTGTGCAAACACAAAATTCACAACACACTAAAATGTGCCAGGGGCAGTAGCCAAACCAAAGGGAACTACTCCGAACTGAAATTGACCATGGTGTTTCTTAAAAGCAGTCTTGAACTCTTCTTCTTCGTTCATTCCGATCTAGTGGTATCCAGCTCTGAGATCTAGCTTGGAGAACCATTTCGTGCCCCCTAATTCATCCAGCAGCCCATCAATTATTGAAAGAGGAAATTTGTTCTTAATTGTCAGTGCATTTAATCTCCTGTAATCCACACAAAACCTCCATGTTCCATCCTTCTTTACTAGCAACACAGGAGAAGCCAAATGGCTCATACTGGGTGTGACCAGTCCAGCCTGTAGCATGGATGTAACATGTTTTTCTATCTCATCCTTTTGCTGAGGGGATTACCTGCATGGTCTACAGTTTATTGGTACAGCATCAGGTACCAGATGAATTGTATTGTCAAAAGCTCTATGAGGAGGCAATGTTTTTTGGCTCTTGAAATACAGTATGATTCTTGTCCAACAGTTGCTGCACAACAGGTGCCATGACAATGTGGTTGAGGACTGTAGTGGCCCACACATCATTCCTTTCTCCCACTTAAGGAACTGTTATACTGAAATTTCTCCAGCTTCTCTTGTTGCACTGGTAACACTCCATGTAGCTTCACCTCTTTGCCTTCATGCTTAAACTGTATCCACTTTTCTGCCCAATGACATTGCATAACTCCCCACTATTCCAACCAATCCATGCCTAGTATAATGTCATGACCTCCCAAAGGAAATGTGACGCCGTCGATTTGACCGTACACTAATCATAGACGCAAATGTGTACGATCAAGATCAAGGACTCAAGGGAAGATATCACAACACAACTCTAGGCACAAATTAAAATAATACAAGCTTTATATTACAAGCCAGGGGCCTCGTGGGCTCGAATACATAAGCTCGAAAACACAAGAGTCAGCGGAAGCAACAATATCTGAGTACAGACATAAGTTAAACAAGAATGACTTAAGAAGGCTAGCACAAAAGTAGCAACGATCAAAAGGGCAAGGCCTCCTGCCTGGGACCTCCTAAATACTCCTCGAAGTCGAACTCCACATAGAATCATCCTCGGGATCCTTGATGACTGTCGGTGTCAAAACCGGCGGATCCCGGGTAGGGGGTCCCGAACTGTGCGTCTAGGCCAGATGGTAACAGGAGGCAAGGGACACGAAGTTTTACCCAGGTTCGGGCCCTCTTGATGGAGGTAAAACCCTACGTCCTGCTTGATTAATATTGAAGATATGGGTGTTACAAGAGTAGATCTACCACGAGATCAGAGAGGCTAAACCCTAGAAGCTAGCCTACGGTATGATTGTATGTTGTGATTGTTGTCCTACAGACTAAAACCCTCCGGTTTATATAGACACCGGAGAGGGTTAGGGTTACACAAGGTCGGTTACAAAGGAGGAGATATCCATATACGTATTGCCTAGCTTGCCTTCCAAGCCAAGTAGAGTCCCATCCGGACACGAGACGAAGTCTTCAATCTTGTATCTTCATAGTCTAACTGTCCGGCCAATGGAGATAGTCCGGTTGTCCGGAGACCCCCTAATCCAGGACTCCCATAGTAGCCCCTGAACCAGGCTTCAATGACGATGAGTCCGGCGCGAAGTTGTCTTCGGCATTGCAAGGCGGGTTCCTTCTCCGAATACATTACAGAAGAAGTTGAATACGAGGATAGTGTCCTACCCTGCAAAATAAGTCCCACATTTCACCGTAGAGAGAATAATGTTTTTTCGCAGATCTAATTTGCTGGCTTGTTTTGACAGCATGACGTTATGTCATGGCCCGGTGATTATTCGAACCGTTTCTTTTAACCAGCCCCGCACATAACGCGAGGCAGTTTTTCGACACGTCTTGTCAAAGCAGAGATCGTGTCCCCTTATTACGGGATTCTCATCAATACGGGCATGGGTAACCCAACGCGCCATCAATTGCGGCGCTTGGGGGATAAGCGAGTTTTACTAGGCAAGTGGGGACGTTTAATTTTGTCCGCCCATATAAAGGGATAAGGATTCACCTTTCTATCCACGCCTTCTTCCTCCTCTGCTCACCCGCTCCCGCATACTCGAGCTCTAGCGCCCAAGTCCTCACTTCCATCTCAACCTTCTCCAACCATGTCCGGAGCAGGAGGCAAGTGGATGGTCTCCTCCGTCACGGAGGGAGACATCAAGAAACTGAGGAGAGCCGGATACCTGCACCACGACATCGCGCACCGGCTCCCAGATGAGGGACAGCTCATCCCCACCCCCGAGCCCCATGAGAGGGTGGTATTCCTCACCCATTTCCTCCGCGGACTAGGATTCCCTCTCCATCCCTTCATCCGGGGGCTCATGTTTTATTACGGCCTGGATTTCCATGATCTAGCCCCAAACTTCATCCTCAACATCTCGGCGTTTATCGTCGTGTGCAAGGCCTTCCTCCGCATCAAGCCCCACTTCGGCTTATGGCTGAAGACCTTCAATGTCAAGCCGAAGGTAGTGAGCAGCCGCCAGGCGGAGTGCGGAGGCGTCATGGTGGGAAAGATGCCCAACATCACATGGCTCGAGGGCACCTTCGTGGACACCATAAAGGAGTGGCAATCGGGGTGGTTCTATATCACCGAGCCGCGCGACCCCGCATGGGTAGCGGCCCCTGAGTTCCGATCCGGCATCCCCATGTGGCTCACCTCCTGGAAAGAGAAGGGCCTGTCCTGCGGTAATTCAAAAGAGCTGACCGGACTCCAGTCATGTATTCAGAACATGGTGGATAAGAAGCTCAAGCTCGTCAACATAGTCCAGGTTATGCTCGTTCGCCGGATACTCCCGTGCCAACAACGGGAGTTTACCTTGTGGGAGTTCAATCCGGCGCAGCACCGAACTCTGAACAGGCTCTTCAACACGACTCATGAAGATGCCTGGAGGGTGCTGTTCAAGGGCGCCGCGGTCCCTCCCCCCATTACTGAGGATCGCGAATTCAGCACGAAGCGCCACGCCAGTGCGGTAAGTTGTTTTACCTCTTATAGGATATTTGTTTTATATATATATATAGATTGGCTCTATGCGGGATCTAAACTCCCATAATTTTGATAGGACTGGCAGAAGATGGCAGGACAGATCGACTGTCCGGCTCCCTTGCCCGAAGGCCCCCGCAGACGCTCTTCTGATGAAGATGCTGACTCCGGCCCCTATAAGGTGTCGGAGAAGACCAAGAAGGCCAAGGGAGCTCGAAAGAGTTCCCGACGCCAGGCGTCGTCGGACTCATCGTCCGATGACTCTGCGGCGCACTCTTCCCCCGAAGACGAGGAAGAGGAAGAAGAGGCTCCCCCACGGACTGGGGGAGACAAGAAAAGGAAGGCCGCCCCAACTGGGGAGGCCGAAGGGTCCAAGAAGGGAAGGTCGCTCCCTCCGGACAGCGCTACCGCCGCCGACGAAAGTGAAGATGAGTGGTTGCCCAGGGGCAAGCCCCAGGGGAGATCGTAAGTGTTCGGATACCAAAGTAACCCATAGGATTCCTTTGTCGCGTTTCTTTCCCTTAACGCCGAACTCAATTGTGTAGGCCGCCCCGAGCCAATATCGAGGTATCCTCGGACGGCTCACTGGCTTCGTCAGACATGGATAGCGATCCATTCCCGACCGCCACCTCCCCTCATCCGGCTGACGACGCCGAGGTGCTGTCTCAAGAGGCACCGGATCGAGGGGGAACAGTCCCGGAGGCGCCTCAAGGCGACCTTCCGGACTCCGGGAGCCCAGGGGACGGGGTCCCCGAGAGCTCCGAGTTCGGCCCTCAGCCGAACACCGCGCCGGACCCTCCAACGGATCCGAGCTCGGGTAGGCGGTACCCTTGTAAGGAGGGTGAGACGCCAGTGTCGGTGACCTCTGTCCACCCAGAGGCGCCGGACACTATGTTGGAGGCACTTCGCAGCGCTTCCATCGAGGAGGAGCACCGCACTATCATGAGTGCGGTGATCCAGAAGGTTCAGTCCGCCAAGAGCGGATTGACTGAAGCCTGTACTAGCCTTCTAACAGGCTTCGAGGTAAGTGTTTTAAAATGTAGTAGAAGTGTTACCGCATAGACAGTAGCCCCTGATGCTTTGTTTGGTGTTCACAAAGAAAAGCCGAACAGAGGATCAAATAATATCGCAGGAGTCTAATATAAGTATGTCAATATGCATGTGCACGCTTCGCTGCTGGCGTCCGCCGCACTAACTGCGAAGGTCGCCGTACTGAAGGAGGCCCTCGAGGGGTCCCAGAAGGAGCTCGGCCTTGCTAAGAGGCAGCTCGAGGAGAACAAGGGTAAGTGATACCCCGTCTGTAGATGAGAAAAAGGACGCGATTGCTAAATGACAGGATCATTGTATGTTTGCCAGGGGCCACGACCGAGGTGGCGACCCTGAAGCAAGCACTGTCCCAGGTCGAAGAAAAGGCGGCCTAGGAGCGCACCGAGCGAGAGAGGCACGAGGCTCGGGTGGGCGAGGTGCAGCAAGAGCTCCAAGCTCTCATGACGAAGCACGAAGCGTTGGAGCTTGACTTGAAGACGAGAGAGTCTGAGCTTGCCGCGGCCCGTGAGAGCGCGAAGAGTGCCAAGGCCGAGGCCCAGAAGGCCCTTCAGGAGATCGACGCGATGAAGAAGATAGAGGCGGGTAAGGCTTTCTATATGCAAAGCAAGCATGCAACGGTGAATTACCGATTACTTACCCGAATCCGGAGCTCTTCAGGAGCATTCGCAGATTTGCCCCGCAGTGTGTCCGATGCCGCACTATTCTACCAGGCCGAGGACGGAAGCTCGACAGAGAAGCTATTCTGGTCTCAGTATGCTGAGGCCGAACATCCGGTGCCAATGAGCGACCAGCTGAAGCAGATGGCCGAGCTACATAAGGCGGCCGATCAGGCCATGAAGGGCTTCATAGTCCGGTTGTGGCCTGGCGACGCCCTTCCGAACAGCTTCTTCGGCCTGGTGAGGCGGCTTGTGGATGCCTGCCCATGGCTGGAGGTCGTCAAGTGATCCGTCTGCATTGAAGGTGCACGCCGGGCCTTCGCCCGTGTGAAAACGCAGTGGGTCAAGCTAGACGCCATGAAGCTTATCAAGGAGGGGCCGCCGGAGGGCAAGGAGCACCGCCACCCCGAGATGTACTACGAGGGTGTTCTGCCGGGCGCCCGTCTTATCGCGGATGAGTGTTCACAAAATGTAATATTTGAATGAGACTTGCTCGTTTTTTATCCTGTGTAATGAAAACTTGTTTCATATGCGCTATGCAACGCTTGTGTGAATTTAAAATATTACCTTCTGTTTGGCTGTTTATCCAATCTGAGAGATGGCTAGTCCTCGGCTTCTGCCCCCATGCCACGAGTGCTGGGGTGTTCGAGATAAACCTGAGCACTCTTGTTCCCATGTTTGGGTCCGTCGAGGGAGGTGCTCAGCACAACGAACAAGGCAACCGGACTAATAATGCTTTATCACTCTCACTTAGCCATAGAATTCTATAATTTTAAATTTCGGCGAAGCCCCTGGTATTCGGAAGGCCGAATTCGGGGCGCGATACACGCTTGTAAGCCGGACGGAGCTGGCCCCTCGCCCTAAGCGGCATAAGTCTTTAGGGACTCGAAAAACCTCGCCGAACAGCGACCAGTCTCTCGCCTTATCATGATAGTCAGTTTTAGCTTTCTCTACTGAGGTGCTCGGCCCGACAGAACCGGGGCACAATTCGCAGTAGTTCTCTTAGCGCTACCTTAGCCGATAGAGCGGAACGTAAGGTACCAAAATATAGGAGCCGGGCAAACCCAACATTTGACCAAAGACATGATTCGGAGCTGATGCATATACTGCTATAAGTTCGGGGTGCCGCACTTGTGAAAGTGTTCGGACTTTTCACACCATATTGTGGGTACGTAAGCCCCTGGTGCATTGGTCGTACCAGAGTGTACGGTTGCTAGGCGTCATTAATAAACACATAGATATGTATACATATAACAAAAATGCGATAATAACCGTAATGTCATGCATTGTATATTAAAAAATTGCATTAAAGCAGAGTGATACAGATAGTGTAATGATCAAAAGAGTAGGACTATGCCCCTTCCAAGGGCGAGCTGAGGAATTATGTGAAATCTGCAATCCACCTGGGAATTCCGTAGTCGTCGGCCTCCTTGGTTGTTGTATCATGTGTTCGGCAATAGAGCAGCCGGACAGTGTTTCCAGAGATTGAATTCCCGAAAGAAAAAGAAAAATGACCAAACGGGAAGCCCCTGGTGCGGTTTAGGCCGCGTTTTGGGACGTGCCGTAGTTGTGCCTCCCCCTCCCCATCTTTGCCCATGGTATTTTTAATGCGTAATGATGTACGCGCGGCACAAACAACGTCGTTGGGTTGGGATTGGGGTGGCCGTCGTATTGCTACACGAGCTCAGATCGCGCCAGGCGGTCTATTTGCCGATTGCCCCGAGCACGCTTGAAGGTGTCCGGGCTTTGGAACGCCGAACTGGTAGATTGCCTTGAGAGGCTGCTTTGCGCTTCTGCTGCGAGGGCCGCGGTGTGCTCCTCTGTTCGGAGAGAGCGCTATGTGTTTCCATTGACTATAATAACTCCGCGAGGTCCTGGCATCTTGAGCTTGAGGTATGCATAATGTGGTACCGCATTGAATCTAGCGAATGCGGTTCGTCCGAGCAGTGCGTGATAACCACTGCGGAACGGGACTATATCGAAGATTAACTCTTCGCTTCGGAAGTTATCCGGGGATCCGAAGACCACTTCCAGTGTAATTGAGCCTGTGTAGTGGGCCTCTATGCCTGGAATGACGCCTTTAAAGGTCGTCTTTGTGGGTTTGATCCTTGAGGGGTCTATACCCATTTTGCGCACTGTGTCCTGATAAAGCAGGTTCAGGCTGCTGCCGCCGTCCATGAGGACTCGAGTGAGGTGAAATCCGTAGATGATTGGGTCTAGGACCAGTGCGGCGAATCCGCCGTGACGGATACTAGTGGGGTGGTCCCTGCGATCAAAGGTGATCGGACAGGAGGACCAAGGGTTGAACTTCGGGGCGACTGGCTCCAGCGCATATACGTCCCTGAGCGCACGCTTCCGCTCCCTCTTGGGGATGTGGGTTGAGTATATCATGTTCACCGTCCTTACTTGCGGGGGAAACCTCTTCTGTCCTCCAGTGTGCGGCTGCCGGGGTTCTTCCTCGTCATCGCTATGCGTCCCCTTGTCCTTGTTTTCAGCAATTAACTTGCCGGCCTGCCTGAACACCCAACAATCCCTATTGGTGTGATTGGCTGGCTTGTCTAGGGTGTCGTGTATTTGACATGAGCGATTGAGTATACGGTCCAAGCTGGACAGACCCGGCGTACTTTGTTTGAATGGCTTTTTCCACTGACCGGGTTTAGAGCCTTTGAATCCGGCATTGACTGCCGTATCCTCAGTACTTTCGCCGTTAATGCGGCGCTTATGCTTGTTGCGACGTGACCTGCTGTTGCCGTCCTTGGTATCTGAGGTACCATGGTTCTTTAATATGTTGTTACTGCGAGCCAACCAGCTGTCTTCTCCCGCACAAAAGCGGGTCATGAGCGTCATGAGGGCTGCCATAGATTTCGGCTTTTCCTGACCAAGGTGCCGGGCTAGCCACTCATCTCGGATGTTGTGCTTGAAAGCCGCTAAGGCCTCCACATCCGGACAGTCGACGATTTGGTTTTTCTTTGTAAGGAACCGGGTCCAGAATTACCTGGCCGATTCTTCTGGCTGCTGAATTATGTGGCTCAAGTCATCGGCGTCTGGTGGTCGCACATAAGTGCCCTGAAAGTTGTCGAGGAATGCGGCTTCCAGATCTTCCCAACAGCTAATGGAGTCCGCTGGCAAGCTATTAAGCCAATGCCATGCTGGTCCTTTGAGTTTTAGTGGGAGGTACTTGATGGCATGTAAGTAATCACCGCGGGCCATGTGGATGTGGAGGAGGAAGTCCTCAATCCATACCGCGGGATCTGTTGTGCCGTCGTATGATTCAATGTTTACAGGTTTGAAACCTTCTAGGAATTGATGGTCCATTACTTCGTCTGTGGAGCATAAGGGGTGTGCGGCGCCTCTGTATTGGGCTATATCGCGACGCAGCTCGTATGGGTCCTGCCCGCTGTGTTCGGCCCGACCGGATTTGCTTTTACTGTATCCGGCGTGATGTTTACCGTCTCATAGAGTGGTGCGCCCTCGTGATCCGTAGATCGATCTTGAGTGCTTTGATTTTTCCTCCAATATGTCTCGCAGGTCTGGCGTATCTCCCCATGCCTTTTTATTTGGATGGCGTTGGGGTGGAAGCTGAGCTTTCGGCAGGAATGCTTCTCTATCGCGGCCACGAGGTGGCCGGTCAGCCATATCATATGCTTCTTCCTCCAGTCGGGGTAGTAACCTGCGCCTTGGGTAACTCTTGGAGGGACGCTCGAGTTTATATTCCTCGGCTGCGAGGACTTCAGTCCATTTGTCAGCTAGAAGATCTTGATCAGCTTGAAGCTGATGCTGCTTTTTCTTCAGGCTATTTGCCGTGGCCATAAGCCTGCGCTTGAAGCGCTCTTGTTCGACGGGATCCTCTGGTACGGCGAATTCATCATCGTCGAGGCTTGCCTCGTCTTCGGAGGGGGGCATGTAATTGCCATCCTCCTCCTCTCCACCAGCCGCTCTCTCAGGAGAGCTGGCTCCTTCATCCTCCTGATCTAACTCTTGCTGGAGGGGGTTTTTGTTGTCTTTGGCGCTATCCGGAGTGTTATTATCTCCTGTGCCGGTATCACCACTTTTTCTTTGGTGGGACTTAGAGCGGCGTCGCTGACGTCGGTGCTTGGGTTGCTTCTTGGAGGGGTCATCCTCCGCTATCTCGTTGTCGTTGCCTTCATTGGGTGTATCCACCATGTATATGTCATACGACGAGGTGGCTTTCCAGTTCCCTATAGGTGCTGGTTCATGTTCGTCTCCTACATCGTCGTCCATGCCGTCGATGTCTTCGGAGTCGAAGTCGATCATGTCGGTTAAATCATCGATAGTGGCTACAAAGTGGGTGGTGGGTGGGCGTCGAATTTCCTCGTCGTCCGCATCCCAGTCCTGTTGGCCATAATCCGGCCAGGTCTCTCCTGACAAAGAGAGAGACCTTAGTGAATTCAGAATGTCGCCGAAGGGCGAGTGTTGAAAGATATCCGTGGCGGTGAATTCCATGATCGGCGCCCACCCAGATTCGATTGGCAGGGGCACGGATGGTTCAGGGTCCGGAAGAGAGTCCGGCACCTTGGAGTCACTGGTTGCGCAGAGGATTATGCTGGTGCTTGGCTCGATCGCCGTTGAGACTGCAGCCCCTGAGGCGGTGTCTAGCCACCCGTCCTCGATTGGCGCAGTTGGCTCTGAGCTAAGGGTCGGAGCTGGTGTGGGCGCGGCCTCTGGATTACCGTCCGGTGGCAGAGCTAGGTCATGCCCGGCTGTGGCTCGAATCCGTCGAAGATCAAGTCTCCGTGGATGTCGACCGTGTAGTTCAAATTTCCAAATCTGACCTAATGGCCAGGGGCGTAGCTTTCAATCTGCTCCAGATGGCCAAGCGAATTAGCCCGCAGTGCAAAGCTGCCAACTACGAAGATCTGTCCGGGGAGAAAAGTCTTACCCTGGACCGCATCGCTACTGATGATAGTAGGAGCCATCAAGCCTAATGGTGACGACATAGAGGAACTCTCAATGAAAGCGCCAATGTCGGTGTCAAAACCGGCGGATCTCGGGTAGGGGGTCCCGAACTGTGCGTCTAGGCCGGATGGTAACAGGAGGCAAGGGACACGAAGTTTCACCCAGGTCCGGGCCCTCTTGATGGAGGTAAAACCCTACGTCCTGCTTGATTAATATTGAAGATATGGGTGTTACAAGAGTAGATTTACCATGAGATCAGAGAGGCTAAACCCTAGAAGCTAGCCTACGGTATGATTGTATGTTGTGATTGTTGTCCTACGGACTGAAACCCTCCGGTTTATATAGACACCGGAGAGGGTTAGGGTTACACAAGGTCGGTTACAAAGGAGGAGATATCCATATACGTATTGCCTAGCTTGCCTTCCACGCCAAGTAGAGTCCCATCCGGACACGAGACGAAGTCTTCAATCTTGTATTTTCATAGTCTAACAGTCCGGCCAATGGAGATAGCCTGGCTGTCCGGAGACCCCCAAATCCAGGACTCCCACAATGACCCACAAGTATAGGGGATCTATCATAGTACTTTCGATAAGTAAGAGTGTCGAACCCAACGAGGAGCAGAAGGAAATGATAAGCGGTTTTCAGCAAGGTATTCTCTGCAAGTACTGAAATAAGTGGTAACAGATAGTTTTGTGATAGAATAAATTGTAACGAGCAACAAGTAACAAAAGTAAATAAAGTGCAGCAAGATGGCCCAATCCTTTTGTAGCAAAGGACAAGCCGGAACAAACTCTTATAATAGGAAAAGCGCTCCCGAGGACACATGGGAATATCGTCAAGCTAGTTTTCATCACATTCATATGATTCACGTTCGATACTTTGATAATTTGATATGTGGGTGGACCGGTGCTTGGGTGCTGTTCTTACTTGAACAAGCATCCCACTTATGATTAACCTCTATTGCAAGCATCCGCAACTACAACAAAAGTATTAAGGTAAACCTAACCTGTAACACCCCGGATGTAATTTTCCCAATTTGTACTCCAACTCTTGCCATTTCCAGCGTTAAGTTAATTTATTTCCTCGGGTTCGGGTTCTTTGTCTTCGTGTGTTGTTATCGTTGTCATGCATCTCATATCATGTCATCATGTGCATTGCATTTGCATACGTGTTCATCTCTTGCATTCGAGCTTTTTCCCCGTTGTCCGTTTTGCATTCCGGCGCTTCGTTCTCCTCCGGTGGTCATTTCTAGCTTTCTTTTGTGTGTGGGGGTTAAACATTTCCGAATTGGACCGAGACTTGCCAAGCGGCCTTGGTTTACTACCGGTAGACCGCCTGTCAAATTTCGTTTGATACTCCAACGGTTAACCAAGGGACCGAAAAGGCCTCGTGTGTGTTGCAGCCCAACACCCCTCCAATTTGGCCCAAAACCCACCTAACTCTGCTCCATCATCTAGAGCGTTCTATCACGATCGCGTGGCCGAAAACCGCACCTCATTTGGACTCTCCTAGCTCCCTCTACCTATAAAACTAGACCCCTTCCCCGAAATCCGGATCCCCCCTCGTCCAAACCCTAGATCCAACCCCTCGCGCCGCCGGACGAAAACTGCTTGGCCGAACATGTCCGGACGCTCCGCCGCCGCCGCCCCGGGCCAATAGGCGCCCGCCACGTGGCGCCGCCGCACCGCCCCCGCCGCCGGCCCGGGCAGTCCACGTTGGGCCCCCGCGGCCTACTCCCTCCGCCGCCGCGCGCCCGCGCCCTTCTCCTCTCCTCCCCGCGATCCGGCCGCCGAGCCGCCATCGCCGCCCCGCCACAGCTCCTCGCCGGCCCCGCCGCCTCCGGCCGCCGCACCGTCCTCGATCGCGCCGCCCCGCCGCCGCCACCTCGTCGCGCGCCGCCGCCCGGCCCGGGTCCGGCGAGATCCGGCTGGCCCTCGCTTCCCCGACTTCTCCGGCGACCCCGAGCACTATTCCGGCGAAGATCCGGCGAACTCCTCGATCCGCGTGCAAACCCTAGATCGGAGGTTGAAAATCTACTATGTCCCTGATATTTTCCGTTTCAAGTGCTCCTGTTTGTAGCTCCGTAACTTTGCATCTGTAGCTCCGATTCATGCATATAACATATCAAAATGTTCATCTCAGAGAGTACATCATTTCATTCCATTGCATCATTTTCATTTGAGTTCATCTTGATGCCCGAAATGTTGTTAGAAGAGGGCTACTTGACATTTTTGTCAGATCTGCTACTCCATTTAGGTTTTTGTCATTTTTGCCATGATTAATGTGTGCATGATATGCCCTGATGCTCTACATATGTTTTGTTAGGGGTTTTGTCATCTTTCCAGAGGTGCAACCTATGTATTTTTGTGATGTGTGAGGTGACTAGTGCAAGCTTGCAAAGTGGTGCACTTAGTAATTCTGTTTTCAGGGACTTAGCAATTCCACAAAGTCCTTGAGCTGTTTATCTCATGATGCCATATGTTCATGTTGTTTCCTAGTGATCCGTGCCTCTTTTGAGGATGATCAGTAAGGATGTTTTGTTAATCTTGTAGTGCTCTCTCCATCCATGTCTTTGTTTGCAATTATGGAGCACCCTAGCTTGAGTCAGACGAGCTCTACTTTTGCTACTTTGTGAATCTGGGAAGATTATCAACTTGTTTGCAATTTTGCCGGTGATGTTGTAGTTGATCCGTGCATGCTATGCTATTGTTCTTGCCATGTCTAGATTGCATTTTGTGCCTTCTTGATGGATGTATGCTTGTCTTGCCATGACTTGCACCGTAGTGAGTGCATCGAGCTCGTAAACATGCCTACTTGAGTTATATTTCAGCATGTGCCAGTTTTCACTAAGTCCGAAAACTGATTATGTTTTGCTATGTTCACATGCTTGCACTTGTATTTTCTGATCCCTTTTGGCTCAAGGTCACTAAGAGACTTTTGTTAAGCTCTTTGAGTAGCTCCATGACATGCTTTACTTTGTCATGTTCAGGTCCTGTAGCATGTAGTTTTGTGGCTCCGAAGAGTGCTACCTGATCTGAAATTCCAGACAAGTGTTAATTTCACTAAGTCTGAGATCTGTTTGCCATATGCATTCTTGCCATGCTTGTTTGAACCTGTTAATGGATGAATTGGCTGTAGCTTAGTGCTAGACTTTTGTTAAGTATCTTGAATGCATCCCTGCCATGTATTTTGTTGTCTTGTTTGGGTGCTGTAACATGTTCATCTCATTGCATTTAGATGGCTACTTGCTGTAAATCGCAGACCGGTGTCATATTTGAATCGCTTGCCATTTCCAAACCGTAACTCCGATTCCGGCGTTCTTTATATTGTTTTCAAGCGATTTCATCTCATCTTTCCAGTGGAACACTTGGATTCCCAAGTTGAGGCCAGATTCATGCATTCCTTGTCACATCTTGCATATGCATCCCGCATCGCATCCCGCATAACATATCATCTTTGCATCATTTTGTTTGTTCCTTGCACGTGGTTGATTGTGCCCTTGTTGCTTGTTTGTCTTGTTTGGGTAGAGCCGGGAGACGAGTTCGCTAACGAGGAGCCCGTTGAGTTTGCTTTCGAGGATCCAGTCAACTCTGACAACTGTGCAGGCAAGATGATCATACCCTCAAAATCACTACTATCTTTGCTATGCTAGTTTGCTCGCTCTTTTGCTATGCCAATGCTACGATGCCTACCATTTGCTTTCAAGCCTCCCAAATTGCCATGTCAAACCGCTAACCCACCATGTGCTAGCAAACCGTTGATTGGCTATGTTACCGCTTTGCTCAGCCCCTCTTATAGCGTTGCTAGTTGCAGGTGAAGATTGGAGGCCGTTCCTTGTTGGAACATTTACTTACTTGTTGGGATATCATTATATTATCTTGTTATCTTAAATGCATCTATATACTTGGTGAAGGGTGGAAGGCTCGTCCTCTCGCCTAGTGTTTTGTTCCACTCTTGCCGCCCTAGTTCCCGTCATATCGGTGTTATGTTCCCGGATTTTGCGTTCCTTACGCGGTTGGGTTATAATGGGAACCCCTTGATAGTTCGCCTTGATTAAAGCTTTTCTAGCAATGCCCAACCTTGGTTTTACCATTCGCCACCTAGCCTCTTTTTCCCTTGGGTTACCGGAGCCCAAGGGTCATCTTATTTTAACCCCCCCCCCCCCGGGGCCAGTGCTCCTCTGGGTGTTGGTCCGAACTGAGCTGCCTGCGGGGCCACCTTGGGGATACTTGAGGGTTGGTTTTACTCATAGCTAGTCTCATCTGAGTGTGCCCTGAGAACGAGATGTGCAGCTCCTATCGGGATTTGTCGGCACATTCGGGTGGTGTTGCTAGTCTTGTTTTAACCTGTCGAAGTGTCTTGAAGAACCGAGATACCGGGTCTGATCGGAACGTCTTGGGAGGAGGTCTATTCCTTCATTGACCGTGAGAGCTTGTCATGGGCTAAGTTGGGACTCCCCTGCAGGGTTTTGAACTTTCGAAAGCCGTGCCCGCGGTTATGGGCAGATGGGAATTTGTTAATGTCCGGTTGTAGATAACTTGAACCCTAACTTAATTAAAATGAATCAACTGAGTGTGTTACCGTGATGGCCTCTTCTCGGCGGAGTCCGGGAAGCGGAAACGGTGTTGGAGTTATGCTTGCGCAGGTTGTTCTCTAGTTTCTCGCTCGCGCTTTGCCTCCTCTTCTCGCTCTCTTTTGCGAATAAGTTAGCCACCATATTTGCTAGTCGCTTGCTGCAGCTCCATATATATTTACCTTGCCTTACCTATAAGCTTAAATAGTCTTGATCGCGAGGGTGCGAGATTGCTGAGTCCCTGTGGCTCATAGATTACTATTACACCAGATGCAGGGCCTGATGATTCCGCTCCAACAGACGTGTTTGAGCTCAAGTGGGAGTTCGACGAGGACTCTCAACATTACTATGTTTCCTTTCCTGATGATCAGTAGTGGTGCCCAGTTGGGGGTGATCGGGACCGTGTCGCATGTTGGGTTATCTTTTATTTTGGCACCGTAGTCGGGCCATGAGTGGTTGGATGATGTAATGTTATTTATGTACTTGATTGACGTGACGAGTGTAAGCCAACTATGGTATCTCCCCTTTCATTATTATATTACATGGGATGTTGTGAAGATTGCCTAACTTGCGACATATGCCTTCAATGCGATTATGCCTCTAAGTCGTGCCTCGACACGTGGGAGATATAGTCGCATCGAGGGTGTTACATAACCATAGCATGAAACATGTGGATCCAAATCAGCCCCTTACGAAGCAACACATATACTAGGGTTTAAGCTTCTATCACTCTAGCAACCCATCATCTACTTATTACTTCTCAATGCCTTCCTATAAGCCCAAATAATGGTGAAGTATTATGTAGTCGACGTTCACATAATACCACTAGAGGCTAGACAACATACATCTTATCAAAATATCAAACGAATACCAAATTCACATGACTACTAATAGCAAGACTTCTCCCTTGTCCTCAGGAACAAACGTAATTACTCAGAAAGCATATTCATGTTCATAATCAGAGGGGTAATAATATGCATATAGGATCTGAACATATGATCTTCCACCAATTAAACCAACTAGCATCAACTACAAGGAGTAATCAACACTACTAGCAACCTACTAGCACCAATCCTGGACTTTGAGACAAGAATTGGATACAAGAGATGAACTAGGGTTTGGAGATGAGATGGTGCTGGTGAAGATGTTGATGGAGATTGCCCTCTCCCGATGAGAGGAGCGTTGGTGATGACGATGGTGATGATTTCCCCCTCCCAGAGGGAAGTATCCCGGCAGAACAGCTCCGCCGGAGCTCTAGATTGGATCCGCCAAGGTTCCGCCTCGTGGCAGCGAAGTCTCGTCCCAAAAAGTTCCTTCTTATTTTTTTCTCATTGAAAGACTTCATATAGGAGAAGATGGGCGTCGGAGAGCCACCAGGGGGCCCACGAGGTAGGGGGCGCACCCTAGGGGGGGCGCCCCCCACCCTTGTGAGCAGGGTGTGGGCCCCCTAGCCTTCATCTTTGGCGAGGATTTTTCTTTATTTGTTTTAAGATGTTCCGTGCAGTTTCAAGACTTTTGGAGTTGCGAAGAATAGGTCTCTAATATTTGCTCCTTTTCCAGCCCAGAATTCCAGCTGCCGGCATTCTCCCTCCTTATGTAAACCTTGTAAAATAAAAGAGAATAGCCATAAGTATTGTGACATAAAGTGAAATAACAGTCTACAATGCGATAAATATCGATATAAAAGCATGATGCAAAATGGATGTATCAATCCTCTGGCTCCTGGAGTCCATCATATGATCGCAGTAACCAGGAAAATGGAAAAAAGTAGTAGGAAAGCAACCGTGAGTACTCATCCAAAGTACTCGCAAGCAAGGAGCTACACTACATATGCATTGATATCAAATGAAAGGGTAGTATATATGGACTGAACTACAGAATGCCAGAATAAGAGGGGGATAGCTAGTCCTATCGAAGGCTACGCTTCTGGCAGCCTCCATTTTGAAGCATATAGAAGAGAGTAGATGGTAAGTTCACCAAGTAGCATCGTATAGCATAAACCTACCCGACGATCCTCCCCTCGTCGCCCCGTGAGAGAGCGATCACCGGGTTGTATCTGGCACTTGGAAGGGTGTATTTTATTAAGTATCCGGTTCTAGTTGTCATAAGTTCAAGGTACAACTCCGAGTCGTCCTTTTACCGAGGGACACGGCTATTCGAATAGATAAACTTCCCTGCAGGGTTGCACCATATTTCCCAACACGCTCGATCCCCTTTGGCCGGACACACTTTCCTGGGTCATGCCCGGCCTCGGAAGATCAACACGCCACAGCCCCACCTAGGTACAACAGAGAGGTCAGCACGCCGGTCTAAATCCTATGCGCGCAGGGGTCTGGGCCCATCGCCCATTGCACACCTGCACGTTGCGTACGCGGCCGGTGAGCAGACCTAGCAACCTCCATTACAAAGGAAGTTGCATTACGCGGTCCAACCCGGCGCGCGCTGCTCAGTCGCTGACATCACGAAGGCTTCAGCTGATACCACGACGTCGAGTGTCCATAACTGTTCCCGCGTAGTTGGTTAGTGCGTATAGGCCAGTGGCCAGACTCAGATCAAATACCCAGATCTCGTTAAGCATGTTATTTTGAAGTAAACGCGAATGCCGACCAGGGCCAGCCCACCTCTCTCCTAGGTGGTCTCAACCTGCCCTGTCGCTCCGCCAGAAAGTAACAGTCGGGGGCCGTCGGGAACCCAGGCCCACCACTACCTGGATGGAACCACCTGCCCCTTCAGCCCCCACATCGGAATCACTTGCGGGTGCTCTATGAGCCGACCCGACTTTAGTCACCACATGTATTATATATTATGTATATAAGTATAAACCCGTGATCACCTCCCGAGTGATCACAACCCGATAGTATAGCATGGCAGACAGACAAGAATGTAGGGCCACTGATGGAATACTAGTATCATATAGTAAGCATTTAGGATTGCAAGTAAAGGTAACAACAGTAGTAGCAAGGACAGGCTATGCAACAGAATAGGATTAACAGAAAGCAGTAACATGCTACACTACTCTAATGCAAGCAGTAGAGAGAAGAATATGCAATATCTGGTGATCAAGGGATGGGGGGCTTGCCTGGAAGCTCTGCTGAAAAGTACTGATCGTCAAGGCGTAGTCGTACTCGGCGGCAGCGTCCGTCTCGAGGTCTACCGGGGAGAAGAGGGGGACGAAACAATAAATACAGAGCAAACAGATGCATGACAAGCATAAGCAGCGCTAGGGGTGTTCTAACGCAGGGTTACACGATATAGGTGAAGGGGGGATTCATCGGGAATGTTTTCCCAGTTCCGGACCTGTGTCAAACAGATGACCTGAGGAGAAATGTTCCATGTTCAGATAGTTAGAGGCATCTACGAAGTAAATGGACTGCGTATTCGGATTCTTCTCGTCGTTCTGAGCAATTTTCATGTATGAAACTTTTTCATCCGAATTACGATTAATTTCTATGATTTTTTAAAGATTTAAACAATTTCCTGAAAATCCCTGAAATTCTGCTAAGTCTGAGAATTCGCCGGTTTTAAACATTATTTGGCTGTTTTCAAAACGCTACAACTATTGTTCTGTACATCCTATGATTTTCTTCCTTATATAAATTTTGAGCATTTTTCTGTGATCTACTAGATAGTAGCATTTTCATCTCTGTTAGAGTTCATTTGCTTGATCATCAACAGCTCTAAAGTAGCTATGAAATTAAAGCTGTTTTCGGTTTTCTATTAACAGAACATTGAACTTTGTGATTTTTGTAGGAATTAATCTATACATCAAAAAGATTTGGTCCAGTGGGATAAAATAGAGCTTGTCATGTATACTTTCTACTCATATTATTTTTACTCCTGTTAGTAGTTGTTTAGGCGCTGTTTAGGGACTGCCTTGAGGGTTAGTCATTGTAGATTTAGAAAAGCTAGCAACATCTACAGTAGCAAGCAGCGGTACAGTAGAGCAGGAGCAAGCGGGCAAGGGCGCTGCAGCAAGGGAGGCAAGGCCGTGCGTGAGGCGGACGGGCGCGTCCCGGGTGCTCCAGCGGGCGCGCGCAGGAAGCACCGGCGACACCGGCAACCAGCAGAGCAGCTGCTTGCGGCATCGGCAACAGCAACAGGCAGGGCAAGTAGCAGCGGCAGTGGCATCAGGTAGCAGGAGCGGCATCTAGCAGCGGCAACGCAAAGCATTAGCACTAGCGGCGGCAGCAGCAAGGATAGAGAGCAGTGGCAGGATGCACGCACGTACGTGTACGCGTACGCGGGATCCCGGACGAGCTCAGGGACGACAGCTACGGCAACGGATCGATAGGGCAAGCAGGGGGGAACAGGGGAGGAGCTCACAGTGCATCCTTGGAGTGCTCAGGGAGGGTCGGGGTGGACCGGAGCCACCGCAACGACGGCGAGAGTGGTGACGGCCGGACGAAGGGGACGAAGACGACGTCAGCTCGAGGGCGTCCCGGCTTGAGCTAGTCCCTGGGACGGACGAAGCCGGCCGCGGGGGACCTCCTGGACGTGCTCCCGCACGCCGGAGACGGCGGTGGCCGCGACGATGACGGCGAGGGGCGTCGGGCGCGAGAGTGGCAGAGGGAGAGGGGGCGCGAGGGGATAGAGGTTAGGGTTCCAGGGGGAAGAAGGGGGCGCCGGGGTCGGCTAAATAGGCGGGAGGGAGGGTGCCGATGGTCGCAACCGCGGCCATGGCGCCGTGGATGGCCGCCACGGCGCCGTCTTTTTTTTTTTTTTTGAGACAAGCCACGGCGCCGTCTGCTTCTGTAGCGGCAGGAAGGGGAAAACAGGGGGTGTTGGGCTAGGCTATGCAGGCCTGCTAGGTAGATGGGCCGGGTGGCCCATGGGAGGGAGCTTCATTTTATTTCTGTTTTTATTTTGTGTTTTGTTTTATTTTATTTTCTTTTTACATGCTTATTTAATTTCCACAATAGTTTAGTTTAGTTAAAATACCAAAGTAGTTTCTAAATTATTATTACTATTTATACCTCTGCCACAAAAAGTGCTAGTCCCAAATAAATTTGTTTGAAATTTTATATATTAGAAAAGGCATTTAACTAATTGTTTTAGATACTGTTTTCATTACTTTTGAGCACTTAAACATTCTATAAAAACTTGGTTTCTTCACTAACAATACTTACGAATTAATTTTCATAGTCTGCACATTTTAGTTTTGACATTTGAAAACTTTTATTTTTGACTTTGTTTTGGATTTGAATTTGAACCAGTTTTGAACCAACGTGAGTTTAAGAACAGTAATCATGGTGATATGGCACCATTAGAAGGGGATTATTGTATCTTAATTATTCGGGCGTCACAAGAAACACCTGCATGGAGTTACTGAAATTGTGCCCCTGCAACCACCAAGTTAGTTGAGGAATAACTTCTGTACACTGCACTAACTGTCCATTAGCCACTTTAACTTGGAGAGGTACTGGTATTTTTTCTATAGCAACTGATATTCTGCCCAATAGAGCCTGATCCACAAATGTGCGAGTGATGTCCGAGTCAATCAGAATAAGCACTACCTGATTTCCAACCAAGGCCATCAACTGAATTGTTTTGGGATGATGAGCACCAGATAGGGCAGTAGCTGAGATAGTTGCACATTCTTCCGTATCACCAGTTACCAAGGCATCTAGAACTGCATTTGAAATGATCTCATGGGGATCTACCATCTCAGCAACTTTGAGCTGACCAGTTTGTGCAGCAGGTTGATTGCACATGTGCCCAGGTAGAAACTTCTCTCCACATTTATAACAAAGACCATTTGCTCGTCTGTATACCTTGAGTTGCTTGGCTTTCCACAAGTCACCTGTTGTCAACTGAGATTTTGAATCAGTTTTTGTGTATGAGTTGCGGAAGTAATTTGTCTTTGGGGTTTTGCTCTGTAACATCAATCCTTCCTGAAATGAAGCATACAGAGCGGCCACCTGAACTGTTGTGGGAATTTGGATCTCCACTCTAGCTCGAAGCTCTTCCTTAAGACCCATCACAAACCTTGTGACTAGAAACATATCACTGATTGCTGGCTCATACAACCTGACAGTGTACGCAAGTTGCAGAAACTGTTGTTTATACCAATGTTGGGGATATCGCTTATCGGGAACTTATCGGTCGACCCATGATAAGGGGTAAATCGGCCAGTTTATTGGCATATCGGCTGGTTTATCATCATATCGGTTGATTTATCGGCCGATATATCTTATCGGTCAGACACTGGTAAGCGATAAATCGGCCGATTTATCGGAATATCGGAAGATATCTTGAACAGTCGTTTATACTCCTCCATAGTGCATGTTTGTTTCAACAGCATCAGCTCTTTCATCTTCTGTCTGTATACGTCCACATCGGACTCCTGCAGTACCGCAACACAAAACTGCTCCCATGTATGGAATACCCCTAACTGTTTGAACCCTTGATATGAGTGAGCAGCATTGTCGGACAGATACAAAGAGGCGGAGGTCACCTTGAAATTGTCAGGTATGTGGTAGAGCTGGAAGAAGGCTTCACATCTGTCTAACCAAATCCGCACATCCGAGCCATCGAACCGTAGAAATCCATATTAGGCATCCACTGTCGCCTTCCCCCACTCTCCTTAACTGCAAGTGGCACTAGCGGCTGCACAATGGGCAACGGGATAGGTACCTGAACTGGACAAGGCGGCGACCGCATGAAACATGGTCCTGCTCCTAGAATCCATCTGAAACCTCAGATGCAGTCGAGGAAGAGCTCTCTCCCGAGCCCGTGGACTTGCCTCCTTGAGTCACATGGAGTTACCCTTGTTGTACCTGCTCCAGAGTGTCGCATGAGAGATCCACCTTGACTTGTACTTTATGCAGGCGCGCCGCTTGCTCCGTGAGCTTCGCATCCAGAGCAGCGAGCTTCTCGCAGATGTCGTCCACAGCCGCCTACTTGCTCTGATTCGCCCGTAACTCGGCGAATTCCTTGAGCATCCGCTCCTGGAACGCCTCCACCTCGTCGGCGAGAAACCGCGTCTGCGGATTCGGTTTGAATGTCGCCGTGGCTGCGTCATTCCCCAACTCAACCCACCTCGGGTCTGGATTTACACAGATCAAGCCCTAGAGCGATCTGTAACCTTCGCCGCGGATTTGCTGGGTACGAAATTGGGGAGAATTTTTTTTGGTGGCTGCGCGAGCGGAAGGAGAGGCTCTGATACTAGATTGTCACAACCTAGGGTCAGCCAAGGTTCGTCGCCGACAAGGTAGCGGGATGAGAAGTAGCAGATTTGAATTTGGTAGAGAGGGAGAGACAACAACTAGGAGAAGATAGTGAGAGGAGGAAGGAGGAGCCTGTGGCTCATAATGATCTATTTCATCGTTGATGCCTATCCACAGCGATCCGACTCGCTTATATAAACGGGTCCGACTCACACTTACAAGGCCCACGGCCCAACACCATTACACGGCTTACAGCCCACTCGACACCCCTCGAATTCAAACACTCTCGCGTCTCCTTGCCGCTTTCTCCTCCCCTGCTTTACGCCTTTCCTCCCTGGCTACGCCTGCTGCCAGCGCTGCAGTCCTTACAAATCTACAATGTGATACCCCAAATCTCGATCGGATCTGACTCTTGTATACTGACTATACATGCTCGCAACGAGCACCAGGAATCCTCTATGCTATGCTATTAAGCTATGGACCTATGGTAGAACAAAACTGGCTATACTATACACACCCTGTTCTTTGTCATTTGAAGCTAGCATCCTTGTTGTTTACTGGTGTAAATACATGGTTAGGCAGGTTCGTGCACCGGAGGATGAGATAGAGTAGGAACGCGGCATAAGCAACCACAGCCACGCAGAGAAACGAGCCCGACACCGCGCCCCTAATTTCCGACGAGAAGAAATCCAACAAGAGATAGCCGTTGATCAGGATCGGCAACGACGCAACCGTCCAGGTCACAATCTGCACCAACATGCATGCCAAGGTCAGTTCATAATCATATGTGCGACTGATAATGATTTGGCTAAACTGAAAACAGCTAAGTACAACACTACTAGGACTTGTTGGATTTCAGCATCAGCGGCCATTACTCACCTGTGTTGTTAGACCTATCTTGAACACCCCCATGACCTGCTCCTTGGACACCAACGTTATCAGCGGTATGAGCGAGAAAGGGATCTGAACTGACTGGAGGACGTTGAGCCACTCGTTCAGAACATCCAGCGCTGATTCAGACGCGTTGAAGTACAGCGCGACAACGATCGTTGGCACGATCGCAAAGCTTCGGGTGATCATCGCCCTCATCCATTTCTTCAGCCGCCAGTTGAGGAACCCATCCATTATGAACTGTCCGGCATAGGTTCCGGTTATGGTGCTGCTCGTGCCGGCGGCCAACAGGCCGACCCCCCAAATGGAGAGGATGGGGAAGTAATCTCCCCCAAACTTTTCTTGGAGATACTGTCCGGCGTTTTCGAGCCCGATCGTGCACGCTTCTTCGGTGCCGTAAAACCCTTTGGCGAAAACCGTCGTGACAAATAGGTTTATCATGAAGGGCACCACCAGCGCCATGGTTGATTCGATGCTGTAGTACCTCAGCGCTTCCCGGACTTGGTATTCCTTGTTCTGGTCTACTTTTCTTGATTGGACGAGAGCAGAATGGAGGAACACATTGTGGGGGGTGATGACACATCCCACGATCCCTACTGCTTGCCTTAGTGTTCTTGAGCTCAGCTTAGGAACCAGAAGACCTATTTTGCATAGAGATTATTTTTGCGTCAGATGAAGCAGAATAATGTGGATCAAATTTAATTTGTTAAAGAAGAAGAAGAAAAAGAAAAGATACTTACCAACAATTAGGTCTTTCCCACTGGGTTTGGTTTCTATGAACATCCATGCGAAGGACCAGGCCATTATTGCAATCAGAACTGCAAATAGAGCCTCCAATTTTCTCACTCCGTAGTTCTCGATGGAAAGAAAAATAAAGCTGATGAAAAAAAGTATATTAAGGTAAGTCGAGTGGAACCTTGTGTTCACCCAAATAATAACTACAACAAAATAAATGCTCATCATGTAAGCAAGCAATTTGGAAATACTGGTGCAGTAGCTCTGGTGATGTATAATGTAAAATAACACAAACTTCATTTCTGTCGTTACTCCTATGCTAGTTTTCATGCATAGTGCATACAGTAGAAATCAAAATGATCAAGTAATTTTCACATTTCTGATATCTCCATAGGGAAATGTTCACTCCTGGTCGCCTACAAAGTTCAACAAAAATATTCTGCAGCATGTCATATATCGATGTGATAAATGTTGTTCCATCTCTACAAATGTGTACTGACTAAAAGTTTTGAATGATGCACCGGTCAAGTCGACCAAAAGGATACCACAAACTGAAACTAACTTGATCAAATTTTAGTTTTTGCAACTGAATCTACAAACTGAAACTAATTCGTTCAAATTTCAAGTTTTGCTGCGACTCGCTGCTGAACAGTTTTTTGCAACACATGGACGGTTTCATCCTAAAGATTTGGGGTGAGCCACAGATTTCTGGGAGCTGACAAGAAATCTCCAGTCCAGAATAACTCAAACATTTTGGCAACTGGCATCGAGCAGTACATCTCAATAGCACAAGAAGAGGCGATCAAAACTCACCAGTCCAATGCGGTGATGACAACGCCGGCCCAAATGGGCAGGAATCCGCGGCTGAGGATCTTGATGGCAATGGCGCTCCCGATGACCTCCTGGATGTCGGCGCTGACCATGGAGACCTCGGCCATGAGCCAGAGCGCGCGGCGCACCCAGTCCGGGTACTCGTCGCGGCAGAGCTCGGCGAGGTTCTTCCCGGTGGCCACCCCGAGGCGCGCGGCGAGCAGCTGGACGAGCAGCCCCATGGCCGTGGCCCAGAGAAGCAGCCAGAGCAGCGTGTCGCCGGCGGTGGCGCCGGCCTGGAGGTCGCCCTCGAGGTTGCCCGGGTCGAGGAAGGCGATGCTCATCAGGAACCCGGGCCCCGTGAAGAGCCAGAGCTTGCGCCACGAGAAGGGCGGCGCGCGGCCGGTGGCGGAGAAGAGGTCCTCCTCGTCGGCGTCGGGGTCGGCGGCGATGGACACGACGATCTTCTCGGCCGGCTCGAAGGCGCACTGCTCGGGGTCCTCGTCGTCGGAGGAGGAGGACGCGCGGAGCAGCGCGTGCGCCTCGACGTCGGGGCCGGTGCCCGCGGCTGGGTCCCCGTCGGCGGCCATGGGACGACGGGCGGTGAAGCTGCGTTGCGCGAAACCGAGCGCCGGCCGGCCTTCTTTGCCGGATGTTTCGGGGGCTCCTGTGGCTTGGGAATGCCCGTGGTTAAACCATATGATCCTCGTTGCACAAAACTAAATATACACCCCGGAAATCCACGAGGCCGAAACATTTTGGCTGGTGTGCCCTCGCATGCCTGCATGCCTGCATGCGGCGTGCGTGAACCGTACAGGCGAAAAAGGGCGTGTGCACGGCTTCGCTCTTTGACCTGGGTGTTCGATGCACGCGGCTGCTCTAGCAAGCGCGTGTGGAATGAGCAATCACAATTTAAGTGCTTTACGTGCAGTCCTATCAAGGGGGCTAGGATTGGATGTTAAAGCATCTACAGCCGCAGAGTACAAATATGACCCCTCAAACGCCTCCTAACGCGTCCGGACACATCCGCGGGCAATAACTAGGCACTACTTAAATAGCCTCGTCCATGTTCGTGTATCTCATATCCGACCCCCTATATCCATACTAAATCATGCAACGTCAATCAAAGTATGTAGATCAGCAAACGAACACAGGCAAGCACAATACTTTCACCAAAAGATCGGATGTTCAAACGGCCACCAAAGTTCATACCACGAACAACTTGAAACTACGTCTAAAGCTTGAAACTAAATTGAAACAACGCGGATCTTCTCCACTTCCGGGCCGGCCCTTCCCCTTTCGATCGCCGGCGCAGCTGTAGCCATCGGGGGCTGGTGGAGGATCGTCCCACTCGTCGGACGAGGAGCCGTCGTCGTCGTCGTCGGAAGAGGAGGAGACGATGATGAGGCCCTTGAGACGCCGGACGGCCCGGTCCTGCTGCCGCTTCAGCTTGGCCAGTCGAGCCGCCTCCATCGCCTTCTCCTTGGCCTCGCGCTTGGACTGCTCGATAGCTAGCCATAGAGCCTTCGCATTCTTCCACCGGAGCCGCCGAGTGTCTGTCTCCGCCGTCATAAGCGACCAGAGGTAGACCTACGCGAGGAGTCGCTTGTCCTCGCCGGGCTCCGCAGGTAACCCACGGCGGCGGCGGACAGAGCTCTCCGCCGCGTCCCTCTCCCTTGCTCGCTGCCTCTCACGGCGGGCGGCGCGCGCCTCTGACTCCTGCATGCATGGCTGGGTCGGTGCCGTAGCGACGGGCACAAGCACCCACCGCTACCCGCGTGAGGGAGCAGCAGGCAGCGGAGGAAGGGGACGACATGGGGGAGGCGACTGCACATCCCACGCGGAGCCAAGCGTGGACCGGGAGGAGCCAACGCCGGCTTCCTCACTGCAGCGGCGGGGGAGAGGCCAGGCCGATTCGGAACTGCCACCCCTGTCCACCTTGGACCTCTCGAGGGCAATGCGAAGGGCTAGATCCTCGTCGAAGTCGGAGGAGCGGCTGCCGGCGCACGACATGGTGGGCGCAGTCATCGGATTGGTCGAAGTGAATTGAATCGGAGAAATCGGAGGGAAGAAGAAGAGATAGATCAAAGTGGAGTGAGCTAGGGTTTCCGGATTGGGGATATTGTGGGGACGGAGTGGGGGATGGGCCGAGCTGACGTGGCGGGCGTGCCCGGGCGCGAGGTGGATATGAGGGGTGTCAGCCAGCCCGGGCGTTTGAGGGCCGTTTGAGGCGTCCAGGTGGGTCAAAAAACATGATCGATGAGTGACGGGGCGGGTCGTCCGGGCATTTGAGACCGGTATGAGGCGTCCGGCTGTAGATACTCTTATGAGAGGAAGGGGCCCACCCCCTGAAAATCTCAAGGAGGTGGGGGTAGTTAGATGGAGGATTACGCAGAGTTTTCACAGAGCCTACCAAGGTGTAGGATTTTCGGTGTGGAATTCAGCCCATTGGTTTTCAAATTGAAGAAGATGTTCCTGATTCCTCTCGCCCGAACCGTAGCACCTAGGAACTAATCAACGAGCGGGAGCGCCATCGCCCTAGTGTGCAGCTGACAGGGCATCGGACTGGCGGCTGGTGAAGGACGCTCGTTCCAGCGGTGGCGGTGGTCATCGAAGCGCGCACACACACGTACATTTCAGTTATTCCCAGCACAACTTGTTCAGTTTACCACTCTACACACTCCAGTGGCGATTCTACCGTCCGGCACCCTGGGCACGTGCCCGGGCTCGAGCGCTGCAAATTTTACGAGCAGCCGGATCACAACCTATGATGTACGATCCAAAATACAACAACTTCGTGATGAATTGGCCTGTTTGGCCATCGTTTTTTTTTTGCCTTTGGGGCTTACCCCCGTCAAACCAGTACGTCATAGGCAGGCCCATCACTTAATTTTCTTATATGGGCCACAATAGATAGTCAGTTAGTTGCATCGCTAGCCTCGTCGGTTCGTTTGTGCGACACGACTTGCCCTAGCAACTCCAGGGTTGAAGGCGGCGGTCGGTGAGGTGGACTGGTGGAGGCATGGCGACCGGCAACACCGCAAGAGACGGTGCACGGCCGGGCCTCCAATCAGGCTATGACCCCAGCGAGCAATGACCGGGATAAAAAAACACCAGATTCCACTCCGGCTCGTCCTAATCACCATCTGCACTTCAGCGAACCCTAGCCATACATGCAGCACCGCTGCACCGGTGAGTGCCCCTATGATATATCGGCAAATTGTTCAATTTACCCATAATATCTTCTCAATTAGCCATTTAATTGGTATTGTATCCCATGTTTTTATTTATTCTGCTATGAAATATTGTTGTATATATTGCACATGGCGTTTATCCAAATATATGATACTTGTGGTGTTTGATAGACCAAAGTAAAATTTCGCTTGTGGTGTGCCCAGGCTTTAGCAATTCGCTAGCTCCGCCCCTGAGCACTCTAATCTCTATTCTTAATGGAGCAGTTGGTAGTCTCCGCCGGTTAATTTTCGTCCCATCTTCCTTGATTTATTTTCATCCTTCCTCCTACCTCCCCCCTCCCAGTATTTCCCCCACTAAACCGTCGAGCCAAAAAAAAGCTATGTCAGCAATGCCCCCAAGGCAACGCAGTCGCACAAACGGTGAAAAACTCTACGAAAATTAACCTACGAAAATTAAGCAGTCGCATAAACGACCCACGACTCGCACGCACGAGTGAGCGAGCGAGGCCTCCAGAGATCCCTTGGCTGCCGCCCTCGCGCTCGTGGATCCCTGAAACGTCGCCGATCCGAGACGAGCCGCCGCCGCCCTCGCGCTCATGGATCCCTGAAACGCCGTCGATCCGAGACGAGCCGCCGCCGCCGAGGAACAAGAGGAGCCACCGCCGCCGAGGAACAAGAGGAGCCACCGCCTTCATTGCGGACCACCAGGTCTCCGTCGGGACACACCGCCGAGGTCCGCAATCGCCGCCGACGAGGTCCTAGAGGAGCCGCCGCCGCCTTCGTGCATCGGAGGATTTGATTGACTTCTCCTCTCCTCTCTTCCACCTCTGGTCGTCGGGTAAGTCGCAGGTATTGTATTCGTAATCGGTTCCAATCTCGCACCCCTGTTTCATTGTTCTTCGTTTGATTCATTTGAGGTGCTCCTTCCGACGATGTCGAGGGTCTTAGTCTCTGTGATTTCTCCTTGTATGTTCTGTTGAATTTTGAATATCGACCTCACATCTCGACCGCGGCTCCCCTTCATCTTCATTCTCACTGCCGAGACAACGTCTCCGCCGACGCTGCGGGCTCATTCTCGAAAAAAATTTAATCATTCTCGAAAAAAAGTCTGCTGCCGGCGTACCGAGAATCCAACGCCAAAATCCTCTGAGCTCGATGACCCTGACTCCTTTCTCTCCACGTGCCCCGCACGATGTGGGGGTCTCGATGCTCGGACTTGCCTGCCCGACGCCGTCTTCCTCCGCCCCTTCACTCCACGGACCTGAAGGATCCACCCCACTCCGCTGTCTCTGCAACCCACTACTAATGCAGCAGCCTGCATGGCACAGCTCGGCCTGCTAACTAAGGCTGTGTTTGATAGCAAAGTACTGCAAAAAACAGGGTATTGAAGAACTGCAGTATTTTAACCCATTGGTGCAAGATACCATGGTTTTGACATATCAAACTATTTTGGAGTTTTGATAATACAGCGACCCGTTTGGCTAGCGCCGTATGTAGCGATGTAAAATGAGTTTTAGCTAGCTCGGCGTTGCATGCAACTGATCGGCCATGCACATTTATCATCCGCATGCACAAACTGAACGGCACTGCACGGCCATAGACATGGCTTGTAGCTTCCCTTGGAGGACGCTCAGCATCGCGAAGTAGCCGACTCATCACCGTCGAGTCATGGTGGAGCTGCGCGTGGAGGTAACACGTCACTCTCTGCACATGGCTTTGCTGGTCGGAAGCTGTGCAAGTGCGTGTGGACTAAACGGCCTGACCTTCATCCATATCATCGTCGAGGGGAACCAGGAGCTGACCGTGAATTGTAAACGGGTGGCCAAGATGGTGTTCGTCATGTCCACAGCTAGCTCCAAGCCTTCTGTGCCACTGACTCCTCGTGTATCGCCATCCTGCCGCGCCCAGGTGTTTCTCTGCAGCCTCTCCACCATGACAACGTTCCATGGCCTCGCGGTGCCAAGCATCGGCATTCATCGTCATGCGAGGGTCACTCCGCGGCGTGGCCTCCACCGCATGGTCTAAGGCAAGGTACGTAGCCAGGAGGTAATGGGCGGCCTGTGCAGAGAGGCATGAGGATGTACTGTCTCTTGGTTTGTCCATGACCGCCGAAGTAGAAGATCTTCAGAGACGGCGATGCGGCGATGGCTTGGAGCGAGGAAGAAGTTGAAGACACCCGTTTCTTTTGCGTGCTCTGTTTAAAAAAAAGAGGTGTGGGGTTCTTTTTATTTGACAGAGAAAATACTCTGGTTTTGGAAATACCACAGTATTAATACTGAAGTTTTTGTGGGTAGCCAAACACCTCACAGTAAATTAAACTGTAGTATTTTAAAAAACTGTAGTATTATCAGAATACTTTAAAAAAACTTCGCTATCAAACGGGGCCTTAAGGTTTGCCTCAGTTTTCTGCATTTTTTGGCAATGCAATTTCCCCCAATATACAATTATACATGATATGCTATGACATAAACATGTGAAGCCCTGTGCATCTTTGGTTCTGATTCTACTACGTGCTGGTCTGCTGTCATGCAACACAGAACTGATTCTCTTGAGAAATACAGAATGAAACAGCTTCATTAGTTGTACTAAACTGATCTCGCATGAGTCATATTTCTCAATAACTGATGAACATTCAGAAGAAAAAACGGTCTGTTTATTTTTGTAATATATACTATTAAAGGGGAGTCCGTCGTCGTTTCGTTCGTATCTTTAGTCCCATCATACAGTCATTAGTTCTAAGGTACTTCCTCAGTAAACAAATATAAGAACATTGTTCTAAGGTGAGAATGGATGTGCATCTCCGTTATGTATAACTACAACAGGCTTATGTGATCTTATCATGAAGTCATTTTTCAGTTTGTGCCCAACGTGACTGCATGTAAATATGTAATACGCTAACTTTGTTCTTCCTTTTTGTTGTTTGACTGACTCAATTTACCATCTCAAATGCCATTCCCTTTATAGCTAGCACATCATCTCCAAAGAATTTATTTAAGTTGAAATCCAGTAATTAAATGTTGATCGGATAAGCAGGCTGATGGAATCTTGGTCAAATTTTTTGTTTTTACTGGATGGAACTAGAACTATTATTTCCTGAATATATTGGATCACAAAGAACTAAATATATCTACAATGTCTTTGGGCATATTCTGAATTTGCAGAGTTAGCACAAACCTGGAAGCATATATGCAGCTCCCAGATGTTGCAGGCAAGAGGAAGGGCACGTACGTCATGCGATACCACGGTATTTGTGATTTTCCAACTAATACAGTGTTAGCTCTATGTTAACCTTCTTTTAGGTACTTCCCACGATTTTCTTTGTAGGAAACCCCACAAATATTAATAGGTGTATATTCCCATTAAGATGCTAAATTTTGTTGGTCTTATTTATGGGATAGCGAAACATTTCTGTGTGCACTCAATTGTCAGTTTGGACGCGCTGGGTGTTGGGAGTTTTGAGCTGATTAACACCAATACTGCTTCTATATCCACCTCTACTATTATTGCTTCTACATTTCCTTATTGCATGTATTTGTTTCCAGTAGGTCACGCCACCCTTTTCTACTGAGTTATATACACCCACTACGTTGGTGTTGTGACCTCTATGTAGATGAAATATATTAGGTCTGTACGAATAATTTGTATGTGATTTCATACAGTATCTTGTTGATGCTATGAGCATCGATTGGCATATAAGATGAAGGAGCTTCTAGCGCCACTTCCGATCAGTGATTGTATGAAGGCAACAGTAACATATTTGAACCAACAGTGGGGCACAAGGTGGTGTCAGTAATCTGTAGAGCTCTCAAGGAAAGATGACATGATTATTTGAGTTAGTTGAGCATCACCCAGGTCATAGGTACATCAATTAATCTTTGGATTTTCCCTGGTGGCACTCTGATCTCACCACACTAAAAGGTCTACAAGATCAAGATATATGCACATAAATAATTATTTTGCTAACTAAATTGGTCAGTGTAATACTCCTACAACTAATTAATGATATGTACCATCATAAGATTAAATGGATTGTACAAGAGAATTCTTGCTTCTTTGGTATGACGGTGTTCGAAGGGGCTAGAAGTATAATTGATTTTCATACTATTGAACTTAGCTAACTAGATGTTTCAAAGCAAAGGCACATGAAGGAACACATATGAGTTTCAACTGGCAGCTCTCGTCAACATTCCTAGAAAAGTTTAGGAATATTTCCATGACAATTTTTTATATTAATTACTTGTATGGGTGATGGTAATGTTAACATGTTTTTTTGGCTCCTTTGTACACGGATTAGGCTTGTTCAGCACAGCTCATTTTCTCAGGATTAGGCTTGTTCTTTCTCTACTGAAAATAGTATTCGTAGTAGCATGCATTTTCACTCAGTTTTTTTTTGTAGGAGACCTCTATCTGGTAACCAGACTCTCCACGTGGACGTGGGAATAAGAAAGCGTAGCAGAGACATGAAAAGGTGGGGTGCGGCCTTGAAATGCTCATCAAATTGCCGGCTCCATGTTGCCTCCCCACTATCATCATACTTGTCTGCATCAAGAATAGTGTAGGCGCTGCTGCTGGGGGAGGCGCGCCGGTTGAGCTCGGCCGGGCAGCACTTTGAGCCGCTATAAAAATATCATGGTCATCTTTTGGCGAATACAAAGATGTTTGTAACCTCATAAGCAGAGCTCTGTACTGCTGCTTGTATATTGAGAGATACTACAGGAATTGATACTCATAGCTTATCTTTTCTGATCTCTGTCGTGCATATGTTTCAACTAAATTATGGTTATTGTTTATGTTTGTCAAATTAAGCCATTGATAGGATAAGCAAAAGTAGTTGTTGATTGACAAAGCTGAGAGACAATTTACAGACATTATACCAGCTAGGAATTTATTGGTGGGACAAAATTATGTCATGGTTTATATACAGGTGATCGATACTTCAGGTAGTTCACTACTTTTGATTCCATAGATCAAATACTAACAATTTTTCTTTGGATACAGCAAGGATCATACCCCACCCACGCGGTGGCATGATGCAGAAGGGCTACATGGGTTAATAGCGGCGTGTGCAATGGAAGGACGCCTACGAGAACAAGCTCGCCGAGGTCTTGGAATTCCAACCTAGGTAAACAAGTGAGCTCACTTTATAAGTTTGCCCTTTTTTGGTGATGTGGGCTAGCTCATTCATTAAAGCTACTCAACTCTGTATTTTTCTCTCTTTGGTGATTGGATTATTGCTACTCTATGTTGAAGGATCTTTTCATGCCAAATTTAATAAATATTGTCATGTTTCCGTAGATTGCCTATTTGCTCACTCTGCGTAGAATGGTGAACGTTTGTAGAATGGTCACTTGGTCATGGTTTGATTATTTTTATCAGTGCACACACCTTCAGAAAATGATCCAATGAGGCTAGCTTGTTCTTTCTACTTTTGTACCTACACGTGGGATGCTCTGTTAATTTTGTTGTGCAAATAATCATTCTTTGTGTTGATGAGCAATGACAACGACTCCTAAAATTAAAAAACTTGCTGAAAGTACGCTTTGTTGCAATACAATCCTATTTATAAACATTACATTTTCTTGATAGATTGTGATTAAAATTTGTTGCTTTTACCCACTTTGGTGCTGCTTCAGTGTATGCGTACTAAGTTGTAAAAGGAGATGATTGTATATTTTGCTTTATAGTGCACTGGTTCACGAGATTGATGCTGAGAAGATTCAGTTTGCCGCGCTACACATGAGAAGATTCTTTTGCTTGAAAATATATTGTTTTCTCGGTGCACATACCTTCAGAAAAAGAGAAGTGCTTGAACGAAGATTCTCCTCCGTCATCTAACCGATGGTCAGATGTTTGTGCTTTTCCATCATGGTTTAACCTAGGATCAAGATTTCTTTTCTACATCATGTCCTTCTCGGGAAAGTTGTTGTCGATAACTCAATTGATGTGTTCCTTTTTTTCTTCAAGAAACTCGATATAGACCAGGCAGGAAGGAGGAGGTGGAGGAGGCGAGAAGCTGTGGCGTCATGCTCTCCCCCGATGCTTTCAAGTCGTCCGCCCTGCACCAAGGCACTCCTCTCCCCACTCGATTCCGCTCCTCCACATTTGGTCCTTCAGTTGTTGATGTGTTGAAGGAGGCTCCACGGAGGCGGCGGCCATCGAGCTCTAGATTTGGCAGCAGCGGCACACCGTACGTAGTGCTCGCCAAAGCTAAGGTAGGTCTCCCGTAGATCTCATCCTCCACTTTTCTGAAGAGATGGTTTTCAAGTCTTAACTGTAACATGGGATCGTTGCAGGAACTGGCGAAGACGCTATAATGCCCCACGTCATATTAAGGATAAGCTGTTCTGGCAATATACTTTTGCTCGTGAGGAGCTACATCTTACCAAGAGTTTCAGGGATAGGACTAAGACAGATATCAGTTTTTGCCTAATTGTAGTTTATGGTGCTCTTTTTTCTTTATAGAAATTTCCTATGCTCTTATGCTCACGTGGAATAGCAACATCACAACCAATATTAATGTGACTTGTTCGTCTTTTGCAGAATTTTTTTAAGGCCTCGTCCTGCTTGATTTGCCAGCGTGTGTGCACTCCCGAAATCCAAGTTTACATCACTGCATACAAATTTGTTGGGCACCTCTGAATTCGTTGCATGCGTTGATTCGCATGGGAAGCTGGCGCTACAGGTTGATGCAACTTCCCCAACTAAATGCACGGATGATACTTCTTTATGGCTGTGACTAACTTGTCAACCTGGGTAAAAGAAAAATATTTACTGTACAAATAGGAGAAGGCAAAAAAATCATCTCATATATTAGATTGCATCAGTAGTATTTTGGGAGCATAAATTCTTCATTAGAGACATAGGAAAATTGTCTTCCAGATGTTGCAGGCGAGAGGAAGGGCGCGTCATGCGATGCCATGTATCCAGTAGTGGTTTCTTCTCCCATACGGTATGCCCTTACTCTCCGGTCTGTACGTATGTATGCTTTTCCACTTAATACGGTATTAGCTCTATGTTAACCTTCTTCTAGGTTCCCCGCTCTAGGATTTTCTTTGTAGGAAATCTGAATAATATAAATAGGTATGTTTTCCCATGAAGATGTCTGGTTTTAATCCAAAAAAATTACATTACATGGTATGCTAAAATGGTTTGTATTTTAGAGTTTACTCCCATTTACTTGTGTGTTCTTCCATAGTAATAGAATTGCTATCAATTAGACTTCTTTGTGTTCCCTGAAATTAAATGGTTTGCCATAGAGGATGAAATTTGAGTATGACAGTTGTTGAACTGAAAATAATCTAGCGAGCAATAATAAAATGAAGAATACCTTATCATATTGCAGTGCCCTATGAGTGAATAACAGGCCAATACACTGGCAAAATGAAAATGCTTTGTTTGGATACCAAGAAGAAAAATAGTTCACATTAAGAGACTATTTTAAAGTTGTTTCCAGTAGACTATTAGATATGGTGTTGCATGGACCCTTTTAAAATTAGCTTCTTGATTTCATTTGGCAGGATGGTGCCGCAAAACTCTGGTTAAATAGCTGCTACCATCCCCGTACATGATAAATAAAGTTTTTTTCTCAGTGTAGAATTTGGTGTTTAGTGTAGTGCTTGATGTCTCCGTACATAACAAGACAAGTTGAGATTTATTTTCTTAGTTTGGTTGCTGGTCTTATCTCAAACTTGGGTGTCCAATGTAGTCCTTGACATCCCATGTACGCACTGTTGTATACACTTGTTGATTCATGCAAAAGTATTAACTGAGAGTTTATTGTGTTCTGCAAGAAACATTAATTCGGAGAGTCCACCATACATTATTTAAGTGCTGGTTAAATGTATACCACTAGAGTTGATTGAGGGGCTAATCAGCAGGGTGTAATCAAGGTTGGACTTATTGCTTCGAGGCACAATCTATATTTCACAGCATGTGTAACCTTGCAGGATGTGTTTTATTTTCTTTCAATACACCCAACCCTGCTTTCAATTAAATTCACTTTGGTTGGACTGAACTTCACTGATGAAAAATATCATTGTCGTCTGTCGTGTCTCCTTAAAAAAGAGGAAACTGTCGAAATCTTTGTTATCAGTGCACATATCCTTTTGCACTTGGTGCATGGGCTATAGGATTGTATCAAATTATTTGTTCGACACGAGTCACAAAAAACACTGAAGCATATGTACTTGATGCAGATGCATTTATATACATCTTTTGTGGGATTTACCTATTATCTTTGCCATAGACATGGAAAGCCATCGACCAGTTTTTGTAGTTTGGTAGCTTTCACATGCCCATAGTATAATTATGTTAGCCTTTGCATTTTTCTGATGATGTTGTCATGAGCTGAACATATACTGGGAGAATAATTGACATTTTGCCTATGATATCAATATACCAAGTTTTTGTTTGGTTGGAATTTTGACAGCATCATATTCATATGGTTATGTACTGCAAAATACCAAAGGAGGGGCCAAACGTTGTACGAGCTTCGACAAACGGAACCTGCCTACAATGCTGTGGCGGGGTTGGGGGCAGCCGTGCGGTGTGAGTTGGTCAAGTCTGAGGATCACGGCCGACAACTGCATCTTCAACCTCTACACGATTAGTGATATTTGGCTATGTTAAGAGGATTAGCGATAGAGTAAAATTATTAGGATGATAAAAAGTGTTAGGCTATTTTTCTTTGTATATGATTATAATGACGAGGTATGAGGGTCCGTATGAGTGGAACTATCAGCTCTCACACAATGCTAAAATAAGAAGAAAAAAATGAGAGCACTATAACGTTGCAAAATTGTTTGGGAAAATTTCTGAATTTGTCAAAACTATGAGGATGGAGTGGATGACGAATGCATCTAAGTTAGGGAAGATAGGAATGCCTATGGCAATTTGGCAAACTTGGAAAAAAGATGCGGAAATTTGGAGTTGGGTGGCAATGTAGATCTGAAGCCAAGTAGCTGATATATTCCCTCCTTTTGGGTTTAAAGGGCCTATCTATTTTTTTTTTGCTTTTTCGTTTTGGTTTAAAGGCCTATCTCTATCCTATGTTTAGATTCCAAAGCATATTAAATCTCTACATGTAAGGATTAAAAAGAACTCACCAATGCATGTAATGTTCCTACTCAATTAGTGGCCACTAATGCATATGCCATAGTTAATCTACTACCCCTATAAAAAGAAGAGAGGGCGAAGAACCAAACAATCAGATCCATCCATCAATAAGATCTAATGGCTCTTAATGCTTCGATGTTTGACGCAACAAACCACACATCCAGTGTTTAACGCTTCAAGCCATCCATCGATAAAACTGCCCCGCCGTTCAGAAAAAAACAAACTACGCATGACCTCGACCTCTCGCCCCTGCTCCTCCTCCCCCGCCGTTCGCCCTCTGCCCGTTCCTCGCCGCTCCTCCCGAGCCTCCCGCCGCTCCTCCATTCCTCCGGAGCCGCCCGCCACGCCCTTCGCCGCGGGATCCCCTTCGTCGCGGGAGCCGCCGTCGAGCCCGCCCGTCGCGCCCGACCCGCCGTCGAGCCATGGGAAGCAGCCGTAGGTCGCCCGGAGCCTGCCCCCGCCACGGGTCGCCGGCAGCCTCCCCAGTCACCGCCCGCCTCTCCTAGTCAAGGCCTCCGCCGTCAATCCTCCCCTCCGCCGCTGCCAATCCCCCACTCGGCCTCCTCTGCTTGGGTCGAGGGCCGCCCCCGGTTCCTCGCGCCCTCCCTCGGTGGCGCCGCCCCTGGCTCCGTGCCGGCCGTCGTGCCCCAACGCGGCCTCCATCCACGGCGCCCCAATCGCCCACCGCGTCCCATGGATCCTCTGAGCGACACCGCCGACGCCGATCCCAACTACCTGCCCCTGAATCTGCGCATTGAGGCACGTTGTTGCTGGACACCGCTGCCTACGCCGACGCCATCTACCCCACCAATCCTTTCCCATGAGGTACCTTATTTACTCTTCATCTACAAAATTCAGTGCACCCAAGATCGATGCGTCTTTTGCCATTGTGTATCTATATGTTGTTTCTAATGCTAATGACCAGATCAATACATGATGCATTTTTGCTGATTTTTCAGTACATACATCAACTGATGCACAGAGACACGTATAGGCCACATTGCCCTTTCCAAAAATTTCAATACATAAGAGTACAGATTGCATGACAACACTTGGCTGATAGATAGATGACCAAATAAACAATTCATCAACTAAGTACTACTCTTTGGTGACATTGCCAGGGCTGCTCTGTTTTTCGTGCATTCAAAAGCACCCACCAGCAGTATCTATTTCGGCTGCCCATTCGCCTCATCAAACCAAAGTTTTAATTATGTAAACAAGGCGCCATTTCCATGCACACCATAGCTGCTAACTTTTTTCTGATTAACCAATGCTATTAAATGAATCGTCAAATAAAGCAATTGCCAATGCAGAGGGAAATACACAGTAATCTCGGCTAATAGATATTGATTGAGTTTTGACATCATCAACTACTCCATTGATCATATCAAGCAGAGATATGCTCATATCTGCATATTTTTGATAGACTGAATGGTCGCTGACGGGCGTCGTGCCTCTCCACAGTCAATCTTCCAAGGTTGCGACTGTGAGCACGACAGTCTCGTCAATTGCTTGGCAGCCCCCCCGTCTGCGCACCTCTTTAGCGGTGGAGCAACGAAGTCGGCTCGACAAGAGGCAGCCACAACAACAGTTTAAGTTGGGGAGATAGCAAGTACCAACAGCTGTGCCACGAAAGGTCCTTCGTCCTTCCTCTACCCATACTCAATTCATTCAGTTCTAGGTGGGTTTCAAGAAAGTATTTGTACGGGGAATGCAAGAGATGCAAGTTTTAAATAAGAACAAAGGGCACAAATCATTCTCCAGATCAGTGAGGCCTCCCGTGATATCCCTAGCATGCATGTTCTTTCATTCACTCGCTTCAGTTTCACATACATAGGGTGCACCTGTGTTAGTCATGTACGCCACCTCTGTATGATCAACCAATGATAGTCTCTGTTATGGCGCAGCTTTTGAATTCTGATCATGTTTAATTTTCTTCGTTCAAGCTTATGCAATGTGCTATGCTGTTTTCTTTTTTTAGGTATATACCGAAGAGTGAAGAAAACCCCCCTTCGGTTTGTTTCAGTGTTGGAATCATCTACCAACCAGGCATATGGTTAGAATTTGTACTATGGGATAAGGTTGACAAGACTGTTGATAAACATAGATTATACTGACGAATTAGTATTCCTATTAGTATCAGCATTTCCTCGCTTTATAAGAATCATTTAATATTAGTTTTACAAGTAATTTATATAGTGCATTTATAGAGGAATCAAACAAGCATAGGAGCCAGAAAATAAGAATGTCATAGTTCTTCATTTGGAAGTAGATCCGAGCATCACATGACTTATTTTTAATTTATTTTATGATTGATAAAGAACATTGGTTTGTTTCATATTCACAGACGACATACATGCTGGTTAGCAATTCACGCTTAGTTTGCAATGTGGCCCGTGATTATTTTGGAACAGTTCACTGTCCCTGGTCTAATTTTTTCATTGTTTTACTTTGACAGAAAATTCTGAGTTATCAATCATCTTATGCCTTTCTGCTCGGCCTGACAATTGCAGTGAAGGTATTCCTGAAGAAATATAATAGTGGCAACTACTACCTAAAGTCCTTTTCATTGCAAAAGTGAGTACTCCCATTATTCTAGGAGAAATTAGCTCAAATATGATAATGTGCCGATATTTAAGGGAAATTAGCTTCTAGGCACTAACAAATAAGTTCATGAACGTTCAACTAGAGACTGAAACTATTCCAACTTAATTAGCATGTAGGTCAAACCTGGCTTGTCTTATGTGGGAAGGTTTCCTTACCTTGTTAGATTGTTGGTAGTGCTATCTCATGTACGAGTACTGAATGGCCTTGCAAAACAAGGTGCCCTGCCTAGAATCTAGAGAGATAGTCAAACTCTGAATTTCCCTCTTGCTGGTATCTTTTTGTTTTCGTCCATTGCTAATCATATAAAATTTGTGAGAGCTGGAAAACATGCTTTCTTCAGAGTTAACTGTCGTTTTGATATTACTTCAGAAGGATAATGCATGCTTTCTTCAATCGAGGCATGAGTAATCAAACGCTACTAACATGGACATTACAATTGTAAACTTTTTATGTACTATCTTAATTTTTAAACACTCCTTTCAGATAGCTTTCCCTGTTGGCGGTCCATTATATTTACATTGTATAAGTAAGCTGCCAAAAGGGAATGATAAAAGGAAACGACATGCCTGTCACGTTTGACACGTTTCTAAAATTGTTTCATTTGTTTATGCGCATATAGCATGGTAACAAGTATGAACTACTAGCAGGTGGCTACTCCATACAATTGGCCTATGACCTCTAGATGGTCATCATCGGTGTTGCAAGTTCGCTAAAAAAATTGAGTATTAGTCAGTACAATTTATATTAGGATGATATCGGGGTAGAAGCTCTTTTCCTGTTTTTCATGCATGGAGATAGAGAAGATCATGATACGATGCACATGATTTTGAGTATTTTGAAGAATATTTTCTCAGTCTAATACGTACATTTTATTCACACAGTTGTTTTGTGTTTGAATTGGCTCGTGAGCTTTTGTTATATATATGTGCTGACCACATGAAGTTCCAAAAAACATTCTGACACAAGGGAAATATTGGGCGCTCTCACTAAAGCCTTCTTGCAAAATGGGTATGTTTGGGACTAAACAAAGATTCAAGCTAAGTCAGTTATTGTGTTCTTTTAGATGGGTTCATATAGCTTTTAAAAACTATTCCTGTAAAGATATGTCACACATTTTTGTGAGTATATTTCTTCACACATTGTATCTAATGCCACTGATGGATCATTTAGAGTAGATATTTTGTTTTGTAATGTCGTTTTCAACAGGGGCGTACCTACGGTTATGCTAAGGGGGTGCATAGGACACCGAGTCAAAAACATTTTTCTCTGTAAATTGTATCTACATATAGTGTGCGACACCCCTGACATTATTTAAAATTATATGTGATTACATAGTGTGACATCAGGTTGTTTTTGGTCTAGGTCCACCCCTGGTTTTCAATTGTTAACTCTTTCTCTTAAAAGACATGAAAGGGGCAGCAGGATTATGTAAAATTAAGATATATAAAAGACAAGGAAATTCATTATTTATCAATTATATTCTTTATGATTTATCATATAAAAATTTTAATTTCAGAGTTTTTAATATGTTTAACTAAGTATATATTAATTCAGACGTGCAAAATTGGGTCATCACACGCAAGCAGAACCTGAATATAGGATAAGCAGTGCGTTTTGCAAAACTGCGGCTATCTATTTTTTAGCATAAGAAATGTTTAAAGAGAACAATACTTGCGTAAGTATATGGGCAGGAGTGCTCCAGAGTGTCCCACTATATTAAGAACTTTTGCCCCTCCAATAAAAGATCTATTGGTGATATATATTTCCTATTGAGACAAATCTTCTACTGTTCTTTTGTTTAATGCATACAAGGCACCCTGCAGCCTCTCTGCTTGGAAAATAAATACTCTGCTTGGTACACTCATGACATTAGACCTTTCAGCTCAAGTTAGAGATTTGCATCTGACGGTTCTGTATAGTATATATTTTTAGGGTGCTTCCTATTTGGATATGATGTGCTTTAGTTGGATTGACTAAAAAGATTGAAGGATCCTGTAAATATATTAGTTTTAATTTGTTTATTTAGTTGCAGTTGCAAAAAAGATCGAACATTCCCATAAATATGATAGACCTCCTTTGCATTCGCACAAAAATGTAGCCAAATGAAATCTCAACTATATATGTTTCAACCATATTATGTCAAGTTCTCATTCTTTTGATAGTTTCTGGGAGAACGGGGCAGAGGAGTGGAGGCCTGGGACGCAGCACGGGGCAGAGGAGCGATGGCGCGGCGGTTGCGCAGGGGGAATGTTCGTGAGGACGAAGCAGTACAGATTTCTAGGGGCTAATTGGTGGGATAATTAACCGTGCGCTTAATGTATATTCGGAGGGGATTTTAACACCTTCCAAAACTATTAACATTTCTTAACATTTTTTCATGTTTAACAGGCAGACTTGCTTGCCTTTTCGAGTTGGTTAGCACTCCAAATGTGATTTTAACATCTTTCTACTGTACGATGGTCGTGAAGTTATATTCAAAAGTTTGACTCTCTTCGTTAGATCTTTCACACACCTTTTCACTTTACATCTGTAAAACTAGCATAGAATGGGTACAAAATGGTTTGATGGAGAATGATATGTCATAAGAATAACAAAGCGGTATCATTTTTATCTAGAAGTGTTGCTTCTTGCAGGTATGAAGTCAAGGGATCAAATCTAGACTCCTCCAAGAATTGAGGGGCGAAAAATATACTTTTCTCTTAATATTATGGTTGTACTGCAATTTGCAAGGTTTCTTGTGTCTTTGTACGAACAGATCGAATCTAATTGAAGTGACTTTGATTAATTTCCTTTTCAAAGTTATTGTTTGGCCAGCTATTGACCTCTATAAAACATTTATCTTCACTTCTCTTTTGCTCCCAGGAAATCTGGTGCAAGCCCCACTACAGTTTTATATAAAGATGTTGGAGGCAGCATCGGAAGAGACAAGTCTGCGGTAAATTTCTCCCTGATACAGTAATAGTGTTATCTATAGTCTTGGGGAAAAAAATCAACATTTACTGTTATATGAAACCTATGTTTTCTTAGCATTTTCTGGTTATCAATTGACTTATCATCCTATCTTTTTGTAAACCATGGAATTTTTGAAGTTCAAAAAAGTGTGTACATCAACTATTTCACTTCACAGTGATAAATGGATGGAGTGCTTGTGACACAGAAAACCTCTTTTGTGGATCTAACAACAAAAATATGTTTCCAGTATTTCTTTGGATATGGAAACTTTTTTGGGTCATCACCTAGAAAATAAATTGGCACAAGCTTACTGACATAGGGTTGCAGGTCAGCGTGCGCTAAAAATATTCAAATTCAAAAGAATCTTTCTGAGATAGTTTGCGGTTCCTATTTTTTCTGGTCATGCTTTTTTGAAAATAACTTCTAGTCATGCTTGCTTTTATACTGCTTGAAAATTCAATTTTACTATTAGAAGATGATGATAAATCAGATTCATACTGGAGTTCACTTTTCTTGAACAGAAAACAGAAGGATCAGGTTGTGCGTGATAGAATATATGCCTATAAAATGAAAAGGATAATAGATTCCTAAGTACTAGAAATGTCATACCATTCCAGGAAGTTACTTCTTGATGTCATTCCAGAAAATAGAAGGATCAGTAGAATGTTCTCGATGATCATTTTAGCTGTCCTTTTAGGTAGCAACACCAAATTGCAGGGCTTCATCTTAGTACTGATCAATAGGAGCATGTTCGAACTATTGCATAGGTAAAAATAATTTCTTCACGATTTCTCTTATGCTCCCAGGGAATCTTGTCCAAACTCCACGTCGCTGTCACCGAACAAAGTTGGAGGTGTAATTGAAAGGGACCAGCCAGATTCTTCTTCCGGGTATTAAAAAGAAAACCTGGCTAGAGATTTCATGCCACGTCATTCCATTTATGTTTGCTTGTGTGCTTATCATATCTGATTACATGATTGGCATTTATTTCATAATTAGCATATACTTCGACACATGATATGTTTTGCTTTATTTATGGACAACAAGATACATTTACTTATTGTGATCATATAAGTGAACAAACATAGCCAACGGTTAAAGTTTATATCTACTATGTATATTCTTTTTTCATTCACACATGTTTCACTGCCTTTTAAGCACTTAGAGAGAACTGGAGATTGCTCTCATTAAATGTGAACAAGATTGACGTTCTTTTTTTCCAAAATAGTAAATACTGTGTTCTCTTGATTGTTTTTTGATTTTTCAGCTTACCTGAATCTAAGAAGTCCGCCCATCAATTAATGAGAGATTTTTGCTTCTATCATTTGTGGAACCATAGAAATGAAATACAGACCGCGCCTCAACCAATACTTCGCAATCCTTTTGCCCAAAGCAAACAATATCATTATTTATAGATTCTAAATTAAAATATTTTCACTTGTGTGCTCAAGTAAAATTTTACTGCTTAAAGGAAAATAAACCATTTTATCACTCCTACAGTTCACAGGGAGAGAGAACAAGAAAGAAAACCTTCCACCACAATCTTGTCTTCCTACTTTTACTTACCAAGAAGAATCAACAATAAGGGAATCTTTTAAGAAAATGGATAAAAGATCATTTTCAGTTAGTAATGTACAACTCCCAACTTGTCTCTTTTACTTCTTTTTCTGTGCATGTGCACCCTGTTGAATGGTGTTGTACTTGTACATACTGGAATTGCAGGCAAAACAATGTGATGGATGGTCTACAAGATTCTCCGGATGAATTCATCTCCAGGGTAAAAGAAGCCAGGCAATGTGCATGATGTTTGATTGGAAATAATGTTGCCTTGAAAATGTACGAGTGCTTTCTTGGCATCTGACATTGCAGAATCAAACATTGATGCATACCTTTGTAAATTTCTTGGGGAGAAAAGGTATAATTTGCAAGTTGCAACATTGATCCCAAAATACATGGTGTTCACACATATCTATTTTATGTAGTTTGTGATAAATCAAAATGTTCAGTCTTTGAAAGTACCATCAATGACCTCTATTTATATGGAGACAAGTTATGAAAAAAATGACATAAAACAACTTTGAACCTCTCTTGCTAGATGTAAGGGCCTGAAAACATGGTTTCGGGCCTATATGATGAATGTTACCTTGGCTGTTTTTTTTGTGTGTGTTATCTTATACTACCATCAACAACTATAAGTATACGGTGGTACGAGACATGTAGACAAGGTGTATTTGATTGGGAGTGGATTTATCTTCGAAAAGAGCATTAGCAGAGACGTCCGTTGCACGTGCAAGCTTACTAGTGATAATTAGTGCATCTGTTTAATTGGATTAGTATTGCAAACTACAAAAATCATTCTACCACTCACCATTTGCCTTGTTTGAGGAGATTTTTGAGTTGAGACTTTTAAATTAAAAGGGAGGGAGTATTCATTTCCTAATCCGTGGATTACGGACGATGGGACTGACTACACCAATTTGGCAGACTAAGAGAAAACACTAGAGGATTTGGAGCACAATGGCCGAAGTGCTGAAATTAAGGGCCTCGTAATAGACCCATGTGTTGGTGCACGGTGCGCACATGAATTTTATTTTATGGTATCGCAGAATGGTAAAGAATTGGTTTGTTCGGTCCGTTTCCGCGAAGAGTATCCGTTATACATTTTGAGACCTTCGATATGAAATATTCGTGCTAACTACATGTACTGCTTATGTAGGATGGGTATGGGTTGAGACAGATTTTTTTATTATACTTGCTCAAATATCGTGCGAATGAAGCTAAAGACAACATTGCTGACATTGTGCTATATTTTTTCTAAAGCATATCAAGTAGATCTTAATTTGTAAATGAGTAGTTGGATAATCACTCCATATGTACACATTGCCAAATTGTCTTTTTGTCATCAATTTACATTGCAAGTTAAGTGGACTTCAATTACTATCCGATTATGCCCGTACTATCTATTCTCTACATGTAAAATTTAATATGCATTATGTTTATATAACTCCATCAGCATATTTCAAAAGCCCGTGGCAACGTACGGGCATTCTACTAGTCTAAAGTAAGATTTTTGTTCTTATTTTTTTCTAAGGAAAGATTTTTGTTCTCCTTGAAGTTGCTTGTTTTAACTGTGGACAGTGAGGCAATTAAGCTCACCAACACCTTTCCCATATTATAATTATATGAAAGATGGTAACCGATCCAAGTTTCGACTTTCAAGTTGTAACATGGAAAGATGATAACTGTATCTGATACTGAGTAGTACTTCCTCTGTATTTAAATATAAGTCTTTTTAGAGATTCCACTATGAACTACTTCCTCCGTTTCATATTACTCGTCGCTGATTTAGTACAAAATTGTACTAAATCAGCAATGAGTAATATGGAACGGAGGGGATACACACGAAGCAAAATGAGTAAATCTATGCTCTAAAATATGTCTATATACATTTGTATATAGTTTGTAGTGAAATATCTTAAAAGACTTACATTTAAAAACGGAGGGAGTATATAGCAAGGAGATCAAGCCATGAAGTTACTCCATGGATAAGCAACACGGTTCAAATATAGCTAGCATTCATTTATCCTGGGAGTTTTTAGAGAAGGCCGCACACTATGACAATATCCGAGGAGTAAAGCAGTGACAATATCTGAGGTAGACTTTAAGATGTTGTAGCTTTTTTCCGATTCGTTTCTATCTAAGTATCTAAGAGCATCTCTAGTAGACCCGTATAAGTGGTCAAACCCTTATAATTTTTGCATTTTACAGTTTTGGTCGAAAAAATTGTTCAAAACAGAAACCGTAAAAGTGGTTCAACCCGTAAATTTTTTAAGGGCCACTGAAAATGCACACCCGAAACCCTTATATTTGGAGGTTGGAAGGCCGAACCTAAAAGGCCCCGTATACCGGTCAAACCTCGTCGGAGCAAACACGCCGTCGTGGAGTTTGCCGGAAACTGCCCTAAACTCGCCGGAATAAATCACCGCACACCGAAAAAGGCCGCTAGATGCCGCAATCGATCGCCGCCAGTTCGAATTGGACGAGGTCGACATCATCGTGGCCTCCCATGACCTCAGCCTGGCCGCCGGAATCCTCTCGGCGCGGTAGGCAAAGGGGCACGACTCGGTCGACGCGGCTGGCAATAGAGCAAGGCGCGGACGGCAGAGGCGACGGGGCGTGGCCGACGAGTCTGGGCGCGGCCGGCGTGGTTATGGGGCGTGGCCGGCAGGGACGGGGCACGGCCGACGGGCAACGGGGCGCGGCCGACCGGCGACGGGATGTGGCCGGCAGGGACGGGGCGCGACCGACAGGCGACGGGGCGCGGCCGACGGTGTTGGGCGCGACCAGCTGGGGGAAGTGGCGACAGTGGCCGGACTTGAGGAAGGAGCTCTTTATCCCAGTTTTACAGTATCTGTTCGGCCGTAGCTAAAATGAACCCTTAAAATGCTTTTTTTGACCTGTATCCCAGTTTTACAGTTTGTGATTTTAAGGGGTCTGCTAGAGATGAAACGCCATAACTTTGTCCTGGCGATGTCCTTAGGGCTCCCGGTTCTTGGCGATTGCCAGGCGATAGCCATGGCGCCACTGCCCTCGGACGCTGCACCGACTGCGGGTGGCCTGCTCTCCGTGTCCCTGCCTAGGCAGGACGACGGAACTGCGGCGGCCCCGTCCGCCACCAGATCGCATGGCACCCTTGGCCGTCATGATCCCGCTATGCTCTACCCGCAGCCTGGATTCGAGAGGAGTCCGGCTAGTCCACGCAACCAGGGAGACCCAGGACTCCTTGACATCTCCTACAAGAAATCGGAGGATCCTGCCTATATTAAACGCCCTGAAGCCGAAACAGGGGTCGTCTGGAAACCTAGCAAACTGCCAGATCGCTCTTCTCTTGCAACTGCGCCGTCGAGAAAGTTCGCTCCTTCTGTGATGTCGTTGGCTTCGACCCCTGCGGGCATGACTCTGCCGGAGACCGGTGTGGTAGCCGCTCACCTGAAGCCTTATGATGGGAGAACCAAGGCCCCTATCGTAATGAACCGGCGGTTGCAGGCCGGGATGAATGGCAGAATGGAGGGAAACCAAGAGATACAGCACGCCGGGATGGAGGGCATGATCCAGGACCAGGACATAGAGGAGAGGAACAACATTAGGAGGCAGTCGGCCATGGGGCCGCCGGCGACCTGACAGGGCCAGCAGAGCCCCGTCAGGAGCAATAAATATACTAAGCTAGAACTGCCGAGGTGGGAGGAACCCTCGGACAGTTCGAGATCTTGTGAGTCTGGTTCGGACTCATTCCCCTAGTATCGTTTTTCTTTGTGAGACTAGACAGTCTAGAAATAAAATGAAAAGATATCGTGCTCGGTTAGGTTTAAGTGGTTTTGATGCCATAGATATTGTTGGTCTAAGTGGTGGTCTTGCTTTGTATTGGCATGAGTCTTTGAGTCTGGATGTAAAAGCTATGAATCGTCGTTATATTGATGTGTATGTGACTGCTGCGGAGGGTGAGCCACCTTGAAGGCTTACCTGCGTCTACGACGAGCCTCGGACGGAGGACCGTCATCTTATGTGGTCCCTCCTCCGTGATCTTCACCACCAGGCTGACATGCCATGGATGGTAATCGGTGACTTCAACGAGGCTATGTGGAGTTTTGAACACTTCTCTAAAACACCTCGTTCGGCGGGTCAGATGATTGATTTTCATGATGTTTTGGAAGTGTGTGGTCTCGGTGATCTTGGTTTCGCAAGACTCCCATACACATACGATAATCGGCGTAGCGGGAGGGCCAATGTCAAGGTACGGCTAGACCGAGCAGTTGATACGTCTCCAAGGTATCTATAATTTTTGATTGTTCCATGCTGTTATATTATCAATCTTGAATGTTTTATAATCATTTTATGGTCATTTTATATCATTTTTTGGTACTAACCTATTGACATAGTGCCAAGTATCAGTTGCTGTTTTTTCATGTTTTTTACATCGCGGAAAATCAATATCAAACGGAGTCTAAATGCCACAAAACTTTATGGAGAATTTTTATGGGCCAGAAGGAACACAACGGGCCCTGGCTGCGTCTGGGTGGTGCCCCGAGGGAGGCACAACCCACCAGGGCACGCCAGGAGGCCCAGGCGCGCCCTGGTGGGTTGTGCCCACCTCGGGTGCCCCCAGACCGCCTCTTTGCTCTGTAAATACCCCAATATTTCCAGAACCCTAGGGGAGTCGACGAAATATTCATACAGCCGCCGCAGAGTCCAAAACCACCAAATCCAATCTAGACACCATCTCGGATGGGGTTCACCACCTTCATTGGTGCCTCTCTGATGATGCGTGAGTAGTTCTCTGTAGACCTTCAGGTCCGTAGTTAGTAGCTAGATGGCTTCATCTCTCTCTCTTGATTCTCAATACAATGGTCTCTTGGAGATCCATATCATGTAACTCTTTTGCGGTGTGTTTGTTGGGATCGATGAACTTTGAGTTTATGATCAGATCTATGTTTTATATCCATGAAAGTATTTGAGTTTCTTTGATCTCTTTTATGCATGATCTCTTATAGCCTCGTATTTCTTCTCCGATATTTGGGTTTTGTTTGGACAATTTGATCTATTTATCTTGCAATGGGAAGAGGTGCTTTGTAATGGGTTCAATCTTACGATGCTTGATCCCAGTGACAGAAAGGGAACCGACACGTATGTATCGTTGCTACTAAGGATAAAACGATAGGGTTTATCTCTACATAGATAGATCTTGTCTACATCATGTCATCGTTCTTATTGCATTACTCCGTTTCTCCATGAATTTAATACACTAGATGCATGCTAGATAGCGGTCGATGTGTGGAGTAATAGTAGTAGATGCAGGTGATACGTCTCCAATGTATCTATAATTTTTGATGTATTCATGCCATGTTTATAATATTTTTACATGATTTTGGTATGATTTGGTTAGAACTAACCCGGACTGACGCTGTTTTCAGCAGAACTACCGTGATGTTGTTTTTGTGCAGAAATAAAAGTTCTCGGAATGTGCTGAAAATCAACGGAGATTTTTTCTAGAAAATATAAAAAATACTAGAACGATGAGTTACCGGAGGGGAGTCCCGTGGGCCCCATGAGGGTGGAGGGCGCGCCCACCCCCTGGGACACACCCCCTCCCTCGTGGACTCCCTGTGGGCCCCCCTGACTTGTTCTCGACGCCAACCTCTCTTATAAATCCCCAAACCTCCGAAAAATAACCTAGATCGGGAATTCCGCTGCCGCAAGCCTCTGTAGCCACCAAAAACCAATCGGGACCCTGTTCCGGCACCCTGCCGGAGGGGGGATCCATCACCGGTGGCCATCTTCATCATCCCGCCGCTCTCCATGACGAGGAGGGGGTAGTTCACCCTCGGGGCTGAGGGTATGTACCAGTAGCTATGTGTTTGATCTCTCTCTCTCTCTCTCTCTCTCGTGTTCTTGATATGGCACGATCTTGATGTACCGCGAGCTTTGCTATTATAGTTGGATCTTATAATGTTTCTCCCCCTCTATCTCCTTGTGATGAATTGAGTTTTCTGTGGGAACCTGGAATTAACTTCCAGACCCTCTTGTGTATATTTGTCAACCCCAACATCATTGTTGAGAACACAGCGAAATGGTATCATTGCACAATGTGTAAATGTATTACAAGTTTAATAAATATTTCCACAAGACATACATATAGAGAAATGTATCATGACATTTATTACAATCAGAAAACATCGGAAAGTACAAATGTGTAGCGACTCCATCTCAGCCACAGGCAGTTGATGTAGTCCACGTGACCTCACTCCTACGGATCGCCATAGTTTTCATAATCATCACCTTCATCTTCATGGAACTCTGTTGTCAACAAAATTATTTCCATGAGTACATTACGTACTCAACATGCCTCCCTCGGGGAAGGACCTAATAGCTACATGTGGCTTCAACGGATGGCTGTATGGCTCATTTGCATAAATGCTAATTTTGTTTCAAAAAATATAGTAGTTGAATAAAAGCAGGTTTTGATGAAAACATGTTTCATCTCCAAAATAACTTTCATCAAAGTGAGGATCCTCGATCAACTGACACTCTTCATAGGTTCCAAGAATAGGGGCAATGAGAGAATAAGCAAGACAGGTCCCGTATGTCAAGAAAGATTCATGTGTCGTCCATGACCGTGGACATGGCTATTCGGATAGTTTTACACTCTGCAGAGGTTGTACACTTTACCCACATGACACAATCCCGACTTGTTGCCACCAGTGGCCGCTGTCGTAGTACACCATTTGGTATACCAGCAGGGAGATTGTGACGAGGTCTTTCATTAGACCAAACTTACTGTGCCAAGCGCACTAGGTTTCAACACGGAAGTAACCGCAGTTCACAGTCTGGGCCCCCCTTTTGTGCCGAGGACACTCCTCGCAAGGCAGCTATCCCATCCGCGGTACGACGATGATGACAATAAGGGTGAACTAACTAATCAACCAAGCTAGTGCCCATATAGCATGTGGCTATACTGTTAACACAATCTTCAAATCCAAGACTTATTAGGCCTCATGCGGCACGGACGACTGATTGCCCCCTTTAACTCGTGAAGGGCAGCCAATCGCTCCTTCAATCCTTGATTCAGCTGTCGCCCGCACCAATATTCAGATGGTAAGTTTCACCCAGAGTAGAAGAGGATAGAGAGGTTCAACAAGGGCCAACTGGCCTAGCTCAGCGTTAAGTTTCAACTGTCAATGACTCAGGGGTCATTCATCAAAGCACCTATAGAATGATAAGCATGGCTAAGCATTTCTACTCTACCGAAATACTATAATTCTACTCAGGTGTCAAATGAATAGGCGACAAGCGGATCAAGGTAATGTGTCAATCGACACGCTAGCTACGAGAATTAAAATAGCATGCATATAGTAACGATAAAACACAATGCAATTTTGTAAAACATAGGATAAGTATGATCAAGAAGGAGGCATGCCTTCATTGTTGAGTCCTTCTTCGGTAACTTGGCTCTATCCATATTCCACATCGTCGTCACTCCCTATTCGTCGTAACGATAGCAAATGAAAATCAAATAAATACTGAAGCACAAGTAAATCCAAATGACATCCAAAACAAATTAAGAGTGGATGGATAATAGGATATTGATCAAGATGGAGATTCCAAAAATGAAGTAGCATGATAGGAAGGTAATATATATGATTCAATGAAGGGAGAGGGTTAGGTGCTACCTCTTGAGCACTGCGTTGGTTTTCCCTTAAAGAGGAAAGGGTGATGCAGCAAAGTAGCGTAAGTATTTCCCTCAGTTTTTGAGAACCAAGGTATCAATCTAATAGGAGGCCATGCACGAGTCCCTCGCACCTACACAAACAAATAAAATCCTTGCAACCAACGCAATAAAAGGGTTGTCAATCCCTTCATGGTCACTTACGAAAGTGAGATCTGATAGATATGATAAGATAATATTTTTGGTGTTTTTATGATAAATATGCAAAGTAAATAAAGAGAAATAAAAACGGCACTAGAAATAGCTTGTTAACGGGAGATTAATATGATGGAAAATAGACCTGGGGGCCATAGGTTTCACTAGTGGCTTCTCTCGAGAGCATAAGTATTACGGTGGGTAAACAAATTACTGTTGAGCAATTGACAGAATTGAGCATAGTTATGAGAATATCTAGGTATGATCATGTATATAGGCATCACGTCCGAGACAAGTAGACCGACTCCTGCCTGCATCTACTACTATTACTCCACACATCGACCACTATCCAGCATGCATCTAGAGTATTAAGTTCAAAGGAACAGAGTAACGCTTTAAGTAAGATAACATGATGTAGAGGGATAAACTCATGCAATATGATATAAACCCCATCTTGTTATCCTCGATGGCAACAATACAATACGTGCCTTGCTACCCCTACTGTCACTAGGAAAGGACACCGCAAGATTGAACCCAAAGCTAAGCACTTCTCCCATTGCAAGAAAGATCAATCTAGTAGGCCAAACCAAACTGATAATTCGAAGAGACTTGCAAAGATAACCAATCATACATAAAAGAATTCATAGAAGATTCAAATATTATTCATAGATAGACTTGATCATAAACCCACAATTCATCGGTCTCAACAAAAACACCGCAAAAGAAGATTACATCGAATAGATCTCCACGAGAATCGTGGAGAACTTTGTATTGAGATCCAAAAAGAGAGAAGAAGCCATCTAGCTAATAACTATGGACCGGAAGGTCTGAGGTAAACTACTCACACATCATCGGAGAGGCTATGGTGTTGATGTATAAGCCCTCTGTGATCGATGCCCCCTCCGGCGGAGCTCCGGAAAAGGCCCCAAGATGGGATCTCACGGGTACAGAAGGTTGCGGCAGTGGAATTAGGTTTTTGCTCCGTATCTGGTAGTTTGGGGGTACATAGGTATATATAGGAGGAAGAAGTACGTCATTGGAGCAACATGGGCCCCACGAGGGTGGTGGGCGTGCCTAGGGGGTAGGCGCACCCCCTACCTCGTGCCTTCCTGGTAGCTTTCTTGACGTAAGGTCCAAGTCCTCTAGACCACGTTCATTCCGAAAATCACATTCCCGAAGGTTTCATTCCGTTTGGACTCCGTTTGATATTCTTTTTCTGTGAAACTCTGAAATAGGCAAAAAACAGCAATTCTGGGCTGGGCCTCCGGTTAATAGGTTAATCCCAAAAATAAGATAAAAGTGTATAACAAAGCCCATTAATCATCCAAAACAAAATATAATATAGCATGAAGCAATAAAAATTATAGATATGTTGGAGACGTATCAAGCATCCCCAAGCTTAATTCCTGCTCGTCCTCGAGTAGGTAAATGATAAAAACAGAATTTTTGATGCGGAATGCTACTTGGTATAATTTTTTTAATGTAACCCTCTTAATTATGGTATGAATATTCAGATCCGAAAGATTCAAGATAAAATTTTAATATTGACATAAAAGCAATAATACTTCAAGCATACTAACTAAGCAATTATGTCTTCTCAAAATAACATGGCCAAAGAAAGTTCATCCCTACAAAATCATATAGTTTAGTCATGCTCCATTTTCATCACACAAGAATGCTCTCATCATGTACAACCCCGATGACAAGCCAAGCAATTGTTTCATACTTTAGTAATCTCAAAAAATTTCAACCTTCACGCAATACATGAGCGTGAGCCATGGATATAGCACTATGGGTGGAATAGAATATAATGATGGGGGTTATGTGGAGAAGACAAAAAAGGAGAAAGTCTCACATCAACATGGCTAATCAACGGGCTATGGAGATGCCCATCGATTGATGTTAATGTAAGGAGTAGGGATTGCCATGCAACGGATGCACTAGAGCTATAAATGCATGAAAGGTCAACAAAAGAAACTAAGTGGGTGTGCATCCAACTTGCTTGCTCACAAAGACCTAGGGCATTTGAGGAAGCCCATTGTTGGAATATACAAGCCAAGTCCTATAATGAAAAATTCCCACTAATATATGAAAGTGACAAAACAAGAGACTCTCTATCATGAAAATCATGGTGCTATTTTGAAGCACAAGTGTGGAAAAAAGGATAGTAGCATTGTCCCTTTTTATTTTTTTGGGCCTTCCTTTTTTTATTTGGCCTTTTTTTGGGACAATACTCTATGAATGATGATCATCACACTTCTATTTATTTACAACTCATTGATTACAACTCGATACTAGAACAAAGTATGACTCTATATGAATGCCTCCGACGGTATACCGGGATAGCAATGAATCAAGAGTGACATGTATGAAAAATTATGAATGGTGGCTTTGCCACAAATACGATGTCAACTACATGATTATGCAAAGCAATATGACAATGATGAACGTGTCATGATAAACGGAACGGTGGAAAGTTGCATGGCAATATATCTCGGAATGGCTATGGAAATGCCATAATAGGTAGATATGGTGGCTGTTTTGAGGAAGATATAAGGAGGTTTATGTGTGAAAGAGCGTATCATATCACGGGGTTTGGATGCACCGGCGAAGTTTGCACCAACTCTCAATGTGAGAAAGGGCAATGCACGGTACCGAAGAGGCTAGCAATGATGGAAGGGTAAGAGTGCGTATAATCCATGGACTCAACATTAGTCATAAAGAACTCATATACTTATTGCAAAAATCTACAAGTCATCAAAAACCAAGCACTACACGCATGCTCCTAGGGGTATATATTGGTAGGAAAAGACCATCGCTCGTCCCCGACCGCCACTCATAAAGAAGACAATCAAAGAACACCTCATGTTTCAAATTTGTTACATAACGTTTACCATACGTGCATGCTACGGGACTTGCAAACTTCAACACAAGTATTTCTCAATTTCACAACTACTCAACTAGAAAAACTTTAATATCACTACCTCCATATCTAAAAACAATCATCAATCATCAAACTTCTCTTACTATTCAGCACACTCATAAGAAAGTTTTTTTACTAGTCTCGAATACTTAGCATATTAGGATTAATTTCCCAATTTAAGCAAATTACCATGCTGTTTAAGACTCTCAAAATAATATAAGTGAAGCATTGGAGAATAATAGTTTCTATAAAACAAATCCACCACCGTGCTCTAAAAGATATAAGTGAAGCACTAGAGCAAAAACTATATAGCTCAAAAGATATAAGTGAAGCGCATAGAGTATTCTAATAAATTCCGAATCATGTGTGTTTCTCTCAAAAGGTGTGTACAGAAAATATGATTGTGGTAAACTAAAAAATAAAGACTCAAATAATACAAGACGCTCCAAGCAAAACACATATATATCATGTGGTGAATAAAAATATAGCTCCAAGTAAAGTTACTGATGGAAGTAGACGAAAGAGGGGATGCCTTCCGGTGCATCCCCAAGCTTTGGCTTTTAGGTGTCCTTAGATTATCTTGGGGTGCCATGGGCATCCTCAAGCTTAGGCTATTGGCACTCCTTGTTCCATAATCCATCAAATCTTTTACCCAAAACTTGAAAACTTCGCAACACAAAACTTAACATAAAATCTCATGAGCTCCGTTAGCGAAAGAAAACAAAACACCACTTCAAGTTACTGTAATGAACTCATTCTTTATTTATATTGGTGTTAAACCTACTGTATTGAAACTTCTCTATGGTTTATAAACTCTTTTACTAGCCATAGATTCATCAAAATAAGCAAACAACACACGAAAAACAGAATCTGTCAAAAACAGAACAGTCTGTAGTAAACTGTAGCTAACGCAAGTTCCGGAACCCCAAAAATTCTAAAATAAATTGCTGGAAGTGAGGAATTTATCTATTAATCATCTGTAAAAATAATTAACTAAATATCACTTTCCAAATAAAAATGGAAGCAGTTCTCGTGAGCGCTAAAGTTTCTGTTTTTTACAGCAAGATCAAAAAGACTTTCCCCAAGTCTTCCCAACGGTTCTACTTGGCACAAACACTAATTAAACACAAAAACACAACCAAAACAGAGGCTAGATAAATTATTATTACTAAACAGGAGCAAAAAGCAAGGAATGAAAATAAAATTGGGTTGCCTCCCAACAAGCGCTATCGTTTAACGCCCCTAGCTAGGCATAATAGCAAGGATAGATTTAGGTATCGCCATAATAATAGGATAGATCATTAAAACTCATTTCATATTCTCTACGTTCAGAAGCAAGTTTTCTTTGAGGAAAGCAAAAGTAAACCAAAGGGCTAAATTTAATGGCACAAAAGTCCCCAAGATCAACTTTAGGAGGTATAGGTTCCTCCTTCGGCCCTTCGTATTGCACAACCAATTCATCATTATAAGCATTCTTTTGACAGAACTTTGTGAGCCTATACTTGAGAGAATATCCTAGCTCATTATTTCGAATAGCCAAATCATTATTAAGTTCAGAAATTCTATCAACTAGAACATTGGTAGGAACCCTCTTTCTAAGATTTTCATTGAAAGCAACATAGTCTAGAGATTGAAAACGCATTATTTATTCTTGATCAAAGAGAATAGCCTCTATGGGAGGACTGCCAGCGTCCACCCTATAATGCGCAAAGATTTCTTTGGACTCTTTTATTATAAATCTAAACTCATGAGCCAAAAAGATAGTAGCGGCACGCTTAACAGAAGAATGCTCAATATTAGAAAATTCTAGGAAAATCCTTTGTATGCAAGGATGCATGTGCATAAATTGTCTTTCAAGTCCAACTACAAGCATGGCGATAGCGTCCGCAAGACTACTAGTTCTATGAAGAATAGAACTACCCATAGAAGGCAAAGCACCGGCACAAGTAAAGAAATCTTGGATAACTCCTTTTCCAATAATATTACCACTACCAATTCAGATTTTTTTGTATGTAAGATAGGGTGTTCTTCAGCAGGAGCATCAGAATTTTCCATGATTTTATTATTGTCCGTATCGACAATAATTTCCCCAATTTCAGACATAACGATAGAAAGTGCAAGGGCAAAAAGAAGGAGGAAGGCAAACGGAATAATAAAACGGCAAGGGTGAAGTGGGGGAGAGGGAAACGAGAGGCAAATGGAAAATAATGTAATGCGGGAGATAAGGGTTTGTGATGGGTACTTGGTATGTTGACTCTTGCTACCTCTTGAGCACTGCATTGGTTTTTCCTTGAAGAGGAAAGGGTGATGCAGCAAAGTAGCTTAAGTATTTCCCTCAGTTTTTGAGAACTAAGGTATCAATCCAGTAGGAGGCCACGCACGAGTCCCTTGCACCTACACAAACAAATAAAATCCTCGCAACCAACGCAATAAAGGGGTTGTCAATACCTTCACGGTCACTTACGAAAGTAAGATCTTATAGATATGATAAGATAATATTTTTGGTATTTTTATGATAAAGATGCAAAGTAAATAAAGTGAAATAAAAACGGCACCAGAAATAGCTTGTTAACTGGAGATTAATATGATGGAAAATAGACCCGGGGGCCATAGGTTTCACTAGTGGCTTCTCTCGAGAGCATAAGTATTACGGTGGGTAAACAAATTACTGTTGAGAAATTGACAAAATTGAGCATAGTGTTGGAAATATGCCCTAGAGGCAATAATAAAATGATTATTATATTTCCTTGTTCATGATAATTGTCTATTATTCATGCTATAATTGTATTGTCCAGAAATCGTAATACATGTGTGAATACATAGACCATAATGTGTCCCTAGTGAGCCTCTAGTTTGACTAGCTCGTTGATCAACAGATAGTCATGGTTTCCTGGCTATGGACATGGGGATGTCATTGATAACGGGATCACATCATTAGGAGAATGATGTGATGGACAAGACCCAAACCTAAGCATAGCACAAAGATCGTGTAGTTCGTTTGCTGTAGCTTTTCTGGATGTCAAGTATCATTTCCTTAGACCATGAGATTGTGCAACTCCCGGATACCGTAGGAGTGCCTTGGGTGTGCCAAACGTCATAACGTAACTGGGTGACTATAAAGGTACATTACAGGTATCTCCGAAAGTGTCTGTTGGGTTGGCACGAATCGAGACTGGGATTTGTCACTCCGTATGACGGAGAGGTATCTCTGGGCCCACTCGGTAATGCATCATCATAATGAGCTCAATGTGATCAAGTGGTTGATCACGGGATCATGAATTAGGGTACGAGTAAAGTGACTTGCCAGTAACGAGACTGAACAAGGTATTGGGATACCGACGATCGAGTCTCGGGCAAGTAACGTATCGATTGACAAAGGGAATTGAGTACAGGATTGATTAGGTCCTCGACATCGTGGTTCATCCGATGAGATCATCGAGGAGCATGTGGGAGCCAACATGGGTATCCAGATCCCGCTGTTGGTTATTGACCAGAGAGTCGTCTCGGTCATGTATGCTTCTCTCCCGAACCCGTAGGGTCTACACACTTAAGGTTCGGTGACGCTAGGGTTGTATAGATATGAGTATGCAGTAATCCGAAAGTTGTTTGGAGTCCCAGATGAGATCCTGGACGTCACGAGGAGTTCTGGAATAATCCGGAGGTAAAGAATTATATATGGGAAGTTGTCATACGGTCACCAGAAAGGTTCGGGGGCATATCGGTATTGTACCGGGGCCACCGGAGGGGTTCCGGGGGTCCACCGGGAGGGGACACCTCTCCCGGAGGGCCTTATGGGCTGTATGAGGAAGGGATCCAGCCCAAAGTGGGCTGGGGCGCCACTCCCCCTAGGGCCCATGCGCCTAGGGTTGGGGGAAACCCTAAGGGGGGCGCCCCCTTGCTTGGGGGGCAAGCCCCCCTCCCCTTGGCCGCCGCCCCCCTCTAGATCCATCTAGAGGGGGCCGGCCCCCTTCCTCCTTCCCCTATAAATAGAGGGGTGAGGGGAGGGCTGCACAGAACATCCAAGGCGCAGCCCCTCCCCTCCCCAACACATTGTTGGGGAACGTAGTAATTTCAAAAAATTTCCTACGCACACGCAAGATCATGGTGATGCATAGCAACGAGAGGGGAGAGTGTGATCTACGTACCCTTGTAGATCGACAACGGAAGCGTTTGGTTGATGTAGTCGTATGTCTCCACGGCCCGACCGATCAAGCACCGAAACTACGGCACCTCCGAGTTCTAGCACACGTTCAGCTCGATGACGATCCCCGGACTCCGATCCAGCAAAGTGTCGGGGAAGAGTTCCGTCAGCATGACGGCGTGGTAACGATCTTGATGTACTACCATCGCAGGGCTTCGCCTAAGCACCGCTACAATATTATCGAGGACTATGGTGGAAGGGGGCACCGCACACGGCTAAGAATATGATCACATGGATCAACTTGTGTCTCTAGGGGTGCCCTCTACCCCCGTATATAAAGGATCTAGGGGAGGAGGCCGGCCGGCCTTCTATGGCGCGCCAAGGAGGAGTCCTCCTCCTAGTAGGAGCAGGACTCCTACTAGGAGGGGAAAAGAAGTGGGAGGGAGAGGGAAAAGGGGGGGGGCGCCGCCCCCTCTCCTAGTCCAATTCGGACCAGGGGGAGGAGGCACGCAGCCCACCTCTAGCAGCCCCTCTCTCTCTCTCCACTAAGGCCCATATGGCCCATTACTTCTCCCGGGGGGGTTCCGGTAACCCTCCGGCTCTCCGATTTTCTCCGAAATCACCCGGAACACTTCCGGTGTCCGAATATAGCCGTCCAATATATCAATCTTTATGTCTCGACCATTTCGAGACTCCTCGTCACGTCCGTGATCACATCCGGGACTCCAAACTAACTTCCGTATATCAAAACTCATAAACTCATAATATATCTGTCATCGAAACCTTAAGCGTGCGGACCCTACGGGTTCGAGAACAATGTAGACATGACCGAGACACGTCTCCGGTCAATAACCAATAGCGGAACCTGGATGCTCATATTGGCTCCTACATATTCTACGAAGATCTTTGTCGGTTAGACCGCATAACAACATACGTTGTTCCCTTTGTCATCGGTATGTTACTTGCCCGAGATTCGATCGTCGGTATCTCAATACCTAGTTCAATCTCGTTACCGGCAAGTCTCTTTACTCGTTCTGTAATACATCATCCCGCAACTAACTCATTAGTTGCAATGCTTGCAAGGCTTAAGTGATGTGCATTACCGAGAGGGCCCAGAGATACCTCTCCGACAATCGGAGTGACAAATCCTAATCTCGAAATACGCCAACCCAACATGTACCTTTGGAGACACCTGTAGAGCTCCTTTATAATCACCCAGTTACGTTGTGACGTTTGGTAGCACACAAAGTGTTCCTCTGGAAAACGGGAGTTGCATAATCTCATAGTCATAGGAACATGTATAAGTCATGAAGAAAGCAATAGCAACATACTAAACGATCGGGTGCTAAGCTAATGGAATGGGTCATGTCAATCAGATCATTCACCTAATGATGTGATCTCGTTAATCAAATAACAACTCCTTGTTCATGGTTAGGAAACATAACCATCTTTGATTAACGAGCTAGTCAAGTAGAGGCATACTAGTGACACTCTGTTTGTCTATGTATTCACACATGTATTATGTTTCCGGTTAATACAATTCTAGCATGAATAATAAACATTTATCATGATATAAGGAAATAAATAATAATTTTATTATTGCCTCTAGGGCATATTTCCTTCAGTCTCCCACTTGCACTAGAGTCAATAATCTAGATTACACAGTAATGATTCTAACACCCATGGAGCCTTGGTGCTGATCATGTTTTGCTCATGGAAGAGGCTTAGTCAACGGGTCTGCAACATTCAGATCCGTATGTATCTTGCAAATCTCTATGTCTCCCACCTGGACTAGATCCCGAATGGAATTGAAGCATCTCTTGATGTGCTTGGTTCTCTTGTGAAATCTGGATTCCTTTGCCAAGGCAATTGCTCCAGTATTGTCACAAAAGATTTTCATTGGACCCGATGCACTAGGTATGACACCTAGATCGGATATGAACTCCTTCATCCAGACTCCTTCATTTGCTGCTTCCGAAGAAGCTATGTACTCCGCTTCACATGTAGATCCCGCTACAACGCTTTGGTTAGAACTGCACCAACTGACAGCTCCACCATTTAATGTAAACACGTATCCGGTTTGTGATTTAGAATCGTCCGGATCAGTGTCAAAGCTTGCATCAACATAACCTTTTACGATGAGCTCTTTGTCACCTCCATATATGAGAAACATATCCTTAGTCCTTTTCAGGTATTTCAGGATGTTCTTGACCGCTGTCCAGTGATCCATTCCTGGATTACTTTGGTACCTCCCTGCTAGACTTATAACAAGGCACACATCAGGTCTGGTACACAGCATTGCATACATGATAGAGCCTATGGCTGAAGCATAGGGAACATCTTTCATTTTCTCTCTATCTTCTGCAGTGGTCGGGCATTGAGTCTTACTCAACTTCACACCTTGTAACACAGGCAAGAACCCTTTCTTTGCTTGATCCATTTTGAACTTCTTCAAAACTTTGTCAAGGTATGTGCTTTGTGAAAGTCCAATTAAGCGTCTTGATCTATCTCTAGAGATCTTAATGCCTAACATGTAAGCAGCTTCACCGAGGTCTTTCATTGAAAAACTCTTATTCAAGTATCCCTTTATGCTATCCAGAAATTCTATATCATTTCCAGTTAGTAATATGTCATCTACATATAATATCAGAAATGCTATAGAGCTCCCACTCACTTTCTTGTAAATACAGGCTTCTCCAAAAGTCTGTATAAAACCAAATGCTTTGATCACACTATCAAAGCGTTTATTCCAACTCTGAGAGGCTTGCACCAGTCCATAAATGGATCGCTGGAGCTTGCACACTTTGTTAGCTCCCTTTGGATCGACAAAACCTTCTGGTTGCATCATATACAACTCTTCTTCCAGAAATCCATTCAGGAATGCAGTTTTGACATCCATCTGCCAAATTTCATAATCATAAAATGCGGCAATTGCTAACATGATTCGGACAGACTTAAGCATCGCTACAGGTGAGAAGGTCTCATCGTAGTCAATCCCTTGAACTTGCCGAAAATCTTTTGCGACAAATCGAGCTTTGTAGACAGTAATATTACCGTCAGCGTCAGTCTTCTTCTTGAAGATCCATTTATTCTCAATTGCTTGCCGATCGGCAAGTCAACCAAAGTCCATACTTTGTTCTCATACATGGATCCCATCTCAGATTTCATGGCTTCAAGCCATTTTGCGGAATCTGGGCTCACCATCGCTTCTTCATAGTTCGTAGGTTCATCATGATCTAGTAGCATGACCTCCAGAACAGGATTACCGTACCACTCTGGCGCGGATCTCACTCTGGTTGATCTACGAGGTTCAGTAGTATCTTGTTCTGAAGTTTCATGATCATCATCATTAGCTTCCTCACTAACTGGTGTAGGTGTCACAGAAATAGTTTTCTGTGATGCACTACTTTCCAATAAGGGAGCAGGTACAGTTACCTCGTCAAGTTCTACTTTCTTCCCACTCACTTCTTTCGAGAGAAACTCCTTCTCTAGAAAGTTTCCGAACTTAGCAACAAAAGTTTTGCCTTCGGATCTGTGATAGAAGGTGTATCCAATAGTTTCCTTCGGATATCCTATGAAGACACATTTCTCCGATTTGGGTTCGAGCTTATCAGGTTGAAGCTTTTTCACATAAGCATCGCAGCCCCAAACTTTCAGAAACAACAACTTTGGTTTCTTGCCAAACCACAGTTCATAAGGCGTCGTCTCAACGGATTTTGATGGTGCCCTATTTAACGTGAATGCGGCCGTCTCTAGAGCGTATCCCCAAAACGATAGCGGTAAATCATAGATCGCACCATATCTAGTAAAGTACGATTACGACGTTCGGACACACCATTACGCTGTGGTGTTCCGGGTGGCGTGAGTTGCGAAACTATTCCACAATTTTTCAAATGTACACCAAACTCGTAACTCAAATATTCTCCTCCACGATCAGATCGTAGAAACTTTATTTTCTTGTTACGATGATTTTCAACTTCACTCTGAAATTCTTTGAACTTTTCAAACGTTTCAGACTTATGTTTCATTAAGTAGATATACCCATATCTGCTTAAGTCATCTGTGAAGGTGAGAAAATAACGATATCCACCACGAGCCTCAATATTCATCGGACCACATACATCTGTATGTATGATTTCCAACAAATCTGTTGCTCTCTCCATAGTACCGGAGAACGGTGTTTTGGTCATCTTGCCCATGAGGCACGGTTCGCAAGTACCAAGTGATTCATAATCAAGTGGTTCCAAAAGTCCATCAGTATGGAGTTTCTTCATGCGCTTTACACCGATATGACCTAAACGGCAGTGCCACAAATATGTTGCACTATCATTATCAACTCTGCATCTTTTGGCTTCAACATTATGAATATGTGTGTTACTACTATCGAGATTCAACAAGAATAGACCACTCTTCAAGGGTGCATGACCATAAAAGATATTACTCATATAAATAGAACAACCATTATTCTCAGATTTAAATGAATAACCGTCTCGCATCAAACAAGATCCAGATATAATGTTCATGCTTAACGCTGGCACCAAATAACAATTATTTAGGTCTAATATTAATCCCAAAGGTAGATGTAGAGGTAGCGTGCCGACTGCAATCACATCGACTTTGGAACCGTTTCCCACGCGCATCGTCACCTCGTCCTTAGCCAATCTTCGCTTAATCCGTAGTCCCTGTTTCGAGTTGCAAATATTAGCAACAGAACCAGTATCAAATATCCAGGTGCTACTGCGAGCATTAGTAAGGTACACATCAATAACATGTATATCACATATACCTTTGTTCACCTTGCCATCCTTCTTATCCGCCAAATACTTGGGGCAGTTCCGCTTCCAGTGACCAGTCTGCTTGCAGTAGAAGCACTCAGTTTCAGGCTTAGGTCCAGGTTTGGGTTTCTTCTCTTGAGTAGAAACTTGCTTGCCGTTCTTTTTGAAGTTCCCCTTCTTCTTCCCTTTGCCCTTTTTCTTGAAACTAGTGGTCTTGTTGACCATCAACACTTGATGCTCCTTCTTGATTTCTACCTCCGCAGCTTTCAGCATTGCGAAGAGCTCGGGAATAGTCTTATTCATCCCTTGCATATTATAGTTCATCATGAAGCTCTTGTAGCTTGGTGGCAGTGATTGGAGAATTCTGTCAATGACGCAATCATCTGGAAGATTAACTCCCAATTGAATCAAGTGATTATTATACCCAGACATTTTGAGTATATGCTCACTGACAGAACTGTTCTCCTCCATCTTGCAGCTATAGAACTTATTGGAGACTTCATATCTCTCAATCCGGGCATTTGCTTGAAATATTAACTTCAACTCCTGGAACATCTCATATGCTCCATGATGTTCAAAACGTCGTTGAAGTCCCGATTCTAAGCCGTAAAGCATCGCACACTGAACTATCGAGTAGTCATCAGCTTTGCTCTGCCAGACGTTCATAACATCTGGCGTTGCTCCAGCAGCAGGCCTGGCACCCAGCGGTGCTTCCAGGACGTAATTCTTCTATGCAGCAATGAGGATAATCCTCAAGTTACGGACCCAGTCCGTGTAATTGCTACCATCATCTTTCAACTTTGCTTTCTCAAGGAACGCATTAAAATTTAACGGAACAACAACACGAGCCATCTATCTACAATCAAGCATAAACAAGCAAGATACTTATTAGGTACTAAGTTTCATGATAAATTTAAGTTTAATTAATTTACTTAAAGAACTCCCACTTAGATAGACATCCCTCTAATCCTCTAAGTGATTACGTGATCCAAATCAACTAAACCATGTCCGATCATCACGTGAGATGGAGTAGTTTCATTGGTGAACATCACTATGTTGATCATATCTACTATATGATTCACACTCGACCTTTCGGTCTCCGTGTTCCGAGGCCATATCTGTATATGCTTGGCTCGTCAAGTATAACCTGAGTATTCCGCGTGTGCAACTGTTTTGCACCCGTTGTATTTGAACGTAGAGCCTATCACACCCGATCATCACGGGAAGGCTAATGTAGTAGCTGATGCATTAAGCCGCAAGAGCCATGTCAATACGTTAATGACGGGAGAAATACCCAAGGAGTTAGCAGAAAATCTTCGTGAACTATGTTTGGAAATAGTTCCGAGAGGCTATGTAGCAACGTTGGAAATTCAGTCAACTTTGATGGACAGAATCAGGGAAGCTCAGAAGACTAACAAGGAGATTGCTTCCATAAAGGAGAAAATGAAAGAAGGAAAAACTAAAGGATTTCGTGAGGATGAGCATGATACCCTATGGTTTGAAGACCGTGTCTATGTGCCCAATGACCCGGAGATCAGGAAGTTAATTCTGCAAGAGGCCCATGATTCACCCTATTCGATTCACCCAGGGAATACCAAGATGTATCTGGATTTGAAGGATATTTTCTGGTGGACCGGAATGAAGAAAGAAATAGCAGAGTATGTAGCAGTTTGTGATGTATGCCAGAGAGTAAAGGCAGAGCATCAGAAGCCAGTAGGATTGTTACAACCATTGCCGATACCCGAATGGAAGTGGGATAAGTTAGGCATGGATTTTATCACGGGATTGCCCAGGACTCGTTCAGGCTATGACTCGATTTGGGTTGTAGTCGATCGATTGACGAAAGTAGCTCATTTCATCCGAGTAAAGACCACTTATACCAGTGCTAAGTTGGCAAAAATATACATGACCAGAATAGTATGTCTGCATGGAGTTCCGAGGAGTATCGTATCAGATAGAGGAACCCAGTTTACCTCAAAGTTCTGGAAGCAGTTGCACGAAATTTTGGGAACCAGGCTAGAATTCAGTACAGCTTTTCATCCGCAGACAGATGGACAGATCGAGAGAGTCAATCAGATTTTGGAGGATATGCTGAGAGCTTGTGCGCTATATTATGGATCTAGTTGGGATGATAATTTGCCATATGCAGAGTTCTCTTACAACAACAGTTACCAAACCAGTTTGAAGATGACCTCTTTCGAAGCTTTGTACGGAAGAAGGTGCAGGACACCGCTGTTGTGGAACGAAGTCGGAGACCGCCAGTTGTTTGGACCTGACTTGATTAAGGAGTCTGAACAGAAAGTGAAGTTGATTCGCGATAGGCTCAAGGTAGCCCAATCCAGACAGAAGAGTTATGCAGATTCTAAACGCAAGGAGACAGTTTACGAAGTTGGAGACAGAGCTTATCTTCGAGTATCTCCACTTCGGGGAACAAAGCGTTCTGGAGTTAAAGGGAAGTTAGCGCCATGATTTGTAGGACCATATCGAATTTTGGAGCGTATGGGAGAAGTGGCCTACAAGTTGAAATTGCCCGACGGATTGTCATGAATTCATGATGTGTTCCACGTTTCTCAGTTAAAGAAGTGTCACGCGGAGATGGCTGACATACCATTGAGAGACATAGTGCCTTTGGAAACTATTCAGTTGGATAACGATTTGACCTATGAGGAGAAACCAGTTAAGATCCTCGAGTTTGCCAGCCGAGTTACTCGCAGCAAAGTTATCAAGTTTTGCAAGGTTCAGTGGAGCCACCACACGGAGGATGAAGCCACCTGGGAACGAGAGGAAGATTTGCTCAAAGACCACCCTCACCTATTTTCTAGCCAACCCGAATCTCGAGGGCGAGATTCATCTTAAGGGGGGTAGGTTTGTAACATCCCAAATTTTCAATTTGGAATGTTATACATTAGATCATCATGCATATCATATTTTATTTGCTTTGGGTTTTGATCCTAGAAAATTCTAAGCAACTCAAGGACCCACGGAGAGAGTTGGGGATTTCGTTGTTTTCATATTTGAGTTTTTCTCAAATTTTGAGAATAGGATCATTTGATTTTATTTATTTTATCATCAATTATTTCTATTACAAAAATATGAGAGAGGGAATAAAATGACTTTCCCAAAATATAGAAATATTGAGGATTTAATAAAAAAATCAAATAGTTTTATTTCCGAGTTTTTTTATTTGAATTAGGAAAAATGCGCATTTTTCAAAATTGCATTTAGGGCACAAATAAATGTTCACTTTGTCGGGCTTGATTTTAGAAGCCTGGGAAAATTTATTTCGGGATTTTTGGAGTCCGTTTAGTATTTATTTTTACTTTTTTTCTTCCGAGCGTAATTATATAAAAAAACGGAACCGACTATGGGCCGTACTCGGGGGGCCTTTATAAGCCGGGGCAAGCCAGCCCGAAGGCCCAGCCGCCCCGAAACCATAGCCGCGCCCAGCCCCAGCCCCGCCGCCGCCGCCGCCGTCGCGACCCGCCGCCCGAGGTTCGCCGCCGCCTCGTTTTTCGTGCCGTTTTTAAAAAAAAATTCCGTTCGTCGTTTTTCCTTTTCGTCGGATTTTCCGCGGTTATTTTCTGATCGCGATTTCTGATCCGATTTTCGTTTTAGTTTTTCTTTTCGCTCGTTTATCGGAATCAGGCGATTCAAGCGCCTGGAGTTTCGTCTCGAAACCCTCTATCCGAATAATCAACTTAAACAAGATTTTGCTACTGTGAAATTTGACTTAGGTTCAGATTACTAGAACGAAGTTGTTTTCTTTCGCCGTTTGACTTTCTTTGCTTCGTTCAATTTGATTTCTTTTGCCAACCGGAGTTCTTAAGTTGAACCTTCTGGTTAGATCTCTTATTTGAGTTTTACCTGTGCATTAGATGAGTACTTATTGTATGCTTGTTTGTTTGCCTGCGATAGAGTACCCGGAGTGCGCCGCCTGTTACTTCGAATCGTTAGGTTTCACGGATCATCAGCAAGGCAAGTAACACTTTGATCATACCTTTACAACCCAGTTTTTTTGCATTAGATCAATCTTCACACATTGCATGATTAGGATCTAATTAAACTATGGGATGGGAAGTAGATGAGGTAGTACCTATTACCTGTTTATTATCAAACCTTTGGGAGTTACTTCTACGTTTGCTTATTATGCCATGGTATGCTAGTAGACGTGGATTGGGTGAGTGAAATCCATGACAGATGTGAGATTGATAATTAATGGTTTATCTAAGGTGGCAACTTAAATACACATCTGGGTGGACTGAGGCACCTGGGTATTCCAGGACATGCCTGTTTTCTTTTGGACCGCCACCCAGGCTCAAAGGGATCATGAGATTTTTCAAACTAGAAACTTCCGTGTGCAACCACAAGCCATTATGGGCTCTGGCATAGTTGATTAAGTCGTGCGAACTCTTACAGGGTAGACTAGCAGATGTAGGGGAAAGTAGGTGTACCGGTCTATCCATCGTAAGGTGCTAGCGCTTCTGAAAGGCTGTGTCTCGGTCATCCGTTTCTCAAACACCATGTAGTGCGAGAAATCCAACGGAGGCGATCGAGTCTTGTGGGGAAAAGTGCGCAAACCTCTGCAGAGTGTAACAAACTAATCATGATTAGCCGTGTCCCCGGTTATGGACATCTTGAGTATCTAGTATCTGGATTATCATGTGAATCTCAACATGTTACTCTAAAATTAATGTTGTTGGGTTAATGATGATGCTTAATTGGGATTGAGAATGCTGTCAACCATTCTCAATGTTTAACAACCACCATGATAGTAATTAAATTTATTCCTTTGAAGTAGGGAAAAATTGGCTTTATGCAAAACTGTAACCATAGAGCTTTCCACCAGCCAAATATGCATATAGTATAGCTGTTGCATTCCATTACTCTCTATGTGTTACCTTGCCAGCATATTCCATGTGCTGACCCGTTTTCGGGCTGCAACGTTAATGTTGCAGACTTTTCAGACGACGATTAAGGAGTTTTAGGTCGTGGTTCTATACTCAGTGATGCCGTTGGAGTTGCTGGACTCAATTATCTTCCAAGCCTTCCGCTGTTATCGTAATTAGATGGCCTTAAGCCATATTTATTGTAATAAGTTCTCTTTTGAGACACTCGATGTAATAAGTGTGTGATTGCTACTCTGCTATAAATCCTCCGAGTACTGTGTGGTTTCAGCATTACTGATCTAGGGATGACACCAGAGCACAGAGATCAGACTGTTTGAGGTCTGGTCGCTACATATCGGTATTGTACCGGGGCCACCGGAGGGGTTCCGGGGGTCCACCGGGAGGGGCCACCTCTCCCGGAGGGCCTTATGGGCTGTATGAGGAAGGGATCCAGCCCAAAGTGGGCTGGGGCGCCACTCCCCCTAGGGCCCATGCGCCTAGGGTTGGGGGAAACCCTAAGGGGGGCGCCCCCTTGCTTGGGGGGCAAGCCCCGCTCCCCTTGGCCGCCGCCCCCCCTCTAGATCCATCTAGAGGGGGCCGGCCCCCTTCCTCCTTCCCTATAAATAGAGGGGTGAGGGGAGGGCTGCACAGAACATCCAAGGCGCAGCCCCTCCCCTCCCCAACACATCTCCTCCTCCGTCACGAGCTTGACGAAGCCCTGCCAGAGTACTGCTGCTCCACCACCACCACGCCGTCGTGCTGCTGCTGGAGCCATCTTCCTCAACCTCTCCTTCCCCCTTGCTGGATCAAGAAGGAGGAGACGTCACGCTGACCGTACGTGTGTTGAACGCGGAGGTGCCGTCCGTTCAGCGCTAGGATCTCCGGTGATTTGGATCACGTCGAGTACGACTTCTTCATCCCCGTTCTTTGAATGCTTCCGCGCGTGATCTACAAAGGTATGTAGATGCAATCCGATCACTCGTTGCTAGATGAACTCATAGATGGATCTTGGTGAAACCGTAGGAAATTTTTTGTTTTCTGCAACGTTCCCCAACACATAGTTATGAGAATATCTAGGTATGATCATGTATATATGCATCACGTCCGAGACAAATAGACCGACTCCTGCCTGCATCTACTACTATTACTCCACACATCAACCGCTATCTAGCATGCATCTAGTGTATTAAGTTCAAAGGAACAGAGTAACGCTTTAAGTAAGATGACATGATGTAGAGGGATAAACTCATGCAATATGATATAAACCCCATCTTGTTATCCTCGATGGCAACAATAAAAATACGTGCCTTGCTGCCCCTACAGTCACTGGGAAAGGACATCGCAAGATTGAACCCAAAGCTAAGCACTTATCCCATTGCAAGAAAGATCAATCTAGTAGGCCAAACCAAACTGATAATTCGAAGAGACTTGCAAAGATAACCAATCATACATAAAATAATTCAGAGAAGATTCAAATATTGTTCATAGATAAACTTGATCATATACCCACAATTCATTGATCTCAACGAACACACCGCAAAAGAAGATTGTATCGAATAGATCTCCACGAGAATCGTGGAGAACTTTGTATTGAGATCCAAAAAGAGAGAAGAAGCCATCTAGCTAATAACTATGGACCCGAAGGTCTGAGGTAAACTACTCACACATCATCGGAGAGGCTATGGTGTTGATGTAGAAGCCCTCCGTGATCGATGCCCCCTCCGGCGGAGCTCCGGAATAGGCCCCAAGATGGGATCTCACGGGTACAGAAGGTTGCGGCAGTGGAATTAGGTTTTTGGCTCCGTATCTGGTAGTTTGGGGGTACGTAGGTATATATAGGAGGAAGAAGTACGTCGGTGGAGCAACGTGGGCCCCACGAGGGTGGAGGGCGCGCTTGGGGGGTAGGCGCGCCCCCTACCTCATGCCTTCCTGGTAGCTTTCTTGACGTAGGGTCCAAGTCCTCTAGATCACATTCGTTCCGAAAATCACGTTCCTGAATGTTTCATTCCATTTGGACTCCGTTTGATATTTTTTTCTGTGAAACTCTGAAATAGGCAAAAAAACAGCAATTCTGGACTGGGCCTCCGGTTAATAGGTTAGTCCCAAAAATAATATAAAAGTGTATAACAAAGCCCATGAATCATCCAAAACAGAATATAATATAGCATGAAGCAATAAAAAATTATAGATACGTTGGAGATGTATCATTAGGTTGACAGCTAAGGAAGGCTTGGCAATCAAGACTAATGTTCTAGTGTGGACTATGCTACTAACCAGTAGTAGTGCCCACTACACATCTCCGCTAACTCTACATGAAACAAGTATAACACTAACACAATGGCATCCACAGACATGAAATTACACCATCCTATGCATTTAACTACACTCTGACGCCCTCTATTTGACCATACACTAATCATACACGCAAATGTATACGATCAAGATCAAGGACTCACGGGAAGATATCAAAACACAGCTCTAGACACAAAATAAAATAATACAAGCTTTATATTACAAGAAAGGGGCCTCGAGGGCTCGAATACATAGGCTCGAATGCACAAGAGTCAGCGGAAGCAATAATATCTGAGTACAGACATAAGTTAAACAAGTTTGCCTTAAGAAGGCTAGCACAAAAGTAGCAACGATCAAAAAGGCAAGGCCTCCTGCCTAGGACCTCCTAACTACTCCTCGAAGTCGAACTCCGCGTAGAACCATCCTCGGGATCCTCTGGCTCCTGGACTCCATCATATGATCGCAGTAACCGGGAAAAGGGGAAAAAGAAGTAGGAAAGCAACCGTGAGTACTCATCCAAAGTACTCGCAAGCAAGGATCTACACTACATATGCTATGGTATCAATGAAATGGGTAATATCTGTGGACTGAACTACAGAATGCCAGAGTAAGAGGGGGATAGCTAGTCCTATCAAAGACTACGCTTCTGTCCCCTCCATCTTGAAGCATGTGGAAGAGAGTAGATGGTAAGTTCACCAAGTATCATCGCATAGCATAATCCTACCCGGCGATCCTCTCCTCGTCGCCCTGTTAGAGAGCGATCACCGGGTTGTATCTGGCACTTAAAAGGGTGTGTTTTATTAAGTATCCGGTTCTAGTTGTCATAAGGTCAAGGTACAACTCCGGGTCATCCTTTTACCGAGCGACACGACTATTTGAATAGATAAACTTCCCTGCAGGGGTGCACCACATTTCCCAACATGCTCGATCCCCTTTGGCCGGACACACTTTCCTGGGTCATGCCCGGCCTCGGAAGATCAACACATCGCAGCCCCACCTAGGCACAACAGAGAGGTCAGCACGCCGGTCTAAATCCTATGCGCGCCGGGGTCTGGGCCCATCGCCCATTGCACACCTGCACGTTGCGTACGCGGCCGGTGAGTAGACCTAGCAACCTCCATTACAAAGGAAGTTGCGTTATGCGGTCCAACCCGGTGCGCGCCACTCAGTCGCTGACGTCATGAAGGCTTTGGCTGATACCACGACGTCGAGTGCCCATAACTGTCCCCGCGTAGTTGGTTAGTGCGTATAGGCCAGTGGCCAGACTCAGATCAAATACTAATATCTCGATTCAACCACACTCTCGGGGTCTACCGAAAAGAAGTAATGGAGGGGGAACACAATAAATAACAGAGCAATCAAAGTAGCACAAAGCATAACATGGCAATACGGAGTGCTAGGAATGATCTAACGCACTACTAGGTGCTACCGGCGAAGGGGGGAAACATCCGGGAAAGTATTCCAAGTGTTTTGCGTTTTTGGACAGACGAACCGGGGAGGAAAGTTGCGTGTTCTGTATGCTAGGGATGCGTGGCGGACGAACGGGCTGCGTATCCGGATTTGTCTCGTCGTTTTGAGCAACTTTCATGTACAAAGTTTTTCCATCTGAGCTACGATTTATTTTATATTAATTTTAAAAGATTTAATCATTTTTAGAATTTATTTAATTATTTTAATTCAACATTATCCAGAATAGTGATTGCTGATGTCATCATGACGTCAGCATGACGTCAGCAGTCAACAGAGGTGTTGACTGGGTCAAACTGACATGTGGGTCCCACTGGTCATAGACTGTTTAGTTAATTAACAGAAGTTAATTAGGTTAATTAATCATAATTAGTTAATTTAAACAGAACTAATTAAGTTAATTATTTAGTTAATTAATTATTTTAATTATTTATTATTATTATTATTATTTCTTTCTTCTTATTCTTTTTTTAACATTCTGTGGGCGGGGCCCCTCTGTCATAGGCCCATAGGGGCTTTAGCGGGCGCCGGCGTTAGTGGGCACGGGTGCTGGTTCGTTCGGGCGCACGCCTGGGGCTGCGGTGAGGCCGGCCGAGAACGGCTCCGGCGAGGCCGGCCGAAAACGGCTCCGGCGAGGCCAACCGAGGGCGGCAGGGGTCGCGCGAGGGGGCGGGCTGCAGGCTGGGCAGCGTGGCGCGTGCGGCACGACGCATGACGGAGTGGCCAGCAGCGGTGGCGATGAGCGGCAGGGGCGGCGAGCAGCGGGACGGCAGGGATGAGGCGGCGGCGCGGCACATGGGGAAGGTGCAGCAGAGCGGGGGCGAGCGACGGTGGTGACGGCAGCGCCGTGGTGATGCGGGACAGGGGCCGATGGCAGTGAGCCGAGGCGGAGTGGGGTCATGGGCGCGGGCGCGGCCAGGGCGGCCAGCGCGCGTGCGGGTGATACGTCTCCAACGTATCTATAATTTTTGATAGCTCCATGCTATATTATCTTCTGTTTTGGACATTATTGGGCTTTATTATTCACTATTATACTATTTTTGGGACTAACCTATTAACCGGAGGCCCAACCCAGAATTGTTCTTTTCTTGCCTATTTCAAAGTTTCGCAGAAAAAGAATATCAAACGGAGTCCAAACGGAATGAAACCTTCGGGAACGTGATTTTTGGAACGAACAAGATCCAGGAGACTTGGACCCTACGTCAAGCAACCAACAGGGAAGCCACGAGGTAGGGGGCGCGCCTACCCCCAGACGCGCCCTCCACCCTCGTGGGCCCCCTGTTGCTCCACCGACGTACTCCTTCCTCCTATATATACCTACGTACCCTCAAACGATCAGAGACGGAGCCAAAACCCTAATTCCACCACCGTAACTTTCTGTATCCACGAGATCCCATCTTGGGGCCTGTTCCGGAGCTCCGCCGGAGGGGGCATCGATCACAGAGGGCTTCTACATCAACACCATAGCCTCTCCGATGAAGTGTGAGTAGTTTACCTCAGACCTTCGGGTCCATAGTTATTACCTAGATGGCTTCTTCTCTCTTTTTGGATCTCAATACAATGTTCTCCCCCCTCTTGTGGAGATCTATTCGATGTAATCTTCTTTTGCAGTGTGTTTATTGAGACCGATGAATTGTGGGTTTATGATCAAGTTTATCTATGAACAATATTTGAATGTTCTCTGAATTCTTTTATATATGATTGGTTATCTTTGCAAGTCTCTTTGAATTATCAGTTTGGTTTGGCCTACTAGATTGATCTTTCTTGCAATGGGAGAAGTGCTTAGCTTTGGGTTCAATCTTGCGGTGTCCTTTCCTAGTGACAGTAGGGGCAGCAAGGCACGTATTGTATTGTTGCCATCGAGGATAACAAGATGGGGTTTTTATCATATTGCATGAATTTATCCCTCTACATCATGTCATCTTGCTTAAGGCGTTACTCTGCTCTTATGAACTTAATACTCTAGATGCATGCTGGATAGCGGTCGATGTGTGGAGTAATAGTAGTAGATGTAGGCAGGAGTCGGTCTACTTGTCTCGGACGTGATGCCTATATAAATGATCATACCTAGATATTCTCATAACTATGCTCAATTCTGTCAATTTCTCAACAGTAATTTGTTCACCCACCGTAAAATACTTATGCTCTTGAGAGAAGCCACTAGTGAAACCTATGGCCCCCGGGTCTATCTTCCATCATATTAATCTTCCAACACTTAGTTATTTCCTTTGCTTTTTTACTTTGCTTTTATTTCACTTTGCATCTTTATCATAAAAATACTAAAAATATTATCTTATCATATCTATCATATCTCACTCTCGTAAGTGACCGTGTAGGGATTGACAACCCCTTATCGCATTGGTTGCGAGGATTTATTTGTTTTGTGTAGGTGCGAGGGACACGTGCGTAGCCTCCTACGGGATTGATACATTGGTTCTCAAAAACTGAGGGAAATACTTACGCTACTTTGATGCATTACCCTTTCCTCTTCAAGGGAAAACCAACATAGTGCTCAAGAGGTAGCAAGAAGGATTTCTGGCGCCGTTGCCGGGGAGGTCTACGCAAAAGTCAACATACCAAGTACTCATCACCAACCCTTATCTCCCGCATTACATTATTTGCCATTTGCCTCTCGTTTTCCTCTCCCCCACTTCACCATTGCCGTTTTATTCGCCCTCTCTCTCTCTCTATCCTCCCTCTCTTTCTCTATTTGCCTCTTTTTTGCCCGTTCCTCGTTTGCTTGTGTGTTGGATTGCTTTTTTGTTATGATGGCTCAAGATAACACTAAATTGTGTGACTTTACCAATACCAACAACAATGATTTTATTAGCACTCCGATTGCTCCTCTTACCGATGCTGAATCTTGTAAAATTAATGCTGCCTTACTGAATCTTGTCATGAAAGATCCATTTTCCGGCCTTCCTAGTGAAGATGCTGCTACCCATCTAAATAGCTTCGTTGATTTGTGTGATATGCAAAAGAAGAAAGATGTGGACAATGATATTGTTAAATTGAAGCTATTTCCTTTTTCGCTTAGAGATTGTGCTAAAGCTTGGTTTTCGTCTTTGCCAAAAAATAGTATTGATTCTTGGAATAAGTGCAAAGATGCTTTTATCTCTAAGTATTTTCCTCCCGCTAATATCATATCTCTTAGAAACGACATTATGCATTTTAAGCAAGTTGATCATGAACATGTTGCACAAGCTTGGGAGAGGATGAAATTAATGATACGTAATTGCCCAACACATGGTTTGAATTTGTGGATGATTATACATAAATTTTATGCCGGATTGAATTTTGCTTCTAGAAATCTTTTAGATTTGGCCGTGGGAGGCACTTTTATGGAAATCACTTTAGGAGAAGCTACTAAACTCCTAGATAATATTATGGTTAATTATTCTCAATGGCACACTGAAAGATCTACTAATAAAAAAGTGCATGCGATAGAAGAAATTAATGTTTTGAGTGGAAAGTTGGATGAACTTATGAAATTATTTGCTACTAAGAGTGTTTCTTCTGATCCTAATGATATGCCTTTGTCTACTTTGAATGAGAATAATAATGAATCTATGGATGTGAATTTTGTTGGTAGGAATAATTTTGGTAACAACGCGTATAGAGGAAACTTTAATCCTAGGCCTTATCCTAGTAATTCCTCTAATAATTATGGTAATTCCTACAACAATTCTTATGGAAATTTTAATAATATGCCCTCTGAATTTGAGACTAGTGTTAAGAAATTTATGAATTTACAAAAGAATTTCAATGCTTTGATTGAAGAGAAATTGCTTAAAGTTGATGATTTGGCTAGGAACGTTGATAGAATTTCTCTTGATGTTGATTCTTTAAAACTTAGATCTATTCCTCCTAAGCATGATATCAGTGAGTCTCTCAAAGCCATGAGAATTTCCATTGATGAGTGCAAAGAAAGAACCGCTAGGATGCGTGCTAAGAAAGATTCCATTATAAGAGTGTGTTCTTCTAGTTTCCATGATAATAAAGATGAAGATCTAAAAGTTATTGATGTGTCCCCTATTAAATCTTTGTTTTTCAATATGAATCTTGATAATGATGGGACTGAATATGATCCACCTTTACCTAGAAGGCATTCCAAAAATTCAGAGTTTTTAGATCTTGATGCTAAATTTGATAAAAGTGGGATTGAAGAGATTAAACTCTAGATGTTAATGAACCTACTATTTTGGATTTCAAGGAATTTAATTATGATAGCTGCTCTTTGATAGATTGTATTTCCTTGTTGCAATCTGTGCTAAATTCTCCCCATGCTTATAGTCAAAATAAAGCTTTTACCAAACATATCGTTGATGCTTTGATGCAATCTTATGAAGAAAAACTTGAGTTGGAAGTTTCTATCCCTAGAAAAATTTATGATGAGTGGGAACCAACTATTAAAATTAAAATTAATGATCATGAATGCTATGCTTTGTGTGATTTGGGTGCTAGTGTTTCCACGATTCCAAAGACTTTGTGTGATTTGTTAGGTTTTCATGATTTTGATGATTGCTCTTTAAACTTGCATCTTGCGGATTCCACTATTAAGAAACCTATGGGAAGAATTAATGATGTTCTTATTGTTGAAAATAGGAACTATGTGCCCGTAGATTTTATTGTTCTTGACATATATTGCAATCCTTCATGTCCTATTATTCTTGGTAGACCTTTCCTTAGAATGATTGGTGCAATTATTGATATGAAGGAAGGAAATATTAGATTCCAATTTCCATTAAGGAAAAGCATGGAACACTTTCCTAGAAATAAAATTAAATTACCTTATGAATCTACTATGAGAGCTACTTATGGATTGCCTACCAAAGATGGCAATACCTAGATCTATCCTTGCTTTTTATGCCTAGCTAGGGGCGTTAAACGATAGCGCTTGTTGGGAGGCAACCAAATTTTATTTTTATTCCTTGCTTTTTTTATCATTTTTATTAATAAATAATTTATCTAGCCTCTGTTTTGGTTGTGTTTTTTGTGTTTAATTAGTGTTTGTGCCAAGTAGAACCGTTGGGAAGACTTGGGGAAAGTCTTGTTAATCTTGCTATAAAAAACAGAAACTTTAGTGCTCACGAGAACTGCTTCCATTTTTATTTGGAAAGTGATCTTTAGTTAATTATTTTTGAATATGATTAATAGATAAATTCCTCACGTCCAGAAATTTATTTTAGAATTTTTGGGGTTCCAGATCTTGCGCTAGATACAGATTACTACAGACTGTTCTGTTTTTGACAGATTCTGTTTTTCGTGTGTTGTTTGCTTATTTTGATGAATCTATGGCTAGTAAAATAGTTTATAAACCATAGAGAAGTTGGAATACATTAGGTTTAGCACCAATATAAATAAATAATGAGTTCATTACAGTACCTTGAAGTGGTGTTTTGTTTTCTTTCGCTAACGGAGCTCACGAGATTTTCTACTTTAAGTTTTGTGTTGTGAAGTTTTGGGTAAGGATTTGATGGATTATGGAACAAGGAGTGGCAAGAACCTAAGCTTGGGGATGCCCATGGCACCCCCAAGATAATATAAGGACACCTAAAAGCCAAAGCTTGGGGATGCCCCGGAAGGCATCCCCTCTTTCGTCTACTTCTATCGGTAACTTTACTTGGAGCTATATTTTTATTCACCACATGATATGTGTTTTGCTTGGAGCGTCTTGTATATTTTGAGTCTTTGCTTTTTAGTTTACCACAATCATCTTTGCTGTACACACCTTTTGAGAGAGACACACATGATTCAGAAATTATTAGAATACTCTACGTGCTTCACTTATATCTTTTGAGTTATATAGTTTTGCTCTAGTACTTCACTTATATCTTTTAGAGCACGGTGGTGGATTTGTTTTATAGAAACTATTGATCTCTCATGCTTCACTTAGATTATTTTGAGAGTCTTAAATAGCATGGTAATTTGATTAAATAATCCTAATATGCTAGGTATACAAGATTAGTAAAAACTTTCTTATGAGTGTGTTGAATACTAAGAGAAGTTTGATGCTTGATGATTGTTTTGAGATATAAAGATGGTGATATTGGAGTCATGCTAGTTGAGTAGTTGTGAATTTGAGAGATACTTGTGCTAAAGTTTGTGATCCCCGTAGCATGCACGTATGGTGAACCGTTATGTGATGAAGTCGGAGCATAATTTATTTATTGATTGTCTTCCTTATGAGTGGCGGTCCGGGACGAGCGATGGTCTTTTCCTACCAATCTATCCCCCTAGGAGCATGCGCATAATACTTTGCTTAGATAACTTGTAGATTTTTGCAATAAGTATGTGAGTTCTTTATGACTAATGTTGAGTCCATGGATTATACACACTTTTCTTCCTTCCACCATTGCTAGCCTCTCTAATACCGCGCACTTTTCGCCGGTATCATACACCCACCATATACCTTCCTCAAAACAGCCACCATACCTACCTATCATGGCATTTCCATAGTCATTCCGAGATATATTTCCATGCAACTTACCACCGTTCCGATTATTATGACATGCTCCATCATTGTCATATTGCTTTGCATGATCATGTAGTTGACATCGTATTTTTGGCAAAGCCACCGTTCATAATTCTTTCATACATGTCACTCTTGATTCATTGCATATCCCGGTAGACTGCCGGAAGCATTCACATAGAGTCATATTTTGCTCTAAGTATTGAGTTGTAATTGTTGAGTTGTAAGTAAATAAAAGTGTGATGATCATCATTATTAGAGCATTGTACCAAGTGAGGAAAGGATGATGGAGACTATGATTCCCCCACAAGTCGGGATGAGACTCCAGACTAAAAAAAAGAGGCCATAAAAAGAGAGAAAAGGCCCAAATAAAAAAATGAGAGAAAAAGAGAGAAGGGACAATGCTACTATCCTTTTACCACACTTGTGCTTCAAAGTAGCACCATGATCTTCATGATAGACAGTCTCCTATGATATCACTTTCATATACTAGTGGGAATTTTTAATTATAGAACTTGGCTTGCATATTCCAATGATGGGCTTCCTCAAAATGCCCTAGGTCTTCGTGAGCAAGCGAGTTGGATGCACACCCACTTTGTTTCTTTTGTTGAGCTTTCATATACTTATATCTCTAGTGCATCCATTGCATGGCAATCCCTACTCACTCACATTGATATCTATTGATGGGCATCTCCATAGCCCGTTGATACGCCTAGTTGATGTGAGATTATCTTCTCCCTTTTTGTCTTCTCCACAACCACCATTCTATTCCACATATAGTGCTATGTCCATGGCTCACGCTCATGTATTGCGTGAAGATTGAAAAAGTTTGAGAATGTCAAAAGTATGAAACAATTGCTTGGCTTGTCATCGGGGTTGTGCATGATTTAAATACTTTGTGTGGTGAAGATTGAGCATAGCCAGACTATATGATTTTGTAGGGATAACTTTCTTTGGCCATGTTATTTTGAGAAGACATAATTGCTTAGTTAGTATGCTTGAAGTATTATTATTTTTTAAGTCAAATTTAAACTTTTGTCTTGAATTTTTCGGATCTGAATATTCATACCACAATTAAGAAGAATTACATTGAAATTATGCCTAGTAGCATTCCGCATCAAAAATTCTGTTTTTATCATTTACCTACTCGAGGACGAGCAGGAATTAAGCTTGGGGATGCTTGATACGTCTCCAACGTATCTATAATTTTTATTGCTCCATGCTATATTATCTTCTATTTTGGACATTATTGGGCTTTATTATTCACTTTTATATTATTTTTGGTACTAACCTATTAACCGGAGGCCCAGCCCAGAATTGCTGTTTTTTGCCTATTTCAGAGTTTCGCAGAAAAAGAATATCAAACGGAGTCCAAACGGAATGAAACCTTCGGGAACGTGATTTTTGGAACGAACAAGATCCAGGAGACTTGGACCCTACGTCAAGCAACCAACAGGGAAGCCACGAGGTAGGGGGGCGCGCCTACCCCCCAGGCACGCCCTCCACCCTCGTGGGCTCCCTGTTGCTCCACTGACGTACTCCTTCCTCCTATATATACCTACGTACCCCCAAACGATCAGAGACAGAGCCAAAACCCTAATTCCACCGCCGTAACTTTCTGATTCCACAAGATCCCATCTTGGGGCCTATTCCGGAGCTCCGCCGGAGGGGGCATCGATCACGGAGGGCTTCTACATCAACACCATAGCCTCTTCGATGAAGTGTGAGTAGTTTACCTCAGACCTTCGGGCCCATAGTTATTAGCTAGATGGATTCTTCTCTCTTTTTGGATCTCAATACAATATTCTCCCCCTCTCTTGTGGAGATCTACTCGATGTAATCTTCTTTTGCGGTGTGTTTGTTGAGACCGATGAATTGTGGGTTTATGATCAAGTTTATCTATGAAAAATATTTGAATCTTCTCTGAATTCTTTTATATATGATTGGTTATCTTTGCAAGTCTCTTCGAATTATCAGTTTGGTTTGGCCTACTAGATTGATCTTTCTTGCAATGGGAGAAGTGCTTAGCTTTGGGTTCAATCTTGCGGTGTCCTTTCCTAGTGACAGTAGGGGCAGCAAGGCACGTATTGTATTGTTGCCATTGAGGATAACAAGATGGTTTTTTTTTATCATATTGCATGAATTTATCCCTCTACATCATGTCATCTTGCTTAAGGCGTTACTCTGCTCTTATGAACTTAATACTCTAGATGCATTCTGGATAGCGGTCGATGTGTGGAGTAATAGTAGTAGATGCAGGCAGGAGTCGGTCTACTTGTCTCTGACGTGATGCATATATACATGATCATACCTAGATATGCTCATAACTATGCTCAATTCCGTCAATTGCTCAACAGTAATTTGTTCACCCACTGTAAAATACTTATGCTCTTGAGAGAAGCCACTAGTGAAACCTATGGCCCCCGGGTCTATCTTCCATCATATTAATCTTCCAACACTTAGTTATTTCCTTTGCTTTTTACATTGCATCTTTATCATAAAAATACCAAAAATATTATCTTATCATATCTATCAGATCTCACTCTCGTAAGTCACCGTGTAGGGATTGGCAACCCCTTATCGCGTTGGTTGCGAGGATTTATTTGTTTTGTGTAGGTGCGAGGGACTCACGCGTGGCCTCCTACTGGATTGATACCTTGGTTCTCAAAAACTGAGGGAAATACTTACGCTACTTTGCTGCATCACCCTTTCCTCTTCAAGGGAAAACCAACACAGTGCTCAAGAGGTAGCAGCGGGCGCCGGTGAGTGAGGCCATGGCCAAAGTGGCACGCACTGGGCATGCGCGGGCGTGCGGGAGCCGCAGCGGGGAGCGGCCACACAGAGGCAGGCGCGGCTGCGAGGTGAGCGCGGGGACGGCGAGTGCGCGGCCAACGTGAGGAGAGGAGGAGGGAAAAGGCGGCGGCTCACGGTGGGGAGGAGGGTCCAGTGCAGCGGTGCTTGAGGGGGTAGACGGAGACGACGGCGTGGCGACGGCGTCGAGGCGACAATGGGCGGCGAGGCGCGAGGGGCAGTGTTCGGCGATGGGGATCGATCCTGATCCAGAACTGGATCGGGGGGAGCGAAAGAGTGGGTGGAGTGGGGTGCGTGGGGGTTAGGGTTTCGGGTGAGAGGGGATAAGGGGAGTGGGGGTGTGGCCGGCTGGGCCTTTGCCCAGTTGGGCCGGTGGCCTGCTGGGCCAGAGCCCGGTGGGTTCTTTTTTGTATTTTTTGTTTTTACTTCTTTTATGTTTATTAGTTTTCTATTTTATTTTCTATATATTTTTGTTTTATAAAATATACAAGTAGTACCTAAATTAGTGTTTCAAAATACCCCAGTGCCACAAAAAGTTTGGTGACAAAATAAAATATTTTAGTAATTTATTAATTGTAAAAGGCATTTAATTAATTATTTTTTCTACTATCTTATTCATTTTAGAGTATTAAAACATTTTATAAGTGGGGTTTCTTCACCACAATTAACTTTGCATTATTTGGTACAACCGGGACATTTTAGATTTAAAGTTTGAAAACTTTAGTTGTTTGCCATATTTTGAATTTGAATCGATTTCGATCTATCATGAGATTAACAATAGTAACCGATGATGTGGCACCATTAACGTGGGATTACTGTAGCCTAACTATCCGGGCGTCACAAATCTCCTCCACTACAAGAAATCTCGTTCCGAGATTTAAGAGGGGGAGTAAGGGGGAAGGGATTTGGTTACGAAATTCTAATGAGTGTTCTCGGTCTTGGTTGCTCTTCTCTAAGTGGTCGATCCATAACGTTGATGTCTTCATACCTCGGCTTCAGATCATCATGATGAAGTCGTCATCCTTTCTTCGGAGTCTTCATTGTACATATGAAGGACAAGGGGTAACTTCGGAAAAACAGACCTCTGAAAGATCGACTATCTGGTTGATAACATCGGGGATGGTAGCGGAAAGTAACTCCCGAATGGAAACTTAAGACAATATCGAGAGCAAAGTAAGTAGGTACCATGAGATGATTCGAGCTGGTAGGCAATCGTTCGATGCCTGAAACAAAGTGTGAAAGGGGTCCAGAGCAACGAGAATAAGTATCGCGTCTGATACCAGATTAGATCATCTCTAGTAAGGTGGTTGGTGATCTTCATACGAAGCCAATCGTGAGGAATAACTTCGAAGATAGGGGTATACAGGGCAGTTAGGTTTCGATCCTGGGACCTGTGGGTTATGGGCCCAGCATGTGGGTTAAAAGTAGAAAGGGCGGTGATATTTTGCACAGTCATGATAACAAGGCATGTCAGAGGATAGCCTATCAATTATGTCGGCCACGTCGGTACCAAGGGCGAGGGACAAAGAAACCATTTTCATGCTTGTTGTATGAGGCAGACCAATAGGCAAAGTTCTCGTCCATCGGTGGCTACCAGAATGTCATCAACAATAGTAACTGGGTCTTGCTGACAGAGTGATACAACGAGGTGCTCAACTAGGCAGGGAATTATCTCTGCTCAGCTAAGTCAGATTACAAGAAATATTAAACAAAACAATGGAAATGAATATGCGATTATCAGATTAAACAGAAAAATGGAAAGGAAAATGTGTTTACACACATATTTCAGGAGTATATCCTTCCCAAGGACAAGCAGAGCATGATATCCATGACATGATAGAAAGTAGAAAACCATTTAGGTAAGGGGAGAGAAGTTTCATGACATTACCCATACAACGGTGTTTGGATAATTGAGCAGGAAACATTTAACATTGGGCTTCAAATGTTATTGTTGAAAATCGAAGTACCATAGACATGCTTCGAGATAGCATTGACATGGCCAACAGGTGAAGATCAGACTTTGGAAACACAAAGAATCCATTAGGAACAACTTATAGAATAAGTCTTACAATTTCCTCATGGAAGAATGGCTAACCTTGATAAAAGGATACATATACTACAACAATAGGTCCTCTGGCCAGGGGTGCTAAGCAAAGACACCACCTCACCGTGTTATGTAGAGACCAATGTTATAACTCTTGGAAAATGTTCCAACCATCATATCTGATCGAGTTTCAGATCTGATTGGTGTCAGGATACCTCAGACTCAGAATGTCTGAGAAGCAAAGGTGCAACACAATTTGACGGCATGGCATTGTAAGATTCTCGGGAAATGAACTATGGAAGCAAGTTCCAAAACAAGAGTTCATCATTAAACCAATGATAGGATGAGGAGGTGACTGATGGTCTCAGCGACAATTCATCGAAATTTCCAACAAGATGGATTTCCACAATTATGTGAACAAGGAGATAACATTTGTCAAAATAGATGGTATAATGGTGTATGCTCGAGGAAAACATACACAATTAACCATTGGTTGAAAAGTGAACCCATAATATGGGCTTAGGTAGTGTGATTAATGTTTAGAACAAAACACAAGGAATGAAACTATTGTACATTATCTTACAAGCAATAAGGTTGCTAGTAATTTTGAATTTTACACATCACAGTCCAATCATCGGTATTCTGGTTGGAAACAACATGGGTACCAAGAAAGAATGGTGAGAGTGAGAAGTATCATTATACCAAGAATTTCTTAAGAGGTGGTGAAATTCTCACAACATTCTTGACATACAAGACAGTATTACTTCAAGGTAGATCATGATACAAGCTGGATAGCAAGTTGCATCCGTATCATGAACAAGTTTGTCATGATATGAAGGTAAGGATGTTGTCGGTGGTAACTCAAATTACTAAGGGACGAATATGGCACTTATCATCATGAACTCGATTAATATACTAGAAGGAGTCAAAATGTTGATGAAGATCAAGAAAAATTTGTCGAGAGGCTCCACGAAGAAGTAATCAAACAGCGAATGCATCCAGAAAAAGGACTGATGCAGCAAAATATTATTGGATCCACGTATACGATGCCAACTCAGAATCAGGCTTGCTATTCAAGGTGAAACGATAAGACAGGGAAGATCGACGTAAGCTTATCTCATCGTCAAAAGTTGTGCTCCGGGATTAAGAACCAGGTAGCATAGATAAAATCAGCACGATAATGATATAGCCGATCAGGTTAGGAATGACTTGAAGGGTTATTAAACTCGTAAGCAACGAAAATTACTTAAGAGTTATTGAATCGGAGTGTGGACTCGATTCATAGAACGCAGGAAAAATTGGATTCGGTGAGAAATAATAGCTGATGAAGATCCCATAAAAAGTTATGTGGTTCCATGATATTCTCGAGATACCAGGGTGTAATACTAGACGGTAGATCAAAGTAAAGGTTGGACTGGTGTATTGATCCACAGAAGACAACTGCTTAAACTTGCCCGTGAAATGGGATCAGAGAAGAACATATGGTTGGAAACACGATTACAAAGGATAAATTCATCGATACCAAAGGATATTATTTCAAGGAAATAGTTATTATTATGAGAAGCTTCCATGATAAGGTATACGTCGTGTGCATGGGCATGAACACAGGGTTCAAGGTCGACTCCCACTTGTGCAATGCATAACCTTTCATTCACCTCTCGTATTTTGAAAATGACATTAGTTGTTGAAAGTTTTTAGCTAGTGCAATACCATATAAGTATGACCCGTGAAATCTTTCGGGTTCACACAGATTAGGGAAGGCGTAGGTTCAACCCATCAGGGCATCTTAGGAAAATTTACCACAAACTTCAGAGTAAATAATACAAGCTCGAAAGTAGAGCATGGTTCAGAAAGCAGAGGATACAATTTACCAAAGGCATTATATACAAATGGAAAGGCTCACAAGGTTATTCAATATGAAGGACACGGTCGGATAAAATCGGACAAAGGGTCTGGTGATCCACAAGGGATCTGATGTGAGCATCGGTACTCAACCAGAGGAAGAAAGAATGCAAGGAGGTCAGATTATAGAAACAACTGACTATCTCAAAGTTCAAATGCAAAAGAATTATGATTTCCAAATCAAGGGATCAGAAGCAAACACTCTGATTAAGGATGGATAAGTTGCATAGCCTTAGGGGTACAATCGATGGCAATTTGATTGGGCGAGATCTAGCTCATGTTTAAAATGACGTTTGAGCCGGAAGGATAATCCTATGATTTGACTGATGATTGTGAACATTTGCAACTTATTGAATCAATGGACTCAAAAATGATAGTGACCAAGGGTGCCACTAAGATTACTATACTTATGGGATTAACCATAATGCAAGCAAGCAAGAATTTCAAGAACAACTAACGGTTGAGGATTTTTGAAAGATCAATTAGTATTTCGAAGACTTTGGTGAAACACATGAACAACTGGGGAGAAACAAATCCTTGGTATGTGTGAGGATTAATTTGTAGGTGTATTTAGGTGGCAAGGAACTACCAGGCAGTAGGCACAAGAATTCTCGGAACAACAATGAGTATTTTGAGGTATCTCATAATAAAAAGAGCAACTGGGGACTAATGTAAAAATGGCAAGTGCATGTAGTTAGCTATAGTGTTGACAGTGGAAGGGAATTGCAAACGCAATGAGCACAAGTTCTCGGGATAATATGAGAGAGTATCTTCGGAATCCTTCGGCGCACCAAGCAATCATCTGGGGTGAGGGGCTCTCCGGGAAAAAGTAATTACAAGAACCTAGAGTTAGATTTAGTAAAATCATTTAACCCAAATAGAAGAGAGTTCAGAGTCCGAGAGTAAGGATCGAGGAGTAAAAGATACTAATACCACCCAAATGGCGACGTGGGCCCGTAAGACACACAACCATGTTAGTAAAAAGTTTTCTAATGTCTAGACTCGACTTCAGCCAAGGAGTGTGGAAGGGGGATTCCTACAGGCAGTCCGCTCTGTACCAACTTGTAACGCCCCCGATTCAATCATACACTAATCATACACGCAAATGTGTACGATCAAGATCAAGGACTCACGGGAAGATATCACAACACAACTCTAGACACAAAATAAAATAATACAAGCTTTATATTACAAGCCAGGGGCCTCGAGGGCTCGAATACATAAGCTCGAATGCACAAGAGTAAGCGGAAGCAATAATATCTGAGTACAGACATAAGTTAAACAAGTTTGCCTTAAGAAGGCTAGCACAAAAGTAGCAACGATCAAAAAGGCAAGGCCTCCTGCCTAGGACCTCCTAACTACTCCTCGAAGTCGAACTCTGCGTAGAACCATCCTCGGGATCCTCTGGCTCCTGGACTCCATCATATGATTGCAGTAACCGGGAAAAGGGGAAAAAGAAGTAGGAAAGCAACCGTGAGTACTCATCCAAAGTACTCGCAAGCAAGGATCTACACTACATATGCATTGGTATCAATGAAATGGGTAATATCTGTGGACTGAACTACAGAATGCCAGAGTAAGAGGGGGATAGCTAGTCATATCGAAGACTACGCTTCTGGCCGCCTCCATCTTGAAGCATGTGGAAGAGAGTAGATGGTAAGTTCACCAAGTATCATCGCAGATCATAATCCTACCCGGTGATCCTCTCCTCGTCGCCCTATTAGAGAGCGATCACCGGGTTGTATCTGGCACTTGAAAGGGTGTGTTTTATTAAGTATCCGGTTCTAGTTGTCATAAGGTCAAGGTACAACTCCAGGTCATCCTTTTATCGAGGGACACGACTATTCGAACATATAAACTTCCCTGCATGGGTGCACCACATTTCCCAACACGCTCGATCCCCTTTGGCCGGACACACTTTCCTGGGTCATGCCCGGCCTCGGAAGATCAACACGTCGCAGCCCCAACTAGGCACAACAGAGAGGTCAGCACGCCGGTCTAAATCCTATGCGTGCAGGGGTCTGGGCCCATCGCCCATTGCACACCTACACGTTGCGTACGCGGCCGGTGAGCAGACCTAGCAACCTCCATTACAAAGAAGTTGTGTTATGCGGTCCAACCCGGCACGCGCCACTCAGTCGCTGACGTCACGAAGGCTTTGGCTGATACCACGACGTCGAGTGCCCATAACTGTCCCCACGTAGTTGGTTAGTGCGTATAGGCCAGTGGCCAGACTCAGATCAAATACTAAGATCTTGTTAAGCGTGTTATTTTGAAGTAACCGCGAACGCCGACCAGGGCCATGCCCACCTCTCTCCTAGGTGGTCTCAACCTGCCCTATTGCTCCATCACAAAGATCCACCCAGAGGGCCGTCGGGACAAAGGTCCTTTCATCCCCCAATCCGTGAATCACTCGCGGGTACTCTACGAGCCGACCCGACTTTAGTCACCACATGTATCATATATATAATGTACATAAGAATATACCCATGATCACCTCCCGAGTGATCACGGCCCGATAGTATAGCATGGCAGACGGACAAGAATGTAGGGTCACTGATGATAAACTAGCATCCTATACTAAGCATTTAGGATTGCATGTAAGGTATCAACACTATAGCAACAATGACAGGCTATGCAACAGAATAGGATTAACCGAAAGCAGTAACATGTTATACTACTCTAATGCAAGCAGTAGAGAGAAGAATAGGCGATATCTGGTGATCAATGGGGGGCTTGCCTGGTTGCTTTGCAGACAGAAACGGACCCTCGAAGTTGAAGTAGTCGATCACTGGTTCAACCACGGTCTCAGGGTCTCCGGAAAGAAGTAATGGAGGGGGAACACAATAAATAACAGAGCAATCAAAGTAGCACGAAGCATAACATGGCAATATGCGGTGCTAGGAATGACCTAACGCACTACTAGGCGCTACCGGCGAAGGGGGGAAACATCCGGGAAAGTATTCCCAGTGTTTTGCGTTTTTGGATAGACGAATGGGGGGGGGAAGTTGCGTGTTCGCTATGCTAGGGATGCGTGGCGGACAAACGTGCTGCGTATCCGGATTCGTCTCGTCGTTCTGAGCAACTTTCATGTACAAAGTTTTTCCATCCGAGCTACGTTTTATTTTATATTAATTTTAAAAGATTTAATCATTTTAAGAATTTATTTCATTATTTTAATTCAACATTATCCAGAATAGTGATTGTTGACGTAATCATGATGTCAGCAGTCAACGGAGGTGTTGACTGGGTCAAACTGACATGTGGGTCCCACTGGTCATAGACTGTGTAGTTAATTAACAGTAGTTAATTAGGTTAATTAGTCATTAGGTTAATTAATCATAATTAGTTAATTTAAACAGAATTAATTAAGTTAATTATTAAGTTAATTAATTAATTTAATTATTAACTATTATTATTATTATTTCTTTATTCTTATTCTTTTTTTAAAACATTCTATGGGCGCCGGCGTTAGTGGGCACGGGCGCAACGGGTGCCCAGCACCCGTTCGTTCGGGCGCACGCCCGGGGCTGCGGCGAGGCCGGTCGGGAACGGCTCCGGCGAGGCTGGCCGGAAACGGCTCCGACGAGGCCAACCGAGGGCGGCGGGGGTCGCGCGAGGGGGCGGGCTCCAGGCTGTGGCAGCGTGGCACGTGGCGGAGTGGCCAGCAGCGGTGGCGATGAGCGGCAGGGGGGCGAGCAGCGGGAGGGCAGGGATGAGGCGGCGACGCGGCGCACGGGGAAGGAGCAGCAGAGCGGGGCGAGCAACGGCGGTGACGGCAGCACCGTGGCGATGCGGGACAGGGGCCAATGGGAGTGAGCGGAGCTGGAGCGGGGACACGGGCGCGGGCGTGGCTAGGGCGGCCGGCGCGCGTGCGAGCACCGGTGAGTAAGGCCATGGCCGAAGTGGCGCGCACTGGGCGTGCGCGGGTGTGCGGGAGCCGCGGCGGGGCACGGCCACGCAGAGGCGGGCGCGGCTGCGAGGTGAGCGCGGGGACGACGAGTGCACGGCTGACGCGGGGAGAGGAGGAAGGAAAAGGCGGTGGCTCACGGCGGGGAGTATGGTCCAGGGCAGCGGTGCTTGAGGGGGTAGACGAAGACGACGGCGTCGAGGCGACAACGGACGGCATCGGGCGGCGAGGCGCCAGGGGCAGCTGATACGTCTCCAACGTATCTATAATTTTTTATTGCTCCATGCTATATTATCTACTGTTTTGGACTATATTGGGCTTTATTTTCCACTTTTATATTATTTTTGGGACTAACCTATTAACCGGAGGCCCAACCCAGAATTGATGTTTTTTTGCCTATTTCAGTGTTTCGAAGAAACAGAATATCAAACGGAGTCCAAACGGAATAAAATCTTCGGGAACGTGATTTTCTCACCGAACATGATCCAGGAGACTTGGACACTGCTCCAAGGAACAAAAGAGGCGGTCATGAGGGTGGGGGCGCCCCCCTAGGGCGCGCCCCCTGCCTCATGGGCCCCTCGTTGCTCCTCCGGCGTACTTCTTCCTCCTATATATACACATGTACCCCCAAACGATCAAAACATGAGCCAAAAACCTAATTCCACCGCCGCAACTTTCTGTATCCACGAGATCCCATCTTGGGGCCTGTTCCGGAGCTCCGCCGTAAGAGGGCCGTCATCACGGAGGGCTTCTACATCATCATAGCCTCTTCGATGAAGTGTGAGTAGTTTACCTCAGACCTTTGGGCCCATAGTTAGTACCTAGATGGCTTCTTCTCTCTCTTTGAATCTCAATACAAAGTTCTCCCCCTCTCTCGTGGAGATCTATTCGATGTAATCTTCTTTTTGCGGTGTGTTTGTTGAGACCGATGAATTGTGGGTTTACGATCAAGTCTATCTATGAATAATATTTGGATCTTCTCTGAATTCTCTTATGTATGATTGGTTATCTTTGCAAGTCTCTTCGAATTATCCGTTTGGTTTGGCCAACTAGATTGGTAGTTCTTGCAATGGGAGAAGTGCTTAGCTTTGGGTCGATCTTGCGGTGTCCTTACCCAGTGACAGAAGGGGCAGCAAGGCACGTATTGTATCGTTGCCATCAAGGATAACAAGATGGGGTTTATTTCATATTGCATGAATTTATCTCTCTACATCATGTCATCTTGCTTAAGGCGTTACTCTGTTTTTAACTTAATACTCTAGATGCATGCTAGATAGCGGTCGATGAGTGGAGTAATAGTAGTAGATGCAGAATCGTTTCGATCTATTTGTCACGGACGTGATGCCTATATACATGATCATACCTAGATATTCTCATAACTATGCTCAATTTTGTCAATTGCTCAATAGTAATTTGTTTACCCACCATAATACTTATGCTCTTGAGAGAAGCCACTAGTGAAACCTATGGCCCCCGGGTCTATTCTCATCATATCAATCTCCATCACTTTAATATTGTTTTGCTATTTACTTTGCCTTTACTTTTTACCTTGCATCTTTATATCAAAAATACGAAAAATATTCTATCTATCAGATCTCACTCTCGTAAGTGACCGTCAAGGGCTTGACAACCCCCAATCGCGTTGGTTGCGAGTAGCTATCGCTTTGTGCAGGTACGAGGGACTTGAGCATGGGCTCCTACTGGATTGATACCTTGGTTCTCAAAAACTGAGGGAAATACTTACGCTACTCTGCTGCATCATCCCTTCCTCTTCGGGGAAAACCAACGCAAGCTCAAGACGTAGCAGCAGCGTTCGGCAATGGGGATCGATCCCGATCCAGAACTGGATCAGGGGGTGCGAAAGAGTGGGATGCGTGGGTATAACGCCCTCGATGCGGCTATATCTCCCACGTGTCGAAGCATGACTTAGAGGCATAACCGCATTGAAAGCAATGTCGCAAGTGAGGTAATCTTCGCAAACAACCCATGTAATACAATAGGGGAAAAGATACATAGTTGGCTTACAATTGCCACTTCACACAAATACATGAATAAAGCATTACATCATCCAAATACAATCAGGGCCCGACTATGGAACCAAAATAAAAGAACCCCAAATGCGACAAAGGTCCCCGATCGACCCCAACTGGGCTCCACTACTGATCAACTAGAACGAAACAACACAAAGGACAAGATCTTCATCGAGCTCCTCCTTGAGCTTGGTTGCGTCATCTGCACGGACTCATCGGCACCTGCAAGCTGGTTTTGGAAGTATCTGTGAGCCACAAGGACTCAGTAATCTCGCATCCTCGCGATCAAGACTATTTAAGCTTATAGGAAGGGTAAAAGGTATCAGGTGGAGCTGCAGCAAGCGACTAGCATATATGGTGGCTAAAACATACGCAAATGAGAGCGAGAAGAGAAGGCAAAGCACGATCGTGAAACTATGATCAAGAAGTGATCCTAGAACAACCTACGTCAAGCATAACTCCAACACCGTGTTCACTTCCCGGACTCCGTCGAAAAGAGACCATCACGGTTACACACGCGGTTGATGTATTTTTAATTAGGGTCAAGTTCAGGTTTTCTACAACCGGACATTAACAAATTCCCATCTGCCCATAACCGTGGGCACGGCTTTCGAAAGTTCAAAACCCTGCAGGGGTGTCCCAACTTAGCCCATGACAAGCTCTCACGGTCAACGAAGGAATAGAACTCCTCCCGAGACATTCCGATCAGACTCGGTATCCCGGTTCTACAAGACATCCTCGACAATGGTAAAACGAGTCCAGCAAGACCACCCGCTGTGCCGACAATCCCGATAGGAGCTGCACATATCTCGTTCTCAGGGTACATCGGATAAGCTAAGCGTACGGGAGCCAACATAACCCAAGTTGCCAAGGGATGGCCCCGCACGGTGCTCTGGGTTGGACCAACACTTAGACAAGCACTAGCCCGGGGGCGTTAAAATAAGATGACCCTTGGGCTGGCCTAACCCAAGGGAAAAAGAGGCTAGGTGGCAAATGGTAAAACCAATGTTGGGCCTTGCTGGAGGAGTTTTATTCAAAGCGAACTGTCAAGGGGTTCCCATTATAACCCAACCGCGTAAGGAACGCAAAATCCGGGAACATAACACCGATATGACGGAAACTAGGGCGGCAAGAGTGGAACAAAACACCAGTCATAAGGCCGAGCCTTCCACCCTTAACCAAGTATATAGATGCATTAATTAAATAATATATATTGTGATATCCCAACAAGTAAACATGTTCCAACAAGGAACAACATCTCCATGTTCCAACAAGGAATAATCTTCAATCTTCACCTGCAACTAACAACGCTATAAGAGGGGCTGAGCAAAGCGGTAACATAGCCAAACAACGGTTTGCTAGGACAAGGTGGGTTAGAGGCTTGGTTCAACAATATGGGAGGCATGATAAGCAAGTGGTAGGTATCGCAGCATAGGCATAGCAAAAGAGCGAGCAACTAGCAAAGCAAAGATAGTAGTGATTTCGAGGGTATGATCATCTTGCCTGAAATCCCGCAAGGAAGAAGAACAAGTCCATGAAGAAGACAAATGGACGTAGACGAACGGGTCCTCACAAACGCGACGTTACCGGAATCAACCCGAAGAAGCAAACACCGGAAAGAAGCACACAACATAGTAAACAACCAACACATGAACATGATATGATATGCGGTATGCGATGCATATGCATGATTTGCAAGGGAATGAATGAACCTGGCCTCAACTTGTAAATCCAAGTGTGCCACTGGAAAGATGAGATGAAATCGCTTGAAAATGATATAAAGATCACCGGAATCGGAGTTACGGTTTGGATATGGCAAGCGATTCAAATATGGCACCGGTCTGCGATATACAGCACGTAGCCATCTAAATGCAACAAGTTAAACATGCTACAGCACCCAAACATGGCAACAAAATACATGGCAGGAAACCATTCAAGATGCTTAACAAAAGTCTAGCACTGAGCTACGGCCAATTCATCCACTAACAGGTTCAAACAAGCATGGCAAAAATGCATATGGTAAACAGATTTCAGACTTGGTGAAATTAACACTTGTCTGGAATCTCAGATCAGATAGCACTCTTCGGAGCATGAAAACTATATGCTACAGGACCTGAACATGGAAAAGTAAAGCATGACATGGAGCTACTCAAAGAGCTTAACAAAAGTCCCTTAGTGACCTTGAGCCAAAAGGGATCAGAAAATACATTTGCAAGCATGTGAACATGGCAAAAACATAATCAGTTCTCAGACTTAGTGAAAACTGGAGCATGCTGAAATAGATATCAAGTAGGCATGTTTACGAGCTCGATGCACTCACTACAGAGCAAGTCATGACAATCTAAGCATACACCCATCAAGAATACACAAAATGCAAGCTAGACATGGCAAGAACAATAACATAGCATGCACGGATCAACTACAACATCATCGGCAAAATCGCTAACAAGTAGACAATCTGCCCAGATTCACGAAGTAGCAAAAGTAGAGCTCGATTGACTCAAGCTATGGTGCTCCATAATTGCAAACAAAGACATGGTTGGATAGAGCACTACAAAAATAACAAAACATCCTTACTGATCATCCTCAAAAGAGGCATGGATCACTAGGAAACAACATGAACATATGGCCATATGAGATAAACAGGTCAAGGACTTGTGGAAATGCTAAGTCCCTGAAATCAGCATTAACAAATGCCTCACTTTGCAAGCTTGTGCTAGTCACCACACATATCACAAAAATACATGGGTTGCACCTCTGGAAAGATGGCAAAACCCTTAACAAAACATATGTAGAGCTCAGGGGCATATCATGCACACAATAATCATGGCAAAAATGACAAATATCTAAATGGAGCAGCAGATCTGACAATTAACTCAAGTAGCACCCTTCTAACAGCATTTCGGGCATCAAGATGAACTCAAATGAAAATGATGCAATGAAATGAAATGATGTACTCTCTGAGACAAACATTTTGATATGCTATATGCATGAATTGGAGCTACGGATGCAAAGTTACGGCACGATGAAGATGGGCATATGAAACGTGGATCTAGGGTTTCGCACGGTTTTCAAAGCAGCGGCGGATCTGGCCGGAGTTCGCCGGAGAAAGGGCACGGGGAGGCAGCCGGAGTGGGAAGGCGAGGTCGCCGGTGAAGGAGAGGCCCGGCCGGCGGCCGGAGCTGCTACGCGCGGCGGAGCTCCCCACGATGGTGCTCGCCGGCGAGCTAGGCGGGAGGCGCGGCAGCGGCTGTGGGCGTGGAGGCGCTGCAGCGGCGCCGTAGTGGCGGCGGAGACGACATCCGGCGAGGGCGACACCGGCGCCCGTCGCGGCGACGGCGAGCAGGCGGCGGGGCACGCGCGGTGGAGCGGGTGGCGGTGAGCGGGCCCGGCGAGGCCTGGTTCGGCCCGGGGCGGGCCGGATCTCGGCCCCGGGCGGCGGCGGCGATGTGGGGCTCTGCGTGGTGACGTGGCGGGCGCGGATTGGCTGAGGCCGAGGGCACGGACATGTCCGGCGCGGGGGGATTTTGTCCGGCGGCGCGGAGAGGACGAAGTTAGGGTTTCATCCGCGAATTTCGGGAGGGGAGCACATATTTATAGGTAGAGGGAGCTAGGAGAGTCCAAATGAGGTGCGGTTTTCGGCCACGCAATCGTGATCGAACACGCTAGATGATGGAGAGGGTTTTGGGCCAAATTGGAGGGGTGTTGGGCTGCAACACACATGAGGCCTTTTCAGTCCCTCGGTTAACCGTTGGAGTATCAAACGAAGTCCAAATGGTACGAAACTTGACAGGCGGTCTACCGGTAGTAAACCAAGGCCGCTTGGCAAGTCTCGGTCCAATCCGGAAATGTTTAATCCCCACACACGAGACGAAGGTAGAGATGACCACTGGTGGAGAACGGAGCGCCGGAATGCAAAACGGACAACGGGAAAAATGCTCGTATGCATAAGACGAACATGTATGCAAATGAAATGCGCATGATGACATGATACGCAATGCATGACACGCAAGCAATGACAAGCCAACAACAGCAAATAACTGGACGACACCTGGCACATCGGTCTCGGGGCGTTACAGTGGGGGGTTAGGGTTTCGGGTGAGAGGGGATAAGGGGAGTGGGGGTGTGGCCGGCTAGGCCTTTGCCCAGTTGGGCCGGTGACCTGCTAGGCCAGAGCCCGGGGGGTTCTTTTTTCTTTTTTTGTATTTTTTTGTTTTCTGTTTTTACTTCTTTTCTGTTTATTAGTTTTCTATTTTATTTTATATATATTTGTTTTATAAAATATACAAGTAGTACATAAATTAGTGTTTCAAAATACCCCAATGCCACAAAAAGTTTGGTGACAAAATAAAATATTTTAGTAATTTATTAATTGTAAAAGGCATTTAATTAATTATTATTTTTCTACTGTCTTATTTATTTTAGAGTATTAAAACATTTTATAAAAGTGGGGTTTCTTCACCACAATTAACTTTGCATTATTTGGTACAACCGGGACATTTTAGTTTTAAAGTTTGAAAACTTTAGTTGTTTGACATATTTTGAATTTGAATCGATTTCGATCTATCATGAGATTAACAACAGTAATCGATGACGTGGCATCATTAACGTGGGATTACTGTAGCCTAACTATCTGGGCATCACATACACAATCACAACATGGCATGATAAAGGTAAATATTAATGGAGACAAATATTTAGATAGATAGAACCTAAATATTTATAATGGTCAATTACAACCAAACATATACATCAACTATATAACAATTCAAAAGCAAGTGTTCCATATGACAAGCAAACCAACATCTTAACCATACTAGTTAAGCAATCAAACATCATTCAACAACATGAATTGAAATGATGCGGATCTAACCCTAAAACATTATTAAAAAAAGATCCACTCCATTAAATCAAACCAATTCCTTTGTCAAACAATTAATAAGAACTAAACAACACACGAAACAAGTGGATGAACGACTATCCTAGGCATGATATGTTTATGAGTAATAATCAACCAAGAATAAATATTTGGATGAATCCAAATACTTATAATGCTTAACAAGAAGGAAAGAATAAACATCAATCATATATAACAACTATTAGCAACCATTTCTAAAACAAGAGATAACCATTACAATGGTAAAACTATTTAAACAATCAAATAATACGACACACATCATGCAAGACTTGTGAATATAGAATCATGAAGATGTCTTATCTACTAAGACAAACGTTAAACGTATAAGTGATCATGAGAAGATACTAAACTAGTACATGCTCTTTATAATAAAGGAAACAACTTATATCCAAATGACCTCTAGCAAAAAGATTACCACAACACGATTAACAATAAAGCAAACTATCTGCACTAAGCATATGAGAAAGACACAACTCAACTACTGAAAGGTAAACTATCCTACAAGGATACCAATATAATACTACTCATAACTAAGACATAATTTAGTTGATATCAACTACCATGACTAGCAAGCATCGCAATAGGACAAAACTCTAGGAGACGAGTTGACATGTATGAACATGGAAGCATGAAAGTAGCACACAACAATTGATGTTTATAACATGCAAACACATGGACACATCATACTAAGCATGTAGGAAATTTAAACAACTAACTTATGCCATCAACAATATCAAGAAATATACTATACTATAATGAGTAACAAGATGGCACGCATTCCTATGTTGTATAACCTACACTTGCAAATGCATAGTGGACAACTAGGCACGATCTAATACATGAATACACACACACAGAGACACTCTATGCCATCTAGTTATACAATCACAATATCATGGCACGATATTGAAGCAAGAAGGAATCCTACTTAATTAAAATATATGAGATCATAAACCACTAACATGTACCTCCACCAAGCAAATATTAACAATATGATTGGTCATACAGTATAAAGTAGCAATCATATAACACATACAATCCAAACATCTGTTGGACATTGAGCAAGTCCTAGCATGGCATGCTAATAAACAAAAGTAAATGGACACACATGATAGTTGCCAAGATGAAATAAACTAAATTATATTTCACAAGAATAAATTATATATAGCAATACAAAACTAAATGATTTCATGAAGTATCTATCCATGCAATCTTGTATAACACACATTTATAAAATAAAAGGAACAACTAGCCAATAATGTTCTATGCTATGAACTACAATGTACTCATATGCAAACAATAAGGCATTTCATTCGACATCTTGCATAAATAATACCATGCAACAACACGTACTAAAAATTTATACACACCATTCATAGACATGGCATGATTTCAAACCAATCAAACAAACATGGAACATCGATAAAATGAATATGTAATCAATATCTAAGATATCCTCATTCCAAACAAAAATGAAAATAATCAAGACATTAGGTATTGCATAATCACGCAAAGATTTCAGTAATTCTACATAAACCTACGCATGGTAATAATTTACAAAAACATGTACATATGCATAACTATATACCACAAGAAAAAATATCAACATGAAATAACACGTTGAATAATTTTTTAAATAACTATAATCGGTGAAAGAAATAAATCTAACAAGTCCTTCGCCGCACTAAAATTATAAGGCAAATAACATACAATCATAGGCATATCACAAACATAATAAAATAACATACTAACAAGAAAAGTTGACCGATCAACTACTACACATGGTAGTAATACATAAGAACTAATACAAAGGTGTATCTCACTACTACATGATGCACGAAATTATCTATGCAAATCATATAGAACTATATTAAAAACTATTGTTACAATTAACAAGAATGACTAGATAATTCCACCAATGGGTTTCTATGGCCACATAGAATATTTCTTCTATTGGTCATGAAGGCATATGATGAATAGAAAAAATAAATAAAGAAACAAGCGATGATATTGGATGACTCCAGTTCATGAACATGGCCCGGCGAACAAGATAATTAGGTCACTATGATGTCTAAGAGATAGATTGAACATGGTTTAGTGCACGTGCAAAAGGAATTCAACAGAAACTCACCGAGCGTGATGAGTTGATGCGACAAACTGGATGAACAGTGTTAACGGACATGTGAAATTCTTCACGTGTGATTGACGGAACAATTTCCTTCTTCTTTGAATGGATTCATGGTGTGGAGGAGAACCTTTGGGCGCAAGGGTGCGGATGGAGATGGTCTACACCACCGGGAATGATCACCCGCGTCCACGGAGCAGCAGTAGTTCGAGGAGAGTTCTTGGGTATAGGAGGATGGGAGGGCGTGAGGACTGATGGGAATGAGAGAGGAGATCGTGGAGGACGTCTAGTCATCTTTAAAACTGAAAACGATTGAGATTTATGGTAGTTCAGAGGAGGGCAGGAGAGTGGATGTAGGTTTCTTCTTCTCTGTAATGTGTGCGCGTACATGTGGGTGGAGGAAGAAGAAGCGCTTGCGGTGGAAGAGGAAGTGGAGGCGCATGATCAGCCTCTCCGTTTTGGAAACCGATGGGTTTATGGAATTAAGGAGGGCAGCAAATTCCTTGTGTCCTTTCCTTTTCTACATGTACGTGACTGATGTTGGTAGAGTGATCTGAAAGCACAAGCTCGGCCCCCGCGTCGCCCCCCGCTCGGGCGACTCAAGTGGCTCCCCAACCCTAGTCGTCGCAGGGTCCTAGCCCATCTTCCTCCCCTCCTCCCGCCGCCGCCGGCTTGCGCCCGGAGGCCGACGGCGGTGGCGGGGGCTCTTCCTCCCTCCCACGTCTCAGGGGTGGCGGGGACCCAACATGCATGGAGGTGCGACCGATCTAGAAGCTACGGTGTTGGCTTCGACGGCGGCGGCGGTCGGCCCTGCCTCGGGCCACGGGCAGCTGCTGTGGCGGCTGGCCTGGATCGGGCGGCGGCGCGATGCGGTCTTCGTCGGCATGTCATCTGGCTTTAGATCGGCGGCGGTGTCGAGGGCCTGGTGGACTGCTTGGCGGCACCCATGGCAGATCTGTTCTGGCCGGTGTAGCCAGTGGTGGTGGTCATCTTCTTCATCGGTGGTGGCCGGCCAGAAACTTGGTGATCGGATCTCGAGATCCATCATCTAGTCCCGGCTGCGAGTTGGGGAGACATGGTTGCCGGTGAAAACCGAGCCGACGGCAGGCGATGGCGGCGTTCTACGCCATTACCTTGATGAAGGCATCGTCGTGTAACTACTATCGACCCACTCGTGCTGCTCCGGGGGAAACCCTAGGATCTGGTGTTCCAGATCGGATGATAGCGGCACTGAGGTGTCATTTTTCTCATGGGAGCATCGTTTGTGGAGCAACGCTGGAAGTCAGAGGCAGGAGGTGGAGCGGCTTCGTCTTGCACGGAGCTTCGGTGGAGATGTCAAGTCATGCCTGACCGACAGGTGCTACGCTTTGTCATGCCTGGTCGGCAGGTGCTACGCATGACAGATTTTCTAAGGACTTCAAGCTGTTTCGGCTAGTGGTACTTGGCAGCATGGCGCTGAGGTGTATCAGTGGCGACCGCGACATGCTCAGCTGTTTGCGCGCAGGGAGGAGGTGTCGTTGGGCACCATGGTGGCATTGATGATAGCTAGACCGAGAAAGGTTGATGCATCAGTACAGTTCTGAAGATGGAGCGGTGGCAGTTGGCGGCGGCGGCCTCTGAGAGCACGCCGGACCAGTGTGTGCGCTAGACCCGGCAAGTGGCTAGGTTGGGGTCTCAGGTCTTAGATGTTAGGCTTGCCTGCGATGTCTGTTTGGTATTAGGCCCAGGCTATCTGCGCCCCTTCATCAACTTGATAGGTGTAGTGACAGTTTGTTGCTTAGACGGCGGCTTTAGTCTTACTATTGTATGACTTTGTAAGATCTTGTGAGAATAATTAATAAAGTGGCCGTATGCATTGCCTAGATGCAGAGGCAGGGGGTCATCCTCCTTTCTAAAAAACATGTATGTGACTTTTGATGTTTCCTCTTTCCTTAAGTTGTTGTGAATGTACAAAGAAAGGAGAAGAGGGGTTCGCTCGAGAGAGATGGGCCAGTTCGGCCATCCCATAAGGTAGAGGGATGGGTTGCCACAGCCCAACATAGTTAGCAAGAAAATAAAAATGGGCATGGCCCAATCGGGCGAAAGAAAATGAGAAAAGGAAGAAATCAGATTGTACTTTGGAAAATTATGGCCAGGGTTTGATAGAGAGAATAAGTAATCAGAAATTGATTTTCCTTTTAGAAAAGGAAAATCTAGAAAGGGATTAAAGTTGGAACAATATCAAACAACTAAAAAAATTAGTGACGCATAATTTAATATGACGGAGGCAATAAAATAAACCCAACTACAAGATAAGAACAAAACTGCAATTTTAATTTAGGTTGGCATTAGTTCAAATTAAGTCCTTCAAATTATAAAAGTCCAATTTAAGCTTTCTTAAAAAAACAAATGAAATTTTCTCGCCTTGATTTTTGGAAAAAAAATCTTAAAAATTCCGAGAATCGGGATGTTACATTTTCCCTTTGAAGTTCTCTTATCGGATTGAGTCTTTAAGGATTTGAGAACATTTGATGTATGTCTTGCATGTGCTTATCTGTGGTCACAATGGGATATTCACGTGATCCACTTGATGTATGTTTTGGTGATCAACTTGCGAGTTCGGTGACCTTGTGAACTTATGCATAGGGGTTGGCACACGTTTTCGTCTTGACTCTCCGGTAGAAACTTTGGGGAACTCTTTGAAGTTCTTTGTGTTGGCTTGAATATATGAATCTGAGATTGTGTGATGCATGTCATATAATCATACTTGAGGTGACATTGGAGTATCTAGGTGACATTAGGGTTTTGGTTGATTTGTGTCTTAAGGTGTTATTTTACTACGAACTCTAGGGTTGTTTGTGATACTTATAGGAATAGCCCATAGGATTGATCGGAAAGAATAACTTTGAGGTGGTTTCGTACCCTACAATAATCTCTTCGTTTGTTCTCCGCTATTAGTGACTTTGGAGTGACTCTTTGTTGCATGTTGAGGGATTGTTATATGATCCAATTATGTTATTATTGTTGAGAGAACTTGCACTAGTGAAAGTATGAACCCTAGTCCTTGTTTCAAAGCATTGAAATACCATTTGTGCTCACTTTTATCATTAGTTACCTTGCTGTTTTTATATTTCTAAATTACAAAAACCTATATCTACTATCCATATTGCACTTGTATCACCATCTCTTCGCCGAACTAGTGCACCTATACAATTTACCATTGTATTGGGTGTGTTGGGGACACAAGAGTCTCTTTGTTATTTGGTTGCAGGGTCGTTTGAGAGAGACCATCTTCATCCTACGCCTCCCATGGATTGATAAACCTTAGGTCATCCACTTGAGGGAAATTTGCTACTGTCCTACAAACCTCTGCACTTGGAGGCCCAACAACGTCTACAAGAAAGAGGGTTGTGTAGTAGACATCAAGCTCTTTTCTGACATCGTTGCCGGGGTGGCGAGTGCTTGAAGGTATATCTTTAGATCTTGCAATCGAATCTTTTTGTTTCTTGTTTTATCACTAGTTTAGTCTATAAAAGAAAACTACAAAAAAACGGAATTGAGGTTGCCTCATATGCTTCATCTTTTTAATATCTTTCATGAAAATAAGGATTCCGTATAATTGTGCCAAAGTGTTAGAATAAGAATGCATTAAAATGTTTGGCACTAGATCTTTGGATGATGATCATGATTGCAATGTTTTTAGTATGAATTATTTGAATATCCATGATGCTAATGATATGCAAATCCACAAGCTTGGGGACGCTATGTTTGATGAAGATGATATTTTTTATCCCCCAAGTTTTGATGAGCAAATTTATTATGATGAAAGCATCCATCCTATCTATGATGATTATTGTGAACACGTATGCTATAAAGAATAATGATATCCATGAAACTTGTCATGATGATTTTAACTTTCAATTGGATTATGCCTCACATGATAGTTATTTTGTTGAGTTTGCTCCCACTATTATTCATGAGAAGAAATTTGCTTATGTGGAGAGTGATAAAAATTCTATGCTTGTAGATCATGAAAAGAATGCTTTATGTGATGGTTATATTGTTGAATTCATTCATGATGCTACTGAAAATTATTATGAGGGAGGAATATATGCTCATAGGAATTGCAATAATATCAAGTTTCCTCTCTATGTGCTTAAAATCTTGAAGTTATGCTTGTTTTGCTTTCCTATGCTAGTTGATTCTTGTTCCCATAAATTGTTTGCTCACAAACTCCCTATGCATAGTGGGTTAGACTTAAATGTGCTAGTCATATTCTTCATGATGCTCTCTTTATATTTAAATTCTTATTTTTTTATGTGAGCATCATTGAAATCGTCATGCCTAGCTAAAAAGGCATTAAAGAAAAGCGCTTGTTGGGAGACAACCCGACAGCATTACCTACTGTTTTTGTGTGTTCACATGATTAAGATACTATAGTAATCATGCTTTATAGCTTTTGTTTGAATAAAGTGCCAAGTAAGACCTTTGGGAGGGCTTACGGTGATAGTTGATTTGATCTTGCTGAAAAACAGAAACGTTTACGCTCAGGTAAACAATTCTCATTTTTAACAGAGGCGTGATAAAATACTAATTATTTTTTCAGAAGATAAATAAACAAATTACATAGGACTTCCTAATTTCTCAGGATTTTTGGAGTTACAGAAGTATTCAAGAGTTACAGATTACTACAGACTATTCTGTTTTTGACAGATTCTGTTTTCGATGCATAGTTTTCTTGCTTTCTAGTTTCTATGGCCTATATTGCTTAATATAAATTTTAGAAATGGTATGGTACAGTAGGAATCATGTGAGAAAAATTATGAATCTTGTCTTGACAGTACCTAAGTGGTGATTTGCTTTCTTATACTAATGGAGCTTACGGGTTTTCTGTTGAGTTTTGTGTTGTGAAGTTTTCAAGTTTTGGGTAAAGATTCGATGTACTATGGAATAAGGAGTGGCAAGAGCCTAAGCTTGGGGATGCCCAAGGCACCCCAAGGTAATATTCAAGGACAACCAAGAGCCTAAGCTTGGGGATGCCCCGGAAGGCATCCCCTCTTCCGTCTTCGTTCATCGGTAACTTTACTTAGAGCTATATTTTTATTCACCACATGATATGAGTTTTGCTTGGAGAGTAATTTTATTCTGTTAAGATTTGCTTGCTGTAATTTAGAGTAATGTTTTGCATCTTTTATTTCAATAAAAAGGTCAGGTATAGCCTTTACCATACTTATTTTTCAAGTCCATATGTTGCTGTTTTAAAAACAGAAATTTTGTTGTTATGTTTTGAATATTTGTGAATAGCCAGAGCATGATGAAATCTTGAAATTTTTACACAATGAGTAACAACAAATTATCTACAGTGTGGTAATTTTTCAGAATTTTTGGAGTTAAATAAGTATGATTCTTATTGCATTCTTTACAGACTATCCTGCTTAGAATGATTGCTATTATGATAGCATTGTTTGCACATATTTGCTTGTTTAATGATTCTATTCGATGATAGGAGTATTAAATATGCAGAGGGATTCAGTATGCAATATTGATGTCTACTACACAACCTTCTTCTTGTAGACGTTGTTGGGCCTCCAAGTGCAGAGGTTTTTAGGACAGTAGCAAATTTCCCTCAAGTGGATGACCTAAGGTTTATCAATCCATGGGAGGCGTAGGATGAAGATGGTCTCTCTCAAACGACCCTGCAACCAAATAACAGAGAGTCTCTTGTGTCCCCAACACACCCAATACAATGGTAAATTGTATAGGTGCACTAGTTCGGCGAAGAGATGGTGATACAAGTGCAATATGGATGGTAGATATATGTTTTTGTAATATGAAAATATAAAAGCAGCAAGGTAACTAATGATAAAAGTGGGCATAAACGGTATTGCAATGCGTTGAAACAAGGCCTAGGGTTCATACTTTCACTAGTGCAAGTTCTCTCAACAATAATAACATAATTGTATCACATAAATATCCCTCAACATGCAACAAAGAGTCACTCCAAAGTCACTAATAGCGGAGAACAAATGAAGAGATTATGGTAGGGTACGAAACCACCTCAAACTTATTCTTTCCAATCAATTCGTTGGGCTATTCCTATAAGTGTCACAAACAGACCTAGAGTTCGTACTAGAATAACACCTTAAGACACAAATCAACCAAAACCCTAATGTCACCTAGATACTCCAATGTCACCTCATGTATCCATGGGTATGATTATACGATATGCATCACACAATCTCAGCTTCATCTATTCAACCAACACACAGAACCTCAAAGAGTGCCCCAAAGTTTCTACCGGAGAGTCAAGACGAAAACGTGTGCCAACCCCTATGCATAGATTCCCAAGGTCACGGAACCCGCAAGTTGATCACCAAAACATACATCAAGTGGATCAATAGAATACCCCATTGTCACCACGGGTATCCCACGCAAGACATACATCAAGTGTGCTCAAATCCTTAAAGACTCAATCCGATAAGATAACTTCAAAGGGAAAACTCAATCCATTACAAGAGAGTAGAGGGAGAGAAACATCATAAGATCCAACTATAATAGCAAAGCTCATGATACATCAAGATCGTACCACCTCAAGAACATGAGAGAGAGAGATCAAACACATAGCTACTAGTACATACCCTCAGCCTCGAGGGAGAACTACTCCCTCCTCGTCATGGAGAGCATCGGGATGAAGATGGCCACCGGAGAAGGATTCCCCTTCCGGCAGGGTGCCGGAACGAGTCTAGATTGGTTTTCGGTGGCTACGGAGGGTTCTGGCGGCGGAACTCCCGATCTATTGTGCTCCCCAAAGTTTTTAGGGTATATGGGTATATATGTGAGGAAGAAGTATGTCGGTGGACCTCCGGGCTGTCCACGAGGTAGGGGGCGCGCCCAGGGGGGTGGGCATGCCCCCCACCCTCGTGGGCAGCCCGGGACTCTCCTGGTCCAACTCCGATACTCTGTGGGCTTCTTCTGGTCCAAAAATAAGTTCCGTGAAGTTTCAGGTCAATTGGACTCTGTTTGATTTTCCTTTTCTGTGATACTCTAAAACAAGGAAAAAACAGAAGCTGGCACTGGGCTCTAGGTTAATAGGTTAGTCCTAAAAATCATATAAAATAGCATATAAATGCATATAATACATCCAAGGTTGATAATATAATAGCATGGAACAATAAAAAATTATAGGTATGTTGGAGACGTAGCAGCATCCCCAAGCTGAATTCCTGCTCGTCGTCGAGTAGGTAAATGATAAAAATAGAATTTTTGATGTGGAATGCTACATAACATATTTATCCTTGGAGTTCTCTTTATTGTGGCAAGAATATTCAGATCCATAAGATTCAAGAAAAAAGTTTAATATTGACATAAAAATAATAATATTTCAAGCATACTAACCAAGTAATCATGTCTTCTCAAAATAACATGGCCAAAGAAAGCTATCCCTTCAAAATCATATAGTCTGGCTATACTCTATCTTCCCCACACAAAATATTTAAACCATGCACAACCCCGATGACAAGCCAAGCAATTGTTTCATACTTTTGATGTTCTCAAACTTTTTCAATCTTCACGCAATACATGAGCGTGAGCCATGGACATAGCACTATAGGTGGAATAGAATGGTGGTTGTGGAGAAGACAAAAAGGAGAAGATAGTCTCACATCAACTAGGCGTATCAACGGGCTATGGAGATGCCCATCAATAGATATCAATGTGGGTGAGTAGAGATTGCCATGCAACGGATGCACTAGAGCTATAAATGTATGAAAGCTCAACAAAAGAAACTAGTGGGTGTGCATCCAACTCGCTTGCTCACGAAGACCTAGGGCATTTTGAGGAAGCCCATCATTGGAATATACAAGCCAAGTTCTATAATGAAAGATTCCCACTAGTATATGAAAGTGACAACATAGGAGACTCTCTATCATGAAGATCATGGTGCTACTTTGAAGCACAAATGTGGTAAAAGGATAGTAGCATTGCCCCTTCTCTCTTTTTCTCTCATTTTTTATTTATTTTATTTGGGCCTTTTCTCTTTTTTTATGGCCTTTTTTTCTCTCTTTTTCGTCCGGAGTCTCATCTCGACTTGTGGGGGAATCATAGTCTCCATCATCCTTTCCTCACTGGGACAATGCTCTAATAATGATGATCATCACACTTTTATTTACTTACAACTCAAGAATTACAACTCGATACTTAGAACAAAATATGACTCTATATGAATGCCTCCGGTGGTGTAGCGGGATGTGCAATGAGTCATGAGTGACATGTATGAAAGAATTATGAATGGTGGCTTTGCCACAAATACGATGTTAACTACATGGTCATGCAAAGCAATATGACAATGATGAAGCGTGTCATAATAATGGAATGGTGGAAAGTTGCATGGAAATATATCTCGGAATGGCTATGGAAATGCCATAATAGGTAGGTATGGTGGTTGTTTTGAGGAAGGTATATGGTGGGTTTATGGTACCGGCGAAAGTTGCGCGGTACTAGAGAGGCTAGCAATGGTGGAAGGGTGAGAGTGTGTATAATCCATGGACTCAACATTAGTCATAAAGAACTCACATACTTATTGCAAAAATCTATTAGTTATCGAAACAAAGTACTATGTGCATGCTCCTAGGGGGATAGATTGGTTGGAAAAGACCATCGCTCGTCCCTGACCGCCACTCATAAGGAAGACAATCAATAAATAAATCATGCTCCGACTTCGTCACATAACGGTTCACCATACGTGCATGCTACGGGAATCACAAACTTCAACACAAGTATTCCTCAAATTCACAACTACTCAACTAGCATGACTCTAATATCACCATCTCCATATCTCCAAACAATTATCAAGTATCAAACTTCTCTTAGAATTCAATGCACTTATATGAAAGTTTTTATTATATCCCTCTTGGATGCCCATCATATTAGGACTAATTTCATAACCAAAGCAAATTACCATGCTGTTCTAAAGACTCTCAAAATAATATAAGTGAAGCATGAGAGTTCATATATTTCTTCAAAATAAAACCACCGCCGTGCTCTAAAAAGATATAAGTGAAGCACTAGAGAAAATGACAAACTACTCCGAAAGATATAAGTGAAGAGCAATGAGTAGTCGAATAATTATGCAACTATGTGAAGACTCTCTAACATTTAAGAATTTCAGATCTTGGGATATTATTCAAACAGCAAGCAAAACAAAATAAAATGAAATGACGCTCCAAGCAAAATACATATCATGTGGTAAATAAAAATATAGCTCCAAGTAAAGTTACCGGTGAACGAAGACGAATGAGGGGATGCCTTCCGGGGTATCCCCAAGCTTGGGCTTTTAGGTGTCGTTAGATTATCTTGGGGTGCCATGGGCATCCCCAATCTTAGGCTCTTTCCACTCCTTGTTCCATAATCCATCAAATCTTTTACCCAAAACTTGAAAACTTCACAACACAAAACTTAAAGTAGAAAATCTCGTGAGCTCCGTTAGCGAAAGAAAACAAAACACCACTTCAAGGTACTGTAATGAACTCATTCTTTATTTATATTGGTGTTAAACCTACTGTATTCCAACTTCTCTATGGTTTATAAACTATTTTACTAGCCATAGATTCATCAAAATAAGCAAACAACACATAGAAAACAGAATCTGTCAAAAACAGAACAGTCTGTAGTAATCTGTAACTAACGCAAACTTATGGAACCCCCAAAATTCTAAAATAAATTTCTGGACGTGAGTAATTTATATATTAATCATATGAAAAAAGAATTAACTAAATATCACTATCCAAATAAAAATGGCAGCAACTCTCGTGAGTGCTAAAGTTTCTTTTTTTGCAGCAAGATCAACAAGACTTTCCCCAAGTCTTCCCAACGGTTCTACTTGGCACAAACACTAATTAAACACAAAAAACACAACCAAAACATAGGCTAGATAAATTATTTATTATTAAACAGGAGAAAAAAGCAAGGAATAAAAATAAAATTGGGTTGCCTCCCAACAAGCGTTATCGTTTAACGCCCCTAGCTAGGCATGATGATTTCAATGATGCTCACATAAAAGATAAGAATAGTAACATAAAGAGAGCATCATGAAGAATATGACTAGCACATTTAAGTCTAACCCACTTCCTATGCATAGGGATTTTTTGAGCAAACAACTTGTGGGAACAAGAATCAACTTGCATAGGAAGGTAAAACAAGCATAACTTAAAAACTTTAAGCACATAGAGAGGAAACTTGATATTATTGCAATTCCTACAAGCATATATTCCTCCCTCATAATAATTTTCAGTATAATCATAAATGAATTCAACAATATAACCATCACATAAAGAATTATTTTCATGATCTACAAGCATAGAAAATTTATTACTCTCCACACAAGCAAAATTCTTCTCATGAATAATAGTGGGAGCAAATTCAACAAAATAATTATCATCGGAGGCATAATCCAATTGAAAACTAAAATCATGATGACAGGTTTCATGGATACCGTTATTCTTTATAGCATACAAGTCATCACAATAATCATCATAGTTAGCAACTTTGTTCTCATAATCAATTGGAACCTCTTCCGGAATAGTGGATTCATCACAAAATAAAGTCATGACCTCTCCAAATTCACTTTCATCAATATAATCATCATAAATAGGAGGCATGCTTTCATCATAATAAATTTTCTCATCAAAACTTGGTGGACAAAAAATGTCATCTTCATGAAACATAGCTTCCCCAAGCTTGTGGCTTTGCATATCATTTGCATCATGGATATTCAAGGAATTCATACTAACAGCATTGCAATCATGCTCATAATTCAAATATTTAGTGCCAAACATTTTAATCCATTCTTCCTCTAACACTTTGGCACAATTTTCCTTTCCATCATACTCACGAAAGATATTAAAAAGATGAAGCGTATGAGGCAAACTCATTTCCATAATTTTTTTGTAGTTTTCTTTTATAAACTAAACTAGTGCTAAAACAAGAAACAAAAAGATTCGATTGCAAGATCTAAAGATATACCTTCAAGCGCTAACCTCCTCGGCAACGGCGCCAGAAAAGAGCTTAGTTGACGGGGTGTTAGTGCCGCTTTCGTCGCCTCGCCGGCAACGGTGCCAGAAAAGAGCTTGATGTCTACCACACAACCTTCTTCTTGTAGACGTTGTTGGGCCTCCAAGTGCAGAGGTTTGTAGGACAGTAGCAAATTTCCCTCAAGTGGATGACCTAAGGTTTATCAATCCGTGGGAGGCGTAGGATGAAGATGGTCTCTCTCAAACAACCCTGCAACCAAATAACAGAGAGTCTCTTGTGTCCCCAACACACCCAATACAATGGTAAATTGTATAGGTGCACTAGTTCGGCGAAGAGATGGTGATACAAGTGCAATATGGATGGTATATATATGTTTTTGTAATCTGAAATATAAAAACAGCAAGGTAACTAATGATAAAAGTGAGCATAAACGGTATTGCAATGCGTTGAAACAAGGGCTAGGGTTCATACTTTCACTAGTGCAAGTTCTCTCAACAATAATAACATAATTGGATCACATAACTATCCCTCAACATGCAACAAAGAGTCACTCCAAAGTCACTAATAGCGGAGAACAAACGAAGAGATTATGGTAGGGTACGAAACCACCTCAAAGTTATTCTTTCCAATCAATCCGTTGGGCTATTCCTATAAGTGTCACAAACAGCCCTAGAGTTCGTACTAGAATAACACCTTAAGACACAAATCAACCAAAACCCTAATGTCACCTAGATACTCCAATGTCACCTCAAATATCCATGGGTATGATTATACGATATGCATCACACAATCTCAGATTCATCTATTCAACCAACACATAGAACCTCAAAGAGTGCCCCAAAGTTTCTACCGTAGAGTCAAGACGAAAACGTGTGACAACCCCTATGCATAGATTCCCAAGGTCACGGAACCCGCAAGTTGATCACCAAAACATACATCAAGTGGATCAATAGAATACCCCATTGTCACCACGGGTATCCCACGCAAGACATACATCAAGTGTTCTCAAATCCTTAAAGACTCAATACGATAAGATAACTTCAAAGGGAAAACTCAATCCATTACAAGAGAGTAGAGGGATAGAAACATCATAAGATCCAACTATAATAGCAAAGCTCATGATACATCAAGATCGTACCACCTCAAGAACACGAGAGAGAGAGAGAGAGATCCAACACATAGCTACTTGTACATACCCTCAGCCCCGAGGGAGAACTACTCCCTCCTCGTCATGGAGACCACTGGGATGATGAAGATGGCCACCAGAGAAGGATTCCCCCTCCGGCAGGGTTCCGAAACGGCTCTAGATTGGTTTTCGGTGGCTACGGAGGCTTCTGGCGGCGAAACTCCCGGTCTATTGTGCTCCCCGAAGTTTTTAGGGTATATGGGTATATATGGGAGGAAGAAGTACGTCGGTGGACCTCCAGGCTGTCCACGAGGCAGGGGGCGCGCCCATGGGGGTGAGCACGCCCCCCACCCTCGTGGGCAGCTCGGGACTCTCCTGGTCCAACTCCGATACTCCGTGAGCTTCTTCTGGTCCAAAAATAAGTTCCATGAAGTTTCATGTCAATTGGACTCTGTTTTATTTTCCTTTTATGCGATACTCTAAAACAAGGAAAAAATAGAAACTGGCACTGGGCTCTAGGTTAATAGGTTAGTCCCAATAATCATATAAAATAGCATATAAATGCACATAAAACATCCAAGGTTGATAATATAATAGCATGGAACAATCAAAAATTATAGATACGTTGGAGACGTATCAAATGTCAAATTATAATTTTAGTGATTTTCTACAGTAGAGAATGATAAGGTTTATCATGGATTTATACTAACTTATCGCATGAGTTCTGTTGAGTTTTGTGTGCATGAAGTTTTTAAGATCCCAGGAAACTATGATATGAGAGGAATTAAGGAGACACAAAAGCTCAAGCTTGGGGTTTCCCAAGGCATCCCTAATTAATATTTCAAGAAGTCTCAAGCATCTAAGCTTGGGGATGCCCCGGTAGGCATCCCAACTTTCTTCTTCAACAACTATCGGTTAGTTTTGGTTGAGCCTAAGTTTTTGCTTCTTCACATGATATGTGCTATCCTTGCAGTGTCATTTTATTTTGTTTTGCTTGCTGTTTGAATAAAGTAATTAAGATCTGAAATTTTATTTATGAGAAGGATTCTTCACATAGTTACATAATTATTCAACTACTCATTGATCTTCACTTATATCTTTTGGAGTAGTTTGTCATTTGCTCTAGTGCTTCACTTATATCTTTTTAGAGCACGGTTGTGGTTTTATTTTCAAGAAATTGATGAACTCTCATGCTTCAATTATATCATTTTGAGAGTCTCTAAACATCATGGTAATTTGCTTACGTTATGAATTTAGTCCTAATATGGTGGGCATCCAAGAGGGATATAATAAAAACTTTCATATAAAGTGCATTGGATACTATGAGAAGTTTGATTCTTTATGATTGTTCTGAGATATGAAGATGGTGATATTAGAGTCATGCTAGTGGACTAGTTGTAAATTTGAGAAATACTTGTGTTAAGGTTTGTGAGTCCCGTAGCATGCACGTATGGTGAACCATTATGTAACAAAGTTGGAGCATGAGGTATTTATTGATTGTCTTCCTTATGAGTGGCGGCCGGGGACGAGCGATGGTCTTTTCCTACCAATATATCCCCCTAGGAGCATGCATGTAGTACTTCGTTTCGATGACTAATAGATTTTTGCAATAAGTATGTGAGTTCTTTATGACTAATGTTAAGTCCATGGATTATACGCACTCTCATCCTTCCAACATTGCTAGCCTCTCTAGTACCGCGCAACTTTCGCCGGTACCATAAACCCACCATATACCTTCCTTAAAACAGCCACCATACCTACCTATTATGGCATTTCCATAGCCATTCCGAGACATATTGCCATGCAACTTTCCACCGTTTCGTTTATTATGACACGCTTCATCATTGTCATATTACTTTGCATGATCATGTAGTTGACATCGTATTTGTGGCAAAGCCACCGTTCATAATTCTTTCATACATGTCACTCTTGATTCATTGCACATCCCGATACACCGCTAGAGGCATTCATATAGAGTCATATTTTGTTCTAAGTATCGAGTTGTAATTATTGAGTTGTAAAGTAGAAGTGTGATGACCTTCATTATTAGAGTATTGTCCCATGTGAGGAAATAAAAAAAGAGGAAAGGCCAAATAAAAAAGAGATGGCCCAAAAAACAAAAAAAAAACAAAAAAATGAGAGAAAAGGAGAGAAGGGGCAATTCTACTATCCTTTTACCACACTTGTGCTTCAAAGTAGCACCATGATCTTCATGATATGGAGTGTCATATGTTGTCACTTTCATATGCTAGTGGGAATTTTTCATTATAGAACTTGGCTTGTATATTCCAATGATGGGCTTCCTCAAATTGCCCTAGGTCTTCATGAGCAAGCAAGTTGGATGCACACCCACTTAGTTACTTTTTGAGCTTTCATAAACTTATAGCTCTAGTGCATCTGTTGCATGGCAATCCCTACCCACTCACATTGATATCTATTGATGGGAATCTCCATAGCCCGTTGATATGCCTAGTTGATGTGATACTATCTCCTTCTTTTTATCTTCTCCACAACCACCTTCTATTCCACCTATAGTGTTATGTCCATGGCTCACGCTCATGTATTCCGTGAAAGTTGAAAAGGTTTGAGAACATCAAAAGTATGAAACAATTGCTTGGCTTGTCATCGGGGTTGTGCATGATTTGAATATTTTGTGTGATGAAGATGGAGCATAGCCAGACTATATGATTTTGTAGGGACGAACTTTCTTTGGCCATGTTATTTTGAGAAGACATGATTACTTTGTTAGTATGCTTGAAGTATTATTATTTTTATGTCAATATTAAATTTTTGTCTTGAATCTTTCGGATATGAACATTCATGCCACAATAAAGAAAATTACATTGATAATTATGTTAGGTAGCATTCCACATCAAAAATTCTGTTTTTATCATTTACCTACTCCAGGACGAGCAGGAATTAAGCTTGGGGATGCTGGATACGTCTCCAACATATCTATAATTTTTTATGTATTCATGCCATGTTTATAATATTTTTACATGAATTTGGTATGATTTTGTTAGAACTAACCCGGACTGACGCTATTTTCAGCAGAACTACTATGGTGTTGTTTTTGTGCAGAAATGAAAGTTCTCGGAATGCGCTGCAAATCCACGGAGATTTTTTCTGGAAAATATAACAAATACCGGAACGAAGAGTTACTGGAGGGGAGTCCCGTGGGCCCCACGAGGGTGAGGGCCTGCCCACCCCCTGGGCGCGCCCCCTGCCTCGTGGACTCCCTGTGGGGCCCCCTGACTTGTTCTCGACGCCAACCTCTCTTATAAATCCCCAAACCTCCAGAAAATAACCTATATCGGGAGTTCCGCCGCCGCAAGCCTCTCTAGCCACCAAAAACCAATCGGGACCTTGTTCCGTGACCCTGCCGGAGGGGGAATCCATCACCGGTGGCCATCTTCATCATCCCAGTGCTCTCCATGATGAGGAGGGAGTAGTTCACCCTCGGGGCTGAGGGTATGTACCAGTAGCTATGTGTTTGATCTCTCTCTCTCTCTCTCGTGTTCTTGATATGGCACGATCTTGATGTACCTCAAGCTTTGCTATTATAGTTGGATCTTATGATGTTTCTCCCCCTCTATCTCCTTGTGATGAATTGAGTTTTCCCTTTGAAGTTATCTTATCGGATTGAGTCTTTAAGGATTTGAGAACACTTGATGTATGTCTTGCATGTGCTTATCCGTGGTGACAATGGAATATTCACGTGATCCACTTGATGTATGTTTTGATGATCATCTTGCGAGTTCTGTGACCTTGTGAACTTATGCATAGGGGTTGGCACACGTTTTCGTCTTGACTCTCCGGTAGAAACTTTGGGGCACTCTTTGAAGTTCTTTGTGTTGGCTTGAATAGATGAATCTGAGATTGTGTGATGCATGTCGTATAATCATACCCGCGGATACTTGAGGTGACATTGGAGTATCTAGGTGACATTAGGGTTTTAGTTGATCTGTGTCTTAAGGGGTTATTTTACTACAAACTCTAGGGCTGTTTGTGACACTTATAGGAATAGCCCATTGGATTGATCGGAAAGAATAACTTTGAGGTGGTTTCTTACCCTACAATAATCTCTTCGTTTGTTCTCCGCTATTAGTGACTTTGGAGTGACTTTTTGTTGCATGTTGAGGGATTGTTATATGATCCAATTATGTTATTATTGTTGAGAGAACTTGCACTAGTGAAAGTATGAACCCTAGGCCTTGTTTCGAAGCATTGCAATACCGTTTGTGCTCACTTTTATCATTCATTACCTTGCAGTTTTTATATTTTTGGATTACAAAAACCTATATCTACCATCCATATTGCACTTGTATCACCATCTCTTTGCCGAACTAGTGCACCTATACAATTTACCATTGTATCGGTTGTGTTGGGGACACAAGGTCTCTTTGTTATTTGGTTGCAGGGTTGTTTGAGAGAGACCATCTTTATCCTACGCCTCCCGTGGGTTGATAAACCTTAGGTCATTGATGTCTACTACACAACCTTCTTCTTGTAGACGTTGTTGGGCCTCCAAGTGCAGAGGTTTGTACGTAGGACAGTAGCAAATTTCCCTCAAGTGGATGACCTAAGGTTTATCAATCCATGGGAGGCATAGGATGAAGATGGTCTCTCTCAAACAACCCTGCAACCAAATAAAAAAGGGTATCTTGTGTCCCCAACACACCCAATAAAATGGTAAATTGTATAGGTGCACTAGTTCAGCGAATAGATGGTGATACAAGTGCAATATGGATGGTAGATAAAGGTGTTTGTAATCTGAAAATATAAAAACAGCCAGGTAGCAAGTGGTAAAGGTGAGCACAAACGGTATCGCAATGCTAGGAAACATGGCCTGGGGTTCATACTTTCACTAGTGCAAGTTCTCTCAACAATAATAACATAATTGGATCATATAACTATCCCTCAACATGCAACAAAGAGTCACTCCAAAGTCACTAATAGCGGAGAACAAACGAAGTGATTATTGTAGGGTACGAAACCACCTCAAAGTTATTCTTTGTGATCGATATATTCAAGAGTCTGTAGTAAAATAACACGAAGCTATTCTTTCTGTTCAATCCATCATAGAGTTCGTACTAGAATAACACCTTAAGACACAAATCAACCAAAACCCTAATGTCACCTAGATACTCCAATGTCACCACAAGTATCCGTGGGTATGATTATACGATATGCATCACACAATCTCAGATTCATCTATTCAACCAACACAAAGAACTTCAAAGAGTGCCCCAAAGTTTCTACCGAAGAGTCAAGACGAAAACGTGTGCCAACCCTTATGCGTAAGTTCACGAGGTCACGGAACTCACAAGTTGATCACCAAAACATACATCAAGTGGATCATGTGATATCCCATTGTCACCACAGATAAGCACATGCAAGACATACATCAAGTGTTCTCAAATCCTTAAAGACTCAATCCGATAAGATAACTTCAAAGGGAAAACTCAATTCCTCACAAGAGATTAGAGGGGGAGAAACATCATAAGATCCAACTATAATAGCAAAGCTCACGATACATCAAGATCGTGCTGAATCAAGAACACGAGAGAGAGAGAGATCAAACACATAGCTACTGGTACATACCCTCAGCCCCGAGGGTGAACTACTCCCTCCTCGTCATGGAGAGCGCCGGGATGATGAAGATGGCCACCGGAGAGGGATTCCCCCCTCCAGCAGGGTGCCAAAACGGGTCTAGATTGGTTTTCGGTGGCTAGAGAGGCTTGCGGCGGCGGAACTCCCGATCTAGGTTTCTTTCTGGAAGTTTGGGGTTATATAAGAGGTGTTGGAGTCGGGAACAAGTCAGGGGGGTCCCCGAGGCGGCCACAAGGTAGGGGGCGCGCCCAGGGGGTAGGGTGCGCCCCCCACCCTCATGGTGGCCTCGGGACTCTTCTGGCCCATCTCCGGTACTCTGTGGGCTTCTTCTGGTCCAAAAATGATCTCCATGAAATTTCAGGTCAATTGGACTCCGTTTGGTTTTCCTTTTCTGTGATACTCAAAAACAAGGAAAAAACAGAAACTGGCACTGGGCTCTAGGTTAATAGGTTAGTCCCAAAAATCATATAAAATAACATATAAAGGCATATAAAACATCCAAGGTTGATAATATAATAGTATGGAACAATCAAAAAATATAGATATGTTGGAGACGTATCAGTCCTCCACTTGAGGGAAATTTGCTACTGTCCTAGAAACCTCTGCACTTGGAGGCCCAACAACATCTACAATAAGAAGGTTGTGTAGTAGACATCAGTAGGCAGGAGTCGGTCTACTAATCTTGGACATGACCCCTACGTAATGATCATTGCTTGGATATTGTCATGAGTATTTGAAGTTCTATCAATTTCCCAACAGTAATTTGTTCACCCACCGCTTTGCTATTTTTCTTGAGAGAAGCCACTAGTGAAACCTACGGCCCCTCGGTCTCTTTCTCATATTATTTGCCTTTGCGATCTACTTTTATTTGCTTTTACTTTCAGATCTGTTAATCCAAAAATACAAAAATACTTGGTTGCACTTTATTTTATTTGCGATCTATTTATCCAATTTATTACAATCTTTTTACCGTCACGCACCAATTTCTGGCACCGTACCCGAAAGGGATTGACAACCCCTTTAACATGTCGGGTTGCGAGGATTTGTTATCTGTGTGCATGGGTTGTTTATGTTGTGTTTCTTGGTTCTCCTACTGGTTCGATAACCTTGGTTTCATATCTGAGGGAAATACCTACCACCGCTGTGCTGCATCATCCGTTCCTCTTTGGGGAAATACCGACGTAGCTTCAAGCGACATTAAAAGGAATTTCCGGCACCGTTGTCGGGGAGGATCTTCAACATATACCAGGTTCCTAATCACAATCTCATCTCCTTGCAATTTACATTATTTGCCATTTTCCTCTTGTTTTCCTCTCCCCCACTTCACAAAAATTTGTCGTTTTATTCGCCTCTCTTTTCTGTTTGCTGCTTCCTTGCTGGATCTGTTTTTGTGTGCAACCTTGTTTGCCATTATTATCATTATGGATAGTTATTCCTCTATTGCTTGCACTACCGAGAACGAGGTTCTCAACTTTAAACAAAGGGGAGGAGAAAATTTAAAAGATGCTTGGTATAGGATTCGCAATGCTCATAATAGATCTACCCGTAAGCAATCCACCGTTGTTCTTCTTTGTTGTTTTTATGTTGGCATCACCACTTGGTATAGATTCGTCCTTGATACGATTACCGGTGGAAATTTCTTGATGTGTCCTTCTCTTGATGCCTTTAATGCTATGGGAAATTTAGTGGCTCACCACCCCTTATAATTAATGAAACAACTTTGACTCTTGAGCATGTTATGGAAAGACTAGATGCTATGGAAAAGAAAATGCTCACCGAAGATCATAAGGGAATTCCAGATAAAAAGATACATAATTTTGCCACCAATATGGGGTCAAAAGTGGGAGATATTCTTAAGTTGCTAAGGGAAAAGGGTACCACAATTCATGAAAGAATAGAAGAAAGCCCTTCTCAGATTGATAAACTGGAAGAAATTTTTAGTAATCTAAGCACCGCTTTCGCTTCCGCTAAAACTATCGAAAAAGCTCCCGTTAAAATTGGTAGAGCTTCGAAGAACAAGGGTGCAACCTCTAGTAATAGTAATAAAGAAGATCTTAAGATTATTGGTATCCATCCGGATTTTGTTGAAGTGATAAGCGATCCTTTTTGCAAGAATGAAATCTTTAGATTTATTCCTAGAAGTGTTGTTATTGAAAATCTTTATGCTAAATCTTTGAAGGATTCTAAGTGTTTGATTGAAGAGTTGGACAAAGATGACAAAACTTAGGTCCTTGCTTTATGCCTAGCTAAGGGCGTAAAACTATAGTGCTTGTTGGGAGGCAACCCAATGAATAAAATTTATTTTTGTTTTTGCTTCCTATTTTTGAGTGTTAGAAAAATTATGCTACTGTTATGATTGTGTTTTTTATGTTTTAATTAGTGTTTGTGCCAAGTAAAGCCTTTTGGATCTTCTTGGGTGATAGTTATTTGATCTTGCTGAAAAAACAGAAACTTTTGCGCTCACGAAAATAATTATCATTTTATCAGATAGCGATAAAATACCTATTCCACTTGCAGTAGATCAATATACAAATTTCTCAGGCCGTCCTAATTTTTCAGAATTTTTGGAGTTATAGAAGTATTCAAAATAGTCAGATTGCTACAGACTGTTCTGTTTTTGACAGATTCTGTTTTCTTTGTGTTGTGTGCTTATTTTGATGGCTCTATGGTTTTCTTTGATGAGTTTTTGCCATGGAAAAGTTGGAATACAATTGATATAATACAAGAACAAAATATGAATTGGTTTGATACAACACTTATAGTAGTGATTTATTATTCTTATACTAACGGATCTCGCGAAGGTTTTGTTGAGTTTTGTGTGATTGAAGTTTTCAAGTTTTGGGTTATCTTATGATGGATGAAGGAATAAGGAGTAGAAGAGCCTAATCTTGGGGATGCCCAGGTATCCCAAGCTATTATTCAAAAATGAGCAACCAACTAAGCTTGGGGGTGCCCCCGAGTGACATCCCCTCTTTCTTCTAACGACCATCGGTATTTTACTCGAAACTATATTTTTATTCATCACATACTATGTGTTTTGCTTGGAGCGTCTTGTATGATATGAGTCTTTGTTGTTTTATTTTGTGTTTTAAGTCTTGATCCCTAGCTGGACACACCTATTTGAGAGAGCCAAAATGTAACGCCCTCAATGCGGCTATATCTCCCACGTGTCGAAGCACGACTTAGAGGCATAACCGCATTGAAAGCAATGTCGCAAGTGAGGTAATCTTCACACAACTCATGTAATACATAAGGGACAGCGATACATAGTTGGCTTACAATCGCCACTTCACACAATTACTTGAATAAAGCATTACAACATCCAAGTACAACAGGGCCCGACTACGGAGCCAAAATAAAAGAAGAGCCCCAAATGCGACAAGGTCCCCGATCGACCCCAACTGGGCTCCACTACTGATCAACTAGAACGAAACAACATAAAGGACAAGATCTTCATCGAGCTCCTCCTGAGCTTGGTTGCGTCACCTGGAATGGCATCATCGGCACCTGCAAGCTAGTTTTGGAAGTATCTGTGAGCCATGGGGACTCAGCAATCTCACACCCTCGCGATCAAGACTATTTAAGCTTATAGGTAGGGTAAAAGTATGAGGTGGAGCTGCAGCAAGCGACTAGCATATATGGTGGCTAACATACGCAAATGAGAGCGAGAAGAAAAGGCAGAGCACGGTCGAGAAACTATGATCAAGAAGTGATCCTAGAACAACCTACGTCAAGCATAACTCCAACACCGTGTTCACTTCCCGGACTCCGCCGAGAAGAGACCATCACGGTTACACACGCGGTTGATGCATTTTAATTAAGGTCAACTTCAGGTTTTCTATAACCGGACGTTAACAAATTCCCATCTGCCCATAACCGCGGGCATGGCTTTCGAAAGTTCAAATCCCTGCAGGGGTGTCCCAACTTAGCCCATCACAAGCTCTCACGGTCAACGAAGGAATAGACCTCCTCCCGAGACATTCCGATCAGACTCGGTATCCCGGTTCTACAAGACATTTCGACAGGGTAAAACTAAACCAGCAACACCGCCCGAATGTGCCGACAAATCCCGATAGGAGCTGCACATATCTCTTTCTCAGGGCACACTCAGATTGTCCTAGGTACGGGTAGGCCAGCCCAGAGTTGCCCCTGGTGGTCACCGGCAGCTGACAGGTTGGATCAACACTCAGAGGAGCACTGGCCCGGGGGGGTAAAATAATGATGACCCTCAGGAGCGCGACTCCCAAGGGAAAAGAAAAGGCTAGGTGGCAAATGGTAAAACCAATGTTGGGCATTGCTGGAAGAGCTTTACTTAAGGCTAACTGTCAAGGGGTTCCCATTATTACCCAACCGCGTAAGGAACACAAAATCCAGGAACATAACACCGATATGACGGAAACTAGGGCGGCAAGAGTGGAACAAAACACCAGGCATAAGGCCGAGCCTTCCACCCTTTACCAAGTATATAGATGCATTAATTAAATAAGATATATTGTGATATCCCAACAAGTAAACATGTTCCAACAAGGAACAACATCTCCATGTCCCAACAAGGAACAAACTTCAATCTTCACCTGCAACTAACAACGCTATAAGAGGGGCTGAGCAAAGCGGTAACATAGCCAAACAACGGTTTGCTAGGACAAGGTGGGTTAGAGGCTTGGTTCAACAATATGGGAGGCATGATAAGCAAGTGGTAGGTATCGCAGCATAGGCATAGCAAAAGAGTGAGCAACTAAGCAAGCAAAGATAGAAGTGATTTCGAGGGTATGATCATCTTGCCTGAGATCCCGCAAGGAAGAAGAACGAGTCCATGAAGAAGACAAATGGATGTAGACGAACGGGTCCTCACAAACGCACGTTATTGGGACCCACCCGAAGAAGCAAACACCGGAAAAGAAGCACACAACATAGTAAACAACCAACACTTGAACATGGTATAATATGCGAGATGCGGTATGCGATGCATATGCATGATTTGCAAGAGAATGCATGAACCTAGCCTCAACATGGAAATCCAAGTGTGCCACTGGAAAGGTGAGATGAAATTTCTTGAAAACGATATAAAGATCACCGGAATCGGAGTTACGGTTAGGAAATGGCAAGCAATTCAAATATGACCACGTTTTGTGATTTACAGCAAGTAGCCATCTAAATGCAACAATATGAACATGCTACAGCACCCGAACATGACAACAAAATACATGGCAGGGATCCATTCATGATGCTTAACAAAAGTCTAGCACTGATCTATGGCCAATTCATCCATTAACAGGTTCAAACAAGCATGGCAAAAATGCATATGGTAAACAGATTTCAGACTTAGTGAAATTAACACTAGCCTGGAATTTCAGATCAGGTAGCACTATTTGGAGCAACAAAACTACATGCTACCATACCTGAACATGGCAAAGTAAAACATGGCATGGAGCTACTCAAAGAGCTTAACAAAAGTCCCTTAGTGACCTTGAGCCAAAAGGGATCAGAAAATACAATTGCAAGCATGTGAACATGGCAAAAACATAATCAGATCACAGACTTGGTGAAAACTGGAGCATGCTGAAAACAGATATCAAGTAGGCATACTTACGAGCTCGATGCACTCACTGCGGTGCAAGTCAAGATAATCTAAGAATACACCCATCAAGAATACACAAAATTCAAGCTAGACATGTCAAGAACAATAGCATGGCATGCACGGATCAACTACAACATCCTCGGCAAAATCGCTAACAAGTAGACAATCTGCCCAGATTCACGAAATAGCAAAAGTAGAGCTCGATTGACTCAAGCTAGGGTGCTCCATAATTGCAAACAAAAGCATGAATGGATAGAGCACTACAATATTAACAAAACATCCTTACTGATCATCCTCAAAAGAGACACGGATCACTAGGAAACAACATGAACATATGACCATATGAGATATACAGGTCAAGGACTTAGTGGAATTGCTAAGTCCCTGAAATCAGCATTACCGAGTGCCTCACTTTGCAAGCTTGTGCTAGTCACCACACACATCACAAAAACACATGGGTTGCACCTCTAGAAAGATGGCAAAACCCTTAACAAAACATATGTAGAGTTCAAAGGCATATCATGCAAACAATAATCATGGCAAAAATGACAAATATCTAAATGGAGCAGCAGATCTGACAATTATCTCAAGTAGCACTCTTCCAACAGCATTTCGGGCATCAAGATGAACTCAAATGAAAATGATGCAATGGAATGAAATGATGTACTCTCTGAGACGAACATTTTGATATGCTATATGCATGAATAGAAGCTACGGATGCAAAGTTACGGCATGATGAACATGGGCATATGAATCTGGGAATCGGGGACTTAGACGAAAATACCACCTCCAGATCTAGGGTTTGCTTGATGCGGATCCCGAGGTTCGCCGGAGAAGAAGTTCGCCGGAGATTCAACCTGAGATGAAGAAGGAAGGAGGCCAGAGTGGTTGGGACGCCGGATCCGGAGGTCGGCAGTGCGGGGACGAGTGGCGCGGCTCGGGCGCCATGGCGGCATGGTCGCCGGAGCTCGGTAGCTCGCCGGAGAAGGGCGAGGTCGCCGGCGGCCATGGCAGGGCGGCGCACAGAAGGCAGCGAGAGGCGGCGGTGCGGCGGAGCGCGGCGTGGTGGCGGTGGCCGGTTGTAGAGGAGGCGGCGATGCGGCGGAGGAGGCGGGGCGAGATGGCGGCCGGAGCGCCGCGGGGAGCGGCGGCGCGCAGTTGCCGGAGCGGCGGGCGGCGGCGCTGTGCGAAGGCGGCGGCGGGTAGGCGGCGGCGATGCTCGGGCGGCGGCGCACAGACCCGGGCCCGGGCGGGCCCGCGATGGGCTCCGCGGGCCGGCGGCGCGGGGACGGCGGCGGAGGACAAGTGGCGCGATCCGATTGGACGAGGGGGCGGAGGCGGACATGTCTGTCGGTGGATAATTTGTCCGGCGGCGTGGAGAGGAGCGGATCTAGGGTTCATCCGCGAATTTTCGGAGGGGGAGGTGTTTATATAGGTAGAGGGAGCTAGGAGAGTCCAAATGAGGTGCGGTTTTCGGCCACGCGATCGTGATCGAACGACCGAGATGATGGAGGAGGTTTAAGTGGGTTTTGGGCCAAATTGGAGGGGTGTTGGGATGCAACACACATGAGGCCTTTTCGGTCCCTCGGTTAGCCGTTGGAGCATCAAACGAAGTCCAAATGGTACGAAACTTGACAGGCGGTCTACCGGTAGTAAACCAAGGCCGCTTGGCAAGTCTTGGTCCAATCCGGAAATGTTTAATCCCCACACACGAGAAGAAGGTAGAAATGACCACCGGAGGAGAACGGAGCGCCGGAATGTAAAACGGACAACAGGGAAAATGCTCGGATGCATGAGACAAACACGTATGCAAATGAAATGCACATGATGACATGATATGCAATGCATGACACGCAAGCAATGACAAGGCAAGAACAGCGAATAACTGGATGACACCTGGCACATCGGTCTCGGGGTGTTACACAAAATTATGTCATGACTTGTTAGAATTGCTCTCTATGCTTCACTTAAATTTTTTATGAGCTATGGACTTGCTCTAGTTCTTCACTTATATGAGTTTTGAGATATTTTTGAAGAAATGCTCTCTTGCTTCACTTAGATTTATTTGTGATTTGGTAAAATTTTCAAGAAATTCTCTCTTGCTTTACTTAAATTAATTTGAGAGAAAGAAATATTATGCTCATGATCTTCACTTATATTTGTTTGAGCTTGTCAAAAGCAACACATGAAAATTAGTCCCAAAGTGAAAGATATCCAAGAAGGATATAATAAAAACTTTCATGAAGATCATTGGACAAAATAAACTTGATTCTTAGTAATAGTTTTGAGATATGATGATGTGATATGTGACTCATCTTGATGAGTAATTATGCTTTAGTAAGAATATTGGTGTTAAGGTTTGTGATTCCCTATGCAAGCACGAAAGTCAATAATTATGCAATGAAATTATATCCTACTTATGGTGCATTATTCTGTGTTAGTTATGCTTAATGCTCGCTTATGTGATTATCATTTCTTGGTTGGTCGCTTCCTAATATTTTGCTAGCCTTCATTTTGCACTAAGTATGATCACTACTTGTGCATCCAAAAACCTTTAACCCAGTTTTGCCACATGAGTCCACTATATCTACCTATATGTGGTATTCTTTTGCCATTCTAAGCAAATTTGCATGTGCCATCTCTAATTTTCAAAAATAAACTTCTCTTTTGTGTGTTTGTTTCGCTCACGGAGCGGTGAGGGGTGGCTAACATTTTCCATGCTAGATGTGTTATTCTCAAGATGAGTGTTTATTCACTTGTCATTGCACAAGAGTAAGGCAAAGGTATTAGGGATGCCCAGTCCCGAAATGAAAAAGATGAATTTACTTTATGTTGTCAAATAATAAATTCCTTGGAAAGTGTTGGTATGGAGGGCACCTGTGGATACGGTTAGCCATGGAAAGTGAAAGTATGGTGGAAAAAGGAATAAACTTTATTTTCTGTTTGGGAACCGCCTATGATATATCTATGCATGGAAAGTATTGGGAACTCTAAGTCGTTTTCGTTGGTGGGATGGATACACCTCCCAAAATTTTTTATCTCTAAGTTTTTCGCTTTGAGCTCTGGCACCTCTACAAATCCCTACTTCCCTCTGCGAAGGGCCTATCTTTTACTTCATGCAATTTTTATTTTTGAATTTGATTCTCCATCTTCTCTTACAAAAACACCAACTAGGAGGCAATATGATCGTACTTGAGTATTGGGTGTAGCTAATATGTGATAACCCACAAGTATAGGGGATCGCAACAGTTTTCGAGGGTAGAGTATTTAGCCCAAATTTATTGATTCGACACAAGGGGAGCCAAAGAATATTCCCAAGTATTAGCAGCTGAGTTGTCAATTCAACCACACCTGGATAACTTAATATCTGCAGCAAAGTATTTAGTAGCAAAGTAATATGATAGTAGTGGTAACGGTAGCAAAAGTAACATTTTTGGGTTTTTGTAGTGATGGTAACAATAGCAACGGAAAAGTAAATAAGCGAAGAACAATATATGAAAATCTCGTAGGCATTGGGTCAGTGATGGAGAATTATGCCGGATGCGATCGATCATGTAACAGCTACAACATAGGGTGACACAGAACTAGCTCCAGTTCATCAATGTAATGTAGGCATGTATTCCGAATATAGTCATACATTCTTATGGAAAAGAACTTGAATGACATCTTTTGTCCTACCCTCCCGTGGCAGCGGGGTCCTATTGGAAACTAAGGGATATTAAGGCCTCCTTTTAATAGAGTACCGGACCAAAGCATTAACACATAGTGAATACATGAACTCCTCAAACTACGGTCATCACCGGTAAGTATCCCGATTATTGTCACTTCGGGGTTAACGGATCATAACACATAATAGGTGACTATAGACTTGCAAGATAGGATCAAGAACTCTCATATATTGATGAAAACATAATAGGTTCAGATCTGAAATCACGGCACTCGGGCCCTAGTGACAAGCATTAAGCATAGCAAAGTCATAGCAACATCAATCTCAGAACATAGTGGATACTAGGAATCAAACCCTAACAAAACTAACTCGATTACATGATAAATCTCATCCAACCCATCACCGTCCAGCAAGCCTATGATGGAATTACTCACGCACGGCGGTGAGCATCATGAAATTGGTGATGGAGGAAGGTTGATGATGACGATGGCGACGGATTCCCCTCTCCGGAGCCTCGAACGGACTCCAGATCAGCCCTCCCAAGAGAGTTTAGGGCTTGGCGGCGGCTCCGTATCGTAAAACGTGATGAATCCTTCTCTCTGATTTTTTTCTCCCCGAACACGAATATATGGAGTTGGAGCTGAGGTCGGTGGAGCGTCAGGGGGCCCACGAGGCAGGGGGCATGCCCAAGGGGCAGGCACGCCCCCTGTCGTGGTTCTAAGTCTGACAGTAATGTAGGGGGGTAAGTATGGTGAGGCAAGATCTTAGCTATGGAGAAGTTGTAAGCACACGAGGTTTACGAGTTCAGGCCCTTCTCGGAGGAAGTAATAGCCCTACGTCTCGGAGCCCGGAGGCGGTCGACTGGATTATGCATGTATGGTTTACAGGGGTGCGAACCCTTTACACTGAGGAGGGGGTGGCTTATATAGAGTTCGCCGGACCCCTCCGTCCCTCAGTTATGCAGGGTTTTAAATACATTAAGGTCGGGCGTTACTGGTAACGCCCTTAATAAAGTGCTATGATGACCATAAAGGCTACTTAATAACCGACCATTAGCATGCGGGGTGTCTTTAGGTCTCCTGGCCATCGAGTGGTTTGGTCTTGGTCGAGTGATCACTTCTTGATCGAGTGTCTTCAAGTCTGTCGAGTGGAACACCTCCAAGTCGATTGAAAGGTGATTTCTTCTAGAGATGTCCTTGGGTAGGGCAGTTTGGACAGGTCCATGACCCTACCCTACGTACATAGCTTCGTCATTAGCCCCCGAATGGATCAAGGTTTGAGTGGGGAAGGAGTTGAGAATTTTCCCCGACTCATTTTTCGTGCCATGAGTATATCTGGTTTCGGGTCAATGAATCCTGAGTGATGACATCAACTTCCTTTTTAGTCGCCTTGATCCATTCTTAGCTTTTTGTCGAGTGAGTTTCTTTACTTGAAAGGTTCCGAGTGACGGTGCGGAGGAGATCTTTGGTCTGACAAGTTGTTCTGCTGCCCGCAGATTTCGCGGGATCTGAATTTTGGGAAGCGCATGGGACGGGGGAAGCCGCAGTAATCGGATGGGATAGAGCGGAGCCGCCTCAATCCCTGCGCCACCTTTTTCGCCGCTTTTGTTTCTTTGTGTGAGAATTTCCTAGGTTGTCGGCCTCACTGGGGCCTTTTCAAGCACATTTTCACTTGTCGCTCCCAGATGGTGAAAAAAGCTAATCCGAGTGACGAGAGGACTCAAGTGATTCATATGTGTGGGGGTCTTGGTGTCCAGATGAGAGGGAAAAGCTCCTTTCCTGCCATGATTCTTCCCGACTCAGTTCGCGGATGGCAGTCGACCTGGTTTTACTACAAAGACCAGTCGACGCCAGGGCAGTCGACTGGCCTCCCTCCTTTCACCATGGACCGAGTGAGGAAACCCTCCCCTTTGAAGGTGCTCCCGGAGGAGAAGGCGCAGGTGAGGGTGCTGGTAGAGCGAGTGGTCCAGCTTATCCGTGACGGGGTCACTGGTATAGATCACTTGGAGGTCTTCCTTCAGCGGCGCATCCAGCCTCTTCAAGCCCGAGACCATCCGATGTGGATGTATTCGGGTCTCAAAGACTCCACTCGGATTCACCCGGAGGAGGTCGATGACGACACACTGGAGAAGTGGCTGTCGGGCATGACCGGAAACAAGGACAACCCCAGGGGAGCCAGGAGAGTTCCTCCACTCGACCAGTCTCATGTACCAGAGAAGGTCCGATTCTGAGTTTTTGTTTGTAATCTGAATTCACTCGCGCAGCTGCCTATACTGAGTCGACTGACTTTGTTCTTCCTGCTTTCTTTCAGGCCATTATTGAAATGTATTCAATGCCCAACGGAGAGCAAGAGCAGGACCCGGAAGGAGAAGCGAGCGGCGGCGACAGTGGCGAGTGGGAGTCTGACGGTAGAGGAGATGAAGAAAGCGACGATCCAAGTGACGAAGAAGAAGTCGAGTCGCCTCCTCGCAGGGAGAGGCGGTCCAAACTTGACCAAGAACGACCGAGCGCCCATGAAAAGGCGATTGCTCAAACTGGTCAGTCTTCGAAGCGTCCTCGGACCTCTTCGCCCACTCCGACTGAAAAATCATCAAAGCATCCCAAAGTCGCAGAGCCGAAGCTTCGGAAGGCGTTGCCGAAGATTAAGATTGACATCCCCATCGCTTCCGCGTGAGTGTCTCCCTTCATATTTACTCGACGCTCTGTGTTGTTTGCTTTTCTTGTTTTAACCGGACGAACTTTAGAACTGTCAGCGCTGCTACTTCCGGGACCTCAGCTTACAGGAACGATGATGAGGTGATGGAGGATGCGATCACTCCTAATCTGGGTATGATTTCTGCCATACTGTCTTTATTTTGGTCGATTCAACTGCAATGTGTACCATTGGGTGATGTGATTTTGTCGACTGAACTTTGAACAGCCCCTAACATTATTGACCTCCCTGACGACGATGATGAAGAGCCCGAGAGGCCTTTGGCGAGGAGAAATAGGCAAGCTTCCGTGAGCGAGGTGCCACAATCGACACCGAGGGCGGAGCCAGTCGTTCAGGACGCTGGCGATGCCAATCGGGGTTCTGTTACCTTCGCCGTGCCATTGTCGAGTGCCTTGCCTTCCTCGTTGACTGCTCAGGCCCTTGTCGACCCGCCTTCAATTTTTGCGACCCATCATGTCCCAGGGGACGAGGTGAATGCTGCCAGGGAAGCCATACGCCAGGCGGGCATTATGATGGAGAAGATGAAGACGGTGCGGGACGCCAGCCAAGCTGCCTACGATGCCAGCTCAGCTCTCCAGAGCAACGTCCAGGTTAGTTGGTCACCGCTTGTTCTGTTTGGATATGCTATCTGAAGACTCTTTCCGAAAATCTTTGCATTTGTACACCCACTAGGTGCGTCGATTGTATTTTTGAACTAGTGGGGGCACGCTGAGTGCACCCACTGGGTGTAGTCCCCGAGACTACGGTGGACTGCTGGCAGTCGACTGTAGTCTTTGCATTTTGTCGAGTGTAAACCGAACTGGTAGTTTGTCCCTTCCACTCGATCTGGTCGAGTGGGATCAGAACCGGTGGGGGCACACCAAGTGCACCTACTGGGTGTAGTCCCCGAGACCGCGGTCGACTGCTGGCAGTCGACTGTGGTCTGAGTTCTACTTTCTCTCTCTTTTTTTTACTCCCTGCACTCGCTTCCGGTGGGCCGGTCGAGTGGGATCAGAGCCGGTGGGGGCACGCAAAGTGCACCCACTGGGTGTAGTCCCCGAGACTATGGTGGACTGCGGGCAGTCGACCGTAGTCTTAGTACTTATTGTCTTTGTTGTTTTTTGCTGTAAAATAACTTCTCCCCTTTGATTTCAGAAATCTTGTGATCTTGGAGCTCGCTTTGCTGACTTGGAGAAACGGCAGATTCAACTGAACCTTGACTTGGAGCTGGCCAAGACAGAGCTACAAAAGGTCAAGGACGGCGCCACTGGTAAGACGAGTTTGTCGACCAGTCTGTCTTAGGCTTGAGTACCCTTCTGCTATTTTTGAATCAATCATCATTTCTTTGCAGAAAAACTGAGAGAAGCTCTGGCGAAGAAGGATCAGGATTTGGATGCTGCTCGAAAGGAAGCTGACGACAGAACCGCCTTGGCTGAACAGAAACTGGCTTCAGTCGGCCAGTTGGAAGAAGAGAATACCAAGCTGAAATCTGCTCTGATCGAGGCCAACAAGGAGTACTCGCGCTGGAAGAAGGAGAACCTCAACCTGGGCGAGAAGATGGAAGGCATCGCTCGTAGGAGGGACGGTCTGGAGAGCTATCTGAGGAGCCTTGCCAAGAAGTTGTTCATCAAGCTTGAAGGTGCACATTTTGTTCCGACTAATTTTTGTTTGTGTCGACTCAGCGTATGAAAATTGACTTATTCTTGGATCGTGAATGCAGAGTTTTGCCAGAACTTCGAGGAGGAGAATGGGCGGATCGAACCAGGTTTGGATCCAATCAATTCTCCCGTGAAAGATGAAACTGCCATGAATCTGCTCCAACTGGAATCTCGCATCGACGGTGTCATGGACTACTTGGCTCGACTAAAGGTCTCCATGTCATAGATCGACCCAGCACTTTGGCCAGAGGCCACGCTCCAAAATGATCTTGAGTCCCTGATGACTCGACTTAACGAAATCCCTGACCGAGTGCAGGAGTGGAAGAAGTCTTCTGCCCGATGTGGCGCTGATGTGGCTCTGTCTTTGGTTCGCGTCCATTGCAAGGAGGTGCGACAAGATAAGCTGGCAGCAATCAAGGTCGCCAACACCCAGAAGCATGACTTTCGATCTTTTATGGAGACCTTCATCGCCGCAGCCACTCGGATCACCGACGGCGTCGACTTAGACGAGTTCGTCGAGCCTGCTAGTCCTCCTCCCGCGGAGTGAACAATGTTTTATGCCTCATCTTAAATTTGCCTCGGAATGCCGAGTGGTCTTTGTAACCGTTAAACTCTTTCGGGCTGAATGCCTGAGCACTTCGATCCATGGTCCGGAACCTTTAGGATTTTATCAGAACTTGGTTTATCGTTGAATATCTTCATGAATCCCCTGCTGAGTGAACCCGTTCTTTATTCGAGACAACTTTTGTATTTATAGCGCAGCTCCAAAGGAGAAGGAAGCAGTCGACTCGCGCCTTGTTGCCCTTGCGGGTCGGCGATGGAGTGCCCATTGTATTTGTGACGAAGCTCCTCAAGAGAAGGTGGCAGTCGACCCGCACCTTGTTACTGCAGAGCAGGACGGAGCGCACATTGTATTTGTGGCGAAGCTCCCCAGGAGAAGGTGGCAGTCGACCCGCACCTCGTTACTGCAGGGCGGGATGGAGCGCACATTGTATTTGTGGCGAAGCTCCTCAGGAGAAGGTGGCAGTCGACCTGCGCCTCGTTACTGCAGAGCGGGATGGAGCGCACATTGTATTTGTGGCAAAGCTCCCCAGGAGAAGGTGGCAGTCGACCTGCACCTCGTCGTCCTTGAGGATTGAGATGTGTTTCGTACTTAGGCGAGCACTGGACTGCAGCTAAGCCCCCGAGTGGGATGTTTGCTCACCACTCATTAGGATTTTCAAATACTTAGGCGAGTACCGGACTGCAGCTAAGTCTCCGAGTGAGAAAACTTAGGCGAGCACTGGACTGCAGCTAAGCCCCCGAGTGGGAGGATTGCTCTCTACTCTGTAGGATTTTTTCAAACTTAGGCGAGTGCCGGACTGCAGCTAAGTCTCCGAGTGAGAAGACTTAGGCGAGAACTGGACTGCAGCTAAGCCCCCGAGTGGGAGGTTTGCTCTCCACTCGATGGGATTTTTTAAATACTTAGGCGAGTACCGGACTGCAGCTAAGTCTCCGAGTGAGAAAACTTAGGCGAGTACTGGACTGCAGCTAAGCCCCAGAGTGGGAGGATTGCTCTCCACTCAGTAGGATTTTTTTCAAACTTAGGCGAGTGCCGAACTGCAGCTAAGTCTCCAAGTGAGAAAACTTAGGCGAGTACTGGACTGCAGCTAAGCCTCCGAGTGGGAGGATTGCTCTCCACTCGGTAGGATTTTTTTTTTCAAACTTAGGCGAGTGCCGGACTGCAGCTAAGTCTCTGAGTGAGAAAACTTAGGAGAGTACTAGATTGCAGCTAAGCCTCCGAGTGGGAGGATTGCTCTCCACTCGGTAGGATTTTTTTTTCAAACTTAGGTGAGTGCCAGACTGCAGCTAAGTCTCTGAGTGAGAAAACTTAGGCGAGTACTGACTGCAGCTAAGCCTCCGAGTGGGAGGATTGCTCTCCACTCGGTAGGATTTTTTCAAACTTAGGCGAGTGCCGGACTACAGCTAAGTCTTCGAGTGGGAAGACTTAGGCGAGTACTGGACTGCAGCTAAGCCTCCGAGTGGGAGGATTGCTCTCCACTCGGTAGGATTTTTAAATACTTAGGAGAAACGGGTTCGCAGCTAAGCCCCCGAGTGGGAGGCTGGCTCACCACTCGGTAGGAAATTATTTTTACAAACTTAGGCGAAGCGGATTCGCAGCTAAGCCACCCACTAGGGGATTTCTTACGCAAACAAAAACAATAACAACCGCTGAGAAAATTATAACGCTCTTGTCTTTGATAAATAAACTGCAGGAGTTTTTTCTTATTACATCTCATCCGAGTGAGAATTCAAGTATAAAAGGGGCGGAGTAGCTCCGCATTCCAGGCTCGTGGCTCATCAATCTGGCGATCAACATTGTAGAGGTGGTACACTCCATTGTGGAGGACTCTGGTGACTATGAAGGGGCCTTCCCAAGTAGGAGCGAGTTTGTGTGGTTTTTGCTAATCCACGCGGAGGACTAAGTCTCCTTCTTGGAAGGCTCGACTCTTCACATTTCTGGCATGGAATCAACGCAAGTCTTGCTGATAGATGGTCGATCGGATCATGGCCATTTCTCTTTCTTCTTCCAGGAGGTCGACTGTGTCCTGCCGGGCTTGTTCTGCTTCTTCTTCTTCAGAGTAGAGCTCGACTGGAGGGGCGTTGCGAAGCATGTCACTCGGCAAGACTGCTTCGGCTCCGTAGACCAGAAAGAATGGGGTTCTTCCGGTCGATCTGTTCGGGGTTGTCCTCAATCCCCAAAGAACTGATGGAAGCTCGTCGACCCATGCACCTACTACGTGCTTGAGGTCGCGCATCAATCGAGGTTTCAGTCCTTTGAGAATTAGGCCGTTTGCTCTTTCCGCCTGTCCATTCGACTAAGGGTGAGCGACCGAAGCATAGTCGACTCGTGTGCCCTGAGAGGCGCAAAAGGCCCTGAATTTGTCGGAATCGAAGTTTGACCCATTGTCAGTGATGATGCTGTGCGGAACTCCATATCTGAATATCAACTCTCTGATGAAACTGATAGCAGTGCAAGCATCAAGATTCTTGATAGGCTTAGCTTCAATCCATTTGGTGAACTTGTCGACTGCTACTAGCACATGAGTGAAGCCGCTCCTGCCCGTTTTCAGTGGACCAACCATGTCCAACCCCCAAACAACGAAGGGCCAGACGAGTGGAATGGTTTTCAGAGCTGACGCGGGCTTGTGCGACATATTGGAGTAATACTGACATCCTTCACATTTGTCGACTATCTCTTTCGCCATTTCATTGGCCCCTGGCCAGTAAAATCCCGCTCGGTATGCTTTAGCCGCAATGGTCCGAGAGGACGCATGATGACCACAGGTCCCCGAGTGGATATCGTCAAGGATCATCTGACCTTCTTCTGGTGTTATACACTTCTGATTGACTCCAGTCGTGCTTTCTCTATACAACTGTCCCTTTATGACTGTAAAGGCCTTGGATCGACGGACGATCTGTCGAGCCTCTTCTTCGTCCTCTGGGAGTTCTTTCCTTAGGATGCACGCGATGTACGGTACTGTCCAGTCGGGAGTGATGACTAAGACTTCCATGATCAGGTCGACCACAGCTGGAACTTCAACTTCAGTCGGAACCGTGACACTTTTTGGCTGCGGGGCCTCTTCAGTGAAGGGATCCTCCTGAACTGATGGTGTGTGGATGTGTTCCAAAAACACATTGCTGGGAATGGCTTCTCTTTTGGAACCTATTTTTTTTCCAAATCATCAGCTGCTTGATTTTTCAGTCGGGGTATGTGATGAAGCTCTAACCCCTCGAATTTCTTCTCCAGCTTTCTCACTGCATTGCAATAACCAGTCATGGCTGGACTTCTGACGTCCCATTCCTTCATCACCTGATTAACCACCAAATCTGAGTCGCCATAGACCATGAGGCGACGGACGCCGAGTGAAATGGCCATGCGCAACCCATATAAAAGTGCTTCATATTCCGCCTCGTTATTGGAGGAATCAAAGTGGATTTGAAGAACATATATGAGCTTATCTCCTCGGGGGAGACCAACACCACCCCGGCACCGAAACCATTCAGCATTTTGGAACCGTCGAAGAACATGGTCCAATGCTCCGAGTGAACCTGAGTCGGCAGTTGCTGTTCAATCCACTCGGCAACGAAATCTGCTATTGCTTGGGACTTGATAGCCTTCTTTGCCTCAAACTTGATATCTATAGGAAGGAGTTCAATCGCCCATTTTGCCACTCGACCAGTTGCATCTCTGTTGTGCAGGATCTCTGACAATGGAGCGTCGCTGACGACTGTAATGGAATGATCAGAGAAGTAGTGAGCAACTTTCTTTGTGGTCATATAAATCCCATATACAAGCTTCTGATAATGAGGATATATTTGCTTTGACAGGGTCAAAACTTCAGAAATATAATATACTGGGCGCTGAACTTTGAAGGCTTTTCCTTCTTCTTTCCGCTCGACCGTAAGTACCGTACTGACGACTTGTCCCATGGCTGCGATGTAAAGCAGCAATGGCTCCTTGTTGATTGGGGCAGCAAGCACTGGCTGGGTGGAGAGCAGAGCTTTGAGCTCTGCAAACGCTGCATCAGCTTCGGGAGTCCACTCGAACTTGTCGGATTTCTTCATCAATCGTCACCGAGATGGGATATGAATCGACTTAAAGCAGCCAAGCAACCAGTAAGCTTCTAGACGTCGTGCACTCGCACAGGACTTTTCATTCGGAGTATAGTACCGACTTTTTCTGGATTGGCATCGATTCCCCGTTCGGAAACGAGAAAACCGAGTAATTTTCCGCCAGGAACTCCGAATGTGCACTTTGATGGATTAAGCCTGATATCATACCTCCTGAGGTTGGCAAAGGTTTCAGCAAGGTCAGCCAGCAGGTCGGAACCCTTCTGTGACTTGACCACAATGTCATCCATGTATGCTTCCACATTCCGACTGATTTGAGTGAGCAAACACTTCTGAATCATCCTCATGAATGTGGCTCCGGCATTCTTGAGGCCGAACGGCATGGTAACATAACAGAAACACCCGAATGGTGTGATGAAAGCTGTTTTGATCTCGTTAGGTCCATACAGATGGATCTGATGGTACCCGGAATAAGCGTCTAAAAAAGACAGTCGCTCACATCCCGCAGTCGAGTCGACTATCTGATCAATGCGGGGGAGAGGAAAATGATCTTTCGGGCAGGCCCGATTGATACGTTTAAAGTCAATGCACATGCGAAGTGACTTGTCCTTCTTGGGGACCATGACAACGTTGGCGAGCCACTCGGGGTGGTAGATTTCTCAGATGAACTCCGCTGGACGACGGACCGTCGGAGATAGCCGACAATAGCCTTTCTCTTCTGGACGACGGACCGTCGGAGATGTTCCTTGACCGGTTTTACTTTTGAGTCGACTCTTAGGCGGTGCTCAGCCAGCTCCCTAGGAACACCCGGCATGTCAGAAGGCTTCCATGCGAAAATGCCCTAGTTCTCACGGAGGAACTGGATGAGTGCTTCTTCCTATTTGGAGTCGAGTGTTGTTGAGATGTGAGTTGGAGCAGCGCTGGGATCGGTCGGGTGGATGTGAGTTGTCTTCGTTACGCCAGACGACTGAAAAGCTGATTCTGTGGCGGGCTTCTTGGCTCGCAACAAATCACTCGGGTCTGCAGTCTTCTGGTATTCCTGCAGCTCCACCACCGCCATCTGAGCATCAACGATCTTTGAACCTTTCTGAAAACATTCTTCCGCTTTCTTCCGATTGCCCGTAATAGTGATCACACCTTTGGGGCCAGGCATCTTCAACTTGAGATACACATAACATGGTCGGGCCATGAAGCGTGCATAAGCCAGCCTGCCCAAAATAGCGTGATAGGCACTCTAGAAGTCTACAACTTCGAACGTCATATTTTCTTTGCGGTAATTCTTGGAATCACCGAAAACCACATCAAGAGCAATCTGGCCGAGTGATTCAGCCTTCTTCCCAGGAATGACTCCATGGAAACTCATGTTGCTGGTACTGAGTCTGGACATCGGAATGCCCATCCGTTTCAACGTCTCAGCATATAATATGTTCAAACCACTGCCACCATCCACCAAGACTTTGGTCAGTCGAGTGCCTTCAACAACTGGGTCGACCACCAAAGCTTGCCTCCCAGGGGTGGCGATGTGCGTTGGGTGATCAGACCGGTCGAATGTTATGGCAGTCTGAGACCACTTCAGATAATTGGGTGTTGCCGGAGCAACCATATTCACCTCTCGGTTGATAACTTTCAGTCGACTTTTGCTTTCAATATCAGCAAAAATCATCAGGGTGGAATTGACCTAGGGGTATCCATCGTCGCTATCATCCTTGTCCTCAACTTTGTCTGACTCCTTTTCCTTATCTTTGGGCTGCTTGCCCTAGAACTGCTGGATCAAGAGTCGGCACTGTCGAGTGCTATGTTTCGGGTAAATGAAATTACCCTCTTCATCTTTCTTGGTGTGGACGAGACATGGCAAATCCAACACATCATTTCCGTCCTGGTCTTTAACTTTCTTGGGGTTCCAAGGTCCTTTGGATTTCCCTTTAAACTTTCCTTGGGTTACAGCCAAGGCTTCCCCAGGAGCAGCTGGCTCGGCTTTCCGCTTCTGTTTCCGATTGGAATTTCCTCCGGTTTCTTGGGCGACTGACTTGAGCTTGCCACTCCTGAGTCGATCCTCATCTTCACCATTAGCGTACTTGGTGGCAATCTCCATCATCCGATTCAGGGACATATCTCCGGTCTGACCGAATTTCAGATTCAGCTCTCTTTACTTGACACCTTCTTTGAAGGCACAGACTGCTTGGTGGTCAGGCACATTCTCCACCGTGTGATGTAACGTGATCCATCTCTGGATGTAATCCCTCAAAGTTTCATTCGGCTTCTGCACGCAAGACCGCAGTTCTGTCAGCCCTGCCGGTCGCTTGCATGTTCCTTCGAATGTGGTGACAAACACTCGGGCGAGATCTTCCCAAGTGTAAATGCTGCTGGGCGCTAACTGGTTTAGCCACGCTTTGGCTGAGCCCTCAAACATGAGAGGCAGGTGTGTTGGGGATATTACTACTGGGCGTAAACCGGCCAGGACAGGCCGGGTTAACTTCATCAGTAGTTGAGTATGTTAAAAGCCCATGAGGGCAGATGAGGGATAAAGGCCCATAATCGGCTGAAGGCCTATAGCTATAAACCGGCGTCGGTATGTAACTTGTGTTATAAGTTAGGAATAGTGGAGACCGAACCGGACGTATCTATGAGCCAGTATCGGGACTCTATAAACCGACGGGCGTTCAAAGATAGACCCGGCGGCGGTTCAAAGACAGATAACAACTCGAGACATAGGCGAAGCTTATTTGCTCCCTAGTCATCGAAACACCCATCAATTCCATCACAACTAGACGTGGGCTTTTACCTTCATTGAAGGGGCCGAACTAGTATAAACTCTCTTGCGTCCTTGTGTCCGCTTTAACCCCTTCAAGCTAACCCGTAGCGATGGCTCCACGACTAAGTCCTTTCTCTAGGACATCTGCCGTGACAAAACCATGACAGTTGGCGCCCACCATGGGGCAATCGCACGATGGTTTCCGGTTCTTGGAGGGCCGCTTTGAAGGACTCGAGGGCTACGCTGTAGGCCGGATGACTAAGAGTCGTCGCGGCAAACTCTACATCGATGACGCAGGCTGGGGCCCCGAGGCCGGCTTAATTGAGTACGGGTATCGGGTCCCCTTTGGTAGCATTCACGTTTTCATTGGCAAGATCGGTGAACCGGGCCCTGAGCCGGACATCTGCACCGACCTCGTCGAGACGGCTCAGCGTGCGCGATCCGCCCGGGTTAAACCGGCCATGAAGCGTGCCTTCGTGGGAATGATCCATGGAGGGAGTTATGAGGATGGATCGGAGCTTCGCGGGGCGACTACCGTTCGTTCGGGTGACGAATCTTCGACCGGAGAAACCGAATCTCTTTATCAGCTACAAGATGGCCGGATTGAGAGCGGTTCCGATGGTGACAGTATTCCGGACCCCTCTGATCTGCCTAACCGGGTTGGAATATTCATGACCGGAACACAAGCAGCGCTTCACTCTTCGACAGCCGCGGCAACGATCTCCGGTTCTGCAGCGGCAACGGCTGCCGGGGCAGGAGGCCCTGTGCGCCCGCCGGCTCAGGTTCTATCAGAACTATTTGATGCGTTGGCTGTGCTTATGGCAGAAGTTAATCCGCCAGATCAGGACGCTCACAACACGGAGATTGCAAAGGTAAAGGAACAAATCACCCAGGCCAAAACGGATCTGGCGGCTGAGGACACCAGGATGGCCGCAGAGCGGGCCGCTTTAGACGCATAGGCCTACAGGCTTATGTTGGACCAGAGCGCATCGCATGAAGTCATGAGGAGAAGCACCGGTCCCGCTTACCTCCGGTTTTTCGAGGCCAGAGACCTTTTCAACACTCCAGGACTAAGAGCCAGCAATCCGCAGGAGGGGAACCGGGCAGAAGCCCCTGGGACCGATGCACCGGTTCAGCCCCGTCAGATGGACCCGCCTCGTCAAAACACCGTTATACCTCAGGATGCTTTAACACCTCCGGGTCACTACTCCAACCCAATGGACAATCTTGTTGCCGCCGCTGCACGACTGGAGGCCATTCCAGTTGAAGGTGACTCGCCGCAGGCAGTAGAAACGCGACGGGTCAAGGAACTTCTGAGGACAACTTTGGCCCAACAGGAAGAGTACTCGTACAGCCACGACCGGATCCACTCGACCCCCCGTCCAAGCCGGAGTTATAGCAGACATATGGATGAACCAGCAGTGTCGAGTAATGAACAACGTGGAGCACCCCGTGGTAACAACCCAACGGGTGGTGTTGATGACGCTCAGGAAGTGGTGAACCGGGCCCGAGCGCGCAGGGAGGCCGAGTTAGCCGTACAGCATCAGGCTCGGCAGCTCACGCCAGTTCGTCCAACCATTTCGATCGAACCTGGTGTTACTTCTAGTTCTTTGGGGGTGCCTTGCCTCGTCCCCGCTTTACGCAATGTGTGCCTGCCCAAGGATTTTAAAGGCCCACGCAAGGTACCAAATTATACGGCGGATCAACCACTAGAGACATGGGTAGAGAGCTATGAGATGGCCATGGAGATGCTTGATGTGGATGACACGGCGTGTGCGAAATACTTCACCATGATGCTTGGAGGAACGGCCCGTACTTGGTTAAAAAGCTTGCCCGCTAATTCTATCAGTTCATGGGCCCAATTACGAGCCCGGTTTATCAACAATTTCAAGGATACCTGTAAGCAGCCTATGTCGATAGTGGACTTAGCTGCATGCATTCAGGAGGAAGGAGAGTCAACGACTCATTGGGTGCGCCGGGTTTCACAAGTGTTGCACTCCTCAGACCGCATCAACGCTGAATCCGCAGTATTAACCCTAGAAGGCAACTGCCGGTTTGGGCCCCTAAAGTTGAAATTGGGACGGATGAAGCGTCATTGCACCGACATGGGGACTCTCATGGCCGCTTTGGTAAAATATGCTGATTCTTATAGTACCAAGGATCCCGAATCTGATGATGACAAGACAGGGAAGGGGAAGAAGAACAACAGCTCCAAAGGTCAACAGCATCACTGGGTAGGCAATGGCGGAGGAGGCAAGCGTAAAGCGGATGGCAACATGGATTTTGTGGCTAATACCAACGTACAGGACAATGGCCAGCGGCGCAAGGGTAGGCCGAAAAATCATAGTGGAGCACCCAACCCCAACCCTAACCGCCTGAACTATCTGCTAAGCCAGCCCTGTCCAAGACATGGGACGAAGGAGGAGCCAGCAAACCACCTTTGGAAGGATTGCTTTATTATGCAGGAGTTCAAGAATTCTAATAATTTCCGGTATGATCACGGATCTGGCGGTGGCTCAGGGTCCGGGCCGGGTTACGGTGGAGGAAGTTCCGGTTCATGATTTAATGGTAATCCGGGCGGACATAATGGTCAAAATAGTCAGAACAACCAGGGTGGTTACAACCAACAGCAGCAACAGTCAGGTTACCAAAGCAACCCAAAGCAGTTGAGTAGTGGGCAGTACCATGTCTTTACCACTAGCTTGGACAAGCGAGACCGGAAGGTTCAGAGGCGGGCAGTCAACTCTGTTGAACCGGCCACACCCCGTTATCTACGTTGGTCTGAACAGCCAATCATATGGAGCAGAGAGGATCACCCACTCCAGGTCGATAATCCGGGTCAGTTGGCTCTGGTGGTGGCGCCTCAGGTGGGAGGTTATAAGTTCACCAAGGTGCTCATGGATGGAGGGAGCAGCATTAACATCCTATACTATGAGACCTTCCGTCGTATGGGACTAACAGATAAGAATCTCAAACCGTCCAATACAGTATTCCACAGTGTAGTGCCTGGCAGATCAGCATATCCCGTTGGTAAGATAGCTCTTGAAGTGGCCTTTGGGGATGATCATGATTCCAGGTCGGAGACATTAACGTTTGAAGTGGTGAAAATCCAAAGTCCATATCATGCCCTGTTTGGGCGTCCGACATATGCCAAGTTTATGGCTCGGCCCTGTTATGTGTATTTGCAGCTCAAGATGTCGGGTCACAAGGGGACAATAACGGTTCACGGAAGCCACAAAATTGCTTTGGAATGCGAGGAAGGAGATGTGGCTTATGCAGAGTCGGTTTGTGCCACCGAGGAGTTGAAGTACTATAAAGACAATGTTGATCCGGCGGACATGACTCCGTTGAAGAAGCCAACTATGGAGCATGATCCGGCCCTGAAGTTCAAATCGGCAGCAGAAACTAAGCTTGTTGACTTCGTACCTGGCAATTCGTCCAAGCAGTTCAGCATTAGTGCCAACTTGGATCCGAAATAGGAAAGCGCGCTCATCGAGTTCATCCGTGAGAATTGGGAAATTTTTGCATGGAAGCCCTCTGACATGCCAGGTGTACCGAGGAAACTCGCTGAGCACACACTTAATGTGGATACTAAATACAAACCGGTGAAACAGTTCCTCCGTCGGTTTAACGAAGAAAGAGGCAAGGCGATTGGAGAAGAGGTAGCCAGGCTCTTAGCAGCTGGTTTTATTGTTGAAGTTTTTCACCCTGACCAATCCGGTGCTAGTCCTTAAGAAAAACGGCACCCGGCGTATGTGTGTGGATTACACAGATCTTAATAAGGCTTGTCCAGCAGATCCTTTTGCCCTCCCCCGTATTGATCAAATCATTGATGCTACGGCGGGTTGTGAGCGTTTAAGTTTTTTGGATGCATATTCTGGCTATCATCAGATCAAAATGGCAGTTAAGGACCAGGAGAAGACGGCATTCATAACTCCCTTTGGAGCCTTCTGCTATGTGTCTATGCCCTTTGGGCTCAAAAGTGCCCGGGCAACTTATCAACGGTGTGTACAAAATTGTCTTCACAAGCAGATTGGCCGTAATGTACATGCTTACGTGGATGATATCGTGGTTAAATCCAGGGAGAAGGAGACTCTGGTTGATGATTTGAAGGAAACCTTTGATAACCTAAGGACGTACAAGATGATGCTTAATCCGGACAAGTGTGTCTTTGGTGTACCGGCGGGCAAGTTATTGGGTTTTCTGGTGTCCAACAGGGGAATTGAGGCTAATCCGGAGAAGATCACAGCCATCACCTCCCTGGCTAAACCGAAGTGTATCAATGATGTTCAACGCCTAGCAGGCCGGATTGCCGCGTTAAGACGGTTTATCAGCCGCCTTGGTGAGAAGGCGATCCCTTTGTATCAGATGTTGAAGAAGACGGATCAGTTCGTCTGGAGTTCTGCTACTGATGAAGCATTTGAGGACTTAAAGCGGCAATTGGCCAATCTGCCTGTGCTCGCCGCTCCCATTGACAAGGAGCTGTTACTGCTATATGTTGCTGCTAATTCTCGTGCGGTCAGCGCGGCTATTGTCGTGGAACGAAAGGAGGCAGGTAAGGAGCATTCGGTTCAACGTCCAGTCTATTATATCAGCGAGGTACCCATTGAGTCCAAGCAAAGGTATCCGCATTGGCAGAAGCTAGTGTACGGAGTTTTTATGGCAAGCCGGAAGCTTAAGCAATACTTCCAAGGGCACCCAATTACGGTGGTCAGTTCTGCTCCTTTGGGAGATATCATCCAGAACCGGGAAGCAACTGGCCGGATTGCAAAGTGGGCTATAGAGCTGGGGCCGTACGGTTTGAAATATGTGCCTCGGATAGCGGTCAAGTCTCAAGCACTTGTTGATTTCATCAATGATTGGACGGAAATGCAAGCACCTGAAGAAAAGCCGGATCATACGTATTGGACCATCCATTTTGACGGATCCAGGCAGTTGGAAGGCTCGGGGGCTGGAGTCATATTAACTTCCCCACGAGGTGATAAGTTTTGTTATGTTATCCGTTTAATGTTCCCTTGTACTAACAATGCAGCTGAGTATGAAGCCTTGCTCCATGGTCTTCGGATGGCTAAGGAGATGAATCTAAGTCGAGTTAAGTGCTTCGGTGATTCGGACCTTGTGGCTCAGCAAGTGTCTGGCACTTGGGACTCCAAGGACCCACTCATGGCAGCATATCATCGTGAGGTGGATATTGTTGCAGGTTATTTCAGAGGCTATCAGGTGGACCACGTGGACCGGCGGAAAAATGAAGCGGCGGACGCTTTAAGCCGGCTGGGCTCTCAGCGCAAACCGGTCCCACCCAATGTTTTTCTGGATGTGCTGCACAACCCGTCGGTGAAGATCCCTGGTGAAGAGGATTTGGCCATTCCTGATCCAGAGGCTCAATTGGTGGCAATTCTTCATGTTATTCTGGATTGGACGCTTCCTTACCTGGCGTACAAGAACCAGGGCAAGTTGCCAGAAGATGAGATTCTGGCCCGGCAGATAATCCGGCGATCCAAGTCCATGGCTGTCATCAACAGTGAGTTGCATCATTGCAGTGTATCGGGAGCTTTTCAATGTTGTGTGTCTCCTGAAGAAGGACGTGAAATTTTGCGTGAGATCCACGAAGGAGATTGTGGTCACCACGCCGGTTCAAAGTCTCTAGTGGCTAAAGCGTTTCGCCATGGTTTCTATTGGTTAACTGCTCATGCTGATGCGAAGGATCTGGTCAGACGATGTGATGGTTGCCAAAGGTTTTCAAGACGTGCTCATGTACCGGCTCAAGAATTGAGGATGATTCCAATTACTTGGCCGTTTGTGACTTGGGGGCTGGATATGGTTGGGCCTTTCAAAAGGTCCAAAGATAAGAAGACCCACCTCCTGGTGGCGGTGGACAAGTTTACAAAGTGGGTGGAGGCAGAACCTGTTAGCAAGTGTGATGCGGCCACGGCGGTTCAGTTCATCAAAAAGGTGATTTTCTGGTTTGGCTTTCCGCACAGTATTATCACAGATAATGGTACCAATTTGTCCAAAGGTGCTATGAAGGAGTTCTGCGAATGGGAGCACATCCGGCTCGACGTTTCATCAGTGGCACATCCACAGTCCAATGGTCAAGCAGAAAGAGCTAATCAAGAGATCTTGAGAGGCATCAAGCCCCGGCTCATGGTTCCTTTGCAGAGAACGCCGGGTTGTTGGGTAGAAGAATTACCATCTGTGTTATGGGGCATCAATACAACACCCAACAGATCAACAGGATACACACCGTTCTTCATGGTTTATGGAGCGGAGGCGGTTCTCCCCAGTGATATCCGTCATGATTCACCTCGTGTCACGGCTTATATTGAAGCGGACAATGAAACAGCACGGCAAGATGCTTTGGACCAGTTGGATGAAGAGCGTGATATCGCAGCAGCCCGATCGGCGATTTACCAGCAGGATCTTCATCGTTATCACAGTCGCCGAGTCAGAACCAGAGCCTTTAAGGAAGGAGATTTGGTGCTTCGGCTCATCCAAGATCAGACTGATATGCATAAACTATCCCCACCTTGGGAGGGGCCTTTCGTGGTCAGCAAGAATCTGCACAACGGGTCATACTATCTGATTGATATTCGAGAGCATAAGGACTCACGTACATCAGAGGAGGAGACTAACAGGCCGTGGAATATAGCTCATCTTCGGCCTTACTATACCTGAGCCATTGGCTATACTTATGTACATATTACGACAATGTATATATTATAATAAACCGGAACCTCAGCTAAAGCGGGGTATCTGTTCTTTTACATCATGTGAGGTTACACGGAGTTGCTCTAAAAGCGGCCTCCGGTTTACCCCTTGAGTTCGCTTTGCTAAAAGCATCGTGTTATATCACTTGGAGGATTGGTCGTGTCTGAACCAATACCATGCCTCTTGATAGGCGAAAGCCACCAGATCACTTGGGGACTTGGTCATGTCTGAACCAGTCATGCCTCTTGATCGGCCTAAGGCCATTGAATCACTTGGGGGCTTGGTCGAACCCGAACCATGACCACGCCATTTGGTCAGCATAAATGCCACAAGAATCACTTGGGGACTTGGCTAACTAGAACCATAGTTACACCTAACGGGAGCTTGGTCGTGTTTGGCCATGGTTACACCATTTCATCAGCTTAAATAAATCTTTTTTGGTCGTGTTTCATACTTTTCTTTGAAGGGTTTTTTTTTTGCTTTTCATTGTGTTTTTAAACCGACAAAGTTTTTTAACCAATCAATTGACGGAACACAGTTCACGTCAATCCGGAGACTCTTTGCCCAGTTTGATCCTTGTTGTTAACATCCTCTTATGGAGTAACACGGTGTTTATCACAACCCGGAACGGTTTTATTATAAACCGGCACAATATGGAAGGAGTTATCAGTACTCAAAATTTGGGTTATCACCCTTATTACAAAAAGTTGGTAAAACCAACAATGTGATTCAATGTCACAGGTATGATATATTTCATATTTTATTATACATATATACAGGAGTCGTTATTTCCTCCAACAGTGTGGGTTTGCAAAACTCCGCTTCAAGGTTGGCCAAGCCAACTTCACGCTCAACGGTGGCAGGTATTATGTATCGCAAAATTTTTGATCATATACTTAAAATTTTGTTTTGGATGTTTTGACTTTATATATACAGACATCATATTCCGCCTGACGGTACAACCGCGGTGGCACTTAACGAATTTCTTATTTCAGAAAGTATTTTGGAAAGTTCATTACCACAGGAAGAACAAGTTATGCACGAAGGCATATCAACATCAAAGGTATCAGCTAGCCTATTACAAGGCAACACGGTGCCCATAATAACATAATTGTTTTTCACAAAGGAGAGACAGTTTTAAAACCGGCTTCCGGTTTAAGATTGGCCACCAGCCTGGCCTGATGGTTGTGGGTCATCCTGCGCCGCTTCAGCTTCCGTTTCTCTACCCAGTGGCTGGAAATCCACAGTTGTCCAGTCGATTCCCATTAATGCTTGAAAAACAACTTCGTCATGGATTAGCGAAGATGGGTCAATATCGGGAGCGTAAGTATGCTTACGGATTGGAGGGATCAGGTTTTCTGATTCATGGATTGGTGCAGCTATTCGCTTGTTCTGGCTGTCATATTGGGCTTGATAACGAGACAAATCTGCTTCCTCAGCCAGTTGACAAGCTAGCGGACGTACCTCCCGGTCTATGGCTCGCAAATCCGCTTCACCAAATTCTGATCCGTCTTCCTTCAAGCTAGGATAACCCTGAGCCGCTTCAATAGGATCAAAATCCGGCACCTAGGCTTTTTCCCGGATTAAAGCATTGATTGCACCGGTTCGAGCAGCAGATTTCTTCAGCTCTTCAACCCGGGCAGGAAGCACTGACAGTTTCATCAGAGTATCTTGAATCAAACTGGGCGCCGGTTTGTTATGAGACGCGGTACAGATGATCCGCTGGGCACCAGTATACAATTGTTCAACTAAGGTATAGGCAGCTTTCAATTTCTTCCGCACATCTGACCCCAAGTGACCAATGCGTGTCCCTGAAATACCATAAAGGGTTAATAAACCGGCGACTCTGTAAGAAGGCAGAACCAATTCAGAAGGCAAGCTGGCTTACCAAAGATAGCAGTGGTCATGGCATGAACGTGCCGCTTTATGCTGGTCAGTTCATCTGTCACTGGTTTTAATGCAGCCTCGGCATCCTCTGCTTGTTTGGTCAAAGCGGACTTTTCAGTGGCCCAATCCGCCCGTTTCTTCTTGAAGTTATCCTTAAGTTGTTCCATGGCGCTTAAAGCACTGGCCAATTCCTCTTTTGCTTTGGAGGTTTTAGCCTGTTGGGTTTTCAGGTTTTCTTGAAGATCGATGACTTGGTTTTCTTTCGCCTTCAGCTCCGCCTGCAGGCATACAGATATATGTTTCAACAAATCGGTAGAAGGATTCAAGTGCCAACCACATAACAAGTTATGTGCTTAGCACTTGGGGGCTAATGCATATTCGATCTTCATCTTTTCAATTGTTTACAAAGTCCCAAGCTCAATACAAGTATTCAACTTGGCACTTGGGGGCTAATGGCTATTTGATCATATGTATTCTGATGCGGCAGTTTCAATTACTTAAAGTACCAGTTTAACTACGCTAAGTTGAACCGGCCCTTGGGGACTACATCAGCAAATTTCAAAGCATCAAGATTCATATTATTAAGTCCCGGTTTGAAAGAATATTTCGAATCGGCCCTTAGGGGCTAGGAGAGTCAGCAAGAATGAAAGCATACAAGCAGGAAGGAGCATATGGAAGTTACCTCATATTTATCCTTCATCATGTTAACCAGACCGGCTTCATAGTCACGGCTGGTATACAGCCGGTTCAGATAGCCGGAATGGATATCTTGGGCGTTCAGAGCAGCGTAAGCCATCAGATCAGCATTCCACTTGCCTTTGCCAAAAGCAGCTAATTCTTCCTTGGCAGAATGTTTGGATAAAGCGACAGGATTGCTTGGCTCGGTATGGCCAGTGCCAGTAATGACAACTTCATCATCATTGGTACCGCCCGTTTGCACTGGAGCTGTTGGCTTGTCAGTAGGTTTTGCGGGACCAGTGGAGCTTTCAACCCGGAGGGAACCTGTGGGCTGATGGATAGGACCTGAGGTATCAGTAGGTCTTTCCTCAGCAGTAAGATCATCATCTGGCTGCGGTGGATCATTGGGAATATCCTCAGGAATAGCCGCTTCAAGATTGGGTGTTGTGCCTGGTTCAAGAATGACATCTTCGGCCGCTTTATCCAGGCGGGCCTTCTTGCTCGGCCTAGGTTTGGCCCTGAGAAGAATAACAAAATTAAATATAGCATATGTTCTAAGGCAATATACTGCAAACATCACAATAAATATAGCTTACCCAAGCACCATTTTGAGCGGTGGGAGCTGAGTAGACGACGACTCGCCAGAAGATGAGTGGGAAATAACCTGATAATCGGAGTCAGACGGATTAAGAGGTTGACGAAAGCAGCCCGCTTTAGGACAAGCACTGACAAGCGAATTAGAGACCTCGGAATGACGTTTCCGAACCGGACTGTTCGGTAAACCGGCGGAGGTAACTACCTGGCCGCTGTGCCGGGTGGTGCGGCGAGCTTCGCGTTGTTGAGTCTTCATAAGAAGTTTAGGATCCAAATAAGCAAGAGGATGAGAAAATTTAACTTTCCGGTTTGCCTGACGGATTTTTTGTGAAGGCAAAGTTTCTGAATCGGAAGAGAGAATAATTACCTCTGCAACATCCGCATGGCTGGCTTCGGCATCATCCTGACAAATATCATCATCAATAAGATGCATGAAAAATAAACCAAGTGAGTCAAGCTCTACCTCAAAGTCCGGATTATCCACCTCGTCATCAGGGGCCGGATTAGAAGATGCAGTGGTTCTTTTCCGGTGGGCAGTCTTCTTCACAGCTTTAGTTTTTTGCCGGGTTGCTCTTTCCGGTTTATCTGTTTTCTTTGGTTTCTCCTGCGGCAGCTTTTTGCTCCAAAACGGATCATCGCCCTGATTATGCAGACACTGATATTAAAAACAATGACCAGACATATCAATAACAGATTCAGCAAAGAGAAAAATCAAAGTCTTACAGCTAGCGGTTTGTTGGCGGCACAGAGGGAAGCAGGCCGGTTCTAGCGCAGATGTGCTCTGGTTCATTCAGTATCTTACGCACAGCCTCTGTGATTTCTTCACCGGAGAGCTGGAGTCTTGAATGTCGCAGTGGGTCATCCACACTATCAATATATTCGCACATCAAACCGGAGCGCTGACTAAGGGGCAATATGCTCCATGATATCCAACAGCGAGCAAGGACAACCCCTATTAAACCGTTGGCCATAAAGGCTCTGAGCTTTGACAGCTGGGGAGCATATTTGCTTCTCTCCTGGGCAGTCAATCATTGAGGAAAAGGATGGGTATTGCTGAGCCGCTCCGGACGAAAGCCAGGCAAGGGATTCTCACCAGCAGGGGAGGTGTCTTTGCAGTAGAACCATGTCTGATTCCACTCCTTGGGGTGACTGTGCAACTTGGCGTGAGGGTATGTGACCTCTTTCCTTTTTTGAATCGCCATGCCACCCAACTCCGTATTAGAGCCATCAGTAAACTCAGTACGGCGGTTTAGATGGAAAAGATCTCTGAATAATTCCACTGTGGGTTCCTCTTGAAAGAACACCTCACAGAGCACTTGGAAGTGGCACATATTTGTAACAGAGTTGGGGCCAGTGTCTTGCGGATGGAGTTGGAAATCAGCCAGAACATCCCAGTAAAATTTAGAACCGGGCGATTTAAAACCCCGGGCTAAGTGGTCTATGAAAACAACAACCTCTCCTTCTCGAGGTGTGGGGGGGCATTCTTTGCCAGGAGCCCTCCAATGGACGGTGTCTTTGCTGCCCAAGGCGCCAATCAGGACTAAGTCGTCCAGTTGATCCTCTGTGACGCGAGAAGGGACCCAATTGCACTCATACACTTTCTTGGCCATGATGAAATCTACAAGGTACATTGATATGTGCAATGTTAAAACGGAAGCAGATCTATCTAAACCAGAGTTTTATGAAGCAACAGCATCACGGCGGTTCAACAAGGGGACTAATGATATATGATAGATTGCTTTTTCAAAGGTGAACCGCCTATGTGGTAAAGAGGATACAGATCTAAGGCAAGAATGACTAAGGAAGGTAAAAACAGATTTCATAAGGTCGCAGTGAAATTTTGGATCTACCGTAAGACAGGAAAATAAAAGGATTTAGACCTAAAAGGTTGATCTCAAAGCAATTCACAAGGGACCAGATCAGTGTTTTATGCGCATAAAGGTTTGCTTTGGTAACAAAAGATAAGCCATTACGGGGAATACATCAGGTTTGAAGTTTTATTCATGGGCTAAAGAAGAAACAAAGGAAGAACAGCACCAGAGTCTCGATGAACTTCGACGAACGAGGAAACCCTAGAACAGATCTACGGGGGAAAGGAAAGAAGATTTACCGGAGATGAGGAAGAAGCGGAAGGTCGCCGCGATGCTCTGGTGTGCTCAGGTTGATGCAGAGGTCGATGGTGGCGGCGGAGCTCCGAAGCTGGGCGACGCGAGGAAGATGAAGAAGAAGGGGTCGGAGGGAAAGAGAAAGGAAATGACCCTTCGGTCCTATTTATAAAGAAAGGGATATGTCAGGCGCGAGAATCAAGGAGCCGCGAGTTTGGAAATGAAGCTGCGGCCTTAATTGTCGCGGGCTTGTTAACAGGATAAGGTTCTTTATAACCAGTGACGTCACACTGGTGTACCGCGAGCAGAGAAGATGACATCACGGCGGTTCAACAAAATACAAGAAGATGTTGAAGATGAAGATTTTTGCTAAGGATTGACATGAACCTGTTCAAATCAATTTGGGGCCTAATGTTGGGGATATTACTACTGGGCGTAAACCGGCCAGGACAGGCCGGGTTAACTTCATCAGTAGTTGAGTATGTTAAAAGCCCATGAGGGCAGATGAGGGATAAAGGCCCATAATCGGCTTAAGGCCTATAGCTATAAACCGACGTCGGTATGTAACTTGTGTTATAAGTTAGGAATAGTGGAGACCGAACCGGACGCATCTATGAGCCGGTATCGGGACTCTGTAAACCGACGGGCGTCACCCATGTATATAAGGGGACGACCCGGCGGCGGTTCAAAGACAGACAACAACTCGAGACATAGGCGAAGCTTATTTGCTCCCTAGTCATTGAAACACCCATCAATTCCATCACAACTAGATGTAGGCTTTTACCTTCATTGAAGGGGCCGAACTAGTATAAACTCTCTTGCGTCCTTGTGTCCGCTTTAACCCCTTCAAGCTAACCCGTAGGGATGGCTCCACGACTAAGTCCTTTCTCTAGGACATCTGCCGTGATAAAACCACAACAAGGTGCTTCATGGCCACTTCATCATTGCCGCTGCCAATCTGGACGGCCACTCGGTAGTCTTCAAGCCAAGTATCGGGCTTGGACTCACCAGTGAACTTGCTTACTCCAGTCGCCAACCTGAAGTTGGGAGGAATCACAGCGGCCCTGATGGCTCTACTAAAGCACTCTGGTCCCGAAGCATGTGCTCTGCTGCTGGTAGGTGCATCTCTGTCATGACCTTCTCGGTGAGCTCTGTTCCTGTCGACCAAACCTTGAACGAGAATGGATCTTGCATCAAAGCCTGGCTCCCTGGAGTCGACTGGAATCCTTCGCCCAACACTACGAGGGCGCATGTCATCCTGTTGTCGAGGTGCATATGACCCACTCCTCGGGGGAGGGGTGGGCACTCGACGTCGATCGTCACGATCGAATCGGTGGTCATATTGCTCACGATTCCTGTACTGATTATGCCGGTCCCCGCATCCCTCACGCCTCGGGGGCGATCTTGGGCTATGAGCCGACTGGACTGTGTCTGCAGTAACGGATCTGCTGTGAATCCTGTTCCGCGACTGAGAAACAGCGGAATTCTGGTTTCCTGCTGCCCGGAGTAACGCTCTGATCTCCAGCAAGCCTCTGCCAGCCTCCGACTGGGAAGGCTGAATCGACTCTGCTATATGGGCTGCAGCTGCTAAATTCGGAATCGGAGTTTGATATACCTGTGGGGGCGGAAAGAGCTGACGTCGACTGGATTCGGGAACCCGTTGCCGCGCACGCTCGTCGAGTGCTCGCTGGAGGTTCTCCAGTCGAGCACGCTCGGCCAAGTTTGCCAGGCACATGTCCTCCAAGGCACGAGCCTCGGGGGTTTCACCGACGATAGGAGTGTGAAGTGCACCATGTTCCGGCGACGAAGTTCTTCTCTTTGCAGCGACGTGAGAGGCTCGGGGAGATATTCCTCATGGGGACGCGATGGGTCACCTCCACCCGCGCCTCCGTCGGTGCGAGGAAAACCGGGAGGACTGGGTGGTCCATCAACCATCAGAACCTCCGCCGCCGGATCACTGCTGTCGCACTCGGATGCGGTCTCTGTGGAGCCAGTCGACAGATCGAACAGGCCGTAGAGGGATTCGTCGGGCTCGATCGCCGCGACTTGAGGGGTGGCCGACTGGCGTGCCACCGCGTGTCTCACCCACCGCTGAAGTCTCGACCGACCGGAGCGCTTGCGCCGGCGGGAAACGGGGAGGGAGGACAGCACAGGAGCCGACTGATAGTGGGTCGACAGCTGCCGCAAAAGGATGTCGCGGGCGCACGCACGAAAGTGCGTCGCCCCGCGGACAGGGAGTGCGTCCACGTCGAGCGGATCCTCCTGAAGCCAAGCGGAGTCGTCAGCGATGAACGTGAGCGCGCCGAGACGGATCTCGCGGCCCTCCACCAAAACTCCGCCGGAAACCATGATGATTCGGATCGGAAAAGATCGCAACTCCTCCAACAAATCGCTAAAACACCTGCCCCAAGGTGGGCGCCAACTGTCGTGGTTCTAAGTCTGACAGTAATGTAGGGGGGTAAGTATGGTGAGGCAAGATCTTAGCTATGGAGAAGTTGTAAGCACACGAGGTTTACGAGTTCAGGACCTTCTCGGAGGAAGTAATAGCCCTACGTCTCGGAGCCCGGAGGCGGTCGACTGGATTATGCGTGTATGGTTTACAGGGGTGCGAACCCTTTACACTGAGGAGGGGGTGGCTTATATAGAGTTCGCCGGACCCCTCCGGCCCTCAGTTATGCAGGGTTTTAAATACATTAAGGTCGGGCATTACTGGTAACGCCCTTAATAAAGTGCTATGATGACCATAAAGGCTACTTAATAACCGACCATTAGCATGCGGGGTGTCTTTAGGTCTCCTGGCTGTCGAATGGTTTGGTCTTGGTCGAGTGATCGCTTCTTGGTCCAGTGTCTTCGAGTCTGTCGAGTGGAACACCTCCAAGTCGATTGAAAGGTGATTTCTTCTAGAGATGTCCTTGGGTAGGGCAGTTTGGACAGGTCCATGACCCTACCCTATGTACATAGCTTCGTCACCCCCCACCCTCGTGGACAGGTGGTGGCCCCCCTGGCGTGGATTCTTCTTCCAATATTTTTTATATATTCCAAAATAATTCTCCATTAATTTTCAGGTCATTTCGAGAACTTTTATTTCTACACAAAAATAACACCATGGTAATTCTGCTGAAAACAGCGTCAGTCCGGGTTAGTTCCATTCAAATCATGCAAGTTAGAGTCCAAAACAAGGGCAAAAGTGTTTGGAAAAGTAGATACGTTGGAGACGTATCAACTCCCCCAAGCTTAAACCTTTTCTTGTCCTCAAGCGATTCAGTTGATAAACTAAAAGTGATAAAGAAGAACTTTTACAAACTCGGTTTGCTCTTGTTGTTGTAAATATGAAAAGCTAGCATTCAAGTTTTTAGCAAAGATTATGAACTAACCATATTGACAATAACATTTAGGTCTCATGTTTACTCATATCAATGGCATAATCAACTAGCGAGCAATAATAATAAATCTCGGATGACAACACTTTATCAAAACAATCATGATATGATATAACAAGATGGTATCTAACTAGCCCTTTCTGAGACCGCAAAACATAAATGCAGAGCACCTTTAAAGATCAAGGACTGACTAGACATTGTAATTCATGGTAAAAGAGATCCAATCAAGTCATACTCAATGTAAACTAACAGTAATGGATGCAAATGACAGTGGTGCTCTCTAACTGGTGCTTTGTAATAAGAGGATGATGACTCAACATAAAAGTAAATAGATAGGCCCTTCGCATAGGGAAGCAGGGATTTGTAGAGGTGCCAGAGCTCGGTTTTGAAATAGATATGAATAATATTTTGAGTGGTATACTTTCATTGTCAACATAACAACCGGGAGATCTCGATATCTTCCATGCTACACACATTATAGGCGGTTCCCAAGCAGAATGGTAAAGTTTATACTCCCCCACCACCAAAAAGCATCAATCCATGGCTTGCCCGAAACAACGGGTGCCTCCAACTAACAACAATCCTGGGGGAGTTTTGTTTGCAATTATTTTGATTTGATTTGCTTAAATCATGGGACTGGGCATCCCGGTGACCAGCCATTTTCTCGTGAGTGAGGAGCGGAGTCCACTCCTCTTGAGAATAACCCGCCTAGCACGGAAGATACAGACAACCCTAGTTGATACATGAGCTGTTCGAGCATACAAAACAAAATGTTTATTTGAAAGTTTAGAGTTTGGCACATACAAATTTACTCGGAACGGCAGATAGATACCGTATATAGGAAGGTATGGTGGACTCATATGGAATAACTTTGGGGTTTATGGGATTGGATGCACAAGCAGTATTCCCGCTTAGTACAAGTGAAGGCTAGTAAAAGACTAGGAAGCGACCAGCTAGAGAGCGACAACAGTCATGAACATGCATTAAAATTAATCAACACCGAATGCAAGCATGAGTAGGATATAATGCACCATGAACATAAATATCGTAGAGGCTATGTTGATTTTGTTTCAACTACATGCGTGAACATGTGCCAAGTCAAGCTACTCGAATTGTTCAAAAGAGGATACCACCCTATCATACCACATCACAACCATTTTAATAGCATGTTGGCACGCAAGGTAAATCATTATAAACTCCTAGCTAATTAAGCATGGCATAAGCAACTATAATCTCTAATTGTCATTGCAAACATGTTTCTTTCATAATAGGCTGAATCAGGAACGATGGACTAATCATATTTACAAACACAAGACAGGTCGAGTTCATACCAGCTTTTCTCATCTCAATCAGTTCATCATATATCGTCATTATTGCCTTTCACTTACACGACCGAATGATGTGGATAATAATAATAGTGCACGTGCATTGGACTAAGCTGGAATCTGCAAGCATTCAATTCAAGGGAGAAGACAAGGTAATATGGGCTCTTTGTTAGATCAACAATAATGCATATGAGAGACACTTTAACATTTTCATCATGGTCTTCTCCTCTCGACCCCCAAAGAACAAGAAAGAAATAAAACTATTTACACGGGAAAGCTCCCAACAAGCAAAAGAAGAACGAGAAATCTTTTTGGGTTTTCTTTTTAATTACTACTACAGGCATGGAAATTACACTAGCTAAAAGCTACAACTAATTTCTTGTTTTTCTTAAGGTTTACTAAACACACAAGAAGAAAGCTTAAAAGGAAATAAACTAGCATGGATGATACAATGAAAAAGTATGAGCACCGAGAACTATCATGAGTGTGTGGACATAAATGTAATGTCAGTGAGAAATACATACTCCCCCAAGCTTAGGCTTTTGGCCTAAGTTGGTCTATGGCCATGGCTGGCCCGGCGGATATCCGAAGTTGTAACTGGGGTCGTACCGAGATGCAACGACTATTGCCTGATGGGCTGCAGCTTGGAGGCGACCCTTCTCAGTCCTCCTCTCGTACTTGTTCGCCTCCTCCCTGGTTATAACATGTCTCCCTTTTGCCTGAAAGTCAAAGAAAGTGGGAGCAGGGAGAGCGACGTGATAGGTGCATCGTCTGTCAAAGATTAGTCGGTACTGGAGGAACTGATCGTTCCTCTCAACAAACTGATGACGAACCATAGCCTCATAATCTAAATAAATAGGAGGCAACTCAATATCATACCCACGTATGGGTATCTCAAGAAAATTAGCTAGACGGGTTTCATAAATTCCACCAAAGAAATCTCCATTAATTCTATTATTATGCAACCTACATGCAACAATGGCTCCCAAATTATAATGTTTATCTCCTAATACAACACTCCTAAGAACACTGAGGTCAGGGACACACATGTGACATGCTTCATCCTTACCATTTATGCACCTACCTATGAAGAGAACAAAATAATGTATAGCAGGAAAATGAATGCTCCCTATGGGCTTGTGTTATATCTCTAGACTCCCCCACAGTTATACTAACAAGAAAATCTCTAGACTCATATTTGCGAGGCTCACTAGTGCTACCCCATTGTGGGAGTTTACAAGTAGTATTAAAATCTTCTAAGTCCATGGTATAAGATTTTTCATAAAGATCAAACAAGACAGTTTGAGAATTGCGTGATGATGTAAATTTAAACCTTCTCACAAAGGAATCAGTGAGATAGTGGTACTGACGGCACTTATCCGACTCGAAGCTCTCAAGATCAGCGTTACGCACATATGCGTCAAATTCCTCCTTGATTCCTGCTCGAACCATAAAGTCCTCTGACGACCATTCACAAGCCCGCACTTGAGCTTCCCTTCGTGGTTCATCGTCCGCATCGCGTATTGCGGGCCTGGGTTCTTGCTTCCTTGAAGAACCACCTTGGTACATTTTCCTAAACATATTTCTTCCTCTGAAAAATTTCTGAAAATTTTAGTAACTCAAAATAAAAGTGAACCAAACTCAACAAAACTGATAGCAACCACTCCTACAAGTGCCTAGAGGCCATATCATGCATTAGAACTACTTTTGACCACATAAATTTGACATGCAAACTCAAGAACAGGGTCACCTAAGCAGCAAAAACTTGCAATGAATGAAGCACTAGAACAAAAACTAATTGGACCATTGGAGGAGTCACATACCAAAGAACAATCCCCCAAAGTGATGTCTACTACACAACCTTCTTCTTGTAGACGTTGTTGGGCCTCCAAGTGCAGAGGTTTGTAGGACAGTAACAAATTTCCCTCAAGTGGATGACCTACGGTTTATCAACCCGTAGGAGGCGTAGGATGAAGATGGTCTCTCTCAAGCAACCCTGCAACCAAATAACAAAGAGTCTCTTGTGTCCCCAACACACCCAATACAATGGTAAATTTTATAGGTGCACTAGTTCGGCGAAGAGATGGTGATACAAGTGGTATATGGATAGTAGATAATAGTTTTTGTAATCTGAAAATATAAAAACAGCAAGGTAACTAATGATAAAGTGAGCACAAACGGTATTGCAATGCTAGGAAACAAGGCCTAGGGTTCATACTTTTACTAGTGCAAATCCTCTCAACAGTAATATCATAATTGGATCACATAACTATCCCTCAACATGCAACAAAGAGTCACTCCAAAGTCACTAATAGCGGAGAACAAACGAAGATATTATGGTAGGGCACGAAACCACCTCAAAGTTATTCTTTCCAATCAATCTGTTGGGCTATTCCTATAAGTGTCACAAACAGCCCTAGAGTTCTTACTAGAATAACACCTTAAGACACAAATCAACCAAAACCCTAATGTCACCTAGATACTCCAATGTCACCTCAAGTATCCGTGGGTATGATTATACGATATGCATCACACAATCTCAGATTCATCTATTCAACCAACACATAGAACCTCAAAGAGTGCCCCAAAGTTTCTACCGGAGAATCACGACAAAAACGTGTGCCAACCCCTATGCATAGGTTCATGGGCGGAACCCGCAAGTTGATCACCAAAACATACATCAAGTGAATCACGTGGTATCCCATTGTCACCACAGATACGCACGGCAAGACATACATCAAGTGTTCTCAAATCTTTAAAGACTCAGTCTGATAAGATAACTTCAAAGGGGAAACTCAATCCATTACAAGAGAGTAGAGGGGGGAGAAAACATCATAAGATCCAACTATAATAGCAAAGCTCGCGATACATCAAGATCGTACCACCTCAAGAACACGAGAGAGAGAGAGAGAGATCAAACACATAGCTACTGGTACATACCCTCAGCCCCGAGGGAGAACTACTCCCTCCTCGTCATGGAGAGCACCGGGATGATGAAGATGGCCACCGGAGAGGGATTCCCCCTCCGGCAGGGTGCCAGAACGGGTCTAGATTGGCTTTCGGTGGCTACGGAGGCTTCTGGAAGCAGAACGCCCGATCTATTATGCTCTCGGATGTTTTTAGGGTATATGGAGATATATAGGCGGAAGAAGTACGTCAGGGGAGCCACGTGGGGCCCACGAGGGTGGAGGGCGCGCCAAGGGGGGTGGGCGCGCCCCCTACCTCGTGGCCTCCTTGAAGCTTCCCTTACATGGACTCCAAGTCTTCTGGGCTTCCTCTGATCCAAAAATAAGTTCCGTGAAGTTTCAGGTCAATTGGACTCAGTTTGATTTTCCTTTTCTGCGATACTCTAAAACAAGGAAAAAACAGAGACTGGCACTGGGCTCTAGGTTAATAGGTTAGTCCCAAAAATAATATAAAAGTGTCTAATAAAGCCCATAAACATCCAAAACAGATAATATAATAGCATGGAACAATCAAAAATTATAGATACGTTGGAGACGTATCACAAAGCAGTTTTGTGAATGGAGCTTTGAGCAAGGAGATCGAAAATGGCAGCAAGATGAGCTAGAACTCGTGCTTGAGCTGGTTGGTGATTTTTTTGGGAGGAAGGAGTGTGCGGTGGCTGGAATAAGTGGAGGGGAGCCACCACGGGCCCACGAGGCACGGGGCGCACCCTGGACCCTCGTGGCCAGGTGCTTGCTCCCCCTGATGTGTTCTGAGTGCCACATATTCTCGAATATTCCAGAAAAAACCATATTAAATTTTCAGGGCATTTGGAGCACTTTTATTTTCGGGGTATTTTTTAATGCATGGATAATTCAGAAAACAGACAGAAAATACTATTTTGCTTTATTTAAACTAAATAACAGAAAGTAAAACGAGGGTACAGAGAGTTGTGCTTTCTAACTTCATCCATCTCATGCTCATCAAAAGGAGTCCACTAACAAGGTTGATCAAGTCTTGTTAACAAACTCATTCCGAATAACATGGAACCGGAAAAATTTCGAATAGCATTAGGTTACCTCAATGGGGATATGCACGTCCCCAATAATAAGAATATCATATTTCTTCTTGACAGTAGGAAGAGGAAATTCCAAACCTCCAAAAATAATCGATGGAATTTTTCCAATAGAATTGATACTGTGGACTTGAGGTTGTTTCCTCGGAAAGTGTACCGTATGCTCATTACCATTAACATGAAAAGTGGCATTTCCTTTGTTGCAATCAATAACAGCCCCTTCAGTATTCAAAAAGGGTCTTCCAAGAATAATAGACATACTATCATCCTCGGGAATATCAAGAATAACAAAGTCTGTTAAAATAGTAACGTTTGCAACCACAACAGGCACATCCTCACAAATACCGATAGGTATAGCAGTTGATTTATCAGCCATTTGCAAAGATATTTCAGTAGGTGTCAACTTATTCAAATCAAGTCTACGATATAAAGAGAGAGGCATAACACTAACACCGGCTCCAAGATCACATAAAGCAGTTTTAACATAGTTTCTTTTAATGGGGCATGGTATAGTTGGTACTCTTGGATCTCCAAGTTTCTTTGGTATTTCCATCCTTAAAAGTATAATTAGCAAGCATGGTGGAAATTTCAGCTTCCGGTATCTTTCTTTTATTAGTAACAATTTCCTTCACATATTTAGCATAAGGATTCATTTTAAGCATATCAGTCAAACGCATACGCAAGAAGATAGGTCTAATCATTTCATCAAAGCGCTCAAAATCCTCATCATCCTTTTTCTTGGATGGTTTAGGAGGAAAGTGCATGGGTTTCTAAACCCATGGTTCTCTTTCTTTACCGTGCTTCCTAGCAACAAAGTCTTTCTTATCATAACATTGACTCTTTGATTGTGGGTTATCAAGATCAATAGCAGGTTCAGTTTCTACATCATTATCATTACTAGGTTGAGCATCAACATGAACATCATCATTAACATTATCACTAGGTTCATGTTCATTACCAGATTGTGTTTCAGCATCAGAAATAGAAATATCATTGGGATTCTCAGGTGTGTCAACAATAGGTTCACTAGAAGCATGCAAAGTCCTATCATTTTTCTTTTTCTTCCTTTTAGAAGGACTAGGTGTATCAGTATTAGTTCTCTCGGAATATTGCTCAATTCTCTTAGGATGCCCTCAGAATACAAAGGTTCTCGAGTCATTTTACCACCTCTAGTCACAACTCTAACAAGATTATCATTCTTATTATTTAATTCATTGAGCAAATCATTCTGAGACTTAAGTACTTGTTCTACTTGACCATAGAAGCATGTTTACTAATAAGTTTAAGTTCACCTTTAACACTAGCCATATAATCACTCAAGTGTTCAATCATATAAGCATTATGTTTCAATTGTCTACCAACATAAGCATTAAAGTTCTCTTGTTTAACAATAAAATTATCAAACTCATCTAGGCATTGGCTGACAAACTTAATAGGCGGGATTTCAGCTTTATCATATCATTAGAGAGAATTTACCTTTACTACCTATGTCGGGTTATCAAGACCATGTATTTCTTCAATAGGTGGTAAATTAAGACCATGTATTTCTTCAACAGGAGGTAAATTCTTAACATCTTCAGCTTTAATACCCTTTTCTTTCATAGATTTCTTTGCCTCTTGCATATCTTCAGGACTGAGAAATAGAATACCCCTTTTCTTCGGAGTTGGCTTAGGAGTTGGTTCAGGAAGTGTCCAATTATTTTCATTAGTCAACATATTATTCAATAGCAATTCAGCTTGATCAACAGTTCTTTCCCTGAAAACACAACCAGCACAATTATCAGGTAATCTCTGGAAGCATCGGTTAGTCCATTATAAAAGATATCAAGTATTTCATTTTTCTTAAGAGGATGATCAGGCAAAGCATTAATTAATTGGAGAAGCCTCCCCCAAGCTTGTGGGAGACTCTCTTCTTTAATTTGCACAAAATTATATATATATATATATATATCCCTTAAAGTAGCTTGTTTCTTATGAGCGGGGAAATATTTAGCAGAGAAGTAATCAATCATATCCTGGGGACTACGCACACAACCAGGATCAAGAGAATTAAACCATGTCTTAGCATCACCTTTTAATGAGAACGGAAATAACTTAAGGATATAATAATAGCGAGTTTTCTCATCATCAGTGAACAGGGTAGCTATATCATTTAACTTAGTAAGATGTGCCACAACAGTTTCAGATTCATAGCCATAGAATGGATCAGATTCAACCAAAGTAATTATCTCAGGATCGACAGAGAAATCGTAATCCTTATCAGTAACAAAGATAGGTGAAGTAGCATAAGCAGGGTCATACTTCATTCTAGCATCCAAAGACTTTTCTTTAAGATTAGCTAATAACTTCTTAAGATCAGATCTATCATTGCAAGCTAAGAAGTCTCTAGCAGTTTCTTCATCCATGACATAACCCTCAGGAACAACAGGTAATTCATATCTAAGTGGAGAATCTTTATCATCACTTTCATCAATATTACCAGTTTCAATAATTTCATTCTCTCTAGCCCTAGCAAGTTGTTCATCAAGAAATTCACCTAGTGGCACAGTAGTATCAAGCATAGAAGTAGTTTCATCATAAGTATCATGCATAGCAGAAGTGGCATCATCAATAACATGCGACATATCGGAATTAATAGCAGAAGCAAGTTTAGGTATCGCAAGCTTACTCAAAACAAAACGTGAATCAAGTGCACAGCTAGATGGCAGTTCCTTACCTCCCCTTGTAGTTGAGGGATAAATCCTAGTTCTTGGATCTTTCAAGTTCTTCATAATGATAAGCAGATATAAATCCCAAGTGACTCAAAGAATAGAGCTATGTCCCCCGGCAACGGCGCCAGAAAATAGTCCTGATAACCCACAAGTATAGGGGATCACAATAGTTTTCGAGGGTAGAGTATTCAACCCAAATTTGCTGATTCGACACAAGGGGAGCCAAAGAATATTCTCAAGTATTAGCAGCTGAGTTGTCAATTCAACCACACCTGGATAACTTAATATCTGCAAGCATGTGAACATGGCAAAAACATAATCAGATCACAGACTTAGTGAAAACTGGAGCGTGCTGAAAACAGATATCAAGTAGGCATGCTTACGAGCTCGATGCACTCACTACGGTGCAAGTCAAGATAATCTAAGCATACACCCATCAAGACTTAGTGAAAACTGGAGCATGCTGAAAACAGATATCAAGTAGGCATGCTTACGAGCTCGATGCACTCACTACGGTGCAAGTCAAGATAATCTAAGCATACACCCATCAAGAATACACAAAATGCAAGCTAGACATGGCAAGAACAATAGCATAGCATGCACGGATCAACTACAACATCCTCGGCAAAATCGCTAACAAGTAGACAATCTGCCCAGATTCACGAAATAGTAAAAGTAGAGCTCGATTGACTCAAGCTAGGGTGCTCCATAATTTCAAACAAAAGCATGAATGGATAGAGCACTACAATATTAACAAAACATCCTTATTGATCATCCTCAAAAGAGACACGGATCACTAGGAAACAACATGAACATATGACCATATGAGATAAACAGGTCAAGGACTTAGTGGAATTGCTAAGTCCCTGAAATCAGCATTACCAAGTGCCTCACTTTGCAAGCTTGTGCTAGTCACCACACACATCACAAAAATACATGGGTTGCACCTCTGGAAAGATGGCAAAACCCTTAACAAAACATATGTAGAGTTCAAGGGCATATCATGCACACAATAATCATGGCAAAAATGACAAATATCTAAATGGAGCAGGAGATCTAACAATTATCCCAAGTAGCACTCTTCCAACAGCATTTCGGGCATCAAGATGAACTCAAATGAAAATGATGCAATGGAATGAAATGATGTACTCTTTGAGACGAACATTTTGATATGCTATATGCATGAATCGGAGCTACGGATGCAAAGTTACGGCATGATGAACATGGGCATATGAATCTAGGAATCGGGGACTTAGACGAAAATACCACCTCCAGATCTAGGGTTTGCTTGACGCGGATCCCGAGGTTCGCCGGAGAAGAAGTTCGCCGGAGATTCAACCTGAGATGAAGAAGGAAGGAGGCCGGAGTGGTTGGGACGCCGGATCCGGAGGTCGGCAGTGCTGGGACGAGTGGCGCGGGCTCGGGCGCCATGGCGGCGTGGTCGCCGGAGCTCGGCAGCTCGCCGGAGAAGGGCGAGGTCGCCGGCGGCCATGGCAGGGCGGCGCATGGGAGGCAGCGAGAGGCGGCGGTGCGGCGGAGCGCGGCGTGGTGGCAGTGGCCGGTTGCAGAGGAGGCGGCGATGCGGCGGAGGAGGCGGGGCGAGATGGCGGCCGGAGCGCCGCGGGGAGCGGCGGCGCGTAGTTGCCGGAGCGGCGGGCGGCGGCGCTGTGCGAAGGCGGCGGCGGGTAGGCGGCGGCGATGCTCGGGCGGCGGCGCACAGACCCGGGCCCGGGCGGGCCCGCGATGGGCTCCGCGGGCCGGCGGCGCGGGGACGGCGGCGGAGGACAAGTGGCGCGATCCGATTGGACGAGGGGGCGGAGGCGGACATGTCCGTCGGTGGATAATTTGTCCGGCGGCGTGGAGAGGAGCGGATCTAGGGTTCATCCGCGATTTTTCGGAGGGGGAGGTGTTTATATAGGTAGAGGGAGCTAGGAGAGTCCAAATGAGGTGCGGTTTTCGGCCACGCGATCGTGATCGAACGACCGAGATGATGGAGGAGATTTAAGTGGGTTTTGGGCCAAATTGGAGGGGTGTTGGGATGCAACACACATGAGGCCTTTTCGGTCCCTCGGTTAGCCGTTGGAGCATCAAACAAAGTCCAAATGGTACGAAACTTGACAGGCGGTCTACCGGTAGTAAACCAAGGCCGCTTGGCAAGTCTTGGTCCAATCCGGAAATGTTTAATCCCCACACACGAGAAGAAGGTAGAAATGACCACCGGAGGAGAACGGAGCACCGGAATGCAAAACGGACAACAGGGAAAATGCTCGGATGCATGAGACAAACACGTATGCAAATGAAATGCACATGATGACATGATATGCAATGCATGACACGCAAGCAATGACAAGGCAACAACAGCGAATAACTGGACGACACCTGGCACATCGGTCTCGGGGCGTTACACAAAATTATGTCATGACTTGTTAGAATTGCTCTCTATGCTTCACTTAAATTTTTTATGAGCTATGGACTTGCTCTAGTTCTTCACTTATATGAGTTTTGAGATATTTTTGAAGAAATGCTCTCTTGCTTCACTTAGATTTATTTGTGATTTGGTAAAATTTTCAAGAAATTCTCTCTTGCTTTACTTAAATTAATTTGAGAGAAAGAAATATTATGCTCATGATCTTCACTTATATTCGTTTGAGCTTGTCAAAAGCAACACATGAAAATTAGTCCCAAAGTGAAAGATATCCAAGAAGGATATAATAAAAACTTTCATGAAGATCATTGGATAAAATAAACTTGATTCTTAGTAATAGTTTTGAGATATGATGATGTGATATGTGACTCATCTTGATGAGTAATTATGCTTTAGTAAGAATATTGGTGTTAAGGTTTGTGATTCCCTATGCAAGCACGAAAGTCAATAATTATGCAATGAAATTATATCCTACTTATGGTGCATTATTCCGTGTTAGTTATGCTTAATGCTCGCTTATGTGATTATCATTTCTTGGTTGGTCGCTTCCTAATATTTTGCTAGCCTTCATTTTGCACTAAGTATGATCACTACTTGTGCATCCAAAAACCTTTAACCCAGTTTTGCCACATGAGTCCACTATATCTACCTATATGTGGTATTCTTTTGCCATTCTAAGCAAATTTGCATGTGCCATCTCTAATTTTCAAAAATAAACTTCTCTTTTGTGTGTTTGTTTCGCTCACGGAGCGGTGAGGGGTGGCTAACATTTTCCATGCTAGATGTGTTATTCTCAAGATGAGTGTTTATTCACTTGTCATTGCACGAGAGTAAGGCAAAGGTATTAGGGATGCCCAGTCCCGAAATGAAAAAGATGAATTTACTTTATGTTGTCAAATAATAAATTCCTTGGAAAGTGTTGGTATGGAGGGCACCTGTGGATACGGTTAGCCATGGAAAGTGAAAGTATGGTGGAAAAAGGAATAAACTTTATTTTCTGTTTGGGAACCGCCTATGATATATCTATGCATGGAAAGTATTGGGAACTCTAAGTCGTTTTCGTTGGTGGGATGGATACACCTCCCAAAATGTTTTATCTCTAAGTTTTTCGCTTTGAGCTCTGGCACCTCTACAAATCCCTACTTCCCTCTGCGAAGGGCCTATCTTTTACTTCATGCAATTTTTATTTTTGAATTTGATTCTCCATCTTCTCTTACAAAAACACCAACTAGGAGGCAATATGATCGTACTTGAGTATTGGGTGTAGCTAATATGTGATAACCCACAAGTATAGGGGATCGCAACAGTTTTCGAGGGTAGAGTATTTAGCCCAAATTTATTGATCCGACACAAGGGGAGCCAAAGAATATTCTCAAGTATTAGCAGCTGAGTTGTCAATTCAACCACACCTGGATAACTTAATATCTGCAGCAAAGTATTTAGTAGCAAAGTGATATGATAGTAGTGGTAACGGTAGCAAAAGTAACATTTTTGGGTTTTTGTAGTGATGGTAACAATAGCAACGGAAAAGTAAATAAGCGAAGAACAATATATGAAAATCTCGTAGGCATTGGGTCAGTGATGGAGAATTATGCCGGATGCGATCGATCATGTAACAGCTACAACATAGGGTGACACAGAACTAGCTCCAGTTCATCAATGTAATGTAGGCATGTATTCCGAATATAGTCATACGTGCTTATGGAAAAGAACTTGAATGACATCTTTTGTCCTACCCTCCCGTGGCAGCGGGGTCCTATTGGAAACTAAGGGATATTAAGGCCTCCTTTTAATAGAGTACCGGACCAAAGCATTAACACATAGTGAATACATGAACTCCTCAAACTACGGTCATCACCGGTAAGTATCCCGATTATTGTCACTTCGGGGTTAACGGATCATAACACATAATAGGTGACTATAGACTTGCAAGATAGGATCAAGAACTCTCATATATTGATGAAAACATAATAGGTTCAGATCTGAAATCACGGCACTCGGGCCCTAGTGACAAGCATTAAGCATAGCAAAGTCATAGCAACATCAATCTCAGAACATAGTGGATACTAGGGATCAAACCCTAACAAAACTAACTCGATTACATGATAAATCTCATCCAACCCATCACCGTCCAGCAAGCCTATGATGGAATTACTCACGCACGGCGGTGAGCATCATGAAATTGGTGATGGAGGAAGGTTGATGATGACGATGGCGACGGATTCCCCTCTCCGGAGCCTCGAACGGACTCCAGATCAGCCCTCCCAAGAGAGTTTAGGGCTTGGCGGCGGCTCCGTATCGTAAAACGTGATGAATCCTTCTCTCTGATTTTTTTCTCCCCGAACACGAATATATGGAGTTGGAGCTGAGGTCGGTGGAGCGTCAGGGGGCCCACGAGGCAGGGGGCACGCCCAAGGGGCAGGCGCGCCCCCTGTCGTGGTTCTAAGTCTAACAGTAATGTAGGGGGGTAAGTATGGTGAGGCAAGATCTTAGCTATATAGAAGTTGTAAGCAGACGAGGTTTACGAGTTCAGGCCCTTCTTGGAGGAAGTAATAGCCCTACGTCTCGGAGCCCAGAGGCGGTCGACTGGATTATGCGTGTATGGTTTACAGGGGTGCGAACCCTTTACACTGAGGAGGGGGTGGCTTATATAGAGTTCGCCGGACCCCTCCGTCCCTCAGTTATGCAGGGTTTTAAATACATTAAGGTCGGGCGTTACTGGTAACGCCCTTAATAAAGTGCTATGATGACCATAAAGGCTACTTAATAACCGACCATTAGCATGCGGGGTGTCTTTAGGTCTCCTGGCCATCGAGTGGTTTGGTCTTGGTCGAGTGATCACTTCTTGATTGAGTGTCTTCAAGTCTGTCGAGTGGAACACCTCCAAGTCGATTGAAAGGTGATTTCTTCTAGAGATGTCCTTGGGTAGGGCAGTTTGGACAGGTCCATGACCCTACCCTACGTACATAGCTTCGTCATTAGCCCCCAAATGGATCAAGGTTTGAGTGGGGAAGGAGTTGAGAATTTTCCCCGACTCATTTTTCGTGCCATGAGTATATCTGGTTTCGGGTCAATGAATCCTGAGTGATGACATCAACTTCCTTTTCAGTCGCCTTGATCCATTCTTAGCTTTTTGTCGAGTGAGTTTCTTTACTTGAAAGGTTCCGAGTGACGGTGCGGAGGAGATCTTTGGTCTGACAAGTTGTTCTGCTGCCCGCAGATTTCGCGGGATCTGAATTTTGGGAAGCGCATGGGACGGGGGAAGCCGCAGTAATCGGATGGGATAGAGCGGAGCCGCCTCAATCCCTGCGCCACCTTTTTCGCCATGTATCACGCGCGCGATCGTTACGGGATTTGACAGGGCCGCCCGGGCCTACCAGTCAGCCACTCGAAAGCGGCCTCATATAAGGCGTCGGACTGGGGACTCTTCGAACTATGCGTCCTCATTATCTCTTCTCCTCTTCACGCTCCCTCGCCGCGCTCGCTCTCACCCTAGCGCCACCGCTCCGTACGCGTTTCGCCGGCGACGATGGGGAAGGAGAAGACGGCGGCTCTAGAGCGGGCGAAGAAGGCGACGGCGAGGTCGAAGGGGAAGGTGACCAGTCGGGGCGGATCCTCCTCGCAAACCGGCCTGCCGAAGGGCTGGATCCAGGGCGACTGGATCCGCTCAACGATCACCCAAGAAGACCTCGACGACCTAGCCGAAGGAGGGCTGATCCCCTATGAATCGGCGCGGCTTCCGGGGAAGGAATCCGAGCCGCAACCTCGGGAGGGTGAGCGCGTTCTCCTTGCCACCCACGTCGATCGTGGATTCTCCTTGCCTCCTCACCCTTTCTTTCGGGGATTTCTGAACTTCTTTGGGGCACAACTCCACCACTTCACTCCCAACACAATCGTTTATCTCGCCGCTTTTGTTTCTTTGTGTGAGAATTTCCTGGGTTGTCGGCCTCACTGGGGCCTTTTCAAGCACATTTTCACTTGTCGCTCCCAGATGGTGAAAAAAGCTAATCCGAGTGACGAGAGGACTCAAGTGATTCAGATGTGTGGGGGTCTTGGTGTCCAGATGAGAGGGAAAAGCTCCTTTCCGGCCATGATTCTTCCCGACTCAGTTCGCGGATGGCAGTCGACCTGGTTTTACTACAAAGACCAGTCGACGCCAGGGCAGTCGACTGGCCTCCCTCCTTTCACCATGGACCGAGTGAGGAAACCCTCCCCTTTGAAGGTGCTCCCGGAGGAGAAGGCGCAGGTGAGGGTGCTGGTAGAGCGAGTGGTCCAGCTTATCCGTGACGGGGTCACTGGTATAGATCACTTGGAGGTCTTCCTTCAGCGGCGCATCCAGCCTCTTCAAGCCCGAGACCATCCGATGTGGATGTATTCGGGTCTCAAAGACTCCACTCGGATTCACCCGGAGGAGGTCGATGACGACACACTGGAGAAGTGGCTGTCGGGCATGACCGGAAACAAGGACAACCCCAGGGGAGCCAGGAGAGTTCCTCCACTCGACCAGTCTCATGTACCAGAGAAGGTCCGATTCTGAGTTTTTGTTTGTAATCTGAATTCACTCGCGCAGCTGCCTATACTGAGTCGACTGACTTTGTTCTTCCTGCTTTCTTTCAGTCCATTATTGAAATGTATTCAATGCCCAACGGAGAGCAAGAGCAGGACCCGGAAGGAGAAGCGAGCGGCGGCGACAGTGGCGAGTGGGAGTCTGACGGTAGAGGAGATGAAGAAAGCGACGATCCAAGTGACGAAGAAGAAGTCGAGTCGCCTCCTCGCAGGGAGAGGCGGTCCAAACTTGACCAAGAACGACCGAGCGCCCATGAAAAGGCGATTGCTCAAACTGGTCAGTCTTCGAAGCGTCCTCGGACCTCTTTGCCCACTCTGACTGAAAAAGCATCAAAGCATCCCAAAGTCGCAGAGCCGAAGCTTCGGAAGGCGTTGCCGAAGATTAAGATTGACATCCCCATCGCTTCCGCGTGAGTGTCTCCCTTCATATTTACTCGACGCTCTGTGTTGTTTGCTTTTCTTGTTTTAACCGGACGAACTTTGGAACTGTCAGCGCTGCTACTTCCGGGACCTCAGCTTACAGGAACGATGATGAGGTGATGGAGGATGCGGTCACTCCTAATCTGGGTATGATTTCTGCCATACTGTCTTTATTTTGGTCGATTCAACTGCAATGTGTACCATTGGGTGATGTGATTTTGTCGACTGAACTTTGAACAGCCCCTAACATTATTGACCTCCCTGACGACGATGATGAAGAGCCCGAGAGGCCTTTGGCGAGGAGAAATAGGCAAGCTTCCGCGAGCGAGGTGCCACAATCGACACCGAGGGCGGAGCCAGTCGTTCAGGACGCTGGCGATGCCAATCGGGGTTCTGTTACCTTCGCCGTGCCATTGTCGAGTGCCTTGCCTTCCTCGTTGACTGCTCAGGCCCTTGTCGACCCGCCTTCAATTTTTGCGACCCATCATGTCCCAGAGGACGAGGTGAATGCTGCCAGGGAAGCCATACGCCAGGCGGGCATTATGATGGAGAAGATGAAGACGGTGCGGGACGCCAGCCAAGCTGCCTACGATGCCAGCTCAGCTCTCCAGAGCAACGTCCAGGTTAGTTGGTCACCGCTTGTTCTGTTTGGATATGCTATCTGAAGACTCTTTCCGAAAATCTTTGCATCTGTACACCCACTAGGTGCGTCGATTGAATTTTTGAACTAGTGGGGGCACGCTGAGTGCACCCACTGGGTGTAGTCCCCGATACTACGGTGGACTGCTGGCAGTCGACTGTAGTCTTTGCATTTTGTCGAGTGTAAACCGAACTGGTAGTTTGTCTCTTCCACTCGATCTGGTCGAGTGGGATCAGAACCGGTGGGGGCACACCAAGTGCACCTACTGGGTGTAGTCCCCGAGACCGCGGTCGACTGCTGGCAGTCGACTGTGGTCTGAGTTCTACTTTCTCTCTCTTTTTTTTACTCCCTGCACTCGCTTCCGGTGGGCCGGTCGAGTGGGATCAGAGCCGGTGGGGGCACGCAAAGTGCACCCACTGGGTGTAGTCCCGGAGACTATGGTGGACTGCGGGCAGTCGACCGTAGTCTTAGTACTTATTGTCTTTATTGTTTTTTGCTGTAAAATAACTTCTCCCCTTTGATTTCAGAAATCTTGTGATCTTGGAGCTCGCTTTGTTGACTTGGAGAAACGGCAGATTCAACTGAACCTTGACTTGGAGCTGGCCAAGACAGAGCTGCAAAAGGTCAAGGACGGCGCCACTGGTAAGACGAGTTTGTCGACTGGTCTGTCTTAGGCTTGAGTACCCTTCTGCTATTTTTGAATCAATCATCATTTCTTTGCAGAAAAACTGAGAGAAGCTCTGGCGAAGAAGGATCAGGATTTGGATGCTGCTCGAAAGGAAGCTGACGACAGAACCGCTTTGGCTGAACAGAAACTGGCTTCAGTCGGCCAGTTGGAAGAAGAGAATACCAAGCTGAAATCTGCTCTGATCGAGGCCAACAAGGAGTACTCGCGCTGGAAGAAGGAGAACCTCAACCTGGGCAAGAAGATGGAAGGCATCGCTCGTAGGAGGGACGGTCTGGAGAGCTATCTGAGGAGCCTTGCCAAGAAGTTGTTCATCAAGCTTGAAGGTGCACATTTTGTTCTGACTAATTTTTGTTTGTGTCGACTCAGCGTATGAAAATTGACTTATTCTTGGATCGTGAATGCAGAGTTTTGCCAGAATTTCGAGGAGGAGAATGGGCGGATCGAACCAGGTTTGGATCCAATCAATTCTCCCGTGAAAGATGAAACTGCCATGAATCTGCTCCGACTGGAATCTCGCATCGACGGTGTCATGGACTACTTGGCTCGACTAAAGGTCGCCATGTCATAGATCGACCCAGCACTTTGGCCAGAGGCCACGCTCCAAAATGATCTTGAGTCCCTGATGACTCGACTTAACGAAATCCCTGACCGAGTGCAGGAGTGGAAGAAGTCTTCTGCCCGATGTGGCGCTGATGTGGCTCTGTCTTTGGTTCGCGTCCATTGCAAGGAGGTGCGACAAGATAAGCTGGCAGCAATCAAGGTCGCCAACACCCAGAAGCATGACTTTCGATCTTTTATGGAGACCTTCATCGCCGCAGCCACTCGGATCACCGACGGCGTCGACTTAGACGAGTTCGTCGAGCCTGCTAGTCCTCCTCCCGCGAAGTGAACAAACTTTTATGCCTCATCTTAAATTTGCCTCGGAATGCCGAGTGGTCTTTGTAACCGTTAAACTCTTTCGGGCTGAATGCCTGAGCACTTCGATCCGTGGTCCGGAACCTTTAGGATTTTATCAGAACTTGGTTTATCGTTGAATATCTTCATGAATCCCCTGCTGAGTGAACCCGTTCTTTATTCGAGACAACTTTTGTACTTATAGCGCAGCTCCAAAGGAGAAGGAAGCAGTCGACTCGCGCCTTGTTGCCCTTGCGGGTCGGCGATGGAGTGCCCATTGTATTTGTGACGAAGCTCCTCAAGAGAAGGTGGCAGTCGACCCGCACCTTGTTACTGCAGAGCAGGACGGAGCGCACATTGTATTTGTGGCGAAGCTCCCCAGGAGAAGGTGGCAGTCGACCCGCACCTCGTTACTGCAGGGCGGGATGGAGCGCACATTGTATTTGTGGCGAAGCTCCTCAGGAGAAGGTGGCAGTCGACCTGCGCCTCGTTACTGCAGAGCGGGATGGAGCGCACATTGTATTTGTGGCGAAGCTCCCCAGGAGAAGGTGGCAGTCGACCTGCACCTCGTCGTCCTTGAGGATTGAGATGTGTTTCGTACTTAGGCGAGCACTGGACTGCAGCTAAGCCCCCGAGTGGGATGTTTGCTCACCACTCGGTAGGATTTTCAAATACTTAGGCGAGTACTGGACTGCAGCTAAGTCTCCGAGTGAGAAAACTTAGGCGAGCACTGGACTGCAGCTAAGCCCCCGAGTGGGAGGATTGCTCTCTACTCTGTAGGATTTTTTCAAACTTAGGCGAGTGCCGGACTGCAGCTAAGTCTCCGAGTGAGAAGACTTAGGCGAGAACTGGACTGCAGCTAAGCCCCCAAGTGGGAGGTTTGCTCTCCACTCGATGGGATTTTTTAAATACTTAGGCGAGTACCGGACTGCAGCTAAGTCTCCGAGTGAGAAAACTTAGGCGAGTACTGGACTGCAGCTAAGCCCCCGAGTGGGAGGATTGCTCTCCACTCAGTAGGATTTTTTCAAACTTAGGCGAGTGCCGGACTGCAGCTAAGTCTCCGAGTGAGAAAACTTAGGCGAGTACTGGAGTGCAGCTAAGCCTCCGAGTGGGAGGATTGCTCTCCACTCGGTAGGATTTTTTTTTCAAACTTAGGAGAGTGCCGGACTGCAGCTAAGTCTCTGAGTGAGAAAACTTAGGAGAGTACTAGATTGCAGCTAAGCCTCCGAGTGGGAGGATTGCTCTCCACTCGGTAGGATTTTTTTTTCAAACTTAGGCGAGTGCCGGACTGCAGCTAAGTCTCTGAGTGAGAAAACTTAGGCGAGTACTGACTGCAGCTAAGCCTCCGAGTGGGAGGATTGCTCTCCACTCGGTAGGATTTTTTCAAACTTAGGCGAGTGCCGGACTACAGCTAAGTCTTCGAGTGGGAAGACTTAGGCGAGTACTGGACTGCAGCTAAGCCTCCGAGTGGGAGGATTGCTCTCCACTCGGTAGGATTTTTAAATACTTAGGAGAAACGGGTTCGCAGCTAAGCCCCCGAGTGGGAGGCTGGCTCACCACTCGGTAGGAAATTATTTTTACAAACTTAGGCGAAGCGGATTCGCAGCTAAGCCACCCACTAGGGGATTTCTTACGCAAACAAAAACAATAACAACCGCTGAGAAAATTATAACGCTCTTGTCTTTGATAAATAAACTGCAGGAGTTTTTTCTTATTACATCTCATCCGAGTGAGAATTCAAGTATAAAAGGGGCGGAGTAGCTCCGCATTCCAGGCTCGTGGCTCATCAATCTGGCGATCAACATTGTAGAGGTGGTACACTCCATTGTGGAGGACTCTGGTGACTATGAAGGGGCCTTCCCAAGTAGGAGCGAGTTTGTGTGGTTTTTGCTAATCCACGCGGAGGACTAAGTCTCCTTCTTAGAAGGCTCGACTCTTCACATTTCTGGCATGGAATCAACGCAAGTCTTGCTGATAGATGGTCGATCGGATCATGGCCATTTCTCTTTCTTCTTCCAGGAGGTCGACTGCGTCCTGCCGGGCTTGTTCTGCTTCTTCTTCAGAGTAGAGCTCGACTCGAGGGGTGTTGTGAAGCATGTCACTCGGCAAGACTGCTTCGGCTCCGTAGACCAGAAAGAATGGGGTTCTTCCGGTCGATCTGTTCAGGGTTGTCCTCAATCCCCAAAGAACTGATGGAAGCTCGTCGACCCATGCACCTACTACGTGCTTGAGGTCGCGCATCAATCGAGGTTTCAGTCCTTTGAGAATTAGGCCGTTTGCTCTTTCCGCCTGTCCATTCGACTAAGGGTGAGCGACCGAAGCATAGTCAACTCGTGTGCCCTGAGAGGCGCAAAAGGCCCTGAATTTGTCGGAATCGAAGTTTGACCCATTGTCAGTGATGATGCTGTGCGGAACTCCATATCTGAATATCAACTCTCTGATGAAACTGATAGCAGTGCAAGCATCAAGATTCTTGATAGGCTTAGCTTCAATCCATTTGGTGAACTTGTCGACTGCTACTAGCACATGAGTGAAGCCGCTCCTGCCCGTTTTCAGTGGACCAACCATGTCCAACCCCCAAACAGCGAAGGGCCAGACGAGTGGAATGGTTTTCAGAGCTGACGCAGGCTTGTGCGACATATTGGAGTAATACTGACATCCTTCACATTTGTCGACTATCTCTTTCGCCATTTCATTGGCCCCTGGCCAGTAAAATCCTGCTCGGTATGCTTTAGCCGCAATGGTCCGAGAGGACGCATGATGACCACAGGTCCCCGAGTGGATATCGTCAAGGATCATCTGACCTTCTTCTAGTGTTATACACTTCTGATTGACTCCAGTCGTGCTTTCTCTATACAACTGTCCCTTTATGACTGTAAAGGCCTTGGATCGACGAACGATCTGTCGAGCCTCTTCTTCGTCCTCTGGGAGTTCTTTCCTTAGGATGTACGCGATGTACGGTACTGTCCAGTCGGGAGTGATGACTAAGACTTCCATGATCAGGTCGACCACAGCTGGAACTTCAACTTCAGTCGGATCCGTGGCACTTTTTGGCTGCGGGGCCTCTTCAGTGAAGGGATCCTCCTGAACTGATGGTGTGTGGATGTGTTCCAAAAACACATTGCTGGGAATGGCTTCTCTTTTGGAACCTATTTTTTTCCAAATCATCAGCTGCTTGATTTTTCAGTCGGGGTATGTGATGAAGCTCTAACCCCTCGAATTTCTTCTCCAGCTTTCTCACTGCATTGCAATAACCAGTCATGGCTGGACTTCTGACGTCCCATTCCTTCATCACCTGATTAACCACCAAATCTGAGTCGCCATAGACCATGAGGCGACGGACGCCGAGTGAAATGGCCATGCGCAACCCATATAAAAGTGCTTCATATTCCGCCTCGTTATTGGAGGAATCAAAGTGGATTTGAAGAACATATATGAGCTCATCTCCTCGGGGGAGACCAACACCACCCCGGCACCGAAACCATTCAGCATTTTGGAACCATCGAAGAACATGGTCCAATGCTCCGAGTGAACCTGAGTCGGCAGTTGCTGTTCAATCCACTCGACGATGAAATCTGCTATTGCCTGGGACTTGATAGCCTTCTTTGCCTCAAACTTGATATCTATAGGAAGGAGTTCAATCGCCCATTTTGCCACTCGACCAGTTGCATCTCTGTTGTGCAGGATCTCTGACAATGGAGCGTCGCTGACGACTGTAATGGAATGATCAGAGAAGTAGTGAGCAACTTTCTTTGTGGTCATATAAATCCCATATACAAGCTTCTGATAATGAGGATATATTTGCTTCGACAGGGTCAAAACTTCAGAAATATAATATACTGGGCGCTGAACTTTGAAGGCTTTTCCTTCTTCTTTCCGCTCGACCATAAGTACCGTACTGACGACTTGTCCCATGGCTGCGATGTAAAGCAGCAAAGGCTCCTTGTTGATTGGGGCAGCAAGCACCGGCTGGGTGGAGAGCAGAGCTTTGAGCTCTGCAAACGCTACATCAGCTTCGGGAGTCCACTCGAACTTGTCGGATTTCTTCATCAATCGTCACCGAGATGGGATATGAATCGACTTAAAGCAGCCAAGCAACCAGTAAGTTTCTAGACGTCGTGCACTCGCACAGGACTTTTCATTCGGAGTATAGTACCGACTTTTTCTGGATTAGCGTCGATTCCCCGTTCGGAAACGAGAAAACCGAGTAATTTTCCGCCAGGAACTCCGAATGTGCACTTTGATGGATTAAGCCTAATATCATACCTCCTGAGGTTGGCAAAGGTTTCAGCAAGGTCAGCCAGCAGGTCGGAACCCTTCCGTGACTTGACCACAATGTCATCCATGTATGCTTCCACATTCCGACTGATTTGAGTGAGCAAACACTTCTGAATCATCCTCATGAATGTGGCTCCGGCATTCTTGAGGCCGAATGGCATGGTAACATAACAGAAACACCCGAATGGTGTGATGAAAGCTGTTTTGATCTCGTTAGGTCCATACAGATGGATCTGATGGTACCCGGAATAAGCGTCTAAAAAAGACAGTCGCTCACATCCCGCAGTCGAGTCGACTATCTGATCAATGCGGGGGAGAGGAAAATGATCTTTCGGGCAGGCCCGATTGATACGTTTAAAGTCAATGCACATGCGAAGTGACTTGTCCTTCTTGGGGACCATGACAACGTTGGCGAGCCACTCGGAGTGGTAGATTTCTCAGATGAACTCCGCTGCTAAGAGCCGAGCCACCTCTTCGCCAATAGCCTTTCTCTTCTGGACGGCGGACCGTCGGAGATGTTCCTTGACCGATTTTACTTTTGAGTCAACTCTTAGGCGGTGCTCAGCCAGCTCCCTGGGAACACCCGGCATGTCAGAAGGCTTCCATGCGAAAATGTCCTAGTTCTCACGGAGGAACTGGATGAGCGCTTCTTCCTATTTGGAGTCGAGTGTTGTTGAGATGTGAGTTGGAGCAGCACTGGGATCGGTCGGGTGGATGTGAGCTGTCTTCGTTTCGCCAGACGACTGAAAAGCTGATTCTGTGGCGGGCTTCTTGGCTCGCAACAAATCACTCGGGTCTGCAGTCTTCTGGTATTCCTGCAGCTCCACCACCGCCATCTGAGCATCAGCGATCTTTGAACCTTTCTAAAAACATTCTTCCGCTTTCTTCCGATTGCCCATAATAGTGATCACACCTTTGGGGCCAGGCATCTTCAACTTGAGATACACATAACATGGTCGGGCCATGAAGCGTGCATAAGCCAGCCTGCCCAAAATAGCGTGATAGGCACTCTAGAAGTCTACAACTTCGAACGTCATATTTTCTTTGCGGTAATTCTTGGAATCACCGAAAACCACATCAAGAGCAATCTGGCCGAGTGATTCAGCCTTCTTCCCAGGAATGACTCCATGGAAACTCATGTTGCTGGTACTGAGTCTGGACATCGGAATGCCCATCCGTTTCAACGTCTCAGCATATAATATGTTCAAACCACTGCCACCACCCATCAAGACTTTGGTCAGTCGAGTGCCTTCAACAACTGGGTCGACCACCAAAGCTTGCCTCCCAGGGGTGGCGATGTGCGTTGGGTGATCAGACCGGTCGAATGTTATGGCAGTCTGAGACCACTTCAGATAATTGGGTGTCGCCGGAGCAACCATATTCACCTCTCGGTTGATAACTTTCAGTCGACTTTTGCTTTCAATATCAGCAAAAATCATCAGGGTGGAATTGACCTGGGGGTATCCATCGTCGCTATCATCCTTGTCCTCAACTTTGTCTGACTCCTTTTCCTTATCTTTGGGCTGCTTGCCCTAGAACTGCTGGATCAAGAGTCGACACTGTCGAGTGCTACGTTTCGGGTAAATGAAATTACCCTCTTCATCTTTCTTGGTGTGGACGAGACATGGCCAATCCAACACATCATTTCCGTCCTGGTCTTTAACTTTCTTGGGGTTCCAAGGTCCTTTGGGTTTCCCTTTAAACTTTCCTTGGGTTACAGCCAAGGCTTCCCCAGGAGCAGCTGGCTCGGCTTTCCGCTTCAGTTTCCGATTGGAATTTCCTCCGGTTTCTTGGGCGACTGACTTGAGCTTGCCACTCCTGAGTCGATCCTCATCTTCACCATTAGCGTACTTGGTGGCAATCTCCATCATCCGATTCAGGGACATATCTCCGGTCCGACCGAATTTCAGATTCAGCTCTCTTTACTTGACACCTTCTTTGAAGGCACAGACTGCTTGGTGGTCAGGCACATTCTCCACCGTGTGATGTAACGTGATCCATCTCTGGATGTAATCCCTCAAAGTTTCATTCGGCTTCTGCACGCAAGACCGCAGTTCTGTTAGCCCTGCCGGTCGCTTGCATGTTCCTTCGAATGTGGTGACAAACACTCGGGCGAGATCTTCCCAAGTGTAAATGCTGCTGGGCGCTAACTGGTTTAGCCACGCTCTGGCTGAGCCCTCAAACATGAGAGGCAGGTGTGTTGGGGATATTACTACTGGGCGTAAACCGGCCAGGATAGGCCGGGTTAACTTCATCAGTAGTTGAGTATGTTAAAAGCCCATGAGGGCAGATGAGGGATAAAGGCCCATAATCGGCTGAAGGCCTATAGCTATAAACCGGCGTCGGTATGTAACTTGTGTTATAAGTTAGGAATAGTGGAGACCGAACCGGACGTATCTATGAGCCAGTATCGGGACTCTATAAACCGACGGGCGTCACCCATGTATATAAGGGGACGACCCGGCGGCGGTTCAAAGACAGACAACAACTCGAGACATAGGCGAAGCTTATTTGCTCCCTAGTCATCGAAACACCCATCAATTCCATCACAACTAGACGTAGGCTTTTACCTTCATTGAAGGGGCCGAACTAGTATAAACTCTCTTGCGTCCTTGTGTCCGCTTTAACCCCTTCAAGCTAACCCGTAGCGATGGCTCCACGACTAAGTCCTTTCTCTAGGACATCTACCGTGACAAAACCATGACAGTTGGCGCCCACCGTGGGGCTATCGCACGATGGTTTCCGGTTCTTGGAGGGCCGCTTTGAAGGACTCGAGGGCTACGCTGTAGGCCGGATGACTAAGAGTCGTCGCGGAAAACTCTACATCGACGACGCAGGCTGGGGCCCCGAGGCCGGCTCAATTGAGTACGGGTATCGGGTCCCCTTTGGTAGCATTCACGTTTTCATTGGCAAGATCGGTGAACCGGGCCCTGAGCCGGACATCTGCACCGACCTCGTCGAGACGGCTCAGCGTGCGCGATCCGCCCGGGTTAAACCGGCCATGAAGCGTGCCTTCGTGGGAATGATCCATGGAGGGAGTTATGAGGATGGATCGGAGCTTCGCGGGGCGACTACCGTTCGTTCGGGTGACGAATCTTCGACCGGAGAAATCGAATCTCTTTATCAGCTACAAGATGGCCGGATTGAGAGCGGTTCCGATGGTGACAGTATTCCGGACCCCTCTGATCTGCCTAACCGGGTTGGAATATTCATGACCGGAACACAAGCAGCGCTTCACTCTTCGACAGCCGCGGCAACGATCTCCGGTTCTGCAGCGGCAACGGCTACCGGGGCAGGAGGCCCTGTGCGCCCGCCGGCTCAGGTTCTATCAGAACTATTTGATGCGTTGGCTGTGCTTATGGCAGAAGTTAATCCGCCAGATCAGGACGCTCACAACACGGAGATTGCAAAGGTAAAGGAACAAATCACCCAGGCCAAAACGGATCTGGCGGCTGAGGACACCAGGATGGCCGCAGAGCGGGCCGCTTTAGACGCATAGGCCTACAGGCTTATGTTGGACCAGAGCGCATCGCATGAAGTCATGAGGAGAAGCACCGGTCCCGCTTACCTCCGGTTTTTCGAGGCCAGAGACCTTTTCAACACTCCAGGACTAAGAGCCAGCAATCCGCAGGAGGGGAACCGGGCAGAAGCCCCTGGGACCGATGCACCGGTTCAGCCCTGTCAGATGGACCCACCTCGTCAAAACACCGTTATACCTCAGGATGCTTTAACACCTCCGGGTCACTACTCCAACCCAATGGACAATCTTGTTGCCGCCGCTGCACGACTGGAGGCCATTCCAGTTGAAGGTGACTCGCCGCAGGCAGTAGAAACGCAACGGGTCAAGGAACTTCTGAGGACAGCTTTGGCCCAACAGGAAGAGTACTCGTACAGCCATGACCGGATCCACTCGACCCCCCGTCCAAGCCGGAGTTATAGCAGACATATGGATGAACCAGCAGTGTCGAGTAATGAACAACGTGGAGCACCCCGTGGTAACAACCCAACGGGTGGTGTTGATGACGCTCAGGAAGTGGTGAACCGGGCCCGAGCGCGCAGGGAGGCCGAGTTAGCCGTACAGCATCAGGCTCGGCAGCTCACGCCAGTTCGTCCAACCATTTCGATCGAACCTGGTGTTACTTCTAGTTCTTTGGGGGTGCCTTGCCTCGTCCCCGCTTTACGCAATGTGCGCCTGCCCAAGGATTTCAAAGGCCCACGCAAGGTACCAAATTATACGGCGGATCAACCACTAGAGACATGGGTAGAGAGCTATGAGATGGCCATGGAGATGCTTGATGTGGATGACACGGCGTGTGCGAAATACTTCACCATGATGCTTGAAGGAACGGCCCGTACTTGGTTAAAAAGCTTGCCCGCTAATTCTATCAGTTCATGGGCCCAATTACGAGCCCGGTTTATCAACAATTTCAAGGATACCTGTAAGCAGCCTATGTCGATAGTGGACTTAGCTGCATGCATCCAGGAGGAAGGAGAGTCAACGACTCATTGGGTGCGCCGGGTTTCACAAGTGTTGCACTCCTCAGACCGCATCAACGCTGAATCCGCAGTATTAACCCTAGAAGGCAACTGCCGGTTTGGGCCCCTAAAGTTGAAATTGGGACGGATGAAGCGTCATTGCACCGACATGGGGACTCTCATGGCTGCTTTGGTAAAATATGCTGATTCTTATAGTACCAAGGATCCCGAATCTGATGATGACAAGACAGGGAAGGGGAAGAAGAACAACAGCTCCAAAGGTCAACAGCATCACTGGGTAGGCAATGGCGGAGGAGGCAAGCGTAAAGCGGATGGCAACATGGATTTTGTGGCTAATACCAACGTACAGGACAATGGCCAGCAGCGCAAGGGTAGGCCGAAAAATCATAGTGGAGCACCCAACCCCAACCCAAACCGCCTGAACTATCTGCTAAGCCAGCCCTGTCCAAGACATGGGACGAAGGAGGAGCCAGCAAACCACCTTTGGAAGGATTGCTTTATTATGCAGGAGTTCAAGAATTCTAATAATTTCCGATATGATCACGGATCTGGCGGTGGCTCAGGGTCCGGGCCGGGTTACGGTGGAGGAAGTTCCGGTTCATGATTTAATGGTAATCCGGGCGGACATAATGGTCAAAATAGTCAGAACAACCAGGGTGGTTACAACCAACAGCAGCAACAGTCAGGTTACCAAAGCAACCCAAAGCAGTTGAGTAGTGGGCAGTACCATGTCTTTACCACTAGCTTGGACAAGCGAGACCGGAAGGTTCAGAGGCGGGCAGTCAACTCTGTTGAACCGGCCACACCCCGTTATCTACGTTGGTCTGAACAGCCAATCATATGGAGCAGAGAGGATCACCCACTCCAGGTCGATAATCCGGGTCAGTTGGCTCTGGTGGTGGCGCCTCAGGTGGGAGGTTATAAGTTCACCAAGGTGCTCATGGATGGAGGGAGCAGCATTAACATCCTATACTATGAGACCTTCCGTCGTATGGGACTAACAGATAAGAATCTCAAACCGTCCAATACAGTATTCCACGGTGTAGTGCCTGGCAGATCAGCATATCCCGTTGGTAAGATAGCTCTTGAAGTGGCCTTTGGGGATGATCATGATTCCAGGTTGGAGACATTAACGTTTGAAGTGGTGAAAATCCAAAGTCCATATCATGCCCTGTTTGGGCGTCCGACATATGCCAAGTTTATGGCTCGGCCCTGTTATGTGTATTTGCAGCTCAAGATGTTGGGTCACAAGGGGACAATAACGGTTCACGGAAGCCACAAAATTGCTTTGGAATGCGAGGAAGGAGATGCGGCTTATGCAGAGTCGGTTTGTGCCACCGAGGAGTTGAAGTACTATAAAGACAATGTTGATCCGGCGGACATGACTCCGTTGAAGAAGCCAACTATGGAGCATGATCCGGCCCTGAAGTTCAAATCGGCAGCAGAAACTAAGCTTGTTGACTTCGTACCTGGCGATTCGTCCAAGCAGTTCAGCATTAGTGCCAACTTGGATCCGAAATAGGAAAGCGCGCTCATCGAGTTCATCCGTGAGAATCGGGAAATTTTTGCATGGAAGCCCTCTGACATGCCAGGTGTACCGAGGAAACTCGCTGAGCACACACTTAATGTGGATACTAAATACAAACTGGTGAAACAGTTCCTCCGCCGGTTTAACGAAGAAAGAGGCAAGGCGATTGGAGAAGAGGTAGCCAGGCTCTTAGCAGCTGGTTTTATTGTTGAAGTTTTTCACCCTGACCAATCCGGTGCTAGTCCTTAAGAAAAACGGCACCCGGCGTATGTGTGTGGATTACACAGATCTTAATAAGTCTTGTCCAGCAGATCCTTTTGCCCTCCCCCGTATTGATCAAATCATTGATGCTACGGCGGGTTGTGAGCGTTTAAGTTTTTTGGATGCATATTCTGGCTATCATCAGATCAAAATGGCAGTTAAGGACCAGGAGAAGACGGCATTCATAACTCCCTTTGGAGCCTTCTGCTATGTGTCTATGCCCTTTGGGCTCAAAAGTGCCCGGGCAACTTATCAACAGTGTGTACAAAATTGTCTTCACAAGCAGATTGGCCGTAATGTACATGCTTACATGGATGATATCGTGGTTAAATCCAGGGAGAAGGAGACTCTGGTTGATGATTTGAAGGAAACCTTTGATAACCTAAGGACGTACAAGATGATGCTTAATCCGGACAAGTGTGTCTTTGGTGTACCGGCGGGCAAGTTATTGGGTTTTCTGGTGTCCAACAGGGGAATTGAGGCTAATCCGGAGAAGATCACAGCCATCACCTCCCTGGCTAAACCGAAGTGTATCAATGATGTTCAACGCCTGGCAGGCCGGATTGCTGCGTTAAGACGGTTTATCAGCCGCCTTGGTGAGAAGGCGATCCCTTTGTATCAGATGTTGAAGAAGACGGATCAGTTCGTCTGGAGTTCTGCTACTGATGAAGCATTTGAGGACTTAAAGCGGCAATTGGCCAATCTGCCTGTGCTCGCCGCTCCCATTGACAAGGAGCTGTTACTGCTATATGTTGCTGCTAATTCTCGTGCGGTCAGCGCGGCTATTGTCGTGGAACGAAAGGAGGCAGGTAAGGAGCATTCGGTTCAACGTCCGGTCTATTATATCAGCGAGGTACCCATTGAGTCCAAGCAAAGGTATCCGCATTGGCAGAAGCTGGTGTACGGAGTTTTTATGGCAAGCCGGAAGCTTAAGCAATACTTCCAAGGGCACCCAATTACGGTGGTCAGTTCTGCTCCTTTGGGAGATATCATCCAGAACCGGGAAGCAACTGGCCGGATTGCAAAGTGGGCTATAGAGCTGGGGCCGTACGGTTTGAAATATGTGCCTCGGATAGCGGTTAAGTCTCAAGCACTTGTTGATTTCATCAATGATTGGACGGAAATGCAAGCACCTGAAGAAAAGCCGGATCATACGTATTGGACCATCCATTTTGACGGATCCAGGCAGTTGGAAGGCTCGGGGGCTGGAGTCATATTAACTTCCCCATGAGGTGATAAGTTTTGTTATGTTATCCGTTTAATGTTCCCTCGTACTAACAATGCAGCTGAGTATGAAGCCTTGCTCCATGGTCTTCGGATGGCTAAGGAGATGAATCTAAGTCGAGTTAAGTGCTTCGGTGATTCGGACCTTGTGGCTCAGCAAGTGTCTGGCACTTGGGACTCCAAGGACCCACTCATGGCAGCATATCATCGTGAGGTGGATATTGTTGCAGGTTATTTCAGAGGCTATCAGGTGGACCACGTGGACCGGCGGAAAAATGAAGCGGCGGACGCTTTAATCCGGCTGGGCTCTCAGCGCAAACCGGTCCCACCCAATGTTTTTCTGGATGTGCTGCACAACCCGTCGGTGAAGATCCCTGGTGAAGAGGATTTGGCCATTCCTGATCCAGAGGCTCAATTGGTGGCAGTTCTTCATGTTATTCCGGATTGGACGCTTCCTTACCTGGCGTACAAGAACCAGGGCAAGTTGCCAGAAGATGAGATTCTGGCCCGGCAGATAATCCGGCGATCCAAGTCCATGGCTGTCATCAACAGTGAGTTGCATCATTGCAGTGTATCGGTAGCTTTTCAACGTTGTGTGTCTCCTGAAGAAGGCCGTGAAATTTTGCGTGAGATCCACGAAGGAGATTGTGGTCACCACGCCGGTTCAAAGTCTCTGGTGGCTAAAGCGTTTCGCCATGGTTTCTATTGGTTAACTGCTCATGCTGATGTGAAGGATCTGGTCAGACGATGTGATGGTTGCCAAAGGTTTTCAAGACGTGCTCATGTACCGGCTCAAGAATTGAGGATGATTCCAATTACTTGGCCGTTTGTGACTTGGGGGCTGGATATGGTTGGGCCTTTCAAAAGGTCCAAAGATAAGAAGACCCACCTCCTGGTGGCGGTGGACAAGTTTACAAAGTGGGTGGAGGCAGAACCTGTTAGCAAGTGTGATGCGGCCACGGCGGTTCAGTTCATCAAAAAGGTGATTTTCTGGTTTGGCTTTCCGCACAGTATTATCACAGATAATGGTACCAATTTGTCCAAAGGTGCTATGAAGGAGTTCTGCGAATGGGAGCACATCCGGCTCGACGTTTCATCAGTGGCACATCCACAGTTCAATGGTCAAGCAGAAAGAGCTAATCAAGAGATCTTGAGAGGCATCAAGCCCCGGCTCATGGTTCCTTTGCAGAGAACGCCGGGTTGTTGGGTAGAAGAATTACCATCTGTGTTATGGGGCATCAATACAACACCCAACAGATCAACAGGATACACACCGTTCTTCATGGTTTATGGAGCGGAGGCGGTTCTCCCCAGTGATATCCGTCATGATTCACCTCGTGTCACGGCTTATATTGAAGCGGACAACGAAACAGCACGGCAAGATGCTTTGGACCAGTTGGATGAAGAGCGTGATATCGCAGCAGCCCGATCGGCGATTTACCAGCAGGATCTTCATCGTTATCACAGTCGCCGAGTCAGAACCAGAGCCTTTCAGGAAGGAGATTTGGTGCCTCGGCTCATCCAAGATCAGACTGATATGCATAAACTATCCCCACCTTGGGAGGGGCCTTTCGTGGTCAGCAAGAATCTGCACAACGGGTCATACTATCTGATTGATATTCGAGAGCATAAGGACTCACGTACATCAGAGGAGGAGACTAACAGGCCGTGGAATATAGCTCATCTTCGGCCTTACTATACCTGAGCCATTGGCTATACTTATGTACATATTACGACAATGTATATATTATAATAAACCGGAACCTCAGCTAAAGCGGGGTATTTGTTCTTTTACATCATGTGAGGTTACACGGAGTTGCTCTAAAAGTGGCCTCCGGTTTACCCCTTGAGTTCGCTTTGCTAAAAGCATCGTGTTATATCACTTGGAGGATTGGTCGTGTCTGAACCAATACCATGCCTCTTGATAGGCGAAAGCCACCAGATCACTTGGGGACTTGGTCATGTCTGAACCAGTCATGCCTCTTGATCGGCCTAAGGCCATTGAATCACTTGGGGGCTTGGTCGAACCCGAACCATGACCACGCCATTTGGTCAGCATAAATGCCACAAGAATCACTTGGGGACTTGGCTAACTAGAACCATAGTTACACCTAACGGGAGCTTGGTCGTGTTTGGCCATGGTTACACCATTTCATCAGCTTAAATAAATCTTTTTTGGTCGTGTTTCATACTTTTCTTTGAAGGGTTTTTTTTTGCTTTTCATTGTGTTTTTAAACCGACAAAGTTTTTTAACCAATCAATTGACGGAACACAGTTCACGTCAATCCGGAGACTCTTTGCCCAGTTTGATCTTGTTGTTAACATCCTCTTATGGAGTAACACGGTGTTTATCACAACCCGGCACGGTTTTATTATAAACCGGCACAATATGGAAGGAGTTATCAGTACTCAAAATTTGGGTTATCACCCTTATTACAAAAAGTTGGTAAAACCAACAATGTGATTCAATGTCACAGGTATGATATATTTCATATTTTATTATACATATATACAGGAGTCGTTATTTCCTCCAACAGTGTGGGTTTGCAAAACTCCGCTTCAAGGTTGGCCAAGCCAACTTCACACTCAACGGTGGCAGGTATTATGTATCGCAAAATTTTTGATCATATACTTAAAATTTTGTTTTGGATGTTTTGACTTTATATATACAGACATCATATTCCGCCTGACGGTACAACCGCGGTGGCACTTAACGAATTTCTTATTTCAGAAAGTATTTTGGAAAGTTCATTACCACAGGAAGAACAAGTTATGCACGAAGGCATATCAACATCAAAGGTATCAGCTAGCCTATTACAAGGCAACACGGTGCCCATAATAACATAATTGTTTTTCACAAAGGAGAGACAGTTTTAAAACCGGCTTCCGGTTTAAGATTGGCCACCAGCCTGGCCTGATGGTTGTGGGTCATCCTGCGCCGCTTCAGCTTCCGTTTCTCTACCCAGTGGCTGGAAATCCACAGTTGTCCAGTCGATTCCCATTAATGCTTGAAAAACAACTTCGTCATGGATTAGCGAAGATGGGTCAATATCGGGAGCGTAAGTATGCTTACGGATTGGAGGGATCAGGTTTTCCGATTCATGGATTGGTGCAGCTATTCGCTTGTTCTGGCTGTCATATTGGGCTTGATAACGAGACAAATCTGCTTCCTCAGCCAGTTGACAAGCTAGCGGACGTACCTCCCGGTCTATGGCTCGCAAATCCGCTTCACCAAATTCTGATCCGTCTTCCTTCAAGCTAGGATAACCCTGAGCCGCTTCAATAGGATCAAAATTCGGCACCTAGGCTTTTGCCCGGATTAAAGCATTGATTGCACCGGTTCGAGCAGTAGATTTCTTCAGCTCTTCAACCCGGGCAGGAAGCACTGACAGTTTCATCAGAGTATCTTGAATCAAACTGGGCGCCGGTTTGTTATGAGACACGGTACAGATGATCCGCTGGGCACCAGTATACAATTGTTCAACTAAGGTATAGGCAGCTTTCAATTTCTTCCGCACATCTGACCCCAAGTGACCAATGCGTGTCCCTGAAATACCATAAAGGGTTAATAAACCGGCGACTCTGTAAGAAGGCAAAACCAATTCAGAAGGCAAGCTGGCTTACCAAAGATCGCAGTGGTCATGGCATGAACGTGCCGCTTTATGCTGGTCAGTTCATCTGTCACTGGTTTTAATGCAGCCTCGGCATCCTCTGCTTGTTTGGTCAAAGCGGACTTTTCAGTGGCCCAATCCGCCCGTTTCTTCTTGAAGTTATCCTTAAGTTGTTCCATGGCGCTTAAAGCACTGGCCAATTCCTCTTTTGCTTTGGAGGTTTTAGCCTGTTGGGTTTTCAGGTTTTCTTGAAGATCGATGACTTGGTTTTCTTTCGCCTTCAGCTCCGCCTGCAGGCATACAGATATATGTTTCAACAAATCGGTAGAAGGATTCAAGTGCCAACCACATAACAAGTTATGTGCTTAGCACTTGGGGGCTAATGCATATTCGATCTTCATCTTTTCAATTGTTTACAAAGTCCCAAGCTCAATACAAGTATTCAACTTGGCACTTGGGGGCTAATGGCTATTTGATCATATGTATTCTGATGCGGCAGTTTCAATTACTTAAAGTACCAGTTTAACTACGCTAAGTTGAACCGGCCCTTGGGGACTACATCAGCAAATTTCAAAGCATCAAGATTCATATTATTAAGTCCCGGTTTGAAAGAATATTTCGAATCGGCCCTTAGGGGCTAGGAGAGTCAGCAAGAATGAAAGCATACAAGCAGGAAGGAGCATATGGAAGTTACCTCATATTTATCCTTCATCATGTTAACCAGACCGGCTTCATAGTCACGGCTGGTATACAGCCGGTTCAGATAGCCGGAATGGATATCTTGGGCGTTCAGAGCAGCGTAAGCCATCAGATCAGCATTCCACTTGCCTTTGCCAAAAGCAGCTAATTCTTCCTTGGCAGAATGTTTGGATAAAGCGACAGGATTGCTTGGCTCGGTATGGCCAGTGCCAGTAATGACAACTTCATCATCATTGGTACCGCCCGTTTGCACTGGAGCTGTTGGCTTGTCAGTAGGTTTTGCGGGACCAGTGGAGCTTTCAACCCGAAGGGAACCTGTGGGCTGATGGATAGGACCTGAGGTATCAGTAGGTCTTTCCTCAGCAGTAAGATCATCATCTGGCTGCGGTGGATCATTGGGAATATCCTCAGGAATAGCCGCTTCAAGATTGGGTGTTGTGCCTGGTTCAAGAATGACATCTTCGGCCGCTTTATCCAGGCGGGCCTTCTTGCTCGGCCTAGGTTTGGCCCTGAGAAGAATAACAAAATTAAATACAGCATATGTTCTAAGGCAATATACTGCAAACATCACAATAAATATAGCTTACCCAAGCACCATTTTGAGCGGTGGGAGCTGAGTAGACGACGACCCGCCAGAAGATGAGTGGGAAATAACCTGATAATCGGAGTCAGACGGATTAAGAGGTTGACGAAAGCAGCCCGCTTTAGGACAAGCACTGACAAGCGAATTAGAGACCTCGGAATGACATTTCTGAACCGGACTGTTCGGTAAACCGGCGGAGGTAACTACCTGGCCGCTGTGCCGGGTGGTGCGGCGAGCTTCGTGTTGTTGAGTCTTCATAAGAAGTTTAGGATCCAAATAAGCAAGAGGATGAGAAAATTTAACTTTCCGGTTTGCCTGACGGATTTTTTGTGAAGGCAAAGTTTCTGAATCGGAAGAGAGAATAATTACCTCTGCAACATCTGCATGGCTGGCTTCGGCATCATCCTGACAAATATCATCATCAATAAGATGCATGAAAAATAAACCAAGTGAGTCAAGCTCTACCTCAAAGTCCGGATTATCCACCTCGTCATCAGGGGCCGGATTAGAAGATGCAGTGGTTCTTTTTCGGTGGGCAGTCTTCTTCACAGCTTTAGTTTTTTGCCGGGTTGCTCTTTCCGGTTTATCTGTTTTCTCTGGTTTCTCCTGCGGCAGCTTTTTGCTCCAAAACGGATCATCGCCCTGATTATGCAGACACTGATATTAAAAACAATGACCAGACATATCAATAACAGATTCAGCAAAGAGAAAAATCAAAGTCTTACAGCTAGCGGTTTGTTGGCGGCACAGAAGGGAAGCAGGCCGGTTCTAGCGCAGATGTGCTCCGGTTCATTCAGTATCTTACGCACAGCCTCTGTGATTTCTTCACCGGAGAGCTGGAGTCTTGAATGTCGCAGTGGGTCATCCACACTATCAATATATTCGCACATCAAACCGGAGCGCTGACTAAGGGGCAATATGCTCCATGATATCCAACAGCGAGCAAGGTCAACCCCTGTTAAACCGTTGGCCATAAAGGCTCTAAGCTTTGACAGCTGGGGAGCATATTTGCTTCTCTCCTGGGCAGTCAATCGTTGAGGAAAAGGATGGGTATTGCTGAGCCGCTCCGGACGAAAGCCAGGCAAGGGATTCTCACCAGCAGGGGAGGTGTCTTTGCAGTAGAACCATGTCTGATTCCACTCCTTGGGGTGACTGTGCAGCTTGGCGTGAGGGTATGTGACCTCTTTCCTTTTTTGAATAGCCATGCCACCCAACTCCGTATTAGAGCCATCAGTAAACTCAGTACGGCGGTTTAGATGGAAAAGATCTCTGAATAATTCCACTGTGGGTTCCTCTTGAAAGAACACCTCACAGAGCACTTGGAAGTGGCACATATTTGTAACAGAGTTGGGGCCAGTGTCTTGCGGATGGAGTTGGAAATCAGCCAGAACATCCCAGCAAAATTTAGAACTGGGCGGTTTAAAACCCCGGGCTAAGTGGTCTATGAAAACAACAACCTCTCCTTCTCGAGGTGTGGGGGGGCATTCTTTTCCAGGAGCCCTCCAATGGACGGTGTCTTTGCTGCCCAAGGCGCCAATCAGGACTAAGTCGTCCAGTTGATCCTCTGTGACGCGAGAAGGGACCCAATTGCACTCATACACTTGCTTGGCCATGATGAAATCTACAAGGTACATTGATATGTGCAATGTTAAACCGGAAGCAGATCTATCTAAACCAGAGTTTTATGAAGCAACAGCATCACGGCGGTTCAACAAGGGGACTAATGATATATGATAGATTGCTTTTTCAAAGGTGAACCGCCTATGTGGTAAAGAGGATACAGATCTAAGGCAAGAATGACTAAGGAAGGTAAAAACAGATTTCATAAGGTCGCAGTGAAATTTTGGATCTACCGTAAGACAGGAAAATAAAAGGATTTAGACCTAAAAGGTTGATCTCAAAGCAATTCACAAGGGACCAGATCAGTGTTTTATGCGCATAAAGGTTTGCTTTGGTAACAAAAGATAAGCCATTACGGGGAATACATCAGGTTTGAAGTTTTATTCATGGGCTAAAGAAGAAACAAAGGAAGAACAGCACCAGAGTCTCGATGAACTTCGACGAACGAGGAAACCCTAGAACAGATCTGCGGGGGAAAGGAAAGAAGATTTACCGGAGCTGAGGAAGAAGCGGAAGGTCGCCGCGATGCTCTGGTGTGCTCAGGTTGATGCAGAGGTCGACGGTGGCGGCGGAGCTCCGAAGCTGGGCGACGCGAGGAATATGAAGAAGAAGGGGTCGGAGGGAAAGAGAAAGGAAATGACCCTTCGGTCCTATTTATAAAGAAAGGGATATGTCAGGCGCGAGAATCAAGGAGCCGCGAGTTTGGAAATGAAGCTGTGGCCTTAATTGTCGCGGGCTTGTTAACAGGATAAGGTTCTTTATAACCAGTGACGTCACACCAGTGTACCGCGAGCAGAGAAGATGACATCACGGCGGTTCAACAAAATACAAGAAGATGTTGAAGATGAAGATTTTTGCTAAGGATTGACATGAACCTGTTCAAATCAATTTGGGGCCTAATGTTGGGGATATTACTACTAGGTGTAAACCGGCCAGGACAGGCCGGGTTAACTTCATCAGTAGTTGAGTATGTTAAAAGCCCATGAGGGCAGATGAGGGATAAAGGCCCAAAATCGGCTTAAGGCCTATAGCTATAAACCGGCGTCGGTATGTAACTTGTGTTATAAGTTAGTAATAGTGGAGACCGAACCGGACGCATCTATGAGCCGGTATCGGGACTCTGTAAACCGACGGGCGTCACCCATGTATATAAGGGGACGACCCGGCGGCGGTTCAAAGACAGACAACAACTCGAGACATAGGCGAAGCTTATTTGCTCCCTAGTCATCGAAACACCCATCAATTCCATCACAACTAGATGTAGGCTTTTACCTTCATTGAAGGGGCCAAACTAGTATAAACTCTCTTGCGTCCTTGTGTCCGCTTTAACCCCTTCAAGCTAACCCGTAGCGATGGCTCCACGACTAAGTCCTTTCTCTAGGACATCTGCCGTGACAAAACCACGACAAGGTGCTTCATGGCCACTTCATCATTGCCGCCGCCAATCTGGATGGCCACTCGGTAGTCTTCAAGCCAAGTATCGGGCTTGGACTCACCAGTGAACTTGCTTACTCCAGTCGCCAACCTGAAGTTGGGAGGAATCACAGCGGCCCTGATGGCTCTACTAAAGCACTCTGGTCCCGAAGCATGTGCTCTGCTGCTGGTAGGTGCATCTCTGTCATGACCTTCTCGGTGAGCTCTGTTCCTGTCGACCAAACCTTGAACGAGAATGGATCTTGCATCAAAGCCTGGCTCCCTGGAGTCGACTGGAATCCTTCGCCCAACACTACGAGGGCGCCTGTCATCCTGTTGTCGAGGTGCATATGACCCACTCCTCGGGGGAGGGGTGGGCACTTGACGTCGATCGTCACGATCGAATCGGTGGTCATATTGCTCACGATTCCTGTACTGATTATGCCGGTCCCCACATCCCTCACGCCTCGGGGGCGATCTTGGGCTATGAGCCGACTGGACTGTGTCTGCAGTAACGGATCTGCTGTGAATCCTGTTCCGCGACTGAGAAACAGCGGAATTCTGGTTTCCTGCTGCCCGGAGTAACGCTCTGATCTCCAGCAAGCCTCTGCCAGCCTCCGACTGGGAAGGCTGAATCGACTCTGCTATATGGGCTGCAGCTGCTAAATTCTGAATCGGAGTTTGATATACCTGCGGGGGCGGAAAGAGCTAACGTCGACTGGATTCGGGAACCCGTTGCCGCGCACGCTCGTCGAGTGCTCGCTGGAGGTTCTCCAGTCGAGCACGCTCGGCCAAGTTTGCCAGGCGCACGTCCTCCAAGGCACGAGCCTCGGGGGTTTCTCCGACGATAGGAGTGTGAAGTGCACCATGTTCCGGCGACGAAGTTCTTCTCTCTGCAGCGACGTGAGAGGCTCGGGGAGATATTCCTCATGGGGACGCGATGGGTCACCTCCACCCGCGCCTCCGTCGGTGCGAGGAAAACCGGGAGGACTGGGTGGTCCATCAACCATCAGAACCTCCGCCGCCGGATCACTGCTGTCGCACTCGGATGCGGTCTCTGTGGAGCCAGTCGACAGATCGAACAGGCCGTAGAGGGATTCGTCGGGCTCAATCGCCGCGACTTGAGGGGTGGCCGACTGGCGTGCCACCGCGTGTCTCACCCACCGCTGAAGTCTCGACCGACCGGAGCGCTTGCGCCGGCGGGAAACGGGGAGGGAGGACAGCACAGGAGCCGACTGATAGTGGGTCGACAGCTGCCGCAAAAGGATGTCGCGGGCGCACGCACGAAAGTGCGTCGCCCCGCGGACAGGGAGTGCGTCCACGTCGAGCGGATCCTCCTGAAGCCAAGCGGAGTCGTCGGCGATGAACGTGAGCGCGCCAAGACGGATCTCGCGGCCCTCCACCAAAACTCCGCCGGAAACCATGATGATTCGGATCGGAAAAGATTGCAACTCCTCCAACAAATCGCTAAAACACCTGCCCCAAGGTGGGCGCCAACTGTCGTGGTTCTAAGTCTGACAGTAATGTAGGGGGGTAAGTATGGTGAGGCAAGATCTTAGCTATGGAGAAGTTGTAAGCACACGAGGTTTACGAGTTCAGGACCTTCTCGGAGGAAGTAATAGCCCTACGTCTCGGAGCCCGGAGGCGGTCGACTGGATTATGCGTGTATGGTTTACAGGGGTGCGAACCCTTTACACTGAGGAGGGGGTGGCTTATATAGAGTTCGCCGGACCCCTCCGGCCCTCAGTTATGCAGGGTTTTAAATACATTAAGGTCGGGCATTACTGGTAACGCCCTTAATAAAGTGCTATGATGACCATAAAGGCTACTTAATAACCGACCATTAGCATGCGGGGTGTCTTTAGGTCTCCTGGCTGTCGAATGGTTTGGTCTTGGTCGAGTGATCGCTTCTTGGTCGAGTGTCTTCGAGTCTGTCGAGTGGAACACCTCCAAGTCGATTGAAAGGTGATTTCTTCTAGAGATGTCCTTGGGTAGGGCAGTTTGGACAGGTCCATGACCCTACCCTATGTACATAGCTTCGTCACCCCCCACCCTCGTGGACAGGTGGTGGCCCCCCTGGCGTGGATTCTTCTTCCAATATTTTTTATATATTCCAAAATAATTCTCCGTTAATTTTCAGGTCATTTCGAGAACTTTTATTTCTACACAAAAATAACACCATGGTAATTCTGCTGAAAACAGCGTCAGTCCGGGTTAGTTCCATTCAAATCATGCAAGTTAGAGTCCAAAACAAGGGCAAAAGTGTTTGGAAAAGTAGATACGTTGGAGACGTATCAACTCCCCCAAGCTTAAACCTTTTCTTGTCCTCAAGCGATTCAGTTGATAAACTAAAAGTGATAAAGAAGAACTTTTACAAACTCGGTTTGCTCTTGTTGTTGTAAATATGAAAAGCTAGCATTCAAGTTTTTAGCAAAGATTATGAACTAACCATATTGACAATAACATTTAGGTCTCATGTTTACTCATATCAATGGCATAATCAACTAGCGAGCAATAATAATAAATCTCGGATGACAACACTTTATCAAAACAATCATGATATGATATAACAAGATGGTATCTAACTAGCCCTTTCTGAGACCGCAAAACATAAATGCAGAGCACCTTTAAAGATCAAGGACTGACTAGACATTGTAATTCATGGTAAAAGAGATCCAATCAAGTCATACTCAATGTAAACTAACAGTAATGGATGCAAATGACAGTGGTGCTCTCTAACTGGTGCTTTGTAATAAGAGGATGATGACTCAACATAAAAGTAAATAGATAGGCCCTTCGCATAGGGAAGCAGGGATTTGTAGAGGTGCCAGAGCTCGGTTTTGAAATAGATATGAATAATATTTTGAGTGGTATACTTTCATTGTCAACATAACAACCGGGAGATCTCGATATCTTCCATGCTACACACATTATAGGCGGTTCCCAAGCAGAATGGTAAAGTTTATACTCCCCCACCACCAAAAAGCATCAATCCATGGCTTGCCCGAAACAACGGGTGCCTCCAACTAACAACAATCCTGGGGGAGTTTTGTTTGCAATTATTTTGATTTGATTTGCTTAAATCATGGGACTGGGCATCCCGGTGACCAGCCATTTTCTCGTGAGTGAGGAGCGGAGTCCACTCCTCTTGAGAATAACCCGCCTAGCACGGAAGATACAGACAACCCTAGTTGATACATGAGCTGTTCGAGCATACAAAACAAAATGTTTATTTGAAAGTTTAGAGTTTGGCACATACAAATTTACTCGGAACGGCAGATAGATACCGTATATAGGAAGGTATGGTGGACTCATATGGAATAACTTTGGGGTTTATGGGATTGGATGCACAAGCAGTATTCCCGCTTAGTACAAGTGAAGGCTAGTAAAAGACTAGGAAGCGACCAGCTAGAGAGCGACAACAGTCATGAACATGCATTAAAATTAATCAACACCGAATGCAAGCATGAGTAGGATATAATGCACCATGAACATAAATATCGTAGAGGCTATGTTGATTTTGTTTCAACTACATGCGTGAACATGTGCCAAGTCAAGCTACTCGAATTGTTCAAAAGAGGATACCACCCTATCATACCACATCACAACCATTTTAATAGCATGTTGGCACGCAAGGTAAATCATTATAAACTCCTAGCTAATTAAGCATGGCATAAGCAACTATAATCTCTAATTGTCATTGCAAACATGTTTCTTTCATAATAGGCTGAATCAGGAACGATGGACTAATCATATTTACAAACACAAGACAGGTCGAGTTCATACCAGCTTTTCTCATCTCAATCAGTTCATCATATATCGTCATTATTGCCTTTCACTTACACGACCGAATGATGTGGATAATAATAATAGTGCACGTGCATTGGACTAAGCTGGAATCTGCAAGCATTCAATTCAAGGGAGAAGACAAGGTAATATGGGCTCTTTGTTAGATCAACAATAATGCATATGAGAGACACTTTAACATTTTCATCATGGTCTTCTCCTCTCGACCCCCAAAGAACAAGAAAGAAATAAAACTATTTACACGGGAAAGCTCCCAACAAGCAAAAGAAGAACGAGAAATCTTTTTGGGTTTTCTTTTTAATTACTACTACAGGCATGGAAATTACACTAGCTAAAAGCTACAACTAATTTCTTGTTTTTCTTAAGGTTTACTAAACACACAAGAAGAAAGCTTAAAAGGAAATAAACTAGCATGGATGATACAATGAAAAAGTATGAGCACCGAGAACTATCATGAGTGTGTGGACATAAATGTAATGTCAGTGAGAAATACATACTCCCCCAAGCTTAGGCTTTTGGCCTAAGTTGGTCTATGGCCATGGCTGGCCCGGCGGATATCCGAAGTTGTAACTGGGGTCGTACCGAGATGCAACGACTATTGCCTGATGGGCTGCAGCTTGGAGGCGACCCTTCTCAGTCCTCCTCTCGTACTCGTTCGCCTCCTCCCTGGTTATAACATGTCTCCCTTTTGCCTGAAAGTCAAAGAAAGTGGGAGCAGGGAGAGCGACGTGATAGGTGCATCGTCTGTCAAAGATTAGTCGGTACTGGAGGAACTGATCGTTCCTCTCAACAAACTGATGACGAACCATAGCCTCATAATCTAAATAAATAGGAGGCAACTCAATATCATACCCACGTATGGGTATCTCAAGAAAATTAGCTAGACGGGTTTCATAAATTCCACCAAAGAAATCTCCATTAATTCTATTATTATGCAACCTACATGCAACAATGGCTCCCAAATTATAATGTTTATCTCCTAATACAACACTCCTAAGAACACTGAGGTCAGGGACACACATGTGACATGCTTCATCCTTACCATTTATGCACCTACCTATGAAGAGAACAAAATAATGTATAGCAGGAAAATGAATGCTCCCTATGGGCTTGTGTTATATCTCTAGACTCCCCCACAATTATACTAACAAGAAAATCTCTAGACTCATATTTGCGAGGCTCACTAGTGCTACCCCATTGTGGGAGTTTACAAGTAGTATTAAAATCTTCTAAGTCCATGGTATAAGATTTTTCATAAAGATCAAACAAGACAGTTTGAGAATTGCGTGGTGATGTAAATTTAAACCTTCTCACAAAGGAATCAGTGAGATAGTGGTACTGACGGTACTTATCCGACTCGAAGCTCTCAAGATCAGCGTTACGCACATATGCGTCAAATTCCTCCTTGATTCCTGCTCGAACCATAAAGTCCTCTGACGACCATTCACAAGCCCGCACTTGAGCTTCCCTTCGTGGTTCATCGTCCGCATCGCGTATTGCGGGCCTGGGTTCTTGCTTCCTTGAAGAACCACCTTGGTACATTTTCCTAAACATATTTCTTCCTCTGAAAAATTTCTGAAAATTTTAGTAACTCAAAATAAAAGTGAACCAAACTCAACAAAACTGATAGCAACCACTCCTACAAGTGCCTAGAGGCCATATCATGCATTAGAACTATTTTTGACCACATAAATTTGACATGCAAACTCAAGAACAGGGTAACCTAAGCAGCAAAAACTTGCAATGAATGAAGCACTAGAACAAAAACTAATTGGACCATTGGAGGAGTCACATACCAAAGAACAATCCCCCAAAGTGATGTCTACTACACAACCTTCTTCTTGTAGACGTTGTTGGGCCTCCAAGTGCAGAGGTTTGTAGGACAGTAACAAATTTCCCTCAAGTGGATGACCTACGGTTTATCAACCCGTAGGAGGCGTAGGATGAAGATGGTCTCTCTCAAGCAACCCTGCAACCAAATAACAAAGAGTCTCTTGTGTCCCCAACACACCCAATACAATGGTAAATTTTATAGGTGCACTAGTTCGGCGAAGAGATGGTGAAACAAGTGGTATATGGATAGTAGATAATAGTTTTTGTAATCTGAAAATATAAAAACAGCAAGGTAACTAATGATAAAGTGAGCACAAACGGTATTGCAATGCTAGGAAACAAGGCCTAGGGTTCATACTTTTACTAGTGCAAATCCTCTCAACAGTAATATCATAATTGGATCACATAACTATCCCTCAACATGCAACAAAGAGTCACTCCAAAGTCACTAATAGCGGAGAACAAACGAAGATATTATGGTAGGGCACGAAACCACCTCAAAGTTATTCTTTCCAATCAATCTGTTGGGCTATTCCTATAAGTGTCACAAACAGCCCTAGAGTTCTTACTAGAATAACACCTTAAGACACAAATCAACCAAAACCCTAATGTCACCTAGATACTCCAATGTCACCTCAAGTATCCGTGGGTATGATTATACGATATGCATCACACAATCTCAGATTCATCTATTCAACCAACACATAGAACCTCAAAGAGTGCCCCAAAGTTTCTACCGGAGAATCACGACAAAAATGTGTGCCGACCCCTATGCATAGGTTCATGGGCGGAACCCGCAAGTTGATCACCAAAACATACATCAAGTGAATCACGTGGTATCCCATTGTCACCACAGATACGCACGGCAAGACATACATCAAGTGTTCTCAAATCTTTAAAGACTCAGTCTGATAAGATAACTTCAAAGGGGAAACTCAATCCATTACAAGAGAGTAGAGGGGGGAGAAAACATCATAAGATCCAACTATAATAGCAAAGCTCGCGATACATCAAGATCGTACCACCTCAAGAACACGAGAGAGAGAGAGAGAGAGAGATCAAACACATAGCTACTGGTACATACCCTTAGCCCCGAGGGAGAACTACTCCCTCCTCGTCATGGAGAGCACCGGGATGATGAAGATGGCCACCGAAGAGGGATTCCCCCTCCGGCAGGGTGCCAGAACGGGTCTAGATTGGCTTTCGGTGGCTACGGAGGCTTCTGGCAGCAGAACTCCTGATCTATTATGCTCTCGGATGTTTTTAGGGTATATGGAGATATATAGGCGGAAGAAGTACGTCAGGGGAGCCACGTGGGGCCCACGAGGGTGGAGGGCGCGCCAAGGGGGGTGGGCGCGCCCCCTACCTCGTGGCCTCCTTGAAGCTTCCCTTACATGGACTCCAAGTCTTCTGGGCTTCCTCTGATCCAAAAATAAGTTCCGTGAAGTTTCAGGTCAATTGGACTCAGTTTGATTTTCCTTTTCTGCGATACTCTAAAACAAGGAAAAAACAGAGACTGGCACTGGGCTATAGGTTAATAGGTTAGTCCCAAAAATAATATAAAAGTGTCTAATAAAGCCCATAAACATCCAAAACAGATAATATAATAGCATGGAACAATCAAAAATTATAGATACGTTGGAGACATATCACAAAGCAGTTTTGTGAATGGAGCTTTGAGCAAGGAGATCGAAAATGGCAGCAAGATGAGCTAGAACTCGTGCTTGAGCTGGTTGGTGATTTTTTTGGGAGGAAGGAGTGTGCGGTGGCTGGAATAAGTGGAGGGGAGCCACCACGGGCCCACGAGGCACGGGGCGCACCCTGGACCCTCGTGGCCAGGTGCTTGCTCCCCCTGATGTGTTCTGAGTGCCACATATTCTCGAATATTCCAGAAAAAATCATATTAAATTTTCAGGGCATTTGGAGCACTTTTATTTTCGGGGTATTTTTTAATGCATGGATAATTCAGAAAACAGACAGAAAATACTATTTTGCTTTATTTAAACTAAATAACAGAAAGTAAAAAGAGGGTACAGAGAGTTGTGCTTTCTAACTTCATCCATCTCATGCTCATCAAAAGGAGTCCACTAACAAGGTTGATCAAGTTTTGTTAACAAACTCATTCCGAATAACATGGAACCGGAAAAATTTCGAATAGCATTAGGTTACCTCAACGGGGATATGCACGTCCCCAATAATAAGAATATCATATTTCTTCTTGACAGTAGGAAGAGGAAATTCCAAACCTCCAAAAATAATCGATGGAATTTTTCCAATAGAATTGATACTGTGGACTTGAGGTTGTTTCCTCGGAAAGTGTACCGTATGCTCATTACCATTAACATGAAAAGTGGCATTTCCTTTGTTGCAATCAATAACAGCCCCTTCAGTATTCAAAAAGGGTCTTCCAAGAATAATAGACATACTATCATCCTCGGGAATATCAAGAATAACAAAGTCTGTTAAAATAGTAACGTTTGCAACCACAACAGGCACATCCTCACAAATACCGATAGGTATAGCAGTTGATTTATCAGCCATTTGCAAAGATATTTTAGTAGGTGTCAACTTATTCAAATCAAGTCTACGATATAAAGAGAGAGGCATAACACTAACACCGGCTCCAAGATCACATAAAGCAGTTTTAACATAGTTTCTTTTAATGGGGCATGGTATAGTTGGTACTCTTGGATCTCCAAGTTTCTTTGGTATTTCCATCCTTAAAATTATAATTAGCAAGCATGGTGGAAATTTCAGCTTCCGGTATCTTTCTTTTATTAGTAACAATTTCCTTCACATATTTAGCATAAGGATTCATTTTAAGCATATCAGTCAAACGCATACGCAAGAAGATAGGTCTAATCATTTCATCAAAGCGCTCAAAATCCTCATCATCCTTTTTCTTGGATGGTTTAGGAGGAAAGTGCATGGGTTTCTAAACCCATGGTTCTCTTTCTTTACCGTGCTTCCTAGCAACAAAGTCTTTCTTATCATAACATTGACTCTTTGATTGTGGGTTATCAAGATCAACAGCAGGTTCAGTTTCTACATCATTATCATTACTAGGTTGAGCATCAACATGAACATCATCATTAACATTATCACTAGGTTCATGTTCATTACCAGATTGTGTTTCAGCATCAGAAATAGAAATATCATTGGGATTCTCAGGTGTGTCAACAATAGGTTCACTAGAAGCATGCAAAGTCCTATCATTTTTCTTTTTCTTCCTTTTAGAAGGACTAGGTGTATCAGTATTAGTTCTCTCGGAATCTTGCTCAATTCTCTTAGGATGCCCTCAGAATACAAAGGTTCCCGAGTCATTTTACCACCTCTAGTCACAACTCTAACAACATTATCATTCTTATTATTTAATTCATTGAGCAAATCATTCTGAGCCTTAAGTACTTGTTCTACTTGACCATAGAAGCATGTTTACTAATAAGTTTAAGTTCACCTTTAACACTAGCCATATAATCACTCAAGTGTTCAATCATATAAGCATTATGTTTCAATTGTCTACCAACATAAGCATTAAAGTTCTCTTGTTTAACATTAAAATTATCAAACTCATCTAGGCATTGGCTGACAAACTTAATAGGCGGGATTTCAGCTTTATCATATCATTAGAGAGAATTTACCTTTACTACCTATGTCGGGTTATCAAGACCATGTATTTCTTCAATAGGTGGTAAATTAAGACCATGTATTTCTTCAACAGGAGGTAAATTCTTAACATCTTCAGCTTTAATACCCTTTTCTTTCATAGATTTCTTTGCCTCTTGCATATCTTCAGGACTGAGAAATAGAATACCCCTTTTCTTCGGAGTTGGCTTAGGAGTTGGTTCAGGAAGTGTCCAATTATTTTCATTAGTCAACATATTATTCAATAGCAATTCAGCTTGATCAACAGTTCTTTCCCTGAAAACACAACCAGCACAACTATCAGGTAATCTCTGGAAGCATCGGTTAGTCCATTATAAAAGATATCAAGTATTTCATTTGTCTTAAGAGGATGATCAGGCAAAGCATTAATTAATTGGAGAAGCCTCCCCCAAGCTTGTGGGAGACTCTCTTCTTTAATTTGCACCAAACTATATATATATATCCCTTGAAGTAGCTTGTTTCTTATGAGCGGGGAAATATTTAGCAGAGAAGTAATCAATCATATCCTGGGGACTACGCACACAACCAGGATCAAGAGAATTAAACCATGTCTTAGCATCACCTTTTAATGAGAACGGAAATAACTTAAGGATATAATAATAGCGAGTTTTATCATCATCAGTGAACAGGGTAGCTATATCATTTAACTTAGTAAGATGTGCCACAACAGTTTCAGATTCATAGCCATAGAAAGGATCAGATTCAACCAAAGTAATTATCTCAGGATCGACAGAGAAATCGTAATCCTTATCAGTAACAAAGATAGGTGAAGTAGCATAAGCAGGGTCATACTTCATTCTAGCATCCAAAGACTTTTCTTTAAGATTAGCTAATAACTTCTTAAGATCAGATCTATCATTGCAAGCTAAGAAGTCTCTAGCAGTTTCTTCATCCATGACATAACCCTCAGGAACAACAGGCAATTCATATCTAAGTGGAGAATCTTTATCATCACTTTCATCAATATTACCAGTTTCAATAATTTCATTCTCTCTAGCCCTAGCAAGTTGTTCATCAAGAAATTCACCTAGTGGCACAGTAGTATCAAGCATAGAAGTAGTTTCATCATAAGTATCATGCATAGCAGAAGTGGCATCATCAATAACATGCGACATATCAGAATTAATAGCAGAAGCAAGTTTAGGTGTCGCAAGCTTACTCAAAACAAAACGTGAATCAAGTGCACAGCTAGATGGCAGTTCCTTACCTCCCCTTGTAGTTGAGGGATAAATCCTAGTTCTTGGATCTTTCAAGTTCTTCATAATGATAAGCAGATATAAATCCCAAGTGACTCAAAGAATAGAGCTATGTCCCCCGGCAACGGCGCCAGAAAATAGTCTTGATAACCCACAAGTATAGGGGATCACAATAGTTTTCGAGGGTAGAGTATTCAACCCAAATTTGCTGATTCGACACAAGGGGAGCCAAAGAATATTCTCAAGTATTAGCAGCTGAGTTGTCAATTCAACCACACCTGGATAACTTAATATCTGCAAGCATGTGAACATGGCAAAAACATAATCAGATCACAGACTTAGTGAAAACTGGAGCATGCTAAAAACAGATATCAAGTAGGCATGCTTACGAGCTCGATGCACTCACTACGGTGCAAGTCAAGATAATCTAAGCATACACCCATCAAGACTTAGTGAAAACTGGAGCATGCTGAAAACAGATATCAAGTAGGCATGCTTACGAGCTCGATGCACTCACTACGGTGCAAGTCAAGATAATCTAAGCATACACCCATCAAGAATACACAAAATGCAAGCTAGACATGGCAAGAACAATAGCATAGCATGCACGGATCAACTACAACATCCTCGGCAAAATCGCTAACAAGTAGACAATCTGCCCAGATTCACGAAATAGCAAAAGTAGAGCTCGATTGACTCAAGCTAGGGTGCTCCATAATTTCAAACAAAAGCATGAATGGATAGAGCACTACAATATTAACAAAACATCCTTATTGATCATCCTCAAAAGAGACACGGATCACTAGGAAACAACATGAACATATGACCATATGAGATAAACAGGTCAAGGACTTAGTGGAATTGCTAAGTCCCTGAAATCAGCATTACCAAGTGCCTCACTTTGCAAGCTTGTGCTAGTCACCACACACATCACAAAAATACATGGGTTGCACCTCTGGAAAGATGGCAAAACCCTTAAAAAAACATATGTAGAGTTCAAGGGCATATCATGCACACAATAATCATGGCAAAAATGACAAATATCTAAATGGAGCAGCAGATCTGACAATTATCCCAAGTAGCACTCTTCCAACAGCATTTCGGGCATCAAGATGAACTCAAATGAAAATGATGCAATGGAATGAAATGATGTACTCTTTGAGACGAACATTTTGATATGCTATATGCATGAATCGGAGCTACGGATGCAAAGTTACGGCATGATGAACATGGGCAAATGAATCTGGGAATCGGGGACTTAGACGAAAATACCACCTCCAGATCTAGGGTTTGCTTGACGCGGATCCCGAGGTTCGCCGGAGAAGAAGTTCGCCGGAGATTCAACCTGAGATGAAGAAGGAAGGAGGCCGGAGTGGTTGGGACGCCGGATCCGGAGGTCGGCAGTGCTGGGACGAGTGGCGCGGGCTCGGGCGCCATGGCGGCGTGGTCGCCGGAGCTCGGCAGCTCGCCGGAGAAGGGCGAGGTCGCCGGCGGCCATGGCAGGGCGGCGCACAGGAGGCAGCGAGAGGCGGCGGTGCGGCGGAGCGCGGCGTGGTGGCAGTGGCCGGTTGCAGAGGAGGCGGCGATGCGGCGGAGGAGGCGGGGCGAGATGGCGGCCGGAGCGCCGCGGGGAGCGGCGGCGCGCAGTTGCCGGAGCGGCGGGCGGCGGCGCTGTGCGAAGGCGGCGGCGGGTAGGCGGCGGCGATGCTCGGGCGGCGGCGCGCAGACCCGGGCCCGGGTGGGCCCGCGATGGGCTCCGCGGGCCGGCGGCACGGGGACGGCGGCGGAGGACAAGTGGCGCGATCCGATTGGACGAGGGGGCGGAGGCGGACATGTCCGTCGGTGGATAATTTGTCCGGCGGCGTGGAGAGGAGCGGATCTAGGGTTCATCCGCGAATTTTCGGAGGGGGAGGTGTTTATATAGGTAGAGGGAGCTAGGAGAGTCCAAATGAGGTGCGGTTTTCGGCCACGCGATCATGATCGAACGACCGAGATGATGGAGGAGGTTTAAGTGGGTTTTGGGCCAAATTGGAGGGGTGTTGGGATGCAACACACATGAGGCCTTTTCGGTCCCTCGGTTAGCCGTTGGAGCATCAAACAAAGTCCAAATGGTACGAAACTTGACAGGCGGTCTACCGGTAGTAAACCAAGGCCACTTGGCAAGTCTCGGTCCAATCCGGAAATGTTTAATCCCCACACACGAGAAGAAGGTAGAAATGACCACCGGAGGAGAACGGAGCGCCGGAATGCAAAACGGACAACAGGGAAAATGCTCGGATGCATGAGACAAACACGTATGCAAATGAAATGCACATGATGACATGATATGCAATGCATGACACGCAAGCAATGACAAGGCAACAACGGCGAATAACTGGACGACACCTGGCACATCGGTCTCGGGGCGTTACACAAAATTATGTCATGACTTGTTAGAATTGCTCTCTATGCTTCACTTAAATTTTTTATGAGCTATGGACTTGCTCTAGTTCTTCACTTATATGAGTTTTGAGATATTTTTGAAGAAATGCTCTCTTGCTTCACTTAGATTTATTTGTGATTTGGTAAAATTTTCAAGAAATTCTCTCTTGCTTTACTTAAATTAATTTGAGAGAAAGAAATATTATGCTCATGATCTTCACTTATATTCGTTTGAGCTTGTCAAAAGCAACACATGAAAATTAGTCCCAAAGTGAAAGATATCCAAGAAGGATATAATAAAAACTTTCATGAAGATCATTGGATAAAATAAACTTGATTCTTAGTAATAGTTTTGAGATATGATGATGTGATATGTGACTCATCTTGATGAGTAATTATGCTTTAGTAAGAATATTGGTGTTAAGGTTTGTGATTCCCTATGCAAGCACGAAAGTCAATAATTATGCAATGAAATTATATCCTACTTATGGTGCATTATTCCGTGTTAGTTATGCTTAATGCTCGCTTATGTGATTATCATTTCTTGGTTGGTCGCTTCCTAATATTTTGCTAGCCTTCATTTTGCACTAAGTATGATCACTACTTGTGCATCCAAAAACCTTTAACCCAGTTTTGCCACATGAGTCCACTATATCTACCTATATGTGGTATTCTTTTGCCATTCTAAGCAAATTTGCATGTGCCATCTCTAATTTTCAAAAATAAACTTCTCTTTTGTGTGTTTGTTTCGCTCACGGAGCGGTGAGGGGTGGCTAACATTTTCCATGCTAGATGTGTTATTCTCAAGATGAGTGTTTATTCACTTGTCATTGCACGAGAGTAAGGCAAAGGTATTAGGGATGCCCAGTCCCGAAATGAAAAAGATGAATTTACTTTATGTTGTCAAATAATAAATTCCTTGGAAAGTGTTGGTATGGAGGGCACCTGTGGATACGGTTAGCCATGGAAAGTGAAAGTATGGTGGAAAAAGGAATAAACTTTATTTTCTGTTTGGGAACCGCCTATGATATATCTATGCATGGAAAGTATTGGGAACTCTAAGTCGTTTTCGTTGGTGGGATGGATACACCTCCCAAAATGTTTTATCTCTAAGTTTTTCGCTTTGAGCTCTGGCACCTCTACAAATCCCTACTTCCCTCTGCGAAGGGCCTATCTTTTACTTCATGCAATTTTTATTTTTGAATTTGATTCTCCATCTTCTCTTACAAAAACACCAACTAGGAGGCAATATGATCGTACTTGAGTATTGGGTGTAGCTAATATGTGAACCCACAAGTATAGGGGATCGCAACAGTTTTCGAGGGTAGAGTATTTAGCCCAAATTTATTGATCCGACACAAGGGGAGCCAAAGAATATTCTCAAGTATTAGCAGCTGAGTTGTCAATTCAACCACACCTGGATAACTTAATATCTGCAGCAAAGTATTTAGTAGCAAAGTGATATGATAGTAGTGGTAACGGTAGCAAAAGTAACATTTTTGGGTTTTTGTAGTGATGGTAACAATAGCAACGGAAAAGTAAATAAGCGAAGAACAATATATGAAAATCTCGTAGGCATTGGGTCAGTGATGGAGAATTATGCCGGATGTGATCGATCATGTAACAGCTACAACATAGGGTGACACAGAACTAGCTCCAGTTCATCAATGTAATGTAGGCATGTATTCCGAATATAGTCATACGTGCTTATGGAAAAGAACTTGAATGACATCTTTTGTCCTACCCTCCCGTGGCAGCGGGGTCCTATTGGAAACTAAGGGATATTAAGGCCTCCTTTTAATAGAGTACCAGACCAAAGCATTAACACATAGTGAATACATGAACTCCTCAAACTACGGTCATCACCGGTAAGTATCCCGATTATTGTCACTTCGGGGTTAACGGATCATAACACATAATAGGTGACTATAGACTTGCAAGATAGGATCAAGAACTCTCATATATTGATGAAAACATAATAGGTTCAGATCTGAAATCACGGCACTCGGGCCCTAGTGACAAGCATTAAGCATAGCAAAGTCATAGCAACATCAATCTCAGAACATAGTGGATACTAGGGATCAAACCCTAACAAAACTAACTCGATTACATGATAAATCTCATCCAACCCATCACCGTCCAGCAAGCCTATGATGGAATTACTCACGCACGGCGGTGAGCATCATGAAATTGGTGATGGAGGAAGGTTGATGATGACGATGGCGACGGATTCCCCTCTCCGGAGCCTCGAACGGACTCCAGATCAGCCCTCCCAAGAGAGTTTAGGGCTTGGCGGCGGCTCCGTATCGTAAAACGTGATGAATCCTTCTCTCTGATTTTTTTCTCCCCGAACACGAATATATGGAGTTGGAGCTGAGGTCGGTGGAGCGTCAGGGGGCCCACGAGGCAGGGGGCGCGCCCCCACCCTCGTGGACAGGTGATGGCCCCCCTGGCATGGATTCTTCTTCCAGTATTTTTTATATATTCCAAAATAATTCTCCGTTGATTTTCAGGTCATTCCGAGAACTTTTATTTCTGCACAAAAATAACACCATGGTAATTCTGCTGAAAACAACGTCAGTCCGGGTTAGTTACATTCAAATCATCCAAGTTAGAGTCCAAAACAAGGGCAAAAGTGTTTGGAGAAGTAGATACGTTGGAGACGTATCAATATGCGAGTGTGTTTCATGAATGGATCAATGGTTGAGCATGATGGGCTAGGGATAGCTTATTTTAGCGTTGATATTTTGGAAGACATGGTTGCTTGTTGATATGCTTGAGTATTTAAATTATCATGTTAAAACTAGACTATTGCTTTGAACAATATAAAAGTCCAAATGTCCATACTATAAAGAAATATATATGATATGACATGTTAGGCAGCATTCCACATCAAAAATTCTGTTTTTATCACTTCCCTACTCGAGGACGAGTAGGAGTTAAGCTTGGGGATGCTGATACATCTTCAACGTATCTATAATTTTTTATTGTTCCATGCTGTTATATTGTCAATCTTGGATGTTTTATAATCATTTTATAGTCATTTTATATCATTTTTTGGTCCTAACCTATTGACATAGTGCCAAGTGCTAGTTGTTGTTTTTCCATGTTTTTTACATCACAGAAAATCAATATCAAACGGAGTCCAAATGCCACGAAACTTTATGGAGATTTTTTATGGGCCAGAAGGAACACAACGGGCCCTGGCTGCACCTGAGGGTGCCCCGAGGGAGGCACAACCCACCAGGGCGCGCCAGGAGGCCCAGGCGCGCCCTGGTGGGTTGTGCCCACCTCGGGTGCCCCTCGGACCGCCTCTTTGCTCTATAAATACCCCAATATTTCCAGAACCCTAGGGGAGTCGACGAAATATTCATCCAGCCGCCGCAGAGTTCAGAACCACTAGATCCAATCTAGACACCATCTCGGATGGGGTTCACCACCTCCATTGGTGCCTCTCCGATGATGCGTGAGTAGTTCTTTGTAGACCTTTGGGTCCGTAGTTAGTAGCTAGATGGCTTCATCTCTCTCTCTCTCTCTTGATTCTCAATACAATGGTCTCTTGGAGATCCATATGATGTAACTCTTTTGCGGTGTGTTTGTTGGGATCGAAGAACTTTGAGTTTATGATCAGATCTATGTTTTTATATCCATGAAAGTATTTGAGTTTCTTTGATCTCTTTTATGCATGATCTCTTATAGCCTCGTATTTCTTATCCAATTTTTGGGTTTAGTTTGGCCAACTTGATCTATTTATCTTGCAATGGGAAGAGGTGCTTTGTAGTGGGTTCGATCTTACGGTGCTTGATCCCAGTGACAGAAAGGGAACCGACACGTATGTATCGTTGCTACTAAGGATAAAACGACGGGGTCTATCTCTATATAGATAGATCTTGTCTACATCATGTCATCGTTCTTATTGCATTACTCCATTTCTCCATAAACTTAATACACTAGATGCATGCTGGATAGCGGGCGATGTGTGGAGTAATGGTAATAGATGCAGGCAGGAGTCGGTCTACTAATCTTGGACATGACCCCTATGTAATGATCATTGCGTGGATATCATCATGAGTATTTGAAGTTCTATCAATTACCCAACAGTAATTTGTTCACCCACCGATTTGCTATTTTTCTCGAGAGAAGCCACTAGTGAAACCTACGGCCCCCGGGTCTTTTTCTCACATTATTTGCCTTTGCGATCTACTTTTATTTGCTTTTACTTTTAGATCTATTAATCCAAAAATACAAAAATGCTTGGTTGCACTTTATTTTATTTATGATCTATTTATCCAATTTATCACAACCTTTTTACCGTCAGGCACCAATTTCTGGCACTGTACCCGAAAGGGATTGACAACCCCTTTAACATGTCGGGTTGCGGGGATTTGTTATCTGTGTGCAGGGGCTGTTTACGTTGTGTTTCTTGGTTCTCTTGCTGGTTTCATAACCTTGGTTTCATATATGAGGGAAATACCTACCGCCGCTGTGCTGCATCATCCCTTCCTCTTTGGGGAAATACCGACGTAGCTTCAAGCGACATCAGCAGTGGCCAACAATGCGTGGCGTGACACATTCTCGGAGGCCAAGGTGGAGCACCTAGTGGCTCCAAGCTCGGACCACCTTGCTATTCTCCTCAAGTGTGTCCAGGAAGAACCCCCACCGGCGATGGACAGGCGTTGTCGCCAGTATGAAGTGATGTGGGAGAGGGATCCGACCCTTTCGTAGGTCATCATGGACACATGGACGTAGCTGGGGCTCTCTACTTCATTTGGGTGAGGTTGCGGACGACCTCAAGAGCATGATGAAAAGGCTTCAGGATTGGAGCCGCAGAAAATTTGGTAACGTGATCAAAGAAATAAATAAATCTCGTTCTCGCCTTGAGGAGCTCATGTCTATGAATGCAAACCGTAAAAAGATAAGGGAGGCAAATGATCGGCTCAATGAGCTCCTGTATCGTGTGGAAATGTTGTGGATGCAGAGACCCCGCATTGACTGGCTGCGCGAAGGTGACCGTAACACGAAGTTTTTCCATCGGAAGGCAGTCTGGAGGGCACGAAAAAATCATATTAAAGTTCTGATGGATGATGATGGCGTGGCTCATAAGGATCATGACTCCATGGCAGCGATGGCGACCTCTTATTTCACTTCTCTGTTTACTGCGGAAACCTCCTTATGTGCTGATCCGATCATTGATCTGATTAACTCACGTGTTACTAATGATATGAATGTCCAGCTGTATGCAGAATACACGGACAAGGAAATCGCTGACGCATGTTTCAGATTGGGCCCCTAAAAGCGCCCGGGCCAAATGGTTTTCCATCTCGTTTTTTCCAGAGGAATTGGTCAGTTATGAAAGAGCAAGTCATCCGCGGCGTGAAAGAATTTTTTCACACAGGAGTAATGTCAGATGGGGTGAATGACACAACCATCATTCTCATTTCCAAGGTGGACAACCCAGAGAAGCTTACTGAGTTCAGACTTATCATTTTGTGCAACGTCATCTACAAGGTAGTTGCTAAATATTTGGTTAATCGATTGAGGCCTTTATTGGATGATATTATTTCACCTCCTCAAAGTGCTTTTGTCCTGGGACGGATGATTATAGATAATGCGTTAGTTGCTTTTGAGTGCATACATTACATTCAGCACGAAAAAGACCCGGAAAAGAGTTTTGTGCCTACAAGTTGGACTTGTCCAAAGCTTATGACAGGGTAAATTGGACCTTCTTGAAGCGAACGATGCAAAAGTTGGGTTTTGCTCGCCTGTGGGTGGACTAGATTATGACTTGCGTCACCTCGGTGAGATACACAGTGAAGTTTAATGGGACCCTCTTGAATTCGTTTGCACCGACGCGTGTGCTTCGGCAAGGTGATCCTCTATCCCCCTTTTTATTCATTTTTATGGCTGACGGGCTCTCGGCTCTATTGAAGGAAGGTGAAGATAGGGGCGATTTCACTCCCCTCAAAGTATGTCGGCGTGCACCGATGGTCTCCCATCTGCTGTTCGCGGATGACACTCTCTTATTTTTCAAAGCAGAAGAGGCACAAGCTACAAAGATTTACGAGGTACTCAATACACATGAGAAGGCAATGGGCCAATGCATTAATCCATCCAAGCGTAGCGTATTGTTCGGGAAGTCATGCACAGAACACAATCAGGAGAAGGTCCGCTCGGTGCTGCACGCCAATCTTCTCACTTTTGAGGAGAAATATCTTGGCCTGCCTACACCTGACGGCCATATGTTGAGGGACAAATTTCAGAATTTACAGTCAAGGCTTTTGAAGTGGATTATTGCATGGGGTGACACGCCATCGAGTGCGGGGACGGAAATCAAAAACAATAAAATGTGCATCAAAGGCGCTATCTGGGGTGATCCACGTGGCGAACCGCGAAGGACAGTTGCGCTAGAGGTGAGAGCGCTGCACAATTGGCTTTGTCGCTGCCCAACCACTGCTCGTTTCCTTCGTCCAGAAGGAATAGGTCGCCAGGTATGCCCGCCAGGCCGCCCCGCTCCAACCAACGCATGTCACCTCCTTTTTCCCTTCTCTCTTTCTCCCCACTGAGGCAGGCAGAAAGGATGCTCTCTCTTTCCGTCGCCGTCGGGTCCGCGCCCCTGCCGCCAACGCGTGCGCGCGGATGCTGGTGACGAGGATCAATGGGAGGACGCGCCGCCATCGATGTCAGAGGAGGAGGAAGGGAAGGCGCTTCTCTGGCCAGATCCGTGACCCCCACGTCGCCATCGATGTCCACCCTCCTTGACAGATTGATGGAGCGGACGTCGCCGAGCTCCACGCCTTCTCGTCTCCCTCTCGGCAGAGGGTGTCCACCGGAGATGGGTTCTTGCGGGTCAAGGGCGTCGGGCTGCCCAAGAAGTTGCGCCTCGCCTCGTCGCCGCCGTCTAAGGACAAGAATGTTGTCGACGGCTTTCTGGTTGGTGTCGACCTCAAGATCGAGTTGTTCGTCCCAAGTGGCGGCGGGCATCCTCGTCGAGGTCGTTCTTGTCGTCAACTTCATCTCCAACCCCATACACATGTGTACCAGCTCCTGGAGTGCCCAATTTGCTTCCTGGTCAGCCCCCTTTCCCAGATTTTCTTCACTATTTTCTTTCTCTTAGATGCGCAGTCCGCCCCTCCTTGTCATATGCATATCCTATATGCATTAGTACACAATCATTCATTATACACCTACACCATCAGACATTAGCTCAGCGCTGATATTGTTGCAACTGACTTCGTTTACTTCATCTTGTTTTACATTGTTGGTCTTGTGTTGTACGAGCAGGAATTGATTTTCGCTAGGAACATAACCTTCAACGGTTTGTAGCTGAAGGAGAGCAGAGCAAGGATGCAACAGAAGCTTTTATGGCATTCCAAGTGCGTCTCTGCATTCCTTAAGAAATTGTTGATGATGTTCATACTGACATCTGCGGCCAATTGTTTGAAAAGGTGATGCATTTTATACTTCTATTGTGCCTTTCATTAACACACTACATAATGTTAGGTTCAATTCCAGATATGCTTAGTTCAGCAAAGTTGTTGCCTGTTGTGTGTCAGTATTCTTCTTACCATTTTAGGATGTCGCGGGTTGTCAAGGAAGCAATTTTGTCAGTTGATGGCACAACGTTGATAAACGAGAGGCAGTTAGGAAAGCATCACAGGGTCTAAACTTGAAAAAGGAGGCTGCTATGACCATCTTTAGTAAAGAAAGTATGCCTCTTCTCCAAAAAATATGTTACATAGATTGGCGTATATTCTTCTGTAAAAACTACTATATCTTTTGGTATATTAAACTGCAAATCCAATTTATTTTTTGCATTGCCAAATTCAATGACAGGTACGAAAATTATTCCTGAACTACATTCAGAAAGCAAAAGCAGCTGGGAACTGCATTGAACAGGCAAAAGAATTGAAGAAGTTAATTTCCTCCTGTAAGTGAGCTTCTACCTGACATTAAAGGAGAGCTTTACCTTTTTCCTGCATATTCAGTTACAGTGTCCAGGGGACATCACTAGAAGTAAACCATCAAGCAAATGATATGAACCTCTGTTTATGTAGCATTGGCGCATCTTGTAGAGTGTGCAGCATGATCATACGTTTACTTTCACGTCATGTTTGTAGTTCTACCATGTTTTATTTTAGATCTCTCTGTAGTATGCATCATAAATAGACTGCAGATTGTTCTTGCATGTTCATGTGGAACACGTTTCCATCTTGGCACTCATTGAATGGACGTTTGTCTGCAAGATTGCATTTCCAGACAAACATGGGCAAGTATTGGCATGCCTTGAAATCACTGTGCCATGTCAAAATATTTGCTGAAGGTGTGTTGATGAGGGTTTTTGGATTTTTTAAAGATTACACGGAATCTGAAGGATTTCTATCCAACTAAATTCCAAATCCCCCTCTCCTACTGGAACACGCCCTTACCGTATAATAAAATGTCTATCATGTTCTATATTTTACTGGTTATAGCTTTGAAACATTGATGCTATATACAAAACACAAAATGAGATGTTCTTCCACACTGCAGTGCAGAGACCCAGGGAGCAAATAGCGGATGCAGAGGCTCTACTGGACATTACAACCACCTTGGTAAAATCTGTGAGGCCCCAGTCAAGTGAAGGAATCACACCTTCTGATTTCGTAACAGCATTGCTGAAGAAATTTGGGCAGCAAGCAACCCTTGATTCTGAGCCTGGCTCATTGCGCTAGGTTGATATTGGGCTTTCTGATTCACATGCCTTCAGGGCTGCACCTGGATACTGCACCATGTAATTAAGCTCCTTTCTCCTTATTAGTTCTCAACATTTTTTTGCAGTGCCTACTTGGTATATGACTTAAACCATGCACCCTCTTAAACCTTGCAGGCTTGGACCCATGGATATGGAAGTAAAACAGCGTAAGCTTTCAGTTTTTAATTGAAAAAGAAGTAGGCCAACTGAAAAAACTTGTCCTGAAGAGGTATTCACATGCTTTCGTCTATGATAATTAATAAAGCACTAGAGATTGATATCATCCATTTGTACATTTCTCCCATGATTTGTTTTTCCATCTGTTTGCCTTCTGTTGTTGACGGGCGACGTAATGTGTACAATCTTTGGTTACTATTGCTTAAATCTTAGTTAATTATATGCTTAAAGTTATCGAGCACCTTTTGTTTTTTTGAAAGACACATCTTAGGCAGTATCATTCATATGCTTGCTATACTCTGTAGCCGCTATTAAGTTTCTGGGTTGCTAGCTAGACTTCTTTCCTTACCATACATTGTTATTTTCTAAAAAATGTATGATCACTTCCAACAGTGGATTCATATAATCTCCTTAATGTGCAGCTTGCTGATTCTTCGGAGGGAGCAAAGCCAGACACTAGCCGAAATGTGACTGTTGTATTTTTTTGAAAGATCCAGCAAAATGCTGGCTTGATTCGATTTAGCAGGAAGCAACAGAAGAACAACAATATGAAGATCCGAAGATCAAAGAAAAAGAAAAACAACAGCCCTATTAGCTGCCGAGCTACCCACCACAGTCAACACCACTACAAAGCAAAAAGGGCCTGTCCTAGGCTAAGCGTGACCGCCGCGTCACTTGACCAACGCCGGTATCCTCCGGAGACAACAGCAGCTCCAACTAAGACTTTCTTTGTCAACGCACCATCCACCCTTGAAGCAGAGTGCAGGCAGATGGCGGAACTCGGTCGGTCCCAGAAAAAGCTTCGTCTTGGACTTATCAGCGATAGCGTACATTGCATCTGGAGCTTCACCAAAATCAGCGGCGAGCACCGGAGGAGCGCCATATAGAACCTCCAAGTAGTGTCTCAAAAACATGATGCTCCCAACAGAGGAACGACGTCGGAGACGCCGTCATCACGCCGATCCAACCGGACCTAGGCTTTCGCCCGGAGACACTACCAACCAAGCCCGAGGAAGATGCCGACACACCTCGGTGGCGCCTCCAAGGAGGAAAATGACACCCTCAGGCGCCATCGGCACCGGCTCTTGTTGTGCAGGACTTTCGTCCGTATCGTCGCACACCTCCGCTCAAGCCCTACAGAGCTCGTCCACGTCGTCTCACGCCGCCGCCGCCGCAGCACCTTGTTGTTGAAGCCGTGAAGGCCTGGTCCACCTCCCCACGGCGAGAATGCAGAGGCCAGATCGGGCCCCGCATCCCGCATCTACCACAGTTGGAGCCTCCCTGCTCCAGCAAGTGCAGCCCTCCCAGATCTAGCACGGCCCATTAGCCCTCAACGCCCTCCACTCGCCGCCCGGTGCAGTGCTGACGCCGCCCTCCGCGGCGCCCACCTTCGCGCCAGGCCAGGAGCAGCACGGGGCGGAACTCGGGCCCTCGTGGCGGCAGCGCGCCAGATCCGCGCCACTGCCACCGCCGGACCGCTGCCCAGCCCTACGCCGGCCAGATCCGCACCGGCCCTCCTCCCCGCGCCCTCCTCCTTCTTTACCGCGACCCCCCTCGACGCCCTCCTCCTCCACCTCGCCATCTCCCGGGCGCCGCACCAGATCCGCTCACATGGATGCGCCGCTCGACGCCGCAAGCCGCGGAACAGCCGCCCATCGCTTGATGAAGCCTCCCCCGGCAGCCAACCGTAGATCGCCTCCGACCCGAGGAGATCCGTCGTCGGGCCGCGCCCCGCCGCGAAGCCGGCCGTCCCGCGCCGTCCTGGCGGCTCGCGGGGAGGGGAAGGGCCCCGCCGCCGCTGACGTACGCGCGGGCTTTGCCCGGCGTCGTGCCCTGGCGGCGGCGAGGGAGGGGGGCGAGGGTGGAGGGGGGCTGCGGCGGCGGGCTGGGGTTTTCGCTCGTCCACTCGCGGGAGCGGACGAGCGAGCCTGTGGGTCGACTGTTGTATTTGATATCCTGAGGAAAAAGAAATGTGCGAAGATGGAGAACCTTCTTTTGAACAGACAATCATTTGCCCAAACGGCTGAGAATGTTTTTGCATGGCAGAATGGCAATAAACATCAGCATTTTTATTTAAATTAGCTCTCTTGCACTGACCCCTCAATTAGTCGGGTTAGTCGGTAACTTAGTAGTATGATAAGTTTCAGCAAGCCCACAATTTTCCTTCAAAAAAATCTGTTTGGCTTATGTAAGAACAATTATTAACATTTGAGATTAAATCTACCTCAATTATTTCTTTGTATACTTTTGAATTGCCTTTTGGCTTAAAGGAAACAGTCTTTTGCTGGATGACTAATTTATGAATTGCTGTTGACTAGAATTTTGTTGGCCTTTCTGTTTCTGATGGGTACATTTCTACTAGGTCAGAAACAAATGAGATATGCATTCTAAGTTCGCACCAACTTTTTCTTTCTGAATTCCTCCGAGTAATGATTTGGGTCCTGGGAAACAAAATATAAAGAAGACAGCAGCACACAACACAATCAGATCAACCAAACACCAATGTTCAGTGAAGACCAATCCACTGTATCGTCTCTAGACGCAACGTCCTCAGCAGCACCCACCACCTATATATATGTGATCCATCTATCATATTTGGGCTGTACAAACACGATAATAAATCCAACAACAAGAAAAGTGCGCACAGCCATGCCTCAAGAGGCGCGCCCTGGGTGCGCCCCAGCCACTAGTGATGATCAAGGCTGTTGCACAGGCGATCCCAACATATATCATGGGGGTCTTCAAACTTCCGATGTCAGTGTGCGACGACCTCAATAGGATGGTGTGTAATTTTTGGTGAGGTTCTTTTCAACACAAAAGGAAAACGAATTGGACGGCGTGGCCGAGTATTCTGGCACATAAAATGAAGGGCGGCTTGGGGGTTCAAAAACCTTCTGACGAGGCAGGTCTTTTTAACCAAGCCCTTCTGACGAGGCAGGCGTGGAGGCTAATGATTAATCCTCACAGTTTATGTGTGCAGGTTCTCAAAGCTCGATATTATCCGGAGGGTCAGCTTGTGGATATAGTCTTCATGGGGAATGCGTCCCCCTACGTGGCAGGCCATTCAGTATGGCTTGGAGCTCCTCAAAAAGGGGCTTGTGTGGTGCGTCGGCGACGACAGCAGCATACAGATTTGGCGCGACCGGTGGCTCTCTACAGCCCCGACAGGCAAGCTGATCACACAACAGGAACCTGCCGACTGTGGCGGGTCTCTGAGCTCCTGGATGCCTCTGGCGCGTGGCGCACGGAGATATTGCCGCAGTACTTCCTCCCGACGGATGTCGAGACCATCACCAACATTCGTACATTGCCTCGCATCCCTGATGACGTTATTGCATGGGCCCTGGAGAAGAACGGTATCTTCATGGTACGCTCCGCCTACCGCCTAGCCATGGATGAGCGCGACCGTCCAAGGGCAACGACATCGAGCAGGGGACTGGATAGTTGTCGCGCCATCTGGAATACCATATGGGGGTGCCCTGCTCCCCCAAAGGTACGCGTATTTACATGGAGACTGGTGTCCAACTCGCTTGCTACTTGGGCAAATAAATTATCTCGACACCTTGAGCTTACTGATGCATGTCCTCTTTGTGAAATGGAACGGGAGGATGGATTCCACACGATGTGCAGATGCCCCCTAGCAGTGGAGTTGTGGAGGGCTATGGCACTGGATTGGCCCATCCCAGTAGCGGAGAGCATCATTAATACAGGCCCGGAATGGTTGTTCTCGCTGCTGGAGCCACTTCCGGATACCACACGCATGGTTGTGCTTATGACCATGTGGCATGTGTGGTACGTGCGGAATGAAATAACCCACGGAAAGATTCCTCCACCGACCGAAGCATCCCGCAGTTTCCTCCATGGGTATATCAACTCTCTCTTATGTATCCATCACTGGCCTCAAGGAGATATGGCCAAGGGTAAGATGGTCGTCCAGGTGGGAGTTGCTGCTAGCTCTCGCACAGTGAAGCAGAAGGAAGAGCTGCGTTGGGAGGCACCACGTGCTGGATGGACCAAGCTGAATGTTGATGGTAGCTATGTGCCGGCTACAGGCGAAGCCGGGGGCGACATGGTGCTACACTCGAAAGCAGGCGAAATCATATTTACCACCTGTAGAGAGATCCGCACATGTGATAACAGCCTAGATGTTGAACTTGCGGCGTGTAGAAAAGGACTCGGGATTACCCTACACCGCACAGACCGTTCCACTGTGGTTGAGATGGACAACACCGAAGCGGTCATGATGCTAAACGCTCGGTCTGTGGACCGCTCAGGATCAGGTGCACTCATCACAGACATTCAAAGGATGATTGCGGATGACCCTAGGGAGATTTTGATTACTGCTATTAAACGCTTGCAGACTAAAGTGAGCCATGCTCTTGCTGTATATGGTAGAAGTATGCCTCGTACTGTTGTTTGGTTGGGTTCGGTTATGAGCGACATTGTAATAAAACTGGTAGTGGCTGACTTGTCACCTTGAGTTAATAGAAATCTTTCTTTATCCCGAAAAAAAGGGGTATGTTAGAGATGCTCTAAAAACATGTTATAATCCAGTAGCATGCGGATGTCAAACCACCGGTTGACTCGAGCGACCAAACCGGGTACGCATTTTTCTGCAGTTGACCTTGACCACGGCTCGACGACAGTCCAGTCGTGTCTGCACTGTCTCACGGGGATTTCACCTCCCCAAGCAGCCATTTTACGATTCTGCCCCTCACCTCACTCGTCCGCCACCACGATCGGCGCCGCCGCCCGCCTCCCCCTCCTCTCGGACGGAGGCCAACCAGGGCGAATGGCTGCGCCGGCGAGCGACGACGAAAGCAAGGACGTGGACGCCTTCCTGTCGTCGTGCGCGGCGTCGGGCGAGGCCGCGTATGCCGCCGCTGAGGCCGTGCTCGAGCGCCTCCAGGCCCGCGCCTCCCGCGCCGCGGCCCGACGCCTCCTCGGCGCCGTCCGCCGCCGCTTCGACGCCGGGCAGGAGCACCGCTTCCTCACCTTCCACTTCCGCGACGTCGTCGTCGACCCCCACATCCGAGGTCGCCCCCCCCCCCCCCCTCCCCCTTCGCGGAAATCGGCCGTCTGGCCGTCGAAATTATAATGGCCACGTCTATGGGTTATTGTAGTGTTTAGGTAAAGCGCGTGGGCGATTCCACTGGAGTGTCAACCATGTGGGCATGTGGCGGCCTATAAATATAATGCTGCTGATTAATGTAAGCGCTAGGTGTCCCTCGACTGCAACTGTGTGTGAGATTATGAGTGTGTAATTGCGCAGAGACTTGATCCCCCTGCTCCTTATGCAGGGAACACTTCAGTCTCGCTTGTTGAATAATTCACACTCTCTGTTTTGGACTTTTGGTGCTCATATAAAATGGAAACAATGGCACTCCGGATCTGTCTGACATAGTTTACTTGATGAGTTTTATTTAACTTTTAGCGTTTGCTTCAGAATCCGGTACTGCACATAATGTGATGTGCCTCCTTGTGTGAGGCTTACTCTGTTAGTGTATCTGATCCCTAGCACTTTTTTTTACAGAGATTCCCTATATGTTGTTTAGAAATATATGGATATACTATTTATTTTTGTGGGAACAAGAATTTTTTTTTTGGTGACTAGTTGGAGCCAGATTTATGTGTGTGAGAAAGTGAACCAAAAACAGACACTTGTTTTTTGTTTTTGTGGGAGCTAGTTGCATTCAAAGATATGGCTTCAATGTGACCACCTTCTTTTCTTGTGGAAGTTTGATAGTCATAGAGGATCAACGGAAGTTCACATGAGATTAGCACACAGCAAGGCATTGGTCAAATGGTACTCAGAGAAATGTTTTCATGGCCTCTAAGCATCATTTTTCATTCTTTTGTGTAAGCTGCAGAGTTTGGAGGTTGATGCTATCTATTTTTCTTCTTACAATTCATCTTTGGCAGAACAATCCTAACTGCAGCGATCAAACTTATTGCAGTAAGAAAAATAAATAGGCCATAGCCTACATACTTTGGAGAGTGTTACTATCAATTTTTCTCTTCTAATTTAGCAGCTGCTTCTAGGGTTCCAGCAAAGCACGAAGCTAACAATGATGGAGATACCTAGCATTTTCACTCCTGAAGATTGGTCCTTCGCTTTTTATGAGGGCCTTAATCAGCATCAAGATTCCACTTCCAGGGATAAGACGTATGGAGAGCTGGGGTGTGGCAATGGTTGGATATCTATTGCGCTTGCAGAGAAGTTGTCCCCTTTGAAGGTGGTTTTCTCTAGTTCTGTCAATAATTTATCTTATCGTCGTTGCTACAGAAGTGGGAGCCACATCAGTTATACATTTACTTTGCTATAATGATATACCACTTTTGGTACCTCTGAGGAAAATAATATCTACCGAGCATTTATTATTCAATTTTGAGCAAGGATCTAGTCTAATACCACACATTGTTCAAACCACGCTGAGCATTGTGTCCTTTTTTCTTGAACTGAGCAGTGTGTCCTTTAAAGCAGGAAAGAGGGAAATGACATCCAATTAGATTTTGATCCGCACATGTCAGTCAAACAAATTAATTTGCAAGCAGCTAATTATTACCTTCATAGTCCAGCCGTTGTTTCTGTCAGAACCCAAGCTGAGCATTGTTTATTTCTTTGCAGGTCTATGGTCTGGATATTAACCCAAGGGCCATCAAGATTGCATGGATAAATCTATACTTGAATGCCCTAGACGACAATGGTCTCCCGGTCTATGACAGGGAGGGAAAAACATTGCTGGATAGAGTTGAATTCCATGAATCTGATCTTCTTTCATACTGTATAGATAACATGATAGAACTTGATTGCATTGTTGGCTGCATACCACAGGTACGGTTAGTTATTACTGTATCGTGAAAGGAAATTATAGTAGACCAGAACCGAAGGAAATTGCTTACTCTCGAAATCTGCTTTTCAGATTCTTAACCCCAATCCAGAGGCAATGTCAAAGATTATGACTGAAAATTCAAGTGAGAAGTTCTTGTACTCCTTGAGCAACTACTGTGCTCTTCAGGTAAGTAGAGATATACCTTCTTCATGATTACCACTTAAGGAAAATGTATTGACATGTGTAATGTGTTGAACTTATTCCATTCAGTTTACCTAATACCAATGGCGATTTGTCTTCATGTCACTTCTCTAGCTGGAGTGAACTTATTTCTTGATTGCTCTTTGAAGTAACTACATTTTGTATATAACCAGATATAAGAAAAAAGAATGTCTTAGGAGTGTATGCTATTTCCTTGTAGGCATGTGTTGCTAGCTCTGATATAATTAAATAATTTTTATAAATAATATAGGATCTGTACTGAAAACTTGGTCCCACAAGTATCATAATCAGCTTAACACTTTAACTGGATGGTTAGGAAGGACAGGACTGGCAGTCTACATTAAAAGGGCAACTAGGCTAAATGCTGGATACTAGAATAACTCTTTTGGCAGTATTCCATGTCTGAAATTCCTCACCTCGACTTCCACCTTTTGCACAACTTCATTTTTTTTGCAACATATCTCTTTTGATCCCTATAAATAGAAGTTTTTGTCAGTTGCTAAGCATTTCATCATCATTTGACATGATGCACACATAGTATTAATCAAGACAATGTTTCATATGATGGCTGAATGTTCTATTCCATTTCCCTTGTGCTTATTTGTTATGTTTGTAAACTTGTTGCATCTCTTACCTCCAGGGTTTTTTTGAGGACCAGTTTGGCCTCGGGTTGATTGCTCGGGCAGTTGAAGAAGGGATGGCTGTCATAAAGCCTATGGGTATCATGATATTCAACATAGGAGGCCGACCAGGTCAAGGTGTCTGTGAACGCCTATTTCTACGCCGTGGATTCCATATCAGTAAGCTCTGGCAAACAAAAATTATGCAGGTATCAATTTTGTGAAACCAGGAAATCTTTCCATGCCAGCATTATGTTCTGGTTTTAGTAGGGCATAGATTTTCCATTTCTCGCCTCATAGTTTCATATTACAATTTGATATTCTTGTTTGGGATCATCACCAACTAGTTGATAATTTTCCAGGCTGCCGACACTGATATTTCAGCTTTAGTTGAAATTGAACAAAACAGCCCACATCAATTTGAATTTTTTATGGACCTTGTCGGGGATCAGTCTGTCTCTGCACGCACAGCCCAGGCATACATGAAATCTGGTGGCCGTGTTTCACATGCTTTGTCTGTGTATGGCTGTCAACTTCACAAACCCATTCAGGTTCCTTCACACTCTCTTTAGATTTGTAAAGTAAACAATACAGTGATGGAAGTAGTACTAATTCAGACGATTTTCAGGTGAAGAAATTGTTTGAGATTCTTAAAGATGGGTTCAATGAAATCAGCAGCTCCCTTGATTTGTCCTTTGATAATGATTTGGTTGCTGCTGAAAAAATGGCCTTCCTAGTATACCTTGCTAGTTTTTTGAAAGAGAATAAGTCCAATCCTTGTGAGCCTCCATTTGGATGTTTAAACTTCCGGAATCTTGTTGCTGACTTTATGAAGAGCTACTACAACATCCCATTAACTTCTGATGTAAGGCTTCTTAGTTGCGTTCGCTTATACCAGAAATTCATAGGATCAACTTATTTGCCGCTTCTATCATGTGCTTCATATGATCCTCCTTTTTTTTTTCTGGTGCACCAGAATGTTGCTGTATTCCCTTCTCGTGCTGTTGCCATAGAAATTTCTCTTCGACTGTTCTCACCGGCGCTTGCAATTGTGGATGAACATCTGACCAGACACTTGCCGAAACAATGGTTAACATCCTCAGCAATTGAGGTACTCCCTGTGTGTGGCCCATGCATGCATATGCAGCTTGTGAATGTAGTGCAACACCCAGTCTGTACTACTTAATGGTGCAATGTTCTTCTGCTTTTTAAAAAAAAATTGTTGACAGGAATAATGGAGAAGGCATGCCTTTTAGGTGAAGAAAATATGATGATTCAAGAATGTTGATGTTAATGCTTCTTTTTAAAATTTCAGGGAAGAGCAGATTGTAACCATGCTAAAGACACAGTCATTGCAATTGCAGCACCACGCCAGTCAGATCTGCTGATTGAGTTGATCAGGAAACTGAAGCCTCAGGTGGTTGTTACTGGCCTGGCTAAGTTTGAGGCTATCACGAGTGCTGCTCTAGTGAATATACTAAGTGCAACAAGAGATGTTGGTTCCCGGCTGTTCGTAGATATTTCAGAGCATCTGGAGTTGTCTAGCCCGCCAAACTCTAATGGTGTGTTGAAGTATCTTGCTGAGAACACCCTACCGTCGCATGCAGTTATACTCTGTGGTCTAGTAAAGGATCAGGTGCCTATAACTTTACCACATCAATTTTGTTCCATGGTGGATTGATCTCTCATGTCTCCTTTTAACTACGATTTATTATGATGAGTTAAATACCTTATGTGTCTCAACCTGACGCCCTGACCCCACTGGGGGATGTGTATATGTGATCGATGGTTGGTCTTATACATTAAAGACGATCCTACACTGTATTTGAACTTCTCTGCATTCTTACACCTACTTTAGAAACTTCCTAAATATTTTAATCTGCATGTGCTCTACCTTATTTTGGATTATTGTGCAGGTTTATTCTGATCTGGAAGTTGGTTTTGCCATATCTGAGGATGAAACTGTCTATAAGGCATTGTCACAAACTATTGAGCTATTGGAAGGACATACTTCTGTGATCAGCCAGCAATATTATGGCTGTCTTTTTCGCGAGCTACTGGCGCTCCAAATTGACAACCGGCATGCACAGCGAGAGGTAATCATGACGTAACTCCCCCAGTTTTCCACTCATCCTCATGATAATGGAAAACTGTTCTGTCTAATGGTGCCAATAGTGGACATTCCTCTCAGCATAACTCAGCCATTTAGTTGGATAACGGGTACTCAGAGTGAACAGCTAAATATATTAGTAGGATGACTGATTATGTTCCATGATGTCTAACTATGAGTAATAATAATAATATGCCCTGGTATCTATGGAATATCACACTTCAAAAGAAAGGGGGCCTATGGAATTCTTTTGACCTTAATGTTTATTTTTTGGTTAGGCTTTTGATGTTTCCTTGCTCGTTTGTAGAGACAACCTGCAGAAGTGATACCTCAGAAGATGATAGGATTTTCTAAATCAGCTATGTCAACCCTAAAAGAAGCTGAATTTTTCGTTCCTGATTCCAAGGAATCTAGTATCATTCATATGGATCTAGACCGCAGCTTCTTGCCAGTACCTTCTGTGGTGAACACTTCCATTTTTGAAAGTTTTGTTAGGCAGAACATCACGGATTCTGAAACTGATGTTCATTTCGGCATTAAAAAGCTGGTGAAATGTTGCTATGGTGGTTTCCCAGGAGACCGTTATGCTGACAGGTTAGATGGCTTTGGTATGGAAATTATCTATGGAAGCACCTGTGTTGCACTCTTCAACAAGCTTGTTCTTTGCTGCGTGCAAGAACAAGGTACCTTCTTTTTCCCTTTGGGCACCAATGGGCACTATGTCTCAGCAGCAAAGTTTATGAACGCAAACATCTCGACCATTCCAACAAATTCAGATTCAGGATTCAAGATTGAACCAATGGCTCTAAACGAAGCTCTAATTGAGGAAGAAAATTGGGCCTGGGTCTATATTTCTGGCCCTACAATTAACCCTTCTGGTTTCCTGTACAGTGACAAGGAGATACGAGATCTGCTTTCTATTTGTGCTATGCATGGAGCTAGGGTAGTGATAGATACCTCCTTCTCTGGTCTGGAGTTCCAAACCGACCGCTGGGCTTGGAGAAATTTGGAAAGATTTTCTTATAATGTTTGCTTAGATCCCCCATTCACAGCTTTTATGCTCGGAGAGCTGTCCCTTGGGCTGACTGCGACTGGCCTTGATTTTGGGTTTTTAATTTTCAATGACCTGTCCGTCGTTGAACATAATCTTGCAAACTTGAGTCAGCCACATAGCACATTGAAGTACACTTTCAGAAAGCTATTGGGTCTTAAGAACAAGAGGGATCAACACTTCTCTAATCTCATCATGGAGCAAAAGGAGACACTGAAAAATCGTGCCAACCACTTGGCAAAGGTTAGCCTTTTGTAACATTCTGAACTGCCCTCTTAAATTTGTACTCCCTTCAGATCTTAGTTTCACATAGAAAGATTGGCAGAACCTTATTAGTGTAATCTGAGTAACTTGAGTTCATGTTGGCAATCATTCCATCGAAAAATCAGTTTGATCTGTACTATTCCATAGAAATTGTAATATGCGGGCAAAAAAAAAACCTAGGTCGTACCTGTCCAGGGCGACTCGACCTAAACCTAGCGCTGCCCCCAATCCCCTCCCCCCCTCGCGTCGCTGCCGGAGGATGCCGCCGGGCGAAGCCCGTGTCGACGGCGGCGGCAAGGTGCTCTCTCGTGGCGACCCTAGTTCTGTGGGCGGAGGAACTCCTTGGCGGCCGCTGTGTCCCGGCCCGCGCGGGACTGGGCGAGCGGTGGCAGGCTGTGGCGGGCGGAGCTTGACAGACGGCGGCGTTCTGCGGGTCAAGCTGGTGATGGCGGCGCGGTGGCGTGCTAGGGATGATGGTCCCATCCAGATTGTGGCTGCGGCAGTGTTGGGCGGCACGGGTCACTTCCTCGCCGGCTTGGTGCACGATGGTCCTTGACGCAGTGCCGGACGGATCTAGAGGGGCGGCGCGAGAGGAACCATGACAGGCTGGCGGTCGGGAGTAGCCCGGTGACTTCGGCAGCAGCGTACAGGCAGGGGGGTTCATAGGCGTGCCGCCTGGTGTCGCCGGCGGGTGTCGTTCCTGGACGCATCGTCGGTCAGAGGGCTAGATCCAGGCGGGATTGGGCCTTGCTGCCGGAGGTCTCTCCTCTCGGGGACATGCGATCCATCTCTATGCCAGTGATGTCCGCACAAAGGTGCTCCTTTGGTGGCGATCTCATGTTTCCATGGTGGCAGTCTTGGATGGTGAGTGGTGTTGGCAATGCGCTTTGGCCATGTGGGTGGCGAGGTGCGCTGTGGTGGGTGATCAGTGGTAGTCGTGGGATCTGGAGTTCCTGGTTTGTTGTGGTGGGTCCCTGACGGGGAGGGGTTTGTGCCCTGTTCCCACGACGTGGTAGGGGGGTCGGGCTGAGCGAAAGCTTTGAGCCTTGGTGCCGGTGGCGGTAATGCCCGTGGGTGTTACGTTCCTCTTGGGGCGCCGCTTTGGTCCTCTCCTTGCCCTCCGACACTCAGGGTGAAATCCTTTGTCTACCTCGGTGGACACGGCGGCGGCGGTGCTTCATGTCGTGACCCTCTTGGGGGCGTCGCCGATGAGTGTGAGTACTATGTGCTTCTTCTCGGCGACTCGTGGAGGCATTTAGTGGTGGTTTTTAGCGGTTCTGGCTAGTTTTGTCGTTTTTTGTGTTTTGATCGGTTTCTGAGGATTTCCTCAATACCTTCGGTCGTATGGCTTTATTAATATATAAAGCGGGGCGAAAGCCTGTTTCGAGGAGGAAATGGTAATATGCAGTTAGCTAGACATACTTTTGCACAACTGGCTGTGAGGACCTTGAATTTGCGCGTTGTAGAGTTTGCGAGGCAATTTTTGACATGCTCTTCTTTTTTATGCAATGAACAGACACTTGTGAGCTGTGGCTGGGATGTTCCTGGCTGTCATGGTGGTATCTCGATGCTGGCGAAACCGACAGCCTACATTGGCAAATCATTCAAGACTGAAGGTTTTGAAGGCACGCTCGATGGTTGCAACATCAGGGAAGCCATTCTTAGATCCACTGGACTGTGTATAAGCAGTAGTAAATGGAACGGGATACCGGACTACTGCCGGTTCAGCTTTGCTTTAGAGAGCAGCGAATTCAACCGGGCAATGGGCTGCATAACCAGGTTCAAAGAGTTTGTTCTGGGAGTCGACATGCTCACATGAAGGATAGCTAGAGTGCTTCATCATGCTCAAACAAGTGGTTACTATTCCGTTGAAAAGCGGTAATATTTTCCTTTCTACGACAAGGTTTTGGCTGGAAGATGATTCTTTTCTTTCTGGTATCCGGTGGTTATAGTTATTTCAGATTGATTGTATAATGTCTCCTTGCCGTCGGTATGATTGTTGGCACTAGTTTAGAGACTAAATCGGACTGGATCGAAAGCTTGGAGTGCAAGAAGAAGAAACAACAACTGGAGAATTGGGGAAGATTTGTGCTCAGATTGATGCTGTGTGCTACTCCAAGCTTTCTAATTAACCGAGGCATGTCTTTTCCCTTGCTGACTGCTTCGTCATAGTCCTTCACGTCCCCTTGAATCTTGTTTTTTTCTTTTTTGGGTAGTGGAAACCATGAGTTACTTCCAACACACACACACACACACACACACACCAAAAGAAGTGTCCATGCATGTAGCGCTATTTGCGTTTATTTCATTTCAAGTTGAACCACAACATGCATGCATTTTGTATACATATTACATGTAGGGTGTGGGATCACATCTGAACATGAATGCATCCTGCTACAGTGGTACAGCACGTATTTCATTTCGTGGCTATCGAACATCTAGACGAGCCACGTAACTTTCTTGCTGCACTTCTGCTTCCATGGCCAGAGCACGACGAGAACAGCATCAATCGCCTGCTGCTTGGTGTGGATCCCGATGCCGTCGTCAGGGTCGCCTAGTTTGGTGGCTTCTTTGCTCCCCTCCCACACGTCGTTGTTCTGCTTCGCCAGCAGCAGAGAGCACGGTATGGCCTTCCAGTTGACCACCAGCAGAGAACGGACTTGAGAAGACTTTGCAGGGTGCACCGTGGCGCATGCATTGTAGCAGCTCCTTATATAGTGGAACTAGCTAGCTGCTCGGACCGGCGGAGGCATGCAGACTGCTCAACAGTTGCTGCATCGATGAAGCAATTCAGTTTCGATCACCTACATACTCCCACTCCGAGCTAGACACAGATGGAAGCATGGAGTAATTCCCGGCGCGGTATCCCTGCTACATATATCTGGTGCAGTTAGCGTCTTTCCATTCCATGTTAATGTCAGTAACTTGAAAGTTGATGAAACTTGGATCGTTTAGCATCTTTCCTTTCCTATGGGGAAGTTTTCACCTACTGCATGCTGGAATTTAGCAATCCAAATTCTAGCGCCTGCTGGCATAGGAGGAGGCATGCGGACTGCTCAGCAGTTGCTGCATCGGTGAAGCAATTCAGTTTCTCACTCGGCCGAGACAGATGGAAGCTAGCTACACATATTTATAGATGGAGTAGTATATAAGTATATCAGATGCAGTTAGCATCTTTCCATTGCATGATACTGCATGCATGAAGGGTGAAACTTCGATCGGTTAGCATCTTTCCTTTCCTATGGGGAAGCTGTTGGTGAGCTTAATTGCAGCACTACGCAATGCAGCTTGCTCATTTTTTCCCTAGCTACGACCCCGATTAAGGGCAGGGCAGGGCAGGGCCGGGTTCTACTGGTAAAATGATGACGGTGAAGCTTGCCCATGGACGTCGATCTATTCCCTCACCGAGAGCAGTACGTGACAACACATTTATCCGCTGCATCTCTTGGTTTAATAAGTCTACGGCTGGCTAATAGTGATACTACTCCTCTCTGTTCCAAATTATAACATGTTTGATAGAGACTGGGTTTTCTACTCCCGGGTGCACCTACACCCGCATGAACAGTACACTTGAAAAAAATACAAATCAAAATGGGAAAAATCTGAAATTTTGAGACATCAAACCAATGAAAAAAATAGCGCGCTACAGAAAATAGCGTGGCCTCTCAAAATATGCTATTAGTGTGCTATAGCGCGCTATAGCGTGCTATTAGCGAGGCATTGTACATTGATTTATTTAGCTATACAATTCTCTATATGCTATAGCGTGCTATTAGCGGCGCTATAGCGTGCTATTTTTTTCAGTGCATCAAACTAGATCAAAAGTTTTAGCTTCTTGCAATTCGTGACCAAATAACATTCGAGGAGCCCTCAGCAAAAATAACAAAATCTGTATTCAAAGTTTTGTTCACTTTTTAGGAGTGATTTTTTTTTTGCTGGGGCTCCTCAAATGTTATTTGTTCATGAAATTTTACGGAGAGCTAAAACTTTTGATCTTGTTTGATGTCATTTTTTTGCATTTTTTGGATTTTGTTTTATATTTTTTTCAAGTGTACTGTTCATGCGGGTGTAGGTGCACCCGGGAGCAGCCACACCTTTCTCCTCAAGTAGCATGGGTGAGAAGTGGATGGAATTGATCGATTTGATGGGGTCTAAATGAGGAGTAGCTCAAGATATTTTCCTCCAGCGCTTGGAGCCGAACCAAAGCGAATCGAAAAACGCCTACAAATTATGTGGGAATCAATTGACAGAATGTTCAAAAATCTAAAGAGGGGTAAAATCTGGCATATATTTTGGTTAAATAGGGTAAGATGGATGAATTTCGCTTAAATGGGATAATCCCTGTCAAAAAAGACGAAAGGAGGGGTAAACATTGGAACTAACTCTTTTTTTTTTAATCTGGAACCATGCATTCCATTACTCAACGTGCCAAGCTAAGTCGCTGGCAACATGAACTTGGGCGGAGGTAGGAACATCACCCGACCATACGGTGGGGGGGTGCATGTACCATCTTCGATACAGCGCAATAGCGTCCGCTACCTTATTACTTGCCCGTGGGCAATGATTAATGTGAAAGAAAATGACGAAACAAAAGACTTAAGTTCTCTAAAGAGCACTCCATTGGGGGACAGATCATAAGTTGACGACTTGATCGCCTGGACCAAAAGTGTAGTATCTGTTCCTAGTGCCAAGTTCATGCGCTCTATGTATTCCTTGGACACATGCCTCAACCTCTGTATGCAGCACATCATGTGCGTGCTCTATACCACCAGCTCCCGCAACGACCACGTCTCCATCCGAGTCCCTAATCACGTAGCCCCAACCACCTGATCCATTGCCACTGTTATAGCTGCCATCAGTATTAATCTTGTGGTAGTCCTGCGGTGGTTTACACAATATCTCCGTATTTTGCTTGGGCTGCTACTTACTACCAAAGTACTGCAAGAACCCCCTTTCTTTACTCATTATCTGCCAAACAAGACTGTCTATATCGATCTTTCTTGTTTCTTCTCTGAACGTATTTCTCGCATTCCATCATGACCAACAAAGAGCTACACACCTGGCCTTCTGTTCTTCACTGCCTTGTAGAAGAAATTGGATTGTTTCTGTAGGACTGTGCAGCTGCTCACACATCAGACGTACATCCTCCATCCCTACAGCACGCCATAGTTGCCTAACGTGCTTATATTTGAAAAACGTGTGGCAACCATCTTCATCCTGCCGCTGGCAAACTGGGCATAAGCTGTCAATATCCATACCCCGACGCCAAAGATTCATGCATACTGGCATACTATTGTGCGCCACCCTTCACAGAAATTGATGCACTTTCATCGGACATGGTGCTTGCCAAATAATCTTCCAATCAAAATTACTGCTAGTCCAGCCACTGTTACCTTGCTCACCATTTTGCACTTTCTCCATCTGACGGCATAGCTTGTACGCCGATTTGACTGTAAAACAGCCTCGTCCATCACGATGCCACGCCCATGTGTCGCCCATATCCTCCCGAAGAGGCAATGCAATGATAAGTGTTGCGTCCGGAGCCCAGAAAAGTGACCGAATCAACTGTTCGTCCCAAGAACCCGTAATTGGATTGATAAGTTCATCTGTCGTCGGCAGCCCCAGATATTTGCACAGCTACAAGCTCTCATGGACAAGGTAGGAGACGAGCTCCCTCTCTGGAAGGCGGCTATGCTTCCGAGGAGTGGGCGGTTGCTGCTCATTCAATCTGTCTTGTGTGCAATCCCGGTGCACTCCATGATGGCCCTAGACCTGCCGGCGAAAACGATTGCAGCTCTCGTCAAGATATGTCGTGCCTTCCTTTGGTGTGGTAAGGAAGAAGCGAACGGTGGCAACTGCTCTGTGGCTTGGGAATCTGTATGCAAACCTAAATGGGCGGGTGGCCTCGGAATCCCCAACCTGCAATGGTTGAACAAATCCCTCCAGGCCAGGTGGCCGTGGTTGCAGAAGTATGACAAAGACAGGCCCTGGAGCGAATTTCAAATCAAGGTACCCAAAGAATCTCTGGCACTTGTGGATGCGGCAGTGAACATCTCTGTGGGAGACAGGACATCCATCTTCTTCTGGGAAGATAAGTGGCTTCTCGGGTGTCGGGTACGCGATCTGGCCCCTCTCATCTACGCCAAGATCTCACCTAGAATCAAAAGATCAAAAACGGTGGCGCGCACACTTCAGAACAACAACTGGGTGGGGGACATCGGTCCGGACCTCCAACCTGCTGCTCTGCTTCAATTCTTCGAGCTCTGGGATCGTGTGGCTACGGTGCGGACGACGGTTGGGCGAACAAGACGTGATTTCGTGGAGCTGGGAAAGCAACGGCAAATTCTCTGTGCGATCAGCTTATGCCGCCAAATTAATGGGGCTTGAGGTGTCACCAACGGCGGCCTTCACCTGGGGATCCCAGGCACCCCTACGATGCCGCTTCTTCGCCTGGCTCGCGCTCAAGAACAAGTGTTGAACTTCCGACCGACTCGCCAGTAGAGGCCTTCCACATCAAGACTCGTGCCCGCTATGTGGTCAGGCCGACGAATCCATCAACCACCTGTTGCTGGATTGTGTGTTCGCTAGGAAAATTTGGCACTGGACTACTGGGGTCACGGGCAGGTTTGCTTTTGTACCGCTTGGAAACGAAGACCTCAGCTCATGGTGCATCAGGCAGGACCTACTGGATCCAAACTGAAAAACTACAAGAGCAACCTCTCTTCTCGTCCTTTGGATGCTCTGGAAGCACAGGAACGACGTGGTGTTCAATGGTATAACGCCATCAGTACCTCTCCTCAAGCAGCGGATCATGGATGAAGGGGAGGCCTGGACCAAGACAGGCTTGTTTGGCAAATTGGCCCAAAATGCAGAGGTAGTTAGGTGGGCAGCTCCGGGCTAGTAGTTTTCTCATTTTCTTGGTAGTGTCGGAAATGCCGGCATGTAAATACACCGTGTACATTGGTTACTTCGGGGTTCTGCCCCCTCTTCTTTAATGAATGATACGCATGCTCGTGCGTATTCGAGAAAAAAAGTTCATCTGTCATAGTGACATGAGCGTTTCCCCGTTGCGTAAATGGTCTTCTGTCCCATTTCCTTGGCAACCATGGGTCTTCCCAAATTTTCACAGTCGTACCATCACCCACCCGTTTGATTACCCCATTTTTCACAACCTCCAAACCTTTTTTTTCAAAACGGAACCTCCAAACCTTTTAGAATACTACGCCAGGTATATGACATACCCCTCTTTTGTCCAGCTTGCATTATATCAGAACCCGGGTTGTACTTTGCCTTCAGCACTCATCCACAGAGAGAGTCTGGATTTTCCAAAAGCCGCAAAGCTTGTTTAGCTAACATCACTATGTCGTGCCTTCCTTTGGTGTGGTAAGGAAGAAGCGAACGGTGGCAACTGCTCTGTGGCTTGGGAATCTGTATGCAAACCTAAATGGGCGGGTGGCCTCGGAATCCCCAACCTGCAATGGTTGAACAAATCCCTCCAGGCCAGGTGGCCGTGGTTGCAGAAGTATGACAAAGACAGGCCCTGGAGCGAATTTCAAATCAAGGTACCCAAAGAATCTCTGGCACTTGTGGATGCGGCAGTGAACATCTCTGTGGGAGACAGGACATCCATCTTCTTCTGGGAAGATAAGTGGCTTCTCGGGTGTCGGGTACGCGATCTGGCCCCTCTCATCTACGCCAAGATCTCACCTAGAATCAAAAGATCAAAAACGGTGGCGCGCACACTTCAGAACAACAACTGGGTGGGGGACATCGGTCCGGACCTCCAACCTGCTGCTCTGCTTCAATTCTTCGAGCTCTGGGATCGTGTGGCTACGGTGCGGACGACGGTTGGGCGAACAAGACGTGATTTCGTGGAGCTGGGAAAGCAACGGCAAATTCTCTGTGCGATCAGCTTATGCCGCCAAATTAATGGGGCTTGAGGTGTCACCAACGGCGGCCTTCACCTGGGGATCCCAGGCACCCCTACGATGCCGCTTCTTCGCCTGGCTCGCGCTCAAGAACAAGTGTTGAACTTCCGACCGACTCGCCAGTAGAGGCCTTCCACATCAAGACTCGTGCCCGCTATGTGGTCAGGCCGACGAATCCATCAACCACCTGTTGCTGGATTGTGTGTTCGCTAGGAAAATTTGGCACTGGACTACTGGGGTCACGGGCAGGTTTGCTTTTGTACCGCTTGGAAACGAAGACCTCAGCTCATGGTGCATCAGGCAGGACCTACTGGATCCAAACTGAAAAACTACAAAGCAACCTCTCTTCTCGTCCTTTGGATGCTCTGGAAGCACAGGAACGACGTGGTGTTCAATGGTATAACGCCATCAGTACCTCTCCTCAAGCAGCGGATCATGGATGAAGGGGAGGCCTGGACCAAGACAGGCTTGTTTGGCAAATTGGCCCAAAATGCAGAGGTAGTTAGGTGGGCAGCTCCGGGCTAGTAGTTTTCTCATTTTCTTGGTAGTGTCGGAAATGCCGGCATGTAAATACACCGTGTACATTGGTTACTTCGGGGTTCTGCACCCTCTTCTTTAATGAATGATACGCATGCTCGTGCGTATTCGAGAAAAAAAGTTCATCTGTCATAGTGACATGAGCGTTTCCCCGTTGCGTAAATGGTCTTCTGTCCCATTTCCTTGGCAACCATGGGTCTTCCCAAATTTTCACAGTCGTACCATCACCCACCCGTTTGATTACCCCATTTTTCACAACCTCCAAACCTTTTTTTTCAAAACGGAACCTCCAAACCTTTTAGAATACTACGCCAGGTATATGACATACCCCTCTTTTGTCCAGCTTGCATTATATCAGAACCCGGGTTGTACTTTGCCTTCAGCACTCATCCACAGAGAGAGTCTGGATTTTCCAAAAGCCGCAAAGCTTGTTTAGCTAACATCACTAGGTTGAAAGTATGCAGATCTTTGTATCCAAGCCCCCCCCCCCCCCCCCCTTCTTAGAGAGCGTGAGTTTTTCAACTAAGAGCCATTGAAATACCGGCATATCATGGCGGTCATATCTTCACACAGCCCCTTGGTGAGATCAAATACTGTCATTGCAAAAGTAGGGATAGCTTGACCGCAAGCTTTGATAAGAATCTCCTTCCCGGCTTTACTTAGTAGTTTTTCTTCCCAGCTTTAGATACGTTGCCAGATCCTATATCTTTCAAATATGTGAAGAGTTTCCTCCTTGATTGTCCAACATATACATGCAACCCTAAGTATCTTTCATTCCATGTTTCTCTAGCAAGCCCCAGCTGATCCATCATACTCTTCCGTGCTGCTGAGATAGTATTCTTACTGAAGATAATTGCTGACTTGTCCGCATTTATTGTTTGCCCCGAGCAGTTCTCATACAAATTCAGTATATTTTGCAAATGAAGTGCACTCTCTTCCGAGGCTTTCAGAAGAATCAACGAGTCATCTGTAAACACTGGGTGATTAAAACTCGGTGTGTTCCTGCATACTTTCACTCCTTCTAGCAGACCATCTTGTTCTGCACTATTAAGCAGACTAGAGAAGGCTTCCGCACAAAACAAAAATAGATAAGGAGAGATGGGATCTCCTTGCCTCAGTCCTCTACCTGGGTTATCTCCCTCCATAGCAAATCATCCGTAAGTAGAGCATTATTGGGGCTGCGGCCGACCATTTTTTCCCATGCCGGTGGCCATGTTGGATGATCGGCTCTGATGGCCGAGTAGCTAATTTTGCTCAGGCCATCTGACGTGGTGGGTGTCTAGTGGGATTACAAAAAGGATTGTTGTTGCCAAATGAGCAGAGTGAAGAGCATCGCGTTGGATGCACCAGGTCCAACGTTGGAGTCTCACGACGGTCGGATGCATCATCGCTCGGGTACCCACCTGATCTGTGCTTACCGGTCGTTGACAGATCGGGATAAAGCGGAGTATGTGAGCATTTAAGGGAAGGCCGGGCAAAAACAAGTTCGTACCTGGACGCATGATGTGATTGTCTCACGCGAACATAAAAAGTCTTGTGGTAAATGAATGGTCATGCTCGGTGCATGACAGGAGTGTTAGCCCAACATGTATTGCCCGTGTCCTTCTTTGGCCGGCCAGGGTTATCCAACATCCGGGGCAATAGAGGCTGACCACACCCCCCATGGCCCATGGTTCACATTAAACTTCACATAATATTTTACTGAGAAAACATACACCATGATACGAGAAATCCACGTCTTAGAGAAAGCCACATTTGAGCAAGTCCTTATCCAGAAACTCTCAATCAACGAGATCATAGGCTTTTGAGAGATCCGATTTGTACGCACAGAGTGTCGGGGGTCATCTTTCAAGGACCAGATATATGAAGGCACTCAGAATTTGTGAAAGTCTATGTCCTTAATTACGATGCGCCTTCAAGAACGCCAGGTCCGACATGCACACGTATGTCAAATAAAAACTACACACAGGCATACCCCATGAACAAATTCCCCATGAATGCACACCTTGAAACAAAATAGAGATATAAGAGTATATAATAAATTTGAGCAGTTGATTTCATTAGACGTGGTCTAATTGATTCTTAACTTCTTACCATTGGAGGCAAGAGGGCCATGTTAAAATTAGCCAACTCAAGCAGAGATCGAGTTTCTTTATTATCAGAAAAAAAATTAGGGATTGAGCTTAGGAAGAGAACCCTCCCTCCGGTTCTCGCACGCTTGCCAAAAATAAAATAAAATTTGAATACGTTTCGGATCCGCACAGAGCACGTATGGGTAGTGTGTATAAAATCTCAAATCATATCGCCAGGAAGGTAAACCTCCTCTGATATATAGATAGTAGACATCTCAGGACCTAGTTGCACGCCGGAAGAACCACATGTCGCCGCCGCCACCGCCAAAAGCCTGTGCCGGCAGGGCGCGCGTCGTGGAGGTCTGGGCCCATAACGAGGAGGCGGAGCTGGCTCGCATCTCCGACCTCTTCAGGGAACTGGAATTCCCCGTCGCAGTCATGGCCACGTCCTACGACGTCCCGTCCCGCCCGGTCATGCCCCGTGCCCCGCGGACACCTAGCCTCCACGCCGGCGCCGACGGCGTCTACCGCATCACCGACCGGGTCCCGTTCCGCTACGCCTTGGACTACAGCTGCGACTGCCTCCACGCCAGGGTCCGAGCCGCGCGATTCTTCCAGATGTCCCTCGCGCTCCTCGACCGCGACGGCCGCCCCGCTCTGGGCCGCATCTGGCGTTTCCACCTGGGCGTGCCGCGCGCCGAGGACGAACGCTTCCTGGCGGAGCTGGGCGTGGAGGAGGCCTCAGTCCGCCGCGCCGACCGCTCCCGCCTCGCCGGGGCTCTCACCGAGTGCTGCGCCATCTACAACAGCCGTGTCACCTGGGTGACCTCCGACGGCGCCGAGGACATCCTCCACCTGCTGGACTGCTTCCAGAACCCCCTCCTCGTGCGTAGAACCACCGACCGCCGGCAGCTCATCCGGAGCTCGCGGACTTTCTTTCCGGAGCTGTACGACCTCAGGTTTCTGGCCGAGTGGCGGACCCTGTCCGGGGAGGAGCCTCCGCTGCTGGCGGCCGCCAAGTCCGGAACGCCGGACGCGCTCCTCCGCGGCTTCCTTGCGCTGACGAGAGAGCCGGCGTTCGCCGAGCGGATGGTGGGGTACAACGGGATGCTGTTCGGGCTCGGTCACTGTGACACCTCCGACATCCAGCGGTTTTACACGAGCTATGAGGAGCGGACGGGGCTTGCCTGCTCCCGCCTCCCTGCTCCCATCCGTGCGCCGCGCCGTTCGGTTGGCATCCCACGGCCCAGCGATTTTTTCTATCGCAACTGAAAATAAACCCACAGATAATTCGTACCCCTTTTTCTTCCGGTACCCATATGCTGTATTTCATTCTTTTCTTCCTTTCGGGATCGAGGGCCGCCTCGCTCAGGGCAATTTGCGTCACACTCGCCTCGACTTGTTCGCGGAATCCTTGTGCATGGAGCTGGCGCTCTGGGTATGGGGCGCAGATGTCACGACTGGAGCGCTCAGGCGGATGGAATCAACAGCAAGGACATCGACGGCGTCAATGAGGCAATTCTAGCGCCGACGGCTAGGACACACAGTATCTGGCCGGACTTGCACATCAAGCAAGTGGTCAATGAGGAGGATGGTCTTCCTGATCTCGGGCTTCCCGGCCTACGTCTCAAAGACGGCCAGTGGACTGCATGCAGGAGCATGGCGAGCTCGCGCCTTGGTACGCCAGAGGCTGTTCTCGTCCACGGGGAGTGCGAGGTCAGCGCGATTGTGCTCAAGTATATATGCGGGGAGCTGCACGCTGATATGCAATTGCGGTTGGAGGCTTGGAGCTTTGGCCGGGAGTGTGGCCGTTGACGTCGAACCGCAGCAACGCCGGAACCAGGTTCTTTGTCTTTGGTGCATGTCTGCTCGCACGGGAGGTCGCCAGTCGTGCGGTAGTTGACGCCGGTCGTCTCGGCGGAGGTGGTCTTGTTGTAGTTGAGGGCCGACAACCGAGACTTGGGTGATGTCGTCGTCGCAGTGCGATGGCGCAGAGAACAGACGCTTCAAGGATGACAAACTCCTGCTGGACGCATTCCTCCTTCACGTCGAGCTCTCGCTCGAGGCGGTAGCCCATGTCTAGTTCAATCCGGACCTCCTGCTACAGCCCAGCAGCTATGACGACATGATGGGACAAAGTGGCCAGGGAGCTGGGAGAGGAGAAGGGTTCGATGGCGGGGCGATAGCTGTTTCACTGATTATCTTCGCTCGAGCGACGGTCTGCTACTGAAAGAGAAAAATGGAAGGAGAAAGAAGGAAATACGTATGCTAGAGAGATGGAAATACCGGAGATGTTTGCCTTTCCCTACAAAATGGACGCGGTGAGGGGAAAAATATCCGCCGTTGGATGGATCGGGAGCATGGATGGGAGCACCAACAGGGAGCAGGCAAGCCTCGTCCATGAGGAGCAGGAAACACGGGTTAAGGAGCAAAGGGCTGCTGTGAATCAAAACAGCTCTCTCAGCACTTCCAATGCATTCGGGTTCTGATCCTTCCTTGTGTAACCAAATAATTGTACTGCTATGTTTCACTAGTAGACTGCCCAGGCTTTGCCACGGGCCATTTTTTCCCTAATTATATTATATATATAATGAATAACATATTTCGCAAGTTTAGAAAAGATAAACTGCAACAATCGGAAAATAATCAAAATCCACTTCACTTGCTATGTAATTTGACGATGTATATATAGAGAGCAATGATCTAAATAATTAGCTTCAGGATATCAAATTTGAAGTAAAGGATAGAGGAGGTTGAACAGTGGATAGGGGAGGGGCTCCTTAGAGATAGATTCCGACAACTCTTTGTCATTACGCACAATACAAGCACAAGTCGCGGAGGTCAGGGTAGACGACATATGCACTCCATTGTTTCAGTAACCGTTTTGGCCCTTGAAAGTGGCGGATTGGGACTTCCTCCGGGACAAGCTAGATGGGGTGAGGTTAAGCAACGAGGATGACGAGATTTTTTGGAGGTTGGAACCTTTGGGCCAATTCTCCACGAGATCCCTATACAGAGAAATTTTCAAGACCGAAACACAAGGTAAGGTGATGGATATCTAGAAGATGAAGATTCCTTCAAAAAGAACTTTGGCAAGTTGCGAGGAACCAAATTCTGGGTGGTAATCAAGTGATCAAAAGAAAAGTCAGGAGACGGCAAGTGCACTTGGTGTGCCCAAGATGAAATTTGTGACCATGTCCTATTTAGATGCGTTGTAGTAAGATTCATTTGCAGCATCACTAGGTAGACCATGGGCTATACCTGGAACACCATGGGGTTTGCTAATTTACACCATCTTCTAATGGGGACCTGGGGAAGAGATAGACGAATAGTTTGGATTGATTTTGCGGCGATTGCTTGAACCTTGTGGACGACCCGCGACAAATCTTTAATAGAGGGATGATATATAAAACACTCGACTAACCGAGTGTACAAAATTTTGTTTCTGTTGCTATTTTGAAGAGCGCTCGGAAAACAGCAGGACTGACCTCAGTTGACCGCTTGATCAGCACCTTCGGTTCTTGTGTCCTGCTTGCCTAGCGGCGCTTTATGCCCACTTCTTAGTAGTTTTTGTTGTTATTGAGGAATGATTCTTTGTAGCTGTTAGCCTCCCTCCATATATGCCGTGTCGCTACGATTCGATTTTATGGGCTATCTATTAATTTATATTCTTTGGTATCTCTTCGTGTAATATCCGTAAGACCTCCGTTTAAGATTAGGCTAGGGTTCCTCGTAAAAAAAACCAGGCAAGGGTCTCTTATCTGATTTTTTACAGTAGCTTCAATTTGTAACTTGTGGCTCTATTCTCTAATGATGAATTCTAGGTCAGCATAGCATAACAACCGTATCTCATCGCATAAGCTGCTCGTTTCTCATCCATTCTATATAAAAGTAGTTGAGAAACAGCTTTGTTCTCACTGCACCCAGCACGCCGGCTCGCTCCTCTCACTCCCTCATAGCAACTCGTTCCTCTAGCTCTCTCATCGCAAAACAGCCACCACCACCATTTCCCTCCACAGCGTTGTTGTTGTTGGGAAACGTAGTAATTTAAAAAAAAAATCCTACGCACACGCAAGATCATGGTGATGCATAGCAACGAGAGGGGAGAGTGTGTCCATGTACCCTCATAGATCGAAAGCGGAAGTGTTAGCACAACGCGGTTGATGTAGTCGTACGTCTTCACGATCCGACCGATCAAGTATCGAACGCACGGCACCTCCGAGTTATGCACACGTTCAACTCGATGACGTCCCTCGAACTCCGATCCAGCCGAGCTTTGAGGGAGAGTTCCGTCAGCACGACGGCGTGGTGACGATGATGATGTTGCTACCGTCGCAGGGCTTCGCCTAAGCACCGCTACGATATTATCGAGGTGGATTATGGTGGAGGGAGGAACCGCACACGGCTAAGAGATCCAAGAGATCAATTGTTGTGTCTATGGGATGCCCCCCTCCTCCGTATATAAAAGGGGGGAGGAGAGGGCCGGCCAAGGGGAGGAGGCGCGCCCAAGGGGGCAGTCCTACTCCCACCGGGAGTAGGACTCCTCCTTTTCCTATTTGGATAGGAAGAGGGAAGGAAGAGGAAGGAGGGAGGAAGGAAGGGGGGGGGCGTCCCAATTCGGATTGGGCTTGGGGAGGGGCGTGCCCCCTCCCTTGCTCCTTTCCCTTCTTTCCACTAAAGCCCATTAAGGCCCATATACCTCCCGGGGGGTTCCGATAACCTCCCGATGCTCCGGTATTATCCCAATCGCACCCGAAACCATTCCGGTGTCCAAATATAGTCGTCCAATATATCGATCTTTATGTCTCTACCATTTCAAGACTCCTCGTCATGTCCGTGATCACATACGGGACTCCGAACTACCTTCGGTACATCAAAACACATAAACTCATAATATAACCGTCATCGAACTTTAAGCGTGCGGACCCTACGGGTTCGAGAACTATGTAGACATGACCGAGACACGTCTCCGGTCAATAACCAATAGCGGAACCTGGATGCTTATATTGGCTCCCACATATTCTACGAAGATCTTTATCGGTCAAACCGCATAACAACATACGTTGTTCCCTTTGTCATCGGTATGTTACTTGCCCGAGATTCGATCGTCGGTATCTCAATACCTAGTTCAATCTCGTTACCGGCAAGTCTCTTTACTCGTTCCGTAATACATCATCCGGCAACTAACTCCTTAGTTACAATGCCTGCAAGGCTTATAGTGATGTGCATTACCGAGTGGGCCCAGAGATACCTCTCCGACAATCGGAGTGACAAATCCAAATCTCGAAATACGCCAACCCAACAAGTACCTTCGGAGACACCTGTAGAGCACCTTTATAATCACCCAGTTACATTGTGACGTTTGGTAGCACACAAAGTGTTCCTCCGGTAAACGGGAGTTGCATAATCTCATAGTCATACGAACTTGTATAAGTCACGAAGAAAGCAATAGCAAAATACTAAACGATCAAGTGCTAAGCTAACGGAATGGGTCAAGTCAATCACATCATTCTCCTAATGATGTGATCCCGTTAATCAAATAACAACTCATGTCTATGGATAGGAAACATAACCATCTTTGATCAACGAGCTAGGCAAGTAGAGGCATACTAGTGACACTCTGTTTGTCTATGTATTCACACAAGTATTATGTTTCCGGTTAATACAATTCTAGCATGAATAATAAACATTTATCATGATATAAGGAAATAAATAATAACTTTATTATTGCCTCTAGGGCATATTTCCTTCAGTCTCCCACTTGCACTAGAGTCAATAATCTAGATTACACAGTAATGATTCTAACACCCATGGAGCCTTGGTGTTGATCATGTTTTGCTCGTGGAAGAGGCTTAGTCAACGGGTCTGCAACATTCAGATCCGTATGTATTTTGCAAATCTCTATGTCTCCCACTTGGACTTGATCCCAGATGGAGTTGAAGCGTCTCTTGGTGTGCTTGGTTCTCTTAGTAAAACGCAACCGATCAATATAATCCTTAATAAGGGTAAACTTCTCCGATATAGTGTAATTGGGAGAATTCAAAAAGATAATAGGACTATCATGCATGGGTGCAATAGCAACAATTTCATGTCTAACATAAGGAACTATAGCAAGTTCATCTCCATAAGCATAATTCATATTGGCATCTTGGCCACAAGCATAGCAAGCATCATCAAAAAGGGATATTTCAAAAGAATCAACGAGATCATAGCAATTATCATAGCATTCATCCTTCGGTAAGCATGAAGGGGAATTAAACAATGTATGAGTTGAAGAGATAATCTCATTAGAAGGTGGGCACGGGTGATCAATCCGCTCTTCCTCCTTTTGTTCTTCGCTCTCCTCCTCATCTTTTTCATCCAATGAGCTCACAGTTTCATCAACTTCTTCTTCCATAGATTCCTGCAAAATATTAGTCTCTTCTTGGACAGCGGAGACTTTCTCAATAAGAGCATTAATATAGGAATTATATTCATAATTATCATAGCAATATTTTAGGATAGCTAAATTTTCAGGCCTATAAACATCATCATCAAAAGCTTCATTCTTTTCAAACAAAGATTCAATTTCATAAGCACCCTTAAAAGCAACAAATTCTTCTATTTGTTCCACATCATAGTAATCATATATACCATTAGCATAAGAAGCTAAGGTTTCATTATCATTAAATTTGCATGAAAAGGGAAGGTGTGGAGCCTTCATTCTAGAGCAACAAGTATAATCATAACTCAAGCATACTTGCTGAGCATACCACTTCAATATATAAATTTGATCACATAATAGTTTCCCTTTTTGTGTTAAGCGATAATCCCTAAAGTATTCACGTTGATCCAACATTACTCCCATTACCAAATTGAATGAGGTTTTCTCAGGATTATCAAAGTGGTACATAATATTTTTCACATATTGAGCATCGAGGGTTTTAGGAGGTTCCTCATCTCCATGAGTAGCAAGTACACCTAATTTTTTTGGTATTTCGTGTTCCATATCCATAACTAAAGATAGAGAACAACTAAGGACAGCAAATAAAAATTACTTAGTGATAAAGCAAACAAGCAAACACGAGAATATTCACCCCATGCTATAACTCCCCGGCAACGGCACTAGAAAAAGGTCTTGATAACCCACAATTATAGGGGATCGCAACAGTTTTCGATAAGTAAGAGTGTCGAACCCAACGAAGAGCTAAAGGTAGAACAAATATTCCCTCAAGTTCTATCGACCACTGATACAACTCTACGCACGCTTGACGTTCGCTTTACCTAGAACAAGTATGAAACTAGAAGTACTTTGTAGGTGTTATTGGATAGGTTCGCAAGATAATAAAGAGCACATAAATAAAAAGTAGGGGCTGTTTAGATTAATAAACAATAAAGTAAATATAGCGAGTGTGGAAAAGTGGTGGTAGGAGTTGCGAAATTGCCCCTAAGCAATTGACTACTTTACTAGATCGATAACAACTATTATGTGGGAGAGGCCACTGCTAGCATGTCATCCCTGACTTGGAATTCTATGCACTTATGATTGGAACTATTAGCAAGCATCCGCAACTACTAATGCTCATTAAGGTAAAACCCAACCATAGCATTAAGATATATTGGTCCCCCTTCAATCCTGTATGCATCAATTTCTATGCTAGGCTGAAGCTTCTGCCACCCTTGCCCTCCAATACATAGTCCTATCAACATACAACTAACCCTATGGTGTGATCTACGCGCGCTCTCATATGATGGGCACCAAAGGACAGTAACATAACCACAAGCAAATTAAATCAATCATAGAAATTCATCAACCACCGATAGGACAACGAAAATCTACTCAGACATCATAGGATGGCAACACATCATTGGATAATAATATGAAGCATAAAGCACCATGTTCAAGTAGAGGGTACAACGGGTTGCGGGAGAGTGGACCGCTGTAGATAGAGGGGGGAAGGTGATGGAGATGTTGGTGAAGACGGCGGAGGTGTTGGTGTAGATCGCGGTGATGATGATGATGGCCACGCCAGCGTTCCGGCGCCACCGGAAGAGAAGGGGAGAGGGGGCCCCTTCGTCTTCTTCTTCCTTGACCTCCTCCCTAGATGGGAGAAGGGTTTCCCCTCTGGTCCTTGGCCTCCATGGCATGGGAGGGGCGAGAGCCCCTCCGAGATTGGATCTGTCTCTCTGTCTCTCTCTGTTTCTGCGTTCTGGTGTGCTGCCCTTTCACCGTTTCGTATATATATGGAGATCCGTAACTCCGATTGGATCGAAACCTTCGCCGTGGTTTTTTTTCCCAAAAATTAGCTTTCTTGCGGCCGAACAATGGCATCAACCGCCTTACGGGTGGCCCACGAGGGTCAGGGCGCGCCCAGGGGGGCAGGCGCGCCCCCTACCTCGTGGCCACCTCGGGTACCATCTCGCGTTGATTTTGTTCCGGAATTTTCCAAATATTCCAAAAATAAGCTCCGTCCGTTTTCATCCCATTTGGATTCCGTTTGATATGGATATCCTATGAAACCAAAAACATGCAACAGACATGAACTAGCACTGGGCACTGGATCAATACGTTAGTCCCAAAAATAGTATAAAAAGTTGCCAAAAGTATATGAAAATTGTAGAATATTGGCATGGAACAATAAAAAATTATAGATACGACGGAGACGTATCAACATCCCCAAGCTTAATTCCTGCTCATCCTCGAGTAGGTAAATGATAAAAAAGATAATTTTTGATGTGGAATGCTACCTAGCATAATCTTGATCATATGTCTAATCATGGCATGAATATTAAGACACGAGTGATTCAAAGAAATAGTCTATCATTTGACATTAAGAAAATAATACTTCAAGCATACTAATAAAGCAATCATGTCTTTTCAAAATAACATGGCCAAAGAAAGTTATCCCTACAAAGTCATATAGTCTGGCTATGCTCCATCTTCACCACACAAAATATTCAAATCATGCACAACCCCGATGACAAGCCAAGCAATTGTTTCATACTTTTGACATTCTCAAACCTTTTCAACTTTCACGCAATAAATGAGCGTGAGCCATGGACATAGCACTATAGGTGGAATAGAATATGATGGTGGAGGAGACAAAAAGGAGAAGATAGTCTCACATCAACTAGGCATATTAACAGGCTGTGGATATGCCCATCAATAGATATCAATGTGAGTGAGTAGGGATTGCCATGCAACGGATGCACTAAGAGCTATAAGTGTATGAAAGCTCAAACTAGAAACTAAGTGGGTGTGCATCCAACTTGCTTGCTCATGAAGACCTCGGGCATTTGAGGAAGCCCATCATCGGAATATACAAGCCAAGTTCTATAATGAAAATTCCCACTAGTATATGAAAGTGATAACTCAAGAGACTCTCTATAAGAAGAACATGGTGCTACTCTGAAGCACAAGTATGCTAAAAGGATAGTAACATTTCCCCTTCTCTCTTTTTCTCTCATTTTTTTGGTGGGCTTCTTTGGCCCCTTTTTTTATTTGGGCTTCTTTGGCCTCTTTTATTTTTTTGTAAAGTCCGGAGTCTCATCCCGACTTATGGGGGAATCATAGTCTCCATCATCCTTTCCTCACTGGGGCAATGCTCTAATAATGATGATCATCACACTTTTATTTACTTACAACTCAATATTACAACTCGATGTCTAGAACAAAGATATGAATCTCTATGAATACCTCCGGCGGTGTACCGGGATGTGCAATGATCTAGCATAACAATGACATCAAAGAACGGACAAGCCATGAAAACATCATGCTAGCTATCTTACGATCATGCAAAGTAATATGACAATGAATGCTCAAGTCATGTATATGATGATGATGGAAGTTGCATGGCAATATATCTCGGAATGGCTATGGAAATGCCATGATAGGTAGGTATGGTGGCGGTTTTGAGGAAGGTATATGGTGGGTTTACGGTACCGGCGAAAGTTGCGCGGTACTAGAGAGGCTAGCAATGGTGGAAGGGTGAGAGTGCGTATAATCCATGGACTCAACATTAGTCATAAAGAATCTCCTTCCTCCGGCTTAACACCGGCGGTCTGTTCAGGGTTCCAAACTCATAGTGGCAACTAAACACGAGGGTTGCGCTCGTTGCGAGACTTAACCCAACACCTTACGGCATGAGCTGACGACAGCCATGCACCACCTGTGTCCGCGAGCTATAAGTAATGCAACTATGAATCTCATGGAGAGTTCGATCCTGGCTCAGGATGAACGCTGGCGGCATGCTTAACACATGCAAGTCGAACGGGAAGTGGTGTTTCCAGTGGCGAACGGGTGAGTAACGCGTAAGAACCTGCCCTTGGGAGGGGAACAACAACTGGAAACTAGGGGATATAGGGGGTAACACTGTCCCTATAAATTCCTTTTTTCCTTTTCTTTTTTGTCCAGAATTGAACAAAAAAGAAATTATGGAAGATGTTTTCTTCCCCCATTAAGTCCGAGCCATAGAGTAAGAGTGAGTAGGAAAAGAACCTAAAAATATTCCTTGACTTGAATAAAATCTGGAGTTGTGTTGTATAAGTGAGCATGAATTTCTTATCATTCAATGAGCATCTTGTATTTCATAAAAATTTGGGAAAAAGAACCCATTGTATGGGAAATACTTCAAGAAGTTATGCGGGGACATCCTGTACTGTTAAATAGAGCACCTACCCTGCATAGATTAGGCATACAGCTCACATACTTATTGCAAAAGTCTATTAGCTATCGAAACAAAGTACTATGCGCTTGCTCCTAGGGGGATAGATTGGTAGGAAAATACCATCGCTCATCCCCGACCGCCACTCATAAGGAAGACAATCAATAAATACATCATGCTCCGACTTCATCACATAACGGTTCACCATACGTGCATGCTACGGGAATCACAAACTTCAACACAAGTATTTCTACAATACACAACTACCCACTAGCATGACTCTAATATCACCATCTTTATATCGCAAAACTATTGCAAGGAATCAAACATATCATATTCAGCGATCTACAAGTTTATGTAGGATTTTATGACTAACCATGTGAATGACCAGTTCCTGTCATCTCTCTAAATAGATATAAGTGAATCAAGAGAGTTCAATTCTTTCTACAAAATATATGCCCAGCTCTAACAATTATAAGTGAAGCAAAAGAGCATTCTACAAACGGCGGTTTTCTATGTAAAGAGAAACAAGCAATCCAAACTTCAAATGATATAAGTGAAGCACATGAAGCATTCTAAAAATCCATACTCAAAAGATATAAGTGAAGCGCAAAGAGAATTCTATAAATCAACCAAGGACTATCTCATACCAGCATGGTGCATAAAAGAAAAATGAAAAGTAATGCAAAAAGACGCTCCAAGATTGCACATATCGCATGAACGAAACGAATCCGAAAACATACCGATACTTGTTGAAGAAAGAGGGGATGCCTTCCAGGGCATCCCCAAGCTTAGATGCTTGAGTCTCCTTGAATATTTACTTGGGGTGCCTCGGGCATCCCCAAGATTGAGCTCTTGCCTCTCTTCCTTCTTCTCACATCGAGACCTTCTCGATCATCGAACACTTCATCCACACAAAACTTCAACAGAAAACTCAGTAAGATCCGTTAGTATAATAAAGCAAATCACTACTCTAAGTACTGTTGCAAACCAATTAATATTTTGTTTTTTCACTGTGTCTAATATAATATAACTTTTTCATGGCTTAATCCACTGATATAAATTGATAGTTTCATCAAAAGAAGCAAACTATACATCAAAAACAGAATCTGTCTAAAACAGAACAGTCTATAATAATCTGAACATTCACCATACTTCTGATACTTGAAAAATTCTTCCAAAATTAGGAAAAATAAAAAATTTGTATATAAAGACATAGCAAAAAGAATCAGAACCATTTGACGTTCCAGCTAAAAATGTAAAATCGCGCACTACAGCCAAAGTTTCTGTCCTGCACCGTACAGACCATCAAGCAAATGTAAACATCCTAAAGGCAAACCTTGGCACATTATTTTTATAATACAATGGAATTGCACAAGTGGATAATTATATTTGTTGAAAAAAATTTGGGTTCCCCTCTTTATTTTTTTTGTTTTTAAACTATATAAAAGCACTCAACAGAAATAAATGACTCTCTAAAACTTTCGGGTTGTCTCCCTGGCAGCGCTTTCTTTAAAGCCATTAAGCTAGGCATATAGTGCTCAAGTAGTGAATCCACCCAGATCCCAAGGTATATCAAAGCCAATTTTAATTAACAATGATTTGTAATTTAGTAGTGAGCACAAAGTAATATATATCATGCAACAACGAAGTCTAACTCTCTTCCTATGCATCGACATGTCATAAAAGAACAATTCATGCACAGTAAAGGCCAATGCATAGTATAAACAGTTTCTTGCAATTTTGTTGTATTGGAAACATAAAGAGGTGAAGATATAGTTCCTCTCTCATAATAATTGCAAGTAGGAGCAGCAAGCACATGCATATTATATCTATCAAGATCATCATGTGTAATAGTAAAACGCAACCGATCAATATAATCCTTAATAAGGGTAAACTTCTCTGATATAGTGTAATTGGGAGAATTCAAAAATATAATAGGACTATCATGCGTGGGTGCAATAGCAACAATTTCATGTTTAACATAAGGAACTATAGAAAGTTCATCTCCATAAGCATAATTCATATTGGCATCTTGGCCACAAGCATAGCAAGCATCATCAAAAAGGGATATTTCAAAAGAATCAATGGGATCATCGCAATTATCATAGCATTCATCCTTCGGTAAGCATGAAGGGGAATTAAACAATGTATGAGTTGAAGAGATACTCTCATTAGAAGGTGGGCACGGGTGATCAATCCGCTCTTCCTCCTTTTGTTCTTCGCTCTCGTCCTCATCTTTTCATCGAATGAGCTCACAGTTTCATCAACTTCTTCTTCCATAGATTCCTGCAAAATATTAGTCTCTTCTTGGACAGCGGAGACTTTCTCAATAATCTCATTAATATAGGAATTATATTCATAATTGTCATAGCAATATTTTAGGATAGCTAAATTTTCAGGCCTATAAACATCATCATCAAAAGCTTCATTCTTTTCAAACAAAGATTCAATTTCATAAGCACCCTTAAAAGCAACAAATTCTTCTATTTGTTCCACATCATAGTAATCATATATACCATTAGCATAAGAAGCTAAGGTTTCATTATCATTAAATTTGCATGAAAAGGGAAGGTGTGGAGCCTTCATCCTAGAGCAACAAGTATAATCATAAATCAAGCATACTTACTGAGCATACCACTTCAATATATAAATTTGATCACATAATAGTTTCCCTTTTTGTGTTAAGCGATAATCCCTAAAGTATTCACATTGATCCAACGTTACTCCCATTACCAAATTGAATGAGGTTTTCTCAGGATTATCAAAGTGGTACATAATATTTTTCACATATTGAGCATCGAGGGTTTTAGGAGGTTCCTCATCTCCATGGGTTGCGAGAGAGTGGACCATTGTAGATAGAGGGGGAAGGTGATGGAGATGCTGGTGAAGACAGCGGAGGTGTTGGTGTAGATCGCGGTTGAGGGAGTCCTGGAATAGGGGGTCTCCGGACAGCCAGACTATCTTCATTAGCCGGACTGTTAGACTATGAAGATACAAGATTGAAGACTTCGTCTCGTGTCCCGATGGGACTCTACTTGGCGTAGAAGGCAAGCTAGGCAATACGTATATGGATATCTCCTCCTTTGTAACCGACCTTGTGTAACCCTAACCCTTTCCGATGTCTATATAAACCGGAGGGTTTTAGTCCGTAGGACAACAATCACAACATACAATCATACCGTAGGCTAGCTTCTAGGGTTTAGCCTCTCTGATCTCGTGGTAGATCTACTCTTGTAACACCCATATCTTCAATATTAATCAAGCAGGACGTAGGGTTTTACCTCCATCAAGAGGGCCCGAACCTGGGTAAAACTTCGTGTCCCTTGCCTCCTGTTACCATCTAGCCTAGGCGCATAGTTCGGGACCCCCTACCCAAGATCTGTCGGTTTTGACATCGACATTGGTGCTTTCATTGAGAGTTCCTCTGTGTCGTCGCTATTAGGCTTGATGGCTCCTACTATCATCAATAGCGATGCGGTCCAGGGTGAGACTTTTCTCCCCGGACAGATCTTCGTATTCGGCGGCTTTGCACTGCGGGCTTATTCGCTTGGCCATCTAGAGCAGATTGAAAGCTACGCCCCTGGCCATTAGGTCAGATTTGGAAGTTTGAATTACACGGCCAACTTCCATGGGGACTTGATCTTCAACGGATTCGAGCCACAGCCGGGCGTGCCGCACTGTCGCGATGGGTATGACCTAGCTCTACCATCGGACGGTACCCCAAAGGCCGCGCCCGCATCAGCTCCGACCCTTAGCTCAGAGCCAGCCGCAGTAATCGAGGACGGGTGGCTAGACACCACCTCAGGGGCTGCAGTCTCAACGGCGATCGAGCCGAACACCAGCATAATCCTCTGCGCAGCCCGTGACTCCAAGGTGCCGGACTCTCCTCCGGACCCCGAACCATCCACACCCCTGCCAATCGAATCCGACTGGGCGCGGATCATGGAATTCACCGCTGCGGATATCTTTCAGCACTCGCCCTTCGGCGACATTCTGAATTCACTAAGGTCTCTCTCTTTGTCGGGAGAGCCCTGGCCGGATCATGGCCAACAGGACTGGGATACGGATGACGAAGAAATTCGACGCCCACCCACCACCCACTTTGTAGCCACTGTTGATGATTTAACCGACATGCTCGACTTCGACTCTGAAGACATCGACGGTATGGACGACGATGTAGGAGACGAACATGAGCCAGCACCTATAGGGCACTGGAAGGCCACCTCGTCGTACGACATATACATGGTGGATACACCCAGTGAAGGCAACGACGACAAGATAGCGGAGGATGACCCCTCCAAGAAGCAACCCAAGCGCCGACGTCAGCGGCGCCGCTCTAAGTCCCGCCAAAGCAAAAGTGGTGATACCGGCACAGGAGATAATAACACTCCGGATAGCACCGAAGACAACAAAAATCCCCTCCAGCAAGATTTAGATCAGGAGGATGAAGGAGCCAGCTCTCCTGAGAGAGCGGCTGGCGGAGAGGAGGAGGATGACAATTACATGCCCCCTCCGAAGACGAGGCAAGCCTCGGCGACGATGAATTCGCCGTACCAGAGGATCCCGTCGAACAAGAGCGCTTCAAGCGCAGGCTTATGGCCACGGCAAATAGCCTGAAGAAAAACCAGCAGCAGCTTCAAGTTGATCAAGATCTGCTAGCTGACAAATGGACTGAAGTCCTCGCAGCCGAGGAATATAAACTCGAGCGTCCCTCCAAGAGTTGCCCAAGGCGCAGGTTACTACCCCGACTGGAGGAAGAAGCGTATGATACGGCTGATCGGCCACCTCGTGACCGCGATAGAGAGGCATTTCTGCCAAAAGCTCAGCCTCCACCCCAACGCCATCCAAATAAAAAGGCATGGGGAGATACCCCAGACCTGCGAGACATATTGGAGGACAAAGCAAAGCATTCAAGATCAATCTACGGATCACGAGGGTGCACCACTCTATGAGACGGTAAACGTCACGCCGAATACAGTAAAAGCAAATCCGGCCGGGCCGAACACAGCGGGCAGGACCCATACGAGCTGCGTCGCGATATAGCCCAATACAGAGGCGCCGCACACCCCTTATGCTTCACAGACGAAGTAATGGAACATCAATTCCCAGAAGGTTTCAAACCTGTAAACATTGAATCATACGACGACACAACAGATCCCGCGGTATGGATTGAGGACTTCCTCCTCCACATCCACATAGCCCGTGGTGATGACTTACATGCCATCAAGTACCTCCCACTAAAACTCAAAGGACCAGCACGACATTGGCTTAATAGCTTGCCAGCGGACTCCATTAGCTGTTGGGAAGATCTGGAAGCCGCATTCCTCGACAACTTTCAGGGCACTTATGTGCGACCACCAGACGCCGATGACTTGAGCCACATAATTCAGCAGCTAGAAGAGTCGGCCAGGAAATTCTGGACTTGGTTCCTTACAAAGAAAAATCAAATCGTCGACTGTCCGGATGCGGAGGCCTTAGCGGCTTTCAAGCACAACATCCGAGACGAGTGGCTAGCCCGGCACCTTGGTCAGGAAAAGCCGAAATCTATGGCAGCCCTCACGACACTCATGACCCGCTTTTGCACGGGAGAAGACAGCTGGTTGGCTCGCAGTAACAACATATCAAAGAACCATGGTACCTCAGATACCAAGGACGGCAACAGCAAGTCACGTCGCAACAAGCATAAGCGCCGCATTAACGGTGAAAGTATTGAGGATACGGTAGTCAATGCCGGATTCAAAGGCTCTAAACCCGGTCAGCGGAAAAAGCCATTCAAACAAAGTACGCCGGGTCCGTCCAGTTTGGACCGTATACTCGATCGCTCGTGTCAAATACACGGCACCCCAGACAAACCAGCCAATCACACCAACAGGGATTGTTGGGTGTTCAAGCAGGCCGGCAAGTTAATTGCCGAAAACAAGGACAAGGGGCCGCATAGCGATGACGAGGAAGAACCTCGGCAGCCGCACACTAGAGGAAAGAAGAGGTTTCCCCCACAAGTGCGGACGGTGAACATGATATACGCAACCCACATCCCCAAGAGGGAGCGGAAGCGTGCGCTCAGGGACGTATATGCGTTGGAGCCAGTCGCCCCAAAGTTCAACCCTTGGTCCTCCTATCCGATCACCTTCGATCGTAGGGACCACCCCACCAGTATCCGTCACGGCGGATTCGCCGCACTGGTCCTAGACCCAATCATCGACGGATTTCACCTCACTCGAGTCCTCATGGACGGCGGCAGGAGCCTGAACCTGCTTTATCAGGACACAGTGTGCAAAATGGGTATAGACCCCTCAAGGATCAAACCCACAAAGACGACCTTTAAAGGCGTCATTCCAGGCGTAGAGGCCCACTACACAGGCTCAATTACACTGGAAGTGGTCTTCGGATCCCCGGATAACTTCCGAAGCGAAGAGTTAATCTTTGATATAGTCCCGTTCCGCAGTGGTTATCACGCGCTGCTCGGTCGAACCGCATTCGCTAGATTTAATGCGGTACCACATTATGCATACCTCAAGCTCAAGACGCCAGGACCTCGCGGAGTTATTACAGTCAATGGAAACACAGAGCGCTCTCTCCGAACAGAGGAGCACACCGCGACCCTCACAGCAGAAGCACAAAGCAGCCTCTCAAGGCAATCTACCAGTTCGGCGTTTCAAAGCCCGGACACCTTCAAGTGCGCCCGAGGCAATCGGCAAATAGACCGCCTGGCGCGATCTGAGCTCGCGTAGCAATACGACGGCCACCCCAATCCCAGCCCAACGACGTTGTTCGTGCCATGCATACATAATTACGCATTAAAAATACCATGGGCACAGATGGGGAGGGGGAGGCACAACCACGGCACGCCCCAAAACGCGGCCTAAACCACACCAGGCGCTTCCCGTTTGGTTATTTTTCTTTTTCTTTCATGACTTCAATCTCTGGAAACACTGTCCGGCAGCTCTATTGCCGAACACATGATACATCAACCAAGGAGGCCGACAACTACGGAATTCCTAGGTGGATTACAGATTTCATATAATTCCTCAGCTCACCCTTGGAAGGGACATAGTCCTACTCTTTTGCTCATTACACTATCTGTATCACTCTGCTTTAATGCAATTTTTTAATATACAATGCATGACATTACGACTATTATCGCATTTTTGTTATATGTATACATATCTATGTGTTCATTAATGACGCCTAGCAACCGTACACTCTGGTACGGCCAATGCACCAGGGGCTTATGTACCCACAGTATGGTGTGAAAAGTCCGAACACTTTCACAAGTGCGGCACCCCGAACTTATAGCATTATATGCATCAGCTCCGAATCATGTCTTTGGTCAAATGTTGGGTTTGCCCGGCTCCTATGTTTTGGTACCTTACGTTCCGCTCCATCGGCTAAGGTAGCGCTAGGAGAACTACTGCGATTGTGCCCCGGTTCTGCCGGGCCGAGCACCTCAGTAGAGAAAGCTAAAACTGACTGTCATGATAAGGCAAGAGACTGGTCGCTGTTCGGCGAGGTTTTTCGAGTCCCTAAAGACTTATGCCGCTTAGGGCAAGGGGCCGGCTCCGTCCGGCTTACAGGCGTGTATTGCGCCCTGAATTCGGCCTTCCGAACACCAGGGGCTTCGCCGAAATTTAAAATTATAGAATTCTATGGCTAAGTGAGAGTGATAAAGCAATATTAGTCCGGTTGCCTTGTTCGTTGTGCTGAGAACCTCCCTCAAAGACCCAAATATGGGAACAAGAGTGCTCAGGTTTATCCCGAACACCCCAGCACTAGCGGCATGGGGGTAGAAGCCGAGGACTAGCCATCTCTCAGATTGGATAAACAACCAAACATAAGGTAATATTTTGAATTCACACAAGCGTTGCATAGGAATACAATACAAGTTTTCATGCATACAGGAAAAAACGAGCAAGTCTCATTCAAATATTACATTTTTGCGAACACTCATCCGCGATAAGACAGGCGCCCGGCAAAACACCCTCATAGTACATCTCGGGGTGGCGGTGCTCCTTACCCTCCGGCGGCCCCTCCTTGATCAGCTTCACGGCGTCTAGCTTGACCCATTGCGTTTTTACACGAGCGAAGGCCTGGCGTGCACCTTCAATGCAGGCGGATCGCTTGACGACCTCTAGCCGTGGGCAAGCATCCACAAGCCGCCTCACCAGGCCAAAGAAGCTGTTCGGAAGGGCGTCGCCAGGCCACAACCAGACTATGAAGCCCTTCATGGCCTGATCGGCCGCCTTATGTAGCTCGGCCATCTGCTTCAGCTGGTCGCTCATTGGCACCGGATGTTCGGCCTTAGCATACTAAGACCAGAACAGCTTCTCCGTCGAGCTTCCGTCCTCGGCCTGGTAGAACAGTGCGGCATCGGACACACTGCGGGGCAGATCTGCGAATGCTCCTGAAGAGCTCCGGATTCGGGTAAGTAATCGGTAATTCACCTTTACATGCTTGCTTTGCATATAGAAAGCCTTACCCGCCGCTATCTTCTTCATCGCGCCGATCTCTTGAAGGGCCTTCTGGGCCTCGGCCTTGGCACTCTTCGCGCTCTCACGGCCGCGGCAAGCTCAGACTCTCTCATCTTCAAGTCAAGCTCCAACGCCTCGTGCTTGGTCACGAGAGCCTGGAGCTCTTGCTGCACCTCGCCCACCCGAGCCTCGTGCCTCTCTCGCTCGGTGCGCTCCTGGGCTGCCTTTTCTTCGGCCTGGGACAGCGCTTGCTTCAGGGTCGCCACCTCGGTTGTGGCCCCTGGCAAACATACAATGATCCTATCATTTAGCAATCGCGTCCTTTTTTTCATCTACAGACGGGGTATTACTTACCCTTGTTCTCCTCGAGCTACCTCTTAGCAAGGCCGAGCTCTTTCTGGGACCCCTCGAGGGCCTCCTTCAGTACGGCGACCTCCGCAGTCAGTGCGGCGGATGCCAGCAGCGAAGCCTGCATATGCATATTGACATACTTATTAGACTCCTGCGATATTATTTGATCCTCTGTTTGGCTTTTCTTTGTGAACATCGAACAAAGCATCAGGGGCTACTGTCTATGCGGTAATATTTCTACTACATTTTAAAACACTTACCTCGAAGCCTATTAGAAGGCTAGTACAGGCTTCAGTCAATCCGCTCTTGGCGGACTAAACCTTCTGGATCACCGCACTCATGATAGTGCGGTGCTCCTCCTCGATGGAAGCGCTGCGGAGCGCTTCCAACATAGTGTCCGGCGCCTCTGGATGGATAGAGGTCACCGGCACAGGCGTCTCACCTCCCTTAGAAGGGGACCGCCTACCCGAGCTCGGAGCCGTTGGAGGGTCCGGCGCGGTGTTCGGCTGAGGGCCGAACTCTGAGCTCTCAGGGACCCCGCCCCCTCGGCTCCCGGAGTCCGGAAAGTCGCCTTGAGGCGCCTCCGGGACTGTCCCCCCTCGGTCCGGTGCCTCTTGAGACAGCACCTCGGTGTCGTCAGTTGGATGAGGGAAGGTGGCGGTCGGGACTGGATCGCTATCCATGTCCGACGTGCCCAGGGAGTCGTCCGAGGATACCTCGATATTGGCTCGGGGCGGCCTGCACAATTGAGTTCGGCATTAGGGAAAGCAATGCGACAAAGGAATCCTATGGGTTACTTTGGTATCCGAATACTTACGATCTCCCCTGGGGCTTGGCCCTGGGCAACCACTCGTCTTCACTTTCGTCGGCGGCGGTGGAGCTGTCCGGAAGGAGCGTCCTCCCCTTCTTGGACCCTCCGGCCTCCCTAGTTGGGGCGGCCTTCCTTTTCTTGTCTCCCCCAGTCGGTGGGGGAGCCTCTTCTTCCTCTTCCTCGTCTTCGGGGGAAGACTACGCCGCAGACTCGTCGGACGGTGAGTCTGACGACGCCTGGCGTCGGGAACTCTTTCGAGCTCCCCTGGCCTTCTGGGTCTTCTCCGGCACCTTATAAGGGGCCGGAGTCAACATCTTCGCTAGAAGGGCGTTTGCAGGGCCTTCGGGCAAGGGAGCCGGACAGTCGATTTGTCTAGCCATCTTCTGCCAGTCCTCTTAACGGCACGGGAGTTTAGATCCCGCATAGAATCAATCTATATAGAAAACAAGTATCCTGTGAAAGGTAAAACAACTTACCGCACTGGCGTGGCGCTTCGCGCTGAATCCGCGATCCTCAGTAATGGGGGGAGGGACCGCGGCGCCCTTGAACAGCACCCTCCAGGCATCTTCATGAGTCGTGTCGAAGAGCCTGTTCAGAGTTCGGTGCTGCGCCGGATTGAACTCCCACAAGGTAAACTCCCGTTGTTGGCACGGGGGTATCCGGCGAACGAGCATAACCTGGACTATGTTGACAAGCTTGATCTTCTTATCCACCATGTTCTGAATACATAACTGGAGTCCGGTCAGCTCTTTTGAATTACCCCAGGACAGGCCCTTCTCTTTCCAGGAGGTGAGCCGCATGGGGATGCCAGATCGGAACTCGGGGGCCGCTACCCATGCAGGGTCGCGCGGCTCGGTGATATAGAACCACCCCGATTGCCACCCCTTTATGGTGTCCACGAAGGTGCCCTCGAGCCATGTGATGTTCAGCATCTTGCCCACCATGGCGCCTCCGCACTCCGCCTGGCGGCCACTCACTACCTTCGGCTTGACATTGAAGGTCTTCAGCCATAAGCCGAAGTGGGGCTTGATGCGGAGGAAGGCCTCACACACGACGATGAACGCCGAGATGTTGAGGATGAAGTTCGGGGCCAGATCATGGAAATCCAGGCCGTAATAAAACATGAGCCCCCGGACGAAGGGATGGAGAGGGAATCCCAGTCCGCGGAGGAAGTGGGTGAGGAATACCACCCTCTCATGGGGCTCGGGGGTGGGGATGAGCTGTCCCTCATCTGGGAGCTGGTGCGTGATGTCGTCGTGCAGGTATCCGGCTCTCCTCAGTTTCTTGATGTCTCCCTCCGTGACGGAGGAGACCATCCACTTGCCTCCTGCTCCGGACATGGTTGGAGAAGGTTGAGATGGAAGTGAGGACTTGGGCGCTAGAGCTCGAGTATGCGGGAGCGGATGAGCAGAGGAGGAAGAAGGCGTGGATAGAAAGGTGAATCCTTATCCCTTTATATGGGCAGACAAAATTAAACGTCCCCACTTGCCTAGTAAAACTCGCTTATCCCCCAAGCGCCGCAATTGATGGCACGGTTGGGTTACCCACGCTCGTATTGATGAGAATCCCGTGATAAGGGGACACGATCTCTGGTTTGACAAGACGTGTCGAAAAACTGCCTCGCGTTATGTGCGGGGCTCGTTAAAAGAAATGGTTCGAATAGTCACCGGGCCATGACATGACGTCATGCTGTCAAAACAAGCCAGCAAATTAGATCTACGAAAAAACATTATTCTCTCTACGGTGAAATGTGGGACTTATTTTGCAGGGTCGGACACTCTCCTCGTATTCAACTTCTTCTGTAATGTATTCGGAGAAGGAACCCGCCTTGCAATGCTAAAGACAACTGCGCGTCGGACTCATCGTCATTGAAGCCTGGTTCAGGGGCCACTAAGGGAGTCCTGGAATAGGGGGTCTCCGGACAGCTGGACTATCTCCATTAGCCGGACTGTTAGACTATGAAGATACAAGATTAAAGACTTCGTCTCATGTCCGGATGGGACTCTACTTGGCGTGGAAGGCAAGCTAGGCAATACGTATATGGATATCTCCTCCTTTGTAACCGACCTTGTGTAACCCTAACCCTCTCCGGTGTCTATATAAACCGGAGGGTTTTAGTCCGTAGGACAACAATCACAACATACAATCATACCGTAGGCTAGCTTCTAGGGTTTAGACTCTCTGATCTCGTGGTAGATCTACTCTTGTAACACCCATATCTTCAATATTAATCAAGCAGGACGTAGGGTTTTACCTCCATCAAGAGGGCCCGAACCTGGGTAAAACTTTGTATCCCTTGCCTCCTGTTACCATCCAGCCTAGACGCACAGTTCGGGACCCCCTACCCGAGATCTGCCGGTTTTGACACCGACAGCGGTGATGATGATGATGGCCACGGCAGCGTTCCGGCGCCACCGGAAGAGAAGGGGAGAGGGGGGCCCTTCGTCTTCTTCTTCCTTGACCTCCTCCCTAGATGGGAGAAGGGTTTCCCCTCTGGTCCTTGGCCTCCATGGCATGGGAGGGGCGAGAGCCCCTCCGAGATTGGATCTGTCTCTCTGTCTCTCTCTATTTCTGCGTTCTGGTGTGCTGCCCTTTCACCGTTTCGTATATATATGGAGATCCGTAACTCTGATTGGATCGAAACCTTCACCGTGATTTTTTTCCGAAAATTAGCTTTCTTGCGGCCGAAGAAGGGCATCAACTGCCTTACAGGTGGCCCACGAGGGTCAGGGGCGCGCCCCCTGCCTCGTGGCCACCTCAGGTACCGTCTCGCGTTGATTTTCTGCCGGAATTTTCCAAATATTCTAAAAATAAGCTCCGTCTGTTTTCATCCCGTTTGGATTCCGTTTCATATGGATATCCTGCGAAACCAAAAACATGCAACAAACAAGGACTGGCACTGGGCACTGGATCAATATGTTAGTCCCCAAAATAGTATAAAAAGTTGCCAAAAGTATATGAAAGTTGTAGAATATTGGCATGGAACAATAAAAAATTATAGATACGATGGAGACGTATCACCGTCTCTAAAGCATAACCCCAAAATGATAGCGGTAAATCAGTAAGAGACATCATAGATCGCACCATATCTAGTGAAGTGTGATTACGACGTTTGGACACACAATTACACTATGGTGTTCCGGGTGGCGTGAGTTGCGAAACTATTCCGCATTGTTTCAAATGTAGACCAAACTCATAAATCAAATATTCTCCTCCACGATCAGATCGTAGAAACTTTATTTTCTTGTTACGATGATTTTCAACTTCACTCTGAAATTCTTTGAACTTCTCAAATGTTTCAGACTTATGTTTCATTAAGTAGATATACCCATATCTGCTTAAATCATCTGTGAAGGTGAGAAAATAACGATACCCGCCGCGAGCCTCAACATTCATTGGACCACATACATTAGTATGTATGATTTCTAACAAATCAGTCGCTCGCTCCATAGTTCCGGAGAACGGCGTTTTAGTCATCTTGCCCATGAGGCATGGTTCGCAAGTACCAAGTGATTCATAATCAAGTGATTCCAAAAGTCCATCAGTATGGAGATTCTTCATGCACTTTACACCAATATGACCCAGACGGCAGTCCCACAAATAAGTTGCACTATCATTATCAACTCTGCATCTTTTGGCTTCAATATTATGAATATGTGTGTCACTACTATCGAGATTCAACAAAAATAGACCACTCTTCAAGGGTGCATGACCATAAAAGATATTACTCATATAAATAGAACAACCATTATTCTCAGATTTAAATGAATAACCGTCTCGCATCAAACAAGATCCAGATATAATGTTCATGCTCAACGCTGGCACCAAATAACAATTATTTAGGTCTAAAAATAATCCCGAAGGTAGATGTAGAGGTAGCGTGCCGATGGCGATCACATCGACTTTGGAACCATTTCCCACATGCATCGTCATCTCGTCCTTAGCCAGTCTTTGCTTAATCCGTAGTCCCTATTTCGAGTTGCAAATATTAGCAACAAAACCAGTATCAAATACCCAGGTGGTACTGCGAGCTCTAGTAAGGTACACATCAATAACATGTATATCACATATACCTTTGTTCACATTGCCATCCTTCTTATCCGCCAAATACTTGGGGCAGTTTCGCTTCCAGTGACCAGTCTGCTTACAGTAGAAGCACTCAGTCTCAGGCTTAGGTCCAGACTTGGGTTTCTTCTCTTGAGCAGCAACTTGCTTGTTGTTCTTCTTGAAGTTCCCGTTCTTCTTCCCTTTTCCCTTTTTCTTGAAACTGGTGGTCTTGTTGACCATCAATACTTGATGATCCTTCTTGATTTCTACCTCCACAGCGTTTAGCATTGTGAAGAGCTCGGGAATCATGTTATCCATCCCTTGCATGTTATAGTTCATCATGAAGCTCTTGTAGCTTGGTGGCAGTGATTGAAGAATTCTGTCAATGACGCTATCATCCAGAAGATTAACTCCCAGTTGAATCAAGTGATTGTTATACCCAGACATTCTGAGTATATGTTCACTGACAGAACTATTCTCCTCCATCTTGCAGCTGTAGAACTTATTGGAGACTTCATATCTCTCAATCCGGGCATTTGCTTGAAATATTAACTTCAACTCCTGGAACATCTCATATGCTCCATGATGTTCAAAATGTCGTTGAAGTCCCGGTTCTAAGCCATAAAGCATGGCACACTGAACTATCGAGTAGTCATCGGCTTTACTCTGCCAGATGTTCATAACATCTAGCGTTGCTCCTGCAGCAGGTCTGGCACCTAGCGGTGCTTCTAGGGCGTAATTCTTCTGTGCAGCAATGAGGATAATCCTCAAGTTACAGACCCAGTCCGTGTAATTTCTACCATCATCTTTCAACTTTGCTTTCTCAAGGAACGCATTAAAATTCAACAGAACAACAACATGAGCCATCTATCTACAACAACATATATAGACATGCAAAATACTATCAGGTACTAAGTTCATGATAAATTTAAGTTCAATTAATCATATTACTTAAGAACTCCCACTTAGATAGACATCCCTCTAATCATCTAAGTGATCACGTGATCCAAATCAACTAAACCATGTCTGATCATCACGTGAGATGGAGTAGTTTTCAATGGTGAACATCAACATGTTGATCATATCTACTATATGATTCACGCTTGACCTTTCGGTCTCACTATTCCGAGGCCATATCTGCATATGCTAGGCTCGTCGAGTTTAACCCTAGTATTCTGCGTGTGCAAAGCTGGCTTGCACCCATTGTAGATGGACGTAGAGCTTATCACACACGATCATCACGTGGTGTCTTGGCACGACGAACTTTGGCAACGGTGCATACTCAGGGAGAACACTTTTATCTTGAAATTTAGTGAGATCATCTTATAATGCTACCATCAATCAAAGCAAAATAAGATGCATAAAAGATAAACATCACATGCAATCAATATAAGTGATATGATATGGCCATAATCATTTTGTGCTTGTGATCTCCATCTTTGAAGCACCATCATGATCACCATCGTCACCGGCGCGACACCTTGATCTCCATCGTAGCATCGTTGTCGTCTCGCCAACTATTGCTTCTATGACTATCGCTACCGCTTAGTGATGTAGTAAAGCAATTACAGGGCGATTGCATTGCATACAATAAAGCGACAACCATATGGCTCCTGCCAGTTGCCGATAACTCGGTTACAAAACATGATCATCTCATACAATAAAATATAGCATCATGCCTTGACCATATCACATCACAACATGCCCTGCAAAAACAAGTTAGACGTCCTCTACTTTGTTGTTGCAAGTTTTACGTGGCTGCTACGGGCTGAGCAAGAACTGTTCTTACCTACGCATCAAAACCACAATGATAGTTTGTCAAGTTAGTGTTGTTTTTACCTTCTCAAGGACCGGGCATAGCCACACTCGGTTCAACTAAAGTTGGAGAAACTGACACCTGCCAGCCACCTGTGTGCAAAGCACATCGGTAGAACCAGTCTCGTGTAAGCGTACGCGTAATGTCGGTCTGGGCCGATTCATCCAACAATACCGCTGAACCAAAGTATGACATGCTGGTAAGCAGTATGACTTGTATCGCCCACAACTCACTTGTGTTCTACTCGTGCAAATAATATCAACACATAAAACCTGGCTCGGATGCCACTGTTGGGGAATGTAGTAATTTCAAAAAAACTTCCTACGCACACGCAAGATCATGGTGATGCATAGCAACGAGAGGGGAGAGTGTGTCCACGTACCCTCGTAGACCGAAAACGGAAGCGTTAGCACGACGCGGTTGATGTAGTCGTACGTATTAACAACCCGACCGATCAAGTACCGAACGCACGACACCTCCGAGTTCTGCACACGTTCAACTCGATGACGTCCCTCGAACTCCTATCCAGCCGAGCTTTGAGGGAGAGTTCCATCAGCATGACAGCGTGGTGATGTTGTGATGTTGCTACCATCGTAGGGCTTCGCCTAAGCACCGCTACGATATTATCGAGGTGGATTATGGTGGAGGGGGCACCGCACACGGCTAAGAGATCCAAGAGATCAATTGTTGTGTCTATGGGGTGCCCCCCTCCTCCGTATATAAAAGGGGGGAGGAGAGGGCCGGCCAAGGGGAGAAGGCGCGCCCAAGGGGGGAGTCCTACTCCCACCGGGAGTAGGACTCCTCCTTTTCCTATTTGGAGAGGGAGAGGGAAGGAAGAGGAAGGAGGGAGGAAGGAAAGGGGGGCCGGCCCCCCTCTCAATTCGGATTGGGCTTGGGGGGCGCGCCCCCTCCCTTGCTCCTTTCCCCTCCTTTCCACTAAAGCCCATTAAGGCCCATATACCTCCCGAGGGGTTCCGATAACCTCCCGGTACTCCGGTATTATCCCAATCTCACCCCGGAACCATTCTGGTGTCCAAATATAGTCGTCCAATATATCAATCTTTATGTCTCGACCATTTCAAGACTCCTCGTCATGTCCGTGATCACATCCGGGACTCCTAACTACCTTCGGTACATCAAAACACATAAACTCATATTATAACCGTCATCGAACTTTAAGCGTGCGGACCCTACGGGTTCGAGAACTATGTAGACATGACCGAGACACGTCTTCGGTCAATAACCAATAGCGGAACCTGGATGCTCATATTAGCTCCCACATATTCTACGAAGATCTTTATCGGTCAAACCGCACAACAACATACGTTGTTCCCTTTGTCATCGGTATGTTACTTGCCCGAGATTCGATCGTCGGTATCTCAATACCTAGTTCAATCTCGTTACCGGCAAGTCCCTTTACTCGTTCCGTAATACATCATCCCGCAACTAACTCATTAGTTACAATGCTTGCAAGGCTTATAGTGATGTGCATTACCAAGTGGGCCCAGAGATACCTCTCCGACAATCGAAGTGACAAATCCTAATCTCGAAATACGCAAACCCAACAAGTACCATCGGAGACACCTGTAGAGCACCTTTATAATCACCCAGTTACGTTGTGACGTTTGGTAGCACATAAAGTGTTCCTCCGGTAAACGGGAGTTGCATAATCTCATAGTCATAGGAACTTGTATAAGTCATGAAGAAAGCAATAGCAGAATACTAAACGATCAAGTGCTAAGTTAACGGAATGGGTCAAGTCAATCACATCGTTATCCTAATGATGTGATCTCGTTAATCAAATGACAACTGATGTCTATGGCTAGGAAACATAACCATCTTTGATTAACGAGCTAGTCAAGTAGAGGCATACTAGTGACACTCTGTTTGTCTATGTATTCACACAAGTATTATGTTTCCGGTTAATACAATTCTAGCATTAATAATAAACATTTATCATGATATAAGGAAATAAATAATAACTTTATTATTGCCTCTAGGGCATATTTCCTTCAGTTGCCTCCTCCTATCCCCGCCCCGCCATCTCTCCTCCACACCACGACGAAGACCGTTTCCGCTTCTACCCGCCGCCTTCCCTTCCCTCCAAGACGTCGCTGGCATCCTCTCCCTAACAACCGCTCTCGCTGCTGCATCAGCACCGAGCCCGCCTGCCTGCCATTCTGGCATTCCAGGAAGCCGGATCCGTCTGGGAGGTGCAGAAGGGCTCGCCACCACTCTCCGTACGTGCTGGCTGTCGGTGTCAAAACCGGCAGATCTCCGGTAGGGGGTTCTGAACTGTGTGTCTGAGGATCGAAGGTAACAGGAGGCAGGGGACACGATGTTTACCCAGGTTCGGACCCTCTTAATGGAGGTAATGCCCTACTTCCTGCTTGATTGACTTCGATGAGTATAGGGGTTACAAGAGTTGATCTACCTCGAGATCATAATAACTAAACCCTAGATGTCTAGCCTGTATGATTGTGATTGCCTCTACGGACTAAATCCTCCGGTTTATATAGACATCAGAGGGGCCTAGGGTTGTACTGAATCGGTTTACAGAGAAAGGAATCTTCATATTCAAACGCTAAGCTTGCCATCCACGCAAAGGAGAGTCCCATCTGGACACGGGGGAAAGCCTTCTATCTTGCATCTTCACGACCCACCAGTCCGGCCCACGTCACATAGCCCAGATGCCCGTGGACCCCCTAATCTAGGACTCCCTCAGTAGCCCCTGAACCAGGCTTCAATGACGACATATCTGGCACGCAGATTGTCTTCGGCATTGCAAGGCGGGTTCCTCCTTCGAACACTTCAAAGTAGCTGATCAAAAGAGCTATATACGGCTCTGCATAATAGTTACAACCCTGAACCATAAGGGCAAAACATTTAAACAAAACAAGTCACGTCTACTGACAACTTTTCCGGCGAGACGTTATGTTCTGGCCTTATTATCATTTCGAACCGTTTTTTAGCCTCCCGCTTCGAGTTTCGAGGTGCGGCCACTAACATGTCTCGTGAGAGCAGAGATCGTGTCCCTTTATTGCGGGATCCTCATCAATATGGGTTTGGGTAATCCAACCGTGCCGTTCGCACGATCCCTTTGGAATAGGCGAGTTTTAAGGCTTGTGAGGGGACGCTTGATATTCACTGCCTTTATAAGAAGATAAGGATCCATCTTTTTACCCCACGCCTTCTTCCTCCTCAGCGATACGTACATTTTGCATCATGCTTTTATATCGATATTTATTGCGTTATGGGCTATTATTACACATTATGTCACAATACTTATGCCTATTCTCTCTTATTTTACAAGGTTTACATAAAGAGGGAGAATGCCGGCAGCTGGGATTCTGGGCTGGAAAAGGAGCAAATATTATAGACCTATTCTGCACAGCTCCAAAAGTCCTGAAACTTCACGGAAGTCATTTTCAGAATATATAAAAAATAATGAGCACAAGAAGTTCCAGAGGGGGGCCACATCCTGCCCACGAGGGTGGGGGGCACATCCTACCCCCCTGGGCGCGCCTCCCTGCCTCATGGGTCCCCTGATGGCCCTCTGATGCCCATCTTCTGCTATATGGAGTCCTTCGATGAGAAAAAAAATCGTAAGAAAGCTTTCGGTACGAGACTTCGCGGCCATGAGACGGAACCTTGGCGGATCCAATCTAGGGCTCTGGGAGAGCTGTTCTACCGGGGACATGATACGTCTCCAACGTATCTATAATTTTTGATTGCTCCATGCTATATTATCTACTGTTTTGGACATTATTGGGCTTTATTATCCACTTTTATATTATTTTTGGGACTAACCTATTAACCGGAGGCCCAGCCCAGAATTGTTGGTTTTTGCCTATTTTAGGGTTTCGAAGAAAAGGAATATCAAACGGAGTCCAAACGGAATGAAACCTTTGGGAACGTGATTTTCTCACCGAATACAACTCAGGAGACTTGGATCCTATGTCAAGCCAACTAACAGGAGGCCACGAGGTAGGGGGGCGCGCCTGCCCCCCCAGGCACGCCCTCCACCCTCGTGGGCCCCCTGTTGCTCCACCGACGTACTTATTCCTCCTATATATACCCACGTACCCTCAAACGATCAGATATGGAGCCAAAACCCTAATTCCACCGTCGTAACTTTCTGTATCCATGAGATCCCATCTTGGGGCCTGTTCCGGAGCTCCGCCGGAGGGGGCATCGATCACGGAGGGCTTCTACATCAACAGCATAGCCTCTCCGATGAAGTGTGAGTAGTTTGCTTCAGACCTATGGGTCCATAGTTAGTAGCTAGATGGCTTCTTCTCTCTTTTTGGATCTCAATACACTGTTCTCCCCCTCTCTTGTGGAGATCTATTCGATGTAATCTTCTTTTTTCGGTGTGTTTGTTGAGACCGATTGAGGGAGTCCTGGATTAGGGGTGTCCGGATAGCCGGACTATACCTTCGGCCGGACTCTTGGACTATGAAGATACAAGATTGAAGACTTCGTCCCGTGTCCGGAAGGGACTTTCCTTGGCGTGGAAGGCAAGCTTGGCGATACGGATATGTAGATCTCCTACCATTGTAACCGACTCTGTGTAACCCTAGCCCTCTCCGGTGTCTATATAAACCGGAGGGTTTTAGTCCGTAGGACGAACAACAATCATACCATAGGCTAGCTTCTAGGGTTTAGCCTCCTTGATCTCATGGTAGATCTACTCTCGTATTACCCATATCATCAATATTAATCAAGCAGGACGTAGGGTTTTACCTCCATCAAGAGGGCCCGAACCTGGGTAAAACTTCGTGTCCCCTGCCTCCTGTTACCATCCGCCTTAGACGCACAGTTCGGGACCCCCTACCCGAGATCCGCCGGTTTTGACACCGACATTGGTGCTTTCATTGAGAGTTCCTCTGTGTCGTCACTTTTAGGCCGGATGGTTCTCCGATCATTAACAGCGATGCGATCCAGGGTGAGACCTTTCTCCCCGGACAGATCTTCGTATTTGGTGGCTTTGCACTGCGGGCCAATTCGCTTGGCCATCTGGAGCAGATCGAAAGCTACGCCCCTGGCCATCAGGTCAGCTTTGGAAATTTGAGCTACACGGCCGACCTCCGCGGAGACTTGATCTTCGACGGATTCGAGCCGCAGCCGAGCGTGCCGCACTGTCACGATGGGCATGATCTAGCTCTGCCACCGAATAGTGCCCTGGAGGCCGCACCCGCATCAGCCCCGACCCTTAATTCGGAGCCAACTGTGCCAATCGAGGATGGGTGGCTGGAGACCGCCTCGGGGGCTGCAATCTCTACGGCGATCGAGCCGAACACCAGCCCTATTCTCTGCGAAGCCCGTGACTCCAAGGAGCCGGACTCCTCTCCAGACTCCGAGCCCTCCGCGCCCCTACCGATCGAACCCGATTGGGCACCAATCATGGAGTTCACCGCCGCGGACATCTTTCAGCACTCGCCCTTTGGCGATATTCTGAATTCACTAAAGTCTCTCTCTTTATCAGGAGAGCCCTGGCCGGACTATGGTCAGCAAGGTTGGGATGCGGATGATGAAGAAATTCAAAGCCCACCCACCACCCACTTCGTAGCCACTGTCGATGATTTAACCGACATGCTCGACTTCGACTCCGAAGACATCGACGGTATGGACGCCGATGCAGGAGACGATCAAGAACCAGCGCCTATAGGACATTGGAAAGCCACCTAGTCGTATGATATATACATGGTGGACACCCCAAAAGAAGGCAATGGCGATGGAACAGCGGAGGATGTCCCCTCCAAGAAGCAGCCTAAGCGTCGGCGTCAGCGGCGCCGCTCTAAATCCCGCCAAAGCAAAAACGGTGATTCTGGCACGGGAGGTAATAACACCCCATACAGTGCCGAAGACAACCACCTCCAGCAAGATTCGGCACAGGAGGATGGAGAAGCCAGCCCTCATGAGAGAGCGGCAGACAGAGAGGTCGAGGACGATAATTATATGCCTCCCTCCGAAGACGAGGCAAGCCTCGACGACGACGAATTTGTCGTGCCGGAGGATCCCGTCGAACAAGAGCGTTTCAAACGCAGGCTTATGGCCATGGCGAGCAGCCTCAAGAAAAAATAGCAACATCTTAGAGCTGATCAAGATTTGCTAGCCGACAGATGGACTGAAGTCCTTGCGGCCGATGAGTATGAACTCAAACGCCCCTCCAAGAGCTACCCAAAGTGCAGGTTGCTACCCCGATTAGAGGAGGAAGCACCTAAACCAACATCACCAGCGCATGATGCGGCCGACCGGCCACCCCGTGGTCACGACAGAGAGGCCTCTTGGCCCTCCACTCAAGCCGCACCCCGGCGCCGCTCAAAAAATACCAAGGCACGGGAAAATGCGCCAGACCTGCGAGATATATTGGAGGACAAGGCAAGGCAAACAAGATCGATCTACGGATCGCGTGGGCGCCCCACGACACGAGACGGTAATCATCACTCCGGATACAGTAAATCCGGCCAGACCGAACACAGTAGACAAAGCTCGTTTGAGCTGCGTTGTGATATAGCCCAATATAAAGGCACCGCACACCCACTATGCTTCACAGATGAAGTAATGGATCATCAAATCCCCGAGGGTTTCAAACTCGTGAACATCGAATCATACGATGGCACAACAGATCCTACGATATGGATCGAGGACTATCTCCTTCATATCCACATGGCCCGCGGTGATGACCTACACGCCATCAAATACCTCCCACTCAAGCTTAAAGGACCAGCTCAGCATTGGCTTAACAACTTGCCAGCAGAATCAATTGGTTGTTGGGAGGACCTGGAAACCGCATTCCTCGACAATTTCCAGGGCACTTATGTGCGACCACCAAACGCCGATGACCTTAGCCACATAATTCAGCAGCCAGAGAAATCGGCCAGACAATTCTGGACACGGTTCCTAACCAAGAAAAATCAAATCGTCGATTGTCCAGACGCAGAGGCCCTAGCAGCCTTCAAGCATAACATCCGTGACGAGTGGCTTGCACGACACCTAGGACAGGAAAAGCCAAAATCTATGGCAGCCCTCACGACACTTATGACCCGCTTTTGCGCGGGAGAAGACAGCTGGCTAGCTCGCAGCAATAACATGACCAAGAGCCCTGGTAATTCGGTACCAAGGACAACAGTGGCAGGTCGCGTCGCAACAAGCAAAAGCGCCGCATTAACGGCGACAATGTTGAGGATACGACAGTTAATGCCGGATTCGGAGGCTCTAAACCCGGTCAGCGGAAAAAGCCATTCAAAAGAAATACTCCGGGCCCGTCCAGTTTGGACCGAATACTCGACCGATCATGCCAGATACATGGCACCCCCGAAAAACCAGCCAATCACACCAATAGGGATTGTTGGGTGTTCAAGCAGGCAGGCAAGTTAAATGCCGAAAACAGAGACAAGGGGCTGCATAGAGATGATGAGGAGGAGCCCCGCCCGCCGAACAACAGTGGACAGTAAGGTTTTCCCCCACAAGTGCGGACGGTGAACATTATATACGCAACCCACGTCCCCAAGAGGGAGCGGAAGCGTGCACTAAGGGACGTATACGTGATGGAGCCAGTCGCCCCAAAGTTCAACCCATGGTCTTCCTGCCCGATCACTTCGATCGAGGGGACCACCCCACTAGCATCCGTCATGGCGGATTCGCCGCATTGGTTCTAGACCCAATTATTGACGGATTTCACCTCACTAGAGTCCTTATGGACGGCGGCAGCAGCGTGAACCTGCTTTACCAGGATACAGTGCGGAAAATGGGCATCGATCCCTCGAGGATTAAACCCACTAAAACGACCTTTAAAGGCGTCATACCAGGTGTAGAGGCCAATTGTATAGGCTCAGTTACACTTGAAGTGGTCTTCGGATAATTTCCGAAGCGAGGAGTTAATCTTCGACATAGTCCCGTTCTGCAGTGGCTATCACGCACTGCTCGGGCGAACCACATTTGCCAAGTTCAATGCGGTGCCGCACTACGCATACCTCAAGCTCAAGATGCCAGGCCATCGAGGAGTCATCACGGTCAATGGAAACACCGAATGCTCTCTCCGAACGGAGGAGCATACGGCGGCTATCGCAGCGGAAGTACAAAGCAGCCTCTCAAGGCAATTCTCCAGTCCGGCCATTAAACGTCTGGACACCGTCAAGCGCGCCCGGAGTAACCTACAACAAGACCACCTGGCACGTTCCGAGCAAGCGTAGCAATGCGGCCCCAACCCCAGCCCTCGCGAACTTGCGAAACCAGTGTTGCGCGTACATAACTATGCTCTGGAAATACCATGGGCACAGGGGGAGGGGCACCATCACGGCATGCCCGAAATGCAGCTTAAACAGCACGAGGGGCTGCCGATTTCTTAATTTTCTCTTATTTTCAGGACTCCATTCTTCAGAAGGCTTGTCCGGCAGTACAATTGCCGCACAAACGATACAACCAGGGAAGCAGAAAGCTACGCCGCACTATGGAACTCTAAGATGGTCTCTATAACGAGCAGTATACCGCAGCTCGCCCCTGGAAAGGACATGTTAAATAGTCCCATCTTTTGCTTATTGCACTATTTGTATCGTTCTGGTTTGATCACAGCTTTTAAAAATAAACAATGCATAGCTTCCGTCTATTATTGCATTACTCTTTTTATGAATATATGTTCATTAATGACATGTTGCACCCGTACACTTTGGTACGGCCAATACGCCAGGGGCTTAAGTACCCCACAATACGGTGTGAGAAGTCTGAACACTTTCACAAGTGCGGCACCCCGAACTTATAGCATTATATGCATCGGCTCCGAATCATGTCTTGGGTCAATAGTTGGGTTTGCCCGGCTCCTATGTTTTGGTACCTTACGTTTCGTTATATCGGCTAAGGTATCACTAGGAGAACTACTGTGATTGTGCCCCAGTTGAGCTAGGCTAAGCACCTCAGTAGAGAAAGCTAAAACTGACCGTCATGATGAGTTGAGAGCTGGTCGCTGTTCGAGAGGTTTTCGAGGCATTAAAGACTTATGCCGCTTAGAGCGAGGAGTCGGCTTTGTCCGGCCTAGGCGTGGATAGCGCCCCGAACTCGGTCTTCCGAACACTAGGGGCTTCGCCGAAATTTAAAATTATAGAATTCTATGGCTAAGTGAGAGTGTTCAAGCATTACAGTCCGATTGCCTTGTTCGTTGTGTTGAGCGCCTCCCTCGAAGGACCCAAGAATGGGAAAAAGAGCGCTCATGTTTATCCTGAACACCCCAGCACTCGTGGCATGGGGGCAGAAGCCGACGACTCGCCATCTCTCAAATTTGATAAACGGCCGCACAGAAGGTAATATTTTAAATTCAAAAGCGTTTCTTAGCGCATATGAACAAGTTTTCAGCGTACAGGATCACAAATGCGAGTTTACTCAAAAATTACATCTTTGGAGCATTCATCCGCTATAAGGCGGGCACCCTTCAGGACGCCCTCATAATACACTTCCGGGACGCGATGCTCCTTGCCCGGCGGCGGCCCGTCCTTCACCAGCTTCTCCGCATCCATCTTGCCCAGTGCACTTTAGCACGGGCAAGCGCCCTACGGGCACCTTCGATGCGGACGGAGCACTTGATTACTTCAAGCCGTGGACAGGCATCCACCAGCCGCCTCACCAGCCCGAAGTAGCTCCCAGGCAGAGCCTCTCCAGGCCAAAGCCAAACTACGAGGCCCTTTATGGCCTGTTTGGCCACCTTGTGGAGCTCGACCATTTGCTTCAGCTGGTCGCTCAAAGGCACCAGGTGTCTGGCCTCAGCATACTGAGACCAGAACACCTTCTCCGTCGAGCTCCCCTCCTCGGATCGGTAGATGGCGGCGGCATCAGACGCATTACGGGGCAAATCTGCGAATGCTCCTGGAAAGCTCCAGACTCGGGTAAGTAACAAGTAATTCACTTTCACGTGCTTTCTTTGCATAATGAATGCCTTACCCGCCGCTATCTTCTTCATTGCTTCAATTTCTTGCAGGGCTTTCTGGGCTTCGGCCTTGGCAGACTTCGCGCTTTCGAGGGCTGCCGCAAGCTCGGACGCTTGCGTCTTTGAGTCAAGCTCCAAACTCTCGTGTTTTTTCATGAGAGCCTGGAGCTCTTTCTGCACCTCCTCCACCCGCGCCTCCTGCTTCCCTCTCTCCGTGCGCTCCGCGGCCGCTCTGTTTTCAGCCTCGGACAACGCTTTATTAAGGGTTGCCACCTCGGTCATGGCCCCTATAATAGCACGTTGATCCTGTCATTTTTTGCAACCACATCTTCTCTATATACTTGCGCAAGGTATTACTTACCTTCCTTCTCCTCGAGTTGCCTCTTGGCATGGCCGAGCTTGTTCTCGGACCGCGCGAGGTTTTGCTTCAGCGTATCCACCTCCGCAGTCAGTGCGGCGGAGGCCAGCAGCGAAGCCTGCATACGCATATTGACTTCATTGTGTTAGACTCCTGCGAATGTTATTAGATCCTCTATTCGGCTTTTCTTTCTGAACGCCGAACAGAGCATCAGGGGCTACTGTCTATGCGGTAATATTTTTACATATTCTTTACTTACCTTAAAGCCTGTTAGAAGGCTGGCACAGGCTTCAGTCAGTCTGCTCTTGGCGGACTGGACCTTCTGGGTCACCGCACTCATAATAGTGTGGTGCTCCTCGTCGATGGAGGTGCCTTTAAGCACCTCCAGCAAATTGTCCGGTGCCTCCGGTTGGACGGAGGTCACTGGCTCGGTAGGCTTGCTCCTCTTGGAAGGAGGCTGCCTACCGGAGTCCGGAACCGTTGAAGGTTCCGGCGGGGTGTCCGGCTCAAGGCCGGACTCGGGGCCCTTGGGGGTTTTATCCCCTTTGCGCCTGGAGTCCGGGAGGTCGCCTTGCAGCGCCTCCAGGTCCACCTCCTCTTGGCTTGGAACCTGTTGGGACAGCACCTCGGCATCGTCCGTAGGGTGGGGGGAGGTAGCGGGCGGAAGTGAATTCACGTCCGACGAATCCAGGGAGCCGCTCGACGACTCATCGAGCCCGGCCTTGGGCGGACTGCATAGTCATATTCGGCGTAAGGAGGAGCTGTGCAAGAAAGGAACACTATGAATTGCTCTGGTGTTCGAATACTTATGATCTCGCCAGGGGCTTGGCCCTGTGCGGCCACTCCTCTTCGTCGTCGTCGGCGTTGGTGGAGTAGTCCGGAGGTAGGGTCTTCCCCTTCTTGGACCCTTCGGCCTCCCCAGTTGGGGTGGCCTTCCATTTCTTCCCTCCTCCCGCTGGAGGGGGAGAGGTCTCTTCTTCCTCCTCCTCGTCTTCATGGGAGGAGTGCGCCTTGGAGTGGCCTTCTTCTTGGCCTTCTTCTCCGGCACCACATAGGGTGCCAGAACCAGCAGCTTCGCCAAACGAGCGTCCGCTGGGCCTTCGGGCAAAGGAGCCGGACAGTTGATCTGTCCGGACGTCTCCTGCCAATCCTGTCAAAGGTAAGGGAGCTTAGATCCCGCATGGAGTCAAACTATGAAAAACTAATACCCTGCAAAAGGTAAAAACAGCTTACCGCACGAGCGTGATGCTGCGTGCTGAATCCACGATCCTCGGTAGCGGATGCACCCTTGAAAAGCACCTTCCAGGCATCTTCGTACATCGTGTCGAAGAGCCTGCTCAGAGTTCGGTGCCGCGCCGGGTCGAACTCCCACAGGTTGAAAGCCCGTTGTTGACACGGGAGGATCCGGCGGATGAGCATAACCTATACTACGTTGACAAGTTTGAGCTTCTTGTCCACTAGGGTTTGGACGCATGTTTGGAGTCCGGTCAGCTCTCCTCTTTTACCCCACGACAGGCCCGTCTCTTTCCAGGAGGTGAGCCGCGTAGGGGGTCCAGATCGAAACTCGAGGGTTGCGACCCATTCAGGGTCGCGTGGCTCGGTGATGTAAAACCACCCCGATTGCCACCCCTTTAGGGTCTCCATGAAGGAGCCCTCGAGCCATAGGACGTTGGGCATCTTGCCCACCATGGCGCCTCCGCACTCCGCCTGGGTGCCGCGCACCACCTTCGGCTTGACATTGAAAGTTTTGAGCCATAGGCCGAAATGGGGGCGGATGCAGAAGAAAGCCTCGCACACGACGATAAACGCCGAGATGTTGAGGACAAAGTTCGGGGCCAAATCGTGGAAATCCAGGCCATAGTAGAACATGAGCCCCCGGACAAATGGGTGGAGAGGGAAGCCCAGTCCGTGGAGGAAATGGGGGAGGAACACCACCCTCTCATGGGGCCTAGGGGTGGGGATGAGCTGCCCCTCTTCGGGAAGCCGGTGCGCAATGTCATTAGACAAGTATCCGGCCTTCCTTAGTTTTTTGATGTGTCCCTCCGTGACGGAGGAGACCATCCACTTGCCTCCCGCTTCGGACATGGCTGGAGAAGGTTGAGGTGGGGTGTGCGGACTTGGGCGCTGGAGCTCAAGTGCGCGGAAATGGATAGGCAAAGGAGGAAGAAGGCGTGGATGAAAAGGTGGATCCTTATCCCCTTATATGGGTGGACGCGACTATGCGTCCCCACCAGCCTGGTAAAACTCGCTTATCTCCCAAGCGTCGTAATCAATGGCGCGGTTGGGTTACCCACGCCCGTATTGATGAGAATCCCGGAATAAGGGGACACGATCTCTGCTTTAACAAGACGTGCCAAGGAAACCGCCTCGCTAAACGCGCTGAGGTGGGACAGTAAAGCGATTCGAATAAAGACTTGGCCGTGGTGTGATGTCACGCTACGGAATACATCAGCAGATTAGATTTGTGTAAATATTATTCTCTCTATCGAAATATGTGGAAACTTATTTTGCAGAGCCGGACACTACCTTTGTGTTCAAAATCTTCTATGAAGTACTTGGAGGAGGAACCCGCCTTGCAATGCCGAAGACAATCTGCGCGCCGGACTCGTCATCATTGAAGCCTGGTTCAGGGGCTACTGAGGGAGTCCTGGATTAGGGGGTGTCCGGATAGCCGGACTATACCTTCGGTCAGACTCCTGGACTATGAAGATACAAGATTGAAGACTTCGTCCCGTGTCCGGAAGGGACTTTCCTTCGCGTGGAAGGCAAGCTTGGCGATACGGATATGTAGATCTCCTACCATTGTAACCGACTCTGTGTAACCCTAGCCCTCTCCAGTGTCTATATAAACCAGAGGGTTTTAGTCCGTAGGACGAACAATAATCGTACCATAGGCTAGCTTCTAGGGTTTAGCCTCCTTGATCTCGTGGTAGATCTACTCTTGTACTACCCATATCATCAATATTAATCAAGCAGGACGTAGGGTTTTACCTCCATCAAGAGGGCCCGAACCTAGATAAAACATCGTGTCCCCTGCCTCCTGTTACCATCCGCCTTAGACGCACAGTTCGGGACCCCCTACCCGAGATCCGCCGGTTTTGACACCGACACCGATGAATTGTGGGTTTATGATCAAGTCTATCTATGAATAATATTTGAATCTTCTCTGAATTCTTTTATGTATGATTGGTTATCTTTGCAAGTCTCTTCGAATTATCAGTTTGGTTTGGCCAACTAGATTGATCTTTCTTGCAATGGGAGAAGTGCTTAGCTTTGGGTTCAATCTTGCGGTGTCCTTTCCCGGTGACAGTAAGGGCAGCAAGGCACGTATTGTATTGTTGCCATCGAGGATAACAAGATGGGGTTTTCTTCATATTGCATGAGTCTATCCCTCTACATCATGTCATCTTGCTTAAGGCGTTACTCTGTTTTTAACTTAATACTCTAGATGCATGCTGGATAGCGGTCGACGAGTGGAGTAATAGTAGTAGATGCAAGCAGGAGTCGGTCTACTTGTCTCGGACATGATGCCTATATATATGATCATACCTAGATATTCTCATAACTATGCTCAATTTTGTCAATTGCTCAATAGTAATTTGTTCACCCACCATAGAATACTTATGCTCTCGAGAGAAGCCACTAGTGAAACCTATGGCCCCCGGGTCTATCTTTATCATATCAATCTCCTACTACTTAGTTATTTACTTTGCTATTTATTTTGCCTTTATTTTACTTTGCATCTTTATCATAAAAATACCAAAAATATTATCTTATCATATCTATCAGATCTCACTCTCGTAAGTGGCCCTATAGGGATTGACAACCCCTATTTGTGTTGGTTGCGAGGATTTATTTGTTTTGTGTGCAGGTACGAGGGACTTGCATGTAGCCTCCTACTGGATTGATACCTTGGTTCTCAAAAACTGAGGGAAATACTTACGCTACTTTGTTGCATCATCCCTTCCTCTTCGAGGAAAACCAACGCAGTGCTAAAAGAGGTAGCAAGAAGGATTTCGGGCGCCGTTGCCGGGGAGGTCTACGCAAAAGTCAACATACCAAGTACCCATCACATACCCTTATCTCTCGCATTACATTATTTTCCATTTGCCTCTTGTTTTCCTCTCCCCCCCAATTCACCCTTGCTGTTTTATTCGCCCTCTCTCTCTCTCAATCCTCCCTCTCTTTCTCTATTTGCCCTTTTTGTCCGCTTGCCTTTTGTTTGCTTGTGTGTTAGTTTGCTTGTTTGTCGCGATGGCTCAAGATAATACTAAATTGTTTGACTTCACCAACACCAACAACAATGGTTTTATTAGCACTCCGATTGCTCCTCTTACCGATACTGAATCTTGTGAAATTAATGCTGCTTTGCTGAATCTTGTTATGAAAGATCCGTTCTCCGGCCTTCCTAGTGAAGATGCCGCTACCCATCTAAATAGCTTTGTTGATTTGTGTTACATGCAAAAGAAGAAAGATGTGGATAATGATATTGTTAAATTGAAGCTATTTCCTTTTTCGCTTAGAGATCGTGCTAAAGCTTGGTTTTCGTCTTTGCCTAAAAATAGTATTGATTCATGGAATAAGTGCAAAGATGCTTTTATCTCTAAGTATTTTCCTCCCGCTAAGATCATCTCTCTTAGAAACGATATTATGAATTTTAAGCAACTTGATCATGAACATGTTGCACAAGATTGGGAGAGAATGAAATTAATGATACGTAATTGCCCTACTCATGGTTTGAATTTATGGATGATTATACAAAAAAATTATGCTGGATTGAATTTTGCTTCTAGAAATCTTTTGGATTCGGCCACGGGAGGCACTTTTATGGAAATCACTTTAGGAGAAGCTACTAAACTCCTAGATAATATTATGGTTAATTATTCTCAATGGCATACTGAAAGATCTACTAATAAAAAGGTGCATGCGATAGAAGAAATTAATGTTTTGAGTGGAAAGATGGATGAACTTGTGAAATTATTTGCTAATAAGAATGTTTCTTATGATCCTAATGATATGCCCTTGTCTACTTTGATTGAGAATAATAATGAATATATGGATGTGAATTTTGTTGGTAGGAACAATTTTGGTAACAACTCGTATAGAGGAAATTTCAATCCTAGGCCTTATCCTAGTAATTCCTCTAATAATTATGGTAATTCCTACAACAATTCTTATGGAAATTATAATAAGATGCCCTCTGATTTTGATTCTAATATTAAATAATTTGTTACTTCGCAAAAGAATTTTAATGCTATGATTGAAGAAAAATTGCTTAAGATTGATGATTTGGCTAGGAACGTTGATAGAATTGCTCTTGATGTTGATTCTTTGAAACTTAGATCTATTCCACCTAAGCATGATATCAATGAGTATCTCAAAGCCATGAGAATTTCTATTGATGAGTGCAAAGAAAGAACCGCTAGGATGCGTGCTAAGAAAGATGCCTTTATAAAAGCGTGTTCTTCTAGTTCCTATGAAACTAATGATGAAGATCTAAAAGTTATTGATGTGTCCCCTATTAAATCTTTGTTTTGCAATATGAATCTTGATAATGATGGGACTGAATATGATCCACCTTTACCTAGAAGGCGTTCCAAGAATTCTGAATCTTTTGATCTTGATGCTAAATTTGATAAAAGTGGGATTGAAGAAATTAAAACCCTAGATGTTGCTAAACCCACTATTATGGATTTCAAGGAATTTAACTATGAAAATTGCTCTTTGATTGATTGTATTTCCTTGTTGCTGAAAGTGCTAGTGATCGACTAGAGGGGGGGTGAATAGGTGATTTTTATGAAAGTCTTCAAAACATGGAAGTTCCGAAGACAAACGATAGAAATAAACATATTACCATGCAGCGGAAGGTAGACTACACTAGGCAAACCATAGTCAAGTATTCAATGGAGTGAAAGCACAATGACTAATAGCAGCTAGGCAGTAAAGATCAGGTAGGAAGATATTGTGAAGCCAATCAGAACAAGCAGTCACTCAGTGAAGACAAAAGATAAAGCAATCATACAATGACTTCACAAGGACCAACAGTAAGTAAAGGGAAGGGAAGGATGAAACCAGTGACTCATTGAAGACAATGATTTGTTGGACCAGTTCCAGTTTCTGTGCCAACTGTACGTCTGGTTAGGGAGGCTGAGATTCAACTCAGAAGACCTCGTCTTCACCTTATTCCGCTTGAGCTAAGGACACCCAGTCCTCGCCCAATCACTCTGGTAAGTCTTCAAGGTAGACTTCCAAACCTTCACAAACTTCGTTCACCGGTGATCCACAATGACTCTTGGATGCTCTGAACGCGACGCCTAACTGGCTGGAGGATTCACAGTCCTCAAGTGTAATAAGTCTTCAGATCACACAGACAGTAAGACTTAAGTGATGCCTAACACTCTTTGGCTCTGGGTGTTTAGGGCTTTATACTCGCAAGGAATTCTCTCTCAAAGGCTTCGAGGTGGGTTGCTCTCAAACGACAAAAGTCGTGCACTAACTCTGAGCAGCCAACCGTTTATGGTTGTAGGGGGTGGGCATTTATAGCCACTAGGCAACCCGACCTGATTTGTCTGAAATGACCCTTGGTCACTAAGGAACTGACACGTGTTCCAACGGTCAGATTTCAAAGACACACGGCAACTTTACTTGAGCTACAAGAAAAGCTGACTTATCCAACTCTGGACAAGTTTTGCTCTCATAGTCTTCACTCGAAGACATAGGATTTTGGTTAAGCATCACTTCAGTCATTCTGACTGGTTCACTTGGACCCCACTTAACAGTACGGTGGTTCCTATGACTCAACAAAGAAGAAAAAGAACGACGAAAGAACTAAGTCTTTGCGCTCCATAGTCTTCATGCGATGTCTTCTCTTGTCATAGTCTTCAATGTGAATGTCTTCACATACCACCTTTGACTTCAATGTCTTCTTACATTTTTATGGGTCATCTCTGGTAGGAAAACCGAGTCAATGAGGGACTTCTACCTGTGTTATCCTACAATTCTCACAAACACATTAGTCCCTCAACTAGGTTTGTCGTCAATACTCCAAAACCAACTAGGGGTGGCACTAGATGCACTTACAATCTCCCCCTTTTTGGTGATTGATGACAAACTAGTTGAAGTTTTCAACGGGGAATAAAATATGTGAAATTGTAAAGGATAGGGGATTGTCATCATAAGTGGCAAAGGCTCCCCCTGAAGATGTGCATATAAGTAATTTGCTTTTGGTATGCAAATGCACATGGCAGGTTGTACTTGTGGAGATCCTCTTCAACTTATGATGACAATTCATCATGCAAGAAAAATATGTGAAGATAATGACACGCATAATGAAAAATGGACGTCTGCAAAATGATCTAAGTGCAGAATTTATCGTCGCACATGCGGAATTTATCATCGCATCACAGAATAGCAAATAAGTAGCAGACGACCATCGAGTTTAAGTGTTACAACTCAAAGAACCAAATGTATCGAAAACGAGAGTTGTAAGCACTTGGCAAAAGTAGCAAAAAGTAAAGCAACCACCCATATGGACCCGCTTGAAGACTATCAACTCATATGCTTCTCCCCCTTTTGTCAGTGAGGACCAAAAAGGTTTGAAGATATAGAGCGCCTACTCGTTCCCATGAGGTGCAGGTGAGGCAGCAGGGTCGTCGGTGAGATCCGGTGGTGCAGAGGAACTTGGTGCAGTGTCGTCACGCGCTGAAGTTGGAGGAGGTGAAGTTGCATCATCTTGGTCATCGATGACTCTAGCATTTACGGTCGCAGCTAAGGACGAGTATTCAGAGTCTTCAAGTGAGGGAGTCCGACGCAAGTGAGCATTTCTGGGAGGAGTTGAGTCAAACTTGAAGCGTTCGGTGAAGCCATCGTCGTGCAGATCAGCTTCAGCACTCAGTAGGGTCAAACTCTTCCACGACCTCCGACAGGTTTCATGAGTGACAAAGGCATTCTTGGTGGCAAGATTGCAAATGCAGTTGACATCCACCAAGAGGCTTTGCATCTGACGCTTAAGCCAGTCGTGATGTTTGTCCTGTTTCTGATGCAGCGCGACGAGAAGCTCTCGGTCATTGAGGACACGAGATCGTCTTTGAGGCCTTTGCGCAATGGTGCTACCAGTGGCATCAGTTTGAGCACGAGGGGCACGTGTGTTTCCAGCAAGGGGATAAACACGAGACACTGCTGGAATTCCTTCAATGGGTTGGGTGAAGCTTTGGTGATCAGCATTGTGAAGATAAATGGGATCCTTAGCAGGCTCTGGGTAAATGGCTTCAACTGACAGATCAACCTCGGGCAAGAATATAAGATGATTGTGCGCAGACGACTGATAGTTGAAGGCTGAGTGACGCTTGATCAGACGCATGACCCATGGAGCATAGAATTTCAACCCAAAGATGCCGGAGCCAGACGCAGCCAACTGCCTGATGAAGAAGTCTTGAGCATTGAAGCTGATGCCATTGGAGATATAGAAAACCAAAGTCTTGATTGCTCCTTCAAGCTTCGCTGCAGATGAGTGTCCTTTGACAGGCCATAGAGTCTTCCTGATGATGTGGTAAATGGTGCGAGGCAGGTACTCTAGGTCTTCAACAAAGAACTCAGATGGGTATTCAGCGTCGTGAGGCAGAGGCTTCATCATGCTCAGCATTTGACTCATGTTGGGTTCTGGCTTCTGAAAGATGCTTTCCAAGGCATTTTGATGTTGTTGACCATCTGGTTCATAGTATTCACCAGGAGTGTGCAGGCCTGTGAGCTCAATGATATCAGGAGCTTTAGCTTCATGATGGACATTGCCTGTCATCCACCCAAGGACCCAAGTCTTCGGATCCCTGTTGTAGCCTCGAATATGAAGAGTGGCATAGATTGAAGCAGCAATTCTTCATTCCAGTGCTCCTTGTCAGTGATGAACTGCAACAGACCAGCATCTCTGAAACAGTCCAATGCTTCTTCGAGGCAGGGCAGACTAGCTATAGCTTCAGAGTCGAGGCGCATATGTGGAAATATGCGCCCTTGATTGTATAGGACACAGGAATAGTAGCTGCGCTGCTGATAGCTCCAGAACCGATCTGAGGAAATGCGCGGTCTGGTATAAGGGTTCTTGGAGCTGTTGAAGAAGGTATTACGTGCCACGAAGCCATTTGCATTGAAGACCCCACGTGAAGTGGCAGTGCCTGGGAAACATGGAAGTCTTGGCTTGGGCTTTTGGACTTGAGGCCTATGCTCGACGTGGTACTCAAATTGTGGACCAGCAGCAGGCGGAGGAGTCAGAATGGGCCATTGAACCATAACTGGCTGACCACGATCAAATTCCAGCTCCATTGTGTGAGGTCTTGGAGGGGGAACAGGGGCATTGGCATTGTCTTCATGGGCTTCAGGGGCCACATTGGTTTCAGGTGCTAGTACCTCAGGTGCTTCAGCATTGACTACGGGTGCAGCAGTGGCTTCAGATGCTTGGACTTCTGGCACCACAGTAGCTTCAGGCACCGTATTAGCTTCAGCCATGACGATGTCATTGGCTTCAGCGGTGATGTTGGTGGCCACCTTAGGGTTGTTAACCTCCACTTCAGGAGCTGGAGGGTCGGACATGTTCTCCTCGAGAACAACATCTTGGTGAGACGGGGGTGTAGCAACTCTTTTGACTCTTGGTGCTTCTTCTTCATCGGCTGATGCAGCCAGAATATCTTCAGCCATTTTGGCTTTGGACTCAGACACGTGCATAGTGGGAGTGACTTGGGGCCTTGGTCCTTTGTGAAGCCTGCGTAATGCTGGCGACACTTGTGGAGATGGAGTGCGCTGGGCCTCAAAGTCATCGTCTTCTTGCACTGGTGGGGTAGCTTGCGGTTGGGGAGAGCTTGGAGTGTCTTGTCTCTGTGGGTGATCAGCCCACGATGCATCCTGAGCAGTTGGCGTCAGAGGACGACCAATGCTGATGAGTTCGTTGTGCGTAAGCACATGCGATGATACCAAGTGGTGCTCGATCTGATTAAGGACTTCATCATCTTCAACATTGTCATGGTGACCAATGTCTTCAGCAGCGGTGGGGTCAACTGCTGGAATGTCTTCAGCTTCAGAAGCCTCTGTGGAAGCAGACTCATGAATTACCATCCGTCGTTCTTGATGTGAAGAGGCAGGACGAGCAACCGAGATGGGCTCAACAATAAGGGGCTCTATGGGAGCAGCCCGATCTTTCTTGGTTTTGCGCTTCTTCTTGGATGGAGCGACATCATAAGCTTCAGGATGTTTCCTCTTTCTAGCTTCAGCCTCGGCAACCCTTGTTTTCTTTAATTCTAAAGCCACTATGGGGACCTTAGGCTTCGAGCCTGTCATACTGGCTGGGAAGACAATGGGATGTGCTTCATGCCTTGTTGCTTCGGGTTCGGCCACAGCTGGCTTCTTCTTCTTCTTCTTTGCAGCCATCCTGGGATCGATGCCAGGACGCCCAAGAGCCTTGCGCTTTTCAGCTTCATTGTAGGCTTGCACGCACTTGTCAGCCAGACTCTTCATGCGCTCACGAGAACCTTTAGCTTCTTCGCGTTTCTTGAGAAAGGCTTCCTTGAGCTCATGCATCATAGTCTTGAAGTTCTTGACATCTTGCACGCTGAGCTTTGCCATGTGCTGCTTGAACTGAGCTTTCTCATAGTTGATCTTTTGCTTCAGTTCAACGATGCCCTGAGCTAGAGCTAGCTCAGAAGCAATGGCGCCAGTGAAAGCGACGCTGAGGCCAATTGGAAGTTGCAGATCATCAAAGCTGAGATTGGGGGTTTCAAACCACTCATCAATGAAGTTGTGAAGGATTGCTACGTCAAAGAGAGGCAAATCATTGAAGATTTCTACTTCTTCTTTGCTCTTGATCAGTTGCTCAAGAGCGTCATCTGCAAGATCTTCATCGCTGGACAGATCAATGGCATCGTTGCGCAGAATAGCAGCAGCAATCAGTTCTTGGCTGGTGGGTTGCAAGGGCATCTTTACTCTCGAGGGCTTGGAGATGCGTGACAAATCTTCAGACTGCACACTGTGTTCAGGAGGTGTAGTGGCTAGAGGCTTCGCCTGTAAGACCTTTGGTGCAGGAGCAGGCTTTGAAGCTTTAGGCTTCTTCAGTTTCTTTGGCTTCGGCGGTGCAGGCGCTTCATCAGATTCAGCGTCATCTGCAGGCTCATCCACGGTTGTCCCTTGAACCATGATATGAGTGATGAGACCTTCCAGGTTGTAGAAGGGCCCAACAAGATTGGGTTCAGCTTCGCGTGTGCCATCAACACGAGGAGCAGAGGGGCCAGGATTGAAGTATAAGCCTCGTGACTTCTTGTTCTCTTTGGCCGAGTTCCTGGCAAACTGAAGGTTGCGCTTGAACAGATTATCATTGTGGCACCACAGTAATGAAGATGGGTCTGCATCTGCAAGATGCGGTCCACGGACCATGCAAGGATAGAAGCCTTGTTCAATGGCTTCAGCTCTGGACTTGGGTTGAAGATTTTTGTATAGAATGTCTCCCCATAGTCGTTTGATGGCATTCTTCTCAGCACTCCTGGGTCACGAACCTGTACTTGAACCACTGTTCTGCCCAATATCTTCGAATCCATTGGATTCGAGTTTTTTGCTGATTGTAGTCCTCCTCTGGATCTATCTTGTACAGCTCATAGAGGTCAGGAGGCAAATCTCTTGAGGTGTTGCCACGACGCTATCTGCCACCCTTTCTTGTAGGTTTCTCTGGTGCCATGAAGCTTAAACTGAAGGGCTTCAACATGTTTAAAGGCTTCAAAGGCTTTTGCTTTCTGGTCAAACAGGAACTGGCTTCGGGAGAGTTAATGTGATGCTGTAAGAATTCTGCAAACGAATGCAGACTATGAGAACCAAGGGATTCTCCCACGGACATGTACCTGTGACAGCATTAAGGTGCGAGGGAAGGGGAAGAGGTCATATGCATTCTCAGAAGATTTTGAAGATAAATCAGTTTAGAAGACATTGACCTAATAGTGCGAAGACATTCACTCATAGATAGAGAGTTGGTTCCAGATTTGTACGAATCCACGAATAAGTACAAGTGAGGAATCTAACTACTTTGTGAAGCATAAGTGAACATACTAGGCATATTATGAGATGCAGTATGAAATAGATCCAACTTGTGTGAATAGAAACTGCTTGTGGTAGAAAGTGATGAATCTATAGGATCAAAGGGGTCGTAAAAAGGAAGTTTTATTTACCACACGAAGAACTGCTAGACGGAGTGGGAGAGGAGGCCGAGCAGTTCGATCGTCCGTGCCCTAACTTGGCGACGGAGGACACCTACGGCGACGGCGGAGAAGACGATGTCCGCGGCCGGCGTGAAGACAACATCGGTGAGGTCGCGGCAGCTAAGCGCTTCGTCGTCGGTGTTGTCGAGGGCTAGCGGTGGCGCTAGGGTTTGTGCGAGAGTGGAAGAAAGGATAATGACTGTGGTGAGGCGTTTATTTATAGGGACAGGGATGGCATAGTGTTATTACACAGGTGCCCCTGGCGATTCACGTCTGAAGGACACGTGGCCATCATGCAACATATCGGAGGTTGTTCCACGTTCCCACGCACGCCTGGATTCTCGGGTGGTCGTTCCCACTTCTCCGGGTTTCAGGTGAAGGAATTAGCATTGAAAACGGACTTAATGTTTGTCTCTGTATCTTCTGCTAACTAGGACACAGAGAAGACATTCGACAGTTTCAATAGAATGCATATGATTTGGACAGATAGAGTTTGAGATAGAAATCATAGAGAGATTAGGGTCCGATCACATTCACTTAGTTCAAAAGATTCAACAAGGAAGACGTAGCTATAAGTGAATGTTGTAGAGGACAGAACACTAGTATGTATATATATCAGAAGACAATCAAGTCAACATAGTGAAGATAATCATGAAGACAAGTTGAAAATGAAGACAAACAAAATGTGAAGACATAGCACATGTAACCCCATGGGTAAAACACTTCAAACAGAAGAATCTGGTGGTGGCGTTACCCACCGTATAGGAAGTATTAGACCCAGACACGGCGCACAATTATCGTGGCGCTCCGAAGTCAAATTCCACGTTAATGTATTCACACTCAGAATGTAAGTCTTCATTGATTGAAGATATACTTTACTTCTCGTGTGTTGCACATCTAAGTCATCAACATGCATAAGTGTTAGGATGTGTGCCTGATCACAGGACATTTGAGGATTCCAAGATATTTAGCTCACACCGTAACTTGCAAAACCTCTTCTCATCCAAGGGCTTGGTGAAGATATCTGCCAATTGCTCTTCAGTGTTGACGTGTATGATATCAATATCTTCCTTCACAACATGATCTCTAAGAAAGTGATGACGAATTTCAATGTGCTTTGTCTTCGAGTGCTGAACTGGGTTGTTGGCAATCTTAATGGCGCTTTCGTTGTCGTAGTAGAGTGGTACTTGCTTCAGGTGAATGCCATAGTCTTTGAGTGTTTGCTTCATCCATAGAAGCTGAGCACAGCAAGATCCAGCAGCAATGTATTCAGATTCAGCAGTGGAGAGAGATACACAGTTCTGCTTCTTTGAAGACCAACATACAAGTGATCGTCCCAGAAAATGACATGTGCCTGATGTAGACTTGCGATCCACCTTGTCACCAGCATAATCAGCATCCGAGAATCCAACTAGATCAAACTCTGAGCCCTTTGGATACCATAATCCTAGTGTTGGGGTGTGAGCCAAATATCTGAGAATTCGCTTCACAGCTAAGTGATGCGATTCCTTTGGTGCCGCTTGGAACCGGGCACACATGCAAACACTAAGCATGATATCTGGCCTAGATGCACGTAAATAAAGTAAGGAACCAATCATGGAGTGGTATACCTTTTGATCGAACTCTTTACCATTGTCGTCGGGGCCCAGATGATGTTTGGCTGACATTGGCATCGTGTAGCCTTTGCAATCTTGCATTCCAAATTTTTCTTCAGGCAATCTTTGAGGTATTTCTCTTGAGATATAAAGATGTTGTTGCGTTGCTGACATATTTGAAGACCAAGGAAGAACTTCAGCTCACCCATCTTGGACATCTGATATTTCTCTTGCATCATATATCCAAACTTGTCAGTGTATTTCTGATTGGTGCAGCCGAAGATAATGCCATCCACATATATTTGGCACACAAACAGTTCACCATCATATGTCTTCGTGAAGAGAGTGGGGTCGAGGGAACCAGTTTTGAAGCCTTAGCTCTTCAGGAAGTATTTGAGTGTGTCATACTAAGCCCTAGGGGCTTGTTTGAGGCTGTACAGTGCCTTGTTGAGCTTGTACACCATATCAGGATGTTTTGGCCAGGCGGTTGTGCAACATACACTTCTTCATGAATCTTGCCATTGAGAAAAGCGCTCTTCACATCCATTTGATGCAGAAGAATGTTATGATGATTTGCATAGGCCAGCAGTATGCGTATGGCTTCAAGTCTAGCCACAGGAGCAAATGTCTCATCGAAGTCAATCCCTTCAACTTGAGTATATCCTTGAGCAACGAGACGAGCTTTGTTTCTGACAACTTGACCATGCTCATCTTGCTTGTTGCGATATATCCATTTGGTGCCTATTATATTGTGCTTGCGAGGATCAGGACGCTTAACCAGTTTCCATACATTATTCAGCTCAAACTGTTGAAGCTCTTCTTGCATAGCTTGAATCCATTCAGGTTCCATGAAGGCTTCATCAACTTTCTTGGGTTCAGATATTGAGACAAATGCGAAGTGCCCACAGAAATTTGCTAGTTGTGTTGCCCTTGAACGAGTGAGTGGACCTGGTGCATTGATGCTATCAATTATTCTCTCAATCTGTACTTCATTTGCAACACGAGGATGTACAGGACGAAGATTTTGCTCTTGCTGATCATTGTCATCGTTAGAAGGATTGTCTTCAGGCTGAGCATTGTCTTCAAGTTGATCATTGTCTTCAGGTTGATCAGGTGCGGAGATGATAAGTTCCTCTTCAGGCTGAGCTTCAGAAGGTATGATTTCTTCAGTTCCCATAAGTTCTTCAGAAGGTACTATTTTTGCTTTATTTAATATTAATAACAGAAAGTAAAAGGAGGGTATAGAAGGTTGTGCTTTCTAGTTTCATCCATCCCATGCTCATCAAAAGGAATCCACTGACAAGGTTAATCAAGTCTTGTTAACAAACTCATTTCGAATAACATGGAACTGGAGAAATTTCGAATAGCACTATGTTACCTCAATGGGTATATACGAATCCCCAATAATTAGAATATCATATTTCTTCTTGACAGTAGGTAGAGGAAATTCAAAACCTCCAAAAATAATCGATGGAATTTTTCCAATAGAATTGATACTATGAACTTGAGGTTGTTTCCTCGGAAAGTGTACTGTATGCTCATTACGATTAACATGAAAAGTGGCATTGACTTTGTTGCAATCAATAACAGCCCCTACAGTATTCGAAAAAGGTCTTCCAAGAATAATAGACATACTATCGTCCTCGGGAATATCGAGAATAACAAAATCCGTTAAAATAGTAACGTTTGCAACCACAACAGGCACATCCTCACAAATACCGATAGGTATAGCAGTTGATTTATCAGCCATTTGCAAAGATATTTCAGTAGGTGCAAACTTATTCAAATCAAGTATACGATATAAAGAGAGAGGCATAACACTAACACCAGCTCCAAAATCACATAAAGCAGTTCTAACATAGTTTCTTTTAATGGAGCATGGTATAGTTGGTACTCCGGGATCTCCTAGTTTCTTAGGTATTCCACCTTTAAAAGTATAATTAGCAAGCATGGTGGAAATTTCAGTTTCCGGTATCTTTCTTTTATTAGTAACAATTTCTTTCATGTACTTAGCATAAGGGTTCATTTTGAGCATATCAGTTAATTGCGTACGCAAAAAGATAGGTCTAATCATTTCAGCAAAGCGCTCAAAATCCTCATCATCCTTTTTCTTGGATGGTTTGGGCGGAAAAGGCATGGGTTTATGAACCCAAGGTTCTCTTTCTTTACCATGTTTCCTAGCAACAAATTCTTTCTTATCATAACGTTTATTCTTTGGTTGTGGGTTATCAAGATCAACACCAGGTTCAATTTCTTATCATTATCATTGCTAGGTTGAGCATCATCATTAACATTATTACTAGGTTCATGTTCATTACCAGATTGTGTTTCAGCATCAGAAATAGAAATATCATTTCGATTCTCAGGTGTTTCAGCAATAGGTTCACTAGAAGCATGCAAAGTACTATCATTTTTCTTTTTCTTCTTTTTAGAAGGACTAGGTGCATCTATATTATTTCTCTAAGAATCTTGCTTAATTCTCTTAAGGTGGCCTTCAGGATACAAAGGTTCCTGAGTCATTTTACCAGTTCTAGTAGCCACTCTAACAGCATAGTCATTTTTCTTACTATTCAATTCATTGAGCAAATCATTTTGAGCTTTAAGTACTTGTTCTACTTGAGTGGTGACCATAGAAGCATGTTTGCTAATGAGTTTAAGTTCACCTTTAACTCTAGACATATAATCACCCAAGTGCTCAAGCATATCGGAATTGTATTTCAATTGTCTACCAAAATAAGCATTGAAGTTTTCTTGTTTGACAATAAAATTATCAAACTCTTCTAAACATTGTCTAGCAGACTTATAGTGAGGAATATCACCTTCATCAAATCTATAGAGAGAATTTACCTTTACTACCTGTGTCGGGTTATCAAGACCATGTGTTTCTAAACATTGCCCCCATATATAAAGGAGCAAGGGGGGAGAGGCGGCCAAGGGGAGGAGGCGCGCCCAAGGGGGGCAATCCTACTCCAAGTAGGATTCCCCCCTCTTTCCTAGTCCAAGTAGGAGAGGGGAAGGAAGGGAAGGAGAAGGAGAAGGAAGGAGAGGGAGGAAAGAGGGGCCGGCCCCCTAGTCCAATTTGGTTTGGGCGAGGGGGCACGCGCCCTGCCTCCTCTCTTCCACCACTTGGCCCATGAGGCCCATTGCTTCTTCCTCGTATTCCCGTAACTCCCCGGTACCCCCGAAAATACCCGAATCACTCGAAACCTTTCCAATGTCCGAATATAGTCGTCCAATATATCGATCTTTATGTCTCAACCATTTCAAGACTCCTCGTCATGTCCCCTATCTCATCCGGGACTCCGAATTCCTTCGGTACATCAAAACGCATAAACTCAAAATATAACTGTCATCGAAACCTTAAGCGTGCGGAACCTAAGGGTTCAAGAACAATGTAGACATGACCGAGACACGTCTTCGGTCAATAACCAATAGCGGAACATGGATGCTCATATTGGCTCCTACATATTCTACGAAGATCTTTATCGATCAGACCGCATAACAACATACGTTGTTCCCTTTGTCATCGGTATGTTACTTGCCCGAGATTCGATTGGCGGTATCTCAATACCTAGTTCAATCTCGTTACCGGCAATTTTCTTTACTCGTTTTGTAATACATCATCTCGCAACTAACTCATTAGTTGCAATGCTTGCAAGGCTTATGTGATGTGCATTACCGAGAGGGCCCAGAGATACCTCTCCGACAATCGGAGTGACAAATCCTAATCTCGAAATATGCCAACCCAACATGTACCTTGGGAGACACCTGTAGAGCTCCTTTATAATCACCCAGTTACATTGTGATGTTTGGTAGCACACAAAGTGTTACTCCGGCAAACGGGAGTTGCATAATCTCATAGTCATAGGAACATGTATAAGTCATGAACAAAGCAATAGCAACATACTAAACGATCAGGTGCTAAGCTAATGGAATGGGTCATGTCAATCACATCATTCTCCTAATGATGTGATCTCGTTAATCAAATGACAACACATGTCTATGGTTAGGAAACATAACCATCTTTGATTAACGAGCTAGCCAAGTAGAGGCATACTAGTGACACTTTGTTTGTCTATGTATTCACACATGTATTATGTTTCCGGTTAATACAATTCTAGCATGAATAATAAACATTTATAATGAAATAAGGAAATAAATAATAACTTTATTATTGCCTCTAGGGCATATTTACTTCAGTCTCTCACTTGCACTAGAGTCAATAATCTAGATCACATCGCCATGTGATTTAACATCAATAGTTCACATCACCATGTGATTAACACCCATAGTTCATATCGTCATGTGACCAAGACTCAAAGGTTTTACTAGAGTCAGTAATCTAGTTCACATCTATATGTGATTAACACCCAAAGAGTACTAAGGTGTGATCACGTTTTGCTTGTGAGAGAAGCTTAGTCAACGAGTCTGCCAAAATTCAGATCCATATGTATTTTGCAAATTTCTATGTCTACAATGCTCTGCACGGAGCTACTTTAGCTAATTTGTCCCACTTCCAATATGTATCCAGATGAAGACTTAGAGTCATCCGAATCAGTGCCAAAAACTTGTATCGACGTAATCCTTTTACGACGAACCTTTTTTCACCTCCATAATCGAGAAACATATCCTTATTCCACTAAGGATAATTTTGACCGATGTCCAGTGATCTACTCCTAGATCACTATTGTACTCCCTTGCCAAAATCAGTGTAGGGTATACAATAGATCTGGTACATAGCATGGCATACTTTATAGAACCTATGGCTGAGGCATAGGGAATGACTTTCATTCTCTTTCTATCTTCTGCCGTGGTCGGGCTTTGAGTCTTACTCAATTTCACACCTTGTAACACATGCAAGAACTCTTTCTTTGACTGTTCCATTTTGAACTACTTCAAAATCTTGTCAATGTATGTACTCATTGAAAAAACTTATCAAGCGTCTTGATCTATCTCTATAGATCTTGATGCTCAATATGTAAGCAGCTTCACCGAGGTCTTTCTTTGAAAAACTCCTTTCAAACACTTCTTTATGCTTTACAGGATAATTCTACATTATTTCTGATCAACAATATGTCACTCACATATACTTATCAGAAATGCTGTAGTGCTCCCACTCACTTTCTTGTAAATACAGGCTTCACCGCAAGTCTGTATAAAACTATATGCTTTGATCAACTCATCAAAGCGTATATTCCAACTCCGAGATGCTTGTACTAGTCTAGATGGATCGCTGGAGCTTGCACATTTTGTTAACACCTTTAGGATTGACAAAACCTTATGGTTGCATCATATACAACTCTTCTTTAAGAAATCCATTAAGGATTGCAGTTTTGTTATCCATTTGCCAGATTTCATAAAATGCGGCAATTGCTAACATGATTCGGACAGACTTTATGCATCGATACGAGTGAGAAAATCTCATCGTAGTCAACACCTTGAACTTTGTCAAAAACCTTTTTTGACAAGTCTAGCTTTGTAGATAGTAACACTACTATCAGCGTCTATCTTCCTCTTGAAGATCCATTTAATCTCAATGGCTTGCCGATCATCGGGCAAGTCAACCAAAGTCCATACTATGTTCTCATACATGGATCCCATCTCAGATTTCATGGCCTCAAGCCATTTTGCGGAATCTGGGCTCATCATCGCTTCCTCATAGTTCGTAGGTTCGTCATGGTCAAGTAACATGACCTCCAGAATAGGATTACCATACCACACTGGTGCGGATCTTACTCTGGTTGACCTACGAGGTTCAGTAGTAACTTGATCTGAAGTTTCATGATCAATATCATTAGCTTCCTCACTAATTGGTGTAGGTGTCACAGGAACCAGTTTCTGTGATGAACTACTTTCCAATAAGGGAGCAGGTACAGTTACGTCATCAAGTTCTACTTTCCTCCCACTCACTTCTTTCGAGAGAAACTCCTTCTCTAGAAAGGATCCATTCTTAGCAACGAATGTCTTGCCTTCGGATCTGTGATAGAAGGTGTACCCAACAGTCTCCTTTAGGTATCCTATGAAGACATATTTCTCCAATTTGGGTTTGAGCTTATCAGGATGAAACTTTTTCATATAAGCATCACAACCCCAAACTTTAAGAAACAACAACTTTGGTTTCTTGCCAAACCATAGTTCATACGGTGTCATCTCAACAGATTTAGATGGTGCCCTTTTTTATGTGAATGCAGCTGTCTCTAATGCATAACCCCAAAACGATAGTGGTAAATTGGTAAGAGACATCATAGATCGCACCATATCTTATAAAGTACGGTTACGATGTTCGGACACACCATTACACTGTGGTGTTCCAGGTGACGTGAGTAGTGAAACTATTTCACATTGTTTTAACTGAAGGCCAAACTCGTAACTCAAATATTTTACTTCTGCGATCATGTCGTAGAAACTTTTATTTTTGTTACGATGATTCTCCACTTCACTCTGAAATTCTTTGAACTTTTCAACTGTTTCAGACTTGTGTTTCATTAAGTAGATATACCCATATATGCTCAAATCATCTGTGAAGGTCAGAAAATAACGATACTTGCCCTGAACCTTAACACTCATTGGACCGCATACATCAGTATGTATTATTTCCAATAAGTCAGTTGCTCGCTCCATTGTTCCGGAGAACGGAGTCTTAGTCATCTTGCCCATGAGGCATGGTTCGCAAGCATCAAGTGATTCATAATCAAGTGATTCCAAAAGTCCATCAGCATGGAGTTTCTTCATGCGCTTTAAACCAATATGACCTAAACGGTGCCACAAATAAGTTGCACTATCATTATTAATTTTGCATCTTTTGGTTTCGATATTATGAATATGTGTATCACTACAATCGAGATCCAACGAACCATTTTCATTGGGTGTATAACCATATAAGGTTTTATTCATGTAAACAGAACAACAATTTATTCTCTTACTTAAATGAATAACCGGATTGCAATAAATATGATCAAATCATATTCATGCTCAACGCAAACACCAAATAACACTTATTTAGGTTCAACACTAATCCCGAAAGTATAGGGAGTGTGCGATGATGATCATATCAATCTTGGAACCACTTCCAACACACATCGTCACTTCACCCTTAACTAGTCTCTGTTCATTCTGCAACTCCCGTTTCGAGTTACTACTCTTAGCAACTGAACTAGTATCAAATACCGAGGGGTTTCTACGAACACTAGTAAAATACACATCAATAATCTGTATATCAAATATACATTTGTTCACTTTGCCATCCTTCTTATCCGCCAAATACTTGGGGCAGTTCCGCTTCCAGTGACCAGTCCCTGTCGCGACCCGACCCGAATGGATCAAGCGCTCTGTGCTCAGGTGTCATCCCTGGATCAGTAATGCTAACACCACACAGTACATCGAAGGATTTATAGCAGAGTGGCAATCACACACTTATTACATCGTTGTCTCAAAGAGAACTTATTACAATAAAAATGGCTTAAGGCCATCTAATAACGATAACAGCGGAAGACTCGGAAGATAAATGGGTCCATCAACTCCAACGGCATCACTGAGTATAGAACCACAACCTAAAAGCACCTTACTCGTCGTCTGAAAAGTCTGCAACATGAAAGTTGCAGCCCGAAAACGGGTCAGCACAGGGAATATGCTGGCAATGTAACACATAGAGAGTAATGGAATGAAACAGCTATACTATATGCATATATGGCCGGTGGAAAGCTCTATGGTTACAGTTTTGCGTAAAGCCAATTTTTCCCTACTACAAAGGAATAAATTTATTTAACTATCATGGTGGTTGTTAAACATCGAGAATGGTTGACAGCATTCCGATCCCAATTAAGTAATTAAAACCCAACAACATTAATTAGAAGTAACATGATGAGATTCACATGATATTCAAGTACTAGATACTCAAGTTGTCCATAACCGGGGACACGGCTAATCATGATTAGTTTGTACACTCTGCAGAGGTTTGCGCACTTTTCCCCACAAGACTCGATCGCCTCCGTTGGTTTCTCGCACTACAGGGTGTTTGAGAAGACGGATGACCGAGACACGGTCTTTTAGAAGCGCTAGCACCTTACATGTGGGTAGACCGGTACACCTACTTTCCCCTACATCTGCTAGTCTACCCGTAAGAGTTCGCACGACTTAGTCAACTATGCCAGAGCCCATAATGGCTTGTGGCTGCACACGGAAGTTTCTAGCATGAAAGATCTTATGATCCCTTTGAGCCTGGGTGGCGGTCCAAAAAAAACAGGCAAGTCCTGATAGACATCAGGTGCCTCAATCCACCCAGATGTGTGTTTAAGTTGCCACCTTAGATAAACCATTAAAATTATCAGCTCACATCTGTCATGGATATCACTCACCCAATCCACGTCTACTAGCATAGCATGGCATAAATAGCAAGCGTAGAAGTAACTCCCAAAGGTTTCATAATAATACAGGTAATAGGTACTACCTCATCTACTTCCCATCCCACAATTTAATTAGATCCTAATCATGCAATGTGAGAGGATTGATCTAATGCAATAAAACATGGGTTGTAGAAAAGGTATGATCAAAGTGTTACTTGCCTTGCTGATGATCCGCGAGACCTAGGGTTTCGTAGTAACAAGCGGCGCAATCCGGGTGATCTATCGCAGACAAACAACAAGCACACAATAAGTACTCATCTAATGCACAGGTAAAACTCAAACAAGAGAACGAACCAGAAAGTTCAACTTAAGAACTCTGGTTGCAAAGAAAGAACGAACCGAACAAACGACGGAAAACAAACGGCGGAAGAAAACAACTCGGTTCTAGCAAGTTAAATCTAGGTCAAATTTTACCAGGGAAAAAACTTGTTCAAGTTGATTAGACGGAACGGCGGTTTCGAAACGAAACTCCAGGCGCTTGAATCACCTGATTCCGATAAACGAGCGAGAACAAAGACTAGAATGAAGATCGGATCTGAGATCACGATCGCGGAATAAATCCGACGAAAAGAAAGAGATGAAGAGCGGTTAAACGATCGGACGTCGTTAACCGGGAAAGAATCGGTGATCACGTTCGTTGAGACGAACGGTCCGAAAGAAGAACGAAAACCGATCTAGGGTTTTCGGAAAAGAAACCGAAAAAGAAACGGAAAACCGATCTAGGGTTTCGGAAGAAAACCGAAACAAAAACGGAAGAAAAAGAAAAGAAACAGAACTGTTCTTTTAGGAAAAACCGGACCGGGGAAGAAAAAGAGGCGCAGCGCGGGGCTACCTCCGGCGGCGGCGGGGTGCAAGGGTGGCAGCGGCAGCTAGGCGGCGGCGGCGGCTAGGCGGCGGCTTGGGGCTGCGCGCTGCTGCTTGCTGCGGCTTAGGAGGAGAGAGCTTGAGATTGATGTGAGGAGAGGGGGGGGTTATGGGGTATTTATATAGGTGAGGGGGGGATTTACTTGGGGTAGGGGGCAAGGAAAAGAGGGAAAACAAAACAAGGAAAGGGGGCTAGCCTAGAGTCCTAGAGGGACTCGGCTAAGAGGCGAGGCGGCGGCCTGGCGCCTGGCGCTGGCGCACGCGCGCAGGGAGGCTGGGGCGGCGGCGGCCTGGCCGGTTGGGCCTTGGCCCGGCTGGCCTGCGGGAGTTTTTTTTTAAAAGGTTACGCGCGCAGAAAAACAAAAGAAAAGAAAACTAAACGAACTCCGAAAAATCTAAAGTAAATTTTCCCCGACTCCTAAAAATGATTCGAACAAAATGAAATTTCCTCCGGGCCTAAAATGCAATTTTTGAAAACGCGCATTTTCCCTATCCAAATAAAACGCAAACAAAACTCCGGCAAAACCAAAATTGATCTATTTATTAAATCTTCATTTTTCCTAAATTTGGGAAAGTCATATTATTCCCTCTCTCATATATTTTAACACCGGAAAAATAATTGAAGATAAAATAAATAAATCAAATGATCATCTTTTCAAAATTTGAGAAAACTCAAATATGAAAATAACGAAATCTCCAACTCTCTCCGAGGGTCCTTGAGTTGCGTGAAATTTCTAGGATCGACCAAAATGCAAGAAAATATGATATGCATAATGATCTATGTATAACATTCCAAATTGAAAATTTGGGATGTTACAAACCTACCCCCCATAAGATGAATCTCGCCCTCGAGATTCGGGTTGGCTAGAAAATAGGTGAGGGTGGTCCTTGAGCAAATCTTCTTCTCTCTCCCAGGTGGCTTCATCCTCTGAGTGGTGGTTCCACTAAACTTTACAAAACTTGATAACCTTGCTGCGAGTAACTCTGCTGGCATAATCGAGAATCTTGACTGGCTTCTCCTCATATGTTAAGTCATCCTTCAACTGAATCGCTTCAAGTGGCACTGTATCTCTTAACGGTACCTCCGCCATCTCGGTGTGACATTTCTTCAGCTGGGAAACATGGAATACATCATGAACTCCTGACAGTCCCTCTGGTAATTCCAATTTATAAGCGACTTCTCCCATGCATTGCAAAATCTTATATGGTCCAACGAAACGCGGTGCTAACTTTCCCTTAACTCCAAAGCGCTTAACTCCTCGAAGTGGGGATACTCGGAGATAAACTCTATCTCTGGTTTCGTAGACTGTCTCCTTGTGTTTAGAATCTGCGTAGCTCTTCTGCCTGGACTGGGCTACCTTGAGCCTATCGCGAATCAACTTAACTTTCCGTTCAGACTCCTTAATCAAATCTGGTCCAAAGAATTGGCGGTCTCCAACTTCGTCCCATGACAACGGTGTCCTGCACCTCCTTCCGTATAAAGCTTCAAAAGGTGCCATCTTCAAACTGGTTTGGTAACTGTTGTTATAAGAAAACTCCGCATACGGCAAGTTTTTGTCCCAACTTGATCCATAATCTAGTGCACGAGCTCTCAGCATATCTTCCAAAATCTGATTGACTCTCTCGGTCTGTCCATCTGTCTGTGGGTGAAAAGTTGTGCTGAACTCTAGTCTGGTTCCTAAAGTTTCATGCAACTGATTCCAAAATTTTGAGGTAAATTGAGTTCCTCTATCTGATATGATACTCCTCGGAAATCCATGCAAACAAATGATCCTAGTCATGTATATCTTTGCCAACTTAGCACTGGTGTAAGTGGTCTTAACTGGAATAAAATGTGCTACCTTTGTCAAACGATCAACTACTACCCATATTGAGTCATAGCCTGCTTTCTTCCTGGGCAGTCCTGTGATAAAATCCATGCCTATCTTATCCCACTTCCATTCGGGTATCGGCAATGGTTGTAACAATCCTGCTAGCTTCTGATGCTCTGCCTTTACTCTCTGACAAACGTCACAAACTGCTACATATGCTGCAATATCCTTCTTCATTCCGGTCCACCAGAATGTTTCCTTCAAATCCAAATACATCTTGGTATTCCCTGGGTGAATCGAATACGGTGAATCATGTGCCTCGTGCAAAATCAACTTCCTGATCTCCGGGTCATTGGGCACATAAACACGGTCCTCAAACCATAAGGTATCGTGCTCATCCTCATGAAATCCCTTTGCTTTTCCTTCACTCAATTTCTCTTTCATAGCAGCAATCTCCTTGTCAGATTTCTGAGCTTCTCTAATCTTATCCATCAATGTTGACTGAATCTCCAATGTTGCTACATAGCCTCTCGGAACTATTTCCAAACATAGCTCACGAAGGTTTTCTGCTAACTCCTTTGGTACTTCTCCCGTCACTAAGGTGTTGACATGGCTCTTACGGCTCAATGCGTCGGCTACTACATTAGCTTTTCCGGGATGGTAATGCAATCTCATGTCATAATCCTTGATGAGCTCCAACCATCTCCTTTGTCTGAGGTTCAACTCCTTCTGCGTGAAAATGTACTTCAAACTCTTGTGATCCGTGTACACCTCACAATGATTTCTAATGAGGAAATGTCTCCATGTTTTCAATGCATGCACTACGGCTGCTAACTCCAAATCATGCGTGGCATAATTCAATTCATGAGGCTTCAGTTGTCGTGAAGCATACGAAACAACTCTCCCTTCCTGCATAAGCACTGCTCCAAGTCCTCGACGTGAAGCGTCGCAATACACCTCATAATCCTTGGTCTGATCTAGCAAAATCAATACTGGTGAGGTAACCAAGCGTTTCTTCAATTCCAGGAAACTAGCCTCACACTCCTCAGTCCAATTGAACTTAGTATCCTTCTTCAACAATTCAGTCATAGGCTTCGCAATCTTTGAGAAATTCTCAATAAATCTCTGGTAGTATCCTGCGAGTCCAAGAAAACTCCGGATCTCTCCAACGGTTGTTGGTGCTTCCCATTTGGTTACGGTCTCAACCTTTGTGGGGTCAACTGCTGTACCTTATCCGGATATAACATGTCCGAGGAATCCAACTTCCTTCAACCAAAACTCACATTTGCTGAATTTGGCGTATAACTGATGTTCCCTTAGTTTCTCCAAAACCAAACGCAAATGTTCCTTATGCCCCTCTTCATTCTTTGAATAAACCAGGATGTCATCAATGAACACTACGACGAACTTATCCAAAAACTCCATAAACACTTTGTTCATCAGGTTCATAAAATAGGCAGGTGCGTTAGTCAATCCAAATGACATAACGGTATACTCATACAGTCCATATCTTGTGGTGAATGCTGTCTTAGGTATGTCCTGCTCTCGAATCTTCAATTTATGGTACCCTGATCGCAAATCGATCTTGGAAAACACTTTAGCTCCTTGCAACCAATCAAACAGATCGTTGATCATTGGCAGTGGGTACTTGTTCTTGATGGTTACTTCATTCAATCCCCGATAATCTACAACCATCCTTAATGATCCATCCTTCTTTTCCACTAGAAGTACGGGTTATCCCCAAGGCGAAGAACTTGGGCGAATGTAACCTTTATCCAATAACTCCTTAATCTGATTCTTAATTTCCACCAAATCCTTTGCTGGCGTCCGGTACGGTCGCTTCGATATTGGGCCTGTACCTGGCAATAACTCAATCAAAAACTCAATGTCTCTATCCGGTGGCATGCCTGGTAATTCCTCAGGAAATACATCAGGAAAATCCTTCACCACTGGTACTTCCTCTTGCACAACTCCTGTTAAAGAATTTACTTGTGTCCTGTTTGGCACATGCCGGGATACATACTTGATCCTTCTTCCTTCTGGTGTGGTAAGCAAAATTGTCTTACTGGCGCAATCGATGTTTCCTCCATACATCGACAGCCAATCCATACCAAGAATCACATCCAGACCTTGGGATTCCAGAATAATTAAATCCGTTGGGAAAACATGCCTTCCTATACTTAATGGCACTTGGAAACATCCTTGTCTGGCCATGTACTCTGCTCCTAGCGAGCTTACTAGCATAGGCGTTTTAAGAATCCTAGTGGGCAGGCTATACTTTTCCACAAATCCCCTTGATATGTATGAATGCGATGCACCAGTATCGAAAAGAACGAGTGCGGTAAATGACTTAACCAAAAACTTACCGATTACTGCATCGGGCTGATCTTCAACCTCCTCCACATTAACGTGGTTCACCTGTCCTCTATTGAAAGGGTTCGGCTTCTTCCCAGAGCTTCCATTGCCATTTCCATTCTGGCCTTCGGGACATTCATTGGCATAATGTCTGGTCTTGGAACACTTGAAACAGGTGACTTGACTCAGGTCTCTCTTGGTTGGGGTCGATGGGGTGGTACGGTTCTGGCCGTTGCTTCCTCCATTCCCATTACCATTCTTGTGGCCATTATGGTTGTGCGAGCTACCTCCTCCATGGGTATGCTGAAACTGAAATCCCAGTTTAGGGGCAAAACGGGGCTTCTGCTGGGCTCCAGAGTTATACTTCCCCTGTCCATACTTCCTCTTATGGTTCTCAATCTGTTGTTGCTTCCCTTCAATCATGATGGCGCGATCTACCAACTCCTGGTAGTTGTTGAAACTTGCTACCATCAATTTCATGCTTAGTTCATCATTCAGTCCTTCCAGAAACTTCTCCTGCTTAGCTACATCCGTAGCAACGTCATCTGGGGCATAACGTGCTAACTTGCTGAAATCGTCAACGTACTGGCCAACTGTCCTTCATCCTTGGCGTAAGTTGCGAAACTCACGCTTCTTCAGGGCCATAGCTCCTGCTGAAACATGGGCAGTGCGGAAAGCTTGCTGAAACTGATCCCATGTGACAGTGTCAACTGGGTAAGTGGCTGTGAAATTCTCCCACCATGCTGCCGCGGGTCCGTCAAGCTGGTGAGCGGCAAACTTTACTTTCTCACCATCCGTGCATCCTGCAGTGGTCAACTCCCTTCCTATCTTGCGGAGCCAATCGTCTGCTACTATTGGCTCGGTGCTACTGGAAAACACCGGCGGATTCAGCCTAAGGAAACGGGCTAAGTGGTCAATAGGTGGTGGTGGTGGTGGGTTGTTGTTGTTGTTGTTCTGCTGGTTCTGGACTAACATCTGCATCAATTGATTCTGTTGCTGGATCAACTGAGTGAGCTCCGGTGGGAATCCATTGTCACGTCTCGGAGGCATCTGAGGGTTTAGAAAAGACGAGAATTAAGAATAGAGTGAGGTCTAAAGGGAAAACACTACCCCAATGCACATGAGCAAATGCACACAAAATCACTTCATTCAATCAAACAAGGGCTTACAATCGGTCTAAAACTATCGCAAAAGTGCTCGACTATAATGTTTACAGGGGGGAATGCTACTACTATCTGGCGGTCATCTAGAAATTTGAATCGATGGAAGACTCCATGATATCTGCTCTAGCTTCATCTTCAAAGTCGGGTTCACTTGGATCCGAATCGGTGTCGTCGATGATGATGTAGTTGTCTGGACATGCGACGTACTCGTCTTCCTCCTGGGATGCTAACTTCCTCTTGAGTTCTTCAATCTCCTGCTTAAGATCGCCATTGTGTCTTGCTAGAGCTACGATCTCGTCCATGTAGTCCTTGTGTGTAGACTTCAGTTCTCCTTCTAGCTCGATGATCCTTGCCTTTGCATTCTTCAACTCTATCATATCATCGCACATCTGGTTCTCGTGGCGTCGAATGTGCTAGTTTAACTCCTGGATGAAAGATGCAATGGATCTATCCTTCTTGGTGCTGACTAACTCCCATTGTTTGTCTCGGCGTCCGCAAATCTGGTAGATAGTGTCCTTAAGGTCTTCTTGATAAACTTCTCCAATGCGTCCCATGGTGATATGAGCTGCCATGCTCCTTCCCAGACTCCAGGTTGGTGCATTGAAAACACTATCTATGGGCTTCATGATTGGTGCGAATGTCCTTCCCGGAACGTGAGCTAGAATCTTCCAGCGCTCCTCTTCAGGCAGAGTGGCGTTGAAGGTTCCCGTGAAGCTTGGTAATCCAATGTTCAGGTACTTGGTGACTTCCTTCAAATGAAATCCAAATGGTGTGCCTTCATCCGGTTGGGTGTACTTAATCTTCGCGTTCGTCATCCTAAAAGAGTAGAAAAGATGAGGAGTTAGAAAATGAGAAGAGAATGGTGTTCTATGGCTTTAACTTAGTGGTCGTGTCCTACAGTCAGCGTGTGCTCTGATACCATCTCTGTCGCGACCCGACCCGAATGGATCAAGCGCTTTGTGCTCAGGTGTCATCCCTGGATCAGTAATGCTGACACCACATAGTACATCGAAGGATTTATAGCAGAGTGGCAATCACACACTTATTACATCGTTGTCTCAAAGAGAACTTATTACAATAAAAATGGCTTAAGGCCATCTAATAACGATAACAGCGGAAGACTCGGAAGATAAATGGGTCCATCAACTCCAACGGCATCACTGAGTATAGAACCACGACCTAAAAGCACCTTACTCGTCGTCTGAAAAGTCTGCAACATGAAAGTTGCAGCCCGAAAACGGGTCAGCACAGGGAATATGCTGGCAATGTAACACATAGAGAGTAATGGAATGAAACAGCTATACTATATGCATATATGGCCGGTGGAAAGCTCTATGGTTACAGTTTTGCGTAAAGCCAATTTTTCCCTACTGCAAAGGAATAAATTTATTTAACTATCATGGTGGTTGTTAAACATCGAGAATGGTTGACAGCATTCCGATCCCAATTAAGTAATTAAAACCCAACAACATTAATTAGAAGTAACATGGTAGTCGTACGTCTTCACGGCCCGACTGATCAAGCACCGAAACTATGGCACCTCCGAGTTCTAGCACACGTTCAGCTCGATGACGATCCCTGGACTCCGATCCAGCAGAATGTCGGGGAAGAGTTCCGTCAGCACGACGGCGTGGTGACGATCTTGATGTTCTACCGTCGCAGGGCTTCGCCTAAGCACCGCTACAATATTATCGAGGATTATGGTGGAGGAGGGCACTGCACATGGCTAATAGATCTCAATGATCAATTGTTGTGTCTAGAGGTACCCCCCTGCCCCCGTATATAAAGGAGCAAGGGGGGAGAGGCGGCCAAGGGGAGGAGGTGCGCCCAAGGGGGGGCAATCCTACTCCAAGTAGGATTCCCCCCTCTTTCCTAGTCCAAGTAGGAGAGGGGAAGGAAGGGAAGGAGAAGGAGGGAGAGGGAGGAAAAGGAGGAAAGAGGGGCTGGCCCCCTAGTCCAATTCGGTTTGGGCTAGGGGGGCCGCGCGCCCTGCCTCCTCTCTTCCACCACTTGGCCCATGAGGCCCATTGCTTCTTCCTCGTATTCCCGTAACTCCCCGATACCCCCAAAAATACTCGAATTACTCGGAACCTTTCTGTTGTCCGAATATAGTCGTCCAATATATCGATCTTTACGTCTCGACCATTTCGAGACTCCTCGTCATGTCCCCGATCTCATCCAGGACTCCGAACTCCTTCGGTACATCAAAACTCATAAACTCATAATATAACTGTCATCGAAACCTTAAGCGTGCGGACCCTACGGGTTCGAGAACAATGTAGACATGACCGAGACACATCTTCGGTCAATAACCAATAGCGGAACCTGGATGCTCATATTGGCTCCTACATATTCTACAAAGATCTTTATCGGTCAGACCGCATAACAACATACGTTGTTCCCTTTGTCATCGGTATGTTACTTTCCCGAGATTCGATCATCGGTATCTCAATACCTAGTTCAATCTCGTTTCCAGCAAGTCTCTTTACTCATTTCGTAATACCTCATCTCGCAACTAACTCATTAGTTTCAATGCTTGCAAGGCTTATGTGATGTGCATTACCGAGAGGGCCCAGAGATACCTCTTCGACAATCGGAGTGACAAATCCTAATCTCGAAATACGCCAACCCAACATGTACCTTTGGAGACACCTGTAGAGCTCCTCTATAATCACCCAGTTACGTTCTGACGTTTGGTAGCACACAAAGTGTTCCTCCGGCAAACGGGAGTTGCATAATCTCATAGTCATAGGAACATGTATAAGTCATGAAGAAAGCAATAGCAACATATTAAACGATCGGGTGCTAAGCTAATGGAATGGGTCATGTCAATCACATCATTCTCCTAATGATGTGATCTCGTTAATCAAATGACAACACATGTCTATGGTTAGGAAACATAACCATCTTTTATTAACGAGCTAGTCAAGTAGAGGCATACTAGTGACACTTTGTTTGTCTATGTATTCACACATGTATTATGTTTCCGGTTAATACAATTCTAGCATGAATAATAAACATTTATCATGAAATAAGGAAATAAATAATAACTTTATTATTTCCTCTAGGGGCAAAGTAATATAATAGTAATGGTAATGGTAGCAAAAGGTAACGATAGCAGAAGTAATGTTTTTGGTATTTTGTAGTGATTGTAACAGTAGCAACGGGAAAGTAAATAAGAGGAGAACAATATATGGAAATCTCGTAGGTAATGGATCGTTCATGGAGAATTATGCCGGATGCGGTTCATCATGTAACAGTCATAACCTAGGGTGACACAGAACTAGCTCCAATTCATCAATGTAATGTAGGCATGTATTCCGAATATAGTCATACGTGCTTATGGAAAAGAACTTGCATGACATCTTTTGTCCTACCCTCCCGTGGAAGCGGGGTCCTAATGGAAACTATGGGATATTAAGGCCTCCTTTTAATAGGGTACCAGACCAAAGCATTAACACATAGTGAATACATGAACTCCTCAAACTACGGTCATCACCGGGAGTGGTCCCGATTATTGTCACTTCGGGGTTGCCGGATCATAACACATAGTAGGTGACTATAGACTTGCAAGATAGGATCAAGAACTCACATATATTCATGAAAACATAATAGGTTCAGATCTGAAATCATGGCACTCGAGCCCTAGTGACAAGCATTAAGCATAGCAAAGTCATAGCAACATCAATCTCAGAACATAGTGGATACTAGGGATCAAACCTTAACAAAACTAACTCGATTACATGATAGATCTCATCCAACCCATTGATACGTCTCCAACATATCTATAATTTTTTATTGTTCCATGCTATTATATTATCAACCTTGGATGTTTTATATGCATTTATATGCTATTTTATATTATTTTGGGGACTAACCTATTAACCTAGAGCCTAGTGCCAGTTTCTTTTTTTTCTTGTTTTAGAGTATCGCAGAAAAGGAAAATCAAACGGAGTCCAATTGACCTGAAACTTCACGGGACTTATTTTTGAACCAGAAGAAGTCCGCGGAGTAACGGAGTTGGACCAGGAGAGTCCCGGGCTGGCCACGAGGGTGGGGGGCGTGCCCACCCCCCTGGGCGCGCCCCCTGCCTTGTGGACAGCCCGGAGGTCTACCGACGTACTTCTTCATCCCATATATACCCATATACCCTAAAAACTTCGGAGAGCACAATAGATCGGGAGTTCCGCCGCCAGAAGCCTCAGTAGCCACCGAAAGCCAATCTAGACCCGTTTCGGCATCCTGCCGGAGGGGGAATCCCTCTCTGGTGGCCATCTTCATCATCCTGGTGCTCTCCATGATGAGGAGGGAGTAGTTCTCCCTCGGGGCTGAGGGTATGTACCAGTAGCTATGTGTTTGATCTCTCTCTCTCTCGTGTTCTTGATTTGGCACGATCTTGATGTATTGTGAGCTTTGCTATTATAGTTGGATCTTATGTTTCTTCTCCCCCTCTACTCTCTTGTAATGGATTGAGTTCCCCTTTGAAGTTATCTTATCGGATTGAGTCTTTAAAGATTTGAGAACACCTGATGTATGTCTTGCCGTGTGTATCTGTGGTGACAATGGGATATCACGTGATTCCCTTGATGTATGTTGTGGTGATCAACTTGCGGGTTCCTCCCATGAACCTACACATAGGGGTTGGCACACGTTTTCGTCGTGATTCTCCGGTAGAAACTTTGGGGAACTCTTTGAGGTTCAATGTGTTGGTTGAATAGATGAATCTAAGATTGTGTGACGCATATCATATAATCATTCCCACGGATACTTGAGGTGACATTGGAGTATCTAGGTGACATTAGGGTTTTGGTTGATTTGTGTCTTAAGGTGTTATTCTAGTACGAACTCTAGGGCTGTTTGTGACACTTATAGGAATAGCCCAACGGATTGATTGGAAAGAATAACTTTGAGGTGGTTTCGTACCCTACCATAATCTCTTCGTTTGTTCTCCGCTATTAGTGACTTTGGAGTGACTCTTTGTTGCATGTTGAGGGACAGTTATATGATCCAATTATGTTATTATTGTTGAGAGAACTTGCACTGGTGAAAGTATGAGCCCTAGGCCTTGTTTCCTAGCATTGCAATACCGTTTATGCTCACTTTTATCATTAGTTACCTTGCTGTTTTTATATTTTCAGATTACAAAAACCATTATCTACTATCCATATACCACTTGTATCACCATCTCTTCACCGAACTAGTGCACCTATACAATTTACCATTGTATTGGGTGTGTTGGGGACACAAGAGACTCTTTGTTATTTGGTTGCAGGGTTGCTTGAGAGAGACCATCTTCATCCTACGCCTCCCACGGATTGATAAACCTTAGGTCATCCACTTGAGGGAAATTTGCTACTGTCCTACAAACCTCTGCACTTGGAGGCCCAACAACGTCTACAAGAAGAAGGTTGTGTAGTATACATCAAGCTCTTTTATGGTGCCGTTGCCGGGGAGGTGAGTGCTTGAAGGTATATCTTTAGATCTTGCAATCGAATCTTTTTGTTTCTTGTTTTATCACTAGTTTAGTTTATAAAAGAAAATTACAAAAAAATGGAATTGAGTTTGCCTCATACGCTTCATCTTTTTAATATCTTTCGTGAGTATGATGGGAAGGAAAATTGTGCCAAAGTGTTAGAAGAAGAATGCATTAACATGTTTGGCACGAAATCTTTGAATGATGAGCATGATTGCAATGTTGTTAGTATGAACTCCTTGAATATCCATGGTACTAATGATGATTGCACTAGTCATGATGAAAATATCTCTTATAAGCATGTCGATTTTTGTGGAGTATATTGGTTTGCAAGTACACACCAAATAGGGAAGATAGATATTGCAAGAGGCATAAGTACTTGGAAACTAAATGGTTGCAAGAAAGGCTAGATGCTTGTGCTGAAAATTTAAATTTTCTTAGCCATACTTGTGAACTTTGCAATGAACATGACCATTTCAGTACCCAATGCAAATTGTTTCATGATCGTATCGAGTCCAAAAATTGTGATGACTTGATTTCCCTTGCACATCATAATGAACTTAGTTTGCTCTTGGGTTATGAAAAAATAAAACGTATAACTAAGGATATTCCGAAAATTTGCCCTTGATAGAGTTCTTCATTTTGATCTAGAGGAAATTTATATGTATTGCATGGTGAATTGCATTGAAAATCCTTATATTTCCAATTACATAAAGAAAATAAAACAAATATAAGATGAAGAGAATGCTAACGAAAGGGAAGAGACTTCCCAATATTCTCCTATTATTTCTTATGATGAATCAGGTAACGAGGAGGAGCCTTCTATTCAACCAATCTCATTAATAAGGAGTTCCAAAAAGAGGATTGAACCCACACATGAGGTGAAGAAGAAGAAAATAAAAGGAGGAGAGGTAAAAAGGTATCCCTCCCAAATAATGTTGCTCCTATTATTGTTGTGCCTCATGAAAATGAATCAAAAATAATTGTGGAAGATGATGCACTTGATGATGATCTAGTTATGCCTATTGCTTGTTGCGATGATTATGATTGGGAAGATAATTATACTTCTTATGATCTTGAAAATCTTTTTGGCACTTTCTTGGAAGAATATGATGATAATTGTTATACTATTGGTGCTATCCATACTATTAATGATGAGAGTGATTATGCTTAGGATATGAAAAGGCCCAAGCTTGGGGAAGCTATGTTTGATGAGGATGACATATTTGAGAATATATTTGCTGAAATCAATGTTTGTCCCAAGCTTGGGGATGCTACGTTTAATGATGATGATATTTTTAGTCTCCCAAGTTTTGATATGCAAATTTATAATGATGATAGCATGCCTCCTACTTATGATGATTATATTGATGAAAGTGGGTTCGGAAGAGTGTCAACTTTAGGAAGTAATGATCCCACTATTTTGGAGGATGTTAAATCTTATAATATTTATGAAAGTGGATTTGGAGAGGTCATGACTTTATTTAGTGATGTATCCACTATTTCGGAAGAGGTTTCAATTGATTATGATGAGAACAAAGTTGCTACTTATGATGATTATTGTGATGAAACTTATGCTATAAGAAGTAGTGATGATTATATTTATAAAACTTGTCATGATTATGATTACCCTTTTTCTGAACATTACTCTTTTAATGTGGAAACAATTTATAGTATTCAAGTCTCTTATGATACTCCCACTATTCCGAACGAGAAGAATTTTGCTTATGTGGAGAGTAATAAAATTTCTATGCTAGTAGATCATGAAAAGAACGTCTTAGGTGCTGGTTATATTGTTAAATTCATTCATGATGCTACTGGAAATTATTATGAGGGAGGAATATATGCTTGTAGGAATTGCAATAATATCAAGTTTCCTCTCTATGTGCTTAAAGTTTTGAAGTTATGCTTGTTTTACCTTCCTATGCAAGTTGATTCTTGTTCCCACAAGTTGTTTGCTCGCAAAATCCCTATGCATAGGAAGAGGGTTAGACTTAAATATGCTAGTCATATTCTTCATGATGCTCTCTTTATGTTTTAATTCTTATCTTTTTTGTGAGCATCATTGAAATCATCATGCCTAGCTAGGGGCGTTAAACGTTAGCGCTTGTTGGGAGGCAACCCAACTTTATTTTTGTTCCTTGCTTTTCGTTACTGTTTAGTAATAAATATTTCATCTAGCCTCTCTTATGGTTTTGTTTTTTGTGTTTAATTAGTGTTTGTGCCAAGTAGAACCTTTGGGAAGACTTGGGGAAAGTCTTTGCGATCATCCTGTAAAAAATAGAAACTTTAGCGCTCACGAAAATTGCTGCCATTTTTATTTGGAAAGTTCTATTTATTTAATTATTTTTGCAGATGATTAATAGATAAATTCCTAACGTCCAGCAATTTATTTGAGAATTTTATGAGTTCCATAAGTATACGTTTGATTCAGATTACTACAGACTATTCTGTTTCTGACAGATTCTGTTTTCATCGTGTTGTTTGCTTATTTTGATGAATCTATGAGTAGTATCGAAGGATATGAACCATAGAGAAGTTGGAATGCAGTATATATTACACCAATATGAATTTAGAATGAGTTCATTACAGTACCTTATGATGGTGATTTGCTTTCTTATACTAACGGAGCTTACGAGTTCTCTGTTAAGTTTTGTGTTGTGAAGTTTTGGGTAAAGATTCGATGGACTATGGAATAAGGAGTGGCAAGAGCCTAAGATTGGGGATGCCCAAGGCACCCCTAGGTAATATTCAAGGATAACCAAGAGCCTAAGCTTGGGGATGCCCCGGAAGACATCCCCTCTTTAGTCTTCGTTCATTGGTAACTTTACTTGGAGCTATATTTTTATTCACCACATGATATGTGTTTTGCTTGGAGCATCATTTTATTTTATTTAGATTTGCTTGTTGTTGAATAAAGTATCAAGATATGAAATTCTTAAATGTTAGAGAGTCTTCACATAGTTGCATAATTATTCGACTACTCATTGATCTTCACTTATATCTTTTGGAGTAGTTTGTTGTTTGCTCTAGTGCTTTACTTATATCTTTTAGAGCATGGTGGTAGTTTTATTTTGAAGAAATAGATGAACTCTCATGCTTCACTTATATTATTTTGAGAGTCCTAAACAGCATGGTAATTTTCTTTGGTTATGAATTTAGTCCTAATATGATGGGCATCCAAGAGGGGTATAATAAAAACTTTCATATAGAGTGCATTGAATACTAAGAGAAGTTTGATACTTGATAATTGTTTTGAGATATGAAGTGTTGGAAATATGCCCTAGAGGCAATAATAAAATGGTTATTATTATATTTCCTTGTTCATGATAATTGTCTATTGTTCATGCTATAATTGTATTAACCGGAGACCGTAATACATGTGTGAATACGTAGACCACAATATGTCCCTAGTAAGCCTCTACTTGACTAGCTCGTTGATCAATAGATGGTTATGGTTTCCTGACCATGGACATTGGATGTCGTTGATAACAGGATCACATCATTAGGAGAATGAAGTGATGGACAAGACTCAATCCTAAGCATAGCACAAGATCGTGTAGTTCGTCTGCTAAAGCTTTTCTAATGTCAAGTATCATTTCCTTAGACCATGAGATTATGCAACTCCCGGATACCGTAGGAATGCTTTGGGTGTGCCAAACGTCACAACGTAACTGGGTGGCTATAAAGGCACACTACGGGTATCTCCGAAGGTGTCTGTTGGGTTGGCACGAATCGAGACTGGGATTTGTCACTCCGTGTGACGGAGAGGTATCTCTGGGCCCACTCGGTAGGACATCATCATAAGGAGCTCAATGTGACCAAAGTGTTGATCACGTGATGATGTGTTACGGAACGAGTAAAAGTGACTTGCCGGTAACGAGATTGAACGAGGTATTGCGATATCGACGATCGAATCTCAGGCAAGTAACGTACCGATTGTCAAAGGGAATTGTATACATGATTGATTGAATCCCCGGCATCGTGGTTCATCCGATGAGATCATCGTGGAACATGTGGGATACAACATGGGTATCCAGATCCCGCTATTGGTTATTGGCCAGAGAGCTGTCTCGGTCATGTCTGCATGATTCCCGAACCCGTAGGGTCTATACACTTAAGGTTCGGTGACGCTAGAGTTGTTATGGGAATTAGTGTGCAGTTACCGAATGTTTTTCGGAGTCCCGGATGAGATCCTGGACATCACGAGGAGTTCCGGAATGGTCCGGAGGTAAAGATTTATATATGGGAAGTCCTATTTTGGCCACCGGAAAATGTTCGGGATTTTTCGGTATTGTACCGGGGAGGTTCTAGAAGGTTCCACAGTGGGGCCCACCTGCATGGGGGTACCCACATGAACGTGGGTAGTGGGAGCAAGGCCCCACACCCCTGGTCAAGGCGCACCAAGATCCCCCCTTAGAAGGAATACGATCATATCCCGAAGGGATAAGATCAAGATCCCTAAAAAGGGGGGATAACATTCGGTGGGGAAGGGAAATGATGTGATTTCTTTCCCCCACCTTTGCCAATGCCCCAATGGACTTGGAGGGCAAGAAACCAGCCCCCTCCACCCCTATATATAGTGGGGAGGCGCATGGGAGCCGCACCCTTTCCCCTGGCGCAGCCCTCTCCCTCCCCAACACCTCCTCCTCTGTAGTAGTGCTTGGCGAAGCCCTGCCGGAGAACTGCAAGCTCCACCACCACGCCGTCGTGCTGCCAGAGCTCTCCCTCAACTTCTCCTCTCCCCTTGCTGGATCAAGAAGGAGGAGACGTCCCCGGGTTGTACGTGTGTTGAACACGGAGGCGCCGTTGTTTGGCGCTTAGATCGGAATCAACCGCGATCTGAATCGCTACGAGTTCGACTCCTTCATCCGCGTTCTTGTAATGCTTCCACATCGCGATATTCAAGGGTATGAAGATGCACTCCCCTGTCTCTCATTGCTAGTCTCTCCATAGATTGATCTTGGTGATGCGTAGAAATTTTTTAATTTCTGCAACGATCCCCAACATGAAGATGGTTATATTAGAGTCATGCTAGTGGAGTAGTTGTGAATTTGAAAAATACTTGTGTTAAAGTTTGTGATTCCCGTAGCATGCACGTATGGTGAACCGTTACGTGATGAAGTCGGAGCATGATTTATTTATTGATTGTCTTCCTTATGAGTGGCGGTCGGGGACGTCTTTTCCTACCAATCTATCCCCCTAGGAGCATGCGTGTAGTACTTTGTTTTGATAACTAATAGATTTTTGCAATAAGTATGTGAGTTCTTTATGACTAATGTTGAGTCCATGGATTATACGCACTCTCACACTTCCACCATTGCTAGCCTCTCTAATACTGCGCACCTTTCGCCGGTATCATACACCCACCATAAACCTTCCTCAAAACAGCCACCATACCTACCTATTATGGCATTTCCATAGCCATTGCGAGATATATTGCCATGCAACTTTCCACCGTTCTGTTTATTATGACATGCATCATCATTGTCATATTGCTTTGCATGATCATGTAGTTGACATCGTATTTGTGGCAAAGCCACCGTTCATAATTCTTTCATACATGTCACTCATGAGTCATTGCATATCCCGGTACACCGCCGGAGGCATTCACATAGAGTCATATTGTTGTTCCAAGTATTGAGTTGTAAGAAAATAAAAGTGTGATGATCATCATTATTAGAGCATTGTCCTAGTGAGGAAAGGATGATGGATACTATGATTCCCCCACAAGTCGAGATGAGACTCCGGATGAAAATAAATAAATAAAAGAGGCCAAAGAAGCCCAAATAAAAAAAGAGGCCATAAAAAAGAAGAGAAAGGCCCAAATAAAAAAATGAGAGAAAAAGAGAGAAGGGACAATGTTACTATCCTTTTACCACACTTGTGCTTCAAAGTAGCACCATGATCTTCATGATAGAGAGTCTCCTATGTTGTCACTTTCATACACTAGTGGGAATTTTACATTATAGAACTTGGCTTGTATATTCCAATGATGGGCTTCCTCAAAATGCCCTAGGTCTTCGTGAGCAAGAGAGTTGGATGCACACCCACTTAGTTTCTTTTGTTGAGCTTTCATACACTTATAGCTCTAGTGCATCCGTTGCATGGCAATCCCTACTCACTCACATTGATATCTATTGATGGGCATCTCCATATCCCGTTAATACGCCTAGTTGATGTGAGACTATCTTATCCTTTTTGTCTTCTCCACAACCACCATTCTATTCCACCCATAGTGCTATGTCCATGGCTCACGCTCATGTATTGCGTGAAGATTGAAAAGGTTTGAGAACATCAAAAGTATGAAACAATTGCTTGGCTTGTTATCGGGGTTGTGCATGATTTAAATACTTTGTGTGATGAAGATAGAGCATAGCCAGACTATATGATTTTGTAGGGATAGCTTTCTTTGGCCATGTTATTTTGAGAAGACATGATTACTTGGTTAGTATGCTTGAAGTATTATTATTTATGTCAATATTAAAATTTTGTCTTGAATCTTATGGATCTGAATATTCTTACCACAATAAAGAGAACTACATGGATAAATATGTTAGGTAGCATTCCACATCAAAAATTCTATTTTTATCATTTACCTACTCGAGGACGAGTAGGAATTAAGCTTGGGGATGCTGATACGTCTCCAACGTATCTATAATTTTTGATTGTTCCATGCTATTATATTATCAACCTTGGATGTTTTATATGCATTTATATGCTATTTTATATGATTTTTTGGGACTAACCTATTCACCTAGAGCCCAGTGCCAGTTTCTATTTTTTTCTTGTTTTAGAGTATCGCAGAAAAGGAAAATCAAACGGAGTCCAATTGACCTGAAACTTCACGGAACTTATTTTTGGACCACAAGAAGCCCACGGAGTATCGGAGTTGGACCAGGAGAGTCCCGGGCTGCCCACGAGGGTGGGGGCGCGCCCACCCACCCTGGGCGCGCCCCCCTGCCTCGTGGACAGCCGGGAGGTCCACCGGCGTACTTCTTCCTCCCATATATACCCATATACCCTAAAAACTTCAGAGAGCACTATAGATCAGGAGTTCCACCGCCAGAAGCCTCAGTAGCCACCGGAAGCCAAGACCCGTTCCGGCACCCTGCCGGAGGGGGAATCCCTCTCCGATGGCCATCTTCATCATCCCGGTGCTCTCCATGACGAGGAGGGAGTAGTTCTCCTTCGGGGCTGAGGGTATGTACCAGTAGCTATGTGTTTGATCTCTCTCTCTCTCGTGTCCTTGATTTGGCACGATCTTGATGTATCGCGAGCTTTGCTATTATACTTGGATCTTATGTTTCTTCTCCCCGTCTACTCTCTTGTAATGGATTGAGTTTCCCCTTTGAAGTTATCTTATCGGATTGAGTCTTTAAAGATTTGAGAACACTTGATGTATGTCTTGTCGTGCGTATCTGTGGTGACAATGGGATATCACGTGATTCACTTGATGTATGTTTTGGTGATCAACTTGCAGGTTCCGCCCATGAACCTACTGATACGTCTCCAACGTATCTATAATTTTTGATTGCTCCATGATGGGCTTTATTATCGACTTTTATATTATTTTTGGGACTAACCTATTAACCGGAGGCCCAGCCCAGAATTGTTGTTTTTTGCCTGTTTTTAGGGTTTCGAAGAAAAGGAATATCAAACGGAGTCCAAACGGAATGAAACCTTCGCGAACGTGATTTTCTCAATGAACAAGACCCGAGAGACTTGAACCCTACGTCAAGAAAGAAAATAGGAGGCCACAAGGTAGGGGGCGCGCCTGCCTACCCTAGGCACGCCCTCCACCCTCGTGGGCCCCCTATTGCTCCACCGACGTACTCCTTCCTCCTATATATATCTACGTACCCCCAAACGATCAGATACGGAGCCAAAAACCTAATTCCACCGCCGCAACTTTCTGTATCCACGAGATCCCATCTTGGGGCCTGTTCTGGAGCTCCGCCGGAGGGGGCATCTATCACGGAGGGCTTCTACATCAACACCATAGCCCCTCCGATGAAGTGTGAGTAGTTTACTTCACACCTACGGGTCCATAGCTAGTAGCTTGATGGCTTCTTCTCTCTTTTTGGATCTCAATACAATGTTCTCCCCCTCTCTTGTGGAGAACTATTCGATGTAATCTTCTTCTTGCGGTGTGTTTGTTGAGACCGATGAATTGTGGGTTTATAATCAAGTCTATCTATGAACAATATTTGAATCTTCTCTGAATTCTTTTATGTATGATTGGTTATCTTTGCAAGTCTCTTTGAATTATCAGTTTGGTTTGGCCTACTAGATTGATCTTTCTTGCAACGGGAGAAGTGCTTAGCTTTGGGTTCAATCTTGCGATGTCCTTTCCCGGTGACAGTAAGGGAAGCAAGGCACATATTGTATTGTTGCCATCGAGGATAACAAGATGGGGTTTTCTTCATATTGCATGAGTCTATCCCTCTACATCATGTCATCTTGCTTAAGGCGTTACTCTGTTTTTAACTTAATACTCTAGATGCATGCTGGATAGCGGTCGATGAGTGGAGTAATAGTAGTAGATGCAGGTAGGAGTCGGTCTACTTTTCTCGGACGTGATGCCTATATACAGGATCATACCTAGATATTCTCATAACACTGCTCAATTCTATCAATTGCTCAACAGTAATTTGTTCACCCACCGTAGAATACTTATGCTCGTGAGAGAAGCCACAAGTGAAACCTATGGCCCCCAGGTCTATCTCTATCATATTAATCTCCTACTACTTATTTATTTCCTTTGCTATTTACTTTGCCTTTATTTTACTTGGCATCTTTATCATAAAAATACCAAAAATATTATCTTATCATATCTATCAGATCTCACACTCGTAAGTGGCCTTATCGGGACTGGCAACCCCTATTTGCGTTGGTTGCGAGGATTTATTTGTTTTGTGTAGGTGCGAGGGACTCGTGCGTATCCTCCTACTGGATTGATATCTTGGTTCTCAAAAACTGAGGGAAATACTTATGCTACTTTGCTGCATCATCCCTTCTTCTTCGGGGAAAACCAACGCAGTGCTCAAGAGGTAGCAAGAAGGATTTCTGGCGCCGTTGTCGGGGAGGTCTATGCAAAAGTCAACATACCAATTACCCATCACATACCCTTATCTCCTGCATTACATTATTTTTCATTTGCCTCTTGTTTTCCTCTCCCCCACTTCACCCTTGCCGTTTTATTCGCCCTCTCTCTCTATCCTCCCTCTCTCTCTCTCTATTTGCCTCTTTTTGCCTGCTTGCTTTTTGTTTGCTTGTGTGTTAGTTTGTTTGCTTGTCGTTATGGCTAGTCCATTATCTTCTCCGTTATCTCCTGAGAATGAAATTCTAAATTTTAAGCAAAGGGAGGAAGAAAATCTAAAAGATGTTTGGTATAGAATTTGCAATGCTCAAAATAGATCTACTAGGAAGCAATCTACTTCCGTTCTTCTTCGCAATTTTTATGTAGGCATTACTCCTTGGCACCGTTATGTTCTTGATACTATTACCGGAGGGAACTTTTTGGGTAGCCATACTTTTGATTCTTATAATGCTATGATAGATTTATTTGGCTCACCCCCTCTCTTGGTTAATGGAACTGTATTAACTTTGGAGCATGTAATGCAAAGGCTTGAAATTATTGAAAATAAGGTTGGTACCGTAGAGTTAATTGAAAATTTGGATAAAAAGATCCACAGCCAAATCTCTCAATATGGATCTAAAGTAGGAGTTACTTTGAAAAATATTAAAGAAAAGGAACCCATAGTTAATGAGAAAATAAATCATGATTCCACTAGAATCGATAAACTTGAGGATATTATTACCAACTTGGGAACCGCTTTTTATTCCATAAAGAATACTCCAAGTCCTCCCACTAAAATTTACAAGCTTATGTATGTTCCTAAAAATAAGGGTGAATCCTCTAGTAAGGAAAATGCGGATCTCAAATCTATAAGTATTCATCCCAATCTTTTTGCTATCATTAAGGAACCATTTGTTACAAATGAATTTTTCGATCTTGTGCCTAAAAGCTTGATAATTAGTAAAAATAAAGAAATTCCTAAAGATGGTAGATGCCTTATCGAAGAATTACCTACAAAAGAAGGCAATACCTAGATCTATTCTTGCTTGTTATGCCTAGCTAGGGGCGTTAAACGATAGCGCTTGTTGGGAGGCAACCCAATTTTATTTTTATTCCTTGCTTTTTGCTCCTATTTAGTAAAAAATAATTTATCTAGCCTCTGTTTTGGTTGTGTTTTTTTGTTTAATTAGTGTTTGTGCCAAGTAGAACCATTGGGAAGACTTGGGGAAAGTCTTGTTGAACTTGCTGTAAAAAACAGAAACTTTAGCGCTCACGAGAACTGCTGTTATTTTTATTTGGAAAGTGCTATTTAGTTAATTATTTTTGCATATGATTAATATATAAATTCCTCATGTGCATAAATAAATAGAATTTTTGGGGCTCCAGGTCTTGCGCTAGCTACAGATTACTACAGACTATTCTGTTTTTGACAGATTCTGTTTTTCTTGTGTTGTTTGCTTATTTTGATGAATCTATGGCTAGTAAAATAGTTTATAAACCATAGAGAAGTTGGAATACAGTAGGTATAACACCAATATAAATAAATAATGAGTTCATTAAAGTACCTTGAAGTGGTCTTTTATTTTCTTTCGCTAACGGAGCTCACGAGATTTTCTACTTTAAGTTTTGTGTTGTGAAGTTTTCAAGTTTTGGGTAAAGATTTGATGGGTTATGGAACAAGGAGTGGCAAGAGCCTAAGCTTGGGGATGCCCATGGCACCCCCAAGATAATCTAAGGACACCTAAAAGCCAAAGCTTGGGGATACCCCGGAAGGCATCCCCTCTTTCGTTTACTTCTATCGGTAACTTTACTTGGAGCTATATTTTTATTCGCCACATGATATGTGTTTTGCTTGGAGCGTCTTGTATGATTTGAGTTTTTGCTTGTTAGTTTACCACAATCATCCTTGCTGTACGCACCTTTTGAGAGAGCCATACATGATTTGGAATTTGTTAGAATACTCTATGTGCTTCGCTTATATCTTTTGAGTTATATAGTTTTGCTCTAGTACTTCACTTATATCTTTTAGAGCACGGTGGTGGATTTGTTTTATAGAAACTATTGATCTCTCATGCTTCACTTAGATTATTTTGAGAGTCTTAATAGCATGGTAATTTGCTTAAAGTCCTAATATGCTAGGTATTCAAGATTAATAAAATTTTCTTATGAGTGATTTGAATACTAAGAAAAGTTTGATGCTTGATGATTGTTTTGAGATATGGAGGTGATAATATCAAAGTCGTGCTAGTTGAGTAGTTGTGAAATTGAGAAATACTTGTGTTGAAGTTTGCAAGTCCCGTAGCATGCACGTATGGTAAACGTTATGTAACAAATTTGAAACATGAGGTGTTATTTGATTGCCTTCCTTATGAGTGGCGGTCGGGGACGAGCGATGGTCTTTTCCTACCAATCTATCCCCCTAGGAGCATGGGCGTAGTACCGAGGTTTTTGATGACTTGTAGATTTTTGCAATAAGTATGTGAGTTCTTTATGACTAATGTTGAGTCCATGGATTATACGCACTCTCACCTTCCATCCTTGCTAACCTCTTCGGTACCGTGCATTACCCTTTCTCGCATTGAGAGCTGGCGCAAACTTCGCCGGTGCATCCAAACCCCGTGATATGATACGCTATTTCACACATAAACCTCCTTATATCTTCCTCAAAACAGCCACCATACCTACCTATTATGGCATTTCCATAGCCATTCCGAGATATATTGCCATGCAACTTTCCACCACTCCGTTCATCATGACACATTCATTATTGTTATATTGCTTTGCATGATCATGTAGTTGACATCGTATTTGTGGCAAAGCCACCGTTCATAATTTTTCATACATGTCTCTCTTGATTCATTGCATATCCCGGTACACCGTCGGGGGCATTCATATAGAGTCATACTTTGTTCTAGTATCGAGTTGTAATCATTGAGTTGTAAATAAATAGAAGTGTGATGATCATCATTAATAGAGCATTGTCCCAAAAGAAAGAAAAAAGAGAGGGGCCAAATAAAAAAGGAAAGGCCAAATAAAAAAAGTATAAAATGGACAATGCTACTATCCTTTTTCCACACTTGTGCTTCAAGGTAGCACCATAATCTTCATGATAGAGAGTCTCTTGTTTTGTCACTTTCATATACTAGTGGGAATTTTTCATTATAGAACTTGGCTTGTATATTCCAACAATGGGCCTCCTCAAGTGCCCTAGGTCTTCGTGAGCAAGCAAGTTGGATGCACACCCACTAGTTTCTTTTGTTGAGCTTTCATACATTTATAGCTCTAGTGCATCCGTTGCATGGCAATCCCTACTCCTTGCATTAACATCAATCGGTGGGTGTCGGTGTCAAAACCGGCGGATCTCGGGTAGGGGGTCCCGAACTGTGCGTCTAGGCCGGATGGTAACAGGAGGCAAGGGACACAAAGTTTTACCCAGGTTCGGGCCCTCTCGATGGAGGTAAAACCCTACGTCCTGCTTGATTAATATTGATGATATGGGTAGTACAAGAGTAGATCTACCACGAGATCAGAGAGGCTAAACCCTAGAAGCTAGCCTATGGTATGATTGTTGATGTGTATCTTGTCCTATGGACTAAAACCCTCCGGTTTATATAGACACTGGATAGGGTTAGGGTTACATAGAGTCGGTTACAATGGTAGGAGATCTGTATATCCGTATCGCCAAGCTTGCCTTCCACGCCAAGGAAAGTCCCTTCCGGACACGGGGCGAAGTCTTCAATCTTGTATCTTCATAGTCCAGGAGTCCGGCTGAAGGTATAGTCCGGCTATCCGAACACCCCCTAATCCAGGACTCCCTCAGTAGCCCCTGAACCAGGCTTCAATGACGATGAGTCCGGCGCGCAGATTGTCTTCGGCATTGCAAGGCGGGTTCCTCCTCCAAGTACTTCATAGAAGATTTTGAACACAAAGATAGTGTCCGTCTCTGCAAAATAAGTTTCCACATATTGTCATAGAGAGAATAATATTTACACAAATCTAATCTGCTGACGCACTCCGTAGTGTGACATCACACCACGGCCAAGCTTTTATTCGAACCATTTTACTGTCCCATCTCAGCGCGTTATGCGAGGCGGTTTCCTTGGCACGTCTTGTTAAAGCAGAGATCGTGTCCCCTTATTCCGGGATTCTCATCAATACGGGCGTGGGTAACCCAACTGCGCCTTTGATTATGGCGCTTGGGAGATAAGCGAGTTTTACCAGGCTGGTGGGGACATGTAGTTGCGTCCACCCATATAAGGGGATAAAGATCCACCTTTTCACCTACGCCTTCTTCCTCCTTCGCCTATCCATTCTTGCGCACTCGAGCTCCAGCGCCCAAGTCCGCACTCCTCACCTCAACCTTCTCCAGCCATGTCCGGAGCGGGAGGCAAGTGGATGGTCTCCTCCGTCATGGGGGGACACATCAAAAGACTAAGGAAGGCCGGATACTTGTCTAACGACATTGCGCACCGGTTTCTCGAAAAGGGGCAGCTCATCCCCACCCCAAGGCCCCATGAGAGGGTGGTGTTCCTCCCCCATTTCCTCCGCGGACTGGGTTTTCCTTTCCATCCATTTGTCTGGGGGCTCATGTTCTACTATGGCCTGGATTTCCACGATCTGGCCCCGAATTTTGTCCTCAACATCTCGGCGTTTATCGTCGTGTGCGAGGCTTTCCTCCGCATCCGCCCCCATTTCGGCCTATGGCTCAAGACCTTCAACGTCAAGCCGAAGGTGGTGCGCGGCAACCAGGTGGAGTGCGGAGGCGCCATGGTGGGCAAGATGGCCAACATCCTATGGCTCGAGGGCTCCTTTGTGGAGACCCTGAAGGGGTGGCAATCGGGGTGGTTTTACATCACTGAGCCGCGTGACGCCGAATGGGTCGCACCCCCTGAGTTCCGGTCCGGACCCCCAACGCGGCTCACGTCCTGGAAAGAGACGGGCCTGTCATGGGGTAAAAAAGGAGAGCTGACCGGACTCCAAACATGCATCAAAACCCTAGTGGACAAGAAGCTCAAACTTGTCAACGTAGTCCAGGTTATGCTCATCCGCTTGATCCCCCCGTGCCAACAACGGGCTTTCAACCTGTGGGAGTTCGACCTGGCGCGGCACCAAACTTTGAGCAGGCTCTTCGACTCGACGTACGAAGATGCCTGGAAGGTGCTTTTCAAGGGTGCCGTGGCTCCCGCATCCGCTACTGAGGATCGCGGATTCAGTGCACAGCGTCACGCTCTTGCGGTAAGCTATTTTTTTCCTTTTACTGGGTATCAGTGTTTCATAGTTTGACTCCATGCGGGATCTAAGCTCCCTTTCCTTTGACAAGATTGGCAGGTGACGTCCGGACAGATCAACTGTCCGGCTCCTTTGCCCGAAGGCCCAGTGGATGCTCAATTGGTGAATCTGCTGGTTCCGGCACCCTATGTGGTGCCAGAGAAGAAGGCCAAGAAGAAGGCCACGGGGACTCGAAAGAGTGCCCGACGCCCAGAGGTGTTGGATTCATCATCCGACGAATCCAAGACGCACTCCTCCCACGAAGATGAGGAGGAGGAAGAAGAGACCCCTCCCCCTCCAGCGGGGGAAGGGAAGAAAAGGAAGGCCGCCCCAACTAGGGAGGCCGAAGGGTCCAAGAAGGGGAGAACCCCTCCTCCGGACTACTCCACCAACGCCGACGACGATGAAGAGGAGTGGCCGTCTAGGGCCAAGCCCCTAGCGAAATCGTAAGTATCCGGATACCGGAGTGATTTCATAGTATTCGTTTATTGCACAGCTTTCCCTTATGTCGAATATGTTTATGCAGCCCACCCAAAGACCGGCTCGACGCGTCGTCGAGCGGCTCACTAGACTCGTCGGACGTGAACTCGCTGCCGACGGCTTCCTCCCCCCGCCCTACGGACGACACCGAAGTGTTGTCCCAACAGGTTCCAATCCGGGAGGAGGTGCCGCAAGGCGACCTCCCGGACTCCAGGAGTAAAGGGGACGAAACCCCCCAAGGCTCCAAGTCCGGCCCTAGGCCGGACACCGCTCCGGAACCTTCAAAGGTTCCGGAGTCCGGCGGGGGACCTCCTTCCAAGAGGAGCAAGCCCACCGCGCCGGCGACCTCCGTCCAACCGGAGGCGCCGGACAATCTGTTGGACGTGCTCCAAGGCGCCTCCATCGACGAGGGGCACCGCACCATTATGAGTGCGGTGGTCCAGAAGGTTCAGTCCGCCAAGAGCAGACTAACTGAAGCTTGTACAAGCCTTTTAACAGGTTTTGAGGTAAGTAAAGAATGTGTAAATAACATTACCGCATATACAGTAGCCCCTGATGCTTTGTTTGGCGTTCGGGAAGAAAAGCCGAATAGAGGGTCAAATAAAATTCGCAGGAGTCTAACAAAAAGAAGTCAATATGCATGTGCAGGCTTCCCTGCTGGCGTCCGCCGCACTGACTGTGGAAGTGGACGTGCTAAAGCAGGACCTCGAGCGGTCCGAGCAAGAGCTCGGACGTTCCAAGAAGCAGCTCGAGGACAGTGAAGGTAAGAAATACCTTGTATAAATGTGTATAAAAAGGTGCAATTGTGAAAAATGACAGGAGTATCGTAGCTATTGTAGGGGCCACGTCTGAGGTGGCGACCCTGAAGCAAGCGCTGTTCGAGGCCGAGAAGAGGTCGGCCGCGGAGCGCACTGAGCGAGAAAAGTATGAGGCCGAGGTTGGCAAGGTGCGGCAAGAGCTCCAGGCTCTCATGGAAAAACATGAGAGTTTGGAGCGTGACTCAAGGACGCGAGCGTCCGAGCTCGCGGCGGCTACTGAAAGTGCCAAGTCTTCCAAGGCCGAATCCCAGAAGACCCTCCAGGAGTTGGATGAGGTGAAGAAGATAGCGGTGGGTAAGGCATTCTTTATGCAAAGTAAACACATAAGCGTGAGTTACTTGTTACTTACCCGAATCCGGAGTTCTCCAGGCGCGTTCGCAGATCTTCCCCGGAGTATATCTGATGCCGCCGCATTCTATCGAGCCGAGGAGGGCAGCTCAACGGAGAAGGTGTTCTGGTCTCAGTACGCTGAGGCCGGACACCCCGTGCCCCTGAGCAACCAGTTGAAGCAACTGGTCGAGCTCCCAAAGGCGGCCAAACAGGCCATGAAGGGCCTCATAGTTCGGCTATGGCCTGGAGAGGCTCAGCCTGGGAGCTATTTCGGGTTGGTGCGGCGGCTGGTGGAGGCCTGTCCAAGGCTCGAAGTCATCAAGCGCTCCGTCTGCATTGAAGGTTCCCGTAGGGCCCTTGCCCGTGCGAAGGTGCACTGGGGCAAGCTGGATGTTGAGAAGCTTGTGAAGGACGGGCCACCGCCGGGGAAATAGCATCGCAAGCCCGAAAATTATTATAAGGATGTTCTGAAGGGTGCCCGCCTTGTGGCGGATGAATGTTCTATGGATGTAATTTTTGAGTAAAACTCGCTCGTTTTGTCCTGTGCGCTGAAAACTTGTTCATATGCGCTAAGCAATGCTGTTTGAATTTAAAATATTACCTTCTGTGCGGCTGTTTATCAATTCTGAGAGATGACGAGTCGTCGGCTTCTGCCCCCGTGCCGCTAGTGCTGGAGTGTTCGGGGATAAACCTGAGGGCTCTTTTTCCCATGTTTGGGTCCTTCGAGGGAGGCGCTCAGCCCAACGAACAAGGCAATTGGACTATAATGCGTGAACACTCTCACTTAGCCATAGAATTCTATAATTTTAAATTTCGGCGAAGCCCCTGGTATTCGGAAGACCGAGTTCGGGGCGCTATCCATGCCTTGGCCGGACAGAGCCGGCTCCTCGCCCTAAGCGGCATAAGTCTTTAAGGACTCGAAAAGACCTCTCGAACAGCGACCAGCTCTCGCCTCATCATGACGGTCAGTTTTAGCTTTCTCCACTGAGGTGCTCGACCCAGCTCAACCGGGTCACAATCGCAGTGGTTCTCCTAGTGCTACCTTAGCCGATATAGCGGAACGTAAGGCACCAAAACATAGGAGCCGGACAAACCCAACTATTAACCCAAGACATGATTCAGAGCCGATGCATATAATGCTATAAGTTCGGGGTGCCGCACTTGTTAAAGTGTTCGGACTTCTCACACCATGTTGAGGGGTACTGAAGCCCCTGGCATATTTTGGCCGTACCAAAGTGTACGGGTGCAACATGTCGTTAAGGAACATATATAAATATAAAAAAGAGTAATGAAAAAATAGACAAAAGCTATGCATTGTTTTTAAAAAGAGCTGCGATCAAAGCAGAACGATACAAATAATGCGATAAGAAAAAGGTTGGACTATGTAACATGTCCGCTCCAGGGGCAAGCTGCGGAATAATATGCGAAATAGGTATACTGCTCGTGATAGAGACCACCCGGGAGTTCCGTAATGCGGCGTGGCTTGTCTTGCTTCCCTGGTTCTTGCAGCGTTTGTGCGGCAATTGAACTGCCGAACAGGCCGTCCGAAGAATGGAGTCCTGAAAGTAAAAATAAATAAAAAAAATCGGCAGCCCCTGGTACGGTTTAAGCCGTGTTTTGGGCGTGCCGCGATGGTGCCCCTCCCCCTGTGCCCATGGTATCTCTAGAGCGTAGGTATGTACGCGAAGTACTGACGTCGCCTTTTTGCGAGGGTTGGGGTTGGGGCCGCATTGCTACGCCTGCTCGGATCGTGCCAGGCGGTCTTGTTGTAGGTTACTCCGGGCGCGCTTGACGGTGTCCGGTCGTTTAGTGGTCGGACTGAAGAAATGCCTGGAGAGGCTGCTTTGCACTTCCGCTGCAAGGGCCGCCTTGTGCTCCTCCGTTCGGAGGGAGCGTTCGGTGTTTCCATTGACCGTAATTACTCCTCGAGGGCCTGGCATCTTGAGCTTAAGGTATGCGTAATGCGGTACCGCATTGAACTTAGCGAATGCGGTTCGCCCGAGCAGTGCGTGATAACCACTGCGAAACAGGACTATGTCGAAGATTAACTCCTCGCTTCGGAAATTATCCGGAGATTCGAAGACCACTTCAAGTGTGACTGAGCCTGTACAGTTGGCCTCTACACCTGGTATTACGCCTTTAAAGGTCGTTTTGGTGGGCTTAATCCTCGAGGGATCTATGCCCATTTTCCGCACTGTATCCTGGTAAAGCAGGTTCAGGCTGCTGCCGCCGTCCATAAGGACTCTAGTGAGATGAAATCCGTCAATAATTTGGTCTAGAACCAATGCGGCGAAGCCGCCGTGATGGGTGCTAGTGGGGTGGTCCCTTCGATCAAAGGTGATCGGGCAGGAGGACCATGGGTTGAACTTTGGGGCGACTGGCTCTATCGCGTATACGTCCCTTAACGCATGCTTCCGCTCCCTCTTGGGGATGTGGGTTGCGTATATCATGTTCACCGTCCGCACTTGTGGGGGAAAACCCTTCTGTCCCCTGTTGTTCGGCGGCCGGGGCTCCTCGTCGTCATCGCTATGCAGCCCCTTGTCTTCGTTTTCGGCGTTTAACTTGCCTGCCTGCTTGAACACCCAACAATCCCTGTTGGTGTGATTGGCCGGCTTTTCGGGGGTGCCATGTATTTGGCATAAGCGGTCGAGTATTCGGTCCAAACTGGACGGGCCCCTAGGATTCCTTTTGAATGGCTTTTTCCGCTGACCGGATTTAGAACCTCTGAATCTGGCATTAACTGTTGTATCATCTGCATTGTCGCTGTTAATGCGGCGCTTCTGTTTGTTGCGACGTGACCTGCCACTACTGTCCCTGGTGTCCGAATTACCAGGGTTCTTGGTTATATTGTTGCTACGAGCAAGCCAGCTGTCTTCTCCCACGCAAAAGCAGGTCATGAGTGTCGTCAGTGCTGCCATAGATTTCGGCTTTTCCTGTCCAAGGTGTCGGGCCAGCCACTCGTCACGGATATTGTGCTTGAAGGCTGCTAGGGCCTCAGCGTTCGGACAGTCGATTATTTGATTTTTCTTTGTTAGGAACCGTGTCCAAAATTGCCTGGCCGATTCATCTGGCTGCTGAATTACGTGACTTAGGTCATCGGCGTCTGGGGGTCGCACATAAGTGCCCTGGAAATTGTCGAGGAATGCGGCTTCCAGGTCCTCCCAATAGCTGATTGATCCTGTTGGCAAGCTGTTAAGCCAATGCTGAGCTGGTCCTTTAAGCTTGAGTGGGAGGTATTTGATGGCGTGGAAATCATCGCCGCGGGCCATGTGGATATGAAGGAGATAATCCTCGATCCATACCGCAGGATCTGTTGTGCCATCATATGATTCGATGTTTACGTGTTTGAAACCCTCGGGGATTTGATGATCCATTATTTCGTCTGTAAAGCAGAGTGGGTGTGCGGCGCCTCTGTACTAGGCTATATCATGACGTAGCTCCAATGAGCTTTGTCTACTGTGTTCGGCCCTGCCGAATTTGTGGCTGGCGTGACGGTTGCCGTCTCGAGCCGTGGGGCGCCCACGCGATCCGTAGATCGATCTTGTTTGCCTTGCCTTGTCCTCCAACATATCTCGTAAGTCCGGCGCATAGTCCCGTGCCTTGGTACGGGGTGCGGCATGAGTGGAGGGCCGAGAGGCCTCTCTGTTGCGTCCACGAGGTGGCCGGTCGGCCGCATCAAGTGCTTCCTCCTCTAATTGGGGTAGCAACCTGCGCTTTGGGTAGCTCTTGGAGGGGCGTTCGAGTTTATGCTCTTCGGCCGCAAGGACTTCAGTCCATCTATCAACTAGCAAATCTTGATCAACTCTAAGTTGTTGCTGTTTTTTCTTGAGGCTTCTTGCCGTGGCCATAAGCCTACGTTGAAAACGCTCTTGCTCGATGGGATCCTCTGGCACGACGAATTCGTCGTCGTCGAGGCTTGCCTCGTCTTCGAAGGGAGGCATATAATTATCGTCCCCGGCCTCTCTGTCTGCCGCTCTCTCATGAGGGCTGGTTTCTCCATCCTCCTGTGCTAAATCTTGCTGGAGGGGGTTTTCTTCGGCGCTTTCTGGAGTATTATTATCTCCCGTGCTGGAATCACCGTGTTTGTTTTGGCGGGATTTTGAGCGGCGCCGCTGACATCGGCGCTTAGGCTGTTTCTTGGAGGGATCATCCTCCATTGTTCCATCGCCATCTCCCTCTTTTGGGGTGTCCACCATGTATATGCCATACTACGAGGTGGCTTTCCAGGGCCTAGTAGGCGCTGGTTCTTCATCATCTCCTTCATTGGCGTCCATACCGTCGATGTCTTCGGAGTCAAAGTCGAGCATGTCGGTTAAGTCGTCGACAGCGGCTACAAAGTGGGTGGTGGGTGGGCTTTGAATTTCTTCATCGTCCGAATCCCAACCTTGCTGGCCGTAGCCCGGCCAGGCTCTCCTGATAAAGAGAGAGACTTCAGTGTCTTCAGAATATCGCCAAAAGGCAAGTGCTGAAAGATGTCCGCGGCAGTGAACTCCATGATCAGCGCCCAATCGGATTCGATTGGCAGGGGCGCGGAGTGTTCAGAGTCCGGAGAGGAGTCCGGCTCCTTGGAGTCACGAGTCTCGCAGAGTACGGGGCTGGTGTTCGGCTCAATCGCCGTTGGGATCGCAGCCCCCGAGGCGGCGTCCAACTACCCATCCTTGATCGGCGCAGTTGGCTCCGAATTAAGGATCGGAGCCGATGCGGGTGCGGCCTCCAGGGCACTGTTCAGCGGCAGAGCTAGATCATGCTCGTCGGGACAGTGCGGCGCGCTCGGCAGTGGCTCGAATCCGTCGAAGATCAAGTCCCCGCGGATGTCAGCCGTGTAGTTTAAACTTCCGAATCTGACCTGACGGCCAGGGGCGTAGCTTTCGATCTGCTCCAGATGGCCAAGTGAATTGGCCCGCAGTGCGAAGCCGCCAAAGACGAAGATCTGTTCGGGGAGGAAGGTCTCACCCTGGACTGCATCGCCATTGATGATCGTAGGAGCCATCGGGCCTGACGGCGACGGCACAGAGGAACTCTCAATGAAAGCACCAATGTCGGTGTCAAAACCGGCGGATCTCGGGTAGGGGGTCCCGAACTGTGCGTCTAGGCCGGATGGTAACAGGAGGCAAGGGACACGAAGTTTTACCCAGGTTCGGGCCCTCTCGATGGAGGTAAAACCCTACGTCCTGCTTGATTAATATTGATGATATGGGTAGTACAAGAGTAGATCTACCACGAGATCAGAGAGGCTAAACCCTAGAAGCTAGCCTATGGTATGATTGTTGATGTGTATCTTGTCCTACGGACTAAAACCCTCCGGTTTATATAGACACCTGATAGGGTTAGGGTTACATAGAGTCGGTTACAATGGTAGGAGATCTGTATATCCGTATCGCCAAGCTTGCCTTCCACGCCAAGGAAAGTCCCTTCCAGACACGGGACGAAGTCTTCAATCTTGTATCTTCATAGTCCAGGAGTCCGGTTGAAGGTATAGTCCGGCTATCCGAACACCCCCTAATCCAGGACTCCCTCAGTGGGCATCTGCATAGCCCATTGATTAGCCTCGATGATGTGAGACTTTCTCTTTTTTTTCTTCTCCACATAACCCCCCTCGTTATATTCTATTCCACCTATAGTGCTATGTCCATGGCTCGGGCTCATATATTGTGTGAAAGTTTATAGGTTTGAGATTACTAAGGTATGAAATAATTGCTTGGCTTTTCATCGGGGTTGTGCATGATGAGAGCATTCTTGTGTGACGAAAATGAAACATGACTAAACTATATGATTTTGTAGGGATGAACTTTCTTTGGCCATGTTATTTTGAGAAGACATAATTGCTTAGTTAGTATGCTTGAAGTATTATCATATTTATGTCAATATGAACTTTTGTCTTGAATCTTTCAAATCTGAATATTCATACCACAATTAAGAAGAATTACATTAAAATTATGCCAAGTAGCACTCCGCATCAAAAATTCTGTTTTTATCATTTACCTACTCGAGGACGAGCAGGAATTAAGCTTGGGGATGCTTGATACGTCTCCAACGTATCTATAATTTTTGATTGCTCCATGCTATATCATCTACTGTTTTGGACATTATTGGGCTTTATTATCCACTTTTATATTATTTTTGGGACCAACCTATTAACCGGAGGCCCAGCCCAGAATTGCTATTTTTTGCCTGTTTTAGGGTTTCGAAGAAAAGGAATATCAAACGGAGTCCAAACAGAATGAAACCTTCGGGAACGTGATTTTCTCAACGAACAAGACCCGGGAGACTTGGACCCTACGTCAAGAAACAAAAGAGGACGCCACGAGGTAGGGGGCGCTCCTGCCTACCCTAGGCGCGCCCTCCACCCTCGTGGGCCCCCTGTTGCTCCATCGACGTACTCCTTCCTCCTATATATATCTACGTACCCCCAAACGATCAGATACGGAGCCAAAAACCTAATTCCACCGCCGCAACTTTCTGTATCCACGAGATCCCATCTTGGGGCCTGTTCCGGAGCTCCGCCGGAGGGGGCATCTATCACGGAGGGCTTCTACATCAACACCATAGCCCCTCCGATGAAGTGTGAGTAGTTTACTTCACACCTACGGGTCCATAGCTAGTAGCTTGATGGCTTCTTCTCTCTTTTTGTATCTCAATACAATGTTCTCCCCCTCTCTTGTGGAGAACTATTCAATGTAATCTTCTTTTTGCGGTGTGTTTGTTGAGATCGATGAATTGTGGGTTTATGATCAAGTCTATCTATGAACAATATTTGAATCTTCTCTGAATTCTTTTATGTATGATTGGTTATCTTTGCAAGTCTCTTCGAACTATCAGTTTGGTTTGCCCTACTAGATTGATATTTCTTGCAATGGGAGAAGTGCTTAGCTTTGGGTTCAATCTTGCGGTGTCCTTTCCCGGTGACATAAGGGCAGCAAGGCACGTATTGTATTGTTGCCATCGAGGATAACAAGATGGGGTTTTCTTCATATTGCATGAGTCTATCCCTCTACATCATGTCATCTTGCTTAAGGCGTTACTCTGTTTTTAACTTAATACTCTAGATGCATGCTGGATAGCGGTCGATGAGTGGAGTAATAGTAGTAGATGCAGGCAGGAATCGGTCTACTTGTCTCGGACGTGATGCCTATATACATGATCATACCTAGATATTCTCATAACTATGCTCAATTTTGTCAATTGCTCAACAGTAATTTGTTCACCCACCGTAGAATACTTATGCTCTTGAGAGAAGCCACAAGTGAAACCTATGGCCCCCGGGTCTATCTCTATCATATTAATCTCCTACTACTTAGCTATTTCCTTTGCTATTTACTTTGCCTTTATTTTACTTTGCATCTTTATCATAAAAATACCAAAAATATTATCTTATCATATCTATCAGATCTCACTCTCGTAAGTGGCCTTATAGGGACTGACAACCCCTATTTGCGTTGGTTGCGAGGATTTATTTGTTTTGTGCAGGTGCGAGGGACTCGCGTGTAGCCTCCTACTGGATTGATACCTTGGTTCTCAAAAACTAAGGGAAATACTTACGCTACTTTGCTGCATCATCCCTTCCTCTTCGGGGAAAACCAACGCAATGCTCAAGAGGTAGCACCTACGCATAGGGGTTGGCACACGTTTTGGTCGTGATTCTCCGGTAGAAACTTTGGGGAACTCTTTGAGGTTCTATGTGTTGGTTGAATAGATGAATCTGAGATTGTGTGACGCATATCGTATAATCATTCCCACGGATACTTGAGGTGACATTGGAGTATCTAGGTGACATTAGGGTTTTGGTTGATTTGTGTCTTAAGGTGTTATTCTAGTACGAACTCTAGGGCTGTTTGTGACACTTATAGGAATAGCCCAACGGATTGATTGGAAAGAATAACTTTGAGGTGGTTTCGTACCCTACCATAATCTCTTCGTTTGTTCTCCGCTAGTAGTGACTTTGGAGTGACTCTTTGTTGCATGTTGAGGGACAGTTATATGATCCAATTATGTTATTATTGTTGAGAGAACTTGCACTGCTGAAAGTATGAACCCTAGGCCTTGTTTCCTAGCATTGCAATACCGTTTATGCTCACTTTTATAATTAGTTACCTTGCTGTTTTTATATTTTCAGATTACAAAAACCATTATCTACTATCCATATACCACTTGTATCACCATCTCTTCGCCGAACTAGTGCACCTATACAATTTACCATTGTATTGGGTGTGTTGGGGACACAAGAGACTCTTTGTTATTTGGTTGCAGGGTTGCTTGAGAGAGACCATCTTCATCCTACGCCTCCCATGGATTGATAAACCTTAGGTCATCCACTTGAGGGAAATTTGCTACTGTCCTACAAACCTCTGCACTTGGAGGCCCAACAACGTCTACAAGAAGAAGGTTGTGTAGTAGACATCACCCATCACTGTCCAGCAAGCCTACGATGGAATTACTCACGCACGGCGGTGAGCATCATGAAATTGGTGATGGAGGATGGTTGATGATGATGACGGCGACGGATTCCCCTCTCCGGAGCCCCAAACGGACTCCAGATCAGCCCTCCTGAGAGGTTTCAGGGCTTGGCGGCGGCTCCGTATCATAAAATGCGATGAATCCTTCTCCCTTATTTTTTTCTCTCCGAAAACGAATGTATAGAGTTGAGGTCGAAGGAGCTCCAGGGGGGCCACGAGGTAGGGGGCGCGCCCAGGGGGGCAGGCGCGCCCCCCACCCTCGTGGATAGGGTGTGTGTCGGTGTCAAAACCGGCGGATCTCGGGTAGGGGGTCCCGAACTGTGTTTCTAAGGCGGATGGTAACAGGAGGCGGGGGACACGATGTTTACCCAGGTTCGGGCCCTCTCGATGGAGGTAATACCCTACTTCCTGCTTGATTGATCTTGATGATATGAGTATTACAAGATTTGATCTACCACAAGATCGTAGAGGCTAAACCCTAGAAGCTAGACTATGGTATGATTGTTGTTGTCCTACGGACTAAACCCTCCGGTTTATATAGACACTGGAGGGGGCTAGGGTTACACAGAGTCAGTTACAAGGGAGGATATCTACATATCCGTATTGCCAAGCTTGCCTTCCATGCCAAGGAGAGTCCCATGCATCTGGACACGGGATGAAGTCTTCAATCTTGTATCTTCATAGTCCAACAGTCCAGCTAAAGTATATAGTTCGGCCATCCGAGGACCCCCCTAATCCAGGACTCCCTCAGTAGCCCCCGAACCAGGCTTCAATGACGATGAGTCTGGCGCGCAGATTGTCTTCGGCATTGCAAGGCGGGTTCTTCTCCAAATTATGGGTACCTGTTGAGTAGTGTTCGGCTTCCCATAAATGTTGCACTCCTTGGCTTCTGCGCCCAATAATGGCTATCTTCCACGCGTCGAGCGAATGCGAGAAGCCAGGGCATTTTTACATTTGCCACCCTAGCCATGTGAGTAAACCGTCTATTAAAGAGACGGGGATTCTCAGATCCATACCAAACCATCCTCCCACAGCGAGTAACTGTCGGAGCGCGCCGAAAAAACCCATTCCAACATGGCCGGCCATCGCAGCTCCTCCTCTCTCTCCCGTAGCCCTAAGCCCGGCGATTGGAAGAAGTGTTCCGTCCCTCACAGCCAATTAGTAGAGTTACAGACCCAGGGATTTCTCCCTTCAGCGTATATGGTCCCCGTTCGAGCCGGGCTCGCCACCTACAATGGCGGGGAGCAAGCGGAGAGCTTACCCAACCCATCCAAGGGGGAGCGGGTATGCCTTGTCCCTTTCTTATTAAGGGGACTTGGATTTCCAATTCATCCGTTCCTCCACGGGCTCCTGGAGTTCTACGGCATCCAATTGCATAACTTTACCCCCGCTTCCATATTACACATCGCTGGCTACATCGCCCTTTGCGAGCTGTTTCTGGGCTGCGAAGCTCATTTCAAGCTATGGCAGAGGCTATTCTGCCTTGTGCCCCGTACACAGAAGGGGTCAATATATCAAGTGGGCGGAACCGAAATATGGCGCTTGCCGGGACCAGATACCTATCCGGTACCCCAAAGAAGACGTCCGAAGACTGGCCTTCGGAGTGGTTTTATATGGAGGACGTCCCCCTTCCAGATCCTATTCGGATGGGCCTTCCTGAGTTCGGCAACGCCCCTTTGAAGAAACGCCGCAGCTGGCGCCCTCGGAGCCCCCAGGTGGAAGATAACGGAGAAGTCCTTTACCTGATGGGCCAGATAGAAATGCTGGCCAAATCAGGATTGACAATAACCGAGGTTATGTCCATATGTACAATGCGGGGGGTGCAGCCACTTCAATATCGGGGACAACCCATGTGGCACTTCAATGGAGAAGATGATGCCACCCGATGCGGTCGCAAAGGTCCGGACTCCATCGCTACCCTAGCAAAGATATTGTCCGATTTGTATAAAGGAGAAGAAGAGGAGTTCATCCGTATTAAGCCACGGGATGGATTCTCCATGTACAACCCCCCAAGCTGGGTGAGCTGCTACTTTCCACTCCAATCCTTTCTGCATTCTTTGTCATGAGTATTTACCTTGCTATTCCATAGCAGGAACTGCGAAAAGCTATGAAGGAGATCCACAGCCCATCTCCACAACCAGAGGACCCTGATCGGGCCCTCGACCCCGGACTCGAAGAAGATCCGGACATATTTGTGGAGCTCATCGACAGAACGTTCTATCAGTTGAGATGCGACGGTACCTTGGTGGCCATCATAGCCGATTATCCTGGACTGCTCCCCGCATTGCATGTAAGTAAATCCGAAGCCCTAACTTCCAAGAAGGATCCCTTTTTCTGCACTTCACCTACCGCACACATATGGTGTCTTACAGGGAAGGCCCTCGGGACGCCATGCCGAACCCGCAGTGACTCACCAACAAGGGGCACCGAATCCGGGTAGGCTCAAAAGGAAGGCAGTCAGGACTGAGACGTCGTCGCAGAGGTACAAAATAGAACCCCGCTCCGTGGTAGTCGTCTTTTAAAATATAATAACGCCCATGTTCCCTAATAGGAAAAACGCTCGCCGGACTATATCCGGAGAGGTTGTCGGTCACGCCTCCACCAGTCGGGCTCCAGAGCCGGACATAGAGGCGGACGCTAACATGGGGCCAACGCCGGATGTTCCTCCTACAGAGGATGCGGATAGGCTATCCGCTACAAATTCCTAAGTGGAGAGCGCCATGAATCACAGGCGGTGTCGGGCCGTACTCAGTGACGCTTGTTTCTCCCAAGAGGCGTTCGATGCCTTCAACTCAGGAGACGCATATATCCGAGCTCCTCAAAATGGTCTTGCCAGAGCCACGGACCAGTATGTAAGAGATATACGGGTAAGGAAATCAAATAATTATGTATATCAGTAGCCCCTGAGACTTGAAACAGTTGGCACAACTGATTTAAGGATCATTGTTTGCATATGTTCTTATGGAGAAGAATACCCAGTTGTCTCTAGAGCTGGAGGAGTGCAAAGCCCAGCTTCAGGCCGCAGTTGCCGCGGTGAAGGAGTCCGAGAAGGCCCCATCTGGTAATACTTGTTTTCATTGCAAAGAATGTCAGTTACCAGGTAGTTATGTAAAAACCGGGATATGCGTGGAAACCAGGCATAGGGGTCATAAGTGCATGAACAGACAAGTACCCAACTAGCTATGTTATATTATATGGATAGTAAGAAACATCTTCCAGGGAAAATAGTTCCGTTAAGGGTTCCTTTCCCTGGGTACTCATGCCCTAACGTGCATGTCAGGACTGCGAAAAGAGACATGGGATATAATCTTCTGGGAGCATGTGGTATAATAAATAGAAATCATCTTTTGTTCACCGACCGAATATTCCCTTAAGAATGCTAGCTTTCGGCTTCACCCAGTCTGAGGTACACATCCAGCTAACACGGCAGTAACAATCGCAGAGGTGCCCCCTTATGCCCTAGCCGAATTAACGGGAACGTAGGGCATAAACACAAGAGCCAAGCAACCCAGCTTGGCCAAAACTTAAGTCATATCGATGCATATAATGGCGAAAAAAGGTACATGTGAAAAGTAACACATGTGCTGGGCCGAGAGCCCGGAATGTAGCTATATTAAGCTTCTGTAAAATAAGCCCCCAGGTAACATGACCGCGGGTAGCGCGTCAATATTGTGTAGTCAAGACACATTGTAGCCTTTTAAGGCGTTGAAGAAAAAGGGGAAGAAAGAAAGAAAGAAAAGACAGATAATGACTATATAAAAAATTGACAGAGGTAGGGAAACGAACACGGAATCCGGCACTAGGCGTAGAACCTTCGGAGTCTGGCCGCATTCCATGGATTTGGCTCGAGTCGATTGTCCGATGCATCCCGCAGACGGTACGCTCCACCGGTCAGAAATTGGTCAATAATGAAGGGACCTTCCCATTTGGGCTTGAGCTTGTTCTTTTTCTTCTCCGGTAGGCGTAGAACGAGTTTGCCAACGTTATAAGTTTTGGCCCGTACTTCTCTGCTTTGGTACCTTCAAGCCTGTTGCTGATAGAATGCGGAACGGGCTTTTGCCACGTCGCGCTCCTCCTCCAGGGCGTCCAAACTGTCCTGCCGATCAAGATCAGCTTCTTTCTCTTCATACATGCGCACTCGAGGTGAGTCATGAATTATGTCGCAGGGCAGTACCGCCTCTGCGTCGTACGATAAAAAAACGGTGTGTATCTGGTAGTGCGATTCGGCGTGGTCCGCAGCCCCCATAGTACGGAGTCGAGCTCCTCTACCTAGTGCATATTTGATTCCTTCAAGGATCGCACTAATCTGGGTTTAATGCCGCTCATGATAAGACCGTTCGCTCGCTCGACTTGACCGTTAGTTTGCGGGTGATAGACAGAAGCATAATCGAGCTTGATGCCCATGTTGCTGCACCAAAGTTTTACCTCGTCGGCCGTAAAGTTCGAGCCGTTGTCGGTGATGATGTTGTGGGGGACGCTGTAACGGTGTACAACCTCGGATATGAAATCTATCACTGGTCCGGACTCGGCCGTTTTAACTGGTTTGGCTTCTATCCATTTGGTGAATTTATCCACCATGACCAATAAGTATTTTTTTTTCTTATGGCTTCCCCCTTTGAGGGGTCCGACCATATCAAGCCCCCAGACCGCAAAGGGCCAAGTAATGGGGATTGTTTGGAGAGCGGTAGGCGGCATATGGCTTTGGTTGGCAAAAATCTGGCAACCGACGCAATGTTGAACGAGGTCTTGTGCGTCTGCTCGGGCCGTCGGCCAATAGAAACCTGTACTGAAGGCCTTGCTTACAAGGGCCCGAGTTGCGGCGTGGTGGCCACCAAGTCCAGCATGAATTTCTGCCAAAAGTTGCCGCCCTTCCTCTTCGGAGATGCACCTTTAAAGGACTCCGGTAGCACTTTTCTTATAAAGCTCTCCCTCGTGGACCTTGTAGGCTTTAGACCGCTGCGCGATGCAGCGCGCCTCGTTTGGGTCCTTGAGTAGTTCCTACCTAGTTAGGTAGGCCAGGAATGGTTCTATCCACGGGGCGATGACAGCCATTATTACGTGGGCGGAAGGTGTTATTTCGGTGGCAGAGCCTCCGATTATGTCAGAGTGTTCGGTATGTACTGTTGTGGCCGGGTCCAGACTATTTTTACTGGTCTCCCCTTCCCATACCACGGATGGCTTAAACAGCCTTTCCAATAAGATATTAGGTGGGACAGGGTCGCGCTTAGCGCCGATGCGGGCGAGAATATCCGCCGCCTGATTGTTTTCCCGGGCCACATGGTGGAATTCAAGCCCCTCAAACCGAGCTGACATTTTGAGGACGGCGTTGCGATAAGCCACCATTTTTGGATCTTTGGCGTCGAAGTCTCCATTTATTTGAGATATTGCGAGGTTCGAGTCCCCACGCACTTCCAGGCGTTGAATGCCCATGGAGACTGCCATCCGGAGACCATGTAACAGGGCCTCATATTCTGCCACGTTGTTGGAGTCTGTGTACAGTATTTGGAGTACGTATTGGACTGTATCTCCGATGGGGGGCATCAGGGCGATGCCAGCCCCCAGACTAGCCAGCATTTTAGAGCCGTCAAAGTGCATATCCAATTGGAGTACATGTCGTACTCTTTAGGGAGTTCGGCTTCTGTCCATTCGGCGACAAAATCAGTCAGTACTTGTGACTTAATGGCTCGTCGTGGTTTGTATATTATGTCGAATGGGAGGAGCTCAATAGCCCATTTAGCAATCTGGCCTGTGGCCTCGCGGTTGTTTATTATGTCATTGAGTGGCACTTCAGAGGCCACCGTAATTGAACACTCTTGAAAGTAGTGTCATAGTTTCCGGGATGCCATGAAGACCGCATAGGCTATCTTTTGATAATGTGGGTACCGTGATTTGCATGGAGTGAGGACAGTGGATACATAGTATACCGGCTTTTGAAGCGGGAAGTTATGTCCATCCATCTCTCGTTCGACGACGAGTACTGCGCTTACAACTTGGTGTGTTGCCACTACATATAGCAGCATTGGTTCACCAACGTTAGGTGTGCCAAGATTGCGTTTGTGGCCAAAATGGCTTTTATTTCTTCTAATCCGGCTGTGGCCTCATCCGTCCACTCAAAGTGTTCCGTGCGTCGCAGAAGGCGATAAAGAGGCAGTGCCTTTTCTCCTAATCGGGAGATGAAGCGGCTTAACGCAGCCACGCATCCAGTTAGTTTATGGATTTGCTTGAGGTCTGTTGGGATGGCCAACTGTGACAGAGCTTGGATTTTAGCCGGATTTGCTTTGATTCCTCTGTTGGAGATGATGAAGCCTAAGAGCTTTCCGGCGGGCATGCCGAAGGCGCATTTTTCCGGGTTGAGCTTAATGTCGTATGTTCGGAGATTGTCGAACGTGAGCCTCAAGTCGTCTATTAAGGATTCGACGTGTCTAGTTTTAATGACCACATCGTCTATGTATGCCTCCACTGTTTTTCCAATCTGTGTCTCCAAGCATGTCTGAATCATGCGTTGATATGTTGCACCGGCATTTTTGAGCCCGAAAGGCATGGTGCTAAAACAGAAGGGGCCATATGGAGTGATGAATGCCGTTGCGGCTTGATCGGACTCCGCCATCTTAATTTGATGGTATCCGGAGTATGCGTCGAGGAAACACAATGAGTCGTGTCCTGCGGTAGCGTCTATAATTTGATCGATGCGAGGGAGGGGGAAGGGATCCTTTGGGCAAGCCTTATTAAGGCCCTTAAAGTCGACGCATAGGCGCCAGGATTTATCCTTCTTTGGTACCATCACCAGGTTTGCTAGCCAGTCCGGATGTTTTATTTCTCGGATGAATCCGGCTTCTAGTAACTTGGCTAGCTCCTCTCCCATGGCTTGTCGCTTAGGCTCAGAGAAACACCGGAGAGCTTGCTTGACCGGCTTGAATCCCTTTAGGATATTAAGGCTATGCTCGGCCAGCCTGCGTGGGATTCCTGGCATGTCTGAAGGATGCCAGGCGAAGATGTCCCAATTCTCGTGCAAGAACTCCCGTAGCGCGGCGTCTACCGTGGGGTTTAACTGTGCCCCAATGGATGCTGTTTTTGTAGGGTCCATTGGATGGACTTGGAATTTGACTATTTCATCCGATGGTTTAAAAGAGGTGGGTTTGGATATTTTGTCGAGTATCACGTCATCCCTATCCACTATGGAGCGCAGCGCAGTTAATTCCTCGGTCGCGAGGGCTTCGGATAACGCCTCGAGGGCCAGTGCGGCTGTTTTATTTTCGGCGCGGAGTGCTATGTCCGGATCACTAGCTAGAGTGATGATTCCATTGGGCCCGGGCATTTTGAGCTTCATGTACCCGTAATGGGGTATAGCTTGGAAGATCATGAATACCTCCCGCCCTAGAAGGGCGTGGTATCCACTATTGAACGGGGCCACTTGGAATGTGATTTCTTCGGACCTATAATTCTCCGGCATGTCGAATACCACATCTAGTGTGATTTTGCCAGCACATCATGCCTCCCGAATAGGGATGATTCCTCTGAAGGTCGTGCTGCTTTGCTCAATGCGGCTTCTGTCTATTTCCATTTGTCGAAGAGTTTCCTCATAGATGAGGTTTAATCCGCTGCCGCCGTCCATGAGCACTTTGGTAAGTCGGAAGCCATCCACAATTGGACTCAGGACCAAGGCGGCTGGTGCTCGGGCTGTCCGGAATTTAGGTTCGTCACTGGCATTGAAGGTGATAGCCGTATCGCTCCATGGATTTATTGTTGCTACTTGGCAGACTTCGGCAAGGCTGCGGAGTCCTCGCTTGCGCCTATTATTTGAGGCGAAAGTCTCGAAGACTATCAATACTGTATTGTTGTTCTCCACAGGATGGTGCTCTGTGGTATTATTGATGAGGATATCCTCACCGCACTTGGCCACCTGCCGGAGTACCCAACATGCTCTAAGGCTGTGTGTTGGTATGGTATCTGTTGTACTGTGAATTTTGCATGGCCCGTTGAGCCATCCCTCCAATACGGTTCCACGCCCTGTAGTGGGCTTTTGTTTCTTTGTAGTTGTATCGGGTGACTTATGAGAGTACACCCTTTTAGTTCGGATTGGGGGGTTAGTGAGAGCCGGAGGATCCCAGAATTTTGTTTGGGTTTTCCAGGCGCTTTCGATCGCACAGTACTTCTGTACTATGGCCGCCAAGTCAGCGAAGTGTGATATGTCACGGCGACTTATGGCGTTGAGGATTCCCTTGTCCGTGCATTTTTTGCAAAAGAATGAGCTTGCGTCTCTTGACCTTGCTCATTACAAGGAGGAATCTGGCCCAATAGTGATGTACTGTTTCTTGGGGCTCTTGTCTAATGTGGGAAATATCACTTATATCTGGGTGGGTGGATAGATTTAGGTCCGAACCCTGACCCGATCTGAGACCCAGGAGCGTCGGAGTTTCCGATCTTGAAAGTTTGGGCTCCGGGATGTTGCCCAATAGGTATGGCGCGCTGTCTGATTCTAAGTTCAGAACTTGGGCCATGTCCTCCCGTAGACGGGTATCCGGCTTAGAGAGCTCAAGAATCCGGACATAGCTTGTCCTCAAGATAGAGGAAGAATCGCTGCATTGCTCCTCCACCACCGCTATCTGATGGGTGACCGGCGGAGAGTTAATCTCCCTTTGGTCAGGTTTAAGCCCGATCCGATCATAGTCTGTAGCAACTCCCAAAGCGTCGATGCGATCCAAGAGCCCTTTCAAAGAAGAAAGCTCCATTGGATCCATCTGCTAGGTGAGTTCCGAGCCAACGTGGAGATTGTTTTTGATGACCCGAGAAGTCATCGTCGGCGCAGCGGCCGAACGGTCGGTCATGACGAAGCCGCCTAGTCGGACAGTTTGGCCTACAGCCAGGGCTCCCCCAGAGGTGATGTTGTCCTTGACAACGATACGAGCCATCCAGCCTTATGATGACGGCAAAGTGGAACTCTCAATAAAAGCACCAATGTCGGTGTCAAAACCGGCGGATCTCGGGTAGGGGGTCCCAAACTGTGCGTCTAAGGCGGATGGTAACAGGAGGCGGGGGACATGATGTTTACCCAGGTTCGGGCCCTCTCTATGGAGGTAATACCCTACTTCCTGCTTGATTGATCTTGATGATATGAGTATTACAAGAGTTGATCTACCACGAGATCGTAGAGGCTAAACCCTAGAAGCTAGCCTATGGTATGATTGTTGTTGTCCTATGGACTAAACCCTCATGTTTATATAGACACCGGAGGGGGCTAGGGTTACACAAAGTCGGTTACAAGGGAGGAGATCTACATATCCGTATTTCCAAGCTTACCTTCCACGCCAAGGAGAGTCCCATCCAGACACGGGACGAAGTCTTCAATCTTGTATCTTCATAGTCCAATAGTCCGGCTAAAGTATATAGTCCAGCCATCCGAGGACCCCCTAATCCAGGACTCCCTCAGTGTGGGCCCCCTGGTCTTGTTCTTTTGCTAGTATTTTTTATTATTTCCAAAAAAGATGCTCCGTGAAGTTTCAGGTCATTCCGAGAACTTTTGTTTCAGGTGAAATCCATCCAGCGTATTTTCATATTACATAATAATCTCTTTAAAAGAGCAATTACTCTGGCTTGCGATATTTTTTGGTTGCATGGGAAATGTTAATTGCAAGAGCGATGGTCATATAAAGGATATCATGCATCTGGCCCGCCATAATGATCTATGAATATATGTGCAAGCCACGGCCTCTGCGGCCCTGTTTACATCAACACAACGATGCGATTGACCCGTCCGTTCGTGCGACTTACTGCCCCCGCTGCCGACTCTCTCGTCTGCGCCGGCTTACAACGTCGCTGCCGACTCTCTCTTCCGCGCCGGCTTACAAACGCCGCGGCCGACTTGCCCGTCCGCGCCGGATTATAATGCCACAGCCGACTCGCCCGCCTGCATCAGATGATTCAATGGATAGGGCACATAAGTCGCCGCCACTACGTTTTGGTTAAACAACCAGCTGGGATGAACCGCTGGCCGGATTACTGACACAAATCGTACGGAATCATTTATAACCCGCCACGATCGACCTCAAGTTTCCATGGATTCATATTACGTTATCAAAGCCAAGGATATACAATGAGTGTTGCGAAGATCATTAATTCGCCACCTTGCTTCCAGCTTCAACATATGACAGCAGTCCGTTGTTCAGCTATATGTCGGTTTATATCATGGTCAAGCATGGAGAGTCTCAAGCCAACTCCTCGAGCAGTCTTAAGACTCGGAGGCTATGATGACATGACTTAGCAAATATTGTGAGATTCAAGACCCCACGTCATTGGAGGGAAGCTAACCCGGTCCCGGAGGCCACCGCCATATTGGTGAAAAGTTAAAAGGCCGTCAGAAAATTTCCGGCTTAAAAAGAAGGATTCCAGTTCAAAATCCGGTTCAAGGGAAATCTGTCTCCCACAAAGCTCTGAAGCTCTCAAAATCCGGTTTAAAATTTCGTTTCAAGAAGAATTTATCTCTTGCAAAGTCAAAGGTTGTAGAAGAGGACATGTTGCCATGATGCGCGGTTCAAATATAGGTTATCCTGCCTTATTAGCTTATCACATTATTGATCACTTGGGGGCTTCCTGCTCATTGAGCATAGCTGTGAATATCCCTCTTGATCCGGCTTATATGCCATGCTTACAAAAAACTTGGGGGCTCGCTGCCCAGGTTAAAGGGACCAAATAGAGTCTGTTGCAAAGCACAACTCAAACATAGGTACCCGCTGAGCACAGCTCAAAATATTACTTGGGGGCTCTTTTGTTCTAAATAACAAAGAGTTTGTATAAACTTTGTAATAGGCTTAAAAGTCAGGCTTGGAAGCCAGGTGTATTCACCTAAAACCCCGGGTTATCCTGCCTGTATGTCAGATGCTTCTCCATCAGGTAATCCTGATTGGCCCGCCAAACTCTTAACAGTCAATCTTTTAAACAAGACCATGAACTCATTAAGGTTAAAACGCCGGTTTGTCATGTGAGGTCATGGTTTACGGAAAGCAAGGAGAAGCTCAGGCTGATAAAGCCGCCTTCCTTGAAACTTGGATAAATCGGTTTGTGATGCATGATGCTACTCTGACCCCGCGTACTCCTGATAAGTCTATCTTTAAATAAGAACTGAACTTATCTGGGTTAAAATATTGATTGGGTAATGTGAGTGCCGGCTCACGGAAAGCGCGTACCTTCCAGTGGCTAATGCTAGTTTCATTGAAGAAGATATTTTGGCTTGGCGGCCTATGAAAGCCTTGGATTTTCTATTAATTTGATTTGAACGTCTTTTTGAGATTTTTCTCTTGTGACATATTAATACATGGTTGAAAACCAATAAGGCTTATAATGCCCTATGAGTCATATATGACATTAACCGGTGTTCATTAACCCGGCCTGGCTTTTGACTATAAGTCGCCAGTATGAGATAAGATAATTCACCTGTGTTTATTAACCCGGCCTGGCTTTGGACTATAAGTCGCCAGTATATTTTGGATTGCACCATTGGAATCATGTGCTTATAAATCATTGGGTCTATTATTCAAATCTTTAATAGCCAACATGGCTGGATTTTTATTATGGTTATCAATAACCAGTATTATGATTGAGGTTTTCAAAGTCGCTTTAGCGCAATGGCTATTATTTTATCAATGGATATGATTTATTCTACAATGGAGGGAATAGTCTCGAGTCGCTGCAGGCTCACGAGCCGGCACTTGGGGGCTACATCATTCAAGTTGAGATTACATCAAATATGCAAGCCTCATGTCGCTGCAAGCATGCACCATGACACTTGGGGGCTAATGCAAAGTCATTTTTACCACTTCTCTTTGTCGCGACGCAATTTTGAGCGGCGCCGCTGACGCCGATGCTTCGGAGGTGCTTCAGCAGGCTTGTCCTCAACCGGATCCTTCCCGCCGTCGTCGTCGTCCTCTCTGGGTGTGTCCACCATGTACACGTCGTATGTGGAAGTGGTCGTCCAACATCCGGTGAACGGAGGGTTTTGGCCTCCGGCGTCGTCGTCCATGCCGTCGATGTCTTCGGAGGCGTAGTCCAGCATGTCGGTTAAATCTTTGACAGTGGCTATGAAGTGGGTGGTGGGTAGGACGTAAAATTCCCCGCCTTCAGCCCCTAGTCCGGGCTGGGCACAATTCGGAAGCGATTCCTCTGTAATGGCGAGGGACCGCATTAGGTCCAGAGCCTCGTTTAGGAGTGAGGTTTGGACAGAGAAGCGAGGGTCCGCAGGGCTGACCGGGGTGAGAGCCTCCTGGCCACGCCCGCTCGATGTGGACCTCAGTTCGGATTTAGAGTCTGAGGGAGAGTCCGGCACTTTAGTGACAAGGGGAGCTCGGTTCGTCTTTGGGTTTGCCGATGACACCGTCCCCTCCAGATCTCCGGTAGCAAGTTCCATAATTGCCAGGAATCCGGCGGGCTCTAGACTCCCGTCTTCGAACCCGGTAGTCTCCTCTGGATCTAAGGCCAGAGCAGCGGTCGGGGCCGCGAACCCTTCGAAGATCATGTCTCCTCGGATATCGGTGACGTAGTTTAGGTTCCCGAAACTGATCTGATGACCAGGGGCGTAGCTGTCGATCTGCTCAAGGTGGCCACTCGAGTTGGCACGCAATGCGAAGCCGCTGAATACGAAAACTTGGCCCGAGGGGAAAGTCTCCCCCGAAACAGCATCATTGTAGATGATCGAACGAGCCATCGAACCTTCTGCCGACAGCACAGAGGAACTCTCAATGAAAGCACCAATGTCAGTGTCAAAACCGGCAGATCTCGGGTAGGGGGTCCCGAACTGTGTGTCAGAGGATCGAAGGTAACAGGAGGTAGGGGACACGATGTTTACCCAGGTTCGGGCCCTCTTAATGGAGGTAATACCCTACTTCCTGCTTGATTGACTTTGATGAGTATAGGGGTTACAAGAGTTGATCTACCTCGAGATCGTAATGACTAAACCCTAGATGTCCTGCCTGTATGATTGTGATTGCCTCTACAGACTAAACCCTCTGGTTTATATAGACAACGGAGGGGCCTAGGGTTGTACAGAGTCGGTTTATAGAGAAAGGATTCTTCATATTCAAACGCCAAGCTTGCCATCCACGCAAAGGAGAGTCCCATCCGGACACGGGGGAAAGCCTTCTATCTTGTATCTGCACGGCCCACCAGTCCGGCCCAAGTCACATAGCCCGAACGCCCGTGGACCCCCTAATCCAGCACTCCCTCACTGGCCATGTAGCTGGTCCGTCCGGATGTGGGTGCGACGACCTCGGGCACAGAAGTGCGGCATGGCGAGAAGGAGGGACGGTGCCCTCATCGTCGGGCCCACATACCCTAGTTGAGTGGCACCGAGCATAGTCACGCTACCGTACCGTCGATATCCATGACGAGGGCATGCGAGGCCGATTCATGGTGCCAAGGAGTGCACACCGTCACGCCGAGGGCGACCACCACAGCGACGCGACCCGCTTCTCACCGTAGACCAGCCACCTTCTCCGAGTAGGGCGGCCACCGGAGGATTTATGCCACTGATTCTCAGGTTTGCCCTGCCTGCCTTGTTATATGTGCAAACACATATATTCTTTTTATGGAAGTAGATGCTCTATTCAAAAAATTGATAGTTTTAGCACTAGCCAGTTAGTTTAGAGGTTCAAATGCATTTAGTATTTCCAATCCTTATTTGTTGTGCCATTATATCTTTCTTAGTGTTGGACACGCAATTGGATTTTGTTATGACTCAAAATCAGTATTAACAACTCCAAGGACAGTATATATAGTGCAGATGCAGAAGGTGGCGAGGCTTCACCAAAAACATTGAAAAAGCTCACACACCTCACTCAAACTAATGTTTTCTTTAGCAAACAATGCTATTTATCTGAAAGAAAGTGAACAATCACTGAAATTAACCAATTCAGCGAAGAGCGAACTTAAAGAAAGTGAACAATCACTGAAATTAACCAATTCAGCAAAGAGCGAACTTAAAGAAAGTGAACAATCTACACTTACAAAACCTTATGTACTTTATTTGTCTTTTAGATTAAGCCCATACACTCTACGAAATTAGTTAAACATTGCACAATACATCTCCATGTTCTGAACCATTGCTCCATGCATTTTTTCTTCAGTTGCCATTATCTTCACTCAATGTAGACTAAGCATATGTACCTTGTCCTGCTGTACGAAAACTGAGAACAGAGGCATGTAAAACAACTGAGAACAGAGGCAGCAATTTTTCTATATTGGTGAATCAAACCAGTTAAGCACTGGACAATGCATTTCTGAACCATTGCTACATGCATATTTTTACTCCTCTGAAATCACTTCCTCTGAAAACAAACAGTCAAGTACTATAGGGACCCTGATAAGGTTGTTTTAGATTCAGTTTACATCACACCCTGAAAGCTGGCATGGCGTTTGACTATATGGGCATTATTCTCCAGCAAAATACAATGCTCCCGTAATAGAAGGCTATAACTCAAGATTAATGTAAACAGGAACCCAAGCCTGAGTTCACCTAAACAACAGCTAAAATAATAGAAGACAATAAATCAGAACTTTCTAGTGGGTTTTAGGCAATCAAGTTCAGGTGTAAACGACAACCACATGCATGCAGCAACTAAAGCAAGATCATCATGTGCCTTTTCATTGTCAATCCGAGGTAAGGAAAATGGAACAATGTAGACATAACTGATAATGCAGTTTTTAAATCGATCATCTAGCCTTCTTTTTAGGCATAAAATAGATGGGCTTGTCAATGTGAAATGCACATATGTGAAATCTGGACATTTGCTCTGTCTTTTGCTGTTCTGATGCATGCAAATTTGTTCAGCAGCATATATGTTATGCTTTGCTTTGCTGACATTCTATTTTGAACAGCGTTTTGCTGGAGTTACCAAGCGGAAAAGAGAACCAAAAACTACCGCATTGATATTTGTCTAGTTTTCCAAAAGAGAACCTGGGTATTGTCTAGCTTTATTTCCTTTCATACTTATCAGAGGTGAAAGGTTCTCAAATTGTAAATGTTTTCTGCATTCATTATGCCCGTACATTCCGGAAGCTTGCCATTTCCTTTCATTATGCTACTCGTGCTCTCGTCTGGCTATTGACAAGCTGGAGGTGGAGCAGCACCGATGGGTTCGCCTAGTGTCCGAAGGAGACCTTGAGCTTGCGCGCTTGGCCGGCGAGAACGACCGCGATGCCGTGGAGGGCAGCACCACGGCAACGAGTACGACAGTACCGAGGCGACCGTGCAATCCTCAACCAGACCAAGGAGTACGTACTCGCATGAAACAGAGAGCCCGGCGATTTGACAGCCAACCAAATGCAGAGACAATTTACCTTGGGAGAATTATCCACGGGTGGCAGCTACCCAGGGATGAGGCGGGGATTATACCTGGCCATCCCTCGGGCCGGGCCGGGCCAATCCCGACGCAAAAAACCCAGGCCCAAGCCTGGCCCGTATGTGTAAAAGCCGGCCGAGCCTCGGGCATCGGGCAGGGCCCCTTTGGTAAATCGCAAAAACCGACAGGCCCAGGCCCGGGGCGGGAGCAGCGTCAGGCCGGGTCGGGCTTTTTCAGGCCGGGCTGCCCATGGCCAGGTATAGCGGGGATCCTCGCGACTTTTCCCTATTCACCAAACAAGCCCTTATGGTTGCTAAGAATAAGCTATATAATTCCCTAATTGAGCTAATGCTCCCATAGACCCAGACTTATAGTCATTATCAAGAGTAACCATGTATGTGTGCAACAGTCCCACCTTATATAGTGATACTTTTCATGCACATATGTATAAGCAAGGACATTGATGCTTAGTCAAAAGAAAGATGCAGAATATTCAATTTGAATAGACTAATAAGAGCATGTGGATTCAATGCTGCTCAGCAAAAATTACAACATGTTTCCCACAGCTTCTTGAAAGTGACATTACAACATGTTTGCTACAGGAAAAATTTGAATAGACTAATGATGGTTTCCCACAGCTTCTTGAAAGTGACATTACAACATGTTTGCTACAGGAAAAATTGCAGCAATCCTGACAATTTATCAAGCAGATAGCATAATCACACAACTGTTGTTAAAATGGTAGTATGAAGGAAAACAGCAACATCCAGGGAAATAACATAATCAAGACTAGTAATAACCGGTTTCCTTAAAGAAGCAATGGCCAAAATATTCCCTCTTTACTATTTGTTGCCACAGCCACTTTTCATTTTCATTTTCATCACCAACCAGAATACAACTTCTTGCAGATTCACTTAAGAAACAAAAAATCATGCTGGTCCGGGCACAAGCAGGACCTACAGATGCTCTGAATTTCTACCACATTAATGCACAAGTATACACCTACAGATCAATCCAATTTCTAGCACAGCAATGCACAAGTATACACCTACCTACTTCATCAAGCTATGTGTATTGTGTAATGCACCCCACTAAACATTGAATGCTCTTCCTCAGTGGTGCAAGTGGAAACTCGGACAGCATCTGGCTAACAGTTTCCCGTGGTGATCTTTATAGGCCAGGAGAAGGGCATCCGACTCCTCCAATTGTTATCTCAGCCGAACCATAACCTGCGCACTCAAAACAGCATTCCAGCCAGACTGGTTGCCAGGGACAGACAAGCCCAATCGACGAGCAATGTCAGCCAAAGCATTTCCTTTTTCCCGAGACACCAGCAGACCAATATCATATAGTGAAGGGAATATGGAGCTCCGACACTGTAGGTACCCACACACTGTCAATGGTATACCTGTTTGGGTGCCTGTGCGCTGCACCATACGACAGAGGCTTGCAATGCATTCTGCTCCCTCATAGGTGGCCCATATTATTCTTTCATCATTAATCAGGCTGCATCTGTGAAGGAGTTCAACAAATCTTGGAAAGTGAATGTACCGGGCGGCATCAGTGTTAATGCACTCAGATACGTGGAATCTCCACCACCTTCCCTTTGGAAGTTGCCCAGTGTAGCTGACAAGAGCTAGCGAGATTTCATAGTGTCCCACAGCAGTGAGTGCCTCAACCATGAGCTCAAAACAACCTTGCAAATGTTCATGGAAGAGCCTGTGACCTAGTGCTGGACTAAAGCAAACATCTACTCCCACAATATAGTAGTTGCTTTGCACTGCTTGTGCAATAACAGATGCTTCTCCATCAAAATTGTCACGCCAAACCTCGATTTCCAGAAGATTGGCATGTCCCATGGGGAGGGCTTTACTGATGATGTGATCGACATCATATAATCCACAGAGAACCCCCCTCAATGGTCGTATGCTGTCAATTCCGAGGCGCCTCCTCAGCTCAAAAAAACAGTCCAGTGTAAGGAGGGCATCCGATCCACTTGAGTGCCTGTTGCCGGTCCGCTGCACGTTGATCTTATCTGCCAGCCAGTCAAGACTGCCTGCATCTTTACCAAATAGAATCCTCGACAATACCCGAACATCATAGAGTTGCGGTAGAGAGCAGGTATACCTCCTCATATGTTCAACCAGGGTAGCTGGCATGAAATTTCCGACCAGATTTAACAGAAAGGCGACATCATAATCTCCCTGGAAGAAAACCCAGGTCACCTCCCGGTCATAAAACCTATCAAACTCATTCAGTAACCAATCCGCTAGCTGTGCGGGAGGGACCCCACCAGTGTTGTGGGCGTCAAGATTATGTTTTTGATTGGTTAGAAACTTGATAGTGTCTTTGTTGTACGGCCGGCTATTGACATCAACTTGCAGATTTATCTCATTCACACGAACTGCTTCAGGGGGGGAGTCGGTATCAAGAGAAATGGCCAGCCCTAGTTGAAGAACTGTTATGGCGCTGCTAGAAGGAGGGCGCGAGAGGGCCGGCCGGGGGCCTTTTTGCCCACGGCCGGGCAAGAGGGAAGGGATTTCCTTCTTAATTCTTGCTTGATTAGATTGATACATCTCCTCTCTTTATATAGAGAGGTTTACTTGACTCCCAAGCAAGGCTTACTTGACCCCTAAGCAAGCGACTCTTGTCTCTAATTAACCCTAAGACTAACGGGCCCATTAGGCCCATTACGTACTCTAACACTACACCCCACCTGGACATGCAGCTTGTCCTCAAGCTGCAGCCTAACCAACTTATAACCATGACTCGACGCAACCCAAACCTAACACCTAAAAACAAGCCTTTTACATCTCGGCTTGTTTTATTATTCTCAACCTGAAATGGACTGGGACGCTTTATTTTGGACCCCTTAACAAAAAGTGGACACCATCCGCACGTCGGACATGCACGTGTACAGCCACCTGGATCCCATGGACACCATCTGGACAAAAGGAGTGCATGTGTAGGACCACCTGGAAGTGGTCGCAAGAGTGACCAGCAGAGGCGCCCTTGCGACGCCCGGTGACGGAATGCAGTGGTGCTACGTGGTGCGCTGTTGTCGGTGACACCATGCCTTCTTCCTGCCGGACGGCTGTTGGTCTGCACCGCACAGGGAAGAGTGGGGGGCTTGCGATGGAGAATGACGAGGAGGGGTGCGCCCCACCAACCGCCAATGTCGCAGACTTGGAGGTCGCTGCCCGTGGGGAAAACAGCATGCCCGCTGCCCGTGGGGGAAACCACATGCCCAAGATCCCCGGCGCAGCGGATGAGATCGAGGTCCTTTGCGCAGCGAAGGGCAACTTGGAGGAGCGGCGGCTGCAGACCACGCATCTCCCGCACACGCCGACGCGCTAGGAGGCCGCGCGCAGTAGCCTGCAGCCTCACCGCCGCCAACACGTGGCGGGTAGCGATCCAAGACGGAAGCGGTGACGGCGACGGCGGGGACTGGACTTGGTGAAGCGGGACTCCCGCCGGCACGGTCGATGCGGGGCCGGAGCTAACCGGCGGTGGCTGCTGCAGCGGCTGCGGTGGTGGCGCACCGGGCAGCGGCAACGGCTGCTGCGGCGGAGCGTCGGGCGCGGCGGAGGCCGGCAGGAGCGGCGGCTGCCAGTGCAGCCAGGGCTGGGCGGTGGTGGCGATGGATGGCAGCTGCAGTGGCCCGGCGAGCGCGGCGAAGGCCACCTAGTGCGGTGGCTGCCACGGCAACCACGGCGGCGCGGGGGCGGCGATGGGCGCTGGAGGCGCGGCAGGAGCCGGCCCCGGCCACTGCGGCCACTGCGGGGCGGCGGTGGGCGACAGCTGCAGCTGGGGCAGTAGCGTCCCAGCGAATGCCGAGGAGGCCCCTGGATCCGGCGAGTACCACGGCAGGGCCGGCAGCCCGGCGGTGGCGGTCAGCGGCAGGGGCGGCGGTGGCCCGTAGGGGCTGGCCAGGTACAGCCGGATCCCCTGGACGGCTGTGACGAGGTCGTTGAGGACCCCGGTGATCTCCTCCGGGGTGTAGACGGCGGACGGTGGTGCGGTGGAGGGCGCCGACATCTGGGCGGTGGCTGCGCCGGAGGATGCGACCAGCGGCGCGGACGGGGAGGGCAGCGGCGCGGTGTAGATGGCCAGCGGCGCGGTGGTGACGGTCGGCAGCGGAAGCGACGGGGTGGGAGGCGACGAAGACATGATCGGAACTGAGCTACCTGATACCAAATTGTTATGGCGCTGCTAGAAGGAGGGCGCGAGAGGGCCGGCCGGGGGCCTTTTTGCCCACGGCCGGGCAAGAGGGAAGGGATTTCCTTCTTAATTCTTGCTTGATTAGATTGATACATCTCCTCTCTTTATATAGAGAGGTTTCCTTGACTCCCAAGCAAGGCTTACTTGACCCCTAAGCAAGCGACTCTTATCTCTAATTAACCCTAAGACTAACGGGCCCATTAGGCCCATTACGTACTCTAACAAGAACATTCCCTCCATTGACCAAATCGCAAACATTGCTATACCACTTAGTCATTGTTCCTGGGCGAACTTGGTTCCCTGCTGTACTCATAAATTCCATGTCCAGTGCAACTGTGACACTTCCCTGTTGCAGAAGTAGCCGAAGCCCCTCCAGCTCTTCCTCAGAATTTTCATGCCAGACTGTGCGGATTAGCATCGGGACAGCGCCTGCTGTGCCTGGCAGCGCCTGGCATGTGAGGCCGCGTGCCGCGCTGGGCAGCGATGCTGTCCCGACTTCCTCGTAGGACTGGCACTGGGAATCACTTGTTGTGCCGGGCACTGACAGTGTCTCAGAAGATGAACGGACTGGATAGATGATGTCATGATAATTCCCCGAGTATAATAACAAGATCACATGAACAGCAGGAACTCCCTGACCAGTGTAGATATCTTGAGCAGGTCCACCATTCAGATGCTTCACTCTCAGTGGTATCTCTAGGGCTGTTGCCAAAGCCATTACTGCAAGATGATCTGCCCACTCACCACATGGAATGACATTTTGAAAGCACCACTGCATGTAGAGGGGTAATCAGGTAAAATAGGTATCAAGTGCTAGGTGTCAAGTGTACAAGAAAATTTTGGTTGATGCAAGTGTAATCAAAGTGATGTTCGTAAGTACACTGACATCTTGCAGATTATAAGTTTCTCCCAGATCAGCTATTAAAGGCTCGAAGTAGTCACTGTGCGAGCATATCCAGACAGCTGCTACTAATCTGAGAAAAACAAAAACTAACAAACAAATTGTGTCAGAACCATCAAGAAGGATGAACTGAATGAAACAGTTCAAGACTGTTTCTCTCACTTGGTTGCATTATTGTGTCCGAGTTGAAGAACTCCAGAAGTTTATCCTCACAATAGCTAAAAAAGGATGTTAAACTAGTTAGACGGGATGCATTTGGACACAATATTTTGCTACAATCACAGAAATCAAACGTATCAAAAACCTGCTACTTGACGCTGAGGTATCCCTCTGTCTCTTCCATTTCATTACGTTTTTTATCAGCTTCCCAAATGCCTGAAAGAAGCAATGACTCAGATAAGTCACATTTGATAATCACTAACAGCTGGTAGTTTGCACCCACAAAGGAGTTCAACTAGCAGTTACGATAATGCTTACAAGATATTATTAAACAATGAAGGATAAACAAATATGCACAAATACAACTAGGTTATCTTGCCTTGGAAGCTTCAGTTGTTGATCATCTACTACAGTAATACCATAATAATATGGTTTCACCATAAGAAACAGCACATGTGTGTCATACCAATATTTAATAATGCATATAATAATATTCTTCTAGATTATGTTGTCTCATTAGTGGCGTTGATCTGCATAAACATATTTTACAGTGCATTATGTACAATTGGTTGTTAAAGTACAAGGTTTAAGACTGATGGCACGCCAATAGTGTTTAGGTCCTGCAAACGGTAAAACAGAGATAGTGAGATGCAAGATCCAGCTTCAGTTAATCAAGTATAGTGCAACTTGAAGAGAATCATCCCTTACGAACATGTTTATCTGAGAGAAAAAACAAATATGTAGAAGGCCGGAGCTTACTTTGCGGCTCACAGAAAATCTGGAGGTCCATGTCAGATGTGCATATCTACTAGCTACTCTTTCAATGACATCAAGGACACGGTCCTCCTCACATGTATCCTGCCTATCAAGAACTTGCTCCTGTTGTTCATTAGAATAAACAAAGACAATTCAGTAACTAAAGCACTAAATATCCATCATATGCTAAGTACAGGGAGGGCAATTACAAGGTAGGAAAATATGAAGCTCCTGTAGAAACAATCTCCATCTCCACGGACTGGCCTAAATTCTGAGTAGGCCTCCTGAAGGTTCATCACATTCAAATAACCCTGTCCTGACATAGACTGATCAACTGGATCACTGTAATAATGCTCAAGAGCTTCATTCATTGGAATCGTCTGCACCAGACACACAAACAAGGGAATCCATGTTACACTTATTAGAATATGGGAACGACGTAACTAAAATGTGACGGAAATTTGTGTTTGGTTCCAGTTTTCCTAATGCCATGTTATAAAAAAAAAAGTTCTAAACCAAGCGAGCAATAGACATTATCCCTTCATTGAATGGTATCACAAGGTGAACAGCATTACAGGGCGGGTTCAGGATTCATCACAATCCAGAGTAACACAGAATTTAGAATGTAAGCCGTTAACATCAAGCATCTACACTACAACATTTAACATTATCAGACACTAAAGAATCAAACCTGCCAATTCACATATGCACCAGTTATCCTCCTTTCTTTTCTTCCAAAACTCTGTCCCACAAGAAAATGGTTAAGGTCAGTTATATCTTCAGAACTACAAGGAAACCCCGATCTGAAAAGAAGTCCAACTTCCGTAGACAAAGAAAACAAGAACGATCGAAAATACGAATGACCAATCCAGGAAGAACAAGACAGAACATGTTATCACCTGCTTCTCTGTATCCTCCCATCGACTAACTGCGTTCCTGGAGACAGATGAGTCGACCTCGGCCCCGCAGGAAGAACTGCTGCCAGAGCTCGAACAGGGGTGTGGCGAGGAGTAAATTGCGAGATTCTTGCCCTTTTGGTACGCCGCCGCCGCCGCCGCGGAGCTCGGCCCGCCCGTGCCACCGCTGCTTCCGTCTCCGTCTCCGGGCTTCTCGCGGATTTGCAGCAGGGTGGTGCAGCTTCCGACGCGCAGGGTATCGTCTGCTCATCCTCTCCGGCATCGGCTGCCGCGGCGCGGGGCGCCCCACTGGCGGAGGGCGAGGAGCAGGACGCAGTGCGCGGCTCCCCATTGGCGGAGGGCGAGGAGGACGCGGCGGCGCTGGACTCAACCGGTTCTTGGTTTAGGTTGTCCTTGTCCGGTTCGGCCGCCATGGCGGGCGGGAAGGGGGAATTCGCGGAAGGACCGGTTCGCAAGAATTCAGCGGAGGAGGACGGGTTCGCAAGAGTTAAATACACAATGTGGTCCTTGCTTGCTCGGGAAACTTATATTTAGTCCTCGTACTCGCGGAGCGAGGCCTACTCAGAATTTAGGCCTATCCGTGGGGATGAGGAATGATGCGTGTTGCTCCGTGTCATAATATAAGATTTTTTTTGATACTTTCTCTGTATCATAATAATTCAAATAATGCCTTATATTATGTTACAGGGGTACGTAGTATTTTCCAACCTTGTACGTTTGTGTGTGTGTGTGTGTGTGTGTGCAAAAAAAAGAACACTCATTTTTCTAGCAATCACACCAACTGTGAAAACGGTGCCAATGTGGACGACATTGTGAACTTGGGTACGCGCATGAAACCAGCTAGGCAAAAGAGTTTACTCCCTTCATCTAGATATGTGCCTAATATGTATTTTGTGGTTTACTTTGATCATTGATAGGATCAACAATATGCACATGATTCGCTTGATTACTTCTATCTGTTGTCGGTGTTTTTTGCTTGCCATCATGACCATTGAGTCTCACGCATTGAGCTCTAGCGGCAAGAAACTATTGTGTGCGAGTATGAAGGTGCCCATCGTGGATGTAAACGGGTATCGACGTTTCTACAAAGCCCTAAACACACAGTGAATTCAAATGAGTTGGTAGTTCTGTCTTCCCATTCTATCTTTATTTTCTCCCGATTTAATCCAGTATTAATCCTTTTTTATATATTGTGTTATGTAAAAGGGATAAGTATATTTTTCGTTCTTCAATTTTTCTGAAAGTATAGAAATGGTTCCTCAACTTCAAAACCAGCAAACTGTAGTCCCTTAATTTTTAAAATCGGATAAGTTAAGTCCCTCATACCACTTTGGCTAATTTTTTTTTGCTGACATGGACTGGTTTTTGTTTGGAATAGTGGGACCAGCCTGTTAGTGGTCGAAACTTGAACAGAGTGTGGTCTAAAAAATAAAAGACGTGCAAAAAGTATATCATCCGTCGACTGACTCGAACGGGACACCTCGTGCTAAGTGCAAGCACGGGCTAGCCACCCAGCGAGTAAGCATTTTTGTGATGCGGACAAATACATTGTATTTCATATTTATCAAAACACACCTGACATGATAATGGATAGAAATAGAATTCAGCTTCATTATTTCATATATCCTTATACTGAGAGATACTTTTTTTTCTTATACTCGAACATGGAATGCTGGTGCAGACGAGTACAGCGAGCATGCTTAATATCTGCAAAACTACAAAAGATTTTATACTTGTCTGTGTAATACTACATAGTATCCGTGGTGTGGTGGTTACCTACTGATCTAGCTTGTTTCCGGTATTAAATTCAAAACCTGTGCAAATGCATTGTATTTTAAGCTATTATTCTTTCTTCCTAAGGCTGACATGTGGGGCCCTGCAGATTTGTACACGCTGATGTGACTGCCCAGCCTGCACAATGCATCTAGTTTTAGTCAAAACCACTCCCTGCCTGAAAAAAAAACAGTCAAAGCGGTATGAGGGATTAAACTTATCCGGTTTGAATAGTTGAGGGTAGGGATGAAAACGGAGCGGAAACGGACAGAACTGTGTGCTATCATATTTGTTTTCACATTTTTTTGCAGAAGCGGAAACGAATACAGAAAACCCGAAAATGAATACGGAAAAAGATACTACCGGAAACGGACACAGAGCAAATACAAAGCGGATACGGAAACAGAAATAGGCATTGATCGAAACTTAAAAACCCCTTGAATCATGGAGAAATACACACAAAAACAAACAAATTTAATGAGTATTGCTAACATGGCTACAAAATAATATCATTATGTTAGCAACTTAGCGTAGTATTGTAGTAGTACCGAACAATTGCGTATAGGGTCAAGCTGAGTACATGTGTGGTAGTAGAAGTTGGGCTTCAAATTCATTCTACTAATTGTTTCATTGTGTTCTCTTTGGTGGTTGGGCTACAAAGCAGTTTTAGGTCTATAGTAAAAACAGAAATTCCATATTCACGAAAACGGAAAGTTCCGTTTCCATGCATGTTCCACCGGAAAACATCGTTCCATTTTTGTTTTCGTTTTTGCATAAAAAAATTCATTTCCACTTCCGTTTGCAAATTTTCGTTTCCGTTTTCACCGGAAAAACGAAAAGTTTCCACTCCATTTTCATCCCTAGTTGAGGGACCAAATTTTGCTGATTTTATAGTTGAGGGACCATTTCTATACTTTTGAAAGAGTTGAGGGACGAAAAATATACTTCTCCCTATGTAAAATGATAACGTTGGTTTTTATAACTAGATGGAAATGTATGAAGATTATCCGTTGGACTATGGCATAGTGCATTCTTGGAATGTAGATTTGCAACCCAATCCAACGTGTGCAGACGAAGCTAATGCACGGGGGTAGAGAAAATGAAGCTAACCAAAAATGCAAGAGATATCGATGTTGATGGTAGCTATGTTCAATGATGGCAATGGAATATTACGTGTAATAAAGTTATCTTGTCTATTGTTAGGACGTGTGCTTATAGTCCTCATCAATGTTGTTGTTAGCCATCTGTATAATTACCTGCAAAAGGAAATCCATTTATATAATTGTATATGAGTCTAGAAGCGGAATATACAATTATATAATATTAGGGCATCTCCAACACGGACCCTCAAACCTTTCGCATGTGTTCGGACCGAGCGGTGCGGACCCCACAACCCATCCAACGGAGTCTCGCATCCGTCCGCAAACCAGTCCGGACTTTCGTTTTCCCGCAAGTCAGAACCAAACCAGGGGGCTTTGCATGCGGAAGTCCTGACACCAACCACGTAGGACTCCGACACCCCCGAGCCACTTAAAACAGAAATGGAGCCCACACTTTGGAGTTGGCCACACTGTTTCCGCGACAAAATTACTATTTCTCAACCCTCTCAACTTCCATCTTGCCACTCTCCACCTCAATTCCCACCCTTCTTGCCGCCACCGGCGCATGGAGGACCCGTAAAAAAAGTTGTCGAAGACGGTGCTGTGGGACCTGAAGAAGGCGGTTGCTCGCAAGATCAACTCAGCAACATGGCAAGATCGTCGGCTTAGACAAAAGGCAAAGCCGATAGAGGTTAAGAAGCAGAAGGCCGTATGAGATGATGGTCGTGGCAGGGGACATGCAGGGGTTGGTCGTGGTGCAGGGCAGGGCTAGGGATGCAGGCTCCGCCGCCGTCACCGTTTGTGTAGACGCCGCCTTGGCCGAAGCAATACAAGCCTCCCCACGTCTACGCCGCACAACAACTCGGTAGGTAGTCCTCGGCATCTTCCATCAGGCACATGCCTTATTGCGATGACGTCAACGCAACACCACTAGTTTTCTCAAAGTCTGCATCACCGCGGCTAGTCCGGTCGCAGAAGCCGGGTGTGGAGCAACTCGGTGCTCGCACGCAGTTCGCCGGTATGCCTCAAGTGGGCGAGCCGGCGTACGACGACACGGACAAGCAGATGTTTGACATGATCCTTGACGGAGGCAGAGGCTACTACGAGGACGAGCGGGTGGATGATTACGCAGTCGGGCACGTACATCCAGCGGGTGGCCAATTTAAGGCCTCCTTTGGTTCAAAAGATAGAAATATCACATGAATAGTAAAAGTCGTAGAAAATGAGATGACACGTATATTAAATTCCTATAAAAAAAGAGATGATATCTGGTTCATATGACTTGATTTTTTTCATCGGGGGTGAGCTAATGTTGTGTCCTTTCAAATGTGAACAATACAAACCAACGTACATAGAATAAGACATCATTTCCGTGAAAAATGAAGGGCTCTAATGAAAATTTTCCTACAGGAATTCTATCTTACGTAATTCCTATAAAAACATGTAAACCAAAAGGATGCCTAAGTTACTGTTGCTTAGGACAGTCTAGTATGCAAGAGTATAAAAGTAAAAGTGAAAGCCAAGTTTGCATGAAAGTGAAGTGTTAAGGATAGAGATAACAAACACACGGATTTATCTTGAGGTTCAGATTGTTAGCGGGGTCCTACTCCTCGTCAATGGAGGTTCGAACATGGTTGCATAACACACTAAGTGCTTGATCTTGATTACATATGTTGCCACAAAGTCATGTGCACAATCTAGGGACACAAAGTCATACAGACATCTATCACATCACGGCTCTGAAACACGAAAGGTGTTTCACATTGATTAGATCACATGAAGTAGACGATCTTCAGGGCATTACGAACTTCCTGGCTCCTCCACAACTTGAATGCATCCAAGTACCTAGCCGGTCTACGAGGTGTAAACCCTCCAAAAGTTTTGAGAACTTAAGTTGTTCGATAAAAATATTCTTTCTTGTGCCCAACGAGCAATCTCCTCTACTCCCAAACTCTCATATGACAGATTTCGGGCTTCCGGAAGTTGGAGTATTCAAAACATATGAGTATATCTCATGGTATCTCACATGCTTGAAAGACTTAACACAAGGTAGGCCAAAAATCTAACTGTTGCGCACTAAATCACGTAGCTCAGAGCTTCCAACAATTACGCCCGGAAGGCTCTGAAGTGAGCATATATGATCACCAATGCATGTGAAACTACCATTCAAGCATGATTTGTCTTGGACCACAAAGCGCATAGGTTTTTTAAATAATAATAATAATATTTCCCCCTTAAAGTTGGTAATGCGAGGTCAACAACATGCACGATGATATTGAGCTCTAACAACCGAACACCATGATTTTTGTTATTGACTAAAATCTTCATTTGAACACGAAAAAGTTTCTTTTTAAGTGCCAAGTTTACAAGACGGTGACTTAGTCAAGTTCAACATTGGAGAAGTTGTGGTTAAGCAAGATTTGATTAAAGTTTTAAAGATGTTCTATTTTCAGCAAGCAATTTTAAAAAGTCAAAATTAATTTTCACGATCCACCCAACATTTTTGGAACACACAGTTTACCCAACATAGAGAACGGACAAAATGAAAAGAAACCATCCGTAACAAAAAGAAGCAAATGGCATGAAATGAAAAGCCATGTCGGCCCCAAAACGTCCACTTAGTCATCACGACGTCAGTTCACGTTTCCCACGCATAGCAAACCACAAGAAAAATAAGAAGAAATCTTGTATATATATCCATGCCAGGTTGAGTCATCCACCGTGTATTTTCCACAAGTCATGTCGGCTTCAAAGAGTCCAGCATCTCCGGCATAGAGAACCACAGGAAAATGAGGGAAAACCAACCGTGCCAAGTGAAGAGGAAAAGAAAAATGTCCAATAAGCACATGACATGATGACCGGTGCATATTCCGTTCCACCTCCATCCACACGCACACTGGTCGACCAAGAGCTCGCCGCGCTGGCCCACACGTCAGCGACCGGTTCCGTTGAGGTAGGAATTTGAGTCCGTTTTCCTTTTCTCTTTTTCGAGCGGCGACGAAATGCAGTCCACCTCCGTTTGCTACCCACGCACGCGGCCGCGGGCCCACGGCCGGAGGAGCTAGAAAGACCTATCGCCACCAGGCCCGGTCCCGAGGGAAAGGAATCCAGCAAGGCAGCCAGGAGCGCGCCCCCACCCGCCGGCGACGGCCACATGCCGACCGCCTCCTGCCTCCGCCCGCCTCTCCGCAGCGGCCGCTCCGCCGCGGCGGGCCTCAGGTTCCCTCCCCCGGCGCAGCTCTACCCGGCGGGGCTGGCGATTGGGAGCTGGCGGAGGAGGCTCGCCGGGGTCGGGGTGGCGGCCGCCTCCGCCTCGCCCTTCGACGAGCTCTACGCGCGGGGAAGGCCCATCCACGGCCCCTCCAAGGTGGGCGCCCTCCCCCTAACCCGCCCCTCCCTCGGTCGCATCGCCCAGCCCACTTCTCTCTCCCAAAAAAATTGAATAGTCTGGTTGCTTGTACATATTGAGTTTGTTTATTATCATGGGAACTGTTTGGTTCGTCATGAGATCGAGATGTGGTGCTCTGATGCGGCGGATGGAGCGTCCGCGTGCGGCTTGTAATGTTTTGGTTACTAGATCATCTACCAGGCTCAGACGTGGCCGTTAATCATTATTAATACTTGTGAATAAGATGAGGTTGTTGTTACCATCTGAAAATTGGTGTAGTCCGATGAGATGCTTGAAACCGGTGAATTGTTGATTGGATTAATTGAGAGATCATAATTCGATGCTTCCACTTTTTGTTGCTGCCAGTGTGAGCCCGTGTCAATTTCGTACACAAAGGGACAATTCAAATAATCTGAGTGTTCTGCAAGAGTGGACAAGTAATGAAGTTATAGTCCTAGTATTCTAATATCGCTTGCCCATCGTCATCCTCAGGACTGGTCATCCTGGCAATGGATCTGCTGCTCATCGTCATCCTCAGAACCAGGTCTAAAGAATGGCAAGTCATGATCTTGCTAAAAGAGAGTTGGCTACTTGCTTTTCCTGGTCCTGGGGCTCTCCCACTCTGAATGATGTAGTAACATTTCAGATCTTGAAAATTGGGTTAACTTATGGATTAGATGGGTTTGAGTTGTATGCATCTGAAATACTTTGCACGCACAACTTGGCTGGTACGGGTAAATCATATATATCATATATATACTTAAGTAGTTGATCCCCACTACTTCTATTTATCTCAATATGCACCACATGCCACCTCATCGACCTTATTACTTCTATTTCTCTCAACATGCATGAGAAGTGCTACAGAAAATTGTTTGATTTTATTGTTCTACCTTTACACCCGAAAATTGTTTGATTGTGTTCTAATTGTTTGATTTTATTCTTCTAGGTTCTAGGTTCTTGAGATTGTATAGTCACTCTGCACTCTACAGTGCATTTTAATGACTGTGTTTGATTTCCTTGTAGAAATCTACCTTGTGGAATTTGATCCAAGACATAGAGCCTTTGGATCTTAGTGTCATTCAGAAAGATGTTCCTCTTGAAACGGTTGATGCAATGAAGAGGACCATCTCTGGCATGTTGGGTCTGCTTCCATCTGATCAGTTCCGTGTTGTTGTAGAAGCCCTTTGGAGTCCATTTTTCAAGTTATTGGTATCTTCAATCATGACTGGGTAAGTTCTCTGGTTGAAAAAGATATTTTCTTATTGGTTGCACATGGGTTTTCTGAGAGTTGGTTGGTTCATCAGGCACATGAATTTTCTTGTGCTATTTTATTAAAAAAAAATAGATGACAATCAACAATGACCATCTTGCGGAAGTGTATGGCGCTATTAGATGACTACACGTGAACCTGAAAAATATTAGTAAGGAATAATAGCATGTGAATATGGAAAACATACCCAAGTTTGTAGTAGTGGTGCAGCCATGGCATGCTATGCATTAAAATATAAGCACCATAATATCTTGGGAATACGTTTGAATGGTGTTTGATCTTTCATTGTTGGAAAGTGACATTTCTTGGATGTATCCATGCTGTGGTGTTTTCCTGGTTTTCTTCCATCCTGCTAGTATACCTTTGTTTTCTTGAACCGTTCATTGTTTATGTTCTTTCAATGTGTTGAGGTTCATCTGTTCCATTTGGTTAATTACTAATGTGGTGGTATTGATAGCTTGGGCCTATTTTTCACTCCCTCCGTTCCACAACAAGAATTATGGAACGGAGGTAGTAGGTTAGAAGTCGTGATCTTCTTGTTAGTGCTGCTGAGTTGGTTGTCACTTGCTAATCACTCATTCGTGGAGAAATAAAAGCTAGTTGCCTGCCCTCATCTTTTTTAGCCTGATAGTTACCTACTTGACTATGTTTTACAATTTTGGCCTGGAATTTCGGTGCACCTATTTTCAGTAAAGCTGTCTTTTTTTGTATATGCTAATTATCATGAAGTTCATGTTGTCGATATGAGTTGCCTGGAGTTATGGATAAGAATTCCTTCCTTTGCCGGTAAATGAATAGGAATCAGGTCAATAAAACTGGAACAGTTTCAGCCTTCCTCTTGAATTGAGCTACTATCAAGGACATCATTCCCATGTGATAGCTCCTGTTACATTTTTTAAATGTTGGCTATATGACAGATGGGTTATTGCATCTATTTCTATCAGTACTAGCATAATGCCTGGGTGTTGCTACGGAACTACAAAATAGTTGAAGTTGCATTGGATTAGCAGTATACAACAACCAATGGACTTGAACACTGCAAAGAAAAACTCAAGCAAGCCCGCAACACTGCACTGTGTAACTGCACTGCCATGGGAGCACTGACATGTACTTATAAAATACTTTCTCATTCAAAACATGAGTGAGGGGATCGCTTGCTGGTTTGATTGAGCTGGGTGTACACACATGTGTGCGCTTTGAGGCTTCCCAACGGCATTATTTTTTACTGTTCCGTCTATAAAAAAAAATCAAACCAGAGGGGTCTGATGGGTTCTAGATGGATGAGAAAGATAGGGATGGAATGGGGAGTGAACTCTTCCAAACCAGGAAGGGGGATTAGGATGAGGGAGATTAGGATGGAATGGGGATTGAACTTACTGCTCCCACCACCAACTCCAATTTATAAGGTAGTAGAGATTTTGAACAAGTTTGAAGCAACTGTTTGTAGTCTTTGTTTTGTTTGCGAAGTGATTTGTATTAACATGTTTATTCAAAGCACAGCCGACATGTATTGATGTACCAGAAGGCTGTAGTGCTTACTTCATTTCTTCTTGCAGGTATACTCTACGTAATGCTGAATGCAGGCTCTCTTTTGAAAGGAACCTAGAACTTTCTGAAGAAGATGCTGAATGTGAGAAAAGAGACACGACTGAAGATAATCTTCATGATATCAATTTGGGTAGGCCTGTTACAATTTTCAGATTATCGGAAGACGACATGCCCCAGGACTCTGGAAAAAGTGACGAAGAATCATCTGGTGAGAGTATGGGGGAAATGTTAAGTAACTTAACACCCCAAGCGGAAGAGCAGATTATTCGGTTGCAATCTCGTTTGGATGCGATGAAAAAGGTAATAGTCTCAAATCATATGTCCTGATCAGGAATATTCAAATAATCGTGAACAAACTTCTTTCGGTTTATTGGTTATTGCTTTTATCATGTACCTGGTTATATTGCCTGATTCATTACTTAGTATGATTTTGTTTATTCCCATGCCTTCTGTTTCCTGTCTGTAAATGACTATTGATCAGATATAAATTTTAAAAAATGTCTGCAATATATCTATCTTGTTAGGCCTGTGAATCAAATATTGTCTTCTGCTGCCATTGGAACTGTACAGGTTCATCCCAACCATGTACTCTACTTTTACAATTTTCTTGTTAAACATATATGCTAAAGTCATCTTTAACTTGTATTTGTATTACTGAGAACTGATCTGACACCAATTGAATTTCATTTTGATCCGCTATTATTGCTATGCACTGAAGTCCGCTGCTTTGTGCAACTTTTGTTGTCGTAAATTTCTTAAGTGCTATATTTATATGACGGCCACCGCTTTGTGCAACTGTTTCTTGTGAAAATCCTAGTTGATAATTTTGGGACCCGATAAATCCCGAACGTTCGGATTTTAAGCATGTCACCCCAAACGTTTTTTCATGGCAACTTTAGTTGTTAAAACATGGCAACTTTGTCCCAGTTCATTTTTTTGTCAGAACATTGCCATGTTTGCCAACCTCGCGTGAACTATAGTTGCCATGCTTAAAATCTAAACCTTCCGGATTTATCATTTCCGTAATTTTGTGGCTGACTATATGCATTGTGCCTTTTGTGTTCAAACCTGAAGGTTTATTGCTTTATAATCTTGTAGGAGTTGCATGACCTGAAGAGGAAAAATTCTGCCCTTCAAATGCAACAGTTTGTTGGAGAAGAGAAAAATGATCTGCTAGACTATCTAAGATCCCTAACACCAGAGAAGGTATGTACATCTCAACAGCTTACTGATGACTAATTGCTCTTGGTACAAACCCCAAACAACAAAGAAAATCCGGAGATTGGTCCTAGGTTTCTTTACAGTGGCCTGACTAGCTGTTGTGCACAGGTTGCTGAACTCTCGGAATCCACCTGTCCCGGTGTGCAAGAGGCTATCCAGTCTGTTGTGCATGGTTTGCTTGCCACTCTTTCCCCCAAGGTACACTCAAAGTCTCCTCCGCCACTAGAGAATGCTGGGGGAGCCCTAAATCGTGGGGGTGAGGACGATGACTGTGCAGAGCTTGTCGAGAATACTTCCCTCCCGTTTCAGCCCCTAATATCTGTCCCACGTGATTATCTTGCACGTTTGCTATTCTGGTAAATACAAATCAGATTCGTTATGCTTTGTTTGATTTGGCCTTTCTGTTCATGGCCAATTAGTGATTGACATTGCGTCCTGCTCAGGTGCATGTTGCTGGGTCACTACATCCGGGGTCTGGAATACCGGTTAGAGCTGGCACACCTTCTCAGAATATCTAGCGACGTGGGGTCTTTCCCCATTGATGACGATCATTTTATTTGAGAAAGCTTCGCTGGCTTATTGAGATCCATCAGCGAAGAGGATGAAAATGCACTGGCCAAGAGGCCGCAGAAGTTGCTGTTTGGGGCATTTCCTGACAATGAAACAGGGAGTTCTGGGCCATAGCTCCTGTTGTAGTTCTTGTAAAGTCGGAACGAAGGCGTTCGGGTGTAAAGTTAGTGTTACATATCAATGTGAACAATATATTTTATTTCCTTCTATTTATTGTGTCGTATACAAAATAAACATGTTGTTCTTGCTGCTAATCTCGTGGTAGCATGGTGGATACTGGGTATTAGGCATCCCTTGTACTCATAGGTTGTATGTATTTGTCTAATGTTTATCACGTGAATGATATTATATTGTCGAGTCGTATCAAGGTTCCTGGACGTGTGTACCGATATAACAGCTCTAGATGGATGGTTCTTGATGAAGGTAAGTAGTGTACAGTCTGCCTTTAGTATATTGTGTACTCCCTTCTGCCACTCAAACGGATGTATCTAATGCTGCCTTTAGTATATCTTGTACTCCCTTCTGCCACTTAAACGGATGTATCTAACGCTGAAACATGTTTTGATATATCTGTTTGAATTTGCTCGAACAGATGTATTTAGCACTGAAATATGTTTAGATACATTCATCTTAACAGAATATGGAACAGAGGGATATATCTGTTTGAATTTGCTCGAACAGATGTAAGGAGGGATATATCTGTTTGAATCTGCTCGAACAGATGTAAGGAAGTAGATAGTTACGTATGATGTAATAACTTTGATTTGAGATCCAAGAAATAGTACTCCCTCTGTCCTAAAATTCTTGTCTTAGATTTGTCTAGATATGGATGTATCTAATACTAAAATGTGATTTGATATATCCGTATTTAGACAAATCTAAGACAAGAACTTAGACGAATCTAAGACAAGAATTTTAGGACGGAGGGAGTATCTGATTCATACATCTACCATTTCACAATTTTTGTTATATTGATTCATCAAAACCCATAAAAGCTCTAAAAGCATCTATTTATGAGCTTTTATGGCTTTTTGGTCAAAGTGGAAAAGTTGCAAAAATAGAAGCAAAAACTCAAACAAACGGGGCCTTAGAGCATCTCTAGCATACCACGTATAATGCCCCGACCCGCAAAATAACCGTCAAAATACGTGCCCGCGCGAAAAAAGTCGTCCGATCAGACAATGTAAATGCGCCTGACCCGTAAAAAATTTGAGGGTCGCGGTAAAATCTCACCTCCAACCCGCGAAAACATAGATTTTCCCCTTGACCCAACGGTGCCCTGTATCTCAGAAAAGCGGTTGGCGGGAGGGACATTTCAGCCCGCTCGTGTTCCCCACCCCCTTCCGCAGCCGCCCGCCATCGGTTCCGCCCGTCCGCCGCCGGCGATTCCGGCCATATCTGCGGACGGAATCACGCCGCCGGGGCGCCCCTCACCCGGTTCCACCTAGCCGCTTCATTGGCTCCCCGGATCCGCCGAGCCGAGCCGCCCCGAGTCGCCATCACTGCCCCGGGATCGACCACCGCAGAGCCACCGCCCGAGCCGCCGGTGAGTACATGTGCTTGTGCTTTCGGATGCGATATACATAGTTGGTTCATGCGGCGTTCGTATTTGTGATTTTAGATGGAATTGAGCCCTCGTGAGACTAGCTAGAGACCCTAACCGCATTAGAGCATTTCTTCAGACCTACCCGAAGATTGAAGATGCAAACACCCACTTTTAGCTTCAGGAGGATCTAATTGAGCACCATTGGCAAAGGGCTGGGCGGTAACACATTCTATTTTTTGCATTCATTTCATTTAATTCATGTGAGATTTGTATTCGGGACAAGGTTTGTATTGAATTATTTAGTTTGCTTCGGTGATTTCAATAATTATTGTAATTTGGATGATTGTTGTATTGTAATATTGATATTTTATCTTATATTGAATTAATGAATATGTGGCATATGTGTCAAATTCAGATAAAAACCCATCTGATTTGCGGGTAGCGCGGGCTGTGACCGAGCAAACCCCGCATAGCGGAACTGTAAAGATATTCCGTTTTACAGTTCCGCTATGCGGGGTCTGCTCGGCCCCCGCCCTCGCCGGCCCGCTAAGCCATTTTTTCGCGATCTGTAAACGAGTTTTGTGGGTTGATGTCGCTTGAAACTACGTCGGTATTTCCCCAAAGAGAAAGGGATGATGCAGCACAGTGATGGTAGGTATTTCCCTCAGATAAGAAACCAAGGTTATCGAACCAGTAGAAGAACCAAGCAACATAACGTAAACAACATCTGCACACAAATAACAACTTCTCGCAACCCGACATGTTAATTGTGCCCCGATGGATGCTGTTTTGTGGGGTCCGTTGGATGGACTTGGAATTTGACTATTTCGTCCGCTGGTTTAAAGGAGGTGGACTTGGATCTTTTATCTAGTATCACATCGTCCTTGTCCACCGTGGAGCGCAGCGCGGTTAACTCCTCTGCCACAAAGGCTTCGGATAATGCCTCGAGGGCTAGTGCGGTTGTTTTGTTCTCGGTGCGGAGTGCTATGTCCACATCACTTGGAATGTAATTTCTTCGGACCCGTAATTCTTCGGAGTGCCAAATACCACATCAAGTGTGATTTTTCCAGCGCAACGTGCCTCCCGACTAGGGATGATCCCGCGGAAGGTCGTACTGCTTTGCTCAATACGGTTGCTGTCTATTTCCATTTTTTGGAGAGTTTCCTCATAAATGAGGTTTAATCCGCTGCCGCCGTCCATGAGCACCTTAGTGAGCCGAAAGCCGTCCACAATTGGACTGAGGACCAAAGTGTCTGGTGCTCGGGCTGTTCGGAATTTAGGTTCGTCACTGGCATTGAAGGTGATAGCCGTGTCGCTCCATGGATTTATTGCTGCCACGTGGCAGACTTCGGCAAGGCTGCGGAGTGCTCGCTTACGCCTATTATTTGAGGCGAAGGTCTCGAAGGCCGTTAATACTGTATTGTTATCCGTGGGAAGGTGCTCTAAGGTATTTTCGATGAGGAGATCCTCACCGCTTTTGGCCACCTACCGGAGTACCCAACATGCTCTAAGGTTGTGTGTTGATATGGTATCCGCTGTACTATGGATTTTGCAGGGCCCGTTAAGCCATCCCTCCAATACGGTTCCACGCCCTGTAGTGGGCTTTTGCTTTTGTAATTGAGTCGAGCGACTTATGAGAGTGCACCCTTTTAGTTCAGACTGGGGGTTTTGTCATAGCCGGATTATCCCAAAATTGCGTTTGGGTTTTCCAGGCACTTTCCATCGCACATTATTTCCATACTATGGCCGCCAAGTCAGCAAAATGTGCTATGTCATGGCAACTTATGGCGTTGAGGACTCCCTTGTCCGTGCAATTGTTGCAAAAGAACGAAATTGCGTCTTCCTCGCGACAGTCCTTGACCTTGTTCATTACAAGGAGGAATCTGGCCCAATAGTGATGTACTGTCTCTTGGGGCGCTTGCCTAATGTGGGAAAGATCGTTTGTATCTGGGTGGGTGGGTTTAAGTCCAGATCTTGACCCAATCTATGATCCCAGGGCAGGGGAGTTTCCGATCTTGGAAGTTCGGGCTCCGGGATGTTGCCCTGTGGGTTCGGTATGCGGCCTGATTCTGGATTCAGGGTTAGGGCGGTGTCCTCCCGTGAGCGAGTATCCTGCTCGGAGAGCTCGGGAATCCGTACATAGTTCATCCTCAGGATAGAGGGAGAATCACCGCATTGCTCCTCCACCACCACTATCTGATGGGTGACCGGTGGAGAGTTAATCTCCCTTTGGTCGGGTTTAAGCCCGATCCGATCGTAGTCTGTAGTGACTCCCAGAGCGGCAATGTGATCCAAGAGCTCGTTCAAAGAGGAGAGCTCCATTGGATCCATCTGCTCGGCAAATTTCGAGCCGATGTGGAGGCTATTTTTGATGACCCGAGAGGTCATCGTCGGTGCAGCGGCCGAGCGGGCGGTCATGATGAAGCCGCCTAGTCAGAGAGTTTGGCCTACAACCAGGGCTCCCCCAGAGGTGATGTTGTCCTTGACAATGAGGCGAGCCATCCTCCTTATGATGACGACATAGTGGAACTCTCAATGAAAGCACCAATGTCGGTGTCAAAACCGGCGGATCTCGGGTAGGGGGTCCCAAACTGTGCGTCTAAGGCGGATGGTAACAGGAGGCGGGGGACACGATGTTTACCCAGGTTCGGGCCCTCTTGATGGAGGTAATACCCTACGTCCTGCTTGATTGTTCTTGATAATATGAGTGTTACAAGAGTTGATCTACCACGAGATCAGAGAAGCTAAACCCTAGAAGCTAGCCTATGGTATGATTGTCTGTTGTCCTACGGACTAAACCCTCCGGTTTATATAAACACCGGAGGGGGCTAGGGTTACATAGAGTCGGTTATAAAGGAGGAGATATACATATCCGTATTACCTAGCTTGCCTTCCACGCCAAGTAGAGTCCCATCCGGACACGAGACGAAGTCTTCAATCTTGTATCTTCATAGTCCAACAGTTCGGCCAAAGGATATAGTCCGGCTGTCTGGAGACCCTCTAATCACTGGACCTTATGAACTATGGTTTGGCAAGAAAGCCAAGTTGTCGTTTCTTAAAGTTTGGGGCTGCGATGCTTATGTGAAAAAGCTTCAACCTGATAAGCTCGAACCCAAATCGGATAAATGTGACTTCATAGGATACCCAAAGGAGACTGTTCGGTACACATTCTATCACAGATCTGAAGGAAAGATATTCATTGCTAAGAATGGACCCTTTCTAGAGAAGGAGTTTCTATCGAAAGAAGTGAGTGGGAGGAAAGTAGAACTTGATGAGGTAATGTACCTGCTCCCTTATTGGATAGTAGTTCATCACTAAAATCAGTTCCAGTGATTCCTACACCACTAAGTGAGGAAGCTAATGATGATGATCATGAAACTTCTGATCAAGTTACTACCGAACCTTGTAGGTCAACTAGAATAAGATCCACACCAGAGTGGTATGGTAATCCTGTTCTGGAGGTCATGTTACTTGGCCATGATGAACCTATGAACTATGACGAAGCGATGATGAGCCCAGATTCAGCAAAATGGCTTGAGGCTATGAAATCTGAGATGGGATCCATGTATGAGAACAAAGTGTGGACTTTGGTTGACTTGCCCGATGATCGGCAGGCCATAGAGAATAAATGAATCTTCAAAAAGAAGACTGACGCTAACGGTAATATTACTGTCTACAAAGCTCGACTTGTTGCGAAAGGTTTTCGACAAGTTCAAGGAGTTGACTACGATAAGACCTTCTCACTCGTAGCGATGCTTAAGTCCATCCGAATCATGTTAGCAATTGCCGCATTTTATGATTATGAAATTTGGCAAATGGATGTCAAAATTGCATTCCTTGATGGATATCTTAAAGAAGAGTTGTATATGATGCAACCAGAAGGTTTTGTCGATCCAAAAGGTGCTAACAAAGTGTGCAAGCTCCAGCGATCCATTTATGGACTGGTGCAAGCCTCTCGGAGTTGGAATATATGCTTTGATAGTGTGATCAAAGCATATGGTTTTATACAGACTTTTTGAGAAGCATGTATTTACAAGAAAGTGAGTGGGAGCTCCGTAGCATTTCTAATATAATATGTAGATGACATATTGTTGATCGGAAATGATACTGAATTTCTGAATAGCATAAAAGGATATTTGAATAAGAATTTTTCAATGAAAGACCTCAGTGAAGCTGCTTATATATTGGGCTCAAGATCTATAGAGATAGATCAAGATGCTTAATTGGACTTTCACAAAGCACATACCTTGATAAAGTTTTGAAGAAGTTCAAAATGGATCAGGCAAAGAAAGGGTTCTTGCCTGTATTACAAGGTGTGAAGTTCAGTCAGACTCAATGCCTGACCACTTCAGAAGATAGAGAGAAAATGAAAGGTGTTCCCTATGCTTCAGCCATAGGCTCTATCATCTATGCAATGTTGTGTACCAGACCTGATGTGTGCCTTGCTATTAGTTTAGCAGGGAGGTACCAAAGTAATCCAGGAGTGGATCACTAGACAGCGGTCAAGAACATCCTGAAATACCTGAAAAGGACTAAGGATATGTTTCTTGTATATGGAGGCGACAAAGAGCTCGTCGTAAACGGTTACGTTGATGCATTCTTTGACACTGATCCGGATGACTCTAAGTCACAAACCGGATACGTGTTTTTATTAAATGGTGGAGCTGTCAGTTGGTGCAGTTCCAAGCAGAGCATCGTGGCAGGATCTACATGTGAAGCGGAGTACATAGCTGCTTCGGAAGCAGCAAATGAAGGAGTCTGGATCAAGGGGTTCATATCCGATCTAGGTGTCATACCTAGTGCATCGGGTCTAATGAAAATCTTTTGTGACAATGCTGGTGCAATTGCATTGGCAAAGGAATCCAGATTTCACAAGAGAACCAAGCACATCAAGAGACGCTTCAATTCCATCCGTGATCAAGTCAAGCAGGGAGACATATAGATTTGCAAGATACATACGGATCTGAATGTTGCAGACCCGTTGACTAAGCATCTCTCACGAGCAAAACATGATCTGCACCAAGACTCCATGGGTGTTAGAATCATTACAATGTAATCTAGATTATTGACTCTAGTGCAAGTGGAAGAGTGAAGAAAATATGCCCTAGAGGCAATAATAAAGTTGTTATTTATATTTCCTTATATCATGATAAATGTTTATTACTCATGCTAGAATTGTATTAAGCGGAAACTTAGTACATGTGTGAATACATAGAAAACAAAATGTCACTCGTTTGCCTCTACTTGACTAGCTCGTTGAATCAATGATGGTTATGTTTCCTAACCATAGACATGAGTTTTCATTTGATTAACGGGATCACATCATTAGAGAATGATGTGATTGACTTGACCCATCCGTTAGCCTAGCACGATGATCGTTTAGTTTGTTGCTATTGCTTTCTCCATAACTTATACATGTTCCTATGACTATGAGATCATGCAACTCCCGAATACCGGAGGAACACTTTGTGTGCTACCAAACGTCACAACGTAACTGGGTGATTATAAATGTGCTCTACAGGTGTCTCCGATGGTGTTTGTTGAGTTGGCATAGATCGAGATTATGATTTGTCACTCCCATTGTCGGAGAGGTATCTATGGGCCCTCTCGGTAATGCACATCAATATAAGCCTTGCAAGCAATGTAGCTAATGAGTTAGTTGCGGGATGATGCATTACGGAATGAGTAAAGAGACTTGCTAGTAACAATATTGAACTAGGTATTGAGATACCGACGATCGAATCTCGGGCAAGTAACATACCGATGACAAAGGGAACAACGTATATCGTTATGCGGTTTGACTGATAAAGATCTTCATAGAATATGTGGGAGCCAATATGAACATCCAGGTTCTGCTATTGGTTATTGACCGGAGACATGTCTCGGTCATGTCTACATAGTTCTCAAACCCATAGGGTCCGCACGCTTAATGTTCGGTGATGATCGGTATTATGAGTTTATGTGTTTTGATGAACCAAAGGTTGTTCGGAGTCCCGGATGTGATCATGGGCATGATGAGGAGTCTCGAAATGGTCGAGACATAAAGATAGATATATTGGAAGCCTATGTTTGGACATCGGAAATGTTATGAGTGAGTTCGGGCATATACCGGAGTATCGGGGGGTTACCGGAACCCCCCGGGGAGTATATGGGCCCTAATGGGCTTTAGTGGAGAGAGAGAGAGGCAGCCAGGGCAGGCCGCGCGCCCCCTCCCCCTATGGTCCGAATTGGACTAGGAAGGGGGGCCTCTTTCCTTCCTCCCTCTCTCCCCCTTCCTTCTCTCCTAGTCCAACTAGGGAAGGGGGATCCTACTCCCGGAGGGAGTAGGACTCCTCCAGGGTGCTCCATAGAGGGCCGGCCCTCCCACCTCCTCCACTTCTTTATATACGGGGGAGGGGGCACCCCATAGACACACAAGTTGATCATTGATCCCTTAGCCGTGTGCGGTGCCCCCCTCCACCATAATCCACCTCAGTCATATCGTAGCGGTGCTTAGGCGAAGCCTTGTTCTGGTAAAATGATCATCACCGTCATCACGTCGCCGTGCTGACGAAGCTCTCCCTCGACACTCAGCTGGATCGAGAGTTCGTGGGACGTCACCGAGCCGAACGTGTGGAGATCGCGGAGGTGTCGTACTTTCAGTACTAGGATCGGTCGATCGTGAAGACGTATGACTACATCAACCATGTTGTCATAATGCTTCCAATTACGGTCTACGAGGGTACGTGGACAACACTCGCCCCTCTCGTTGCTATGCATCACCATGATCTTGCGTGTGCGTAGGAAATTTTTTGAAATTACTGCGTTCCCCAACATTGTGCTATTCTTAGAATGTCATTTTGTTTTTCTTGTACTTAATGTTTTAATAAAATACTTAGATCTAAAAGTTTTTAAATAAAATAGAGTCCTCAAATAGTTGCCAAGGAGGCTAAGTTAGCGGCATTCACATCCCGTCAACAAAGCTCTTTGCGTTGGAATTTCTCTTGTGCTTCACTTATATCCTATGAGTAAATTGTTGAATAAATTGAATGTCATGAAGTTGAAATCATATCATGCCTAGTGGTAGCCTCACATTGGGTTTAGAAAGTGAAATCTTTTGAGGCTTGACAATCACAATATTGGTCATACAAGCAATTCACGAATAATGAGTATAAGGAAGAGAACTTTCACGTGCAAATACACTATCATGGAAATCTTTTGTGATTGTGAGCCCCCATCAAAATATTATATGCCAAAATTGTTGACGTTGGACAAGGAAGACAACGTAATGGTTTATGTTTGTTCATATTCACATAGAAGTTACATTGTCATAGATCCTTCAAGTAGAGATACTACTTGTGCATCCAAAAAACCTTTAAACCCAAATCTTATTTTCAAGAGTCCACCATACCTACCTAAGGATTCAGCAAGATCCTTCAAGTAAGTTTTCATCAGTGCAATAAGGCAATAAAAATTGCTTCTAAAAGTGTGAGATCATTTAGTGTAAGAGAAAATTGAGCGTTGTACGAACTTGTGATGGCAAAGAATAAAAGTGAAAGACTGCATAATAAAGGTTGCTATCATAAGGGGCAATATAACGTGACGTTTTTTTTGCACTAAGGGGTTGAGCATACAAACAAATAAGCGCATGGCAACCTCTACTTCCCTCTGCGAAGGGCCTATCTTTTACTTTCCAGTATTTATTTTTATGCAAAGAGTCAAAGTTATTCTCTCTATTCCTTTTTATTTTTTATTTTGCTCTTTTGGCAAGCATCATGTGGTGAGGAAAGATCTAGGCACATATGTCCAGTTGAATATGGATAGCATGAGTTATTATTATTGACATCACCCTTGAGGTGAATACGTTGGGAGGCAAAACAATAAGCCCCTATCTTTCTATGTGTCCGGTTGAAACGTTTTGCTCATGTGTATGCGGTGAGTGTTAGCAATCATAGAAGACTATATGATGGTTGAGTATGTGGAGCTCTTACTTAAAATCTGTTGAATAAGTTGAATTGCAATTGTTTGGTGACTAAGAACACAGGTTGTTGAGTTTCAAGAGAGTTCATTGTTTGAACCTTAACATGTGAACTGGCTGCTACTATAACAACATAAGTTTTATAAGAAAGAATTGTTGTTATGGTGCTAGGAAAAGTGATTGAAATTATCATTGATCAAACTTGTGCACATTGCTAGCATTAACACTTCATAAATTATTTCTTTTATCATTTACCTACTCGAGAACGAGTAGGAATTAAGCTTGGGGATGCTGATATGTCTCCAACGTATCTATAATTTATGAAGTATTCATGCTGTTATTTTCTCATTCTTGGATGTTTTACAATCATTTTATAGCAACTTTATATCATCCACGGAGATTTCTTATGGACCACGAGACATCCATTGGGCCAAAGCAGCACATGGGGGGTGCCCCGAGGGGGCACAACCCACCAGGGTGCGCGAGGCCCACCTGGCACGCCCAGGTGGGTTATGCCCACCTCGGTGGCCTCCCGTACCCCTTCTTTGCACCGTAAATTCCCAAATATTCCGAAACCCCTCAGGGTTAACCTAGATCAGAAGTTTCGCCGCCGCTGGGCTCCATAGCCACCGAAAACCAATCTAGACCCGTTCCGACACCCTGCCGGGGGGAATCATCTCCGGTGGCCATCTTCATCATCCCGGCGGCCACCACGATGAGGAGGGAGTAGTCCACCCTCGGGGATGAGGGTTTGTACCAGTAGCTATGTGTTTAATCTCTCTCTCTCTCTCGTGATCCATATCATGGGCTTTGTTAATATAGTCGGATCATATGATGTTTCTCCCCTCTATACTCTTGTTGTGATGAGCTGAATCTTTACCCTTTGAAGTTTTGTCTTGTCGGATCGAATATTCAGATATGAGAACACATGATATATGTCATGCGGTATGAATACTTGAGGTGACAATGAGGTGTCATATTGATTCACTTGATATGTGTTCTGGCATTCAACTTGCGGATTCCCGCGGTGATATTGGGGTAATCTGTGCATAGGGGTTGATGCATGCTTTTATTATATTTTCTCCAATAGAAACTTTGGGGTACCCTAGTAGTTACTTGTGTGGATTGAGTATTATGAATATGAATTTGCTTTGGTGATATTCTAGTACGAACTCTAGGATAGATCGAATGAAAAATAGCTTTGTGGTTTCGTACTCTTGAATAGCTTTGGGGTACTCTTGAATAGATCGAACAGAAATAATAGCTTGAGGTGGTTTCGTACCCTACAAACAATTCCTATCTTTTGTTCTCCTCTAATAGGAACTCGGGAGTGATTCTTCGTTACACTTTGAGGGATAATCATATAATCCAACTATGTTAGCATTGTTGGTAGGTTGCACTAGTGAAAGTACGGACCCAAGACCTTATTTTTAAGCATTGCAACACCGTTTTTGTGCCCGTTTACTATTTGCTACCTTGCTGTTTTATTTATTCAGATTATAAAAATATATTTCTACCATCCATATTACACTTTTATCACCATCTCTTCGCCGAACTAGTGCACCTATACAATTTGCCATTGTATTGGGTGTGTTGGGGACATAAGAGATTTCTTGTATTTGGTTGCAGGGTCGTTTGAGAGAGACCATCTTCATCCTAGACCTCTCACAGATTGATAAACCTTAGGTCATCCACTTGAGGGAAAATTGCTACTGTCCTACAAAACTATGCGCTTGGAGGCCCAACACGTGTCTACAAGAATAAAGTTGCGTATTAGACATCATGCGGCTACCCCCCCCCCCCCGGCGGGCTTCCCTATCTCTCCCTTAGGCCCATGTTGGCCCAATACTACCCAGGGGGGTTCCGATAACCCCTCGGTACTCCAGAAAAATACCCGAATCACTCGGAACCACTCCGACATCCGAATACTACCTTCCAATATATGAATCTTTACCTCTCGACTATTTCGAGACTCCTCGTCATGTCCATGATCTCATCCGGGACTCTGAACAAACTTCAGTCACCAAAACACATAACTCATAATATAAATCGGCATCGAACGTTAAGTGTGCGGACCCTACGGGTTCGAGAACTATGTAGACATGACCGAGACACATCTCCGGTTAATAACCAATAGCGGAACCTGGATGCTCATATTGGCTCCTACATATTCTACGAAGATCTTTATCGGTCAAACTGCATAACAACATACATCATCCCATTGTCATCGGTATGTTACTTGTCTGAGATTCGATCGTCGGTATCATCATACCTAGTTCAATCTCGTTACAGGCAAGTCTCTTTACTCGTTCCGTAATGCATCATCCCATAACTAACTCATTAGTCACATTGCTTGCAAGGCTTATAGTGATGTGCATTACCGAGAGGGCCCAGAGGTACCTCTCTGATACACGGAGTGACAAATCCTAATCTCCATCTATGCCAACTCAACAAACACCTTCGGAGACACCTGTAGAGCATCTTTATAATCACCCAGTTACGTTGTGACATTTGATAGCACACAAGGTGTTCCTCCGGTATTCGGGAGTTGCATAATCTCATAGTCAAAGGAACATGTATAAGTCATGAAGAAAGCAATAACAATAAAACTAAACGATCATAATGCTAAGCTAACGGATGGGTCTCGTCCATCACATCATTCTCTAATGATGTGCTCCTGTTCATCAAATGACAACACATGTCTATGGTCAGGAAACTTAACCATCTTTGATTAACGAGCTAGTCAAGTAGAGGCATACTAGTTTTGTCTATGTATTCACACATGTACTAAGTTTCCGGTTAATACAATTCTAGCATGAATAATAAACATTTATGATGATATAAGGAAATATAAATCACAACTTTATTATTGCCTCTAGGGCATATTTCCTTCAGTCTCCCACTTGCACTAGAGCCAATAATCTAGATTACATAGTGTGACGCCCAGATAATTAAGCTACAGGAATCCCCTGCTAATGATGCCAGGTCATCACATTACTGTTGCTAATCCTCGCTTGATCCAAAGCGCAATCCAAATTCAAGTTCAAACTAAAGTCCAAAATTCAAATTTCTCAAACATGCAAACTAAAATGTTCAAAGGGTGAAAAATAATCCCTGGATGTTTGTCATGTTGGAACCAACCTCTTTTGAATTCCCAAAAATGCCCCTGGAATTAATTTTTGGTCCACCAGCAATTAAATTGGCCTTTTCAATTTCTAAAAATGGTTAGACAACTCCTTTTGACCCCATACTTTTTGTTCCATCTAAATATACTGTGTTAGATTTATGTGCCAAGTTTTGTTCATAACAAAACTCATTTGGTACAAAAAAGAAAATGCAAAAGGAAAAGAGAAAATGGAAAATGGAAAAGAAAAGGAGGAGGACCTAAGCTACTGGGCTTGTTAGCCCACCTAACTAAAGACTGTCCCATCCTCACCGAACCCTCCTCTCTCCGCTATTCACGTGGTCGGGTCGCTACAGGGGCTTGGTCGCCCCGGACCACCTCGCCGGCACCGACGCCGGGAGGGGATAAGGGCGCCACACCCCGACCCCTCGATCCCACCTCTCCCCACTTGCCTCCTCGAGTCCTCCCCCTGCCACTCGCACTCCCTCCTCCCTCTCGGCCTCTCTCCCCCTCACCAGATCCCCTTTCCCAAGTTCGTGAGCTCGCTGCATCGCCATGACTGCGGCCTAGCCACGGCCACCGTGCCCCTCTCACCGTCCCACTGAGTCCTCAAGGATCACCGTCGTGCGCTACTTTGACTGGCGCATCGCGTTGGAGCTCGAAGCCACTGCAGCGCCCATGTCATCGCCGTATTCCTCCTCTACTCCGACGAGCTCCGCCATCGATTCTGCCGCACCGAGCCCTCCACTACAAAAAAATACACTTCCGTGATGATACGTGTTTGTCACAGTAGGTCACGTTTTCTGTCATGCATGTACATCCAGATAGTCATACATGTGTTGTCGTAGAAGTGTTCCATGACATTACCAAAATTATCATCACGGAAGTGTTCACTTCCATGACGATAGATGTTGTGTCATGGAAGTGCTTTCGTCAAGGGTGACCGACACGTGGCATCCACTATAACGGGTCGCCGTTAAGCTATCGGGTCCGGTTTTCGATCCGATAACCCGCTAACAGCCACGGCCAATGATGATTTTCCACGTGTAAAATTCTCATTGGCCGACGGAACCACGTGTCAGCTCCGCATCAGCACAGGTGTCACTCATCCAATGGGCGAGATGCACCTATGATATGTTGACACGTGGACCGGCCCAAAAGTGGCCCATAAAGATTAAATGGGCTGGCCCAACTAAAGGCCCATGAGATTTCACTGACCATAATGGGTTGGCTAGCTAGAGGCCCACGAGATTTCAACGACCATAATGGGTCGGCCCAGCTAAAGGCCCACAAGATTTTGAGGACACTAATGGGCTGGGCCGTTAACAGGCTGCCATGTTTTGGGCCAAATGCTGGTCCATATTTGATCCGGTCCATTAATAGCCTGCCATGTTCCGGGCCCAATAAAGGCCCATATGAGATCTGGCCCATTAAAAGCCTGCCACGTTCTAGGCCAAATTACGGCCCAGATCAGATCTTGCCCTTTAAGAGGCTTTGGGCTAAATTATGACCCATATCAGATTCGGCCCGTCAACTGGACGTTATGCTTTTGGGCCCACTTGCTAAAGGCCCATTTAGTAATTCGGCCTGATATTAGTTTCGGCCTATTAAAGGCATGTTTAAAATTTCGGCCCTATATTTATTTCGATCTGTTAAAAGCTCGTCATATAGTTGGGCCTAACTACGGCCTAGTTTGCATCCGGCCTGCTCATAGCCGATAATTGGATTGGGCCAAACAAGGACCGAGACAATTTTGACCTGTTAACGGCCCGTGATGTGATTGGCACAATCATGGGCCGGGGTCTATTTCGGCCTGCTACCGGCCCGTGAGCTGTTCAGCAAATTTCAGGTCCAACCTACTTTTCAGCCTCCTAAAAGCCCATTGAGTTTTCTTGCAAAAATAGGGTCGGCGGTTTACTCGGCCTATTAGAGGCCCAAATCTACTAGTGGGCCAGTTTACATTTAGGCCTGTTAACGGACCGATTATGTAGTGATTTGCATGACGGCCCGATTGTGCACCATAATTTTACGGTTTGGTCGGTTTACTGCAAAGACAGGATATATATACAGTAAAATAACTGCAGCATCATGAATAAGAAAAAACCTAGACTATACAATAAAGAAATTACAACATATTACATCCACTAGGCATCAAAGTTCACCACTATGATAATAAAGCACAAATAGACAACAGATTACATATGCTAGGCATCAAAGATTGCCACCAGTGCAAATAAACACGCCGACAAAATAATATACAAAACCGACAGCACTGCAATAGAGTTCAAGAAAGGTTAGCCTTGCTCGGGAGCTACAGCGCAAGCAGCTGAGCAAGCTGATGAGACTGTGCTTGTTTGACACTTATATCCTCCTCACTCTGAAAGATAAACAAGCAGACAGATGACAGGTTTTGCACATATATGTATCAGTGCTGCCAATTCATCCCATTTCTTACTGAGACAAATAAAGTGACACAGTTTATAATAGCATTAACGCAATATGGTATTGTTCAGGTTAAGACATGGCAGGAAATGACATTGTGAAGGAGTTGGCAGCTTCACGACACCACTGGATTACAGATCAAGAACTCATAAGTATCAATGGTTAGTGTGTTGTCAATTTATCCCATTTTAGATTGGCAAATAAAGAGATGTTTAAATAATAGTAGAATGATATGACATTATTCATAGTTAAGACATTTCAGAATATGACATTGTACTGTAGTGGGTAGGTTCACCACACCACTGGATTACGGATCAAGAACAGAAGCATACATGCAGTGTAAAAGAAGATCACTTGCTCTGTATAGTTTAATTTACATGATATGAAGAAGGAACTTGGTTGTACAATTGAAAACCTAAATTGAGAAGGACAAACTTTTGTTTATGAACTACATAATAAACTGTAAACATGCAATTTGATGCAAGCACCAAAAATAAACAGCTGCTGCAGTCATGCCTAACCAAATATACACAACAAAGTTTGAATGCTTGAGAAGGACAAACTTACATTATTGGTGAAGATAGGTTCTATAAAGCCCTTGTCCATGCTGATGGGGGGACAATTCAAGAAGTTTACCATAGAATCTTCTTCATAAGCATTGCCTTTATTATACATTTTGTTAAAAGTAAATATAGATGTGATAATATAGGAAAAAATGGAGAATATTTAAGATAAGATGAAGAGTGGTGCTACATAACCAAGTAGCTATAAATGTAAGTACAGCGATACAGGCAAAAGGTACAACCAAGAGCAATGCAGAGCTAAACTTCTTTAGGACCATCGGTGTTATCCAACCTTATGGTAAGAGTAAATATAGATCTGATGCATAGAAAATGGAAGGCCAAGGAAAATAAGTTGCAGAGTGATGGTACATGAACAACTACCTGTCAATATAAGTACACTAATAAAGGATAGCAGGTACTTATAAGAACAATGCAGAGCTAAAAAATTCATTGGCATTGGATATATTCTACACTAATGTAACCATTCATACATATCAGATAATTTGGAGCGAACAATTGTTAAGCAAGCTATCATGCATACTGCTGTCACATAATGAACCAGGTATGAATGCAAGTACAGTGATATAGGACAACAGGTACAAACAAGAGCAAAGCAGCGGGCGGCATATTTGCAATATCATGTCATTCTTTTCAAACCGGAATTCTTCTTCGAGCTGATTTCCTGCAAAAAACATCCATAAGGCACATGCGAAAAAGTAGAAGTTCAAATTGTCATGTGATATCATAGACAGTACCTCATCCTGGGAACGAGACCAGTGCATCACAAGGTTTTCCCATTCAATGTCTTCTAAATTTAGCACATGAGACTTCACTGGAAATTCGTTTATAGACTTGCCATCAAAGTGTGATTTCCTCAGGTAACACCGATACTGCTGCAATGCTTCCTTGAAAAGCGCAAGCAAGCTTTGCTCATCATGACTATCCAGATTGACCCTCGCCTACTTGCAACAATGTAATGTAAATTATTGATGTGTTCAATCAGCAGAAAACAGGAAAATAATCACCATGAATAATAGCACTTACACGTAAGTGGGACAGGAAGATGTGAAAATGGTGTTTGTCTTCACTATAATCTTCCCATGATGGGAATATATGCACGTAGTCCCTAACAACATTGCAAGCATTGTCTTTAAAACTGGGAATAACTAGAATGGGGTTCCAATCTACAGGATTGGCCATCTCTGCCGTTGGGATAGGTCTTCGGCCGGTGGACTTGTTGTACTTTTTGCTAGAGTGGGATTTTTCTGTGGTACGGCTGGTGCTATGGCAATTGAAATCGGCATACCTTTGCTGGAGTGCAGGTCCTGTGTGGTGGGGCTAGTGGTGTGGCCAGTGAAGTATGGGTACAGTCTGCTGGAGTCGGTCCTACGTTTTGTGTCACTGGTTGTACATCCAATATAAGTGGGATGATGTCTGATTTCTCCGGCACCACCATGTTTTACAAGGACTTTGCTGGTGCTCCTTCAGGTTCGGCAATCACCCTCTTCCTTTTTGATGTCTGATGCACAAGAACATCATTTGACTGGAAAAACATGGTATGATGACAGATGGAATATGTATTGATAATGGATGGGCATGGCATCTTGACATATATGATGAGTAAACGAAGCAGATAGCGGTGCAAAGAAGTAGAAGAAATGCAAGACAACATATGCAAGATACATGCAATCAATAAAACATTGCCAAATTAGAACAAGCACCTTGATGGGTGAACAGGACAGGCCATCTGCCTTTGACTCCTCGAGGTTAGAATAGTCATTAGGATCATATTCTGAACAAGAATCTACAGGTGGGGAGCGTATGAGTCGCATTGCATCCAGAATGGCACTCAATGCCTTGGTGCCAATTTGTAAGTCGTTGTAGTGTTCCACAATATTCTTCTGATGCGCGGATTCTGATATTCACTGTAATTACATATAATATCTGAGAACCATGAAAATATAAATAGTAGTGAGATTATCTTTGTAATGCAGAGGATATTCTAATATAGGGGCGCCCCTATAAACCCTTGTGTGCTATCACTGGATTCTGATGAGAGAGCTCATTTGTGCTGTAATGTGGTGCGTGCATTAATATAATCTGGCACAAGTACACAAAAATAGGTTCCAGAAGTAAGGATAGTTGGTAGATGATAGGTTCATAATATACTGTATAGGGAGTATATTGCCAAACCATGATAACAAGAGCACACAACAACTAGGAAGATCATAGTGTACATAAAAGGGGTACACCATAACCACGATATATAAATCGGGAAAGTGGAACTGGCTGGAAAATACAGTGTTGTATTGCCGCTACTAATTGAAAGCCTATCGATCACGTACAGACCAGCTCTATCAGTTGTTGACTGCAGATGTCCTTGTGCCCCTTCCGGACAAGGAACATACTGTACGTACTAAATACAGAATAACAAAAGAGGAACATGTTAAAGAACAGAAGAGGAAGCATATTCTTGATGTTCCGCTTCATTGCATACAATGTTGGTTGCCCACTCATGATGAATCACAGCGCCCAAAGAAATGCAATTCCATGTTGTCTCTCTATATGTGGCCACATGCATTTGGAAAATCAAGTGGGAGCATTACCTGACCAATTAAATGTGTGTCTGTTAACTAATATTAGTATCATATCACAATTCGTATTTGAAGAAGTAAGCTTTGGACTTATGATTGCTATGTTGTTTAGCTTCAAGAGTGGACTGCTTCTAGTGCTGACACATAGCAACTACACAGATCATAGTGTAGATATAACGGGAAAACCGTAAGCATCAGGAGTAAAATCAGCAAAGTGGAACTTGCTAGAATATATGTGCTAGTATTGCCGGTACAGCTAGAAAGGCTTCAGATACTAGCTCTCTTCAACTGAAGGTGCGGTACTGCTAATATCAGTGTAACTCTCAAAGGTGACACAGCTCCCCGCATTTCCTTGCTAATCTTATAGGATTCAAGTGGGCAGGCCACTACAAATCCTATTCCTATTTTTACAAAATCCTACGAATCAATGAGGCCCTAAGAGTTGAAAGTGTCCATCACAACCGACCGTATAGACCTCTACACTACAAATGTCCCTGCTCATCTTCACTACAAGGAACATATTGTACTACTATCATACTCCCTCTGTTCCAAAATATAAGTCTTTGTAGACATTTCCACTATGGATCACATAGAGATGTATACAGATACATTTTAGAGTGTGGATTCACTCATTTTGCTCCATATGTAGTCCATGGTGGAATCTATACAAAGACTTGTATTTAGGAACAGAGAGAATACTTATTAAAGAAGAACGGAAGAGGAACATGCTAAAGAAGAGCAAGCAGATTTTGGATAATAGAATGTTCGTTGCGCAGTGCCCACACATGATGAACCAGAGCGCATTAAGAATGCAACTCCCTGATGTCTCTATATATGTAGTGCACGTGCTTTTCGAAAGTAAAGTAGGAACATTAGCTGACCAATTAAACGTTATCTGTTTTAGTAATATCAGCATCATATCAGATTCGTATTTGAGCAACAAGTTTGGAATTATGAGTGGAACGTTGTTTAGCTTGATGGATTCAGGAGCAGTGCTAAGCAGGTACAATGATGGTACTGAATATAAAGGCATGTCTGCATGCAAGTCGCGTGACTTTTGTCACTTGAGTCAGTCGACCATTTCAGGCGGTTGGATGAAGATCCTACGTCTCCTAACCCTTCTTCTTCCTCGTCTGTGATTCTTCCCATACAGAACACCGCACGGGCCGCCGGCCCCCACCGCCTATGTTCCTCCACCACCCCCACCCCCACCCCCACCCACCCGCGTCGAGTTTTCTTCGTTCGGTGAGGCCCCACCACCGCCCCCACAACCACCGTCCACACCCGAGCCCCTTCCTTCGCACCGGCGAGCTCTGAAAAATTGACTGACCCAATTTTGAAATTTAGTCTACTGTCATTTAACTAGTGTGGAATATAAAAGGGGAAAACCATAAGCATTGCGAGTATAGTTGACCGTGCCATGGCGGATTTGAAGGTGCAAACCGTACAAAGGCAACTTCGCAACCAATGTTTGCTTTTAACTAACAAGTAAGTGATGGACAAGAAATCAGAGTAAAGTAGTGGCGATCTATTATCTTGCTGCGATAAATAAGTTGAGCAGATACGAAAGAGTACCGCCTCTGGTGCGGCGCCGTGTATGCAGCTGCTAAGAATTTGACGGTGCTGCAGTAGTGATGGTTGTCGGCGGCATGGAAGCAGATCTAGGAGGGTAGATGGTTGCGGCGGGGCGAGGTGGACGAGACGGTCGTAGGAGCAGCGCCGGCAAGGTGGACGGCGGCGGGGATGAAGCGAGAGGACGGGATGCAAGGATCCCAGTCCGAAGCCGTGGATGAGAGAGGTTGATCTCTTGTAATGGATGACGGCGTGGGGTATCAGCTCCGGCATGGTGGAGGAGGACGGCGGTGGATGGGGTGGCGGACGGAGGAGGCTGGGGTGGAGAGGGTGTTTTGGCGCCCACGGAGTACGAATGGGGAAATGAAGGGAGAGAGGAAGGGGAAACCATGTCTTCAGGGCGCGCTTGTCTCAAATGCCAAGAAATTTACAAACTTAGCCCCCGTTTAAAATTTCCTACATCACGACAATATTAGTCGGTTGTGGATAGGACGGTAATCTCGCATACACCGAATATTTGCCGATGAGAGTTTGTTTTTGGTGCCCACTGTGTATGAATCAGGGAGGGAGTCGATTTCGGTTGAGGAGACACTGTGTTTTGGCGCCCACCGTGTATGAATCCGGGTGAGAGGCGGTTATGTCACGTTTGAGTGAAATTACAAACCTACCCCTATCGAAACCTATAGAAACCAAGCCGATAGGCTTTGCATGTCAGGGATAGGCAGTAATTTACATCTCGCTGATTTTGGTTTCGGGCGATTACTGCGACTTTCCCCGCTTCATTCAAATTTTTGCAGAGCAAGAGTGCACGTTTACTGTGCCAACTTAATTCGAATCCAGTTTGTATTCTATTTTTGTTCAGGCAGGATCCATTTGCGATTGGAATAAAATTCTATATACATCATTTATTTACATATACTTTCAAAAGCACAACAAAGAATTCTGCTCCTTTATATGTATATAATATGATTTACAAATACAATGATCTCAAAATCATAAGGTTGAATTCAAAAAACATTAAACTAAATTATGTTCTACTAAAACGTATGGATCAGTAATATCTACATATTAAATAACGTAGATGCGCGTGAATTCATATGAGTATGCATGTTTGATAGATCAATTTTGGTTCGAGTATGAATTACATGTATCATCATCTCGAATTCAAATATTTGAATCCCTTTTATGTTGACTCCTTTCACGCCCATCTCTCTCGCATGCTCCTTCATGTAGCTATCATTCTCTTTTCTCCAGCTCACCCGCACGCTCACTTCATGTTTCTCCTATCTTCGCAAGCATGGTCTCTCGACGTCTCCCTTGAGAAGTGTCACACTCTCCCTATCATTATACATTACACGGTTTTCATTATCTCTCACGTCTCTACCGTCCTCTAGTATCACTAGGTACCTAAGCTTTCTTTTTCACCGCCACACACACAGTCTCACTCGTCTTTCACTGTCTTTCTCTCTATGGGGTTATCTCACACACCCTATATGTCTCTAGATAAGACTCATACCACTAAAATTACTCTCTCCTGCAGACACAACATTTGTTGCGGTCTCCTTTCCGTCTACATCCCAGTTATAAAACTGAATTATTCATTTGTTTACCGATCAGACAACCCCCCCCCCCCACTCTCTCTCTCTCACACACACAGCTCCTGCTTCCACTCCCCTTCCCGACTATCATCTCTCTCTCACACCCACAAACCTCTCGCTTTCGCACCCCCGCTCGTATTTCTCTCACATCATTGATCGACTAGCCTCCAGATAGGTTTATACACCCGCACACTCGTGCTTCAACTATCGCGTACATGTCTCTCTCGCGCTCCTTGTATCTATGTAGATTTTTCGTCCCTTCTTGAGACACGCCCTCTCGATCGTGCACACGCACACTATCGCCTCATTTTAAGCTGATACCTCTCGCAAACACACTCTTTGTGTCTTTGTCACACATGCACTCCGTCCTCCTCCTCTCTCCCTCTCTCTCACACACACAACACACACACACATGGGCTTTTTGCAACAACTAGCAAGATGCCCATGCGTTACACGGAACATCAAGATGCATTTGTATGAGTAGTTTATCTTGTGGGAGAAAAGATGAACGAGGGAAGGCCTTATTTGCAAATGTGGAGAGGGGTGTGGGTATCTTTTTTGCAAAATTGCCATAGTTTCCTTCCTATCTGTCAGATATAAATCAGACGGCCTATATTGCAGGATGGCAGGCACACCATCATCACCAACTCTGTTTTTTTATCTCTACTCTTATAAAAAGTATAGTCGGTGATGATGGTGTGCCAGCCATCTGAAAGAAATATGCCCTAGAGGCAATAATAAAGTTGTTATTTATATTTCCTTATATCATGATAAATGTTTATTATTCATGCTAGAATTGTATTAACCGGAAACTTAGTACACGTGTGAATACATAGACAAACAGAGTGTCACTAGTATGCCTCTACTTGACTAGCTCGTTGAATCAATGATGGTTATGTTTCCTGACCATAGACATGAGTTGTCATTTGATTAACGGGATCACATCATTAGAGAATGATGTGATTGACTTGACCCATTCGTTAACTTAGCACGATGATCGTTTAGTTCTTTGCTATTGCTTTCTCCATAACTTATACATGTTCCTATGACTATGAGATCATGCAACTCCCGAATATTGGAGGAACACTTAGTGTGCTATCCAACGTCACAAGGTAACTGGGTGACTATAAAGATGCTCTATAGGTGTCTCTGATGGTGTTTGTTGAGTTGGCATAGATCGAGATTAGGATTTGTCTCTCCGAGTATCGGAGAGGTATCTCTGGGCCCTCTCGGTAATGCACATCACTATAAGCCTTGCAAGCAATGTGACTAATGAGTTAGTTGCGGGATGATGCATTACTGAACAAGTAAAGAGACTTGTCGGTTACGAGATTGAACTAGGTATTGAGATACCGACAATCGAATCTCGGGTAAGTAACATACCGATGACAAAGGGAACAACGCATGTTGTTGTGCGGTTTGACCGATGAAGATCTTCGTAGAATATGTAGGAACCAATATGAGCATCCAGGTTCCATTATTGGTTATTGACCGGAGATGAGTCTCGGTCATGTCTACATAGTTCTCGAACCCGTAGGGTCCGCACGCTTAACGTTCGGTGATGATCGGTATTATGAGTTTATGTGTTTTGATGTACCGAAGGTAGTTCAGAGTCCTGGATATGATCACAGACATCACGAGGAGTCTCAAAATGGTCAAGACATAAATATCGATATATTGGAAGCCTATGTTTGGACATCAGAATGGTTCCGGATGAGTTTGGGCATTTTCCGGAGTACCGGGAGGTTACCGGAACCCCTCGAGGAGTATATGGGCCTTATTGGGCCTTAGTGGAATAGAGGAGAGGAAGGGAAAAGGTGTGCGGTGCCCCCCTCCACCGTAATCCACCTTGGTTATATCGTCGTAGTGCTTAGGCGAAGCCCTGCGCCGGTAGCTTCATTATCACCGTCATCACGCCGTCGTGCTGACGAAGCTCTCCCTCGATACTTAGCTGGATTGAGAGTTCGTGGGACATCACCGAGCTGAACGTGTGTAGATCGCGGAGGTGCCGTACTTTTGGTACTAGGATCGGTCAGATCGTGAAGACGTATAACTACATCAACCGCGTTGTCATAATGCTTCCGCTTACGGTCTACAAGGGTATGTAGACAACACTCTCCCCTCTCGTTGCTATGCATCACCTAGATAGATCTTGCATGTGCGTAGGAAATTTTATGAAATTACTACGTTCCCCAACAGTGGCAACCGAGCCAGGTCTATGCATAGATGTTATATGCATGACTAGAACACAAAGGAGTTGTGGGCGTGGGTATATACATATTGCTTGTCGTCACTAGTTGATTCTTGATTCAGCAGTATTGTTGGATGAAGCAGCCCAGACCGACATTACGCGTATGCTTACGCGAGACTGGTTCTACCGACGTGCTTCTCACACAGGTGGCTAGTGGGTGTCATTTTCTCCAACTTTAGTTGAATCGGATTCAATGAAGAGTTTTCTTTTTGAAGATCAAAAAGCAATCACTATACCGCACTGTGGTTTTTGATGCGTAGGTAAGAACGGTTCTTGGTCAGCCCATAGCAGCCACGTAAAACTTGCAACAACAAAGTAGGGGACGTCTAACTTGTTTTTGCAGGGCATGTTGTGATGTGATATGGTCAAGACATGATGCTAAATTTTATTGTATGAGATGATCATGTTTTGTAACAGAGTTATCGGCAACTGGCAGGAGCCATATGGTTGGCGCTTTATTGTATGAAATGCAATCTCCATGTAATTACTTTACTTTATCCCCAAGCGGTAGCGATAGTCGTAGAAGCAATAGTTGGCGAGACGACAACGATGCTTTGATGGAGATCAAGGTGTCAAGCCAGTGACGATGGTGATTATGACGGTGCTTTGGACATGGAGATCAAAGGCACAAGATGATGATGGCCATATCATATCACTTATATCGATTGCATGTGATGTTTATCCTTTATGCATCTTATTTTGCATAGTTCGTCGGTAGAATTATAAGATGATATCTCACTAAATTTCAAGGTACAAGTGTTCTCCCTAAGTATGCAACGTTGCTATAGTTCGTCGTGTCGAGACACCATGTGATGATCGAGTGTGATAAGCTCTACGTTCACATACAATAGGTGCAAGCCAGTTTTGCACACGCAGAATACTCGGCTTAAACTTGACAAGCCTAGCATATGCAGATATGGCCTCGGAACACTGAGACCGAAAGGTCAAGCATGAATCATATAGTAGATATGATCAACATAGTGATGTTCACCATTGAAAACTACTCCATCTCACGTGATGATCGGACATGGTTTAGTTGATATGGATCACGTGATCACTTAGATGATTAGAGAGATGTCTATCTAAGTGGGAGTTCTTAAGTAATTTGATTAATTGAACGTTAATTTATCATGAACTTAGTACCTAATAGTATTTTGCATGTCTATGTTGTTGTAGATAGATGGCCCGTGATGTTGTTCCGTTGAATTTTAATGCGTTCCTAGAGAAAGCTAAGTTGAAAGACGGTGGTAGAAACTACACGGACTGGGTCCATAACTTGAGGATTATCCTCATTGCTGCACAGAAGAATTACGTCCTGGAAGCACCGCTAGGTGACAAACCTGCTGCAGGAGCAACGCCAGATGTTGTGAACACCTGGCAGAGCAAAGCTGATGACTACTTGATAGTTCAGTGTGCCATGCTTTACGGCTTAGAACCAGGACTTCAACGGCGTTTTGAACATCATGGAGCATATGATATGTTCTAGGAGTTGAAGTTAATATTTCAAGAAAATGCCCGGATTGAGAGATATGAAGTCTCTAATAAGTTCTATAGCTGCAAAATGGAGGAGAATAGTTCTATCAGTGAACATATACTCAGAATGTCTGGGTACCACAACCACTTGACTCAGGTGGGAGTTAATCTTCCTGATGATAGTGTCATTGACAGAGTTCTTCAATCACTGCCACCAAGCTACAAGAGCTTCGTGATGAACTATAATATGCAAGGGATGGATAATACTATTCCCGAGCTCTTCGCAATGCTAAAGGCTGCGGAGGTAGAAATCAAGAAGGAGCATCAAGTGTTGATGGTCAACAAGACCACTAGTTTCAAGAAAAAGGGTAAAGGGAAGAAGGGGAACTTCAAGAAGAACAGCAAGCCAGTTGCTGCTCAAGTGAAGAAACCCAAGTCTGGACCTAAGCATGAAACTGAGTGCTTCTACTGCAAAGGGACTGGTCACTGGAAGGGAATTGCCCCAAGAATTTGGCGAAGAAGAAGGATGGTAAAGTGAAAGGTATATTTGATATACATGTTATTGATGTGTACATTACTAATGCTCATAGTAGAGCCTGGGTATTTGATACTGGTTCTGTCGCTAATATTTGCAACTCGAAATAGGGGCTACGGATTAAGTGAAGATTGGCTAAGGATGAGGTGATGATGCGCGTGGGAAATGGTTCCAAAGTCTATGTGATCGCCGTCGGCACGCTACCTCTACATCTACCTTCGGGATTAGTTTTAGACCTAAATAATAATTATTTGGTGCCATCGTTGAGCATGAACATTATATCTAGATCTTGTTTGATGCGATACGGTTATTCATTTAAATCAGAGAATAATGGTTGTTCTATTTATACGAGTAATATCTTTTATGTTCATGCACCCTTGATGAGTGGTCTATTTTTACTAAGTCTTGATAGTAGTGATACACATGTTCATAGTATTGAAGCCAAAAGATGCAGAGTTGATAATGATAGTGCAACTTATTTGTGGCTCTGCCGTTTGGGTCATATTGGTGTAAAGCGCATGAAGAAAATCCATTCTGATGGACTTCTGGAATCACTTGATTATGAATCACTTGGTACTTGCGAACCATGCCTCATGGGCGAGATGACTAAAACTCCATTCTCTGGAACAATGGAGCGAGCAACAGATTTATTGAAAATCATACATACTAATGTATGTGGTCCAATGAACATTGAGGCACGCATCGGATATCATTATTTTCTTATCTTCACGGATGATTTGAGCAGATATGGGTATATCTACTTGATGAAACATAAGTCTGAAACATTTGAAAAGTTCAAAGAATTTCAGAGTGAAGTGGAAAATCATCGTAACAAGAAAATCGAGTTTCTACGATCTGATCGTGGAGGTGAATATTTGAGTTATGAGTTTGGTCTTCATTTGAAACAATGCGGAATAGTTTCGCACCTCACGTCACCTGGAAGACCACAACTTAATGGTGTGTCTGAACGTCGTAACCGCACTTTATTAGATATGGTGCGATCTATGATGTCTCTCACTGATTTACCACTATCGTTTTCGGGTTATGCTTTAGAGACGGATGCATTCACGTTAAATAGGGCACCATCAAAATCCATTGAGACGACACCTTATGAACTATGGTTTGGCAAGAAACCCAAGTTGTCGTTTCTTAAAGTTTGGGGCTGCGATGCTTATGTGAAAAAGCTTCAACCTGATAAGCTCGAACCCAAATCGAAGAAATGTTTCTTCATAGGATACCCAAAGGAGACTGTTGGGTACATGTCGGTGTCAAAACCGGCGGATCTCGGGTAGGGGGTCCCGAACTATGCGTCTAAGGCGGATGGTAACAGGAGGCAGGGGACACAATGTTTTACCCAGGTTCGGGCCCTCTTGATGGAGGTAAAACCCTACGTCCTGCTTGATTAATATTGATGATATGGGTAGTACAAGAGTAGATCTACCACGAGATCAGAGAGGCTAAACCCTAGAAGCTAGCCTATGGTATGATTGTATGTTGTCCTACGGACTAAAACCCTCCGGTTTATATAGACACCGGAGTGGTTAGGGTTACACAAGGTCGGTTACAAAGGAGGAGATACACATATCCGTATTGCCTAGCTTGCCTTCCACGCCAAGTAGAGTCCCATCCGGACACGAGACGAAGTCTTCAATCATGTATCTTCATAGTCTAACAGTCCGGCCAATGGAGATAGTCCGGCTGTCCGGAGACCCCCTAATCCAGGACTCCCACAGTACACCTTCTATCATAGATCCGAAGGCAAACTATTCGTTGCTAAGAATGGATCATTTCTAGAGAAGGAGTTTCTCTTGAAAGAAGTGAGTGGGAGGAAAGTGGAACTTGATGAGGTAATTGTACCTTCTCCCTTATTGGAAAGTAGTTCATCACTGAATTAGTTCCAGTGATTCCTACACCAGTAAGTGAGGAAGCTAATGATGATGATCATGAAGCTTCTAATCAAGTTACTACTGAACCTGTAGATCAACCAGAGTAAGATCCGCACCAGAGTGGTACGGTAATCCTATTCTGGAGGTCATGTTACTTGGCCATGATGAACCTACGAACTATGACGAAGCGATGATGAGCCCAGATTCCACAAAATGGCTTGAGGCTATGAAATCTGAGATGGGATCCATGTATGAGAACAAAGTGTGGACTTTGGTTGACTTGCCCGATGATCGGCATCCCATAGAGAATAAATGAATCTTCAAGAAGAAGACTGACGCTAATGGTAACATTACTGTCTACAAAGCTCGACTTGTTGCGAAAGGTTTTTGACAAGTTCAAGGAGTTGACTACGATGAGACCTTCTCACCCGTAGCGATGCTTAAGTCCATCCGAATCATGTTAGCAATTACCGCATTTTATGATTATGAAACTTGGCAAATGTATGTCAAAACTGCATTCCTTAATGGATATCTTAAAGAAGAGTAGTATATGATGCAACCAGAAGGTTTTGTCAATCCAAAAGGTGCTAACAAAGTGTGCAAGCTCCAGCGATCCATTTATGGACTGGCGCAAGCCTCTCGGTGTTGGAATATACGCTTTGATAGTGTTATCAAAGCATGTGGTTTTATACAGACTTTTGGAGAAGCCTGTATTTACAAGAAAGTGAGTGGGAGCTCTGTAGCATTTCTGATATTATATGTGGATGACATATTGCTGATTGGAAATGATAATGAATTTCTGAATAGCATAAAAGGATACTTGAATAAGAATTTTTCAATGAAAGACCTCGGTGAAGCTGCTTATATATTGGGCATCAAGATCTATAGAGATATATCAAGACGCTTAATTAGACTTTCACAAAGCACATACCTTGATAAAGTTTTGAAGAAGTTCAAAATGGATCAAGCAAAGAAAGGGTTCTTTCCTGTGTTACGAGGTGTGAAGTTGAGTCAGACTCAATGCCCGACCACTTCAGAAGATAGAGAGAAAATGGAACTCATTCCCTATACTTCAGCCATAGGTTCTATCATGTATGCAATGGTGTGTACCAGACCTGATGTCTGCCTTGTTATTAGTTTAGCAGGGAGGAACCAAAGTAATCCAGGAGTGGATCACTGGATAGCGGTCAAGAACATCCTGAAATACCTAAAAAGGACTAAGGATATGTTTCTCGTTTATGGAGGTGACAAAGAGCTCATCATAAACGGTTACGTCGATGCAAGCTTTGACACTGATCCGGATGCCTCTAAGTCACAAACCGGATACGTATTTTTATTAAATGGTGGAGCTGTCAGTTGGTGCAGTTCCAAGCAGAGCATCGTGGTGTGATCTACATGTGAAGTGGAGTACATAGCTGCTTTGGAAGCAGCAAATGAAGGAGTCTGGATGAAGGAGTTCATATCCGATCTAGGTGTCATACCTAGTGCATCCGGTCCAATGAAAATCTTTTGTGACAATACTCGTGCAATTGCCTTGGCAAAGGAATCCATATTTCATAAAAGAACCAGGCACATCAAGAGACGCTTCAATTGCATCCGCGATCAAGCCAAGGAGGGAGACATAGAGATTTGCAAGATACATACGGATCTGAATGTTGCAGACCCGTTGACTAAGCCTCTCTCACGAGCAAAACATGATCAGCACCAAGACTCCATGGGTGTTAGAATCATTACAACGTAATCTAGATTATTGACTCTAGTGCAAGTGGGAGACTAAAGGAAATATGCCCTAGAGGCAATAATAAAGTTGTTATTTATATTTCCTTATATCATGATAAATGTTTATTATTCATGCTAGAATTGTATTAATCAGAAACTTAGTACATGTGTGAATACATAGACAAACAGAGTGTCACTAGTATGCCTCTACTTGACTAGCTCGTTATGTTTCCTGACCATAGACATGAGTTGTCATTCGATTAATGGGATCACATCATTAGAGAATGATGTGATTGACTTGACCCATCCATTAGCTTAGCACGATGATCGTTTAGTTTGTTGCTATTGCTTTGTCCATAACTTATACATGTTCCTATGACTATGAGATCATGCAATTCCCGAATATCGGAGGAACACTTAGTGTCCACGTCACAACGTAACTGGGTGACTATAAAGATGCTCTATAGGTGTCTCCGATGGTGTTTGTTGAGTTGGCATAGATCGAGATTAGGATTTGTCTCTCCGAGTATCGGAGAGGTATCTCTGGGCCCTCTCGGTAATGCACATCACTATAAGCCTTGCAAGCAATGTGACTAATGAGTTAGTTGTGGGATGATGCATTACTGAACAAGTAAAGAGACTTGTCGGTAACGAGATTGAACTACGTATTGAGATACCGACAATCGAATCTCGGGCAAGTAACATACCGATGACAAAGGGAACAACGCATGTTGTTGTGCGGTTTGACCGATGAAGATCTTCATAGAATATGTAGGAACCAATATGAGCATCCAGGTTCCATTATTGGTTATTGACCGGAGATGAGTCTCGGTCATGTCTACATAGTTCTCGAACCCGTAGGGTCCGCACGCTTAACGTTCGGTGATGATCGGTATTATGAGTTTATGTGTTTTGATGTATCGAAGGTAGTTCAGAGTCCTGGATATGATCACAGACATCACGAGGAGTCTCAAAATGGTCAAGACATAAATATCGATATATTGGAAGCCTATGTTTGGACATCAGAATGGTTCCGGATGAGTTTGGGCATTTTCCGGAGTACCGGGAGGTTACCGGAACCCCTCGAGGAGTATATGGGCCTTATTGGGCCTTAGTGGAATAGAGGAGAGGAAGGGAAAAGGTGGGAGGCGCACCCCCTAGCCCAATCCGAATTGGGTGCCCCCTTTCCTTCCCTCTCTCCTCCCCTTCCTTCTCTCCTACTCCTACTACTTGGAAGGGGGGAATCCTACTCCCGGTGGGAGTAGGACTCCCCTAGGGCACGCCATAGAGGGCCGACCCTCCCCCCTCCTCCACTCCTTTATATACAGGGGAGGGGGCACCCCATAGACACACAAGTTGATCATTGTCTTAGTCGTGTGCGGTGCCCCCCTCCACCGTAATCCACCTTGGTTATATCGTCGTAGTGCTTAGGCGAAGCCCTGCGCCGGTAGCTTCATTATCACCGTCATCACGCCGTCGTGCTGACGAAGCTCTCCCTCGATACTTAGCTGGATTGAGAGTTCGTGGGACATCACCGAGCTGAACGTGTGCAGATCGCGGAGGTGCCGTACTTTCGGTACTAGGATCAGTCGGATCGTGAAGACGTACGACTACATCAACCGCGTTGTCATAACGCTTCCGCTTACGGTCTACAAGGGTACATGGACAACACTCTCCCCTCTCGTTGCTATGCGTCACCTAGATAGATCTTGCTTGTGCGTAGGAAATTTTTTGAAATTACTACGTTCCCCAATACCATCCTGCAATATAGGCCGTCCGATCTATATCTAACGGATAGGAAGGAAACTATGGCAATTTACCCGCACTCCTCTCCACATTTGCAGATAAGGCCTTCCCTCGTTCATCCTTTTCTCCCACAAGATCTTGATGTTCCGTGCAACGCATGTGCATCTAGCTAGTAAGAATAGAAATTAGAGATATACCACTTCTTGAATCTTGAAACCAACAACATTCCTCCCTTACACTACAAAAAAAATACACTTCCGTGATGATACGTGTTTGTCACAGTAGGTCACGTTTTTTGTCATGCATGTAAATCCATGATGATTTTATGACAGAGTCAAGATAGTCATACCTGTGCTGTCGTAGAAGTGTTCCATGACATTACCAAAATTATCATCACAGAAGTGTGCACTTCCATGGCGATAAATCGCACGTCACGGAAGTGCTTTCATCAAGGGTGACCGACACGTGGCATCCATCGTAACGGAACGTCGTCAAGCTATCGGGTCGGGTTTTGGATCCAATAACCCGTTAATAGCCCCGACCAATGGGGATTTTCCACGTGTAAAATCATCATTGGCTGGAGGAAACACGTGTCGGCTCATCATTGGGACAGATGTCATCCACTCATTGGACAGAAGGCGCCTATGATACATCGACACGTGGCACGGCCCAACAGAGGCCCATTCTTGTGAAAAGGCCGGCCCATTTGACTTGGTCAAAAGGTGGCGGGCCGGCCCATGGAAAGCATGTTAACGACTTGTTCGCATATAGCCCATTTACAGCCCGCTAACCCAAGGCCTGTTACGCCCTATCTGAATTAGGCCCAGTAGCATCATGTGGGCCATCCAATATGATTCCAGCCCGTTTTCACTTCTGGCCCATGTATGGCCCATGACGTCTTTCGGCCCATATGAGGCCCTATGTAACTCTTGGCCTATTAACGGCCCGTTGTGAAACTGACCCGTAATGAACAGTGTATCACTTTACACCCATTAACGGCCCGTGGTGAAACTGGCCTGTAATGAATAGTGTATCACTTTATACCCATTAACGGCCTGTTATTCCGTTGGGCCGTTTCCAGCCCATGTTATCTTTCGGCCTTCTCAGGGCCCATTTATTCTTGGGCTCATTTCCAGCATTCGTTTACTTACGGCCCGTTACTGTCATTTTCTGCTTGTGGGCCAAATTCAGCCCGTGGTTACAGTCGGCCCGTTTGTGGTCCGTTAATACGTTGGGCCGTTTTCATAGCATCATCAAATATGACCTATTAACGATGGCCAGTTTTGGTCGGCCCATGAATGGACAATTCCAACTCTAGCCCGTTTACGGCCATAATGTGGCCTGTTATTGGCCCATGTTTGTCCAATCGATCATACAGCCCGTATAAGGCCCATTGATGATACGGCCCGTAGAAGGCCCATTGTTTCTACGGACCATAGAAGGCCCATTGTTTTTACGGCTCGTAGAAGGCCTACTGTTTCTATGGCCCGTAGAAGGCCCACTGTTTGTATGGCCCGTAGGAGGCCCAGTGTCACTACAGTAAATATTAGCCCATGGTTATTGTGGCCTAGTTTTAAAAAATAGGTTATTGCAGCCACTAGAAAACCGCGGAAAAAGAATTGCACTGACTACAAGCAAACAAATAAACAAGACAACAAGGAAATAAATAAGCAAGCAACTTATGCTAGGCTATCACGGCTATTACACATATTACATCCACTGGGCATCAAAGTTCGCCACCAGTGCAAATATAGGGAACAAAGCAGCATATAAACGCCGCAGCAAAACAAGTCCAGAACTGAAACCACTTCAGAAGAGTTCAAGAAACAATATCCTGGGTACCCATAATGTTGGAAAGATGCTTAGCAAGCTTATTAACTTTCCCTTGTTTGGCGCTTAAATCCTCCAGCGCTTGCTGTTGCACAAGAAAGTACGCATCTAAATTCTACAGGGATTTCCTCAGTCCTTCGGCTTCTTGCCGCAGCATAGCTGACTGATGCCTTTCAGCTTGTAGCTGAGACTGAAGAAGCCGAAGTGATTCAGGCAGTGAGTTCGAAGAGCTTGTGCCAGCGGTAATGGCAAGTAACTCAAACACTACATCAACGCAGGACTGTGGGGTTTTCTCACTGTCTACAAGATCGTTTTTATCACCTTTCTTGGAGACCAACAGGGTTGTCTCACTATCTTGAACCTTATCTGCATTACTTTCTCTACCATTGCATAGTGGGGTGCTCTTCTCCAATATTTTGTTTGCATACTACAAGAGAAACAAGCAGACACATCACAGGTTTAGCTTGTAGTATACGAAACTCATTTTGGTAAACCGGTTCAGCAGTAAGGTGGACAGGATAACAGCATGAAACAAACATATATCTATGTACTATGGTCACTATATTATCCATATCATTCTAGTTTATGTTCCTTAATCAAGATAGAGACACAGTTCAACTCATATATTTTTAAGACACAGCAGCATAGACAGAATATAAGTGTGAGAAACTACACAGCATTGGCAGCACTTGTAATATGCATCACATGAGAACATAACTGTTTATACAACTTAAACTGAAATCAACATAGAGCAAGAAGTTAGAACAGCAATCCAGTTAAAGAAATAGGTTTAAAACATACCTGTTGTGCCATTGGAGTTTCAGTTGGATCCTTCAAATTCGAAAGTAGTTGGTATGAGTAAATACAGTGATGCAACAGCAAAGGAGTATGGACCATAGCTACGGAATCTGACCTGAGAACAGTTTCTCTTCTGCTTTAAACATGGAGTTTGGGTTAGCTGTGGTGGTCTTCGTGCTTTGGGCACTGCAATAGCTTTACAAACTGCTCGTGTGGGGGTACTCTGTGGTGGACATGGTGCTTTGTCAACTATAAGTGGGTTACTATCCGCTGGGGTTGCAGTTAGATGGGTTGTAGCTGGTTCTCTGCCCAACGGTGTAAGTGTGCAATCTGGAAGAGTCTCGATTATGTGTGGTGGGGCTAGTTTGTGGGCCAGTACAACCATGGTTCTATCTGCATCGACGGGTAGCACTGTCTTTTGTGAAGAACGGGTTTTTTGCTCCCTTAGATACTGCCATCACCCCCTCCAATTCAAATGGCTGATAAACAAGAAAAGAAATTGAACATACAGACATTGTATGATAGACAGATGTGGTAATTCACATATATGTTGTCTAACCAAACAGGACAGCATGACACAATTTCACATATATGATGCCTAACTAAATAGGATAGCATGACACAGTTTCAGATATATGATGGATAACTTAACATGATATAATGGCATAATTCAACTTATGATGAGTACCTAAACAGGATGACATGACAAACTATATGATGTCTTTCTAAAATAGGTTGGGATGAAATAATTCGCATACATGTTGTCTAAGTATACAGGATGGCATGATATAATTGACATAATTGATTCATATACTAAGCAGCTGGCACTCGCATGTATGATCTCTAAACTAAGTAGATAGAATTCGGTATTGTGCATATGATGTCCAAACTAAGCAATGCAAGACACCATATGCATCATATGAGAAATATAAACATTGCAACTTAGAGCATACACCTCATGTGGGATATAGGACTGGTCATCTGTCTCTGAATCCTCCTATGAGGAGCTCCCTGTAACCATCGAGATATATGCTTCAACAGGTACCATTGCCTGCTCTGAAGACCTTGTTTTCACTCCATATTTTTCCATAACCGGCTCAAATGGCTGATACACATGAAGAGTAGTTCAATATACACAGATTGTCGACAAATGGAATCCGTAATGAAAAAAAGATGGCATGAGATAATTCACATATATGATGCCTGGCTCCATGGCGGTGCATAATTCACATATATGATAATTGGCTGAAAAACATGGCATTGCATAATTCACATATCTGATATACAAAGCAAATAGGAGGCATTCACACAAAGCATGTCTAATGTAAGCAGATGGCATGGCAATGCAAGACACCATATGCATGATATGAGCAATATAACCCAGCCAAGTTAGAGCATGCATCTCGGGGGGGAATACGACTGGTCATCTCTCTCTGAATCCTCCTCTGAGGAGTTATATGTAACCAGCAAGAAATCCGCATCGACAGGTAGCACTGACTGCTCAGAAGACCTTGTTTTCACTCCAGATTTTCCCATGACTGACTCAAATGGCTGATGCACTGGAAGAGTAGATGAATGTATAAACATTGTTGACAAATGGAATACATTATGGAAAAAATATGGCACGATACAATTCACATATACGATAACCGACTAAACAGGATGGCATTACATGATTCATGTATATGATGCCTGGCTAAAGAAGATGGCATTGCATAATTCCCATATACTCCCTCTGTTCCTAAATATTTGTCTTTTTAGAAATTTCAAATGGACTACCACATACGGATGTATATAGACATATTTTAGAGTGTAGATTCACTCATTTTGTTCTGTATGTAGTCACTTGTTGAAATCTCTAAAAGGACAAATATTTAGGAATGGTGGGAGTATGATATAGAAACCAAACAGGTGGCATTCACACAAAGCAAATCTAAACTAAGTTGATGACATATAAGATGTATAAAGTAAGCAATGCAAGGCGCCATATGCATGATATGACCAACATCAGCATGCCAGGTTAGAGAAAACACCTCAGGTGGTAAACAGGCATGGTCGGCTCCTTCTGAATCTCCATCTGAACAGTTATCTTCCTCTGGAATACAATCTGTAAATGCAGGAGGGGGGGCACTTCGCCCACCATGGAGTGGCGTCTGCATGACATTATATTCGCACGCAACGGTCTTCTCTTTTTCTCTACATGTTCAGTACGATTGTGTACAATATCTGACATGCATAATAAAAAAATAGTTAGATTTTGTAAGGCCTAAGGGGTGCATGCAAAAATCAAGACTGATGGTAGCAAACGAGTGGATGGATCCAAAACTAATGATAGCAGGTAGATTATAGCTTCAGTTTAAAAAGATAGACAATGGATCATCTATTGTTTATTGCCCACCCAACATGAACCACATAGAAGACCCTAGATGAACCAGATAGTAGACACATACTATTCGTTGCTGGCTCGATATGAGACCCATGGGCAATTCAAAACTCAAGATTGAACGATAAAGTAGCAGGTAATAATAACCGATGTATAACGTAAGCAAACACGAAAGACTGCGACCTCTCTTCCGGAACTGTGTAGTCCTCGGGTTCATCTGCTCAGTCGATGATGGTAATGCAGTTGGCGTGGCTGGCGGCAACGGGGAAGATGATCTGAGGTGGCGAAAGGAAGTCTGCAGGGGGGTCTCTGCTGCAGTGAACGCTTCTGTCGATGGTGCACCTCGGGTGGGGTGGATGACGGCACGGCAGGAGCAGGACATAACACACAGAGTTTTCTTTTACGCCTATCTAAAAATGAAGTAAATCTGTAAGGGCTCCTTAGAATTGGTGGATTCTATAAACGTAGGGACAGGAAAAACACAGGAATAGGATAGGAATGCACGTGCAAAACAGAGCATTTGGAAACATAGGATTTCAGTCAACCTGGGTGTTTGGCTCACATGAATTGGAAGAATAGAGGAATGGAGAAACAAAGTGATGCAACGAGTGTACAACATCTTTGGCATAGCCTTGTGGACCTCAGCATCATTGGGTTGGACGTGGAGGATGGTGATGATGCTGGTGTGACTGTCGGGGGCGGGGAAGAAGATCTGAGGCCTCTAGAAACGGCACCGAGGGTACTGCTCCGTTGTGATGGACGGTTTCGTCGTTGGAGTAGCTCCGCTAAGGTGTACGGCGACGAGGCTGAAGCATGACAAGACAGACAACGTTAATCTGAAGTGGGACCCTAATATCATCTACAATAGATGATGTAAAACACATCACCAAAAAGTGCTAGATGTAAAACGCATCAGTCGCGCCACGGCCGCTCTGACAGATGTTGTAAGTACTGTTCACTCTGAACTTAACTGAAGAAAATGAACTTCACAGTCGAAACTGAATTTTACTGTCGAAACTGATTGAACTAGTAATAGAGCATTGCAATAGATGTTTAGGGCGTTCGATCACTAGTAGCAGAGAAGCAATGATCTAAATCAGCAGACGCTCGAGCAAGGGACGCACTAGCAGAGAGCAAGTCATGCAGTAGCACCGCGAGCGAGTGCTAAAGCAGCAACTCCTGTAGCTGCCGGAGGTCGTGCAGCAGCAGCAGCACAAGTGAGAGCAAGAGCAGAGCAGCAGCACGAACGAAAGCAGGAGCAGTGCAGCAGCGCGACCGACAGCAAGAACATAGCCGCAGCGTGAGCGAGAGCCGGAGCAGCTGCAGCTAGTGCTGTTGTGGAAGTCGCCACCGAGGAAGCAATGACATGGGGGAGAGACGTCGTGGATGATGTGGCCGGTGACGACGCCGTCGATGGAGACACACCATGTCTGCTCGGTATCGAGCACCGGCAGCCCCGTGAGATCGAATAAAAGATAAAATGCAGCGGTGAGTGTAGAACCTCCTTGGTGGCGCCGAGTTGGCCTCGGCTTCATCGGAGGAATTGGTGAGGGTGTTGCGGTTCCGGTGGGGCAGGTCAAGACGGCGCTGTGGGGATTGAGGTGGCGCGATAGACGAGGCAAACGTCGGCGCAGCTCCTTGGAGGTGGAGGACGGGGCGGCTGATCCGACGGGACGACGAGATCAACAACGGATCCTCATCCGGTGCGGTGGATGAGGGACGGCGAGCTGTTGCGGTGGACGACGTAGTCGAGGAAGAGTCTCCGGCTGGGCGGCGGTCGGGAGGCCGACGGAGGAGCGTGGGGTTTCGCGGGTTTTGGCGGCCTCGGTGTATGAATGGGTGGCGAAGGGGGAGGGGGAGCCAAGCTTACGGACGTGCTTGTTCGAAGTGTAGGGTAAGTTACCAGCGTACCCCCACCGGTTTTGACACTGTGACGTGGAGCTTCATTTCCGGCTGAGGGGTAGAAGGGGGATTTCGCGTGTCTGGGCTGCGGGAGCGATTTCGGATGAGGAGGGAGTTCTCGCGCGCGTCCAAATTTCGGGATAACAAGGCGTGGCGCGGGTTAAAGAAGCGGGAGTTTCAAAGCAGGTGAGACAAAAGATACTCGAGCTTGAAAATTTCGGGATAACAAGATGCGGATTCCTTGTTCGGCAGAACAAACTTAACGTGTAAAAAACAATTCATACAAGACACAAGAGAGTCATGTCCCCTTTTACTATATTGCTATAGATGCCATTGAAAAAGTAGCAAGAAAAATGTAAAAAATCAGGAGAACAAGATTACCCTGCACAGTACCAAATCGATTCGCACTTCCCTCAACAACAACAAAAAAGAAATCAATTCCCACCAAAGAAAGAGTAATGTCCCTTTTTATATGATTACAGATGCCATGATCTCGAATTTCAATTTTTGAATCCATGTTATGTTGAATTCGAATATATTGTTAGGTGACCTTGCGGTTTATAATTGATGTAGTCGTACATTTTGATCTTCCATCATATATGAACATTTTACTCCACCATGTGAACATATATATTGTCGTCTACCATATGGACCAAATTTGAATCAATTTTCCATATTTGAATGCGATTGTTGTCAAGTTATACAATAATTTAAATATTATCTTGATAACAAAAAACATACATATAGCAGTAATCATATTTCACTATGAACTACATGTACCATACGCTCTCCAATTCAAATATTTGTATCCATTTTATGTTGAATTCAAATCATAGTACATTATTGGTCTAGGTAGCGAGATGTTTGGGATAATCTAAACCCTGTTTTCATACGTGTAATTTTTGGCTGAATTGGGACAAGTTTTGGTATAAGCCTCTTGCAAAACCAGAGATTCTCTCAACAAGCCTCGTGGTTCCGAGAGGGAACGTGTCACCTTTGTGTGCGAAACGATATACGCTGCCTCCCCCCTGATTTTATTTACAGAGGCAACATAGAACTATATGAGTGCCCTGTTAAATTTTGGAATTATTTTGGGTTCATTTGGCCTTTTTATACATTAATTGAGTTTCTGGACTTTAATGTGCATAATCTAAATATGAATTGCATGCACATGCTCCGCTGCACCAAAGTGGGTTGAAAAATCACATGTGTGTCCTTGGTTGAATTTCTAGGTCCCATGGAAGAAAAGAGAATGAAATTCAAATATCTAGGCATCATGACTCGGCCGAGAACATCGAGAGACTTTGATTTTAAATTCATGTAAATCCAAAACTCGCCTGGAAATCATGAAACTTGGCATGGTGTCATGTCATGGCACTAACATGTTGTGGTAAAAAATTGGGCCGATTTGGAAGCTCATGGTTCTAAGAGGGAACGTGCCACCTTTGAGTGTGAAACAATATACGCTCCCCCCCCCTTGAGTTTCTTAACAGAGGCAACATAGAACTACATTAGTGCCCTGTTAAATTTTGGAATTATTCCGGGTTCGTTTGTCGTTTTTTATACATTAATTGAGTTTCTGGTCATTTAATGTGCATAAGTCAAATTTGAACTACAGGCACATGCTCTCGTGCACCAAAGTTGGTTGAAAAATCACATTTGTGTCCTCGGGTGAATTTCTAGGTCCCATGCAAGAAATGAGAATAAAATTAAAACATCTGGGCATCATGGCTCGGCCGAGAACATTGAGAAACTTGGTTTTAAAATTCTTGTAAATCCAAAACACGTCTGAAAATCATGAAACTTGGCATGGATGTCATGTCATGCTACTACCATGTTGGGGTAAAAAAATTGGCCGAATAGGAACAGATTTTGGTATAAGCTTCTTGCAAACCGAAGCTTCTCTCAAGAAGGCTCGTGGTTCTGAGAGGGAACGTGCCACCTTTGAGTGTGAAATGATATACGTTGTCCCCCTTGAGTTTATTTACAAAGGAAACATAGAACTACATGAGTGCCCTGTTAAATTTTGGAATTATTCCGGCTTCGTTTGGCCTTATTTACACATTAATTGAGTTTTTGGTCATTTAATGTGCATAATTCAAATTTGAACTACAAGCACATGCTCCCGTGCACCAAAGTTTGTTGAAAAATCACATTTGTGTCCTCGGGTGAATTTCTACTCCCTCTGAGGGAGTCCTCGATTAGGGGGTATCCAGACAGCCGAATTATATCCTTTGGCCGGACTGTTGGACTATGAAGATACAAGATTGAAGACTTTGTCCCATGTCCGGATGGGACTCTACTTGGCGTGGAAGGCAAGTTAGGCAATACGGATATGTATATCTCCTCCTTTGTAACCGACCTTGTGTAACCCTAGCCTCCTCCGGTGTCTATATAAACCGGAGGGTTTTAGTCCGTAGGACAACATACAATCATACCATAGGCTAGCTTCTAGGGTTTAGCTTCTCTGATCTCGTGGTAGATCTACTCTTGTACTACTCATATTATCAAGAATAATCAAGCAGGACGTAGGGTTTTACCTCCATCAAGAGGGCCCGAACCTGGGTAAAACATCGTGTCCTCTGCCTCCTGTTACCATCCGCCTTAGACGCACAGTTCGGGACCCCCTACCCGAGATCCACCGGTTTTGACACCGACATTGGTGCTTTCATTGAGAAGCAGTCAAAGCGGCGACATCCAAAGAAAACGACGACGAGGAACGGAAGGACGCAGCAAAGGGTTGTTCCCTCGAGAAGCAGTCAAAGTGGCGGCGTAAGCGCCGCTCCAAATACCGCCTCGGCAGAAACAACGATCATATAGACCCAGCGTTAGAGCAGGGTGAACCATCGCCCGACCTAGGCAACACGGAGAATCAAACCGAACAACCCGACTCCGTCGAAGATAACAGTCCAGACGACATCACACCGGACAGGCACCCGGAGCAACAGAATGCCCACCAAAGGCTTGTTGCGACTGCGAGGAGTTTTAAAAAGAAGAAGCAAAGGCTCAAGGCTGCACAAGACACACTCAGAATCTGATGGAGTGAAGTACTCAACACTGCAGCGAAGTACGGCGGTAATCGCCACACTAAGAGCTACCCGAAGAGAAAGTTGCTACCTGAATTCGATGAGGAGGCCTTAGATCCCCCACAACCAAAAAACAAAATGGCCATCCAGTCAGATAGACGACCTCATGGCCAACATAGAGCGGCAAACGACGCCGCACATAAGCCAGTACGCGATCCGCCTGAGGGCTCGCATCAAAAGGACGACGCAACCAGATCCATCTACGGGCCACGCAAGCGCGCTCCAGTATGTAATACAACACAACAAACATCCGAACACCATGGTACACCCAAGTACAGGGGTGCCGCACACCCCCTATGGTTCACCGATGAGGTGCTGGACCATGAATTTCCAGAGGGATTCAAACTCATAAACATAGAGGCGTACGACGGAACAACAGACCCTGGGGTCTGGATTGAGGACTACATCCTCCATGTCCATATGGCTCGAGGAGACGATCTTGTCGGCGTTCTGGGAATGGGGGTCCCCAGACTTGCCTGCCTACGGCCTGCGACGTGGCTCAAAGGGGGGCCCAGCACGGCCCATCTTCATCAACACAGACCCAAGACCCTCGTGAGGGGCCAAGCCTCGCGGGGCGGACGACACGGAGCTTCCTCAGGCACGGCCTCATCAGGCTGGCTCGCGAGGAGGCAGAGAGATCAAGGCGGGGTACCTCACGAGGTGCCCGTGACGCAAGCCATGACGACCAAGGGTGCCAGGCGGGCGCCAGCCCGAGCAGTGTCCTCCTTTCCTCTTTGGTGCAAAGGGAGCAAGCGCAGGCGAGAGCATCAAGCAAAGGCACCCGTTTCGGTGCAACGAGACCAAGACCAGTCCAACGGCAGGGAGGAAGTCATTGTGGAGCCCAAGCCAGCGTCACCACCAGAGCCTTTGGCAGGCGAGGACCAACTTTAGTCGGGATAAGTGTACCAGATGTTCCCCTTCAAAATGGCCAATTGTTGGCGCCCTTCCCGCTCAATATTTGGGAAGAGGCCCAGTGCCTTTGCCTATAAATAGGACTAGCCGCCCACAGGGTAGAAGGATCAAAAATCGGAGAGAGAATCGAGAAGAGGGAGAGAGAGAGAAGGGTGACTGAACTCCTCCTAGCAGTTCATCCCCTCAGCCAAGAACAGACCCACGCGAGGCTGTTCTTCCTTGTATTGCTCATCATCATCAGCCCATGAGGCAATCCACCACACCACACACTGGAGTAGGGTATTACACCACAACGGTGGCCCGAACCAGTATAAACCCTGTGTCTCTTGTGCTGTTCTTTCCACAGCTTAGATCTTAGCGAGGCGGAGGGGTGCAGGTAGGTAGAAGGAAAAATCTCCACGCGCACCCCAGTGTTCGAACCTCAAGGGTCTGCCGGAACCCGAAATCTGACATTTGGCGTGCCAGGTAGGGGTGCACCGGAGTTTTCCCTTGCGCCACCGCCACGACCTGCCTCGCAATGAGTAGCGCGTCGCCCGCTCCGGCCCCCGGCGCCAGCACGGGGGCCAGGGGGCTCCGAGCCCTGCCCCCAGCCCTGCAACGGGTACGGTGGCCGGACAAGTTCAAGCCAACGACGCCGCCGCGCTACAGCGGCGCGACTGATCCGCTGGCCTTCTTGCTGGCGTACGAGGAGGCCATCCTCAAAGCTGGAGGTGACGATAGGGTCATGGCCAACTGGCTCCCCACGGCCCTCACCGGCGCTCCGCGCGCATGGGTACTCCACCTGCCGGCAGCCTCCGTGGCCTCTTGGGAAGAGCTCCGCAACCTCTTCCCCGCCCACTACGCTACACCAACACCCCCGGCCGTCGCGGCCCTCCTGGGCGGCTCGCAGGCGCCGCCTACAAGTCACCACGTCAAGTCGTTCATCCGCTGGGTCAACGCCGCTTCCACGCGGCAGGGGGCTCTCCCGGACCGGGCGGCGCCCAAGGCTGGCCTGACCTTCAGCTCGGAGGACCACCCCTCCAACTCGGCCTGCTCGGGTGCGCTCCCCATGCTGTGCACCCCCACCATCTGCCAGGTGGCCGTCACCAGAACTCTCATCGATGGCGGTGCGGGCCTCAGCGTGCTCTCGGTTGAGGCCTTCAACCTCCTCTGCATACCCCTGGAATGGCTGCAACCCAGCCGGCCCTTCTCAGGCGTTGGGCGCGGATCATCTAGCTCCTTGGGACAGATCCGGCTCCCAGTAACCTTCGGCACCTACAACAACTTCCGCACGGAGCTGGTCGACTTTGATATCGCCCCCATCGGCCTCCCCTACAACGCCATCCTCGGCTACCCAGCGCTGGCCCAGTTCATGGCCGCGACGCACCCGGCGTACAACCTCATGAAGATGCCCGGGAGCAGCGGTGTCCTCACCATGCACGGGGACACCGGAGACGCGCTGCGAGTGCTCAAGCTCGCCTTCAAGACGGCGGCGTCGGCACAGCCCGCCGACTCGGAGACCCCGAGCCCAAGGGGGCTGCACCCGCCAAGAAGAAACAGTTGTTCACCCAAGACAAGGCAGAAACCAAGCAGATACCCGTCAATGAGGACGGGTCCACCAATGCCACTTTCAACATAGGCGCCAACCTCGAGCCCGAGCGGGAGGAGGCCCTGGTCAGGTTCCTGCACGCAAACAAGAAGGTATTCGCTTGGGAGCCTGACTAGTTGGCGGGGATCCCAAGGAGCATAATCGAGCATCACCTCAACGTGTGCCCCAACGTGCGCCCTGTGAAGAAGGCGAATGCCTGTGAAGCTGTCGCGTTTTGGAAAAGGCCCAGAGCCTGTGAAGAAGGCGAATGCCTGTGAAGCTGTCGCGTTTTGGAAAAGGCCCAGAGCCTGTTAAGAAGGCGAATGCCTGTGAAGCTGTCGCGTTTTGGAAAAGGCCCAGAGCCTGTGAAGAAGGCGAATGCCTGTGAAGCTGTCGCGTTTTGGAAAAGGCCCAGAGCCTGTGAAGAAGGCGAATGCCTGTGAAGCTGTCGCGTTTTGGAAAAGGCCCAGAGCCTATGAAGAAGGCGAATGCCTGTGAAGCTATCGCATTTTGGAAAAGGCCCAGAGCCTGTGAAGAAGGCGAATGCCTATGAAGCTATCGCGTTTTGGAAAAGGCCCAGAGCCTGTGAAGAAGGCGAATGCCTATGAAGCTGTCGCATTTTGGAAAAGGCCCAGAACCTGTGAAGAAGGCGAATGCCTGTGAAGCTGTCGCGTTTTGGAAAAGGCCCAGAGCCTGTGAAGAAGGCGAATGCCTGTGAAGCTGTCGCGTTTTGGAAAAGGCCCAGAGCCTGTGAAGAAGGCGAATGCCTGTGAAGCTATCGCGTTTTGGAAAGGGCCCGGAGCCTGTGAAGAGGGCAAATTCCCATGAAGCCTGCTTCCCCCAAGAAAGGCCCGGAGCCTGTGAAGAAGGCCAAGCCTGTGAAGCTCGCCGCCCGTGACACTCTCACGTAATAATGAGTTGGGGCTGTACATGCTCCCTCCCACGCCCAGTGGCAGCACTTAGCTCCGCGCTGGTGAGAAGACGTCGAAGACTAGATTAGGTGCCGGACGCGGCTTTTTCATTTGCTTTCCGCAGTTGGCTTGTTCATTCTCATTCGAAGTTTTATTGAAGCTGTTGCCATCTTTGGCTCGTGGTTCTTCGACTTTTCACTCTCCTGCCTCGATTTCTCTTATGCAAGGCCTCGCGAGGGGAGCAGCCGAGCGCCCTCGCGAGTGTTCCTGTCCTAGTCGTTCAAAGGTTTCGTGACCTCGGTCCATTACAGGAGCACCCCTCCAGTCCGTGCCCCACGGGCACCGCGACACGAACACAGGACCTGGGTCGGTCGCCCCCCACGGCTGGGGCCGGGAACTATCCACGCATGGGCACGTAGCCAGAAGGCACGATAACGGAAGCAAAGCGATGATTAACAACAATAACCCAAACACGCCCCCGCGGGGCTCCATGCTACTGTCTTTTTACGCAGGAAAAAGGAAAAGAAAGAACAAATCAGGCGCAGCTCGCCTCACACTGGCCTGCAGGGAAGACTCGAGCTGCCTCCGGGGCTCAGGCAGACTCCCTTTCGTGCTTCACCGAAGCGCGACGGCGGGCAGACACGCTACCACCTCCCAAGCAGGTACGACGGCATGGAGGGTGACCGCGGCCATCGCTAGAAGAGTCGCCGCCTGAAGAAGAACCAGTGATGCTTGGGGAACCCTGAGCGCCGCCAATCATGCGAGCACTGTCCTCTCCATCATCGCCGGGGCTGGGTTCCCGGCCGGGGTCGTCGTCCTTAGGGCAGCACCCTGCGCGGCGACCATCTTCCCCAAACACCCTCACGTAGAGGGTGGCATCGCCGTCAAACCTGAAGTGCAGGGTGCACCGACGGCTCAGGCCACGCGCGCGGGCAAACGTCTGCCAACCGCGGGTCAAGGCCAGGCTCCCGGCTGCGGAGACCTCCAGTGAAGCCCATGAGGCCCGGCTGCAACAGCCGTCTGCCTGAAGCCAGAGGCCGGCCGGGAGCTCGCCGAGGAGGAAGCGAGGAAGTTGAAGCCGGGTGCTAGTCGGCTCCGCCGACCACACAACGAACTCCGGCAGCACCTCTGCAGCGCGAAAGCGCGGCCTAGGGGAACGCGCGACGCGCCCCCCGGCCGCAGCAGTCCGCCTGTCACCGTGCTGGAAATTGTCTCCACGGCCGCGGGGAGCTGCTGTGGTGGCCACAGGATGTTTGCGAGGGCGCCCTCGGCCGCGCTTGGGCGGGGGAGAGGCAGGCTCAACCTGGCGAGCCTTCCCCTTCTCTGCGGCCGAGAACCTCCTCGACGAGGCCATGAAGAAGAAGGAGAAGCAAGGGGGAATGAACTGGAAGGGCGCGCGCCGATCCGTACTTATAACCGGCGAGGGCCAACCGTCGGCCCCCACGATCGCAGGTAATCATGACCCGCTTTGCATGCAGGGACTTGTCCAATTTGTGCAGTTGCCGAGGTGCCGTGGGGAAGTGGAGACGCCCACGTCCAGTCAACCGCCACGCGGCGCCCAAGGCCGCAGGCTGTTAGGGCCCAATGCGCTTCGCTCTTGCCCTTTCGCCTCCCTGCACGGCCAAGTCCGGGCGCGCCTTGGGCCCGGGGGCTACTGTCGGCGTTCTGGGAACGGGGGTCCCCAGACTTGCCTTCCTGCGGCCTGCGGCGTGGCTCAAAGGGGGGCTCGGCTCAACAAATTGCCGAGATGATGATCCGAAGATGTTGAGCTCGGCTCAACAAAGTGACGACGTGTCTAGCGCAGGTCGGCAGCCGTGGAGCAATATTGCCGGACTGGTTTGACACCAGAATGATGTTGAAGATCATGTTTAAAAGATCTTAAATTTAGTGGGATGTGTTCGGGAACAAAACACAATACCCCATACAAAACTTCCTTCAAAAGGGATGTCCGGAATCCCGTTCATTAAAAAGATGAACTCGGGTCGGATTCGTTTTCGCGCAGAAAACAGACCCAAAAAATGATGCACTAATCGGAAGGTTCCCGGAATTTGAACGGTCGGATCGAGCCGAAATTTTGAGAGGTGGTAGATATAGGAATTCCACAGCCGATCAACGGTTGGATCTTCCAAAGGACGTCCGAGCTAGAAGCTGGACACCACGCCCTAAACTCATCCAAATTCCCGTCCAGATTTGACAGGGCTCCGGCATATCGTGGATTGCCAAAGATCCCTCCATCGGAACTCGACGAAATTTTCCAGGGTTGTTGTAGACTCAATTCCGCACAATTCCACCAAAGCGATCGTCAAAGAGATACTCGAGGAGGTGGTGGTGGCAGATACGAGTTTGCTGTCCAGAAAAACAGCACGGTCGCTTGAGGGCAATGTTGACGTTGAGCCCCCGAGCTCCATAGATGATTCCTCCGTGATCTTGATAGAGATCGGAGTTGATGTTTGATGAAGGCCCTCGTCCGGACATGGTGATCCGAACACGGGGCGCAATTCTTGGTCGAACCAAGGTGACCAGTCGAGCTGGTGACGAAGATGCCGAAGTCGCAGTTGATCTGCAGGCGAGCCATCGATCCTTTTGTCGATCACACAGCGGAACTCTCAATGAAAGCACCAATGTTGGTGTCAAAACCGACAGATCTCGGTTAGGGGGTTCTGAACTGTGCGTCTAGGCCGGATGGTAACAGGAGGCAGGAAACACTTTGTTTTACCCAGGTTCGGGCCCTCTCGATGGAGGTAATACCCTACTCCTGCTTGATTAATATTGATGATATGGGTAGTACAAGAGTAGATCTACCACGAGATCAAGGGGGCTAAACCCTAGAAGCTAGCCTATGGTATGATTATCGTATATATTGTATATATTGTATATCTATCGACTAGCCTGGCCTCGGTTTATATAATGCACCGGAGGCCTAGGATAACAAGAGTCCTAGCCGAATACGCCGGTGGGAAGAAGTCCTTGTCTTGATCGCCAAGCCTTGTGGAATCTTCCTTGTATGCGGTAGTCGTCCGAACTGGCCCATGAGTATACGGCCACGGGGGTCCTCGGCCCAATCTAATAGATCGGGAGACGACGTGGTGAGTACCCCCTAGTCCAGGACACCGTCAGCTGCCAAGGCAGCTGCACACTAAACGGCCTCACCAACTAAAGCATCTGACAGGTCGTTAAGACCACGGACGCGGTTAGACGAGTCCGGCACAGCTATATGTAATTGATACAGGTTTGATGGCTATACCCCTATTACAATACAAGGGGCTCAACGCGCGCAAACAAGTGGCAATTAGGCTCAACTTTACTCATCTTGAGCTATACATAGTTTGTGTAGTATAACCTACCTTTTTGCATGACAACTTTTCAACTAAGTTCCTCTCTTTTACAGATGACCATCGTGCTACACCCGTCCAGGATACGGCACAACAGAGACACAGGCGCAGACGTGCAGCAGGGACCCGTTCCAAGGATTGTTTTTAGATTAAGACCCTGCGTAAACCTTTTTTACTGTCTCTTGTTGATACACATCCCCTGGATTCTCAGTACAATTGAGAAGGATGTTGACGTATTGGCATGTGGCCACTTCAGAATATTGCACGTACCTAGACACCTGGGGCTTATTACAAAGGGCACTACTTAAGCCCGAATACCTTAGGGAGTGTTCGGCGTCGCGAGTTTGGCCTTATATGCATCAGCTCCGAATCATGTCTTTGGTCAAATGTTGGGTTTGCCCGGCTCTTGTGTTTTGCTGCCTTACGTTCCGCTCTATCGGCTAAGGCGGTACCAGGAGAACTACTGCGATTGTGCCCTGGTTCATCCAGATAAACACCTCAGTAGAGAAAGCCGAAAACTGACTGTCATGATATAGCGTGAGACTGGTCAACCACTCGATGACCTAGCGGAATCTTCAGGATTCCTCCGCTTTAACGAAGGGCCGTTTCCCGGCCAGGCATGTACGCACCCTGAATTCGGATGAGTGCAGAGCCACCAGGGGCTATATAGTAGCCCCACTGTCAAACTCCTCTGTCTAAGTGAAAGTGTTAAAGCATTATAGTCCGGTTGCCTAGTTCGCTGCGCTATCACCTCCTTAATGGACCAAGATGTTGGATCAAGTGTGAACATGCATCTTCTGCGAACACCCTCGCATTATATGCGTGGGGGCTGAAGCCGACGAGTGCAACCTTTCAGGTTATATACATATATACATAAACGGCCGCACAAGAGGCATCATAGCACTTTTGGGCAAAAGTATAAATACAGCCTTGATAATTCAATAAAACATTGTTTTTACAATGGGAATACATGTCACTCAAACATAATATTCTTCGAGCACTGAGCCTCTATTGAACAAGCGCCTTCAAGAACTTCTTCAAAGTAGTGCTCGGCAGCCACTCGGCCTATGGCCGAACCCTGTGCCGCAATAGTGGTGGCATCCATCTCCGCCCAGTATGTTTTGACACGGGCAAGGGCCATCCGCGAGCCCTCTATGCACGCCGACCTCTTTACAGCATCGATGTGTGGCACAACGCCAAGGAATTGTTGCACTAAGCTAAAATAGCTATTCGGCCTTGGCCCTCCTTGCAACAAATGATCCACAACGGACCTCATGGCCAGTCCGGATAATCTATGGAGCTCGGCCCAACCGGTCAATTGCTCATTCAGCAACAACGGACGGACTGGAGCGTGAAACTGTGACCAGAACAGCTTCTCCACTTCAGGACCTTTCTGATCCTTGAAGTACTCGGTCGCATCCGCAGCACTCGCAGCCAAATCCATGTACTCATCCGCAGAACTTCATAGCCGGTCCAGAGAAGCATATTTTGGATCTGCGAACTTAGTCCGCAACAAGAAGGGCTTCCTAGAAACGATATTCGCAGCTTGATTCAGCTCCTCCTTCATCGCTCTAATTTTGGAGCGGGCCTCCTTGGCAGCCACCTGGGCCTTTTCCAGGTCCGTTGCCTTCACCCGGTTTTCTTCTTCAAGAAGCCGGTAACGGTCAGCAGCATCTTTTAACTCCAAGGCCATCTTGGCCATTTTTTCTTTGCTCCCGCAATGTGCGGCCCGTTCGGCCCTTAACTCTTCGGCTGCCTTTAAAGCGGCCGCATTACTACTCCTTGCTTGCTCCTTGGCTCGGGCAAGCTCCGCCCGAAGGGTCTCCACGGTGGCAGCTCCATCTGCAGTCACAACATATTAAAGATACTGGCATCATGCTGCTCTTACTATGTGACATTCACCATAAAAATCACCTACCCTGTGCCTCATCAAGCCGGTTGTTAACAAGCACGATGTCAACATCTGCCGCATCCAGTTGCCGCTTTAGTTCGGCAAACCCATCAGTCCGGCTAGCCACCGGAGCTTCAACCACCTGCACATAAAGGCGGTCTGGTTATTACCTGGGACTATGATCCCCTGTTTGCCGCCGTTTTCGACGACAACCAGAGTCTCGGGGGCTACTATCTACAAGGGCACACCTAAAAATGTGCGGTACTGTCAAAAATGTACATCATTTCACGTACCTCAAAACCCGCCAGTAGGCTCATAAAGGCGTCATGCAACCCGCTTTCGGCGAACGAAATCCTTTCAATCACCGTACCGATCAACGTACGATGCTCTTCTGAGATAGTCGCTCGCTCTAGAAGATCCCTCAGTACGTCCGACCGCATACCATATGGTGTCGGACTCTTTTGATTGCTCTCTTCAAGAGCCGGATACTGGGCACTTCGGGTGACCATAGGATTACCTTCTGGCCTTGCCGGATCAGGAGAAACCCTCTGCGACGACACCTCGGGGTCGCCCGCCTCGTGAGGCGGTGTGGCAGGGGGAGGCGTTTCGCTCTCCATCATATCTGGAAGAAGATCCCCTGAAGACGAGCTCTACTGAGAAGGGCTAAGATCTGAACTGCAAGATAAATGCTTCGGTTATTTTCCTCATAAGTAAGGTAGGATATCTTCACTATTAAGTACTTCTTGATTACTTACAGCTCGTTAGAGGGCTGATCCCCGTGCAGACATTGTGCGGCAAGAACACCCTCCGAGGCAGGACCCTTTGGCGGAGATTTCTTCTCCCGTTTGGAAACCTTGGTTTCCGGATCTTCAGAGGTAGTCCTCTTCCTTCCCCGGGAAGAGAGAATGTCAAATTCTTCCCCTTGGTTATCCTTCCTCGCGGAGGCGCTCATTCCCTCGGTTGGAATAGGTAGCGATGGGGGCCCGCTTTCGCCCTCTTTATTCCCCCCCCTTCATCCTCCTTTGAGGGCACTAGACAAGGTGCTGTCTCGAGCATCTTTTCCAGCATCGGATTGTCCAAGCCTTCAGGAAGGGGGGCGAACACCGGATCATCTTTGCCTTTGTTATCCAGTCCTGGTCAAAGAGCGATTCTTCAGAATGATGTCATGATAAATAAAAGGACAGTGTGTTCGGCCATGAGATTACTTACTTGGGCAGCGGTGCGGTTGCTGCTCAGGCCCACGTCCTCAGTAGTGTCCGGACACTCTATTTGGGGTCCGAAGAACGATTTGTACATCTCCTTGTGCATCATGCCGAGGAAATTCTGAATAGTACATGGTCCTTCAGGATTGAATTCCCACATGCGGAGGGGCCGGCGTTTGCAAGGCTGGACCCGACGAACCAGCATAACTTGCATTACCATAACCAGATTGAAATCTCCCTTGAAGAGATCTCAGATACGGCCCTGCAGTATTGGCACGTCCTTGGCTGGACCCCAGCTCAGCCCCCTGCTGATCCATGACATCAGTTGTGGTTGAGGGCCCGAGCGAAAGGTGGGGCAGCTACCCACTTGGCACTTCAGGGAGCTGTGACGTAAAACCACTCCTGTTGCCACAATCCGGACACCTCTAGAAAGGAACCCTTTGGCCATGGAGCATTAGCAATTTTGCTTATTAGAGCACCTCTGCACGCTGCGTACTGCCCCTCGACCATCTTCGACTTCACATCGAAGGTCTTTAGCCACAGACCGAAGTGAGGGGTAATGTGGAGGAAGGCCTCACAAATGACAATAAATGACGAGATGTGAAGAAGGGAATCCGGGGCTAGATCATGAAAATCCAGCCTGTAATAGAACATAAGACCCCTAACGAAGGGATCCAGAGCGAGGCCTAGTCCTCGGAGGAAGTGGGAGACGAACACAATGCTCTCTATGGGTTCGGGAGTAGGGACGACCTGCCCTCGGGCGGGCAGCCTATGCGAAATTTCGGCGGTCAGATATCTGGCCTCCCTCAACTTCTTGATGTCCTCCTCCGTGACGGAGGAAGGCATCCACCGACCTTGAAGGCTGGATCTGGACATGATTGAAGGTCTGAGGCACCTGACTTGGGCTTTGGGTGTTAGAACTCGAGGTGTGGGAAGGATTCGATTGAGCGTGGGAGGAAAAAAAGAAAAAGCCGTGTCCCTTTACAAAGGGGATGAATATCACGTGTCCTCCTCGTGGCCATTCTAGACTTACCTAAAATCTAGGAGTCATACCAACAGGCACGGTTGGGTTACCCACGTCCGTATTGATGAGAATCTCGTAATAAGGGGAACACGATCTCTGCTTTGACAAGACGTGTCAAGAAACCGCCTCGCGTTATGTGCGGGGCTGGTTAAAGAAAAACGGTTCAGATAATTACCAGGCCATGGCATGATGTTATGCTGCCAAAACGTGTCAGTAGATTAGATTTGTGGAAATATTATTCTCTCTACGGTGGTATGTGGAACTTATTTTGCAGGGTCGGGCACTATCCTTGTATTCAAACTCTTCTGTGGTGTATTCGGAGGAGGAACCCGCCTTGCAATGTCGAATACAACACTGCACGCCGGACTCATCGTCATTGAAGCCTGGTTCAGGGGCTACTGAGGGAGTCCTGGATTAGGGGGTATCCGGACAGTGGGATTATATCCTTTGGCCGGACTGTTGGACTATGAAGATACAAGATTGAAGAGTTCGTCCCGTGTCCGGATGGGACTCTACTTGGCGTGGAAGGCAAGCTAGGCAATACAGATATGTATATCTCCTCCTTTGTAACCGACCTTGTGTAACCCTAGCCTCCTCCGGTGTCTATATAAACCAGAGGGTTTTAGTCCGTAGGACAACATACAATCATACCATAGGCTAGCTTCTAGGGTTTAGTCTCTCTGATCTCGTGGTAGATCTACTCTTGTACTACTCATATTATCAAGAATAATCAAGCAGGACGTAGGGTTTTACCTCCATCAAGAGGGCCCGAACCTGGGTAAAACATCGTGTCCCATGCCTCCTGTTACCATCCACCTTAGACGCACAGTTCGGGACCCCCTACCCGAGATCCGCCGGTTTTGACACCAACGTTGGTGCTTTCATTGAGAGTTCCTCTGTGTCGTCATCATTAGGTTTGATGGCTCCTTCACTCATCGATAGCGATGCAGTCCAGGGTGAGACTTTTCTCCCCGGACAGATCTTTGTATTCGGCGGCTTCGCACTGCGGGCCAACTCGCTTGGCCATCTGGAGCAGATCGAGAGTTACACCCCTGGCCACCAGGTCAGGTTTGGAAGCTTAAACTACACAGCCGATATCCGCGGAGACTTGATCTTTGATGGATTCGAGCCCCTGCCTAGTGCGCCACACGGTCACGATGAGCATGATTTAGCTCTACCATCGGACAATGTTCAGGAGATCGCACCGGCAACCGCTCCGACCCTCAATTCGGAGCCAGTTGCGCCATCCATGGACGGGTGGATAGACCCCGCCACAGAGGTTGTATCCTCAGCGGCGATCGAGCCGAGTATCGACCTTACCCTTCACGAGAGCCGTGATGCCAAACTGCCGGATCCTTCCCCGGCCACGGACTCCGAACCGCCTGCGCCCGTGCCTATCGAATCCGACTGGGCGCCGATCATGGAGTTTACCTCCGAGGATATCTTTCAGCACTCACCCTTCGGCGACATACTAAACTCATTAAGGTCTCTCTCCTTGTCAGGAGAGTCCTGGCCGAACTATGTCCGGCAGGATTGGGATGCGGATGACGTAGAAATTCGCCGCCCACCCACCACCCACTTAGTAGCCACTGTCGATGATTTGACCGACATGCTCGACTTTGACTTCAAAGACATCGATGGTATGGACGACGATGCAGGAGACGAACAGGAACCACTGCCCACAGGGCACTGGACGCCCACTTCATCATATGACGTATACATGGTGGACACACCCAAAGAAAACGACGACGAGGAACGGAAGGACGCAGCGAAGGGTTGTTCCCTCGAGAAGCAGTCAAAGCGGCGGCGTAAGCGCCGCTCCAAATCCCGCCTTGGCAGAAACAATGATCATATAGACCCAGCGTTAGAGCAGGGTGCACCATCACCCGACCACGGCAACACGGAGAATCAAACCGAACAACCCGACTCCGTCGAAGATAACAGTCCGGATGACATCACACCAGACAGGCACCCACAGCAACAGAATGCCCACCGCAGTAGCATAATTTCTTTGAGCATTGTCAAGGGTTTTACTAGCATATTGAATAACATTTAGTTTCTTATCAACTCTTTGTCCTAGAAAAGCACCTACAGCATAATCACTAGCATCACACATAATTTCAAAGGGTAAATTCCAATCATGTGGCTGGACAATAGGTGCAGAGATCAATGCTTTCTTAAGTATTTCAAATGCTTCTACACAATCATCATCAAAGACAAATGGTATATCTTTTTGTAATAAATTAGTCAGAGGCCGAGAGATTTTTGAGAAGTCCTTAATGAACCTCGTATAAAAACCGGCATGACCAAGGAAACTTCTTATACCTTTGATGTCCTTGGGACATGGCACCTTTTCAATAGCATCAACCTTGGCTTTATCAACTTCAATACCTCTTTTAGAAACTTTATGCCCCAAGACAATACCTTCATTAACCATAAAGTGGCACTTTTCCCAATTCAAGACAAGATTAGTTTCTTCACATCTCTGCAAAACTCGATCAAGGTTGCTCAAGCAATCATTAAAAGATGATCCATAGACGGAAAAGTCGTCCATGAAAACCTCACAAATCTTTTCACAAAAGTCAGAGAATATAGCCATCATGCATCTTTGAAAGGTAGCAGGTGCATTACATAAACCAAAAGGCATACGTCTATAAGCAAAAGTACCAAAAGGGCATGTAAAAGTAGTCTTTGATTGATCTTTGGCTGACACAGGTATTTGAGAGAAACCAGAATAACCATCTAGAAAGCAAAAATGTGTATGTTTGGACAATCTTGTAGCATTTGATCGGTAAAAGGTATGTGGTAATGATATTTTTTAGTAGCCTTATTTAATTTGCAGAAATCAATTACCATCCTATAACCTGTAATAATTCTTTGAGGAATCAATTCATCCTTATCATTAGGAACAACAGTAATACCTCCCTTCTTAGGGACACAATGGACAGGGCTTACCCACTGACTATCAGCAACGGGATAAATTATACCTGCCTCAAGGAGCTTCAGTATCTCCTTTCTTACCACTTCTTTCATTTTAGGATTCAGCCGGCGTTGATGGTCATGAACTGGTTTAGCATCTTCTTCCAAATTAATTTTATGTTGACATAGAGTGGGACTCATGCCCTTAAGATCATCAAGAGTATACCCAATAGCAGCTCGGTGCTTCTTCAGAGTTTTCAATAATCTCTCTTCCTCATGCTCTGAAAGGTTAGCACTAATAATAACAGGATATATCTTTTTCTCATCAAGATAAGCATATTTAAGAGTATCAGGTAACGGTTTAAGCTCAAACACGGGATCACCCTTGGGTGGAGGAGGATCCCCTAGGATTTAAACAAGTAAATTGTTTTTCAGAATAGGTTCCTGTTTAAAGAATACTTCATCTAATTCCCTTCTTTCATTCATAAACATGTCATTTTCATGGTCTAGCAAATATTGTTCTAAAGGATCACTAGGAGGTACGACAATAGAAGCAAGACCAATAATTTCATCTTTACTAGGTAATTCTTCTTCACGGTGTTGTCTACTAAATTTAGAAAAATAAAATTCATGAGTCATATCATCTAAACCGATAGTAACAACATCTCTTTTGCAATCTATGGTAGCATTAACAGTGTTCAAGAAGGGTCTACCAAATATAATGGGACAAAAGCTATCTTGTGGGGAACCAAGAACAAGAAAATCAGCAGGATATTTAGTTTTCCCACACAAGACTTCAACATCTCTAACAATTCCCATCGGTGAAATAGTATCTCTATTGGCAAGTTTAATTGTAACATCAATTTCTTCTAACTCAACAGGTGCAATATCATGCATAATTTCTCTATAAAGGCTAATAGGTATTGCACTAGCACTAGCACACATATCACATAAGCCATGATAACAATGATCTCCTATTTTAATAGAAATAACAGGCATGTCTACCACAGGTCTAGGTTTATCTTTATCACAGGGTTTAGCAATTCTAGCAGTTCCATCACAGAAATAAATAACATGCCCATCAATATTATCAGACAATAGATCTCTAACAATAGCAATATTAGGTTCAACTTTAACTTTCTCAGGAGGTGTATATGTTTTAATATTGCTTTTACGAACTACAGTTGAAGCTTTAGCATGATCCTTTATCCTAACAGGGAAAGGTGGTTTCTCAACATAAGAAGTAGGAACAACAGGATCATTATATGTGATAGTATTTTCTTCAACTTTAATAGGTGTACCTACTTTTACTTCTATTGGAGGATGATATTTAAACCACTTCTCCTTGGGGAGATCAACATAGGTAGCAAAAGATTCACACAAAGAAGCTACTATCTCAGAGTCAAGTCCATATTTAGTGCTAAATTTACGAAAAATATCGGTATCCATAAAAGATTTAACACAATCAAAACTAGGTGTCATACCTGACTCCTTACCATTGTCAAGGTCCCAATCTTCATAGTTTCGTTTAATTCTTTCCAATAAATCCCATCTGAATTCAATAGTCTTCATCATAAAAGAGCCAGCACAAGAAGTATCAAGCATGGTGCGATTCTTACCAGAAAGCCGAGCATAAAAATTTTGAATAATCATTTCTCTTGAGAGCTCATGATTGGGGCATGAATATAACATTGATTTAAGCCTCCCCCAAGCTTGAGCGATGCTTAATCCTTCGCGAGGCCAAAAATTATATATATAATTGCGATCACGATGAACAAGATGCATAGGATAAAACTTCTGATGAAATTCCAATTTCAATCGTTTGTAACATAGTCGCTACACTCCCCGGCAACGGTGCCAGAAAAGAGTCTTGATGACCCACAAGTATAGGGGATCTATCGTAGTCCTTTCAATAAGTAAGAGTGTCGAACCCAACGAGGAGCAGAAGGAAATGATAAGTGGTTTCCAGCAAGGTATTCTCTGCAAGTACTGAAATAAGTGGTAACAGATAGTTTTGTGATAAGATAATTTGTAACGAGCAACAAGTAACAAAAGTAAATAAAGTGCAGCAAGGTGGCCCAATCCTTTTGTAGCAAAGGACAAGCCTGGACAAACTCTTATATGATGTAAAGCGCTCCCGAGGACACATGGGAATATCGTCAAGCTAAGTTTCATCATGTTCGTATGATTCGCGTTCGGTACTTTGATAATTTGGTATGTGGGTGGACCGGTGCTTGGGTGCTGCCCTTACTTGGACAAGCATCCCACTTATGATTAACCTCTACTGCAAGCATCCGCAACTACAACAAAAGTATTAAGGTAAACCTAACCATAGCATGAAACATATGGATCCAAATCAGCCCCTTACGAAGCAATGGATAAACTAGGGTTTAAGCTTCTGTCACTCTAGCAACCCATCATCTACTTATTACTTCCCAATGCCTTCCTCTAGGCCCAAATAATGGTGAAGTGTCATGTAGTCGACGTTCACATAACACCACTAGAGGATAGACAACATACATCTCATCAAAATATTGAACGAATACCAAATTCACATGACTACTAATAGCAAGACTTCTCCCGTGTCCTCACGAACAAAAGTAATTACTCACAAAGCATAAAAATGTTCATAATCAGAGGGGTATTAATATGCATATAGGATCTGAACATATGATCTTCCACCAATTAAACCAACTAGCATCAACTACAAGGAGTAATTAACACTACTAGCAACCTACTAGCACCAATCTCGGACTTGGAGACAAGAATTGGATACAAGAGATGAACTAGGGTTTTGAGATGAGATGGTGCTGATGAAGATGTTGATGGAGATTTCCCTCTCACGATGAGAGGAGCGTTGGTGATGACGATGGCGATGATTTCCCCCTCCGGGAGGGAAGTTTCCCCGGCAGAACAGCTCCGCCAGAGCCCTAGATTGGTTCCGCCAAGGTTCTGCCTCGTGGCGGCGGAGTTTCGTCCGAGAAGATGGCTTATGATTTTTTCCCATTGAAAGACTCCATATAGCAGAAGATGGCCACCGGAGGGCCACCAGGGGGCCCATGAGGTAGGGGCACGCCTAGGGGGGTAGGGCGCGCCCCCCACCCTCGTGGGCAGGGTGTGGCCCCCCTGGTGACTTTCTTCCGCTGAGTATTTTTTATATATTTGGAAAACATCTTCTGTGAAGTTTCAGGACTTTTGGAGCTGTGCAGAATAGGTCTCTAATATTTGCTCCTTTTCCAGCCCAGAATCCCAGCGGCCTGCATTCTCCCTCTTTATGTAAACCTTGTAAAATAAGAGAGAATAGGCATAAGTATTGTGACATAATGTGTAATAACAGCCCATAATGCAATAAATATTGATATAAAAGCATGATGCAAAATGGACGTATCAGCCCCGCACCGCGCAGCGTTTCCAAATGGTGCTGGCGACCGCAGGCATTGTTCACGCGGTCATCGCCGCCAAGGGAAGAAACCCACTACTGCCGGAGGGGCCCGATCCTCTGCCCGTGTCGTTCTATCCAACACAGCGCCGGCTCGGGAGGTCCTCCGACCCTTCTTCCTCCCTGTCGTATTGTCCGCAGATCCGACCTGCCGCCGCTGACATCTCGGCGACCCTCAGGTATAAGTTCTTCGAACGCGGCCTTGCTCTACTGCCCCAGCTCCCCACGTGTCTGCATGTGCATCTTTTTCTACTCCCATAAGCTCTTCCAAAGCCACCTAAATTTTTAGTATTATTAGAGGTAAAGCTACTTCATGCATTCGAATCTAGGGCTTTGTTCAAACAACGAAGAAAGGGGGAAAGTTGTAGCATGAATTTAGGACTTGATTCAAAGAGGAAATAATATGGTGAAAGTAGTAGAGACCGGATACCCAACCGGTCTCTTGGTTGAAAAGGGAATAATGGGAAAACGCGGTACAAACTAGATAAGGAACAGATCTATTATTGGTTGAAAAAAGGATAGAAAGTGGCGGCTGGTGGACAAGTCAATAGAGTATGTCCAGGATTAGATTTGCTGCCATCACATAGTAAAAGGTCTCCAGGATTAGATTTGTTGCCCTCACATAGTAAAAGGTCTCCAGGATTAGATTTGCTTCCCTCACATAGTAAAAGGTCTCAGGATTAGATTTGCTGCCCTCACATAGTAAAAGGTCTCCAGGATTAGATTTGTTGTCCTCACATAGTAAAAGGTCTCCGGGATTAGATTTCCTGCCCTCACATAGTAAAAGGTCTCTAGGATTAGATTTGCTGCCCTCACATAGTACAAGGTCTCCAGGATTAGGTTTGCTGCCCTCACATAGCATGAACAAACTCGGCATCACCACTTTATGCCTCCTTGTAGGTACATTGTTCTGATGCGTCCACTGTCGCATGTCCTTATACCAACCTTTTGTTGTTGTTAATGTAAGGGCGCATGTAAAATGAAGCGATCACATTGTTACCTTAGGGAGATGTCTAACCAGTGTTATTGTTAATCTAATGCCTCCAGTGATAAGATGCAATTAAACTGTGTTACAAATGGCACTCCTGCTATTTTCCCCAGTATGATAAGTAAGATGCTCCTTTGCGCTGCTGAGTGTCCTGGTGTCCCCACGGTCCCATGCCCATAAACCAACTCTTTAGCTGTTGTTGATTTACTGTGTCTGGTAAACAAGCAATGCCACCATTAAAGTAATCCCATATTTGAGGAATCTCATTGTTGATCGTAATGCTTCTGGTAACATGAAGCATTGCTGACGTTTTAAAATTTCTACTGTCCTTGCGTGATTGCCATGAACATAATTAAGATGCTTCTTTTCATTTTGTATATGTTTCGTATATTCTTATTGACCAGCAACTGTTTACTTTCTATCTTTTTGTGAAGATAGGGATATCCATTTCACCTTGTTGCTATTGTGACCTTTTGGTGAACTGCACAAAACACTTTTTTTGGAATGACTGTCTTGTGCAGTTCAACTAAAATGTCATGTGGGCAACATCTCTCAATTTTGGTGGAACTGCACAAAATGGTGATTGGATTTTCCAAAACCTCCGTCAAGTTCTGCTGGTAATCTCGTGCAACATTTTATTAGCCTTTGCAAGATGGAGCCGTCACTATCACCACAATGGCACTTTATTTTAGTGGAACTGCACAAAAGGATAAGAAAATTATAGTTGCACCTTACATGAGCCGGACAACCAACCTTAATGTCCCTCAATTTTAGTGCAACTACTAAAGAAGAACCTGCCAGCTCACAAGAGCAAGTACTTCTTGCTAGCTGAATGATGCAATCTTTGCTTCATTTCAGGTGAACTACAGAAAAAGGCGCATGAATAGAATCATGGAACTCCAGGCAGACCTCATCCAAGTAGAGCTGGAGGTTGAGTTCAAGGAGGCCACTATTAAAGAGAAATCATGCTCTCATGTCTCCTTGTTTGTGTTGTGCAAACAGAAATACTCAACTACAGATGTTGTGACGGTCAAGAGCATTCGCCAAGTTCTTCGATTGTATGGCATGGCTAGCCAAGATGGATTTAATCCCGATATTCACTTTATCAAAAGGCAATGGGTTGGTTCTGAATCTTGCAAGTTAGGAATCAATGAGATGTGCAGGCATCTTTGTTGTACTTATTATTTGAATCTTTTTTGTTGGTTCTAAATCTTGCAAGCTGGGAATCAATGAGATGTGTAGGCATCTTTGTTGTACTTATTATTTGGATCTTATTTGTTGGTTCTGAATCTTGCAAGCTGGGAATCAATGAGATGTGTAGGCATCTTTGTTGTACTTATTATTTGGATCTTATTCGTTGGTTCCGAATCTTGCAAGCTGGGAAACACGGCATGATGATGCAGAGGACAACAACCAAAACAAACAGTTCAAACTTGGTAGTATTATCTTTGTGAAAGTGCGACAAATGTGTTGATCGTGTGCGTCCTGAGAATAATAATTCTAATTGTTGTGCATGTTGATCCTGTGGCACTGATAGAACGAGCGAATGCATTGCTTGTTTTAAGTATAAATTTCTATTAAAGCTAATTAAATTTAAGTAAAGTGACCACTAACTCCTGTTATTACAGTACCAATACAGACCCGCTCGTGAACCGACGTGTGGCCGAGGGTGCATCTTCTGTCGGGCGTGCAGCGGACGAGGGAGGGGTAGTAACTGTTGTCGCCTGTACACACTCAGCTTACTTTTGAATCCAGTTCCCCAAGAGCTGAAAAACGAACTTTTGTCGCCGCCTACACACTCGTTCAGTCGAAGAGACTCCAATGGCGATCTGAGGGGTGAGCCTGCTGGATACGGACTTCAGCAAGGAGTTCCCCTTTGAGTTCGCCGTTCAGTCCTATGGCTGCACCAAGTTGAATGTGATGTACACTAGCGATACAGACTCGGTGAAGCTCTGCCTCGCCTCAGTCCTATGGCTGCACCAGGTTCTGGAGCATTCGCCCGTTTCATCGGCAGCGCCGACTGCACCTTTGCTACGGTGGAGAGAAGGAAGAACGCGACGATTCGGCCATCTGGTGCAACAAGCTTGTCGACATCCAGAAGCAATACAAGATCATTAGCAATGGGCAGGAGAAGGACTCCGTGGTTGACCTCGCTGAGACCATCATCGACCCCTGATACGCCAACATGAAAGAAGACGACCTGAACACATGGGAGGTACCTTTGAATCTAGCCTACATAACCTACGCGGCCAAGGATGCATACGCATGCTACGACATGTACAGGCAGATCTTGGACATGAAGGCGTGTCTGCTTCCCGTAACCGACGAGTACACGGACAGCCGCAGCGTCATGATCAAGCGTGCCAGGAAGGTCTAGATGTTGTACTTTATCTGTTTATAAGCACCTTTATCATCTGAGTGTTTCATGCATTAGCCTATGTGTCGTAATTATCTGTTTTGTCTGAAATATTTCTTTTAAGAACCCATTAACCCGATTGCTTTTTTTAGTGGCTATTTTCTTATGTATGTAAACTAGTTCACTTGTCCGTAAAAAAAACTAGTTCACTCGGCTGCCGTGCTTTGAATCTCCTTCCTCCCAACATATTCTCCTCCTCAGGTGGACCCAGCAGGTCTCTGAATTTTCTCCCACTTTCTTTTTTGATGTAAACTGAGTTTTCTCCCAGTACTTTCCCCTAGAACCAACTCAACTGTCCCACGTCTAGCCTAAAAAATAATAATACCCCACGTACTATTAACTCATCAAATTAAAATGATATTTTATTTCGTAAGTTGAAAGTTCTTACAAAATAATAATAATAATTGTTTTTATATAACTTGGCAAGTTAACTCCTAGTGATTGTGTACATAAGCTTGCAAAGATTTTACTGACGTGCAATCATGTGTTTATGTTTTTATAACATTTCTCCGTCTAGCCCAACATGATATTTTCACCCAGCCCAGCAAGTCTGCGGACTTCGGGGAAAATGCAAATGGGATTTAAACGGGCTGCATAGATGCTCCATCATTGTTTCACCCAGCCCACCAAATGGACTAACAAAACAAATGGACTGGCTGACATGTGGGCCAGTAGGTCGAAGCCTAAGAAGGCGTTGGATTTACATCCAACGGCCAGCATTCTTCTTCAATCTCTCGTCTTCTTGCTCCAGCCGCCCAAAGCAGCGCCGGTCGTGCCGCATGCTCCTGCCTCTCGTGGCCGACTGTGATGCCGCGGAGGCCTCACCGCCCCCTACTATTCCCACCACTGGCCCAGGGTATCCCTCTACTCACCCACATCCCCTGTTATTCTGCGGCGACGGCAGCCTCACGCCGCAGTCGAACCAGTGAACCCTCGTACTCCTCTCCACGTGGGCATCCACTGCCGTGTCTTCCCCGGCTCCACGTCGTCCCCTACCTAGGCCTCGCCGTCGTCCACCGCCTTGGTGCTCTCGGCGCGGCATGGTCAATGTGGCCAACGACCGACTTCCATCGGAAGAGTACTGTATGTGGAGAGGCTGACAGCTGGGTCCACGGCCACAGCCCAGTTTTTTTTGTGATTTGCCAAGTAAGTCGCTTTGTCAGGCCTGTTGGGCTGCAAATCTTTCAAGACGAGGAGAGCTTCATTCGGCTGGCCGAGAAAATGGCCTATCAATAATGAGAAATGGGTTGTACATTTTTAAAACACATCAAACTGGCAATTAGTTTCAAATATCTTTTTTTCATTTCAAGATTTTAAATTAAATTAATTTTTATGGATAATTTGTTGGATTTTATATTGATATACATTTATTTTTAAAATCAGTTTGAATGTGAGTCGAAATTTCGGGATTAAAAACAGTTCGGACCGCACCGAAATATGCAAAATTTCGTATAATTTTTTAACCGTGGCCACAATATGGGTTGTAATGCTAACAAAAAGAATATGGGCTCCAAAAAATCCTTAAGAATTAGCAAATGGGCTGTAAATTATTAGAAATAATGGCAGATGGGTTGTTTGTTTTCCACGGATTTGAGGCTTTCCTAAAAAAAGGTTGACGCACAAGCAGTGACTGTTGGATGTCCATCGAACGGCTGTCGTGCTTCTTCAATCTCTGCTCTTCCTGCTCCAGCCGCTCAAACAAGCGCCGGCGGGACTGCCTGCTCCCTCCTCCCCGTGGCCGGTTGTGCTGCTGCGCAGGCCTCACCGCCCCACCGTACTCCCATCGCTGGCCTAGCCATCCCTCTACTCGCCCACACCTGCTGTTATTCTCCGGCGACGGCAGACGAACCAGTAAACCCTCATACAGTCGTACTCCCCTCCGCGTGGGAAACAACTGTCGAGTCTTCCATGCCTCCGTGTCGTTCCCTTCCTAGGCCTCGCTGTCATCCACCGCCCTGGTGCTCTCGGCGCGGCCTGGTCAACATGGTCAACGACCGACATGCATCTGAAGTGGACTGTACGTGGAGAGGCCGATAGCTGGGTCCACGGCCGCACGCAAGGAAATGCCTCCTTATTATGCGCAAAATAATGATTCCTCGACCTGACATCAGGGACCCACCGAAAGGGCCTCTGTATTTTGCGAAAAAAACGTTACCGCCGCTGACAGCTCGGACCCACCAGCTATATCTTCGCACGCAAGGAAGTGCCTCCTTATTACGCACAAAAAAATGAATGCTCCCCCTGTTAGCGGGAACCCAGTATAGTGGTAGGCTGACTTGTGGGCCTACTAAGTTGACGGGGACGGAGGGCTTTGTCAACTTAGTCAATATGCATGATTCTAGCTCCAGTGACCGTATGATGTCCATCCAACGGCTGTAGTGCTTCCTCAACCTCTGGTCTTCTTGCTCCAGCCGCCCAAAACAGCGCCGGCCGTGCCTCGTGCTCATGCCTCCCGTGGCCGGCTGCGATGCGGCGGAGGCCTCACCGCCCCTACTACTCCCATCGCTGGCCAGGCCATCGCTCTACTCACCCACACCCCCTGTTATTCTGCGGCGACGGCAGCCTCAGACCGCAGTGAACCAGTGAGCGCTCGTACTCCTCTATGTGTGGGCATCCACTGTCGCGTCTTCCCCGGCTCCGTGTCATCCCCTTCCTAGGCCTCACCGCCGTCCACCGCCCTGGTGCTCTCGACATGGCGTGGTCAACGTGGTCAAGGAACGGCTTCCATCGGACGTGGTCTGTACGTGGAGAGGCTGACAGCTGGGTCCACGGCCGCAGCAAGGAAGTGCCTCCTTATTTCATGCAAAATAATTATTCCTCCACCTGACAGCGGGGACCCACCGGACGGGCCACCGTATTTCGTGAAAAAAATGTTTGCCCCTGACTGCTAGGACCCACTAGCTACATCTTCGCACGCAAGGAAGTGCGTCTGGGCAAAAAAACGATTCGCCCCCCTGACTGCTAGGACCCACCAGCTACATCTTCGCAGGCAAGGAACTGCCTGACAGTCGGGACCCACCTGGTCGAAGCGTACGTAGCGTTGTCATTCTGGTCGCGAACGTGTATGTACATATATACTGGTGGATGTAGAGGCGCGCACGTGTCGTAGTAGAGGCGCGTACGTGTCGTAGTAGAGGCGCGCACGTAGCATGTACACGTACGTACAACGGCCAGGGTGCAAGAAAGAAAATACGGCCACGTATGTGTACATATGGGCGGGGTCTCAAACGCCTACTCGCGCATATGTACGGCCAGGGCTCGTGTACATGGCTGGGTCGGAACGGAGAAACAACGTCGTCGTCGTGTTCATGGGGAGGCAACGGAATGCGTCGTGTTCATGGGGAGGCAACGGAATGCGTCGTGTTCATCGGGAGGCAACGAACGCGTGGGAGCCAACTGGCTGGGTCGGAACAGAATGCGTGGTCGTGTTCATCGGGAGGGCTTGGACGGAACAGGCGATGGAAACGAGGCCTGGCGTACCGCATAATGGAGGAAACGGACCTCCTACATTCAGAATGGGATCCTGTTGATCGGGAGGGGTCTGGCATATCGCAAAACGGAGGAAACGGACCTCCTACGGTTGAAACGGGGGTCCTGTTGATCGGGAGGGATGTGGCGTACCACAAAACGGACGAAACGGACCTCCTACGGTTGAAACGGGGGTCCTGTTGATCGGGAGGGGTGTGGCGTACCGCAAAACGGACGAAACGGACTTGTGTTGGAGCGCTACGGTCGAAACGGGGGTCCTGTTCATCGGGAGGTGTTGGGGATATTACTACTGGGCATAAACCGGCCTACCTGGGCCGGATTAACTTCATCAGTAGATCAAAGATGTTAAAGCCTAAAGAGGCAGATAAAGGCCCAGGGCCCGTAGTCGGTTTACAACCTGTAGCCGTACATCAACGTTTGTGCATATGCTTGTACTGTAAGTTAGGAACAAGGAGGGACCAACCCGGATACGAGTATGAACCGGTGTTGGGACTCTCTGAACCGGCGGGCGTCACCCGTGTATATAAGGGGGCGACCTGGCGGCGGTTCAGGGACGACAGACAACAACTGGAGACATAGGCGAAGCTTGTTTGCTCCCTAGTCATCGAAACCCCATCAATTCCATCACAACTAGACGTAGACTTTTACCTTCCTTGAAGGGGCCGAACTAGTCTTGCGTCCTTGTGTCCGCTTTAACCCCTTCAAACTAACCCATCGCGATGGCTCCACGACTAAGACCTTTCTCTAGGACATCTGCCGTGACAAAACCACGACAGTTGGCGCCCACCATGGGGCGGTCGCACGATGGTTTCCGGTTCTTGGAGGGCCGCTTTAAAGGACTCGAGGGCTTTGCTGTAGGTCGGATGACTAAGAGTCGTCGCAGCAGGCTCTACATCGACGACGCAGGCTAGGGCCCCGAGACCGGCTCAGTTGAGTACGGGTACCGGGTCCCCTTTGGTAGCATTCACGTTTTCATTGGTAAGATCGGTGAACCGGGCCCTAAGCCGGACATCTGCACCGACCTCGTCGAGACGGCTCAGCATGCGCAATCCGCCCGGGTTAAACCGGCCATGAAGCGTGCCTTTGTGGGAGTCATCCATGGAGGAAGTCATGAGGACGGATCGGGATTTCGCGGGGCAACTGTCATTTGTTCCGGTGACGAATCTTCGACCGGAGAAACCGAATCTCTTTATCAGCTACAAGATGGCCGGATTGGGAGCTGTTCCGATGGCGACAGTATTCCGGACCCCTCTGATCTACCCAACCGGGTTGGAATATTCATGGCCGGAACACAAGCAGCGCTTCATTCTTCGACAGCTGCGGCAACGATTTCCGGTTCAGCAGCAGCGACGGCCGTCGGGGCAGGAGGCCCTGTGCGCCCGCCGGCTCAGGTTCTACCAGAGCTATTTGATGCGTTGGCTGGGCTTATGGCGGAAGTTAATCCGCCAGATCAGGACGTTCACAATACGGAGATTGCAAGGGTAAAGGAACAGATCACCCAGGCCAAAGCGGATCTGGCGGCTGAGGACACTAGGATGGCCGCAGAGTGGGCTGCTTTAGACGCACAGGCCTACAGGCTTATGTTAGACCAGAGCGCATCACATGAAGTCATGAGGAGGAAGCACCGATCCCGCTTACCTCCGTTTTTCGAGGCCAGAGACCTTTTCAACACTCCAGGGCCAAGAGCCAGAAATCCACTGGAGGGGAACCGGGCAGAAGCCCCTGGGACCGGTGCACCGGTTCAGCCTTGTCAGATCGACCCGCCTCGTCAAAACACCGTTGTACCTCAGGCTGCTTTAACACCCCCGGGTCACTACTCCAACCCAATGGACAATCTTGTTGCCGCTGCTACACGGCTGGAGGCCATTCCAATTGAAGGTGACTCGCCGCAGGCAGTAGAGACACGGCGGGTCAAGGAACTTCTGAGGACCGCTTTGGCCCAACAAGAAGCATACTCGTACAGCCGGGACCGGATCCACTCGACCCCTCGTCCAAGCCGGAGCTATAACAGACATATGGATGAACTGGCAGTGTCGAGTAATGAATGACGTGGGGCACCCCGGGACAACTACCCAGCGGGTGGTGCTGATGACGCTCAGGGAGTGGTGGACCGGGCCCGCGCGCGCAGGGAGGCCGAGTTAGCCGCACAGCATCAGGCTCGGCAGCTCACGCCGGTTCATCCAACCACCTCGACTGAACCTGGTGTTACTTCCAGTTCTTTGGGGGTGCCTTGCCTTATCCCCGCTTTACGTAACGTGCGCCTGCCCAAGGATTTCAAAGGCCCGCGCAAGGTACCAAATTACACGGCGGATCAACCTCCAGAGACATGGGTGGAGAGCTATGAGATGGCCATGGAGATGCTCGATGTGGATGACGCGGCGTGTGCAAAATACTTCACCATGATGCTCGAAGGAACGGCCCGTACTTGGTTAAAAAGCTTACCGGCTAATTCTATCAGTTCATGGGCCCAATTACGGGCCCGGTTTATCAGCAATTTCAAAGATACCTGTAAACAGCCTATGTCAATAGTGGACTTAGCTGCATGCGTCCAGGAGGAAGGAGAATCAACGACTCATTGGGTGCATCGGGTTTCACAAGTGTTGCACTCCTCAGACCGCATCAACGCTGACACCGCAGTATTAACCCTAGAGGGCAACTACCGATTTGGACCCCTGAAGCTGAAGTTGGGACGGATGAAGCGTCATTGCACCGACATGGGGACTCTCATGGCCGCTTTGGTGAAATATGCTGATTCTGATAGTACCAAGGATCCCGAATCTGATGATGACAAGACAGGGAAGGGAAAGAAGAACAGCAGCTCCAAAGGTCAGCAGCATCATTGGGTAGGCAATGGTGGAGGAAGCAAGCGTAAAGCGGACGGTAACATGGACTTTGTGGCTAATACCAATGCACAGAACAATGGCCAGCGACACAAGGGTAGGCCAAGAAATCGTAGTGGGGCGCCCAACCCTAACCCAAACCGCCTAAACTATCTGCTAAGCCAGCCCTGTCCAAAACATGGGACGAAGGAGGAACCAGTGAACCACCTTTGGAAGGATTGCTTTATTATGCAGGAGTTCAAGAATTCTAATAATTTCCGGTATGATCGTGAATCTGGCGATGGCTCAGGGTCCAGGCCGGGTTATGGTGGAGGAAGTTCCGGTTCAGAGTTTAATGGTAATCCAGGTGGAAATAATGGTCAAAATAATCGGAACAACCAGGGTGGTTACAACCAACAGCAGCAGCAGCAACAGCAGTCGGGTTACCAGAGCAACCCAAAGCAGCTGAGTGGTGGACAGTACCATGTCTTTACCACTAGCTTGGACAAGCGAGACCGGAAGGTTTAGAGGCGGGCAGTCAACTCTGTTGAACCGGCCATACCCCGTTATCTACGTTGGTCTGAACAGCCGATCATATGGAGCAGAGAAGATCACCCACCCCAGGTCAATAATCCAGGTCAGTTGGCTCTGGTGGTGGAGCCTCAGGTGGGAGGTTATAAGTTTACCAAGGTGCTCATGGATGGAGGGAGCAGTATTAACATCCTGTACTATGAGACCTTCCGACGTATGGGGCTAACAGATAAGAATCTCAAACCGTCTAATACAGTATTCCACGGTGTAGTGCCTGGCAGATCAGCATATCCCGTTGGTAAGATAGCTCTGGAAGTGGCCTTTGGGGATGATCATGATTCCAGGTCGGAGACATTGACGTTTGAGGTGGTGAAAATCCAAAGTCCATATCATGCCCTGTTTGGGCGACCGGCATACGCCAAGTTTATGGCTCGGCCCTGTTATGTATATTTGCAGTTCAAGATGCCGGGTCACAAGGGGATAATAACGGTTCATGGAAGCCGCAAAATCGCTTTGGAATGCGAGGAAGGAGATGCGGCTTATGCAGAGTCGGTTTGTGCCACCAAGGAGTTGAAGTACTATAAAGACAATGTTGATCCGGCGGACATGACTTCGTTGAAGAAGCCAACTACGGAGCATGATCCGGCCCTGAAGTTCAAATTGGCAGCAGAGACTAAGCTTGTTGATTTCGTACCTGGTGATTCGTCCAAGCAGTTCAGCATCAGTGCCAACTTGGATCCAAAATAGGAAGGCGCGCTCATCGAGTTCATCCGTGAGAATCGGGACATTTTCGCATGGAAACCTTCTGACATGCCAGGTGTACCGAGGCAACTCGCTGAGCACACACTTAATGTGGATCCTAAATACAAACCGGTGAAACAGTTCCTCCGCCGGTTTAACAAAGAAAGGCGCAAGGCGATTGGAGAAGAGGTAGCCAGGCTCTTAGCAGCTGGCTTTATTATTGAAGTTTTTCACCCTGAGTGGCTTGCCAATCCGGTGCTGGTCCTCAAGAAAAACGGCACCTGGCGCATGTGTGTGGATTACACAGATCTTAATAAGGCTTGTCCAGCAGATCCTTTTGCCCTCCCCCGTATTGATCAAATTATTGATGCTACGGCGGGGTGTGAGCATCTAAGTTTTTTGGATGCGTATTCTGGCTATCATCAGATCAAAATGGCAGTTAAGGACCAGGAGAAGACAACATTTATAACTCCCTTTGGAGCCTTCTGCTATGTGTCTATGCCCTTCGGGCTCAAGAGTGCCCAGACAACTTACCAACGGTGTGTGCAAAATTGTCTTCACAAGCAGATTGGTCGTAATGTACATGCTTACATGGATGATATCGTGGTTAAATCCAGGGAGAAGGAGACTCTGATTGATGATTTGAAAGAAACCTTTGATAATCTGAGAACATACAAGATGATGCTTAATCCGGACAAGTGTGTTTTTGGTGTACCGGCAGGCAAGCTATTGGGTTTTCTAGTGTCCAACAAGGGAATTGAGGCTAATCCGGAGAAGATCACAGCTATCACCTCCCTGGCTAAACCGAAGTGTATCAACGATGTTCAACGCCTGGCAGGCAAGATTGCTGCGCTAAGCCGGTTTATCAGTCGCCTGGGTGATAAGGCAATCCCTTTGTATCAGATGTTGAAAAAGACGGATCAGTTTGTCTGGAGTTCTGCTGCTGATGAAGCGTTTGAGGACTTAAAGCGACAATTGGCCAATCCGCCTGTGCTCGCCGCTCCCGTTGACAAGGAGCCGTTACTGCTATATGTTGCTGCTAATGTTCGGGCGGTCAGTGTAGCTATTGTGGTAGAGCGAAAGGAGGCAGGTAAGGAGCATCCGATTCAACGTCCGGTTTATTACATCAGCGAGGTGCTCATTGAGTCCAAGCAAAGGTATCCGCATTGGCAGAAGCTGGTGTATGGAGTCTTTATGGCAAGCCGGAAGCTTAAACAATATTTCCAAGGGCACTCAATTACGGTGGTCAGTTCTGCTCCTTTGGGAGATATCATCCAGAACCGGGAAGCAAGTGGCCGGATTGCAAAGTGGGCCATAGAGCTGGGGCCGTACGGTTTGAAGTATGTGCCTCGGACAGCGGTTAAGTCTCAAGCACTTGTTGATTTCGTCAATGATTGGACGGAAATGCAAGCACCTGAAGAAAAGTCGGATCATACGTATTGGACCATCCATTTTGACGGATCCAGGCAGTTGGAAGGCTCGAGGGCTGGAGTCGTATTAACTTCCCCACGAGGTGATAAGTTTTGTTATGTTCTCCGTTTAATGTTCCCTTGTACTAACAATGCAGCTGAGTATGAAGCCTTGCTCCATGGTCTCCGGATGGCTAAGGAGATGAATCTAAGTCGAGTTAAGTGCTTCAGTGACTCGGACCTTGTGGCCCAGCAAGTGTCTGGCACTTGGGACTCCAAGGACCCACTCATGGCAGCATATCGTCGTGAGGTGGATACTGTCGTAGGTTATTTCAAAGGCTATCAGGCGGATCACGTGGACCGGCGGAAAAATGAAGCGGCAGACGCTTTAAGCCGGCTGGGCTCTCAGCGCAAACCGGTCCCACCCAATGTTTTTCTAGATGTGTTGCACAACCCGCCGGTCAAGATCCCTGGTGAAGAGGATTTGGCTATTCCTGATCCGGAGGCTCGATTGGTGGCGGCTCTTCATGTTATTCCGGATTGGACGCTTCCTTACCTGGCGTACAAGAACCGGGGTGAGTTGCCAGAGGATGAAATTCTAGCAAGGCAGATAATCTGGCAATCCAAGTCCATGGCTATCATCAACGGCGAGTTGCATCATTGCAGTATATCAGGGGCTTTCCAACGCTGTGTGTCTCCTGAAGAAGGCCGTGAAATCTTGCGTGAGATCCACGAAGGAGATTGTGGTCACCATGCCGGTTCAAAGTCTCTGGTGGCTAAAGCGTTTCGCCATGGTTTTTATTGGTTAACTGCTCATGCTGATGCAGAGGATCTGGTCAGACGGTGTGATGGTTGCCAAAGGTTTTCAAGGCGTGCTCATGTACCGGCTCAAGAATTGAGAATGATTCCGATTACTTGGCCGTTTGCGACTTGGGGGCTGGATATGGTTGGGCCTTTCAAAAGGTCCAAAGATAAGAAGACCCACCTCCTGGTGGCGGTTGACAAGTTTACAAAGTGGGTGGAGGAAAAACCTGTTAGCAAGTGTGATGCGGCCACGGCGGTTCAGTTCATCAAAAAGGTGATTTTCCGGCTTGGCTTTCCGCACAGTATTATCACAGATAATGGTACCAATTTATCCAAAGGTGCTATGAAGGAGTTCTGCGAATGAGAGCACATCCGGCTCGACGTTTCATCAGTGGCACATCCACAGTCCAATGGTCAAGCAAAAAGAGCTAATCAAGAGATCTTGAGAGGCATCAAGCCCCGGCTCATGGTTCCTTTGCAGAGAACGCCGGGTTGTTGGGTAGAAGAATTACCATCTGTGCTATGGAGTATCAATACAACACCCAACAGATCAACAGGATACACACTGTTCTTCATGGTTTATGGAGCGGAGGCGGTTCTCCCCAGTGATATCCGGCATGATTCACCTCGTGTCACAGCTTATATTGAAGCGGACAACGACAGCACGGCAAGATGCTTTGGACCGGTTGGATGAAGAGCGTGACATCGCAGCCGCCCGATCGGCGATTTACCAGCAGGATCTTCATCGCTATCATAGTCGCCGGGTCAGAACCAGAACCTTTCAGGAAGGAGATTTGGTGCTTCGGCTCATCCAAGATCAGACTAACATGCATAAGCTATCCCCACCTTGGGAGGGGCCTTTCGTGGTCAGCAAGAATCTGCACAACGGGTCGTACTATCTGATCGATATTCGAGAGCATAAGGACTCACGTACATCAGAGGAGGAGACTAACAGGCCGTGGAATATAGCTCATCTTCGGCCTTCCTACACCTGAGCCATTGGCCATACTTATGTACATATTACGACAATGTATATATTATGATTAAATATAATAAACCGGAACCTCAGCTAAAGCGGGGTATCTGTTCTTTTACATCATGTGAGGTTACACGGAGTTGCTCTAAAGCGGCCTCCGGTTTACCCCTTGAGTTCGCTTTTCTAAAAGCATCGTGTTATATCACTTGGAGGATTGGTCGTGTCCGAACCAATACCATGCCTCTTGATAGGCGAAAGCCACCAGATCACTTGGGGACTTGGTCATGTCTGAACCAGTCATGCCTCTTGGTCGGCCTAAGGCCACAGAATCACTTGGGGGCTTGGTCGAACCCGAACCATGACCACGCCATTTGGTCGGCATAAATGCCACGGTTTCATCTAGGGACCTGGCTGATTAGAACCATAGTTACACCTAACGGGAACTTGGTCGTGTTTAGCCATGGTAACGCCATTTGATCAGCTTAAATAAAACTTTTCTTTTTGCTTCACATTTTTCTTTGAAGGGGTTTTTTTTGCTTTTCATTCTGTTTCTTAAACCGACAATTTTTTTTTCAATTGACGGAACACAGTTCACGTCAATCCGGAGGCTATTTGACCGGTTTGATCCGTGTTGTTAACATCCTCTTATGGAGTAACACGGTGTTTATTATAACCTGGCACGGTTTACATGGTAAACCAGCGTCATATATATATATATATATATATATATATATATATATATATATATATATATATATATATATATACAGGAGCTGTTATCTCCTCCAACAGTATGGGTTTGCAAAAACTCCGCTTCAAGATTGGCCAAGCCAACTTCACGCTCAATGACGGCAGGTATCATGTATCTCAAAATTTGGTCATACTTAAAATTTTGTTTTCATATATGCAGACATCATATTCCGCCTGACGGTACAACCGCGGTGGCACTTGACGACTTTTTCATTTCAGAAAGTGTTTTGGAAAGTTCATTGCCACAGGAAGAACAAATTATGCACGAAGGCATATCAACATCAAAGGTATCAGCTAGCCTATTACAAGGCAACATGGTGCCCATAATAATATAATTGTTTTTTGCGAAGAAGAGGCAGTTTTAAACCGGCGTCCGGTTCAAGCTTGGTCATCAGCCTGGCCTGATGGTTGTGGGTCGTCCTGCGCCGCTTCAGCCTCCGTATCCCTACCAAGTGCCTGGAAATCCACAGTTGTCCAGTCGATTCCCATTAATGCTTGAAAAATAGCTTCATCGTGGATCAGCAAGGATGGGTCAATATCGGGAGCGTAAGTATGATTACGGATTGGAGGAATCAGATTTTCTGATTCATGGATTGGCGCAGCTATTCGCTTGTTCTGACTGTCATATTGCGCTTGATAACGAGACAAGTCTGCTTCCTCAGCCAACTGACAAGCTAGTGGACGCACCTCCCGGTTTATCGCTCGCAGATCCGCTTCACCGAATTCTGATCTGTCTTCCTTCAAGCTGGGATAGCCCTGAGCTGCTTCAATAGGATCAAAATCCGGCACCCAGGCTTTTGCCCGGATTAAAGCATTGATTGAGCCGGTTCGAGCAGCAGATTTCTTTAGCTCTTCAATCCGGGCAGGAAGCACCGACAGTTTCATCAGAGTATCTTGAATCAAAGTAGGCGCCGGTTTGTTATGAGAGGCGGTACAGATGATCCGCTGGGCACCAATATACAATTGTTCAACCAATGTATAGGCGGCTTTTAGCTTCTTCCGTACATCTGACCCCAAGTGACCAATGTGTGTCCCTGAAATACCATAAAGGGTTAATAAACCGGCGACTTTGTCAGAAGGCAGAGCCAATTCAGTAGGAAAACTGGCTTACCAAAGATAGCAGCAGTCATGGAATGCATGTGCCGCTTTATGCTGGTCAGTTCATCTGCCACTAGTTTTAGTGCAGCCTCAGCATCCTCTGCTCGTTTGATCAAAGCGGATTTCTCAGTGGCCCAGTCCGCCCATTTCTTCTTGAAGTTCTCCTTAAGTTGTTCCATGGCGCTTAAAGCACTGGCCGATTCCTCTTTTGCTTTGGAGGTTTCAGCTTGTTGGGTTTTCAGGGCTTCTTGAAGATCGATGACTTGGTTCTCTTTCGTCTTCAGCTCCGCCTGCATGCATACAGATATATGCTTCAACAAATTGATAGAAGGATTCAAGTACCAACCACATAACAAGTTATGCGCTTAGTACTTGGGGGCTAATGCATATTTGATCTAAAGCGGCCTCCGGTTTACCCCTTTCATCTTTCGATTGTTTACAAAGTCCCAAGATCAATACAAGTATTCAACTTGGCACTTGGGGGCTAATGGCGACTTGATCATATACATTCTGAAACGGCAGTTTCAATTACTTAAAGTACCGGTTTAACTACGCTAAAGTTGAACCGGCCCTTGGGGGATACATCAGCAAATTTCAAAGCAACAAGATTTATATTATTTAAGTCCTGGTTTGAAAGAATATTCCAAACCGGCCCTTGGGGGCTAGGAGAGTCAGGAATGGAAGCATACAAGCAGGAAGGAGCATATGGAAATTACCTCATATTTGTCTTTCATCATGTTGACCAGACCGGCTTCATAGTCACTGCTGGTATACAGCCGGTTCAGATAGCCGGAATGGATATCTTGGGCGTTCAGAGCAGCGTAAGTCGTCAGATCAGCGTTCCACTTGCCTTTACCAAAGGCAACAAGTTCTTCCTTGGCAGAATGTTTGGATAAAGCGACAGGATTGTTTGGCTCAGTATGGCCAGTACCAGTAATGACAACCTCATCATCTTTGGTACCGTCGGTTTGCATTGGAGCTGTTGGCTTGTCAGTAGGCTTTGCTGGACCAGTGGAGCTTTCAATCCGGATGGAACCTGTAGGCTGATGGGTAGGACCTGAGGTGTCAGTAGGTCTCTCTTCTACAATAAGATCATCATCTTGTTGCGGTGGATCGTTGGGAATATCCTCAGGAATAGCCGTTTTAGCATTGGGTGTCTTGTCCGCTTCAAGAACGACATCCTCTTCGGCCGCTTTGTCCAGGCGGGCCTTCTTGCTTGGCCTAGGTTTGGCCCTGAGAAGGATAACAAAATCAAATACAGAATATGTTCTAAGGCAATGTACTGCAAACATCACAATAAATATAGCTTACCCAAACACCGTTTTGAGCGGTGGGAGCTGAGTAGCCGATGACTCGCCAAAAGATGAGTGGGAAGTAACCTGATAATTGGAATCAGATGGAGTAAGAGGTTGACGAAAGCAGCCCGCTTTAGGACAAGCACTAACAAGCAAATTAGAGACCTCGGAATGGCGTTTCCGAACCAGATTGTTCGATAAACCGGCGGAGGTAACTACCTGACCGCTGTGTCGGGTGGTGCGGCGAGCTTCGTGTTGTTGGGTCTTCATAAGAAGTTTAGGATCCAAATACGCAAGAGGATGAGAAAATTTAACTTTCCGGTTTTCCTGACGGATTTTTTGTGAAGGCAAAGTTTCTGAATCGGAAGAGAGAATAATTATCTCGGCAACATCCGCGTGGCTGGCTTCGACATCATCCTGACAAATATCATCATCAATAAGACGCATGAAAAATAAACCAAGTGAGTCAAGCTCTACCTCAAAGTCCGGGTTATCAACCTCATCGTCAGGAGCCGGATTAGAAGAGGCAGTGGTTCTTTTCCTATGGGTAGTCTTCTTCACAGCTTTAGTCTTTTGCCGGGTTGCTCTTTCCGGTTTGTCTGGTTTTTCTGGCTTCTCCTGCGGCAGTTTTTTGCTCCAAAATGGATCATCGCCATGATTATGCGGACACTGATATTAAAAACAATGACCAGACATATCAATAACAGATTCAGTAAAGGAAAAAGTCAAAGTCTTACAGCTGGCGGTTTGTTGGTGGCATAGAAGGGAAGCAGGCCGGTTCTGGCGCAGATGTGTTCCGGTTCATTCAGTATCTTATGCACAGCCTCTGTGATTTCTTCGCCAGAGAGCTGGAGTCTTGAGTGTCGCAGTGGGTCATCAACACGGTCAGTATACTGGCACATCAAACCGGAGCGCAGACTAAGAGGCAGTATGCTCCATGATATCCAACAGCGAGCAAGGTCAACCCCTGTTAAACCGTTGGCCATAAAAGCTCTGAGCTTTGATAGCTGAGGAGCATATTTACTTCTCTCCTGTGCAGTCAATCTTTGTGGAGAAGGGTGTGTGTTGCTGAGCCGCTCCGGTCGAAAGCCAGGCAAGGGATTTTCACCAGCAGGGGAGGTGTCTTTGCAGTAGAACCATGTCTGGTTCCATTCTTTGGGGTGGCTATGCAGTTTTGCGTGAGGGTATGTGACCTCTTTCCTTTTCTGAATCGCCACACCACCCAACTCCGTATTGGAGCCGTCAGTAAATTCAGTACGACGGTTTAGATGGAATAGGTCTCTGAACAGTTCCACTGTGGGCTCCTCTTGAAAGAACACTTCACAAAGAACTTGGAAGTGACACATATTTGTAACAGAGTTGGGGCCAGTATCTTGTGGATGGAGCTGGAAATCGGCTAAGACATCCCGGTAAAATTTAGAACCGGGCGGCTTAAAGCCCCGGGCTAAGTGATCTACGAAAACAACAACCTCTCCTTCTCGAGGTGTAGGAGGGCATTCTTTGCCAGGAGCCCTCCAATGGATTGTATCCTTACTGCCTAAAGCACCAATCAGGACTAAATCGTCCAGTTCAGCCTCTGTGACGCGAGAAGGAACCCAATTGCACTCATACACTTGCTTGGCCATGATGGAATCTACAAGGTAAAAGATCCCGGTTCAAAAATGCATTGATTAAAATGCATTGGTATGTACAATGTTAAACCGGAAACAGCCCTATCTAAACCGGAGTTTCATGAAGCAACCTACATCTGGCGGTTCAACAAGGGGACTAATGGCATATACCGGTTTGGAAAATTTTCTATAAGGTTAAACCGCCTGACCTAAACATTGAAGCAATTGAGATTGCGGATGATTAAGTATGCAGAAACAGGTTTCACAAGATCTTATTACGGCGTTGGATCTGAAGCAAGTTCAGAAAATAAGAAAAATAGTTGAAGATCAAAGCAGAACAGTATTGAATCAATGAGCAGAAGTATATGTGAGATCTATGGTTTTGGGCAGGAAACTAGCGGCGGATACTGAAAGTTGCCGCTACACAAAGCAAGGGTTCACATGTGCATCCAGGAGCTAGTACATGAGTATGAACAAATGATGAACACCGCAAGAACACGAAGCCCTAGATCAGATCTATGTTGAGAAGAACAGAAGACCTACCAGAGCTGAGGAAGACGCGGAAGGTCGCCGCGGCTTTCTGGTGCGTTCAAGTTGATGCAGCGGCCAAGAGTGATGCAGAAGACGACGGCGGCGACGGAGCTCTGAGACTGGCGACGCAAGGAAGACGAAGAAGAAGGGCACGAAGGGAAGAAAAGAAATGACCCTTCGGGCCTATTTACAAGGTAAAGGACATGTGTCAGGCGCGGGAATCAAGGGACCGCAGATTTTGGAAGTGGGCGGTCACCTCGGTCATTGCAAATCTATTAAACAAGAGGATATCATGGATGTTTTATTTATGATAGATGATGTCACGCCGGTTTACAGCAAACAGAGAAGATGACGTCACGGCGGTTCAACAACTACAAGAAGATGTTGAAGACGAAGATTTTTGCTAAGGATTGACATGAACCTGTTCAAATCAATCTGGGGCCTAATGTTGGGGATATTACTACTGGGCATAAACCGGCCTAGCTGGGCCGGATTAACTTCATCAGTAGATCAAAAGTGTTAAAGCCTAAAGAGGCAGATAAAGGCCCAAGGCCCGTAGTCGGTTTACAACCTATAGCCGTACATCGATGTTTGTGCATATACTTGTACTGTAAGTTAGGAACAAGGAGGGACCAAACCGGATATGAGTATGAACCGGTGTTGGGACTCTCTGAACCGGTGGGCGTCACCCGTGTATATAAGGGGGCGACCTGGCGGCGGTTCAGGGACGACAGACAACAACTCGAGACATAGGCGAAGCTTGTTTGCTCCCTAGTCATCGAAACCCCATCAATTCCATCACAACTAGACGTAGGCTTTTACCTTCCTTGAAGGGGCCGAACTAGTATAAACTCTCTTGCGTCCTTGTGTCCGCTTTAACCCCTTCAAGCTAACCGTCGCGATGGATCCATGACTAAGTCCTTTCTCTAGGACATCTGCCGTGACAAAACCACGACAGGAGGGATGTGGCGTACCGTAAAACGGGACTCCATGGGATACTGTTCATCTCCACCGTCGACCTCCTCCAGCCTCCACGGGCTACCGTCGACCTCCTCCAGCCTGCACGGGTTCCTGTTCATCCAGCCTCCACCGCGCGCTACTCCACCGGCTACTGTTCAACCACCCCTCCACGGGCACCCCTCCACCGTCTACTGTTCATCCAGCCCTCCACACCATAGGGTCCTGTTCAACCACCCCTCCACGGGCACCTATGACGCCCGGGTAATTAAGCTACAGTAACCCTCTGCTAAGGATGCCACATCACCTCGGTTACTGTTGATAATCTAGACTTAGTTCAAAAACGATTCAAATTCAAATTTAAAATATAGGCAAACAGTAAAAGCTTTCAAACATTAAAACTAAATTGTTCATCATGTGGCAAATAATCCCTAACTAATTGAGGTGAAGAAACCACATTCTTATAGAAAGTATAGATGCATTTGAATAATTAAAACAGTAGGTAAAACAATTAAATAAATGCATTTTGGATTTTATAAAATACTAAACTATTCTGTTCAAGGATAAAACCTTTTGTGGTAGTAGATATAATTGTAACTCTGTTCTACGTGTGGGTTTTATTTTTGTAAAACTATAAAATATTAAAGAAATAAAAGCAAACAGAAAAGACAAAAGGGATGATAAAACAGAAATAAAAAGAAAACCCCCAGGCCAACTGGGCCTCGGCCCAGCCAGTGGCCTGCCAGGCCGGCCCACTCCCTCCCCTGGCCTATAACCCCCTGGGGGCACCAAGCCCTAACCGACACCCCCACGTCGCCACTTCCCATCCCCACTCCCCTCGCTCACCCACTCCTCGATCCCCTCTGGATCGGGGCAACGACCGCGGCGCCCGACCCCGCGCCCCGCCGCTGGGCTCCGTCACCGGTCGCCGCCCCGCCGCGCCTCTGTCCTCCCCCGCCATGCCACCATGCCGGAGCCCCCCTCGACGCGATGCCCTCCCACCTCGTGCCGTCAGGACAGGAGAGAGTGCTCCCGCTCGATCCCATGCTCGCTCGGTCCCATGTCACCGAGTTGTGCCGCCCCGAAGCCCCTCCTGCCATCCTCGCGCCGGAGCCCTCCTCCTCGTGGCCATGGCGTCCACTGGACTGTGCGGCGCCCCCTCAACTGGATCTCCCTCGCCCAAGCCGACGACATCGTTCACTGTCGCGCCATCGTGCCGCTGCTACGGCGCCGCCCCGGCCTCCCCGAGCTTCTCCTCGACAACCCTGCAGTGAGCTTCGGTCCTCCGTGACCTGTCCCATGTCACCTCCGCACCCCGTAACTTGGTTATAGACAAGGTCGTGCTCTTCGCGCCACGTCTCGCTGCCGTCGTCGCCTCGCCCGTGTCGCGCCACGTCCGTCTGCGCCCTGCCGTGCCGCCCCGACCGCGCCTCCCCGGCAGCCCCTGCTCGCTCCACTCGCCGGCCTTGCTGCTGCTGGACCAGCAGCGGGCGCGGCCACAACCGCCGGCGCCGGACCCCCCAGCGCCGGCGCGCGCCCCCTCTGCCGCACTTGGAAACCGTCCATCTTGCCCCGTTTCGCTCACGCGCGTCGCCCACTGCTGTGTGTGCCATCGCCCTGCCTCCGCCCCGCGGCGGCCCTGCCGCTGCTCCACGTCGGCGCGCCGCCCTGGCTCTTGCTCCCTGCGGCCTCCCTGCCGTGGCCGCCGGCGCACCGCGGCGCCCAAGTCGGCTGCGCCCCGTGGGCCAGCGCCTGTTCGGGCTGTGCCCGATAGCCCAGCGCCCGATTGGCCCCCCTGTCCCAATGACAAGTAGGGCCTAGCCCCCTGAACGTTTTAAGAAAAAAATGGATAAAAAAGTAGTAATAATAAAAATTAATTAATTAATTAATTAGTTAACTAAATTAATTAACTTAATTAATCCTGATTAGTTTAACCTAATGACTAATTAAACTAATGGACATGTTTAGTTAATCTAGGTCAATGATAGTGGGACCCACTTGTCAGTTTGATCGGTTAACTGTCAGAGTTGACCGTTGACGTCAGGCTGACATCATGCTGACGTCATAAATGCCTTTTGATTTAAATTAATTCTGTTAATTAAAATAAACGAATTAAAAATTTTAAAATTAATATTAAATAATCTGTAGCTCGGTTTGAAATACTTTCTATATGAAAGTTGCTCAGAACGACGAGACAAATTCGGATACGCAGTCCGTTCGCCCGCCACACATCCCTAGCATAGCAAACCTGCAACATTTCACCTCCGGTTCATCTGTCCGAAAACGCGAAACACCAGGTATATTTTCCCAGATGTTTGCCCCCTTCGCCGGTATCACCTATCCCTGCGTTAGATCACCTCTAGCACCGCGTTGTCATGTTATGTTTTGATTGCTCTATTAGTTATTGTGTTCCCCCTCCGTTACTTTTTCCGGTAGACCCCGAGACCACTGCTGGTACCCCTGTGATCGACTACGGTGTTGACGATCCCTTCTTGCCAGAGCAACCAGGCAAGCCCCCCCTTGATCACCAGATATCGCCTATTCTTCTCTATACTGCTTGCATTAGAGTAGTGTAGCATGTTACTGCTTTCAGTTAATCCTATACTGCTGCATAGCATGTCCTTGCTACTACTGTTGTTACCTTTACCTGCTATCCTACTGCTTAGTATAGGATGGTAGTGTTCCATCAATGGCCCTACACTTTTGTCCGTCTGCCATGCTATACTACCGGGCCATGATCACTTCGGGAGGTGATCACGGGCATATAGTATACACCTTACACTGTTACATTACCGGTGATACTGTTTGAAGATGGGGGCTGAAGGGGCAGATGGCTCCATCCAGGTAGTGATGGGCCTGAGTTCCCGACGGCCCCCGACTGTTACTTTGAGGCAGAGCGACAGGGCGGGTTGAGACCACCTAGGAGAGAGGTGGGCCTGGCCCTGGTCGGCATTCGCGGTTATTTCAAGATAACATGTTTAAGGAGATCTTGGTATTTGATCTGAGTCTGGCCACTGGCCTATACGCACTAACCATCTACGCGGGGACAGTTATGGGCACTCGACGTCGTGGTATCAGCCGAAGCCTTCATGACGTCAGCGACTGAGCGCCGCGCGCCGGGTTGGACCGTGTCGGCGTTCTGGGAACGGGGGTCCCCAGACTTGCCTGCCTGCGGCCTGCGGCGTGGCTCAAAGGGGGGCCCAGCACGGCCCATCTTCATCGACACAGACCCAAGACCCTCGCGCGGCGGACGACACGGAGCTTCCTCAGGCACGGCCTCATCAAGCTGGCTCGCGAGGAGGCGGAGAGATCAAGGCGGGGTACCTCACGAGGTGCCCGTGACGCAAGCCATGACGACCGAAGGCGCCAGGAGGGCGCCAGCCGCACAGTGTCCTCCTTTCCTCTTTGGTGTAAAGGGAGCAAGCGCAGGCGAGAGCATCAAGCAAAGGCACCCGTTTCGGTGCAATGAGACCAAGACCAGTCCAACGGCAGGGAGGAAGTCATTGTGGAGCCCAAGCCAGCGTCATCACCAGAGTCTTTGGCAGGCGAGGACCAACTTTAGTCAGGATAAGTGTACCAGATGTTCCCCTTCAAAATGGCCAATTGTTGGCGCCCTTCCCGCTCAATATTTGGAAAGAGGCCCAGGGCCTTTGCCTATAAATAGGACTAGCCACCCCCAGGGTAGGGGGGTTGGAGATCGATCGGTTGGAGATCGATCAGAGAGAGATCGAGAGGAAAATCAGAGAGAGAATCGAGATGAGGGAGAGAGAAGGGTGACTGAACTCCTCCTAGCAGTTCATCCCCCCAGCCAAGGACAGACCCTCGCGAGGTTGTTCTTCCTTGTATTGCTCATCATCATCAGCCCAAGAGGCAATCCACCACACCACACACTGGAGTAGGGTATTACACCACAACGGTGGCCCGAACCAGTATAAACCCTGTGTCTCTTGTGCTGTTCTTTCCATAGCTTAAATCTTAGCGAGGCGGAGGGGTGCAGGTAGGTAGAAGGCGAAATCTCCGCGCGCATCCCAGTGTTCGAACCTCAAGGGTCTGCCGGAACCTGAAATCCGACATTTGGCATGCCAGGTAGGGGTGCGCCGGAATTCATCTTCCACCACCCCGTTCTCCTCCGACCATCGCGTCCATGTCTGACGCTCGTCGGGCCCGCGCCGAGCGCCGGGCCGCTCTCGCTTCCCGCGTCGCCCAGACGGCTCCTGTCAGCGGGCGTCCTCGCCATTCCCTGTCACCTGCCGTCAACGCCGCCACCGGCCCGGCGGGGGACGAGCAGCAAGCGTCGTTTCAGCATCCGTCCGTGTGGCAAGACGGCCGCACCGCTACTCCCTCGCTCACCCCAGCTGATTCTTCGTCCCGCGCACTCCGCGCACCCATGGAGGCTCGAGCTGCGCTCATCGCGGCAAACGAGCTCCTACGCTACCGTCCGGTCGACGACGTCTACGAAGAATGGCTCGACCGCGTCGCCGAACTTGTCCGCGCCGCAGGGGGCTCTCCTGCGCCGTCCGTTCCGCTGCACCGCACCCCGCCCCGCGCGGGTGACGAAGCTCCAGGGGCGCCCCGGACGCCTCCTCCTCAAGAAGGCGCCATGGTTCCAAGGCGCGTGGCCCCTGGGCGGAACCCGCTCCGTCAGGTGCCAGCGCGGCAAGAGCAGAGCTGCCAAGAAGTCCCTCGCCCGCAAGAAGCTGCCCGGGCGCTCCCTGCTCCAGCACGTCGCGACCATGCTCCTGCTCCCGCACGTCAAGACCCCATGCTGCTCCCAGCTGCAGCGCGTGGGGACATGCAAGACCAAGCTGTCCGCCACCCAAGGCCTCCCGTGGCCACAGCAGGCTGCCGTGCCTTCACCACCGAGCTACGCAGCGTCGCGTGGCCCGGCAAGTTCAAGCCAGACCTGCCTCCTCGTTACGACGGCACGGCCGACCCTGCGGAGTTCCTCCAGCTCTATGAGATGGGCATCGAAGCTGCCAACGGAGACGAGAAGGTCATGGCGAACTGGTTTCCCATGGCGCTCAAGGACGGGGCCCGCACCTGCCTCCTGAACCTAGCTCCAGGCACGATCTCCTCCTGGGACGAGATGTGCACCCGCTTCATCGCCAACTTCCAAGGTACTCGCGACCGGCCACCCGCCGTGAGCGACATGCGCTGCATCAAGCAACAACCCGGAGAGACCCTGCAGAAGTACATCCAGCACTTCAACAACGCACGCCTCAAGATTCCCAAGGTGACTGAAGAGGCCATCATCTCAGTCTTCTCCGACGGCGTGCGCGATGTCAAGATGAAGGAGGAGCTGGCGATGCATGAAGACCTATGCACTTTCTTGGAGCTGTTCAACTTGGCAACCAAATGAGCCAGGGCTGAGGAAGGGCGTCTCTCCCTCCTCGAGCTGCCTGCCGCAGACCCAGAAGAGAAGAAGCCCAAGGCCAAGAATGTGAAGCGCAAAGGGGCTGCCGTGCTCGCGGCAGAACCAGACACCAAGCGGGGCAGAGATCAGCCCGAATCTTCTAAGGGCAGTCGGTACTGTGTGTACCACGACCTCCACACCCACAACACCAACGAATGTCAAGAGCTCCGAGCCATGCGAGAAGGAAGGATCGGCTGTCGCCCCGACCGCGGTGACCGGGGCTACGGTCGAGGATGAGGAAGGAACGTAGGACACTGGGAAGACCGCGGCCCGCGCCAAGGGTGGCTCGATCAACCTCGCGAGGATCGCTGGCAAGACCCGCCTCGCGAGGGAGACTAGAGGGATCAGCCTCGCGAGGATCGCCCGCAAGGCAACGCATGCCTCCCTCCGCTGCCGCCGTAGCCAAGGAGAAATGAGGACCGCCATCAGGACGAGGGGGCTGGGGGCTTCCAGGAGCCGCACGCGATCGCCTGCATCCTGGGCGGGGCTCAAGCCCCAGCCTCTCAACGCATCTTCAAGCAGTTCGCCCGCGAAGTGAATGCAGTCCTCCCCAAGCTCGAAGCCACGCGCCCTCTCAGGTGGTCGGCGTGCGCCATCACGTTCAGCTCAGCAGATCAGCTCAAGTGTGCGGCTACAGCCGGAGTCCTCCCGATGCTTTGTTCCCCAATCATCAGCAACGTGGTGGTCACCAGGACCCTCATCGATGGCGGGGCAGGGCTCAACGTCCTGTCCGTGGAAACATTCAACAATCTCCAAGTGCCCTACAACCAGCTTCAGCCAACCAAGCCTTTCTCCGGAGTCACCGACGGCTCCACGGTCCCGATTGGGCAGGTCTGCCTCCTTGTCACCTTCGGGGCACGCGACAACTATCGCACCGAGCTCATCGACTTCGACGTCGCTCACATTCGCCTGCCGTACAATGCCATCCTTGGGTACCCAGCGCTGGCCAAGTTCATGGCCGTAACTCACCACGGCTACAACGTCCTCAAGATGCCAGGAAGTGGCGGAGTCATCACGGTGCCCTGTGAAGAAAAGGACGCGGTGTGTTCCTTGGAAAGAGCCTTTCAGGCCGCATCACTGGAAGACCCGGATCGCGGAAGCAGGAGGCTTCCCGAGACCGCCCCCAAGAAGAAGACATCGTCCGGCCCGGCCCCTCAGGGCCCGCACCTGCCCAGGGGGAACCCCCTTCCATCGCATAGGAAAGAGCGCCCGGCACCCTCCTCAGGCAGGGCTCGAGGGCTCTCCCCTGGAGGGCCACCGACCTGGCTAAGGTCACGCGGGAGGCGCTTGGGCACCACATGGAGGCGTGTTTCGAAGCATGTTTCCCTCAAGAAGGAGTAAGGCAAGGAGAGCTAGACCCTCAGGAGTTCGTCAGCAAGGCCATTCAGGAGCTACAGGAGTCAAGAGTCATGAAAGGCGGCCGCCGCCTACCAGCTGTGGCTCCCCATCCAGGCGAGGATGGTGGGCTGTGCGTCTGCATCGACATACCAGGGCTCAATCGAGTCGCCTCTCTGGAGCGCCTCTGGCCCTCGCGAGTGGGGCGCTGCGAAGGTCCACCCCACAGCTACATTCGCATGACTTACGGCTTGCCGAACGCGGCTGCCACGTACCAGCGCCTCATGAGGGGCATCATGGAGGCTCAAGAGGCCAGGCGTTCCGCAGCCCTGGCGGAGATGGAGATGGTCCGCGAGGAGCCACCAGCGCCTCCGGAGCCTCCCGAGGCCCCTGGGCCTAGGGGCTCGTGAGGATCGGCTTCCGCAGCCCACCGAGTCTGCTACACCAACACTCATTCGTCCTCAACATCATCAGGTGACATCTTTCAAGTTTCACTTCCAGCTGGGAGCGCCCCCAGGGCTGCATTATTCCCAGGCCGCGTGGGTCCGTCCCTGCGGCATGTATCCCTTTTATTTCATGTTGTTAGCTTACCTTGTTGTGGGCGCCCCTCGGGCTGCATCATCCCCAAGTCGCTCGGGCCAGACCCAGCGGCATGTATCCCTTTTGCGTTTATTTACGGTTATGCATTCGACCCACCATGCTTGATTATTTGATGTCGGTCCACGGCACGTCTTCTTCTCCATGCCGACCACTTGCACATTAAAGGGGGGGTACCTGAGCATCGCGACTCAGGGCTCTTACTGGCTCTCCAGCCCTCACCCTCTGGCCTTGTCCACGGCATCGCGACCTGGCATACCACCGACGACTGAGACCAGATCGAGGGCCGGGACCCGAGGACGTAGAGTGCCGGCATCTAACCAAATTTGCAGGGACACATCACAAGATAAGGCCCAGTGCCAGGCGCAACCCGCCTAGAGGTAGGGCCCCGTGAGTCCCGCGCTGGCTCACGGGTGCCCAGATACACCTCGCCAGGCCCTACCGTGCCAGCCACGTGTCAGGGCGGGGCTGTACACGCCCCGGGGGCTCCTCCCGGAGGGGAGCCCCCTCCCACATACCAGTGGAAGCACCATGCTCCGCGCTGGCTGACGGCACTGCCGAGGAGCGGCTATGCCCGTACACATACGGAAGCGCTATGCTCCGCGCTGGTGATAAACAACTGAGGGTGGCCCCCGGGCCGCATCAACCTCAGGGAGCCCAGAGCTCAGTGTCTAGCCTCATCGTAACGCCTCCCCTCGGGAGTGCCGCGCAAGGGGACTGGGCATGGGGGCTGCGCCTGGGTCACGCCCAGACGCACGCCGCCCAGCCAGGCCCCCCCGGGCCTGGTTCGTCGCGCGTCTCTCCCCGAGCGGAGCCATGGTACGAAGGCCGTTTGAGCTTCAAGGGGGACTCCTGAGCATCGCGACTCAGGAGCCTAACTGGTCACGTAGCCCCTCACTCCTTTGTTCCAAAAGGCTAATGGCTGTTGAGGTATGCGCGCGGCTGGGCTCTGCAGACGTAGAACGGTAGATCCACCCACATCACACCTCCCTACTTGTTGTTCGTGCGCCAAGGGGGACTCCTGAGCATCGCGACTCAGGAGCCTAACTTGTCACGTAGCCCCTCACTCCTTGGTCCTGTCCTGGTTTCCGGTCGGGGCTAACGGCGGCTGAGGTATGCGCGGGGCCGGGCTCTGCCGGTGTAGAACATAAGCAAGTAGGAAGGAAAAGCATAAATTTCAAGGAATTCAAAAGCAAATATTATAGTCCACACTATTATCTCAATGCCAAACGCAAGTTTAAACGCCTCCCCGAGGCATGATACATGTGCAGGAATTAAAGGCAGGACAGGAGCCACAACGGAGTCACTTGTCGGCGGTGGAGCAGCGCGGAGTGGGTTCGCCTCATGGAGCAGCGGGGTCGGCAGCGCCTTGCTTCGGTTTGGTGCTGAAGGCCCGGAACTTCCCCAGCAGAGCCTCCGTGCGACCCTTCACGGCCTCGGCAGCGGCAGCGGCACGCCCGCCGCTTACTGGCTCCAGCAGGCTGTCGAGGTCGACGCCGGGATCGCGAAGGTAGATGTGGGTGAGGACCCGCGTCAGCGCTGCAGAAGACAGGACACGCGCCTCGGCCTCGGCCGTGGGGCCAAGGCCAAGGGCGACATCTTCAAGAGCGTGAACCAGGAAGGGAAGCAGCTTGGCAGGGCCGTCCTCGGCGCCAGCCAGCGGGCTCTCTAGGCCGCTGTCGTAAAGCGTCCTCAGCGAGGAGCGAGCCTTCTCCTCCATCTCCGTGAAGGCCATGCGGTCCTCGGCAAGAACCTGGGCCTTGTCGTCCAGCTCGACCTTCCTCGCCCCCAACTCCTGCTCCAGCACACCTAGGCGGTCGCGGTGCTTCCTGAGCTTGACCTCCCTCTCCTTGACGGCCGCCTCGCGAGCCTTCACGCCTTCTTCCTGCTCTTGGCGAAGGCGGACCTCTTTCGCGAGCTGGTCCCGCAGGCCTTGCAGCTCGTCCTCCAGCGCCTTGCAGCGACCACGGACGTCGACCACCTCCCCCAGGGCTACGTCACGAGCAGCCTTCGCCTCAAGGACGGCATGCCTCTCCTCATCGCAAGCCGTCGAGGCCTGGACCAGCGCCGCCCGAATCGAAGCGTCGAAGCGAATCCATCCTGAAGCCAGCTCCAAGTGCCCGGCCACCAAGCGAGGGTCGGCGCCAAGAAGATCCTGCCGCAACCGGTCCAGCTCAGCAGCAGCACGATCCAGAATGGCAGGAGGAGTCGGAGAGACAGCAGTCGGTGGAGTAGGAGGAGAAGGCGGCAGCGCGGCCACAGCATCCTGAGGCGGAGCCTGCTGCGCCCCAACGGCTGTAGTGGCGGCAGCAGGCAAAGGCACCTCGGGAGTCACTTGGGCCATGGGGGCTGAGCTTGCCTCAGCCGGCTCAGCCAGGCCTCGCGAGGACGACCGGGCAGGAGAAGCCCGTCCGTCGTAGTCACCTTCCTTCGCGGGCAGAGGCGCTGCCACGGATAGAACCTCAGGAGTTCCCTTCGGCTTCTTTGCTGCGGGCGCCAGCCTATCCAAGAGATGCGGATGTCAAGCCTCAGAAGCAGAACAAGAAATAAAGACAAGAATCAAGCGCTTACGGGTCGTCGCCAGTGAGCTCAAGCGGCCTCCAGCCAAATTTGAAGCCTGAAAGCCGGCTGGAAGGGTCAACCTCGGGAAGCTTGGAAGCGGAAGGCACGTCTGCGGTCCGCCTCAGGGCCGGGGCAGACCCGCGGGAGATCAGCCCGGTCCTGTCCTTCTTCGGGATCGGGGGCAAGCTCCCGCCGTCCTGCTCGTCATCATCCTCGTCGTCATCGCTCGGAGAGAGGCGGAGAACGCGGGACCTGCACCGGGGAAGGGGAGCCCTCGACTCTCCGTCAGTCGCCTCGGAGTCAGGCCCTTTTTCCCGCTCCCCTCCTTCCTCCTCTTCGCTGGAGTCATCGGAGGACACGTCCACCGATTCCCCAGGAGTTTCCATGGGCACGGGCCCGTCCCCGTTGAAGACAGGCATGGGCTCCACTACCTGCTCCCAGTCGTCGCGGAGGAACAAGGGTGTAGGAGCGCCCTCCAACCTTGCCACATCGCCCCCGACCAGGGATTGGAGGACCGCAGCCAGATCTCCATCGGCCAAGGCCGCAGGGCTCGGATGGGGCCTCCACGTCGGAAGTGAGTACTGCCGAAGCGGAGCCAGCTGGTGCTCCAGGAATTCCCTCAGCAGCGACGCGCTGGTCAGCTTCGCTGCCGCCATGTTGGCTGGCCTCAGATCCGCTTCCATCTTCTCCAACACCAGCTTCGCGCGGGGGTCCGCGAGCTCCGCTCGACCCCAATCGCTGGAGCTCGTGGGTTGCTCCGAGGGCAAGATCAGCCGAGGGTGGATGTGCCCAGCATCTGCCAAGACCCACTTGCTCCTGAAGCCCTCAATCCTTTTCCCGAGGTTCGAAATGGCAATGGCGCCACCGTACGCGATGAAGCTCGCGCACGCGGAAGCAGGACCGTGGGAGGTCCGGAGGTAGAAGTAGTGGCGCAGCAAGGCCACTGAGGGCTACACCCCTACGTGAGCCTCGCAGTAATAGGCGAAGATTGCCAGGAGAAGGACGGAGTTGGGGTGGAGATGCAGAGCCTGTAGCTTATAATGGCGGAGGACAGAGAAGAAGAACTCGGAGAAGGGAGGCACCAAGCCAGCAGCAATGGCGCTTACGAAGAACGGATAGAAGGTGCTCCCTTGGCACTCAGGGGTGGCGGAGCCGGCCTTGAACACCTTCGCCACGTCGATGCCCCGCGCCGCCGCCATCTGGCGCAACCGGGCGAGGCTCGCCTCTGACACGTTCGGCGAGTCCAGGGCACACGAGTACCAAGCTACGGCCGGGGACTGACAAGGCGCCATGGCTTCCTAGGTCACGCGGTCGGAGTAGATCTGGAAATTTTGGAGGAAGGAAGGAGAGGCGCAAGAAAGGGGATCTGAGCAGCAACCAGAGAAAGCAAAAAAGCAAAGCCTAGGCAGATGCCGCTCCTTTATCAACTTGCGCGGTTGCTAAGGCGCTCACGTCCAATCAACCGCCACGCGGCGCCCAAGGCCGCAGGCTGTTAGGGCCCGCGGTGCTTCGCTCTTGCCCTTCCGCCTCCCTGCTCGGCCAAGTCCGGGCGCGCCTTGGGCCCGGGGGCTACTGTCGGCGTTCTGGGAACGGGGGTCCCCAAACTTGCCTGCCTGCGGCCTGTGGCATGTCTCAAAGGGGGGCCCAGCACGGCCCATCTTCATCGACACAGACCCAAGACCCTCGCGAGGGGCCAAGCCTCGCGGGGCGGACGACACGTAGCTTCCTCAGGCACGGCCTCATCAAGCTGGCTCGCGAGGAGGCGGAGAGATCAAGGCGGGGTACCTCACGAGGTGCCCGTGACGCAAGCCATGATGACCAAAGGCGCCAGGCGGGCGCCAGCCGCACAGTGTCCTCCTTTCCTCTTTGGTGCAAAGGGAGCAAGCGCAGGCGAGAGCATCAAGCAAAGGCACCCGTTTCGGTGCAATGAGACCAAGACCAGTCCAACGGCAGGGAGGAAGTCATTGTGGAGTCCAAGCCAGCGTCACCACCAGAGTCTTTGGCAGGCGAGGACCAACTTTAGTCAGGATCAGTATACCAGATGTTCCCCTTCAAAATGGCCAATTGTTGGCGCCCTTCCCGCTCAATATTTGGGAAGAGGCCCAGGGCCTTTGCCTAGGGGGGTTGGAGATCGATCGGTTGGAGATCGAGAGGAAAATCAGAGAGAGAATCGAGAAGAGAGAGAGAGAGAGAGAAGGGTGACTGAACTCCTCCTAGCAGTTCATCCCCCCAAGCAAGGACAGACCCTCGCGGGGCTGTTCTTCCTTGTATTGCTCATCATCATCAGCCCAAGAGGCAATCCACCACACCACACACTGGAGTAGGGTATTACACCACAACGGTGGCCCAAACCAGTATAAACCATGTGTCTCTTGTGCTGTTCTTTCCATAGCTTAGATCTTAGCGAGGCGGAGGGGTGCAGGTAGGTAGAAGGCGAAATCTCCGCGCGCACCCTAGTGTTCGAACCTCAAGGGTCTGCCAGAACCCGAAATCCGACAGACCGCGTAACGCAACTTCCCTTGTAATGGAGGTTGCTAGGTCTGCTCTCCGGCCGCCCTCGCAATATGCCGGTGTGCAATGGGCGATGGGCCCAGACCCCTGCGCCATAGGATTTAGACCGGCGTGCTGACCTCTCTGTTGTGCCTAGGTAGGGCTGCGACGTGTTGATCTTCCGAGGCCGGGCATGACACAGGAAAGTGTGTCCGGCCAAATGGGATCGAGCGTGTTGGGTTATGTGGTGCACCCCTGCAGGGAAGTTAATCTATTCGAATAGTCGTGATCTTCGGTAACAGGATGACTTGGAGTTGTACCTTGACCTTATGACAACTAGAACCGGATACTTAATAAAACACACCCTTCCAAGTGCCAGATACAACTCGGTGGTCGCTCTCTAACAGGGCGACAAGGAGAGGACTGCCGGGTAGGATTATGCTACAGATGCTACTTGGTGAACTTACCATCTACTCTCTTCTTCTGCTGCAAGATGGAGGTTACCAGAAGCGTAGTCTTCAACAGGACTAGCTATCCCCCTCTTATTCCGGCATTCTTCAGTTCAGTCCACATATAATAGCCTTATTCCATTTGATACCAATGCATACATATGTAGTGTAGCTCCTTGCTTGCGAGTACTTTGGATGAGTACTCACGGTTGCTTTACCCCCCCTTTTCCCCCTTCCTATACCCGATTGCTGCGACCAGACGATGGAGCCCAGGAGCCGCACGCCACTGTCGATGACGACTACTACTACTTGGGAGGTGCCTACTACTACGTGCAGCCCGGTGACGACGACCAGGAGTAGTTTAGGAGGATCCCAGGCAGGAGGCCTGCGCCTCTTTCGATCTGTATCCCAGTTTGTGCTAGCCTTCTTAAGGCAAACTTGTTTAACTTATGTCTGTACTCAGATATTGTTGCCTCCGCTGACTCGTCTATGATCGAGCTCTTGTATTCGAGCCCTCGAGGCCCCTGGCTTGTAATATGATGCTTGTATGACTTATTTTATTTGTAGAGTTGTGTTGTGATATCTTCCCGTGAGTCCCTGATCTTGATCATACACGTTTGCGTGTATGATTAGTGTACGATTGAATCGGGGGCGTCACAAGTTGGTATCAGAGCTGACTGCCTGTAGGAATCCCCTTCCACACTCCTTGGCTGAAGTTGACTCTAGTCGATGAAAATTGTTTTACTAACTTGGTTGTGCGGCCCCTGGGCCCACGTCGCCATCGGGTGGTATTAGGATCTTTTATTCCTCGACCTATACTCTGGGACTCTGATCTCTCTTCTATTCGGGTTAAATGATTTTACTAAATCTGACTCTAAGTTCTGGTAACTACTTCCTCCCGGAGAGCTCCTTATTACAATGTTCGCCTGCTGCACCAGAAGGTTCCGAAGATGCTATTCGTTGTTTTCCCGAGACGCTTGTGCCGACCGCTTTTGCAAATCCCTACCACTATTATCTGTATGGATAACTGAACACACTTGCCTACATTCAATCCCATTGATCTTGTTATTACAAGATGCCCTGAACTGCTCTCCGTTGTTCCGAGAATCCTTTGAGCCTACTGCCTTGCAGTTCCTTGCCACCTGAATACCAATGTGGATAATTCCTCGCCCTTACCGAGTATCCGCTCATCCCATTTGATTCAAGTATTTCACAAAAGTCTTCGAAATACCATTCGATCTTTCGAAAATCCTCATCCGACTATTACTCTTGAAGTTCTTGCTTGCTTGCATTATGATTAATATCATAGGTATGGTAGTATTATTGGCCTCCTTAGTCATTATCAGTTTGAGTCTGTTGAATCAATATGTTGCGAATGCTCGCATTCCTTTATCAGATCCTTCGTTTTGTCCTTCTGGCTCAGACGACATTTTAAACATGAGCTGGATCTCGACCAATCAAATTGCCATCGATTGTACCCCTAAGACTATTCAAATTATCCGTCCTTAATCAGAGTGTTTGCTTCTGATGCATTGGTTTGGAAATCATAATTCCTTTACATTTGAGCTTTGAGTTAGTCAGTTGTTTCTATAGTCTGATATCCTTGCATTCTTCCTTTCTATGGTTGAGTAACGATGCTCACATCAGATCCCTTATGGACCACCAGAACCTTTGTTGGATTTTACCCGACAACAACCTTTATATTCAATCACTTCGAAAGTTCTTTCCCCGATAAATAATGCCATTGGTAAATCCTATTCCTTGACTTGGACAACCATGCTCTGCTTTCGAGCTGGTGATATTTACTATTGAAGCTTGTGGTATATGTTTCCACAATGCCCCGATGGGTTGAACCTATGCCTTCCTTAATATGTGTGAACTCGAAAGTTTTCACGAGTTATACTCTTCTGGTATTTTGCTAGATAAAATTTCAACACTACAACTTCATCGAACGCGAGAAGTGAATGGAAGGTTATACATTGAAGAAGTGGGAGTCGACCTTGAACTTTGTGTTCATGCCCATGGACCCGATGTGGAACTTATCATGGAAGCTTCTTGAAAAACTTTTAATTAGTTGGATAATTCTTCCGGTGTCTTTGAATTGGATCCCTTGCAACTATGGTTTCGGCCATATTGATATTCCTTCATTCCTTTTCTCGGACAAGTTAAAGTACTTGTCTTTTGCAGATCAATACACTTGTCAAACCTCTATTTTTCTCTACCTCCGAGTATTACCCTCTGGTATCTTGATAATATCATCGAACCATGTTGCTTATTATGAGCCTTCATCGAGTATTATTCCTCACTGATTCCAATGTTTCCTGGTTTCGAGTTGTTAGTCACTCGAGGACACCGATAACTAAATCGGGTCCGCACCATGATTGAACAACTCTTAGTAATCTCCTTTATTCACGAGTTTGTACTCGAGCATGTCAATCCTAGCCTGATCGGCTATATCATTATCGTGCAACTTTTTAACTGTGCTACCTGGTCCTTCTTCCCGGAGCACAACTTTTCAACGATGAGCTAAGCTTACGTCGACTTTCCTCGTCTTATCATTTTGCCTTGTACAACAAGCCTGACTCCGAGTTTGTGACGTACCCGTGGTTCCAATAACCTTTCGCTTCATCATTCCTTTGACTTGATGTCATCGCCGATCGATTACACCTTCATGAAATCTCTCGACAATTGTGTCATGATCATCATCAACATTTTGAGCTCGTCCAGGATATCAATCGAATTCATGCTGGGAAATACCATCCTTGCCCCTCGATGATTTTCGTAATCATAGACAACATTCTTGCCTTCCCCCAACACAAACTTGTTCATGTTTTGTGTTGTACCTTGATTTCCTTGCTATCTAGCTTAGGTTATATTCTACCTTGTAGTATTATTGTCTTCTATATCAAGAATGTTGTGAGGATTGCTCCACCTCTTAAGAATTCTTGGTATAGTGATGCTTCTCACCATCACCATTCTTTCTTGGTGCTCGTGTTGATTCCAACAGGGGTACCAACAAGTGAACGGTGCTGTTTGAATTCTGCCTTTCTAGCAACCCTATTGCTTTGAAGTAAATGATCGATATTTCATTCTTAGACATTGGTTATCGAACCACCATTCTAACCTTGAGATCATGCTACCTAAGCCCATATTTCGCGTGCACCTTTCAATAAATGATTAACTATGTATGTTTTCCTTGAGCATACCTCATTATATCATTTGATTTGACAAATTTTATCTCCTTGTTCGAATACTGGTAGGAATCCATCTTTTGAAAATCTCAACGAATTGTCGCTGAGTTCATCAGCCACCCCCTCATCCTCTCCTTGGGTTAATGATGAACTCATGATTCGGAACTTGCTTCCGTAGTTCATTTCCCGAAAATCTTACAATGTCATCTCGTCAATTGCGTTGCACCTCTTCTCTCTCAGGCATCTTGAGTCTGAAGTATCCTTACACCAATCGGACCTGAATCTCGGTCAGGTATGATGGTTGGAACATATTTCCAAGAGTTATAACATTGGTATTTAACCTGATAAGGTGATGTCATCCTAACACACCTGCCCAGAGGGCCTATTGTTATAGTTTCCTTTCTAGCAAGGTTAGTCATTCTTCCATGAGTAATTTGTAAGACTTATTCTATGAGTTGTTCCGGATGGAATCCTTGTGTATCCAAGGTCTGATCTTTACCCAGTGACCATGTCAATGATATCTCGAAGCTTGTCTCTAGTACTCCGAATTTACAATAAGAACATTTGTAGCACAACGCTAAATGTTTCTTGATCAATTATCCAAACACCTTGTATGGGTAATGTCATGAAATTTCTCTCCCCTTTCCTGAAGGGTTTTCTACTTCATATCCTGCCATGGATATCATGCTCTGCTTGTCCTTGGGAAGGGTATACCCCTGGTATATGTGTCAAACACATTTTCCTTTCCATTGATTTGTTCAACCTTCCTTGTGATCCATATGATCTTAGCAGTAATATTCTGCTGCTTATATAAACACCTTGGTGTACAACCATGTCAGTAAGACCCTATTACTATTGTTGATGACATTCCGGTAACCACCGATGGACGAGAACCTTGCCTATTGGTCCGCCTCATTCAACGAGCAGGAAAATGGTTCTCTTTGTCCCTCGCCCTTGGTACCGACGTTGTTGCCGACATAACTGATAGACTACCCTCTGGCACGCCTTGCTATCATGATCGTGCAAGATGTCACCGCTCCTTCTAGTTTAAACCACATGGTGGGCCCATAACCCACAGTTCCACAGGATCAAAACCTGACTCTCCTGTACACCTTGTTGCCAAAGTTATTCCTCGAGCTTGACTTCGTATGTAATTCATGGGCCACCTTCCTAGTGATATAATCTGGTATCAGACGCAATACTTATTCCCATTGTTTTGAACCCCTTTCACACTTCGTTTCAGGCAACAAATGATTGCCTATGTGCTTGAAACTTCTATTTAGCATCTCCTTACTTTGCTCTTGATAATTTCTTCAGTTTTAATTCGGGAGTTACTTTCCGCCACCTTCCCAGATATTATCTACCAGATAAGCAACCTTGTAGAGGTCCGTCCTTCTAAAGCTACCCCTTTTTCCTTTTCGTAAGTACGATGAAGATCTCAAAGAAATGATGCCTACTTCATCATGATGAACTGAAGTAGACAAATGAAGACATCGACGTAGTGGGTCGACCGCTTCGAGAAGAGTAACAAAGACCGAGAAGAATCATTAGAATTTCGTAACCTATTCTTCCCCCTTACTCCCCTCTTAAATCTCGGGACGACATTTCTTGTAGTGGAGGAGAATTGTGATGCCCGGGTAATTAAGCTACAGTAACCCTCTGCTAAGGATGCCACGTCACCTCGGTTACTGTTGATAATCTAGAGTTAGTTCAAAAACGATTCAAATTCAAATTTAAAATATAGGCAAACAATAAAAGTTTTCAAACATTAAAACTAAATTGTTCATCATGTCACAATTATCATCATAGAAGTGTCATACGTATGACAAAAAAAATTTGTTCGGCCCAAAATGTCACGGATGTGTCTTTTTTTGTAGTGTTATCTCATCAAAACCGCCAAAGGAATATATTTTGAGTGAAACATAAGATATTTTTAGTGATACACGTATTTGAAAACTAGACTCTTTTTTCTATCAAATCGGTGAATATGTATTAATCTACTTTGGTCGTGTGGCAACTCATTGGCACATTGCTAGTAGTTATTACTACTGTATAATTTTTTGGACACCAGACAAACGGTGTACATATACGAAGAGAAGAGGCGCACGCACGCGGTCGATCTCTCGCTATCTCGCACACATGAGAGTTACGTAAAGGCACTGTTAACAAATAAATCCTAAAACCCTAGGTGCACGATTGTTGCATGCGCGGGTACCGGGTACGTGGTGGAGCGCACTTTTGTAGGAATAGTTAGCTCGCGTGATAATTTGATCCATAGGAGTTGATGGTCGGGACCACAGGTGAACGACCTGGAGGCGGTGCTCGCCAGTTGCCATAGATCGAGTAGCCGTGTTTAAAATATCAATTCTTTTAGCATGGTAAGAGTTCCGATTTTCAAGGACGCGTTATAAGTACTTAAGTAGTTTTTAGAACGATTGGTATGGAGCAAAAATGGAATTCATAACTACTAGCTCCTTGGTGTATGGTTGTATGGGTTTATATTGCGAGATGTTGAACCTGGTAGTTCTAGGGCAAATACTATGCTTTAGATGTTGGTTTTCAGTAATGAAAATCGAAAGGGGGAGACCCTTCTTTGATAAAAAAAAGAACTACTACCTCCGTCCGGGTTTACTAGTCCCCATCGTATTTTGGGTCAAAGTTTGTCCACGAATTTTACTTGTAAAATGTGAATGGAAAACGAGATTTTGGTATACCCAAACAAAAAAGGACTGGAGGGAGTGATTGCTCTGACACAGACGTGACCTCTCATAGCGCAGGCATTGAACCGGCGCGCCGGCCAAGAGGGCCCCACTCGCTGCAGGCCCGGGTGAACACGCCTCCTCGCCGCATGCAACCGGCTTCCAACTGCCCCGTCTGACTCCATTGAAAACGCGTGTGTGCCGGCAACACGCCCTTCCGCGAGGCGGTCGGCATTTTAGAACACAAAAAATGATCAAAATATAATTAATTACGCATGGTCTTGACTTGTTGTGCTCGCACTGGTAGCAGGAACTAGAGGTTTTTCTTTATTTATAACTCTCCTCACATTTTTTGGCTTTGAAGTGAATCATGGTTGTGGACATTATCTATGAATGTGCAGATATCTGTGAACATGAGTTTGATGTGGAAGTTTAACTTGGAATGTTGGGCTTGCACGTGAACTATACCATGTCCAATGCTTCGTCTGTTATTGTTTAGAAAGTAATTGCTGTTATTACATGACCCTAAAAAATTATATTGTGCCACATCAGTAGATGCACGGACATCACAACAGGCATGCTGACTGGATAAACATTTGAACCTAGCTATTATGAAGGAAAATTTGTATTGACAACTTAGATTGCAGGAGACGCCTAGCCTGCTCTGCCTCTGCTAGCTTCTTTCTGGCTTCTTCCATCTCTTCTTTGGCTTGGGTGAAGAGAGCATCTGATTGCTTTTTCGCTTCTTCAGGAACTCAGCTACATTCTCAAGGTCTATTGCATGCTTTCTTTCAGCCTTTACTAGAGCCACGAGGACACAAACAGTTGACGACTCCACCTGGCTTGTGTGTAATCCAGCATCTGGGAATTTGCACCTTGTGTCTAATCCAGCATCATCAGGGAACTCGCACCTTGTGTGTAATCCAGCCATATTTTGGAAACATGATCTCGAGGTTGACCATACTTCCCTCCTCGCAGGAACTACATCCTGACATGAAGTTACTTCTTTTTTAGATCAATACTCAGAGCAACCCAGATCCATTTAGTAGAAGCCAGATAAACAGGACTCGGAGAAGTGAATTCAAAAGGAAAAATATAAAAACAGACTACAAGGTGAGAACACCCACTTTCTACATCAAGCTAAAAGCGAAAGCACTAGGACGATTAAGACTCTTCTTATTACCCATGAAGAACACGAGGCTAAGAGAAACAGAAACTACAACATATACACATCGAAGAACACGAGGCTAAACGAAGTAATTGAAAGGGTGTTACTTACCAAAGCTCATTTTACAGGTTCGGTGCAGCTCCTCTTTAACTTGCCACGCTCCTTGAAGATGTCCCCAATATCCCGCGTTTCGTCTTCATTGCTCCTCTGCATGTTCGCACTCATGGTTTTAAAATCTCAACATGGCAAGAAAAATATACTAGTAATACTCACGCATCTTGTGGGCAACATTAAAGCACTCGTCTGCCATGTTAGAGCATCTCCAACAGAAGCGCAACACGCGGCGCTTTAAAAAAGCGTTTACAGTGCTGAGATTGAGAAGTAGAGATAGAGAGTAGAGACTAGAGAGTAGAGACATAGATAGTTCTCAGCATAGATATAGCATAGATAGATTAAAAATAGATAGTTCAACTACTCCTCATCGTCCGACTCCTCCTCGGTGATGTCCTCCTCCGACGTCTCAATGTAGCCGTGAAGATACCGATAGTCGTCGGATTCCCAGGGCGACGCTGCTCCTAGCCTCATGTTGAATTGAGCGTCCGCTTTTCGCGTATGCTTGTCCTCGCGATAGGCGGCTCGCTCCGCCCTCCATTGCGCGTAGAACTCGCGCTCGTTGATGATGTCCTGTGGGAAGCGTTGGCGCCACAACACCATGGCATCCTCGTCCATCTCGGCGATGCCGAGACGGTGCTCCCGCCTCTGGTTGTCGCGACGATCCTCGTCGGTGATCAGCCGCGGCAGAGGCACGGGCTCCTGCGCCCGCTCCCGCGTCGGCATGTTGGGGAAGTTCAATGTTCTATGAGGCCACTAGAGGCGCCACGCCGCCGCGTCGTACACGCGGGCGGCCTCGTTGGCGGTGTCTAAATTGCCGAGGCCGAGGCGCATCCCGTGGGACCGGATCTCGGCGGAGAAGCTGCTGGAGGGGCGCGGGCGGACGCCGCGATATCCCCAAGTTTCCCGGCGATGCCGCGGCATGGTGGCGTGGTGGCGGCGAGGCGAGAAAGAGCGGGGAGAGAGCGGTGGCGAGGCGCAGAGCGGCGAGAGAGTGGTGGCGAGGCACGGAGCGGGGAGAGAGCGATGGCAAGGCACAGAGCGGTGGGAGGGCGTTGGATTTTATAAAGCGCGCCGGACGCCGCGCGCCCGGCCGCTTTTTCCCGCGCGCGGGCGATCCTTTCCCGACGTCCCTGCTATCTCTACTATCTTCTCTAATGTTATATTTATTTTATATTTAATATTTATCTCTACTCTCTTCTCTACTATTATATTTATTTTATATTTAATATTTATCTCTACTACTCTACTCTCTACTCTTTTTTCTACTTTCTTTTCCTTTTCTTTTAAAAAACAGAGTTGGTGATGATGGTGTGCCTGCCATCCTACAATATAGGCCGTCCGATTTATATCCGACGGATAAGAAGGAAACTATGGCAATTTTGCAGAAAGATACCCGCACCCCTCTCCAGATTTGCAAATAAGGCCTTCCCTCGTTCATCCTTTTCTCCTACAAGATATAAACTACTCATACAAATGCCTCTTGATGTTCCGTGCAACGCATGGGAATCTTGCTAGTTCTAAAAAACTTTCCATCATTTGCCACACTACTGGTTGCAGATGAAGAACCTACCCAAGCACAACGCGATACAGGAGCGACGCACAATTACAAGCTGATATTCTGTTGGACAATGGAGGCTATAACAAATTACTTTTATGGGAACAGTAGCAACCAGGAAATTTGAAGGAGGTATGAACAAAATTGGAACTGCACATGTACTGCTAAGTGATTCAATACACACATTACCAATAGAGGAGGAGAACGATGGCCGTGGCAGCCTCTGTGCATCATGGTCAGGAACGGGAGTCAGTTCATTGTCCACGATGGTGGTGCTTCTTCTTGGCGTTGGCTTCCAGGAAGCAGATCCGAGACCGTGGAAGACAGTGTCAGGGAAGAGGCTCTGTGTACGACGACGACAGTGGACCGGCTCCAGTGCGGCGTACGAGGTCGTCGATGAGGTAGATGCGCTACGGTGGACGAGTGCGCCGATGGAGAAGGGGAGGAGCACGAAGGCCGCGGTGCCGTGGAGAAGTCTATTTTGGTGTGGGGATAGAAAATGGCGAGTATTCGGGTGTACTATTCTGGGTGCCGGGGTGGGGTTGGCTGGGTAGGGTGAACCTTAAGTTACGAAAACAGACCCCTACCAAGCGTAATCTGTAGACCTGTTCTGAAGGTTATGATGGTAACTTCGCACTGCTCGAATCAGGGTCGCGGGAGATTTTCCCGCCGACCTCAAAATTTTGTGACACTGAACTCCCCGTGTGGCATGTTGGGTGATTGGGCTAAGCAACTATCAAGTAGTACTAGTAACTACTAGTACTCCCTCCGATTTTATTAACTCTGCATATTAGGTTTGACCGAAGTTAAACTTCCTAAAGTTTGACCAAGTTTATAGAAAAATATAAACATTTACCATAACAAATATGTATGATGTGAAAGTACATTCAATAATGAATCTAATGGTATTTATTTGTTATTGTATATGTTAATATTTTTTGTTATAAACTTTCTGAGAGTTTACAAAACTTGACTTTGACTAATGCTAATACGCGGACTTAAATAAAAATGGAGGGAGTACACATTTGTTTTCTTAGTTTGTAGTGAATTAATCATTTGTTGTAATTGTGAAATAAATATATTAGGCTACTGACTTCGAATGTAATGGTCTATACAATTCAATAGTTACAATCATTGTTGAATTCCAAGATGTATACGAGGTCTATAGTACTTCACAATATGCTCAAACTCACATAATCCCAATCAAATGAGAATCTAAATGCATTTCATAGTTATTACTTTGTAGGATGCAACAAAACCAACCATAACTCTACATCGTCCATTATAAAAGCAACATTTTGAACACATCCCAATGTGTGAATGATACGTGTAGAGAGAGCTTGCGAAGATGGAGTAGATAGGGTGGTAAAGATTGTGTGTATGTGGACAAGACAGTAGGAGACAAACCTAGAGAGAGAGAGAGGAAGAACTTAGGTTTGTGAGATAGATGGAGACATGTAATATACGTGAGATGTGTGTGCATCCGGATTCTGTAGACGTGGAAGGAGAAGAGACAATAAGTTTGATGAGAGAACTGGAAAAACATGGATGAGAGGGGAAGGATCTCGTGGGTTGAGGGATTGATAATTTTGTGCGGGGGAGAGAGGGATTGGTAATTTTGTGCGGGAGAGAGAGGGGGAGGAGTCAGTTAACCATCGTCACATCATCTTGCTTCCAAATGGCCCCGCATTCTCTAGTGCAGTGTGGTCGCCGTCTTCGATCTCCTCGATACCCTCTTTGAAGGTTGAGGTGTTGTGCATGCTGGGGTGCAGAGAAGCACAAGCGAGAGTGGTCGCCATATAGCCTTGGATGGGGATGAATCATGTGTGGTGTGTGTGTGTGTGTCAGGTATTGAGAGAAATCAAACCTATGGAGAGAAATGTTTGTGTATGTGATGGAAAGCTACATGCTAAATAGGGTTTTCACAAAGAGATTGTGTGTGCAAGATAGAGAGCGATGTGTAGGCCTTGAGGTGGGCAGGGGCCGGGTGAGGGTGTCAAAATGTGTGCGTTGATGCAAGTGTTACATGCGATCGTGCTAGGGACGGACGAATCGAGGGAGATGGTAGTTGTGTTACGGATGCTCCTCTCTCTCTCTCTCTCTAACACACACACAAGTACAAATAGAAGACCATTCTCTCATGTATACACAACGTATCGGCATCTGTCTATGTCTCACTTATGCATGATCATTTGCACATTCACACCTCTCTATGTCTCTATCACACGCACACTGTCTCCACATTGCCCTTCCGCAACAACACACATATGGACACATACACACGTTCTCTCTCAATCGCACACACAAAATCAGTATTAAAAAAACTAGGGCACACCTAAAACGTCCAAATCCAAATAAACACAAACTGGAGCTAAATTCAAATATGTGGAAATATTGTAGTGTCAAGAACTTTTCCAGGAAAAAAAGTTGAGTAATATTCGGGGATTGATTTCACACACACAAAAAGGTTCGGTGGGTGTCCTTCGAGTGCGACACGGTGACGCACCGTTCGATCGACCGCGTGGCCGCGGTTCACGCGCTTGCACAGGATTCTGTATCGTGGCTGTGGTAACTAATATAAGCATTGCCTCAGTCTAATGTTTACGTGTACAAGTACGGTTTTCTTTTAAGTTTGACCAACCCAATATAAAACTAAACTAAGCTCTCATACGCGCACTCATCAATATGCCACCGCCGCCATTGCGCATGCCGGCGCCCGCCTGCTCCGGCCAACCATTTCTCGCCCATCACCGCTGTGTCGCCGCCATCCTTGTACCATGAAGCTGAAGGCTCGCCCACTCACATCGTCTGCAGTCCCTCCTCGTGATGCCGCCGCACTGCCAAGCACGCGAGCAGCTAGTGGAGCCGTGTCTATGCACGCAGCGTACGAAGAGGAGGACGAGTGCGTGCTCCAGCACGCCGGCGAGGAGGAACTAGCGTGTCATTGTCATCTCCGCCCGCGCGGAGGAGGCGTGCATGGTGGCTGTCACGGTGGAAGCCGGTCACGCCCGCGCCGAGCCCGCAAACCGGGTGCGGACGCGGAATCTACCTTCGAGACCTTGAATGCCACGTGGATCCTGCAATCTGAAGGAGCAATTTGGGTCAGTCGACTCTTGTGAGCCGTTGGATACAACATGGATGGCTAGAAGGGCTTCTTCAACCTCCGATATTGATGCATTGTTCATCTTCTCAACCCGCCACACGCCTAACCGCCTACCGCCGCCGCCCCGCCCTCCCCTGAACCGCCTGCCACCGCCATGCTCCCCACCCCCGCCATCCGTTTAACCCAGGGTACGATCCATTTTTTTCGGCGAACTGCATTCCACACCCAACACTCATAAGATAGATCATGGGCACCCTGCCACCCTAATATAGATATTGGGGTAGCTTCTCTGCCGTCTTCTTCCTTCGCTCCGTCGAACTTCTTTCACAAATCGACTGACCCAAATTATACTACTAGTATGAACGTATTAAGTACAGTAGGAAAACGAAGATACGAGTAGTAGTACCAACTGCAAGAAGAACAGTAGTAAGACACAGTACTAGTACTACTATACGTACTAAAGAGTTCAAATAACAAGAAAGAACATAAAGTTCAAATAACGAGAAAGAACATAAACATAGTTCTACTGGGGGCTCAGCACAACACACCCCTGAAATAAAACTAAGCAACTAGTCTGTTTGACACTATAGTAGAACCAGCATGAGCAACGGCACTGCCACCTTACTCGGAGTCCGAGTCCACGTCCTTGACTTCGTCCTCGTCCCTCTTCCTCTTCATCTTCGTCGCCGCTTCTTTGCTTGAACCGGACACTTGGCTCTGCTTCTTCATCCACCCCTTGTAGATATTTAAACAAAGGTAGGCATCCATTGCTGCGTAGAGGATGTGATCTTCATCTATTGTCTTCGACTCCCATGCATGATGAAACTCGTGGTGAGGTTTCATCAGTTTAGCGTACGAAGGATCAATCATGGCTGCTGCCAGGGTCAGCATTGAAGGCTGAGAGGAGGACATCAGGCTTTCCTTCTGGAGATCGAAGGGTTGGCCTACAACGAGGCCTATCCGACCCAGGACATCCCCGTTGTTCCTAAAGTCTACAGTAACGAATTTCACTCTTTCATCCTTGAGGAAGTTCTTAAAATTCTGGCACTCAATGTCGGCATGGCATATGTTGTAGACCAAGCACACATTATGTATGCCAACCCGGATCACGGCGGCCTTCTTCTTCTTTGCCTCCTTTAGAATCTCTTCTCGCTTTCCAGGACTATGGTGTACTCAACATCTAGCCCAGCGACCCACTCATCCTTTGAGTTTTTGAACATGCTTCTGAAGCGAGCAAGACATCCTTTCACCATCACGGATCCACGAGTGTAGATGACGATGAACTCGTTGCCGGTGATGGCTCTAACCTGGTACTCAGCGGCAACCATGGAGATTTGGGAGGCCATGGATTTTGGAGGAGGGTTAGGAGAAGTTGAAATGGTGTAATGTGAAAGGACGGGACAACTAGGAGCGAACTATTGTAAGGTAGAAGGCGGGGACGAGTAGGGTCTGCGAACGGCGTGGGGTTGTTGGCTTCCACGGTGGACAAACGGCTGCAAGCCCCCAAAGAGTTCTCGAGTACTATGCGGGACCCACTAGATGTCATGTCTACTAGACCCATATCATTGGCCTGACGGTATAGCTTCTGCCTGTTCACACGCCATGCCGGCACGTGGATGTAACTTCACTTAATTCCCTCAACTGTCACGCCTCCCACGACCTTCGCCTCCCTCGCGCAGTCGCGCCCTTTGAGACTTCGACCGGCTATAAATGAGCAATTTTTTGCCTACTCCGCATGCATGATACTCCCTCTGGTCCTTTTTACTTCCACTAACCATTTGCAAAGTTTTTGACCAAATTTATACTAAAAAAATATCAATATCTACAATACTGATTATAATGAGTATAAAAACTATGTTTTATAATGAGTATAAAAATATTGATTTGACATTGTGAAAGTTGATATACGTTTTTCTATAAGTTTGGTCAAAGTAGAGGTACATTGACTTCAGACAAAACTTAAATGCACAATGCAGACTAGTTCCTCCGTCCAGGTGCGTGCCATGTCCTATTTAGTCATCTCAACAAGGTTAGTTATTAGAGTACCACTACCTCCCTTCTAGTTTAAAGGGCTCGATTCAAAATTTTCACCTACTCTTACCAAGATAGAGGCGGTGGAAGAGTTTTTGTAGTGGTTTCTAGAGTCTGGACTCCATCTTTAGGAACCTTCGCCGCCGCCGGCAAGAATGCAAGGAAATGAACCAGAAAGGAAATGAGGCTGGAATGAGTAGTTCCGTATTTTATACAGTGGCAGAGGTGGGTAAATATCTACTATACATTACCTCCGGTGGGAAGGCCATGTCTCTATGCACACACATCTCAGCCGTTGGTTCCAAGTAGATCGAACAGCTCACATTGTCCAGAGGCAGACATACCATCACCACCAACTGAGATTTTTATAGGAGTGGTCATGCATGCATCTGGTGTAATTAATGCATCTCTTTACATAAATTTTTGAGAAAAACGAGAGTACTAATTAAGTACTTTTTCAAACTACAGAATTAATTCCACCATTCATCATCTACCTTGGTTGAAGAGATTTTCAAATTAAGCCCTATAAACCGAAATGGAGGGAGTACCACATTACCACCACTATGGCCAGCCTTAATCATCGCATGCAATAATTTAGTGCACCTTGAAATCTGAACGCCCGCTTGACTCTCCTTCTCCGTCCAGCAGCCCCACCACTCCACCCCGTGTGGAAAAAATCTGCATGCATGACTCTCCTCCCCCGTGCTCGTCCAATTCATTGTGACCAGCAATATTTCCACCCCTTCCCTCACCCGTAATTTACTCCAACAAATATGCCCACGTAGCTACTTCAGTTACTTAACTGTAGGTGCATTGGGTCACTGACATGTGGGCCCAACAGGCATCTGGCCCACATGTCAGTGACGCAACTGGACCTGTAGTTAAGTCAGTGAAGCTCAGTCCATATATTACGTAGGTGTGACATTGCTCGCTATAAATATTGCGCCTCCCACGGCATTCGGAAGAACGCTCACGTTCATCACTATCTCCTCCCCCTCCCTCTCACGTCGACTACCATGACATCCCCCTCCCAAGCCCTAGGCGCCCCTCGCTGCACTGCGCGGACGGTCACGCGTCGCTGTTTCGTTCCTTGCCGCCACTAGTCGAGGAGGACGCGTCGCCGTTCCGTTCCTCGCTGCCACTAGTCGAGGAGGACGCGTCGATGTTCCGCTCCTCGTCGCGACGCGTCGAGGTGGATGCGTCGGCATTCCCAATCTCACTAGCACGCGCGTTGGAGGACACGTCGTCTCCCTGCTACGAGGAGAACGCCGCACCTCCCGCCGAGCCCCCTAGCCTTGAGGAGCTTTGGAAAGAAATGGATGTCGCCTTGTGGGAGGCATTGCCTCCGACAGAGCGTGCCAAAATAGAGGCAGAGGAAGAGAAGCGCGCCGCGGGGCAAGCTGCCTGGCAGGCCTATGTCGCGTCTGAGAGAGTCAGGCAATTGGCTCTTTGGAAGAAGGCTTGTGCGAGGGCCGTGAGGGTGGCGGAGGACACCCGTGCCAAAGCCCTGAGTGCAGTCAGGCCCAAGCGCCTCATCTACGCTTGGCGGTACATGGACTGGGTGCATGCTTCCAGCAAGGAGTACTTGTTGGCGCCGGATCACCACACCGGTGAGATCGCGCTCGCCTGCCGGCAAGCTGCCAATCAGCACCTCGCGAGTTGCGAGGCTGAGGAAGAGGCATTGTGTCGGCGCGCTAGGAAACGGCCGCGCACCAGGGCACTCGTGGCGCGTTGCAAGCACTCCTGCGAGAGCCGTGGCTTTTATTAGGAATATAATTTAGTTTTGTAAGGCGATCTCATTAGTTTTGGGACGCAAATGATAAATCCCGAACATTCGGGAATTATTAGCGTCCTTAATTAAGTATGTAAAAGGAAAAGTTTGGAAACATTGTGTATCTGTACGCATTTTGTAAGTATGTGCATATGTCACGTGCACTAACATTTTATTAGTTAAATCTTTGGTCAAATTTTAGCACAAATTACAATGCTGACGAATAAACCGGGACGGAGGTACTAGTAGTAGTTTAGAAGCCCAAATAAATGAGTGAGGCGCCATAATGTTACTCTCCACTGTGACTAGTCTTATGGGAAAAGCTGGGGAAGAGCGCCTCATCAACATTGAACTTGATAATGCATATGTCCAAGTGAACCTCCTTGGAGTCCCCGTGCACCACGTGTGGGGGGGGGGGATCATACCATGTGTCTTCCATGTCCACATCGGCGGGAAGGTCCCAAATTGGCACAGTCCTAGTCAGCTTCCTATAGCCAGTGTCGCCGCCCACGTAACTCGGAGGGGTAGTAATACTGAGCATGCACCCGTACATCGGCCTCGTGTCAGTGTCAGCATTAGCAGCGTCGCCCCTGACGCACACTACAGAGACGGGGCAGCGGCCTGTGCGGGCCTCGCCGGTGCCCACGATCAAGAGGAAGACATTGCCATCCTCCTCCGAGACTAGTAGGCGGCGGTGATCCTCCAGTGACTTCGGCACGGTGAACGGGTAGCATGTCTCGTACTTGATGTTCTTCGCCGCGGGCCAGTAGTGATAGACGGACGACTGCGTGAGGTGATGCATGAGGTCTGCCCAAGAGCCCCAAAACGGCGTCGAGCACTCATAGCAGTAGACGAAGGACTCCTTGGAGGCATTGACCAGGCCGTCCATGAAACAGGAGTGGTTGTAGGGGACGGTGCGCCAGTTGAATATATGAGCAAGTTACTACGAGATTTAGTCTGAATAAGCACAAAATAAATCATGAGGGCTATAACAGAGATTAAACTAATCATGTGGAGTAGAATAGTAGATGAACAGATTGAATCTAGGACACATACTAGAAACATGAATTCTACCATGATTTCAAACAGGAAGGACAGAAACACATACGGTGCAACGGGAGAAGCACTGTTGGCATTGAGGTTGTCGCCCATGTCGTTGAGGAAGAGGTTTCCGAGGTCGGGTAAGAAGTCATCGTCGGTGAAGTCATCGCTACCAGCAGTCGCGAGAGTGCGCTCCCCAAATTTCAACAGCGCCCGCTGAGGGAGTCCTGGATTATGGGGTCTCCGGACAGCCGGACTATATCCTTTGGCCAGACTGTTGGACTATGAAGATATGAGATTGAAGACTTCGTCCCGTGTCCGTATGGGACTCTACTTGGCATGGAAGGCAAGCTAGGCAATACGGATATGCATATCTCCTCCTTTGTAACCGACCTTGTGTAACCCTAGCCCCCTCTGGTGTCTATATAAACCGGAGGGTTTTAGTCCGTAGGACAACAACAATCATACCATAGGCTAGCTTCTAGGGTTTAGCCTCTCCGATCTCATGGTAGATCAACTCTTGTAATACCCATATCATCAAGAATAAATCAAGCAGGACGTAGGGTTTTACCTCCATCAAGAGGGCCCGAACCTGGGTAAAACATCGTGTCCCCTGCCTCCTGTTACCATCCGCCTTAGACGCACAGTTCGGGACCCCCTACCCGAGATCCGCCGGTTTTGACACCGACATTGGTGCTTTCATTGAGAGTTCCTCTGTGTCGTCACTGTTAGGCTTGATGGCTCCTTCGATCATCGATAGCGATGCAGTCCAGGGTGAGACTTTTCTCCCCGGATAGATCTTTGTATTCGGCGGCTTCGCACTGCGGTCCAATTCGCTTGGCCATCTGGAGCAGGTCGAGAGTTACGCCCCTGGCCACCAGGTCAGGTTTGGAAGCTTAAACTACATTGCCGACATCCGCGGAGACTTGATCTTCGACGGATTCGAGCCCCTGCCGAGTGCGCCGCACGGTCACGATGAGCATGATTTAGCTCTACCATCGGACAGTGTTCAGGAGACCGCACCGGCAACCGCTCCGACCCTCAATTCGGAGCCAATCGCGCCATCCATGGACGGGTGGATAGACCCCGCCACGGAGGCTGTACTCTCAGCAGCGATCGAGCCGAGTATCGACCTTACCCTTCACGGGAGCCGTGACGCCGAACTACTGGATTCTTCCCCGGCCAAGGACTCCGAACCGCCTGCGCCCGTGCCTATCAAATCCGACTGGGCGCTGATCATGGAGTTCACCTCCATGGATATCTTTCAGCACTCGCTCTTCCGCGACATACTGAACTCATTAAGGTCTCTCTCCCTGTCAGGAGAGTCCTGGCCGAACTATGTTCGGCAGGATTGGGATGCGGATGATGAAGAAATTTGCCGCCCACCCACCACCCACTTAGTAGCCACTGTCGACAATTTGACCGACATGCTCGACTCCGAAGACATCGACGGTATGGACGACGATGCGGGAGACAAAGAGGAACCACTGCCCACAGGGCACTGGACAACCACCTCATCATATGATATATACATGGTGGACACACCCAAAGAAGGCAATGGCGACGAGACAGCGGAGGATGACCCCTCCAAGAAGCAACCCAAGCGCCGACGTCAGCGGCGCCGCTCTAAGTCTCGCCAAAGCAAGAGCGGTGACACCGGCACATGAGATAATAGCACTCCGGACAGTGCCGAAGACGACAAAAATCCCCTCCAGCAAGATTTAGAGCAGGAGGATGGAGAAGCCAGCCCTCCCGACAGAGCGGCAGATGGAGAGGCGGAGGATGATAATTACATGCCTCCCTCCGAAGATGAGGCAAGCCTCGACGACGATGAATTTTTCATGCCGGAGGATCCCGCCGAGCAAGAGCGCTTCAAGCGCCGGCTTATAGCCACGGCAAATAGCCTTAAGAAAAAGCAGCAGCAGCTTCAAGCTAATCGAGATTTGCTAGCGGACAGATGGACTGAAGTCCTTGCGGCCGAGGAATATGAACTCGAACGCCCCTCCAAGAGTTACCCAAATCGCATGTTGCTACCTCGACTGGAGGAGGAAGCATTAAAACCTACATCTCCAGCATATGACGCAGCTGATCGGCCACCTCGTGGCCGCGACAGAGAGGCATTTCAGCCAAAAACTCAGCCCGCACCCTGACGCCACTCAAATAAAAATGACAAGGCACGGGGAAACTCGCTAGACCTGTGAGACGTATTGGAGGACAAAGCAAAACACGCAAGATCGATCTACGGATCACGAGGGCATGCCACTACGCGAGACGATAACCGTCACACCGGATACAGTAAAAGTAAATCCGGCTGGGCCGAACACAGCGGACAAGAATCATTCGAGCTGCGTCGCGACATAGCCCACTACAGAGGCGCCGCACACCCCATATGCTTCACTGACGAAGTAATGGATCACCAAATCCCAGAGGGTTTCAAACCCGTAAATATCGAATCATACGACGGCACAACAGATCCCGCGGTATGGATCGAGGACTTCCTCCTGCACATCCACATGGCCCGCGCTGACGATCTACACGCCATCAAATACCTCCCACTCAAGCTCAAAGGACCAGCTCGGCATTCGCTCAACAGCCTGCCAGCAGAATCCATTGGCTGTTGGGAAGATCTGGAAGCCGCATTCCTCGACAACTTCCAGGGCACTTATGTGTGACCACAAGATGCCGATGACTTGAGCCACATAATTCAGCAGCCAGAGGAATCGGCCAGGCAATTCTGGACACGGTTCCTGACAAAGAAAAATCAAATCGTCGATTTTCTGGATGCAGGGGCCCTAGCAGCTTTTAAGCACAACATCCGCGACGAGTGGCTCGCCTGGCACCTTGGCCAGGAAAAGCCGAAATCTATGGCAGCCCTCACAACTCTCATGACCCGCTTTTGCGCGGGAGAAGACAGCTAGCTCGCTCGCAGCAATAACATATCGAAGAACCACGGTACTTCAGATACCAAGGATAGCAATGGCAGGTCACGCCGCAACAAACATAGGCGCCACGTCAATAGCGACAATACCGAGGATACGACAGTCAATGCCGGATTCAGAGGCTCTAAACCCGATCAGCGGAAAAGGCCATTCAAAAGAAGCACTCCGGGCCCGTCCAGTTTGGACCGTATACTCGATCGCTCGTGCCAAATACATGGCACCCCCAACAAGCCAGCCAACCACACCAACAAGGAATGTTGGGTGTTCAAGCAGGCCGGCAAGTTAAACACCAAAAACAAAGATAAGGGGCTACATAGCGATGACGAGGAGGAGCCCCGGCAGCCGAAAACCGGAGGGCAGAAGAGGTTCCCCCCACAAGTGCGGACGGTGAACATGATATACGCAACCCACATCCCCAAGAGGGAGCGGAAGCGTGCGTTAAGGGATGTAGATGCGTTGGAGCCAGTCGCCCCAAAGTTCAACCCATGGTCCTCATGTCCGATCACCTTCGATCGCAGGGACCATCCCACTAGTATCCGTCATGGCGGATTCGCCGCACTGGTCCTAGACCCAATCATCGACGGATTTCACCTCACTCGAGTCCTTATGGACGGCGGCAGCAGCCTGAACCTGCTTTATCAGGACACAGTGCGCAAAATGGGTATAGACCCCTCAAGGATCAAACCCACAAAACGACCTTCAAAGGCGTCATACCAGGTGTAGAGGCCCATTGCACAAGCTCAGTCACACTAGAAGTGGTCTTTGGATCCCCAGATAACTTCCGAAGCGAGGAGTTAATCTTCGATATAGTCCCGTTCCACAGCGGCTATCATGCACTGCTCGGGCGAACCGCATTTGCAAGATTCAACGCGGTACTGCACTATGCATATCTCAAGCTCAAGATGCCAGGACCTCGGGGGGTCATCACAGTCAATGGAAACACAGAGCGCTCTCTCTGCACGGAGGAGCACACTACAGCCCTCGCAGCAGAAGCGCAAAGCAGCCACTTAAGGAAATCCACCAGTTCGGCGATTAAAGACCCGGACACCTTCAAGCGCGCCCGGAGTAATCGGCAACAAGACCGTCTGGCACGTTCCGAGCTTGCATAGCAATGCGGCCCCCACCCCAGTACCAGCCAAACAGCAAAATCCGTGCCTTGCGTACATAATTACGCATTGAAAATACCATGGGCACACGTAGGGAGGGGGCACGACTATGGCACGCCCCAAGACGCGGCTCAACCGCACTAGGGGCTTCCCGCTTTGTTATTTTTCTCTCTTTCAGGACTTTAATCTCTGGAAACCCCGTCCGGTAGTACGATTGCCGGACACAGGATGCAACAACCAAGGAGGCAGAAAGCCACGTCGCACCATAGAACTCCCAGGTGGTCTCCGATAACGAGTGAAATACTTGCTTTAAATACCATTCCTCAGCTTGCCCCTGGAGGGGACATGTCAAATAGTCCTACTTTTGCTTATCGCACTACTTGTATCATTCTGCTTCGACACACCTTTTTGAATAAACAATGCATAGCACTAGACTATTACCGCATTCTCTATTCTTTGTTTATATATGTTCATTCATGACATCCAGCACCCGTACACTCTGGTACGACCCATACGCCAGGGGCTTAAGCGTACCCCATAATACGGTGTGAGAAGTCCGAACACTTTCGACAGTGTGGCACCCCGAACTTATAGCATTATATGCATCAGCTTTGAATCATGTCTTGGGTCAATAGTTGGGTTTGCCCGGCTCCCATGTTTTGGTACCTTACGTTCCGCTATATCGGTTAAGGTAGCACTGGGAGAACTACTGCGATTGTGCCCCGGTTCATCTGGGCAAGCACCTCAGTAGAGAAAGCTAAAACTGACTGTCATGATAAGGTGAGAGATGGTCGCTGTTCGAGAGGTCTCGAGTCCCTAAAGACTTATGCCGCTTAGAGCGAGGAGTCGGCTTTGTCCGGCTTAAGGCGTGTATAGCGCCCCGAATTCGGCCTTCTGAATACTAGGGGCTTCGCCAAAATTTAAAATTGTAGACTTCTATGGCTACGTGAGAGTGATAAAGCATTATAGTCTGATTACCTTGTTCGTTGCGCTGAGCACCTCCCTCAAAGGACCCAACAATGGGAAAAAGAGTGCTCGGATTTATCCCGAACACCCTAGCTCTCGTGGCATGGGTGCAGAAGCCGACGACTGGCCATCTCTCAGATTTGATAAACAGCCGCACAGAAGGTAATATTTTAAATTCAACAAGCGTTGCATAGCGCATATGAACAAGTTTTCATAATACAGGATCACACAAGCAAGTTCATTCAAAAATTACATCCTTCGCACACTCGTCTGCCACAAGACGAGCACCCTTCAGGACACCCTCATAATACATTTCGGGGTGGCGATGCTCCTTGCCCTGCGGCGGCCCCTCCTTCACCAGCTTCTCGGCGTCCATCTTGGCCCAGTGCACCTTCACACGGGCAAAAGCTTCGATGCAGATGGACCGCTTGATGACTTCCAGCCGGGGGCAGGCGTCCACAAGCCGCCTCACCAGGCCAAAGTAGCTGTTGGGAAGGGAGTCGCCAGGCCACATCTGGACTATAAGGCCCCTCATGGCCTGTTCGGCCGCCTTGTGCAGCTCGACCAGTTGCTTCAGCTGGTCGCTCATAGGCATCGAGTGTTCGGTCCCAGTATACTGAGACCAGAACAACTTCTCCGTCGAGCTTCCCTCCTCGGCCTGGTAATATTTCGCGGCATCCGACACACTGTGGGGCAAATCTGCGAATGCTCCTGGAGAGCTCCGGACTCGGGTAAGTAACAAGTAATTTACTTTCACATGCTTGCTTTGCATATTGAATGCCTTACCCGCCGCTATCTTCCTCATCGCCTCAATTTCGTGGAGGGCCTTTTGGGCTTCAGCCTTGGCATGCTTTGTGCCCTCGAGGGCCGCAGCAAGCTCGGTCTCTCGCGTCTTCGAGTCAAGCTCCAAAGTCTCGTGTTTCTTCACGAGAGCCTAGAGCTCGTGATGCACCTCGCCCACCCGTGCCTCTTGTTTCTCCCGCTCGGTGCGCTCCTTGGCCACTTTGTTTTCGGCCTCGGACAACGCTTGCTTCAGGGTCACCACTTCGGTCGTGGCCCCTGGCACATTCATGATGATCCTGTCATTTCGCAACCACATTTTCTTTTTTATATAGACAAGGTATTACTTACCTTTATTCTCCTCGAGCTGCCTCTTGGCAAGGCCGAGCTCTTTCTCGGACCGCTCGAGGTCCTGCTTCAGTGCGGCGACCACTGCAGTCAATGCGGCAGAGGTCAGCAGCAAAGCCTCCATACGCATACAGACATACTTATATTAGACTCCTGCAGATATTATTTGATCCTCTATTCGACTTTTCTTTGTGAACACAAAACAGAGCATCAGGGGCTACTGTCTATGCGGTAATATTTTTCCTATATTTTAAATACTTACCTCAAAGCCTGTTAGAAGGCTGGCACAGGCTTCAGTCAGTCCGCTCTTGGCGGACTGAAGCTTCTGGATCACCGCACTCATAATAGTGCGGTGCTCTTCATCGATGGAAGCGCCGCGAAGCGCTCCCAGTAGGTCATCCGGTGCCTCTGGATGGACAAAGGTCACCGGCACGGATGGCTTGCCCCTTTTGGAAGGGGGCCGCCTGCCCGAGTCCGGAACCACTAGAGGTTCCGGCGCAGTGTTCGACTGAGGGCCGAACTTGGAGCCCCTGGGAGCCTTGCTCCCTTTGCTCCTGGAGTCCGGAAGGTCGCCTTGAGGCGCCTCCGGGACTATCTCCCCCCGACTCGGTGCCCCTTGAGACAATACCTCGGCATTGTCTGTAGGGCAAGGGGAGGAAGCGGTTGGAAGTGTATCACTATTCATGTCCGACGAGTCCAAGGAACCGTCCGACGAGGATACGTCGATACGGGCTCGGGGCGGACTGCATAATCATATTCGACGTTAGGAGAAGCAGTGCAACAAAGGTATGCTATGAGTTACTCTGGTATCCGAATACTTACAACTTCACCAGGGGCTTGGCCCTAAGCAGCCACTCGTCTTCGCCGTCGGCGGCAGTGGTGGAGCAGTCCGGAAGGAGAGTCCTTCCCTTCTTGGACCCTTCGGCCTGGGTTGGGGCGGCCTTCCTTTTCTTGTCTCCCCTGGCTGGAGTGGGAGAATCTTCATCTTCCTCCTCCTCATTTTCATGGGAGGAGTGCGTCTCGGAGTCCGATACCACCTGGCGCCGGGAACTCTTTCGGGTTCCCGTGGCCTTCTTCTTGATCTTCTCCGGCACCTCATAAGGAGCCGGATTCCGCATCTTCGTCAGGAGAGCGTCTGCAGGGTCTTTGGGCAGAGGGGCCGGACAATTAATTTGTTCCGATGTCTCCACCCAGTCCTGTCAAAGGCATGGGAGCTCAGACCCCGCACATGGTTAAGCTATGGGAAATAAATACCCTATGCACAGAGCTTACCGAATTCGCAGGGCGCTTCGCGCTTAGCCCGCGGTCCTCGGTAAGAGAAGGGGGGACCTCGGCACCCTTGAATAGCACCTTCCAGACGTCCTTATGCATCGTGTCGAAGAGCTCGTGTAGAGTCTGGTGTTGGGTCGGGTCGAACTCCCATAAGTTGAAAGCCCGTTGTTGACACGGGAGGATCCGGCGGAAGAGCATGACCTGGACTATGTTGACAAGCTTAAGTTTCTTGCTTGTCATGTTCTGGATACACTTCTGGAGTCCGTCCAGCTCCACCGATGAGCCCCAGGACAGGCCCTTCTCCTTCCAGGAAGTGAGTAGCGTGGGGATTCTGGATCGAAACTCGGGGGCCGCCACCCAGTTGATGTCGCGTGGCTCGATGATGTAGAACCACCCCGATTGCCACCCCTTTATGGTCTCCATGAAGGAGCCCTCGAGCCATGTAACGTTGGGCATTTTGCCCACCATGGCTCCGCCGCATTCCGCTTGTTGGCCGCCAACCACCTTCGGCTTGATATTGAAGGTCTTCAGCCATAGGCCGAAGTGGGGCCGGATGCGGAGAAAGGCCTCGCACACGACGATGAACACCGAGATGTTGAGGATGAAATTTGGGGCCAGATCATGAAAGTCCAGCCCATTATAGAACATAAGGCCGCGAACGAATGGATGGAGGGGAAACCCCAATCCGCGGATGAAGTGGGGGAGGAAAACCACCCTTTCGTGAGGTTCCGGGGTAGCGACGATCTGCCCCGCGGCTGGCAGTCGGTGCGCGATATCCGCGGCTAAGTATCTGGCCCCACGTAGTTTTTTGATGTGTCCCTCCGTGACGGAGGAGACCATCCACTTGCCTCCTGCTCCGGACATGTTTGGAGAGAGTTGAGGAGAAGGATGTGGACTTGGGCGCTGGAGCTCGAGTGCGCGAGAATGGATGAGCAAGGAGGAAGAAGGCATGGGTAGAAAAAGGTGAAACATTATCCCTTTATAAGGGCGGACGAAACTATGCGCCCCACCAGCCTGGTAAAACTCGCTTGTCCCCCAAGCACCGTAATTGATGGCACGGTTGGGTTACCCACGTTTGTATTGATGAGAATCCCGTGATAAGGGGAACACGATCTCTACTTTGACAAGACGTGTCAAGAAACCGCCTCGCGTTATGTGCGGGGCTGGTTAAAAAACGATTCAAATAATTACTGGGCCGTGGCGTGATGTCATGCTGCCAAAACGTGTCAACAGATCAGATTTGTGGAAATACTATTCTCTCTACGGTGGAATGTGGAACTTATTTTGCAGGGTCGGACACTATCCTTGTATTCAAACTCTTCCGTGGTCTATTCGAAGGAGGAACCCGCCTTGCAATGCCGAAGACAACACTGCGTGCCGGACTCATCGTCATTGAAGCCTGGTTCAGGGGCTACTGAGGGAGTCCTGGATTAGGGGGTCTCCGGACAGTCGGACTATATCCTTTGGCCGGACTGTTGGACTATGAAGATACGAGATTGAAGACTTCGTCCCGTGTCCGGATGGGACTCTACTTGCCGTGGAAGGCAAGCTAGGCAATACGGATATGCATATCTCCTCCTTTGTAACCGACCTTGTGTAACCCTAGCCTCCTCCGGTGTCTATATAAACCGGAGGGTTTTAGTCTGTAGGACAACATACAATCATACCATAGGCTAGCTTCTAGGGTTTAGCCTCTCTGATCTCGTGGTAGATCAACTCTTGTACTACTCATATTTTCAAGAATAATCAAGCAGGACGTAGGGTTTTACCTCCATCAAGAGGGCCCGAACCTGGGTAAAACATCGTGTCCCCTGCCTCCTGTTACCATCCGCCTTAGACGCACAGTTCGGGACCCCCTACCCGAGATCCGCCGGTTTTGACACCGACACCCGCCGAATGGAACGCGTGAGGGAGTGGCTGTAGGGGAGGTTGCGGCGGCCGAATGGAGCACAGGAGTAGCTACGTTCTAGTCTGTCTGTTGGTTGCCCCAATAAAATGATGGTTATTTGTACATTTACTGCTATTGTTTAAGCTAGAGTCCATGGCAGAGCCCGGGCAGCCGCCCCAGGTAGCCGGGAGGTGGCTCCGCCACTGGTTCATAGTCGTTCCACGCTCGGGCATTGAAGTTTGTAACTATTTTAGATTAGAATATACTAATCATCCGGTGCTAGTAGTAGAGCGGAGTCCTACTCCACTACTACTCTAGTCAAGCAAGTTAGGTGTAGGGAGTACCAGTACTGTGATCACTCAAGCAAGTTGTCTAGCATCGATATGAACCTACGCTGCTGGTACGTGTCTCGTAAGTCAAGCGGCGTGTTGTAGTCATCATCACCTGTCCACTTCCTGTAGCACATATTCGCTTCTCCATCCTTGTCCACACATAATCGTCCAATCTTCCATCCCCGCTAAGGTGCCTCCCCCTTCTTTCGAAACCCAAGCACTAACAAAGGCAGAACCGAGCAGCATCCACCGAAAGAGTGGCTGAAATTCGCTCCCCATAGAGGTAATCAAGCTCATTGTTTCGTGTGTGGACAATCTCAGTACCATGCTGCTCGCCACGTGCTCGTCGGGGCTGTACCGTTTACTCAAAGCCCTCAGGCCAGAGCTTTTTAAGCCAGCTCCTTGCTTGCTGATGCCGCCTGATCTTCAAAAACGGTGTGTCACGCAGCATAACGATCTTAGGATGGCGAGCATCAACCCTCTTGACTGCGATCCGATCCTGGTCACCCTCAACTACATTAACGGTATGCACTGGGTCGGCATGAACACGTCTTGGATGGTGCTCGTCTACGGTGGCGGCAGCTGGATGCTCGTGGAGGTCTACACCCGGCGATTGATCCCCCTTCCTTCGATTAACATTGCACTGCTTTGGCACCGCGGCCCAGAATACTCGAAATCTTATAGTAGCCAACATGATACCAAGTTTGATTTGCTCAAGGTTGTAATCTGCCAAGTGCCCACAAGATCTGCGAATTATAAAGACTTCAGGCTAATTGTGTTCTTCAACTGCGGTCTCGCCTATCTGACAGGTCACTGTGGTAAGTGGATAAATCTGCACGTCCATCGCAGGATCATACATCCTCCATGGTTCTCTGATGCCATTGAACACAAGGGCTTCATTTACGCTATCGACTCCTTCTATGGCTGGACGTATTACTGGCCTACTCCAGTCATCGTTACAAATGGCTATTACAGCAGTATGTTACTTTCCTATGATATCATGATGGCTTGCTTATATTACTGTTAACATTTACTGAAAAAATATCCATGCTCATAACATGTCGTTCTTAAGATTGACTACATTAAGGATCCCAGCTTCGGACGTGTTGTTTCGCGGAATACAATCACACTCACTGCAAGGTCTTTGAGCAGGATCCCAGCTTCTATGGGCCTTCAGGAATTTTTGACTGGAGGCTGGTAAGTAGCCTTGGTACACGCTCTCTGTTTCTTGGACTGAATTATCCGATTAACCAGGAGATAAACGACGGCAAGGATCATGATGGCAGTGCGGTTTCGTTCACTCAGGCAAAACTGTGTGTACACGGCGTACCATGCGTCTCTGCATGCACCATACCCTGATATGTGCCATCATGCTCTGCAACCCAAAGTAGGAGAGAGGGTCGTAAGTATCAGACTTCGACCTGCTGGCTGGAGTTTCCCCCGTCAGGCACCCATCTGGTTCAAGCCGTCAGCCAATCTCCACAGCTTAACAAATAGTAACGTCTAACTGAGCCAGTTAGTTAGATGCGTACACTTGGTGTAGTAGGATCTTTATTTAGTTTGATGCATACACTTGTTCTTTTTTGGTAGCCCTTTTGTAATGATGTCAGATGTTTGGTTTGGAAGAGAGAGTTGCGTCTTTACTCTTCTGGCCTGCTTACTGCTTTTGTTGCACCCCCAGCCCTGGTTGTTGCTGCTGCTGTTTTCAATGTACAATCAGTAGTATATTTCGTCTGTTGGTTGAATAAATGTGTTGTTAGAACGACAAACACAATGTTTTGGAAGTCATTGCACGGTCTAATCTTTTAGTGCCTTGTATCGTACGTAGCGCATACTATTTTTCGTAGGAACACATTTTCCACTTGTTGATAACATGCAGCCCACTGATAAAGGCCCAATAGAGGAGCCCATAATTAACTGGAAGGGAGGCTCTCACATGAATCCGGCCCAGGTACATGCTCATGGTCCCCTAAACACAAATAAGTAAATAAATAAATAAAGCTAAATGCCCATACACCAGTTCTTTAAATTCATGATTTAACAAGAGGATATTATTTCCTATGATAGTGTCGCTACATTCAGTTGATAAAATTCTTAAGCAAAGATAGAGACCAGTCTTCTTTCTCACACCATTTTCTTCCTGCAACCAGTGGACCCATGCAAATCGCAGTGAACGTCGTAAATAGTTCCGGTCCATTTTTATTTTTCAATAAGAATGTCCAACCCAGCCCAACACATTGGCGGCAACACTTTATCCTCCACCTTGGTGCGCTCGCCGCGGCGCCGCCGTCCGGCCCTGTCAACATAGTGAATCAGGAGAGGACTGTAGATGTGAGTATGACAGTACGGACCCACCAAGTCCACTCCCGAACACAAGCAAAGCGCCTCTTTTACTACTCAGATGCACCCCTTGTTTTTTTACTCTAATCCACCCTGCCGATATGTGGGCCCCACATCATTTTCAACGTATAGTCAATTAACAACAGAATTGCACAAATTTTTGTGAGGATTTGTTCGGAGGAGTACGCTAAAAACTGGGTTGTGCGGTCTCTGTGGCCCATCTAACAACATGACCAACCCAGCTGTTTTTTCTTTGGGAAAATAGGTAAGCAACTATTTCTTTTTGAAGAATACCCAAGCTAGGCCTATTTGTTTTCTCCGACTTACTAGGCTACAAATCTTTCAAGATGAGGAGGGATGCATTCCGGCCTGGCCAAAGAGTTTGGTCGGTATCAGTTAAAAGTAAATGGAAAATTAGTTTTTGTTTTTGTTCTTCACTGATATTTTATATTTCATTGGATTTTAACATCACATAGTACTAATTTATTTTTAAATTTGTTTTAGTATGGCTAATAATTTTTGTATTAAGAATATTTTATTCCCCAGCAAAAAATTGGGAATTTTCAAAATTTCGCACATTTTTAGTTCAATTTTTTAACCCTGGTACTGACCAGAAAATGGGCAGCAATTCTAAAAATGGAAAATGGGCTGCAATAAATTCCATATGAATTAGAAAATGAGTAAAAATTATAAAAATAATAGCAAATGGGATGTACACGCCACAAATTTCGAGGCTGACTTGTTTACGCAAGGCTTTGCCAGTCAACACATGATTCTAGTAGCAGTGACTGTTGGATGTCCATCCAACGGCCGACGTGCTTCTTCAATCTCTGATCTTCCTGCTCCAGCCGCCTAAACCAACGCCGGCGGGACTGCCTGCTCCCTCCTCTTGTGGCCCGCTATCATGCCGCACAACCTTCACCGGCCCACCCTACTCACTCTGTTGGCCTGGCCGCACGCAAACAACTGTCTCCTTATTATGCGAAAAAATGATTCCTCCCTACTAGCTGGGACCCAGCATAGTGGGAGGCTGACATGTGGGCCTACTAAGTTGACGGGGACGGAAGGCTTTGTAAACTTAGTCAATATGAACGGTTCTAGCTCCAGTGACCGTACGATGTCCATCCAACGGCCGTAGTGCTTCTTCAAACTCTTGTCTTCTTTCTCCAGCCGCCCAAAGTAGCGCTGGTCGTGCCGCCTGCTCCTGCTTCCTATGGCCGGCTGTGCTGCCGGGGAGGCCTCACCGCCCCCTACTACTTCCACCGCTGGCCAGGTCCTATGGCGATGACAGCCTCACGCCGCAGCCGAACCAGTGAACCCTCTTACTCCTTTCTGCATGGGCATCCACTGCCGCGTCTTCCCCGGCTTCGCGTCATCCCCTTCCTAGGCCTCACCGTCGTCCACCGCCTTGGTGCTCTCGGTGTGGCATGGTCAATGTGGTCAACGAACGACTTACATCGGAAGAGTATTGTACGTGGAGAGGCTGACAGTTGGGTCCACGGCCGCAGCAAGGAAGTGCCTCCTTATTACACGCAAAATAATTATTCCTCCACCTGACAGCAGGGACCCACCGGACGGGCCACCATATTTCGCAAAAAAAATGTTTCCCCCTGACTGCTGAGACCCACCAGCTACATCTTCGCACGCAAGGAAGTGCGTCCATATTACGGGCAAAAAAATGATTCGCCCCGCTGGCTGTTGGGACCCACCAGCTACATCTTCGCACGCAAGGAAGTGCCTGACAGTCAGGACCCACCTGGTCGAAGCGTACGTAGCATTGTCATTCTGGTCACGAACGTGTACGTACATACTGGTTGATGTAGAGGCGCGCACGTGTCGTAGTACAGGCGCGCACGTAGCATGTACACATACGTAAAGCGGACAGGGTGCAAGAAAGAAAATACGGCCACGTACGTACATACGGGCGGGGTCTCGAACGCCTACTCGCACATACGTACGGCCAGGGCTCCTATACATGGCTGGGTCGGAATGGAGAAGTTGCGTCGTCGTTGTGTTCATGGGGAGGCAACAGAATGTGCCGTGTTCATCGGGAAGCAACAGAACGCGTGTTGTTCATCGGGAGCCAACCGGCTTGGATGGAACAGCCGATGGAAACGAGGCCTGGCGTACCGCAGAACAGAGGAAATGGCCTTGTGTTCGACCAGCCATGGTCGAAACGGGATCCTGTTCATCGGGAGGGGTCTGGCGTACCACAAAATGGAGGAAATGAACCTCCTACGATGGAAACGGGGTCCTGTTGATCGGGAGGAGTGTGGCGTACCACAAAACGGAGGAAACGGACTTGTGTTGGAGCGCTACGGTCGAAACGGGGGTCCTGTTAATCGGGAGGAGTGTGGCGTACCACAAAACGGGACTCCACGAGATACTGTTCATCTCCACCGCCGACCTCCTCCAGCCTCCACGGGGCTACTTTTCATCCACCGTTGACCTCCTCCAGCCTCCACCTGCGACTGTTCATCCATGGGCTCCTATTCATCCAGCCTCCACCGCGCACTCCTCCACCGGCTACTGTTCAACCAGCCCTCTCCACGGGGTCCTGTTCAACCACCCCTCCACGGGCTACTGTTCATCCAGCCCTCCACTGGCTACTGTTCAACCACCCCTCCACGGGGTCCTGTTCATGCAGCCCTCCATGGGGTCCTGTTCATCCACCCCTCCACGGGGTCCTATTCATCCACCGGCTCGATCGATCGGGGTACTGTTCATCCAGCGGCAACGACCTCTGCTACCACGGGGTCCTGTTCATCCAAACCACCACCGGGAACAGTTCATCCAAACTCCCCAACAACGCTCACTGTTCATCCAGAGGCAGCATCGATTGGCTTCAGTTAGTAGCAGTAGCGAAGGAATCACTCGGCTTCAGTTAACAGCAAGGGATCGATCGATCGCTCGGGTTCAGTAATGCGTAGCCTGCAGTGCAATCGCTCGGGTTTAGTTAGAGCCCAACGCCTTGATCGGGTTGAGTTAGAGCGCAACGCCTCGCACACACGCGCGTACGTACGAGAGAAACACGCATCGCTCGGCCCCCGACCACCCATCTTAACCGGGAACTCCCCGATATTTTCCTCGCCCTCGCATCTACCATAGTTTTTTCCATCATGGACGGCCCAAAGAATGTCATGCAGCTGCGTCTCTGGCCCGCCCAGGACGAAAAGCCCATTTTGTGTCATGATTTTTTGTCATAGAAGTAGGACCCCACCACATCTATGATGATACCGGGTTTTATCACAATTATCGTCATAGAAGTATCATAAGTATGATAGAAAAAATTTCGTTTGGCCCAAAATGTCACGGATGTGCCTTTTTTTTGTAGTGCTCCTCAAGCCCGCTTGAGCATATCTGCAGGCTCCTGGTGAGCCGTGCGTCCCTCTCCCCTCCTCCCCTTCCCTTGTCGTGCACTGTAGCTAACCCACCGCCGTAGCTGTAGCTCGTTGCTGCCTCGCTCCATTGCCGTCGTAGCCACCGCTGCCGCAGCCCGTGCCCAAGCTTCGTCTCGTGCTCCTGGGTCTCCCAAGGAACCAACGCACCCCTGGCTCGCCTTGCCAAGCCCCCTAGCGCCGCCTACGTGCTCACCTGAGCTCCGACCTCCGCCTCCCTCATCGTCGGTGTCGTTTCCGGTGACCACCGGACGAGCCACCGACACCCAACGACGCAGCATCGCACGACCATTTAAACGGACCACGTCGCGCCCTTTCCCGTGCCCCGCAGCCCAGACCCCGTCCATGGCCGCTCATCGCTGCCTCCTTTGCGCCTTGCCATCCACCTGGCGCCGCGCTACCCCTGCCGCTACTCGCTATTGTGGGCGCCCCCTGCTGCTGCTCCACCGGCGCCGCTGCTCCCCTGCGCCGACCCGCGCCCCTACTCTCATGCTGTTGCTCGCCCAAGCGTGCGCCCACCACTGACCCTGTCCTGGAGCGCCTCGCAGCCGCCCGCCGCCCGCCTCCGCGCTGCTCGCTGCCTCCCCGCACCCATCCGCCTGCCGCCGAGCCTGCCACCGCTGTTGTTGCTCCATGATACGTCTTCGTCGTATCCATAATTTTTTGTTGTTCCATGCCAATATTATACAACTTTCATATACTTTTGGCAACTTTTTATACTATTTTTGGGACTAACATATTGATCTAGTGCCCAGTGCCAGTTCCTGTTTATTGCATGTTTTTTCGTAGAAAATCCATATCAAACGGAGCCCAAACGGGATAAAAACTGACAAAGATTTTTTTTGGAATATATGTGATTTTTGGGAAGAAGAATCAACGCGAGACGATGCCCGAGGGGGCCACGAGGCAGGGGGTGTGCCCCAGGGGGTCAGGCACACCCTGGGCCCTCGTGGCCACTCTGTAAGGCAGTTGGTTCCCTTCTTTCGTCGCAAGAAAGCCAATATCCGGATAGAAATCATGTTAAAATTTCAGGCCAATCGGAGTTACGGATCTCCAGGAATTTAAGAAACGGTGAAAGGGCGAAATCAGGGAACGCAGAAAGAAAGAGAGAGATCCAATCTCGGAGGGGCTCTCGCCCCTCTGCCGCCATGGAGGCCATGGAGCATAGGGGAAACCCTTCTCCCATCTACGGAGAAGGTCAAGGAAGAAGAAGAAGAAGGGGGGCTCTCTCCCCCTCTCTTCCGGTGGCGCCGGAACCCCGCCGGGGCCATCATCATCACCGCAATCTACACCAACACCTCTGTCATCTTCACCAACATCTCCATCACCTTCCCCCATCTATCTACAGCGGTCCACTCTCCCTCAATCCGTTGTACCCTCTACTTAAACATGGTGCTTTATGCTTCATATTATTATCCAATGATGTGTTGCCATCCTATGATGTCTGAGTAGATTTTCATTGTCCTATCGGTAATTGGTGAATTGCTATGATTGGTTTAATTTGCTTGTGTTTATGTTGATGTCCTTTGGTGCCCATCATATGAGCGCGCGCGTGGATCACACCATAGGGTTAGTTGTATGTTGATAGGAATATGTATTGGAGGGCAAGAGTGACAGAAACTTCAACCTAGCATCGAAATTGATGCATACGGGATTGAAGGGGGACCAATATATATTAATGCTATGGTTTGGTTTTACCTTAATGAACGTTAGTAGTTGCGGATGCTTGCTAATAGTTCCAATCATAAGTGCATAGAATTCCAAGTCAGGGATGACATGCTAGCAGTGGCCTCTCCCACATAAAACTTGCTTTCGGTCTAGTAAAGTAGTCAAACTCTTAGGGACAATTTCGCAACTCCTACCACCACTTTTCCACACTCCCTATACTAACTTTATTGCTTCTTTACCTAAAACAGCCCCTAGTTTTTATTTACGTGCTCTTTATATTCTTGCAAACCTATCCCGTTACACCTACAAAGTACTTCTAGTTTCATACTTGTTCTAGGTAAAGCGAACGTTAAGCGTGCGTAGAGTTGTATCGGTGGTCGATAGAACTTGAGGGAATATTTGTTCTACCTTTAGCTCCTCGTTGGGTTCAACACTCTTACTTATCAAAAGAGGCTACAATTGATCCCCTATACTTGTGGGTTATCAAGACCTTTTTCTGGCGCCGTTGCCGGGGAGTTATAGCGTGGGTGAATATTCTCGTGTGTGCTTGTTTGCTTTATCACTAAGTAATTTTTATTTGTTGCTCTAAGTTGTTTTGTATATTTAGTTATGGATATGGAACACGAAATGCCAAAAAATAGGTTTACTTGCTACTCATGGAGATGGGGAACCTCCTAAAACCCTCGATGCTCATTATGTGAAAGATATTATGCACTACTTTAATAATCCTGAGAAAACCCCATTCAATTAAATAATGGGAGACACATTGGATCAACGTGAATACTTTAGGGATTATCGCTCGACTCAAAAAGGGAAACTATTATGGGATCAAATTTATATGTTGCATTGGTATGCTCGGCAACTATGCTTGAGATATGATTATACTTGTTGCTCTAGGATGAAGGCTCCACACCTTCCCTTTTCATGCAAATTTAATGATAATGAAACCTTAGCTTCTTATGCTAATGGTATATATGATTACTACGATGTGGAACAAATAGAAGAATTTGTTGCTTTTAAGGGTGCTTGTGAAATTGAATCTTGGTTTAAAGAGTTTGAAGATTTTGATGATTCAGTTTATAGACCTGAAAATTTAGTTATCCTTAAATATTGCTATGAGAATTATAAATAAAATTATTATATTGATGAATTTATTGAGAAAGTCTCCGTTGTCCAAGAAGAGACTAATATTTTGCAGGAGTCTATGGAAGAAGGAATTGATGAAACTTTGGGCTCATTGGATGAAAAAGATGGTGAGGAGAGCGAAGAACAAAAGGAGGAAGAGCGGATTAGCTACCCGTGCCCACCTTCTAATGAGAGTAACTCTTCAACTCATACATTGTTTAATTTCCCTTCATGCTTACCGAAGGATGATTGCTATGATGATTGTTATGATCTCGTTGATTCTTTTGAAATATCCCTTTTTGATGATGCTTGCTATGCTTGTGGCCAAGATGGCAATATGAATTATGCTTATGGAGATGAACTTGCTATAGTTCCTTATGTTAAACATGAAATTGTTGCTATTGCACCCACGCATGACAGTCCTATTATCTTTTTGAATTCTCCCGACTACACTATATCAGAGAAGTTTGCCCTTATTAAGGATTATATTGATGGGGTGCGTTTTACTACTACACATGATGATTTTGATAGATATCATATGCATGTGCTTGCTGCTCCTACTTGCAATTATTATGAGAGAGGAACTACATCTCCGCCTCTCCATGTTTCCAATAAGATAAAATTGCAAGAAACTGTTTATACTATGCATTGGTCTTTACTATGTGTGCATGAATTATTCTTTTATGACATGCCGATGCATAGGAAGAGAGTTAGACTTCGTTGTTGCATGATATATGTTACTTTTTGCTCACTACTAAATCTTAAATCATTGTTAATTTAAATTGGCTTTGATATACCTTGGGATCCGGGTGGATCCATTACTTGAGCACTATATGCCTAGCTTAATGGCTTTAAAGAAAGTGCTACCATGGAGACAACCCGGAAGTTTTAGAGAGTCATTTATTTCTGTTGTGTGCTTTTATAAAGTTTAAAAATAAAAATAATGTGCCAAGATTTGCCTTTAGGATGTTTACATTGCTTGTTGGTTTGTGCGGTGCAAGACAGAAACTTTGGCTGTAGTGCGCGATTTTACATTTTTACTGGAATGTCAAAAGGTTCTGAAACATTTTGCACTGACTTTCTATACAAATTGTTTATTTTTCATATTTTTCAGAATTTTTGGAGTACCAAAGGTATGGTGAATGTTCAGATTACTGCAGACTGTCTTGTTTAAGACAGATTCTGTTTTTGATGCATAGTTTGCTTGTTTTGATGAAACTATCGATTTCTATCAGTGGATTAAGCCATGGAAAAGTTATATTACATTAGCTAGAATGCAAAAACAAAATATGAATTGGTTTTCAACAGTACTTAGAGTAGTGATTTGCTTTATTATACTAACGAATCTTACCGAGCTTTCTGTTGAGTTTTGTGTGGATGAAGTGTTCGAAGATCGAGGAGGTCTCGATGTGAGGATAAGGAGGAAAGGCAAGAGCTCAAGCTTGGGGATGCCCAAGGCACACCAAGTAAATATTCAAGGATACTCAAGCGTCTAAGCTTGGGGATGCCCCGGAAGGCATCCCATCTTTCTTCAACAAGTATCGGTATATTTTCGAATTCATTTCGTTCATGCGATATGTGCAAATCTTGGAGCGTCTTTTGCATTTAGTTTTCACTTTTCTTTTATGCACCATGCTAGTATGAGATAGTCCTTTGTTGATTTATATAATGCTCATTGCACTTCACTTATATTTTTTGAGTATGGATTTATAGAATGCTTCATGTGCTTCACTTATATCATTTGAAGTTTGGATTGCCTGTTTCTCTTCACATAGAAAACCGCCATTTGTAGAATGCTCTTTTTATTCACTTATATTTGTTAGAGCGTGGGCATATCTTTTGTAGAAATAATTAAACTCTCTTGCTTCACTTATATATATTTAGAGACATGACAGGAATTGGTCATTCACATGGTTAGTCATAAAATCCTACATAAAATTTGTAGATCACTGAATATGATATGTTTGATTCCTTGCAATAGTTTTGCGACATAAAGATGGTGATATTAGAGTCATGCTAGTGGGTAGTTGTGGGTTGTATAAATACTTGTGTTGAAGTTTGTGATTCTCGTAGCATGCATGTATGGTGAACCGTTATGTAACGAAGTTGGAGCATGAGGTATTTATTGATTGTCTTCCTTATGAGTGGCGGTCGGGGACGAGCGATGGTCTTTTCCTACCAATCTATCCCCCCTAGGAGCATGCACGTAGTACTTTGTTTCGATGACTAATAGATTTTTGCAATAAGTATGTGAGTTCTTTATGACTAATGTTGAGTCCATGGATTATACACACTCTCACCCTTCCATCATTGCTAGCCTCTTCGGTACCGTGCATTGCCCTTTCTCACCTTGAGAGTCGGTGCAAACTTCGCCGGTGCATCCAAACCCCGTGATATGATACGCTCTATCACACATATGCCTCCTTATATCTTCCTCAAAACAGCCACCATACCTACCTATCATGGCATTTCCATAGCCATTCCGAGATATATTGCCATGCAACTTCTATCATCATCATATACATGACTTGAGCATTTATTGTCATATTGCTTTGCATGATCGTAAGATAGCTAGCATGATTTTTTCATGGCTTGTCCGTTTTTTTATGTCATTGCTACACTAGATCATTACACATCCCGGTACACCGCCGGAGGCATTCATATAGAGTCATATCTTTGTTCTAGTATCGAGTTGTAATATTGAGTTGTAAGTAAATAAAAGTGTGATGATCATAATTATTAGAACATTTTCCCATGTGAGGTTATCAAAATAAAAGTGGCCAAAGAAGCCCCCCCCCCAAAAAAAGAGAGAGGCCAAAGAAGCCTACAAAAAAGAGAAAAAATGAAAAAAAAAATGAGAGAAAAGAGAGACGGGACAATGTCACTATCCTTTTACCACACTTGTGCTTCAGAGTGGCACCATGTTCTTCATAGAGAGAGTCTCCTACGTTGTCAGTTTCATATACTAGTGGGAATTTTTCATTATAGAACTTGGCTTGTATATTCCGATGATGGGCTTCCTCAAATGCCCGAGGTCTTCATGAGCAAGCAAGTTGGATGCACACCCACTGAGTTTTCAGTTTGAGCTTTCATACACTTATAGCTCTAGTGCGTTGCATGGCAATCCCTACTCCTCACATTGACATCAATTGATGGGCATCTCTATAGCCCATTGATTAGCCGCGTCGATGTGAGACTTTCTTCTTTTTTGTCTTCTCCACACAACCTCCACCATCATATTCTATTCCACCTATAGTGCTATATCCATGGCTCAAGCTCATGTATTGCGTGAAAGTTGAAAAGGTTTTAGAACGTCAAAAGTATGAAACAATTGCTTGGCTTGTCATCGGGGTTGTGCATGATTTGAATATTTTGTGTGGTGAAGATGGAGCATAGCCAGACCATATGATTTTGTAGGGATAACTTTCCTTGGCCATGTTATTTGGAAAAGACATGATTCCTTTATTAGTATGCTTGAAGTATTATTGTCTTAATGTCAAGTGATAGACTATTGCTTTGAATCACTCGTGTCTTAATATTCATGCTATGATTAGATTGCATGATAAAGATTATGCTAGGTAGCATTCCACATCAAAAATTATCTTTTTTATCATTTACCTACTCAAGGACGAGTAGGAATTAAGCTTGGGGATGCTGATACGTCTCCGTCGTATCTATAATTTTTTATTGTTTCATGCCAATATTATACAACTTTCATATACTTTGGCAACTTTTTATACTATTTTTGGGACTAACATATTGATCCAGTGCCCAGTGCCATTTCCTGTTTGTTGTATGTTTTTTGTTTCGTAGAAAATCCATATCAAACGGAGCCCAAACGGGATAAAAACTGACGGATTTTTTTTGGGATATATGTGATTTTTGGGAAGAAGAATCAGTGTAAGACGATGCCCGAGGGGGCCACGAGGCAGGGGTGCGCCCTAGAGGGTCAGGCGCGCCCTGGGCCCTCGTGGCCACTCCGTAAGGCAGTTGGTGCCCTTCTTTCGCCGCAAGAAAGCCAATATCTGGATAGAAATTATGTTAAAATTTTAGCCCAGTCGGAGTTACGGATCTCCGGGAATTTAAGAAACGGTGAAAGGGCAGAATCAGGGAATGCAGAAACAAAGAGAGACAGAGAGACAAATCCAATCTCGGAGGGGCTCTCTCCCCTCCGCCGCCATGGAGGCCATGGACCAGAGGGGAAACCCTTCTCCCATCTAGGGAGAAGGTGAAGGAAGAAGAACAAGAAGGGGTGCTCTCACCCCTCTCTTCCGGTGGCACCGGAACGCCGTCGGGGCCATCATCATCACCGCAATCTACACCAACACCTCCGTCATCTTCACCAACATCTCCATCACCTTCCCCCATCTATCTACAGCGGTCCACTCTCCTGCAACCCGTTGTACCCTCTATTTGAACATGGTGCTTTATGCTTCACATTATTATCCAATGATGTGTTGCCATCCTATGATGTCTGAGTAGATTTTCGTTGTCCTATTGGTAATTGGTGAATTGCTATGATTGGTTTAATTTTATTGTGGTTATGTTGTTGTCCTTTGGTGCCCATAATATGAGCGCGCGCATGGATCACACCATAGGGTTAGTTGTATGTTGATAGGACTATGTATTGGAGGGCAAGAGTGACAGAAGCTTCAACCTAGCATAGAAATTGATGCATACGGGATTGAAGGGGGCCAATATGTCTTAATGCTATGGTTGGGTTTTACCTTAATGAACGTTAGTAGTTGCGGATGCTTGCTAATAGTTCCAATCATAAGTGCATAGAATTCCAAGTTAGGGATGACATGCTAGCAGTGGCCTCTCCCACATAAAACTTGCTATCGGTCTAGTAAAGTAGTCGATTGCTTAGGGACAATTTCGCAACTCCTACCACCACTTTTCCACACTCGCTATACTAAATTTATTGCTTCTTTACCTAAAACAGCCCCTAGTTTTTATTTACGTGCTCTTTATATTCTTGCAAACCTATCCCGTTACACCTACAAAGTATTTCTAGTTTCATACTTGTTCTAGGTAAAGCGAACGTTAAGCGTGCGTAGAGTTGTATCTGTGGTCGATAGAACTTGAGGGAATATTTGTTCTACCTTTAGCTCCTCGTTGGTTTCGACACTCTTACTTATCGAAAGAGGCTACGATTGATCCCCTATACTTGTGGGTTATCACTCAACCACCGCCCCGCTAGCCCAGCAGCGCTGCTGCCTGCTACTGGCATCGCCGCGCCTCGCCATGCCCTTGCCACTGCCGTCGCCAGCCGCCTGGGCCACTCGCCCGTGCCCCGGGTTCGCCCGACGGAGCACTGCGTCCGCGCCCGTTTAGCTGGCCGCCCCGATTGGCCCTTCGGGCCACTGCCAGCGGGGCCCCACTGCCCCCTTTTCTTTAAAAAAGGAGTGAAAAATATAATAATAGTTAACTAATTAATTAATTGATTAACCTTGTTAAATTACCCTGATTAACTAAACTTAGTTAATTAAAGATGTTAGATTAGTTAGGTCAATGACAGATGGGCCCCACTGCCCTGTTTGACTAGTCAACGGCCAGTCTTGACTGCTGACGTCATGATGACGTCATGATCATGCAATAACTCCGTTTTAGATTTAATATTAATCCCAGAATGTTGTCTAACTCTTTGAAAATTCATAGAAAATTATCCGTAACTCGGATGAAAATACTTTGTACATGAAAGTTTCTCAGAACGACGAGACGTATCCGAATATGCGGTCTGTTAATCTGTCACATGGCCCTAGCATAGCGAACATGCAACCTTTCCCCTCCATTTCGTCTGTCCAAATATGCCAAACTTTGGGAAAACATTCCTGGATGTTATCCCCCTTCGCCGGTATCGTGTAGCTTTGCGTTAGAGCACCCCTAGCGCTGCTTATTGCCTGTCATGCATTTGTTTGCTCTGTATTTACTGTTTCTTCCCCCTCTTCTCTCCGGTAGACCCCGAGACCACTGTCGATGCCGCTGTGATCGACTACGTCGACAACGACCCCTTCTTCCCTGTCAGTGGAGCTTCCAGGCAAGCCCCCCCTTTGATCATCCCGATATCGCCCATTCCATTCTCTCATGCTTGCATTAGATTTTGCTACTATAATTGATTGATCCTATTCTGATGCATAGCCTGCTTTTGTAACCTCTCATTGTACCTTACCTGCTTATCCTAAATAGCTTAGTATAGGTTGGTTAGTGATCCATCAGCGACCCCCACCTTGTCCTTATTGCCCCTGCTTCATCATCAACGACTCGATCAACGTGATCGACGACCAGAACCTGACACCTCACATCACATCATGCCCCTCTTGTTGCTCGAATCTGTAGAGTTACCATCGAGTGACGAGGGTGGTACCTCATACATCACTCCTGAGGAGATCTCTATAGTGTAGCTATTTGGTCGTGGTCATCGAGGGTGATTCCTCCTTAACCACTTCCGTACGACTCTGTCATGCAACCCCTCAAGTGTGAACCTCGAGGGTGGTTCCTCTTATGTTCACCTTGAGGATTACATCAAGTGGAATCCATCGAGGGTGATTCCTCGGGTTTTCCCCTTGATGTTTGAACACACGGTTACCTTGAATTTACTTGAGACCTTTGGCAAAGTCGGGCGGGCCCGGAGAGCACCCACAAGTTAATTACGTGGCACGGTCGGGCATTCTGGGCCCTTGCCATAACTCCACGATACGGGGCGACGGGGTCACATCGATTGTGAGTCTCTGCTCATCTCCGCAGGCTAATAATACACTAATGGTTTGGGCATTTGTTTTGAGTTGGCCTTTGGCCTTTACGCACTAACCACCACGTGAGAATAGTTATAGGCCTCGACAATGTAGTATCAGCCGAAGCTTTGCCAGACATCCAGTTCAGCATTGCGGCACGGCTGGGCCGGCACTATCCATGTAGAGGTGGAGCCTGGACCCGCCCTGCACGCAACGACCCGGAGTGCAGTGGGCGATGGGCCCAGACCGCAGAGTGCTTAGGACGTAGACTGGCGGGGGCCTCTCTGCTGAGCCTAGGCAGGGCTACGATGTGTTGATCTTCCGAGGCCGGGCATTGACCCAAAAAAGTGTGTTGGCCAGAGTAATCAAGTGTGTTGGAAAATGTGGTGCACCCCTGCAGGGACGATTATCTATTAATAGTCGTGTCCACGGTAACGGACGTTCGGACTTATATCCTGATCTTTTACAACTAGAAAGGGATACTTGGATATGTGGCTCCAGGATTGCTTTCTCGCAGGGAGTCGAGGAAGGATCTCTGGGCATTAATGCTACAACATGCTTGTTAATTATAAACTGCTATTCTTTACTCTTCTACATGCTACAAGATGCTTGGAGCTACTTGAAGATGCTAGTCTTCGATAGGCTAGGCCTTCCCCTCTATTCTAGCATTCTGTAGTTCAGTCCACAGATACAACCCTTCCATTTGATACCAATGCATACTTAATATAGACCTGATGCTTGCGAGTACTTTGGATGAGTACTTAGGGTTGCTTTCCTACCCCTTTTCCCCCTTCTTTCTTCTTTCTAGTTGATGCAACCAGATGGTGGATCCCTGGAGCCAGATGCCACCACCGACGGATACTACTTCGTGGAGACCGCTGATGACCAGGAGTAGTTAGGAGGTCCTAGGCAGGAGGCCTTGCCTCTTCGATCGTGTTCTTTTGTGCTAGCCCTCTTAAGGCATCCTTGTTTAACTTATGCCTGTACTCAGATATTGTTGCTTCCGTTGACGCTTGTGTAACGAGCTTGTATTCGAGCCCTCGAGGCCCCTGGCTTGTAATATAAAGCTTGTATTATTTCTATTTCTGTCTAGAGTTGTGTTGTGATATCTTCCCGTGAGTCCCTGATCTTGATCGTACACATTTGCGTGTATCATTAGTGTACGGTCGAATCGGGGGCGTCACAAGTTGGTATCAGAGCCGACTGCCTGTAGGAACCCCCTTTCCAACTCCTTGGCCGAAGTTGAGTCTAGTCTTGGAAAAACTGTTTTACTAACATGGATGTGTGGCTTACGGGCCCACGTCGCCATTGGGTGGTATTAGTATCTTTTACTCCTCGTCTATACTCTAGGACTCTGATATCTCTTCTTTTCAGGTTAAATGATTTTGCTAAATCTAACATTAGGATCTCGTGATCACATCCACCCAGAGGTTTGTATTACCCCTTTCTCGAATTAAGGGCCAAGTTCTGCTTCACAATATTCACTGACCACAGGATCCTCTTATCAAGGGCACCATGTGTTGTCACTTGCAAATCCCTCGCTCAAGTGGTTTTCCCCGATGTTGATGTAGCCTTTGCTATGTCTCGTTGATATATCCCTCCATCGCGTGCATGTGTGCCGCCTAGTATGTCTAGGGTGTTTCTCTTATCTGAATTCCTACGAACAACGTGTAATTGGCCCCACATGTATCTGTATGTCTTCAATGACTACTGCTTTGTACATATTGCGCCTTTGCTCATTGTTCGGTTACATCATGAATGACTCCATACACTTGCTCCACCCCTTGCTAAACTACCCCCTGTTGCATTTAAGTAGGATGGTTAGAACCGCTGGTCGTGGCCGTGGTGGCGGCAATCCACCACCTCCCGAATACATGGCCGGAATGATACATCAATTGAGCTGAATCACCAGTTTATGGAAAATGTAACGGCTTAGTTCACACGCCCCAATATGAATCAACAACCCGCCCCAGTGACTCTGCAAGACTTTGCACGTCTTAACCTTGTCATCTATCACAACTCAACTCAACCCCTTGATGTTGATGACTCGCTCCGTGACATCACTTCCGAGTGGGAGTCTGCTGATGTAGCCCCACCAACTATGTCACCTTCGCAGCTTATTACCTGAAAGGTCCCGCTGCTCAATGGTAGGACAACCACAGGTGATCCTTACCTGTTGGAACCGCCATCACTTGGCCAGAATTCCAAGCTGCATTCCACGAGCCAATGACGAACCACCATGGTTAGTCACAACGTTTCCGTTGAACTTGAAGGGTCGGAATCCCATGTTTCCCCCATTGTTTTGAAGTCACCCATTATCGACCTCATTCTGGGAATGGAATGGTTTTAAACACATATTGTTTCTATCATTTGCGCCACTAGAACCGTCCATCTGCTACATCCTTCAAATGAGATAGTGAGCTACCATGCTCCTCTTGTTCGAAATACCGAAGCATGGATTTATCTCTTGAATGCGTGAAACGCTTCTCCTTTTGTGAGAATTGAAAACGTTACATCGAATTTTGAAGCCTCTGTCTGGTATGCGTTCTCGTTCAAGCTAAACGTCGCACCCGTCTGAGGGCTGTCAAATTTCAAAAGTTCAGTGGTCAAATCCTTTTGAAGATGAAGCCACTTGGGAATGTGAGGATCGTCTTCCTGATGAATACCCCGCTTTGTTTCCTTCTACCGCCTAAAATCTTGGGACGAGATTTCTTGTAGTGGAGGAGAATTGTGACGCCCGGATAATTAAGCTACAGGAATCCCCTGCTAATGATGCCATGTCCAAATCACAATCCAAATTCAAGTTCAAACTAAAGTCCAAAATTCAAATTTCTCAAACATGCAAACTAAAATGTTCAAAGGGTGGAAAATAATCCCTGGATATTTGTCATGTGGTGTCGTCTCAACAGATTTAGATGGTGCCCTATTTAACGTGAATGCAGCCGTCTCTAAAGCATAACCCCAAAACGATAGCAGTAAATCGGTAAGAGACATCATAGATCGTACCATGTCTAATAAAGTACAGTTACGACGTTCGGACACACCATTACGCTGTGGTGTTCCAGGTGGCATGAGTTGCGAAACTATTCCACATTGTTTCAAATGAAGACCAAACTCATAACTCAAATATTCACCTCCATGATCAGATCATAGAAACTTTATTTTCTTGTTATGATGATTTTCCACTTCACTCTGAAATTCCTTGAACTTTTCAAATGTTTCAGACTTATGTTTCATTAAGTAGATATACCCATATCTGCTCAAATCATCTGTGAAGGTCAGAAAATAACGATACTCGCCGCGAACCTCAACACTCATCAGACCGCATACATCAGTATGTATTATTACCAACAAGTCAGTTGCTCGCTCCATTGTTCCGAAGAACGGAGTCTTAGTCATCTTGCCCATGAGGCATGGTTCGCAAGCATCAACTGATTCCAAAAGCCCATCAGTATGGAGTTTCTTCATGCACTTTACACCAATATGACCTAAACGACAGTGCCACAAATAAGTTGCACTATCATTATTAACTTTGCATCTTTTGGCTTCAATATTAAGAATATGTGTATCACTACAATCGAGAATCTATAAAAATAGACCACTCATCAAGGGTGCATGACCATAAAAGATATTACTCATATAAATAGAACAACCATCATTCTCTGATTTAAATGAATAACCATCTCACATCAAACAAGATCCAGATATAATGTTCATGCTTAACGCTGGCACCAAATAACAATTATTCAGGTCTAAAACTAATCCCAAAGGTAGATGTAGAGGTAGCATGCCGACGGTGATCACGTCGACTTTGGAACCATTTCCCACGTGCATCGTCACGTCGTCCTTAGCCAATCTTCGTTTAATCCGTAGCCCCTGTTTCGAGTTGCAAATATGAGCAATAGAACCAGTATCAAATACCGAGGTGCTACTACGTGCATTAGTAAGGTACACATCAATAACATGTATATCAAATATACCTTACACTTTGCCATCCTTCTTATCCGCCAAATACTTGGGGCAGTTCCGCTTCCAATGACCAGTCCCTTTGTAGTAGAAGCACTCAGTTTCAGGCTTAGGTCCAGACTTGGGCTTCTTCACTTGAGCAGCAACTTGCTTGCCATTCTTCTTGAAGTTCCCCTTCTTCCCTTTGCCCTTTTTCTTGCAACTAGTGGTCTTGTTAACCTTCAACACTTGATGCTCTTTCTTGATTTCTACCTCCTCAGCCTTTAGCATTGCGAAGAGCTTGGGAATTGTCTTATCCATCCCTTGCATGTTATAGTTCATCATGAAGCTTTTATAGCTTGGTGGCAGTGATTGAAGAACTCTGTCAATGACACTATCATCAGGAAGATTAACTCCTAGTTGAGTCAAGTTGTTATGGTACCCAGACATTCTAAGTATATGTTCACTAACAGAACTATTCTCCTCCATCTTGGAGCTATATAACTTATTGGAGACTTCATATCTCTCAATTCGGGCATTTGCTTGAAATATTAACTTCAACTCCTGGAACATCTCATATGCTCCATGATGTTCAAAACGTCTTTGAAGTCCTGATTCTAAGCCGTAAAGCATGGCACACTGAACTATTGAGTAGTCATCAGCTTTGCTCTGCCAGACGTTCATAACGTCCGGAGTTGCTCCTGCAGCGGGTCTTGCACCTAGCGGTGCTTCCAGGACGTAATTATTTTATGCAGCAATGGGGATAATCCTCAAGTTACGGACCCAGTCCGTGTAGTTGCTACCATCATCTTTCAACTTAGCTTTCTCTAGGAACACATTAAAATTCAAAGGAACAGTAGCACAGGCCATTAATCTACAACAACATAGACATGCAAAAACTATCAGGTACTAAGTTCATGATAAATTAAAGTTCAATTAATCGTATTACTTAAGAACTCCCACTTAGATAGATATTCCTCTAGCCATCAAAATGATCACGTGATCCATATCAACTAAACCATGTCCAATCATCACGTGAGATGGAGTAGTTTTCAACGGTGAACATCTCTATGTTGATCATATCTACTATATGATTCACGTTCGACCTTTCGGTCTCCGTGTTCCGAGGCCATATCTGCATATGCCAGGCTCATCAAGTTTAACCCGAGTATTCTACACGTGCAAAACTGGCTTGCGCCCGTTGTATGTGAACGTAGAGCTTATCACACCCGATCATCACGTGGTGTCTCGGCACGATGAACTGTAGCAACTGTGCATACTCAGGGAGAACACTTATGCTTTCAAATTTAGTGAGGGATCATCTTATAATGCTATCGTCGTACTAAGCAAAATAAGATGTATAAAGGATAAACATCACATGCAATCAAAATATGTGACATGATATGGCCATCATCATCTTGTGCCTTTGATCTCCATCTCCAAAGCACAGTCATGATCTCCATCGTCACCGTCTTGACACCTTTATCTCCATCGTAGCATCGTTGTCGTTTCGCCAACTATTGCTTCTACGACTATCGCTACCGCTTAGTGATAAAGTAAAGCAATCGCACTGATATTGCATTTCATACAATAAAGCGACAACCATAAGGCTCATGTCAGTTACCGATAACTTTTACAAAACATGATCATCTCATACAATAATTTATATCTCATCACGTATTGACCATATCACATCACAACATGCCCTGCAAAAACAAGTTAGACGTCCTCTACTTTGTTGTTGCAAGTTTTACGCGGCTGCTATGGGCTTTTAGGAAGAACTGTTCTTACCTACGCATCAAAACCACAACGACTTTTCGTCAATGTTGTTTTAACATTGAACAAGGATCGACCGTAGTCAAACTCGATTCAACTAAAGTTGGAGAAACAGACACCCGCCAGCCACCTGTGTGCGAAGCACGTCGGTAGAACCAGTCTCATGAGCGCGGTCATGTAATGTCAGTCTGGGCCGCTTCATCCAACAATACCGTCGAATCAAAGTAAGACGTTAGTGGTCAGCAGTATGACTATTATCGCCCACAACTCATTGTGTTCTACTCATGCATATCATCTACGCATAGACCTGGCTCGGATGTCACTGTTGGGGAACATAGTAATTCAAAAAAATTCCTACGATCACGCAAGATCTAACTAGGATATGCATAGAAATTAAAGGGAAGAGTGTGTCCACGTACCCTCATAGACCGAAAGTGGAAACATTTAGTTAACACGGTTGATGTAGTTGAACGTCTTCACGATCCAACCGATCCAAGTACCGAACGTACGACACCTCCGTGTTCAGCACACGTTCAGATCGATGATGTCCCTCGAGCTCTTGATCCAGTAGAGGGTCGAGGGAGAGTTCCATCAGCACGACGGCGTGGCGATGGTGTTGGTGATGTGATCCGCGCAGGGCTTCGCCTAAGCACTACGACAATATGACCGAGGTGGTAAATTGTGGAGGGGGCACCGCACACGGCTAAGAAACAATTGTTGTGTCTTTGGGGTGCCCCTGGCCACGTATATAAAGGCGAGGGGAGGTCGGCGGCCAGGAGGGGCGCGCCATGGGGGGAGTCCTACTTGGACTCCTAGTCCAAGTAGGATTCGGCCCTCCTTTTCCTTTCTTCCACCGGAGGGAATATGAAGGATAGGGAGAGGGAAAGGGAAGGGGGGCGTCGCCCCCTCCTCCTTGTCCTATTTGGACTCCCAAGGAGGGGGCGCGGCCACCCCCTGCGGGCTTCCCTCTCTCTCCCTTAGGCATGTTGGCCCAATACTTCCCCGAGGGGGTCCGGTAACCCCTTGGTACTTTGAGAAAATACCTGAATCACTCGGAACCATTCCGATGTCCGAATACTACCTTCCAATATATGAATATTTACCTCTCGGCTATTTCAAGACTCCTCGTCATCTCCGTGATCTCATCCGGGACTCCGAACAAACTTCGTTCACCAAAACACATGACTCATAATACAAATCGTCATCGAACATTAAGCGTGCGGACCCTATGGGTCTGAGAACTATGTAGACATGACCGAGACACATCTCCGGTCAATAACCAATAGCGGAACCTGGATGCTCATATTGGCTCCTACATATTCTACGAAGATCTTTATCGGCCAAACCGCATAACAACATACATCATTCCCTTTGTCATCGGTATGTTACTTGTCCGAGATTCGATTGTCGGTATCATCATACATAGTTCAATCTCGTTACCGGCAAGTCTCTTTACTATTCCGTAATGCATCATCCCGTAACTAACTCATTAGTCACATTGCTTGCAAGTCTTATAGTGATGTGCATTACCGAGAGGGCCCAGAGATACCTCTCTGATACACGGAGTGACAAATCCTAATCTTGATCTATGGCAACTCAACAAACACCTTCGGAGACACCTGTAGAGCATATTTATAATCACCCATTTACGTTGTGACGTTTGATAGCACACAAAGTGTTCCTCCGGTATTCGGGAGTTGCATAATCTCACAGTCAAAGGAATATGTATAAGTCATGAAGAAAGCAATAGCAATAAAACTAAACGATCATAATGCTAAGCTAAAGGATGGGTCTCGTCCATCACATGATTCTCTAATGATGTGATCCCGCTCGTCAAATGACAAGACATGTCTATGGTCAGGAAACTTAACCATCTTTGATTAACGAGCTAGTCAAGTAGAGGCATACTAGGGACACTTAGTTTTGTCTATGTATTCACACATGTACTAAGTTTTCGGCTAATACAATTCTAGCATGAATAATAAACATTTATCATGATATAAGGAAATATAGATAAGAACTTTATTATTGCCTCTAGGGCATATTTCCTTCACTTTGGATGGCAAAGAGAATGATGAGGGGGTTGAATAAGGGAAGACAAAAATAGAGAAACTCTCACACCGGCGTGATTGATCGTTAGGCAATGGAGGGGCCTTACAATCAATGTCAGTGTGAGGAGTAGGATTGCCATGCAATGGATGCACTAGAGCTATAAGTGTATGAAATCTCACTACGAAAACTAGGTGGGTGTGCATCCAGCTTGCTTACTCATGAAGACCTCGGGCATTTGAGGAAATTAGTCACCGAAATATACAAGCCAAGTTCTATAATGTAAAAATTTCCACTAGTATATGGAAATGACAAATCATGGAGACTCTCTATATGAAGAACATGGTGCTACTTTGAAGCACACGTGTGGTAAAAGGATAATAGTATCGCCAGAGCAGGGAAGTCCGAGCAAAGACTTACAACGTCGGGGATTTAGTCCTCCGACACCACCCAAACAAGTCGAATCAGCGTAAACTATCCATTAAAAGGGATGGATCATTCATCATTGACAAGGTGCTTACTGGAGGAGCATACCATCTTCAGGACCCCAAGGAGAATCGCCTGGAGCCAACCCCATGGAACACTGCTCGATTGCGTCGTTTTCAAGGTTCAATGCAACCTTCGCCACCTCTTTCTTTATATACCATGGACTAGTACCTTTTTCTATATACATATTAGCATTGAATTATCACACTAATATCCATAGTACGTCTTCTTGAAATTATGTCTTGTATAATGCACTATACACAATATGGTTCATGGCCACATTGAGCGTGGTCCTTACAAAAATCTAACTATATCGACGTCAGGTACTTCGGACCTGTGAAAGCGCCCGATAAAATTACTAGGGTCTCCTTGAAACCCCTGAACAGAGGGGCCAAACCTGGGCAAACATCTTGTCCCTATTCTTCCTGTTGCCACCGGTCCAAGATCACCATCTTGGGACCCCCTACATGATATCTGCCGGTTTTAGCACCGACACCCGGGGTGATACTTAGGCCTGTCTCTACACGTGCGCCGCTTAAGGTGGATTCATCTTTAGTCTCTCATTGACTCTACTGTGAGGGCATTGATCTACACGACATCACGACTGCATTCCCAGGAAAGACGAGGGCTTTCCTAGGCCCCGCTGCGAGGGCATTGATCTGGAAAACATCATGACTACATTCCCGGGCAAGATGGAGGCTTTCCCAAGTCGATACTTGGGCCGACCTTTGCAGTTGTGTCGCTTAAGGAAGATTCACCTTCAGCCTCTCATCAAAAAGATCCATGATAGATTGTCAGGCAGTAATGGGAATAGCATTTCTCGGCATGGAAGGGTCACTTTGGCTAAGGTCGTTCTCGCGGCAACAATGACATTCCACTCGACGACCATTCGTTTGCCCAAATGGGCTTGCAACAATGTGGACAAGATCACGAGAGGATTTATTTGGTGTGATGACGATGTTGAAAACACGAAGGATGGGCACTTGTTGGCGAATTGGAAGACCATCTACCATCCAAAGTTGGTTGGTAAGCTTTGTGTCGCCGATCTGGAAAGTTTTGGAAGGGGCCTGAGATTGAGGTGGCCTTGGTTGCAGTGGAGCGACTTGGACAAGCTGTGGGTGGGCTCTCGACTTCCTTGCAACAAGACTGGCATGGCCTTCTCTCGGGCCTCCACTACCATCACCATCGATGATGGGAATAAGACCTCCTTCTAGCATGACAATTGTATTGGGGATGGTGCGCTCTTTGGCAGCTGCCCTCTTATCTTCACCATTGCAACTCGTAAGAACATGATAGTGCACTGCGAGAAGCGCGACTACAACTGGATCCATTCTGTCACAAGCTTAAACACACATGAACAATTGCGAGAATTTGTGGCCCTCGCTTCTATCATCACGGTGACCATCCTCGACCATGAGCGTCCGGATTCCATTGCCTGGCAGTGGTGTGTGTCTGGACAATACTCTTCTAGCTCAGCCTACACGATACAATTTATGGTCCTATCGTAAGTTTGAGACGGAGAAAATCTGGAAAGCCCGCGCCAAGCCAAAATGTAGATTTTTCGCCTGGCTTGTCCTTCACACCAAAATCCTCATCGCCAACCGTCTTGTGCAACGAGGTTAGCCCCATGACCCTGTCTATCACCTTTGCCTATGTGCACCTGAAATTGCGCTCCACCTATGTAATAATTGCCCCTTCACTAGTGTTGTCCACCACTTGGTCCTCTCCTGTGTTGACGACTACATTCATTTGACTGACTACTTCCTAGTGGCATCATGTTTTTAGTATCATGTTATTCTTACATGAGTCTCATACGTGGATACTATAATATTTCCGCTTCATGTTGTAGCATTACATAGCAAACTATTCTCATGATTATTTTTGTAAACAAATACACTCTCACTGGAAGGATGCGTATGACGTTTGTGTTGGAAATATGCCCTAGAGGCAATAATAAATTGGTTATTATTATATTTCCTTGTTCATGATAATCGTTTATTATCCATGCTAGAATTGTATTGATAGGAAACTCAGATACATGTGTGGATACATAGACAACACCATGTCCCTAGTAAGCCTCTAGTTGACTAGCTCGTTGATCAATAGATGGTTACGATTTCCTGACCATGGACATTGGATGTCGTTGATAATGGGATCACATCATTAGGAGAATGATGTGATGGACAAGACCCAATCCTAAGCCTAGCACAAAGATCGTGTAGTTCGTATGCTAAAGCTTTTCTAATGTCAAGTATCATTTCCTTAGACCATGAGATTGTGCAACTCCCAGATACCGTAGGAGTGCTTTGGGTGTGCCAAACATCACAACGTAACTGGGTGGCTATAAAGGTTCACTACAGGTATCTCCGAAAGTGTCTGTTGGGTTGGCATGAATCGAGACTGGGATTTGTCACTCCGTGTAAACGGAGAGGTATCTCTGGGCCCACTCGATAGGACATCATCATAATGTGCACAATGTGACCAAGGAGTTGATCATGGGATGATGTGTTACAGAACGAGTAAAGAGACTTGCCGGTAACGAGATTGAACAAGGTATCGGATACCGACGATCGAATCTCGGGTAAGTATCGTACCGATGGACAAAGGGAATTGTATACGGGATTGATTGAATCCTTGACATCGTGGTTCATCCGATGAAATCATCGTGGAGCATGTGGGAGCCAACATGGGTATCCAGATCCCGCTGTTGGTTATTGACCGGAGAGTTGTCTCGGCCATGTCTGCATGACTCCCGAGCCCGTAGGGTCTACACACTTAAGGTTCGATGATGCTAGGGTTATAGGGAATAGATGTACGTGGTTACCGGATGTTGTTCGGAGTCCTGGATGAGATCCCGGACGTCACGAGGAGTTCCAGAATGGTCCGGAGGTAAAGATTTATATATGGGAAGTCATCATACGGTCACCGGAATAATTCGGGGGTTACCGGTATTGTACCGGGACCACCAGAGGGGTTCCGGGGGTCCACCGGGAGGGTCCACCTGCCCCGGAGGGCCCTATGGGTTGTATGTGGAGAGGGACCAGCCCCTCAGTGGGCTGGGCGCCTCCCCCCTAGGGCCCATGCGCCTAGGGTTTGGGGGAACCCTAAAGGGGGGGCGCCCCCCTTGCCTTGGGGGGCAAGGCAACCCCCCTTGGCCGCTGCCCCCTCCTCAGATTGGATCTGAGGGGGCCGGCCCCCCTCTCCCTTGCCCCTATATATATGTGGGGGGTGGGAGGGCAGCCGCACCCAAGTCTTGGCGCAGCCCTTCCCCTCTCCCAAGTCCTCCTCTTCTCCCGCGGTGCTTGGCGAAGCCCTGCATGATTGCCACGCTCCTCCTTCACCACCATGCCGTCGTGCTGCTGCTGGATGGATTCTTCCCCAACCTCTCCTTCACCCCTTGCTGGATCAAGGCGTAGGAGACGTCACCGGGCTGTACGTGTGTTGAACGCGGAGGTGCCGTCCGTTCGGCACTAGGATCATCGGTGATTTGGATCACGACGAGTACGACTCCATCAACCCCGTTCACTTGAACGCTTCCGCTTAGCGATCTACAAGGGTATGTAGATGCACTCTCCTTCCCCTCGTTGCTAGATTACTCCATAGATTGATCTTGGTGATGCGTAGAAAATTTTGAATTTCTGCTACGTTCCCCAACAGTGGCATCATGAGCTAGGTCTATGCGTAGTTTCTATGCACGAGTAGAACACAAGTTGTTGTGGGCGTCGATTTTGTCAATTTGCTTGCCGTTACTAGTCTTATCTTGATTCGGCGGCATCGTGGGATGAAGCGGCCCAGACCGACCTTACACGTACTCTTACGTGAGACTGGTTCCACCGACTGACATGCACTAGTTGCATAAGGTGGCTAGCGGGTGTCTGTCTCTCCCACTTTAGTCGGATTGGATTCGATGAAAAGGGTCCTTATGAAGGGTAAATAGAAATTGGCATATCACGTTGTGGTTTTCGCGTAGGTAAGAAATGTTCTTGCTAGAAACCTATAGCAGCCACGTAAAAACTTGCAACAACAATTAGAGGACGTCTAACTTGTTTTTGCAGCATATGCCTTGTGATGTGATATGGCCAAAAGGATGTGATGACTGATATATGTGATGTATGAGATTGATCATGTTCTTGTAATAGGAATCACGACTTGCATGTTGATGAGTATGACAACCGGCAGGAGCCATAGGAGTTGTCTTAATTTATTTATGACCCGCGTGTCAACATAAACGTCATGTAATTACTTTACTTTATTGCTAAAGCGTTAGCCATAGTAGTAGAAGTAATAGATGACGAGACAACTTCAAGAAGACACGATGATGGAGATCATGGTGTCATGCCGGTGACAACGATGATCATGGAGCCCCAAAGATGGAGATCAAAAGGAGCAAAATGATATTGGCCATATCATGTCACTATTTGATTGCATGTGATGTTTATCATGTTTTACATCTTATTTGCTTAGAACGACGGTAGCTTAAATAAGATGATCCCTCGTAATAATTTCAAGAAAGTGTTCCCCCTAACTGTGCACCGTTGCGAAGGTTCGTTGTTTCGAAGCACCACGTGATGATCGGGTGTGATAGATTCTAACGTTCGAATACAACGGGTGTAAGCCAGATTTACACACGCAATACACTTAGGTTGACTTGACGAGCCTAGCATGTACAGACATGGCCTCGGAACACGGAAGACCGAAAGGTCGAGCATGAGTCGTATAGAAGATACGATCAACATGAAGATGTTCACCGATGTTGGCTAGTCCGTCTCACGTGATGATCGGACACGGCCTAGTTAACTTGGATCATGTTTCACTTAGATGACTAGAGGGATGTCTATCTGAGTGGGAGTTCATTAAATAATTTGATTAGATGAACTCAATTATCATGAACATAGTCTAAATTGTCTTTGCAAATATGTTGTAGATAAATAGCTCACGTTGTAGCTCCCTGTTTCAATATGTTCCTAGAGAAAGATTAAGTTGAAAGATATTGTAAGCAATGATGCGGACTAGGTCCGTAGTCCGAGGAGTGTCCTCACTGCTACACAGAAGGCTTACGTCTTTGATGCACCGCTCGATGTGCAAACCCCTACAACGTCATATGTGGATGTTGTGAACACCTGACAGACACATCCTGATGACTACTTGATAGTTTAGTGCACCATACTTTACGGCTTAGAATCGGGATTCCAATGACGCTCTGAACGCCATAGAACATATGAGATGTTCCAAGAGCTGAAATTGGGATTTCAGGCTCATGCCCGTGTTGAGAGGTATGAGACCTATGACAGGTTCTTTTGCCAACAAGATGGAGGAGAATAGCTCAACTAGTGAGCATGTGCTCAGAATGTCTGGGTGCTACAATCACTTAAATCAAGTGGGAGTTAAACTTCCAAATAAGATAGTGATTGATAGAGTTCTCTAGCCACTATCACTAAGCTACTAGATCTTCGTGATGAACTATGACATGCAAGGGATGGAGTTGATCCCGGAGCTGTTCGCGGTGCTTAAGACTGCAAAAGGTAGAAATCAAGAAGAAGCATCAAGTGTTGATGGATTAACAAGACTACCGGTTTCAAGAAGGGTAAGGGCTAGAAGGGAAACTTCATGGATGGCAAACCAGTTGCCGCTCCAGTGAAGGAACCCAAGGTTGAACCCAAACCCGAGACTAAGTGCTTCTATTGCAAAGGGAACGGTCACTGGTAGCGGAATTACCCCAAATGCATGGTAGATAAGAAGGCTGGAAACTTCAACAAAGTATATACGTGTGTACCTCACTAGTACTCCTGGTAGCACCTGGGTATTGGATACCGGTTCAGTTGCTATTATTGGTTACTTGAAGCAAAAGCTACGGACTAAACGGAGACTGGCTAAGGGCGAGGTGACGATGTGTGTTGGAAGTGTTTCCAAAGTTGATGAGATCACCATCGCACACTCCATCTGCCTTCGGGATTAGTATTGAACCTAGATAAATGTTATCAGGTGTCTACGTTGAGCATGAATATGATTAGATCATGTTCATTGCAATACGGTCATTCATTTAAGTTAGAGAATAATGGTTATTCTGTTTACATGAATGATACCTTTCATGGTCATGCACCATATGTGAATGGTTCATTGAATGTCGGTCGTGGTAATACACATGTTCACGCCAAAAGATGTAGAGTTAATAATGATAGTACCACTTTCTCGTGGCACTGCCGCTTAGGTCATATTGGCGTAAGATGCATGAAGAAACTCCATGTCGATGGATGTTTGGAGTCACTTGATTTTGAATCACTTGACACATGCGAGCCATGCCTCATGGGCAGGATGACTAAGACCCCGTTTTCAGGTACAATGAAACGGGCAAGTGACTTGTTGGAAATCATACATGCTGATGCATGTGATCCAATGAGAATTGAAGCGTGCGGTGGATATCGCTATTTTCTCATCTTCACTGACGATTTGAGTATATATAGGTATATTTACTTAATGAAGCACAAGTCTGAAACGTTTTAAAAGTTCAAGCGATTTCAGAGTGAAGTTAAGAATCATCATAACAAAAAGGGATCATGTTCCTACGATCTGATCAAAAGGGGGTTTTTTGAGTTATGAGTTTGGCAATCACTTAAGACATTGAGGAATTGTTTCACAGTTGAAGCCACCTGGAACACCATAGGGTAATGGTGTGTCCGGACGTCGTAATCGAACCTTATGAGATATGGTGCGATCTATGATGTCTCTTATCGATCTACCGTTTTCATTTTAAGGTTATGCGTTAGAGACAGCTGCATTCACTTTAGATAGGACACCATCTAAGTCCGTTGAGACGATGTCGTATGAACATTGGTTTGGCAAGAAACCAAAGTTGTCGTTTCTTAATGTTTGGGGCTGCGATGCTTAAGGCTTCAGCCAGAGAAGCTCGAACCCAAAGCGGACAAACACATCTTCATAGGATACCCAAAGGTGACAGTAGGGTATACCTTCTATCTCAGATCCGAGGGCAAATTGTTTGTCGCTAAGAACGGGTCCTTTCTCGAGAAGAAGTTTCTCTTGAAAGAATTGAGTGGGAGGAAGATAGAACTTGATGAGGTTGTCGAACCTTTATTTCAACCAAAGAATGATGCAACACAGAAAGATGTTTTCTGTGGCACCTACGTCTGTTGAATAGGAAGTTAATGATAGTGATCATGAAGCTTCGGATCAAGTTGCTATCGAACCTCGTAGGTCGACAAGGATATGTACTACTCCTAAGTGGTACGGTAATCCTGTCTTAGATATCATGTTGTTAGACAACAATGAACCTACGAGCTATGGAGAAGCAATGGTGGGCCCGTATTCCGACAAATGGTTAGAAGCCATGAAATCCGAGATAGGATCAATATATCAGAACAAAGTTTGGTGGACTTGCCCGATGATCGGCAAGCCATTGAGATAAATGGATCTTTAAGAAGAAGACGGACGTGGGCGGTAATGTTACCGTCTATGAATCTCGACTTGTGGGAAAGAGTCTTTTCACAAGTTCAAGGAGTTGACTACGATGAGAATTTCTCACCCGTAGCGATGCTTAAGTCCGTCGGAATCATGTTAGCATTAGCTGTATTTTTCGATTATGAAATCTAACAGATGGATGTCAAACAAGTTTTCTTACCAGTTTTCGTAAGAAAAAGTTGTATGTGATACAATAAAAGGTTTTGTTGATCCTAAGGATGCTAAAAGGTATGCTGGCACCAGCGATCCTTCTATGGACTAGAGCAAGCATCTCGGAATCGGAATATATGCTTTGATGGAGTGATCAAAGCTTTTAGGTTTATACAATGTTTGCTAGAAACTTGTATTTACAAGAAAGTGAGTGGGAGCACTACAACATTTCTGATAAGTATATGTGGATGACATATTGTTGGTCCGAAATAATGTAGAATTTCTGGAAAGCATAAATGGTTGTTTGAAGAGTATTTTTCAAAGGAAGACCTGGATAAAGCTGCTTACATACTGGGCATCAAGATCTATAGAGATAGATCAAGACGCCTGATGATACTTTCAAAGAACGCACACCTTGACATGTTTTTGAAGGAGTTCAAAATAGATCAGTCAAAGAAGGGGTTCTTACCTGAGTTGTAAGGTGTGAAGTTGAGTAAGACTCAAAGTTTGACCACGGCAGAAGAAAGAGGAAGGACGAAGGTCATCCCCTATGCTCTTGTCATAGGCTCTATACGGTATGCCATGCTGAGTACCGCACCTGATGTGTGCCTTGCCACATGTCTGGCAAGAGGGTACAAAGGTGATCTAGGAGTAGATCACCAGATAGCGGTCAAAATTATCCTTAGAGGAATAAGGAAATGTTTCTCGGTTATGGAGGTGATAAAGAGTTCGACGTAAAGAGTTACGTCGATGCAAGCTTAACACCTATCCGGATAGCTCTGACTAGAGATACCGGATACGTATAATGAAGCAATAATTTGGAATAGCTCCAAGTGGAACGTGGTAGCAGCATCTACCATATAAAGTTTTGCGAAATACATAGGGATCTGAATATGGCAAGACCCGTTGACTACAACCTGTCTCACAAGCATAACATGATCAAACCCAGAACTCTTTGAGTGTTTATCACATAGTGATGTGAACTAGATCATTGAGTCTAGTAGACTCTTGGATGTTGGTCACATGGCGATGTGACTTGTGAGTGTTAATCACATGGCGATGTGAACTAGATTATTGACTCTAGTGCAAGTGGGAGACTGTTGGAAATATGCCCTAGAGGCAATAATAAATTGGTTATTATTATATTTCCTTGTTCATGATAATCGTTTATTATCCATGCTAGAATTGTATTGATAGGAAACTCAGATACATGTGTGGATACATAGACAACACCATGTCCCTAGTAAGCCTCTAGTGACTAGTTCGTTGATCAATAGATGGTTACGGTTTCCTGACCATGGACATTGGATGTCGTTGATAATGGGATCACATCATTAGGAGAATGATGTGATGGACAAGATCCAATCCTAAGCCTAGCACAAAGATCGTGTAGTTCGTATGCTAAAGCTTTTCTAATGTCAAGTATCATTTCCTTAGACCATGAGATTGTGCAACTCCCGGATACCGTAGGAGTGCTTTGGGTGTGCCAAACGTCACAACGTAACTGGGTGGCTATAAAGGTTCACTACAGGTATCTCCGAAAGTGTCTGTTGGGTTGGCATGAATCGAGACTGGGATTTGTCACTCCGTGTAAATGGAGAGGTATCTCTGGGCCCACTCGGTAGGACATCATCATAATGTGCACAATGTGACCAAGGAGTTGATCACGGGATGATGTGTTACGGAACGAGTAAAGAGACTTACCAGTAACAAGATTGAACAAGGTATCGGATACCGACGATCGAATCTCGGGCAAGTATCGTACCGATGGACAAAGGGAATTGTATACGGGATTGATTGAATCCTTGACATCGTGGTTCATCCGATGAAATCATCGTGGAGCATGTGGGAGCCAACATGGGTATCCAGATCCCGCTGTTGGTTATTGACCGGAGAGTTGTCTCGGCCATGTCTGCATGACTCCCGAGCCCGTAGGGTCTACACACTTAAGGTTCGATGACGCTAGGGTTATAGGGAATAGATGTACGTGGTTACCGAATGTTGTTCGGAGTCCCGGATGAGATCCCGAACGTCACGAGGAGTTCCGGAATGGTCCGGAGGTAAAGATTTATATATGGGAAGTCATCATACGGTCACCGGAATAATTCGGGGGTTACCGGTATTGTACCGGGACCACCGGAGGGGTTCCGGGGGTCCACCGGGAGGGTCCACCTGCCCCGGAGGGTCCTATGGGCTGTATGTGGAGAGGGACCAGCCCCTTAGTGGGCTGGGCGCCTCCCCCCCTAAGGCCCATGCGCCTAGGGTTTGGGGGAACCCTAAAGGGGGGGCGCCCCCCTTGCCTTGGGGGGGCAAGGCAACCCCCTTGGCCGCCGCCCCCTCCTCAGATTGGATCTGAGGGGCCCGGCCCCCCTCTCCCTTGCCCCTATATATATGTGGGGGGTGGGAGGGCAGCCGCACCCAAGTCTTGGCGCAGCCCTTCCCTTCTCCCAAGTCCTCTTCTCCCGCGGTGCTTGGCGAAGCCCTGCAGGATTGCCACGCTCCTCCTTCACCACCATGCCGTCGTGCTGCTGCTGGATGGAGTCTTCCCCAATCTCTCCTTCACCCCTTGCTGGATCAAGGCATAGGAGACGACACCGGGCTGTACGTGTGTTGAACGCGGAGGTGCCGTCCGTTCGGCACTAGAATCATCGGTGATTTGGATCACGACGAGTACGACTCCATCAACCCCGTTCACTTGAACGCTTCCGCTTAGCGATCTACAAGGGTATGTAGATGTACTCTCCTTCCCCTCGTTGCTAGATTACTTCATAGATTGATCTTGGTGATGCGTAGAAAATTTTGAATTTCTGCTACGTTCCCCAACAGTTTGCCTATTTTTGTGTCGTTGATTTGACCAACCAAATACATGTTACATGTCATGAAAAGCATACCTGTGGATTCATATGCAGATGGAGTTTAAAACATATACTTTTCATCATATATAATACAACATATATTTGGCTACTTATAGTTTTTTATGCACATGTCCGGACAGTAGTAGTTTTTTATATTATTTTCTTTACATGAAAAACTAGAACACGTCTATCATTCTTTTGAAAAGAACGAGCACATCCACTCTCGCCTTGAAATAGCTTCATGTCTCGTGCCCGTTCTTTAAAAATGTTGGCAGGAGGATTGTGAAATCCATTTGATAAGAAAAGATGCATTACAAGAATGCCCTCAAAAGGAGGAAAGCATTGCAAAAAGGCAACAAAAAAGAAAGAGGAGGAAAAAGGACCCCGCCGGCACCACCACAAACCCAAGCCCCGCCATCAATCATGCACGCCATCGGAATCCATCACCGGGATCTTCAAGGTGCCTCCAGGTAGGAAAACGATGTTGAGGACACCGCCGTCACCGGATCTGACATATTCTAATCTTAGATTTTTCATCCGAAGATCTCACGCCATGAGGTACAAAAGGCAATCAGCTTCAAAATGGTACCACTAAGGAGGAAGACAACATCCGTGGACGCTGTTACTGTTGGCAGCGACATGGTGGATGCATGATTTTCATTCGGAGCCAAGTCTTCCGCCAACAATCCCAGGATTCGATGCCACCTAGCGCCACTGGGCAGAACGAGATCAAACACACACTATCAGAAAATGGACCGGTCGCCGCCGCACGGAACTCGGCGATCACACGCCAACTTGCATGTTTACACCGGTGCACACAAGACCTGGACGAGCCATGCCGGATCTGGCCATCCTCTACCTCCGTGCGATGAATTGGGCGATAATTTGCACCACATCGTCCATAAAAACCTAAGAGAAAATCGATCTTGACGGCCCACACCGCCACACGATGGAACTCGGTGAAATCCAAGCCAAAACTGAGTGGCCCGCACCACCCGCACAAGAACAGGACTACATGTGTTGGATTTGGTCCGCTCAAGTCTTCTCCAGCACTACACAGGGACACGCCTCCTGAAGAGAAGAAACCACCAACAACCTCTGACACCCCCACTACTGCCTCCACCAACCAAACGCCGCAGCAACTAGCGCACAACGCTGCATCGTAGCGCATCTCCAGTGGCGCCCAACCCTCCACCCACTAGCCGACATCGCCACCCGTGGCCTTCTCGCGTCGATGACACGCGGCAAGCCACCACTCGCCGCCATGGCGCGCCAGACCGCGATGACCCGTGCCTCCACTTGGCTCAGTTGCCTCATGCAACCCACCTCGCACGCGGGAGAGGGAGAGCCACACGGCCTTTGCTTGGCGGCGCTCGCCGCCGCCACCGGGAGGAGGGGATGGAGGTGTGGCGGCGCCCAGGTCACCCGCCGGGAGCGACACGCGGCAACGTCCATGGCTGGTAATTTTGTTGGAAACTCCACATGCCCGCCCCTGAATCCCCCGGTGGCAAAGCTGACTCAGCAAAAGCAAGCACGTCCTCGTCATCACCATCAGCAGCAGCCAAAAACAGCAGCGAAAAACGACCCCAAAACAGGCGCCCGCTGCTCCGCGGGCCCGTTCCGCGCCGGCGCCGGCACGCGCAAATCCCAAAAACGGAAACGAAAACGAAAACGAATCACACAGCCCGCCTGCGCCACGCCGTACCACTCTCTCAATTAAAATTACACACTCTCAAAACAAAAACGATTCGCGCGCGCTCACTCCTCGCCCGCTCCTCCCTTCCCCCGCCTCCGTTCAAAACGATTCAAGTTTCCACGCCCTCCGAAAACAAATTTCCCTCCTAATCCTCCAGATCGGCGAACGAATTTCTAAATCGCTGCGCCGCTTCCCCCCCAAACCTTCGAATCCAAAAGCCAATGGCGGCCTCCTCTCCCTCCATTTCAATCCCCCCCGCGCCTCCGCCTCCTACATAATCGCCTCTGCCCGAGCCTGCCACACTCCTCCTCCTCCTCCTGCCCTCCGCCGCCGCCCGCATACCCCTGCCCCCGCCGCCCCGCCGCGCCCGGAGTCGGAGGAGGAGCAGCCGCGCGATGGCCGACAAGGAGAACTCCGCCTACGCCGCCGCCGCCGCCGCCGCGCCCCGCATGACCCGCGCATCCACCAAGCGCGCCGCCGCCGTCACCGCCGTCGCCGTCGCCGCCAAGCGCAAGCGCGTCGCGCTCAGCGAGATCCCCACGCTCCCCAACGGCGCCCCCCAGCCGCACGCCAAGCCCAAGAAGCCGTCGTCCCAAGTCGCCAATCCCAAGAAGAGGTCCATCTCGTCCCTGTCCCAGTCCCTCCCCGCGCCCAAGCCGGCGACCGACGCGGCCGACGAGACCGGCGACCCGCAGCTCTGCGCTCCGTACGCGTCCGACATCTACTCCTACCTCCGATCCATGGAGGTGCGCGCCGTTCTTCCCCGGTCACATCGGTTTAATCAATTTCCTCGCTCGTTGCTGGGTTCTGACGAGCTGTGTGACTGCGTCACAGGTCCAGGCGAAGCGGCGGCCGGCGGCGGATTACATCGAGAGGGTGCAGGTGGACGTCACCCCCAATATGCGCGGCATCCTCGTCGACTGGCTCGTCGAGGTCGCCGAGGAGTACAAGCTCGTCTCCGACACGCTCTACCTCACCGTCTCATACATCGACCGCTTCCTCTCGGCCAACTCCCTCAACCGTCAGAAGCTGCAGCTCCTCGGCGTCTCGGCCATGCTCATTGCCTCGTAAGCCCCCGTTTTGTCCCCATTTCTATGCAGAATGTTCAGTTAAACCAAGAATTTAGCCTGACTTGAGATCCGTTGTGTGGATCCAGTAAGTACGAGGAGATCAGCCCCCCAAACGTGGAGGACTTCTGCTACATCACTGACAACACCTACATGAAGCAGGAGGTGTGTGTTCTTCTCTTGCTTGCTTGGTTCATCTGTGTTAGATCTTGCAATTGGTCGATGCTAGCTTAGAGTGCTGATCTGGGTTCTTGTGGGCATGTGCAGCTTGTTAAGATGGAGAGGGATATACTAAACAATCTCAAGTTTGAGATGGGCAATCCTACCGCTAAGACCTTCCTAAGGTATATCAAAAACCAAATTATTCTGAATTGCTGTTGTGAACCCTGTTTGTTGCTACGAATGTGTTCCTAAATCTTGTTCTGTTTGCTTCCTTCCCTATCTGCAGGATGTTCATCAAATCTGGTCAAGAAGAGAAGAAGGTAATGTCCCACTACTCTCATACATACTACCGTTGAGCCATACTGCTGTTAAATTGGTTGATGTTCATCATGTGCATTGTTGTCTCACTCAACTCATGTTTTTTTCTGCAGTATCCTAGCCTGTTGCTGGAGTTCATGGGGAGCTATCTCACCGAGCTGAGCCTTTTGGATTATGGCTGTGTCCGGTTCTTGCCATCAGCTGTTGCAGCTTCAGCGGTGTTTGTTGCACGGCTGACCCTTAATCCAGACTCCAACCCTTGGGTATGGAACAGTTCCATGTCATTCAAAAACTCTGCTTCTGAACTATCTGCTTTGAAATGGCATCTCATTTTTGTTTTGCGTGGTTGCAGAGCAAGAAGTTGCAATCAGTAACCGGGTACAGCGCATCCGAGCTGAAGGATTGCATTACCGCCATACATGACCTGCAGCTCAGCAGGAAAGGGCAATCGTGGAATGCGATTCGGGACAAGTACAAGCAACACAGGGTAAGCATGCATCAGCAGTCCCATTTTAGATATGATCACTTACATGATTCTGCTGTTGATCTAACTGTGCAATCATCTCTGGAACAGTTCAAGGGCGTATCTGCATTGCTACCTCCTGTTGGGATCCCTGCATCATACTTTGAAGACCTCAAGGAGTAGGTGTTCCTCGGTGCTGCTGCAGTGAGATCAAATCAACACCCTCTGAGGTTTCCTCGAGCGTGATACATGATGAGTGAAGTTCAGGAGTGGCTTCGTCAGTCCAGCTAGGGTAGTCACAGATCCTTAGGTGCTGGCAATGTCAAACCTCAGCTAGGTGCTTTCGGAGTTAAATTATTACAAATTAGCTTGGCAGGAGGCGAGGCAAGCGGAGACCTGTACCTGTGTATCATACCTATACATTACACTCTGATGCTGTTTTTCTTTCTTAAAAACAACAGTCTAATGCCTTTATTTATTGGGCCGGACCAAGAATTGCAATGTTTGATTACCTGGTCTTTATTGGTCTTTTGCTAGTGTTATTTTCTGCTGACATGCTTTGGTGGGTAACTCTAGATCAGAGGCAAAATAAGGTGTGCAGAAATAAATCTGTTGTCCAGTATGCATTGACTAATTGATCATATTGGCACGCATCAATATATTTTTTGTAGTTATTTGAGTGGCATGCCGCAACGCACTGTTTGCAGAGTCTTGATTAGTGTATGCTTTTGTAGCTTGATAAACAGATACTTCAGGCTGATGTTGGCCTGAATGTTCTACCCTGAAAATGAACATTGCAAGTATATGAAGTAATATGATGCCTTGTCAAAGCAGCCGTGAACCTTTCATGGATTAGCTTCAATTGCTGATACATCTCTCATGATTTGCTTGTGTTCATTGGTACCCTTTCTCCAGAGATACCATGACTTTAAGGAGGATAGCCATTGGTAACCCCTGCAGTGTTCAGTTTTCAGAGTGTGAGTTACAAACGAGAAGAAAGATAGCCATTGACATGTAGGTCCATCCATGAGTTTTGCTATTGTTATTTTCCACTGACATGCTTTGGTGGGTAACTCTAGATCAGAGGCAAAATAAGGTGTACAGACATAATCTGTTGTCCACTATGGGTTGGCCGATCGATCATATTGACACAGATCAATATATTTCTGTAGTAATTTGAGTGGCATAACAATTAAATACATTTTTAAAAAATTGAGTGGCATACTGCAATGCACCGGGTGTCGAGTCTTGCTTAGTCTACGCATTTGCAGCTTGATAAACAAATACTTCAGACTAATGTTGGTGTTATGACCGGCCAGGTCTATGGCCGCCGGGGGCCTATTGGGCAGGCTTAAGGCCCAAGTTATCTTAGTTTATTTTCAGATTATGGTTATATATATAAGTTGTAAGACTATTTTGAGGATTAAGCAATAAGCCTATTTTATTGCCCGGCTCCTAGAGGAACCGGAACCCTAAAACCCTAGCCGTCTCTCTCCCGCGCCGCCGCCACACAGCCGCAAGGACGGCGCTTTGCCGCCGGCCGCCGCGTTCTAGCCCACGCCCAGCTCCCTTTTTTCCCTACCACCTACGACCCAGAGGAGCCCGAACCCTAGCTCCTAACACCTTGGTATCAGCCAGCTCTGGTTCGACCATGTCCTCCTCACCACCATCGCCGTCGCTGCCCGTGACCACCACCGCCGCGTCAGCGCCCCTCGCCACGGGGTCGCTGGTCCCCCCGTCCGCACCGCTGGACCTCATCCCCGGCGCGTCAACCGGCCATCAGCCGGCCCCCATCACCGCTACGCCGCCATCGCCATCAACCCTACCGGCCCACTACACCCTGGAGGCCATGGCGGGGGTCCTCAACGACTTGGTCGTCGCGGTCCAGGGCATCCGGCTCTTCCTGGCCAGCCCGTACGGACCGCCACAGCCGCCCCCGCCGCCTGCGCCCTTCGGGCCGCCGGCGCTCCCGTGGTACTCGGTGCCCGCCGCGCTCGCCGGCGGCTACCCGGCGCTCCAGCGCCGGCCTGGCCACACTGGCCCGCGCCAGCACCCGCGGCATCGGCCGCGTCCGCCCCAACCCCGTGGCCGGTCTGGTCTGCCCCGGCCCCCTCCGCGCCGGCTGCACCGGCCCCCACGCCGTCTCCACCGCCTAGCGCCGGCCTGAGTCAGGGCCCTTCCGGGGGGCTTCCGATCCAGCAGGTGCGGTTTCCACCATCGCCCTCTCCGATTCCGGCTTGGCTCACCGGAACGTCGCCACCGCCGGTCTACACGGAGGCCGGCGACCCGGCGGTGCCCACGCTACAGTTCGGCGCGCCGTCCTCGGCCCTTCGCATCGACGAACCGGTGGGCACTGGCGCATCGACCCCGACACCACCTCGCTTCCCCGGATCGACTTTGCCACGTATGATGGCTCGGAGGACCCTCTTAACTGGTTAAACCAGTGTGATCAGTTCTTCCGGGGGCAACGCACACCTGCGTCCGAGCGCACTTGGCTCGCGTCCTACCACCTCCGGGGTGCCGCCCAGACATGGTACTACGCCCTCGAGTAGGACGAGGGCGGCATGCCTCCCTGGGATCGTTTCCGCGAGCTGTGTCTCCTTCGTTTCGGACCACCACGGCGCGGCAGCCGCTTGTCCGAGCTGGGCCGCCTACCCTTCACCTCCACGGTCCAGGATTTCGCCGACCGCTTCCAGGCTCTGGCGTGTCACGCACCAGGGGTGATGGCACTACAGCGGGCTGAGCTCTTCGTCGGCAGCCTTCCCGACCACATCCGCGTGGACGTCGAGATGAAGGGACCCCAGAACCTGCAGACGGCCATGTACTACGCTCGGGCATTCGAGCAGCGCGCCCATGCCTTAACACGGCCCGCACCACCTCGGGGGAGCCGAGTGCCTCCACAACCACCGCCGGCCGCGCCAGCTTCTTCGGCCGCCTCACCGACGGCCACTCCGGCCGCGACGCGGCCCTTCCGGCGCCTATCGCAGGCCGAGCAGCTCGAGCGCCGCCGCCTGGGGCTGTGCTTTAACTGTGATGCGCCCTATGCCCCGGGCCATGTCTGCCCGCGCCTCTTCTACTTGGAGACAATCGACGAGACAGAGGACGCTGCCACCGACGATGGACTCGGCGACCCAGCCGCCGCCGAGGTCACGCCGGCACCCGCGCCCGCGCCGGCTATGGCCCTTGTCGTCTCCCTCCACGCGTTGGCCGGCATCCGCAATGAGCGGACTATGCTTATCCCGGTCACGATCCACGGCGAGACTCTGGTGGCTCTCTTAGACACGGGCTCTACACATAACTTCCTTCCGGAGGCTACTATGCGGCGCCTTGCACTACAGCCGACGGGAGGGGAGCAGCTGCGGGTCACCGTCGCTAATGGCGACCGCCTCCGATGCCATGGGCTCGCTCGGGACGTTCCCATTACTATCGGCGGCGAGCACTTCACCATCACGTGTGCCGACATCGACTTGGGCTGCTTCGACTTCATCCTCAGCGTCGACTTTTTGCGGACTCTCGATCCCATCCTTTGGGACTTCGACGCCCTGACGATGACCTTCTGGCGCCTCGGCCGCCGCATCCGGTGGGAGGGCGTTGGCGGCACCCCGGCGTCGCCCCCACTCCAGCTAGCCGCGGCCACCACGGAGGCCGAGCATCCGCTGCTGGATCACCTCCTGCAGCAGCACGGTGATATTTTTGCGGAACCCTAGGGCCTTCCGCCGGCCCGGGTCTACGACCACCGTATTCATCTCCTGCCGGGCTCGGCTCCGGTGGCAGTACGTCCCTACCGGTACCCTCAGTTGCAGAAGGACGAGTTGGAGCGGCAGTGCGCCATCATGCTTGCCGCGTGCATTATCCGTATCTCTACATCACCCTTTACGGCGCCGTTCCTCCTCGTACATAAGTCGGACGGCACTTGGCGCTTCTGCATCGACTACCGTGCCCTTAATGCTCTCACACTTAAGGATAAGTTTCCTATTCCGGTGGTCGTTGAACTCCTGGATGAGCTACATGGGGCACGCTTTTTCACCAAACTGGACCTCCGGTCGGGGTACCATCAGGTGCGCATGCATCCCGACGACATCGCCAAGACGGCGTTCCGGACCCATCACGGCCACTTTGAGTTCTTGGTGATGCCCTTTGGCCTCTCCAACGCCCCGGCGACATTTCAGGCCTTGATGAACGATGTCCTCCGGCCCTACTTACGTCGGTTTGTGCTCGTTTTCTTTGATGACATTCTTATCTACAGTGCCTCTTGGGCAGAGCACCTCCAGCATGTGGCCATCGTCTTCAACGAGCTTCGGGCGCATCATCTTCATCTTAAGCGCTCGAAGTGCTCGTTCGGGACACCTTCGGTTGCTTACCTCGGCCACGTCATCTCGGCTGAGGGTGTGGCCATGGACGCCGACAAGGTGGCGGCCGTCGCCGCCTGGCCCATCCCGCAGTCTCCGCGGGCTCTTCGCGGGTTCCTTGGTCTTGCCGGGTACTACCGGAAGTTCATCCGGGAGTTTGGCCTTATCGCGGCCCCGCTCACGCGTCTCCTCCGTCGCGACGCCTTCTCTTGGGATGCGGAGGCCACTTCAGCATTCGAGGCCCTCAAGGGGGCCCTCACGACGGGACCCGTACTACAGATGCCGGACTTCGACCTCCCCTTCACCGTCGACTGCGACGCTTCCGGTGCGGGGTTTGGTGCGGTCCTGCACCAGGGCGATGGACCCCTCCCCTTCTTCAGCCGCCCCTTTGCTGCTCGCCATCTTAAATTGGCGGCGTATGAGCGTGAGCTCATTGGGTTGGTGCAGGCAGTACGCCATTGGCGGCCCTATCTTTGGGGCCGGTCCTTCCGGATCCGCACGGACCACTATAGCCTCAAGTTCATGCTGGATCAAAGGCTCTCGACGGTTCCCCAGCACCAGTGGATCAGTAAACTCTTTGGCTTTGATTTCACCGTCGAGTACCGGCCGGGTCGCCTCAACACCGCCGCCGACGCCCTGTCTCGGCGTGACGCCGATGTGGACGACGGTGCGGCGGAAGGGGCTGCCTTCTGCATCATCACCGGGCCCTCTTTCGCCCTCTACGCCGACATCCGCCGGGCGACCGCTGCCGCGGCCGATGCCCTCCTCCTGCAGCAGCAGCGGGCGGCGGGCGAGCTGGAGGAGCCGTGGCGTCTAGCCGACGGCCTGCTTCTCCACGGGCGCCGCATCTTCGTTCCGGCACACGACGATCTTCGTCAGCAGGTGCTACGTCTCGCCCACTCGGCGGGCCATGAGGGCGTGCAGAAGACGCTCCGTCGCCTCCGCGCCGACTTCTACATTCCAGGTGATCGTGCCCTGGTCCGTGACTGGGTACGGTCTTGTGTGACGTGCCAGCGCAACAAAACGGAGACACTGCGACCAGCTGGTATGCTTCAGCCCTTGGAGGTCCCGTCTCAGGTTTGGGCGGACATCTCCATGGACTTCATCGAGGGCCTTCTCACGGTGGTCGACCTCTTCTCCAAGTATGCTCATTTCATCGCCCTTGGCCATCCATATTCAGCGGCATCTGTCGCGCGGGCCTTCTTCGATGGCATTGTCCGTCTCCACGGGTTCCCTTCTTCGATCGTCAGTGATCGGGATCCTGTGTTCATGGGCCATGTATGGCGCGACCTCTTCCGACTGGCGGGCATGAAACTCCGCCTGAGTACCGCCTTCCACCCTCAGATAGACGGCCAGTCTGAGATCGTTAACAAGGTGATTGCCATGTATTTGCGTTGTGTTACAGGTGATCGCCCTCGCGCATGGGTGGACTGGCTCTCGTGGGCGGAGTACTGCTACAACACCTCTTACCACTCCGCCCTCCGTGCTACGCCCTTTGAGGTGGTGTATGGCCGGCCGTCCCCGCCGATTCTGCCGGTTGATCCGGCCTCGGCGCGGACCGAGGCAGCCGGGGCTCTTTTGAGGAGCCGTGATGAGATGCTCGTGGAGGTCCAGCAACAACTCCTCCGGGCCCAGCAGTTGGCCAAACGATACTATGATGGCCACCATTGCGAGGTGGAGTTCGCGGTGGGTGATTGGGTATGGCTGCGTCTACTTCACCGCTCTACGCAGTCGTTGGACCCACGCGCGAGGAAGAAGCTCGGTCCTCGCTATGCCGGTCCCTTTGCTATCCTGGAACGCATTGGCAAAGTGGCGTACCGTCTTCAGCTTCCGGCAGGTGCACGGATCCATGATGTCTTCCATGTCGGGCTGCTCAAGCCATTCCGGGGCGATCCACCTGCGGCACCGCCGGCGCTTCCGCCGCTCACGGACGGGCGTCTCCTTCCTGCACCAGAGAAGGCGCTGAAGGCTCAGCTGCGCCGAGGCTCCTGGTACGTGTTGATTCGGTGGGCTGGACTACCAGAGGAGGACGCTACTTGGGAGCAACACGAGGAGTTCCGCCAGCACTACCCCGACTTTCAGCTCGAGGACGAGCTGTTTGCGCAGGCGGGGAGAGATGTTATGACCGGCCAGGTCTATGGCCGCCGGGGGCCCACTGGGCAGGCTTAAGGCCCAAGTTATCTTAGTTTATTTTCAGATTATGGTTATATATACAAGTTGTAAGACTATTTTGAGGATTAAGCAATAAGACTATTCTATTACCCGGCTCCCAGAGGAGCCGGAACCCTAAAACCCTAGCCGTCTCTCTCCTGCGCCGCCGCCACCCAGCCGCAAGGACGGCGCCTCGCCGCCGGCCGCCGCGTTCTAGCCCACGCCCAGCTCCCTCTTTTCCCTACCACCTACGACCCAGAGAAGCCCGAACCCTAACTCCTAACAGTTGGCCTGAATGTTCTACCCTGAAAACGAACACTGCAAATATATGAGGTAGTAATATGACGCCTAATCAAGCAGCCATGAACCTGCTATTGATTAGCTTCAATTGCTGACACATTTCTCTTTATTTTCTTGTTCATTGGTAACCTTGTCACCCTTTCTCCAGGGATACCATGACTTTTTTTTGAGGCTAACTGGCAGGTGTTCTGCCTTTTCATTAAGATTAGGAGTGAACAAAAATTGTTACAAGAAGTGCGGGGGCATGGAAGGAAGAGGGTCCAGTAGCCTTAGGCTCTGGCTGTACATCCAGAATGGCTACGTTTCCTCATTATGGGAGAACAACAAGGATATGTCATCGGAGGTCAGGCGTGAGACAGCGGCAGCCGAGCTAGAGGACTGCCGAAAGATCCTTCTGTTGCATTCGTTCCAGACATGCCATGCATGGTAGGCAGCGGCAGCAGCAACGTGTTTGCTCATGGAGGAGAAGTGGAGCCACCATTCTTCAGTTCCCTGGAAGGGAGGCATTGGTAGTAGATGTAGCGTTGGAATGGCAGTTCCAAGAAGGTGCCACACCTCCTTGCTGTACGAGCAATGGGTAGTAAGGTGTAGTGCCGTCTCAGGCTGTTGATCACATAGCACACAGGTCGCTGCCTGCGTACCACCTCTGGCGCGAAGTCTATCAACAGTGGGAAGCTTGTTCAGCGTCAACAGCCAGGCAAAAAATTTCACCTTGGCCTCCATTCTCATTGACCATATCTTTGCAAGCGCCGGCTGGGCAATGGTACCAAAGAACTTTGCATTATAGGCTGTTTTTGCATTGTAGACACCATTAGTCGTCCAATTCCAGCAGATGGAGTCCTTAGTGTTAGATAAAGTGATATGCTGGATGAGGCCCCAGAGGTTGATGAATTCATGAAGGGCGTCAGGCGAGTTTAGGCGCTGGAGCCCTTTCATCCACCGCCCATCAGTCAATGTTGCAGCAACCGTTGCGCATTTACGTGCAGCCAGCGGAAAGAGCCTGGGCGCAATATCTTTTGGTGCAGAGCCATTCAGCCACCGGTTGGACCAGAAAGATGTTGTTGCTCCGTTGCCAAGGGTGACAGTGGTAGATGCGTTAAACAACTGGTAATCAGTAGGGCTGCATGGTGTGTTGGATCCAATCCATGGTCTGGAGGACCTTTCCGAGGCAAACCACAACCATCTGATCCTAAGGGCTCTGCTGAAGAGATCCAGATTCTTGATGCCCAACCCTCCATAGTTCTTTGGGGAGCACACTTGTCTCCAATTGACAGCACAGTTTCCACCAGTTGCATCTTCATCTCCTTTCCATAGGAACCCTCTCCTAATCTTGTCAATTCTCTTGATGAGCCACTTTGGAGGAGGGAAGATAGTGAAGAAATAAGTGGTCAAAGAGGTGAGCACAGAGTTGATGAGAGTTAGCCTGCCCGCCTTGTTGAGAAGTTTCCCTTTCCATCTTGCGAGCCGAGCAATAATCTTGTCAATGAGAGCTTGGAAATCGACACGTCTCGGGTTGCGCAGCCCAAGAGGAAGGCCCATGTGTTTACACGGGAAGCAGCAGGTTTCTCCTTCGAAATCAGCCATGACTTTCAGGAGGAAGCTTCATCTATTTGTCTTTCTTCAGTGCAGTGTTTATGTTGCTTCAGATTCCAAAGTGAGAGTTACAAACGTGAAGAAAGATAGGCATTAGCATGTAGGCTCACCCATGAGTTTTTTCTACTTGACTCAATGTTTCACCGCTCATGAATTTTGCGTTGTGATTGCCTTCAAAATTAAAACAAAATGGATACCCGAGACAGCAAGCCTCAGATAGTAGCAAAAATAGGGTAGGAGCTAGTCTGTGTGACGAGCCATGGTTGGCGTTTGTCATACCTTAAGCCGGGCATGAGTGTTGAGTACTTCCTCCTGGAACCACCGGCGGCGGCTGGGAACTGGGTGGCGGCGTACCGAGTTTTTTTTGAGGGGAGAAGAAAGTCTGTTTGATGGGCCTGATGGGCGTGGTCAATGTATCGATCGGGTTCGAGCCTATTTTCTTTTCGCTCACTGATGTGTCGATCTATCTGATCCTCAAAAAAAAAGTGTCGATCTATCCGTTTTTTGGTTCATTTTTTTTGTTAAAACTAAAAAACCAAGACAAAATGCGTAGAAAACCGATACACAGTAGCATTGAAACCAGCAGCGAGCGATAATACTTGGTCGACCTGTATAGCGATTGCTTTATGAAAAAATGAACTAAAAACTTTTAGAAAACTAAAAAATGAACTTCTAAAAACTTGAACCTCCACAAATTCCGAACTTTCAATTTTGAGAACTTCAGAAAAAGGAGAAAAAAGAGGATAAATGGGCATGGGCCCCTATATGAAAGGAGATCACTTGGTGTGGTCCACCGTGCCCCCGTCTAACCATGACGGAGGAATTTCCCATACTATGTATTTAACCAATGATTTATTTGTTTGTCTTGACAAAGCTTTCATTTGCGTACAAGATATGTTTTGATGAACTTTTTCATACTTATAAATGATCAAACACTAATTTACCGCGTCGTCATGATGTGTCATACAATGGATCAAGTTATCACCCAATAAACCAATAACCTTTTACCGATAAGGGTATCAAGTTGGAAACCTAGCCGATAGGAGAAAATTTTGGTTCCTCCGCTCCCAACTAGGTAGATAGGCGCCCCCTCGTCTTCGGCGCCCTCCATGGTGTTGGGTGGCGGTGGAGGAGCCTCGATCCAGCCTTGGGGTGCTATAGATAGGTATAAGGGTGTTCAGGGGAGGGAGTCGAGGAGGCGGTCCTCTTCGGCGAACGAGTCCTCTCCGTCCCATCCCTGTTCCGGCGTTGTGCCATTAGCTACCAGTGGGGAACACGTGGAGGTTGGTCTTAGTCGGTTGAATCTTTAATTTGACTGTGTGATGTGTTAGTTTCCTTTTGGATGGAGTTCCCCTCTATCCGGAGGAATGTTCCTTCGCAAGCCATCACAACCAAGGCAAACTTATCGACATCGGATACGGACAACCCGGGTGGCTCAAGCAGCTTGAGAACTTCAAGAATGATTCCTTGGGTGGAGTCCTCAAGGCGGTGCTGCTGGATCCTTTCTGCAGCAACATTGTTCCGATGCGAACTGAGACCTCATCACCGACTGCTCGCGGGTGATGGGGAGTTTTGTTTTGATATCTTGCAGGGTCTTCATTTTAAAACGCCAGTTGTTATTTTTTTTGAAAGGGGAGCAGTTATGTTTTTAATCTAAATAAATTAGTTGTTTTATAAAGTAAATAAATAAATAGATAAGAGTATCAAGTTCTGGGGTTTTCCAAGGTATCAATAGCCAAGGGATCACTTCACAAATTTAGTGATATTACTGGGTAATAATTAAACTGTTTAACTTTTACACAACCATCACCACTTTTATGACAGAGTGCACGCACATTTTTTATACTAGATGATACCTTCACTCTTTCTTTTTTGCGGGAAAGATGATACCTTCAGTCAATGTTGCGGAAACCTTGTTAAAACAAATGTGCAAATATATGTTATAAAAACCACTGAAGCTAATGCAAAAGTAAATGAAAGAGTGTTGTTGGTTTATATTAAAATAAATAAGAAAACATATGAAGCATATGACAAAATGACCTATAAAAAACGAAAAAGTTTTGAATTAAAGTTAACATAATATCATTCTTTAAACAAAATGTGAAGAATAAAGTACATATATTTGCTTCAAGTGTCCAACACATACACCATCCCTGATCATATGAAAATTCATACAAACAACTTATGTCTAGGTATAGTATGGGTGCATGGATAGATTAGTTAAAAAGACTTATACTAACAAATACGACTTGCTGATGTGGCATAGCCCATGAAAAGAGCAAATAGATAGTGAGCTATAGTTATTTAGCAATAGAGGATGCCCCAAAGAAGCATAAACTGAGAGACCGACTCTTCCTGACTTTAGTGCCGCGTCGGTTAAGCATAGTGAGGGGACGTTGCTGGCTGAATTGTCAAGTCCAACTTTTAAAACTACCCAAGAAAACATTATTAACTACCACTACCTGTGTAAACTTTTAAAAAGTCTTATAAAAGTTTGCAGAGGGGGTACATATTTTCGCATCGGGCAGAAGAATAACAAAACTTTTAAAACGACTACTGGTTTTCGGTGAAAATGTCTGAAGATGCATGTAGGCTTAACTGACGGCAGGTCATTTGTTCCTTGAATAACTATTTAATTAGAACAAGCGCAAGCTCGAGAATTGTACATTCGATGTTACTTATATATTACTGGTCAAATCAAATTAATTAACAGAAGAAGCTAGCTAACTCTACGCACCTCTACGATCACCATCTACTTATGATCTATCACCGATTCACAGCCTAAGGCTCAAGTCCATCTTCTTGGTTTGCTCTGGTAGCAGCTGCTGCTCCGGGTCCGAGGAAGGTGGCTCCGTCTGCGTCCTCATCCTGAAGCTCCCCGGCCACGACGTGGAGCCGAGCACCTCCTCGTAGACGAGCGGCGGCCACGGGCCAACCACGCCGTCGTGGAGCCTCGGCGCCGTGGCCTCTTGCCGGACCGGCTTGTGGACCGCCGAGCCCGCCGGGTTGACCCTGAGGGCGCGCACGAGCGCGGCGTGCGCCTCGAGCGGCAGGCCGGCCATGACCATCCGCTGGTGGTGCGCGTGGTGGTAGGACAGCGACGACGAGCGCTTGGCGGCGCTGCGCTCCCGCTTGTGCGCGTTCTGGTGCCCGCCCAGCGCCTGCGAGCTGAAGAACTTCCTCATGCAGAAGTTGCACGAGAACACCTTGTGGGGCGTCGTCGGCGCTGCCGCGGCCGCCGGAGGAGGCGGCGGCGGCTGCTCCTGCTTGTGCTTGGCCGCCGGCTCTTCGTCCGAGCACGACGAGGGGTCCTCCGCCGCCGGTGGCTGCGAGCAGTTCACGCCCAGCGTGAGGTCGAGCCACGACGCCGCGTCGCCCTGCTGCTCGCCGGCGGCGGTAAGCAGCCGCGCCGGGCTGACGCTCACCGCCTCTCCCGTTTGCCCCATGTCCCGGTCCTGCATGCAACTAGCCAGAGCTAGCGTTTCTCGGGTCTTCCCGCCGACGGCGACCCTGTGCTCAGTTGGTTGGTGCAGGGCACGCACTAGTGCCAGCCGCGATAGCTCTGGTTGTGCTGTGTGTCTCTGGCGTGGCGCCTGCTTCCGGCTCGCGGCGGGTGTTTTATAGAGGGGATCCGGCATCCGGGACAAGGCCTGTGGATGGTCTTTGTGAGGAATCCAATCAGGTCGGAGCATTAGACAACTCTAATCTCTCTTCCACTTGCATGTGATATCTCTTCTTTCTTCCTCCTTTCACGTCAGGATCTGGAGCAGTGGCAGTGCGTGCTCACGTCACCTTCTCCTAGTCCTAGTCCTATGCTCGCCATGCCCACCTGGGCGCCTTCCATTGCTAGGTAGCATCTAGGTAGGTTCATGCTGCTGCTAGGGTAGCCATGTAGGAGTACGTACGTAGGTACGTACGCTCGTAGTGTCTTTGCGATTGATCGATGGAGCTGAGAGTTGTTGTGACCGCGCCACTGTAGCTAGCGGCCTAGCGCTGCCTTTTCCTTTCATGCACGCGCTTGGTTTCGGTGGGTAGGTGTCGCTTGACTAGTGGTGCATGGGGTTGATCTTCTTTGAGGATGATAGAGAGACTACGGTATCTTGTTCTTCTGGACGACTTCACGGTTTCAGATGCCTAATCAGGATAACTTCCGATCCGATCGGACCTCCGGATGTTGAGATGACTGGGTTTAGGTCTCGAGATTCGACAAGATAAGCCATGATGGGTAATCTCTTCCCACGCATTAGCATGAAGTAAGGAGTACCCAAAGTACCACGCAATGACGCAACTGATGGCACCCCGCTTTGGTTGCATAACGTTTACGCTAATTAAACCACGGTGATTTGATTGCGGGGCCATCTGACGTGGTCGATTTTATGTAGCCGTTGACACTCTTTTATAGATTTCTTCATTAGTTTTGATTAGACTAGTTATAGTGGGGAGTAAGAACATCTCCAGCAGATGGTGCAAACCGTGGTTCTGCCAATTTCGTTTACCCGTAAACGAAATTTGCGGTATGACGGATACTAAGAAAAAACACACCCTACAAACACATACCACACATTTAAACTAGCGGTTTGCGCCGAAGTTCATACGAAAACATAGTCATACTAGCATAAAACAAAATTAAGCCTAGATCTACGCACCATCGTCGTCACCGTCCTTCTTGACGCCGAGGTGATGCACCATCATCGAGTTGGAGAGCACGAAGGCGTGGTCGTACTCCTCCTTCAACGCCGGCACCCGTGCAGCTGCAACTTCGTCTCCAGCGGCGACCGCCTCCTTCGCGTCAAACCACGCGCGCTCCACGGCCCGGAGATGCTAGAGGGCAGGTGAGATGATCTGGTCTAGCCTGTCGAAGTTGGTCCGGGACCGTGCTCCGGCGTTGCGGGTGGAGGGAGGAGCTCCCGGCCTCATCGTCATTGCGGCGCTTGCGAGGCGGCTTGCCGCCGAGCCCCCCCCCCTCGGCCCCCCCTTCGCCACCCGCGCATGACATCAGGGCTCGGTGCGGGTGGCTATGCACGCCGCAAAAAGCTGCCGGAGGAGAGGAGATTTATCGCCGGAGAAGAGGATTTGCAGCGGGGGAGGATAGAGGAATTGAAGGGCACGAACCTTAAAATCCCCTCGCTCCGGTATATATTGCGGATTCGGGGGCGGTTTACGGGTCGGGCTGTTTTTACAGGACCTATTCGGGTCAGGTTTTTTGCGCTTACTGTAAACCCGCCGAGAAACACGACCCGGCGAGCTTTTACGGGATCTGCTAGAGACGCTCTGACCTAAACTAGTAACATGCACCTTTAGAGTGGGTAGTAACATATGTATGGTATCATGCAAGGCTTTATTTATTCAGACGTAGACTCATTTTACTTTATGGTGCTGGTGCCTTACGGTAACATACTATTATGTTACCACAATCACTTTTCTCTTCATTAACTACTTGCCACGTAAGTAAACTTGTCCTGAAATGCATTATGTTATTAGCTAAGTTACCCCCACTATGACCAGCCTTAGCGTTTATCTTTGATATGCATAATGGGGAGATAATCATGAAGGAAATATGCCCTAGAGGCAATAATAAAGTTGTTATTTATATTTCCTTATATCATGATAAATGTTTATTATTCATGCTAGAATTGTATTAATCGGAAACTTGATACATGTGTGGATACATACACAAAACACAATGTCCCTAGTAAGCCTCTACTGGACTAACTTGTTAATCAAAGATGATTAAGTTTTCTAACCATAGACATGTGTTGTCATTTGATGAACGGAATCACGTCATTAGAGAATGATGTGATGGACAAGACCCATCCGTTAGCTTAGCATTATGATCGTTTAAGTTTGTTGCTATTGCTTTCTTCATGACTTATACATGTTCCTATGACTATAAGATTATGCAACTCCCAAATACCATAGGAACACCTTGTGTGCTATCAAATGTTACAACGTAACTGGGTGATTATAAAGATACTCTACAGGTGTTTCCGATGGTATTTCTTGAGTTGGCATAGATCGAGATTAGGATTTGTCACTCTGTGTATCGGAGAGGTATCTCTGGGCCCTCTCGGTAATGCACATCACTATGAGCCTTGCAAGCAATGTGACTAATGAGTTAGTCACGGGATGATGCATTACGGAATGAGTAAAGAGACTTGCCGGTGACGAGATTGAACTAGGTATGATGATACCGACGATCGAATCTTGGGCAAGTAACATGCCGATGACAAAGGGAACAACGTATGTTGTTGTGCGGTTTGACCGATAAAGATCTTCGTAGAATTTGTAGGAACCAATATGAGCATCTAGGTTCAGCTATTGGTTATTGACCAAAGATGAGTCTTGGTCATGTCTACATAGTTCTCGAACCTGTAGGATCCGCACGCTTAACGTTCCATGACGATACATATTGTGAGTTATGTGATTTGATGTACCGAAGTTTGTTTGGAGTCCCGGATGAGATCACGGACATGACGAGGAGTCTCGAAATGGTCGAGACATAAAGATTCATATATTGGAAGGCTACATTCGGACACCGGAATGGTTCGGGTCATTTCGGATAAGTTTAGGAGTACCGAGGGTTACCGGAACCCCCCCGGAAGTTATTGGGCCTCATGGGCCTAATGGTGGAAGAGAGGAGGCAGACCAAGGTGTGGCGCGCGCCCCCCTAGCCCAAACCGAATTGGACTAGGGCTAAGGGGTCCTGCCCCCCTTTCCTTCTCTTCTTCCTCTCCTTCCTTCTTCTCCTAGTTGGACTAGGAAAGGGGGAAACCTACTCCTACTAGGAGTAGGATTCCCCCCTTTGGGCGCGCCCCTTGTGGCCCGCCCTCCTCCTCCTCCCCTCCTTTATATACGGGGAGGGGGCACCCCATAGACACACAAGTTGATCTTTAGCCGTGTGCGGTGCCCCCTCCAAAGTATTACACCTCGGTCATATTGTCGTAGTGCTTAGATGAAGCCCTGCGTCGGTAACTTCATCATCACCGTCAACACGCCATCGTGCTGACGGAACTCACCCTCGGCCTCAGCTGGATCAAGAGTATGAGGGACGTCACTGAGCTGAACGTGTGCAGATCGCAGAGGTGCCATGCGTTCGGTACTTGATCGGTTGGATCACGAAGACGTTCGACTACATCAACCGGGTTACTTAATGCTTCCGCTTTCGGTCTACGAGGGTACGTAGACACACTCTCCCCTCTCATTTCTATGCATCTCCTAGATAGATCTTGCGTGATCGTAGGAATTTTTTTGAAATACTGCATTCCCCAACAGTGGCATCCAAGCCAGGTCTATGCGTAGATGTTATATGCATGAGTACAACACAGAGTTGTGGGCGATAATAGTCATACTGCTTACCAACATGTCATACTTTGATTCGGCGGTATAGTTGGATGAAGCGGCCCAGACCGACATTACATGACCGCGTTCATGAGACTGGTTCTACCGACGTGCTTCGCACACAGGTGGCTAGTGGGTGTCAGTTTCTCCAATTTTAGTTGAATCGAGTGTGACTATGCCTGGTCCTTGTTGAAGGTTAAAACAATGCACTTGATGAAAAATCGTTGTGGTTTTGATGCGCAGGTAAGAACTGTTCTTGCTAGAAGCCCGTAGCAGCCATGTAAAACTTGCAACAACAAAGTAGAGGACGTCTAACTTGTTTTTGCAGGGCATGTTGTGATGTGATATGGTCAAGACGTGATTATATAAATTGTTTTATGAGATGATCATGTTTTGTAAAAGTTATCGGCAATTGGCAGGAGCCATATGGTTGTTGCTTTATTGTATGAAATGCAATCGCCATGTAATTGCTTTACTTTATCATTAAGCGGTAGTGATAGTCGTAGAAGCAATAGTTGGCGAGACGACAACGATGCTACGATGGAGATAAAGGTGTCAAGCCGGTGACGATGGTGATCATGACGGTGCTTTGGAGATGAAGATCAAAGGCACAAGATGATGATGGCCATATCATATCACTTATATTGATTGCATGTGATGTTTATCTTTTATGCATCTTATTTTACTTAGTACGGCGGTAGCATTATAAGATGATCTCTCACTAAATTTCAAGGTATACGTGTTCTCCCTGAGTATGCACCGTTGCTATAGTTCGTCGTGCCGAGACACCATGTGATGATCGGGTGTGATAAGCTCTACGTTCACATACAACGGGTACAAGCCAGTTTTGCAAACGTAGGATACTTGGGTTAAACTTGACGAGCCTAGCATATGCAGATATGGTCTCGGAGCACTAAGACCGAAAGATCGAGCGTGAATCATATAGTAGATATGATCAACATAGTGATGTTCACCATTGAAAACTACTCCATCTCACGTGATGATTGGACATGGTTTAGTTAATATGGATCACATGATCATTTAGATGACTATAGGGATGTCTATCTAAGTGGGAGTTCTTAAGTAATATGATCAACTGAACTTAAATTTATCATGAACTTAGTCTTGATAGTATTTGCATATCTATGTTGTAGATCAATTGCTCGCGTATAACTTCCCCGTTTTATTTATGATATGTTCCTAGAGAAAACTAAGTTGAAAGTTGATAGTAGCAATGATGCGGACTAGGCCCGTGATCTAAGGATTATCCTCATTGCTGTACAGAAGAATTATGTCCTTGATGCACCGCTAGGTGACAGAACTATTGTAGGAGAAAATGCAGATGTTATGAATGTTTGACAAGCTCGGTATGATGACTACTTGATAGTTTAGTGCACCATGCTTTACGACTTAGAACCAGGACTTCAATTTTTTTTTGAAACACCATGGAGCGTATGAGATGCCCCAAGAGTTGAAATTGGTATTTCAGACTCATGCCCTAGTCGAGAGGTATGAGACCTCTGGCAAGTATTTTTGCCTACAAGATGGAGGAGAATAGCTCAACCAGTGAGCATGTGCTCAGAATGTCTGAGTACTATAATCGCTTGAATCAAGTGGGAGTTAATCTTCCAAATAAGATAGTGATTGACAGAGTTCTCTAGTCACTATCACCAAGTTACTGGAACTTCGTGATGAACTATAATATGCAAGGGATGACGAAAATGATTCACCGAGCTCTTTGTGATGATGAAATCGGCGAAGGTAGAAATCAAGAAAAACATCAATTGTTGATGGTTGACAAGACCACTAGTTTCAAGTAAAAGGGCAGGGGAAAGAAACGGAACTTCAAGAAGAATGACAAGCAAGTTGCCACTCCCATGAAGAAGCCCAAAGCTAGACCCAAGCCTGAAACTGAGTGCTTCTACTGCAAAGGAAATGGTCACTAGAAGCGGAACTGCCCCAAATAGTTGGCGGATAAGAAGGATGGCAAAGTGAACAAAAGTATATATGATATACATGTTATTGATGTGTACTTTACTAGTATTCATAGTAGCCCCTGGGTATTTAATACTGGTTCAGTTGCTATGGTTAGTGACTTGAAACATGAGTTATAAAATGAACAGAGACTAGTTGAGGGCAAGGTGACGATGTGTGTTGGAAGTGATTCCAAGGTTGATAAGATCACCATCGCACACTCCCTTTACCTTCGGGATTAGTGTTGAACCTAAAATGAATGTTATTTGGTGTTTGCGTTAATATAATTGGATCATGTTTATTGCAATATGGTTATTCATTTAAGTCAAAGAATAATTGTTATTCTATTTACATGAATAAAACCTTTTGTGGTCATACACCCAAGGTGAATGATTTATTGAATCTCGATTGTAGTGATACACATATTCATAATATTGAAGCCAAAAGATGCAAGGTTAATAATGATAGTGCAACTTATTTGTGGCACTGCCGTTTAGGTCATATTGGTGTAAAGCGCATGAAGAAACTCCATGCTGGTGGGCTTTTGGAATCACTTGATGCTTGCAAACCATGCCTCATGGGCAAGATGACTAAGACTCCGTTCTCCGGAACAATGGAGGGAGCAATAGACTTATTAGAAATAATACATACTGATGTATACGATCCAATGAGTGTTGAGGCTCGCGGTGGGTATTGTTATTTTCTGACCTTCACAGATGATTTGAGAAGATATGAGTATATCTACTTAATGAAGCACAAGTCTGAAACGTTTGAAAAGTTCAAAGAATTTTAGAGTGAAGTGGTGAATCATCGTAACAAGAAAATAAAGTTTCTATGATCTGATCACGGAGACGAAATATTAGAGTTACGAGTTTGGCCTTCAGTTGAAACAATGTGGAATAGTTTCCCAACTCACGCCACCTAGAACACCACAGCGTAATGGTGTGTCCGAACGTCGTAACCGTACTTTATTAGATATGGTGCGATTTATGATATCTCTTACCGATTTACCACTATCGTTCTGGGGTTATGCATTAGAGACAACCGCATTCATGTTAAATAGGGCACCATCTAAATCCGTTGAGACGACACCGTATGAACTATGGTTTGGCAAGAAACCTAAGCTATCGTTTCTTAAAGTTTGGGGCTGCGATGCTTATGTGAAAAAGTTTCAAACTGATAAGCTCGAACCTAAATCGGAGAAGTGCGTCTTCATAGGATACCCACAAGAAACTATTGGGTACACCTTCTATCACAAATCTGAAGGCAAGATATTCGTTGCTAAGAATGGATCCTTTCTAGAGAAGGAGTTTCTCTTGAAAGAAGTGAGTGGGAGGAAAGTAGATCTTGATGAGGTAGTTGTACCTTCTCCCGAATTGGAAAGTAGTTCATGACAGAAATCAGTTCAAGTGATTCCTACACCAATTAGTGAGGAAGTTAATGATGATGATCATGAAACTTCAGATCAAGTTACTACCGAACCTCGTAGGTCAACCAGAGTACGTTACGCACCAGAGTAGTATGGTAATCCTGTTCTGGAAGTCATGTTACTAGACCATGGCGAACCTACGAACTATGAGGAAGCGATGATGAGCCCAGATTCCGCGAAATGGCTTGAGGCCATGAAATCTGAGATGGGATCCATGTATAAGAACAAAGTGTGGACTTTGGTGGACTTGCCCGATGATCGGCGAGCCATAGAGAATAAATGGATCTTCAAGAGGAAGACAGACGCTGATGGTAGTGTTACTATCTACAAAGCTCGAATTGTCGAAAAAGGTTTTCGACAAGTTCAAGGTGTTGAATACGATGAGTTTTTCTCACTCATATCGATGCTTAATTCTGTCCAAATCATGTTAGCAATTGCCGCATTTTATGAAATCTAGCAAATGGATGTCAAAAGTGCATTCCTTAATGGATTTATTAAAGAAGAGTTGTATATGATGCAATCATAAGGTTTTGTCGATCCTAAAGGTGCTAACAAAGTGTGCAAGTGATAACCCACAAGTATAGGGGATCGCAACAGTTTTCGAGGGTAGAGTATTCAACCCAAATTTATTGATTCGACACAAGGGGAGCCAAAGAATATTCTCAAGTATTAGCAGCTGAGTTGTCAATTCACCCACACCTGGAAACTTAATATCTGTAGAAAAGTGTTTAGTAGCAAAGTAATATGATAGTGGTGATAACGATAGCAAAAGGTAACAGTAGTAAAAGTAATATTTTTGGTATTTTGTAGTGATGATAGCAATAGCAACGGAAAAGTAAATAAGCAAAGAACAATATATGGAAAGCTCGTAGGCAATGGATCGGTGATAGAGAATTATGCCGGATGCGGTTCATCATGTAACAGTCATAACCTAGGGTGACACAGAACTAGCTCCAGTTCATTGATATAATGTAGGCATGTATTCCGAATATAGTCATACGTGCTTATCGAAAAGAACTTGCATGACATCTTTTGTCCTACCCTCCCGTGGTAGCGGGGTCCTTACGGAAACTAAGGGATATTAAGGCCTCCTTTTAATAGAGAACCGGAACAAAGCATTAACACATAGTGAATACATGAACTCCTCAAACTACGGTCATCACCGGTAAGTATCCTGATTATTGTCACTTCGGGGTTAACGGATCATAACACATAATAGGTGACTATAGACTTGCAAGATAGGATCAAGAACACTCATATATTGATGAAAACATAATAGGTTCAGATCTGAAATCATGGCACTCGGGCCCTAGTGACAAGCATTAAGCATAGCAAAGTCATAGCAACGTCAATCTCAGAACATAGTGGATACTAGGGATCAAACCCTAACAAAACTAACTCGATTACATGATAGATCCCATCCAACCCATCACCGTCCAGCAAGCCTACGATGGAATTACTCACGCACGGCGGTGAACATCATGAAATTGGTGATGGAGGATGGTTGGTGATGACGATGGCAACGGATTCCCCTCTCCAGAGCCCTGAACGGACTCCAGATCAGCCCTCCCGAGAGGTTTTAGGGCTTGGCGGCGGCTCCGTATCATAAAACGTGATGATTTATTCTCTCTGATTTTTTCCCTGAAACTCAATATATGGAGGTGGAGTTGGAGTCGGAGAGGCAACAGGGGGCCCACGAGGTAGGGGGCGCGCCCCCACCCTTGTGGCAAGGTGGTGGCCCCCCTGGCCTTCATCTTTGGCAGGTATTTTTCTTATTTTCTGAAAAGTGTCTCCGTGAAGCTTTAGGTCATTCCGAGAACGTTTGCTCCTGCACATAAATAACACCATGGTAATTCTGCTGAAAACAACGTCAGTCCGGGTTAGTTCCATTCAAATCATGCAAGTTAGAGTCCAAAACAAGGGCAAACGTGTTTGGAAAATTAGATACATTGGAGACGTATCAGCAAGCTCCAGCGATCCATTTATGGACTGGTGCAAGCCTCTCGGAGTTGGAATATACGCTTTGATAGTGTGATCAAAGCATATGGTTTTATACAGACTTTTGGAGAAGCCTGTATTTACAAGAAAGTGAGTGGGAGCTCAGTAGAATTTCTAATATTATATGTGGATGACATATTATTGATTGAAAATAATACATAATTTCTGGATAGCATAAAAGGATACTTGAATAAGAATTTTTCAATGAAAGACCTCGGTGAAGCTGCTTATATATTGGGCATAAAGATCTATAGAGATAGATCAAGACGCTTAATTGGAATTTCACAAAGCACATACCTTGATAATGTTTTGAAGAAGTTCAAAACGGATCAGTCAAAGAAAGGGTTCTTGCCTGTGTTACAAGGTGTGAAGTTGTAACACCCCGGATGTAACTTTCCCAATTTGTACTCCAACTCTTGCCGTTTCCGGTGTTAAGTTAATTTATTTTCTCGGGTTCGGGTCTTGTCTCCGTGTGTTGTTATCGTTGTCATGCATCTCTTATCATGTCATCATGTGCATTGCATTTGCATACGTGTTCGTCTCGTGCATTCGAGCATTTTCCCCGTTGTCCGTTTTGCGTTCCGGCGCTTCGTTCTCCTCCGGTGGTCATTTCTAACTTTGTTTCGTGTGTGGGGATTAAACATTTCCGGATTGGACCGATACTTGCCAAGCGGCCTTGGTTTACTACCGGTAGACCGCCTGTCAAGTTTCGTATCATTTGGACTTCGTTTGATACTCTAACGGTTAACCGAGGGACCGAAAAGGCCTCGTGTGTGTTGCAGCCCAACACCCCTCCAATTTGGCCCAAAACCCACCTAACTCTGCTCCATCATCTAGAGCGTTCGATCATGATCGCGTGGCCGAAAACCGCACCTCATTCGGACTCTCCTAGCTCCCTCTATGCCTATTTAAACACCCCCCGAAATCCGGATCTTCCTCTCCCCTGAAAACCCTAATTTCGCCTCCGCGCCGGCCGGACACGTCCGTCCGGACCGGACGAAATCGCCGCCGCCCGCCCGCACCAGTGGCAAGCTGCCACGTGGCGCGCCGCCGCCACCGCCGCCGAGGCCCGCGAGGCCCATCCGGGGCCCCCGCGGCCCAGATCTGCCGCCGCCACCGCCGCCTCCTCTTCCCCGCGGCCGGGCCCGCTCGCCGTCCGGCGCCGCCGTGGCGCCATAGCCGCCGTTGCCACCTCGTCTCCCGGGCCGCCGCGCGCGCCGCTCCCGCCGTCAGCCGCCGCCAACGGCCGCCGCCTCCGCGCCGGCCTCGCCGCGCCCTTCGTCCGGCCCCGCCGCCCAGCCATCGCCGGCCCCAGGCGACGCCGGCCGCCGCCTCCTCCCTCCTCTCGCCGGCCGCTGCTTTCTTCTTCCCCGACGAACAGCTACAGTGCCGCCGCCGCCTCGGATTCCGCGCCAACCCTAGATCTGAGGAGGTTGTTTTTCTTCTAAGTCCTGAAATTCGTAGATTCAAGTGCTCATGTTCACGGCCTCGTAACTTTGCATCCGTAGCTCCGATTTATGCATATAGCATATCAAAATGTTCATCTCAGAGAGTAGATCATTTCATTCCATTGCAACATTTTCATTTGAGTTCATCTTGATGCCCGAAATGCTGTTAGAAGAGGGCTACTTGAGTTAATTGTCAGATCTACTACTCCGTTTAGCACTTTTGTCATTTTTGCCATGATTATTGTGTGCATGCTATGCCCGTGAGTTCTACATGTGTTTTGTTAAGGGTTTTGTCATCTATCCAGAGGTGCAACTCATGGATTTTTAGGATGTGTGTGGTGACTTGTGCAAGCTTGCAAAGTGGTGCACTTGCTAATTCTGTTTTCAGGGACTTAGTAGTTTCACTAAGTCCTGGGATTGTTTAGTTCATGATGCCATATGTTCATGTTGTTTCCTAGTGATCCGTGCCTCTTTTGAGGATGATCAGTAAGGGAGTTTTGTTAATCTTGTAGTGCTCTATCCATCCATGTCTTTGTTTGCAATTATGGAGCACCCTAGCTTGAGTCAATCGAGCTCTACTTTTGCTTCGTTGCGAATCTGGGCAGATCGTCAACTTGTTTGCAATTTTGCCGATGTTATTGTAGTTGATCCGTGCATGCTATGCCATTGTTCTGGACATGTCTAGCTTGAATTTTGTGCCTTCTTAAGGGATGTATGATTGTCTTGCCATGACTTGCACCGTGGTGAGTGCATCGAGCTCGTAAACATGCCTTCGTGAGTTATGTTTCAGCATGTCCCAGTTTTCACTAAGTCTGAAAACTGATTATGTTTTTGCTATGTTCGTGTGCTTGTTAGTATATTTTGTGATCCCTTTTGGCTCAAGGTCACTAAGGGACTTTTGTTAAGCTTGTTGAGTAGCTCCATGCCATGTCTTTCTTTGTCATGTTCAGGTCCTGTAGCATGTTGTTTTGTTGCTCCGAAGAGGGCTATATGATCTGAGATTCCAGACAAGTGTTAATTTCACTAAGTCTGAGATCCGTTTTACCATTTGCGTTTTTGCCATGCTTGTTTGAACCTCCTAATGGATGAATTGGCCGTAGCTCAGTGCTAGACTTTTGTTAAGCATATTGAATGCTTCCCTTCCATGTATTTTGATGCCATGTTTGAATGCTGTAGCATGTTCATTTCATTACATTTAGATGCCTACTTGCTGTAAATCGCAGACCGGTGTCATATTTGAATCGCTTGCCATTTCCAAACCGTAACTCCGATTCCGGCGTTCTTTATATCGTTTTCAAGAGATTTCATCTCATCTTTCCAGTGGCACACTTGGATTTCCAAGTTGAGGCCAGGTTCATGCATTTCCTGTCATATCTTGCATTTGGCATCCCGCATCGCATCCCGCATAGCATATCATCATTTCATCATATTGCTTGTTCTTGCACGTGGTTGATTGTTTCCTTGTTACTTGTTTGTCTTGTTTGGGTAGAGCCGGGAGACGAGTTCGCTAACGAGGAGCCCGTTGAGTTTGCTTTCGAGGATCCAGTCAACTCTGACAACTGTGCAGGCAAGATGATCATACCCTCGAAATCACTACTATCTTTGCTATGCTAGTTTGCTCGCTCTTTTGCTATGCCATTGCTACGATTCCTACCACTTGCTTGAAAGCCTCCCAAATTGCCATGTCAAACCTCTAACCCACCATTGTCCTAGCAAACTGTTGATTGGCTATGTTACCGCTTTGCTCAGCCCCCTCTTATAGCGTTGCTAGTTGCAGGTGAAGATTGGAGGCCGTTCCTTGTTGGAACATTTATTTACTTGTTGGGATATCATTATATTGCCTTGTTATCTTAATGCATCTATATACTTGGTAAAGGGTGGAAGGCTCGGCCTCTCGCCTAGTGTTTTGTTCCACTCTTGCCGCCCTAGTTTCCGTCATATCGGTGTTATGTTCCCGGATTTTGCGTTCCTTACGCGGTTGGGTTATAATGGGAACCCCTTGATATTTCGCCTTGATTAAAACTTTTCCAGCAATGCCCAACCTTGGTTTTACCATTTGCCACCTAGCCTTTTCTTTCCCTTGGGTTCTGCAGACTCAAGGGTCATCTTTATTTTAACCCCCCCGGCCAGTGCTCCTCTGAGTGTTGGTCCACCTGTCAGCTACCGGTGGCCACTAGGGGCAACTCTGGGCTGGCCTACCCGTACCTAGGACAATCTGAGTGTGCCCTGAGAAAGAGATATGTGCAGCTCCTATCGGGATTTGTCGGCACATTCGGGCGGTGTTGCTGGTATTGTTTTAACCTGTCGAAGTGTCTTGAATTACCGAGATACCGAGTCTGATCGGAACGTCTTGGGAGGAGGTCTATTCCTTCGTTGATCGTGAGAGCTTGTCATGGGCTAAGTTGGGACTCCCCTGCAGGGATTGAACTTTCGAAAGCCGTGCCCGCGGTTATGGGCAGATGGGAATTTGTTAATGTCCGGTTGTAGATAACTTGAACCTTAACTTAATTAAAATGAATCAACTGAGTGTGTTACCGTGATGTCCTCTTCTCGGTGGAGTCCGGGAAGTGGACACGGTGTTGGAGTAATGTTTGCGCAGGTTGCTCTCTAGTTTCTCGCTCATGCTTTGCCTCCTCTTCTCGCTCTCTTTTGCGAATAAGTTAGCCACCATACTTGCTAGTCGCTTGCTGCAGCTCCACTCATATATTTACCTTGCCTTACCTATAAGCTTAAATAGTCTTGATCGCGAGAGTGCGAGATTGCTGAGTCCCTGTGGCTCACAGATTACTATTACACCAGATGCAGGGCCTGATGATTCCGCTCCAGGTGACGCGTATGAGCTCAAGTGGGAGATCGACGAAGACTCACAACGTTACTATGTTTCCTTTCCCGATGATCAGTAGTGGTGCCCAGTTGGGGGTGATTGGGACCGTGTCGCATGTTGGGTTCTCTTTTATTTTGGCGCCATAGTCGGGCCATGAGTGTTTGGATGATGTAATGTTATTTATGTACTTGATTGACGTGGCGAGTGTAAGCCAACTATGTTGTCTCCCTTTTTATTATCATATTACATGGGATGTTGTGAAGATTGCCTAACTTGCGACATATGCCTTCAATGCGATTATGCCTCTAAGTCGTGCCTCGACACGTGGGAGATATAGTCGCATCGAGGGTGTTACAGAAGTTGAGTCAGACTCAATGCCCGACCAATGCAGAAGATAGAGAGAAAATGAAAGTCATTCCCTATGCCGCAGCCATAGGTTCTATCATGTATGCAATGTTGTGTACCGGACTTGATGTGTGCCTTGCTATAAGTTTAGCAAATCGAAATGAAATAAATAAAGAATAAAGCCAAAAAAATAAGTCGAAGATAGAAGAGCCCAGATTCCAAATGAAGAAATGGAAACTCGAAAAGGATCCTTCTGATTCTCAAAGAATGAGGGGCAAGGGGATTGATACCGAGAAAGATTTCTTCTTATTATAAGACGTGATTTGATCTGCATATGTTTGGTAAAAGAAGGGAGGTACGAAAGTAATCCAGGAGTGGATCACTGGACAGCGGTCAAGAACATCCTGAAATACCTGAAAAGGACTAAGGATATGTTTCTCGTTTATAGAGGTGACAAAGAGCTTGCCATAAATGGTTACATCGATGCAAACTTTGACACTGATCCAGATGACTCTAAGTCAAAAACCGGATACGTATTTATATTGAATGGTGGAGCTGTCAGTTGGTGCAGTTCCAAGCAGAGCATCATGGCGGGATCTACGTGTGAAGCGGAGTACATAGCTGCTTCGGAAGCAGCAAATGAAGGAGTCTGGATGAAGGAGTTCATATCCGATCTAGGTGTAATACCTAGTGCATCGGGTCCAATGAAAATCTTTTGTGACAATACTGGAGCAATTGCCTTGGCGAAGGAATCCATATTTCACAAGAGAACCAAACACATCAAGAGACGCTTCAATTCCTTCCGCGATCAAGTCAAGGAGGGAGACATAGAAATTTTCAAGATACATACGGATCTGAATGTTGTAGACCCGTTGACTAAGCCTCTCTCACGAGCAAAACATGATCAGCACGAAGACTCCATGGGTGTTAGAATGATTACTATGTAATCTAGATTATTGACTCTAGTGCAAGTGGGAGACTGAAAGAAATATGACCTAGAGGCAATAATAAAGTTGTTATTTATATTTCCTTATATCATGATAACTGTTTATTATTCATGCTAGAATTATATTAACCAGAAACTTAGTACATGTGTGAATACATAGTCAAACAGAGTGCCCCTAGTATGCCTCTACTTGACTAGCTCGTTAATCAAAGATGGTTAAGTTTCCTGACGATAGAAATGTGTTGTCATTTGATGAATGGGATCACATCATTAGAGAATGATGTGATGAACAAGACCCATCTGTTAGCTTAGCATAATCATCATTTAGTTTTATTGCTATTGCTTTCTTCATGACTTATACATGTTCCTATGACTATGAGATTATGCAACCCCCGAATACCGGAGGAACACCTTGTGTGCTTTCAAATGTCACAACGTAACTGTGTTATTATAAAGATGCTCTACAGGTGTCTCCAATGGTGTTTGTTGAGTTGGCATAGATCGAGATTAGGATTTGTCACTCCATGTATGGGAGAGGTATCTCTGGGCCCTCTCGGTAATGCACATCACTATAAGCCTTGCAAGTAATGTGACTAATGAGTTAGTTACATGATGATGCATTACGGAACGAGTAAAAAGACTTTCCGATAACGAGATTGAACTAGGTATGGGGATACCGATGATCGAATCTCGGGCAAGTAACATACCAATGACAAAGGGAATAACGTATGTTGTTATGCGGTTTGACCGAAAAATTTCTTCGTAGAATATGTAGGAGCCAATATGAGCATCCAGGTTCCGCTATTGGTTATTGACCGGAGATATGTCTCGGTCATGTCTACATAGTTCTCGAACCTGTAGGGTCCGCACGCTTAACGTTCGATGACGATTTGTATTATGAGTTATGTGTTTTTGATGACCGAAGTTTTTTCGGAGTCTCGGATGAGATCACGGACGTGACGAGGAGTCTCGAAATAGTCGAGAGGTAAAGATTCATATATTGGAAGGTTGCATTCGGACATCAAAATGGTTTCGAGTGGTTCGGGCATTTTTTTGAAGTACCGAGTGGTTACCGGACCCCCCCGGTGAAGTAATGGGCCTTATTGGGCCATAGGGGAGAATAGGAGGTAGGCCAAGAGGAGGTGGTGCCCCCCCATGGAGTCCGAATTGGACTAGGGGAGAGGGCGGCGCGCCCTTGCCCTTTCCTACTCCCTCTCCCTTTCCTTCTTTCCTACTCCGAAAAGGAAAGGGGAATTCTACTAGGACTTGGGAGTCCTAGTAGGACTCCCCACACTTGGCCTCCTCCTCCCCTCCTTTATATATAGGGGCAGGGGCACCCCAAAGCACATCAATTGTTCCACGGCCGTGTGCGGTGCCCCCCTCCACAGTTTACCACCTCGGTCATATTGTTGTAGTGCTTAGGCGAAGCCCTGCACGGATCACATCATCAACACCGTCACCACGCCGTCGTGCTGACGGAACTCTCCCTCGTTCTCAACTGGATCAAGAGTTCGAGGGAAGTCATTGTGCTGAACATGTGCTAAACACAAAGGTGACGTACGTTCGGTACTTGGATCGGTTGGATCATGAAGACGTTCGACTACATCAACCGCGTTACTAAACGCTTCTGCTTTCAGTCTACGAGGGTACGTGGACACACTCTTCCCCTCTCGTTGCTATGCATCTCCTAGTTAGGTCTTGCGTGATCGTAGGAATTTTTTTGAATTACCACGTTCCCCAACAAATCATTCCAATTATATAATCCGCCGAGCCACATATTTACTTACCATAGCAGCTCCATCATTCCTATAGCTCATTCATCAAGGATGGCCTCGATCTTCACAAGCTTCTCATTGTTCACATGCCCAACTTTTAACAATTCACCAAAGATAAATTCCATCTTTTTCTTCTGCCCCTTTAGCCAATCCCTATCTTGTTTGATCTCTTCTTTCTCCTTCCTCGGGGGTTCCTAATATTATTTGCTTGAGAGATCTAAATGCACTTCAGCTCCTTATAATCAATATTTAGATTCTTCATCCCCTTGTCAATCTCCATTAGCCCTCTCTATCTCTTCCTTCTTCTTCAGCTCACTATCATCCTTTGATTCTTTTGGTAGTTAATCTCCTACACCTGTCTCCGCTGCCAATCAAATAGCTTGCTCACATCATCAACAAGGTCTAAAGGCTTAGTTGCTCATTATCCTTATTAAGCTTGCTCACCTCTCTCTCATGAGCATGATGATCAGTCATCCTACTATTATTGATCTCATGAAACATTTCCCAGATCTTAAGAAGGCGGCTCTGCATCATGACAATCAATGGGCATCAACTCACTCCACAACTCCAAAGTTGAAACCTCCTTCAACATACAAGTTCAAATTTGAGCACAACTTAATACAAGTACTTTCCTAATCGATACTACCAACTAAAAGTACATCGAGCACCTCTACCGTTCATTACCTTTCTAAATTATTATTGATTACTGTAATAATTTGTCACATGCAGTTACTGCTGGGGAACGTAGTAATTTCAAAAAATTTCCTACGCACACGCAAGATCATGGTGATGCATAGCAACGAGAGGGGAGAGTGTGATCTACGTACCCTTGTAGATCGACAACGGAAGCGTTTGGTTGATGTAGTCGTACGTCTCCACGGCCCGACCGATCAAGCACCGAAACTACGGCACCTCCGAGTTCTAGCACACGTTCAGCTCGATGACGATCCCCGGGCTCCGATCCAGCAAAGCGTCGGGGAGGAGTTCCGTCAGCATGATGGCGTGGTGACGATCTTGATGTTCTACCGTCGCAGGGCTTCGCCTAAGCACCGCTACAATATGACCGAGGTGGAATATGGTGGAGGGGGGCACCGCACACGGCTAAGGAACGATCACGAAGATCAACTTGTGTCTAGGGGTGCCCCCCTGCCCCCGTATATAAACGAGCAAGGGGAGGAGGCCGGCCGGCCCCTATAGGCGCGCCAGGAGGAGTCCTCCTAGTAGGAGTAGGACTCCTACTAGGAGGGGGAAAGAAGTGGGGAGGGAGAGGGAAAGGGGGGCGCCGCCCCCCCTCTCCTAGTCCAATTCGGACCAGGGGGGAGGAGGCGCGCGACCCACCTCTGGCAGCCCCTCTCTCTCCACTAAGGCCCATATGGCCCATTACTTCTCCCGGGGGGTTCCGGTAACCCTCCGGCTCTCCGGTTTTCTTCGGAATCACCCGGAACACTTCCGGTGTCCGAACATAGCCGTCCAATATATCAATCTTTATGTCTGGACCATTTCGAGACTCCTCGTCATGTCTGTGATCACATCCGGGACTCTGAATTAACTTCGGTACATCAAAACTCATAAACTCATAATATAACTGTCATCGAAACCTTAAGCGTGTGGACCCTACGGGTTCGAGAACAATGTAGACATGACCGAGACACGTCTCCGGTCAATAACCAATAGCGGAACCTGGATGCTCATATTGGCTCCTACATATTCTACGAAGATCTTTATCGGTCAGACCGCATAACAACATACGTTGTTCCCTTTGTCATCGGTATGTTACTTTCCCGAGATTCGATCGTCGGTATCTCAATACCTAGTTCAATCTCGTTATCGGCAAGTCTCTTTACTCGTTCCGTAATACATCATCTCACAACTAACTCATTAGTTGCAATGCTTGCAAGTCTTATGTGATGTGCATTACCGAGAGGGCCCAGAGATACCTCTCCGACAATCAGAGTGACAAATCCTAATCTCGAAATACGCCAACCCAACATTTACCTTTGGAGACACCTGTAGAGCTCCTTTATAATCACCCAGTTACGTTGTGACGTTTGGTAGCACACAAAGTGTTCCTCCGGTAAACGGGAGTTGCATAATCTCATAGTCATAGGAACATGTATAAGTCATGAAGAAAGCAATAGCAACATACTAAACGATCGGGTGCTAAGCTAACGGAATAGGTCATGTCAATCACATCATTCTCCTAATGATGTGATCCCGTTAATCAAATAACAACTCTTTTGTTTATGGTTAGGAAACATAACCATCTTTGATTAACGAGCTAGTCAAGTAGAGGCATACTAGTGACACTTTGTTTGTCTATGTATTCACACAAGTATTATGTTTCGAGTTAATACAATTCTAGCATGAATAATAAACATTTATCATGATATAAGGAAATAAATAATAACTTTATTATTGCCTCTAGGGCATATTTCCTTCAGTCTCCCACTTGCACTAGAGTCAATAATCTAGTTCACATCACCATGTGATTTAACCGCAATAGTTCACATCACCATGTGATTAACACCCATAGTTCACATCGATATGTGATCAACACCCAAAGGGTTTACTAGAGTCAGTAATCTAGTTCACATCGCTATATGATTAACACCCAAAGAGTACTAAGGTGTGATCATGTTTTGCTTGTGAGATAATTTTAGTCAACGGGTCTGTCACATTCAAATCCGTAAGTATTTTGCGAATTTCTATGTCAACAATGCTCTGCACGGAGCTACTCTAGCTTATTGCTCCCACTTTCAATATGTATCTAGATCGAGACTTAGAGTCATCCAGATCTGTGTCAAAACTTGCATCGACGTAACCTTTTACTACGAACCTTTTTGTCACCTCCATAATTGAGAAATATTTCCTTATTCCACTAAGGATAATTTTGACCGTTGTCCAGTGATCTACTCTTAGATCACTATTGTACTCCCTTGCTTAACACAGTGTAGGGTATACAATAGATCTGGTACACAGCATGACATACTTTATAGAACCTATGGCTGAGGCATAGGGAATGACTTTCATTCTATTTCTATCTTCTGCCGTGGTCGGGCTTTGAGTCTTACTCAATTTCACACCTTGCAACACAGGCAAGAACTCTTTCTTTGACTGTTCCATTTTGAACTACTTCAAAATCTTGTCAAGGTATGTACTCATTGAAAAAACTTATCAAGCGTCTTGATCTATCTCTATAGATCTTGATGCTCAATATGTAAGCAGCTTTACCGAGGTCTTTGTTTGAAAAACTCCTTTCAAATATTCCTTTATGCTTTCCAGAAAATTATACATTATTTCCGATCAACAATATGTTGTTCACATATACTTATCAGAAATGTTGTAGTGCTCCCACTCACTTTCTTGTAAATACAGGCTTCACCGTAAGTCTGTATAAAACCAAATGCTTTGATCACACTATCAAAGCGCTTATTCCAACTCCAAGAGGCTTGCACCAGTCCATAAATGGATCGCTGGAGCTTGCACACTTTGTTAGCTCCCTTTGGATCGACAAAACCTTCTGGTTGCATCATATACAACTCTTCTTCCAGAAATCCATTCAGGAATGCAGTTTTGACATCCATCTGCCAAATTTCATAATCATAAAATGCAGCAATTGCTAACATGATTCGGACAGACATAAGCATCGCTACGGGTGAGAAGGTCTCATCGTAGTCAATCCCTTGAACTTGTCGAAAACCTTTTGCGACAATTCTAGCTTCGTAGATAGTAACACTACTATCAGCGTCCATCTTCCTCTTGAAGATCCATTTATTTTCTATGGCTTGCCGATCATCAGGCAAATCCATCAAAGTCCATACTTTGTTCTCATACATGGATCATATCTCAGATTTTATGGCCTCAAACCATTTCGCGGAATCTGGGCTCATCATCGCTTCCTCATAGTTCGCAAGTTCGTCATGGTGTAGTAACATGACTTCCAGAACAGGATTACTGTACCACTCTGGTGCGAATCTCACTCTGGTTTACCTACGAGATTCGGTAGTAACTTGATCTGAAGTTACATGATTATCATCATTAGCTTCCTCACTAATTGGTGTAGTAGTCACAGGAACAGATTTCTGTGATGAACTACTTTCCAATAAGGGAGCAGGTACAGTTACCACATCAAGTTCTACTTTCCTCCCACTCACTTCTTTCGAGAGAAACTCCTTCTCTAGAAAAATTCCGAATTTAGCAACAAAAGTCTTGCCTTCGGATTTGTGATAGAAAGTGTACCCAACAGTCTCCTTTGGGTATCCTATGAAGACATATTTCTCCGATTTGGGTTTGAGCTTATCAGGATGAAACTTTTTCATATAAGCATCACAATCCCAAACTTTAAGAAACGACAACTTTGGTTTCTTGACAAACCACAGTTCAGATTGTGTCGTCTCAACGGACTTAGATGGTGCCCTTTTAAACGTGAATGCAGCTGTCTTTAATGCATAATCTCAAAACGATAGTGGTAGATCGATAAGAGACATCATAGATCGCACCATATCTAATAAAGTACCGTTATAATGTTCGGACACACCATTATGCTGTGGTGTTCCAGGTGGCGTGAGTAGTAAAACTATTTCACATTGTTTTAACTGAAGGCCAAACTCGTAACTCAAATATTTTACCTCTGCGATCATATTGTAGAAACTTTTTTGTTACGATGATTCTCCACTTCACTCTGAAATTCTTTGAACTTTTCAAATATTTCAGACTTGTGTTTGATTAAGTAGATATACCCATATCTGCTCAAATCATCTGTGAAGGTCAGAAAATAATGATACCCGCCGCGAGCCTTAACACTCATCGGATCTCATACATCAGTATGTATTATTTCCAATAAGTCAGTTGCTCGCTCCATAGTTCCAGAGAACGGCGTTTTAGTCATCTTGCCCATGAGGCATGGTTCACAAGCATCAACTGATTCATAATCAAGTGATTCTAAAAAACCCATTAGCATGGAGTTTCTTCATGCGCTTTACACCAATATGACCTAAACGGCAGTGCCACAAATAAGTTGCACTATCATTATTAACTTTGCATCTTTTGGTTTCAATATTATGATTATGTGTATCACTACGATCGAGATCCAACGAACTATTTTCATTGGGTGTGTAACCATATAAGGTTTTATTCATGTAAACAGAACAACAATTTATTCTCTTACTTAAATGAATAACCGTATTACAATAAACATGATCAAATCATATTCATGCTCAACGCAAACACCAAATAACACTTATTCAGGTTCAACACTAATCCCGAAAGTATAGGGAGTGTGCGATGATGATCATATCAATCTTGGAACCACTTCCAACACACATCGTCACTTCACCCTTAACTAGTCTCTGTTTATTCTGCAACTCCCGTTTCGTGTTACTAATCTTAGCAACTGAACTAGTATCAAATACCGAGGGGTTGCTATAAACACTAGTAAAGTAGACATCAATAACATGTATATCAAATATACTTATGTTTACTTTGCCATCCTTCTTATCTGCCAATTACTTGGGGTAGTTCCGCTTCCAGTGACCAGTCCCTTTGCAGTAGAAGTACTCAGTTTCAGGCTTAGGTCCAGGTTTGGGTTTCTTCTCTTGAGTAGCAACTTGCTTGCTGTTCTTTTTGAAGTTCCCCTTCTTCTTCCCTTTACCCTTTTTCTTGAAACTAGTGGTCTTGTTGACCATCAACACTTGATGTTTTTCTCTATTTCTACCTTCATCAATTTCCGCATTACGAAGAGCTTGGGAATCGTTTTCATTATCCCTTGCATATCATAGTTCATCACGAAGTTCTACTAACTTGGTGATGGTGACTAGAGAATTCTGTCAATCACTATCTTATCTGGAAGATTAACTCCCACTTGATTCAAGCAATTGTAGTACTCAGACAATCTAAGCACATTCTCACTAGTTGAGCGATTCTCCTCCATCTTTTAGCTATAGAACTTGTTGGAGACTTCATATCTCTCAACTCGGGTATTTGCTTGAAATATTAACTTCAACTCCTGGAACATCTCATATGCTCCATGACGTTCAAAACGTCTTTGAAGTCCCGATTCTAAGCCATTAAGCATGGTGCACTAAACTATCAAGTAGTCATCATATTGAGCTAGCCAAACGTTCATAACGTCTGCATCTGCTCCTGCAATAGGTCCGTCACCTAGCAGTGCATCAAGGACATAATTCTTCTGTGCAGCAATGAGGATAAACCTCAGATCACGGATCCAATCCGCATCATTGCTACTAACATCTTTCAACACAATTTTCTCTAGGAACATATCAAAATAAACACAGGGAAGCAACAACGCGAGCTATTGATCTACAACATAATTTGCAAAATACTACCAGGACTAAGTTCATGATAAATTTAAGTTCAATTAATCATATTACTTAAGAACTCCCACTTAGATAGACATCCCTCTAATCCTCTAAGTGATTACGTGATCCAAATCAACTAAACCATGTCCGATCATCACGTGAGATGGAGTAGTTTCATTGGTGAACATCGCTATGTTGATCATATCTGCTATATGATTCACGCTCGACCTTTCGGTCTCCGTGTTCCGAGGCCATATCTGTATATGCTTGGCTCGTCAAGTATAACCTGAGTATTCCGCGTGTGCAACTGTTTTGCACCCGTTGTATTTGAATGTAGAGCCTATCACACCCGATCATCACGTGGTGTCTCAGCACGAAGAACTTTCGCAACGGTGCATACTCAGGGAGAACACTTCTTGATAATTAGTGAGAGATCATCTTATAATTCTACCGTCAATCAAAGCAAGATAAGATGCATAAAAGATAAACATCACATGCAATCAATATAAGTGATATGATATGGCCATCATCATCTTGTGCTTGTGATCTCCATCTTCGAAGCACCGTCGTGATCACCATCGTCACCAGCGCGACACCTTGATCTCCATCGTAGCATCGTTGTCGTCTCGCCAATCTTATGCTTCCACGACTATCGCTACCGCTTAGTGATAAAGTAAAGCATTACAGCGCGATTGCATTGCATACAATAAAGCGACAACCATATGGCTCCTGGCAGTTGCCGATAACTCGGTTACAAAACATGATCATCTCATACAATAAAATTTAGCATCATGCCTTGACCATATCACATCACAACATGCCCTGCAAAAACAAGTTAGACGTCCTCTACTTTGTTGTTGCAAGTTTTACGTGGCTGCTACGGGCTTAAGCAAGAACCAATCTTACCTACGCATCAAAACCACAACGATAGTTTGTCAAGTTGGTGCTGTTTTAACCTTCGCAAGGACCGGGCATAGCCACACTCAGTTCAACTAAAGTTGGAGAAACTGTCACCCGCAAGCCACCTATGTGCAAAGCACGTCGGGAGAACCGGTATCGCGTAAGCGTACGCGTAATGTCGGTCCGGGCCGCTTCATCCAACAATACCGCCGAACCAAAGTATGACATGCTGGTAAGCAGTATGACTTATATCGCCCACAACTCATTTGTGTTCTACTCGTGCATATAACATCAACATATAAAACCTAGGCTCGGATGCCACTGTTGGGGAACGTAGTAATTTCAAAAAAATTCCTATGCACACGCAAGATCATGGTGATGCATAGCAACGAGAGGGGAGAGTGTGATCTACGTACCCTTGTAGATCGACAACGGAAGCGTTTGGTTGATGTAGTCGTACGTCTCCACGGCCCGACTGATCAAGCACCGAAACTACGGCACCTCCGAGTTCTAGCACACGTTCAGCTCGATGACGATCCCCGGGCTCCGATCCAGCAAAGCGTCGGGGAGGAGTTCCGTCAGCACGACGGCATGGTGACGATCTTGATGTTCTACCGTCGCAGGGCTTCTCCTAAGCACCGCTACAATATGACCGAGGTGGAATATGGTGGAGGGGGGCACCGCACACGGCTAAGGAACGATCACGAAGATCAACTTGTGTCTAGGGGTGCCCCTGCCCCCGTATATAAAAGAGCAAGGGGAGGAGGCCGGCCGGCCCCTATAGGCGCGCCAGGAGGAGTCCTCCTCCTAGTAGGAGTAGGACTCCTACTAGGAGGGGAAAGAAGTGGGGAGGGAGAGGGAAAGGGGGGCGCCGCCCCCCTCTCCTAGTCCAATTCGGACCAGGGGGGAGGAGGCGCGCGGCCCACCTCTGGCAGCCCCTCTCCCTCTCCACTAAGGCCCATATGGCCCATTACTTCTCCCGGGGGGGGGGGGGTTCCGGTAACCCTCCGGCTCTCCTGTTTTCTCCGAAATCACCCGGAACACTTCCGGTGTCCGAACATAGCCGTCCAATATATCAATCTTTATGTCTCGACCATTTCGAGACTCCTCGTCATGTCCGTGATCACATCTGGGACTCCGAACTAACTTCGGTACATCAAAACTCATAAACTCATAATATAACTGTCATCGAAACCTTAAGCGTGTGGACCCTACGGGTTCGAGAACAATGTAGACATGACCGAGACACGTCTCCGGTCAATAACCAATAGCGGAACCTGGATGCTCATATTGGCTCCTACATATTCTACGAAGATCTTTATCGGTCAGACCGCATAACAACATACGTTGTTCCCTTTGTCATCGGTATGTTACTTTCCCGAGATTCGATCATCGGTATCTCAATACCTAGTTCAATCTCGTTACCGGCAAGTCTCTTTACTCGTTCCGTAATACATCATCTCACAACTAACTCATTAGTTGCAATGCTTGCAAGGCTTATGTGATGTGCATTACCGAGAGGGCCCAGAGATACCTCTCCGACAATCAGAGTGACAAATCCTAATCTCGAAATACGCCAACCCAACATTTACCTTTGGAGACACCTGTAGAGCTCCTTTATAATCACCCAGTTACGTTGTGACGTTTGGTAGCATACAAAGTGTTCCTCCGGTAAACGGGAATTGCATAATCTCATAGTCATAGGAACATGTATAAGTCATGAAGAAAGCAATAGCAACATACTAAACGATCGGGTGCTAAGCTAACGGAATGGGTCATGTCAATCACATCATTCTCCTAATGATGTGATCCCGTTAATCAAATAACAACTCTTTTGTTTATGGTTAGGAAACATAACCATCTTCGATTAACGAGCTAGTCAAGTAGAGGCATACTAGTGATACTTTGTTTGTCTATGTATTCACACAAGTATTATATTTCCGGTTAATACAATTCTAGCATGAATAATAAACATTTATCATGATATAAGGAAATAAATAATAACTTTATTATTGCCTCTAGGGCATATTTCCTTCAGTTACTTAGTACTTTGTTGATTACTTTACTAATTTATTACTACCAACTCCAAGTACACTGAGCACCTCTACCATATAATGAACTAGTTTAAACACTAAATACTGACAACACCAATCTTACTGCCAAAATTTTCATTCATATTCAATAATCTTCAGTTTGTAAACTACCTATGCTAGAAAAGTGCAGCTCATTCAGTAATGCACCGATTCAACAGTTATTCAATAAACCAATATTCTGTAGATTCACTTACATGTGCACACTAGCTCTACAAATTCAGGCAAACTGGTGCAGTTACATGTGCAGAAGGGTACACACATAAGTTGTACTAGAACCTCCTAAAATAGAAAGGTCTGTGGGGAACTATTCACACATCATCAGAGGTGCAACAAGGTTGATGTAGAAGAAGCCCTTCGTGATTGATTCCTCCTTCGGCAGAGTACCGGCAGAGGCCTCCAGATGGGATCGTGAAAGAACAGAGGCTTGCGGCGGCGGAATAATTGTTTTGGGTCTCTCTCTGGTAGTTTCTGAAATTTAGGGAATTTATGGAGTTGGAATTAGGTCATACGAAGCTATGAGGGGCCCACAAGCTCAGGCAGCGCCTAAGGTGGGGGTGCGCCGTGTGAGTTTGTGGCCCTCTCGTACATCTTCTCGCCACCTCCGGAAGCTTTCGCGGTTCCTTCAGGTTTAGAAAAAATCACCGTAACATTTTATTGTGTTTCGACTTCGTTTTGTAGTATTTTTTTGCGAAACAATAAAATAGGCAAAAACAGAAACTGGCAATGGGTACTAGGTTAATAGGTTAGTTCATAAAAATAATATAAAATTGCATATAGAACATAGAAGATTGATAACATAATAGCGTGAAACAATAAAAAAAATATAGATATGTTGAAGACGTATCAGCTGCCGTGGCCGAATTCCGGCTTTCGGAATGTCGCCAACGTGGCCGCAGTTTCGACGCCTTTTGCTCCCTCGTGGGTGCTCTACGCCATCATGGTCATTCGTTGGTTTCGTTTTCGATGAAACAAAGCTCGGCGGTGGCCCTATTCATCCGCAAACTGCCGACACCAACGGGGAAGATATGCGGCGATTCTGGTTGGCGGCCGGATTTATTGTGGGCCAAGAGGTCGTCGGGGTTGCGGGGTGTCGGTGTCTGTGCACGGTGGCCGAGGGGTGGGGAGAGGGAAGGAAAGTGGCGGAGGCGGGGCAAGGGTGGAGTCCGTTGAGTGAGAGGGAGCATCAACCCGAAGAGAATCTTTTGCTGAGAAATTTTTTCTTCAGCCACTCAATAATGAGAGCTGGCGAAGGCGTCTCCTAAAAAAATTGAGCAGCTAAACCCAAAAGGAGTTTGGCTAGGTGCGGCTTAACTCCTCGAAAGGGAATGTTTTGAGGAATTAAGTCTTTTTAGGAGGTCGGCTAGAGATGCCCTTAGTGTATAATAGATTCTTATCTATGGGCATGCTATGACTCTGGTCTTTGCTACAACATCTGGACTGTCCGGGGTCATTTACATGCAAGTAACAAGAAGTTGGAGGAAATTACGAGAGACTTTCGTTACGTTAGTTTAGCAATTTGATTTTGTAATATCAGAGTTTTCACTATTTAGTACCGTGTTATTTTTATCTTAAACTTTTGAATTGTAATATTTTTTTGTTGCATTAATTATAAAAAAGACTTTTCAGTGGAAACTAAATCCATCAAGTTATTGCGAGACTAAATCTTTATGACTAAACCAAGCCAACAACCTTGTTTTATGCATTCATTCTGTACTGTCGACCCCTCAAGTGCCAATACTGGAATTCTATAATCTTCTATATCTAAATAGCTAGCCCCCACTAACATACTTCTCTCAACATGCAAGCATGTCACCTCATCATAAAACATGCATAGGAAAAGACCCACCTCAACATGCAATTATGCATATTAAAAATCCACTTCAACATGCAACCATGTATGCATGTAAAATTCCATTATATTATGAGATTTACATTTAATTCTTATATATTTCAAAAACTATTATTTCAAATATTGATCTTTCGTATAACCAAAAACATCATTAAAATATTGCAAAATATCCCCGCAACAACGTGCGGGGCATCATCTAGTTGTGAACAATGGTGTAGTCAGGACTCTGGATTTTCAGCAAATGGCCCCCGTAGGCACCGCATTGTCGCATCTGGCTCTTCCGAATAGTTTTGTCAATAGTGGGAAACTATTGTTGTCACAGTGCACTGATAGAGGACCAGCTCAGCTGCACCTTTTCTTTTAGGTGGTATTCCGTTGCACTCTTTTGCTTGCCATCCTTTTGTGAAAGTGTGAGATGATGTATGTTAGCATTGGTGCAAGATAGATAGGGAGCCTCTTTACACTTGATCCTGAGTCAACTTGATGATAGAAAAGGAGAGGCACCTGGCCTCCTCCCACACAGCTAGCCATATCTGCAGGGGGCAGCTCCAACATGAGTCCCTTTCGGTGGGATTTCCAGATCTACATGCATTTTCTCAAGCACAATCGATCAGGGCCCCCATTGGCATTGGCATCTCCTTCTGCTATTGCAAAATCATCCTTTGCTTCTACTTGTCTTGTCCTGCAAAAAGTACAGTTAAACAACTTTGGCTTCCATTGGAGCACGCAGGTTTTGTTTATGGTCCTACCACAAGTGGTGGTGTAATCATGTTTCTTAGGTATGGAGTAGTTCTCAAATCATAAACTCAGTTATTGTGTTGACCTGTGTGTTCTGAGAACCCTGACGAGGTCCATTAGTCATCTGAACAAGATCTTGGGAAATCCTACTTGTGCAGCTGTTCTTTCCTTCGTGGAGACGGCAATATGGCACAGAATTGTCAACATGATTTGACAGCCAGAAGGTGGCCATTGTGACAAATGTGCAATCAGGAACATCTCTAGTTTACCCTGTTAGGGAGAGGTTCCATGGTGGTGTCACTTCAGTGTGACAGTAGCCTTCCCTGAATCTTGTACTTGCAGCAACCAGCTTGAGTTGTAGTTTAGTTATTGTTTTGACCTTATCCCCGTAACTTCAGACTGAGTGTGACAGACAGAGATGAGCTTTTCACCATCAGGTTAATTCTTCCTTAATGGTAAAAGTAAAACTTCCCAGCCAGATGGAGATGGGACAAGACACAAGAGAACTGGAAGCCGGACATGTGATAAACGAGCAGTGGTCTTCCTAATTGGAACCACAAGCGAATGGGATTAGTTCCATCTCCAACCCCAAGTCCAAAAGGCAGCTGCTTTTTTCTGTTGGGAGTTCCCGGTGATGGCTACGCCTGTCTGCCACTCTGCTTGCTGCTCCTGCAGGATCAATGACCCATGGCACGGTTGAGAGGCCATGGCTTCTCTTTCCCTTTTACGAGAACTGAAAGGTGGTCACTAGCAATTCGCAAGGAATTATTGTGCCCACTGAGACTAAGGGACGGCAAATCATCCGAGAAAATATCTCTCGTCAAGTGCGTGCGTGTGTTGACATACATGTTGATGATTCCTTGGACATGGTTCGGCCACAACGAGAGGCCCGGAAAGGAACGGAAGCTCCCCCTGCTGCTGCTTCAGATGCCAAAACACAAGGAGGAGGAAAGTGACAAGTGGGAGAATAATTTCGGGGGAGACTGATAAGGCCTAGCTTGGCTTGCTTCCGTGCACGATGCTTTCTGAAAATTCAGCCTTGTGTGCCCGAATTGGGCACGTCTCTCCCTCTCCGTCCTCTCATCCAATCGCAGCGCGACATGGACGGCAAGGATGGCTCTGAAGCATGAACATTTCAGACAAGAACTTTCAGCAGTAGCAGCTCTTCTGTTCTGTTTTAAAGTGCCATCTGACAGGCGACAAGGCCCGAGTGGGATTCAATGCACAACATAAGGTGAGAAGAAGAGATAAAGTTTGATTCGTCGTGATGCCTGACAAGAGGATACATAAGGTGGGAATTCGGGGTGTGCCTGGTAACGGTGAGTAAGAAAGCTCAATTTGTAGGTAACGCTTCGGATAAAAGGTTGCTCGCAGGCAGGCAGTGTTAGGCGTCTTTGCAAGTTCCTTTGCTTTGCTTTGTTGTCGTCTTTTGTGGTTTGACAAGTCGATTGGTTGCCTCTTCTTCGTACTCCACCAATTATCTTGCATTCTCACAGTGATGTGCTAACGGATACTCCCTTCGTCCGGAAATACTTGTCCTAGAAATGAATAAAATGAATGTATCTATAACTAAAATAAGTCTATATACAATCATTTTTAAGACAAGTATTTCCGAATGGAGGGAGTACGTCTCATATTATCCTTGATACTATCTGAAGCTTTGCTGAAGCTGGGAAATGGTGAATTGGTCACTGAAAATTCAGGTTGGCCCATAGAGCATTGCCCGACAGTTTCCATTCGTCCAAACCTTCAGCCGCGGTGCTTATGTGTATTTTTTGACTTATTGAATTAAAAAAGCATCAAATGGACACAAACCCAAAAGGCACACCCGACTTTTGCTTACTTAGGATGCATACAGTTAACAATAATGCACACACATATACTAATATACTCCAGCAAATAGCAAAGTCATATGAAACCAAAGTTATGCATAGAGAAGAAAAAAAAAATCAAAGCGTTCAAATCTGCAATTGACAAAACTACAGCAATAACCATATCCCTGTCAACCATCTCATGAAACCATACAAACCACAAACTTCTTCAACAACAAAACTTTTAATAAGGGAGCAACATTTAAGCGTCGCCGTCTAAAAAAATATATCATCATTGCCAAGTAAAACCAATTCGGGTTAGACCTAGGATTTTACCCGGAGCTTGCGACCCGGTGCTTGAGTAGCAACACCATCAAAGTCACTCAAGTATTGTCACCATCACTTTTTCGCCATCCTAGCAGGTACATATGATGTGACCGCCGTCGCTCGACAACCATTCATCTATGTCAAGTGACATCCATAATTTGCATCTCACCCAGAACTCAACCACTAGATCTTGCGGTGACCAGTGGCGGCGCCACGGTAGGGGCCAGAATGGTCGGCCTCCCCGGGTAGCCCAAACTACGTATACAAAAAATACGATTTGTTTTAATACATGGGCTAAAACCGGAGGCACCCAATTGCAGTCCATGGCCTAAAACTAGTTTGCACGGCCACACCCAATCCTTCGACCTCATCGTACAGGCATTCCAGAAAATCCCCCAATCGAGCCAGGCAGCAGCGAGAATAACCTAGCCGTCGCCGGCTCGCCGCCACAGAGCTCCGCCTCGCCCGGCTGCCGGCTCGTCACCGAAGAGCTCTGCCTCGCCTGGCCACCGGCCGCGGTCACCTGATCCAGATCCACCGTTCGTCGGTCCACGTATGGGCGAATGGAAAGAAGCAGCGGTGCCGGGTGTGGCCTGTGTGGGAGGAGCCAGCGGCGCCAGTGGATCAAGATCGAGCTCATGCAAACGTGTTGCTGTTGTTTGCAAAATCAGCAAGCGACGACATATGTTGAAAGAGTTTTCTTAGCCATGAATATCATTCAGAGTGATTTGAGAAATAAGACATCTGATGATTGGTTGAATGATATGCTATGTAGAGCGAGATATATTTGCTGGAATTGATGACAAGAAGATCATAGAACATTTTCACAGCTTGGGAGACTGTAGAGGCCATCTACCAAATCCTCCCCGTATACTTACGACTTAGGGTAAATACTTCTGTTATCCATTGTTTCAAACTATTCAAGGAGCGGGAGTCCATGTTAGTAGTTATGTGTGACGTTTATGTTATATCTTATGATTTTATGTGGTTACGACCTAGTTCTCGAGAATCTTGAACTGTTTTGAATCATTGGTTATGTAAATTTTCGAGTGCATCTAGCTTCATATTTGAATTTTATGATATTTGGTTCAGCGGGCTTGCATTCTTCAATCAAAAATTTTATACTTTCAATGTTTCGCTCCGGCTAAGTTCAATTCCTAGATCCGCCACTGACGGTGACCACCACTGTTGTGGAGCCATAGGAGGTCGTTGCAGCACAATGTGCACTCATACCCACTCTTTCGACCGGATATGGATCACCACCACCAAGCCGTGGACTGTAGCGCCACCGGCTGGTCACTGCGCTCACAACAAGTCCAGCACCTCGTCGCCGCGGTCCACCTCCCAGTGGAGTGTTGGACACCCGATGGACCATCGGAGCCACCTAATGGCCCGACATGCCGTCCACCAAACAGGGGCCGCCGCCCTGATTCTGGGCGCTATAGCCAAGGAGCCGAGCACCCACCGCTGCGGACAGCCGCCGTCTCCATGAGCATGATGAGTCGCCGACATGAGCGCCAGATCCGAGCACCGGCCCAAATCCCTCGCGCGCTGGTATGTCCCTTTGAACCTTCGCACTGGACCTCCCTGAATAGCCGCATAGAAAGGTTGCCACCAGATCCGTCCCTTGTGGTCACCGCCCTGGTTTTCGCTTTCGTCCCATGAGTATGTCGCGTCGGCTAGGGCGACACACCACACAAGAAGGAAGCCGCCCTGCCGATATTGTCCACTGGGGCAGGCTTCTGCAAGGGCCGAAGAGAGTTGGGAAGGGATGGTGCTTGCGTATATAGGTGACCCGACTGATATATATCGCTTATTGCAAGGCATAAGATAGTGATCGCTCACTTCGAGCCCATTACCGCACGTGAAGTGGTCAGCCAAGAGCGTTTTTGTCCGGTTTTGGAACCTTCCATCCAGTTTTAGGAAGGTTCCATTTGGGTTGGTTTTCTTTTTTCTTACTTTTATGCATCAGTTTTGCCTGGTTTTCCTTCTGATTTTCTGTTTTTCTTCTTCTTTTTGTACTCTTCATTAGCGATACTTTCTTAAAAGAATGAAGATTTTTAAATTAATAAACATTTTTTTGGATTGACGAAAATTTGTCAAATTATGATCATTTTTAAAATTCACAAATATTTTTTGAATTTGTGAACAGTTTCTTGAACTCGTGAACATTTTATTAAATTCTCGAATTCTTTTCAAATCTGGGTTTTATAATTCACCGCATTTTATAGATGCGCAAACATTTTTTCCAAATTCATGAACATATTATAATTCACGGACATTTTTCAAATTCATGACCTTTTTTTGAATTCATGAATAAATTTTTTAAGTTGTGAAAAAATAGTTAAAGATATTTTTAACTTCTGAAATTTTTTTCAAACTCATGAACAATTGTTTAAAACATGTGAATATTTTTTAAATTCCTGAACAATTTTTCCAAACTCGTGAACAATTTTGAATTTTTGATTTTTTTAAATTAGCAAACATTTTCGAATCCACAATCATTTTTAAAATTTGTGAAGATTATCTGAATTCATCACTTTTTTTTTACTAATTTGTGTGACCTTTCTTGAATTCACGAACTTTTCTGAATCCATGAAACATGATTGCGTTCTTTTAAGGAGTGGATAAAAAGGAAAAAAAATGAAAGAAAACCCCCAGAGATCCTACCTACGCTACGCTACAGGATGTTGCGGCCGGAGTTATTTGGCCGACCTACCTTATGCCAGCGGGGAATGTATCCAGTGCAACAGGGGCAATTGATGCTACCGGTGCACCGGTCCTCCGCTGCACATCCAAAAATGTTCAAAAAAATCCGTAATTTTTTTAGTGAATTGACATAATATCAATGTATGTTGTCACAAAAATTCAAATTAGAGTTCGAAACATTGTTCGAGATACAAAAATGACAAATGTCAAATTTGTCATTTTTGTATCTCGAACAATGTTTGGAGTTATGATTTGATCTTTTGTGATAATTTACATTGATATTGTGTCAACGTACTAAACATTTTCTGGATTTTGTGAAACATTTTTTAGTGTGCAATGGAGTTCAGTGCATCGGTAGCACCAATTGCTCCGGTGCATCATATACGTTCCCCAGGCCAGCGAGCTAAGTGATAGGTGCAGACGTGAGCCGAGCTTTTTTCAGGATTTTTGATGATGCGATTTCAGTGGGAGGACACGTTCCCGTCGATGACGAGGTACCTATGATGACTTCATAAATCTCAACATGATATGCTGGCTCAGTCTCTCAAAGGTGCTCATAGGGTGTGCGTGTGTGCGTTCACAAGGGTGAGTGTATGCGCGTGTGTATGAGCGCTTTTGTCTGTACCGTGTTAAAAAAACAAAATATAATTTATTATATATATAATACAATGAAAATACAGTCCTGCCTCGGTTCAACCAGTGCAGGCCTACACAGCAACGCTGACATGGCGATGAACTCTAAAACAATTATGAAATCAAAAATTGAAAATAGCGACAAAGAATTTGTTCCTCAGACTTCGCAAAAAGAAGAAAGAATTTGTTCCTCAGAAAACGGAGGGAATGAAATGTAATTCGGGAATAGAACAAAATAATACGCAGCAAATTAACAAGGCGAAATGGTAAGACCACCAACGACACTGGCTGGATGCAAGTCAGCGGAAGTGCTTGCACTCAGAGTCCGACACCAATGAGCAGCCTCCCCGCGACCCGGAGGCCGCCGGCGAGCAGGCCACGACCTACGAAAAGACTCCGGCGCGCGTGGTGACCGTCCTCAGCGCCCGACGCTGGCGACGGCGCGAACCCTGGGGACGCCGCAGGTGGCATGGCCTCGATGAGGAAACGGCGCGCGTCGGCGGTGGGCATCGCGACGGCCAGGCAGCCGGCGAGGAGCAGGGCGAGGAGGCATGTGGTGGCCAGGCTCCTCGACGAGACGAAAGCAGCGGCCATTTTGGTTCGCCCGTGTCGCGTCTTGCGTGCCCTGCAAAATGTGTGTTGTGAACTGTGATGGTAGGCTGGTAGCTCAGCTTGATCAGGTACCTCGATCATAAGCCGATGGGAGTTCATATAGCCGATCGCGTCGTATGGTGGTACTACTACCACGCGTCGTGGTGGCGTTACATATGTCGGTGCACGCATATGCTTGTTAGTAAAGTCAAAGCATTTGCTTGGTCGATCGGTCTGTGCCAGCTTGAGCTCCCATGTTGCACGTTGGCTCAACAACTACATGCACCGCATACACAATGCATTGTGCAACCCACTAATTAAGTCAGTCCATGCACGTCCTGTTGATTCTGGACACGTCGAACAGAGTTCTCCGCTCGGTGAGCTATATGTGAAACAGGTCGTGTGAACAAATGCCCTTTTCGTTTTCTTCCTTTGAGCATGTAAAAACAGGAAATGATAATTGGGGAATGCTTCCTGGAAGGGAGGTCTCAGAACATCTCCAAAGCCGTCTGGTTATGATCGAACGAACGGCATTTCTTCTACGAAAGGTGGCATTTTTTTTCATGTTCTTTTGCGCTACATGGCAGTTTTCGCCTATGAACATGGCAAGTCTTTCAAAACTTTGGTTTGGCCTTGCAAATTTAACAATTCGCAGAAAAAAACGCTCCTAGAGAGCATTCCCCAGATATTTTTGTCCCATAAAAGAGGAGCAAATGGCATCCATGCTACCACAATTTGTCCGACGGGTGCATTTTAGTTACACAACTCGCAAAACAAAAGAATTTGTCATTCAACTTGTCTGTAATGCTTTCCACCTCAGACTTTATATTACGCGAAGGTGAGAGAACAAGGAGAGAGAAGGAGGCTGTCTGCAATTTAACAGACCGTCGGTATCCCAAAAATATCGCCACTTACCGATAGCTTTTTCCCATTGTATGCTCAGGGGTATCGTTAATTTGCGGTTTCCCCGGTGAACCGTGCGTTTCACATGCATGATCTAGCGAAGAAGTGCACGAGCAGGGTGGCTCGCATGCAACGCCTGCCCATGTCCATATGGGATCCAACTTCACTGCCGGCATCCTTATTCCGGGCCAAAGCATCCTCCTTGGCACCTTGAACTTTCCCGCCATCGCGGCTGGACGTCTTGTCCTCGCCACCACGCTTCCCAAGGATCACACTCTCATTTTTGACTTGGTAGGCTGCAGCTCCGCGACATGGCACCTTGCCAGGCAAAGAACTCCGCGCCCAAGCAAATCCTGAGTCGTGTCCTTTTGCGATCAGACTCATGAATCTGTCGATCACATGTTGTTGTTGTCGTGGATCTAAGACTGACAGTAGAATGAGGGATAAGTATGATGAGGCAAGATCCTAGCTATGAAGGAGTTGTACGCACGAGTTTTACGAGTTTAGTCCCTTCTCAAAGAAAGTAACAGCTGATGAAGCTATGTACCTAGGGTAGGGGCATGGACGTGTCCCAGCTGCTCTACCCAAGGACATCTCAAAAAGAAATCACCTTTCAATCGACTTGAAGGTGTTTCACTCGACAGACTCAAAGACACTCGACCAAGAAGTAATCACTCGACCAAGGTCCAATCACTCGACGGCCAGGAGACCTAAAGGCACTCCGCACGCTAATGGTCGGTTATTAAGTAGCCTTTATGGTCATCATAGCACTTTATTAGAGGCGTTACCAGTAACGCCCGACTTTAATGTATTTAAGATCCTACACAACTGAGGGCCGGAGGGGGCCGGCGAACTCTATATAAGCCACCCCCTCCTCAGTGTAAAGGGTTCGCACCCCGGTAATTCGTACACGCATAATCCAGTCGACCGCCTCCGGACTCCGAGACGTAGGGATATTACTTCCTCCGAGAAGGGCCTGAACTCGTAAACCTCGTGTGCTTACAACTTCTCCATAGCTAAGATCTTGCCTCTCCATACTTACCCCCCTACATTACTGTCAGACTTAGAACCACGACAGTTGGCGCCCACCGTGGGGCCGGTGTTTTAGCGATTTGTTGGAGGAGTTGCGATCTTTTCCGATCCAAATCATCATGGTTTCTGGCGGAGTTTTGGTGGAGGGCCGCGAGATCCGTCTCGGCGCGCTCACGTTCATCGCCGACGACTCCGCTTGGCTTCAGGAGGCTCCGCTCGACGTGGACGCACTCCCTGTCCGCGGGGCGACGCACTTTCGCGCGTGCGTCCGCGGCATCCTCTTGCGGCAACCGTCGACCCACTATCGGTCGGCTCCTGTGCTGTCCTCCCTCCCTGTTTCCCGCCGGCGCAAGCGCTCCGGTCGGTCGAGACTTCAGCGCTGGGTGAGACACGCGGTGGCACGCCAGTCGGCCACCCCTCAAGTCGCGGCGATCGAGCCCGACGAATCCCTCTACGGCATGTTCGACTGGCTCCGCAGAGACCGCATCCGAGTGCGACAACAGTGAACCGACGGCGGAGGTTCTGATGGTCGATGGACCACCCAGTCCTCCCGGTTTTCCCCGCACCGACGGAGGCGCAGGTGGAGGCGACCCGTCACGTCCCCATGAGGAATATCTCCCCGAGCCTCTCACGTCACTGCGGAGGAAAGAACTTCATCGCCGGAACATGGATGCACTGCACACTCCTATCATTGGAGAAACCCCCGAGGCTCGTGCCTTGGAGGACGCGTGCCTGGCAAACTTGGCCGAGCGCGCTCGACTGGAGAACCTCCAGCGAGCACTCGACGAGCGTGCGCGACAACGGGTTCCAGAATCCAGTCGACGTCAGCTCTTTCCGCCCCCACAGGTATATCGAACTCCGATTCAGAATTTAGCAGCTGCAGCCCGTATAGCAGAGTCAATTCAGCCTTCCTAGTCGGAGGCTAGCAGAGGCTTGCTGCAGATCAGAGCGTTACTTCGGGCAGCAGGAGACCAGAATTCCGCTGTTTCTCAGTCGCAGAACATGATTCATAGCAGATCCGTTGCTGCAGACACAGTCCAGTCGGCTCATAGCCCAAGATCGCCCCCGAGGCGTGAGGGCCGTGGGGACCGGTGCAATCAGTACGGAAACCGTGAGCAGTACGATCACCAATTCGATCATGATGATCGACGTCGAGTGCCCACCCCTCCCCTGAGGAGCGGGTCGTACGCGCCTCGACATCAAGATGACAGGCGCCCTCATAGTGTTGGGCGAAGGATTCCAGTCGACCCCAGGGAACCAGGCTTTGATGCGAGATCCATTCTCGTTCAAGGTTTGGTCGACAGGAACAGAGCTCACCGAGAAGGTCACGACGGAGATGCACCTACCAGCAGCAGAGTACGTGTTTCGGGGCCAGAGTGCTTTAGTAGAGCCCTCAGGGCCGCTGTGATTCCTCCCAACTTCAGGTTGGCGACTGCAGTCAGTAAGTTCACTGGTGAGTCCAAGCCCGATACTTGGCTTGAAGACTACCGAGTAGCCGTCCAGATTGGCGGCGGCAATGATGAAGTGGCCATGAAGCACCTACCTCTCATGTTGGAGGGCTCGGCCAGAGCGTGGCTGAATCAGTTAGCACCCAGCAGCATTTACACTTGGGAAGATCTCGCCCGAGTGTTTCTCACCACATTTGAAGGAACATGCAAGCGACCGGCAGGGCTGACGGAACTGCGGTCTTGCGTGCAGAAGCCGAATGAAACTTTGAGGGATTACATCCAGAGATGGATTACGTTACATCACACGGTAGAGAATGTGCCCGACTACCAAGCAGTCTGTGCCTTCAAAGAAGGCGTCAAGTACAGAGAACTGAATCTGAAATTCGGTCGAACCGGAGATATGTCTCTGAATCGGATGATGGAGATTGCCACCAAGTACGCTAATGGTGAAGATGAGGATCGACTCAGGAGTGGCAAGCTCAAGTCAGTCGCTCAAGAAACCGGAGGAAATTCCAATCGGAAACCGAAGCGGAAAGCCGAGCCAGCTGCTCCTGGGGAAGCCTTGGCTGTAACTCAAGGAAAGTGTAAGGGAAAACCCAAAGGACCTTGGAACCCCAAGAAAGTTAAAGACCAGGACGGAAATGATGTGTTGGATTTGCCATATCACATCCACACCAAGAAAGATGAAGAGGGTAATTTCATTTACCCGAAACATACCACTCGACAGTGTCGACTCTTGATCTAGCAGTTCCAGGGCAAGCAGCCCAAAGATAAGGAAAATGAGCCGAACAAAGTTGAGGGCAAGGAAGATAGTGACGATGGATACCCCCAGGTCAATTCCACCCTGATGATTTTTGCTGATGTTGAAAGCAAAAGTCGACTGAAAGTTATCAACCGAGAGGTGAATATGGTTACTTCAGCGACACCCAGTTATCTGAAGTGGTCTCAGACTGCCATCACATTCGACCGGTCAAATCACCCAACGCACATTGCTACCCCCGGGAGGCAAGCTTTGGTGGTCGACCCAGTTGTTAAAGGCACTCGACTGACCAAAGTCTTGATGGATGGTGGCAGTGGTTTTAACATACTATATGCTGAGACGTTGAAAGGGATGGGCATTCCGATGTCCAGACTCAGTACCAGCAACATGAGTTTCCATGGAGTCATTCCTGGGAAGAAGGCTGAATCACTCGGCCAGATTACTCTTGATGTGGTTTTCGATGATTCCAAGAATTACCGCAAAGAAAAGTTGACGTTTGAAGTTGTAGACTTCCAGAGTTCCTATCATGCTATTTTGGGTAGGCCGGCTTATGGACGCTTCATGGCCCGACCATGTTATGTGTATCTCAAATTGAAGATGTCTGGCCCCAAAGGTGTGATCACTGTTACGGGCAATAGGAAGAAAGCAGAAGAATGTTTTCAAAAAGGTTCAAAGATCGCTGATGCTCAGATGGCGGTGGTGGAGCTGCAGGAATACCAGAAGACTGCAGACCCGAGTGATTTGTTGCGAGCCAAGAAGCCCGCTACAGAATCAGCTTTTCAGTCGTCTGGCGAAACAAAGACAGCTCACAATCCCAGCGCTGCTCCAACTCATATCTCAACGACACTCGACTCCAAATAGAAAGAAGCGCTCATCCAGTTCCTCCGTGAGAATTGGGACATTTTTGCATGGAAGCCTTCTGACATGCCGGGTGTTCCCAGGGAGCTGGCTGAGCACCGCCTAAGAGTCGACTCAAAAGTAAAACCTGTCAAAGAACATCTCCGACGGTTCGCCGTCCAGAAGAGAAAGGCTATTGGCGAGGAGGTGGCTCGGCTCTTAGCAGCAGAGTTCATCCGAGAAATCTACCACTCCGAGTGGCTCGCCAACGTTGTCATGGTCCCCAAGAAGGACAAGTCACTTCGCATGTGCATTGACTTTAAACATATCAATCGGGCCTGCCCGAAAGATCATTTTCCTCTCCCCCGCATCGACCAGATAGTCGACTCGACTGCGGGATGTGAGCGACTGTCTTTTTTAGACGCCTATTCCGGGTACCATCAGATCCGTCTGTATGGACCCGACGAGATCAAAATAGCTTTTATCACTCCATTCAGGTGGTTCTGTTATGTTACCATGCCGTTCGTCCTCAAGAATGCCAGAGCCACTTTCATGAGGATGATTCAGAAATGTTTGCTCACTCAAATCAGTCGAAATGTGGAAGCATACATGGATGATATTGTGGTCAAGTCACGGAAGGGTTCCGACCTGCTGACTGACCTTGCTGAAACCTTTGCCAACCTCAGGAGGTACGATATCAAGCTCAATCCATCAAAGTGCACATTCGGAGTTCCTGGCGGAAAATTACTCGGTTTTCTCGTTTCTGAACGGGGAATCGACGCCAATCCAGAAAAAGTCGGCACTATACTCTGAATGAAAAGTCCTGTGCGAGTGCACGACGTCCAGAAGCTTACTGGTTGCTTGGCCGCTTTAAGTCGATTCATATCTCGTCTCGATGAAAAGGCATTGCCTCTTTACCGATTGATGAAGAAGTCCGACAAGTTTGAGTGGACTCCCGAAGCTGATGCAGCATTTGCAGAGCTCAAAGCTCTGCTCTCCACCCAGCCGGTGCTTGCTGCCCCAATCAGTAAGGAGCCTTTGCTGCTTTACATCGCAGCCACGGGACAAGTAGTCAGTACGGTACTTATGGGCGAGCGGGAAGAAGAAGGGAAAGCCTTCAAAGTTCAGCGCCCAGTATATTATATTTCGGAAGTTTTGACCCCGTCGAAGCAAATATATCCTCATTATCAAAAGCTTGTATATGGGATTTATAAGACCACAAAGAAAGTTGCTCACTACTTCTCTGATAATTCCATTACAGTCATCAGCGACGCTCCATTGTCAGAGATCCTGCATAACAGAGATGCAACTGGTCGAGTGGCAAAATGGGTGATTGAACTCCTTCCTCTAGATATCAAGTTTGAGGCAAAGAAAGCTATCAAGTCCCAGGAAATCGCAGATTTCGTTGCCGAGTGGATTGAACAGCAACTGCCGACTCAGGTTCACTCGGAGCATTGGACCATGTTCTTCGACGGTTCCAAGATGCTGAATGGTTCCGGTGCCGGAGTGGTGTTGTTCTCCCCCAGAGGAGATAAGCTCAGATATGTTCTTCAAATCCACTTTGACTCCTCCAATAACGAGGCAGAATACGAAGCACTTTTATATGGGTTGCACATGGCCATTTCACTCGGCGTCCGTCGCCTCATGGTCTATGGCGACTCAGATTTGGTGGTTAATAAGGTGATGAAGGAGTGGGACGTCAGAAGTCCAGCCATGACTGGTTATTGCAATGCAGTGAGAAAGCTGGAGAAGAAATTTGAGGGGTTAGAGCTTCATCACATACCCCGACTGAAAAATCAAGCAGCTGATGATTTGGCAAAAATAGGTTCCGAAAGAGAAGCCATTTCCAGCAATGTGTTTTTGGAACACATCCACACACCATCAGTTCAGGAGGATCCCTTCACTGAAGAGGCCCCGCAGCCAAAAAGTGCCACAGATCCGACTGAAGTTGAAGTTCCAGCTGTGGTCGACCTGATCATGGAAGTCTTGGTCATCACTCCCGATTGGACAATACCGTACATCGCGTACATCCTAAGGAAAGAGCTCCCAGAAGATGAAGAAGAGGCTCGACAGATCGTCCGTCGATCCAAGGCCTTTACAGTCATAAAAGGACAGTTATATAGAGAAAGCGCGACCGGAGTCAGTCAGAAGTGTATTACACCAGAAGAAGGTCAGATGATCCTTGATGATATCCACTCGAGGACCTGTGGTCATCATGCGTCCTCTCGGACCATTGTGGCTAAAGCATACCAAGCGGGATTCTACTGGCCAAGGGCCAATGAAATGGCAAAAGAGATAGTCGACAAATGTGAAGGATGTCAATATTACTCCAATATGTTGCACAAGCCCGCGTCAGCCCTGAAAACCATTCCATTCGTCTGGCCCTTCGCTGTTTGGGGGCTGGACATGGTTGGACCACTGAGAACGGGTAGGAGCGGCTTCACTCATGTGCTAGTAGCAGTCGACAAGTTCACCAAATGGATTGAAGCTAAGCCTATCAAGAATCTTGATGCTTGCACTGCTATCAGTTTCATCAGAGAGTTGATATTCAGATATGGGGTTCCGCATAGCATCATCACTGATAATGGGTCGAACTTCGATTCCGACAAATTCAGGGCCTTTTGCGCCTCTCAGGGCACACGAGTCGACTACGCTTCGGTCGCTCACCCCCAGTCGAATGGACAAGCGGAAAGGGCAAACGGCCTAATTCTCAAAGGACTGAAACCTCGATTGATGCGCGATCTCAAGCACGCAGCAGGTGCATGGGTCGACGAGCTTCCATCAGTCCTTTGGGGATTGAGGACAACCCCAAACCGATCGACCGGAAGAACCCCATTCTTTCTGGTCTATGAAGCCGAAGCAGTCTTGCCGAGTGACATGCTTCACAACGCCTCCCGAGTCGAGCTCTACTCTGAAGATGAAGCAGAACAAGCCCGAAAGGACGCAGTCGACCTCCTGGAAGAAGAAATAGAAATGGCCATGATCCGATCGACCATCTATCAGCAAGACTTGCGTCGATTCCATGCCAGAAATGTGAAGAGTCGAGCCTTCCAAGAAGGAGACTTAGTCCTCTGTGTGGATCAGCAGAAACCACACAAACTCGCTCCTACCTAGGAAGGCCCCTTCATAGTCACCAGAGTCCTCCACAATGGAGCGTACCACCTCTATAATGTCGATCGCCAGATTGATGAGCCACAAGCCTGGAATGCGGAGCTCCTCCGCCCCTTTTATACTTGAATTCTCACTCGGATGAGATGTAATAAGAAAAACTCCTGTAGTTTATTTATCAAAGACAAGAGCGTTATAATTTTCCCAGTGATTGTTATTGTTTTTGTTTGCGTGAGAAATCCCCCAGTGGGTGGCTTAGCTGCGAATCCGTTTCGCCTAAGTTTGTAAAAATAATTTCCTACCGAGTGGTGAGCCAGCCTCCCACTCGGGGGCTTAGCTGCGAACCCGTTTCGCCTAAGTGTTTGAAAATCCTACCGAGTGGTGAGCCAGCCTCCCACTCGGGGGCTTAGCTGTGAACCCGTTTCGCCTAAGTATTTGAAAATCCTACCGAGTGGTGAGCCAGCTTCCCACTCGGGGGCTTAGCTGCAGTCTAGTACTCGCCTAAGTATTTGAAAATCCTACCGAGTGGTGAACCAGCCTCCCACTCGGGGGCTTAACTGCAGTCCAGTACTCGCCTAAGTATTTGAAAAATCCTACCGAGTGGTGAGCGACCCTCCCACTCGGGGGCTTAGCTGCAGTGCAGTACTCGCCTAAGTTTGAAAAATCCTACCGAGTGGTGAGCGATCCTCCCACTCGGGGGCTTAGATGTAGTCCAGTACTCGCCTAAGTTTGAAAAATCCTACCGAGTGGTGAGCGATCCTCCCACTCGGGGGCTTAGCTGCAGTCCAGTACTTGCCTAAGTATTTGAAAAATCCTACCGAGTGGTGAGCGACCCTCCCACTCAGGGGCTTAGCTGCAGTCCAGTACTCGCCTAAGTTTGAAAAATCCTACCGAGTGGTGAGCGACCCTCCCACTCGGGGGCTTAGCTGCAGTCCAGTACTCGTCTAAGTTTGAAAAATCCTACCGAGTGGTGAGCGACTCTCCCACTCGGGGGCTTAGCCGCAGTCCAGTACTCGCCTAAGTTTGAAAAATCCTACCGAGTGGTGAGCGACCCTCCCACTCGGGGGCTTAGCTGCAGTCCAGTACTCGCCTAAGTTTGAAAAATCGTACCGAGTGGTGAGCGACCCTCCCACTCGGGGGCTTAGCTGCAGTCCAGTACTCGCCTAAGTTTGAAAAATCCTACCGAGTGGTGAGCGACCCTCCCACTCGGGGGCTTAGCTGCAGTCCAGTACTCGCCTAAGTTTGAAAAATCCTACCGAGTGGTGAGCGATCCTCCCACTCGGGGGCTTAGCTGCGGTCCAGTACTCGCCTAAGTTTGAAAAATCCTACCGAGTGATGAGCGACCCTCCCACTCGGGGGCTTAGCTGCAGTCCAGTACTCGCCTAAGTACGAAACACATCGCCGATCCGCAAGGACGACGAGGTGCAGGTCGACTGCCACCTTCTCCTTGGGAGCTTCGCCACAAATACAACGTGCGCTCCATCCCACTCCGTAAGGACGACGAGGTGCAGGTTGACTGCCACCTTCTCCTTGGGAGCTTCGCCACAAATACAACGTGCGCTCCATCGCCGACCTGCAAGGATGACGAGGTGCAGGTCGACTGCCACCTTCTCCTTGGGAGCTTTGCCACAAATACAACGTGCGCTCCATCGCTGACCCGCAAGGACGACGAGGTGCAGGTCGACTGCCACCTTCTCCTTGGGAACTGTGCCACAAATACAAAAGTTGTCTCGAGTGAAGAACGATTTCCACTTGACGGAGGATTCATAAAGATATTCAACGATAAACCAAGCTCAGATAAATCCTAAAGGTTCCGGACCACAGATCGAAGTGCTCGGGCATTCAGCCCGAAAGAGTTTAACGGTTACAAAAACCACTCGGCATTCCGAGGCAAATTTAAGGTGAGGCATAAAATTTTGTTCACTCCGCGGGAGGAGGACTGGCAGGCTCGACGAACTCGTCTAGGTCGATGCCGTCGGCGATCCGAGTGGCTGCAGTGATGAAAGTCTCCATAAAAGATCGGAAGTCATGCTTCTGGGTGTTGGCGACCTTGATTGCTGCTAGCTTGTCTTGACGCACCTCCTTGCAATGGACACGAACCAAAGACAGAGCCACATCAGCACCACACCGGGCAGAAGATTTCTTCCACTCCTGCACTCGGTCAGGGATCTCGTTAAGTCGAGTCATCAGAGACTCAAGATCATTCTGGAGTGTGGCCTCCAGCCAAAGTGCCGGGTCAATCCATGACGTGGCGACCTTCAGTCGAGCCAAGTAGTCCACAACACCGTCGATGCGGGATTCCAGTCGGAGCAGATTCATGGCAGTTTCATCTTTCACGGGAGAATTGATTGGGTCCAAACCTGGCTCAATCCGCCCAGTCTCCTCCTCGAAGTTCTGGCAAAACTCTGCATTCACGATCCAAGGATAAGTCAATTTTCGTACGCTGAGTCGACTAAAAAAATCAGTCGGAACAAAATGTGTACCTTCAAGCTTGATGAACAACTTCTTGGCAAGGCTCCTCAGATAGCCCTCCAGATCGTCCCTCCTGCGAGCGATGCTTTCCATCTTCTCGTACAGATTGAGATTGTCCTTCTTCAGGCGCGTGCACTCCTTGTTGGCTTTGTTCAGAGCAGATTTCATCTTGGTATTCTCTTCTTCCAACTGGCCGACCGAAGCCAGTTTCTGTTCAGCCAGAGCGGTTCTGTCGTCAGCTTCCTTTCAAGCAGCAGCCAAATCCTGATCCTTCTTCGCCAGAGCTTCTCTCAGTTTTTCTGCAAAGAAATGATGCTCGATTCAGAAAGAGCAGAAGGGTACTCAAGCCTAAGACAAACCAGTCGACAAACTCGTCTTACCATTGGCACTGTCCTTGGCCTTTTGCAGCTCTGTCTTGGCCAGCTCCAAGTCAAGGTTTAGTTGGATCTGCTGTTTCTCCAAGTCAGCAAAGCGAGCTCCAAGATCACAAGATTTCTGCAATCAAAGAGGAGAAGTTATCTTACAGCGAAAAACGACAAAGACAATAAGTACTAAGACTACGGTCGACTGCCCGCAGTCCACCATAGTCTCGGGGACTACACCTAGTGGGTGCACTTTGCGTGCCCCCACCAGTTCTGATCCCACTTGACCGGCCCGCTGGAGTCGAGTGCAGGGAGTAAAAAAAGGGAGAGAAAAAGAACTCAGACCACAGTCGACTGCCAGCAGTCGACCGCGGTCTCGGGGACTACACCCAGTGGGTGCACTTGGCGTGCCCCCACCGGTTCTGATCCCACTCGACCAGACCGAGTGGAAGAGACAAACTACCAGTTCGGTTTACACTCGACAAAATACAAAGACTACAGTCGACTGCCAGCAGTACACCGTAGTCTCGGGGACTACACCCAGTGGGTGCACTCAGCGTGCCCCCACTAATTCAAAAATTCAATCAACGCACCCAGTGGGTGTACAGATGCAAAGATTTTCGGAAAGAGTCTTCAGATAGCATATCCTAATAGAACAAGCGGCGACCAACTAACCTGAACGTTGCTTTGGAGAGCCGAGCTGGCGTCGTAGGCGGCCTGACTAGCGTCCCGCACCATCTTCATCTTCTCCGTCATGATGCCCGCCTGGCGTATAGCTTCCTTGACAGCATTCACTTCGTCCTCTGGGATATGATGGGTCACAAAAACTGAAGGTGGGTCGACAGAGGCCTGAGCAGTCGACGAAGAAGGCAAGGCACTCGACAGTGGCATGGCGAAGGTGACAGAACCCCGATTGGCGTCGCCAGTGTCCTGAACGACTAGTTTCGCCCTCGGCGTCGACTGTAGCACCTCGCTTGCAGGAGCTTGCCTATTCTTCCTCGTCAAAGGCCTCTCGGGCTCTTCATCATCATCGGGAAGGTCAATAATGTTGGGAGCTGTGCAAAGTTCAATCGCCAAAATCACATCACCCAATGGTGCACATTGCAGTTGAGTCGACTAAACAAAGACAGAATGGCAGAAATCATACCCAGATTGGAAGTGACCACATCCTCCATCACCTCATCCTCGTCCCTGTAAGCTGAGGTCCCGGAAGTAGCAGCACTGCCAGTTCCAAAGTTCGTCTGGTTAAAACAAGAAAAACAAACAGTGCGGGGCGTCAAGTGAATAGAAAGGGAGACACTCACGCGAAAGCGACGGGGATGTCAATCTTAATCTTCGGCAACGCCTTCCGAGTCTTCGGCTCTGCAACTTTGGGATGCTTTGGTGCTTTTTCGGTCGGGGTTGGTGAAGAGATCCGAGGACGCTTTGAAGACTGACCAGCCTGAGCAGTCGCCTTTTCGCGGGCGCTCGGTCGTTCTTGGTCAAGCTTGGATCGCCTCTCCCTGCGAGGAGGTGACTCGACTTCTTCTTCGTCACTTGGGTCGTCGCTTTCTCCATTCCCTTCACCGTCAGAAGTCCATTCGCCACTGTCGCCGCCGCTCGCCTCGCCTTCCAGATCTTGCTCTTGCTCCCCGTTGGGCATTGAATACATTTCGATAAGGGCCTGAAAGAAAGCAGGAAGAATAAAGTCAGTCGACGTGGTATAGACGGCTGCGCGAGTGAATTCAGATTACAATCAAAAGCTCGGAATCAGACCTTCTCTGGTACATGGGACTGGTCGAATGGAGGAACTCTCCTGGCTCCCCTGGGGTTGTCCTTGTTTCCGGTCATGCCCGACAGCCACTTCTCCAATGTGTCGTCGTCGACCTCCTCTGGGTGAATCCGATGGAGTCGTCAAGACCCAAATACATCCACATCTGATGGTCTCGAGCTTGAAGAGGCTGGATGCGCCGCTGAAGGAAGACCTCCAAGAGATCCATACCGGTGACCCCGTCACGGATAAGCTGGACCACTCGCTCGACCAGCACCCTCACCTGCGCCTTCTCCTCCGGGAGCACCTTTAAAGAGGAAGGTTTCCTCACTCGGTCCATGGTAAAAGGAGGGAGGCCGGTCGACTGCCCTGGCGTCGACTGGTCTTTGTAGTAAAACCAGGTCGACTGCCATCTGCGAACCGAGTCGGGAAGAATCATGGCCGGAAAGGAACTTTTCCCTCTCATCTGAACACCAAGACCCCCGCACATCTGAATCACTTGAGTTCTCTCGTCACTCAGATTGGCCTTTTTCACCGTCTGAGAGCGACAAGTGAAAATGTGCTTGAAAAGACCCCAATGAGGCCGGCAACCCAGAAAATTCTCGCACAAAGAAATGAAAGCGGCGAGATAAACGATTGTGTTGGGAGTGAAGTGGTGGAGTTGCGCCCCAAAGAAGTTCAGAAATCCCCGAAAGAAAGGGTGAGGAGGCAAGGAAAATCCACGGTCGACGTGGGTGGCGAGGAGAACGCGCTCACCCTCCCGAGGTTGCGGCTCGGATTCCTTCCCCGAAAGCCGCGCTAATTCATGGGGGATCAGCCCTCCCTCGGCCAGGTCGTCGAGATCCTCTTGGGTGATCATCGAGCGGATCCAGTCCCCCTGGATCCAGCCCTTCGGCAGGCCGGTCCGCGAGGAAGATCCGCCCCGACTGGTCGCTTTCCCCTTCGCCTTTGCCGTCGCTTTCTTCACCCGCTCCAGAGCCACCGTCTTCTCCTTCCCCATCGTCGCCGACGAGACGCGTACGGAGCGGTGGTGCTGGGGCGAGAGAGAGCGCGACGGAGGAGGTTGAAGAGGAGAAGAGATAATGGGGATGCACTGTTCAAGAGACCCCGGTTCAACGCCTTATATGAGGCCGCTTCCGAGTGGCTGACTGGTAGGCCCGGGCGGCCCTGTCAAATCCCATAACAATCGCGTGCGCGGTACGTGGCGAAAAAGGTGGTGCGGGGATCGAGGCAGCTCCGCCCTATCCCATCCGATTACTGCGGCCTTCCCCGTCCCGCACGCTTCCCAAAATTCGGATCCTGCAAAACCTGCGGGCAGCAGAGCAACTTGTCAGACCGAAGATCTCCTCCACACCGTCACTTGGAGCCTCTCAAGTAAGGAAACTCACTCGACAAAAAACTAAGAATGGATCAAGGCGACTGAAAAGGAAGTTGCTGACATCACTCAGGTTCATTGATCCGAAACAAGATATGCTCATAGCATGAAAAATGAGTCGGAGAAGTGCTCAACTCCTTCCCGACTCAAACCTCGATCCATTCGGGGGCTAATGATGAAGCTATGTACCTAGGGTAGGGTCATGGACGTGTCCCAGCTGCCCTACCCAAGGACATCTCAAGAAGAAATCACCTTTCAATCGACTTGAAGGTGTTTCACTCGACATACTCGAAGACACTCAACCAAGAAGTAATCACTCGACCAAGGTCCAATCACTCGACGGCCAGGAGACCTAAAGGCACTCCACACACTAACGGTCGGTTATTAAGTAGCCTTTATGGTCATCGTAGCACTTTATTAGAGGCGTTACCAGTAACACCCGACTTTAATGTATTTAAGACCCTACACAACTGAGGGCCGGAGGGGGCCGGCGAACTCTATATAAGCCACCCCCTCCTCAGTGTAAAGGGTTCGCACCCCGGTAATTCATACACGCATAATCTAGTCGACCGCCTCCGGGATCCAAGACGTAGGGCTATTACTTCCTCCGAGAAGGGCCTGAACTCGTAAACCTCGTGTGCTTACAACTTCTCCATAGCTAAGATCTTGCCTCTCCATACTTACCCCCCTACATTACTGTCAGACTTAGAACCACGACAACAGCCCTACGTTTCGGTGCCCTGAGGCGGTCGACTGGATTATATGAGTGTGTGTTTACAAAAATGTGAACCCTTGTCCCAGAGGAGGAGGGTGGCTTATATAGAGTGCGCCAGGACCCCAACTCCCCTCCGTTACACAGGGTTCAATGTTCACAAAGGAGGGGCGTTACTGGTAACGCCCGCAGTAAAGTGCTATAAATGCCCATAAAGCTATGGTTTAAGTCTTGACCGTTGCAGAGTGGAGAGTTTCTCACTTCTGGTGGTCGAGTGTCTTCAAGGTGGTCGAGTGAGCGCATCTTCATGGTCGAGTGGACGATGGTTTCTCTTCGACTGCTTCTGATTCTTTGCAGAGATGTCCTTGGGGAGGGTATGTCGGACAGGTCCATGACCCTACCCTAGGTACATAGCTTCATCATTAGCCCCCGAATGGATCAGGGTTTGAGTGGGGAAGGAGTAGGGAACACTTCCGACCCATTCTTTGTGTTACGAGTATATCCTGTTCTGGAACAATGAGTTGAGGTGACGACGTCGACTCCTTTCTCAGTCGCCGTGGTCCATTCTTGGTTTTTGTCGAGTGAATTTTCACGGTAGAATTCCGAATGATGATGCAGAGGATGTTTGTCTTCAGTCTGACAGGTTGTTCTGCTCTCCGCGGATCTCGCGGGATTCGAATTTTGGGAAGCGCACCAGACAGACGGAAACGAGGTTATCGGGATGGATTAGGCAAGTCTCCTCGATCCCCACACCACCTTTTTCACCACGTATTGCGCGCATGACTGTTGCGGGATTTGTTTAGATCGCCAGGGTCCACCCGTCAGTCACTCGGATGACGACCTTATAAAAGGCCTCGGACCAGGCCTTTGCCCCGTGCGCTCCCATTCTCTCTTCTTCTCTCAATCTCTCCGCCACGCTCACTTCCGCCCTCATTGCCGGACCTTTACTCGAGCTCGACCCGCTGCCATGGGGAAGGAGAGGACGGTGGCGCTGGAACGCGCGAAGAAGGCGACAGCGAAGGTGAAGGGCAAGCGGACCAGCCGGGGCGGATCCTCGTCGAGATCCGGCCTGCCGGCGGGCTGGATCCGGGGCGACTGGATCCGCTCGACAATCACCCAGAACGACCTCGACGACCTGGTGGAGGGGGGACTGATCCCCCACAAGTCAGCACGGCTCTCGGGGGATGAAACCGAGCCGCAGCCGAGGGAGGGTGAGTGTGTTCTCCTCACCACTCACGTAGATCGCGGATTCTCACTGCCCCCCATCCTTTCTTCCGGGGTTTTTTGAACTTCTTTGGGGCTCAACTCCACCATTTCACCCCAAACACTATAGTATATCTGGCCGCTTTTTTGTCGATGTGCGAAAACTTCTTGGGTTGTCGACCGCACTGGGGCCTTTTCAAACACATCTTCACCTGCCGATCCCAGTCGGTCAAAAAGGCCAAGTCGAGTGACGAGAGGACACAAGTGATCCAGATGTGCGGGGGTATGGGGATCCAGATGAGGAGCAAGAGTACTTTCCCAGCCACAATTCTTCCCGACTCGGTCCGGGGCTGGCAGTCGACTTGGTTCTACTGCAAAGATCAGTCGACCCCCGGCCAGTCGACTGGACTTCCTCCTTTTTCTTTGGCTCGAGTGGAGAAGCCCGCCCCCCTGAAGGTAGTTCCAGAAGAGAAGGCGCAGGTCAAGGTGTTGGTCGAGCGGGTCGTCCAGCTTGTCCGCGATGGGGTGACCGGGATGGACCTGCTGGAGGTCTTTCTCGGTCGACGCATCCAACCTCTTCAGGCGCGCGATCATCCGATGTGGATGTATTCTGGGCTCGAGGATTCCACTCGGATCCACCCGGAGGACGTCAGCGAGGACACGTTGGAGAAGTGGTTGATGGGGATCACCAGCAACAAAGACAACCCTCGAGGGTCTAGGAGGGTGATTCCATTCGACAACTCGCACCAGCTGGAGCAGGTATAATTCTGTCTTATCGAGTATCTTTTCGATTCACCGAGTGACATCTTGTTTATGGTCGATTGAATTTCCTTTGATCATTGTCCTTTCAGGCCCTCATCGACATGTACTCAATGCCCAACGGAGTGCAGGACCAAGAGGCTGAGGAAGAAGGGAGCGGTGGCGAGAGCAGCGAGGAGCATTCGGAGGCTGAGGAAGACGAGGAGAGCGACGAATCGACTGGTGACGAAGAAGTCGACTCGCCTCCTCGCAGGGAGAGGAGATCCAAACAAGCCCACGACCCGGCGAGTGCTCCGAACTTAGTGGCCGCGCCGACTGGTCAGACTTCGAAGCGTCCTAGGACGTTGTTACGTCTCGAGCTAGCGTTGGTTTTCCACGAAGAGGAGGGGTGATGCAGCACAGTAGCGTAAGTATTTCCCTCAGTTTTTGAGAACCAAGGTATCAATCCAGTAGGAGGTCACGCGCAAGTCCCTCGTACCTGCACAAAACGGTAGCAACTCGCAACCAACGCTTAGGGGTTGTCAATCCCTTCATGGTCACTTACGAGAGTGAGATCTAATAGAGATAATATTTTTGGTATTTTTGGTATAAAGATGCAAGGTGAAAAGTAAAAGCAAAACAAGTAAAATAAAGTAATGGAGATTGATATGATGAGAATAGACCCGGGGGCCATAGGTTTCACTAGTGGCTTCTCTCAAGAGCATAGATATTCTACGGTGGGTGAACAAATTACTGTTGAGCAATTAATAGAGTTGAGCATAGTTATGAGGTTATCTAGGTATGATCATGTATATAGGCATCACGTCCGTGACAAGTAGACCGACTCCTGCCTGCATCTACTACTATTACTCCACTCATCGACCGCTATCCAGCATGCATCTAGAGTATTAAGTTAAAAACAGAGTAACGCCTTAAGCAAGATGACATGATGTAGAGGAATAAATTCATGCAATATGATAAATACCCCATCTTGTTATCCTCGATGGCAACAATACAATACGTGCCTTGCAACTCTTTCTGTCACTGAGTAAGGACACCGCAAGATTGAACCCAAAGCTAAGCACTTCTCCCATTGCAAGAACTACCAATCTAGTTGGCCAAACCAAACGGATAATTCGAAGAGACTTGCAAAGATAACTCAATCATACATAAAAGAATTCAGAGAAGATTCAAATATTATTCATAGATAAGTTGGATCATAAACCCACAATTCATCGGTCTCAACAAACACACCGCAAAAAGAAGATTACATCGAATAGATCTCCACGAGAGAGGGGGAGAACATTGTATTGAGATCCAAAAAGAGAGAAGAAGCCATCTAGCTACTAGCTATGGACCCGAAGGTCCGAAGTAAACTACTCACACTTCATCGGAAGGGCTATGGTGTTGATGTAGAAGCCCTCCGTGATGGATGCCCTCTCTGGCGGAGCTCCGGAACAGGCCCCAAGATGGGATCTCGTGGATACAGGAAGTTGCGGCGGTGGAATTAGGTTTTTGGCTCCGTCCCTGGTCTAATGGGGGTACGTAGGTATATATAGGAGGAAGGAGCACGTCGATGGAGCTCCGAGGGGCCCATGAGGCAGGGGGGCGCACCCAGGGGGGCGCCCTCCACCCTCGTGACCTCCCCGGAAACTTCTTGGAGTAGGGTCCAAGTCTCCTGGATCACGTTCGGTGAGAAGATCACGTTCCCGAAGGTTTCATTCCGTTTGGACTCCGTTTGATATTCTGTTTCCTCGAAATACTGAAATAGGCAAAAAACAACAATTCTGGGCTGGGCCTCCGGTTAATAGGTTAGTCCCAAAAATAATATAAAAGTGGAAAATAAAGCCCAATATAGTCCAAAACAGTAGATAAAGTAGCATGGAGCAATCAAAAATTATAGATACGTTGGAGACGCATCAGGCATCCCCAAGCTTAATTCCTGCTCGTCCTCGAGTAGGTAAATGATAAAAAGAGAATTTTTGATGCGGAGTGATACTTTGGCATAATTTCAATGTAAATCTTCTTAATCATGGTATGAATATTCAGATCCGAAAGGTTCAAGACAAAAGTTCATATTGACATAAAAATGATAATACTTCAAGCATACTAATTAAACAATTATGTCATCTCAAAATAACATGGCCAAAGGAAGTTCATCCCTTCAAAATCATATAGTTAGGCTATGCTTCATTTTCGTCACACAAATATGTTCCCAACTTCTATACCCCCGATGACAAGCCAAGAAATTGTTTCATACTCAAATAATCTCAAACTTTTTCAAGCTTCACGCAATACATGAGCGCGAGCCATGGACATAGCACTATGGGTGGTATAGAATATGATGATGGGGATTGTGTGGAGAAGACAAAAAGGAGAAAGTCTCACATCAACGAGGCTAATCAATGAGCTATGGAGATGCCCATCAATTGATGTTAATGCAAGGAGTAGGGATTGCCATGCAACAGATGCACTAGAGCTAAGAATGCTCAACAAAAGAAAACTAGTGGGTGTGCATCCAACTTGCTTGCTCATGAAGACCTAGGGCATTTTGAGGAAGCCCATCGTAGGAATATACAAGCCAAGTTCTATAATGAAAAATTCCCACTAGTATGAACAAGACAACTTATGAGACTCACTATATGATAATCATGGTGCTACTTTGAAGCACAATATATGAGACTCACTACATGAAGAACAAGGTGCTACTTTGAAGCACAAGTGTGGAAAAAGAGATAGTAGCATTGCCCTTTTTATTTTCTCTTTTTTGGGGGCCTTTCTTTTTTTCTTTTTGGCCTTTCTCTTTTTTTTTGATTGGGCAATGCTCTAATAATGATGATCATCACACTTCTATTGATTACAACATAATGATTACAACTCGATACTAGAACAAGATATGACTCTATATGAATGCCTTCGGTGGTGTACCGGGATGGTGCAATGAATCAAGAGTGACATGTATGAAAAATAATGCATGGTGGCTTTGCCACAAATACGATGTCAACTACAAGATCATGCAATGGCAATATGACAAAAGTAAAGCATGTCATGATGATGATGATGATGGTGGAAGTTTCATGGCAATATATCTCAGAATGACTATGGAAATGCCATGATAGGTAGGTATGGTGGCTGTTTTGAGGAAGATATAGGGAGGTTTATGTGTGAAAGAGCGTATCATATCACGGGGTTTGGATGCACCGGCGAAGTTTGCACCAACTCTCAATGTGAGAAAGGGCAATGCACGGTACCGAAGAGGCTAGCAAACGGCGGAAAGGTAAAAGTGCGTATAATCCATGGACTCAACATTAGTCAAAAGAACTCATATACTTATTGCAAAAAATTAGAAGTCATCAAAAATCAAGTACTACGCGCATGCTCCTAGGGGGATAGATTGGTAGGAAAAGACCATCGCTCGTCCCCAACCGCCACTCATAAGGATGCACAAGCCAGGTACACTTCATGCTTCAAATTTGTTACACAACTTTAACCATACGTGCATGCTACGGGACTTGCTAACTTCAACACAAGTATTTCTCAAATTCACAACTACTCAACTAGCATGACTATGATATTATCACCTCCATATCTCAAAACAATTATCAAGCATCAAACTTATCTTAGTATTCAACCCACTAAAAAGAAAGTTTCACATATCTTGAATACCAAGTATATTAACATTAAGCAAATTACCATGCTATTAACGACTCTCAAAATAATCTAAGTGAAGCATGAGAGATCAAGTTTCTTTAAAACAAACCACCACCGTGCTCTAAAAGATCTAAGTGAAGCACTAGAGCAAAAATTATCACGCTCAAAAGGATATAAGTGAAGCACATAGAGTAAACTATCAAATTTCAATTCATGCATGGCTCTCTCAAAAGGTGTGTACAGCAAGGATGATTGTGGTAGACTAACAAGCAAATACACAAATAATACAAGACGCTCCAAGCAAAACACATATCATGTGGTGAATAAAAATATAGCTCCAAGTAAATTACCGATGGAAGTGGACGAAAGAGGAGATGCCTTCCGGGGCATCCCCAAGCTTTGACTTTTTGGTGTCCTTGGATTATCTTGGGGGTGCCATGGGCATCCCCAAGCTTAGGCTCTTGCCACTCCTTGTTCCATAATCCATCAAAAGAATTCACCCAAAACTTGAAAACTTCACAACACAAAACTCAATAGAAATCTCGTGAGCTCCGTTAGAGAAAGAAAACAAAATACTACTTTAAGGTACTGTAGAGAACATGTTCTTTATTTTTATTGGTGTTAAACCTAATGTATTACAACTTCTCTATGGTTTATAAACTATTTTACTAGCCATAGATTCATCAAAATAAGCAAACAACACACGCAAAACAGAATCTGTCAAAAACAGAACAGTCTGTAGTAATCTGTTACTAACGCAAACTTCTGGAACCCAAAAAATTCTACCAAAATTAGAAGACCTGGGAAATTTGTTTATTGATCAGAAGCAATTGGAATCACTATTTTATCACGTTCTGGTGATTTTTGACAATTAGGGCACTGAGCGCAAAGATTCTGGAAATTACAGCAAGATCAAATAACTATCTTCCAAGAAGATCTAATAGGTTTAACTTGGCACAAACACTAATTAAAAGATAAAACCACATCTAAACAGAATCTAGATGGATTATTTATTCCTAAACAAAACCAAAACCAAAAAACACAAAATAAAATTGGGTTGCCTCCCAACAAGCGCTATCGTTTAACGCCCCTAGCTAGGCATAAAAGCAAGGATAGATCTAGGTATTGCCATCTTTGGTAGGCAATTCTTCAATGAGGCATCCACCTCCTTTAGAATTTTATTTCTTTCTAGTGATTATCAAACTTTTAGGCATAATATCGAAATATTCATTTGTGGCAAATGGTTCCTTAATGATTGTAAAAAGATCGGGGTGAATACTTATAGATTTAAGATCCGCATTTTCCTTACTAGATGATTCACCCTTATTTTTAGGAACATATATAAACTTGGTAATTTTAGTGGGAGGACTAGGAGTACTTTTTACGGAAGAAAAAGCAGTTCCCAAGTTGGTAATGATACCCTCAAGTTTATCGATTCGAGTAGAGTCTAGATTTATTTTTTCATTAACCATGGGTTCCTTCTCCTTAATATTTTTCAAAGTCATTCCTACCTTAGATCCATATTGAGTAATTTGATTATGAATCTTTTTATCTAAATTTTCAATGGATTCAATTGTAGCAACTTTGTTTTCAATAATTTCAAGCCTTTCCATAACATGCTCCAAGGTTAACACAGTTCCATTAACCAAAAGGGGAGGTGAGCCAAATAAATCTATTAAAACATTATAGGAATCAAAAGTATGGCTACCCAAAAAATTCCCTCCGGTAATGGTATCAAGGATATATCTATACCAAGGATTAGCACCTACATAAAAATTGCGAAGAAGGACTGAAGTAGATTGCTTTCTGGTAGATCTATTTTGAGCATTGCAAATTCTATACCAAGCATCTTTTAGATTTTCTCCCACCCTTTGTTTAAAATTTAGCACTTCATTCTCGGGAGATAACAGAGAAGATAAGGAATTCGACATAGCGACAGGTAAGCAAACTAACACACGAGCAAACAAAAGGCAAGGGGAAAAAAGAGGGCGAATAAAACGGCAAGGGTGAAGTGGGGGAGAGGAAAACGAGAGGCAAATGGCAAATAATGTAATGCGGGAGATAGACATTGTGATGGGTACTTGGTATGTTGACTTTTGTGTAGGCTTCCCCGGCAACGGCGCCAGAAATGGCTCGTTGACGAGAGAGTAAATCTTGACTTGACTTGGCGTAGGCCTCCCTGGCAACGACGCCAGAAATCCTTCTTGCTACGTCTCGAGCTAGCGTTGGTTTTCCCCGAAGAGGAGGGGGTGATGCAGCACAGTAGCGTAAGTATTTCCCTCAGTTTTTGAGAACCAAGGTATCAATCTAGTAGGAGGTCACGCGCAAGTCCCTTGTACCTGCACAAAACGATAGCAACTCGCAACCAACGCTTAGGGGTTGTCAATCCCTTCACGGTCACTTACGAGAGTGAGATCTGATAGAGATAATATTTTTGGTATTTTTGGTATAAAGATGCAAGGTGAAAAGTAAAAGCAAAACAAGTAAAATAAAGTAATGGAGATTGATATGATGAGAATAGACCCGGGGGCCATAGGTTTCACTAGTGGCTTCTCTCAAGAGCATAGATATTCTACGGTGGGTGAACAAATTACTGTTGAGCAATTAATAGAATTGAGCATAGTTATGAGGTTATCTAGGTATGATCGCGTATATAGGCGTCACGTCCGTGACAAGTAGACCGACTCCTGCCTGCATCTACTACTATTACTCCACTCATCGACTGCTATCCAGCATGCATCTAGAGTATTAAGTTAAAAACAGAGTAACGCCTTAAGCAAGATGACATGATGTAGAGGAATAAATTCATGCAATATGATAAATACCCCATCTTGTTATCCTCGATGGCAACAATACAATACGTGCCTTGCAACTCTTTCTGTCACTGAGTAAGGACACCGCAAGATTGAACCCAAAGCTAAGCACTTCTCCCATTGCAAGAACTACCAATCTAGTTGGCCAAACCAAACGGATAATTCGAAGAGACTTGCAAAGATAACTCAATCATACATAAAAGAATTCAGAGAAGATTCAAATATTATTCATAGATAAGTTGGATCATAAACCCACAATTCATCGGTCTCAACAAACACACCGCAAAAAGAAGATTACATCGAATAGATCTCCACGAGAGAGGGGGAGAACATTGTATTGAGATCCAAAAAGAGAGAAGAAGCCATCTAGCTACTAGCTATGGACCCGAAGGTCCGAAGTAAACTACTCACACTTCATCAGAAGGGCTATGGTGTTGATGTAGAAGCCCTCCGTGATGGATGCCCTCTCTGGCGGAGCTTCGGAACAGGCCCCAAGATGGGATCTCGTGGATATAGGAAGTTGCGGCGGTGGAATTAGGTTTTTGGCTCCGTCCCTGGTCTAATGGGGGTACGTAGGTATATATAGGAGGAAGGAGCACGTCGGTGGAGCTCCGAGGGGCCCATGAGGCAGGGGGGCGCGCCCAGGGGGGTGCCCTCCACCCTCGTGACCTCCCCGGAAACTTCTTGGAGTAGGGTCCAAGTCTCCTGGATCACGTTCGGTGAGAAGATCACGTTCCCGAAGGTTTCATTCCGTTTGGACTCTGTTTGATATTCTATTTCCTCGAAATACTGAAATAGGCAAAAAACAACAATTCTGGGCTGGGCCTCCGGTTAATAGGTTAGTCCCAAAAATAATATAAAAGTGGAAAATAAAGCCCAATATAGTCCAAAACAGTAGATAAAGTAGCATGGAGCAATCAAATTATAGATACGTTGGAGACGTATCAGACGTCTTCCCCAACGCCGGCTGAAAAGGCTCCAAAGCAGTCCAAAGTTGCGCCGCCTCCAACGCCGAAAGCGCTGAAAGCCACCTCTTCCAAACTGCCAAAAGCTTTTCCCAGGATCAAAGTGATCGTTCCTACTATCTCCGGGTAACCATCTGACTTGTCTTTTTCATCGACTCGATTAACCAGACGTAACCAACTGAATACGGGTCTTTGCAGTGCTGCTACGTCCGGAATCTCTTCTTTCCAGTACCAAGACGAGGAAATGGAAGATGCTGTAACCTCCAACCCAGGTATAAACTCTTGTGATCTTGTTCTGGATTCTTTGGTCGACTGCGTTCGTGTGGTTCACTTGGGGTCGAATGATCTGCCTTGCAGCTCCACCCAACATCATTGATCTTCCAGATGACGATGAAGATGTGGCTCCTAAGCCCAGGAAGAGCAAGAAGGTAGCAGCTGGCAGGGTGGCTCGGCAAGAACCAACTCCAACACCTCCCGTCCGTCAAGCTGAAGACGCGGGCAGGGCCTCTGTGACATTCGCTGCACCCTTGTCGAGTGGGCCCCCCGCACCGTCGACTACACCTGTGGTTCCTTCAACTGTCCAACTCCACGCCACAGAGCTCCAAGCCACCGCACCTGGGTCGTCTGCACAGTTTTTCACCAGCTACCCCGTCCTGGACAACCAGTCGGAAGCGGCTGCGGAAGCCATTCGACAGGTTGACATGATGATGGACGGGTGAAGACAGTGCACGAGAACAGCCAGGCTGCCTACGACGCCAGTGCCGCCCTTCGGGCCAATGTCTAGGTGAGTAAACTTTCCGACTATTTTTGTTCTTGAAAAATCTTCTTCTGCACGATCTCCTGTTGTTTGCGTCGAATTAGAGCACCCACTGGGTGTTTTGTTGTTTTTGGTAGTTTCCTCTTCCACTCGGTCTGGGCGAGTGGGATCAGAACCGGTGGGGGCACGCTAAATGCACCCACTGGGTGTAGTCCCCGAGACCACGGTCGGCTGCTGGCAGTCGGCTGGGGTATGAGTTCTTCGTTCTTTTCTTTCTACTCCTTACACTCGATTCCGGCGGGCCGGTCGAGTAAGATCCGAACCGGTGGGGGCACGCCAAGTGCACCCACTGGGTGTAGTCCCCGAGACCGCGGTCGACTGCTCGCAGTCGACCGGGGTCTTAACAGCTTGCTGCCCCCTTTTTTTAACCTGGTCCGGGCGGACCGGACGAGTTGAGTCTTAGTCAGCGGGGGCACGCCAAGTGAACCCGCTGGGTGTAGCCCCTGAGACCGCAGTCGACTGTGTGCAGTCGGCTGGGTCTAAATGGACTTCTTTAGGTTTTATTCACTCGGAAGTGAACCACCTTTGATCCTATCGATTGATTTGTCTTTTGCCTTCTCTAGAAGTCTTGTACTCTTATTTTCAAGTTTGCTGAACTCGAGGAGAAGCAGAGGCAACTCAACTTAGACTTGGAATTGGCTCAGCAAAATCTGAAAAAAAGCTCAAGACGAGGCCGCTGGTATGGAAGGTAACTGATTGTCGACTGACTCTCAATATATCTCTTTGATCTCTTCTTTGACTCGATTGCTTCTTTTGCAGAGAAAATGAAGTTGGCTCTGGAGAAGAAAGACTCGGACCTCGCCGCCGCGCAGAAAGCAGCCCAAGACAAAACCGCTCTCACAGACAAGAAGCTTGCTTCAATCAGAACGCTTGAAGGAGAGGTGAACAAACTGAAATCTTGTCTTAATGAAGCTAACCGCGAGGTGACCAGTATGAAGAAGGACAAGGTCGTCCTGAATGAAAAGTTGGAGTCTGCAATCCGCAAGAGGAATGACACAGAAGCTTATCTGAGGACTCTCGCCAAGAAGCTTTATCTCGCGCTGGAAGGTATTTCCTTTAATCCGACTGTGTTGATGCTTGCGATCGGATCTTGCTCGGTCGATTGACTAACTTTTGGCTGCAGAACTCTGCCAAGACTTCGACGAAGAAACTGGTGTTGGGGAACGTAGTAATTTTAAAAAAATTCCTACGCACACGCAAGATCATGGTGATGCATAGCAACAAGAGGGGAGAGTGTGATCTACGTACCCTTGTAGATCGACAACGGAAGCGTTTGGTTGATGTAGTCGTACGTCTCCACGGCCTGACCGATCAAGCACCGAAACTACAGCACCTCTGAGTTCTAGCACACGTTCAGCTCGATGGTGATCCCCGGGCTCCGATCCAGCAAAGCGTCGGGGAGGAGTTCCGTCAGCACGACGGCGTGGTGACGATCTTGATGTTCTACCGTCGCAGGGCTTCGCCTAAGCACCGCTACAATATGACCGAGGTGGAATATGGTGGGGGGGGGGGGGGGGCGGCACCGCACACGGCTAAGGAACGATCACGAAGATCAACTTGTGTCTAGGGGTGCCCCCCTGCCCCCGTCTATAAAGGAGCAAGGGGAGGAGGCCGGCCGGCCCCTATAGGCGCGCCAGGAGGAGTCCTCCTCCTAGTAGGAGTAGGACTCCTACTAGGAGGGGGAAAGAAGTGGGGAGGGAGAGGGAAAGGGGGGCGCCGCCCCCCCTCTCCTAGTCCAATTCGGACTAGGGGGGAGGAGGTGCGCGGCCCACCTCTGGCAGCCCCTCTCTCTCTCCACTAAGTCCCATATGGCCCATTACTTCTCCCGGGGGGGTTCCGGTAACCCTCCGGCTCTCCGGTTTTCTCCGAAATCACCCGGAACACTTCCGGTGTCCGAATATAGCCGTCCAATATATCAATCTTTATGTCTCGACCATTTCGAGACTCCTCGTCATGTCCGTGATCACATCCGGGACTCCGAACTAACTTCGGTACATCAAAACTCATAAACTCATAATATAACTGTCATCGAAACCTTAAGCGTGCGGACCCTACGGGTTCGAGAACAATGTAGACATGACCGAGACACGTCTCCGGTCAATAACCAATAGCGGAACCTGGATGCTCATATTGGCTCCTACATATTCTACGAAGATCTTTATCGGTCAGACCGCATAACAACATACGTTGTTCCCTTTGTCATCGGTATGTTACTTGCCCGAGATTCGATCGTCGGTATCTCAATACCTAGTTTAATCTCGTTACCGGCAAGTCTCTTTACTCGTTCCGTAATACATCATCTCACAACTAACTCATTAGTTGCAATGCTTGCAAGGCTTATGTGATGTGCATTACCGAGAGGGCCCAGAGATACCTCTCCGACAATCGGAGTGACAAATCCTAATCTCGAAATATGCCAACCCAACATGTACCTTTGGAGACACCTGTAGAGCACCTTTATAATCACCCATTTACGTTCTGACGTTCGGTAGCACACAAAGTGTTCCTCCGGCAAACGGGAGTTGCATAATCTCATAGTCATAGGAACATGTATAAGTCATGAAGAAAGCAATAGCAACATACTAAACGATCGGGTGCTAAGCTAATGGAATGGGTCATGTCAATCAGATCATTCACCTAATGATGTGATCCCGTTAATCAAATAACAACTCTTTGTTCATGGTTAGGAAACATAACCATCTTTGATTAACGAGCTAGTCAAGTAGAGGCATACTAGTGACACTCTGTTTGTCTATGTATTCACACATGTATTATGTTTCCGGTTAATACAATTCTAGCATGAATAATAAACATTTATGATGATATAAGGAAATAAATAATAACTTTATTATTGCCTCTAGGGCATATTTCCTTCAACTGGAAGGGTCGAGACGGGTCTGGACCCTATCGCTTCACCAGTCTGCGACGAAACTGCGATGAACGTGCTCCGACTGGAGTCCCGTATCGCCAGCGCCACAAGCTACCTCGCACGCCTGAAGGAGGTTGTCTCTCGAATCGACTCATCGCTTTGGCCGGGGGCGACGCTTCAGAATGACCTGGAATCCTTGATGACTCGACTGAACGAGATCCCCGACCGAGTGCAAGAATGGAAGAAATCATCTGCCCGGTGCGGTGCTGACGTTGCGCTGTCCTTGGTGTGAGTCCATTGCAAGGAGGCTCGTGAAGATAAGCTGGCTGCGATCAAAGTCGCTAACACCAAAAAGCACGACTTCCACTCCTTCATGGAGACTTTCATCGCTGCTGCCACTCGGATTGTTGATGAGATCGACCTGGACTTATTCGTGGAGCCTGCCAGCCCTCCTCCGGCCGAGTGAACAGACTCATGAAACCTGAATACGCTTTAAATTTGCCTCGGAATGCCGAGTGATTGCTGTAACCGTTGAACTCCTTCGGGCTTGATGCCCGAGTACTTTTGATTTGCTTCTCGGAATCTTTAGGATTTATCTGAATTTGGTTTATTTCCTAATGTGCTTGTGTTTGTCCTTGAATGGACTTTACTCACTGCTTTGAATAGTCTTTGCGCTGGAGACGCAGCAGCTCCGAAGGAGAAGGTTGCAGTCGACCTGCACCTCGTCGTCCTTGCGGATAGGGATGGACCGGACGTTGTATTTGTGCCGCAGCTCCGAAGGAGAAGGTTGCAGTCGACCTGCACCTCGTCGTCCTTGCGGGTAGGGATGGACCGGACGTTGTACTTGTGCCGCAGCTCCGAAGGAGAAGGTTGCAGTCGACCTGCACCTCGTCATCCTTGCGGATAGGGATGGACCGGACGTTGTATTTGTGCCGCAGCTCTGAAGGAGAAGGTTGTAGTCGACCTGCACCCCGTCGTCCTTGTGGGTAGGGATGGACCGGACGTTGTACTTGTGCCGCAGCTCCGAAGGAGAAGGTTGCAGTCGACCTGCACCTCGTCATCCTTGCGGATAGGGATGGACCGGACGTTGTATTTGTGCCGCAGCTCCGAAGGAGATGGTTGCAGTCGACCTGCACCTCGTCATCTTTGCGGATAGGGATATGTTTCAAACTTAGGCGAGTACTGGACTGCAGCTAAGTCTCCTAGTGAGAGAACTTAGGCGAGTGCTGGACTGCAGCCAGGCCCCCGAGTGGGAGGGTTGCTCTCCACTCGGTAGGATTTTTTCAAACTTAGGCGAGTGATGGACTGCAGCAAGCCTCCTAGTGAGAGAACTTAGGTGAGTGATGGACTGCAGTAAGCCTCCTAGTGAGAGAACTTAGGCGAGTGCTGGACTGCAGCTAAGCCCCCGAGTGGGAGGGTTGCTCTCCACTCGGTAGGATTTTTTCAAACTTAGGCGAGTACTGGACTGCAGCTAAGTCTCCTAGTGGGAGGACTTAGCCGAGTGCTGGACTGCAGCTAAGCCCCCGAGTGGGAGGTTCGCTCTCCACCCGGTAGGATTTTTTCAAACTTAGGCTAGTACCGGACTGTAGCTAAGCCTCCTAGTGAGAGAACTTAGGCGAGTGCTGGACTGCAGCTAAGCCCCCGAGTGGGAGGGTTTCTCTCCACTCGGTAAGATTTTTTCAAACTTAGGCTAGTACCGGACTGTAGCTAAGCCTCCTAGTGAGAGAACTTAGGCGAGTGCTGGACTGTAGCTAAGCCCCCGAGTGGGAGGGTTGCTCTCCACTCGGTAGGATTTTTTCAAACTTAGGCTAGTACCGGACTGCAGCTAAGCCTCCTAGTGAGAGTACTTAGGCGAGTGGTGGACTGCAGCTAAGCCCCCGAGTGGGAGGATTGCTCTCCACTCGGTAGGATTTTTTCAAACTTAGGCGAGTACCAGACTGCAGCTAAGTCTCCTAGTGAGAGAACTTAGGCGAGTGCTGGACTGCAGCTAAGCCCCCGAGTGGGAGGATTGCTCTCCATTCGGTGGGATTTTTTTGATCTTAGGCGAAACGGATTCGCGACTAAGCCCACCCACTGGGGGATTTCAGAAGTAAATAAGAACAACACAATCGAATGAGAGAACCGTAAGCTCTTGTCTTTGATAAACGAATTACAAAAGGTGTTTCTCATTACATTTTATTCGAACGAGTGCTTAAGTATAAAAGGGGTGGAGCAGCTCCGCGTTCCAAGCCCGTGGCTCGTGTTTCTGATGCTCAATACTGTAAAGATGGTATGCTCCGTTGTGGAGAACTTTGATGATGATGAAGGGGCCCTCCAAAGTCGGGGCAAGCTTGTGTGGTTTATGTTGATCCACTCGAAGAACTAGGTCTCCTTCTTGAAAGGCTCGACCCCTCACATTTCTGGCATGGAATCGACGCAAGTCTTGCTGGTAGATGGTCGACCGGATCAAGGCCATCTCTCTTTCCTCCTCCAAGAGATCGACTGAATCTTGCCGGGCCTGCTCTGCTTCCTCTTCGGAGAAGAGCTCGACTCGGGGTGCGTTGTGGAGCAGGTCACTTGGCAAAACTTCTTCGGCTCCGTAAACCAAAAAAAGGAGTTCGTCCGGTCGACCGATTAGGAGTTGTCCTCAAGCCCCACGGAACTGACGGAAGTTCATCAACCCAAGCGCCTGCTGCGTGTTTGAGATCACGCATCAGTCGGGGTTTCAATCCTTTGAGAATTAGGCCATTGGCTCTTTCTGCTTGTCCGTTTGACTGCGGGTGAGCGACCGAAGCATAGTCGACTCGAGTGCCCTGAGAGGTGCAGAAAGCTCTGAATTCATCGGAGTCGAAGTTCGACCCATTGTCGGTGATGATGCTGTGTGGGACTCCATATCTGAATGTCAATTCTCTAATAAAACTGACAGCGGTGCTAGCATCAAGGTTCTTGATAGGTTTAGCTTCGATCCATTTGGTAAACTTGTCGACTGCAACGAGCACATGAGTGAAGCCGCTCCTGCCAGTTCTTAGTGGTCCAACCATATCCAGTCCCCAAACAGCAAAGGGCCAGATGAGGGGGTGGTCTTCAGAGCAGACGCTGGCTTGTGGGACATGTCAGAGTAAAACTGGCAGCCTTCACATCTGTCGACTATATCTTTTGCCATTTCATTTGCTCGTGGCCAATGGAATCCAGCTCGGTATGTTTTAGCCATGATGGCCCGGGAGGACGCATGATGACCACAGGTCCCCGAGTGGATGTCATTGAGGATCATTCGACCTTCTTATGGTGCTATGCATTTTTGACTGACTCTAGTCACGCTTTCCCTGAACAGCTGCCCTCTTATCACAGTAAAGGCCTTGGATCGACGGACGATCTGTCGAGCCTCTTCTTAATCCTCTAGGAGTTCTTTCCTGAGGATGTACGCAATGTAGGGCATCGTCCAGTCGGGAGTAATGGTCATAACCTCCATGATCAGGTCGACCACGGCTGGGACCTCGACTTCAATCGGATCTGTGGCGCTCTTAGGTTGCGGGGGCTCTTCAATAAAAGGATCTTCCCGAACTGTCAGCGAGTGGATATGCTCCAAAAATACATTGCTGGGAATGGCTTCTCTCTTGGAACCTATCTTTGCCAAATCGTCGGCTGCTTGATTTTTCAGTCGGGGTATGTGGTGGAGTTCTAATCCCTCAAACTTCTTCTCGAGCTTTCTCACTGCGTTGCAGTAACCAGTCATGGCTGGGCTTCTGACATCCCACTCCTTCATCACTTGATTAACTACCAAATCTGAGTCGCCATAGACCATGAGGCGACGGACGCCGAGTGAAATGGCCATGCGCAACCCATACAGGAGTGCTTCATATTCTGCTTCGTTGTTGGAGGAATCAAAGTGAATCTGGAGGACATATCTGAGCCTGTCTCCTCGGGGGGATACCAGAACTACTCCAGCACCAGAACCGTTCGGCATCTTGGATCCATCGAAGAACATGGTCCAGTGTTCAGAGTGAACTTGAGTCGACAGTTGCTGTTCGATCCACTTGGCGAGGAAATCTGCTATTGCTTGGGACTTGATAGCTTTCTTTGCCTCAAACTTGATATCCAGGGGAAGGAGTTCAATCGCCCATTTGGCCACTCGACCAGTTGCATCTCTGTTGTGCAGAATCTCTGACAATGGAGCGTCGCTGACGACTGTAACAGAGTGATCTGAGAAATAGTGTGCAACCTTCTTCATGGTCATGTAAATCCCATAGACAAGCTTCTGATAATGAGGATATCTCTGCTTTGACGGGGTCAGGACTTCAGAAATATAATAAACTGGCGTTGAACCTTATAAGCTTTTCCTTCTTCTTCCCGCTCAACCGTAAGTACTGTATTGACGACTTGTCCAGTGGCTGCTATATAAAGTAGTAGAGGCTCTTTGCTGATTGGAGCAGCAAGCACCCGCTGGGTGGAAAGCATGGCTTTTAGCTCTGCAAATGCTGCATCAGCTTCTGGGGTCCACTCAAACTTGTCTGATTTCTTCATCAGTCGGTAAAGAGGCAGCGCCTTTTCACCGAGGCGAGAAATGAATCGACTTAGGGCGGCCAAGCAACCAGTAAGCTTCTGGACATTGTGCACACGCACACGGCGCTTCATTCGGAGTATAGCACCTACTTTCTCTGGGTTAGCATCGATTCCTCGTTCGGAAACAAGAAAACCGAGTAACTTTCCGCTTGGAACTCCAAACGTGCACTTTGATGGATTGAGCTTGATATCATACCTTCTAAGGTTGGCAAAGGTTTCAGCAAGGTCAGTCAGTAGGTCGGAACCTTTACGTGACTTGACCACAATGTCATCCATGTATGCTTCCACATTCCGACTGATCTGAGTGAGCAGGCACTTCTGAATCATCCGCATGAATGTGGCTCCGGCGTTTTTCAAACCGAATGGCATTGTGACATAACAGAAGCACCCAAATGGGGTGATAAACGCTGTCTTTATTTCGTCAGGTCCATATAGACGGGTCTGGTGGTACCCGGAGTAGGCGTCCAAAAAGGACAAACGCTCACACCCTGCAGTCGAGTCAACTATCTGGTCGATGCGAGGGAGAGGAAAGTGATCTTTCGGGCAGGCCCGATTGATATGCTTGAAATCGATGCACATGCGAAGTGAGCCATCTTTCTTTGGAACCATGACAACATTGGCTAACCACTCGGAGTGGTAAATCTCTCAGATAAACTCAGCTGCCAAAAGCCGAGCCACCTCTTCCCCGATTGCCTTTCTTTTCTAGACGGCGGACCGTCGAAGATGTTCTTTGACTGGTTTCACCTTCGGGTCGACTCGCAAACGATGCTCAGCCAGTTCCCTGGGAACACCCGACATGTCAGAAGGCTTCCATGCAAAGATGTCCCAGTTCTCACGGAGGAACTGGATGAGCGCTTCTTCCTATTTGGAGTCAAGTGAGGTTGAAATGTGAGTCGGAGCAGCACTGGGATCTGTCGGGTGAATATGAATCGACTTCGTTTCACCAGACGACTGGAATGCTGAATCTGTGGCTGGCTTCTTGGCTCGTAGCAAGTCACTCGGATCTGCATTTTTCTGATATTCTTGCAATTCTACTACGGCCATCTGGGCATCGGCGATCTTTGAGCCCTTCTGGAAGCACTCTTCTGCCTTCTTCCGATTACCAGAGATAGTAATCACTCCTTTGGGACCTGGCATCTTCAGTTTGAGGTACACGTAACATGGTCGAGCCATAAATTGTGCATAAGCTGGCCTGCCTAGAATTGCATGATAAGCACTACGGATATCCACAACTTCAAACGTCAACTTTTCTTTGCGGTAATTTTTGGAATCACCGAAAACCACGTCGAGTGCAATCTGGCCGAGGGATGCGGCCTTCTTGCCTGGAATGACCCCATGGAAACTCATATGGCTTTCACTGAGCCTGGACATCGGAATGCCCATTCCTTTCAACGTTTCTGCATATAGTATGTTCAAACCACTGCCACCGTCCATCAAGACCTTTGTCAGTCGAGTGCCTTCGACCACCGGGTCGACCACCAGTGCTTGCCTCCCAGGGGTGGCGATGTGCGCTGGATGACCAGACTGGTCGAATGTAATGGCAGTCTGTGACCACTTCAAGTAACTGGGTGTCGCCGGAGCGACCATGTTCACTTCCCTGTTGATAACTTTCAATCGACTTTTTCTCTCGACATTAGCAAAAATTATCAGAGTGGAATTCATGTGGGGATAACCATCGTCATCCTCTTCCTCATCCTCAGCCTTGTCTGTCTCCTTCTCTTTTTCCTTGGGCTGTTTCTCTCGGAGCTGCTGGATTAGGAGCCGACACTGCCGAGTGGTGTGCTTCGGGTAAATGAAATTACCTTCTTCATCTTTTTTGGTGTGGATATGGCACGGCAGATCCAACACGTCATTTCCATCTTGATCTTTTACTTTCTTGGGGTTCCACGGCCCTTTGGGCTTCCCCTTGAACTTTCCTTGAACCATAGCCAAGGCTTCACCCCGAGCAGCTCGCTCGGCCTTGCGCTTCTGTTTCCGACCGGAGTTTCCTCCTCCGGCTTCGTGGGTGACTGCTTTGTGCTTGCCGCTCCGGAGCTGCTCTTCTTCTTCACCATTGGTATACTTGGTGGCAATTTCCATCATCCGAGCCAGAGTCATATTCCCTGTCCGGCCAAATTTCATATTCAACTCTCGATACCTGGCGCCTTCCTTAAAGGCACAAATTGCCTGATAATCTGACACATCTTCTACTGTGTGGTGCAGGATGATCCATCTCTGGATATAATCCCTCAAAGTTTCATTCGGTTTCTGAACACAACACTGCAACTCTGTCAAACCTGCCGGCCGTTTGCACGTGCCCTCGAATGTTCTGACAAACACTCAGGCGAGATCTTCCCAAGTATAGATGCTGCCAGGCGCTAACTGATTCAGCCACGCTCTAGCCGAGCCCTCTAACATCAGAGGAAGGTGTTTCATGGCCATTTCATCATTACCGCCACCAATCTGAACAGCCACTCGGTAGTCTTCAAGCCAAGTATCAGGCTTGGACTCCCCGGTGAACTTACTAACTCCAGACGCCAACCTGAAGTTGGGGGGAATCACCACAGCTCGGATAGCTCTGCTGAAGCACTCTGGACCAGAGACATGCACCCTGTTGCTGGTTTGTGGACCTCCATCATGGCCTTCCCGGTGAGCTCTGTTTCTGTCGACCAAGCCCTGCACGAGAATAGATCTCGCATCAAAGCCTGGCTCCCTGGGGTCGATTGGAATACCTCGCCCAACACTGTGAGGACGTCTGTCTTCATGCTGCCGAGGCACGTACGACCCGCTCCTCGGGGGAGGCGTGGGCACTCGACGGTGATCATCATGATCGACTCGACGATCATACTGCTCTCGGTTTCTGTACTAATCTCGTCGATCCCCATGTCCCTCACGCCTTGGAGGCGATCTTGGGCTATGGGCCGATTGAACTGTGTCTGACATCACGAATCTGCTGTGGATCCTATCCCGCGACTGAGATACAACTGTATTCTGCTCTCCCGCCGCCCGAAGCAAGGCTCAGATCTGCACCAGACCTCGACCAGCTTCTGACTAGGAGGGTTGGATCGACTCCGCTATCCGGGCAGCAGCAGCTAGATTCTGGATCGGGGTTCGGTATACCTGAGTTGGAGGTGGAAAAAGTTGGCGTCGACTGGATTCAGGAGCACGTTGTCGAGTGCGATCGTCGAGTGCGTGCTGGAGGTTCTCCAGTCGAGTGCGCTCAGCCAGATTGGCCAAGCGCGCCTGCTCCAAGGCCTGGGCCTCAGGGGTTTCTCCAACTATAGGAGTGTGCAGGGCATCCATGTTCCGGCGACGAAGTTCTTCCCTCTGCTGCGAGGAGAGAGGTTCGGGGTGGTACTCCTCGTGAATGCGCGACGGATCGCCGTTCCCGTCACCTCCGTCTTCACGATTGAAGCCAGGAGGACTGCGTGGTCCATTGACCATCAGGACTTCCGCCGCCGAGTCACTGCTGCCGCACTCGGATGCGGTCTCTACGGAGCCAGTCGACAGATCGAACAGGCCATAGAGAGATTCGTCAGGCTCGATCGCCGCGACTTGAGGGGCGGCCCATTGGCGGGCCACCACATGCTTCACCCACCGCTGAAGCCTCGACCGATTGGTGCGCTTGCTCCGGCAGGTCGCAGGGAGGGGGAAAGCTGCTGGAGTCGACTGGTACTAGGTCGACGGTTACCGCAGGAGGACACCGCGGACGCACGCGCGAAAGTGCACCGCCCCGCGGGCGGGGAGCGCGTCGGCGTCGAGTGGTGCCTCCTGGAGCCAAGCGGAGTCGTCGGCGACAAACACGAGCGCGCCGAGATGGATCTCGCGGCCCTCAGCCAAACCTCCGCCTGGAACCATGATGAAGGGGATCGAAAAAATTGCAACTTCTCCAATAAGTCGCTAAGACACCTGCCCCACGGTGGGCGCCAACTGTCGTGGATCTAAGACTGACAGTAGAATAGGGGGTAAGTATGCGGAAGCAAGATCCTAACTATGGAGGAGTTGTACGCACGAGTTTTACGAGTTCAGACCCTTCTCGGAGGAAGTAACAACCCTACGTCTCGGTGCCCTGAGGCGGTCGACTGGATTATATGAGTGTGTGTTTACAAAAGTGCGAACCCTTGTCCCAGAGGAGGGGGGTGGCTTATATAGAGTGCGCCAGGACCCCAGCTCCCCTCCGTTACATAGGGTTCAATGTTCATAAAGGAGGGACGTTACTGGTAATGCATGCAGTAAAGTGCTATAAATGACCATAAAGCTATAGTTTAAGTCTTGACCGTTGCAGAGTGGAGAGTTTCTCATCTTCTGGTGGTCGAGTGTCTTCAAGGTGGTCGAGTGAGCACATCTTTATGGTCGAGTGGACGATGGTTTCTCTTCGACTGCTTCTGATTCTTTACAGAAATGTCCTTGGGGAGGGTATGTCGGGCATGTCCATGACCCTACCCTAGATACATAGCTTCATTAGTTGCATCTTTCCAAGATAGGTTTGGCGCCTGGTCTGGCTAGCTTGGGGCTAGGTGGACTGGACTCCCATATCTTTCGAGAAACTATTGCCATGGTGTTGCTCACTAAGGACGAAAGCCTGGCGCAGAAAAGATCTGAATACCTTGCTGTTGTTGGTAGCCTGGCTACTCTTGAAACATCAGAATGGCATTGTTTTTGAAGGGGTCACACTTTCTACCACGACTCTAATAGCGAAGATCATCGAAGAAGGGGAGGTTTGGATCGTGGCTGGATTGTCCATAAAGATTTATGGCCTTCTTTGAATCGTTGTATAGGTGGGCTAATAGCAAGAGTAGTTCCAGTATACTTGTGGATGGATCGTTTGCGTTTGGACGCAAATGATGTAATGCACTGGACGGGTTATCTTACCCTTTTTTCTATGAATATATGATACTCATGCGTGAGTGTAGATAGAAAAAAAAGGTTGCATGTAATTGTGTAGAAAGAAAAGTTAATTGATTTTATATAATAAAATTGAAAACAGGGACGGATTCAGGGGGGCGAGACCCCCCCTAACGATCGCGTGTTACCTTAATAGCGATTAGTCTGTTGCTAATTTTTCTCGCTAGGCAACTGCCCGTGACGTGCTTCGCCCCCCTATGCCAAAGCCCATGTACTATTGTCACATGTGATTGCAGGCCAAAGGCCCAAATCCCAGGAAGAGAGAAGAAGGAAAGTAGCCCACCATGGAAGAGTCATGCTAGGAAGCAGTACGCATGGATCAGCCGTTCATGTCTCCTCTAATCTAAACCTAATTGCTTGGTTTCAACCTACTAAAAAATGAAACTGCTCCTGGGATGAACCTGCCGCCGGCCATTTGGTAGATCTTCTACCAAATCTCTCAGTCGAGAAGGGAAGAGGACAGTAAAGCGTCGCTGTCGATCCGACAACATAATCTTGCCGGCCGGGCGCCCGGATGAGTAACCAAATAGGGGAAAAGGTTAGTCTTTATTTTTTTAGAATTAGATTAGGTTGTCTTTCAAACCGTAGAAGGTGTCAATTAGCTCACACGATCTGGTCTCAAATTCCTAATATCGCCACCGCCGCCCCCTTGTTGCCATCAGCCACCACCAGGAAACACTATTATTTGTGATCGTTCTATCTCCTCTGCATCCAAACTCGAGCAAATGGTGATACTGTGATGGCCGTTGTTGATCCCTGTTGCCGGCTTGCCATAAGCGCGCGCCATCTTCCATGGCAGCAATGGATCGTTTCTTCAGGTATAAACACAGTATTTTTTTTACATTAACATATTATTAATATGGTCTGATACGGCAATCCCTAATGCTTTACTTAGTAGCATATGTAGTTACATGTGTTTACTTGGTGACAGATAGAAAGAATAAAACATATTGCACTTTTCAAACTATTTCCTTGAAGTTTGAACACTTTGCACTAAAAATCAGAATTCAACTTGCTAATCGTATGATTATATAGGTAATTCTAGAGCTAAATTTACACCTACAGTTGCAAGACATGTGTTATTTTCTCATACATCAATTATTATATTTTTGCTATTACAAAATATACAGCGTGAATTTATATGAGACGATATATATACTAAAGTATGTGCGAGTTATCTCTTTCGCCCCCCCCCCCCCCCCCCCCCCCGCGATCCCATGTTCAAATCCTGGCTCGGTCCCTGAATGAAAATACAGGCTTGCCTCGGTTCAACCAATGCAGGCTTACACAGCAACGCTGACATGACATGGCGATGAACTCCAAAACAATATCAAATCAAAATTTGAAAGTAGCGACAAAGAATATGTTCCTCATAAACAGGGGGAACGAAATGCAATTGCGAATAATAAAACAAAACAAAAAAATAGTGCGCAGACGAAATCCAAAGCCCGCCCACTGAGCCACGCAGCAAATTAACAAGGCGAAACCACCGGAGGTGCTTGCACTCAGAGTTCAACACCAATGAGCAACCTCCCCGCGAGCCGGAACCCACCGGCGAGCAGGCCACGACCTTCGAAAAGACTCCGGCCCGCGTGGTGACCGTCCTCAGAACCCGACGCCGGCGACGGCGCGAACCCTGGGGACGCCGCAGGCGGCATGGCCTCGACGAGGAGACGGCGCGCGTCGGCGGTGGGCATCGCGACGGCCAGGCAGCCGGCGAGGAGCAGGGCGAGGAGGCAGGTGGCGGCCAGGCTCCTCGACGAGACGAAAGCAGCGGCCATTTTGGTTCGCCCGTGGCGCGTCTGCGTGCCCTGCAAAATGTGTGTTGTGATGGTAGCTCAGCTTGATCAGGTACCTCGATCATAAGCCGATGGGAGTTTATATAGCCAATCGCGTCGTGTCGTCGTGGCGTTGCATATGTCGGTGGACGCATACGCACGGTAGTAAAGTCTATTTGCTTGGTGATCGGTCCGTGCCAGCTTGAGCTCCCATGTTGCACGTTGGTTCAACGATTACATGCACCGCACGCACAATGCAATGTGCAACCCACTAAATAAGCCAGTCCATGCACGTCCTGTTGATTCTTTTTCGATAAACAGCTATTTTATTAACTTAAAATGTAACATTAAATGGATACAAAGTATTATGAGCAACACTCGGGCTCTTCATAACTAGGATGCACACAGTCAAACACCAAAAGTTTGACAACCAGAAAAAAACAAAAACCGACAAATCGGCAATAGTAGAGTCCTATAGACTGACATTGTGCCTATGTCGAAAGGTGAGATGGACCGATCCGGAGGTTATGCTGCCACCCATGTTGGGTAAAAACCTCCGTAGCCACCTGCTCCAACCGCGTATACACGGGCTTGAACATCGGTTGGACATCCGCTCGTTGTAGCATAGACCACGTACGAAGCGAGGTGCGTACAACGGAAAATAGCCCGCAAAGGAGAAGCATTTTTTTCATTAAAACCAAAATCATCTCTACGTAGCCAGAGCGACCATAGTAAGGCATACGCTCACATCCTTAATAGCGTTTTGAACCTATCTGAAACAGCGTCCAACCAATGACCAAAAATATTGACAACACTTGTGGGCGGATATAAACTTGACGCTATTTGGATGACTGACCACGTAGAACGTGCAAAGTTGTATTGGAAAAAGAGGTGTCTGATTGTCTCATCATAGTACAAAAACAATACTTCTTACTCCCTTGCCAATTACGCCGTGCGAGGTTGTCTTTGGTTAGCACAACGCCCCTATGAAGATACCACATGAAGACTTTAACTTTTAGTGGTATCTTCGACCTCCAATTTTTTTTATTATTCATCGCTACCTCAAAATGCGTGAGCACACAATACATAGAGTTTACGGTGAAAGACCCTGATGTAGTAAGGTTCCAGTGAAACACATCCCGGCCTTCTGTCAGGCTAATCGCATCCAAACGGGACAAAAAATTATGCCATGACATAAGCCGGGGGCCAGTCAAATCCCGTCTGAACGAAATATTCGGGGGGGGGGGGGGGGGGGTGAACTGAGCACCTGCGCAATAGTATTATTCTTATCGCGAGCAATATTGTACAAGGCTGGATACTGTTCTCAGAGGCTGGCATCGCCTAACCCGATGTCTTCCAAAAACGAATCTCCGACCCATCCTTTATCGCAAAAGACCCAAAGCGAAAGAGATGTTTCTTTGCCGCCATTAGGCCAGCCCAAAAGTGCGACTCGCCAGATTTCTAATATGTCTGAGACACCGCCTTGTTGCCTAGATACTTGTTGCGCAGTATGGTTTGCCAAACACCATCCTCAGTAAGAAGTTTGAATAACCATTTACTAAGGAGAGCCTCATTCTTGACCTGCAGGTCATGAATTCCAAGGCCACCTTGGTCTTTTGGCCTACAAACCACACTCCACTTGACTAGTCTTTATTTTTTCTTTTCCCCGTCTCCTTGCCAAAAGAATCTGGATCTAAAATAGTCCATTCTTTATAGAACCCTTTTGAGAGTTGGAAGAAAGAAAGCATATAGAGAACCATATTTGTGAGGACAGAGTTAATCAAAACCAGTCATCCTCCAATAGAGAGCAGCTTGCCTTTCCAGCTGCTTAACCGACGTCCTGTTGATCCTGGACACGTCGGACAGAGTTCTCCGCTCAATGAGCTATGCGAAACAAATGGCATTTTCATTTTCTTCCTCCGAGCATATAGAAGGGGAAATGATAACTGGGAAATGTTCCATGGGAGGTACTACGAAGGTCACAGGAACGCCCCCAAGCTGTCTGATCATGATCGAAACGTGGAAATTTTTTCTGCCTTTTTTAGCTACATGGCAGTTTTCGCCTACGAAGTTGGCAAATCTTACAAAATTTTCACGACAACTTCAGTTGGTTTAGCATGGAAAATTTGGGAAAAACACTCCTATGACTCCCCAGATATTCCGGTCCTATAAAAGAGGAGTAAATGGCACCTGCAGTACCACAACTTGTCGGACGGGGCACACTTTAGTAGCACAACTCGCAAAACGAAAGAACTTGTCACAGAACTTGTGATGCGGGTGCGCTCTGGTCACAAACTTGCCACGTCAGCCGCTGGACCGGCCAGCTGGCCGTTTTTTGGTTCAAAATGGTCACACCTGTCTTGCATGAGGTCGGGGGGAGGGGGGGGGTAGAAAACACCATATTCTTTTTTTGGAGGCTCATTTTGCAAAATGAAAAACTCTAATATGAAACAAGCCAAATTCCTGACCCGTTTCTAAGTCGACCAAAATCTCTCCGCCGTTGAGGGAGGATTCACTGTTGCGGGAGGGAACGACACTGCCGTTGTCGGAGATAGTGTTCGTCCTGCCGTCATCGGAGGGAGCAACGGTGCTATCGTTGGGGGTAGGGTGACGACGCTTGGGGTGCCTTGGTCCCGCATCTAGCACTCATGCGTCTTCATCCAGAAGGTGTGGTAACACGGCGAGCCCGACATGTGGCACAAGCGTGGGCGAATCATCCTCGCACACATGACGGGGATGCCAATGTTGGAGCAGCAGTTCCGCGTCTGCGCTTTGTTCGCCACCATTTCGGTGACCCACGACCGGTGACGCCAAAGGAACTGCTGGCGGCGATGGAGAATTACTTCGGCGTACTGAAGACGGTGACGATGGTGGAGGTGGCTGCTCCAACATTACATTTCTTTGCATGCTTCGACTCAGGCGAGGACTACACCCGTATGGTGCACGCGTTAGAGCATCTTCATTGTGGCGGCAGGTGCATCCGTTTCGCGTGCTGGTCCTGTTTCACACTTGGTACACCAGGGAAGACAGATTACAAGACAACGTTGAATATCGAGGGGCTCCCAGAAGAGGCCTAGGAACCGGATACAATCAATCTAGTCATCACCGGTGTTGATGGCGAGCCATCGACATGCTGCCGACTATAGACAAATGGGTGTTGTCGATGACCATGTGACTACGTGACCCTTGTGACGTACCCAATAGGCTGACTGTTACGGTGCCAGCACCTCCTTTGCAGCCATGACAGCCTGACCCCGACGAGGACGATGTCTATTCGCCGTCGCCACCGAACTCTCCGATAGAGCGGTTTACCTTTGATTATCTAGGCCATCGTGCACATGGAAGAGGTGAGCGATCGTGGACCTTTTTTCAACGAGGATTTGCATGATCCATATCTGCCAGAAGAAGGCGTAGACATGAGGCGCATGCACAAATTCACTACATGGCACTAGAAGATCGACAATAGCAGATGGAGATCAAGGCAAAGCGTAAGCATGGTGCTGTTATGAACTGGAGATCCACTAGAGCTAGAGAAGTAGCTTCCATTGTCATGTGTTGTTGTGTTAGTAGTGCTTATATTCCGAACTGGTAATTTGTGTTGTTGTGTTATGTGTCGTCAAACCGGGATATTGTCATGTTATCAGTGAACCAACCATGTGTTGTGGATCTATCAATTTGCAAATTCAATACAAAAATGGACCGATCCTCGGAGGTATGTTAATTCAATGTTCTTCAGTTCCTTAGTTGTGTAAAATCCAATTTGGTTATTTGATCTCTTACTATAAATTGTGCAAAATCCAATTTGCAATAGACATACCAGTTACTTGATCTTTACTATAGAGTAATGTTGTTGAATATTCACATTTCAAAGAAGAAAGATCAAAGCTTGAGACAGACATGGTAGCAAATCATTGACGGAGATAGAAATGTTCCGGAGAAGTTATAAATAACAAAGCTAGTACGCCATGTCACAACATTTTAGAAAAATAAGGGTCATGAAGCTAAATATTCCATGTCACAACATTTCAGCAAAATAACATAGCTAGTTTGAACAAAAGCTTGATCCTTGGTCACAACAACTGAATCATCACTTCTTGGAGCTCCTTATGTGGATTGTATCTCATCTTGCCCCATTGTACCAGCTCTTGCTTCAGCCCTCCTTTTCCATTCCTAGATGTCCCTTCCAATAAAAGCCACTGCAAGCCCCTCGTTTTAGTTTTCTTCTTGCTATACTTCATAGGACCCTTGCCATTAGGGGCTTCTTGTTCCAGCTCCACCTCTTCCACCACTAATTGCTCCACCTATTCCACCACTACTTGCACCACCTCTTCCTCCACTTCTCCCCCACCCCTTGTTGTAGTAGATGATGTTTCACCTCATGCTCCATGTGTTGCTCCCCCTTTTTCTCTACCTCCCTCTCTCTCATCCTTGTTATGTTTCTTCTTTCTAGAGCTCTCCCTAATGTGTTGACAACTGGATCCCTTGTTACGGGTATGCTTGCTCCGTGAAGTGCAACAAAGTCATTTTCTTCTTGCATTGAGGGAGACCTAACAATAGGGACACTCCTTACTAGGCCCTATTTAGCACAATTAAAATGTAAACGTAGGAAAAGACAATGTGTTCAAAGTGCACATGTAATAAACCTGACATATTTACCAATTTCCCAATAATGTTACCATGCAATCCTTCTTGTTTTGAGGGTCTAGTTGTTCCCTAAGTGGTTTGTTTTGAATGTGCTATGCAGTAAACAAATGCAGTGCCAGAGAACTACAAAATGCAGTTATTTTGAGAGAAAACATGTCATGTTAGTGAACTAGTAGTGAGTATTATAGGGTAATCAACATCACCATTTTCTTTAACATCTGATATTTTAAGTGGTTGGGCTAAGGAAGACTACATTAGCGTGGTTGCTCATTATGTTGACGAAAAATGGAACCTAGAAAAAAGAATCATAGGATTTGAATTAATTGATGTATCACATGCTCGTGAGAACATTGCTAGCTCTATTAAACTTGTGGAAGATTTTGGTTTCAAAAACAAGATCTTTGCAATAACTTTGGATAATGCTTCATCACATATTACTGCAATGAGTGTCCTGCGGCATCTTTTTTACTGCATCAACGTTGTGCTTGCCATATACTAATCTTATTGCTAAATGTGCTTTGAAGAGATTGAAGATTGAAAAAATAATACCTTGATGATCTGTGAACTGCAATTTCTTTATGAATGCTTCTAATACATGAATTAGTTACTGCAAGAGCTTTTGTCTTGCTTTAGGAGTACATCCTCGTAAATTTGCCTTAGATATGCATGTTAGATGGAACTCTACATTTATGATGCTCAAGTATCTTATTCCACATGAAGATAGTTTTTCCATTTTTGTTAACGCAAACTACTATACCATTGATGGATCACCCCTGCTCACCCTTTGGTCATTGGCATGTTATTGTAGTATTACTAAGCTTTCCCAAGATTTTTAACAATTCAACTGTTGCTTTGCCTAGGTTTATTATCCCACATATCCTTTAATGGCCCATCATATTTTATATATTGCTCATTTGAAAGCATATGATGTTACGTGGTGTTGTGGTTGTCATGAATTTTTTTTGAAATATTGGAACAAAATTCCAATATGCATTTGAATTTATTTTTGGATCCTAGAGCTAAACTTGCAAGGGTTTGGTAATGTCCTCTCACTCTTAAGTGATGCCATAAATGTATATTAATCTGCTTATTTCACTAGTGTTCATGATAAGCTTTCTGAAATTTATACTAAGTACGATGAAAATTCTGTCGGAGTTCGGGTACAACGGCCTCCACCAACACCATCGTTTGGAAGAAGAAAGGAGAAATGCATATGGTTCCGCCTCCTCTTCCTCAAGCTCTTCTACACCAACATCAACATCAGGCATGGGGAGTTAGCGACGTACCTCAACATCGACAAAATCAGCTCCCTGTCAGGAACATGATGATGAAAACCTCAACATATTGTAGCGGTGGCATGAACACAAGCTTACATATTCGGTGCTTTCCATAACGGTACCCATCTCAGCGATATCATCGGAGTCTGCTTTCAGTCTAGCAGGAAGAATAATTGACAAGAGAAGAACAAGTCTCACAAGTGATATATGGTGAGGACACATCTCTATGAACAACATCGATCTACTATCCACACTAAAAAATGTTTATCTAGACGATGAACAACGAGAAGAATAGTTGTAATCTTTGAAAAAAAATTCTTTTGTATTTTTCTTTTCCGGTCAAGTAGCTTTGCACTCCTTTTCCTTACTCGGGTTTACCTAGAAGGTTTTAATGAGACATCTACTAACAAAGCTCAAAATTTATCCATATGACACTTTGCCTCTTTTACAATTTTCTGTATTTTCTTTCTCCATTTTTACATTTTCCTGTAGTTTTAACTTTCTTTTTTGAAATTTTATATGCAAAGCTAAAGGCCCGAAAGGCCGAAACAGCCCAAAAGGCTGTAAACCTACGTGGGCCGGCAGCCATGCCTTGCCGGGTCGGCTCTTTTATCTGGCGTGCCAGGCCGGTCCTCTAAAAATGGCCTACGTGATGCCTCTATACTGTTGGCCCGTGCCGGGCCGGGCCGGGTCGTCCATAAAAATCATTCGTTTCTCCCAACTCCGAAAAAATAATCGTCCCCTGTTTGCAACTCTCTCGGCCATGGCAGCAGCGGCGGCGCAGAGGCTTCTTGCGGCGAGCACGAAGATCGTCGGGGCCGGGCGCAACTACATCTCCCATGCCAAGGATCTCGGCAACCCTGTCCTCAAGGTCCACGCCCCTCTGACCCTGGCCCTCTCCCATCCCAACACACGGGGCGCCCTTCTTCCTGCGCGGTCTCTGATCCGGTCGCGGCATCGGCGGCCTTGCTGCTCTGCTTGCAGGAACCCGTCCTGTTCCTGAAGCCCACGTCGTCATTCCTCCACGCCGGCCCGACGGCCGGCCCCATCGAGGTGCCCGAGCCGCTCGAGTCGCTGCACCACGAGGTCGAGCTCGCCGTCGTCATCTCCCGGCGCGCGCGCGATGTCCCCGAGGCCTCCGCCATGGATTTCGTCGGAGGTAACTAAGAGCCGTGGTTATGAGATGCCATCCCTGCGCGATAACCCCTATTAAGAATTGTGCTGTATTGCAACAAGTTATCTGAAGAATGGTGCCCATTAGGGGTCTGCATACTTTTGTGTGTGTGTGTGTGGGGGGGGGGGTGGGGTGGGGGGGTGGGGGGCAGTGTAATTGCAAAATTTAGTAACAATGTGCCTGCAAAATGAACTACGGCAGTTGGGTGCTGTTCTCTCGTAGTTGGAAAATGCAGATATGGGTCACTTGTTGACAGAATTATTCCCTCCATATTTGACAAGCTTGTTGGAAAATGCATACTATATGGATTCTAGAATAGATAAGTTTTTGGCCATCATTCTTATTGAATCTTAAATGCATTTTTGTGTGCTAGATTACATTTTCTGTTGTTTACCTGTTGGCCTGTTGGGTGCTGTTCTCTCGTAGTGGCAAATGGCCTGACTTCTCAAGTGAGAGGGATTCTTGAGTGAAAAACATTGGGGTGTTGACTATTTGTGGCGATAAACTTTCAGTTTTGTTTGGTGGGTTTCCCCTCTTTCTTACAGTATTCTGTGAAACAGAGCCTTCTGGAGGCTTACTGTTATTGCTTCGTGTTAATGTAGCTGGCATCAACTGTATGAGTAAATCAAAAGCCATTCATTTGTTTTTTCGGTCATGATATTGTAAATTCTATATGACTGCTTACATGTCTGGTTTCCCAGGTTATGCACTTGCTTTGGACATGTCATCAAACGATCTGCAATCAGCTTCTAAGGTTCGCACTAAGAGCTGTAGTTTTCTACTTTTCTTTAGTCTTGTTCCACCTGTTCTGTTTTATTGCTACTTCCTGCCATTCTTGGTGGTTTTTGAAACCTTAAGTATAGATAGAGTAACATATGAAAACAAATTTAGCAAAGACCATATACCATAGTCTCAGAAAGTCAGAATTCTCTCCTTCCCAGTGATCAGGTCAAGGAATATGGGTATTTGACCTGCATAAAGAAATTCACCAACAAACATCACATTGTACTCTCAAAAGTTCCATGTTTCTACAATTGTGTGAATAAACACAAGCCTGTACTTTCGTTTTGGTATGTTAACAACTTTTGTTACAATCTCTCCATCCAATAAATTTTACATATGTTTTGGAACTATCTTTTTGCATAACTTGGTAGTACCAACTGATCAGCATGACCTTATAAGTAAAACACTCGGTCCTATAATGCAAGATATTTTTCTTGTCTTGAACTTTCTAGTAATAACCATTGGAATTTGTAGTCTGCAGGTCTTCCTTGGACTTTGGGTAAAGTACAGGACACCTTTACTCCAATTAGTGCGGTGGTAAGCATAGTTTCTCTTTCCAATAGACCAGGACATTTACTCTTCATATGTAGACATTTGTGTCTAAAAAACCCACCTAACTTTCGTTGTCGATGAGAACACCTCCCTCTGTTAATGAATCATGGTCTTCATGCTTTGACCTTTGAACGTTCTATGTATCATTCGTGTGCATTATCATATATTTGTTACTTTTTGTGACTGTTAAATAGGTTCCGAAATCAGCGATCGCTAATCCCTATGACCTAGAACTGTGGCTAAAGGTAATTGTAAATATGTACCGATAATTTATTGCAGCCTGCAATCAAAGTAATGACATTATCATTAAAAAGCATTGAACAACCATATCCAGGTAGATGGTGAACTTAGGCAGAAGGGACTTACAAGTGATATGATATTCAAGATTCCTTTTCTAATCAGTTATATCAGTTCCATCATGACATTAATGGAGGGCGATGTGATATTAACTGGTAATGTCTCTTTTTCTTGCTGCTATACAGCTGTTTTAGACTTTTAGTGCGTTAAGGGATCTCTTTGTCAGTTCTTTCATGGACCCTCTACAGGTACTCCTCCCGATGGCGTTGGTCCTGTCCGAGTAGGACAGAAGATTAATGCTGGTATAACTGACCTCATTGATGTTGAGTTCGATGTTCAGAGACGCAAACGTTCATTTCCTAACTGATGCAGTAAGCAAGAAACTATGGTATGTGACACATTGTTTTGGGCCATACCAATTTGTGCTACTTGATTTGATCTGTATGCAAGAAAATAAGATGTTAAGGCTGAATACCTATTCTTGATGCAACTAAAGCAATGTTATCGTACTACTGAGTGAGTAAACCATATTATGTTTTGGCATAGATTTCTTGGTGCATCCTAGTGACTGAAACATCTTCCATTGTGCAATTGATAATTCATGTAAACATAGGATTCCAATTTCCAGTGTGGCATAGGACATGAAATCATAAAAATTGCTATTGCATCTGTGTGAGTAAAATTTTGCCGAGGGTCACATGGGTTGTTTATATGTACAACTTCGTTAGTTGGTATTGTTGTACTGGACTGTATCTGGAACAATAATGCGATGTGATCATCGACTTGTGCCGTGAGCTAGTGAAAGTTGGTATAGTCCTTAATTGTTTCCAATTTCTTTACGAAATGCAGAGGTGCAAATCATTCCAGAGCTCATGTGGTTGCATGCCCAAGCAAACTGTACTTTCATAATCTTTGTTGTGATATGTATCTTTGCGCCTATGGATGTAGGATTAAGCTCCCAATTGCTGCAATATGTTGTAGAAAGGCTATGATGTTGCTGTATAATAGACTGTCAAGGACTGAAGGTCCATTATTCCTCCCAGATTCGTGGATACTTCCATATAAAGGCTCTCTCTAAGGTCCAATAGACTGTCAAGGCCCAATAGTTTGAGTATATGCTATTGAACAACTACTGGATTCACAGTACGCCTCTCATACGAGAGGTTGACACACAGGTCCAGGGTGTCTGAAGCATCACTGGCATATAGTCGTTTTGTTCAGTGACAGATAAGCAACCTTTTACTATCAGCCACATATTGTGCTTATTCTGTGTATGTGGAGACCTTCTCCAGACTTTATGTAAAGTATAGGACCATCGAATTGTACATGCCAACCCTCAGAAAAATTGTACATGCAAGTTTTTTTTTTTGGTGGATGGAATTGTGAAGACTGCATTACGTCGTGGAAGCGAGCGATTCACCAGCCAGCAAAGGCATTGCAAGGAACAGGGTGAATTGTGCCAGAATATGCAACCCTGTTCCATTGTCACATCATGGACATCCATATCGTGGGCAACGACTTAATTTGTGGTTGCTAGAATCTGTTGTGTTGAACTTTGTAAACTTCTGCAAGAAAGTAGTTGTGGAGAAGTTAGCATTCTGTTTGCAAATTTTGTTAACCTATTGACAAAGTTGTGAGGTTGGTCTGCATGATTGTCTGCACCAATTTGGGGTAACCTTTCACAACATAGTACAGGTTGGAATTATTCTTGCTCTTGAGGTTGTTTCTGTTGGCCTGCTGTTGTTGCCTGCTCATTATTGATAACATTATATTGATGTTGTCATACCATGGTTGGTGGCCGTAAGTTATTAGTCAAACTGGCTCTTCAGTCTACCTGATGAAACCAGGTTATGATGCTTCATTTACATACCTAGGAGTGAAGGCTATGTTCCTCTTATGTGAAGTTCTTGTTGTAGCTAACCACGGCTGTAAATTACCCCCTCCATCCTATAATATAAGATGTTATTACAATCACTGTACTCATATATTGTAATGGAGGTAGAAAGAAAAAGTTTCCTACTCTTTCCTGCATGCTTTTCTACCTTGCATATTTCTTTCAGGAAGACCTGACAATTTACTTGTGCGCCCCGTGAAGATTGAGAATTTGAATCGAAATTCTAGTTATTCAGCTAATTTTGGATGCAGGAAATAAATTTTAAGTGCAACGGAGAATCATTCTCGAGGAATGTTGGAGCTTGAAGGATTTGAGGATGTAATTTCAACCTCAGCTTTCTACCGATCTTGGTGAATAATCTGAGTACCAGATGATGTTGCCACTTGGAGCTATGGACATTTACGTTTTTCAGTCTACCCTCTGTCAGACATGTGGCAACATTTGGCCATTGCTGCGCGCCAATTGTCTTCGTCTCTGTTCATACATATCAGCTATATATGTTGCTGCATATACACATCCTTGTGGCTGATTCAATATACGTCAGGTTATCAACACTTGCGAGCCAATTGGACAGTTGACACCTGATATCTATCTATACGATATTTGTTGGTTACTCTGCTATTCACTATCGTGGTACGCATCATTTACCAGGCAAAGCCTCGGGAGGTATAGCTATGTGATGTGAAATGCTACTACCCAAAACTAAAACCTGAGCAATGTGAATATAGCTAGCGTGCAATGAAGGTGCTTGAAAACGTCGCGCTTGACGGTAAGCAGGTCGACCAGAGTCAACAACAAGACGAACCATATGCATCACTGCCATCACGGTAGCGCAATTCCTCGAGGCTGGATCAACCATGTCACCTGGCTAAATGTTCATCCGACGTCCACATCACCAACGCGTTTGCTCCGCGCATCGCTGATCTCTTCTCCTTGTCCGTCTCCCGTGGCCTCACCTGCCCTAACCGGAGATCAGGCTCAGATGAAACCACGATACTTTTGGCCGAAAGAGATAGGCCGTGTGGAAGGGGCCGCATTGGATACGCCGTCGCTGTCTTTGACGGTTTCGTCAGGCGCGGCCGCTACAGACGGACAGACACTAGCTGTAGTCTGTGTGTGGATCGGTTCCGAGGTCTACCACCGTCCACTTGCTGCTTGCTGTTGTTTACACTCTGCCCCCAAGAACGACCGCATTGGATATGCCTTGTGATCGTAGCTTTGGTTACTTTGATCTCTTCCGAAATTGCGGCGTGAATTTCCTTTGCTCTGTCTGCAACTGGCTGTACGTGCGTACGTACGCGCACACGGCGGCTGCGGGTCATGTTCCTCATAAGATTTTTGTTAAATAAGATGGACTGATGGAGGATAGATCCTCCTGGTTGTTCGTAATTGTCCGTGTGGCTTGGTTTTTCACCGTGGATTTGATGGTGTTTGTTGTCTTTAGTTAAGGTGTTCTTGTTGGAGTTCCTTTGCGATGTAGAGGTGTTGTGGATTTGCAATGGTGGCGCATACGGAGTGTTTGTCAGGTCGTCTGTGCGGTAATGGGGTTTTATGCTTTGTGAGTAGTTCATATGTAATCCGTTTGTATTGGTTTTTCTCTGATTTTTTGTTAATTAACTCGGCGATTGTCTTCTGCTTAATTAACCGACGAGCCTCAATTTAAAGAAATTTGAAAGGCAGACTGGTCTACAGTACAGTCGTTTCTTAAAACTACGCTATATGACTTCCGGCACAAAACTGAACTATGTATCCTTATTTGATTAGAGGAATGGAATAGGGAGCCGTCATGGCTTCATGTTTGTCTTAGAAAAAAAAATCACTGTATTCAGAATATGCTACTCCCTCTGATTCATATTACTTGTCATTCAAACGGATGGATTTAGACTGTTCAGATATATTCGTTTGAACGATAAGTATATGGGTCGAAGGGAGTAGAACTCTCTGTAATCACTTTCACCGTGCGTGGTTGAAAATCCATTTTCAGAATGCTCAAGTAGATTAGTCTGCAACATGGACGTTTCTAAAAACCAGTACTCTATAGAGAAAAGTATACTTTTCATTTCTTAACTTTTTTTTTCGAAACAGAGGCAAAAGATTTGCCTCATCATTTAATTAAGAGGAGAATAGAGTTTGATTGTTTACAACCCACGATAACACGCCACATGGCAACTACTCACGTACTAGAATGTCCTCTAGTTTTTTAGCTCCTGCCGTCACCCATAGTCTAGCGTCGGTAAGAATGTTGTTGACTAGGATCGGCGGCGGCGCGCTCTTGTGACGAAAGATGCGTGCGTTCCTCTCGTTCCAGACGGTCCATGAAACAAGCATTGTGAGGGAGGCCATGGCCTTCCTATTGGGAATACCCATGCCGGTCATGTTCGTCCACCATTCCTTGACGGAGGCTTCAAGGTGCCAACTGGAAGGGTCCATATGGCCCAGACTTAGCTTGTCGATGACCAGTCTCCACAACCTATTGGTGAAGCGGCACTTGAAGAAAAGGTGAGCCCCTCTTTCTTGCTCCCTCCCACAAAGAGGGCAATGACCACAGTTTTGCCACCCACGCTTGTCCAATCTATCCCCGTCCAAATCCGGTCTTGTAAAGCAAGCCAAGCAAAAAACTTGTCTTTTGGCGGTGCCCAAGCCTTCCACACCATTTGCTCCATGGGAGAATTAACCATGCCCAAGAATTGTGCTTTATAAGCGGAGGCGGCCGAGTATTGCCCGTTAGTTGTGTGCTTCCAGACGATGTCGTCCTCGGAGTGCTCGTCAAGAATGACGTCAAGTAAAAGCATCCAAAGGGTAAAAAATTCCCTTATGTGGTCAACGGATACCACAGTGTCTGACCTTATCTTTAAAATCCAAGCATTGTCCTTAATAGCTTCCCTCACCTTCCAGTTTTTTCTTGAGGAGGCCTCGTAAATGAGCGGTGCAATCTCCTTAGGCTTGCGCCCTAGCAACCATGGGGAGTCCCAGAATGGCGTTTTAGCCCCATTCCCCAAAATGATGGTGGTGGAAGCGTAGAAGAAGTCAAGGTCGGCCTCGTCGCATGGGTTTTCTGTGCCCACCCACATCTTGCTTGGTTCCTTCCATTCAAACCAAGGCCAGCGCAATCTCAGAGCCCGAGCAAATTTGTCAGTGTTCAGCACCCCTAGTCCTCCATACTGGATTGGACGGCAAACCACCTCCCAGTTGACCTTACACTTAGCCCCGGTGGTCTTGTCTGACCCCGACCATAGAAATGCCCGCTCCAGCTTGTTGACATTGTGCAGTGTGCCTGGAGGGACGACAAGCGGTGTGATAAAGTATATCACCTGGGAGGTGGTCACAGACCTGACAAGGGCCGTGCAGCCAATGGTAGTGATGTTTTGACCCTCCCAAGTAACCAGTTTGTTGGCAACCTTGTCCTCTAGGAATTGTAGGTCCACCTTCTTGAGTTGCCAGATCGAGAGCGGGAGGCCCAGGTATCTCATCGGGAAGGAGGTCCTAGTTGCAGGCAAACTCTGTAGGACATGGCCCAATCGGACACGGGAGCAGCGGATGGGTACAACTGAGCTTTTCTGGAAGTTGGTGCAAAGACCAGTCACCTCCCCGAATCCCTTTAGAATTGCCGCCAGGTTGTCGACATCGCTCTTGATAGGGGCCATGAACACGGCTGCATCGTCCGCGTAGAGGGATGTTCTCGCCATGGCCCTCCTACCACGAATCTTGTGGAAGAGGCCCTTTCGTGTTGCGAGTTCCAGGATCTGTTGCAGGAGGTCGATTGCAATCACAAAAAGGAGAGGCGAAAGCGGGTCGCCTTGGCGGAGGCCCTGGCCATGTACAATCATCGGCCCAGCCACCCCATTCAAAAGGATCCGTGAAGAGGAAGTGCAAAGAAGTGCGGCGATCCAATTCCGGACCTTGCTTGGGAACCCCTTTTTTTGGAGAAGCTCGAGAATAAACTCCCACTTGACCGAATCGAAGGCCTTCCGGATGTCCAACTTGAATAGGAGTGCGGGAGTTTTGCACCTGTGCAGTCGTCTCGCAAAATTCCGGACGTACATGAAATTATCATGAATACTTCTCCTCTTGATAAAGGCACTCTGGGCGTTGGAAACAAGGACATTCATGTGCGGACTTAGCCGAATGGAGAGCACCTTCGCAATAATCTTAGCAATTGCATGGATGAGGCTAATGGGTTGGTAGTCGGAGACGCCCTCCGCACCCTCCTTCTTGGGTAACAGTATCACGTTGGCGGAGTTGAGCCAGTGAAGGTTTGATGTGTGGAGGGAGTCAAATAGATGAATGACCCTCATGATGTCCCCTTTTATGATGTCCCAACACTTCTTGAAAAACATGCTTGTGAATCCATCCGGCCCGGGTGCCTTGTCACTAGGCATCTCATTAATGGCATTTCTGACCTCCTCCTCTGTGATGGCCGCCCCCAAATCGTGCAGATCATGCGACACAATGTTAAGCTCGTCCCAATTGAAGTCCTTGGTGCTTGTGTCTCCCCTTCCCATGACCTCAGAGAAGTGCTCATGAAGGATTTTCTCCTTCGCCTCGTGCTCGGTCACCCAACCATGCTCGTGCTTTATCCGATGGATGTGGTTCTTTCGTCTTCGCGAATTTATGCGACGGTGAAAAAACTTGGTGTTTGCGTCTCCCTCCCTCAGGTTGGCCACTCTGGCACATTGCTTCTTTCGGGCCCTCTCAAGAACTGCCAGGCTTACAACTCGTTTCTTCAGTCTAGCACGCAAGTCTAGCTCCTCAAGGGATAATGGCCGATTTTCTTGAGCCATGTCAAGCTGTAGAATGACCAGGAGGGCCGCATGAAGGTGGATCTTTGCCTTGGAGAAAAGCCTCCTGCTCCATTCGGTGAGACAGGTGGCCGTCTTCTTTAGTTTATGGAACAACAGCTGATACGGTTCCGAGTGCTCACAATGCTCATTCCAAGCTTTGAGGACAACATCATTGAATCCAGGCATGGCGGCCCAGAAGTTCTCAAATCTGAAGGTTCTAGGCCTCCGAGGCCCCCTCGCATCGGCAAGCAAGAGCGGACAGTGGTCGGACAATGATGATGAGAGAGCATGCAAGACGTGGTTGTTGAAGGTTGTGTCCCAGTCCGCGTTGCAGAAGAACGAATCAAGTTTGCAGAGAGTAGGGCTCGCTCTCTCATTGCTCCAAGTGAATCTCCGATTCTGCAGATGAATTTCTTTGAGTTCGCAAGCTTGTAGGGCATTCCGGAAGCGGGTGATACGACTTCTATTGATGTTTCTGTTGTTTTTGTCCCTTGACCGATATATTTGGTTGAAATCGCCAGAAGCGAGCCATGCCACTCCTGCCGGCGGCTTTTGACTAGCAAGCTCATCAAAGAAAGCGTCTTTGCGTGCATAATCAGTGGGGCCATACACCAATGTGAGCTTGAAAATCAACTCTGTTTCTCTAATCCGCAACATTGCCGAAATACAGTAGCTGGTGTAGGTGATATTCGTCAGCTCAACTAGGTGATCATCCCATAAAATAAGGATGCCACCTCCGGTCCCCTCTGCCGGTCGCTGCGCGAAACTACGAAGTCTGTTGCCCCCAAGAAATGCGGCCGTGAATTGGTCGACGATGGTCAGCTTCGTCTCCTGGAGACAAACGATGTGGCACGACGAAGACGCGATCGTTGCGCTCACAGTGGCCCTACGGTTTGGACAGTTGAGGCCGCGGACGTTCCAGCTTAGTGTGTTGATGGCTTGTTCAGTCATTTGGAAACATTCATAGCCCTATAATTTGCCCAGGAGAGAACAGACAACCTTGTAGCAATCAGACTGGTTCTACACCAGCCCATGGAACACAAATAGTTCAAGCATAACAACCTGATACATGGCCAGCGGCTAGCCATGGGTAGACTCCGCCACACCCCCACATTACATAACAGTGGTTGCACTATCATCTTAAACTAGCTACCCTACAGCCATCCAAGGACTGCTCAAATGGCGTCCTGGCCATTGTCCACATCCAGCGCTCCTGCACCTCCGTGCTGCAGAAGAGCATCCTCAACAGCAGTCGCTCCGACATCGTCCAGCTTAAACATGTCTCTCATGGCTATGATCACCTCCGGTGGAAGTTGATCCTTGAAACGGTCTGTGAAAGCGTTGAGCATCTCCACCGTGACATCTTGGCCGTTCTTGGTGATGCCGAGACCGCGACAAACTAGGGCCTCCGCCGCCTTTGCGACCGGAGTGGCCTTGGCCTGCCCAGCAACTCGCAACCTGGCGGTTGTCCTCTGCAGCGTGAACCCACCGGTGCGGCTGATAGTCACCCCAGCCATCGTTTTGCGGTGCGCTGTTGTAGGCCTAGGAGCAGGCGTTGGGAGGAGGGCCTCCACCCTCTCCTTGAAGAGCGGCTCGAGGTCGGCATCGGCCACCACCACAACCCGCCTGCGCGGGGGAGAAGGTGTGCGGCGCACCGGCCCGGCGGGGACGAGCGGCGGCGTAGGCGAGCTCTCGAACCCCGACGGCCTTGCTGGCGAAGCCAAAGGCAGCAGCAGCACGGAAGGGGAGCAAAGCTCCAGAGTTGCGTGGGACGGAATGAAGCCGATGGACGCGGAGCGCCTGGCCTCATCCCGCTTTGAACGTGGTACCGGCGGGAGCACGGACGTTGGTGATAGAGGTGGTGATGAAGGCGGCGTCCGGTCGTCCTGGGAGCGACGCCGGATCATGCCAGGCGAGCGTGCCCGGGCCGGGCTGCGCCCTCTCCGCACAGCCAGCACCGGCTGCACCGGACCGTCCACCACCGTCGGGGCGGAGCCAAGAAGGAGCTGCTGCTGTGCGGGCACCGTAGGGTCGTCCTCCAGGCTGCGGGCCGCAGCCGAGGAGGCGGAGCCTGAGCCCTGCAGGACCACGGCCGGCACGCCCACGACATCACGGCGACGGTTGTCGCGGTCCTCCCTCCTGTCGCGGTCGCCCCGGCCTCTGTCTTGGTTCCGCGGCTCTTCGCGGTGATTGCGGGAGAGGCTGCGCCTTATGCGCGCGCCCAAGCTGCTCCTGCTGGCGGCGTCGTCACGGCCGCGCCGATCTCCACCACGGCGACGGTCTTCGTCATCGTCACTGTCGCGCCTGTCGTGACGTGGCGCTGGGCGGGAGATGCGCTCCCTGCGGTCCCTGGGCACCGTCTCGCCATCGACGATGTTGCGACGCCAGGTGAAGCCCTCTGAAACAGTGCGCCCGCCCACCTTCTGCTCAAGGATGGAGAGGTGAAGCAGGACCCTGTGCTGTAGACCACGCCGACCATACACCGGCTCGCCGCCTTCGCGCGCCGGTAGGGTGATCCAGTTGACCCTCGAAATCTTGCTGGGGCACGTCGCCCACGCCCACAGGCAAAGCGCCTCTGTGTCCGTCTTCAGGCAAGACGCCGGCTCGATGTAGTCTATTGAGCAGTTGGTGCCGATCGCAGAGGCCACAGCCTGGGCGTCCCATGCCTGCAGCGGCAGCCCCTCGAGGCAAAGGCGCACATGGTGCGGCATGTCGACGTGCTCCGCGTGGGACTCGATCCGCCATGGCCGGAGCTAGATGCGGGTGCCCCGGAACGGCAGCGCCGGGCGCGAGATCGCCTCAGAGCAATGATGGCGGTGGAAGAACCTGATGAGGAAGGCCTCCGGGAAGTGGCGGACGACGTTGACATCGGGGCGTAGACAGCCGATCTCTCTCACCACCGCAGCAGCGATCTCTTCAGAGGAGGCCCTCATCTCGCGCTCCAGCCACGCCACCACGGCGTTTGACTCGAGCAGAGCTGCCTCCTGGACCATGGCGAGGGTGGAGTGCACCACCGTGAAGACCTCAGCAGGGCGGGCCGTGTGGTCACCCGCCCAGGCCGCAGCAACAGGCGCAGCCATGGCCCTTGCGGGGGCGGGAGGTGGGGAGCGAGCCCGAGGCAGGGGAGGCGCGGGGCGCTGGCGTGCAGGCAGCGCCTGCCGGCGAGGAGGCGCCCGCGGACGTAGATGTGGAGCCGGCGGGTTGGTGCAGCCACGCGCGCGATGGCCGGAGCGGAAGCAGCGCCTGCAGGTGACTGGATTGCGGCAAGTAGCGGCCTTATGCCTTGGATGAAGGCAATGGAAGCAGGTTGAAAAGCCAGTCCGGGGGAGGGGCGCGCGCCTTGAATTCTTCCTGTTGCAAAGCCGGCCGGCGTGGCCGACGCGACCTCACCGTCTCCCATCCCGCCGTCACCTCGGCCTCGAGCCCTGCAGCGCCAGCCATACCCACGTCGCACGGGCTTGAAGGCGCGGCAGACTCCGCAGGAGACTTGAAGCACGTCAGCCACCCACCCAGCACGCTGGAGTTAAGGCGCTCGGCGTCAATGCGGCAGGAACCCGGGCGCGCATTGAAGGCAGCCCCGGCGGTTGGTGCAGCTGGCCCCGCGTTCCCAAGACCCAACTGCGAAGGGGGGTCTCGAGCACGCAGTCCACATCGCCAACGGGGCGCGGCGGCCGGCCAGGCGGCGGCGGCGGTGTCTGCAGTAGCCGATCCAGATCTGGACTGGCTGTCCCAGCCATGGGCGCGGCTGGGGGTGGGAGGGGACTGAACCTTTGAACAGATTCTCCACGAGTGTACGTACCATTCCTTAACTTTTGGCGTAGTCTAGGTTTGATCCTTCAACTTTAAAACCGGTTAACTTGCACCCCCAACTATTGAAATCGGACAAAATTCGTCTTTGGGCTTGATTTTGACCGGTTTTGGTGCCGACTCACCCCGGTTTTGACCGTGTTGACTCAGATTCATGTACTTTTTAAAATCCGCGTAGTTTTTTCAAGTTCGAATACTTTTTCCAAATTCACATACTTTTTCCAAATCCGAACAGCTTTTTTCTAGGAAAAAAATTCATCAATTTAGAAAAAGTACGCAAGCTAGAATAAAAGTACGTGGATTTGAAAAAAATACGCTAACTTGGAAAATGTACACTGTTTCGTAAAAAAACGTGAATTATAAAATTACGCAATAATTATGTGAACAATATGTGCATTATAAAAAGTATAAATGTACGTGGTTCATCAAACAGTACGCTAACTTGAAAAAACAGTACATGGACTTGGAAAAGTACGCAGATTATAAATAAGTACATAAATTTTAAAAGAGTTCAGGGATTTGAAACAGTAAGATGTTTTGAAAAAATATGCAAATTTGAAACAACTACAAGAACTTGGAAAAAGTTTGCGAATTTCAAAAAAGTACGCGCATTTTAAAAAATTGACGGATCTAAAAAATAAATGGTTTTAAATAAAGCACATGTATTTGGGAAAATAAACGGATATAAAAAATTACATGAATTTTAAAAAATGACGGATTTGAAAATATTATGCGAATTTGAGTCAGTGCCAGTCAAAACCGGGCAAGTCAGCACCAAAACCGGTCAAAACCGAGACCAGGGACGAACCTTGTCCGGTTTCAATAGTTGGGGGTGCAAGTTGTTCGGTTTCAAAGTTGAGAGACCAAATGTAGACTCGGCCAAGAGTTAAGAGACGAAAAATATATTTTTCTCTACTCTATATCTAAAAACCTTCGGCGCTGGATTCAGTATAAAAATGGAGGAGCTAGGATAAAAAATGCGTTGTTTGACCAATTCAACTCCCCAAACATATATACAGATAAAGTATGTAAAAATAACATGGCATTCAGTAAGCACCAAAGGATGCTATTTGGCCATATTATGGACCTCGTCAAAGTGTAAAATAAAATAGACATTGTACGTGCACGCTTAGGCGTCAATGCCAAACGTCTTGCCTAAGACATAAGTGAAACTTTAGGCAGTGTAAATAAAAGGTTGTCCACTCAATTAATAAAAGTCCATGTCATATTGCATAGACAAGCCAAATGGCCCATATCTCAGTGGTAGTAGTTGGTTGTTTACTCATCTATATGATCTACATCAAAATCATGTAACACACCAAATACATCCTGATAGCCAAAATTGTATGTCAATCTAGGATGCGCCTAGGGCGGTAGGTGAAGGCCCACTGTCTCACTTACGCCTACCGCATTTTCCAACCAATGATACCAATACTTCTAACTTAGCAAAATTTATGTCCACGGGTTTGGGAAAGTTGAGAAAAAATGGTTATTTGTGGTTTTCTTTTAGTGAATTGTCTGTATTTAATGCACATGTCGTAAAACTTGAGTGTAAATAACAGATTTTACGGTGGACATAAATTTAACACAATAGCTAGATGCAAGTCGTCTAAATTTGCAATTTTGGTCAGTCAATTTTTGAAGGAAGAGCACCTGGGAAATAAGGACCTTGCCGGAGGGAAGGAAGGACCTCACTGAAGGGAGTGAAGGAGCTCACGGAGAAGGCCTCTAGGTCTATCTTAGGGTGGCGATCCACCTGGTGGTCCGTGGGGGTGGTTGAGGAAGATGATGTCGGGAGAAAGAAGAAGACATGTAGTTGTGTGATCTGTTTTTCAGAAAACGGTTGGAGAAAGGAGATGGCTGGCTGTCGTTGGATCGGAGACCAGGGCAGAGAATGATTCAACTGACCCAATTTGGGATTTCAGGCGACTGGCAGCCCATCCTTAAATTTAATCATTTTTTTTGAATTTTCAGGGGGTGGGGGGACTCCCCCACTTGAATTGTATTCATTGTTGCCTATAGAGCTTTGCAACCTGATGCAAGATGGGTTCAAGTGAACCAGAGATACAGGGGGGCACAAGGAGAAGAAATAAAGCAAAAGAAACCCTCACGCCAACAACACACATGACATGGAGAAACTAAGAGGGAAACACCACACAACAAAACAAAAGCACCACCCAGTGTAATCGAACGGCATGGGCCAGCCGAGACCATGCCACGACACTGCACCGTCGACGCAATCGAAAGACACCGCGCACTGAGACTGCACAACGCTGCGACACCACCTGTGTTGTGGGGTACATTCGAAAGGACACGCGAGGCCGAGACGACGCCACGGCACCTATGCACCACCGGCGTAGTCGAAGGGCATCACCTAGGAGACCAAACCAAGACACTGCACCGTCGACGCAAATCGAAAGGCGCCGCACATCCGAGACCGCACAATGCCACGACACCACCTGTGTCGTGGGGCATGGTCGAAAGGGCATGTGAGGCCGAGACGGTGCCACCGCACCTATGTGCCACCGGAGAGGCCGCTGGGCACCGCCTAGCAGAGACACACGAAAGAAGCACTCGAGCACGAACCACAAGAACACCAATGAGGACGAAGCCCTTCAGAAAGGGAAAGACAGCCACCCCCAAGCCACGGCCCTCCCGGGTGGGAGGAAGCCGCATCCATGGCCGCCACAGCGAAGCCATGAACCTCACGCAACTCGACGGACAAGCGCCCACCCAAGCCGACATGAGGACAAGGAGACCCTCCCAACCGCCCCCGGCGGCACCCCGCGTGGAGAGCAAGCCACATCCATGGCAGCCATCTGCACACCAAGGAACCGTCGACCAGCGCAATCGCAACAGGTCAAGAGACAGGAGAAGAGTTGGCCAACGGCGTTGCCCGGCACCTCGCCGACCAATACCACACCGGGAAGCTCCCGGCCACCAGCAAGCACCACCCAAAACTGCCCGCACGCAAAGCTAGTGGGGGAAGCCCGATCTGCAGCAGCGGCGTCAGATCTGCAGCAATGGCGCAGGGACGGGGCGGCCCCCAACTGATCCGGGCCGGACCCGGCCGGATCTAGCCGCGCACGCCGCAGCACCCTCGAGCGGCAGCTGGTCGGGGGGCGAGCCCGATGGAGCGCCGCCACCTAGGTCCACCCCCCGCGCCGCACAGAGGCCCGCGCCGCCGGCCTATCCCGCATCCAGAGGGGTCCAGGACGACCACGAAGCCCACTGCCCGCGCGAGCCGGAGCACGCCAGGAGCAGCCAAGGTCGTTGCGCACGCACCACCGAACGAGCAGAACGAAGGAACGCGAGAGCCCCACACCACGCGAGGAACGAAGTCCGCCGCCGCCGGGCCTTTGCCCGGCGACGTGTGCCGGCGGCGGCAGGGGAGGGACGGGGTGGAGGGGCCGGCGGGGGTGGCTGCTGGGGGTTCCGCCTGAGCCGCTCCCGAGGAGCGATGCGACGGTCTTTCTGTAGGAAACCGTTTCACGACTTTAATCAATTTCCAGTGTGTAGCAGGTTGTTTTACTCACCTATTTTGCGTCTCTAAATTTAATCAATTTCCAGCAAAATTTAATCAATTTCCAGCGTGTAGCAAGTTGTTTACTCACCTATTTTGCAACCATATTTACGATAATAAAACTTGGATCCGAGCTATTCTTATTAGTATCAGAAAACGTCTTACATTATAGGAGGGAGGGAGTACTTCATTATCCTTCACATTCTCAGAGCCAACTTCAAGGTGCCCCCTACGACATAGAGAGACGAGGTCCTGCGTACGAGTAAAATCTGTTTTTCTAAGCAAATACGTGTTCTCGTTCACTCCTACCGGGCCTCCCAGATACTGAAAACTTGGTCAAGCCAAAACTGTCCTCAACCGCCTTCCATTTGTACAGCACCCAAACAATCCAAATTAGCATGAAGCAATTTCTCCTGCCCTCCCTTCTTCATTAGCTCACACTCCTGACAGACTCTACCTTATAAATACCTCAAATGTAGCAGCCTCGCACCTATACTAGCGAACCACAGCAGCAGATCGGCAACCAGGAACCAGCAAACCTTAATTTTTCCATACATGGCGATGAAGCGCAAGTTGTCCCCCACAGAGGCTGACCTCGCCGCGGACGACCACCACCAGCCCGACACCGCCAGCGTCACGACGGCGACAGGGCCGGAACCATGGGCAGCGACGGTCGGCGCCGCGGCGGCTGCACAGCGGGCTCGGAAGCGCTTCGTGGGCGTCCGGCAGCGGCCGTCAGGGCGGTGGGTGGCGGAGATCAAGGACACCATCCAGAAGATCCGGGTGTGGCTCGGCACCTTCGACACCGCCGAGGAGGCTGCCCGCGCCTACGACGAGGCCGCGTGCCTCCTCCGCGGCGCCAACACCCGCACCAACTTCTGGCCCCGCGCAGCCGCCCCCGCGGCCGCCTCGGACGGCCACGGCGGGGCAGGGTTGGCCGAGAACCATGGCCACCTCCACCACCACACGCCGCCGCCATCGGCTCTCCCCTCCAAGGTCACCAACCTCCTCCTCCTCCGCCTCAAGAGAGCGCGCAGCATCAGCGACGAACACCACATTAGTGCAAGTGCCACTGCGCAAGAAGCACTTGGGCAGCAGCAGCAAGACCAAGAGGAGTACGGCGCCGGCAACTTCCACGTCGACGACTTCCTCAGCTACGACTCGAACGTCGACGAGCATGGCGTCGTGAAATACGAGGAGGACTTCCATTGCCCTCGAGACGCGGATGATGAGGAAGAGGATGTGTCCGAGGAGGAGGAAGAAGCGCCTCTGGACTTCGGGTTCATGGACGCGCACCCGTCTCCCCCAGGGGACGTCGGCGACGCGGGGCTTTTCGCACCGTTCGAGATGATGGCGGCGGAGATCGGCGGGGCGGTGGAGGCGGAGGCAGAGGCTTCGGAGTACGGCGGTGGCGAGAACGAGAACTCGGCGGCAATCCACGAGGTGATGAAGAGAATGAAGTACGAGCGGAAGATCTCTGCCTCGCTCTACGCGCTCAGCGGCGTGTCCGAGTGCCTCCGCCTGCGCCTAGGCAACTCCGGCGCCGTCGGCCACGGGCTGGCGCTCTCCGGTCTCAGGGATGCGTGCATGAGGAAGCGGCAGGAACAAAATCAAGAAGCGGTGGTAGATTGCGTTGAGGGAGGCCACGAGGAAAGCTCGAGCAGCAACAGCAGCTCGTCGTCTGAGGTAGCGAGCTGTTCGCCGGAGGCGGTGATCTCGTCGCCGAACGCCGATGCCGTCGACAGCGATGTGGTGATGTGGAGCTCCTTTGACCTGGCTCCCATCTGCTTCATGTCGTAATTTCTTCCCTATAAATTAATTCGTGAAAAATTCCCCTGTGTTTTTAAGCGTTTGCACAGTTGATTGGTTCCCAATTTACCAAATTTGGTGTTAATTACTCCCTCCGTTTCAATATTTTTAAGTTTTACCTAAGTCAAGCATCTTTAAGTTTGATCAAATCTATTGATAAATATACCAACATCTACTTTTTTGTGAAAAGGATCAGATCTACAACTTCAAATCAGGTTTATTAGATTTACGGAAATGTTAACACTCACACGTGTGGGCGTTTGCATCTCGCCCACACGCGTGGATCCGCGTCCGTTCGTGAGCGCATGAATCTTGGCATGTTTCTAGTGCCACGTAGGACTGGCCTGGTGTGTGGGCGTTCAGCCGGTCGCCCACACGGCCGTTTCACCACACATGAGGGGCTGCTGTGTGGGCGTTCAGCAGTTCGCCCACACGCCACTTTGCACACACACACAAGGGCTAGTGTGTGGGCATTTGCCATCTCGCTTACACGCCCGTCTCCTCTCTCATACCCAAGCTGCTAGTTGCCATGTGTTTTGCAGTGCACATGGCAACTGCCTTTAGTGTGCTTTATAAGCAGATGGCAACTCTCTTTTTTTACCCGAATTTGCCATGTGTTTTGCAGAGTACACGGCAACTGCCTAGTGTGCACGTAAGCAGATGACAACTCTCTTTTACCGAGTTGCCATATGTTTTTGCATGGTACATGGCAACTGCCCTAACGTGCATGTACATGGCAACTGCCCTAACGTGCACGTAAGCAGATGGCAACTCTTCCTTTTTACATGGCAACTGCCCTAGCATGCTTGTGAGCACATGACAACTCTCTCAACTGCCTAGTGTTAGTATGTGGCAACTCCTAAAATTATGAAATCATGGCAACTATATTAGATCAGACCATACATGGCAACTGTAGTTGAGCAACCATGGCAACTGCAGTTGTCCGACATGGCAACCGTAGTTCAGCGACATGGCAACTGCAGTTAAACGAACATGGACGAGGGTCTGGACCATGGCAACTGCGGGCGCGCGGTGACCGTCACGCATGGCGTGCGGGACCATGAGGTATGAGACCTGACATACGGGCGTGTGGGCGTTATCAACTTCGCCCACACGCACGCGTGTGAGAGGGATCGGGAGGGAAAAAAGAGGCGTGTGGGTGCTAGTTGTTTTGCCCACACATAGGTGTGCGGGCTGTTCCTCTTATACACCATACAAAATGTGTGGGCGGATTTCCTAACGCCCACACATGTGGCACTTATCGGCGTCCTAGATTTATTCTAAAGTATATCTTCATACTATATTCGATATTGCAAGTGTTAATATATTTTTCTATGTATACACATGGAACATGGTAAAAAAAGATTTGTCTTAGGACAAATCTAGAACTTTGAATTTTTTGGAGTGGTGGAAGTGCATTTTTGCATCATATAAAGAGCGATACAAACGACAATACTAAGTTTAATGATTTCCAATTTAGTATCAATTAAATTTCTGCACCATGCAAACACCGGCATGTAGCACAATTAAGTTAACTTACTTTACAACTAAATAAAAGTTAACTTATTTTACATGATTTCAAAACCTCAATTACAGTTGTGTTTGATATGATTTACATGTTCACCTTTATATTTTCGTAAATCTTACACACTATGAACACAAAAATTACATGTTTTTGTGGGGGGAAATTACATCTAGATTAATTTAACTCAGTTACTTTTGAAATGTAAAAACTACCAACATGCTCACCGGGACCAAAAACTACTAACATGCAAATATGCAAGGGATGGACCTACCAAGAAAATCTAAACAATAAGGGAAACGGAAGATAAACAAATAACAGAATGATTAATTCATATTTAGATGTTTTTTAAGGATGTCATATCTAAGTTGTCTACCACATGATTATTAGCTTTTAGATTTGGATTTATGCAAACGGTTGTCGTTTTCTTTGACGTGAACTGTTGCTTTTTGTCGTCGCTAAGACCCGTGTCGCACTAGTGTCCTTGGGCTGTTTGCCCGATCGGCCTTTCCCTTTTCTTGTACGGGATCTCAGTATGTGGGGCTTTTATTTTTTGTTATATTATATACGCTCGTGTGCTCTGTCATTTTTGTTTTTTTTGTCTGCACCTAGGCCTTTTTGTACGGGCAGAATTGAATGAGCTGGGCTGGGTTATTTTTTGCTTTCTTTTTTCTCCTTTATCTATTAAATTTATTTGTTTGTAATTTATGATTTTTAAAATTTTATTATTTTTGACGACACCAGTTTTCTGTCCAACCGTCCGATCTATTTGTGCTTTGATTCCACGCTCGAGCGATCGCACGCGTCGCGATCAATCCGTGTCCCGTCATATCGTCTTGTCAGGCTGGGAGGCCTACAACGGAGCGCGACTATTTTTTTTTCTTTTGTTGGGCCTCTGTCGCCTTGGTTTGATATGGCCTTTTTTAGAATATGAAGAGTCTAGCCCCAGTGTACATTAGATTGATACGGCAGCCTACATCGAGTCTGTCACTCTCCTTTCGCCTGTTCCCCTCCCCGTGTTGTCCTGTTCCCCTCCCATGTTCTTCCATTATTACGTTTGTTTTTGTTTCGAAGTCTAAAGAAGTACATCGACTCGCAACTAGAGAAGGAGGGGGGTGGTGTATGTGTGTTTGTCGATGGCCCTAGTTACAAGTCTACAATCGACTCGCAACTGAAGGTGTACCATCAACCCACAACTGGAGGGGGGGGGGGTGTTTTTGTGTGTCTGTCGCGATCCCTAGTTGCATGTCACCCATCGACTCGCGACTAAGGTTGTGTGTGTTTGTCGAGAGACCCCAGTTGCAGGTCAACCATCGACTCGCAACTGGGGGGGAGGGGGTGTTCTCAATGTGTGTTTGTCGAGGGCTCCCAGTTGCAAGCCAAACATTGACTCAGAACTTGTGAAAGGGGAGGGGGAGGGAAGTGTGTTTCTACGGGTCTAGTTGCATGTCAATCATCGACTCGCAACTAGGTGTGTGTGTGTGTGTGTCGAGGGTCAACAGTTACATGTCAACCATCGCCTCGCAACTAAGGGTGTGTGTGTGTGTTTGTTCGGGCCCCCTAATTGCAAGCCAACCATCGACCCGCAACTAAGGGTGCTTTTGTGTGTTTGTCGTGGTCCCCAGTTGCATGTCAACCATCAATTCGCAACTAAGTGTGTGTGTGTGTGTGTTTCTATGGTGGCCCCCAGTTGCATGTCAACCATCGACTCAACTTGCGGTGGGTGTGTGTTTGTCGAGGGTCCTCAGTTGCTTGTCAACCATCGACTCGCAACTAGGGGTGTGTGTGTGTGTCAAGGGTCCCCAGTTGCATGCCAAGCATCGACTCACAACTAGGGAGTCTGTGAATGTCGAGGGTCCCTAGTTGCATGTCAACCATCGACTCACAACTAGGGGGTGTATGTTTGTTTCTTGAGGGACCTAGTTGCATGTCAACCATCGACTCGTAACTGGGGCGGTGTCTGCGTGTGGTCATCGCGGTCCCCAGTTGCATGTCGCCCATCAACTCGCAACTAGGGGTGTGTGTGTGTGTGTGTTTGTCGAGGGTCCCTAGTTGCATGCTGAGCATCGACTCGTAACTAGGGGGTGTGTTTGATCGTGGCCCCTAGTTGCCAGCCAACCATCGACTCACAACTAACGGTGTTTGTCGAGGGTCCTCATTTGCATGACGGGCATCGACTCGCAACTAGGGGTGTGTGTGTATTGTCGTGGGTCCTCAGTTGCATGTCGACCATCAACTCGCAACTAAGGGCATGTGTGTGTGTTTGTTTGTTTGTTGAGAGTCCCCAGTTGCAAGCCGACCATTAAATCACAACTAGGAGGTGTTTGTATTTGTCGAGGGTCCCCAATTGCATGACAACTATGGAATCACATCTAGGGGTGTGTGTGTTTGTCGAGGGTCCCCAGTTGCATGTCGAACATCGACTCGCAAATAGGGATGTGTGTGTTTATCGAGGGTCCCCGGTTGCAAGCCGACCATCGACTCGCAACTAAGGGTGTGTGTGTGTGTTTGTCAAAGGTCTCCAGTTGCAAGCAGATTATCGACTCGCAACTAGGGGTGTGTGTGTTTGTCGAGGTTTCCCAGTTGCAAGAAGATCACTGACTCGCAACTAGGTGAGTCTGTGTCTGTCGAGGCTCCTAGTTGCATGTCGACCATCCACTCGCAACTAAGGGTGTGTGTGTTTGTCGACGGTCCCCAATTACATGTCAACCATCGACTCGCAACTAGGGGGTGTGTTCTTCGAGGGTCCCCAATTGCATGTCAAACATCGACTCGCAAATAGGGGTGTGTGTGTGTTTGTCGAGGGTCCCCAGTTGCAAGCCGGCCATCGACTCGTAACTAGGGGTGTGTGTGTTTGTCGAGGGTCCCCAGTTGCAAGCCGACCGTCGACTCGCAACTAGGGGGTGTGTGTTTGTCGAGGGTCCCCAGCTGCATGACGAGCATGGACTCGCAACTAGGGGTGTGTGTGTGTTCGTTGAGGGTCCCCAATTGCATGAGGACCATCGACTCGCAACTAGGGTGTGTGTGTGTTTGTCGAGGGTCCTTAGTTGCATGTCCAACATCACTCACAACTAGGGGTGTGTGTGTTTGTCAAGGATCCCTAGTTGCATGCTGATAATCGACTCACAACTAGGAAGGGTGTTTTATGGTGGCCCCTAGTTGCAAGACGACCATCGACTCGTAACTAACGGTGTTTGTCGAGGGTCCCCAGTTGCATGTCGACCATCGACTCACAACTAGGTGGTGTGTGTATTTGTCGGGGCCACCAGTTGCTTGCCGACCATCGACTCGCAACTAGGGGTGTTTGTCGAGGGTCCCCAGTTGCATGTCAACCATCGACTCACAACTAGAAGTGTGTGTGTTTGTCGAGGGTCTCTAGTTGCTTGTCAACCATCGACTCGCAACTAGGTGTGTGTGTGTGTGCGCCCGCGCGTGCGCGCGTGTGTGTGTGCCCCTAGTTACATGATGATCATTGACTCACAACTACTCGCAACTAGGGGTGTGTGCGTGTGTTTGTCGAGGGTCCCCAGTTGCATGTCGAGCATCGACTCACAACTAGGGGTGTGTGTATTTGTCGAGGATCCCCCGTTGCAAAAATGTTTTGTAGTTGTAGAGGTGATTTACTCTCGTAACAATGTTCTGAAGTACTTATTATTATTAAACTCCACACTTGATACGCAATTGGAGGCCCAATTAATTTTTTTCTTAGTTGCACCTCCACCCATGATACACAGCTAGGGTTTATTTTAAAATAACATGTTTCGAATTTACGAACAATGTTCATATTCATGATTATTTTAAATCCACGTACATTTTTTAATATGTGGACATTGTTCTAGTTTTTTGACCGGTTTTTTATTTTCCTCTTTTATTGTTTTATTTATTATTAGAAGTCAGCGTACATTTTAAATTTTTTCATTGAGTATTTTGTAAAAGGTTCATCGTATATATGTTAAAAAACATACACAATACATAGAAAATAAGTTCAATGTATATTAGAAAAAGGTCATTATATACTAAATATTTGTTCAATGTGTATTATAAAAATGTTCACCATAATTTTAGAATTTGTGCAGTGTGTATTGCATACAATGGTGACCGTATATGCAAAAAAAATCAGTGTGTATTTTAATTTTTTAACATATATTAGAACTGACAAAAAACTGCACCTAAAAGAAAAAAGGAAAAAAAATAGAAAATAAAAGAAACAAAAGGAATACAAAACACAAATCGTTACTACGTACTATCAGCTACAGGCCGTAGAGTGAGCAAGCGTGTGACAGGTGTGAGGCACGCTGGGCCTTGCCTATGCGAGGTACTATGGGCACGTTGTTCACACGAAAAGGAAAAGACAAGGCCCAGTCGATACAATAACAAAAAGAAAAATAACAAACAAACAAAAAAACAGATGATGATTTCAAACTTAGATGTGACATAAGGATGTCACATCTAGATGAGTCCTAGACAGACCCAACAAATAAACCATAACTGTCATACAAGCAAAAACCACCGTTCACACCAAAGTCTATTATCCAAGATAAATAAATAGGCACCAAGACCACCCACTGGCCAAAATAGGAAACTAAATAAAAATAAAATAAACTAAGAAGCACATAAAGAGAAGGATCAGAGAGGTGTTGCCGTTTGATCCAAAACCCACCCAATCGAAGTGGGTGTCCAGATCGTTACTCCCTCCGTCACATAATATATTGTATTATATAAGACGTTATTACATCGAGGTATTATTTTTTGACAATATTCAGTTTTAAGATGTTATTTCATGTCTTTCTAAAAGAGTAAAACAGATCAAACGGGTGCCGTTATTGAATGTCGCCAGATTCTGGAAACCCTGAGATGAGAGAGCTATATCTCGTCCGCTGAGAGAAGCAGCTCCATCTCGCCTCTGGCGAGCAAACTACTGGCCGGCCCAATACTGTAGCGTCGACGAGAATTGTTATTGTGTGGTTTTATTGGGTTTTCACTGTTTGCAGCAGTTTTTTTTTTCTGTTCTTCTTTTTCCGTTTTATTTTTGTTAGGTTTCTTTCTCAGTGTTCACCGATTTTAGTTTATTTTTAATTTTTTCAACACATATCTGCATTTTCTGTACACATTGTACATTTTTCTTATACATTGAAAACATTTTGTTTATACACTTTTACATTTTTACAATAAATTCTTAAAATTTCCTAAATTATATGTTTTGATGATGCATATATTGCTTATACATTGAAAACATTTTTTTCATACACATTATACATTTTTGGACACGTTTAACATTTTTCAAATACATGTTTTGAACAATTTTTTGAATATGTGTTAAAAAAAGTGAAATACATCTTGAATACATTTTTAATGATACAAAACAATTTTTTGAAAACTGTGTGAACATTATTTTCATTGTATAAACATTTTAGAAAAATGACATAAACATATTTTTGGAAAAGTGTGAGCATTTTCTAAAATATAGCATACATTTTTAATGGTATGAAATATATGTTAAATTAAATAAACGTTTTTAGATTGTATAATTTTGTTTAAAATGTCACATACATATTTTTGTAAAGCATAAACATTTTTTAAATATCATTAATATTACTTTGATGCTGTCAACATTTTTTACAAACTACACTAATTTTTTTTGCACTAGGTTAACATTTTTAAATTTGTGGTGAACATTTTAATTATATCAAGTCTTTTAAAATTATGTATTTATAAATTTTTTTCCAACGTATAGAAAAATAAGAAAACAACAAAAAACTATACATGCACCTGCGTGATTATGGGCGAGCCTAGAGACGGGCTCGTTTCTCGCTGCAAGGGAGATACGGCTGTGCCCATCGTGCTTTGGATTGGAATGCATGTTTCTAGCTGCGCCCATCCCGCTTTGGAGATACCACTGGGACGGGGGCTAGGCCGAAAGAAACTTACATTCCATATTTAGGGAGCCGCAACCGTCTCATATTTCTAAGCAGGACACAAACCTTAACAAAACCGAAGAAAATATCTAAAACGAAATACTTACGCCAGCAAGGGTCGAGATCCACCGCGCCAACATGACCCTAAGGGCAATGGAGACGAGGCAAACCGGCGGCGGCACATGCGGGAGGCAAACCCTAATTGCTTTTTCTAGGTAGATAGATTTTGCTTCAGATCACATGCATCTGTAATCGCCAACCAAACTATCATATACCGTCATGCAGCATTTTCTTTAAAAGGGCCTAAGGACACATATTAAATATCATAGGTTCTTTGAAGTACATTTTTTTAGAATGGCTTAATGCCATATATTAAATTCTTTGGGGTTTTGATATCTTTTCCTCCTACATCCATTGATGATGCGCCATGAGCGTAGCTCAATGTTGCCTCTGTGTCTCTCCCTTCATGGGGCTAACTTATTTTAAACTCAGGAGCTTGTAGAAGTAGCAGTTGAAAAGTCATCGATGCAGCCCAGAAGACGCATGCAGTTGCGACCTATGAAGCAAATCGTCGCCTCGTAAATGAAAACATCGAAAAGGGCCTATAAAAACTCCAAAGACCATAAAAGTTGATCGAGTTCACACAGATTTGCCGGAAACCAAAACTGACTAGACCCTGAAAGACACAAATCCACACGCCTTCCGCCGTTGGTGAAGCACACCAACGAAAGAGAGCGCTGCCACCGCATCGCTCCAAAGAAGACATGAAGGTCCCCTAGTAAAATGGATGGTGGTCACTCTTTTCTTAAATGCAAAATGGTGAGACGGCCGTGGAGCTTGGCACAAATGGATAATATTCAAAACAAGCTAATGTTATGCAATGATCCTCTTAGCTTATTCAATGAGTTGTTTCGCCTGACGGAAGAGGAGAGCATAAAGGTGTTTGTGTCATGTTTTGGTTATGGTGGCACGAAAGAAATAAGGCCAATGCAGGAGACACAATGAAAACGGCAGATGAAATTCTAACGTCTATTAACTATCATGTTAATAATTTCAGGAATCTTAAGAAGCAGAGGAGAACCCAGAAGAAGGCTTCCACGGCAAAATGGTCTCCCCCGGCAAACGAATTCCTGAAAGTAAACTCCGATGGTGCGTTTAAGGAAGCATCAAAATCTGGTGGCTGGGGTTTTACTTTGAGGAATAGTAATGGTATTCTTTTGGCTGCAGGAGCAGGAAAGCTGGAATATATGTATCAAGTGCCCTCCATGCTGAAGCTTTAGCCATGGTGTATGCAATCAATGCAACGTCAAGCATGGGAGCCAATCGTGTAATTTTTGAAATGGACTCGATGGAGTTGAAGCGGGCTATACAAGTTAGGAGTATGATAGATCAACTCTAGGTTCTTTGTTTCAGGAGATTAAATTTCAACTTAATGTAGCTTTTGATGATGTTAAGCTGAATGTATGTCCTAAAGCATGTAATAATGCAGCACACACTATAGCTGCATAAGGTCATGGTCTAGGGAGGGAAAAGTCCATTTTAAACCTCAAATTCGTAGATGTCCGTCGAATCAAACCCTGAAGTCGAAATCCCTGTCGTTCTGACCCTGAACTAATTAATCCCGGTCCAAATCAAACCTTAGTGTCGTTTTAGCCCAAAATACGCTGACGTGGCTAGGATTGCTAGTTAGGTGGGCCATGTTATAACTGGAACACGCGGTGGGTGAACAGCAAATGGATTGGGGATTTGGGGGGGAGAAACTAGGGTTAGGCGGCGGCGGCGATTCCTTAAGGGGTGCGGCGGAGGAGGAGATTGCGCAGGGGGTCGGTGATGACCCACAAGCATAGGGGATCTATCGTAGTCCTTTCGATAAGTAAGAGTGTCAAACCCAACGAGGAGCAGAAGGAAATGATAAGCGGTTTCCAGCAAGGTATTCTCTGCAAGTAATGAAATAAGTGGTAACAGATAGTTTTGTGATAGTATAATTTGTAACGAGCAACAAGTAACAAAAGTAAAATGAGGTGCAGCAAGGTGGCCCAATCCTTTTTGTAGCAAAGGACAAGCCTGGGCAAACTCTTATATAGAGAAAAGTGCTCCCGAGGACACATGAGAATATCATCAAGCTAGTTTTCATCATACTCATATGATTTGCGTTCGGTACTTTGATAATTTGGTATGTGGGTGGACCAGTGCTTGGGTGCTGCCCTTACTTGAACAAACATCCCACTTATGATTAACCTCTATTGCAAGCATCCGCAATACAACAAAAGTATTAAGGTAAACCTAACCATAGCATGAAACATATGGATCCAAACCAGCCCCTTACGAAGCAACGCATAAACTAGGGTTTAAGCTTCTGTCACTCTAGCAACCCATCATCTACTTATTACTTCCCAATGCCTTCCTCTAGGCCCAAACAATGGTGGAGTGTCATGTAGTCGACATTCACATAACACCACTAGAGGAGAGACAACATACATCTCATCAAAATATCGAACGAATACCAAATTCACATGACTACTAATAGCAAGACTTCTCCCATGTCCCCAGGAACAAATGTAACTACTCACAAAGCATAAACATATTCATAATCAGAGGGGGATTAATTGCATATAGGATCTGAACATATGATCTTCCACCAATTAAACCAACTAGCATCAACTACAAGGAGTAATTAACACTACTAGAAACCTACTAGCACCAATCCCGGAATTGGAGACAAGAATTGGATACAAGAGATGAACTAGGGTTTTGAGAGGAGGTGGTGCTGATGAAGATGTTGATGGAGATTGCCCTCTCCCGATGAGAGGAGCATTGGTGATGACGATGGCGATGATTTCCCCCTCCCAGAGGGAAGTTTCCCCGGCAGAACAGATCTGCCGGAGCCCTAGATTGATTCCGCCAAGGTTCCGCCTCGTGGCGGCGGAGTTTCGTCTGAGAAGATGGCTATTTTTTTCCCATCGAAAGACTTCATATAGCAGAAGATGGCCACCGGAGAGCCACTAGGGGGCCCACGAGGTAGGGGGGCGTGCCCAGGGGGGTAGGGTGCGCCCCCACCCTCGTGGGCAGGGTGTGGCCCCCCTGGTGAACTTCTTCCGCTGAGTATTTTTTATATATTCTGAAAACATCTTCATGAAGTTTCAGGACTTTTGGAGCTGTGCAGAATAGGTCTCTAATATTTGCTCCTTTTCCAGCCAGAATCTCAGCTGCCGGCATTCTCCCTCTTTATGTAAACCTTGTAAAATAAGAGAGAATAGGTGAAGTTTCAGCAAGTCCACATACTCAACTATCATATAATCTTTCACAATTGCCGACACTCACGCAATACTTATGGGTATGGAGTTTTAATCGGACACAGAGAAAGATAGGGGCTTATAGTTTTGCCTCCCAACGTTTTACCTCAATGGTAAAGTCAACAATAATAGTTCATGAAAACTCACATCCAATTAGCCATATATACCAGGATCTTTCCAACATACCGTGCTTGCCAAAGGATAAAATGTAAAAAGGAAGGGTGAAGATCACCATGACTCTTATGCAAGGTAGGATATAAAAGTAAAAGATAGGCCCTTCGCAGAGGGAAGCAGAGGTTGTCATGCACTTTTATGGTTGGATGCACAAAATCTTAATGCGAAAGAACGTCACTTTATATTGCCACTTGTGATATGGACCTTTATTATGCAGTCTGTCGCTTTTATTTCTTCCATATCACACGATCGTATAAAGCTTATTTTCTCCCACACTAATAAGGCATACATATTTAGAGAGCAATTTTTATTGCTTGCACCGATGACAACTTACTTGGAGGATCTTACTCAATCCATAGGTAGGTATGGTGGACTCTTATGGCAAAACTGGTTTAAGGGTATTTGGAAGCACAAGTAGTATCTCTACTTGGTGCAATGAATTTGGCTAGCATGAGGGGGAAAGGCAAGCTCAACCATGTTGGATGATCCATGACAATATAATTTATCTCAGATGTAAGAAAACATAACCCAATACATTGTCTTCCTTGTCCAATGTCAACTCTTTAGCATGTCATATTTTAATGAGTGCTCACAATCATAAAAGATGTCCAAGATAGTATATTTATATGTGAAGTCCTATCTTTCTTTATTACTTCCTATTAATTGCAACGATGACCAAAACTATGTTTGTCAACTCTCAACAACTTTTATTCATCATACTCTTTCTATGTGAGCTCATTACTATCCATAAGATCCATATGATCTCTTTGTTTCCTTTTTATTCTTTCTCTTTTCTTTTATTCACTTAGGATCATGGCAAAATAATCAAGCCCTTGACTCAACACTAATCTATATTATATATAGCTCACAGACTCGATTACATAGAAGGATCATAAAGCAAAACTCACAACTAGATCATACTAAAAGCTTTTATTCTACTAGATCAAGATATTATCAAAAGGATCGAACTAAGAACAACGGTAAAGATAAAAGTGATGGTGATACGATACCGGGGCACTCCCCCAAGCTTGGCAGTTGCCAAGGGGAGTGCCCATACCCATGTGATTAGGTCTCCTTTGTTGATTAAGAAGGTGGTGGTTTTGTTGATGGCGTAGGCTTGTTGTCCTTCTTCCAGGGCATAGGCTCACCATCATAGAAGGATGATCGAGTCTCCTGAAACCTCAAATATGCAGCCAAACTCATCCTCTTGAATCTATATTCATACTCACAGTTTTGGTTTTGTAGGTCATAAATCTGGGCTTGGAGGTGCTCGATTTTCTCATGAAGCTTGAAGATGGCCTCCCCAATGTCCTTGACGTCGAGCTTGTGGTTGTTGGTGAACTCCGTGATCATAATGTGATTGGAATCAAGTCCACGTTCCAGCATCTCCTGACACTTGAAAACTTCTTGCTCCAATGCCTCGAGCCTGGCCTCCGTGCTTCCGGTCTTCCTTGGTCCCTCAGCATCGCGAATGTGCAACAACCCCTCATGCATCTCAATGGTTTGAGGGTGTTGCAACACTTCTGTGAGGTAAGGGTTGATGAACTTCTCTAAGAACTGGTCCTTGGGGGCACTTGAAGATGACATGACGACCTGGATCTGTCAAAAAAACAGCTCGAAACAAAGACAGGAGATTTTTGCGTGATACGGGAGTTGCTACCTCTTGAGCACTGCGTTGGTTTTCCCCGAAGAGGAAGGGATGATGCAGCAAAGTAGCATAAGTATTTCCCTCAGTTTTTGAGAACCAAGGTATCAATCCATTAGGAGGCTACGCACGAGTCCCTCGTACCTGCACAAAACAAATAAATCCTCGCAATCAAGGCGTTAAGGGGTTGTCAATCCCTACACGGCCACTTACGAGAGTGAGATCTGATAGATATGATAAGATAATATTTTTGGTATTTTTATGATAAAGATGCAAAGTAAAATAAAAGCAAAGTAAAAGCAAAAGGAAATAACTAGGTATTTGTAGATTAATATGATAAAGATAGACCCGGGGCCATAGGTTTCACTAGTGGCTTCTCTCGAGAGCATAAGTATTCTACGGTGGGTGAACAAATTACTGTTGAGCAATTGACAGAATTGAGCATAGTTATGAGAATATCTAGGTATGATCATGTATATAGGCATCACGTCTGAGACAAGTAGACCGACTCCTGCCTGCATCTACTACTATTACTCCACTCATCGACCGCTATCCAGCATGCATCTAGAGTATTAAGTTAATGAAAACAGAGTAACGCCTTAAGCAAGATGACATGATGTAGAGGGATAAACTCATGCAATATGATGAAAACCCCATCTTGTTATCCTTGATGGCAACGATACAATACGTGCCTTGCTGCCCCTACTGTCACTGGGAAAGGACACCGCAAGATTGAACCCAAAGCTAAGCACTTCTCCCATTGCAAGAAAGATCAATCTAGTAGGCCAAACCAAACTGATAATTCGAAGAGACTTGCAAAGATAACCAATCATACATAAAAGAATTCAGAGAAGATTCAAATATTGTTCATAGATAGACTTGATCATAAACCCACAATTCATCGGTCTCAACAAACACACCGCAAAAAGAAGATTACATCGAATAGATCTCACAAGAGAGGGGGAGAACATTGTATTAAGATCAAAAAAGAGAAGAAGCCATCTAGCTACTAACTATGGACCCGTAGGTCTGAGGTAAACTACTCACACTTCATCGGAGGGGCTATGGTGTTGATGTAGAAGCCCTCCATGATCGATGCCCCTTCCAGCGGAGCTCCGGAACAGGCCCCAAGATGGGATCTCATGGATACAGAAAGTTGCGGCGGTGGAATTAGGGTTTTGGCTCCGTATCTGATCGTTTGGGGGTATGTAGGTATATCTAGGAGTACGTCGGTGGAGCAATAGGGGGCCCACGAGGGTGGAGGGCGCGCCTGGGGGGTAGGCGCGCCCCCTACCTCGTGGCCTCCTCTTTTGTGTCTTGACGTAGGGTCCAAGCCTCCTGGGTCTTGTTCGTTGAGAAAATCACGTTCCCAAAGGTTTCATTCCGTTTGGACTCCGTTTGATATTCCTTTTCTTCGAAACCCTAAAACAAGCAAAAAACAGCAATTCTGGGCTAGGCCTCCGGTTAATAGGTTAGTCCCAAAAATAATATAAAAGTGGATAATAAAGCCCAATAATGTCCAAAACAGTAGATACTATAGCATGGAGTAATCAAAAATTATAGATACGTTGGAGACGTATCAAGCATCCCCAAGCTTAATTCATGCTCGTCCTCGAGTAGGTAAATGATAAAAACAAATTTTTTGATGCGGAGTGCTACTTGGCATAATTTTGATGTAATTCTTCTTAATTGTGGCATGAATATTCAGATCCGAAAAATTCAAGACAAAAGTTCATATTGACATAAAAATAATAATACTTCAAGCATACTAACTAAGCAATTATGTTTTCTCAAAATAACATGGCCAAAGAAAGTTCATCCCTACAAAATCATATAGTTTAGTCATGTTTCATTTTCGTCACACAAGAATGCTCTCATCATGCACAACCCCGATGACAAGCCAAGCAATTGTTTCATACTTTAGTAATCTCAAACCTATAAACTTTCACGCAATATATGAGCACGAGCCATGGACATAGCACTATGGGTGGAATAGAGTATAATGAGGGGGTTATGTGGAGAAGACAAAAAAGGAGAAAGTCTCACATCAACGAGGCTAATCAATGGTCTATGGAGATGCCCGTCGATTGATGTTAATGCAAGGAGTAGGGATTGCCATGCAACGAATGCACTAGAGCTATAAATGTATGAAAGCTCAACAAAAGAAACTATGTGGGTGTGCATCCAACTTGCTTGCTCACGAAGACCTAGGGCACTTGAGGAGGCCCATTGTTGGAATATACAAGCCAAGTTCTATAATGAAAAATTCCCACTAGTATATGAAAGTGACAAAACAAGAGACTCTCTATTATGAAGATTATGGTGCTACTTTGAAGCACAAGTGTGGCAAAGGATAGTAACATTGTCCCTTCTCTCTTTTTCTCTCATTTATTTTATTTTATTTGGCCTTTCTCTTTTTTTATATGGCCTTTCTCTCTCTCTCTCTCTCTCTCTCTCTCTCTCTCTTATAATTCCTCACTTGGGACAATGCTCTAGGAAATGATGATCATCACACTTCTATTTATTTACAACTCAATGATTACAACTCGATACTAGAACAAAAGATGACTCTATATGAATGCCTCCGGCGGTGTACCAGGATATGCAATGGACCAAGAGTGACATGTATGAAAGAATTATGAACGGTGGCTTTGCCACAAATACTATGTCAACTCCATGATCATGCTAAGCAATATGACAATGATGAATGTGTCATGATGAACAGAATGGTGGAAAGTTGCATGTCAATATATCTTGGAATGGCTATGGAAATGCCATAATAGGTAGGTATGGTGGCTGTTTTGAGGAAGATATAAGGAGGTTTATGTGTGAAAGAGCGTATCATATCACGGGGTTTGGATGCACCGGCGAAGTTTGCGCCAACTCTTGATGTGAGAAAGGGCAATGCACGGTACCGAAGAGGCTAGCAAGGATGGAAGGGTGAGAGTGCGTATAATCCATGGACTCAACATTAGTCATAAAGAACTCACATACTTATTGCAAAAATCTACAAGTCATCAAAAACCTCGGTACTACACACATGCTCCTAGGGGGATAGATTGGTAGGAAAAGACCATCGCTCGTCCCCGACCGCCACTCATAAGGAAGGCAATCAAATAACACCTCATGTTTCAGATTTGTTACATAGAGTTTACCATACGTGCATGCTACGGGACTTGCAAACTTCAACACACGTATTTCTCAATTTCACAACTACTCAACTAGCACGACTTTGATATTATTACCTCCATATTTCAAAACAATCATCAAGCATCAAACTTCTCTTAGTATTCAAAACACTCATAAGAAATTTTTACTAATCTTGAATACCTAGCATATTAGGATTTTAAGAAAATTACCATGCTATTTAAGACTCTCAAAATAATCTAAGTGAAGCATGAGAGATCAATATTTTCTATAAAACAAATCCACCACCGTGCTCTAAAAGATATAAGTGAAGTACTAGAGCAAAACTATATAACTCAAAATATATAAGCGAAGCACATAGAGTATTCTAACAAATTCCAAGTCATGTATGGCTCTCTCAAAAGGTGTGTACAGCAAGGATGACTGTGGTAAACTAAAAAGCAAAGACTCAAATAATACAAGACGTTCCAAGCAAAACACATATCATGTGGTGAATAAAAATATAGCTCCAAGTAAAGTTACCGATAGAAGTAGACGAAAGAGGGGATGCCTTCCGGGGCATCCCCAAGCTTTGCCTTTTTGGTGTCCTTAGATTATCTTGGGGGTGCCATGGGAATCCCCAAGCTTAGGCTCTTGCCACTCCTTGTTCCATAATCCATCAAATCTTTACCCAAAACTTGAAAACTTCACAACACAAAACTCAAAGTAGAAAATCTCGTGAGCTCCGTTAGCGAAAGAAAACAAAAGACCACTTCAAGGTACTGTAATGAACTCATTATTTATTTATATTGGTGTTAAACCTACTGTATTCCAACTTATCTATGGTTTATAAACTATTTTACTAGCCATATATTCATCAAAATAAGCAAACAACACATGAAAAACAGAATCTGTCAAAAACAGAACAGTCTGTAGTAATCTGTAGCTAACGCAAGATCTGGAACCCCAAAAATTGTAAAATAAATTGCTGTATGTGAGGAATTTATCTATTAATCATCTGAAAAAAGAATTAACTAATTATCACTTTCCAAATAAAAATGACAGCAGTTCTCGTGAGCGCTAAAGTTTCTGTTTTTTACAGCAAGTTTAACAAGACTTTCCCCAAGTCTTCCCAACGGTTCTACTTGGCACAAACACTAATTAAACACAAAAAACAAAACCAAAACAGAGGCTAGATAAATTATTTATTACTAAACAGGAGCAAAAAGCAAGGAATAAAAATAAAATTGGGTTGCCTCCCAACAAGCGCTGTCGTTTAACACCGCTAGCTAGGCATAATATTTCAATGATGCTCACATAAAAGACAAGAATTGAAGCACAAAGAGAGCATCATAAAACATGTGAAAAACACATCTAAGTCTGACATACTTCCTATGCATAGGCATCTTATAGCCAAACAAATTATCAAGGCAAGCAAAAACTAGCATATGCAAGGAAGCGGAAAGAAACAATAGCAATCTCAACATAACGAGAGATAATTTAGTAACATGAAAATTTCTACCACCATATTTTCCTATCTCATAATAATTACATGTAGGATCATAAGAAAATTCAACAAAATAGCTATCACATAAAATATTTTCAACATGATCTACATGCATGCAAAGTTGACACTCTTCCAAAATAGTGGGATTAACATTAACTAAAGTCATGACCTCTCCAAACCCACTTTTATCAAAAACTTCATAAGATTGAACATTCTCCAAATATGTGGGATCTAAAGTTTACACTCTTCCAAACCCACTTTCAATAATATTGCAAACACTATTATCAATCTCATGTTCATCATGGGGCTTAAATAAATTTTCAAGATCAAAAGAAGAATCACCCCAATCATGATCATTGCAACAAATAGTAGTCCTAGCAAAACTAGCATCCCCAAGCTTAGGGTTTTGCATATCATTAACACAATTGACATTAAAGTAATTTATAATAACATCATTGCAATCATGCTTTTCATCGAAGGAACTATTAAGTATGGGTGCAATAGCAACGATCTCATGTTTAACATGAGGAACTATAGCAAATTCATCTTCATAAATATTGGCATCGTGGCCACAAGAATAGCAAGCATCATGTTCAGCAAGGGATATTTAAATCAAATCATCAGAATCATAATTATCTATAGATTCATGCATATCATTATTTTCTTCCGAACCAAGGGTCATTCTTTCAATAAATTCTTTGACATAGACATTGTGAGCATAGTTTTCATAGCAATATTTAAGTATGTCAAAATTTTCAGATTCGTAGAGAGTAGTATCATATTTTTCAATCAAAGAAGCAACTTCATAAGCACCCTTAAAAGCAACAAATTCTTCAATTCGTTCGATATCGTAGTAACTATAAACACCTTTTGCATAAGAAGATAAGATTTCAATATCATTAAACTCAAATGGGTAGGGGAGGTGTTTTTAGGGTTCTTAGAGCAACAAGTAAAATAAAAAATTTCACAAAGATTCCAAGCATAGCATAGCAAACTATTTATATGATACCATAAGAGCTTCCCTTTTTCAGACAAACGATGACGCACAAAATGAGCATGCTCATCTAAAGATTTCCTATCAACTAGGCTAGTTGGGGTTTCAGCACGAGCGCATAAGGATCGAAGATGATCCAAGTAGAACACTTTAAGTGGATCCATATCAATAGATTATTAGCTAGCAAAGATGCGAGCAAATGGAAGGCACATGGTAACACAAGCAAACAAGCAAAAGAGGCAAATAGAGAAAGAGAGGGAGGATAGAGAGAGAGAGGGAGAATAAAATGGCAAGGGTGAAGTGGGGGAGAGGAAAACGAGAGGCAAATGGCAAATAATGTAATGCGGGAGATAAGGGTATGTGATGGGTACTTGGTATGTTGACTTTTGCGTAGACCTCCCCGGCAACGGTGCCAGAAATGGCTCATTGACGGGAGATAAAATTTTAACTTGACTTCACGTGAGCCTCCCCGACAACGGCGCCAGAAATCCTTCTTGCTACCTCTTGAGCACTGCGTTGGTTTTCCCCGAAGAGGAAGGGATGAAGCAGCAAAGTAGCGTAAGTATTTCCCTCAGTTTTTGAGAACCAAGGTATCAATCCAGTAGGAGGCTACGCACGAGTCCCTCGTACCTGCACAAAACAAATAAATCCTCGCAACCAACGCGTCAAGGGGTTGTCAATCCCTACACGGCCACTTACGAGAGTGAGATCTGATAGATATGATAAGATAATATTTTTGGTATTTTTATGATAAATATGCAAAGTAAAATAAAAGCAAAAGGAAATAACTAGGTATTTGTAGATTAATATGATAAAGATAGACCCGGGGCCATAGGTTTCACTAGTGGCTTCTCTCGAGAGCATAAGTATTCTACGATGGGTGAACAAATTACTGTTGAGCAATTGACAGAATTGAGCATAGTTATGAGAATATCTAGGCATGATCATGTATATAGGCATCATGTCCGAGACAAGTAGACCGACTCCTGCCTGCATCTACTACTATTACTCCACTCATCGACCGCTATCCAGCATGCATCTAGAGTATTAAGTTCATGAAAACAGAGTAACGCCTTAAGCAAGATGACATGATGTAGAGGGATAAACTCATGCAATATGATGAAAACCCCATCTTGTTATCCTCGATGGCAACAATACAATACGTGCCTTGCTGGCCCTACTGTCATTGGGAAAGGACACCGCAAGATTGAACCCAAAGCTAATCACTTCTCCCATTGCAAGAAAGATCAATCTAGTAGGCCAAACAAAACTGATAATTCGAAGAGACTTGCAAAGATAACCAATCATACATAAAAGAATTCAGAGAAGATTCAAATATTGTTCATAGATAGACTTGATCATAAACCCACAATTCATCGGCCTCAACAAACACACCGCAAAAAGAAGATTACATCGAATAGATCTCCACAAGAGAGGGGGAGAACATTGTATTGAGATCCAAAAAGAGAGAAGAAGCCATCTAGCTACTAACTATGGACCCGTAGGTCTGAGGTAAACTACTCACACTTCATCGGAGGGGCTATGGTGTTGATGTAGAAGCCCTCCGTGATCGATGCCCCCTCCGGCGGAGCTCCGGAACATGCCCCAAGATGGGATCTCGTGGATACAAAAAGTTGCGGCGGTGGAATTAGAGTTTTGGCTCCGTATCTGGTCATTTGGGGGTACGTAGGTATATATAGGAGGAAGGAGTACGTCGGTGGAGCAACAGGGGGCCCACGAGGGTGGAGGGCGCGCCTCGGGGGGGGGGGGGGAGGCACCCCCTACCTCGTGGCCTCCTCTTTTGTGTCTTGACGTATGGTCCAAGTCTCCTGGGTCTTGTTCGTTGAGAAAATCACGTTCCCGAAGGTTTCATTCCATTTGGACTCCGTTTAATATTCCTTTTCTTCTTAACCCTAAAACAGGCAAAAAACAACAATTCTGGGCGGGGCCTCCGGTTAATAGGTTAGTCCCAAAAATAATATAAAAGTGGATAATAAAGCCCAATAATGTCCAAAATAGTAGATAATATAGCATGGAGTAATAAAAATTATAGATATGTTGGAGACGTATCAGAGTCAAAAGCCCCGGGAGATTATATAAGGAATTTTTGTCGACCAAAATATGTGTCGTGTACGAAAACGGAGTCCGGAGAGCACACGTGGTGCCCACGAGGTAGGGGGCACGCCCAGGGGGGTAGGGCGCGCCCTCCACCCTCGTGGAGCTCTCGTGTCCTTCCCGGACTGCTTCTTATTTTTCTATTTTTCTAAATATTCCAAAACGGAGAAATATTGCCTTAAAAACTGTTTTGGAGTCGGTTTCCTTACCGTACGACGTACCTATTCCTTTTCGGAGTCTGAAACGTTCCGGAAAGTGTCCCTTATGTATTCCTCCGGGGTTACGGTTTCAATAATATTGGTTTCAACATTTATGGGATTACCTGAGATGTAATGTTTGATTCTTTGACCGTTCACCACCTTCGGATTTGTGCTTTCAAAGTTGTTGATTTTTATGGCACCGGAACGATAGACCTCCTTGATAACGTAAGGACCTTCCCATTTAGAGAGAAGTTTTCCTGCAAAAAATCTTAAACGAGAGTTGTATAGCAATACATAATCACCTACATTAAACTCACGCTTTTGTATCCTTTTATCATGCCATCTTTTAACTTTTTCTTTAAACAACTTGGCATTTTCGTAGGCTCGGGTTCTCCATTCATCGAGTGAGCTAATATCAAATAACCTCTTCTCACCAGAAAGTTTAAAATCATAATTGAGCTCTTTAATAGCCCAATATGCCTTGTGTTCTAGTTCGAGAGGTAAGTGACATGCTTTTCCATAAACCATTTTATACGGAGACATACCCATAGGATTTTTATATGCAGTTCTATAGGCCCATAATGCATCATCAAGTTTCTTGGACCAATTCTTTCTAGACCTATTGACAGTCTTTTGCGAAATTAATTTGAGCTCTCTATTACTCAATTCTACTTGACCACTAGACTGTGGGTGATAAGGAGATGCAATTCTATGATTAACATCATATTTAGCAAGCATTTTACGGAAAGCACCATGAATAAAATGAAGGAAATATGCCCTAGAGGCAATAATAAAGTTATTATTTATTTCCTTATATCATGATAAATGTTTATTATTCATGCTAGAATTGTATTAACCGGAAACATAATACATGTGTGAATACATAGACAAACAATATGTCACTAGTATGCCTCTACTTGACTAGCTCGTTGAATCAAAGATGATTAAGTTTCCTAGCCATAGACATGAGTTGTCATTTGATTAACGGGGTCACATCATTAGAGAATTATGTGATTGACTTAACCCATTCTGTTAGCATAGCACTTGATCGTTTAGTTTGTTGCTATTGCTTTCTTCATGACTTATACATGTTCCTATGACTATGAGATTATACAACTCCCGTTTACCGGAGGAACACTTTGTGTGCTACCAAACGTCACAATGTAACTGGGTGATTATAAAGGTGCTCTACAGGTGTCTCCGAAGGTACTTGTTGGGTTGGCATATTTCGAGATTAGGATTTGTCACTCCGAATATCGGAGAGGTATCTCTAGGCCCTCTCGGTAATGCACATCACTTAAGCCTTGCAAGCATTGCTACTAATGAGTTAGTTGCGGGATGATGTATTACAGAACGAGTAAAGAGACTTGCCGGTAACGAGATTGAACTAGGTAATGAGATACCGACGATCGAATCTCGGGCAAGTAACATACCGATGACAAAGGGAACAACGTATGTTGTTATGCGGTTTGACCGATAAAGATCTTCGTAGAATATGTGGGAGCCAATATGAACATCCAGGTGCCGCTATTGGTTATTGACCGGAGACATGTCTCGGTCATGTCTACATAGTTCTCGAACCCGTAGGGTCCGCACGCTTAAAGTTTTGATGATGGTTATATTATGAGTTTATATGTTTTGATGTACCGAAGGTTGTTCGGAGTCCCGGATGTGATCCCTGACATGACGAGGAGTCTCGAAATGGTCGAGAGATGAAGATTGGTATATTGGAAGCCTATGTTTGGATATCGGAAGTGTGCCGAGTGAAATCGGGATTTTACCGGAGTACCGGGAGGTTACCGGAACCCCCCGGGGACTTAATGGGCCTTAGTGGGCCTAGATGGAAGAGAGGAGAGGCGGCTAGGGCTAGGCCCCCTCCCCCCCAGTCCGAATAGGACAAGGAGAGGGGGGCGGCGCCCTCCCCCTTCCTTCTTCTCCTCCACTCCTTCCCCCTCCCAAGTCCTAATCCAACTAGGAAAGGGGGGGAGTCCTACTCCCGGTGGAAGTAGGACTCCTCCTGGCGCGCCTCCTCCCTGGCCGGCCGCACCCCCCTTGCTCTTTATATACGGGGGCAGGGGGCACCCCAAAGATACAACAATTGATCTGTTTGATCTTTTAGACGTGTGCGGTGCCCCCCTCCACCATAGTCCACCTCGATAATACTGTAGCGGTGCTTAGGCGAAGCCCTGCATCAGTAGAACATCAACATCGTCTCCACGCCGTCGTGCTGACGAAACTCTCCCTCAACACTCGGCTGGATCAGAGTTCGAGGGACGTCATCGGGCTAAACGTGTGCTGAACTCAGAGGTGCCGTACGTTCGGTACTTGATTGGTTGGATCGTGAAGACGTACGACTACATCAACCGCGTTGTGCTAACGCTTCCGCTTTCGGTCTACGAGGGTACGTGGACAACACTCTCCCCTCTCGTTGCTATGCATCACCATGATCTTGCGTGTGCGTAGGAAAATTTTGAAATTACTACGTTCCCCAACAGTGGCATCCGAGCCAGGTGTTATGCATTGATGTAATATGCATGAGTAGAACACAAGTGAGTTGTGGGCGATATAAGTCATACTGCTTACCAGCATGTCACACTTTGGTTCGGCGGTATTGTTGGATGAAGCGGCCCGGACCGACATTACGCGCACGCTTACGCGAGACTGGTTCTACCAACGTGCTTTGCACACAGGCGGCTGGCGGGTGTCAGTTTCTCCAACTTTAGTTGAACCGAGTGTGGCTACACCCGGTCCTTGCGAATGTTAAAACAACACCAACTTGACAAACTATCGTTGTGGTTTTGATGCGTAGGTAAGAACGGTTCTTACTCAGCCCGTAGCAGCCACGTAAAACTTGCAACAACAAAGTAGAGGACGTCTAACTTGTTTTTGCAGGGCATGTTGTGATGTGATATGGTCAAGACGTGATGAGATATAAGTTGTTGTATAAGATGATCATGTTTAGTTGAAGTTATCGGCAACTGGCAGAAGCCTTATGGTTGTATCTTTATTGCATAAGATGCAAGCGCCAAATAATTGCTTTACTTCATCGCTATGTGATAGCAATAGTTGCAAGAGAAATAGTTGGCGAGATGACCATGTAACGACACATTGATATAGATCAAGATGATGGAGATCATGGTGTCATGCCGGTGACGATGGAAATCATGACGATGCTTTGGAGATGGAGATCAAAGGCACAAGATGATGATGGCCATATCATGTCACATATTTTGATTGCATGTGATCTTTATCTTTTATACATCTTATTTTGCTTTGATTGACGGTAGCACTATAAGATGGTCTCTCACTAAATTTCAAGATAAAAGTGTTCTCCCGTAGTATGCACCGTTGCCAAAGTTCGTCGTGCCCAGACACCACATGATGATCGGGTGTGATAAGCTCTACGTCCATCTACAATGGGTGCAAGCCAGTTTTGCACACGCAGAATACTCGGGTTAAACTTGACAAGCCTAGCATATGCAGATATGGCCTCGGAACACAGAGACCGAAAGGTCGAGCGTGAATCATATAGTAGATATGATCAACATAGTGATGTTCACCATTGAAAACTACTCCATTTCACGTGATGATCGGTTATGGTTTAGTTGATTTGGATCACGTGATCACTTAGAAGATTAGAGGGATGTCTTTCTAAGTGGGAGTTCTTAAGTAATATGATTAATTGAACTTAAATTTATCATGAACTTAGTCCTGGTAGTATTAGCATATGTATGTTGTAGATCAATAGCTCGTGTTTAGCTCCCCTATTTTATTTTTGATATGTTCCTAGAGAAAACTAAGTTGAAAGATGTTAGTAGCAAGGATGCGGATTGGGGCCGTGATCTGAGGATTTTCCTCATTGTTGCACAAAAGAATTATGTCCTTGATGCACCGCTAGGTGACAGGCCTATTGCAGGAGCAGATGCAGACGTTATGAACGTTTGGCTAGCTCAATATGATGACTACTTGATAGTTTAGTGCACCATGCTTAAATGGCTTAGAATCGAGACTTCAAAGACATTTTGAACGTCATGGACCATATGAGATGTTCCAGGAGTTGAAGTTAATATTTCAAGCAAATACCCGAGTTGAGAGATATGAAGTCTCCAACAAGTTCTATAGCTAAAAGATGGAGGAGAATAGCTCAAGCAGTGAGCATGTGCTCAGATTGTCTGAGTACTACAATTGATTGAATCAAGTGGGAGTTAATATTCCAGATAAGAGAGTAATTGACAAAGTTCTCTAGTCACTATCACCGAGTTACTAGAACTTAGTGATGAACTATAATATGCAAGGGATGACAAAAGTAATTCCCAAGCTCTTCGTGATGCTGAAACCGACGAAGGTAGAAATCAAGAAAAACATCAAGTGTTGATGGTTGACAAAGACCACTAATTTCAAGAAAAGGGCAAATGGAAGAAAGGCGAACTTCAAGAAGAACGGCAAGCAAGTTGCTGCTCAAGTGAAAAAGCCCAAGTCTGGACCTAAGCCTAAAACTGAGTGCTTCTACTGCAAAGGGACTGGTCACTTGAAGCGGAACTACCCCAAGTAATTGGCGGATAAGAAGGATGGCAAAGTGAACATAGGTATATTTGATATACATGTTATTGATGTGTACTTTACTAGTGTTTATAGCAACCCCTCAGTATTGGATACTAGTTCAGTTGCTAAGAATAGTAACTCGAAACAGGAGTTGCAGAAAGAACATAGACTAGTTAAGGGTGAAGTGACGATGTGTATTGGAAATGGTTCCAAGATTGATATGATCATCATCGCACACTCCCTATACTTTCGGGATTAGTGTTAAACCTAAATAAATGTTATTTAGTGTTTGCGTTGAGCATAAATATGATTGGATCATGTTTATTGCAATACGGTTATTCATGTAAGTTAGAGAATAATTGTTGTTCTGTTTACATGAATAAAACCTTCTATGGTCATACACCCAATGAAAATGGTTTGCTGGATCTCGATCGTGGTGATACACATTTTTATAATATTGAAGCCAAAAGATGCAAAGTTAATAATGATATGCAACTTATTTGTGGCACTGCCGTTTAGGTCATATTGGTGTAAAGCGCATGAAGAAAATCCATGCTGATGGGCTTTTGGAATCACTTGATTATGAATCAGTTGATGCTTGCAAACCATGCCTCATGGGCAAGATGACTAAGACTCCGTTCTCCGGAACAATGGAGCGAGCAACAGATTTGTTGGAAATCATACATACTTATGTATGTGGTCCAATGAATATTGAGGCTCACGGCAGGTATCATTATTTTCTGATCTTCACAGATGATTTGAGCAGATATGAGTATATCTACTTGATGAAACACAAGTCTGAAACATTTGAAAAGTTCAAAGAATTTCAGAGTGAAGTGGAGAATCATCATAACAAAAATAAAAGTTTCTACGATATGATCGCAGAAGTAAAATATTTGAGCTACGAGTTTGGCCTTCAGTTAAAACAATGTGAAATAGTTTCACTACTCACGCCACCTGGAACACCACAGTGTAATGGTGTGTCCGAACGTCATAACCGTACTTTATTAGATATGGTGCGATCTATGATGTCTCTTACCGATTTACCACTATCGTTTTGGGGTTATGCATTAGAGACAGCTACATTCACATTAAATAGGGCACCATCTAAATCCGTAGAGACGACACCGTATGAACTATGGTTTGGGAAGAAACCTAAGCTGTCGTTTCTTAAAGTTTGAGGTTGCAATGCTTATGTGAAAAAGTTTCAACCTGATAAGCTCAAACCCAAATCGGAGAAGTGCGTCTTCATAGGATACCCAAAAGAAAATGTTGGGTACACCTTCTATCACAGATACGAAGGCAAGATATTCATTACTGAGAATGGATCCTTTCTAGAGAAGGAGTTTCTCTCGAAAGAAGTGAGTGGGAGGAAAGTAGAACTTGATAAGGTAACTGTACCTTCTCCCGAATTGGAAAGTAGTTCATCACTGAAATCAGTTCCAGTGATGCTTACACCAATTAGTCAGGAAGTTAATGATGATGATCATGAAAGCTTCGGATCAAGTTACTACCGAACCTCGTAGGTCAACCAGAGTATGTTCCGCACCAGAGTGGTACGGTAATCCTATTCTAGAGTTCATGTTACTTGACCATGACAAACCTACGAACTATGAGGAAGCGATGATGAGCCCAGATTCCGCGAAATGGCTTGAGGCCATAAAATCTGAGATGGGATCCATGTATGAGAACAAAGTGTGGACTTTGGTTGACTTGCCCATTGATCGGCAAGCCATAGAAAATAAATGGATGTTCAAGAGGAAGACGGACGCTGATAGTAGTGTTACTATCTACAAAGCTAGAATTGTCGCAAAAGGTTTTCGACAAGTTCAAGGTGTTGACTACGATGAGAGTTTCTCACTCGTATTTATGCTTAAGTCTTTCCGAATCATGTTAACAATTGCCGCATTTTATGAAATCTGGCAAATGGATAAACAAAACTGCATTCCTTAATGGATTTATTAAAGAAGAGTTGTATATGATGCAACCAGAAGGTTTTGTCAATCCTAAAGGTACTAACAAAATATGCAAGCTCCAGCGATCCATCTATGGACTGGTGCAAGCATCTCGGAGTTGGAATATACGCTTTGATAAGTTGATCAAAGCATATATTTTTATACAGACTTGCGGTGAAGCCTGTATTTACAAGAAAGTGAGTGGGAGCACTACAACATTTCTGATAAGTATATGTGAATGACATATTGTTAATCGAGATAATTTAGAATTATTCTGCAAAGCATAAATGAGTTTTTCAAAGAAAGACCTCGGTGAAGCTGCTTACATATTGAGCATCAAGATCTATAGAGATAGATCAAGACGCTTGATAAGTTTTTCAATGAGTACATACCTTGACAAGATTTTGAAGTAGTTCGAAATGGAACAGTCAAAGAAGGAGTTCTTGCCTGTGTTACAAGGTGTGAAGTTGAGTAAGACTCAAAACCCGACCACGGCAGAAGATAGAGAGAGAATGAAAGTCACTCCCTATGCCTCAGCCATAGGTTCTATAAAGTATGCCATGCTGCGTACCAGACCTATTGTATACCCTGCCCTGAGTTTGGCAAGGGAGTACAATAGTGTTCTAGGAGTAGATCACTAGACATTGGTCAAAATTATCCTTAGTGGAACAAGGATATGTTTCTCAATTATGGAGGTGCCAAAAGGTTCGTCGTAAAGGGTTACGTCGATGCAAGTTTTGGCACCGATCCAGATGACTCAAAGTCTCAATCTGGACACATATTGAAAGTGGGAGCAATTAGCTAGAGTAGCTCCGTGCAGAGCATTGTTGACATAGAAATTTGCAAAATACACACGGATCTGAATGCAGCAGACCCGTTGACTAAACTTCCCTCACAAGCAAAACATGATCACACCTTAGTACTCTTTGGGTATTAATCACATAGCGATGTGAACTAGATTATTTACGCTAGTAAACCCTTTGGGTGTTGGTCACATGACGATGTGAACTATAGGTGTTAATCACATGGTAATGTGAACTATTGATGTTAAATCACATGGCGATGTGAACTAGATTATTGACTCTAGTGCAAGTGGGAGACTGAAGGAAATATACCCTAGAGGCAATAATAAAGTTATTATTTATTTCCTTATATCATGATAAATTTTTATTATTCACGCTAGAATTGTATTAACCGGAAACATAATACATGTGTGAATACATAGACAAACAGTATGTCACCAGTATGCCTCTATTTGACTAGCTCGTTGAATCAAAGATGGTTAAGTTTCCTAGCCATAGACATGAGTTGTCATTTGATTAACGGGGTCACATCATTAGAGAATGATGTGATTGCTTGACCCATTCCGTTAGCATAGCACTTGATCATTTAGTTTGTTGCTATTGCTTTCTTCATGACTTATACATGTTCCTATGACTATGAGATTATGCAACTCCCGTTTACCGGAGGAACACTTTGTGTGCTACCAAACGTCACAACGTAACTGGGTGATTATAAAGGTGCTCTACAGGTGTCTCCGAAGGTACTTGTTGGGTTGGCATATTTCGAGATTAGGATTTGTCACTCCGAATATCGGAGAGGTATCTCTGGGCCCTCTCGGTAATGCACATCACTTAAGCCTGGCAAGCATTGCTACTAATGAGTTAGTTGCAGGATGATGTATTACAGAACGAGTAAAGAGACTTGCCGGTAACAAGATTGAACTAGGTATTGAGATACCGACGATCGAATCTCGTGCAAGTAACATACCGATGACAAAGGGAACAACGTATGTTGTTATGCGGTTTGACCGATAAAGATCTTCGTAGAATATGTGGGAGCCAATATGAACATCCAGGTTCCGCTATTGGTTATTGACCGAAGACATATCTCGGTCATGTCTACATAGTTCTCAAACCCGTAGGGTCCGCACGCTTAAAGTTTCGATGACGATTATATTATGAGTTTATATGTTTTCATGTACCGAAGGTTGTTCTGAGTCCCGGATGTGATCCTTGACATGACGAGGAGTCTCTAAATGGTCGAGACATGAAGATTGATATATTGGAAGCCTATGTTTGGATATCGGAAGTGTTCCGGGTGAAATCGGGATTTTACCGGAGTACTGGGAGGTTACCGGAACCCCCCGGGGACTTAATGGGCCTTAGTGGGCCTAGGTGGAAGAGAGGAGACGCGGCTAGGGCTGGGCCGCGCGCCCCTCCCCCCAGTCCGAATAGGACAAGGAGAGGGGGGTGGCGCCCCCTTCCTTCTTCTCCTCCACTCCTTCCCCCTCCCAAGTCCTAGTCCAACTAGGAAAGGGGGGGGAGTCCTACTCCCGGTGGAAGTAGGACTCCTCCTGGCGCGCCTCCTCCCTGGCCGGACGCACCCCCTTGCTCCTTTATATACGGGGGCAGGGGGCACCCCAAAGATAAAACAATTGATCTGTTTGATCTTTTAGCGGTGTGCGGTGCCCCCTCCACCATGGTCCACCTCGATAATACTGTAGCGGTGCTTAGGCGAAGCCCTGCATCGGTAGAACATCAACATCATCACCACGCCGTCGTGCTGACGAAACTCTCCCTCAACACTCAGTTGGATCGGAGTTCGAGGGACGTCATCGGGCTGAACGTGTGTTGAACTCGGAGGTGCCGTACGTTCGGTACTTGATCGGTCGGATCGTGAAGACGTACGACCACAACAACCGCGTTGTGCTAACGCTTCCGCTTTCGGTCTACGAGGGTACGTGGACAACACTCTCCCGTCTCGTTGCTATGCATCACCATGATCTTGCGTGTGCGTAGGTAATTTTTTAAATTACTACGTTCCCCAACATAAAATGTGATCCACCATCAGTCATTAAATATCTAGGGACTCCAAACCTTGGAAAAATAACTTCTTTAAGCATTTTAATAGAAGTGTTATGATCAGCACTACTAGTTGGAATAGCTTCTACCCACTTAGTAACATAATCAACAGCAACTAAAATATGTGTATAACCATTAGAGGAAGGAAAAGGTCCCATATAGTCAAAGCCCCAAACATCAAATGGTTCAATAACGAGTGAGTAGTTCATGGGCATTTCTTGACATCTACTAATATTACCAATTCTCTGACATTCATCACAAGATAAGACAAACTTACGAACATCCTTGAAGAGAGTAGGCCAATAAAACCAGATTGCAATACCTTATGTGCAGTCCTATCTCTAGCATGGTGCCCTCCATAAGCTTTGGAGTGACACTTGCGTAGGATCTGTTCCTGTTCATGCTCAGGTACACAAAATCTAATAATACCATCTACTCCTTCTTTATAAAGATGTGGGTCATCCCAAAAGTAATGCCTCAAATCATGGAAGAACCTTTTCTTTTGCTGGTATGTGAAACTAGGTGGTATAAACTTAGCAACAATGTAATTAGCATAATCAGCATACCATGGAGCAGTATGAGAAGCATTTATAACATTTAATTGCTCATCAGGAAAGCTATCATCAATAGGTAGTGGGTCATCAAGCACATTTTCTAACCTAGACAAGTTGTCTGCAACGGGGTTCTCAGCTCCCTTTCTATCAACAATATGTAAGACAAACTCTTGTAGCAAGAGAACCCATCTAATAAGTCTAGGTTTAGCATCTATCTTTTCCATAAGATATTTAACAGCAGCATGATCAGTGTTAATAGTTACTTTAGAATCAACAATATAAGGTCTGAACTTATCACAAGCAAATACAACTGCTAATAATTCTTTTTCAGTAGTAGCATAATTTCTCTGAGCATTGTCTAGAGTTTTATTAGCATATTGAATAACATTTAGTTTCTTATCAACTCTTTGCCCTAGAACAACACCTACATCATAATCACTAGCATCACACATAATTTCAAAGGGTAAATTCCAATCAGGTGGCTGAACAATAGGTGCAAAGATCAATGCTTTCTTAAGTATTTCAAATGCTTCTACACAATCATCATCAAAGACAAATGGTATATCTTTTTGTAATAAATTAGTTAGAGGCCGAGAAATTTTGGAGAAGTCCTTAATGAACCTCCTATAAAAACCGGCGTGACCAAGGAAACTTCTTATACCTTTGATGTCCTTGGGACATGGCATCTTTTCAATAGCATCAACCTTGGCTTTATCAACTTCAATACCTCTTTCAGAAACTTTATGCCCCAAGAAAATACCTTCATTAACCATAAATTGGCACTTTTCCCAATTCAAGACAAGATTAGTTTCTTCGCATCTCTGCAAAACTCGATCAAGGTTGCTTAAGAAATCATCAAAAGAAGATCCATAGACGGAGGAATCGTCCATGAAAACCTCACAAATCTTTTCACAGAAGTCAGAGAATATAGCCATCATGCATCTTTCAAAGGTTGCAGGTGCATCACATAAACCAAAAGGCATACGTCTATAAGCAAAAGTACCAAAAGGGCAGGTAAAAGTAGTCTTTGATTGATCCTTAGCTGACACAGGTATTTGAGAGAAACCAGAATAACCATCTAGAAAGCAAAAATGTGTATTTTTAGATAATCTTTCTATCATTTGATCGATAAAAGGTAAGGGGTAATGATCCTTTTTAGTGGCCTTATTTAATTTGCGGAAATCAATTACCATCCTATAACCTGTAATAATTCTTTGAGGAATCAATTCATCTTTATCATTAGGAACAACAGTAATACCTCCCTTCTTAGGGACACAATGGACAGGACTTACCCACTGACTATCAGCAACGGGATAAATTATACCTACCTCAAGGAGCTTTATTATTTCCTTTCTTGCCACTTCTTTCATTTTAGGGTTCAGCCGTCATTGATGATCACGAACTGGTTTAGCATCTTCTTCCAAATTAATTTTATGTTGACATAGAGTGGGACTAATGCCCTTAAGATCATCAAGAGTATACCCAATAGCAGCACGGTGCTTCTTCAGAGTTTTCAATAATCTCTCTTCCTCATGCTCTGAAAGGTTAGCACTAACAATAACAGGATATATCTTTTTCTCATCAAGATAAGCATACTTAAGAGTATCAGGTAACGGTTTAAGCTCAAACACAGGATCACCCTTGGATGGAGGAGGATCCCCTAGGATTTCAACAGGCAAATTGTGTTTCAGAATAGGTTCCTCTTTAAAGAATACTTCATCTATTTCCTTCTTTCGTTCATAAACATATCATTTTCATGGTCTAGCAAATATTGTTCTAAAGGATCACTAGGAGGTACGACAATAGAAGCAAGACCAATAATTTCATTCTTACTAGGTAATTCTTCTTCATGGTGTTGTCTACTAAATTTAGAGAAATTAAATTCATGAGTCATATCATCTAAACCGATAGTAACAACATCCCTTTTGCAATCTATGGTAGCATTAACAGTATTTAAGAAGGGTCTACCAAAAATAATGGGACAAAAGCTATCTTGTGGGGAACCAAGAACAAGAAAATCAGCAGGATGTTTAGTTTTCCCACACAAGACCTCAACATCTCTAACAATTCCCATTGGTGAAGTAGTATCTCTATTGGCAAGTTTAATTGTGACATCAATATCTTCTAACTCAACAGGTGCAATATCATGCATAATTTCTCTATATAGGCTAATAGGTATTACACTAGCACTGGCACCCATATCACATAAACCATGATAATAATGATCTCCTATTTTAACAGAAATAACAGGCATGCCCACCACAGGTCTAGGTTTATCTTTAGCACAAGGTTTAGAATTCTAGCAGTTTCATCACAGAAATAAATAACATGCCCATCAATATTATCAGCCAAGAGATCTTTAACAATAGCAATATCAGGTTCAACTTTAATTTGCTCAGAAGGTGGATACGTTTTAATATTGCTTTTACAAACCACAGTTGAAGCTTTAGCATGATCCTTTATCCTAACAGGGAAAGGTGGTTTCTCAACATAAGAAGTAGGAACAATAGGATCATTATAAGTGATAGTCTTTTCTTCAACTTTAATAGGTGCAGCTACTTTTACTTCTATGGGAGGATGATATTTAAACCACTTCTCCTTGGGGAGATCAACATAAGTAGCAAAAGATTCACAGAAAGAAGCTACTATCTCAGAGTCAAGTCCATATTTAGTGCTAAATTTACGGAAAACATCGGTATCCATAAAAGATTTAACACAATCAAACCTAGGTGTCATACCTGACTCCTTTCCTTTGTTGAGGTCCCAATCTTCATAGTTGCGTTTAATTCTTTCCAATAAATCCCATTTGAATTCAATAGTCTTCATCATAAAAGAGCCAGCACAAGAAGTATCAAGCATGGTGCGATTGTTATCAGAAAGCTGAGCATAAATTTTTTGAATAATCATTTCTCTTGAGAGCTCATGATTGGGGCATGAATATAACATTGATTTAAGCCTCCCCCAAGCTTGAGCGATGCTTTCTCCTTCGCGAGGCCAAAAATTATATATATAATTACGATCACAATGAACAAGATGCATAGGATAAAACTTCTGATGAAATTCCAATTTCAATTGTTTGTAATTCCAAGACCCCATATCATCACATAGCCTATACCATGTGGATGCATCTCCCTTCAAAGATAAAGGGAATACCTTCTTCTTAACAACATCTCTGGGTACACCTGCAAGCTTAAATAATCCACAAACTTCATCCACATATATCAGATGCTCATCAGGATGTTTTGTTCCATCTCCTAAAAAGCATTAGCTAGTAGTTTTTCTATCATACCCGAAGGAATTTCAAAGCAGACATTTTCATTTTCATTTTCAGTAGGTTGAGTAGGTTGAGGAGCAAATATTTGCTCTACTGGTCGGGGTGAAGATACCCCAGACAAGCCCCTCAGAGGATTACTTTCCATAGTAACAAGTGACAGTAAATTTCAGCACACTATATACATTTTTCCTGACCAAATTCCACCTACCAGAGGCGCTTCACTCCCCAGCAACGGCGCCAGAAAAGAGTCTTGATGACTGTCGGTGTCAAAACCGGCGGATCTCGGGTAGGGGGTCCCGAACTGTGCGTCTAAGGCGGATGGTAACAGGAGGCAGGGGACACGATGTTTTACCCAGGTTCGGGCCCTCTTGATGGAGGTAAAACCCTACATCCTGCTTGATTATTCTTGATAATATGAGTAGTACAAGAGTTGATCTACCACGAGATCAGAAAGGCTAAACCCTAGAAGCTAGCCTATGGTATGATAGTATGTTGTCCTACGGACTAAAACCCTCCGGTTTATATAGATACCGGATGAGGCTAGGGTTACACAAGGTCGGTTACAAAGGAGGAGATATGCATATCTGTATTGCCTAGCTTGCCTTCCACGCCAAGTAGAGTTCCATCCGGACACGAGACGAAGTCTTCAATATTGTATCTTCATAGTCCAATAGTCCGGCCAAAGGATATAGTCCGGCTGTCCCGAGACCCCCTAATCCAGGACTTCCTCAGTAGCCCCTGAACCAGGCTTCAATGACGATGAGTCCGGCGCGCAGTGTTGTCTTCGGCATTGCAAGGCGGGTTCCTCCTCCGAATACACCATGGAAGAGTTTGAATACAAGGATAGTGTCCAACCCTGCAAAATAAGTTCCACATACCACCGTAGAGAGAATAATATTTCCACAAATCTAATCTGCTGACACGTTTTGGCAGCATGACCTCACGCCATGGCCCGGCAATTATTTGAACCGTTTTTCTTTAACCAGCCCCGCACATAACGCGAGGCGGTTTCTTGACACGTCTTGTCAAAGCAGAGATCGTGCTCCCCTTATTATGGGATTCTCATTAATACGGACGTGGGTAAGCCAACCGTGCCTAGGACTCCTAGATTTTAGGCAAGTACCAAACGGCCACGAGGAGGACGCTTGATATTCACCCTCTTTATAAAGGGACAAGACTTTTACTTTTTCCCTCCCGTGCTCAATCAAATCCTTCCCCTGCCTCAAGTTCTAACACCCAAAGCCCAGGTCAGGTGCTTCGAACCTTCAATCATGTCCGGATCCAGCCTTCAAGGACGGTGGATGCCTTCCTCTGTCACGGAGGAGGATATCAAGAAGTTGAGGGAGGCTAGATATCTGACCGCTGAAATTTCGCATAGGCTGCCCGCCCGAGGGCAGGTCGTCCCTACTCCCGAACCCAACGAGAGCGTTGTGTTCGTCTCCCACTTCCTTCGAGGACTAGGCCTCGCTCTGGCCCCGGATTCCCTTTGTTAGGGGTCTTATTTTCTATTACGGGCTGGGTTTTCATGATCTGGCCCCGGATTCCCTTCTTCACATCTCGTCATTTATTGTCGTTTGTGAGGCCTTCCTCCGCATTACCCCTCACTTCGGCCTGTTGCTCAAGACCTTTGATGTGAAGCCGAAGATGGTCGAGGGGCAGTACACAGTGTGCGGAGGTGCTCTAATAAGCAAAATTGCTGACGCTCCATGGCCGAAGGGTTCCTTTCCAGAGGTGTCCAGATTGTGCCAACGGGAGTGGTTTTATGTCACAGCTCCCCAAAGTGCCAAGTGGGTAGCTACCCCACCTTTCGCTCAGGCCCTCCACCACAACTGATGTCATGGATCAACAGGGGGCTGAGCTGGGGTCTAGCCAAGGACGTGCCCATACTGCAGAGCCGCATCCGAGATCTCTTCGAGGGAGATTTCAGTCTGGTTATGGTAATGCAAGTTATGCTGGTTCGTCGAGTCCAGCCTTGCAAACGCCGGCCCCTCTGCACGTGGGAATTCAACCCGTAAGGACCGCGCACTATTCAGAATTCCTCGGCCCGACGCACGAGGAGATGTACAAATCGTTCTTCGGACCCCAAATAGAGTGTCTAGACACTACCGAGGATGTGGGCCTGAGCAACAACCGCACCGCTGCCCAAGTAAGTAATCCCATGGCCGAACACACTGTCCTTTTATTTATCATGACATCACTCTAAAGAATCGCTCTTTGACCAGGACTAGATAACAAAGGCGAAGATGATCCGGTGTTCGGCCCCCCTTCCTGAAGGCTTGGAAAATCCGGTGTTGGAAAAGATGCTCGAGCCAGCACCTTGCCTAGTGCCCTCAAAGGAAGATGAAGGGTGGAATAAATAGGGCGAAAGCGGGCCTCCATTTCTACCTATTCCAACCGAGGGAATGAGCGCCTCCGCGAGGGAGGATAACCAAGGGGAAGAATCTGACATTCTCTCTCCCCGGGGAAGGAAGAGGACTACCTATGAAGATCCGGAAACCAAGGTTTCCAAACGGGAGAAGAAATCTCCGCCAGAGGGTCCTGCCTCGGAGGGTGTTCTTGCTGAACAATGTCCGCGCGGGGATCAGCCCTCTAACGAGTTGTAAGTAATCAAAAAGTACTTAATAGTGAAGATATCCTACCTTACTTCTGAGGAAAATAACCGAAGCATTTATCTTGCAGTTCGAATCTTAGCCCTTCTCAGCAGATCTCGTCTTCGGGGGATCTTCTTCTAGAGATGATGGAGAGGGAAACGCCTCCCCCTGCCACACCGCCTCACGAGGCGGGCGACCCCGAGGTGTCGTCGCGGAGGGTTTCTCCTGATCCGGCAAGGCCAGAAGGTAATCCTATGGCCACCCGAAGTCCCCTGTATCTGGCTCTTGAAGAGAGCAATCAAAAGAGTCCGGCACCATCTGGTATGCGGTCGGACGTACTGAGGGATCTGCTAGAGCGAGCAACTATCTCAGAAGAGCACCGTACGTTGATGAATACGGTGATTGAAAGGATTTCGTCTGCCGAAAGCGGGTTGCATGAAGCCTTTATGAGTCTACTGACGGGTTATGAGGTACGTGAAATGATGTACATTTTTTACAGTACCGCACATTTTTAGGTGTGCCCTGTGTAGATACTAGCCCCTGAGACTCTGGTTGTCGTCGAGAACGGCGGCAAATAGAGGATCGTAGTCCCAGGTAATAACCAGACCGCTTGTATGGGTAGGTGGTTGAAGCTCCGATGGCTAGCCATACTGATGGGTTTGCCGAACTAAAGCGGCAACTGGATGCGGCAGATGCCGACATCGTGCTTGTTAACAAGCGGCTTGACGAGGCACAAGGTAGGTGATTTTTCTGGTGAATGTCACATAGTAAGAGCAGCATGATGCCAATATCTTTAATATGTTGTGACTGCAGATGGAGCTGCCACCATGGAGACCCTTCGGGCGGAGCTTTCCCGAGACAAGGAGCAAGCAAGGAGTAGTAATGCGGCCGCTTTAAAGGCGGCCGAAGAGTTAAGGGCCGAACAGGCCGCACATTGCGGGAGCAAAGAAAAAATTTCCAAGATGGACGTGGAGTTGAAAGATGCTGCTGACCGTTACCGGCTTCTTGAAGAAGAAAACCGGGTGAAGGCGATGGACCTGGAGAAGGCCCGGGTGGCTACCTCGAGGCCCGCTCCAAAATTAGAGCGACAAAGGAGGAGCTGAATCAAGCTGCAGATATCGTTTCTGGGGAGCCCTTCTTGTTGCCGACTAAGTTCGGAGATTCAAAATATGCTCCTCTCGACCGGCTATGGAGTTCTGTGGATGAGTACATGGATCTGGCTGCGAGTGCTCCGGACGCGACCGAGTACTTCAAGGATCAGAAAGGTCCTGAAGTGGATAAGCTATTCTGGTCACAGTTTCACGCTCCAGTCCGCCTGCTGCTGCTGAATGAGCGATTGACCGGTTGGGCCGAGCTCCATAGATTATCCGGACTGGCCATGAGGTCCGTTGTGGATCATTTGTGGCCAGGAGGGCCAAGGCCGAGTAGTTACATTAGCTTAGTGCAACAATTCCTTGGTGTTGTGCCACACATTGATGCTGTAAAGAGGTCGGCGTGCATAAAAGGCTCACAGATGGCCCTTGCCCGTGTCAAAACATACTGGGCGGAGATGGATGCCACCACTGTTGCGGCACAGGGTTCGGCCATAGGCCGAGTGGCTGCCGAGCACTACTTTGAAGAAGTTCTTGAAGGCGCTCGTTCAATAGAGGCTCAGTGCTCGAAGAATATTATGTTTGAATGACATGTATTCCCATTGTAAAAACAATGTTTTATTGAATTTATCAAGGCTGTATTTATACTTTTTCCCAAAAGTGCAATAATGCCTCCTGTGTGGCCGTTTATGTATATATGTATATAACCTGAAAGATTGCAGTCGTCGGCTTCAGCCCCCACGCATATAATGCGGGGGTGTTCGCAGAAGACGCGTGTTCACACTTGATCCAACGTCTTGGTCCATTAAGGAGGTGATAGCGCATCGAACTAGGCAACCAGACTATAATTCTTTAACACTTTCACTTAGCCAGAGGAGTTTGACAGTGGGGCTACCATACAGCCCCTGGTGGCTCCGCACGCATCCGAATTCGGGGTGCGTACATGCCTGGCTGGGAAACAGCTCTTCGTTAAAGCGGAGGAATCCCGAAGATTCCGCTAGGTCATCGAGTGGTTGACCAGTCTCACGCTATATCATGACAGTCAGTTTTCGGCTTTCTCTACTGAGGTGCTCGTCCGGATGAACCAGGGCACAATCGCAGTAGTTCTCCTGGTGCCGCCTTAGCCGATATAGCGGAACGTAAGGCAGCAAAACACAGGAGCCGGGCAAACCCAACATTTGACCAAAGACATGATTCAGAGCTGATGCATATAAGGCCAAACTCGCGACGCCGAACACTCCCTAAGGTATTCGGTCTTTGTGGTGGAAACCGGGCTTGAGCAGTGCCCTTTGTAATAAGCCCCTGGTGTCCAGGTACATGCAATATTCTGACGTGGCCACATGCCAATACGTCAGCATCCTTCTCGATTGTACTGAGAATCCGGCAGATGTTTATCAACAAGAGATAGTAAAAAAGGTTTACACAGGGTCTTAATCTAAAAAGAATCCTTGGAACGGGTCCTTGCTGCACGTCTGCGCATGTGTCTCCGTTGTCCCGCATCCTGGATGGGTGTAGCATGATGGTCATCTGTAAAAGAGAGGAACTTAGTTGAAAATTTGTCGTGCAAAAAGGTAGGTTATACTAAACAAACCATGTATAATTCAAGATGAGTAAAATTGAGCCTAATTGCCACTTGTTTGCACGCGTTGAGCCCCTTGTATTGTAATAGGGGTATGTCCATCAAACCTGTATCAATTACATATAGCTGCGCCGGACTCGTCTAACCGCGTCCGTGGTCTTAACGACCTGTCAAATGCTTTAGTTGGTGGGGCCGTTTAGTGTGCGGCTGCCAAGGCAGCCGCACTGCCTAGGCAGCCGCACTGCCTTCGGCGCGCAAGGAGCGCTCAATATTTCCATTTACTGTAATGATGCCGCGTGGACCGGCCATCTTGAGCATGAGAGAAGCGTAATGCGGTATTGCGTTAAAGCGAGCGAAAGCTTCGCGTCCGAGTAGTGCTTGATAGCCACTTGGGAACGGTGCGATGTGGAAGGTTAACTTTTCACTGCGGAAGTTATCAGGAAGGCCAAATATAAACTCTAGTAGCAGGGAGCCCATGCAAATGGGCTTCTGGGCCTGGCGTTACTCCTTTAAAGGTAGTATTGCTATGGCTAATTTTTGCTGGGTCTATTCCCATGTTGCGGACTGTGTCCTGATATATCAGGTTTAAACTACTGCCGTCGTCCATCAGGACTCGTGTGAAGTGGTATCCGTCAATTATTGGGTCTAATACCAAGGCAGCCCATCCTGCACGCCAGATACTTGCCGAGTAATCCCGATGGTCAAAGGTGATCGGTTGGGACGACCAGTGGCAGAACTCCGCGGTGATAGGCCCTGGGGCATGTGTCTCTAGGACTGCCGCTTTGTTTCTCCCCTTTATCACGTGTAACAAGTTGACTGTTTTGACTTCTGGTGGGAATTTCTTCTGTTCCCCAGTGCTTTGCTTGAGAGGCTCGTCCTCGTCTTCGCTTGGTGTATCCTGCCCCTTCTGTTCGACATTAAGTTTGCCGGACTACTTGAAGACCCAACATTGTCTGTGGGTATGATTTGCAGGTTTATCGGGCGTGCTATGGATCTGACATATTTGGTCCAGAATCTTTTTTAGGCTGGACAGTTCATCTCTGTTGCCTTTGGAGGGCAGCTTTTGCTGACCTGGCCGAGAGCTTCTGAATCCGGCGTTTACCGCCGTGCCCTTCGGGCTTTCTTCTTTATTCCAGCGCTTGTTTTTGCTGCGTCGTGATTTCCCGTTTCCGTCCCTGACTTCGGATATACTTGGGTCGCTGGTGCTGCAGCGGGCTAACCAGTTGTCCTCGCCCACGCAAAAGCGGGTCATGAGGCTTGTTAAAGCTTCCATTGTTCTCGACTTTTCTTGGCCGAGGTGTCTGGCGAGCCATTCGTCTCGGACGCTGTGCTTGAAAGCTGCTAAGGCTTCGTCGTCCGGACAGTCGACTATTTGGTTCATTTTAGTGAGGAACCTGTTCCACAGCTTGCGGGCTGACTCTCCCGGCTGTTGGGTTATATGACTTAAATCGTCTGCATCCGGTGGTCGGACATAGGTCCCTTGAAAATTTGCCCGAAAGGCGTCTTCAAGCTCTTCCCAGCTTCCAATGGAGCTTTCGGGGAGGCTTTTAAGCCAGTGCCGAGCTGGCCCTTTGAGCTTGAGGGGTAAGTACTTGATGGCGTGGAGATCGTCTCCTCGAGCCATGTGGATATGGAGGATGTAGTCCTCAATCCAGACCCCAAGGTATGTCGTTCCGTCGTACGCCTCTATGTTTACGGGTTTGAATCCCCCTGGAAATTCATGGTCCAGCACCTCATCGGTGAAACATAGAGGGTGTGCGGCACCCCTGTATTTGGGTGTACCGTGGTGTTCGGATGTTAGTTGTGTTGCGTTGCATGCTGGAGCGCGCTTGCGTGGCCCATATATGGATCTGGTTGCGCCATCCTTTTGATGCGAGACCTCGTGTGGATCGCGTACTGGCTTATGTGCGGCGTCGTTTGCCGCTCTATGTTGGTCACGAGGTCGTCCAACCGACCAGATGGCCGTTTTGTTTTTTAATTGCGGGGGATCTAAGGCCTCCTCATCGAATTCAGGTAGCAACTTTCGCTTCGGGTAGCTCTTGGTGTGGCGATTACCGCCGTACTTCGCTGCAGTGTTGAGTACTTCACTCCATCTGATTCCGAGTGTGTCTTGTGCAGCCCTGAGCCTTTGCTTCTGCTTTTTCAGACTCCTCGCAGTGGCAACAAGCCTTTGATGGGCATTCTGTTGCTCAGGGTGCTTGTCCGGTGTGATGTCGTCCGAACTGTTATCTTCGACGGAGTCGGGTTGTTCGGTTTGATTCTCCGTGTTGCCGTGGTCGGGCGATGGTTCACCCTGCTCTAACGCTGGGTCTATATGATCATTGTTTCTGCCGAGGCAGGATTTGGAGCGGCGCTTACGCCGCCGCTTTGACTGCTTCTCGAGGGAACAACCCTTCGCTGCGTCCTTCCGTTCCTCGTCGTCATTTTCTTTGGGTGCGTCCACCATGTATACATCATATGATGAAGTGGGCGTCCAGTGCCCTGTGGGCAGTGGTTCCTGTTCGTCTCTTGCATCGTCGTCCATACCGTCGATGTCTTTGGAGTCGAAGTCGAGCATGTCGGTCAAATCGTCGACAGTGGCTACTAAGTGGGTGGTGGGTGGGCGGCGAATTTCTTCGTCATCCGCATCCCAATCCCGCCGGACATAGTTCGGCCAGGACTCTCCTGACAAGGAGAGTGTAACGCCCTCGATGCGGCTATATCTCCCACGTGTCAAAGCACGACTTAGAGGCATAACCGCATTGAAAGCAATGTCGCAAGTGAGGTAATCTTCGCAAACAACCCAGGTAATACAATAGGGGAAAAATACATAGTTGGCTTACAATCGCCACTTCACACAAATACATGAATAAAGCATTACATCAACCAGATACAATCAAGGTCCGACTACGGAACCAAAATAAAAGAAGAACCCCAAATGCGACAAAGGTCCCCGATCGAACCCAACTGGGCTCCACTACTGATCAACTAGAACGAAACAACACAAAGACAAAGTCTTCATCGAGCTCCTCTTGAGCTTGGTTGCGTCACCTGCACGGACTCATCGGCACCTGCAAGCTGGTTTTGGAAGTATCTGTGAGCCACGGGGACACAGCAATCTCTCACCCTAACGATCAAAACTATTTAAGCTTACGGGTAAGGTAAAGGTATGAGGTGGAGTTGCAGCAAGCGACTAGCATATATGGTGGCTAACATACGCAAATGAGAGCGAGAAGAGAAGGCCATGCACGGTCGATAAAAATATGATCAAGAAGTGATCCTAAAACAACCTACGTCAAGCATAACTCCAACACCGTGTTCACTTCCTGGACTCCGCCGGAAAGAGACCATCACGGTTACACACGCTGTTGATTCATTTTAAATAAGTTAAGGTTCAAGTTATCTACAACCGGACATTAACAAATTCCCATCTGCCCATAACCGCGGGCATGGCTTTCGAAAGTTCAAATCCCTGCAGGGGAGTCCCAACTTAGCCCATGACAAGCTCTCACGGTCAACGAAGGAATAGACCTCCTCCCAAGACGTTCCGATCAGACTCGGTATCTCGGTTCTTCAAGACACTTCGACAGGTTAAAACAAGACCAGCAACACCGCCCGAATGTGCCAACAAATCCTGATAGGAGCTGCACATATCTCTTTCTCAGGGCACACTCAGATTGTCTTAGGTACGGGTAGGCCAGCCCAGAGTTGCCCCTGGTGGCCACCGGCAGCTGACAGATGGACCAACACTCAGAGGAGCACTGGCCCGGGGGGTGGGGGGGTTTAAAATAAGATGACCCTCGGGCTCCGGAAACCCAAGGGAAAAGGGGCTAGGTGGCAAATGGTAAAACCAATGTTGGGCATTGCTGGAAGAGCTTTACTTAAGGCGAACTGTCAAGGGGTTCCCATTATATCCCAACCGCGTAAGGAACGCAAAATCCGAGAACATAACATCGATATGACGGAAACTAGGGCGGCAAGAGTGGAACAAAACACTAAGCGAGGGGCCGAGCCTTCCACCCTTTACCAAGTATATAGATGCATTAATTAAATACGATATATAGTGATATCCCAACAAGTAAACATGTTCCAACAAGGAACAACATCTCCATGTTCCAACAAGGAACAAACTTCAATCTTCACCTGCAACTAACAACGCTATAAGAGGGGCTGAGCAAAGCGGTAACATAGCCAATCAACGGTTTGCTAGGACAAGGTGGGTTAGAGGCTTGGTTCAACAATATGGGAGGCATGATAAGCAAGTGGTAGGTATCGCAGCATAGGCATAGCAAAAGAGCGAGCAACTAAGCAAGCAAAGATAGAAGTGATTTCGAGGGTATGATCATCTTGCCTGAAATCCCGCAAGGAAGAAGAACGAGTCCATGAAGAAGACAAACGGACGTAGACGAACGAATCCTCACAAACACGACATTACCGGATCCAACCCGAAGAAGCAAACACCGGAAAAGAAGCATACAACATAGTAAACAACCAACGCATCAACATGGCGTGATGCACAATCGAGTACGATGCAAGTCCGGTTTAATGAAGCATGGCATGGCAAAGTGCACAAACAATCCTACAAATTAAGTGGAGCTCATTATGCAACGGAGTTGCATATTAAATAAAACACCACATGACTTATTTAGTTCTCTCTCGTTTATGTACCCAACAAGATTAAATGTTGTTAGCATGGCAAGAGGTGAAGCAAATGAAAACTACCTATCTAGTCAAGGTTAAATGAGGCCAGAAGCAACGAACAACAATTCCGGAAACTCCTCATGAGCATATTATAGATTTGGTACTGTTCTGCCCTAAACACAATTTTAGAGTTGTTTAACATGCAAATAAAGGTCACCATGTTAAACTAGGCATTTTTCTACCCCATTTACATATAAAGTTTGTTAGATTCCGAGTTACGGTTATTTAGTTACGAATTAAAGCATTTTAGCAAGTCATTTAAGCAAAATTAAACAAACAGCATTTTAAGCATGTTAAACATGGATGAAAGTTGCATATTATGAAACTAGATGAAATTCTAAGCAAGTTTCATATATAATTTATTTAGATCCGATGCATGGTTGTGGAGTTATTAAATGCATGAAGTCTAGGGGGCTTCCTGTAAAACTGGTTATCTCTGGATAAATGGACAAATCGTAGAACGAAAAAAAACATGCCATGGGCCGAAACTAGCAGGCCCAGAAGTGCATAGGGGAGGCGCTGGAGGGGCTGCTCACATCGGGCCAACAGGCCGAAGGGGGAGCAGGGTGGTGGGCCGGCGGATCTGGGCCGCGGAGACGCAGCCCATGCGGACGCGGTCAACGGTGACGGGCGAGCTCCTCCTACTCGAAGCAGAGGCGGGAACAGGCGTGGCGGCGGCGGTGGTCCGGCGAGGACGTCAACGGGGCAAGGCAGGGAAGGCCGGGAATGAGCAGATCGACGCGTGGGGAGCTCGGATCCGGCACCGGACACGGTCAACGGTGACGGGCGAGGCCGAGGAGGCCGGCGACGAGCTCGGCGGTGGCTCCCGCAAAAATGGCGGCAGCACATGGCTTAGAGTAGAGGAAGAGCAAGGGAGAAAGGAGATGGGGAAGGAGCAGGGCGGCGGGAACGGCCTGCTGGTGCTCGTCGGCGGCGTCTCAGGTGGCCGGCGAAGCGAGGCAAATCGAGACGGCGGCGGGGTTGTGGATCGAGGGGCTCCTCCCCTCGAACCAGATCGGGAGCGAGGAAGCGGGAGGCGCTCAGGCCCTGGATGGGCTCGGGCGGGCCCCGCACGGGCCTGAGCGGGCCGCGGTGGATGGGGGCGCTGGAGGGGTGATGTGGCGCATCATGGATGGCCAGGAGCGGCGGCGCTGGCGGCTTCTACCCTCAGGGACGGCGCCAAGTGGCGGAGAAGGGGCGGTCGGTGCTGAAAATGAGGTGGGAGGTGGCGGCTGAGGGTAGGGGGAGGCTAGGTTGCCTGAAATGGACAAGGGGGTATCCATATATAGCAAAAGAGCTAGGGTTAGGGGATTTAGGGGGGTTTTCGGACCCTCCGATCGCGATCCGATGGCTCCGGTCAGAGTGGGGTTTGGTGGGCTGTGAAGAGGAGGTTGGGCTGAGATGAGAGGGAAGGAGTGCAGCCCGACAACTGTTTCCGGAGACCGAAAATGTCCGACGTTAGACCGGCTATACTACCGCTATAGTTATCCGTTGGGGCATCAAACGATCTCCGAATGCGATGAAACTTGACAGGCGGTCTATCTACACCATAATAAGACCACACGTCAACTCTCATCCCATATCGAGAACATTTTCCGGCCACTTATAAAATACTATTTCGGACATGCCGCGGGCGCGTGCAAGTGTGTCTGGGCTCAGAACGGACAACGGAGAGAACGAGGAGGCCGGGACGGATGCAAGTTTTGAAAACATGATGATGCAATGCACATGATGACATGACAAGATGCGACACGCAAGCAAATGACATGGCAACGACTGCGAATAACTGGAGGACACCTGGCACATTAGTCTCGGGGCGTTACAACACGCCACCACTACGAGAGGATCTCGTCCCGAGATCTAGAATGGCACCGGAGGAACAACGGAATAGAACGAGGAGAGGTAAAACTAAGTTGCTTCTTTGACCAATGAGTGAAACCAAAGAACCTTGAGAGGTTGAACAATTGAAAGAAAGAATGCAACGAGAATGAACGAAGTTGAAAGCACTCCGTTAGGAAAAGGAACAAGGAAGAACAAATTCGGGCAGCACTCCGATTGAAAAGAAAAGGAATTGAATAAGAACTTGGTAAGGTGAGAAGATGCTTGATGAAATAACGACACACTGCCTCCGGAACTATTGAATGAATGTAACAAGGGGTAAGAAAGATCTCAGACAGCACTCCAGTTGAACAGAGATGAAAGGCTTGATAAGGCGAAAAGAAATTGAGCAAAATGGCACAACACTCCGGTTAAATGGGTGGGTATGAAAAGAATATGATCTTGTCAAAATGAGGTGATGGAACGGTAGGAGCAACACACAATGCCTCCGGAACGAAAAGAATAGAAGATTGAAATACAAGAATGGAGAAGAAAATGCCAACTTCTGCCACAAATGATCTTGGAAGGCACCCTTCCAAGAAGGTTAAAACGGAGTTGTTGGGAAAGACCAACGACAAAACGAATAAGTTTGTAGTGGGCTTATGGAAAAACATCTCAAAACTATGAGGTGAAATTTTGCCACTAACGGAAACGATAAATTGGATTGATATGAACAAGGAGACGAGAAGATTATTTCACCGGGAGGATAAACGAAGAACTTGGGTCATTTATGAGCACCATAATAGCAACAATCCTTAGGGGAAATATTTATGTGAAATATAATCCAAGATAACTTCAATGAAGAGGTTGCTGGATTGAGAAGAGCTCATGCTCGAAGGACTTGATGGGTTTAAACTATCTCATACTTAACAACTTGCGAATCATGAAACATGAAGGGACATTGTCAAGAAAGACATAACACCATCTCAAAAGATAAGAGGGAACAATTGCACTCCGGATTGCAAGATGAAGAATGCTTAGGCTCCTTAGAAAAGAATCTCGATGAAAACTTCGAGAAGGAATTAAATCCTTGGTGAACCATCATGTAGAGTCTCCATGAAGAATTTCGTTAAATAAAAGGATGATCAAAACGGAAGGAAAAAGAAGTTGAAAAACACAAGGTGAGTCCTTGTAAAGATTTAGATGGATCTCCGTGATAATTAGAGCTTGGAACTCCGGGAAAGAAAGATGAGCACTTGAAACCAAGAATAAGTATGATGAGCCACTCCGGAAAACAGGAATTGAATAAACTCGATGAAACAAGAATAAGAATTGCATTATGCTTATCCTTCACCAATTAAATTGATGACAATCAACGGATTTGACATATTACTTATTCTCGTAGAAATGATTAAGATAGATATAGCGCCAACTTGGGAAGGTATTCTTTGAACCACCGGTAGGATTGACAACGAATAAATTGATAAGGAAGAGAAACCTGGAAGAACCACCGCAAGAAATGAAAATGAACGAAGAAAAGATAAAGGAACACCGGGAAAAATTTGCAAATGAACGAAGATGCTTGAGAGAAACTAGCTACATGAGAATGAAGGGATCACGAACTGATTAGAGATCACTTGAACGAAGCACGGGTAAGATTTTGGAGAACCATCGCTGAAAGCTGAGAATGAATAAATTCTAAGATGATGGACTCTGGATGAACAAACTGAAAAAGGCTCCTGAATTGCTCCGGAAGGATGAAAAGAATTCTGACAATCGAAAACAATTATGAGAGGATGGTCTCGAACTAGAACCACGAATCTCTGAGAGAACGGATAAATTATGGATGTAAAACTCTTCTTCGGTCTTCAAATGTTGAGAATGACGACGAGAAACACCACCATGAATTATTGAGACACTCCGGGATGATTAAAAGAGGAGAGGTTGAGCCAACGATGAAAAGAATTGTGAAAGATCTAGGAGAAGGCATTTGACTGATGATAACTCATTCTTACGTCAAACTTGGAAAAGAATTTGAGAGTAATGCCGGGAAAATAAGAAGAGTCAGGTAAGATCCTGGAAAAAGACCTGTGGGTTAGGGCCCACTCAAAAGAAACACCGTAGAATGATTACTTGAAAAGAGAGATTGCACCGGTTGGATTAAAAGGCTTGAATGAGCTAACATCCTCGAAAGAGCTTGAATGAATGTAGAGTGGGAAACACGAATCATCGAGATATCTTGAGCACTCCGGAACAATAGAATAGCGGGAAGTGGAAGATTATGAGGTGCACCGGTATGAGAAGGTATTTGAAACGAGGAAAAAGAATATGATCAACAAAACTTGACTTGAAACCACCGGAGAAGAAAAAGAACGAAGACGATGAACTTGAAGCTCCCTTAGCATCTTTGTGAGAATCACCAGATAAGAACATTGACGGAAAAAGGATGGAGAGACTTCCCATCAATAGAAGGATACTTGAATAAGAAATCTGAATTGTTGAAGAAAAAGGGTGGGTGGGCGGGAAAAACAAAGGCAATTTGGAGACGGATGAAACAAACACCGTTGAGAAGAACTGGGATTGAATCTTGCGGATGTTGCAATGATCGGATCCACTTGAAGAGAAGCACACCGGTTAAAAGGGATTGGCATGACAACTCGATGATTGAGAAGGATTAGTATTCACATCGGAATATGAGAACACCACTTGGAAAAGGTATGGAATCAACATTTGACTTCGAAGCAACTCGAATACCACAACCCCAAAACAAAACAAAGGATTGGCTTGCAAAATAAGCTAGAACAAACATATGATGGAGATTTCGTCCGAATTTTTCGTGGTGGGGCCTACACGGGCTCAATCATACAACACCATCATGTACAAGGCAGTGCACATGACATACGAAGCGTCCCCGAGTCGGCATAGCCAAGGACTCTTTAAGACACAACGAGACCACTGTAAAACCAACCGTGAATAGGCGGACCACTAGACGTCGAACCCCAATTTCATATCATACATCTATCGGAAAGATATCCTAAGAGCTACTTGAATTCCCACTTATGAAACTCCCGAAATTTTCCGGTTATGCAATCAGGTGTTGGGGATACAGGGGAAGCATAATATCTCACCCAAAACTAACAAATCCTACATCCAGCTGTATCCATCCTTCAACACATAACCAAGAAACCTTCGGAAATCGTCTACCTCAACCTTCGAAAAGCATCCGTTATACGAGTTATGGCAATACTCCTGAACTCCCGCCCTGGGTGGCGTCGAGGTTATCTCACCAACGAACTGCATTAAAGAGATTTTCGATGTCGGTGTACTAAACTCAGGTATTCCAGAACTGCAACGATAAAATTATGACGACAACACCTCGGAGCTCAACTCCCCGGGACACTTCCACAAAACCCCTGACAGGAGGCTCCAAGACAATGTTCTCATCACAAAACCATCGGAACGATTCCAAGATACCCGCGTGATCCTAAATTTTTTTTAGTGAAATTTGAGAAGAGAAGAGTCAAAACTCTACGTCAGGATGCCTTACCAGAGCGATGAGGAGACTGTGAAGTAAAAAGAATTCCTAAACTCTCCGATATATAATTCCTAAATGACTCAAAACATTTTTCTAGACACAACTCGGCCGCTAATAATGATCAAGCAATGGGCTCCTAAGGTCGGGGAAGGCTCTGATTACCAACTTGTAACGCCCTTGATGCGGCTATATCTCCCACGTGTCGAAGCACGACTTAGAGGCATAACCGCATTGAAAGCAATGTCGCAAGTGAGGTAATCTTCGCAAACAACCCAGGTAATTCAATAGGGAAAAAAATACATAGTTGGCTTACAATCGCCACTTCACACAAATACATGAATAAAGCATTACATCAACCAGATACAATCAAGGTCCGACTACGGAACCAAAATAAAAGAAGAACCCCAAATGCGACAAAGGTCCCTGATCGACCCCAACTGGGCTCCACTACTGATCAACTAGAACGAAACAACACAACGGACAAAGTATTCATCGAGCTCCTCCTGAGCTTGGTTGCGTCACCTGCACGGACTCATCGGCACCTGCAAGCTGGTTTTGGAAGTATCTGTGAGCCACGGGGACTCAGCAATCTTGCACCCTCGCGATCAAAACTATTTAAGCTTATGGGTAAGGTAAAGGTATGAGGTGGAGTTGCAGCAAGCGACTAGCATATATGGTGGCTAACATACGCAAATGAGAGCGAGAAGAGAAGGCCAAGCACGGTCAATAAAAATATGATCAAGAAGTGATCCTAAAACAACCTACGTCAAGCATAACTCCAACACCGTGTTCACTTCCCGGACTCCGCCGGAAAGAGACCATCATGGTTACACACGCTATTGATTCATTTTAAATAAGTTAAGGTTCAAGTTATCTACAACCGGACATTAACAAATTCCCATCTGCCCATAACCACGGGCACGGCTTTCGAAAGTTCAAATCCCTGCAGGGGAGTCCCAACTTAGCCCATGACAAGATCTCACGGTCAACGAAGGAATAGACCTCCTCCCAAGACGTTCCGATCAGACTCGGTATCTCGGTTCTTCAAGACACTTCGACAGGTTAAAACAAGACCAGCAACACCGCCCGAATGTGCCGACAAATCCCGATAGGAGCTGCACATATCTCTTTCTCAGGGCACACTCAGATTGTCTTAGGTACGGGTAGGCCATCCCAGAGTTGCCCTTGGTGGCCACCGGCAGCTGACAGGTGGACCAACACTCAGAGGAGCACTGGCCCGGGGGGGTTTAAAATAAGATGACCCTCGGGCTCTGGAAACCCAAGGGAAAAGGGGCTAGGTGGCGAATGGTAAAACCAATGTTGGGCATTGCTGGAAGAGCTTTACTTAAGGCGATCTGTCAAGGGGTTCCCATTATAACCCAACCACGTAAGGAATGCAAAATCTGGGAACATAACACCGATATGACGGAAACTAGGGCGGCAAGAGTGGAACAAAACACTAGGCGAGGGGCCGAGCCTTCCACCCTTTACCAAGTATATAGATGCATTAATTAAATAAGATATATAGTGATATCCCAACAAGTAAACATGTTCCAACAAGGAACAACATCTCCATGTTCCAACAAGGAACAAACTTCAATCTTCACCTGCAACTAACAACGCTATAAGAGGGGCTGAGCAAAGCGGTAACATAGCCAATCAACGGTTTGCTAGAACAAGGTGGGTTAGAGGCTTGGTTCAACAATATGGGAGGCATGATAAGCAAGTGGTAGGTATCGCAACATAGGCATAGCAAAAGAGCGAGCAACTAAGCAAGCAAAGATAGAAGTGATTTCAAGGGTATGATCATCTTGCCTGAAATCCCGCAAGGAAGAAGAACGAGTCCATGAAGAAGACAAACGGACGTAGACGAACGAATCCTCACAAACACGACGTTACTGGATCCAACCCGAAGAAGCAAACACCGGAAAAGAAGCATACAACATAGTAAACAACCAAATCATCAACATGGCGTGATGCACAATCGACTACGATGCAAGTCCGGTTTAATGAAGCATGGCATGGCAAACTGCACAAACAATCCTACAAATTAAGTGGAGCTCATTATGCAACGGAGTTGCATATTGAAGAAAACACCACATGACTTATTTAGTTCTCTCTCGTTTATGTACCCAACAAGATTAAATGTTGTTAGCATGGCAAGAGGTGAAGCAAATGAAAACTACCTATCTAGTCAAGGTTAAATGAGGCCGGAAGCAACGAACAACAATTCCGGAAACTCCTCATGAGCATATTATAGATTTGGTACTGTTCTGCCCTAAACACAATTTTAGAGTTGTTTAACATGAAAATAAAGGTCACCATGTTAAACTAGGCATTTTTCTACCCCATTTACATATGAAGTTTGTTAGATTCTCAGTTATGGTTATTTAGTTATGAATTAAAGCATTTTAGCAAGTCATTTAAGCAAAATTAAACAAACAGCATTTTAAACATGTTAAACATGGATGAAAGTTGCATATTATGAAACTAGATGAAATTCTAAGCAAGTTTCATATATAATTTATTTAGATCCGATGCATGGTTGTGGAGTTATTAAATGCATGAAGTCTAGGGGGCTTCCTGTAAAACTGGTTATCTCTGGATAAATGGACAAATCGTAGAACAAAAAAAACATGCCATGGGCCGAAACTAGCAGGCCCAGAAGTGCATAGGGGAGGCGCTGGAGGGGCTGCTCACATCGGGCCAAGAGGCCGAAGGGGGAGCAGGGTGGTGGGCCGGCGGATCTGGGCCGCGGAGACGCAGCCCATGCGGACGCGGTCAACGGTGACGGGCGAGCTCCTCCTACTCGAAGCAGAGGCGGGAATAGGCGTGGCGGCGGCGGTGGTCCGGCGAGGACGTTGACGGGGCAAGGCGGGGAAGGCCGGGAACGAGCAGATCGGCGCGTGGGGAGCTCGGATCCGGCACCGGACGCGGTCAACGGTGACGGGCGAGGCCGAGGAGGCCCGCGACGAGCTCGGCGGTGGCTCCCGCAAAAATGGCGGCAGCGCATGGCTTAGAGTAGAGGAAGAGCAAGGGAGAAAGGAGATGGGGAAGGAGCAGGGCGGCGGGAACAGCCTGCTGGTGCTCGTCGGCGGCGTCTCAGGGGGCCGGCGAAGCGAGGCAAATCGAGACGGCGGGGGGGTTCTGGATCGATGGGCTCCTCCCCTCGAACCAGATCGGGAGCGAGGAAGCGGGAGGCGCTCAGGCCCTGGATGGGCTCGGGCAGGCCCCGCACGGGCCTGAGCGGGCCGCGGTGGATGGGGACGCTGGAGGGGTGACGTGGCGCATCATGGATGGCCAGGAGCGGCGGCGCTGGCGGCTTCTACCCTCAGGGACGGCGCCAAGTGGCAGAGAAGGGGCGGCCGGTGTTGAAAACGAGGTGGGAGGTGGCGACTGAGGGTAGGGGGAGGCTAGGTTGCCTGAAATGGACAAGGGGGTATCCATATATAGCAAAAGAGCTAGGGTTAGGGGATTTAGGGGGGTTTTTGGACCCTCCGATCGCGATCCGATGGCTCCGGTCGGAGTGGGGTTTGGTGGGCTATGAAGAGGAGGTTGGGCTAAGATGAGAGGGAAGGAGTGCAGCCCGGCAACTGTTTCCGGAGACCGAAAATGTCCGACGTTAGACCGGCTATACTACCGCTATAGTTATCTGTTGGGGCATCAAACGATCTCCGAATGCGATGAAACTTGACAGGCGGTCTATCTACACCATAATAAGACCACACGTCAACTCTCATCCCATACCGAGAACATTTTCCGGCCACTTATAAAATACTATTTCGGACATGCCGCAGGCGCGTGCAAGTGTGTCTGGGCTCAGAACGGACAACGGAGAGAACGAGGAGGCCGGGACGGATACAAGTTTTGAAAACATGATGATGCAATGCACATGATGACATGACAAGATGCGACACGCAAGCAAATGACATGGTAATGACTGCGAATAACTGGAGGACACCTGGCACATCAGTCTCGGGGTGTTACAGAGAGAGACCTTAACGAGTTCAGTATGTCGCCGAAGGGCGAGTGCTGAAAGATATCCGCGGAGGTAAACTCCATGATCGGTGCCCAGTCGGATTCGATAGGCACGGGCGCAGGTGGTTCGGAGTCCGTGGCCGGGGAAGGATCCGACAGCTTGGCATCACGGCTCTCGTGAAGGGTAAGGTCGATACTCAGCTCGATCACAGTTGAGGATACGGCCTCCGTGGCGGGGTCTATCCACCCGTCTATGGATGGCGCAACTGGTTCCGAATTGAGGGTCGGAGTTGTTGCCGGTGCGGTCTCCTGAACACTGTCCGATGGTAGAGCTAAATCATGCTCATCGTGACCGTGCGGCGCACTCGGCAGGGACTTGAATCCATCGAAGATCAAGTCTCCGCGGATATCGGCCGTGTAGTTTAAGCTTCCAAACCTGACCTGGTGGCCAGGGGCGTAACTCTCGATCTGCTCCAGATGGCCAAACGAGTTGGCCCGCAGTGTGAAGCCGCCGAATACAAAGATCTGTCCGGGGAGAAAAGTCTCACCCTGGATTGCATCGCTATCGATGATTGAAGGAACCATCAAGCCTAATGATGACGACACAGAGGAACTCTCAATGAAAGCACCAATGTCGGTGTCAAAACCGGCGGATCTCGGGTAGGGGGTCCCGAACTGTGCGTCTAAGGCGGATGGTAATAGGAGGCAGGGGACACGATGTTTTACCTAGGTTTGGGCCCTCTTGATGGAGGTAAAACCCTACGTCCTACTTGATTATTCTTGGTAATATGACTAGTACAAGAGTTGATCTACCATGAGATCAGAGAGGCTAAACCCTAGAAGCTAGCCTATGGTATGATTGTATGTTGTCCTACGGACTAAAACCCTCTGGTTTATATAGATACCGGAGGAGGCTAGGGTTACACAAGGTCGGTTACAAAGGAGGAGATATGCATATTCGTATTGCCTAGCTTGCCTTCCACGCCAAGTAGAGTTCCATCCGGACACGAGACGAAGTCTTCAATCTTGTATCTTCATAGTCCAATAGTCCGGCCAAAGGATATAGTCCGGCTGTCCGGAGACCCCCTAATCCAGGACTCCCTCAATGACCCACAAGTATAGGGGATCTATCATACTCCTTTCGATTATTAAGAGTGTCGAACCCAATGAGGAGCAGAAGAAAATGATAAGCGGTTTCGAACAAGGTATTCTCTGCAAGTACTGTTGGAAATATGCCCTAGAGGCAATAATAAATTAGTTATTATTATATTTCCTTGTTCATGATAATCATTTATTATCCATGCTAAAATTGTATTGATAGGAAACTCAGATACATGTGTGGATACATAGACAACACCATGTCCCTAGTAAGCCTCTAGTTGACTAGCTCGTTGATCAATAGATGGTTACGGTTTCCTGACCATGGACATTGGATGTCGTTGATGATGGGATCACATCATTAGGAGAATGATGTGATGGACAAGACCCAATCCTAAGCCTAGCACAAGATCGTGTAGTTCGTATGCTAAAGCTTTTCTAATGTCAAGTATCATTTCCTTAGACCATGAGATTGTGCAACTCTCGGATACCGTAGGAATGCTTTGGGTGTACCAAACGTCACAACGTAACTGGGTGGCTATAAAGGTGCACTGCGGGTATCTCCGAAAGTGTCTGTTGGGTTGGCATGAATCGAGACTGGGATTTGTCACTGCGTGTAACGGAGAGGTATCTCTGGGCCCACTCGGTAGGACATCATCATAATGTGCACAATGTGACCAAGGAGTTGATAACGGGATGATGTGTTACGGAATGAGTAAAGAGACTTTCTGGTAACGAGATTGAACGAGGTATCGGTGTCGGGGGTTGGGTGCGACATATGCCAAAGGATGGCTTATCATGGTGGGGGCGAGTAGAACGTCGCCGGTGCCTGGAAATGGGATAAGGCGAAGGCATGCACACCGGCGAATCTTACCCAGCTTCAGGGCTCTCCGGGGAGATAATACCCCTACTGCTGATCTACGGGGTCTCCGCATGATCACTATGGCAAAGTGTTTACACGGTTGCTCCTTGAGCTGTTTCCTGGAGGTAGGAGAAGTCAAGGCTAGCTCTCTCCTTCCTATATGATCTGGTCTAGTGCTAATGGATTCCAACCCTTTGCATGGATGTCCTGGGGGGTTTATATAGGCCTACCCCCCATGGGTACAATGGTAATCCAGGTAGGCGCGGGCCCAGCCGTCAGTCTCACTGGCCGCCGTCTTATCCCCCGACTCCTGGGGCCCGCCGACTGGCTCGGTACGGAGCCGACAGGCCGCGTCCGCCGCGGGCGGGTCTTGCCGGCTGCAGATTACTGTAGTCGTGCCTCTAATGATGCAGGCTCAGTCATGAGGTCGTGGTGACAGCTCCACCGTCTGGCGGGCGATCACTGTGGCCACTACTTGTCGTGTCTGATTAATGGCACGTGGGGCCCGTGGGAGGGGCCGGCCGACTTCTGGTGGCCGACTCCCATCCGGGCCGACTGGTGGTGCTTTCGCCGTCTTTCGTATGCCCGCCGACTGGTGGGACCCATCATCCATGGGTCGTACCAGCAGGCCGTCGTGGGCACAGGGCTCCGCCCCCTGGGGCTGACGTCAGGGCCGGCATGGCAATAGTGTCGCGCCACGCCGAGATCTCCACGGGTACGACATACTGTAGCCACGCCTGCCCTTGGAAAAGGGGTGGGAGTGGACCTTACTATGGCCACTCCCCGTCCCGTCCCTCTTTATGAGGGCATAGGGGTTGTTGGCGTCACGGGCCGACTCCCCAAGGCCGGCTTCTCTGGAAGTCGCCAGTCAGGAGTCGGCTCATCCTGAAGTCGTCCCTAGAACTCGGCCGTGAGTGGGCAATCGGCTGCCTCACCGCTGACTCTCAGAAGGCAGCTCTTTGTCCTGGGGTCTCGAGGGGCGCAGTCTGCCTCAATGTCTTGAAAGGTTCTGGGCCTGGGTTAGCCTACCCGTGGCCCATTACTCCGACAGTAGTCCCCGAAGCTGGTGAGGCTCCGAGGGCGACATGTCGTGGAGCCTCAATAGTTTCTTCTCTCCGGTGGTTGGATCTGGGATTCGCTAGCCGTCTTCTGTCAAGCCGACTAGTTGGAGTCGGACTTGCTCAAGGCCGACTTGCCCCTAAAAAAGTTTGAACGTTGAGGCAGAGTTCAGGCGGCGTGCCTGATAAGCTTTCGGGTTGCTGCCCGTGGTTGACCCGTCGCGAGGCGCCACGTGGCGGAGCTAGTCTGATCACCCACGCGCGCGACAGGACAGGCCTACAGGCGGGGCCCGCCACTATCGCGCCTCGACATGCGAACGGATCCATTGCGGCCGCGCGGACGGTTGGGGTTCCCGCGCGGTTATTGCACGTGGTAACTTCGTATGGTAAATCATGGGGGTCGTGGGGTTCCGGGCGCTGTTAATCCCACGACCGCCCCCTCGACTTCCCAGCCCACGAGCCTACAAGTAGGCGGGGGGAGGGGGGCGGCGAAGCACGCGCACCCATTCTCCCCACTTCCTTTCGCTCCTTCTTATTACTTCTTCTTCTTGCCGCTGCTGCTCCGAACCACGCCGTGCCCGCAACGATGAGCTCCTCCTCCGCCGCCGCACCTCCTGCTGTTCGCTCCGGAGTGTCGGATGGCTCCGAGGTTGACGACGACGACATCGAGATCCTCCGCCAGACACGGCGGCTGCCTGGCAGGGACTTAGTGCGGGTCCTCCTCGCGCCGGAGGGAGAGATAACACCGGCACCGGAGGAGGGTGAGCGGGTCATATTCCGCTCGCACCTTATGTGCGGCCTGGGGCTGCCGGCGAGCGGCTTCTTCCGCTCCTTCTTGGAGTTCCACGGGCTCCAGCCGCACCACCTTACTCCAAACACGGTGGTGCTGCTGGCTGCCTTTGCCACCCTGTGCAAAGGCTTTCTCGGTGTTCTCCCCACCATTGAGCTCTGGGTGAGTTCTTCCAGTCCATGCTTGGCACACACGTCGCCGGTGTGCCAGCCCAGTGCGGTGCATTCATCGCGATGCGGAGATTAGTGGCCGACAATCTGTTTCCCACCATCGCACTAATTAAGTCGGTGAAGATGTGGCAGCGGTCATATTTTTATGTGAAGAACTCCGCCCTAGAAGGCGACTGGGTTAACCTGCCGGCTTACGAAGCCGGCGCGCCGGCTGGGAGGCTCCCCAGCTGGTCACACCGAGCCAAGATGCTGTCTCCCACAGGTGCCGCCGCCGTCGTGCGACTCCAAGTGCTGACACAGTCGGAGGGCTTGAGTCCTCCCACTCCATGGCTGACCTCACCTGATCTGCCAGATGAGCGGTCATCGGGACCCGAGTCGGATGTGCTCCAAGGACATGCCTCATGTGGAGGTGGCGAAAACGGTGAACTACATCACGAACTGCGGTCTCTCGGTGGACTGGCGGTTCGGCAAGGAGCCGTATTCGCGCGCCAACCCTTCGCCTATTGTAAGTCGTCTTCCTTCTTCTGTTTCTTTTGCTGCCAAGTCCGACTTGCCAAGTCTGACCGTTTTTGTTTTGAATTAGAATCCTCTCGTCCCTCCTTCGGCCGGCACCGCGGGGCCGGCTCGCCAGTTTGTCCCCGATCAGGCGAAGAGCAACGTCGACGATCCCGACTTGGGGGCGGCGGCCATGGAAGCCGAAGCCAAGGGAGGAGGAGGAGAAGCAGGCGGCTCCAGGCCTTCGGCCACTTTCGCCGACTGGCCTGACGACGAGGCCGAGGGAGAAGTCGCCCCACGTCGCCAGCCAAAAGTCGGCAAGCCAAGCGCGAGTTCCTCCGCCGGCTTGGACGCTCAAGGCGGTGCAAAGAAGCGCCGGGCCGGGCCGAGTACGCTTGGTGGCCGGTCGAAGAAGTTCAAGGGAGCGGCCGCTGCGATCAAGCGGGAAGAGGCGGCCGCGAAAGCCAACCGCTTCTGTAAGGAGGTGAAGAAGCCGCCGCTGGTCTCTGCGTAAGCGCCTCCGTCCCTTATCTTTCTTTTCTCTTTGTTGACCTTGTCTGAGTTTTTCATATGCTTTTCTCGCCTCAGGGCTCCCCTCACTCTTGAGAGGGTTGCCGCCGCCTCCGTTATGGGGTCGGTGGAGACGTCCGCCACCACTCGGCGGATTGACCCTGCCGCCGACCTTCGGGAGGCGACGGAGCGGAACGCGCGAGAGAAGCGCGAGGAGGACGAGGCCGCCCGCCGGGAGAAAGCGGAGGTCGAGAAGGCGGAGGCCTCCGCCCTGAAGAAGATGGAGGCGGCCAAGGTTGCCGCTGCGGCAAAGCAGCCGGCTAAGGAAGTCGCGCCCCGGCGGTCGGCGATGTTTGTCACCCCTTTGAACTCCGCGCCGCCGGCCCCGGAGTTCACGGGGCAGTCAGGGGAAGCTGGCGGCGAGTTCCTGATCGTGGAGAGAGGCGGCGGCGACACCCCCATGCCGGACGCGGTCGCGCCGCCATAGCCGCCCCCGCCGTCGTCTAGAAGCGCGCAAGGCAAACAGCCGGCGGATCCGCCCTTGCCGCCGACTGATGACGAGGCCGTGGCAAGGCTACTCCTTCAAGTCGGCTCGCCTACGCGCCGTCATCTTGAGAAGGCGACCTCGGCGCCACGCCCCTTGGAGACCTGTACTGCCAGCTCGACTATTCCAGACGCCGAAGCGACGAGCGCTGCGCCCATTGGGTGGGTGCGAGGAGGCGGCACGGGCCCGCTGAACCAGGCGCTTCTGGATGTCCAGACGAAGCTGCGAGCCGAGAGCGACGCCATCCAAAACTGCACCAAGGCGCACCTGGTGTCGTGGGCAGCCATCCGGGTATGCTTTCTCCTTTGTCCCTGTTTTCTTGTTTCTCTCTGTGGGGGCGCGCCAGCACACCCACTGGGTGTAGTCCCCGAGTTCTGGGCCGGCTGCTGATCAGGCGGCCCGGAACTCCAATTGGTAATTTCCGGGTACTAACCTTTGTTCTGAAATACTTGTTGCAGGACTATCACAACCTCCGTGTCACCGCCTTCAACCGCAACGTTGAATAGCTGGGCAAGCGGACTGCCGACTTGTCGGAGAGCCGGAGTGAGACCTTTTTCTTCTTTGTGGGGGCACGCTGGCGCACCCACGGGTTGTAGTCCCCGAGATTCGGGCCGACTGCTGAGCAGTCGGGCCGGATCTCCCCGGCGACCTTCTTCGTTGATGACTTAACACCTTCTTTCTTCTTTCTCTTCAGAGGCCAACACCATTCTTCAACAGGAGCTGAGCGAAGCCAACTCCATGTTGCGCGCCAAGGGGGAGGAGTGCAGCAAGCTCGCTGCAGAGCGCGATCTGCTGGCCGCACAATTGGCAGAGCAGAAGGAGCTGCTTAAGAAGACGCAGAAGGAGGCGGAAGAGGCGGAAGCCGCCCTCTTGGCCGAGTTCGCGAGTGAGCACTCCTCCTGGACCGACAAGGAGGTAATGCTGTTCTCCGGCTTCCACGAGATCGAGGACCTCGTCGACGGTGAGCTTCTTTGCTTTCCTTCTTCGAGACGCCGACTATATGTCGAGCCGACTCCTGGTTTTTTTGACTTGTTCTTCATTCTTTCCGTCTTGGCAGACTTCTTCCCCGGCCACTCGCAGGCCGCCATTCAAGCTATCGAGGCCGACCGCGAGGAGCGGAGGGCGGGTGGTGCAGAGATCGCCGCTGATGCCCCTCGGACTCTTGACGAGCATTGGGGCTCGCCTGCGGCCGGCCCACCAGATGCTTTGCCGGCTTCAACGTGTTGGCGCCCAAGCGATCGCCGCCCTGTGGCTAGACGTGCAGGCTCCGTGCACCCCCAGTCGGACTGCCAACTGGCTGGAGGTCGCGGCTGGCCGTCTTGAGACCTGGAAGGGTTCCTCGGCCCGGGCCGGAGCGCGCCGAGCCTTGGAATTCGTCAAGGCATGGTATCCTGGGCTGGACCTAGACCGCCTGGCCACACTCCGGTCAGAGGCCCAGCCGGAGCTGGCAGTCGCGGAAGACGCCCTTGTCAAGCGTGCGGCGGCGATCACCGAGTACACCGACACCAGCATCTTTGTCCCCGAGCGGGCTGAAGACGGCAAGGAGGTGCCACCGGAGTGGTTTGGGCTGAACCCCGACTACGGCGAGGACTCGGCAGAGGTGATCGGCTCCAGCGTCGACGAGGAAGACGAGGCGGAGGACGGGAGCGAGACGGAGGCACCGGAAGACGGAGCGGACGGCCAGCCTTAGCTCGACCGTGCCTCCAGCAACGAGCCGTGCCTGCCCGAGCCGACTGCTACCGAAGGTGATCAAGCCGAGACCGTCCAGCCGGCCGCCCCAACATCCAACACCGCCGTCTCCTCCGATCCTCTAAACCCGTCAGCCGCCCCCTAGGCTGCCACCTTGTCTTTGTTTTATCTGTTCTAATAGTTTTTGAAGAACTTGTTAATCCGCACAATTCCACCCGCGGGGTGTATTTTGAAATTCTGCTCGAAGATTCAGCCAAGGGCCTTTGTTATGTAAATATTCATCCGACTTCTATCTTTCTTGCTCATTGTTCTTTTGGCTTTTTCCTTTGTCGTCTTCCCTTAGTTGCCGTCTTTGTCAGTCAGACAGCCGCTCCACGGACTGCTGCTAGATCATATTCTTGGTCACTTTGGGAAGGCAAGTACTTAGTCGTTTTTAGAGTTGTTTAACAAGTCGGATAGAAGGCGGCAAGCCGACTATTCAAGAGTCGTTTTGCGAAAAAGGCTGGAAGCCGGCCTTAAGCTATGTTTGTGCTTTGAGTCCTTAGCCATTTTTCATGTGGATGCCCATTCTTCCTTACTCCTGCCCACCAGACAGTCGCTCTGCGAGCTGCGGCTTCTGGCAAGAGACGGTTTAGACGCCAGACACTACTTGTCCGGCTGCAGGAAGCATTTCATAGCGCAGGTCGGCAAGTCCCCGGGCCGACTAGTCGAACCCGGTGCCAAGCGGCATAACAAAGATTAATATACTCGAAGGCATATTTCTTATCATATAGATAAAAGAGGGTAGTCCCTGAGCTCTTCTCAAGGGGCCCGAAGTCTTGGTACTTTTAATACAAAAGGTAGCGTGATACATACTGCGTTTAACTGTAAAATTTTCGGAGGAGATTTGCATTCCATGGCCGCTCTGTCTCTTTGCCGGAGTCGTCCCTCTTGCGTGCTCGGGGCTTCTGAGCGTCGATCAGGTAGTAGGAGTCGTTGCCCAACACTTTGCTGATGATGAAGGGGCCTTCCCAAGGTGCCAACATCTTGTGCTGGCCGGCTGTTCGATGGATTAATCGGAGCACGAGGTCGCCCTCCTGGAAAGATCTCGGTCTGACCTTCCTGTTGTAGTATCTGCGCAAGCTCTACTGGTAGATACTGGACCGGCTGAGTGCCAACAGCCGGCCCTCTTCCAGCAGGTCGACGCCGTCTTGTCGTGCTTCTTCTGCTTCTTCCTTGGTGTACATGGTGACTCGCGGGGAATCGAACTCTATGTCCGTTGGGATGACGGCTTCAGCACCGTAGACGAGGAAGAAAGGCGTGAACCCGGTTGACTTGTTTGGAGTCGTGCACAGACTCTAGAGGACGGCTGGCAACTTGTCGAGCCAGCAGCCAGCCGAGCGCTCCAGAGGCTCGATCAGTCGGGGCTTGATGCCGGACAAGATGAGGCCGTTTGCTCGCTCCACCTGGCCGTTTGACTGTGGATGGGCGACGGTTGCTAGGTCCAGTCGGATGCCTTATGTCGCACAGAAACGGGCCAAGGCGCCTTTGGCAAAATTCGTGCCGTTGTCAGTGATGATGCTGTGTGGTATGCCGTACCGAATTGTGATGTCGGAGATGAAAGTCACGGCAGTCGGACCGTTCAGTTTCTTGATTGGCTTCGCTTCTATCCACTTGGTGAACTTGTCCATCGCGATAAGTAAGTGAGTTAAGCCACCTCGTGCCATCTTGAATGGTCCCACCATGTCTAGACCCCGAACTGCGAAAGGCCAGACAATGGGGATGGTCTTGAGTGCAGAAGCCGGCTGATGCGGCTTGGAGCGGAACTTCTGGCACCCTTTGCATTTTTGGACCAATTCCTTGGCCTCTTCTAAGGCCGTTGGCCAAAAGAAACCGTGTTAGAAAGCTTTGGCGATGAGTGCTCTTGAAGCCGCATGGTGGCCGCACTCGCCTTGATGGATGTCTTTGAGAATTGCTTGGCCTTGCTCTGGCTCTACGCAGCGCTGGTAGACACCAGTGACGCTGCGCCTGACCAGCTCTCTATTGACTATGGTGTAGGCTGCTGCTCGGTGTTGTACTTGCCGAGCTAAGGTCTCATCAGTCAGCGGCTCTTTGCTCACCAGAAATTTGAGGATGGGCTGGGCCCATGAGGGTGCTGCTATTTCTTCGACCGCCAGAACTGCGACTTGGACGAGGGCGGCTGGGCTGGGAGGCGGCGGGCTGGAGTCAACAACCGCTTGCTGGATTAATGAAGTCCCCGGGCCGACTAGCGCAGCTCTTGGGCCGAGTTCTGGAGTCTTCGGGCCGGCCGCCGCAGTCCCCGGGCCGGGTTCTGCAGTCCCTGGGCCGGCCTCGGCTGTGGCGGCTTTGGAGCCATCTGCCAAAATCCCCGTACCGTCTGCCGGGGCTCTGGAGTCGGGTCCGACTTCTTCTGGAGGAGCCGGCACAAAGATGGAGTCTGATTCTGGTGAAGGCTTGACAGACGGCTTGAGGAGACGTTGAAGGGCGACACTGGATGGTATTGCTTGGCGGGTAGAGCCGATTCGTGCCAAGGCGTCTGCTTGGTCGTTATCGTTTCTTGGCACATGGAGGAACTCGCACCCCTCAAAATATCCACTGAGTTGCTGCACGAGGAAACGGTAACTCGCCATGTTTGCATCTTTGGCGTCCCAGTCGCCAGACGACTGCTGGACCACTAAGTCCGAGTCGCCATAACACAGGATCCGGCGAATGCCAAGTTCTTTGGCAAGTCGGAGCCCGTGAATGAGTGCTTCATACTCGGCGACGTTGTTGGAGGCGGCAAAGTGGATTTGCAGTGCGTAAATGAGCTTGTCGCCTTTAGGAGAAGTGAGGACAACACCGGCTCCCAAGCCGGTGCGCATCTTGGAGCCGTCGAAATGCATCTGCCAATGGGTGGAGTCGGGCGCTAGTGGTAGGTACTGGGTTTCGGCCCAGTCGACGAGGAAGTCGGCCAGTGTTTGTGACTTGATGGCGGTGCGCGGTTGGTAATAGATGGTGTAGGGAGCCGGCTCTATGGCCCATTTCGCCACTCGGCCAGAAGCATCTCGGCTTCCGATGATCTCGGCAAGTGGGGTCGTGCAGACCACAGTGATTGGATGCTCTTGAAAGTAAGGCTTCAATTTCTTGGCGGCAAAGTGCATGACATAGCACATCTTCTGGTAGTGGGGGTAGTTCTGCTTGGAGGCCGACAACACTTCGCTCAGGTAATATACCGGTCTCTGGACAGGTAGTGCCTTGCCTTCCTCCTTGCGTTCCACTACAATGACTGTGCTGACTACCCGGCTGGTGGCGGTGATGTACAGGAGCATAGGTTCCTTAGGAGTCGGGGCCGCCAGAACGGGTGGAGTAGTCAGCATCTTCTTCAAATGGAAAAAAGCTTCGTCTGCGAAAAAAGTGGTCTTCTTCATGAGCTGGTATAAGGGGAGAGCTTTCTTGCCCAGCCGACTGATGAATCGGCTGATGCACGCCAAGCAGCCGGTGAACTTTTGCACGTCCAGCAGTCGGCTGGGTACCTCCATCCTCTCAATGGCCTTCATCTTTACAGGGTTGCACTCTATGCCGCGTTCAGAGACCAGGAAGCCAAGGAGTTGGCCGGCTGGTACTCCGAAGACGCACTTCTCAGGGTTGAGCTTGATCTGGAATCGGCGCAGGTTCTCAAAGGTCTCCTTGAGGTCTTCCAGCAGTGTTCCACGCTTTTCCGCCTTCACCACCACATCGTCCAAGTAGACATGGGTGTTTCTGCTGAGTTGCTTGAGGAGGCACTTCTGCATGCAACGCTGAAAGGTGGCGCCGGCATTCTTCAAGCCGAATGTCATGGTGAGGTAGCAGAAGGCTCCAAACGGTGTGATGAAGGCGGTCTTCAGTCTGTCAGCCGGGTTCAGCTTGATCTGGTGATATCCTGAATATGCATCCAAAAAGCTCAACAGCTCGCATCCGGCTGTGGAGTCTATCACCTGATCAATTCTTGGTAGAGCAAACGGGCCCTTGGGGCAAGCCTTGTTGAGGCTTGTGTAGTCAATACACATTCGCCACTGCTTGTTCTTCTTCAGTACCAGGACCGGGTTGGCTAGCCACTCTAGAAAGAATACTTCCATAATGAAGCCGGCTGCTAGGAGTCGGGCTATCTCTTCTCCGACAACTCTTCTCTTTTCTTCTGATAGGTGGCGCAAGGGCTTCCTGACCGGCTTTGCATCAGATCGGACATGTAACTTGTGCTCGGCGAATTCCGTCGGTACACCTGGCATGTCTTTGGGGGACCATGCGAAGATGACCCGATTCTCACGAGGAAATCGACGAGCTCGCCTTCCTATTTGCTGTCGAGGTTTGCGCCTACGATAGCGTACCTCTCTGGGTGCTCCGGATCCAAGGGTATCTTCTTTGTCTCTTTGGCCGGCTTGAACGAACCCTCAGCCTCCGACTCCTTTGGGTTAGGCGACACCTCTAGCTGCTTGCCGACCATCGCCACAACCCGGTCAAGGAGCCGCTTCTCGGCCGCGATCACCAGGGACTTGGCCAGCCGACTACTCTCAGCCGCACATGCAGACGACTTCCAGTAGTCGCCGGCTACGGTCAGAATCCCCCTGGAACTGGGCATCTTCATTTTGAGGTAGGCATAGTGAGGGACCGCCATGAACTTGGCCAGGGCGGGTCGGCCAAGTAACGCATGGTAGGGGCTCTCGAGGTTCACCACCTCAAACCAAACTGACTCTCGGCGGAAGTGATCTTTGTCTCCAAAGAGGACGTCCATCAGGATCTTGCCGATTGGTGAGCAGGAAAGACCAGGAACAATACCATGGAACACAGTCCGGCTGTTCTGAAGCTGGCTTTGCTTGATTCCTAACTTCTCCATGGTGTCCTTGTACAGGATGTTGATGCTGTTGCCTCCGTCTATCAAAACTCGCTAGAAACGAGCAGCTCGTCTATCCCTGGCAAAGGTGGCATCCAAGACCAAGGCGTAAGAGCCCGAACTCGGCATCACCTCTGGGTGATCACCTCTGCTCCAGCTGATTGGCTTCTCGGACCAGTGCATGAACTCTGATGTCTCTGATGCTACTGCATTCACCTCTTGTCGCAGCAGCCGCCTGCTGCGTCGATCATCAGCCACGCTGGTAAATATCACGTAGGCTCCGTGCTCTTCGGGGTACTCATCTTGTACTGCGCCGACTGGCCTGACAACCGGCTGCTGGGGCGGAGGCGGAGGCTGCTGCCCAGCAGGCGAGGGGGGGGGTAGGAGGCCGTCTCCGTTGGCGATCCTAGTGAGCCAGTGGCACTACCGGGTGGTGTGATTCGACGGCTTCGCGCCGCTATGGAACTTGCAAGGACCATCCAGAGTCTGCTCGTATGAGAAAGCCGGCAACCAGTTGGGTTTGCCACCTTTCTGCCGCTTGGGTGGAGGCTGCCCATCCGACTGCTGGTCTTCAACTGTCGCGACCTGCCGGCTGCTGGAAGCCGGCTGCGGGGCCTTGCGCTTGTGGTCGTTCTGCTGTTGCCGCCGACTGGCGTCTCCTGCCGGAGTTCTAGGAGCCTGAGGGGCCACTTTGCCAGTCACGCTAACTTGAATCTCCGCCTTCATGGAGGAGTCGGCCGTGGCATACTTGTCTGCTATGATCAGCAACTCGTCGAGGATTTCTGGCCCGTCGCAGAGGAGCTTGTGCTTGAGGAGGGTGCCTTCTCTACACCCGGCGGTGAAGTACTCGATAGCCTGCACCTCGTGCACGCCCTCGCAGGAGTTCCCAAGCTCGGCCCAACGCGTGAGGTAGTCGCGAGTCGACTCGCTGGGGCCTTGCATGCACAAGGAAAGCTGATGAGGCTTGGGAGGATGCTTGTACGTGCTTGTGAAGTTGCGGACGAATGCATCGGTGAAGTCGACCCAGCTGTTGATGCTGCGGGGCTTCAGGCTGTTCAGCCATGTCCGGGCCGTGCCCTGGAGCATGAGCGGAACGTATTTTACGGCGACACGCTTGTTGCCGTTCGCTATGTTGACGGCCGTGGAGTAGTCGACCAGCCAGTCCTCCGGCTTCACGGAGCCGGTGTACTTGGGCGTGTCTCTTGGGAGTGTGAACCCTTTGGGAAAGGGCTCGTCTCGAATGCGGGGCCCGAAACAAGGCGGACCCAACTCGTCTTCTTCTTCCAGCGCCAGGGATCGGTGAAGTCGGTCGATCCGATGGTGGGCGTCGTTTTCTCCGACTCCCTCTCGGCGGCCAAGGCGGTCGCCGAGAGTCGGATGGTCAACAGGCGGCGGGGAGACTCGCCTTTCCTTGCGAGGAGGAGGAGGCGGACAGTCGTCCCGTCGTTCCACTGCTCTCGGGCGGCCGTCTTGGTCGCGCTCTATGGTAATGTGAGTCCGGCTATGGCTGACAGCCGGATCCTTGTCTTTCCTTCCTCGGGCGCCACCAGTCGGCGTCCGAGACGTCGCGCCTTGATCTCGGCGTGGAGGCGGGTCGTCGTTTTGTCGCTGCGGCGCCTCCGTGCGGCAGTCGGCCTCGTTCTGCGCGGCAGCCGCGTCGAGGAGCTGTTGGACTCGCTCCGTCATTAGGCGGCGCTCTTCACCCTCGAAGTTGTCCAGCTCGTCTGCCGCCGCCTGGGCGGCTCGAATGTTCTCCGCAGGCGTGGCGTACACAGGGCGATTTTCCCCGAACAAGTTGGCGATGGCCACGCCGCGCTGCTGGACCGTGCCAAGGCGGCTGGGCCCAGCTGGGGCTGGCGAGCCACCCACAGCGCGATCCATCTCACGCTGGTAGGCTTCTGACAAGCGTCTCATGCTAGCCAGCTTCTTCGCACCTTCGACGAGCTGAAGGCGGCGCGCCTCCAACGTCTCCGCGTCAGCGTCTTCCGGAATGAACGCAGTCAGGTCTTGTAGTGCCGCGCCAAGTGGGTCATGCGCTCCTCCGCTGGGAGGCTCGTCATGACCGATGATGAGCACCTCAGTGACGGTGCTTCCGTCGCTCTCCGCGTGAGGGAGAGGTTCATCGTAGACCACCACGTTGGTGGGGAACGCGTCGAGCGACGCGGTGTCGGAGTCGACCAACATCGGGTCGGTGGAGCCTACAGACTCCAAGTCCACGGCAGGCTCGCCGGCGACGTGGAGTTGGTCGAGGAGGCCCGCGAGGAGGCTCTCGGGGCCGCCCGTGCCTGCGTTAGATGCAGGTTCGTCGGAGAGGCGAACCTCGCCGACAAGATCGGCGAGGCAGCTGGCTGCACAGGCGATCTCAACGCCGTGCAGGGCGTCAGCGCAAACTCCGTCTGGCGTGCCGGGCTGGCTGCGCTCGCCAGGGAGGAAAAGGGTTCCCGTCCAGAGCAGGTCTCCGGACAACGGTGCACCAGGCCCCACGGTGGGCGCCAAATGTCGGGGGTTGGGTGCGACATATGCCAAAGGATGGCTTATCATGGTCGGGGCGAGTAGAACGTCGCCGGTGCTTGGAAACGGGATAAGGCGAAGACATGCACGCCGGCGAATCTTACCCAGCTTCAGGGCTCTCCGGGGAGATAATACCCCTACTGCTGCTCTACGGGGTCTCCGCATGATCACTATGGCAAAGTGTTTACACGGTTGCTCCTTGAGCTGTTTCCTGGAGGTAGGAGAAGTCAAGGCTAGCTCTCTCCTTCCTATATGATCTGGTCTAGTGCTAATGGATTCCAACCCTTTGCATGGATCTCCCGGGGGGTTTATATAGGCCTACCCCCCAGGGGTACAATGGTAATCCAGCTGGGCGCGGGGCCAGCCGTCAGTCTCACTGGCCGACGTCTTATCCGCCGACTCCTGGGGCCCGCCGACTGGTGGGCCCCAGCCGACTGGCTCGGTACGGAGCCGACAGGCCGTGTCCGCCGCGGGCGGGTCTTGCCGGCTGCAGATTACTTTAGCCGTGCCTCTAATGATGCAGGCTCGGTCATGAGGTCGTGGCGACAGCTCCGCCGTCTGGCGGGCGATCACTGTGGCCACTACTTGTCGTGTCTGATTAATGGCGCGTGGGGCCCGTGGGAGGGGCCGGCCGACTTCTGGTGGCCGACTCCCATCCGGGCCGACTGGTGTGCTTTCGCCGTCTTTCGTACGCTCGCCGACTGGTGGGACCCATCATCCATGGGTCGTACCAGCAGGCCGTCGTGGGCACAGGGCTCCACCCCCTGGGGCTGACGTCAGGGCCGGCATGGCAATAGTGTCGCGCCACGCCGAGATCTCCACGGGTACGGCATACTGTAGCCACGCCTGCCGTTGGAAAAGGGGTGGGAGTGGACCTTACTATGGCCACTCCCCGTCCCGTCCCTCTTTATGAGGGCATAGGGGTTGTTGGCGTCGCGGGCCGACTCCCCAAGGCCGACTTCTCTTGAAGTCGCCAGTCAGGAGTCGGCTCATCCTGAAGTCGTCCCTGGAACTCGGCCGTGAGTGGGCAGTCGGCTGCCTCGCCGCTGACTATCAGAAGGTAGCTCTTCGTCCTGGGGTCTCGAGGGGCGCAGTCTGCCTCAATGTCTTGAAAGGTTCTGGGCCTGGGTTAGCCTACCCGTGGCCCATTACTCCGACAATCGGGATATCGACGATCGAATCTCGGGCAAGTATCGTACCGATAGACAAAGGGAATTGTATACGGGATTGATTAAATCCTCGACATCGTGGTTCATCTGATGAGATCATCGTGGAACATGTGGGAGCCGACATGGGTATCCAGATCCCACTGTTGGTTATTGACCGGAGAGTCGTCTCGGTCATGTCTGCATGTCTCCCGAACCCGTAGGGTCTACACACTTAAGGTTCGGTGACACTAGGGTTGTAGAGATATTAGTATGCGGTAACCCGAAAGTTGTTCGGAGTCCTAGATGAGATCTTGGAAGTCACGAGGAGTTCCGGAATGGTCCAGAGGTGAAGATTTATATATAGGAAGTCCAGTTTCGGCCATCGGGAAAGTTTCGGGGGTAATCGGTATTGTACCGGGACCACTAGAAGGGTCCAGGGGGTCCACCGGGTGGGGCCACCTATCCTGGACGGCCCATGGACTGAAGTGGGAGGGGAACCAGCCCCTGGTGGGCTGGTGCGCCCCCCATGGGCCTCCCCTGCGCCTAGGGTTGGAAACCCTAGGGGTGGGGGGGCGCCCCACCTGACTTGGGGGGCAAGTCCCCCCTTGGCCGCCGCCCCCCTTGGAGATTGGATCTCCTAGGGCCAGCGCCGTCCCTAGGGGTCCTATATATAGTGGTGGGAGGGAGGGCAGCTGCACCCAAGTCCCTGGCGCCTCCCTCTTCCTCCGTGACACCTCTCCCTCTCGTTGGTGCTTGGCGAAGCCCTGCCGAGATCCCGCTGCTTCCACCACCACCACGCCGTCGTGCTGCTGGATCTCCATCAACCTCTCCTCTCCCCTTACAGGATCAAGAAGGAGGAGACGTCTCTCCTTTCCGTACGTGTGTTGAACGTGGAGGTGCCGTCCGTTCGGCGCTAGGATCTGTTGGGGAACGTAGCAGAAATTTAAAATTTTCTACGCATCACCAAGATCAATCTATGGAGTAATCTAGCAACAAGGGGAAGGAGAGTGCATCGACATACCCTTGTAGATCGCTAAGAGGAAGCGTTGCAAGAAAGCGGATGAAGGAGTCGTACTCGCAGCGATTCAGATCGCTGTTGATTCCGATCTAAGCGCCGAACAACGGCGCCTCCGCGTTCAACACACGTGCAGCCTGGTGACGTGTCCCATGCCTTGATCGAGCAAGGGGAGAAGGAGAGGTTGGGGAAGACTCCATCCAGCAGCATGACGGTGTGGTGGTGAGGGAGGAGCGTGGCAATCCTGCAGGGCTTCGCCAAGCACCGCGGGAGAGGAGGAGGACTTGGGAGAGGGGGAGGACTGCGCCAGAACTTGGGTGCGGCTGCCCTCCCACCCCCCACATACATATAGGGGCAAGGGAGAGGGGGGCCGGCCCCCTCAGATCCAATCTGAGGAGGGGGCGGTGGCCAGGGGGGTTGCCTTGCCCCCCAAGGCAAGGGGGCGCCCCCCTTTAGGGTTCCCCTTAAACCCTAGGCGCATGGGCCCTAGGGGGGATGCGCCCAGCCCACTAAGGGGCTGGTCCCTCTCCACACACAGCCCATAGGGCCCTCCGGGGAAGGTGGACCCTCTCGGTGGACCCCCGGAACCCCTTTGGTGGTCCCGGTACAATACCGGTAACCCCCCGAATTATTCCGGTGACCGTATGATGACTTCCCATATATAAATCTTTACCTCCGGACCATTCCGAAACTCCTCGTGATGTCCGGGATCTCATCCGGGACTCCGAATAACATTCGGTAACCACGTACATCTATTCCCTATAACCCTAGCGTCATCGAACCTTAAGTGTGTAGACCCTACGGGCTCGGGAGTCATGCAGACATGGCTGAGACAACTCTCCGGTCAATAACCAACAACGGGATCTGGATACCCATGTTGGTTCCCACACGCTCCACGATAATCTCATAAGATGAACCACAATGTCAAGGATTCAATCAATCTCGTATACAATTCCCTTTGTCTATCGGTACGATACTTGCCCGAGATTCGATCGTCGGTATCCCGATACCTTGTTCAATCTCGTTACCGGCAAGTCTCTTTACTCGTTCCGTAACACATCATCCCGTGATCAACTCCTTGGTCACATTGTGCACATTATGATCATGTCCTACCGAGTGGCCCAGAGATACCTCTCCGTTACACGGAGTGACAAATCCCAGTCTCGATTCGTGCCAACCCAACAGACACTTTCGGAGATACCCGTAGTGCACCTTTATAGCCACCCAGTTACGTTGTGACGTTTGGCACACCCAAAGCACTCCTACGGTATCCAGGAGTTGCACAATCTCATGGTCTAAGGAAATGATACTTGACATTGGAAAAGCTTTAGCATACGAACTACACGATCTTGTGCTAGGCTTAGGATTGGGCCTTGTCCATCACATCATTCTCCTAATGATGTGATCCCGTTATCAACGACATCCAATGTCCATGGTCAGGAAACCGTAACCATCTATTGATCAACGAGCTAGTCAACTAGAGGCTTACTAGGGACATGGTGTTGTCTATGTATCCACACATGTATCTGAGTTTCCTATCAATACAATTCTAGCATGGATAATAAACGATTATCATGAACAATGAAATATAATAATAACTAATTTATTATTGCCTCTAGGGCATATTTCGAATAGTCTCCCACTTGCACTAGAGTCAATAATCTAGTTCACATCGCCATGTGATTAACACTCACAGGTCACATCGCCATGTGACCAACATCCAAAGAGTTTACTAGACTCAATAATCTAGTTCACATCACTATGTGATTAACACTCAATGAGTTCTGGGTTTGATCATGTTATGCTTGTGAGAGAGGTTGTAGTCAACGGGTCTGCAATATTCAGATCCCCATGTATTTTGCAAAACTTTATGTCATATCGTAGATGCTGCTACCACATTCCACTTGGAGCTATTCCAAATTGTTGCTCCATTATACGTATGCGGAATCTCTACTCAGAGCTATCCGGATAGGTGTTAAGCTTGCATTGACGTAACTCTTTACGTCGAACTCTTCATCACCTCCATAACCGAGAAACAATTCCTTATTCCTCTAAGGATAACTTTGACCGCTATATGGTGATCCACTCCTAGATCACCTTTGTACCCTCTTGCCAGACATGTGGCAAGGCACACGTCAGGTGCGGTACTCAGCATGGCATACCGTATAGAGCCTATGACAAAAGCATAGGGGACGACCTTCGTCCTTCCTCTTTCTTCTACCATGGTCAAGCTTTGAGTCTTACTCAACTTCACACCTTACAACTCAGGTAAGAACCCCTTCTTTGACTGATCTATTTTGAACTCCTTCAAAAACATGTCAAGGTGTGCGTTCTTTGAAAGTATCATTAGGCGTCTTGATCTATTTCTATAGATCTTGATGCCCAATATGTAAGCAGCTTTATCCAGGTCTTCCTTTGAAAATCACTCTTCAAACAACCGTTTATGCTTTCCAGAAATTCTACATTATTTCGAATCAACAATATGTCATCCACATATACTTATCACAAATGTTTTAGTGCTCCCACTCACTTTCTTGTAAATACAAGTTTCTAGCAAACATTGTATAAACCTAAAAGCTTTGATCACTCCATCAAAGCATATATTCCGACTCCGAGATGCTTGCTCTAGTGCATAGAAGGATTGCTGGAGCCAGCATACCTTTTAGAATCCTTAGGATCGACAAAACCTTTTATTGTATCACATACAACTTTTCTTACGAAAACTGGTAAGAAAACTTGTTTTGACATGCATCTGTCAGATTTCATAATCGAAAAATACAGCTAATGCTAACATGATTCCGACGGACTTAAGCATCGCTACGGGTGAGAAATTCTCATCATAGTCAACTCCTTGAACTTGTGAAAAGACTCTTTCCCACAAGTCGAGCTTCATAGACGGTAACATTACCGCCCACGTCCGTCTTCTTCTTAAAGATCCATTTATCTCAATGACTTGCCGATCATTGGGCAAGTCCACCAAAGTCCATGCTTTTTTCTGATACATGGATCCTATCTCGGATTTCATGGCTTCTAACCATTTGTCGGAATACGGGCCCACCATCACTTCTCCATAGCTTGTAGGTTCATTGTTGTCTAACAACATGATATCTAAGACAGGATTACCGTACCACTCAGGAGCAGTACATATCCTTGTCGACCTACGAGGTTCGATAGCAACTTGATCCGAAGCTTCATGATCACTATCATTAACTTCCTATTCAACAGACGTAGGCGCCACAGAAAACATCTTTCTGTGTTGCATCACTCTCTGGTTGAAGTAAAGGTTCGACAACCTCATCAAGTTCTATCTTCCTCCCACTCAATTCTTTCGAGAGAAACTCCTTCTCGAGAAAGGACCCGTTCTTAGCGACAAACAATTTGCCCTTGGATCTGAGATAGAAGGTATACCCAACCGTCACCTTTGGGTATCCTATGAACATGTGTTTGTCTGCTTTTGGGTTCGAGCTTCTCCGGCTGAAGCCTTAAGCATCGCAGCCCCAAACATTAAGAAACGACAATTTTGGTTTCTTGCCAAACCAATATTCACACGACGTCGTCTCAACGAACTTAGATGGTGTCCTATCTAAAGTGAATGCAGCTGTCTCTAACGCATAACCTCAAAATAATAGCGGTAGATCGGTAAGAGACATCATAGATCGCACCATATCTCATAAGGTTCGATTATGACATCCGGACACACCATTACGCTGTGGTGTTCCAGGTGGCTTCAACTGCGAAACAATTCCACAATGTCTTAAGTGATTGCCAAACTCATAACTCAGAAAATCCCCCTTTGATCAGATCGTAGGAACATGATCTTCTTGTTATGATGATTCTTACTTTCACTCTGAAATCGCTTGAACTTTTCAAATGTTTCATACTTGTGCTTCATTAAGTAAATATACCTATATCTACTCAAATCATCAGTGAAGATGAGAAAATAGCGATATCCACCACACGCTTCAATTCTCATTGGATCACACGCATCAGCATGTATGATTTCCAGCAAGTCACTTGCCCGTTTCATTGTACCTGAAAACGGGGTCTTAGTCATCCTGCCCATGAGGCATGGCTCGCTTGTGTCAAGCGATTCAAAATCAAGAGACTCCAAACATCCATCGACATGGAGCTTCTTCATGCATCTTACGCCAATATGACCTAAGCGGCGGTGCCACAAGAAAGTGGTACTATCATCATTAACTCTACATCTTTTGGCGTGAACATGCGTATTACTATGACCGAGATTCAATGAACCATTCACATAGGGTGCATGACCATGAAAGGTATTATTCATGTAAACATAATAACCATTATTCTCTAACTTAAATGAATAACCGTATTGCAATGAACATGATCTAATCATATTCATGCTCAACGTAGACACCTGATAACATTTATGTAGGTTCAATACTAATCCCGAAGGCAGATGGAGCGTGCAATGGTGATCTCATCAACTTTGGAAACACTTCCAACACACATCGTCACCTCGCCCTTAGCCAATCTCCGTTTAGTCCATAGCTTTTTGCTTCAAGTCACCAATAATAGCAACTGAACCGGTATCCAATACCCAGGTGCTACCAGGAGTACTAGTGAGGTACACATTAATAACACGTATATAGTTTGTTGAAGTTGCCAACCTTCTTATCTACCATGCATATGGGGTAATTCCGCTACCAGTGACCGTTCCCCTTACAATAGAAGCACTTTGTAACATCCCAAATTTTCAATTTGGAATGTTATACATTAGATCATCAATGCATATCAAATTTTATTTTGCATTTTGGTTGATCCTAGAAATTCTACGCAACTCAATGACCCACGGAGAGAGTTGGGGATTTCGTTATTTTCATACTTGAGTTTCCTCAAATTTTGAGAATAGGATCATTTGATTTTATTTATTTTATCATCAATTATTTCTATTACAAAAATATGAGAGAGGGAATAAAATGACTTTCCCAAAATAAATAAATATTGAGGATTAAATAATAAAATCAAATAAGTTTTTATTTCGGAGTTTTTCAGTGTTTTATTTGAATTTAGGAAAAATGTGCATTTTTCAAAATTGCATTTAGGTCCCAAATAAATGTTCACCTTGTGCGGTTTGATTTTAGAAGCCCGTGAAAATTTATTTCGGAATTTTTGGAGTCCGTTTAGTATTTCTTTTTATTTTTCTTCCGAGCGAAATAATTAAAAAAACGAACCGACCTACGGGCCGTGTCCGGATAGGACTCCGGGCCGAGGTGGCTTTATAAGCCGGCCCACCCGGGAACCCTAGCCCCAGCCGCCCGACCCTACCGCCACCCGTGCCGCCGCCGCCGCCCGCCTACGCCGCCGCCGCCCGCCGCCGCACATGCCGCCGCCGCTGCCGCCGGACGCCGCGCTGGAGGTTCGCCGCGCCTCGACTTCCGTGCCATCGGTTTTTTAAAAAAAGATCAGTTTTTGCCGGTTTTTTTAGTTTCGGTTTTTTCAAATAGATCGGTTTTTCCGGTTTATTTAAATAGCGAGCGTTCGTCGTTTTTATTTTTCTCGGATTAAATCCGCGATTTTTCTGATCGTGATTCCTGATCCGATTTTCGTTTTAGTATAACTTTTCGCTCGTTTATCGGAATCAGGCGATTCAAGCGCCTAGAGTTTCGTCTCGAAACCCTCTATCCATTTAACCAACTTAAACAAGATTTTGCTACTGTAAAATTTGCCCTAGATCCAGATTTCTAGAACGAAGTTGTTTTGTTTCGCCGTTTGACTTTCGTTGCTTCGTTCGATTTGATTCTTTTTGCCAACCGGAGTTCTTAAGTTGAACCTTCTAGTTAGATCTCTTATTTGAGTTTTACCCATGCATTAGATGAGTTCCTATTGTATGCTTGTTTGTTTGTTTGCGATAGAATACCCAGAGTGCGCCGCTTGTTACTTCGAATCTCTAGGTTTCCCGGATCATCAGCAAGGCAAGTAACACTTTGATCATACCTTTTCTACTACCTAGATTTATTGCATTAGATCAATCCTCACACATTGCATGGTTAGGATCTAATTATATTGTGGGATGGGAAGTAGATGAGGTAGTACCTATTACCTGTTATTATCAAACCTTTGGGAGTTACTTCTACGTTTGCTTATTATGCCATGCTATGCCAGTAGACATGGATTGGGTGAGTGATATCCATGATAGATGTGAGTTTTGTTAATTAATGGTTTATCTAAGGTGGCAACTTAAACACACATCTGGGTGGATTGAGGCACCTGGGTATTCCAGGACTTGCCTGTTTTCTTTTGGACCGCCACCCAGGCTCAAAGGGATCATAAGACTATTCATACTAGAAACTTCCGTGTGCAGCCACAAGCTATTATGGGCTCTAGCATAATTGACTAAGTCGTGCGAACTCTTACAGTGGTAGACTAGCAGATGTAGGGGATGTAGGTGGTACGGTCTACCCGATCGTAAGGTGCTAGCGCTTCTGAAAGACTATGTCTCGGTCATCCGTCTTCTCAAACACCATGAAGTGCGAGAAACCAGACGGAGGCGATCGAGTCTTGTGGGGAAAAGTGCGCAAACCTCTGCAGAGTGTAATAAACTAATCATGATTAACCGTGTCCCCGGTTATGGACATCTTGAGTATCTAGTACCTGGATTATCATGTGAATCTCAACATGTTACTCTAAATTAATTTTGTTGGGTTTGTTTAATGATGATGCTTAATTGGGATTGAGAATGCTGTCAACCATTCTCAATGTTTAACAACTACCATGATAGTTAAATAAATTTTTATTCCTTTGAAGTAGGGAAAAATTGGCTTTACGCAAAATTGTAACCATAGAGCTTTCCACCAGCCAAATATGCATATAGTATAGCTGTTTCATTCCATTACTCTCTATGTGTTACCTTGCCAGCATATTCCATGTGCTGACCCGTTTCAGGCTGCAACGTTAATATTGCAGACTTTTCAGACGACGATTAAGGAGTTTTAGGTCGTGGTTCTATACTCAGTGATGCCGTTGGAGTTGATGGACTCACTTATCTTCCAAGCCTTCCGCTGTTATCGATATTAGATGGCCTTAAGCCATATTTATTGTAGTAAGTTCTCTTTTGAGACACTCGATGTAATAAGTGTGTGATTGCTACTCTGCTATAAATCCTCCGAGTACTGTGTGGTGTCAGCATTACTGATCCAGGGATGACACCGAAGCACAGAGATCAGACTGTCTGAGGTCTGGTTGCTACAGAGATGGTATCAGAGCACATGCTGACTGTAGGACACGACCACTAAGCTAAAAGACCTAGATCACTATTCACTCTCTTCTCTTCTGACTTCTCATCTTTTCTACTCTTTAGGATGGCGGATGCAAGGAACAAGTTCACGCAACCGGATGAAGATACACCCTTTGGACGTCACTTGAAGGAAGTCACTAGATACCTGAACATAGGAGTACCAAGCTTCACAGGAACCTACAACGCCACTTTACCTGAAGAAGAGCGCTGGATGATTCAAGTTCAAGTTCCAGGAAGGATGTTCATGCCAGTCACTGAGCCCATAGAGTTTTCTTTTGATGCACCAACTTGGAGTCTAGGAAAGAGCATGGCAGCTCACATCGCCATGGGATGCATTGGGGAAGTCTACCGCAAGGATCTCAAGGATACTATCTACCAGATTTGTGGGCGCCGAGATGAGCACTGGGAGATGATCAGCACCAAGAAGGATAGATCAATCGCCGCTTTTATCCAGGAGTTAAACCAGCACATTCAACAACAGGAGAACCAGATGTGCGCCGACATGATAGATCTGAAGAAGGCTAAGACTAGAATCAAGGAACTGGAGGAAGAACTCAAGGCTACACGTGAAGATTATGAAGAGGAAATTGAAGTATTGGTGGAGAAGAATGACGACCTGATCAAGAAGATTGTAATATTTATGGGAGGCCGTACGCCAGTAGATGAAGACGAAGAACCCAAGGAGATTAGCCCGGAAGACTACATCATCATCGACGGCACCGACTCGGAACCAGATAGTAGCGATGATGACTATGTTGATGAAGCTGGAGCAGATATCATGGAGTCTGCAACCGAAGAATATTTCTAGTAGACCACCTCATCAGTAGTAGTAGTCCACCATGTAAATATAGTAGTCCGAGCACTTTTGCGATAGTTAGATTGATTGTATGCCCTTGTTTGATTGAATGAAGTGAATTGTTTGCTTTTGCCTCATGTGCATATGGGTAGTGTTTTCTCTTTAGACCCCGTCTATTCTTACATCTCATCTTTTCTAAACCCTCAGATGACTCCGAGACGTGACCCCGGATTTGCCTTTCCACCGGAGCTCACCCAGTTAATCCAGCAGCAGAACACATTGATGCAGTTGCTAGTCCAGAATCAGAATCAAAGGAACAACAACAACAACCCACCACCACCACCACCTGTTGACCACTTAGCCCGTTTTCTTAGGCTAAATCCGCCGGTGTTTTCCAGTAGCACCGAGCCAATAGTAGCAGATGATTGGTTCCGCAAGACAGCTAGGGAGTTGACCACAGCAGGATGCACAGATGCGGAGAAGGTGAAGTTTGCCACACATCAGCTAGAAGGGCCCGCAACATCATGGTGGGAGAATTTCACAGCCACTTTCCCAGTTGACACCGTCACATGGGACCAGTTTCAGCAGGCTTTTCGTACTGCCCATGTTTCAGCAGGAGCTATGGCCATGAAGAAGCTTGAGTTTCGCAACTTGCGCCAAGGAGGACGGACAGTTGGCCAGTATGTGGAGGACTTTAGTAAGTTAGCACGTTATGCCCCAGATAACGTTGCTACGAATGCAGCTAAGGAGGAGAAGTTTCTAGAAGGACTGAATGATGAGTTGAGCATGCAGTTGATGGTAGCCACCTTCAACAACTACCAGGAGTTGGTAGATCGTGCTCTTATGATTGAAGGGAAGCAACAGCAAATTGAGAATCGCAAGAGGAAGTATGGACAAGGAAAGTACAATTCAGGAGCTCGGCAGAAGCCACGTTTTACCCCTAGACCAGGAGGACATTTTCAGCATACCCCTGGAGGAGGTAGCTCGCACAATCACAATGGCACCAAGAATGGAAATGGCAATGGAGGAAGAAACAGCCAGAATCGCACCAACCCATCAACCCCAACCAAGAAGGACCTGAGCCAAGTCACCTACTTTAAGTGTCAGAAGACCGCACATTATGCCAATGAATGTCCTGAAGGCCAAAATGGTAATGGAAGTTCTGGGAAGAAGCCGAACCCTTTCAACAGGGGACAGGTGAACCACGTTAGCGTGGAGGAGGTTGAAGCTCAGCCCGATGCAGTAATAGTTTTTGGTTAAGTCATTTACAGCACTCGTTCTTTTTGATACTGGTGCATCGCATTCATACATCTCAATGGGATTTGTGGATAAGTATAACCTATCAACCCAAGCCCTTAGGTCACCCATGTTAGTAACCTCGCCTGGAGCAGAGTATGTGGCTAGTCTATGGTGTGATCGGTTACCATTAAGGATTGGTAACTATGTTTTTCCCTCAGACCTAATAGTATTGGAATCTCAAGGATTGAATGTGATATTAGGCATGGATTGGTTATCAAAGTATGAAGGGAATATTGAATGTGCTAGTAAGTCAATTTTTCTTACCACCCCAGAAGGGAGAAGGATCAAGTATGTATCCCGACATGTGCCGAAGAGGACCCAAGTAAATTGCTTAACAGGAGTTGTGCAAGAGGAAGTACCAGTGGTAAGGGATTTTCCTGAAGTATTTCCAGAGGAGTTGCCAGGCATGCCACCGGATAGAGATATTGAGTTTTTGATTGAGCTATTGCCAGGCACAGGGCCAATATCAAAGAGACCATATAGGATGCCAGCAAAGGATTTGGTGGAAATTAAGAAGCAGATTAAGGAATTACTGGATAAAGGATATATTCGCCCAAGTTCTTCGCCTTGGGGATCGCCAGTACTTCTAGTGGAGAAGAAGGATGGATCGTTAAGGATGGTTGTCGATTATCGAGGATTGAATGAAGTAACCATCAAGAACAAGTACCCACTACCGATGATCAATTATCTGTTTGATCGATTGCAAGGAGCTAAGGTATTTTCCAAGATCGATCTACGATCAGGATACCACCAGTTGAATATTCGAGAACAGGATATTCCTAAGACAACTTTTACCACCGGGTATGGGCTGTATGAGTATACAGTTATGTCATTTGGTCTGACTAACGCACCTGCCTATTTTATGAACATGATGAACAAAGTGTTTATGGAGTTCTTGTATAAGTTCGTCGTAGTGTTCATTGATGATATCCTGGTTTATTCGAAGAATGAAGAGGAACACAAGGAGCATTTGCGTTTGGTACTTGGAAAGCTCAGAGAACATCAATTATATGCCAAGTTTAGCAAATGTGAGTTTTGGTTGAAGGAAGTAGGATTCCTCAGACACGTTATATCTGGAGAAGGTATAGCAGTTGATCCCACTAAAGTTGATACCGTGACCAAGTGGGAAGCCCCAACAACAGTTGGAGAGATCCGGAGTTTTCTTGGACTCGCAGGATACTACAGGAGATTTATTGAGAATTTTTCAAAGATTGCAAAGCCTATGACTGAGTTGTTGAAGAAAGATACCAAGTTCATATGGACAGAGGAATGTGAGGCTAGTTTCCAAGAGTTGAAGAAACGTTTGGTTACCTCACCAGTGTTGATTTTGCCAGACCAGACCAAAGATTATGAGGTGTATTGCGACGCTTCATGTCGAGGACTTGGAGCAGTGCTTATGTAGGAAGGGAGAGTTGTTTCATATGCCTCAAGACAACTGAAGCCTCATGAGTTGAATTATACCACGCACGATTTGGAATTAGTAGCCGTAGTGCATGCATTGAAAACATGGAGACATTTCCTCATTGGAAATCATTGTGAGGTGTACACGGATCATAAGAGTTTGAAGTACATTTTCACCCAGAAGGAGTTGAATCTCAGACAAAGGAGATGGTTGGAGCTTATCAAGGATTATGATATGAAATTGCATTATCACCCCGGAAAGGCTAACGTAGTAGCTGACGCATTAAGCCGTAAGAGCCATGTCAATACGATAATGACGGGAGAAATACCCAAGGAGTTAGCAGAAAATCTTCGCGAACTATGTGTGGAAATAGTTCCGAGAGGCTATGTAGCAGCATTGGAGATTCAGTCAACTTTCATGGATAGAATCAGAGAAGCTCAGAAAACTGACAAAGAGATTGCCGCTATAAAGGAGAAACTGAGCAAAGGAAAAGCTAAAGGATTTCGTGAGGATGAGCACGACACCCTATGGTTTGAAGACCGCGTTTACATGCCCAATGACCCGGAGATCAGGAAGTTGATTTTGCAAGAGGCACACGATTCACCGTATTCAATTCACCCAGGAAATACCAAGATGCATTTGGATTTGAAGGATATTTTCTGGTGGACCGGAATGAAGAAAGATATTGCGGAGTATGTAGCAGTTTGTGATGTATGCCAGAGAGTAAAGGTAGAGCATCAGAAGCCAGCGGGATTGTTACAACCATTGCCGATACCCGAATGGAAGTGGGATAAGCTAGGCATGGATTTTATCACGGGATTACCCAGGACTCGTTCAGGCTATGACTCGATTTGGGTTGTAGTTGATCGATTGACAAAAGTAGCTCATTTCATCCCAGTAAAGACCACTTACACCAGTGCTAAGTTGGCAAAGATATACATGACCACGATCGTATGTCTGCATGGAGTTCCAAGGAGTATCGTATCAGATAGAGGAACCTAGTTTACCTCAAAGTTCTGGAAGCAGTTGCACGAAACTTTGGGTACCAGGCTAGAATTCAGTATAGCTTTTCATCCACAGACAGATGGACAGACCGAGAGAGTCAATCAGATCTCGGAGGATATGCTGAGAGCTTGTGCGCTAGATTATGGATCTAGTTGGGATGATAATTTGCCATATGCAGAGTTCTCTTACAACAACAGTTATCAAACCAGTTTAAAGATGGCCCCTTTCGAAGCCTTGTACGGAAGGAGGTGCAGGACACCGTTGTTATGGGACGAAGTTGGAGACTGCCAGTTGTTTGGACCTGACTTGATTAAAGAGTCTGAACAGAAGGTGAAGTTGATTCGCGATAGGCTCAAGGTAGCCCAGTCCAAACAGAAGAGTTATGCGGATTCTAAACGCAAGGAGACCGTTTACGAAGTCGGAGATAGAGCTTATCTTCGAGTATCTCCACTTTGAGGAACAAAGCGTTTTGGAGTTAAAGGGAAGTTAGCACCACGATTTGTAGGACCATATCGAGTTTTGGAACGTATGGGAGAAGTGGCCTACAAGTTGGAATTGCCCGAAGGATTGTCAGGAGTTCATGATGTGTTCCACGTTTCCCAGTTAAAGAAGTGTCACGCGGAGATGGCTGACATACCTTTGAGAGACACAGTGCCATTGGAAACTATTCAGTTGGATAACGATTTGACCTACGAGGAGAAACCAATTAAGATCCTCGAGTTTGCCAGCCGAGTTACCCGCAGCAAGGTTATCAAGTTTTGCAAAGTTCAGTGGAGCCACCACACAGAGGATGAAGCCACCTGGGAGCGAGAGGAAGATTTGCTCAAGGACCACCCTCACCTATTTTCTAGCCAACCCGAATCTCGAGGGCGAGATTCATCTTAAGGGGGGTAGGTTTGTAACATCCCAAATTTTCAATTTGGAATGTTATACATTAGATGATCAATGCATATCATATTTTATTTTGCATTTTGGTTGATCCTAGAAATTCTACGCAACGCAATGACCCACGGAGAGAGTTGGGGATTTCGTTATTTTCATATTTGAGTTTCCTCAAATTTTGAGAATAGGATCATTTGATTTTATTTATTTTATCATCAATTATTTCTATTACAAAAATATGAGAGAGGGAATAAAATGACTTTCCCCAAATAAAGAAATATTGAGGATTTAATAATAAAATAAAATAAGTTTTTATTTCGGAGTTTTTCGGTGTTTTATTTGAATTTAGGAAAATGTGCGTTTTCCAAAATTGCATTTAGGTCCCAAATAAATGTTCACCTTGTGCGGGTTGATTTTAGAAGCCCGTGAAAATTTATTTCGGAATTTTTGGAGTCTGTTTAGTATTTCTTTTTATTTTTCTTCTGAGCGAAATAATTAAAAAAAACGAACCGACCTACGGGCCGTGTCCGGATAGGACTCCGGCCCGATGTGGCTTTATAAGCCGGCCCACCCGGGAACCCTAGCCCCAGCCGCCCGCCCCAGCCGCCCGACCCCGCCGCCACCCGCGCCGCGCCGCCACCCGCCCGCACCGCCGCTGCCGCCGGACGCCGCCGCCGGAGGTTCGCCGCGCCTCGACTTCTACGTTTGCTTATTATGCCATGCTATGCCAGTAGACGTGGATTGGGTGAGTGATATCCATGACAGATGTGAGTTTTGTTAATTAATGGTTTATCTAAGGTGGCAACTTAAACACACATCTGGGTGGATTGAGGCACCTGGGTATTCCAGGACTTGCCTGTTTTCTTTTGGACCGCCACCCAGGCTCAAAGGGATCATAAGACTATTCATACTAGAAACTTCCGTGTGCAGCCACAAGCTATTATGGGCTCTAGCATAATTGACTAAGTCGTGCGAACTCTTACAGTGGTAGACTAGCAGATGTAGGGGATGTAGGTGGTACGGTCTACCCGATCGTAAGGTGCTAGCGCTTCTGAAAGACTATGTCTCGGTCATCCGTCTTCTCAAACACCATGAAGTGCGAGAAACCAAACGGAGGCGATCGAGTCTTGTGGGGAAAAGTGCGCAAACCTCTGCAGAGTGTAATAAACTAATCATGATTAGCCGTGTCCCCGGTTATGGACATCTTGAGTATCTAGTACCTGGATTATCATGTGAATCTCAACATGTTACTCTAAATTAATTTTGTTGGGTTTGTTTAATGATGATGCTTAATTGGGATTGAGAATGCTGTCAACCATTCTCAATGTTTAACAACTACCATGATAGTTAAATAAATTTTTATTCCTTTGAAGTAGGGAAAAATTGGCTTTATGCAAAATTGTAACCATAGAGCTTTCCACCAGCCAAATATGCATATAGTATAGCTGTTTCATTCCATTACTCTCTATGTGTTACCTTGCCAGCATATTCCATGTGCTGACCCGTTTCGGGCTGCAACGTTAATGTTGCAGACTTTTCAGACGATGATTAAGGAGTTTTAGGTCGTGGTTCTAAACTCAGTGATGCTGTTGGAGTTGATGGACTCACTTATCTTCCAAGCCTTCCGCTGCTATCGATATTAGATGGCCTTAAGCCATATTTATTGTAATAAGTTCTCTTTTGAGACACTCGATGTAATAAGTGTGTGATTGCTACTCTGCTATAAATCCTCCGAGTACTGTGTGGTGTCAGCATTACTGATCCAGGGATGACACCGGAGCACAGAGATCAGACTGTTTGAGGTCTGGTCGCTACACACTTAGTCTCGGGTTTGGGTTCAACCTTGGGTTCCTTCACTAGAGCTGCAACTGGTTTGCCATCCATGAAATTTCCCTTCTAGCCCTTGCCCTTCTTGAAACCAGTGGTCTTGTTAAACCATCAACACTTGATGCTCCTTCTTGATTTCTACCTTTTGCGGTCTTAAGCACCGCGTACAGCTCTGGGATCAACTCCATCCCTTGCATGTCATAGTTCATCACAAAGATCTAGTAGCTTAGTGATAGTGGCTAGAGAACTCTATCAATCACTATCTTCTCTGGAAGTTTAACTCCCACTTGATTTAAGTGATTCTAGCACCCAGACATTCTGAGCACATGCTCACTAGCTGAGCTATTCTCCTCCATCTTATTGGCAAAAGAACATGTCAGAGCTCATACCTCTCAAGACGGGCATGAGCCTGAAATCCCAATTTCAGCTCTTGGAACATCTCATATGTCTTATGGCATTCAAAACGTCATTGGAATCCCGATTCTAAGCCGTAAAGTATGGTGCACTAAACTATCAAGTAGTCATCAGGATGTGTCTGTCAGGTGTTCACAACATCCACAGACGACGTTGTAGGGGTTTGCACATCGAGCGGTGTATCAAAGACGTAAGCCTTCTATGTAGCAGTGAGGACACTCCTCGGACTACGGACCCAGTCCGCATCATTGCTTACAATATCTTTCAACTTAGTCTTTCTCTAGGAACGTATTGAAACAGGGAGTTACAACGTGAGCTATTTATCTACAACATATTTGCAAAGACAATTTAGACTATGTTCATGATAATTAAGTTCATCTAATCAAATTATTTAATGAACTCCCACTCAGATAGACATCCCTCTAGTCATCTAAGTGAAACATGATCCGAGTCAATTAGGCCGTGTCCGATCATCACGTGAGACGGACTAGTCAACATCGGTGAACATCTTCATGTTGATCGTATCTTCTATACGACTCATGCTCGACCTTTCGGTCTTCCGTGTTCCGAGGCCATGTCTGTACATGCTAGGCTCATCAAGTCAACATAAGTGTATTGTGTGTGTAAATTCGGCTTACACCCGTTGTATTCGAACGTTAGAATCTATCACACCCGATCATCACGTGGTGCTTCGAAACAACGAACCTTCGCAACGGTGCACAGTTAGGGGGAACACTTTCTTGAAATTATTGCGAGGGATCATCTTATTTAAGCTACCGTCGTTCTAAGAAAATAAGATGTAAAACATGATAAACATCACATGCAATCAAATAGTGACATGATATGGCCAATATCATTTTGCTCCTTTTGATCTCCATCTTCGGGGCGCCATGATCATCATCGTCACCGGCATGACACCATGATCTCCATCATCGTGTCTTCTTGAAGTTGTCTCGTCATCTATTACTTCTACTACTATGGCTAACGCTTTAGCAGTAAAGTAAAGTAATTACATGACGTTTATGTTGACACGCATGTCATAAATAAATTAAGACAACTCCTATGGCTCCTGCCGGTTGTCATACTTATCGACATGCAAGTCGTGATTCCTATTACAAGAACATGATCAATCTCATACATCACATATATCATTCATCACATCCTTTTGGCCATATCACATCACATGGCACATGCTACAAAAACAAGTTAGACGTCCTCTAATTGTTGTTGCAAGTTTTTACGTGGCTGCTATAGGTTTCTAGCAAGTACGTTTCTTACCTACGCCAAAACCACAACGTGATATGCCAATTTCTATTTACCCTTCATAAGGACCCTTTTCAGTGAATCCGGTCCGACTAAAGTGGGAGAGACAGACACCCGCTAGCCACCTTATGCAACTAGTGCATGTCAGTTGGTGGAACCAGTCTCACGTAAGCGTACGTGTAAGGTCGGTCCGGGCCGCTTCATCCCACGATGCCGCCGAATCATGATAAGACTAGTAATGGCAAGTAAATTGACAATATCGACGCCCACAACAACTTGTGTTCTACTCGTGCATAGAAAGTACGCATAGACCTAGCTCATGATGCCATTGTTGGGGAACGTAGCAGAAATTTAAAATTTTCTACGCATCACCAAGATCAATCTATGGAGTAATCTAGAAACAAGGGGAAGGAGAGTGCATCTACATACCCTTGTAGATCGCTAAGCGGAAGCGTTGCAAGAACGCGGATGAAGGAGTCGTACTCGCAGCGATTCAGATCGCGGTTGATTCCGATCTAAGCGCCGAACAACGGCGCCTCCACGTTCAACACACGTGCAGCCCGGTGACGTGTCCCACGCCTTGATCCAGCAAGGGGAGAAGGAGAGGTTGGGGAAGACTCCATCCAGCAGCAGCACGATGAGGTGGTGGTGAAGGAGGAGCGTGGCAATCCTGCAGGGCTTCGCCAAGCACCGCGGGAGAGGAGGAGGACTTGGGAGAGGGGGAGGGCTGTGCCAGAACTTGGGTGCAGCTGCCCTCCCACCCCCACATATATATAGGGGCAAGGGAGAGGGGGGCCGGCCCCCTCAGATCCAATCTGAGGAGGGGGCGGCGGCCAGGGGGGTTGCCTTGCCCCCCAAGGCAAGGGGGCGCCCCCCTTAAGGGTTCCCCTTAAACCCTAGGCGCATGGGCCCTAGGGGGGAATGCGCCCAGCCCACTAAGGGGCTGGTCCCTCTCCACACACAGCCCATAGGGACCTCCGGGGCAGGTGGACCCTCCCAGTGGACCCCCGGAACCCCTTTGGTAGTCCCGGTACAATACCGGTAACCCCCCGAATTATTCCGGTGACCGTATGATGAATTCCCATATATAAATCTTTACCTCCTGACCATTCCAGAACTCCTCGTGACGTCCGGGATCTCATCCGGGACTCCGAATAACATTCGGTAACCACATACATCTATTCCCTATAACCCTAGCGTCATCGAACCTTAAGTGTGTAGACCCTACGGGCTCGGGAGTCATGCAGACATGGCCGAGACAACTCTTCGGTCAATAACCAACAGCGGGATCTGGATACCCATGTTGGTTCCCACACGCTCCACGATAATCTCATCGGATGAACCATGATGTCAAGGATTCAATCAATCTCGTATACAATTCCCTTTGTCTATTGGTACGATACTCGCCCGAGATTCGATCGTCGGTATCCCGATACCTTGTTCAATCTCGTTACCGGCAAGTCTCTTTACTCGTTCCGTAACACATCATCCCGTGATCAACTCCTTGGTCACATTGTGCACATTATGATGATGTCCTACCGAGTGGGCCCAGAGATACCTCTCCGATACACGGAGTGACAAATCCCAGTCTCGATTCGTGCCAACCCAACAAACACTTTTGGAGATACCCGTAGTGCACCTTTATAGCCACCCAGTTACGTTGTGACGTTTGGCACACCCAAAGCACTCCTACGGTATCTGGGAGTTGCACAATCTCATGGTCTAAGGAAATGATACTTAACATTAGAAAAGCTTTAGCATACGAACTACACGATCTTGTGCTAGGCTTAGGATTGGGTCTTGTCCATCACATCATTCTCCTAATGATGTGATCTCGTTATCAACGACATCCAATGTCCATGGTCAGGAAACCGTAACCATCTATTGATCAACGAGCTAGTCAACTAGAGGCTTACTAGGGACATGGTGTTGTCTATGTATCCACACATGTATCTGAGTTTCCTATCAATACAATTCTAGCATGGATAATAAACGATTATCATGAACAATGAAATATAATAATAACTAATTTATTATTGCCTCTAGGGCATATTTCCAAAAGGATCATCGGTGATTTGGATCACGACGAGTATGACTCCATCAACCCCGTTCTCTTGAACGCTTCCGCTTAGCAATCATCAAGGGTATGAAGATGCACTCCCTCTCTCTCGTTGCTAGTATCTCCTAGATTGATCTTGGTGATACGTAGGAAAATTTTGAATTATTGCTACGTTCCCCAACAGCGGCATCATGAGCTAGGTCTATGCGTAGATTCTATGCATGAGTAGAACACAAAGCAGTTGTGGGCAATGATTTGTTCAATTTGCTTACCGTTACTAGTCTTATCTTGATCCGGCGGCATTGTGGGATGAAGCGGCCCGGACCGACCTTACACGTACGCTTACGTGAGACTGGTTCCACTGACTGACATGCACTTGATGCATAAGGTGGCTGGTGGGTGTCTGTCTCTCCCACTTCAGTCGGATCGGATTCAATGAAAAGGGTCCTTATGAAGGGTAAATAGCAATTGGCATATCATGTTGTGGTCTTTGCGTAGGTAAGAAACGTTCTTGCTAGAAACCCATAGCAGCCACGTAAAACATGCAAACAACAATTAGAGGACGTCTAACTTGTTTTTGCAGGGTATGCTATGTGATGTGATATGGCCAAAGGATGTGATGAATGATATATGTGATGTATGAGATGATCATGTTCTTTTAATAGGAATCACGACTTGCATGTCGATGAGTATGACAACCGGCAGGAGCCATAGGAGTTGTCTTAATTTATTTATGACCTGCGTGTCAATATAAACGTCATGTAATTACTTTTACTTTATTGCTAACCGTTAGCTGTAGTAGTAGAAGTAATAGTTGGCGAGACAACTTCATGAAGACACAATGATGGAGATCATGATGATGGAGATCATGGTGTCATGCCGGTGAGGATGGTGTTCATGCCGTGCCTCGAAGATGGAGATCAAAGGCACAAGATGATATTGGCCATATCATGTCACTTTATGATTTGCATGTGATGTTTGTCATGTTTTTTACATCTTATTTGCTTAGAACGACGGTAGCATAAGATGATCCCTCGCTGAATTTTCAAGAAAAGTGTTCCACCTAACTGTGCACCGTTGCGAAGGTTCATTGTTTCGAAGCACCACGTGATGATCGGGTGTGATAGATTCTAACGTTTGCATACAACGGGTGTAAGCCAGATTTACACATGCGAAACACTTAGGTTGACTTGACGAGCCTAGCATGTACAGACATGGCCTCAGAACACGGAAGACCGAAAGGTCGAACATGAGTCGTATAATGGATACGATCAACATGAAGATATTCACCGATGATGACTAGTCCGTCTCACGTGATGATCAGACACCGCCTAGTTGACTCGGATCATGTATCACTTAGATGACTAGAGCGATGTCTATCTAAGTGGGAGTTCACTAAATAATTTGATTAGATGAACTTAATTATCATGAACATAGTCAAAAGGTCTTTGCAAATTATGTCGTAGCTCACGCTTTGGTTCTACTATTTTAGATATGTTCCTAGAGAAAATTTAGTTGAGAGTTAACAGTAGCAATTATGCGGACTGGGTCCGTAAACTGAGGATTGTCCTCATTGCTGCACAGAAGGATTATGTCCTTAATGCACCGCTCAGTGTGCTGAACCTTGAGCGTCGTCTGTAGATGTTGGGAAACATCTGACATACACGTTTTGATGACTATGTGATAGTTCAGTGCGTAATGCTAACGGTTTAGAATTGTGGCACCAAAGACGTTTTTGAAACGTCGCAGAACATATGAGATGTTCCAAAGACTGAAATTGGGATTTCAGACTAGTGCCCATGTCAAGAGGTATGAGACCTCTGACAAGTTTCTTAAACCTGCAAACTAAGGGAGAAAAGCTCAATCGTTGAGCATGTGCTCAGATTGTCTGAATACTACAATCGCTTGAATCGAGTGGGAGTTAATCTTCCAGATGAAATAGTGATGATTCTTCATAGTCACTGCCACCAAGCTATTGGAGCTTCGTGATGAACTATAACATATCAGGGATAGACATGATGATCCTTGAGCAACTCGCGATGTTTGACACCGCGAAAGTAGAAATCAAGTAGGAGCATCAATTGTTGATGGTTAAACCACTAGTTTCAAGAAGGGCAAGGGAAAGAATGGATACTTCATGAGACGGAAGATCAGTTGCTGCTCTAGTGAAGAAACACAAGGTTGAACCAAACCCGAGACTAAGTGCTTCTGTAATGAGGGAACGGTCACTGAAGCAGAACTACCCTAGATACTTGGCAGATGAGAAGGCTGGCAAGGTCGACAGAAGTATTTTGGAAATACGTTATATTAATGTGTACTTTACTAGTACTCCTAGTAGCACCAAGGTATTAAAATACCGGTTCAGTTGCTAAGTGTTAGTAACTCGAAATAAAAGGCTACGAAATAAACGGAGACTAGCTGAAGGTGAGATGATGATATGTGTTGGAAGTGTTTCCAAGGATGATGTGATCAAGCATCGCATGCTCCCTCTACCATCGAGATTGGTGTTAAACCTAAATAATTGTTATTTGGTGTTTGTGTTGAGCATAGACATGATTGGATTATGTTTATCGCAATACGGTTATTCATTTAAAGAGAATAATGGTTATTCTATTCATTTGAATAATACCTTCAATGGTCTTGCACCTAAAATGAATGGTTTATTGAATCTCGATCGTAGTAATGATAGTACCACGTACTTGTGGCACTGCCATTTGAGTCATGTTGGTATAAAACGCATGAAGAAGCTCCATGTTGATGGATCTTTGGACTCACTCGTTTTGAAAAGATTGAGATATGTGAACCATGTCTATTGATAGATATGCATGAAGAAACTCCATACAGATGGATCATTTGGACTCACTTGATTTTGAATCACTTGAGACATGCAAATCATACCACATGGGCAAGATGACTGAAAGGCCTCGTTTTCAGTAAGATGGAACAAGAAAGCAACTTGTTGGAAGTAATACATTTTGATGTGTGCAGTCCAATGAGTGCTGAGGCACACAGTGGATATCGTTATGTTCTTACTTCACAGATGATTTGAGTAGATGCTAAGTATGTTTACTTGATGAAACACAAGTCTGAATTATTGAAAGGTTTAAGTAATTTCATAGTGAAGTTGAAGATCGTCATGACAAGATGATAAAATGTCTATGATATGATCATAGAGATGAATATCTGAGTTACGAGTTTGGCACACAATTAAGACACTGTGGAAATTGTTTCACAACTAATACCACCTGGACCACCATAGTGTGATGGTGTGTCCCAACATCACAACTGCACCCTATTGGATATGGTGCATACCATGATGTCTCTTATTGAATTTCCACTATCGTTTATGGGTTAGGCATTAGGGACAACCGCACTCACTTTAAATAGGGCACCACACAATTCCGTTGAGACGACACCGTGTGAACTATGATTTAGAGAAACCTAAGCTGTCGTTTCTTAAAAGTTTGGGGCTGCGATGCTTATGTGAAAAAGTTTCAGGCTAATAAGCTCGAATCCAAAGCGGATGAATGCATCTTCATAGAATACCCAAAACAGTTGGGTATACCTCCTATTTCGGATCCGGAAGCAAAAGTGATTGTTTCTAGAAACAGGTCCTTTCTCGAGGAAAAGTTTCTCTTGAAAGAATTGAGTGGGAGGATGATGGAGACTTGATGAGGTTATTGAACCGTCACTTCAACTAGTTTGTAGCAGGGCACAGGAAGTTGTTCCTGTGGCACCTACACCAATTGAAGTGGAAGCTTATGATAGTGATCATAAAAACTTCGGATCAAGTCACTACCAAACCTCATAGGTCGACAAGGATGTGTACTACATCAGAGTGGTACGTAATCCTGTCTTGGAAGTCATGTTGCTAGCCAACAATGAACCTATGAGCTATGGAGAAGCGATGGTGGGCCCGGATTCCGACGAATGGCTCGAGGCCATAAAATCCGAGAGAGGGTCCATGTATAAAACAAAGTATAGACTTTGAAAAGAACTACTTGATGGTCGTAAGGCTGTTGGGTGCAGATGGATTTTAAAAGGAAGACAGACAATGATGGTAAGTGTCACCATTAAGAAAGCTCGACTTGTCGTTAAGATGTTTCCCGACAAGTTCAAGGAGTTGACTACGATGAGACTTTCTCACTCGTAGCGATGATGAGAGTCTGTTGGAATTATGTTAGCAGTTAATGCATTGTTTATGAAATCTTGCAGATAGGATGTCAAAACATTGTTTCCTCAACGTTTTTCTTGACGAAAGGTTGTATGTGATACAACCAGAAGGTTTCGTCAATCCTGGAAGATGCTAACAAGTATGCAAAGCTCCAGCAATCCTTCTAAGGACTGGAGTAAGCATCTCGGAATTGGAATGTACGCTTTGATGAGATGATCAAAGATTTTGGGTTTATACAAAGTTTATGAGAAACTTGTATTTCCAAAGAAGTGAGTGGGAGCACTATAGAATTTTTGATGAGTATATGTTGTTAACATATTGTTGATCAGAAATGATGTAGAATTTCTGGAAAGCATACAGGGTTATTTAAAAAGTGTTTTTAATGGAAAACCTGGATTAAGCTACTTGAACATTGAGCATCAAGATCTATAAGGATAGATCAAAATCGCTTAATAGTACTTTCAAACGAACACATACCATGACAAAATTTTGAAGGAGTTCAAAAATAGATCGGCAAAGAAGGAGTTCTTGGCTGTGTTATAAGGTATGAGTATTGAGTAAAACTCAAGACCTGACACGGCAGAATAGAGAGAAAGGACGAAGGTCGTCCCCTATGCTTTAGATGTAGGCTCTAAAGTATGCAATGTTTTGTACCGCACCTGAAGCGTGCTAAGCCTTGAGTCAGTCAAGGGGTACAAGTGTGATGTAGGAATGGATCACAGGACAATGGTCAAGGTTATCCTTGGTAACTAGTGGACTTAGGAATTTTCTCGATTATGGAGGTGGTAAAAGAGTTCGTCGTAAAGGGTTACGCCGATGCAATCTTTGACACTAATCTGGATGATTCTGAGTAGTAAACCGGATTCGTATAGTAGAACAATTATTTGGAATAGCTCCAAAAAGAGCGTGGTAGCTGCATCTACAAGATGACATAGAGATTTGTAAAGCACACACGGATCTGAAAGGTTCAGACCCGTTGACTATAACATCTCTCACAAGCATAACATGATCAAACTCTTTGGGTGTTAGTCACATGGGGATGTGACCTTGAGTGTTAATCACATAGCGATGTGAACTGGATTATTGACTCTAGTGCAAGTGGGAGACTGCTGGAAATATGCCCTAGAGGCAATAATAAATTAGTTATTATTATATTTCCTTGTTCATGATAATCGTTTATTATCCATGCTAAAATTGTATTGATAGGAAAATCAGATACATGTGTGGATACATAGACGACACCATGTCCCTAGTAAGCCTCTAGTTGACTAGCTCGATGATCAATAGATGGTTACGGTTTCCTGACCATGGACATTGGATGTGTTGATGACGGGATCACATCATTAGGAGAATGATGTGATGGACAAGACCCAATCCTAAGCCTAGCACAAGATCACGTAGTTCGTATCCTAAAGCTTTTCTAATGTCAAGTATCATTTCCTTAGACCCTGAGATTGTGCAACTCCCGGATACCGTAGGAATGCTTTGGGTGTACCAAACGTCACAACGCAACTGGGTGGCTATAAAGGTGCACTGCGGGTATCTCCGAAAGTGTCTGTTGGGTTGGCACGAATCAAGACTGGGATTTGTCACTCCGTGTAATGGAGAGGTATCTCTAGGCCCACTCGGTAGGACATCATCATAATGTGCACAATGTGACCAAGGAGTTGATCACGGTATGATGTGTTACGGAACGAGTAAAGAGACTTTCCGGTAACGAGATTGAACGAGGATCGGGATACCGACGATCGAATCTCGGGCAAGTATCGTACCGATAGACAAAGGGAATTGTATACGGGATTGATTAAATCCTCGACATCGTGGTTCATCCGATGAGATCATCATGGAACATGTGGGAGCCAACATGGGTATCCAGATCCCGCTGTTGGTTATTGACCAGAGAGTCGTCTCGGTCATGTCTGCGTGTCTCCCGAACCCGTAGGGTCTACACACTTAAGGTTCGGTGACACTAGGGTTGTAGAGATATTAGTATGCGGTAACCCGAAAGTTGTTCGGAGTCCCGGATGAGATCCCGGACGTCACGAGGAGTTCCGGAATGGTCCGGAGGTGAAGATTTATATATCAAGTCCAGTTTCGGCCATCGGGAAAGTTTCGAGGGTAATCGGTATTGTACCGGGACCACTGGAAGGGTCCCGGGGGTCCACCGAGTGGGGCCATCTATCCTGGAGGGCCCTATGGACTGAAGTAGGAGGGGAACCAGCCCCTGGTGGGCTGGTGCGCCCCCCATGGGCCTCCCCCTGCGCTTAGGGTTGGAAACCCTAGGGGGCGGGGGGGCCCACCTGACTTGGGGGGCAAGTCCCCCCTTGGCCGCCCCCCTTGGAGATTGGATCTCCTAGGGCCGGCGCCCCCCCTATGGGTCCTATATATAGTGGTGGGAGGGAGGGAAGCCGCACCCAAGTCCCTGGCACCTCCCTCTCCCTCCGTGACACCTCTCCCTCTCGTTGGTGCTTGGCGAAGCCTTGCCGAGATCCCGCTGCTTCCACCACCACGCCATCGTGCTGCTGGATCTCCATCAACCTCTCCTCTCCCCTTGCTGGATCAAGAAGGAGGAGACGTCTCTCCATTCCGTACGTGTGTTGAACGCAGAGGTGCCGTCCGTTCGGCGCTAGGATCATCGGTGATTTGGATCACGACGAGTACGACTCCATCAACCCCGTTCTCTTGAACGCTTCCGCTTAGCGATCTTCAAGGGTATGAAGATGCACTCCCTCTCTCTCGTTGCTAGTATCTCCTAGATCGATCTTGGTGACACGTAGGAAAATTTTGAATTATTGCTACGTTACCCAACAAGTACTAAAATAAGTGGTAACAGATAGTTTTGTGATAGTATAATTTGTAACGAGCAACAAGTAACAAAAGTAAATGAGGTGCAGGAAGTTGGCCCAATCCTTTTTGTAGCAAAGGACAAGCTTGGACAAACTCTTATATGGAGAAAAGCTCTCCCGAGGACACATGGGAATATCATCAAGCTAGTTTTCATCACGCTCATATGATTCGCGTTCGGTACTTTGATAATTTGGTATGTGGGTGGACTAATGCTTGGGTGCTGCCCTTACTTGGACAAACATCTCACTTATGATTAACCTCTATTGCAAGCATCCTCAACTACAACAAAAGTATTAAGATAAACCTAACCATAGCATGAAGCATATGGATCCAAATCAGCCCCTTACGAAGCAACGCATAAACTAGGGTTTAAGCTTCTGTCACTCTAGCAACCCATCATCTACTTATTACTTCCCAATGCCTTCCTATAGGCCCAAACAATGGTGAAGTGTCATGTAGTCGGCGTTCACATAACACCACTAGAGGAGAGACAACATACATCTCATCAAAATATCGAACGAATACCAAATTCACATGACTACTAATAGCAAGACTTCTCCCATGTCCTCAGGAACAAACGTAACTACTCACAAAGCATAAACATGTTCATAATCAGAGGGGTATTAATATGCATATAGGATCTGAACATATGATCTTCCACCAATTAAACCAACTAGCATCAACTACAAGGAGTAATTAACACTACTAGCAACCTACTAGCACCAATCCCGGACTTGGAGACAATAATTGGATACAAGAGATGAACTAGGGTTTTGAGAGGAGGTGGTGCTGATGAAGATGTTGATGGAGATTGCCCTCTCCCGATGAGAGGAGCGTTGGTGATGACGATGGCGATGATTTCCCCCTCCCGGAGGGAAGTTTCCCCGGCAGAACAGCTCTGCCGGATCCCTAGATTGGTTCCGCCTCGTGGCGGCGGAGTTTCATCCGAGAAGATGGCTTCCTATTTTTTTCCCATCGAAAGACTTCATATAGCAGAAGATGGTCACCGAAGAGCCACCAGGGGGCGCGCCCAGGGGGGTAGGGCGTGATACGTCTCCAACGTATCTATAATTTTTGATTGGTCCATGCTATATTATCTACTGTTTTGGACTATATTGGGCTTTATTTTCCACTTTTATATTATTTTTGGGACTAACCTATTAACCGGAGGGCATCCCAGAATTGTTGTTTTTTGCCTATTTCAGTGTTTCGGAGAAACATAATATCAAACGGAGTCCAAACGGAATGAAACCTTCGGGAACGTGATTTTCTCATCAGATAAGACCCAGGAGACTTGGACCCTCCGTCAAGAAAGCCACGAGGCGGTCACGAGGGTGGAGGGCGCGCCCCCTGCCTCATAGGCCCCTCGAAACTCCACCGACATACTCCTTCCTCCTACATATACCTACGTACCCCCAAACGATCGGGGACGAAGCCAAAAACCTAATTCCACCACCGCAACTTTCTGTATCCATGACATCCTATCTTGGGGCCTGTTCCGGAGCTCCGCCGGAAGGGGAATCGATCACGGAGGGCTTCTACATCATCATCCAAGCCCCTCCGATGAATTGTGAGTAGTTTACTTCAGACCTACGGGTCCATAGTTAGTAGCTAGATGGCTTCTTCTCTCTTTTTGGATCTCAATACAATGTTCTCCCCCTCTCTCGTGGAGATCTATTCGATGTAATCTTCTTTTTGCGGTGTGTTTGTTGAGACCGATGAATTGTGGGTTTATGATCCAGTCTATCTATGAATAATATTTGAATCTTCTCTTAATTCTTTTATGTATGATTGGTTATCTTTGCAAGTCTCTTCGAATTATCAGTTTTGGTTTGGCCTACTAGATTGGTTTTTCTTGCCATGGGAGAAGTGCTTAGCTTTGGGTTCAATCTTGCGGTGTCCTTTCCCAGTGACAGAAGGGGCAGCAAGGCACGTATTGTATTGTTGCCATCGAGGATAACAAGATTGGGTTTTTATCATATTGCATGAAACTATCCCTCTACATCATGTCATCTTGCTTAAGGCGTTACTCTGTTTTTAACTTAATACTCTAGATGCATGCTGGATAGCGGTCGATGAGTGGAGTAATAGTAGTAGATCCAGGCAGGAGTCGGTCTACTTGTCTCGGACGTGATGCCTATATACATGATCATACCTAGATATTCTCATAACTATGCTCAATTCTGTCAATTGCTCAACAGTAATTTGTTCACCCACCGTAGAATACTTATGCTCTTGAGAGAAGCCACTAGTGAAACCTATGGCCCCCGGGTCTCTTTCTCATCATATCAATCTCCATCACTTTATTATTGCTTTGATTTTACTTTGACTTTTACTTTTCACTTTGCATCTATATACCAAAAATACCAAAAATATTATTTATCATCTCTATCAGATCTCACTTTCGTAAGTGACCGTGAAGGGATTGACAACCCCTAAGCGCGTTGGTTGCGTTGAGCTATTGTTTTTGTGTAGGTACGAGGGACTCACGCGTAGCCTCCTACTGGATTGATACCTTGGTTCTCAAAAACTAAGGGAAATACTTACGCTACTTTGCTGCATCATCCTCTCCTCTTCGGGGAAATCCAACGCAGTGCTCAAGAGGTAGCAAGAAGAATTTCTGGCGCCGTTGCCGGGGAGTCTACGCAAAAGTCAACATACCAAGTACCCGTCACAATCCCTATCTCCCGCATTACATTATTTGCCATTTGCCTCTCGTTTTCCTCTCCCCCACTTCACCCTTGCCGTTTTATTCGCTCTCTCTCTCTCTCTATCCTCCCTCTCTTTCTCTATTTGCCTCTTTTGCCCGTTTGCTTTTTGTTTGCTCGTGTGTTGGATTGCTTGTTTGTTGCGATGGCTCAAGATAATACTAAATTGTGTGACTTCACCAATACCAACTATAATGATTTCCTTAGCACTCCGATTGCTCCTCTTACCGATGCTGAATCTTGTGAAATTAATGCTGCTTTGCTGAATCTTGTCATGAAAGATCTGTTTTCCGGCCTTCCTAGTGAAGATGCCCTACACATCTTAATAGCATCATTGATTTGTGTGACATGCAAAAGAAGAAAGATGTCAATAATGATATTGTTCAATTGAAGCTATTTCCTTTTTCACTTAGAGATCGTGCTAAAGCTTGGTTTTCATCTTTGCCTAAAAATAGTATTGATTCATGGAACAAGTGCAAAGATGCTTTTATCTCTAAGTATTTTCCTCCTGCTAAGATCATCTCTCTTAGAAACGATATTATGAATTTTAAGCAACTTGATCATCAACATGTTGCACAAGCTTGGGAGAGAATGAAATTAATGATATGTAATTGCCCCACTCATGGTTTGAATTTGTGGATGATTATACAAAAATTTTATGCCGGATTGAATTTTGCTTCTAGAAATCTTTTAGATTCGGCCGCGGGAGGCACTTTTATGGAAATCACTTTAGGAGATGCTACTAAACTCCTAGATAATATTATGGTTAATTATTCTCAATGGTACACTGAAAGATCCACTAATAAAAAAGTGCATGCGATAGAAGAAATTAATGTTTTGAGTGGAAAGATGGATGAACTTATGAAATTATTTGCTACTCAGAGTGTTTCTTATGATCCTAATGATATGCCTTTGTCTACTTTGATTAAGAATAATAATGAATCTCTGGATGTGAATTTTGTTGGTAGGAATAATTTTGGTAACAACGCGTATAGAGGGAATTTTAATCCTAGGCCTTATCCTAGTAATCCTTCTAATAATTATGGAAATTCCTACAACAACTCTTATGGAAATTTTAATAAGATTCCCTCTGAATTTGAGAGTAGTGTTAAAGAGTTTATGAATTCACAAAAGAATTTTAATACTTTGCTTGAAGAGAAATTGCTTAAAGTTGATGATTCGGCTAGGAACGTTGATAGAATTTCTCTTGAGGTCGATTCTTTAAAGCTTAGATCTATTCCTCCTAAGCATGATATCAATGAGTCTCTCAAAGCCATGAGAATTTCCATTGATCAGTGTAAGGAAAGAACCGCTAGGACGCGTGCTATGAAAGATGCCTTTATTAAAGTGTGTTCTTCCAATTCCTATGAAAATCAAGATGAAGATCTAAAAGTTATTGATGCTTCTCCTATTAAATATTCGTTTTGCAATATAAATCTTGATAAAACTGAATATGATCCACCCTTACCTAGAAGGCGTTCTAAGAATTCGGAGTATTTAGATCTTGATGATGAAATTGATAAAAGTGGGATTAAAAGAAATAAAACCTTACATGTTGCTAAACCCACTATATTGGATTTCAAGGAATTTAATTATGAAAATTGCTCTTTAATTGATTGTATTTCCTTGTTGCAATCCTTGCTAAATTCTCCTCATGCTTATAGTAAAAATAAAGCCTTTACCGAACATATCGTTGATGCCTTGATGCAAACTTATGAAGAAAAACTTGAGTTGAAAGTTTCTATCCCTAGAAAACTTTATGATGAGTGGGAACCTACTATTAAAATTAAAATTAAAGATTATGAGTTTTATGCTTTGTGTGATTTGGGTGCTAGTGTCTCTACTATTCCCAAAACTTTGTGTGATTTGCTAGATTTCCATGATTTTGATGATTGCTCTCTAAACTTGCACCTTGCGGATTCCACTATTAAGAAACCTATGGGAAGAATTAATGATGTTCTTATTGTTGCAAATAGGAATTATGTGCCCGTAGATTTTATCGTTCTTGATATAGATTGCAATCCTTCTTGCCCTATTATTCTCGGTAGACCTTTCCTTGGAACGGTTGGTGCAATTATTGATATGAAGGAAGGAAATATTAGATTTAAATTTCCATTGAAAAGGGCATGGAACACTTCCCTAGAAAGAAAATAAAATTATCATATGAATCTATCATGAGAGCCACTTATGGATTGCCTACCAAAGATGGCAATACCTAGATCTATTCTTGCTTGTTATGCCTAGCTAGGGGTGTTAAACGATAGCGCTTGTTGGGAGGCAACCCAATTTTATTTTTATTCCTTGCTTTTTGCTCCTGTTTAGTAATAAATAATTTATCTAGCCTCTGTTTTGGTTGTGTTTTTTGTGTTTAATTAGTGTTTGTGCCAAGTAGAACCGTTGGGAAGACTTGGGGAAAGTCTTGTTGAACTTGCTGTAAAAAACAGAAACTTTAGCGCTCACTAGAACTGCTGTCATTTTTATATGGAAAGTGATATTTAGTTAATTATTTTTTCAGATGTTTAATAGATAAATTACTCACGTCCAGCAATTTATTTTAGAATTTTTGGGGTTCCAGATCTTGCGCTAGCTATAGATTACTACAGACTATTCTGTTTTTGACAGATTCTGTTTTTCGTGTGTTGTTTGCTTATTTTGATGAATCTATGGCTAGTAAAATAGTTTATAATCCATAGAGAAGTTGTAATACAGTAGGTTTAACACCAATATAAATAAATAATGAGTTCATTACAGTACCTTGAAGTGGTCTTTTGTTTTCTTTCACTAACGGAGCTCACGAGATTTTCTACTTTAAGTTTTGTGTTGTGAAGTTTTCAAGTTTTGGGTAAAGATTTGATGGATTATGGAACAAGGAGTGGCAAGAACCTCAGCTTGGGGATGCCCATGGCACCCCCACGATAATATAAGGACACCAAAAATCCAAAGCTTGGGGATGCCCCGGAAGGCATCCCCTCTTTCGTCTACTTCTATCGGTAACTTTACTTGGAGCTATATTTTTATTCACCACATGATATGTGTTTTGCTTGGAGCGTATTTTATGTTTTGAGTCTTTGCTTGTTAGTCTAACACAATCATCCTTGTTGTACACACCTTTTGAGAGAGCCATACATGATTTGGAATTTGATAGAATACTCTATGTGCTTCACTTATATCTTTTGAGCTTTATAGTTTTGCTCTAGTGCTTCACTTATATCTTTTATAGCACGGTGGTGGATTCGTTTTATAGAAACTATTGATCTCTCACGCTTCACTTATATTATTTTGAGAGTCTTAATAGCATGGTAATTTGCTTAAAATCCTAATATGCTAGGTATGCAAGATTAATAATAAAACTTTCTTATGAGTGTGTTGAATACTAAGAAAAGTTTGATGCTTGATGATTGTTTTGAGATATGGAGGTAATAATATCAAAGTCGTGCTAGTTGAGTAGTTGTGAAATTGATAAATACTTGTGTTGAAGTTTGCAAGTCCCAAAGCATGCACATATGGTAAACGTTATGCAACAAATTTGAAACATGATGTGTTATTTGATTGTCTTCCTTATGAGTGGCGGTCGGGGACGAGCGATGGTCTTTTCCTACCAATCTATCCCCCTAGGAGCATGCGCGTAGTACCAAGGTTTTTGATGACTTGTAGATTTTTGCAATAAGTATGTGAGTTCTTTATGACTAATGTTGAGTCCATGGATTATAGCACTCTCACCCCTCCACCCTTGCTAGCCTCTTCGGTACCGTGCATTGCCCTTTCTCACATTGAGAGTTGGTGCAAACTTCGCCGGTGCATCCAAACCCCGTGATATGATACGCTCTTTCACACATAAATCTCCTTATATCTTCCTCAAAACAGCCACCATACCTACCTATTATGGCATTTCCATAGCCATTCCGAGATATAATGACATGCAACTTTCCATCATTCCGTTCATCATGACACATTCATCATTGTCATATTGCTTAACATGATCATGTAGTGTGAGGTACACCGCCGGAGGCATTCATATAGAGTCATCTTTGTTCTAGTATCGAGTTGTAATCATTGAGTTGTAAATAAATAGAAGTGTGACGACCATCATTATTAGAGCATTGTCCCAAGTGAGGAATAAAAAAAGAGAAATGCCTAAAAAAGAGAAGGCCCAAAAAAGAGAAAGTCCATAAAAAAAGAGAGAAGGCCCAAAAAATGAGAGAAAAAGAGAGAAGCGACAATGTTACTATCCTTTTACCACACTTGTGCTTCAAAGTAGCACCATGATCTTCATAGTAGAGAGTCTCTCATGTTATCAGTTTCATATACTAGTGGGAATTTTTCATTATAGAACTTGGCTTGTATATTTCAACAATGGGCCTCCTCAAGTGCCCTAGGTCTTCGTGAGCAAGCAAGTTGGATGCACACCCACTAGTTTCTTTTGTTGAGATTTCATACATTTATAGCTCTAGTGCATCCGTTGCATGGCAATCCCTACTCCTTGCATTAACATCGATCGGTGGGCATCTCTGATACGTCCATTTTGCATCATGCTTTTATATCGATATTTATTGCATTATGGGCTGTTATTTCACATTATGTCACAATACTTATGGCAATTCTCTCTTATTTTACAAGGTTTACATAAGGAGGGAGAATGCCGGTAGCTGGAATTCTGGGCTGGAAAAGGAGCAAATATTAGAGACCTATTCTGCACAACTCCAAAAGTCATGTAACTCCACAGAACACCTAATAATAAATAATGAGAAATCCTCGCCAAAGATGAAGACCAGGGGTCCCACACCCTTCTCACGAGGGTGGGGGCGCCCCCCCCAGGGCGTGCCCCCTGCATTCTGGGCCCCCTGGTGGCTCTCCGATGACCATCTTCTCCTATATGAAGTCTTTCGTCGAGAAAAAAATAAGAAGCAACCTTTCGGGACGAAACTCCGCCGCCACGAGGCGGAACCTTGGCGGATCCAATCTAGAGCTCCGGCAGAGCTGTTCTGCCGGGGAAACTTCCCTCACGGAGGGGGAAATCATCGCCATCGTCATCACCAACGCTCCTCTCATCGGGAGAGGGCAATCTCCATCAACATCTTCATCAGCACCATCTCATCTCAAAACCCTAGTTCATCTCTTGTATCCAATTCTAGTCTCCAAGTCCGGGATTGGTGCTAGTAGGTTGCTAGTAGTGTTAATTACTCCTTGTAGTTGATGCTAGTTGGTTTAATTGGTGGAAGATCATATGTTCAGATCCTTTATGCATATTAATACCCCTCTGATTATGAACATGTTTATGCTTTGTGAGTAGTTACGTTTGTTCCTGAGGACAAGGGAGAAGTCTTGCTATTAGTAGTCATGTGAATTTGGTATTCGTTCGATATTTTGATGAGATGTATGTTGTCTAGCCTCTAGTGGTGTTATGTGAACGTCGACTACATAACACTTCACCATTATTTGGGCCTAGAGGAAGGCATTGGGAAGTAATAAGTAGATGATGGGTTGCTAGAGTGACAGAAGCTTAAACCCTAGTTTATGCGTTGCTTCGTAAGGGGCTGATTTGGATCCATATGTTTCATGCTATGGTTAGGTTTACCTTAATACTTTTGTTGTAGTTGCGGATGCTTGCAATAGAGGTTAATCATAAGTGGGATTCTTGTTCAAGTAAGAACAGCACCCAAGCACCGGTCCACCCACATATCAAATTATCAAAGTACCGAACACGAATCATATGAACGTGATGAAAACTAGCTTGATGATATTCCCATGTGTCCTCGGGAGCGCTTTTCCTTATATAAGAGTTTGTCCAGGCTTGTCCTTTTCTACAAAAAGGATTGGGCCACCTTGCTACACTTTATTTACTTTTTTTACTTGTTGCTCGTTACAAATTATCTCATTACAAAACTATCTATTACCACTTATTTCAGTACTTGCAGAGAATACCTTGCTGAAAACCGTTTATCATTTCCTTCTGCTCCTCGTTGGGTTCGACACTCTTACTTATCGAAAGGACTAAGATAGATCCCCTATACTTGTGGGTCATCAAGACTCTTTTCTGGCGCCGTTGCCGGGGAGTGAAGCGCGTTTGGTAGGTGGAATTTGGTAAGGAAAAATTTATATAGTGTGCTGAAATTTACTGTCACTTGTTACTATGGAAAGTAATCCTCTAAGGGGCTTGTTCGGGGTATCTTCACCCCGACCAGTAGAGCAAAGAGTTGCTCCTCAACCTACTGAACCTATTGAAAATGAAATTCCTTATGAGTATCCTTCGAGTATAATAGAAAAACTGCTAGCTAATCCTTTTACAGGAGATGGAACAAAGCATCCTGATGAACACCTAATATATGTGGATGAAGTTTGTGGATTATTTAAGCTTGCAGGTATTTTCGATGATGTTGCTAAGAAGAAGGTCTTCCCTTTATGTTTGAAGGGAGACGCATTGACATGGTATAGGCTATGTGATGATATGGGATCATGGAACTATAGAAGATTGAAATTGGAATTTCATCAAAAGTATTACCATATGCATCTTGTTCATCGTGATCGCAATTATATATATAATTTTTGGCCTCGCGAAGGAGAAAGCATCGCTCAAGCTTGGGGGAGGCTTAAATCAATGTTATATTCATGCCCCAATCATGAGCTTCCAAGAGAAACTATTCTTCAAAAAATTTATGCTCGGCTTTGTGATAACAATCGCACCATGCTTGATACTTCTTGTGCTGGCTCTTTTATGATGAAGACTATTGAATTCAAATGGGATTTATTGGATAGAATTAAATGCAACTCTGAAGATTGGGATCTCGACAATGGTAAGGAGTCAGGTAAGACACCTAAGTTTGATTGTGTTAAATGTTTTATGGATACCGATATTTTCCGTAAGTTTAGCACTAAATATGGACTTGATTCTGAGATAGTAGCTTCTTTCTGTGAATCTTCTGCTACTTATGTTGATCTCCCTAAGGAGAAGTGGTTTAAATATCATCCTCCCATAGAAGTAAAATTAGCTGCACCTATTAAAGTTGAAGAAAAGACTGTCACTTATAATGATCCTATTGTTCCTACTTATGTTGAGAAACCACCTTTCCCTGTTAGGATAAAGGATCATGCTAAAGCTTCAACTATAGTTCGTAAAAGCAATATTAAAACATATACACCTCCTGAGCAAGTTAAAGTTGAACCTAATATTGCTATTGTTAAAGAGCTCTTGTCTGATAATATTGATGGGCATGTTATTCAGTTCTGCGGTGAAACTGCTAGAATTGCTAAACCATGTGCTAAAGATAAACATAGACCTGCGTGCCTGTTATTTCTATTAAAATAGGAGATCATTGTTATCATGGCTTATGTGATATGGGTGCTAGTGCTAGTGTTATACCTTATGACTTGTATAAAGAAATCAAGCATGAAATTGCACCTGCTGAGTTAGAAGATATTGATGTCACAATTAAACTTGCTAATAGAGATACTATTTCAGCAATGGGAATTGTTAGAGATGTTGAAGTCTTGTGCGGGAAAACTAAATATCCTGCTGATTTTCTAGTTCTTAGTTCTCCACAAGATAGCTTTTGTCCCATTATATTTGGTAGACCCTTCTTGAATACAGTTAATGCTAGGATAGACTGCAAAAAGAATGTTGTTACTATTGGCTTGGATGATATGACTCATGAGTTTAATTTCTCTAAATTTAGTAAACAACACCGTGAAGAAGAATTTCCTAGTAAGGATGAAATAATTGGTCTTGCTTCTATTGCCGTACCTCCTAATGATCCTTTGGAACAATATTTGCTAGACCATGAGAATGATATGTTTATGAATGAAAGAAGGGAAATAGATGAAGTATTCTTTAAACAAGAACCTATGATAAAACACAATTTGCCTGTTGAAATCCTAGGGGATCCTCCTCCACCTAAGGGTGATCACGTGTTTGAGCTTAAACCGTTGCCTGATAATCTTAAATATGCTTATCTTGATGAAAATAAGATATATCTTGTTATTATTAGTGCTAACCTTTCAGAGCATGAAGAAGAAAGATTATTGAAAACTCTGAAGAAGCACTGTGCTGCTATTGGATATACTCTTGATGATCTTGAGGGCAATAGTCCCACTCTATGTCAACATAAAATAAATTTGGAAGCAGAAGCTAAACCAGTTCGTGATCCTCAACGATGTCTGAATCCTAAAATGAAAGAAGTGGTAAGAAGATAAATACTAAAGCTTCTGGAGGCTGGTATAATTTATCCCGTTGCTGATAGTCAGTGGGTAAGTCCTGTTCATTGTGTCCCTAAGAAGGGAGGTATTACTGTTGTTCCTAATGATAAAGATGAATTGATTCCACAAAGAATTATTACCGGTTATAGGATGGTAATTGATTTCCACAAATTAAATAAGGCTACTAAGAAAGATCATTACCCCTTACCTTTTATCGATCAAATGCTAGAAAGATTATGCAAGCATACACATTACTGCTTTCTAGATGGTTATTCTGGTTTCTCTCAAATACCTGTGTCGGCTAAAGATCAATCAAAGACTACTTTTACATGCCCTTTTGGTACTTTTGCTTATAGATGTATGCCTTTTGGTTTATGTAATGCATCTGCTACCTTTCAAAGATGCATGATGGCTATATTCTCTGACTTTTGTGAAAAGATTTGTGAGGTTTTCATGGATGACTTTTCCATCTATGGATCTTCTTTTGATGATTGCTTGAGCAATCTTGATCGAGTTTTGCAGAGATGTGAAGAACCTAATCTTGTCTTGAATTGGGAAAAGTGCCACTTTATGGTTAATGAAGGTATTGTCTTGGGGCATAAAGTTTCTGAAAGAGGTATTGAAGTTGATAAAGCCAAGGCTGATGCTATTGAAAAGATGCCATGTCCCAAGGACATCAAAGGTATAATAAGTTTCCTTGGTCACGCCGGATTTTATAGGAGGTTCATCAAGGACTTCTCAAAAATTTCTTGGCCTCTGACTAATTTATTACAAAAAGATATACCATTTGTCTTTGATGATGATTGTGTAGAAGCATTTGAAATACTTAAGAAAACATTAGTCTCTGCACCTATTGTTCAGCCACCTAATTGGAATTTACCCTCTGAAATTATGTGTGATGCTAGTGATTATGATGTAGGTGCTATTCTAGGGCAAAGATTTGATAAGAAACTAAATGTTATCCATCATGCTAGTAAGACTCTAGACAATGCTCAAAGAAATTATGCTACTACTGAAAAAGAACTTTTAGTAGTTGTATTTGCTTGTGATAAGTTCAGACTTTATATTGTTGATTCTAAAGTAACTATCCACACTGATCATGCTGTTATTAAATATCTTATGGAAAAGAAAGATGCTAAACCTAGACTTATTAGATGGGTTCTCTTGCTACAAGAATTTGATTTGCATATTGTTGATAGAAAAGGAGCTGAGAACCCTGTTGCAGACAACTTATCTAGGTTAGAGAATGTTCTTGATGACCCACTACCTATTGATGATAGTTTTCCTGATGAACAATTAAATGTCATAAGTACTTCTCGTAGTACCCCTTGGTATGCTGATTATGCTAATTACATAGTTGCTAAATTTATACCACCTAGCTTCACATACCAACAAAAGAAAAAGTTCTTCTATGATTTGAGACATTACTTTTGGGATGACCCACATCTTTATAAATAAGGAGTAGATGGTGTTATTAGACGTTGTGTACCTGAGCATGAACAGGAACAGATCCTACGCAAGTGCCACTCCGAAACTTATGGAGGACACCACGCGGGAGATAGAACTGCACATAAGGTATTGCAATCCGGTTTTTATTGGCCTACTCTCTTCAAGGATGCCCGTAAGTTTGTCCTATCTTCTAATGAATTTCAAAGAATTGGTAATATTAGTAGACGTCAAGAAATGCCTATGAATTATTCACTTGTTATTGAACCGTTTGATGTTTGGGGCTTTGATTATATGGGACCTTTTCCTACCTCTAATGGATATACACATATTTTAGTTGCTGTTGATTATGTTACTAAGTGGGTAGAAGCTATTACAACTAGTAGTGCTGATCATAACACTTCTATTAAAATGCTTAAAGAAGTTATTTTTTCGAGGTTTGGAGTCCCTAGATATTTAATGACTGATGGTGGTTCACATTTTATTCATGGTGCTTTCCGTAAAATGCTTGCTAAATATGACGTCAATCATAGAATTGCATCTCCGTATCACCCACAGTCTAGTGGTCAAGTAGAATTGAGTAATAGAGAACTCAAATTAATTTTGCAAAAGACTGTCAATAGGTCTAGAAAGAATTGGTCCAAGAAACTTGATGATGCATTATGGGCCTATAGAACTGCATATAAAAATCCTATGGGTATGTCTCCGTATAAAATGGTATATGGAAAAGCATGTCACTTACCTCTCGAACTAGAACATAAGGCATATTGGGCTATTAAAGAGCTCAACTATGATTTCAAACTTGCCAGTGAAAAGAGGTTATTTGATATTAGATCACTTGATGAATGGAGAACCCAAGCTTATGAAAATGCCAAGTTGTTTAAAGAAAAGGTTAAAAGATGGCATGAAAAAAAGATACAAAAGCGTGAGTTTAATGTAGGTGATTATGTATTGCTATACAACTCTCGTTTAAGATTTTTTGCAGGGAAACTTCTCTCTAAATGGGAAGGCCCCTATGTTATCGAGGAGGTCTATCGTTCCGGTGCCACAAAAATCAACAACTTCGAAGGCACAAATCCGAAGGTGGTAAACGGTCAAAGAATCAAACATTATATCTCAGGTAATCCCATAAATGTTGAAACCAATATTATTGAAACCGTAACCTCGGAGGAATACATAAGGGACACTTTCCAGAACGTTTCAGACTCCGAAAAGGAATAGGTATGTGGTACGGTAAGTACACCGACTCCAAAACAATTTTTAAGGCAATATTTCTCCGTTTTGGAATATTTAGAAAAATAGAAAATTAAGTAGCAGTCCGGAAAGGACACGAGGGCCTCACTAGGGTGGAGGGCGCCCCCCCCTACGGCGTGCCCCCCTACCTCGTGAGCTCCTCGTGTGCCTTCCGGACTCCGTTTTCTTACATGATACATATTTTGGTCGGTAAAAATTCATTATATAATCTCCCGGGGGTTTTGACTCCCGTATCACGCAAAAATCCCTTGTCTTTGTTTTGAGCTGTCCTGCTGCAGACAGAGCAACATGTCATCCCAGGATTCGGAAGGAGAAAGCTATGTGGCTGATTACCTTGTAGATCCTAAGGTTTATGGGGATGTGGAGCATTATGGTTGGACTACGGAAGAAGAAGACTATGAACCGAAGAGAAAGGAGGAGACGAGCTCAGATGAAGATGAAGTCCCACTACCTCAACCTGGGGACATGCATGTGGAGTTCAAAAAGTCAAGCCTCCCAGATAGGGTAAAGAAACCTAAGATCGAGTTTATCCCTTTTCGCCTCTTGCAGGAGAACAAGCAGGAACTATGCAAAAAGATACTGAGCTTGGAGCAGGAGATCGAGGACCTAAGGGACCAAAATTCTGTCCTCAAACGTAAATTAAGGAAGAAGCCTACGCAATCAACAACACCTCCACCGTCTCCTCCAACAAAGAAGAATTGAGTATCTGGGTATGGGCACTCCACTTGGCAACTGCCAAGCTTGGGGGAGTGCCCCGGTATCGTATCACAACTCCTATCTTTACCGTTTTCCTTAGTTCGATCTTATTAGTAGTATTTTCATCTAGTAGAATAAAGTTTGTGGCATGATCTAGTTGTGAGTTTTGCTTTATTATCCTTCTATGTAATCGAGTCCGTGAGCTATATAATAAAGATTAGTGTTGAGTCAAGGGCTTGATTGTTTTGCCATGATCCTAAGTGAATAAAAGAAAAGAGAAAGAAATAAAAAGAAACAAAGAGATCATATGGATCTCATGGAGAGTAATGAGCTCACATAGAAAAAGTATGATGAATAAAAGTTGTTGAGAGTTGACAAGCATAGTTTTGGTCATCGTTGCAATTAATAGGAAGTAATAAAGAAAGGGAGGTCTTCACATATAGATATACTATCTTGGACATCTTTTATGATTGTGAGCACTCATTAAAATATGACATGCTAAAGAGTTGACATTGGACAAGAAACGCAACGTAATGGGTTATGTTTTCTTACATCTGAGATAAATTATATTGTCTCGGATCTTCCAACATGATGAGCTTGCCTTTCCCCCTCATATTAGCCAAATTCATTGCACCAAGTAGAGATACTACTTATACTTCCAAATACCCTTAAACCAGTTTTGCCATGAGAGTCCACCATATCTACCTATGGATTCAATAAGATCCTTCAAGTAAGTTGTCATCGGTGCAAAGCAATAAAAATTGCTCTCTAAATATGTATGATTTATTGGTGTGGGAGAAATAAGCTTTATACGATCTTGTGATGTGGAAGTAATAAAAGCGACGGACTGCATAATAAAGGTTCATATCACAAGGGGCAATATAAAGTGACGTTCTTTCGCATTACGATTTTGTGCATCCAACCATAGAAGTGCATGGCAACCTCTGCTTCCCTCTGCGAAGGGCCTATCTTTTGTCATTATCTTCTACCTTATGCAAGAGTCATGGTGATTTTCACCCTTCCTTTTTACACTTTATCCTTTGCAAGCACAATATGTTGGAAAGATCCTGGTATATATGGCTAATTGGATGTGAGTTTCCATGAACTATTACTGTTGACATTACCCTTGAGGTAAAACGTCGGGAGGCAAGACTATAAGCCCTTATCTTTCTCTGTGTCCGATTAAAACTCCACACCCATAAGTATTGCGCGAGTGTCAGCAATTGTGAAAGATTATATGATAGTTGAGTATGTGGACTTGATGAAAAGCTCTTATACATTGACTCTTTCCTATGTTATGATAAATTACAATTGCTTCAATGACCGAGATTGTAGTTTGTTAGTTTTCAATGGAGTTTACGATTCATACCTGATACTGTGATTGAATTATTACTCTAGCATTAGAGATCATATGACAACAATTATATAAGTTGCTGTTATAAGAATGATCATGATGCCCTCATGTCAATATTTTATTTTTATCGACACCTTCATCTCTAAACATGTGGACATATTTTTCGATTTCGGTTTTTCGCTTGAGGACAAGCGAGGTCTAAGCTTGGGGGAGTTGATACGTCCATTTTGCATCATGCTTTTATATCGATATTTATTGCATTATGGGTTGTTATTTCACATTATGTCACAATACTTATGGCTATTCTCTCTTATTTTACAAGGTTTACATAAGGAGGGAGAATGCCGGCAGCTGGAATTCTGGGCTGGAAAATGAGCAAATATTAGAGACCTATTCTGCACAACTCCAAAAGTCCTGAAACTCCACAGAACACCTTATAATAAATAATGAAAAATCATCGCCAAAGATGAAGACCAGGGGGCCCACACCATTCTCATGAGGGTGGGGGGCGCCCCCCTAGGGCGCGCCCCCTGCCTCGTGGGCCCCCTGGTGGCTCTCCGATGACCATCTTCTCCTCTATGAAGTCTTTCGTCGAGAAAAAATAAGAAGCAACCTTTCGGGATGAAACTCCGCCGCCATGAGGCGGAACCTTGGCGGATCCAATCTAGAGCTCCGACAGAGCTGTTCTGCCGGGGAAACTTCCCTCCCGGAGGGGGAAATCATCGCCATCGTCATCACCAATGCTCCTCTCATCGGGAGAGGGCAATCTCCATCAACATCTTCATCAGCACCATCTCATCTCAAAACCCTAGTTCATCTCTTGTATCCAATTCTTGTCTCCAAGTCCGAGATTGGTGCTAGTGGGTTGCTAGTAGTGTTAATTACTCCTTGTAGTTGATGCTAGTTGGTTTAATTGGTGGAAGATCATATGTTCAGATCCTTTATGCATATTAATACCCCTCTGATTATGAACATGTTTATGCTTTGTGAGTAGTTACGTTTGTTCCTGAGGACAAGGGAACAGTCTTGCTATTAGTAGTCATGTGAATTTGGTATTCGTTCGATATTTTGATGAGATGTATGTTGTCTAGCCTCTAGTGGTGTTATGTGAACGTCGACTACATAACACTTCACCATTATTTGGGCCTAGAGGAAGGCATTGGGAAGTAATAAGTAGATGATGGGTTGCTAGAGTGACAGAAGCTTAAACCCTAGTTTATGCGTTGCTTTGTAAGGGGCTGATTTGGATCCATATGTTTCATGCTATGGTTAGGTTTACCTTAATACTTTTGTTGTAGTTGCGGATGCTTGCAATAGAGGTTAATAATAAGTGGGATTCTTGTTCAAGTAAGAACAGCACCCAAGCACCGGTCCACCCACATATCAAATTATCAAAGTACCGAACGCGAATCATATGAACGTGATGAAAACTAGCTTGACGATATTCCCATGTGTCCTCGGGAGCGCTTTTCCTTATATAAGAGTTTGTCCAGGCTTGTCCTTTGCTACAAAAAGGATTGGGCCACCTTGCTGCACTTTTTGCTCGTTACAAATTATCTCATTACAAAACTATCTGTTACCACTTATTTCAGTACTTGCAGAGAATACCTTGCTGAAAACCATTTATCATTTCCTTCTGCTCCTCGTTGGGTTCGACACTCTTATTTATCGAAAGGACTACGATAGATCCCCTATACTTGTGGGTCATCAATCTCCATAGCCCATTGATTAGCCTCGTTGATGTGAGACTTTCTCCTTTTTTTCTTCTCCACATAACCCCCTTCATTATATTCTATTCCACCCATAGTGCTATGTCCATGGCTCGCGCTCATATATTGCGTGAAAGTTTATAGGTTTGAGATTACTAAAGTATGAAACAATTGCTTGTCTTGTCATCGGGGTTGTGCATGATGAGAGCATTCTTGTGTGACGAAAATGAAACATGACTAAACTGTATGATTTTGTAGGGATGAACTTTCTTTGGCCATGTTATTTTGAGAAGACATAATTGCTTAGTTAGTATGCTTGAAGTATTATCATTTTTATGTCAATATGAACTTTTGTCTTGAATCTTTCCGATCTGAATATTCATACCGCAATTAAGAAGAATTACATTAAAATTATGCCAAGTAGCACTCCGCATCAAAAATTCTCTTTTTATCATTTACCTACTCAAGGACGAGCAGGAATTAAGCTTGGGGATGCTTGATACGTCTCCAACGTATCTATTATTTTTGATTGCTCCATGCTATATTATCTACTGTTTTGGACTATATTGGGCTTTATTTTCCACTTTTGTATTATTTTTGGGACTAACCTATTAACCGGAGGCCCAACCCAGAATTGCTGTTTTTTTGCCTATTTCAGTGTTTCGGAGAAATAGAATATCAAATGGAGTCCAAACGGAATGAAACCTTCGGGAACGTGATTTTCTCATCAGATAAGACCCAGGAGACTTGGACCCTCCGTCAAGAAAGCCACGAGGCGGTCACGAGGGTGGAGGGCGTGCCCCCTGCCTCGTGGGCCCCTCATAGCTCCACTGACGTACTCCTTCCTCCTATATATACCTACGTACCCCCAAACGATCGGGGACGGAGCCAAAAACCTAATTCCACCGCCGCAACTTTCTATATCCACGAGATCCCATCTTGGGGCCTGTTCCGGAGCTCCACCGGAAGGGGAATCGATCACGGAGGGCTTCTACATCATCATCCAAGCCCCTCCGATGAAGTGTGAGTAGTTTACTTCAGACCTACGGGTCCATAGTTAGTAGCTAGATGGCTTCTTCTCTCTTTTTGGATCTCAATAAAATGTTCTCCCCCTCTCTCGTGGAGATCTATTTGATGTAATCTTCTTTTTGCGGTGTGTTTGTTGAGACCGATGAATTGTGGGTTTATGATCCAGTCTATCTATGAATAATATTTGAATCTTCTCTGAATTCTTTTATGTATGATTGTTTATCTTTGCAAGTCTCTTCGAATTATTAGTTTGGTTTGGCCTACTAGATTGGTTTTTCTTGCCATGGGAGAAGTGCTTAGCTTTGGGTTCAATCTTGCGGTGTCCTTTCCCAGTGATAGAAGGGGCAGCAAGGCATGTATTGTATTGTTGACATCGAGGATAACAAGATGGGATTTTTTATCATATTGCATGAAACTATCCCTCTACATCATGTCATCTTGCTTAAGGCGTTACTTTGTTTTTAACTTAATACTCTAGATGCATGCTGGATAGCGGTCGATGAGTGGAGTAATAGTAGTAGATGCAGGCAGGAGTCGGTCTACTTGTCTCGGACGTGATGCCTATATACATGATCATACCTAGATATTCTCATAACTATGCTCAATTCTGTCAATTGCTCAACAGTAATTTGTTCACCCACCGTAGAATACTTATGCTCTTGAGAGAAGCCACTAGTGAAACCTATGGCCCCTGGGTCTCTTTCTCATCATATCAATCTCCATCACTTTATTATTGCTTTGCTTTTACTTTGCCTTTTACTTTTCACTTTGCATCTCTATACCAAAAATACCAAAAATATTATTTATCATCTCTCTCAGATCTCACTTTCGTAAGTGACAGTGAAGGGATTGACAACCCCTAAGCGCGTTGGTTGCATTGAGCTATTGTTTTTGTGTAGGTACGAGGGACTCACGCGTAGCCTCCTACTGGATTGATACCTTGGTTCTCAAAAACTGAGGGAAATACTTACGCTACTTTGCTGCATCATCCTCTCCTCTTCTGGCAAATCCAACGTAGTGCTCAAGAGGTAGCAGGGCGCGCCCCCACCCTCGTGGGCAGGGTGTGGCCCCCCTGGTGAACTTCTTCCGCTGAGTATTTTTTATATATTCTGAAAACATCTTCCATGAAGTTTCAAGACTTTTGGAGCTGTGCAGAATAGGTCTCTAATATTTGCTCCTTTTCCAGCCCAGAATCCCAACTGCCGGCATTCTCCCTCTTTATGTAAACCTTATAAAATAAGAGAGAATAGGTGTAAGTATTGTGACATAATGTGTAATAACAGCCCATAATGCAATAAATGTCGATATAAAAGCATGATGCAAAATGGACGTATCAGGCGGCGGCGGCTACGTCGAGGGCAATGTCGTGGTCTTCGGGTGATTCGAGTGCTCCCGGCTTTCGTTGAGCCGCTGGAAGGAGAGGAGAGGAATCGAGGACGCCGGTGCCGTACCGCGAGAACCCGATGGCGTACGAGCCAGCGAAGCTCTGCTGGTGCAACCCCCGTCGGAAGGCGCCAAGGTGGATCTCGTGGAGCCATCAGAACCCAGGCAGGAGGTACTACGCCTGCGTTGATGCCATGGTGAGCTTCAAGTTGGTGTTTATTTTCTGTTCATTTGTTTTTCTCCCCTCTCATTGATTTCTGTTGGTACAATTGAACTGCATGGTGGTTGTGGATTCGTGGAATGGCATGATGATCCTCTTCCCAAGTTTTGGAGTGATTTGATTGGTGATTTGCGAGATGAAGTGCATAGGCTGAGAGGTCAAGGAAGTGCTGCTGTGATTGAAGATCCCAATGCAGTTGTGGCTCTGCGTGAAGATGAAACAGGAGCAATGGGAATGGCCATGTCTCTGCAAGATCAGTTGAAGCAGAAAAATGCAGAGATATATGCACTGAAGGGGAAATATCAGAATGTTGTCATGTTGTTTGTTGTCTTTGTGGTTGATTTAGTTGCAGGGAAGATGCTACTGCAATAAGATTTGCAAGTGTTAGTTTTATGCAATGTAGTAATGCTTTAGGGTTTAGAATGAACTGATGTTTTGGTCACTGAAGATGCAAGTTGTATGCTTTGTTTAAATTGGAAGTTGTATGCATTTGCCACTGTTTGGAATCAATGAAAGTGGAAGTGCAAGTTGTGTTATGCCATCATTTTGTACCTCTGAAATGCATATATGTTTGCAATCTTTGCTAGCAGTGAAGTGGAAGATGATGCAGTTTGTAAGATAATGCAGTAAAGTGGAAGATGATGCTGTTTGTAAGATAATGCATAGATGATGCAAGTTATAAGATAATTCCAATGCATATATGATCCAGATTGGAAGTCAAAGAACTAGATAGCATTGTTGGTGTTGTCATTTAGAAACATCGCTAGCAATTAAATAACAAGGAAATGCAACTGATAATAGAAAGATCATCCAGACCAAGTTAATTGCACATAAACTAGGTTTGAAACAAGTCATACTCCCACACATGCATGACCCCTAGTTTGAGCCATGAACAAAAGATAAGTTTGCAACATTACAGCAGAAATGTTTTGGAACATTGCAACTTGAACAAAAGAACTAGATGCAGCCTTTCTTCAACTATAACTAGTAGTTTCCACTGCAAGTGAAATATCTGAAGCTTGGCACTGATGATGCAGGCCTTCTTCCCCTCTTAGCTCCAGATCCTGTCCTTGTGGAAGTAGATGTTGTAGGGGCAGCAGATGATCCAGCTTCAGCAGTTGCAGTTCTCTTTCTTGGAGGCTTAAACATGTTGGTCCTAGTAGAAGGACCTGTTGGTACTGAACTTGTTGCTATTGGTCGAGCAGATGCAGAGGAAGATGCACTTCCTTTGGCTTGCTGCAAATTCAGGATAAATATGCAATAAGTTCCAACAAAAGACTAATAAGTAGGATAAATATGCAAGATGCAATAAGTACATGGCAGCAACAAATACCTCAGTTGGGTTCTTTTTCTTGCTAGTTCTAGCAAGATGTGCATTCTTTTTCTTGCCTCTCTCTGGATTCTGTTTACATCCTGATTTGTTGTGTCCAGGGTTACCACACAATGAGCATTTGATAATTGTGTCATGCTTGCTCATTTTCTTCCCCTTAGGTTGCTCAGTTTCTTCTCTTCTCCTATCATTGTTTTTAGGCCTTCCTTTTTTCTTCTCTTTTCCTGGCAACCTGACATATGCAGGAGGCACTGGCCTAGGATTGGGTGACAGTGGCCACATCTCTTCACCCTTGTCGGTGTCAAAACCGATGAATCTCGGGTAGGGGTCCCGAACTGTGCGTCTAGGCCGGATGGTAACAGGAGGCAGGGAACACGATGTTTTACCCAGGTTCGGGCCCTCTTGATGGAGGTAAAACCCTACGTCATGCTTGATTGATATTGATGATATGGGTAGTACAAGAGTAGATCTACCACGAGATCAGAGAGGCTAAACCCTAGAAGCTAGCCTATGGTATGATTGTATGTTATGGTTGTTGTCCTACGGACTAAAACCCTTCGGTTTATATAGACACCGGAGAGGGTTAGGGTTACACAAGGTCGGTTACAAAGGAGGAGATATCCATGTCCGTATTGCCTAGCTTGCCTTCCACGCCAAGTAGAGTCCCATCCGGACACGAGACGAAGTCTTCAATCTTGTATCTTCATAGTCTAACAGTCCGGCCAATGGATATAGTCCGGCTATTCGGAGACCCCCTAATCCAGGACTCCCTCAGAAGCCCCCGAACCAGGCTTCAATGACGATGACTCCGGCGCGCAGTATTGTCTTCGGCATTGCAAGGCAGGTTCCTCTCCAAATTCTGTGTACCTGTCGAAATAATGTCCGGTTTCTTGTGAATGTTGCACTCCTTGGATTCCACTCCCAATAATGGCAACTTTCCACGTGTCGAGCGAATGTGAAGAGCCAGGGTGTTTTCACATTTACCCCCCTAGCTGTGTGAATGAGCCGCCTATTTAAAAAGACGAGGATTCAGATCCAAATCACACCATCCTCCCTTGGCGAGCCTTCATCGGAGCGCGCCCGACAAAGATCCATTCCATCATGGCCGGTCGATGCAGCTCCTCCTCTCCCTCCCCTAGCTCCAAGCCTGGAGATTGGGAGAGATGTTCCGTCCCGCACAGGAAATTAGTGATGCTTCAGACCAAGGGATTTCTTCCCCCAACGTACTTGGTCCCGGTTCGAGCCGGGCTCGCCACCTATAATGGCGGAGAGCAAGCGGAGAGCCTTCTCAATCCCTCCAAGGGAGAGCGGGTATGCCTTGTCCCTTATTTGGTAAGAGGGATCAGATTCCCAATTCATCTGTTTCTCCGGGGGCTCCTAGAGTTCTACGGCCTCCAGTTGCACAACCTTACGCCTGCCTCCATGCTGCATATCGCGGGATTCGTAGCCCTTTGCGAGTTGTTTTTGGGGTTGTGAGGCTCATTTCGTTCTATGGAAGATGTTCTACCTTGTGCCCCGTTCTCAGAAGGGGTCAATATATCAAGTGGGCGGAGCCGAAGTGTGGCGTGTTGTCGGGACCGGATACCTGTCCAGAACCCCAAAGAAGACGTCCGAAGACTGGCCTTCAAAATGGTTTTATATAGAAGACGTCCCCCTCCCGGATCCTATTCGGATCGGCCTTCCTGAGTTCGACAGCGCCCCTTTGAAGAAGCGCCGGAGCTGGCGTCCACGGAGCTCCCTGGAGGAAGACGACAGGGACGTTCTTTACCTGATGAGCTGGATAAGTTTTTTAGCTCGATCCGGATTGACCATGATCGAGGTCATGGCCATATGTATCATGCGGGGGGTGCAGCCGCTTCAGTATAGAGGCCACCCCATGTGGGACTTCAACGGGGAGGATGACGCCACCCACTATGGCCGTAAAGGGCCGGGATCGGTTGCTGATCTAATAAAGATCTTATCCACTTTGTAAAGGGAGAAGAGGAGGAATTCCTTCGTGTCAACCCGCAGGGCGGATTTTCTATGTACAATCCTCCGAGCTGGGTAAGCGGAGACTTTTTCTCGCCCATCCATTTCATATTTCCACAGTTAAGTACTCAGTCTAGCGATTTCTACGCAGGAACTGCGCCAGGCTGTAAGGGAGATAAACAACCCCCCTCCACAACCCGAGGACCCTGAACGGTCCCTCGACCCGGCCTCCCAAGAGGATCTGGACATATCTGTGGAGCTGATCAATGGGGTGTTTTACCAATCGAGCAATGATAATGCCTTGGTGGCCATTACGGCCGATTACCCAGGGCTAGTTCCAGCCTCACAGGTGACTGAGACCGAAGCCCAACACTTCAAAAAGGGATCCGTCCTTGCGTGTTTTTGATCGCCATATAACAGCCGTGTTTTGCAGGGGAGGTCCTTGAGGCAGAAGGCCGAGCCTGCGGCGACTGGCCAACAAGGGGCCGCGAGGCCAGGCAGGCTGAAAAGACCCGCAGTCCGGATTGAGACACCGGTGGAGCGGTACGGCACACCGTCTTTATTGCAAGACATTGTTCTCAGAGGCATATTAACGCCCATGCCTTCTTTTCAGGAAAAGGAGCGCTCACCGGACTATACCTGAAGAGGCTACCAATCGCGCCTCTACAAGCCAGGCTCCAAGGCTAGATTCGGAGGTGAGAACGAATACGAGACGTGTGCCGGGTGCTCCTCCGACAGAGGATGCGGATAAACTATCCGCCACCCATTCCGAGGTGGAAAGTGCCATGAACCACAGGCGTTGCCGGACTGTTCTTCATGACGCTTGTTTCTCCCAAGAGGCATTGGATGCCTTCAACTCGGGAGACGCGCACCTCCGTGCCGCTCAAAATGGTCTAGCCAGAGCCACGGAGCAGTATGTAAAAGACATACGGGTGAGAAAATTTGGTGATTATATATATCAATAGCCCCTGAGACTTGAAACAGTTAGGATAACTGATTTAAGGATCATTTGTTATGCAGGTTCTTACAGAAAAGACTACTCAACTGTCCCAGGAGCTGGAAGAGTGCAAAGCCCAACTTCAGGATGCACTGGCCGCAGCAGGGGAGCCCAAAGAGACCCCCTCTAGTAACATATCCTTCAAATGATAAGTATCATATAGAATGCGGTGTGTATGCAGATCTGACGATAAAATTGCAGATGACACTGGAGTAAATCAGGATAAGCAACACCTCCAACGCAAGCTGAAGGCCGGTGAGAACGTGCTTACGAGGGTGAGGCAGGAGAAAAATGATCTCCAACATGCCAACACCAAGCTGGGCGTGGAACTACAAGATGTTCGCGCCCAACTGTCGGACTCTGTTAAGGAAAATCGGCGGCTTCGACGCGGCATATTTAGTAAGTGCTTGAACGAACTTTGAAAAAGAGTTCGGCGAGGAAGCTGGCTGACAGAGTTATGTCTGTAGGTATGCTAACAGGTCGTCCTGCCGAGGAAATGCCCGGTTCAACGGGTGACCTTCTTCTCGAGCTCTCACAGCTGCACGAACGAGTTCGGCAGGTGATGCAAGGCGTCGCCCAGGCCTTGTGGCCATCCGTCTCCATACCCGAAGGCCTTGGAGAGCTTGCAGAAAAGCTAAAGGGAGCGCGGCGGCGCTTCCGATTATGGAAGATATCGGCCTGCCGTCAGGGCGCCAGGGAAGCCTGCGCAATGGTGAAGACACGGTACACGAAGGCTGACCCGAACCACATGGCCGAAGTCGGACCTGTGGGGCCCGATGGGAAGGAGATCCCTGTGAGCTTAGTGTACGGTCAAGTAGAATTGGCCGCAAAGTATTCCCAACAAGAGTGTAGACTAGACAGCCTTTTGGATGGTATTGAAGAGGAATTCAACCAGTCAAATTGACTATGTAATTTAAAGTGACATGTATAATGCCTTCTAGCCGGATTGTAGATCGTTTGTCGTGGCGGACCTTTTCGCTTCGACCTCGGGACCCGACAGTACGGAGTGTATCCGAATACCCTCTCGGTTATGTAAGAACCGGGGCATGCGTGGAGATCAGGCATAGGGGTCATTAGTGCTTTATCAGACAAGTGCCCAACTAGTTATGTTATATTACATGAGTAGTAAGAAACATCTTCCAGGGAGAATAGTTCCGTTAAGGGTTCCTTTCCCTGGGTAAGCATGCCCTAAAGTGCATGTCCGGACTGCGACAAGAAGCGTAGAAAAAGCATCTGGGGGCAGATATGGATAATAAATAAAAGTCATCTTTTGTTCACCGACCGAATATTCCCTTAAGAACGCTAGCTTTCGGCTTCACCCAGTCTGAGGTACATGTCCGGCTGACCCGGCGGTAACAATCGCAGAGGTGCTCCCCTTATGCCCTAGCCGAATTAACGGGAACATAGGGCATAAATACAAGAGCCAGGCAACCCAGCTTGGCCAAAACTTAAGTCATATCGATGCATATAATGGTGAAAAAAGGTACATGCGGAAGTATGACACATGTGTTGGGCGTGAGGCCCAGGTAAATAATAAGCTTCTGTGAAAGAAGCCCCCAGTTATGAAGAGTGCGGCTAGCGCATCTGTAATGTATGAGTCAGGCACAAGGTGACCCTTGAAGGCCTAGAGAAATAAAAGAAAGAAAGGGAAACAAGACAGATGATGCATATGCAGAAAATGGACAAAGGGAGGGGACTAACATAGAGTCCGGTGCTAGGCGTAGAATCTTCGAAGCCTGGCTGCGTTCCATGGGTTCGGCTCGAGTCGACTAGTCGATGCATCCCGCAGTCGATACGCTCCACCGGTCAGAACTTGGTCGATGATAAAGGGACCTTCCCATTTGGGCTCGAGCTTGTTCTTTTTCTTATCCGGCAGTCGTAAAACTAGTTCGCCAACGTTATAAGTTTTGGCCCGTACTTCTCTGTTTTGGTATCTCCAAGCCTGTTGCTGGTAAAATGCAGAACGGGCTTTGGCTACGTCGCGTTCTTCCTCCAAGGTGTCCAGACTGTCCTGCCGATCGAGCTCGGCTTCTCTTTCTTCGTAAATGCACACTCGAGGTGAGTCATGAATTATGTCAAAGGGCAGGACTGCCTCTGCGCTGTACACCATAAAAAACAGTGTATATCCGGTACTACGATTCGGCGTGGTCCGCAGCCCCCAGAGTACGGAGTCGAACTCCTCTACCCAGTGCGTGTCAGACTCCATTAAGGAGCGCACTAACCTGGGTTTAATGCCGCTCATTATAAGACCATTTGCTCGTTCGACTTGACCGTTGGTTTGTGGGTGATAGACTGAAGCATAATCGAGCTTGATGCCCATTTTGCTGCACCAGAGTTTTACCTCGTCGGCCATGAAGTTCGTGCTGTTATCAGTGATGATGCTGTGGGGGACGCCGTAACGGTGTACAACCCCGGATATGAAATCTATCACCGGTCCGGATTCGGCTGTTTTAACCGGTTTAACCTCTATCCATTTGGTGAATTTATCCACCATGACCAATAAGTATTTTTTTCTTATGGGTTCCCCCTTTAAGGGGTCCAACCATGTCAAGCCCCCAGACCGCGAAGGGCCATGTAATGGGGATTGTTTGGAGGGTGGTGGGTGGCATGTGGCTTTGATTTGCAAAGAGCTGGCAACCGGCGCAACGTTGGACCAAGTCCTGTGCATCTGCCCGGGCCGTTGGCCAATAGAATCCTGTACGGAAGGCCTTGCTTACAAGAGCTCGGGCTGCGGCGTGATGACCGCCGAGTCCGGCGTGAATTTCTGCCAAAAGGTTCTGCCCTTCCTCTTCGGAGATGCACCTTTGAAGGACTACGGTAGCGCTTTTTTTTTGTACAATTCTCCCTCATGGACCCTGTAGGCCTTGGATCGCCGCACTATGCAGCGTGCCTCATTTTGGTCCTCCGGAAGTTCCTGTCTAGTTAGGTAGGCCAGGAATGGTTCTGTCCACAGGGCAATAATGGCCATTATTTTGTGGGCTGAATGTGTTATTTCGGTGGCGGAGCCTCCGATTGTGTGAGAGAGTTCGGTATTGGGTATTTTGGCCGGGTCCGGACTATTGTTATCGGTGTCCCCTTCCCATGCTACGGATGGCTTGAAGAGCCGTTCCAGAAATATGTTGGGAGGGACCGCGTCGCGTTTTGCGCCAATGCGGGCGAGGATATCCGCCGCCTGATTGTTTTCCCGAGCCACATGGTGAAATTCAAGCCCCTCAGACCGAGCCGACATTTTTAAGACGGCGTTGCGATAAGCTGCCATTTTCGGATCCTTGGCATCAAAGTCCCCATTTATTTGGGATATCGCGAGGTTCGAATCCCCGCGCACCTCTAGGCGTTGAATGCCCATGGATACTGCCATCCGGAGACCATGTAGAAGGGCCTCATATTCGGCTGCGTTGTTGGAGTCCGTATACATTATCAGTAGTACGTATTGAACGGTATCTCCTGTTAGGGACGTCAAAACGACGCCAGCCCCTAGACCAGCCAACATTTTGGAGCCGTCGAAGTGCATGATCCAGTTTGAATATGTGCCGTACTCTTTAGGGAGTTCGGCTTCCGTCCACTCAGCGACGAAGTCAGCCAAAACTTGCGACTTAATAGCTCGCCGTGGCTTGTAACTTATGTCGAACGGGAGGAGCTCAATGGCCCATTTGGCAATCTGGCCCATCGCGTCGCGGTTGTTTATAATATCGTTAAGTGGTACTTCCGAGGCTACCGTTATCGAACACTCTTGAAAGTAGTGTCGCAGCTTCCGGGATGCCATAAATACCGTGTACGCTATCTTTTGATAATGCGGGTACCGTGATTTACATGGAGCAAGGACAGTGGACACATAGTAAACCGGCTTTTGAAGGGGTAATTTGTGTCCGTCCACTTCTCGCTCAACGACGAGAACTGCGCTTACTACTTGATGAGTAGCCGCAATGTATAGTAGCATTGGTTCGTCAATGTTTGGCGCGGCCAGGACTGGGTTTGTTGCCAATATGGCTTTTATTTCGTTGAGTCTGGCCGTGGCGGCATCTGTCCACTCGAAGTGTTCGGTGCACCGGAGGAGGCGATAAAGGGGTAATGCCTTTTCTCCCAAGCGGGAGATAAAGCGACTTAGAGCCGCCACGCATCCAGTCAATTTTTGTATTTGTTTGAGGTCTGTTGGGGTAGCCAACTGTGACAACGCTCGGATTTTGGCCGGATTAGCTTCAATACCTCTACTGGAGACAATGAATCCCAGGAGCTTTCCGGCTGGTACGCCGAAAACGCATTTTTCCGGATTGAGTTTGATGTCATATGTTCGGAGGTTGTCGAATGTGAGCCTCAACTCGTCTACTAGAGTTTCGACATGCTTGGTTTTAACGACCACATCATCTACGTATGCCTCCACTGTTTTGCCGATCTGGTTTGCCAGACATGTCTGAATCATGCGCTGATATGTTGCGCCGGTGTTTTTGAGCCCGAAGGGCATTGTGTTGAAGCAGAATGGGCCGTATGGTGTGATGAATGCCGTTGCGGCTTGGTCTGGCTCTGCCATTTTAATTTGATGGTAGACGGAGTATGCGTTGAGCAAACACAATGAATCGTGTCCTGCGGTAGCATCGATGATTTGATCGATGCGGGGGAGGGGGAAGGGATCCTTTGGGCAGGCCTTGTTAAGGTCCTTAAAATCAATGCACAAGCGCCAGGATTTGTCCTTCTTTGGTACCATCACCAGGTTTGCTAGCCAGTCCAGATGTTTTATGTCTCTGGTGAATCCGGCCTCCAATAGCTTGGCTAGTTCCTCTCCCATGGCTTGTCTCTTAGGTTCGGAGAAACGTCGAAGAGCCTGCTTGACTGGCTTGAATCCTTTTAGGATATTTAGGCTGTGCTCAGCCAGCCTGCGTGGGATTCCTGGCATGTCTGAAGGATGCAAGGCAAAAATGTCCCAGTTCTCGCGTAGGAACTCTCGCAGTGCGGCGTCGACATCAGGATTTAATTGTGCCTCGATGGAAGCTGTTTTTGTAGGGTCCGTTGGATGGACTTGGAATTTGACTATTTCGTCCGCCGGTTTAAAGGAGGTGGGCTTGGATCTTTCATCGAGTATCACGTCGTCCTGTTCACCATGGAGCGCAGCACAGTTAGTTCCTCGGTTGCTAGGGCTTCAGATAGTGCCTCAAGGGCCAGTGCGGATGTCTTATTTTCGGCGCGGAGTGCTATGTCCGGATCACTAGCAAGAGTGATGATTCCGTTGGGCCCGGGCATTTTGAGCTTCATGTACCCGTAATGGGGTATGGCTTGGAAGATTGTAAACGCCTCCCGCCCTAGTAGAGCGTGGTATCCGCTGTTGAACGGGGCCACTTGGAATGTAATTTCTTCGGACCTGTAATTATCCGCTGTGTCGAATACCACATCTAGTGTGATTTTCCTAGCACAGCGTGCTTCCTAACTGGGGATGATTCCTCTAAAGGTTGTGCTACTTTGCTCAATGCGGCTCCAGTCTATTTCCATCTTTTGAAGAGTTTCCTCATAGATGAGGTTTAATCCGCTGCCGCCGTCCATGAGTACCTTGGTGAGTCGAAAGTCATCCACGATTGGACTGAGGACCAGTGCGGCTGGTGCTTGGGCTGTTTGGAATTTGGGTTCGTCACTGGCATTGAAGGTAATAGCCGTGTCACTCCATTGGCCGGACTCCTGGACTATGAAGATACAAGATTGAAGACTTCGTCCCGTGTCCGGATGGGACTTTCCTTGGCGTGGAAGGAAAGCTTGGTGATGCGGATATTCAAGATCTCCTACCATTGTAACCGACTTTATGTAACCCTAACCCTATCCGGTGTCTATATAAACCGGAGGGTTGTAGTCCGTAGGCAATCAACTCCATACACAACAATCATACCATAGGCTAGCTTCTAGGGTTTAGCCTACTTGATCTTGTGGTAGATCTACTCTTGTACTACCCATATCATCAATATTAATCAAGCAGGAGTAGGGTATTACCTCCATCGAGAGGGCCCGAACCTGGGTAAAACAAAGTGTTCCCTGCCTCCTGTTACCATCCGGCCTAGACGCACAGTTCGGGACCCCCTACCCGAGATCCGCCGGTTTTGACACCGACATTGGTGCTTTCATTGAGAGTTCCTCTGTGCCGTCACAATCAGGAAGGATGCCTCCTCCCGTCTTTAAAGACGGCGCCATTGCTAAGGGAGCCTTGGCTGTCGGTCAAACCCTCCGGCTAGGTGGTTTTCTCATGACCGCCTGTTCGGCTGTTGCACCGACGGTGACCTCTCGGGTCATCAAAAGCAACCTACACATCAGCTCGGAGCTCGTCGAGCAGCTAGATCCAATGGAGCTCTCTTCCGTAAACGAGCTTTTGGATCGCATCGCCGCCCTAGGAGTCGCTACGGATTACGACCAGGTTGGGCTTAAACCCGATCTAAGAGAAATTAACTCTCCCAAGTCACCCACCACATTGCCGTGGTAGAGGCGCAGTGCGGCGACCCTTCATCTATTTTAAGGACTAGCTATGTCCGAATTCCCGACTCCTCCAAGCCGGATACCCGCGGAGAGGAGGATGTAACTCAAGACCTGAGCTTAGGATCAGGCAACGGGCTAGATTCGTTAGACAACATCCAAGAATCCGAACTTCAGAGTTTGGAAACTCTTCGGCCTCCGAATCTTGAATTGGGTGAGGTTTCAGATTCAACGACACCCGCCCACCCGAACATATGCGATCTCTCCCAAATAAGGCAGAGGGCCGAGGAAAAAGTACATCATTACTGGGCCAGATTCCTCCTGGTTATGAACAGGATAAAGGATTGCCGCGAGGGAGACGCAATCTCAATTTTCTGCAGTAATTGCACGGATGAGGGAATCCTTAACGCCGTAAGTCGTCGTGATATTACACGCTTCGCCGACTTGGCGTCCATAGTACAAAAATACTGTGCGATGGAAAGCGCCTGGAAAACCGAAATAAAGTTTTGGGATAATCCGGCCTTGAATAGTAATCCCGTCCGAACTAAGAGGGTGCATCATCATAGGACACCCGGGATAAACACCAAAAAACCAAAACCCTCTACAGGGCATGGAACCGTACTGGAAAGGTGGCTTGATGGACCCTGTAGAATTCACAGTACAGAGGACGCCACAACAACTCACAGCCTTAGAGCATGTTGGATACTCCGGCAGGTGGCCAAAATCGGCAAGGATCTCTTAATTCTGGAGGCCGCAGAAAGCCAGCCCAAGGACACCAGTACCGCTCTCACAGTCTTCGAGACTTTCACATCAAACAATGTGCGAAAAAGAACACTCCGCAGCCTCGCCGAAGTCTATCAAGTTGCAACAATAAATCCATGGAGCGACACTGCCATTACCTTCAACGCAAGTGATGAATCTAGATTCCGAACAGCCCGAGCACCAGCCGCATTGGTCCTCAGTCCCATAGTGGACGGCTTTCGCCTCACCAAGGTGCTCATGGATGGAGGCAGCAGACTGAACCTCATTTATGAGGAAACCCTTCAAAAAATGGAAATAGACTGGAACCGCATCGAGCGAAGCAGCACAACCTTTAGAGGAATAATCCCCAGTCGGGAAGCGCGCTGCATAGGAAAAATCACACTAGATGTGGTGTTCGGCACGCCGGATAATTACAGGTCCGAAGAAGTCATGTTTTAGGTGGACCCGTTTAAGAGCGGATATCACGCTTTACTAGGGCGGGAAGCATTCACAATCTTCCAAGCAATACCCCATTACGGGTACATGAAGCTTAAGATGCCCGGGCCGAATGGAATTATCACCCTAGCTAGTGATCCGGACATAGCACTCCGCGCCGAAAACAAGACGGCCGCATTAGCCCTTGAGGCACTATCCGAAGCCTTAGCGGCCGAGGAACTGACTGCGCTACGCTCCACGGTTAACAGGGATGATGTGATACTCGACAAAAGATCCAAATCCACATCCTTCAAGCCAGCCGACGAAATAGTCAAATTCCAGGTCCATCCAACGGACCCCAATAAAACAGCTTCAATCAGGGCACGACTGAACCCTGATGCAGACGCCGCACTACGAGAGTTCCTACGAGAGAACTGGGACATCTTCGCCTGGCACCCTTCAGACATGCCAGGGATCCCACGCAGGCTGGCCGAACACAGCTTTAAACCTGTGAAACAAGCCCTTCGGCGTTTTTCCGAACCCAAGAGACAGGCTATGGGAGAGGAGCTAGCCAAGCTATTGGAGGCCGGATTCATCAGAGACATAAAACATCCGGACTGGCTAGCAAACCTGGTGATGGTACCAAAGAAGGACAAATCCTGGCGCCTGTGTGTCGACTTTAAAGACCTTAACAAGGCTTGCCCAAAGGATCCCTTCCCCCTCCCCCGCATCGACCAAATTATCGATGCCACCATAGGACACGATTTGTTGTGTTTCCTCGACGCATACTCCGGTTACCATCAAATCAAGATGGCAGAATCAGACTAAGCTGCAACAGCATTCATCACACCATACGGCCCATTCTGCTTCAACACAATGCCCTTCGGGCTAAAAAACGCCGGCGCAACATATCATCGCATGATCCAGACATGTCTGGCAAATCAGATCGGCAAAATAGTAGAGGCGTATGTGGACGATGTGGTCGTCAAATCAAGACATGTCGAATCTCTAGTAGACGACTTGAGGCTTACATTCGATAACCTCCGAAAATATGACATCAAGCTCAACCCGGAAAAATGTGTCTTCGGCGTTCCAGCCGGAAAGCTCTTGGGCTTCATTGTATCCAGTAGAGGAATTGAAGCAAATCCAGCCAAGATCCGAGCTTTTTCACAATTGGATATCCCAAAGGATCTCAAACAAATACAAAAATTAACCGGATGCGTGGCGGCTTTAAGCCACTTCATCTCCCACTTGGGAGAAAAGGCACTACCCCTCTATCGCCTCCTTCGGCGCACCGAACACTTCAAGTGGACGGATGACGCCATGGCCGGACTGGATGAAATAAAAGCCATATTGGCAACAAACCCAGTCCTGGCCGTGCCAATCATCGGCGAACCAATGTTATTGTACATTGCAGCAACACACCAAGTTGTCAGCGCAGTGCTCGTTGTCGAGCGGGAAACGGACGGACACAAATTCCCCCTTCAAAGGCCGGTCTACTACGTGTCCACTGTCCTCACTCCATGCAAATCACGGTACCCGCATTATCAAAAGATTGCATACGCGGTATTCATGGCATCCCGGAAGCTACGACACTACTTTCGAGAGTGTTCCATAATAGTAGCCTCGGAAGTGCCACTAAACGATATTATCAACAACCGTGATGCAACGGGCCGGATTGCAAAATGGGCCATCGAGCTTCTCCCGTTCGATATAACCTATAAGCTACGGCGAGCTATTAAATCGCAAGTTCTGGCCGACTTTGTCGCAGAATGGACGGAGGCCGAGCTCCCTAAAGAGTACGGCACATATTCAAACTGGATTATGCATTTTGACGGCTCCAAAATGTTGGCCGGACTGGGGGCTGGCATCGTCCTGACGTCCCCCACAGGAGACACAGTCCAATATGTGCTCCGGATCATGTACATGGATTCCAACAATGCAGCCGAATATGAGGCCCTCCTACATGGCCTCCGGATAGCAGTATCCATGGGTATCCAGCGCCTAGAGGTACGCGGGGATTCAAACCTCGCGATATCCCAAATAAATGGAGACTTCGACGCCAAGGACCCAAAAATGGCAGCTTACCGCAACGCCGTACTAAAAATGTCAGCTCGGTTCGAAGGGCTGGAGTTTCACCATATAGCCCGAGAAAACAATCAAGCAGCGGACGTCCTAGCACGCAGCGGAGCAAAATGCGATGCAGTCCCCCCCCAACATCTTCTTGGAAAGATTGTTCAAGCCATCCGTAGCATGGGAGGGGGAACCCGCAAATAACAGCCCGGACCCAGCCGCACCACTCGACGCCGAACAATCTGACACAATGGGAGGCCCTGCCAATGAAATTACACATTCAGCCCATGTAATAATGGCGATCATCGCCCCATGGACAGAACCATTCCTAGCCTACCTTGCTAGGCAGGAACTCCCGGAGGACCAAAACGAGGCCCGCTGCATAGTGTGACGATCTAAAGCCTATAGAGTCCATGAGGGAGAGCTTTATAAGAAAAGCACTACCGGAGTCCTTCAAAGGTGCATCTCCGAAGAGGAAGGGCGGAACCTTCTGGCTGAAATTCATGCCGGACTCGGTGGTCACCACGCCGCTGCTCGGTCCCTTGTTAGCAAGGCTTTCCGTACAGGCTTTTATTGGCCGATGGCCCGGGCAGACGCTCAGGACCTAGTCCAACGATGCACTGGTTGCCAACTTTTTGCCAACCAAAGCCATATGCCACCCACCGCACTCCAAACTATACCCATCACCTGGCCTTTTGCGGTCTGGGGGCTTGACATGGTCGGACCCCTTAAAGGTGGGACCGATAGGAAAAAATACTTACTGGTCATGGTGGATAAATTCACCAAATGGATAGAAGCCAAGCCTATTAAAACGGCCGAATCCGGACCTGTGATAGACTTCATATCCGGGGTTGTACACCGTTATGGCGTCCCCCACGGCATCATAACCGATAATGGTACAAACTTTACCGCCGACGAGGTAAAACTCTGGTGCAAAAACATGGGCATCAAGCTCGATTATGCTTCCGTCTATCACCCACAAACCAACGGCCAGGTCGAACGTGCAAATGGTCTTATCATGAGCGGCATTAAACCCAGACTGGTGCGGTCCCTCAAGGAATCTAACACGCATTGGGTAGAGGAGCTCGATTCCATGCTATGGGGGCTGCGGACCACGCCAAATCGCACCACCGGATACACACCATTTTTTATGGTGTACGGCGCAGAGGCAGTTCTGCCCTGCGACATAATTCATGACTCACCTAGAGTGTGCATGTACGAAGAAAGAGAAGCCGAGCTCGATCGGCAGGACAACTTGGACGCCTTGGAGGAGGAGCGTGACGTGGCAAAATCCCGTTCCGCATTTTATCAACAGCAGGCCCGAAGATATCAAAGAAGAGAAGTACGGGCCAAAAATTACAATGTTGGCGAACTAGTTCTACGCCTGCCGGATAAGAAAAAGGACAAACTCAAGCCCAAGTGGGAAGGTCCATTCATAATCGACCAAGTCCTGACTGGCGGGGTGTACCACCTGCGAGATGCGTCGGATAACCGACTCGAGCCGAACCCGTGGAACGCCACCTGTCACCGAAGATTCTATGCCTAGCGCTGGACTCTGTGTTCGTCTCCTTCCTCTGTCCATTTTTTGCATTTTTCTGTCTTACATTTCTCTCCTTCCCCTCTTTTCTTTTATAGCCGTTAAAGGCTCATCTAGTGACGCGCCACTCGCGCTCATTAAACCTGGGGGCTTCTTTAACAGAAGCTTATCTATACGGGCTTCACGCCCAACACATGCGTCAAACTTCCGCATGTACCTTTTTCTTCACCATTATATGCATCGATATGACTTAAGTTTTGGCCAAGCTGGGTTGCCTGGCTCCTGTGCTTACCCCTACGTTCCCGATTGTTCGGCTAGGCGGTAAAGGGAGCACCTCTGCGATTGTTACTGCCGGGTCAACCGGATGTGTACCTCAGACTGGGTGAAGCCGAAAGCTAGCGTTCTTAAGGGAATATTCGGTCGGTGAGATAAAAGATGATCTTTTTACTCATTTTATGCGCCCCCAGATGCTTTTTTTTCTGCGTCTTTTTACGCAGTCCGGACATGCACTTTAGGGCATGCCTCCCAGCGAAAGGAACCCCTAACGGAACTATTCTCTCTGGAAGATGTTTCTTACTAACCATGTAATATAACATAACTAGTTGGGCACTGGTCTGATAAAGCACTAATGACCCCTACGCCTGGTCTCCACGCATACCACGGTTCTTATATAACCGCTATGGTATTCGGACACACTCCGGACCGTCAGGTCCCGAGGTTGAAGCGAAAAGGTCGGCAACGACAAACGATCTACAATCAAGCTAGAAGGCATTACACATGTCAATTGAAAATTACATAGTCATTCTGACTGATTGTAATCCTCTTCTATACCCTCTAATAGGCTGTCCAATTTACAGTCCTGCTGGGAATACTTCGCGGCTAACTCTACTTGGCCGTATACTAAGCTTACAGGGATCTCCTTCCCGCCAGGCCCCACTGGTCCGACCTCGGCCATGTGGTTTGGGTCAGACTTCGTAAAACGGGTATTCACCATGGCCCAGGCCTCCCTAGCGCCTTGTCGGCAGGCCGATATCTTCCACAACCGGAAGCGCCGCCGAGCTCCCTTCAGCTTCTCCGCAAGCTCTCCAAGACCCTCGGGCATGGAGTGGGCAGGCCATAAGGCTTGGGCAACGCCTCACATTGCCTGCCGAATTCGCTCGTGCAGTTGCATGAGTTCGGGAAGAAGGTCACCCGTAGAACCGGGCATCTCCTCTGTAGGACGACCTATGAGCATACCTACAGACATTACTCTGTTAGTCGACTTCCTCGCCGAACTCTTTTTTCAAAGTTCGTTCAAGCACTTACTAAAAATGCCGCGTCGAAGCCGCTGATTCTCCTTCGTGGAGTCCGACAGCTAGCCACGAACATCTTTAAGTTTGACGTCCAACTTGGTGTTGGCATCCTGAAGATCATTCTTCTCTCGCCTCACCTTTGTCAACATACTCTCACCGGCCTTTAGCCGGCGTAAGAGTTGTTGCTTGTCCGGATCTAGTCCGGCGCCATCTGCAATATGATTTGTCAGATTTGCACCCACACCGCACAATACTAATCTTTCGAAGTGTATCTTACCTGAGGGGGTCTCTTTGGGCTCCCCTGCTGCGGCTAGTGCGGCCTCTAGTTGGGCCTTGCACTTTTCCAGCTCCTGGGACAGTACGGTATTCTTCTCTGTAAGAATCTGCATATCAAATGATCCTTAAATCATTTGCTCTAACTGTTTCCAGTCTCGGGGGCTACTGGTATATATATATATTTGACCAAAATTTTCTTACCCGTATGTCTTTTACATACTGCTCCGTGGCTCTGGCTAAACCATTTTGAGCGGCACGGAGGTACGCATCTCCCGAATTAAAGGCATCTAAAGCCTCTTGGGAGAAACAAGCGTCGCGTAGAACAATCCGGCGACGCCTGTGGTTCATGGCACTCTCCACTTTAGAATTTGTGGCAGACAGCCTGTCCGCATCCTCCGTCGGAGGAGCGTCCGGTGCGCGCCTTGTGCTCGCCTCCGCTTCCTGGCCAGACGTTGGAGCCTGGCTAGTCGAGGCGCGATTGGCAACCTCTCCAAATGTAGTCCGGCGAGGTCTCTTCGTTCTGAAGATAGCACGAACGTTAATATGCCCTGACAGGATAACACCAGGGAAACAGAGGGTGCGCTATACCTTTGCGCCGGCATCTCAGTCCGGACTACATTCCTTTTTGCCCCACGGGGCCCTGCGGCCCCTCGTTGGCTAGCCGCCGCAGGTTCAGCCTCCTGCCTCGGAAATCTCCCCTGCAAAACACGGTTGTCGTCAGAAACACAGGAATACATGAGAATGGAATCTTTCTCAAGGGATTGAGACTCCGGTTTCTGTCACCTGGGAGTCCGGGATTAACCCTGGGTAATCAGCCGTGGTGGCTACCAAGGTATTGTCCTTGCTTAGCTGATGGAACACCCTGTCGATAAGCTCCACCGATATGTCCGGATCCTCTTCGGAGTTCGGATCGAGGGACCGTTCTGGGTCCTTGGGCTGTGGAGGGCGGCTGTTTATATCCTTTACCACCTGTCGCAGTTCCTGCATTGAAGTCGTTAGACTACATATCTAACCGTGGGAGTACAAAACAAACGGGCAAGCGCAATTATTCACTTACCCAACTTGGAGGATCGTACATAGTAAATCCGGCCTGCGGATTGACGTGGAGGAATTCCTCCTTTTCTCCCTTGTACAAAGAGGATAAGATCTTTACTAGGGCGGCAGCTGAGGCCGGCCCCTTACGACCGTAACGTGTGGCGTCATCCTCCCCGTTGAAATCCCACATGGGGTGGCCTCTATATTGAAGCGGCTGCACCCCCCGCATAATGCATGCGGCCATGACTCCAATCATGGTTAGTCCGGAATGAGCCAATAGTCTGATCCGGCCCATCAGGTAAAGGACGACTCTGTCGCTTTCTCTCTGAGAGCTCCGCGGACGCCAGCTCAAGCGTTTCTTCAATGGAGCACTGTTGAACTCAGGGAGACCGACCCGGATAGGGTCCGGTAGCGGGACGTCATCTATATAAAACCATTTCGAAGGCCAGTCCTCAGACGCCTTCTTTGGGGTTCCGGATAGGTATCCGGTCCCGACGATGCGCCATACTTCGGCTTCGCCCACTTGGTATATAGACCCCTTTTGAGAACGGGGCACCAGGCAGAATAACCTCTTCCACAGCGCGAAATGAGCCTCTACGCCTAAAAATAGCTCGCAAAGGGTGACGAAACCCGCAATATGCAATACGGAGGCGGGCGTGAGATTGTGCAGCTGGAGGCCGTAGAACTCCAGAAGCCCGCGGAGAAATGGATGAATTGGAAATCCCAGTCCCCTTATTAGATAGGGGACGAGGCACACCCGCTCTCTTTTAGAAGGATTGGGGGTGCTCTCCGCTTGTTTTCCGCCATTATAGGTGGCGAGACCGGCTCAGACCGGGACCATGTATGCCGGAGGGAGAAATCCCTTGGCCTGAAGTGACGCTAACTTGCTATGGGGGATGGTGCAACTCTCCCAGTCCCCGGGCTTGGGACCGGAGGGGCGAGGGGAGGAGCTGCGACGGCTGGTCATGTTGGAATGGACCTTTGCTGGAAGCGCTCTGATGATAACTCGCAGAGAGGAGAAGATGTGGTTTGGACCTAAATGCCCACCCCGTTAAATAGGCGGCTCATTTATACGGCTAGGGGCGTGGATGTAAACACGCCCTGGCTTTTCGCATTCGTTTGACACATGGAAGATGGCCATTATTGGACGTGGAAGCCGAGGAACACTACATTACGAAAATCGGACATTATTCCTACAGGTACACAAGATTTGGAGAAGAACCCGCCTTGCAATGCCGAACAATCTGCGCGCCGGACTCGTCGTCATTGAAGCCTGGTTCGGGGGCTACTAAGGGAGTCCTGGATTAGGGGGTGTTCGGGTAGCCGGACTATACCTTCAGCCGGACTCCTGGACTATGAAGATACAAGATTGAAGACTTCGTCCCATGTCCGGATGGGACTTTCCTTGGCGTGGAAGGCAAGCTTGGCGATGCGGATATTCAAGATCTCCTACCATTGTAACCGACTTTATGTAACCCTAACCCTATCCGGTGTCTATATAAACCGGAGGGTTGTAGTCCGTAGGCAATCAACTCCATACACAACAATCATACCATAGGCTAGCTTCTAGGGTTTAGCCTCCTTGATCTCGTGGTAGATCTACTCTTGTACTACCCATATCATCAATATTAATCAAGCAAGAGTAGGGTATTACCTCCATCGAGAGGGCCTGAACCTGGGTAAAACAAAGTGTTCCCTGCCTCATGTTACCATCCGACCTAGACGCACAGTTCGGGACCCCCTACCCGAGATCCGCCGGTTTTGACACCGACACAGTGCACTCGCTCAGTCCTCATGATGTCTTTAGCCCCTTCAGGAGTGACTTGTGCAAGCTTGGCTTTATAATAGTTGAAATCTTGCCTGTTGGAAGCCTTAGCAACTGGCCAGAATTTCTTTTGCCACTCATGATTTCTATGTTTCTTCCTCCAATTAGCATAAATGTGCCTAGCACACATCCTATGATCTACAGCAGGAAGGTAATCATTCACTGCATTTATCAAGCCCTTCTGCTGATCAGAAATAATAACCCAGCCAGCTCCATTATTGTTTATTTCCAAGTCCTTAATGAGTATCCGAACAAACCACTTCCATGTGATATTAGTTTCATTCTCAACTACAGCCCAGGCTAGTGGATACATCTGATTATTTGCATCTCTACCTATGGCACACAATAGCTCACCCTTCACTGCACCTTTGAAGAAACAACCATCAAGGTCTATTACTTTTCTACAACCAGCCTTGAATCCTTGCTTCATTGCATTAAAGCACACATAGAAGCTCTGGAATACACTTTCCTCCATGTTGGTTGGATCTATGCAAACAGCAGCTGTGCTTTCAGGGTTGCTCCTTAGCAGCTCAAGTTGGTAGTCAAACACTCTAGTATATTCATTGTTCATTCCACACAATAATTTGTCCATGACAATTCTTTTTGCATGCTTGCACTTTGAAGTGGAGACATCAGCAAACATATCTTGCAAAACAGTTGCTTTCATGCTCTCAATTTTCCACATAGGATTTGCCAATATGAAGTGCTCATAACTCTGTGCAATCACCTTTGCAGTAACCAACTTGTTGCATCTGTTATGTGCACATTGGTGATCATCATTATATGTTATGACTTGGAATCTTGAAGTCCTTGATCTCTTGGCTGCATATATCAGCCATGGGCAGCCAGGCCATCCACACTTTTCCCTTACTCTGTCACACTCAGATTTCATGAACTTGATGCTCCTCTTTGTTACTAGTCCATATCTTCTCAAAGCTTTGCACAGCTGATTCTTGCTTCTAAAAACCATGGTCAAAGCAAAATGTGGTACTTCACTTTCAGGGTTGTATCTTGGGAATGTACTCTTCCTCTTTCTTATATGACCATCTGAATCTTCATCATAGCTGTAGTCCTCATCAGATGAATCATAGTTCCAATCCATTTCTTCTCTTTCAATTTGCTCCTCCATGTTGGCAATCAATTCAATTGGCACTGGCCCTGTAGCATCCCTACCTATCTAGCTCTTGGAGTCCCTCATCCTTTTCTTAAATTTTCCTAGCATGTCTCCTGAGCTCCACAACTTCTGAATCCTCCCCACTATCATCAGTATGTCCAATGTATTCAGTGTCACTGTCTGAGTCTGAATTTTGATTGCCACTGTCAACATTTGCAGCTATCACCATCTGGTTATTGACATGCCCTGAAGCCTGAGGTTCAGAAGCACGGGTTGATGCAGGTTGACTTGGATCCAAAACCTGAGAAAAAAACTCCTTCCATGCTTGCCATTTCATCCACATCTACTTCTCTGGCATTGCTTCTTCTCTGCTTCAAGGGGCTGCAAATTCTTTGAGTGATCACACCAGTTTCATCAGGTATGAGCACATCAGTGTCAGACTTTGCAGGTTCAACACCAGTTACTGCATCTGGTTCATCAGCAGTTATAACTGCATCTGGTTCTTCAGCGGTTATAACTGCATCTACTTCATCATCATCACTCTGTTCCATGATTTCATCCTCAAAATCACTCCCACTGCTGTTGTCATTGCTATCTTCCTCTCCATGATACTCCACATACACATCAGCAACTCCTCCAACACAAATGTACTCAGCCATCTTCACACACCAACTGTCATCATTAAGGAACACTAAGCCATTGATAAGCTCTTTTCCAGGAAGCAGAAAATAGAACTTCATCGATTCCATCAACTGAGTATGATCTTTTAAATAGCCTTTCACTTCCTGCGGAGACAATTTATCCCTCTCAATCTCTGACATTGCTTGATCTCCTCCAACATAGTCCAAATTTGGACCAATGCGGATGAACTTCCCTCCAATATGAAACCGAACGTTCAAAATCTCACTTGAGTCCATGATTTCACTGAAAAAACATACACCGCGATCAAAATAAAGCATAACAACCTATTCCCTTCACAAAAAAAATCAATCTTTTTGCGTCACCCAAATCGTCCCCAAATCTGCCACTGAAACCCTAACCCTAATGTCGCAACTACTCCAACCTATGAATAACAAGGGAGGAGGGCATCCAGGACATTACCTTCTTCTTCGACGCGCCGTCGCGCCGTCACGATCGTCCCTGAGGTGGCGATCAACCGCCGGTCGCCATTGCCGTCGCCAGAGAAGGAAGAATTCAGGGGGACGCTGAGAGAACGAAGCGAAATGACGGGCCGAATTGGGCCGGCCCACTAATATCGCCTCAGCCGCGCGCCGAACGACCCATCCCGGCCATCCCATTGCCACGTCGGCAATCCCCGTTTGGGAAGCGACACTAAGGTTTGATTTGGACCGGGATTAATTAGTTCAGGGTCAGAACGACAGGGATTTCGACTTCAGGGTTTGATTCGCCGGACGTCTACGAATTCAAGGTTTAAAATGGACTTTTTCCTCTAGGGAGTGGCGTATGTGAGACTTGGTTAGGCCACTTCCCTGAGTTTGTACTGAACTGGTTAGGCCACTTCCCTGAGTTTGTACTGAACTGGTTAGGCCACTTCCGTGAGTTTGTACTGAACTCTGTTGCTGGCGATTTAGCCAGTTTGTCATCATAAGGAATACTAGTCTGTTCCTTTCAAAAAAAAGGAAGATCCCCTAGTAAAAACCAGAGACAAGTTACCCATGCCGCTGCATGTCAAGGTCATCGCGGCCCAGAACCATGCACCGACGTCCTATCCAGCGATGCCGTCGAGCATCGCCTGCCAAAGACCGCACCCTCTCTGTCACGAAAATGTTACGTGTGTTGGCCATGCCTGCACTTCACGGCAACTATCTGCAACTAAGCATGTACAACATGATATATGCGTGTCTCACCACGGACCACTTCATGTTTGTTTTAGAACTAGAGAGACGACTTGTTAGCTGACTCATGCAAAAAAATAACAGCGATCGAACATTTGTAAACCAAGTTGCACGTCCCAAAAAGCTTCATTGACTAACACCGATGCAACTAATTAACCCACACACGAACTGCACAATTACAGTTTACACTCAGTCTCTCAGTTGAAGAGGTTCAGCAGCGGGGGCGCCCCGGCCTCCGCCGCGTCGCCGCTGGCTTCCTCGCAGCACGTCGTGGTGGAGTACTCGTCCGACGCGCCGCCTCGCCTCCCGCCGGCCAGCGGCGACGATAAGGGCGTCAGGCAGAGGTCCAGCTCGCACGACTGCAGCACCGGCCCCGGCCCCGGCAGCTTCACCTGCTGCTGCCCTCCTACGGCGCCGCAGCCGGGGCTGTTCTTGCTCCGCTTCCTGGCGGGCGCGGACGTGGAGTTCTCCGGCGAGGAGTGGAGGGAGGAGGAGCTGCCGGTGTTGGTGCCGACGTTGCCGTAGAGGCCGGCCATGTCGCGCTCCGTGAAGGCGGCGGGCACGGCGGAGAGCGAGCGCAGGGAGTCGCCGCGCAGCACGGCCTCGGCGGCGGCCTGGCAGAGGTCCCAGTTGCTGGTCCACATGAGCCCGATGGCGCCGCTCACCGGGTTGATCGTCCGCCCACACGCCTCGTACAGAAGCGACCGGAACAAGGCTGCACCAAATGACACCACACGTTAATCACCCAATAACCCTAACATATAATTATGCCGGAATGGGGAGTATCATATATTAGTATCATGTATATGATACTAGTCTATAATACTACATTCCTAATACCAACATTTATTGTCATGCATGACACAAAATAGCACATCATTTAATATGATACAATATCATGATATGATACGGTATCATGATATGATACTCAAGGCTCTTTTTCTTCATTTAATTTTATGTCACTTCATTAAAATTGTTTAGTTGGCATGTATGATACTACCTATAATACTCTCATTACGAGCAGCTAAGTATCATGGCTATTTATCAACCGAAGATTCTAGAAATCCTGAAATGTTGTCCGGACTATGCGAGTCTGTAGGAATGCATGGGTGGACGATTCAGCGCCGAAGGGGCAAAAGATATGAATTGACCTCTCGACAGAGGTCGGAGGGCAATCGCCATGATTAATTAGCATATCTCCCAGCACTCTTTAATTAAGGATTTCTGTGTTTGGCAAAGCGCAATTGGGAGCGTGGCTAAAAAGATTCTCTCCTTTAGCCAGTCTGACCCATGGGGGCGTCGGAAGGCCGCGTACCGTCCAAAAGAACGCTTAAAATAATCTACTATAACACTGCCTTCATAGATAGGTCATGTCTAAGCTATAGCCCGGCTGCGTGGGTAACATTGTTCACCGAGACGAAACCAAGGCGATGGGTTTTTAACTTTTCGTACAGGTGGCCGCGCGCTAGCTAGCTAGGTTGTACTGATCACCGAGGTAAAGTTAGCCATAGCTAGCGGAGGTAAGATAAGATAAGATTGTACTGTAGTGCACTAAACTAATCGCGACTGTGATCGACAACGCCGGCCGGCCCTCGCGTAGCCTGAAGAGCTGTTTTGCGTTCTCCGCGTTCTTGACAGCCCATCTGCCCTTCCAAATATCTGCCACTACTCTACTGGATGAAGAATTGCGTTAAAAGTAAGGTAGCGAGCGAGATGGTGGTAAGTACCTGGGCGGTGGTGGAGCGGGACGGCGGCGAGGGAGGCGACGAGGCCGGCGCGGCCGAAGAACTTGGCGACGAAGACGGTGGCGTTGGCCTGCGGCTGGGCGCCGTCGATCCACTCGATGCTGGGCCGCAGCACGCAGGCGTCGCTGCACCCCTTGCGCAGCACGCGGCACCCGTTGCAGCTCATCTCGACGGATCAACCAACGGCGCGGCACTCCGTCGATCGACGGATGGAGCCTGGACAGTCGATCACCGTATCGGCCGCCGTACGCCGGAGGTGCGCGGGCGGTGGTTGAGCTGGCGGAGATCTGCTGCTAAACTGGACGTCCGTCTGTCGGTGTCGATATGCGGCGGAGAGGAGGAGTGGTAGCCTGGTAGGGAGTAGCAGAGGAGAGCGGAGACTGCCGGGGCGCTTATATAGAGGAGGGGCGATGCTTCCTTCCTGCTTGGCCTGTGGAAATGGAAATATGTATGGATGCGCCCAAGTGGGAGGCTGGGGGCCGCGGGCTCGAGGAGGAGGAGAAATATTTGGTTGGTGCTGCGGGGTTCCAATGACATTGGGCGGTTGGCGCCCCCGTGTTGCCGCGATGGCCTCGGTCCGCACCAGTCTCTGCTTTCACGGGATCTTCTACGCGTGCTCACCGCTTGCTAGCTCTGTGCCCACATGCTCAAACGAGCTTTGCTACACGTAAGATGTTACAGGGACGAGGGGTTTACAGGGTGTTGTGGCGGTTTTTAATTGGTCATTAGTAGAGGCACGAGCCCACCCACCTTCATTGAAATTGGGGGGGGGGGGGGGGGGGGGGTGTTTAGAAAGTTTGGAACGAGCCTGTAGAAACCTTTAACAGCCTGTACGACTAAACATTTTTGTGCTAAAACCGTAGCCCTTTGTCATCGAGTGCTAGGACGATGATCCACCCTACTTCATTGTGCTAAACGTGTATTTGTGCAACTTGATGCATATTAATTCGCTCAAAAAGATGTGGCTAAAACTTGGATTGGACTATCAAATTATTGTCTTTACTTTTTTTGAATAGTAATTATTGTATGTATTTCTGAGCCAAGGAAGCAGTTTGCCAATTTAACTAAATATCTTAAGTCCTCCATCTGGCTAAAGTTATACTCCCTCTGTCCGGACCCCATTTCTCGGACAAGTTTTTCCGGATGGAGGGAGTACTAAGTTAGCGGACAATTAATATGAATTGGAGGAAGTATAAGGTTTTTATGCATTAATCGATGTGCCGCTCATAGTTTCCCTACACAGCCCACCTAGGCATTGTTGTCTTGGATATTAAACAGTCTTGACACCCAGTTTTCTTTACTAGAGTATTTGTTAGTTGCAAAAGGTTGAAAAATAGACATGCACTCTCTAGCACGGTTGTAAAGACCTCCTGGAGTGGGGCTATCGACCAAGGCTCGAATCATGGCTCCAAAAAAAGTAGCCCTCGTCGTGTATATTGACGCCGCATAAGCGGTCGGATCCTTTTTTTGACCTTACATTGCAATGCCATAGGGTTGTCTCTATGTTAGGGTCGAGTAAAAAAAAATTTGAAAGGCTACAGACTTTTGTAGAAATTTAGAGAAATTTGTTGAAATAACCTTGGTTGTTTGGATGGGCCGGGTATGGACGGCCGAGCACCCTTGAATATGCCGGAGTTGCGATGTTTACCTATGGTGCAAGCAGTGAGGATAACGGGTAAGGATCCTCTGTTGTAGCGCACCGTTTATGTGGACCGAGCTCCACATGTCATTCACACTACAACATTGTACAATACTACAAATGATCTCAATCCGAGGATAACAAGCCCCTCCGCATGCATGCAAGGGCTTATCATTTCTCGAGTTTTCCCTTGGCACCTGTGCCGTGTGCTCACTCTCAATTCGGCTTGAACAATTAACGCCGAGATATGATATGGTTTCATTTCATCCACGTAAAACCGCATTGCACGCTTCGTCCTAAGTCCTAACCGAAACACGCATGCGTGGCTGGGTCAGCGGAGGCAGCAGAGGATCCCGGCAGGCGGCAGCAGTGGAGTTCTAAGCCGGACGTCTGATTAATTTAAGCCAGGGAAGGAGGCCTGTGGATAGGAACAAAGCGAGGAGGCAAAGCACAAAAGAGAGTTCGGAGCGACGAAAGCTACGGCCCGGTGCGGGGCCCCGGGAGCGAGCGAGGGGCGGGCGGGTGGCCGTGGTGGAGTTGGAATGGAGTCGGCTTGGCCCTGCCCTTTGGGCGGCGCCAAGGGCCGAGGCCGCCGCTCCTCCAACATCCCCGGCAAAACCAACCCCGGCTCCATCCATCAAAGCCTGGCCCTTCGACCCCGACTCGATTCACCCGTACATTCCCATTCCCTCCCCGCTCCGGGATCGTGGCTCCTCTCTCTCTCACACCCGCGCGTGTATCTGGCATTCTGGCCTGGGTGCAACTAGCTGGTTTTTATATGCACCAGCTTTTCCTTTCGGCTGCCCATTTTCTTCTACGACGGTACGAGTGGTGGGCCATTCTCCGAAGCCTTTAGTTTGGAGTAGTGGCGGGGTGTGTGTGCTGTGGTTCGTTCCTGTTGCTGGTCGACGGGTGCGGCGTGACGTACTGACGTGCGCCGTCGGGCGACGGAAATGGGATGGGAGGGCCAGGTCGGGTCGGGTCAGGTCAGGTGCATGCAGGATCGGTCACATCCCGTGTGACTGTGCGTGTGGGCACTCGGGTTTTTGCTATATGTGGACGTGGGGCACGGGCACTCACAGGAAGAAGAGGGAGCGTGGCAACTGGACCGCGCGAGCGAGCGAGCCGCAAAGGAGAACTGGATTCCCTCTCGTTGACTCCGGCGTCGTCGTGAGCAGCTTCGGTTCCCGGGGTGTGCCACGGCCCACGGGACCCGCCGTGTTTATACAAGGGGGCGGGGCGGCCTGGCCGACGACGATGACGCTGCTGAATCAGCCTCGTCGTTGTTGTCGTCGTCGGAGACGAACGTACAGTACTACTGGGCCAGCATTAATTGCGATACGTCGCTGACAGAGCTTCAGCACAACGAAGCGAACGAGGTGCACGCTTCTTGCACTGACGTCGTTTGCTGCCTGCCTCGTCGCACCGTCGCAGTGCGATACAGCTGCGGCGACGACGAGAGGGAAAGAAGATCAAGAGGCGATCGTCTTAAAGCGTTTACAATCGGACTCGGACCCCTTAGATCCACGTCAAACGCAGATAATCCGGTCACGGTTCGGATGGGAGGGAAAAAATGGTCATCCAACCAGACCCTCAAATTGGGACGCAGCTATCCTCAACTCAAGCTCATATGCACTCTAATGAACAGTAGAATAAAAAAATAGTAAAAAAATCTGAATTGTTTTTAGCGCAAACTTTGACAAACGTCCGAGTTCCTGGAATTCATCCCGAAATAACGTTCGTCGAAGTGATAGTAAAGGTGAATAAAATCGACACTCCAAAAATGCTATTTTCGGAAGCATTTTGGAGTGTGTGTTTTTTCATGACTTCCACGAATATTATTTCAGGATGAATATTTACAAGCGCCGAGAACATTTGTCAAAGTTTGCACTTTTTTTCTTCCATTTTTTAGAATTGACTGTTCACCCGGAGCTCAAATGAGCTCACAAGTAGAAGGGGACTTTCGCTCAAATTGTTCGTATATGGCCGGGCTGTCCGAAAACGTCATATTTAGGGAGGATATAAGGGTGTTCGGTCAGTTTACCACCTATGATTTGGCCCATCCTAGACCACTTTCTCTCCCTTTGTTTATATTTTTCTTTTTCTTTTCTTTTTATCCCAACCAATCATATGCATGTGACTCAACATTGTGACGCCCTCGATTCAATCGTACACTAATCATACACGCAAATGTGTACGATCAAGATTAAGAACTCACGGGAAGATATCACAACACAACTCTAGACACAAAATAAAATAATACAAGCTTTATATTACAAGCCAGGGGCCTCGAAGGCTCGAATACATAACCTCAAAAACACAAGAGTTAGCGAAAGTAACAATATGTGAGTACAGACATAAGTTAAATAAGTCTGCCTTAAGAAGGCTAGCACAAAAGCAATAACGATCGAACAGGCAAGGCCTCCTGCCTGGGAGCCTCCTAACTACTCCAAGTCGTCAGCAGCCGTCACGTTGTAGTAGGCACCCTCGGGGTAGTAGTAATCATCAGTGGTGTCGTCTGGCTCCTGGGACTCGTCATCTGGTCGCAACAAACGGGTATATGAGAAAAGAGGTAAGAAAGCAACCGTGAGTACTCATCCAAAGTACTCGCAAGACTTACATCAGATCTAAACTAAGTATGCATCTGTATCAAAGGAAAAGGCTGTATCTGTGGACTAAACTGCAGAATGCCAGAAAAGAAAGGGAAAGCCTAGCCTATCGAAGACTAGCATCTTCAAGCATCTTGCAGCATATAGAAGAGTACAGATCGACATAATGTAAAGTAGTAATAGTGTTATCAACCTCGGCCAGAGATCCTTTCTCGACTCCCTGCGAGAAAGCAATCCCAGAGCCATACTATCCATTTCTCATAACCATCTCTCATCTCAAGTATCCAGTTCTAGTTGTATCGATCGGGATGCAACTCCAAGTGTCCGTTACCGTAGGACAGGCTATCGATAGATGTTTTCTTCCCTGCATGGGTGCACCAACTTACCCACCACACTCGCTTAACTCCGTCCGGACACACTTTACTGGGTCATGCCCGGCCTCGGCCAAACAATACGCCGCAACCTGACCTAGGCTTAATAGAGAGGTCAAGCACGCCGGACTAAACCTATGCCCCCGGGGGTCTTGGCCCATCGCCCCGGGAACTCCTGCACGTTGCGTGGGCGGCCGGTGAGCAGACCTAGCTACCTCCTTAAAAAGGCAGGAGCTTACCAGTCCAACCCGGCACGCGCCGCTCAATCGCATGACGTCTATTAACCTTCGGCTGATGCATACGATGCAGAACGCCCATACTATGCCCACGTGATGGTTAGTGCTATCAGGCCAGAGGCCCCTCAGATCAAATATCCAAATCATAGTGGATTAGGAACGCGCGGTAACAAGCAGAGACTCACGAAAGATGTGACCACGTCGCCCCGTCTCGAGTACTTGCGGCAAGGGCTAAGAATGCCCGGCCACGCCTCGTAAGTATCTCGCGGGCACCTTCCAGGTCAACCCGACTCCACATCACTCGCTATTAAGCTCGTGCGGGTACCCCTCAGGGCCGACCCGTCTTTAGTAACATGGTTCAGTGTAAAGGCATAGTAACCATAGTAAGTGTGTGTCTAACACCAAGGAGAAAACCCGAGGAATCACCCCCGGTGAATTCCACTCGATGTAATCATCAAGGTGAATGTAAGAGGATCCACCCTCGAGGTTCACACTTGAGGGGTTGCACGATAGAGCCGTATCGGAAGTGGTTAAGGAGGAAATCACCCTCGATGACCACGACCGAATAGCTATACTACAGAGGTCTCATCAGGAGTGATGTAAGAGGTTCCACCCTCGGCACTCGATGGTAACTCTGCAGAGTCGTACAACTAGGGGGGTGATGTGCAGTGTCGGGGCCTAGACGTTGATAACCCACAAGTATAGGGGATCGCAATAACTTTCGAGGGCAGAGTATTCAACCCAAATTTATTGATTCGACACAAGGGGAGCCAAAGAATATTCTCACGTATTAGCAGCTGAGTTGTCAATTCAACCACACCTGAAAACTTAGTATCTTCAGCAAAGTGTTTAGTAGCAAAGTAATATGATAGTGATAGTAACGGTAACAAAAGAGTAACGAAAGCAAAGTAATGTTTTTGGTATTTTGTAGTGATTGTAACAATAGCAACGGGAAAGTAAATAAGCGTAAACCAGTATATGGAAAGCTCGTAGGCATTGGATCAATGATGGATAATTATGCCGGATGTGGTTCATCATGTAACAGTCATAACATAGGGTGACACAGAACTAGCTCCAATTCGTCAATGTAATGTAGGCATGTATTCCGAATATAGTCATACGTGCTTATGGAAAATAACTTGCATGACATCTTTTGTCCTACCCTCCCGTGGCAGCGGGGTCCTAATGGAAACTAAGGGATATTAAGGCCTCCTTTTAATAAAGAACCGGAACAAAGCATTAGCACATAGTGAATACATGAACTCCTCAAACTACGGTCATTACCGGTAAGTATCCCGATTATTGTCACTTCGGGGTTAACGGATCATAACACATAATAGGTGACTATAGACTTGCAAGATAGGATCAAGAACACTCATATATTGATGAAAACATAATAGGTTCAGATCTGAAATCATGGCACTTGGGCCCTAGTGACAAGCATTAAGCATAGCAAAGTCATAGCAACATCAATCTCAGAACATAGTGGATACTAGGGATCAAACCCTAACAAAACTAACTGGATTACATGGTGAATCTCATCCAACCCATCACCGTCCAGCAAGCCTATGATGGAATTACTCACGCACGGCGGTGAGCATCATGAAATTGGTGATGGAGGATGGTTGATGATGACGACGGCGACGAATCCCCCTCTCCGGAGCCTCGAACGGACTTCAGATCAGCCCTCCCGAGAGGTTTTAGGGCTTGGCGGCGGCTCCGTATCGTAAAACGCGATGATTTATTCTCTCCTATTTTTTTCTCCCCAAAAGCAGTTATATAGAGTTGGAGTTGGAGTCGGGAGGTCTCCAGGGGGCCCACGAGGTAGGGGGAGCGCCCTAGGGGGGGCGCCCCTCACCCTCGTGAGAAGGGTGTGGGCCCCATGGTCTTCATCTTTGGCGAGGATTTTTTATTATTTATTGTAAGATATTCCGTGGAGTTTCAGGTCATTCCGAGAACTTTTGTTTTCTGCACATAAAACAACATCATGGCAATTCTGCCGAAAACAACGTCAGTCCGGGTTAGTTCCATTCAAATCATACAAGTTAGAGTCCAAAACAAGGGCAAAAGTGTTTGGAAAAGTAGATACGACGGAGACGTATCAACTCCCCCAAGCTTAAACCCTTGCTTGTCCTCAAGCAATTCAGTTGACAAACTGAAAGAAATAAAGAAAAACTTTTACAAACTCTGTTTGCTCTTGTTGTTGTAAATATGTCAAGTTAGCATTCAAGTTTTCAGCAAAGATTATAACTAACCACATTTGCAATAATTCTCAGGTCTCATGATTACCCATATCGATAGCATAATCAACTAGCAAGCCATAATAATAAATCTCGGATGACAACACTTTCTCAAAACAATCATAATATGATATAATAAGATGGTATCTCGCTAGCCCTTTCTGAGACCGCAAGATATAAATGCAGAGCACCTTTAAAGATCAAGGACTAACTAGACATTGTAATTCATGGTAAAAGAGATCCAATCATAGTCACACCCAATATAAATTAACAATAATGAATGCAAATGACAGCGGTGCTCTCCAACTGGTGCCTTCTAATAAGAGGGTGATGACTCAACATAAAAGTAAATAGATAGGCCCTTCGCAGAGGGAAGCAGGGATTTGTAGAGGTGCCAGAGCTCGGTTTTGAAATAGAGGTGAATAACATTTTGAGCGGTATACTTTTATTGTCAACATAACAACCAAGAGATGGCGATATCTTCCATGCTACACACATTATAGGCGGTTCCCAAATAGAATGGTAAAGTTTATACTCCCCCTCCACCAACAAACATCAATCCATGGCTTGCTCGAAACAACGAGTGCCTCCAACATACATCAGGTCCCAGGGGGAGTTTTGTTTGCAATTATTTTGATTTAGTTTGCATAAAGCATGGGACTGGGCATCCCGGTGACCAGCCATTTATCTCGTGAGTGAGGAGCGGAGTCCACTCCTCTTGAGAATAACCCGCCTAACATGGAAGATACAGACAACCCTAGTTGATACATGAGCTATTTGAGCATACAAAATAGGATGATTATTTGAAGGTTTAGAGTTTGGCACATACAAATTTACTTGGAACGGCAGGTAGAAACCACATATAGGAAGGTATAGTGGACTCATCTGGAATAACTTTGGGGTTTAAGGAGTTTGGATGCACAAGCAGTATTCCCACTTAGTACAGGTGAAGGCTAGCAAAAGACTGGGAAGCGACCAACTAGAGAGCGACAACAACCATGTACATGCATTAAAATTAATAAACATTGGATGCAAGCATGAGTAGGATATAATCCACCATGAACATAAATATCGTGAAGTCTATTTTGATTTGTTTCAACTACATGCGTGAACATATGCCAAGTCAAGTCACTTAACTCATTCAGAGGAGGATACCACCCTATCATACCACATCATAACCATTTTAATAGCATGTTGGCACACAAGGTAAACCATTATAACTCATAGCTAATCAAGCATGGCATAAGCAACTATGATCTCTAATTGTCATTGCAAACATGTTTATTCATAACAAGCTGAATCAAGAACGATGAACTCATCATATTTACAAAAACAAAAGAGGTCGAGTTCGTACCAGCTTTTCTCATCTCAGTCAGTCCATCATATATCATCATAATTGCCTTTCACTTGCACGACCGAACGATGTGAATAATAATAAGAGTGCACGTGCATTGGACTAAGCTGGAATCTGCGAGCATTGAATAAACAGGAGAAGACAAAGCAATATGGGCTCTTGGTTAAATCAACAATAAAGCATATAAGAGCCACTTCAACAATTTTAATCATAGTCTTCTCCTACTGACCCCCAAAGAATGTTGGGGAACGTTGCAGAAAACAAAAATTTTCCTACTCGTTTCACCAAGATCATTTAGGAGTTCATCTAGCAACGACTCATTGGATGCATCTACATACCTTTGTAGATCGCGCACGGAAGCGTTCAAAGAACGGTGATGATGTAGTCGAACACGACGTGATCCAAATCACCGATGACCAAGCGCCGAACGGACGGCACCTCCGCGTTCAACACACGTACGGGACGGGAGACGTCTCCTCCTTCTTGATCCAGCAAGGGGGAAGGAGAGGTTGATGAAGATCCAGCAGCACGACGGCGTGGTGGTGGATGCAGGGCGTCACAGTAGCAGGGCTTCGCCTATACTACGAAGGAGAGACGTAACGGGGAGAGAGGGAGGCGCCAGGGGCTGGTGTATGAAGTCCCTCCTCTCCCCAACTATATATAGGAGGGCCAAGGGGGGGGGTGCGCAGCCTAGGAGATCCAATCTCCTAGGTGCGGCTGCCAAGGGGAGGTTTCCCTCCCCCCCAAGGCACCTAGGGGTGCCTTCCACTAGTGGGACTCCTCCCCCATGGAAACCCTAGGCGCATGGGCCTATAGGGGCTGGTGCCCTTGGCCCATCTAGGCCAAGGAGCACCCCCTACAGCCCATGTGGCCCCCCGGGACAGGTGGCGCCACCCGGTGGGCCCCCGGGACCCCTCCGGTAGTCCTGGTACAATACCGATAACCCCGAAACTTGTCCCGATGGACAAAACATCACTTCCTATATATAATTCTTTACCTCCGGACCATTCCGGAACTACTCGTGACGTCCGGGATCTCATCCGGGACTCCGAACAACATTCGGGTTACTGCATATACATATCTTCACAACCCTAGCGTCACCGAACCTTAAGTGTGTAGACCCTACGGGTTCGGGAGACAAGCAGACATGACCGAGACGACTCTCCGGTCAATAACCAACAGCGGGATCTGGATACCCATGTTGGCTCCCACATGCTCCACGATGATCTCATCGGATGAACCACGATGTCGAGGATTCAATCAACCCCGTATGCAATTCCCTTTGTCAATCGATATGTTACTTGCCCGAGATTCGATCGTAGGTATCCCAATACCTCGTTCAATCTCGTTACCGGCAAGTCACTTTACTCGTACTGTAATGCATGATCCCGTGACCAGACACTTGGTCACTTTGAGCTCATTATGATGATGCATTACCAAGTGGGCCTAGTGATACCTCTCCGTCATACGGAGTGACAAATCCCAGTCTTGATCCATGTCAACCCAACAGACACTTTTGGAGATACCCGTAGTCTACCTTTATAGTCACCCAGTTACGTTGTGACGTTTGGTATACCCAAAGCACTCCTACGGTATCCGGGAGTTACACGATCTCATGGTCTAAGGAAAAGATACTTTGACATTGGAAAACTCTAGCAAACGAACTATACGATCTTGTGCTATGTTTAGGATTGGGTCTCGTCCATCACATCATTCTCCTAATGATGTGATCTCGTTATCAATGACATCCAATGTCCATAGTCAGGAAACCATGACTATCTGTTGATCAACGAGCTAGTCAACTAGAGGCTTACTAGGGACATGTTGGTGTCTGTTATTCACACATGTATTACGATTTCCGGATAATACAATTATAGCATGAATAAAGACAATTATCATGAACAAGGAAATATAATAATAAAGCTTTTATTATTGCCTCTAGGGCATATTTCCAACAGTCTCCCACTTGCACGAGAGTCAATAATCTAGTTACATTGTGATGAATCGAACACCCATGGAATTTTGGTGTTGATCATGCTTTGCTCTAGGGAGAGGTTTAGTCAACGGATCTGCTACATTCAGGTCCGTATGTACTTTACAAATCTCTATGTCTCCATCTTGAACATTTTCATGAATGGAGTTGAAGCGACGCTTGATGTGCCTTGTCTTCTTGTGAAACCTGGGCTCCTTGGCAAGAGCAATAGCTCCAGTGTTGTCACAGAAGAGCTTGATCGGCCCCGACGCATTGGGTATGACTCCTAGGTCGGTGATGAACTCCTTCACCCATATTGCTTCATGTGCTGCCTCTGAGGCTGCCATGTACTCCGCTTCACATGTAGATCCCGCCACGACGCTTTGCTTGCAACTGCACCAGCTTACTGCCCCACCATTCAAAATATACACGTATCCAGTTTGTGACTTAGAGTCATCCAGATCTGTGTCGAAGCTAGCGTCGACGTAACCCTTTACGACGAGCTCTTCGTCACCTCCATAAACGAGAAACATTTCCTTAGTCCTTTTTAGGTACTTCAGAATATTCTTGACCGCTGTCCAGTGTTCCTTGCCGGGATTACTTTGGTACCTTCCTACCAAACTTACGGCAAGGTTTACATCAGGTCTGGTACACAGCATGGCATACATAATAGAACCTATGGCTGATGCATAGGGGATGACGCTCATCTCTTCTATATCTTCTGCCGTGGTCGGACATTGAGCTGAGCTCAATTTCATACCTTGTAACACAGGTAAGAACCCCTTCTTAGATTGATCCATATTGAACTTCTTCAATATCTTATCAAGGTATGTACTTTGTGAAAGACCTATGAGGCGTCTCGATCTATCTCTATAGATCTCGATGCCTAATATATAAGCAGCTTCTCCAAGGTCCTTCATTGAAAAACTTTTATTCAAGTAGGCCTTGATGCTGTTCAAGAGTTCTATATCATTCCCCATCAACAGTATGTCATCTACATATAATATGAGAAATGCTACAGAGCTCCCACTCACTTTCTTGTAAACGCAGGCTTCTCCATAAGTCTGTGTAAACCCAAACGCTTTGATCATCTCATCAAAGCGAATGTTCCAACTCCGAGATGCTTGCACCAGCCCATAAATCGAGCGTTGGAGCTTGCACACCTTGTCAGCATTCTTAGGATCGACAAAACCTTCCGGCTGCATCATATACAATTCTTCCTTAGGGAAACCATTAAGGAATGCCGTTTTGACGTCCATTTGCCATATCTCATAATCACAGAATGCGGCAATTGCTAACATGATTCGGACGGACTTTAGCTTCGCTACCGGTGAGAAAGTCTCATCGTAGTCAATCCCTTGAACTTGTCGATAACCCTTGGAGACAAGTCGAGCTTTATAGATGGTCACATTACCATCCGCGTCTGTCTTCCTCTTAAAGATCCATTTATTTTCTATGGCTCGCCGTTCAACGGGCAAGTCAGTCAAAGTCCATACTTCGTTTTCATACATGGATCCTATCTCGGATTTCATGGCTTCCAGCCATTTTTCGGAATCCGGGCCTGCCATCGCTTCTTCATAGTTCGAGGGTTCACCGTTGTCTAACAACATGATTTCCAAGACAGGGTTGCCGTACCACTCTGGTGCGGAACGTGTCCTTGTGGACCTTCGAATTTCAGTAGGAGCTTGATCAGAAGTATCTTGATCATTATCATTAACTTCCTCTCTAGTCGGTGCAGGCACCTCAGGAACATTTTCTTGAGTTGCGCCATTTGCCGGTTCAAGAGGTAATACTTCATCAAGCTCTACTTTCCTCCCACTTACTTCTTTCAAGAGAAACTCTTTCTCTAGAAAGGACCCATTCTTGGCAACAAAGATCTTGCCTTCGGATCTGAGGTAGAAGGTGTACCCAATAGTTTCTTTAGGGTATCCTATGAAGACGCATTTTTCCGACTTGGGTTCGAGCTTTTCAGGTTGAAGTTTCTTGACATAAGCATCGCATCCCCAAACTTTTAGAAACGACAGCTTAGGTTTCTTCCCAAACCATAATTCATACGGTGTCGTCTCAACGGATTTCGACGGAGCCCTATTTAAAGTGAATGCAGCAGTCTCTAAAGCATAGCCCCAAAAAGATAGCGGTAAATCAGTAAGAGACATCATAGACCGCACCATATCTAATAGAGTGCGATTACGACGTTCGGACACACCGTTACGCTGAGGTGTTCCAGGCGGCGTGAGTTGTGAAACTATTCCACATTTTCTTAAGTGTGTGCCAAACTCGTGACTCAAGTATTCTCCTCCACGATCTGATCATAGAAACTTGATTTTCTTGTCACGTTGATTCTCAACCTCACTCTGAAATTCCTTGAACTTTTCAAAGGTTTCAGACTTGTGTTTCATTAAGTAGATATACCCATATCTACTTAAATCATCAGTGAGCGTGAGAACATAACGACAGCCACCGCGAGCCTCAACACTCATTGGACCGCACACATTAGTATGTATGATTTCCAATAAGTTGGTTGCTCGCTCCATTGTTCCTGAGAACGGAGTCTTGGTCATCTTACCCATGAGGCATGGTTCGCACGTGTCAAATGATTCATAATCAAGAGACTCTAAAAGTCCATCTGCATGGAGCTTCTTCATGCGTTTGACACCTATGTGACCAAGGCGGCAGTGCCACAAGTATGTGGGACTATCATTATCAACCTTACATCTTTTGGTACTCACATTATGAACATGTGTAGCATCACGTTCGAGATTCATAAAGAATAAACCATTCACCATAGGAGCATGACCATAAAACATATCTCTCATATAAATAGAACAACCATTATTCTCGGATTTAAATGAGTAGCCATCTCGAATTAAACGAGATCCCGATACAATGTTCATGCTCAAAGTTGGCACTAAATAACAATTATTAAGGTTTAAAACTAATCCCGAAGGTAGATGTAGAGGTAGCGTGCCGACGGCGATCACATTGACCTTGGAACCATTCCCGACGCGCATCGTCACCTTGTCCTTTGCCAGTTTCCGCTTATTCCGCAGCCCCTGCTTTGAGTTACAAATGTGAGCAACTGCACCGGTATCAAATACCCAGGAGCTACTACGGACACTAGTAAGGTACACATCAATTACATGTATATCACATATACCTTTTGTTTTGCCGGCCTTCTTGTCTGCTAAGTATTTAGGGCAGTTCCGCTTCCAGTGACCGTTTCCCTTGCAATAAAAGCACTCAGTCTCGGGCTTGGGTCCATTCTTTGGCTTCTTCCCGGCAGCTTGCTTGCCGGGCGCGGCAACCTCCTTGCCGTCCTTCTTGAAGTTCTTTTTACCCTTGCCTTTCTTGAACTTAGTGGTTTTATTGACCATCAACACTTGATGTTCCTTCTTGACTTCTACCTCCGCTGATTTCAGCATTGAGAACAACTCAGGAATGGTCTTTTGCATCCCCTGCATGTTGAAGTTCATCACAAAGCTCTTGTAGCTTGGTGGAAGCGACTGGAGGATTCTGTCAATGACCGCATCATCCGAGAGATTAACTCCCAGCTGAGACAAGCAGTTATGCAACCCAGACATAGTGAGTATGTGCTCACTGACAGAACTATTTTCCTCCATCTTACAGCTGAAGAACTTATCGGAGACTTCATATCTCTCGATCCGGGCATGAGCTTGAAAAACCATTTTCAGCTCTTCGAACATCTCATATGCTCCATGTCTCTCAAAACGCTTTTGGAGCCCCGGCTCTAAGCTGTAAAGCATGCCGCACTGAACGAGGGAGTAGTCGTCAACACGTGTCTGCCAAGCGTTCATAACATCTTGGTTCTGTGGGACGGGTGGATCACCTAGCGGTGCTTGTAGGACATAATCTTTCTTGGCAGCTATGAGGATGATCCTCAGGTTCCGGACCCAGTCCGTATAGTTGCTGCCATCGTCTTTCAGCTTGGTTTTCTCTAGGAACGCGTTGAAGTTGAGGACTACGTGGGCCATTTGATCTACAAGACATATTGTAAAATATTTTAGACTAAGTTCATGATAATTAAGTTCATCTAATCAAATTATTAATGAACTCCCACTTAGATTAGACATCCCTCTAGTCATCTAAGTATTACATGATCCGAGTTAACTAGGCCGTGTCCAATCATCACGTGAGACGAACTAGTCAACATCGGTGAACATCTTCATGTTGATCGTATCTTCTATACGACTCATGCTCGACCTTTCGGTCTTCTGTGTTCCGAGGCCATGTCTGTACATGCTAGGCTCGTCAAGTCAACCTAAGTGTTTGCATGTGTAAATCTGTCTTACACCCGTTGTATGTGAACGTCTGAATAAAACACCCGATCATCACGTGATGTTTTGAAACAGCGAACTGTCGCAACGGTGCACAGTTAGGGGGAACACTTCTTGAAATTAGTATGAGGGATCATCTTATTTACTACCGTCATTCTAAGTAAACAAGATGCAAAACATGATAAACATCACATGCAATCAAATAATGAACGTGACATGATATGGCCAATATCACATAGCTCCTTTGATCTCCATCTGGGGCTCCATGATCATCTTGTCACCGGCTTGACACCATGATCTCCATCATCATGATCTCCATCATCGTGTCTCCATGAAGTTGCTCGCCAACTATTACTTCTACTACTATGGCTAACGCGTTTAGCAATAAAGTAAAGTAATTTACATGGCGTTTCTCAATGACTCGCAGGTCATATAAAAGAATAAAGACAACTCCTATGGCTCCTGCCGGTTGTCATACTCATCGACATGCAAGTCGTGATTCCTATTACAATAGCATGAACATCTCATACATCACATATAGATCATTCATCATTCATCACAACTTTGGCCATATCATATCACAAACCACTTGCTGCAAAAACAAGTTAGACGTCCTCTAATTGTTGTTGCAAGTTTTACGTGGCTGAATTAGGGTTCTAGCAAGAACGTCTTCTTACCTACGTTAAAGCCACAACGTGATTTGTCAACTTCTATTTACCCTTCATAAGGACCCTGTTCATCGAATCCGCTCCAACTAAAGTGGTAGAGACAGACACCCGCCAGCCACCTTATGCAACTAGTGCATGTTAGTCGGTGGAACCGGTCTCACGTAAGCGTACGTGTAAGGTTGGTCCGGGCCACTTCATCCCACAATACCGCTGAAGCAAGAAAATACTAGTAGCGACAAGAAAGTTGACAAATCTACGCCCACAACAAGTTGTGTTCTACTCGCGCAAGAAGAACTATGCATAGACCTAGCTCTGATACCACTGTTGGGGAACGTTGCAGAAAACAAAAAATTTCCTACTCGTTTCACCAAGATCATCTAGGAGTTCATCTAGCAACGAGTCATTGGATGCATCTACATACCTTTGTAGATCGCACACGGAAGCATTCAAAGAACGGTGATGATGTAGTCGAACACGGCGTGATCCAAATCACCAATGACCAAGCGCCGAACGGACGGCACCTCCGCGTTCAACACACGTACGGGACGGGAGACGTCTCCTCCTTCTTGATCCAGCAAGGGGGAAGGAGAGGTTTATGAAGATCCAGCAGCACGACGGCGTGGTGGTGGATGCAGGGCGTCACAGTAGCAGGGCTTCGCCTATACTACGAAGGAGAGACGTAACGGGGAGAGAGGGAGGCGCCAGGGGCTGGTGTATGAAGTCCCTCCTCTACCCCACTATATATAGGAGGGCCAAGGGGGGGTGGTGCGCAGCCTAGGAGATCCAATCTCCTAGGTGCGGCTGCCAAGGGGAGGTTTCCCTCCCCCCAAGGCACCTAGGGGTGCCTTCCACTAGTGGGACTCCTCCCCCATGGAAACCCTAGGCGCATGGGCCTATAGGGGCTGGTGCCCTTGGCCCATCTAGGCCAAGGCGCACCCCCTACATCCCATGTGGCCCCCCGGGACAGGTGGCCCCACCCGGTGGGCCCCCGGGACCCCTCCGGTGGTCCCGGTACAATACCGATAACCCCGAAACTTGTCCCGATGGACAAAACATCACTTCCTATATATAATTCTTTACCTCCGGACCATTCCGGAACTCCTCGTGACGTCCGGGATCTCATCCGGGACTCCGAACAACATTCGGGTTACTGCATATACATATCTTCACAACCCTAGCGTCACCGAACCTTAAGTGTGTAGACCCTACGGGTTCGGGAGACAAGCAGACATGACCGAGACGACTCTCCGGTCAATAACCAACAGCGGGATCTGGATACCCATGTTGGCTCCCACATGCTCCACGATGATCTCATCGGATGAACCACGATGTCGAGGATTCAATCAACCCCGTATGCAATTCCCTTTGTCAATCGATATGTTACTTGCCCGAGATTCGATCGTCGGTATCCCAATACCTCGTTCAATCTCGTTACCGGCAAGTCACTTTACTTGTACCGTAATGCATGATCCCGTGACCAGACACTTGGTCACTTTGAGCTCATTATGATGATGCATTACCGAGTGGGCCCAGTGATACCTCTCCGTCATAGGGAGTGACAAATCCCAGTCTTGATCCATGTCAACCCAACAGACACTTTTGGAGATACCCGTAGTCTACCTTTATAGTCACCCAGTTACGTTGTGACGTTTGGTATACCCAAAGCACTCCTACGGTATCCGGGAGTTACACGATCTCATGGTCTAAGGAAAAGATACTTTGACATTGGAAAACTCTAGCAAACGAACTATACGATCTTGTGCTATGTTTAGGATTGGGTCTCGTCCATCACATCATTCTCCTAATGATGTGATCTCGTTATCAATGACATCCAATGTCCATAGTCAGGAAACCATGACTATCTGTTGATCAACGAGCTAGTCAACTAGAGGCTTACTAGGGACATGTTGGTGTCTGTTATTCACACATGTATTACGATTTCCGGATAATACAATTATAGCATGAATAAAGACAATTATCATGAACAAGGAAATATAATAATAAAGCTTTTATTATTGCCTCTAGGGCATATTTCCAACAAAGAAAAGAAAAGAAATAAAATTATTTACACGGGAAAGCTCCCAACAAGCAAAAGAAGAACAGGAAATATTTTTGGGTTTTCTTTTTAGTTACTACTACAAGCATGGAAAGTAAATTAATTAAAAGCTACAACTAATTTTTTTGGTTTTTTCTTAAGGTTTATTAAACACACAAGAAGAAACCATAAAAGGAAATAAATTAGCATGGATGATACAATGAAAAAGTATGAGCACCGACATCTAGCAATGAGTGTGTGTGAACATAAATGTAATGTCGGTGAGAAATACATACCCCCCAAGCTTAGGCTTTTGGCCTAAGTTGGTCTATGGCCACGGCTGGCCTGGCTGATATCCATAATAATAGTTGTTGTGGTCGTACTGTGATGCAGCAGCTATCGCCTCCTGAGCTGCAGTGTGGCGACGAGCGGCCTCCGCTCTCCTCTCGTACTCATCTGCCTCCCCTCTGGTAATAGTATATCCTCCTCTTGCCTGATAATCAAAGAAAGCAGGAGCAAGGAGAGTAATATGGATAGTACGACGCCTGTCAAAGATTAGTCGGTACTGGAGAGGTGATTCGTTCCTCTCGACAAAATGGTGGGAAACCATAGAATCAAAATCTAAATAAGCAGGAGGCAACTCCATGTCTCCCTCACGAACGTCTATCTGAAGAAATTTAGCTAAGCGGGTTACATAAATTCCTCCAAAAAAATCTCCATTATGTCTATTATGATGCAACCTACGAGCTACAATGGCTCCCATATGATAAGATTGGTCTCCTGACACAACACTCCTGAGAATGCTAAGGTCAGGGACACACATGTGACATGCTTCATCCTTAGCATTTATGCACCTACCTATGAAGAGGGCAAAATAATGTATAGCAGGAAAGTGAATGCTCCCTATGGTAGTTTGCGTTATATCTCTGGATTCCCCTACAGTTATACTAGTAAGGAAGTTTCTAGATTCAGATTTAGGGGGATCCCTAACACTACCCCATTGTGGAAGTTTGCAAGCAAAAGTGAAATCCTCCAAGTCCATGGTATAAGATTTGTCATAAAGATCAAACATGACCGAAGGATAATTATGCGAAGATGAATACTCAAACCTCCTCACAAAAGAGCTTGTGAGGTCATGATACTGGGGGCATTTGTCTGCCTCAAAGTCCTCAAGATCGGTGTCAACTTATTCAAGTCAAGTCTATGATATAAAGAGAGAGGCATAACACTAACACCGGCTCTAAGATCACATAAAGCAGTTTTAACATAGTTTTTTTTAATGGAGCATGGTATAGTAGGTACTCCTGGATCTCCAAGTTTCTTTGGTATTCCACCCTTAAAAGTATAATTAGCAAGCATGGTGGAAATTTCAGCTTCCGGTATCTTTCTCTTATTTGTAATAATATCTTTCATGTACTTAGCATAAGGATTTGTTTTAAGCATATTAGTCAATCGCATACGCAAAAATATAGGTCTAATCATTTCAGCAAAGCGCTCAAAATCCTCATCATCCTTTTTCTTGGATGGTTTGGGAGGAAAAGGCATGGGTTTCTGAACCCAAGGTTCTCTTTCTTTACCATGTTTCCTAGCAACAAAGTCTTTCTTATCATAACGTTGATTCTTTGATTGTGGGTTATCAAGATCAACAGCAGGTTCAATTTCTACATCATCATCATTACTAAGTTGAGCATCATTATGAACATCATCATTAACATTTTCATTAGGTTCATGTTCATTGCCAGATTGTGTTTCAGCATCAGATATAGAGATATCATTTGGATTATCAGGTGGTTCAGCAATAGGTTCACTAGAAGTATGCACAGTTCTATTATTTTTTCTCTTTCTTCTTTTTAAAAGAACTAGGTGCATCAATATTATTTCTCTGAGAATCTTGCTCAATTCTCTTAGGGTGGCCTTCAGGATACAAAGGTTCCTGAGTCATTCTACCAGTTCTAGTAGCCACTTTAACAACATAATCATTTTTCTTACTACTCATCTCATTGAGCAATTCCTTTTGAGCTTTAAGTACTTATTCTACTTGAGTGGTAACCATAGAAGCATGTTTGCTAACAAGTTTAAGTTCACCTCTGATATTAGCCATATAATCACCCAAGTATTTAATCATATCAGCATCTTGTTTTAATTATCTACCAAAATAAGCATTGAAGTCTTCTTGCTTAAACATAAAATTATTAAGCTCATCCAAGCATTGACTAGCAATTTTAGCAGGAGGGATTTCAGCTTTATCATATCTATAGAGAGATTTTACCTTTACTACATGTGTCGGGTTATCGAGGTCTGGAGGTTCTTCAATAAGTAAAGGATCAAGATCATATGTTTCTTCGACAGGCGGTAAATTAAGACCATGTATTTCTTCAACAGGAGGTAAATTCTTAACATCTTCAGCTTTAATACCTTTATTTCATAGATTTCTTTGCCTCTTGCATATCTTCGGGACTGAGAAATAGAATACCCCTCTTCTTCGGAGTTGGTTTAGGAATAGGATCATTAATTGGAGCAGGAGCTGGCTCAGGAGGTGCCCAATTATTTTCATTTGTCAACATATTATTCAATAAGATTTCAGCTTCATCCGGTGTTCTTTCCCTGAAAAGAGAACCAGCACAACTATCCAGGTAATCTCTGGAAGCATCGGTTAGTCCATTGTAAAAGATATCAAGTATTTCATTTTTCTTAAGAGGATGATCAGGCAAAGCATTAAGTAACTTGACAAGCCTCCCACAAGCTTGTGGGAGACTCTCTTCTTTAATTTGCACAAAGTTGTATATTTCCTTTAAAGCAGCTTGTTTCTTATGAGCGGGAAAATAATTAGCAGAGAAGTAGTAAATCATATCCTGGGGACTACGCACACAACGAGGATCAAGAGAATTAAACCATATCTTAGCATCACCCTTTAATGAGAACGGAAATATTTTAAGGATATAAAAGTAGCGAGATCTCTCATCATTAGTGAACAGGGTAGCTATATCATTTAATTTAGTAAGATGTTCCACAACAGTTTCAGATTCATAGCCATGAAAAGAATCAAATTCAACCAAAGTAATTATATCAGGATCAATAGAGAATTCATAATCCTTATCAGCAACACAGATAGGTGAAGTAGCAAAAGCAGGGTCAGGTCTCATCCTAACATTTAGAGATTGCTTATTCCATTTAGCTAATAACCTTTTGAGTTCATATCTATCTTTGCAAGCTAAAATAGCTAAAGAAGCTTCGTGATCAAATAAATAACCCTCAGGAATAACAAGTGACATAGTAGTATCAGGCACAGAAGTAGTTTCATCATAAGTATCACGTATAGCAGAAGTAGTATCATCAATAACATGCGACATATCAGAACGAATAGCAGAAGCAGGTTTAGGTGTCGCAAGCTTACTCATAACAGAAGGTGAATCAAGTGCAGAGCTAGATGACAGTTCCTTACCTCCCCTCGTAGTTGAGGGATAGATCTTGGTTTTTGGATCTCTCAAGTTCTTCATAGTGATAAGCAGATATAAATCCCAAGTGACTCAAAGAATAGAGCTATGCTCCCCGGCAACGGCGCCAGAAATTAGTCTTGATAACCCACAAGTATAGGGGATTGCAACAGCTTTCGAGGGTAGAGTATTCAACCCAAATTTATTGATTCGACACAAGGGGAGCCAAAGAATATTCTCAAGTATTAGTAGCTGAGTTGTCAATTCAACCACACCTGAAAACTTAGTATCTGCAGCAAAGTGTTTAGTAGCAAAGTAATATGATAGTGATAGTAACGGTAACAAAAGAGTAATGAAAGCAAAGTAATGTTTTTGGTATTTTGTAGTGATTGTAAGAATAACAACGGGAAAGTAAATAAGCGTAAACCAGTATATGGAAAGCTCGTAGGCATTGGATCAATGATAGATAATTATGGCAGATGTGGTTCATCATGTAACAGTCATAACATAGGGTGACACAGAACTAGCTCAAATTCGTCAATGTAATGTAGGGATGTATTCCGAATATAGCCATATGTGCTTATGGAAAAGAACTTGCATGACATCTTTTGTCCTACCCTCCCGTGGCAGCGGGGTCCTAATGGAAACTAAGGGATATTAAGGCCTCCTTTTAATAGAGAACCGGAACAAAGCATTAGCACATAGTGAATACATGAACTCCTCAAACTACGATCATCACCGGTAAGTATTCCGATTATTGTCACTTCGGGGTTAACGGATCATAACACATAATAGGTGACTATAGACTTGCAAGATAGGATCAAGAACACTCATATATTGATGAAAACATAATAGGTTCAGATCTGAAATCATGGCACTCGGGCCCTAATGACAAGCATTAAGCATAGCAAAGTCATAGCAACATCAATCTCAGAACATAGTGGATACCAGGGATCAAACCCTAACAAAACTAACTCGATTACATGGTGAATCTCATCCAACCCATCACCGTCCAGCAATCCTACGATGGAATTACCCACGCACGGCGGTGAGCATCATGAAATTGGTGATGGAGGATGGTTGATGATGACGACGGCGACGAATCCCCCTCTCTGGAGCCCCGAACGGACTCCAGATCAGCCCTCCCGAGAGGTTTTAGGACTTGGCGGCGGCTCCGTATCGTAAAACGTGATGATTTCTTCCCTCCCAAGGTTGTTAGAATCGCGATTCTGTTATACGATTCTACGACTTTACGATCCAAACTTACCCATCTGATTCTACGATTTTAGTTCATAAAATCTACGTTTCTACGATCCTGGTAGTGAAGATTCTACAATTTACGATTCTACCATGAGAGCTCCGATCCGATTCAAAATCGCGATTCTGACAACCTATCTCTCCTATTTTTTTTCTCCCCGAAAGCAGTTATATAGAGTTGAAGTTAGAGTCGGGAGGTCTCCAGGGGGCCCACGAGGTAGGGGGGCGCGCCCTAGGGGGGGGGGGCGCCCCCCACCCTCGTGAGAAGGGTGTGGGCCCCATGGTCTTCATCTTTGGCAACTATTTTATTATTATTATTTATTGTAAGATATTTCATGGAGTTTCAGGTCATTCCGAGAACTTTTGTTTTCTGCACATAAAACAATATCATGGCAATTCTGCTGAAAACAGCGTCAGTCCGGGTTAGTTCCATTCAAATCATACAAGTTAGAGTCCAAAACAAGGGCAAAAGTGTTTGAAAAAGTAGATACGACGGAGACGTATCAGACGTCGATCACGTTGATCGAGTCATCGAACATAAAGCGGAGCAACTGGGACAAGGTGAGGGTCACTGATGGATCACTAACCAACCTATACTAAGCAGTTTAGGATAAGTAGGTAAGGTAACAATAAGCAGGTAACAAAAACAGGCTATGCATCAGAGTAGGATCATACAGAAAGCAGTAGCAGCTCTAATGCAAGCATGAGAGGGAAACAAATGGGCGATATCGGAATGCTCAAGGGGGGTTTGCTTGCTTGGAAGCTCTGCTGAAAAAGAAGTGTCGTCAACGTAGTCGATCACCAGTGCATCATCGGCTTCGGGGTTTACCGAAGAGAAGAGGGGAAAGAAACAATAAATAAAAGCAAACAGATGCAACACTACGCATGACATGACGATAAGCAGAACTAGGGTCAACCTAACGTAGTACTACACGTTGCAGACGGAGGGGATAAACATCCGAGGATGAATTCCCGGCGTTAGGCAGATTCCGGACAGGTGGAAGAGAGGGGACGGTTCCATGTTCAGCATACTAGGGGCATGTGACAGGTGAACGGACCGCGTATTAGGATTTGTTCGATTTTTCTAAGCAACTTCCATGTATAAAACTTTTTCATCCGAGTTACGTATTATTTTTTACGATTTTTCAAAATTTAAGCAATATATTGGAACTATTCTAATTCGAAATTAAATAGAAAATACTAAGTGTACCCAGCCATGTGCTAGCCAGAGAGGCCGACTAATGGGGTCAGGGGGGTCCAGTCAACATGTTGATCAGTCAATATTTGACTGGTCAACTGGGTTCTCGGATTCACATGTCATAGGCACGTGTGTTTAATAAGTTTAATTAACAATATCTAAAAAGTGGTGGGCCCCACTGCCATTGACAGAAATATGAGTTAGACTTATTTTAAACATTTAGTTAACTGCCAGTCTATAGAAGGGGGGTTAGTGCTAATGGGGATTACCCCTAATTAAACTAGGTGGCCGGCCCAGTTAGCAGCGGCACAAGGCCATGGCCGGCCGTGCTCGCGCACAAAGCCACGGCGTAGCCGGCCGGCAGCAGCGGCAGCGCTAGCCAGGGGCGGCGAGGGCGAGGCCATGGCCATCCGCGGCCGGCTGGAGCAGGAGGGCGGGGGCGCAGTCTCCGCCGCGGACGCGCGCGCACGCGGCCTCGGCCTGGAGCGCAGGGGGTGGGGGGCTGCGGTCGTCGGCTGCAGAGGCCGGTCAGGCGCGAGCTCGCGGCCACGACACGGCAGGGGGAGGGGAGGCAGGGGGAGGGGCGGCTGGTGGCAGACGGGAGGAGGGGCGCGCGGGCGCTCACGACGCGCACGGGCGAGCGCAAGGAAGCGATGCGGCGACGGCAAGGCAGCGCAGGCGCGTGCGGGCCGGAGGACACAGGCGGCAGTGGGCGTCCAGGGCACGGGGGAGCGGGGCAGCGCTGGGCAGCAGCAACGGCCGCGCAGCAGCAGCAAGCACGGGAGCAGGCGGGCGGGAGCCGCGGGGAAGCAGCGGCAGCGCAAGCAGCAGGGAAGGGAGGCGAGGCCACGCGCCGGCGCGCGCGTGAGGTGGCTCAGCCAGGCGAGCAGGAGGCACGGTCGACGCGGGGCTGTGTAGGCGCACGCGAGGGTGAGCGTCGGTGGCTTCGGTCGCGATGGTGAGCGTCGATAGCAGACGCAGCGAACAGCAAATCAAACAGCGGGAAGAGGGGAAAGAAACGAAGCTCACCGAGGAGCACAAGGGGGCTCGGTGGAAGGCTTAGTAGCAGCAGACGGATCGGATCGACGAATCGGAGTCCGACGGTTGCAGAGGAAGAAGAAGGCGGCGACCTTGTGATGTACGGCACCCACTCGAAATCGATGTCCGGGGTAGACGTGTTCGTCGGTGACGGTCCTTTCAGACAACTCCTCAAGCGCCGAGGAGCTCGATGGCCGCGTCCATGGCGACAACAAGACGACGGTGGCGGTGGACGTGTGTGTGGCGGAGGGTAGCGGCTCGAGGAGGAGGAGAAGCTAGGGTTCGGTCGAGGGGGCCGCGGGGAAGGCTTTGTAGGCGGCCAGGGGGCGTGGATGGCCGCCACGCACGGCCATCGCCGGCGGATGGACGCCACGACTCCCCTCCGCGCCTCATGTAGTAGGAGGAAGGGGAAAACCCAGGTGGACTGGGCCTCCTCTGGCACTAAGGCCCTATCAGTATTAGGTTTAGGCCCTCTTCTTTTCTTCCTATTTCTCGATTTCTAAATTATTTATTTTAGCTACTGTTTTCTATTTATGTTAGCTAAAAAATAATTTTTGTTAACTATGAAACTTCGCACATAGCACCTAGTCAACACTATAAGGTTGCACAAAAAGTTTGAGGCCTAAAGGAACCGTTCAAATTTATAGTTGAATTAAAAATGTGTTTCCCAACATGACAAATACATAGGGATTATTTGCCAGACTTTGAACATTTTAGTTTTCAGGTTTGGCAAATATGAATTTTTGACTTTAGATTGGATTTGAATTTGAATTGTGATTTGGATCAAGTGAAGATTAGCAACAGTAACATGATGACATGGCACCATTAACAGGGGATTACTGTAGCAGGACACTGGGGGTGTTACAAATCTCCTCCACTACAAGAAATCTCGTCCCGGGATTTAAGTGGTGTAGTAAGGGGGAAAGACTCGGGAAGGATGGAGCTCAGCACAAGATAGTTACCTGGGGACTATCTAAGTGAACATGGCAAAGAGGCATCTCTCGAGTTGAAATTCAAGAAAGTCGTCGAGAGCAAGGTAAGAAGGTGCAATAAGAAATTTTAAGCGGATAGGCAATCGTTTGTTGCCTGAAACAGAGTGTGAAAGGGGTTCGGAGCAATGAAGAAAAATGTTGCATTCGATACCGGAATGAAATATGGCAGGGAAATTAGCATCGTGATGTTGGAAATTTTAAGCGGATAGGCAATCGTTTGTTGACTAGCTCGTTGATCAATAGATGGTTACGGTTTCCTGACCATGGACATTGGATGTCATTGATAACGGGATCACATCATTAGGAGAATGATGTGATGGACAAAGACCCAATCCTAAGCCTAGCACAAGATCATGTAGTTCGTATGCTAAAGCTTTTCTAATGTCAAGTATCATTTCCTTAGACCATGAGATTGTGCAACTCCCGGATACCGTAGGAGTGCTTTGGGTGTGCCAAACGTCACAACGTAACTGGGTGGCTATAAAGGTACACTACAGGTATCTCCGAAAGTGTCTGTTGGGTTGGCACGAATCGAGACTGAGATTTGTCACTTCGTGTAAACGGAGAGGTATCTCTGGGCCCACTCGGTAGGACATCATCATAATGTGCACAATGTGATCAAGGAGTTGATCACGGGATGATGTGTTACGAAACGAGTAAAGAGACTTGCCGGTAACGAGATTGAACAAGGTATCGGGATACCGACGATCGAATCTCGGGCAAGTATCGTACCGCTAGACAAAGGCTGATAAGCTCAAACCCAAAGCGGATAAATGCATCTTCATAGGACACCCAAAACAGTTGGGTATACCTCCTGTCTCAGATCCGAAAGCAATAAGCGATTGTTTCTAGAATCGGGTCCTTTCTCGAGGAAAAGTTTCTCTCGAAAGAATTGAGTGGGAGGATGGTGGAGACTTGATGAGGTTATTGAACCGTCTCTTCAACTAGTGTGTGGCAGGGCACAGGAGTTGTTCCTGTGGCACCTGCACCAATTGAAGTGGAAGCTTATGATAGTGATCATGAAACTTCAGATCAAGTCACTACCAAACCTCGTGGGATGACAAGGATGCGTACTACTTCAGAGTGGTACGTAATCCTGTCTTGGAAGTCATGTTGCTAGACAACAATGAACCTACGAGCTATGGAGAAGCGATGGTGGGCCTGGATTCCAAAATGGCTCGAGGCCATATAATCCGAGAGAGGATCCATATATGAAAACAAAGTGTAGACTTTGGGAGAACTACTTGATGGTCGTAAGGCTGTTAGGTACATATGGATTTTAAAAGGAAGACGGACAATGATGGTAGGTATCACCATTAAGAAAGCTCGACTTGTCGTTAAGATGTTTTCCGACAAGTTCAAGGAGTTGACTACGATGAGACTTTCTCACTCGTAGCGATGCTAAGAGTCTGTTGGAATTATATTAGCAATTACTGCATTATTTATGAAATCTTGCAGATAGGATGTCAAAACATTGTTTCCTCGACGATTTTTGAGGAAAGGTTGTATGTGATACAACCGGAAGGTTTTGTCAATCCTGAAAGAGGCTAATAAGTATGCAAAGCTCCAGCAATCCTTCTAAGGACTGGAGTAGGCATCTCGGAGTTGGAATATACGCTTTGATGATGATCAAAGATTTTGGGTGTATACAAAGTTTATGAGAAACTTGTAATTCCAAAGAAGTGAGTGGGAGCACTATAGAATTCTGATGAGTATATGTTGTTAACATATTGTTGATCAGAAATGATGTAGAATTTCTGGAAAGCATGCAGAGTTTTTTGAAAAGTGTTTTTCAATGGAAAACCTGGATTAGGCTACTTGAGTATTGAGCATTAAGATCTATAAGGATAGATCAAAACGCTTAATAGTACTTTCAAATGAGCACATACCTTCACATGATCTTGAAGGTGTTCAAGATGGACCAGTCAAAGAAGGAGTTCTTGCCTGAGTTGTAAGGTATGAAGTTAAGACTTAAAGCTCGACCACGGCAGAATAGAGAGAAAGGACGAAGGTCGTCCCCTATGCTTAAGACATAGGCCCTACAGTGTACAAAGGTAATCTAGGAGTACCGCACCTGATGTGTGCCTTGCCACATATCTGGCAAGAGGGTACAAAGGTAATCTAGGAGTAGATTACCAGATAGCGGTCTAAATTATCCTTAGAGGAATAAGGATATGTTTCTCGGTTATGGAGGTGATAAAGAGTTCGACGTAAAGAGTTACGTCGATGCAAGCTTAACACCTATCCGGATAGCTCTGAGTAGAGATACCGGATACGCATAATGGAGCAACAATTTAGAATAGCTCCAAGTAGAATAGTTATTTGAAATGGCTCCAAATATAGCGTAGTAGCTGCATCTACAAGATGACATAGAGATTTGCGAAGTACATACGGATCTGAAAGATTCAGACCCGTTGACTATAACATCTCTCACAAGCATAACATGTTCAAACCCAGAACTCATCGAGTGTTAATCACATGGTAATGTGAACTAGATTATTGACTCTAGTAAACTCTTTGGGTGTTAGTCACATGGGGATGTGACCTCTAGTGTTAATCACATATCGATGTGAACTGGATTATTGACTCTAGTGCAAGTGGGAGACTGTTGGAAATATGCCCTAGAGGCAATAATAAATTAGTTATTATTATATTTCCTTGTTCATGATAATCGTTTATTATCCATGCTAGAATTGTATTGATAGGAAACTCAGATACATGTGTGGATACATAGACAACACCATGTCCCTGGTAAGCCTCTAGTTGACTAGCTCGTTGATCAATAGATAGTTACGGTTTCCTGACCATGGACATTGGATGTCATTGATAACGGGATCACATCATTAGGAGAATGATGTGATGGACAAAGACCCAATCCTAAGCCTAGCACAAGATCATGTAGTTCGTATGCTAAAGCTTTTCTAATGTCAAGTATCATTTCCTTAGACCATGAGATTGTGCAACTCCCGGATACCGTAGGAGTGCTTTGGGTGTGCCAAACATCACAACGTAACTGGGTGGCTATAAAGGTACACTACAGGTATCTCCGAAAGTGTCTGTTGGGTTGGCACGAATCGAGACTGGGATTTGTCACTTCGTGTAAACGGAGAGGTATCTCTGGGCCCACTCGGTAGGACATCATCATAATGTGCACAATGTGATCAAGGAGTTGATCACGGGATGATGTGTTACAAAACGAGTAAAGAGACTTGCCGGTAACGAGATTGAACAAGGTATCGGGATACCGACGATCGAATCTCGGGCAAGTATCGTACCGCTAGACAAAGGGAATTGTATACGAGATTGATTAAGTCCTTGACATCGTGGTTCATCCGATGAGATCATCGTGGAACATGTGGGAGCCAACATGGGTATCCAGATCCCGCTGTTGGTTATTGACCGGAGAGTCATCTCGGTCATGTCTGCATGTCTCCCGAACCCGTAGGGTCTACACACTTAAGGTTCGGTGACGCTAGGGTTATAGAGATATTAGTATGCGGTAACCCGAAAGTTGTTCGGAGTCCCGGATGAGATCCCGTACGTCACAAGGAGTTCCGGAATGGTCCGGAGGTAAATATTTATATATGGGAAGTCTTGTTTTGGTCGCCGGAAAAGTTTCGCGCATTATCGGTATTGTACCGGGAGTGCCGAAAGGGGTCCGGGGGTCCACCAAGGGGGTCCACCTGCCCCGGGGGCCACATGGGCTATAGGGATGTGCGCCTTGGCCTATATGGGCCAAGGGCACCAGCCCCAAGAGGCCCATGCGCCAAGAGATAAGGGAAAGGAAGAGTCCTAAAGGGGGAAGGCACCTCCGAGGTGCCTTGGGGAGGATGGACTCCTCCCTAGCCGCACCCTTCCTTGGAGGAAGGGCCAAGGCTACGCCCCCCCCTCTCCCTTGGCCCTATATATAGTGGGGGGGAAGGGAGGGCAGCGACATCTAAGCCCTGGCGCCTCCCTCTCCCTCCCATGACACATCTCCCTCCTCCCGCAGCGCTTGGCGAAGCCCTGTTGGAATCCCGCTACTTCCACCACCACACCGTCGTGCTGCTGGATCTCCATCAACCTCTCCTCCCCCCTTGCTGGATCAAGAAGGAGGAGACGTCGCTGCTCTGTACGTGTGTTGAACGCGGAGGTGCCGTCCGTTCGGCGCTAGGATCATCGGTGATTTGGATCACGACGAGTATGACTCCATCAACCCCGTTCTCTTGAACGCTTCCGCGCGCGATCTACAAGGGTATGTAGATCCACTCCTCCCTCGTTGCTAGATGACTCCATAGATAGATCTTGGTGACACGTAGGAAAATTTTGAATTTATGCTACGTTCCCCAACAGTGGCATCATGAGCTAGGTCTATGCGTAGTTTCTATGCACAAGTAGAACACAAAGTAGTTGTGGGCGTTGATTTTGTTCAATATGCTTACCGTTACTAGTCCAATCTTGATTCGGTGGCATTGTGGGATGAAGCGGCCCAGACCGACCTTACACGTACTCTTACGTGAGACTGGTTCCACCGACTGACATGCACTAGTTGCATAAGGTGGCTAGCGGGTGTCTGTCTCTCCCACTTTAGTCGGATCGGATTCGATGAAAAGGGTCCTTATGAAGGGTAAATAGCAATTGGCATATCACGTTGTGGTTTTTGCGTAGGTAAGAAACGTTCTTGCTAGAACCCATAGCAGCCACGTAAAACATGCAAACAACAATTAGAGGACGTCTAACTTGTTTTTGCAGGGTATGCTATGTGATGTGATATGGCCAAAAGGATGTGATGAATGATATATGTGATGTATGAGATTGATCATGTTCTTGTAATAGGAATCACGACTTGCATGTCGATGAGTATGACAACCGGCAGGAGCCATAGGAGTTGTCTTAATTTATTTATGACCTGCGTGTCAACATAAATGCCATGTAATTACTTTACTTTATTGCTAACCGTTAGCTGTAGTAGTAGAAGTAATAGTTGACGAGACAACTTCATGAAGACACGATGATAGAGATCATGATGATGGAGATCATGGTGTCATGCCGGTGACGATGATGATCATGGAGCCCCGAAGATGGAGATCAAGAGGAGCAAAGTGATGATGGCCATATCATGTCACTATTTGATTGCATGTGATGTTTATCATGTTTATGCATCTTGTTTACTTAGAACGACGGTAGTAAATAAGATGATCCCTCATTAAAATTTCAAGAAAGTGTTTCCCCTAACTGTGCACCGTTGCGAAAGTTCGTCGTTTCGAAACACCACGTGATGATCGGGTGTGATAGATTCTTACGTTCGAATACAATGGGTGTTGACGAGCCTAGCATGTACAGACATGGCCTCGGAACACATGCGAAACACTTAGGTTAACTTGACGAGCCTAGCATGTACAGAGATGGCCTCGGAACACAAGAGACCGAAAGGTCGAGCATGAGTCGTATAGAAGATACGATCAACATGAAGATGTTCACCGATGTTGACTAGTCCGTCTCACGTGATGATCGGACACGGCCTAGTTGACTCGGATCATGTAATCACTTAGATGACTAGAGGGATGTCTATCTGAGTGGGAGTTCATAAGATGAACTTAATTATCCTGAACATAGTCAAAAGGTCTTCGCAAATTATGTCGTAGCTCGCGCTTCAGTTCTACTGTTTAGTTATGTTCCTAGAGAAAATTTAGTTGAAAGTTGATAGTAGCAATTATGCGGACTAGGTCCGTAAACTGAGGATTGTCCTCATTGCTTCATAGAAGGCTTATGTCCTTAATGCACCGCTCAGTGTGCTGAACCTCGAACGTTGTCTGTGGATGTTGCGAACATCTAACATACACATTTTTATAACTACGTGATAGTTCAGTTAAACGGCTTAGAGTTGAGGCACCGAAGACGTTTTGAAACGTCGCGAAACATATGAGATGTTTCGAGGGCTGAAATTGGGATTTCAGGCTCGTGCCCACGTCAAGAGGTATAAGACCTCTGACGATTTTCTTAGCCCGCAAACTAAGGGAGAAAAGCTCAATTGTTGAACTTGTGCTCAGATTGTCTGAGTACAACAATCGCTTGAATCGAGTGGGAGTTGATCTTCCAGATGAAATAGTGATGGTTCTCCGAAGTCATTACCACCAAGCTGCTTGAGCTTCGTGATGAACTATAATATATCAGGGACATATATGATGATCCTTGAGATATTCGCGATGTTTGACACCACAAAAGTAGAGATCAAGAAGGAGCATCAATTGTTGATGGTTGGTGAAACCACTAGTTTCAAGAAGGGCAAGGGAAAAAAGGGATGCTTCATGAAACGGCAAATCAGCTGCTGCTCTAGTGAAGAAACCCAAGGTTGAACCCAAACCCGAGACTAAGTGCTTCTGTAATAAAGGGAACATCCACTGGAGCAGAATTACCCTAGATACTTGGTAGATAAGAAGGCTGGCAAGGTCAATAGAAGTATATTGGATGTATTATGTTAATGTGTACTTTACTAGTACTCCTAGTAGCACGAGGGTATTAGATACCGGTTCGGTTGCTAAGTGTTAGTAACTCGAAATAAAAGCTACGGAATAAACGGAGACTAGCTAAAGGTGAGATGACGATATGTGTTGGAAGTATTTCCAAGGTTGATCAAATATCGTACGCTCCCTCTACCATCGAGATTGGTGTTTGCGTTGAGCATAGACATGATTGGATTATGTCTATTGCAATACGGTTATTCATTTAAGGAGAATAACGGTTACTCTGTTTATTTGAATAATACCTTCAATGGTCTTACACCTGAAATGAATGGTTTATTGAATCTCGATCGTAGTGATACACATGTTTATGCCAAAAGATAGTAATGATAGTACCACCTACTTGTGGCACTGCCACATAAGTCATATCGGTATAAAACGCATGAAGAAGCTCCATGTTGATGGATCTTTGGGCTCACTTGTTTTTAAAGGTTTGAGACATGCGAACCATGTCTATTGGTGTATATGCATGAAGAAACTCCATGGAAATGGACCGTTTGGACTCACTTGATTTTGAATCAATTGAGACATGCAAATCATACCACATGGGCAAGATGACTGAAAGCCTCGTTTTCAGTAAATGGAACTAGAAAGCAACTTGTTGGAAGTAATACATTTTGATGTGTGCAATCCAATGAGTGCTGAGGCATGTAGTGGATATCGTTATGTTCTTACTTCACAGATGATTTGAGTAGATGTTGAGTATATTTACTTGATGAATCACGAGTCTGAATTATTGAAAGGTTCAAGTAATTTCAGGGTGAAGTTGAAAGATCGTCGTGACAAGAGGATAAAATATCTATGATATGATCATAGAGATGAATATCTGAATTACGAGTTTGGCACAGAATTAAGACATTGTGGAAATTGTTTCACAACTAATACAGCCTGGAACACCATAGTGTGATGGTGTGTCCGAACATCATAACTGCACCCTATTGGATATGATGCATACCATGATGTCTCTTATCAAATTACCACGATAGTTCATGGGTTAGGCATTAGAGACAACCACATTCACTTTAAATAGGGCACCACGTAATTCCGATGAGATGACACCGTATGAACTATGGTTTAGAGAAACCTAAGCTGTCATTTCTTAGAAGTTTGGGGCTGCGACGCTTATGTGAAAAAGTTTCAGGCTGATAAGCTCGAACCAAATCGGATAAATGCATCTTCATAGGACACCCAAAACAGTTGGGTATACCTCCTGTCTCAGATCCGAAAGCAATAACGGATTGTTTCTAGAATCGGGTCCTTTCTCGAGGAAAAGTTTCTCTCGAAAGAATTGAGTGGGAGGATGGTGGAGACTTGATGAGGTTATTGAACCGTCTCTTCAACTAGTGTGTGGCAGGGCACAGGAGTTGTTCCTGTGGCAACTACACCAATTGAAGTGGAAGCTTATGATAGTGATCATGAAACTTCAGATCAAGTCACTACCAAACCTCGTGGGATGACAAGGATGCGTACTACTTCAGAGTGGTACGTAATCCTGTCTTGGAAGTCATGTTGCTAGATAACAATGAACCTACGAGCTATGGAGAAGCGATGGTGGGCCTGGATTCCAAAATGGCTCGAGGCCATATAATCCGAGAGAGGATCCATATATGAAAACAAAGTGTAGACTTTGGGAGAACTACTTGATGGTCGTAAGGCTGTTAGGTACATATGGATTTTAAAAGGAAGACGGACAATGATGGTAGGTATCACCATTAAGAAAGCTCGACTTGTCGTTAAGATGTTTTCCGACAAGTTCAAGGAGTTGACTACGATGAGACTTTCTCACTCGTAGCGATGCTAAGAGTCTGTTGGAATTATATTAGCAATTACTGCATTATTTATGAAATCTTGCAGATAGGATGTCAAAACATTGTTTCCTCGACGATTTTTGAGGAAAGGTTGTATGTGATACAACCGGAAGGTTTTGTCAATCCTGAAAGATGCTAATAAGTATGCAAAGCTCCAGCAATCCTTCTAAGGACTGGAGTAGGCATCTCGGAGTTGGAATATACGCTTTGATGATGATCAAAGATTTTGGGTGTATACAAAGTTTATGAGAAACTTGTAATTCCAAAGAAGTGAGTGGGAGCACTATAGAATTCTGATGAGTATATGTTGTTAACATATTGTTGATCGGAAATGATGTAGAATTTCTGGAAAGCATGCAGAGTTTTTTGAAAAGTGTTTTTCAATGGAAAACCTGGATTAGGCTACTTGAGTATTGAGCATTAAGATCTATAAGGATAGATCAAAACGCTTAATAGTACTTTCAAATGAGCACATACCTTCACATGATCTTGAAGGTGTTCAAGATGGACCAGTCAAAGAAGGAGTTCTTGCCTGAGTTGTAAGGTATGAATTTAAGACTTAAAGCTCAACCACGGCAGAATAGAGAGAAAGGACGAAGGCCGTCCCCTATGCTTAAGACATAGGCCCTACAGTGTACAAAGGTAATCTAGGAGTACCGCACCTGATGTGTGCCTTGCCACATATCTGGCAAGAGGGTACAAAGGTAATCTAGGAGTAGATCACCAGATAGCGGTCTAAATTATCCTTAGAGGAATAAGGATATGTTTCTCGGTTATGGAGGTGATAAAGAGTTCGACGTAAAGAGTTACGTCGATGCAAGCTTAACACCTATCCGGATAGCTCTGAGTAGAGATACCGGATACGCATAATGGAGCAACAATTTAGAGTAGCTCCAAGTAGAACAGTTATTTGAAATGGCTCCAAATATAGCGTAGTAGCTGCATCTACAAGATGACATAGAGATTTGCGAAGTACATACGGATCTGAAAGATTCAGACCCGTTGACTATAACATCTCTCACAAGCATAACATGTTCAAACCCAGAACTCATCGAGTGTTAATCACATGGTAATGTGAACTAGATTATTGACTCTAGTAAACTCTTTGGGTGTTAGTCACATGGGGATGTGACCTCGAGTGTTAATCACATATCGATGTGAACTGGATTATTGACTCTAGTGCAAGTGGGAGACTGTTGGAAATATGCCCTAGAGGCAATAATAAATTAGTTATTATTATATTTCCTTGTTCATGATAATCGTTTATTATCCATGCTAGAATTGTATTGATAGGAAACTCAGATACATGTGTGGATACATAGACAACACCATGTCCCTGGTAAGCCTCTAGTTGACTAGCTCGTTGATCAATAGATAGTTACGGTTTCCTGACCATGGACATTGGATGTCATTGATAACGGGATCACATCATTAGGAGAATGATGTGATGGACAAAGACCCAATCCTAAGCCTAGCACAAGATCATGTAGTTCGTATGCTAAAGCTTTTCTAATGTCAAGTATCATTTCCTTAGACCATGAGATTGTGCAACTCCCGGATACCGTAGGAGTGCTTTGGGTGTGCCAAACATCACAACGTAACTGGGTGGCTATAAAGGTACACTACAGGTATCTCCGAAAGTGTCTGTTGGGTTGGCACGAATCGAGACTGGGATTTGTCACTTCGTGTAAACGGAGAGGTATCTCTGGGCCCACTCGGTAGGACATCATCATAATGTGCACAATGTGATCAAGGAGTTGATCACAGGATGATGTGTTACGAAACGAGTAAAGAGACTTGCCGGTAACGAGATTGAACAAGGTATCGGGATACCGACGATCGAATCTCGGGCAAGTATCGTACCGCTAGACAAAGGGAATTGTATACGAGATTGATTAAGTCCTTGACATCGTGGTTCATCCGATGAGATCATCGTGGAACATGTGGGAGCCAACATGGGTATCCAGATCCCGCTGTTGGTTATTGACCGGAGAGTCATCTCGGTCATGTCTGCATGTCTCCCGAACCCGTAGGGTCTACACACTTAAGGTTCGGTGACGCTAGGGTTATAGAGATATTAGTATGCGGTAACCCGAAAGTTGTTCGGAGTCCCGGATGAGATCCCGGACGTCACGAGGAGTTCCGGAATGGTTCGGAGGTAAAGATTTATATATGGGAAGTCTTGTTTTGGTCGCCGGAAAAGTTTCGCGCATTATCGGTATTGTACCAGGAGTGCCGAAAGGGGTCCAGGGGTCCACCAAGGGGGTCCACCTGCCCTGGGGGGCCACATGGGCTGTAGGGATGTGCGCCTTGGCCTATATGGGCCAAGGGAACCAGCCCCAAGAGGCCCATGCGCCAAGAGATAAGGGAAAGGAAGAGTCCTAAAGGGGGAAGGCACCTCCGAGGTGCCTTGGGGAGGATGGACTCCTCCCTGGCCGCACCCTTCCTTGGAGGAAGGGCCAAGGCTGCGCCCCCCCTCTCCCTTGGCCCTATATATAGTGGGGGGAAGGGAGGGCAGCGACATCTAAGCCCTGGCGCCTCCCTCTCCCTCCCATGACACATATCCGTCCTCCCGCAGCGCTTGGCGAAGCCCTGTTGGAATCCCGCTACTTCCACCACCACGCCGTCGTGCTGCTGGATCTCCATCAACCTCTCCTCCCCCCTTGCTGGATCAACAAGGAGGAGACGTCGCTGCTCCGTACGTGTGTTGAACGCGGAGGTGCCGTCCGTTCGGCGCTAGGATCATCGGTCATTTGGATCACGACGAGTATGACTCCATCAACCCCGTTCTCTTGAACGCTTCCGCGCGCGATCTACAAGGGTATGTAGATCCACTCCTCCCTCGTTGCTAGATGACTCCATAGATAGATCTGGGTGACACGTAGGAAAATTTTGAATTTATGCTACGTTCCCCAACACGTGAATTACATACGAAGCGAAGCATAAGGGATAACTTTGGCAACATGGGGTGTATAAGAGAGTCAGGTTTCGATCATGTGGAACTGTGGGTTATGGGCCCACCATGTGGATTAAAAGAAGGAAGGGCATTGACATCTTGCACGGTCATGATAGCAAGGCATGTCAGAGAATAACCGGTCAGTTATGTTGGCAGCATCATTGGTACCAAGGCGAGGGGCGAAGAGAACTATTTTCCTGCTCATTGAAACGAGGCAGACCAATAGGCATGGTTCTCGTCCATCGGTGGTTACCGGAATGTCATCAACAATAGTAACAGGGTTACAGTAGACATGATGGTACAGTGGTGTTTACATAAGCGGAAGAATATTACTGCTTAGATCATGTAGATCACAGAAAGGTTAAACAAAACAATGGAAAGTAAAAGGTTAAACAAAACAATGGAAAGGAAAAGGTGATCATCAGATTAAGCAGAACAATGGAAGGGAAAATGTGTTTAAACACAATTATCAGGAGTATATCCTTCCCAAGGACAAGAAGAGGATGATATCCATGACATGATAGCAAGTAGATAACCAATTAGGTAAAGGGGTGAGGGAATTCATGATGTTACACGTACAACGGTGTTTGGATAAATGAACAAGAAACATTTAGCATTATGCTTCCAATGTTCTTGTTGATGTTTGAGTACCACAATCATGCTTCGGGATAGCATTGACATGGTCATCAGGTAAAGGTCGGACCTTGGATTCACAACGGATCCATTGGGAATTTCTAGAACATATCATGTTATTTTATCAGGGAAAAGATGAGGAGGTGGCCGATGGGTTCAGTAGCAATCTATCGACATGTCAAAAAGGACGTATTCCCAAAATTAATATGATCAAGTTTGTGTTGGGGGGAAGACAAGAATGTTGTTGATGGTGACACAAATCATCGAGAGGCAAGGATGGTATTTCTAGCCATAAATTCAATTGACATCTCTGAAGAAGCCAAAGTGTTGACGGTGATCAAGACAAATTTTATCAAGAGACTCTATGAAGATGCCATCGAGCAGAAAAGGAAGAATGAAGTGAAAGGCTATGAGAACCACGGATTCGACACGAGCTCAAAGTCAAGCTTGTTGTTCGAGGTGAAATGATAAAGATGAGGAAGATCGACGTAAGCTTAGCTCATCGTCGGAAGTTGCTCCGGGCATAAGGACCAGGTAGCACAGTTAAAACTTGACACGATAGAAATATAGCCGACTAGGCTAGGAATGATGTGATGGGGTATAAAGCTTCCCATTATCAAGTACTAGGTGTAATGCCAGAAGGTAAATCGGAGTAGAGGTTGGACGGGGGAAATGATTTGCAGAGGATAAGTAATTTTAACTTACCCAGTAAATGGGGTCAAGGAGGAAATATGGTCGGGACCATAACTGCAAGGGATCCAATTTATAATATCGGAAGAATTATTCAAATGATTAAATATTCTTGCAAGAAGCTTTCATGATAAGTTCCACACCGTGTCCGTGGGCATGAACACAAAGGTTCAGGGTCGACTCCCACTTCTACAATGCACAACCTTTCATTTTACTTCTCGCTCTTGATGAAGCTGTAGTATTGAAATTTTATCTGATGAAAAGCCAGTAGAGTATAACCCGCATAACTTTCGAGTTCGCACAGATTAGGGAAGGCATAGGTTCAACCTATCGGGGCATCTTAGAAACATATATCATAAATTTCAAGAATAAATAACACAAGCTCGATAGTAGAGCATGCTTTAGAAAGCAGAGGATATAATGTACCAAAAGCATTATGTATCCGAGGAATGGCTCACAAGCTTATTGAATATGAAGGATGTTGTCGGTAAAATCCAAAAACAAGGGGGGGGGGTCTGGTGCTCCACAAGGGATCTGATGTGAGCATCAGTATTCAACCAGAGGAAGAAGAATGCAAGGAGATCAGATTATAGAAACAACTGACTAACTCAAAGCTCAATTGCAAAGGAATTATGAATTCCAAGACAAGGGATCAGAAGCAATGCTCTGATTAGGGATGGATAGGTAGAATATCCTTAGGGGTACAATCGATGGCGATTAGATTGGTCGAGATCCAGCACATGTTAAAATGACGTCTGAGCCGGAAGGATGAATTCTAGGATCTGATTGAGGATTGCGAGCATTCGCAACATATTGTATCAACGGACTCAAAATGATAAGGACAAAGGATGACAATAAGATTACTAGACTTATGGTATTAACCATAATGCAAGCAAGCAAGAAATTCAAGAGCAATAGGCTGTTGAGTATTTTCACAAGAATGAATGGTATTACGAAGACTTTTGTGAAGTACATGAATCAAATGAGGATGAGCGGATACTCGATAGGTGCACAAAGTTATCCGTATGGGTATTCAGGTGACAAGGAACTGCAAGGCAGTAAGCTCAAGGGATTCTCGGAACAAAGGAGAGCAGTTCAGGGCATCTTGTAATAACAAGATCAATGGGATAGGATGTAAGATTAGCAAGTGTGTAGTTATCCACAAGGATATTTCAGTGGTAGGGAATTGCAAAGGCAATAGGCACAAAGTTTCGAGAGAATATCGTAGAGTATCTTCGGAATCTTCTGATGCAGCAGGCAATCATCTGAAATAAGGGGCTCTCTAGGCAGATCTGATCACTAGATCCTAATGTTCGAGTTAGTAAAACCATTTAACCCGAATAAAAGAGATATCAGAGTCCCAGATTATAGATGAGGAATAAAAGATCCTAATACCACCCAATGGCGACGTGGGCCCGTAAGACACACAACCACTGTTAGTAAAAGTTTTTCAGTGACTAGACTCAACTTCGGCCAAGGAGTTGGAAAGGGGACTACCTACAGGCAGTTGTCTCAGATACCAACTTGTGATGCCCTCGATTCAATTGTACACTAATCATACACGCAAATGTGTACGATCAAGATCAAGGACTCGCTGGAAGATATCACAACACAACTCTAGACACAAAATAAAATAATACAAGCTTTATATTACAAGCCAGGGACCTCGAGGGCTCGAATACATAACCTCGAAAACACAAGAGTCAGCGGAAGCAACAATATCTGAGTACAGAAATAAGTTAAACAAGTCTGCCTTAAGAAGGCTAGCACAAAGGCAACAACGATCGAACAGGCAAGGCCTCCTGCCTGGGAGCCTCCTAACTACTCCAAGTCGTCAGCGGCCGTCATGTTGTAGTAGGCACCCTCGGGGTAGTAGTAATCATCAGTGGTGTCGTCTGGCTCCTGGGATCCGTCATCTGGTCGCAACAAATGGGTATATGGGAAAAGAGGTAGCAAAGAAACCGTGAGTACTCATCCAAAGTACTCACAAGACTTACATCAGATCTAAACTAAGTATGCATCTGTATCAAAGGAAAAGGGTTGTATCTGTGGACTAAACTGCAGAATGCCAGAAAAGAAGGGGAAAGCCTAGCCTATCGAAGACTAGCATCTTCAAGCATCTTGCAGCATATAGAAGAGTACAGATCGACATAATGTAAAGTAGTAATAGTGTTATCAACCTCGGCCAGAGATCCTTTCTCGACTCCCTGCGAGAAAGCAATCCCAGAGCCATACTATCCATTTCTCATAACCATGTCTCATCTCAAGTATCCAGTTCTAGTTGTATCGATCAGGATACAACTCCAAGTGTCCGTTACCGTAGGACAGGCTATCGATAGATGTTTTCTTCCCTACAGGGGTGCACCAACTTACCCACCATGCTCGCTTAACTCTGGCCGGACACACTTTACTGGGTCATGCCCGGCCTCGGCCAAACAATACGCCGCAACCCGACCTAGGCTTAATAGAGAGGTCAAGCACGTCGGACGAAACCTATGCCCCCAGGGGTCTTGGGGCATCGCCCCGGGAACTCCTGCACATTGCGTGGGCGGCTAGTGAGCAGACCTAGCTACCTCCTTAAAAAGGCAGGAGCTTACCAGTCCAACCCGGCGCGCACCGCTCAATCGCATGACGTCTATTAAGCTTCGGCTGATGCATATGACGCAGAACGCCCATACTTTGCCCACGTGATGGTTAGTGCTATCAGGCCAGAGGCCCCTCGGATCAAATATCCAAATCATAGTGGATTAGGAACACGCGGTAACAAGCAGAGACTCACGAAATATGTGACCCCGTCGCCCCGTCTCGAGTACTTGCGGCAAGGGCTAAGAATGCCCGGCCACGCCTCGTAAGTATCTCGCGGGCACCTTCCAGGTCAACCCGACTCCACATCACTCGCTATTAAGCTCACACGGGTACCCCTCGGGGCCGACCCATCTTTAGTAACATGGTTCAGTGTAAAGTCATAGTAACCATAGTAACTGTGTGTCTAACACTAAGGGGGAAACCCGAGGAATCACCCCTGGTGAATTCCACTCGATGTAATCATCAAGGTGAACGTAAGAGGATCCACCCTCGAGGTTCACACTTGAGGGGTTGCACGACAAAGCCATATCAGAAGTGGTTAAGGAGGAAATCACCCTCGATGACCACGACCGAATAGCTATACTATAGAGGTCTCATCAGGAGTGATGTAAGAGGTTCCACCCTCAGCACTCGATGGTAACTCTGCAGAGTCGTACGACTAGGGGGGGTGATGTGCGGTGTCGGGGCCTGGACGTCGATTGATGTCTACTACACAACCTTCTCCTTGTAGACGTTGTTGGGCCTCCAAGTGCAGAGGTTTGTAGGACAGTAGCAAATTTCCCTCAAGTGGATGACCTAAGGTTTATCAATCCGTAGGAGGCGTAGGATGAAGATGGTCTCTCTCAAGCAACCGTGCAACCAAATGACAAAGAGTCTCTTGCACTGGTTCGGCGAAGAGATGGTGATACAAGTGCAATATGGATAGTAGATAATGGTTTCTGTAATCTGAAAATATAAAAACAACAAGGTAACTAATGATAAAGGTGAGCACAAACGGTATTGCAATGCTAGGAAACAAGGCCTAGGGTTCATACTTTCACTAGTGCAAGTCATCTCAACAATAATAGCATAATTTGTTCACGTAACTATCCCTCAACATGCAACAAAGAGTCACTCCAAAGTCACTAATAGCGGAGAACAAACGAAGAGATTATGGTAGGGTACGAAACCACCTCAAAGTTATTCTTTCCAATCAATCCGTTGGGCTATTCCTATAAATGTCACAAACAGCCCTAGGGTTTGTACTAGAATAACACCTTAAGACACAAATCAACCAAAATCCTAATGTCACCTAGATACTCCAATGTCAGCTCAAGTATCCGTGGGTATGATTATACGATATGCATCACACAATCTCAGATTCATCTATTCAACCAACACATAGAACCTCAAAGAGTGCCCCAAAGAATCTACCAGAGAATCACGACGAAAAAGTGTGCCAACCCCTATGCGTAGGTTCATGGGCGGAACCCTCAAGTTGATCACCAAAACATACATCACGTGAATCACGTGATATCCCATTGTCACCACAGATACGCACGGCAAGACATACATCAAGTGTTCTCAAATCTTTAAAGACTCAATCCGATAAGATAACTTCAAAGGGAAAACTCAATTCATTACAAGAGAGTAGAGGGGGGAGAAAACATCATAAGATCCAACTATAATAGCAAAGCTCGCGATACATCAAGATCATACCACCTCAAGAACACGAGAGAGAGAGAGAGAGATCAAACACATAGCTACTGGTACATACCCTCAGCCCCGAGGGAGAACTACTCCCTCCTCGTCATGGAGAGCACCGGGATGAGGAAGATGGCCAGCGGAGAGGGCTTTCCCCCTCCGGCAGGGTGCCTGAATGGGTCTAGATTGGTTTTTGGTGGCTACGGAGGCTTCTGGCGGCGGAACTCCCGATCTATTGTGTTCCTCGAAGTTTTTAGGGTATATGGGTATATATGGGAGGAAGAAGTACGTCAGGGGAGCCACGAGGGGCCCACGAGGGTGGAGGGCACGCCCAGGGGGGTGGGCGCGCCCCCCTACCTCGTGGCTTCCTCGAAGCTTCCTTGACGTGGACTCCAAGTCTCCCGGGTTGCTTTCCTTCCAAAAATAAGCTCCGTGAAGTTTCAGGTCAATTGGACTCTGTTTGATTTTCCTTTTCTGCGATACTCTAAAACAAGGAAAAAAACAGAAAGTGGCACTGGGCTCTAGGTTAATAGGTTAGTCCCAAAAATCATATAAAATAGCATATAAATGCATATAAAACATCCAAGGTTGATAATATAATAGCATGGAATAATTAAAAATTATAGATACGTTGGAGACGTATCATCGATCACGTTGATCGAGTCATCGAACATAAAGCGGAGCAACTGGAACAAGGTGGGGCTCACTGATGGATCACTAACCAACCTATACTAAGAAGTTTAGGATAAGCAAGTAACAAAAACAGGCTATGCATCAGAGTAGGATCATACAGAAAGCAGTAGCAGTTCTAATGCAAGGATGAAAGGGAAAGAAATGGGCGATATCGGAATGCTCAAGGGGGATTTGCTTGCCTGGAAGCTCTGCTGAAAAAGAAGAAGTGTCGTCGACGTAGCCGATCACCGGGGCATCATCGGCTTCGGGGTCTACCGGAGAGAAGAGGGGGAAGAAACAATAAATAAAAGCAAACAGATGCAACACTACGCATGACATGACGATAAGCAGAACTAGGGTCGGCCTAACGTAGTACTACACGTTGCGGACGAAGGGGATAAACATCCGAGGATGAATTCCCGGCGTTAGGCGGATTCCGGACAGGTGGAAGAGAGGGGACGGTTCCATGTTCAGCATGCTAGGGGCATGTGACAGGTGAACAGACCACATATTGGTATTCGTTGGATTTTTCTGAGCAACTTTCATGTATAAAACTTTTTCATCCGAGTTATGAATTATTTTCTACGATTTTTCAAAGTTTTAGCAATATACTGGAATTGTTCTAATTCGAAATTAAATAGAAAATACTAAGTGTACCCAGCCATGTGCTAGCCAGAGAGGCTGACTGGTGGGGTCAGGAGGGTCCAGTCAACAAGTTGACCAGTCAATGTTTGACTGGTCAACTGGGTTCTGGGACTCACATGTCATATGCACATGTGTTTAATAAGTTTAATTAACAATATCTAAAAAGTGGTGGGGCCCCACTGCCATTGACAGAAATATGAGTTAGACTTGTTTTAAACATTTAGTTAACTGAGAGGGCCCACATGTCATAGTCTATAGAAGGGGGGGTAGTGCTAATGGGGATTACCCCTAATTAAACTAGGTGGCCGGCCCAGTTAGCAGCGGCACAAGGCCATGGCCGACCATGCTCGCGCACGAAGCCACGACACAGCCGGCCGGCAGCAGCAGCAGCGCTAGCCAAGGGCGGAGAGGGCGAGGCTATGGCCATCCGCGGCCGGCTGGAGCAGGAGGGCGGGGGCGCAGTCTCCGGCGCGGACGCGCGCGCACGCGGCCTCGGCCTGGAGCGCAGGGAGTGGGGGGCTGCGGGCGTCGGCTGTAGAGGCCGGTAAGGCGCGAGCTCGCGGCCACGACATGGCAGGGGGAGGGGAGGCCAGAGGCGGGGCGGCCAGCGGCCGGTAGCAGACGGGAGGAGAGGCGCGCGGGCGCTCACGACGCGCACGGGCGAGTGCGAGGAAGCGATGCGACGGTGGCAAGGCAGCGCAGGCGCGTGCGGGCCGGAGGACACATGCAGGAGTGGGCGTCCAGGGCACGGGGAGCGGGGCGGTGCTGGGCAGCATTAGCAGCCGCACCACAGCAGCAGCAAGCACGGGAGCAGGCGGGCAGGAGCCGCGGGGAAGCAGCGGCCGCACAAGCACCAGGGAAGGGAGTCGAGGCCACGCGCTGGCGCGCGCGCGAGGTGGCTCAGCCAGGTGAGCAGGAGGCACGATCGACGCGGGGCTGTGTAGGCGCACGCGAGGGTGAGCGTCGGTGGCTTCGGTCGTGATGGTGAGCGTCGATAGCAGACGCAGCGAACAACAAATCAAACAGCGGGAAGTGGGGAAAGAAACGAAGCTCACCGAGGAGCACAAGGAGGCTCGGTGGAAGGCTTAGTAGCAGCAGACGGAGCGGATCGACGCATCGGAGTCCGATGGTTGCAGAGGAAGAAGAAGGTGGCGACCTTGTGATGTACGACTCCCACTCGAAATCGATGTCCGGGGTAGATGTATTCGTTGGTGACGGTTCTTCCGGATAACTCCTCAAGCACCGAGGAGCTCGATGGCCGCGTCCATGGCGACAGCAAGACGACGGTGGCGGCGGACGTGTGTGTGGCGGAGGGTAGCGGCGCGAGGAGGAGGAGAAGCTAGGGTTTGGTCGAGGGGGCCGCGGGGAAGGCTTTGTAGGCGGCCAGGGGGCGTGGATGGCCGCCACGCACGGCCATCGCCGGCGAATGGACGCCACGACTCCCCTCCGCGCCTCATGTAGTAGGAGGAAGGGGAAAACCCAGGTGGACTGGGCCTCCTCTGGCACTAAGGCCCAATCAGTATTAGGTTTAGGCCCTCTTCTTTTCTTCCTATTCCAATTTCTAAATTATTTATTTTAGCTACTATTTACTATTTATGTTAGCTACAAAATATTTTTTGTTAACTATGAAACTTCGCACATAGCACCTAGTCAACACTATAAGGTTGCACAAAAAGTTTGAGGCCAAAAGGAACCGTTCAAATTTATAGTTGAATTAAAAATGTGTTTATGTGAAAATGTTGATCCACTAAATTAATTCCAGGGGCAATTTGGGAAACCAAATGAGGTTGGTCCCAACATGACAAATACATAGGGATTATTTGCCAGACTTTGAACATTTTAGTTTTTAGGTTTGGCAAATATGAATTTTTGACTTTAGATTGGATTTGAATTTGAATTGTGATTTGGATCAAGTGAAGATTATCAACAGTAACATGATGACATGGCACCATTAACAGGGGATTACTGTAGCAGGACATCGGGGGTGTTACAAACATATAGGGGGGAAAGGTGATTTTCAAGAGAACACGCCTAGACAATGTCCAGATGTGTCCGCAGATATGTAGGAGATCAAATTAGCCCAATCTGATTATAGATGCTTTTTGAACATTTGCAACTGCAATGCACAAATCTGACCCCTATATCTCTGCGTATGAGGACAAGAGCAGTCCGCCCCTGATTTTTCCGTGTCCACAACCACATGCTCCATTTTTGAACCCTCAATTTCATTCAACTACATGCAACCTCTAGATTTCATCGTAGGTACTTCATACATGAACCCTCAATCTCAATACAATGTTCTCCCCCTCTCTTGTGGAGATCTATTCGATGTAATCTTCTTTTGCGGTGTGTTTGTTGAGACCGATGTAATCTTCTCTGAATTCTTTTATGTATGATTGGTTATCTTTGCAAGTCTCTTCGAATTATCAGTTTGGTTTGGCCTACTAGATTGATCTTTCTTGCAATGGGAGAAGTACTTAGCTTTGGGTTTTGATACGTCTCCGTCGTATCTACTTTTCCAAACACTTTTGCCCTTGTTTTGGACTCTAACTTGTATGATTTGAATGGAACTAACCCCGACTGACGTTGTTTTCAGCAGAATTGCCATGGTGTTGTTTTATGTGCAGAAAACAAATATTCCCGGAATGACCTGAAACTCCACGGAACATCTTAGAAAATATAATAAAATAATCCTCGCCAAAGATGAAGACCAGGGGGCCCACACCCTTCTCACGAGGGTGGGGGCTCCCTCCCTAGGGCGCGCCCCCTACCTCGTGGACCCCCTAGATGCCCTTTGACGCCAACTCCAACTCTATATATTTTCTTTTGGAGAGAGAAAAATCAGAGAGAAGAAATCATCACGTTTTACGATACGGAGCCGCCGCCAAGCCCTAAAACCTCTCGGGAGGGCTGATCTGGAGTCCGTTCGGGGCTCCGGAGAGGGGGATTCGTCGCCGTCGTTATCATCAACCATCCTCCATCACCAATTTCATGATGCTCACCGCCGTGCGTGAGTAATTCCATTGTAGGCTTGCTGGACGGTGATGGGTTGGATGAGATTTATCATGTAATCGAGTTAGTTTTGTTAGGATTTGATCCCTAGTATCCACTATGTTCTGAGATTGATGTTGCTATGACTTTGCTATGCTTAATGCTTGTCACTAGGGCCCGAGTGCCATGATTTCAGATCTGAACCTATTATGTTTTCATGAATATATGTGAGTTCTTGATCCTATCTTGCAAGTCTATAGTCACCTACTATGTGTTATGATTCGGTAACCCCGAAGTGACAATAATTGGGACCACTCCCGGTGATGACCATAGTTTGAGGAGTTCATGTATTCACTATGTGCTAATGCTTTGTTCCGGTTCTCTATTAAAAGGAGGCCTTAATATCCCTTAGTTTCCATTAGGACCCCGCTGCCACGGGAGGGTAGGACAAAAGATGTCATGCAAGTTCTTTTCCATAAGCACGTATGACTATATATGGAATACATGCCTACATTACATTGATGAATTGGAACTAGTTCTGTGTCACCCTATGTTATGACTGTTACATGATGAACCTCATCCGGCATAATTATCCATCACTGATCCGGTGCCTACGAGTTTTCCATATACTGGTTCTTGCTTATTTACTTTCCCGCTGCTACTGTTACAATCACTACAAAATACCAAAAACATTACTTTTGCTGTCTTTACTTTTGTTGCCGCTACCACCACTATCATATTACATTGCTACTAAACACTTTGCTGCAGATACTAAGTTTCCAGGTGTGGTTGAATTGACAACTTAGCTGCTAATACTTGAGAATATTCTTTGGCTCCCCTTGTGTCGAATCAATAAATTTGGGTTGAATAATCTACCCTCGAAAGCTGTTGCGATCCCCTATACTTGTGGGTTATCAAGACAAATTTCTGGCACCGTTGCCGGGGAGCATAGCTCTATTCTTTGAGTCACTTGGGATTTATATCTGCTGGACACTATGAAGAACTTGAGAGATCCAAAAACCAAGATCTATCCCTCAACTACGAGGGGAGGTAAGGAACTGCCATCTAGCTCCGCACTTGATTCACCTTCTGTTATGAGTAAGTTTGCGACACCTACACCTGCTTCTGCTATTCGTTCTGATATGTCGCATGTTATTGATGATGCCACTTCTGCTATGCATGATACTTATGATGAAACTGCTTCTATGCCTGATACTACTGTGCCCCTTGGTGAATTTCTTGATGAACAAATTGCTAGGGCTAGAGAAAAAGAGATTATTGAATCTGAATACGATGATGATAGTGATGATGATAATATGCCTATTATTCCTGAGGGCTATCTTTTTGATATGGAATCTTCTGCCGCTATTTTAGCTTGCAAAGATAGATATGAGCTTAAGAGGTTATTAGTTAAATGGAACAAAGAATCACTTAGAGATAAAATGAAATCTGACCCTGCTTTTGCTACTTCACCTATATGTGTTCCTGATAAGGATTATGAATTCTTTGTTGATCCTGATATAATTACTTTGGTTGAATCTGATCCGTTTTATGGCTATGAATCTGAAACTGTTGTGGCACATCTTACTAAGTTAAATGATATAGCTGCCCTGTTCACTAATGATGAGAGATCATGTTACTTTTATATACTCAAAATATTTCCGTTCTCGTTAAAGGGTGATGCTAAGATATGGTTTAATTCTTTTGATCCTGGTTGTGTGCGCAGTCCCCAGGATATGATTTATTACTTCTCTGCTAAATATTTCCCTGCTCATAAGAAACAACCTGCTTTGAGGGAAATATACAACTTCGTGCAAATTAAAGAATAGAGTCTCCCACAAGCTTGGGGGAGGCTTCTCAAGTTACTTAATGCTTTGCCTGATCATCCTCTTAAGAAACCTGAAATACTTGATATCATTTATAATGGACTAACCGATGCTTCCAGAGATTACCTCGATAGTTGTGCTGGTTCTCTTTTCAGGGAAAGAACACCGGATGAAGCTGAAATTTTATTGAATAATATGTTGACAAATGAAAATAATTGGGCACCTCCTGAGCCAGCTCCTGCTCCAATTACTGAGCCTATTCCTAAACCAACTCTGAAGAAGAGAGGTGTTCTATTTCTTAGTCCCGAAGATATGCAAGAGGCAAAGAAATCTATGAAAGAAAAAGGTATTAAAGCTGAAGACGTTAAGAATTTACCTCCTATTGAAGAAATACATGGTCATAATTCACCGCCTGTTGAAGAAACATATGATCTTAATTTTTTATTTATTGAAGAACCTCCTGATCCCGATATCCCGACACAGGTAGTAAAGGTAAATTCTCTCTATAGATATGATAAAGGTGAAGTCCCTCCTACTAAAATTGCTAGTCAGTGCTTGGATGAGTTTGATAACTTTATGTTTAAGCAAGACGACTTCAATGCTTATTTTGGTAGACAATTAAAATAAAATGCTTATATGATTAGACGCTTGGGTGATTATATGGCTAATATTAAAGGTGAACTTAAACTTGTTAGCAAACATGCTTCTGTGGTTACCACTCAAGTATAACAAGTACTTAAGGCTCAAAAAGAAGTGCTTGATGAAATGAATAGTAAGAAAAATGATTATGCTGTTAGAGTGGCTACTAGAACTGGTAGAATGACTCAGGAACCTTTGTATCCTGAAGGCCACTGTCGGTGTCAAAACCGGCGGATCTCGGGTAGGGGGTCCCGAACTGTGTGTCTAGGCCGGATGGTAACAGGAGGCAAGGAGCACGATGTTTTACCCAGGTCCGGGCCCTCTTGATGGAGGTAAAACCCTACGTCCTGCTTGATTAATATTTATGATATGGGTAGTACAAGAGTAGATCTACCACGAGATCAAGGAGGCTAAACCCTAGAAACTAGCCTATGGTATGATTGTTGTATATGATCTATCGACTAGCCTGGCCTCGGTTTATATAATGCACCAGAGGCCTAGGATAACAAGAGTCCTAGCCGAATACGCCGGTGGGGAGGAGTCCTTGTCTTGATCGCCAAGTCTTCTGGAATATTCCTTGTATGCGACAGCTGTCCGAACTGGCCCATGAGTATACGGCCATGGGGGTCCTCGGCCCAATCTAATAGATCGGGAGATGACGTGGTGAGTACCCCCTAGTCCAGGACAACGTCAGTAGCCCCCTGAACCGGTCTTCAAGTTAGGGATGCTCCTCGATTCTTCCGAACTATTCTTCATCTTCGGTTGACGGTCTTGAAAACTGGTTCAACAAATCTTCTCATCTTCGATCTTGAGGATCGCCGAAATGCATTCGGCGAGTTTACACGTCGGGTATCTGAGGAGCCCCTTTAAGTTTCTGGCCTTTATCAATGCCTTGTTATTTTTATGCCACACCTCGGGTTTGAAATTGTTCCCGGGCGGCAGCGTCCTCTTGCGTCCGAGCTCCAACGCCGGACTGCATTCGAGGTATCTTTTGCAGCCGAGAACCAATGCCGGACCTCTTCCCAGCTCTAACGCCGGAATGTATCCGAGCTCCAACGCCGGACTATGTATCTGAGCTCCAACGCCGGACTATATCCGAGGTGTCATATCACCTTGGTTCAAAAAAGTTTTAAGGAGTTTAGCCGAGCTTAATGCCGGAAATGCCCTCTATGGAGCCATCCACTAGCGCCCGAGCTTTATGCCGGACTGCTTCCGAGGTGGTGCACCACCCCGAATGTGGGCCGATTTTTGTGAATATTTTTTATTGGTGCAATTTATTCTCTGCCAAGATATATAGCCAGTAGCCCTCAAGGTGTGTATTGGTCTAAAACCCGAGATGCACCTGAAGGATGACGTAAGACCGCTGATCCTAGTAGCCGCTGAGACTCAGGTTGATTTGCAAAATCGGCCTGAGGATCAAGTCCAAACTCGGCAGAATACTTCGGGACACTAAAAGCGGTGTGCTCAGTCCTCGAGACTCAGGTTGGGTGCGGCCGACCAACCTGAGGATCAAAATCTCCTCGGAAACTATATTGCACATAAAATTTTCTGCATTGGACAAGCAATGCAGTAGCCCCCGAGACACTGGTCGGGTGGCAACACCAGATCAGGGGATCGATGTGCCCTTTTAATATTTGTAAATAATAAGCCCGAAGCCCAGTAGCCCCCGAGCCTTAATGCGGGCACGGGTGGCCGAATTAAGGATCAATATCCATAGTAAAATCACAAATTATGTGTAATGACTCTATGTATCCAAGTACTTTATGTCATTAATGCTCAGATCCGCATTGTACAAAACTTTGTTGACCGACCATCGGCTTCCACCTCCTTGGCCAGTAGCCGAGGAGTGTTTGTCCTACTTTATAAAACCTTTATGAGGGCAAAGATTTACAACAAACAAGGCAATCTGGCCATACGGTTTTATAAACAAAGGTACGCAGAGAGTTATATTACTGTTTAACAGAAGAAATGTCTTCCAAAGAAAATAGTCCCGCTATCGGTTCCTTTCTTTGGGTTGTCATACTAAGCATGATCATTAAACCTCAGCTCTAATGTAAGAGCAAAATATCGAAGATTTAGTTTGGGAGGCCAGTTAATAGCCCCCGGTAGTGTTTGGCGACAGTCAGGGTCAAGCCGTAAACACTTCGGCCAATGTTATGAACGGCCCGTCATTTAACATAGTCATCGGATCGCTGACCAGTTTACGCTTATTGTGACAGTCAGTTTTCGGCTTTCTCCACTGAGGTGCTTAACCATGTGAGCTGGAAGCACAATCGCAGTGGTTCTCCCTTTGCACGCCTAACCGAACAAAACGGAACGTAGGAAGCAAGTGCAGGAGCCGGGCAACCCAACTATTGACCGAAGACACAATTCGAAACCGATGCATATATAACAATATCTGAGAATGTTTTTGCCGAATCCCTAAAGGTGTCCGGCGCTGCACTGCGAGACTAATGCTGGAAAAGCACAAATAGTTTAAAAGTGCCAAAAAGCTTGGAAAACCAAGAAACGTCAGTAAAAACATGACGTCCGAACAAGATCAAGTGTTTGGTGCCAATCCGAAAATTGGTCTTAGAAAAAAGAAGTGCTTCTGTCGTGCTTTAACATGATACATCCTATCTCAAGACTTCGAGCGGGTCAGCCTACAGCTTCAACCTCCTATCCCGAGGGCGGAGTACTTCTCATTAGGCCAGTTTAGCAAACTAAACTCTAGCGGCTTTGAGAGAGAAATTAGGCTCCCCGGCTAGTGACCGCACACTCGCGTCGAAAAAAGGAGTGATAAATAATAATAATAAAACTTTGCAACGACTAAGAAGAAGAACACTTATTATAAAACGGCTCAAATAAACTTAAGAGCCCCCAAGTGACTTGGGTAGAAGAATGATTGCATGTACCGAAGTACTTATATCATATCTATGTTCAACCGAACTTTAAACGCGTCTTAACCGACCGTCGGCTTCTCCCTCTTCGGTCAAGGACCGAAAAGTGTTATGTACTCCATCGGTCAAGAATATCGACGGTGTTTCCAATAACCAGGCAATCAGACCATAAGGTTGTAACAGACAAAGCGCGCTCAGGGAACTTATGCTATATTACTGCGAAGTGTAAGAAGCATCTTCGAAGAAAATAGTACCCCCACCGATACCTTTCTTCGGTGCTCATTGTTATTATGAGACTTGTACAATAGATTTTTTGTACTCATGAGTTCCATTGTGTGCTGACCATCATTGAAAACTATAAGAGCGCTAGCTTTCGGCTTCATCCAGTCTGAGGTCCGGCTCGGGTGACCCGATCGTGACAATCGCAGAGGTGCTCCCTTTACTCCCTAGCCGAACAATCGGGAACATAGGGGTAAACACAGGAGCGAGGCAACCCAGCTTGCAAATCGCTTAAGTCAATATGATGCATATTGTGGCATAATACACGAATAAGGAACGAAGCCGTACAAGTATAATCATATGCAAGAGGAAAAGCTTCATAAATGAAGCCCCCAAGTGAATTGGGCCCTTGAATTTGTGTGTCACAAACAAAGTTTGGACAAGGAAATTTTTTACAAGCAACTTTTTTCTAAAAAAGTATAATGCTTGGTCGAACCGAACGCAAGTTAGAAATTAAAGCTTTGAGCATGAAAGCGACTTAGCTGGTTAATGTGTTCGGTATTGATGACGCGGTCCGAGCTTGATGCGGGGCAAGGTTCCATCCCCCAAGCTGGTCCTGAGGTGGCGGAGCGGAGAGCTCGACACGCCGAAGTGGTGACATAGCACGGTCAATGCAGACCGGCAGAGTGACGCCAAAGTCCCCGGATCATTTTCCTGTGCACAAAAAATAGTGCAAACCGGAGATAATAGTAATAATGATAATTAAAAAAATGTGTTACATAATAAATAATTTATGCAAAGTGAGGAATAGAAGAAATATGTCCTGACGCCGAAGTCAATGTTGATGCAGGGCGTCGGCGTGATGTAGTAAAGGCGTGACAAAGCCTGAATTCATAGGTCGGTCCGAGCTCCGGATGCGGCGTTCGCCGGACTATGTACGGAAACTGATCGAACCACTATGCGACCGTCATTAATGCGGTCACCATTTGATAGACCTGTGTACATATCCTGGACAAACCAGAGTAATAATTCCTTGGGAAAAATGAACCCAAACAAGCAAAAAATACTGGGATTAATAGCACCTGGTTTATTTGTTGTAGCAATCCGAAGGAAGGTGATTCCCAAAATTGGGACTCGCTCCGCACACCCATTGCCTGATGGGCGATAAAATGACGACATGACAATGCTGGTAAAGGTTGACTCGCCGAGGCAAAGCCCTCGGTCCAGCTAATGTGACGGAGCTGGTCGGCTAGTGACGCCGAAGTGTCCGGAGTAGGTTGATGAAGAGATGACGAAGCCCCCGGTCCAGCCGAGATGTCAAAGCCTCGACGTCAGCCGATGAGTCGAAGTAGGTCGGCATGATGGACACCAGCTTGAAGACGCAATAGTGCGGCCCTGTCGATGCAGGTCGTGACGTGGTCGATGCCGGCTTGATGAAGCGACCGTGCGGCGATGCCGGTATGCCCGCTCCATGTAATCCGTGGGGCGGGGATGTTGATGATGATTTATCCTTCACGATGCTGGACTTTTGTTCGGCTTGCCGAGATGATGATCCGAAAAAGTTGAGCTCGGCTAAAGTGACGACGTGTCTAGCGCAGGTCGGCAGCCGTGGAGTAATATTGCCGGACTGGTTTGACACCAGCATGATGTCGAAGACCATGTTCAAAAGATCTTAAAGCTAGTGGGATGTGTTCGGGAACAAAACACAATACCCCATACAAAACTTCCTTCAAAAGGGATGTCCGAAATCCCGTTCATAAAAAAGATGAACTCGGGTCGGATTCGTTTTCGCGCAGAAAACAGATCCGAAAAGTGATGCATTAATCGGAAGGTTCCCGGAGTTTGGACGGTTGGATCGAGCTAAAATTTTGAGGGTGGTAGATATAGTAATTCCGCAGCCGATCAACGGTTGGATCTTCCAAAGGACGTCCGAGCTAGAAGCTAGACATCACGCCCTAAACTCGTCCAGATTCCCGTCCAGATTTGACACGGCTCTGGTATATTATAGATTGCCTGAGATTCCTCCATCGGAACTCGACGAAATTTTGCATGGTCTTTGAAGACTCAATTCCGCACAATTCCACCAAAGGGATCGTCAAAGAGATGCTCTAAGAGGTGGTGGCAGCGGATACAAGTTCACAGTTTGGAAAAACAGCACGGTCGCTTGAGGGCAATGTTGACATTGAGCCCCCGAGCTCCATAGATGATTCCTCCGTGATCTTGATAGAGATCGGAGTTGATGTTTGATGAAGGCCCTCGTCTGAACATGGTGATCCGAACACGGGGCGCAATTCTTGGTCGAACCAAGGTGACCAGTCGAGCTGGTGACGAAGATGCCGAAGTCGCAGTTGATCTGCAGGCGAGCCATCGATCCTTTTGTCGATCACACAGCGGAACTCTCAATGAAAGCACCAATGTCGGTGTCAAAACCGGCGGATCTCGGGTAGGGGGTCCCGAACTGTGCGTCTAGGCCGGATGGTAACAGGAGGCGAGGAACACGATGTTTTACCCAGGTTCGGGCCCTCTTGATGGAGGTAAAACCCCACGTCCTGCTTGATTAATATTGATGATATGGGTAGTACAAGAGTAGATCTACCACGAGATCAAGGAGGCTAAACCCTAGAAACTATCCTATGGTATGATTGTTGTATATGATCTATCGACTAGCCTGCCCTCGGTTTATATAATGCACCAGAGGCCTAGGATAACAAGAGTCCTAGCCGAATACGCCGGTGGGGAGGAGTCCTTGTCTTGATCGCCAAGTCTTGTGGAATATTCCTTGTATGCGGCAGCTGTCCGAACTGGCCCATGAGTATACGGCCATGGGGGTCCTCGGCCCAATCTAATAGATTGGAAGATGACGTGGTGAGTACCCCCTAGTCCAGGACACCGTCAGCCACCCTAAGAGAATCAAACAAGATTCTCAAAGAAATAATATTGATGTTCCTAGTTCTTCTAAAAAGAAGAAGAAGAAAAATGATAGAACCGTGCAAACTTCTAGTGAACCTATTGCTGAACCACCTGATAATCCAAATGATATTTCTATGTCTGATGCTGAAACACAATCTGGTAATGAACATGAACCTAATGAAAATATTAATAATGATGTTCATGATGATGCTCAACCTAGTAATGATAATGATGTAGAAATTGAACCTACTGTTGATCTTGATAACCCACAATCAAAGAATCAACGTTATGATAAAAGAGACTTTGTTGCTAGGAAACATGGTAAAGAAAGGGAACCTTGGGTTCAGAAACCCATGCCTTTTCCTCCGAAACCATCCAAGAAAAAGGATGATGAGGATTTTGAGCGATTTGCTGAAATGATTAGGCCTATCTTTTTGAGTATGAGATTAACTGATGTGCTCAAAACAAATCCTTATGCTAAATATATGAAGGATATCATTACTAATAAAAGAAAGATACCGAAAGCTGAGATTTCCACCATGCTTGCTAATTATACTTTTAAGGGTGGAATACCAAAGAAACTTGGAGACCCCGGAGTACCTACTATACCTTGCTTCATTAAAAGAAATTATATTAAAACTGCTTTATGTGATCTTGGAGCCGGTGTTAGTGTTATGCCTCTCTCTTTATATCATAGACTTGACTTGAATAAGCTGACACCTACTGAAATATCTTTGCAAATGGCTGATAAATCAACTGCTATACCTGTCGGTATTTGTGAGGATGTGCCTGTTGTGGTTGCAAACGTTACTATTTTAACGGACTTTGTTATTCTTGATATTCCTGAGGATGATAGTATGTCTATTATTCTTGGAAGACCTTTTCTTAATACTGCAGGGGCTGTTATTGATTACAACAAAGGCAATGTCACTTTTCATGTTAATGGTAATGAGCATACGATACACTTTCCGAGGAAATAACCTCAAGTTCATAGTATCAACTCCATTGGAAAAATTTCATCGATTATAATTGGAGGTTTTGAATTTCCTCTTCCTAATGTCAAAAAGAAATATGATATACTTATTATTGGGGATGTGCATATCCCCGTTGAGGTAACTTAGTGTTATTCGAAATTTCTCTGGTTTCATGATTATCGGAATGAGTTTGTTAACAAGACTTGATCAACCTTGTTAGTGGATTCTTTTTATGAGTATGAGATGGATGAAACTAGAAGCACAACCCTCTGTACCCCACTTTACTTTCTATTATTTATATTAAATAAAGTAAAAATAGTATTTTTTGTCTGTTTCCTAACTTATACGTGCAATATAAAAATATTCTGAAAATAAAAGTCCTCAGAATGCCATGCCAATTTAATATGATTTTTTTGGGAATATTTGAGGATTTACTGTGCAAAAATTACCGTGGGAGGAGCTGCCACCTGGCCACGAGGGTGGTGGGCGCCCCCCCTCTAGGGCGCGCCCCCTGCCTCGTGGGCCCACGGTGGCCCTCCTCCACTTATCCCAGCACCCATCTTCTTCCTCTGTCTCACACAAACCCGAAAAACCAACTCAAGCACGAGTTCCAGCCACTTTTGCTGTGATTTTCGATCTCCTTGCTCAAAGCACCTCTCGCAAAACTGTTTGGGGAGATTGTTCCTTGGTATGTGACTCCTCCATTGGTCCAATTAGTTTTTGTTCTAGTGCTTTATTCTTTGCAAATTTGTGCTGCATAGGTGACCATGTTCTTGAGCTTGCATGTCAAATTTATATGGTTCTAAGTAGTTCTAATGCTTGATATAGGCTCTAGGCACTTGCAGGAGTAGTTGCTATCAGTTTTATTGAAGTTGGTTTACTTTTGTTTGAAGTTACTAAAAATTTCAGAACTTTTCATAGAAAAACAATATGCTTAGGAAGATGTTCCAAGGTGGTTCCTCTAAGAAGCAAGGACCTAGGATTGCTATGCGCGATGCTGACGAGGATCCACCAAGAGACGCTCCAGTACGGCCTTGCGAATGGCCGTCGGAAAATTTTATGGACCATGCGGGAATTAAAAAAGAATTCAAAGCATATTTGCGCAATGCCGGTCTTGAGGATTTTGAGGCTAACAAATGCCCCCAGTATCATGATCTCACAAGGTCATTTGTGAGGAGGTTTGAGTATTCATCTTCGCGTAATTCTCCTTCAGTCATGTTTGATCTTTATGAAAAATCTTATACCATGGACCTAGAGGATTTCACTCTTGCATGCAAACTTCCATCATGGGGCAGTATTAGGGATCCCCCTAAATCTGAATTTAGAAACTTCCTTGCTAGTATAACTGTAGGGGAATCTAGAGATATAACGCAGGCTACCATAGGGAGCATTCACTTTCCTGCCATACGTTATTTTGCTCTCTTCATTGGTAGATGCATAAATGCTAAGGAGGAAGCATGTCACATGTGTGTCCCTGATTTTAGCATTCTTAGGAGTGTTGTGTTAGGAGACCAATCTTATCATATGGGAGCCATTGTAGCTCGTAGGTTGCATCATAATAGACATAATGGAGATTTCTTTGGAGGAATTTATGCAACCCGCTTAGCTCATTTTCTTGAGATAGACATTCGTGAGGGTGATACGGAGTTGCCTCCTGCATATTTAGATTATAACTCTATGGCTTCGCATCAGTTTGTCGAGAGGCCTGAATCACCTCTCTTATATCGTTTAATTTTTGATAAACAACGTGTTTTCTGTATTACTCTCCCTACTCCTGCCTTCTTTGATTCACAGACAAAAAGAAGATATGTTATTACCAGAGAGGAGGCAGAAGAGTACGAGAGGAGAGCGGAGGCAGCTCGACTCCATGTTGCAGCTCAGCACGCGATAACCATTGCACATCAGTTTGATCCCAACTATTCTTTCTCATCACAGTATGACCCCAACAACTATTATTATAGATATCCGCCAGGCCAGCCGTGGCCATAGACCAACTTAGTCCAAAAGCCTAAGCTTGGGGAGTACGTATTTCTCACCGACATTACATTTATGTTAACACACACTCATTGCTAGATGTCGGTGCTCATACTTTTTCACTGTAATATCCATGCTAGTTTATTTTCTTTTTCCTGCTTTCTTCTTGTGTGTTTGCTAAACCTTAAGAAAAACCAAAAAAATTACTAGTAGTTTATTTTTCTGCTATAGTAGTAATAATTAAAAAGAAAACCCAAAAATATTTCCTGTTCTTCTTTTGCTTGTTGGGAGCTTTCCCGTGTACATAGTTTTATTTCTTTTCTTTTCTTTGGGGGTCAGTAAGAGAAGACCATAATTAAATTGTTGAAGTGGTTCTTATATGCATTATTGTTGATTTAACCAAGAGCCCATATTGCCTTGTCTTCTCCTGTTTATTGAATGCTCGCAGATTCCAGCTTAGTCCAATGCACGTACACTCTTATTATTATTCACACCGTTCAGTCGTGCAAGTGAAAGGCAATTATGATGATATGTGATGGACTAACTGGGATGAGAAAAGCTGGTATGAACTCGACCTCTTTTGTTTTTATAAATATGATGAGTCCCTCGTTCTTGATTCAGCTTATTATGAATAAACATGTTTGCAATGACAATTAGAGATCATAGTTTCTTGTGCCATGCTTAATTAGCTATGAGTTATAATGATTTACCTTGTGTGCCAACATGCTATTGAGATGGTTATGATGTTGTATGATGGGGTGGTATCCTCCTTTGAATGATTTAAGTGACTTGACTTGGCACATGTTCACGCATGTAATTGAAACAAAATCAACATAGCCTTCACAATATTTATGTTCATGGTGGATTATATCCTACTCATGCTTGCATCCAATGTTTATTAATTTTAATGCATGTACATGGCTGTTGTCGCTCTCTAGTTGGTCGCTTCCCAGTCTTTTGCTAGCCTTCACTTGTACTAAGCAGGAATACTGCTTGTGCATCCAATCCCTTAAACCCCAAAGTTATTCCAGATGAGTCCACCATACCTTCCTATATGCGGTATCTACCTGCCGTTTCAAGTAAATTTGTATGTGCCAAACTCTAAACCTTCAAATAAACATTCTATTTTGTATGCTCGAATAGCTCATGTATCAACCAAGGCTGTCCTTATCTTCCGTGTTAGGCGGGTTATTCTCAAGAGGAGTGGACTCCGCTCCTCACTCACGAGAAAATGGCTGGTCATCGGGATGCCCATGTTGGGGAACGTAGCAATAATTCAAAATTTTCCTACGTGTCACCAAGATCAATCTATGGAGTCATCTAGCAACGAGGGAGGAGTGGATCTACATACCCTTGTAGATCGCGCGCGGAAGCGTTCAAGAGAACGGGGTTGATGGAGTCATACTCATCGTGATCCAAATCACCGATGATCCTAGCGCCGAACGGATGGCACCTCCGCGTTCAACACACGTACGGAGCAGCAACGTATCCTCCTTCTTGATCCAGCAAGGGGGGAGGAGAGGTTGATGAAGATCCAGCAGCACGACGGCGTGGTGATGGAAGTAGCGGGATTCCAACAGGGCTTCGCCAAGCGCTGCGGGAGGAGGGAGATGTGTCATGGGAAGGAGAGGGAGGCGCTAGGGCTTAGGTGCAGCTGCCCTCCCTTCCCCCCACTATATATAGGGCCAAGGGAGAGGGGGGGCGCAGCCTTGGCCCTTCCTCCAAGGAAGGGTGCGGCCAGGGAGGAGTCCATCCTCCCCAAGGCACCTAGGAGGTGCCTTCCCCCTTTAGGACTCTTTCTTTCCCTTATCTCTTGGCGCATGGGCCTCTTGGGGCTGGTGCCCTTGGCCCATATAGGCCAAGGCGCACACCCCTATAGCCCATGTGGCCCCCCGGGGCAGGTGGACCCCCTTGGTGGACCCCCGGACCCCTTTCGGCACTCCCGGTACAATACCGATAATGCGCGAAACTTTTCCGGCGACCAAAACAGGACTTCCCATATATAAATCTTTACCTCCGGATCATTCCGGAACTCCTCGTGATGTCTGGGATCTCATCCGGGACTCCTAACAACTTTCGTGTTACCGCATACTAATATCTCTATAACCCTAGCGTCACCGAACCTTAAGTGTGTAGACCCTACGGGTTCGGGAGACATGCAGACATGACCGAGATGACTCTCCGGTCAATAACCAACAGCGGGATTTGGATACCCATGTTGGCTCCCACATGTTCCATGATGATCTCATCGGATGAACCACGATGTCAAGGACTTAATCAATCCCGTATACAATTCCCTTTGTCTAGCGGTACGATACTTGCCCGAGATTCGATCGTCGGTATCCCAATACCTTGTTCAATCTCGTTACCGGCAAGTCTCTTTACTCGTTTCGTAACACATCATCCCGTGATCAACTCCTTGATCACATTGCGCACATTATGATGATGTCCTACCGAGTGGGCCCAGAGATACCTCTCCGTTTACACGGAGTGACAAATCCCAGTCTCGATTCGTGCCAACCCAACAGACACTTTCGGAGATACCTGTAGTGTACCTTTATAGCCACCCAGTTACGTTGTGACGTTTGGCACACCCAAAGAACTCCTACGGTATCCGGGAGTTGCACAATCTCATGGTCTAAGGAAATGATACTTGACATTAGAAAAGCTTTAGCATACGAACTACATGATCTTGTGCTAGGCTTAGGATTGGGTCTTGTCCATCACATCATTCTCCTAATGATGTGATCCCGTTATCAATGACATCCAATGTCCATGGTCAGGAAACTGTAACCATCTATTGATCAACGAGCTAGTCAACTAGAGGCTTACTAGGGACATGGTGTTGTCTATGTATCCACACATGTATCTGAGTTTCCTATCAATACAATTCTAGCATGGACAATAAACGATTATCATGAACAAGGAAATATAATAATAACCAATTTATTATTGCCTCTAGGGCACATTTCCAACAGTCTCCCACTTGCACTAGAGTCAATAATCCAGTTCACATCGATATGTGATTAACACTCAAGGTCACATCCCCATGTGACTAACACCCAAAGAGTCTACTAGAGTCAATAATCTAGTTCACATTACCATGTGATTAACACTAGATGAGTTCTGGGTTTGATCATGTTATGCTTGTGAGAGATGTTATAGTCAACGGATCTGAACCTTTTAGATCCGTGTGTGCTTTACAAATCTCTATGTCATCTCCTAGATGCAGCTACCACGTTCTATTTGGAGCTATTCCAAACAACTGTTCTACTATACGAATCCAGTTTACTACTCAGAATAATCTGGATTAGTGTCAAAGTTTGCATCGGCGTAACCCTTTACGACGAACACTTTTACCACCTCCATAATCGAGAAAATTCCTTAGTCCACTAGTTACTAAGGATAACTTTGACCGATGTCCTGTGATCCATTCTTGGATCACTCTTGTACCCCTTGACTGACTCATGGCAAGGCACACTTCAGGTGCGGTACACAGCATAGCATACTGTAGAGAGCCTAGGATAAAAGCATAGGGGACGACCCTCGTCCTTCCTCTTTCTTCTGCCGTGGTCGAGCTTTAAGTCTTAACTTCATACCTTACAACTCAGGCAAGAACTCCTTCTTTGAATGGTCCATCTTGAACACCTTCAAGATCATGTCAAGGTATGTGCTCATTTGAAAGTACCATTAAGAATATTTATCTATCCTTATAGATCTTGATGCTCAATGTTCAAGTAGCTTAATCCAGGCTTTCCATTGAAAAATACTTTACAAATAACCCTATATGCTTTCCAGAAATTCTACGTCATTTCTGATCAACAATATGTCAACATATATTTATCAGAAATTCTATAGTGCTCCCACTCACTTCTTTGGAAATACAAGTTTCTCATAAACTTTGTATACACCCAAAACTTTGATCATCTTATCAAAGCATACATTCCAACTCCGAGATGCTTACTCCAGTCCTTAGAAGGATTGCTAGAGCTTTGCATACTTATTAGCATCTTTCAGGATTAACAAAACCTTCCGGTTGTATCACATACAACCTTTTCCCAAAAAATCGTCGAGGAAACAATGGTTTTTGGCATCCTATCTGCAAGATTTCACAAATAATGTAGTAATTGCTAATATAATTCCAACAGACTCTTAGCATCTCTACGAGTGAGAAAGTCTCATCGCAGTCAACTCCTTGAACTTGTCGGAAAACATCTTAACGACAAGTCGAGCTTTCTTAATGGTGATACCTACCATCATTGTCCGTCTTCCTTTTAAAATCCATATGTACCTAACAGCTTTACGACCATCAAGTAGTTCTTCCAAAGTCTACACTTTGTTTTCATATATGGATCCTCTCTCGGATTATATGGCCTCGAGCCATTTTGGAATCCAGGCCCACCATCGCTTCTCCATAGCTCGTAGGTTCATTGTTGTCTAGCAACATGACTTCCAAGATAGGATTACGTACCACTCTGAAGTAGTACGCATCCTTGTCATCCCACGAGGTTTGGTAGTGACTTGATCTGAAGTTTCATGATCACTATCATAAGCTTCCACTTCAATTGGTGTAGGTGCCACAGGAACAACTCCTGTGCCCTGCCACACACTAGTTGAAGAGACGGTTCAATAACCTCATCAAGTCTCCACCATCCTCCCACTCAATTCTTTCGAGAGAAACTTTTCCTCGAGAAAGGACCCGATTCTAGAAAAATCCCTTATTGCTTTCGGATCTGAGACAGGAGGTATACCCAACTGTTTTGGGTGTCCTATGAAGATGCATTTATCCGCTTTGGGTTCGAGCTTATCAGCCTGACACTTTTTCACATAAGCGTCGCAGCCCCAAACTTTTCAGAAATGACAGCTTAGGTTTCTCTAAACCATAGTTCATATGGTGTCATCTCATCAGAATTACGTGGTGCCCTATTTAAAGTGAATGGGGTTGTCTTTAATACCTAACCCATAAACTATCGTGGTAATTCGATAAGAGACATCATGGTATGCATCATATCCAATAGGGTGTAGTTATGATGTTCGGACACACCATCACACTATGGTGTTCCAGGCTGTATTAGTTGTGAAACAATTTCCACAATGTCTTAATTCTGCGCCAAACTCATAATTCAGATATTCATCTCTATGATCATATCATAGATCCTCTTGTCACGACGATCTTTCAACTTCACACTGAAATTACTTGAACCTTTCAATAATTCAGACTCGTGATTCATCAAGTAAATATACTCAACATCTACTCAAATCATCTGTGAAGTAAGAACATAACGATATCCACTACACGCCTCAGCACTCATTGGACTGCACACATCAAAATGTATTACTTCCAACAAGTTGCTTTCTAGTTCCATTTTACTGAAAACGAGGCTTTCAGTCATCTTGCCCATGTGGTATGATTTGCATGTCTCAAGTGATTCAAAATCAAGTGAGTCCAAACGATCCATCTGTATAGAGTTTCTTCATGCATATCTACCAACAAACATGGTTCGCATGTCTCAATCCTTTCAAAAATGAGTGAGTCCAAAGATCCATCAACATGGAGCTTCTTCATGCGTTTTTATACCGATATGACTTAAGTGGCAGTGCCACAAGTAGGTGGTACTATCATTACTATCTTATATCTTTTGGCATGAACATGTGTATCACTATGATCGAGATTCAATGAACCATTCATTTTAGCTGCAAGACCATTGAAGGTATTATTCAAATAAACAGAGTAACCGTTATTCTCCTTAAATGAATAACCGTATTGCAATAGACATAATCCAATCATGTCTATGCTCAACGCAAACACCAATCTCGATGGTAGAGGGAGCGTACGATATTTGATCAACCTTGGAAATACTTCCAACACATATCGTCATCTCACCTTTAGCTAGTCTCCGTTTATTCCGTAGCTTTTATTTCGAGTTACTAACACTTAGCAACCGAACCGGTATCTAATACCCTGGTGCTACTAGGAGTACTAGTAAAGTACACAATAACATAATACATCCAATATACTTCTATCGACCTTGCCAGCCTTCTTATCTACCAAGTATCTAGGGTAATTCTGCTCCAGTGGCTGTTCCCTTTATTACAGAAGCACTTAGTCTCGGGTTTGGGTTCAACCTTGGGTTTCTTCACTAGAGCAGCAGCTGATTTGCCGTTTCATGAAGCATCCCTTTTTTCCCTTGCCCTTCTTGAAACTAGTGGTTTCACCGACCATCAACAATTGATGCTCCTTCTTGATCTCTACTTTTGTGGTGTCAAACATCGCGAATATCTCAAGGATCATCATATATGTCCCTGATATATTATAGTTCATCACGAAGCTCAAGCAGCTTGGTGGTAATGACTTCGGAGAACCATCACTATTTCATCTGGAAGATCAACTCCCACTCGATTCAAGCGATTGTTGTACTCAGACAATCTGAGCACAAGTTCAATAATTGAGCTTTTCTCCCTTAGTTTGCAGGCTAAGAAAATCGTCGGAGGTCTTATACCTCTTGACGTGGGCACGAGCCTGAAATCCCAATTTCAGCCCTCGAAACATCTCATATGTTTCGCGATGTTTCAAAAACGTCTTCGGTGCCTCAACTCTAAACCGTTTAACTGAACTATCACGTAGTTATCAAAATGTGTATGTCAGATGTTCGCAACATCAACAGACGACATTCGAGGTTCAGCACACTGAGCGGTGCATTAAGGACATAAGCCTTCTATGAAGCAATGAGGACAATCCTCAGTTTACGGACCTAGTCCGCATAATTACTACTATCAACTTTCAACTAAATTTTCTCTAGGAACATATCTAAACAGTAGAACTGAAGCGCGAGCTACGGCATAATTTGCGAAGACCTTTTGACTATGTTCAGGATAATTAAGTTCATCTTGTGAACTCCCACTCAGATAGACATCCCTCTAGTCATCTAAGTGATTACATGATCCGAGTCAACTAGGCCGTGTCCGATCATCACGTGAGACGGACTAGTCATCATCGGTGAACATCTTCATGTTGATCGTATCTACCATACGACTCATGCTCGACCTTTCAGTCTCTTGTGTTCCGAGGCCATGTCTGTACATGCTAGGCTCGTCAAGTCAACCTACGTGTTTTGCATGTGTTCCGAGGCCATGTCTGTACATGCTAGGCTCGTCAACATCCGTTGTATTCGAACGTAATAATCTATCACACCCGATCATCACGTGGTGCTTCGAAACGACGAACTTTCGCAACGGTGCACAGTTAGGGGGAACACTTTCTTGAAATTTTAATGAGGGATCATCTTATTTACTACCGTCGCTCTAAGCAAATAAGATGTATAAACATGATAAACATCACATGCAATCAAATAGTGACATGATATGGCCATCATCACTTTGCTCCTTTTGATCTCCATCTTCGGAGCTCCATGATCATCATCGTCACCGGCATGACACCATGATCTCCATCATCATGATCTCCATCATTGTGTCTTCATGAAGTTGTCTCGCCAACTATTACTTCTACTACTACAGCTAACGGTTAGCAATAAAGTAAAAGTAATTACATGACGTTTATATTGACACGCAGGTCATAAATAAATTAAGACAACTCCTATGGCTCCTGCCGGTTGTCATACTCATCGACATGCAAGTCGTGATTCCTATTACAAGAACATGATCATCTCATACATCACATATATCATTCATCACATCCTTTGGCCATATCACATCACATAGCATACCCTGCAAAAACAAGTTAGACGTCCTCTAATTGTTGTTTGCATGTTTTACGTGGCTGCTATGGGTTTCTAGCAAGAACGTTTCTTACCTACGCAAAGACCACAACATGATATGCCAATTGCTATTTACCCTTCATAAGGACCCTTTTCATTGAATCCGATCCGACTAAAGTGGGAGAGACAGACACCCGCTAGCCACCTTATGCAACTAGTGCATGTCAGTCGGTGGAACCAGTCTCACGTAAGAGTACGTGTAAGGTCGGTCCGGGCCGCTTCATCCCACAATGCAACCGAATCAAGATTGGACTAGTAACGGTAAGCATATTGAACAAAATCAACGCCCACAACTACTTTGTGTTCTACTCGTGCATAGAAACTACGCATAGACCTAGCTCATGATGCCACTGTTGGGGAACGTAGCAATAATTCAAAATTTTCCTACGTGTCACCAAGATCAATCTATGGAGTCATCTAGCAATGAGGGAGGAGTGGATCTACATACCCTTGTAGATCGCGCGCGGAAGCGTTCAAGAGAACGGGGTTGATGGAGTCGTACTCGTCGTGATCCAAATCACCGATGATCCTAGCGCCGAACGGACGGCACCTCCGCGTTCAACACACTTACGGAGCAGCGACGTCTCCTCCTTCTTGATCCAGCAAGGGGGAGGAGAGGTTGATGGAGATCCAGCAGCACGACGGCGTGGTGGTGGAAGTAGCGGGATTCCAACAGGGCTTCGCCAAGCGCTGCGGGAGGAGGGAGATGTGTCATGGGAGGGAGAGGGAGGCGCCAGGGCTTAGGTGCGGCTGCCCTCCCTTCCCCCCACTATATGTAGGGCCAAGGGAGAGGGGGGGCGCAGCCTTGGCCCTTCCTCCAAGGAAGGGTGCGGCCAGGGAGGAGTCCATCCTCCCCAAGGCACCTAGGAGGTGCCTTCCCCCTTTAGGACCCTTTCTTTCCCTTATCTCTTGGCGCATGGGCCTCTTGGGGCTGGTGCCCTTGGCCAATATAGGACAAGGCGCACACCCCTATAGCCCATGTGGCCCCCCCGGGGCAGGTGGACCCCCTTGGTGGACCCCCGGACCCCTTTCGGCACTCCCGGTACAATACCGATAATGCGTGAAACTTTTCCGGCGACCAAAACAGGACTTCCCATATATAAATCTTTACCTCCGGACCATTCCGGAACTCCTCGTGACGTCCGGGATCTCATCCGGGACTCCGAACAACTTTCGGGTTACCGCATACTAATATCTCTATAACCCTAGCGTCACCGAACCTTAAGTGTGTAAACCCTACGGGTTCGGGAGACATGCAGACATGACCGAGATGACTCTCCGGTCAATAACCAACAGCGGGATCTGGATACCCATGTTGGCTCCCACATGTTCCATGATGATCTATCGGATGAACCACGATGTCAAGGACTTAATCAATCCCGTATACAATTCCCTTTGTCTAGCGGTACGATACTTGCCCGAGATTCGATCGTCGGTATCCCGATACCTTGTTCAATCTCGTTACCGGCAAGTCTCTTTACTCGTTTCGTAACACATCATCCCGTGATCAACTCCTTGATCACATTGTGCACATTATGATGATGTCCTACCGAGTGGGCCCAGAGATACCTCTCCGTTTACACGGAGTGACAAATCCCAGTCTCGATTCGTGCCAACCCAACAGACACTTTCGGAGATACCTGTAGTGTACCTTTATAGCCACCCAGTTACGTTGTGACGTTTGGCACACCCAAAGCACTCCTACGGTATCCGGGAGTTGCACAATCTCATGGTCTAAGGAAATGATACTTGACATTAGAAAAGCTTTAGCATACGAACTACATGATCTTGTGCTAGGCTTAGGATTGGGTCTTGTCCATCACATCATTCTCCTAATGATGTGATCCCGTTATCAATGACATCCAATGTCCATGGTCAGGAAACCGTAACCATCTATTGATCAACGAGCTAGTCAACTAGAGGCTTACTAGGTACATGGTGTTGTCTATGTATCCACACATGTATCTGAGTTTCCTATCAATACAATTCTAGAATGGAAAATAAACGATTATCATGAACAAGGAAATATAATAATAACCAATTTATTATTGCCTCTAGGGCATATTTCCAATAGCCCAGTCCCATGCTTTATGCAAACTAAATCAAAATTAATTGCAAACAAAACTCCCCCTCGGACCTGATGTATGTTGGAGGCACTCGTTGTTTCGAGCAAGCCAGGGATTGATGCTTGTTGGTGGAGGGGGAGTATAAAATTTACCATTCTGTTTGGGAACCGCCTATAATGTGTTGAGCATGGAAGATATCGCCATCTCTTAGTTGTTACGTTGACAATGAAAGTATACCGCTCAAAATACAATTTATCTCTATTTCAAAACCAAGCTCTGGCACCTCTACCAATCCCTGCTTCCCTCTGCAAAGGGCCTATCCATTTACTTTTATGTTGAGTCATCACCCTCTTGTTAAAAAGCACTAGCTGGAGAGCACAACTGTCATTTGCATTCATCACTGTTAATTTATATGGGTATGACTATGATTGGATCTCTTTTACCATGAATTACAATGTCTAGTCAGTCCTTGATCTTTAAAGGTGCTCTGCATTTATGTTTTGCGGGCTCAGAAAGGGGTAGCGAGATACCATCTTGTTATATCATATTATGATTGTTTTGAGAAAGTGTTGTCATCCGAGATTTATTATTATGGCTTGCTAGTTGATTATGCTATTGATATGAGTAATCATGAGACCTGAGAATTATTGCAAATGTGGTTAGTTATGATCTATGCTAAAAACTCGAATGCTGGCTTGACATAGTTACAACAACAAGAGCAAACAGAGTTTGTAAAAGTTTTTCTTTCTTTCAGTTTGTCAACTGAATTGCTTGAGGACAAGCAAGGGTTTAAGCTTGGGGGAGTTGATATGTCTCCGTCGTATCTACTTTTCCAAACACTTTTGCCCTTGTTTTGGACTCTAACTTGTATGATTTGAATGGAACTAACCCGGACTGACGCTGTTTTCAGCAGAATTGCCATGGTGTTGTTTTATGTGCACAAAACAAATATTCTTGGAATGACCTAAAACTCCACGGAACATCTTAGAAAAAATAATAAAAAATCCTCGCCAAAGATGAAGACCAGGGGGCCCACACCATTCTCACGAGGGTGGGGGGCCCGCCCTGTACCTCGTGGGCCCCTTGGATGCCCTCCGATGCCAACTCCAACTCTATATATTTGCTTTCGGAGAGAAAAAACAGACAGAAGAAATCATCACGTTTTATGATACGGAGCCGCCGCCAAGCCCTAAAACCTCTCGGGAGGGCTGATCTGGAGTCCGTTCGGGGCTCCGGAGAGGGGGATTTGTCGCCGTCGTCATCATCAACCATCCCCGTCACCAATTTCATGATGCTCACCGCCGTGCGTGAGTAATTCCATAGTAGGCTTGCTGGACGGTGATAGGTCGGATGAGATTTATCATGTAATCGAGTTAGTTTTGTTAGGGTTTGATCCCTAGTATCCACTATGTTCTGAGATTGATGTTGCTATGACTTTGCTATGCTTAATGCTTGTCACTAGGGCCCGAGTGCCATGATTTCAGATTTGAACCTATTGTGTTTTCATGAATATATGTGAGTTCTTGATCCTATCTTGCAAGTCTATAGTCACCTACTATGTGTTATGATCCAGCAACCCCGAAGTGACAATAATCGGGACCACTCCTGATGATGACCATAGTTTGAGGAGTTCATGTATTCACTATGCGCTAATGCTTTGTTCCGGTTCTCTATTAAAAGGAGGCCTTAATATCCCTTAGTTTCCAATACGACCCCGCTGCCGCGGGAGGGTAGGACAAAAGATGTCATGCAGGTTCTTTTCCATAAGCATGTATGACTATATATGGAATACATGCCTACATTACATTGATGAATTGGAGCTAGTTCTGTGTCACCTATGTTATGACTATTACATGATGAACCGCATCCGGCATAATTATCCATCACTGATCCGGTGCCTACGAGTTTTCCATATATTGGTTCTCACTTATTTACTTTCCCGCTGCTACTGTTACAATCACTACAAAATACCAAAAACATTACTTTTGTTGTCTTTACTTTTGTTGCCGCTACCACCACTATCATATTACTTTGCTACTAAAGACTTTGCTGCAGATACTAAGTTTCCAGGTGTGGTTGAATTGACAACTCAGCTGCTAATACTTGAGAATATTCTTTAGCTCCCCTTGTGTCAAATCAATAAATTTGGGTTGAATACTCTACCCTCGAAAGCTGTTGCGATCCCCTATACTTGTGGGTTATCAGGTTCAATCTTGCGGTGTCCTTTCCCAGTGACAGTAGGGGCAGTAAGGCACGTATTGTATTGTTGCCATCGAGGATAACAAGATGGGGTTTATATCATATTGCATGTGTTTATCCCTCTACATCATGTCATCTTGCTTAAAGCGTTACTCTGTTCTTTTGAACTTAATACTCTAGATGCATGCTGGATAGTGGTCGATGTGTGGAGTAATAGTAGTAGATGCAGGCAGGAGTCGGTCTACTTGTCTCGGACGTGATGCCTATATACATGATCGTACCTAGATATTCTCATAACTATGCTCAATTCTGTCAATTGCGAAACAGTAATATGTTTACCCACTGTAATACTTATGCTCTCGAGAGAAGCCACTAGTGAAACCTATGGCCCCCGGGTCTATTTTCTATCATATTAATCTTCCATCAACAAGCTATTTCTTGCACCGTTTTTATTTTGCTTTGTTTACTTTGCATCTTTATCATAAAAATGTTGGGGATCGTTGCAGAAATTAAATTTTTTCTACGCATCACCAAGATCAATCTATGGAGTAACTAGCAACAAGAGAGAGGGGAGTGCATCTTTATACCCTTGAAGATCGCGAGTCGGAAGCGTTGCAAGAACGCGGTTGGAGGAGTCGTACACGTAGCGATTCAGATCGCCGCCGAATCCGATCTAAGCACCGAACAACGTGTTGGGGAACGTAGCATAAATTCAAAATTTTCCTACGTGTCACCAAGATCTATCTATGGAGTCATCTAGCAACGAGGGAGGAGTGGATCTACATACCCTTGTAGATCGCGCGCGGAAGCGTTCAAGAGAACGGGGTTGATGGAGTCGTACTCGTCGTGATTCAAATCACCGATGATCCTAGCGCCGAACGGACGGCACCTCCGCGTTCAACACACGTACGGAGCAGCGACGTCTCCTCCTTCTTGATCCAGCAAGGGGGAAGGAGAGGTTGATGGAGATCCAACAACACGACGGCATGGTGGTGGAAGTAGCGGGATTCCAACAGGGCTTCGCTAAGCGCTGCGGGAGGAGGGAGATGTGTCACGGGAGGGAGAGGGAGGCGCCAGGCCTTAGGTATGGTTGCTCCTCCTTTTCCCCACTATATATAGGGCCAAGGGAGAGGGGGGAGGCGCAGCCCTTGCCCCTTCCTCCAAGGAAGGGTGCGGCCCAGGGGGGGAGGAGTCCATCCTCCCCAAGGCACCTCGGAGGTGCCTTCCCCTTTTAGGACTCTCCCCTTTTTTTCTTCTCTTGGCGCATGGGCCTCTTGGGGCTAGTGCCCTTGGCCCATGTAGGCCAAGGCGCACCCCCTACAGCCCATGTGGCCCCCCGGGGCAGGTGGCCCCACCCGGTGGACCCCCGGGACCCTTCCGGTGGTCCCGGTACAATACCGGTGACCCCGAAACTTGTCCCGATGGCCGAAATAGCACTTCCTATATATAATTCTTTACCTCGGGACCATTCCGGAACTCCTCGTGACGTCCGGGATCTCATCCGGGACTCCGAACAACTTTCGGGTTATCGCATACTAATATCTCTATAACCCTAGCGTCACCGAACCTTAAGTGTGTAGACCCTACGGGTTCGGGAGACATGCAGACATGACTGAGACGTTCTCCGGTCAATAACCAACAGCGGGATCTGGATACCCATGTTGGCTCCCACATGTTCCACGATGATCTCATCGGATGAACCACGATGTCAAGGACTTAATCAATCCCGTATACAATCCCTTTGTCCATCGGTACGATACTTGCCCGAGATTCGATCGTCGGTATCCAGATACCTTGTTCAATCTCGTTACCGGCAAGTCTCTTTACTCGTTCCGTAACACATCATCCCGTGATCAACTCCTTGATCACATTGTGCACATTATGATGATGTCCTACCGAGTGGGCCCAGAGATACCTCTCCGTCACACGGAGTGACAAATCCCAGTCTTGATTCGTGCTAACCCAACAGACACTTTCGGAGATACCTGTAGTGCACCTTTATAGTCACCCAGTTACGTTGTGACGTTTGATACACCCAAAGCATTCCTACGGTATCCGGGAGTTGCACAATCTCATGGTCTAAGGAAAGATACTTGACATTAGAAAAGCTTTAGCATACGAACTACACGATCTTTGTGCTAGGCTTAGGATTGGGTCTTGTCCATCACATCATTCTCCTAATGATGTGATCCCGTTATCAACGACATCCAATGTCCATGGTTAGGAAACCGTAACCATCTATTGATCAACGAGCTAGTCAACTAGAGGCTTACTAGGGACATGGTGTTGTCTATGTATCCACACATGTATCTGAGTTTCCTATCAATACAATTATAGCATGGATAATAAACGATTATCATGAACAAGGAAATATAATAATAACCAATTTATTATTGCCTCTAGGGCATATTTCCAACACAACAGCGCCTCCGCGTTCAACACACGGGCAGCCCGGTGACGTCTCCCGCTCCTTGATCCAGCAAGGAGGAGGGAGAGGTTGAGGAAGAAGGCTCCAATAGCAGCACGACGGCGTGGTGGTGATGGAGTGGCAGTTCTTCGCCAGGGCTTCGCCAAGCTCACGCGGAGGAGGAGAGGTGTTGGGGTGGGGAGGGGCTGCGCCTTGGATGTGGTGTTGCAGCCCTCCCCTCGCCCCTCTATTTATAGGGAGATGGGGGAAGGGGGCCGGCCCCTCCAGATGAGATCTAGAGGGGGCGGCGGCCAAGGGGGAGGGGGATTGCCCCCCAAGCAAGGGGGGCGCCCCCTTTAGGGTTCCCCCAAACCCTAGGCGCATGGGCCCTAGCGGGGATGCCGCCCAGCCCACTAGGGGATGGTTCCCTTCCACCTACAGGCCATAAGGCCCTCCGGGGCAGGTGGACCCTCCCGGTGGACCCCCGGAACCCCTCCGGTTGTCCCGGTACAATACCGGTATACCCCCCGAATATTTCCGGTGACCGTATGATGACTTCCCATATATAAATCTTCACCTCCGGACTATTCCGGAACTCCTCGTGACGTCCGAGATCTCATCCGGGACTCCGAACAACATTTGGTAATCACATACAAATCTTCCTAATAACCCTAGCGTCATCGAACCTTAAGTGTGTAGACCCTACGGGTTCGGGAACCATGCAGACATCACCGAGACAACTCTCCGGCCAATAACCAACAACGGGATCTGGATACCCATGTTGGCTCCCACATGTTCCATGATGATCTCATCGGATGAACCACGATGTCGAGGATTCAAGCAATCCCGTATACAATTCCCTTTGTCAATCGGTACGTTACTTGCCCGAGATTCGATCATCGGTATCCCAATACCTCGTTCAATCTCGTTACCAGCAAGTCACTTTACTCATTCCGTAATACATGATCCCGTGACCAACTACTTAGTCACAATGAGCTCATGATGATGCATAACCGAGTGGGCCCAGAGATACCTCTCCATCATACGGAGTGAGAAATCCCAGTCTCGATTTGTGCCAACCCAATAGACACTTTCGGAGATACCTGTAGTGCACCTTTATAGCCACGCAGTTACGTTGTGATGTTTGGTACACCCAAAGCACTCCTACGGTATCCGGGAGTTGCACAATATCATGGTCTAAGGAAATGATACTGACATTAGAAAAGCTTTAGCAAATGAACTACACGATCTTGTGCTACGCTTAGGATTGGGTCTTGTCCATCACATCATTCTCCTAATGATGTGATCCCGTTATCAATGACATCCAATGTCCATGGTCAGGAAACCATGACCATCTATTGATCAACGAGCTAGTCAACTAGAGGCTTACTAGGGACATGTTGTGGTCTATGTATTCACACATGTATTACGGTTTCAAGTTAATACAATTATAGCATGAACAATAGACAATTATCATGAACAAGGAAATACAATAATAACCATTTTATTATTGCCTCTAGGGCATATTTCCAACAGTCTCCCACTTGCACTAGAGTCAATAATCTAGTTCACATCACTATGTGATTGTAATGAATCCAACACCCATGGGGTTTGTTCATATCTCGCTTGTGAGAAAGGTTTATTGGTCAATGGGTCTGAACCTTTCAGATCCATGTGTGCTTTACAAATCTCTATGTCATCTTGTAGATGCAGCTACCACGCGCTACTTTGAGCTATTCCAAATAACTGCTCTACTATACGAATCCGGTTTACTACTCAGAGTCATCCGGATTAGTGTCAAAGTTTGCATCGACATAACCCTTTACGACGAACTCTTTTACCACCTCCATAATCGAGAAAATTCCTTAGTCCACTAGTTACTAAGGATAAGTTCGACCGCTGTCATGTGATCCATTCCTGGATCACTCCTGTACCCCTTGACTGACTCATGGCAAGGCACACTTCAGGTGCGGTACACAACATATCATACTGTAGAGCCTACGTCTAAAGCATAGGGGACGACCTTCGTCCTTTCTCTCTCTTCTGTCGTGTTCAAGTTTTGAGTCTTACTCAATGCTCACACCTTGTAACACAGCCAAGAACTCCTTCTTTGTTGATCTATTTTGAACTCCTTCAAAATCTTGTCACGGTATGTATTCATTTGAAAGTACTATTAAGCGTTTTTTGATCTATCCTTATAGATCTTTATGCTCAATGTTCAAGTAGCTTAATCCAGGTTTTCCATTGAAAAACACTTTTCAAATAACCTTGTATGCTTTCCAGAAATTCTACATCATTTCTGATAAACAATATGTTAACAACATATACTCATCCAAAATTCTATAGTGCTCCCACTCACTTCTTTGGAAATACAAGTTTCTCATAAACTTTGTATAAACCCAAAATCTTTGATCATCTCATCAAAGCGTACATTCCAACTCCTAGATGCTTACTCCAGTCCTTAGAAGGATTGCTGGAGCTTTGCATACTTGTCAGCATCTTTCAGGATTGACAAAACCTTCTGGTTGTATCACATACAACCTTTCCTCAAGAAAATCGTCGAGGAATTAATGTTTTGACATCCTATCTGCAAGATTTCATAAATAATGCAGTAACTGCTAACATAATTCCAACAGACACTTAGCATCGCTACGAGTGAGAAAGTCTCATCGTAGTCAACTCCTTGAACTTGTCGGGAAACATCTTAATGACAAGTCGAGCTTTCTTAATGGTGACACTTACCATCATTGTCCGTCTTCCTTTTAAAATCCATCTGCACCCAACAGCCTTACGACCATCAAGTAGTTCTTTCAAAGTCTATACTTTGTTTTATACATGGATCTTCTCTCGGATTTTATGGCCTCGAGCCATTCGTTGGAATCCGGGCCCACCATCGCTTCTCCATAGCTCGTAGGTTCATTGTTGGCTAGCAACATGACTTCCAAGACAGGATTACGTACCTCTCTAAAGTAGTACGCATCCTTGTCGACCTATGAGGTTTGGTAATGACTTGATCCGAAGTTTCATGATCACTATCATAAGCTTCCACTTCAATTGGTGTAGGTGCCACGGGAACAACTTCCTGTGCCCTGCTACAAACTAGTTGAATTGACGGTTCAATAACCTTATCAAGTCTCCATCATCCTCCCACTCAATTCTTTCAAGAGAAACTTTTCCTCGAGAAAGGACCCGTTTCTATAAACAATCACTTTTGCTTCCGGATCTAAAATAGGAGGTATAGCCAACTATTTTGGGTATTCTATGAAGATGCATTTATCCGCTTTGGGTTCGAGCTCATCAGCCTGAAACTTTTTCACATAAGCGTCGCAGCCCCAAACTTTTAAGAAACGACAGCTTAGGTTTCTCTAAACCATAGTTCATACGGTGTCGTCTCAACGGAATTGCGTGGTGCCCTATTTAAAGTGAATGCGGTTGTCTCTAATGCCTAACCCATAAACAATAGTGGTAATTCGATAAGAGACATCATGGTATGCACCATATCCAATAGGGTGCAGTTATGATGTTTGGACACACCATCACACTATGGTGTTCCAGGCGGTATTAGTTGTGAAACAATTTCCACAATGTCTTAATTGTGTGCCAAACTCGTAACTCGGATATTCATCTCTATGGTCATATCATAGACATTTTATCCTCTTGTCACGACGATCTTCACTCTGAAATTACTTAAACCTTTCAATAATTCAGACTTGTGTTTCATCAAGTAAATATACTCAGCATCTACTCAAATCATCTGTGAAGTAAGAACATAACAATATCCACTGCGTGCCTCGGCACTCATTGGATCAAAATGTAGTACTTCCAACAAGTTCCTTTCTTGTTCCATCTTACTGAAAACGAGGTCTTTCAGTCATCTTGCCCATGTGGTATGATTTGCATGTCTCAAGTGATTCAAAATCAAGTGAGTCCAAATGATCCATCTGTATGGAGTTTTTTCATGCATATCTACCAATAGACATGGTTCGCATGTCTCAATCTTTTCAAAACGAGTGAGTCCAAAGATCCATCAACATGGAGCTTCTTCATGCGTTTTATACCAACATGACTCAAATGGCAGTGCCACAAGTATGTGGTACTATCATTACTATCTTATATCTTTTGGCATGAACCATTCATTTTAGGTGCAAGACCATTGAAGGTATTATTCAAATAAAAAGAGTAACCATTATTCTCCTTAAATGAATAACCGTATGGCGATAAACATAATCCAATCATGTCTATGCTCAACGCAAACACCAAATAACAATTATTTCGGTTTAACACCAATCCCGATGGTAGAGGGAGCGTGCGATGTTTGATCACATCAACCTTGGAAACACTTCCAGCACATATCGTCATCTCACCTTTAGCTAGTCTCCGCAGCCTTTTATTTCGAGTTACTAACACTTAGCAACCGAACCGGTATTTATTACCCTGGTGCTACTAGGAGTACTAGTAAAGTACACAATAGTATACCGTATATTCAAAATACTTATGTCGACCTTGCCAGCCTTCTCATCTACCAAGTATCTAGGGTAGTTCTGCTTCAGTGACCGTTCCCCTCATTATAGAAGCACTTAGTCTCGGGTTTGGGTTCAACCTTGGGTTTCTTCACTAGAGCAGCAGCTGATTTGCCGTTTCATGAAGTATCCCTTCTTTCCCTTGCCCTTCTTGAAACTAGTGGTTTAACCATCAACAATTGATGCTCCTACTTGATTTCTACTTTCACAGTGTCAAACATCGCGACTTGCTCAAGGATCATCATGTCTATCCCTGATATGTTATAGTTCATCATGAAGCTCCAATAGCTTGGTGGCAGTGACTATGGAGAACCATCACTATCTCATCTGAAAGATCAACTCCCACTCGATTCAAACGATTGTAGTACTTAGACAATCTGAGTACATGCTCAACGATTGATCTTTTCTCCCTTAGTTTGTGGGCTTAAGAAACTTGTCAGAGGTCTCATACCTCTTGATGTGGGCACTAGTCTGAAATCCCAATTTCAGTCTTTGGAACATCTCATATGTTCTGTGACGTTTCAAAAACGTCTTTGGTGCCACAATTCTAAACCGTTAGCATTACGCACTGAACTATCACGTAGTCATCAAAACGTGTATGTCAGATGTTTCCCAACATCTACAGACGACGCTCAAGGTTCAGCACACTGAGCGGTGCATTAAGGACATAATCCTTCTGTGCAGCAATGAGGACAATCCTCGGTTTACGGACCCAGTCCGCATAATTGCTACTGTCAACTCTCAACTAAATTTTCTCTAGGAACATATCTAAAACAGTAGAACCAAAGCGTGAGCTACGACATAATTTGCAAAGACCTTTTGACTATGTTCATGATAATTAAGTTCATCTAATCAAATTATTTAGTGAACTCCCACTTAGATAGACATCGCTCTAGTCATCTAAGTGATACATGATCCGAGTCAACTAGGCGGTGTCTAATCATCACGTGAGACAGACTAGTCATCATCGGTGAACATCTTCATGTTGATCGTATCTTCTATACGACTCATGTTCGACCTTTCGGTCTTCCGTGTTCCGAGGCCATGTCTGTACATGCTAGGCTCGCCAAGTCAACCTAAGTGTATTGCGTGTGTAAATCTGGCTTACACCCGTTGTATGCGAATGTTAGAACCTATCACACCCGATCATCACGTGGTGCTTCGGAACAACGGACCTTAGCAACAGTGCACAGTTAGGGGGAACATTTTCTTGAAATTATTGGGAGGGATCATCTTATTTATGCTACCATCGTTCTAAGAAAATAAGATGTAAAACATGATAAACATCACATGTAATCAAATAGTGACATGATATGGTCAATATCATTTTGCTCCTTTTGATCTCCATCTTCGGGGCGCCATGATCATCATTGTCACCGGCATGACACCATGACCTCCATCATCATGTCTTCATGAAGTTGTCTCACCAACTATTACTTCTACTTGGCTAACGGTTAGCGATAAAGTAAAGTAATTACATGACGTTTATGTTGACACGCAGGTCATAAATAAATTAAGACAACTCTTATGGCTCCTGCCGGTTGTCATACTCATCGACATGAAAGTCGTGATTCCTATTACAAGAACATGATCAATCTCATACATCACATATATCATTCATCACATCCTTTTGGCCATATCACATCACACGGCATATGCTGCAAGAACAAGTTAGACGTCCTCTAATTGTTGTTGCAAGTTTTTTTTACGTGGCTGCTATAGGTTTCTAGCAAGAACGTTTCTTACCTACGCCAAAACCACAACGTGATATGCCAATTTCTATTTACCCTTCATAAGGACCCTTTTCATCTAATCCGATCTGACTAAAGTGGGAGAGACAGACACCCGCTAGCCACCTTATGCAACTAGTGCATGTCAGTCGGTGGAACCAGTCTCACGTAAGCGTACGTGTAAGGTCGGTCCGGGCCGCTTCATCCCACGATGCCGCCAAATCGAAATAAGACTAGTAACGGCAAGTAAATTGACAAAATCGACACCCACAACAACTTGTGTTCTACTCGTGCATAGAAACTACGCATAGACCTAGCTCTGATACCTCTGTTGGGGATCATTGCAGAAATTAAAAAATTTCTACGAATCACCAAGATCAATCTATGGAGTAACTAGCAACAAGAGAGAGGGGAGTGCATCTTCATACCCTTGAAGATCGCGAGTCGAAAGTGTTGCAAGAACGTGGTTGGAGGAGTCGTACACATAGCGATTCAGATCGCGGCTGAATCCGATCTAAGCACCGAACAACAGCGCCTCCTCGTTCAACACACGTGCAGCCCGGTGACGTCTCCTGTGCCTTGACCCAGCAAGGAGGAGGGAGAGGTTGAGGAAGAAGGCTCCAACAGCAGCACGATGGCGTGGTGGTGATGGAGTGGCAGTTCTCCGGCAGGGCTTCACCAAGTTGACGCCGAGGAGGAGAGGTGTTGGGGTGGGGAGGGGCTGCGCCTTGGATGTGGTGTTGCAGCCCTCCCCTTGCCCCTCTATTTATAGGGAGAAGGGGGAAGGGGGCCAGCCCCTCTAGATGAGATCTAGAGGGGGGGCGGCGGCCAAGGGGGAGGGGGCTTGCCCCCCAAGCAAGGGGGGTGCCCCCTTTAGGGTTCCCCCCAAACCCTAGGCGCATGGGCCCTAGGGGGGGATGGCGCCCAGCCCACTAGGGGCTGGTTCCCTTCCACCTACAGCCCATAAGGCCCTCCGGGGCAGGTGGACCCTCCCGGTGGACCCCCGGAACCCCTCCGGTGGTCCCGGTACAATACCGGTATACCCCCGAATATTTCCAGTGACCATATGATGACTTCCCATATATATATCTTCACCTCCGGACTATTCCGGAACTCCTCGTGACGTCCAAGATCTCATCCGGGACTCCCAACAACATTCAGTAATCACATACAAATCTTCCTAATAACCCTAGCGTCATCGAACCTTAAGTGTGTAGACCCTACGGGTTCGGGAACCATGCAGACATGACCGAGACAACTCTCCGGCCAATAACCAACAGCGGGATCTGGATACCCATGTTGGCTCCCACATGTTCCACGATGATCTCATCGGGTGAATCACAATGTCGGGGATTCAAGCAATCCCGTATACAATTCCCTTTGTCAATCGGTACGTTACTTGCCCGAGATTCGATCGTCGGTATCCCAATACCTTGTTCAATCTCGTTACCGGCAAGTCACTTTACTCATTTCATAATGCATGATCCCGTGACCAACTACTTAGTCACAATGAGCTCATGATGATGCATAACCGAGTGGGCCCAGAGATATCTCTCCGTCATACGGAGTGACAAATCCCAGTCTCGATTTGTGCCAACCCAACAGACACTTTCGGAGATACCTGTAGTGCACCTTTATAGCCACCCAGTTACGTTGTGACGTTTGGTACACCCAAAGCACTCCTACGGTATCCGGGAGTTGCACAATCTCATGGTCTAAGGAAATGATACTGACATTAGAAAAGCTTTAGCAAACGAACTACACGATCTTATGCTACGCTTAGGATTGGGTCTTGTCCATCACATCATTCTCCTAATGATGTGATCCCGTTATCAATTACATCCAATGTCCATGGTCAGGAAACCATGACCATCTATTGATCAACGAGCTAGTCAACTAAAGGCTTACTAGGGACATGTTGTGGTCTATGTATTCACACATGTATTATGGTTTCAAGTTAATACAATTATAGCATGAACAATAGACAATTATCATGAACAAGGAAATACAATAATAACCATTTTATTATTGCATCTAGGGTATATTTCCAACAAAAAATACGGAAAATATTATCTTATCATATCTATCAAGATCTCACTTTCGTAAGTGACCGTGAAGGGATTGACAACCCCTTTATTGTGTTGGTTGCGAGAATTTTATTTGTTTGTGTAGGTGCGAGGGACTCGTGCGTAGCCTCCTAGTGGATTGATACCTTGGTTCTCAAAAACTGAGGGAAATACTTACCTACTTTGCTGCATCACCCTTTCCTCTTCAAGGGAAAACCAACGCAGTGCTCAAGAGGTAGCAGCTGCCTCCTTCTTCGCATCCTCTTTCGCCTCGCCCTTCTCCACAAGGCTTGCGGCGTGACATTCCTTGGCGTCACGCTTCTCCTGCGAGATCTCCGCCCGGCACTCAGGTGTGAGGCTTTTGTAATAGGTGATCTTTTGCAAGATCATGGCGGACAACAAGGTCAGAGCGAAAGGGGAAGTGTACAGGGTAAGAAGTGGCGAGGCGAATCAAAGGGAAAGGAGGAAATGGGTGCGGCTAGGGTTCTCCCTCATCGTCCAGTTTAGATAGTGGGATTTGGCCCCTCGAACGGCTCGCTGGAGCAGTGACATGAATTTGGTATCACAAAACTAGTGATCTCCTTAATAGACCGATGGATTTTGGCGTGAGTCTCGCCCGTTTGTCCGACGTGGCGGACACGTCTAGGCGTCCCCAATCCACCCCACATATGGGTTGAGGGGTGTCGGAGGGCCCAGACGTATAGACCGGCTTTGGAGGGTCCGGTTGGACTACTTTATATCCCTCGCAGCGAGCGAGAAAAGTGTAGCGTTGCTTAGGTCGGCAGGTGCTACATGGGCGATGGGCCTGGGCCGCATAAGCGAGTATTCTCGAGTGAGTGAGAGCGAGCGTAGGCGAATTTATTTTCGAGTTGTTTCATTTTCAATTAATACAAATTATGAATTCGAAAAAGTCCTCAAATTTGAAAAATGTTTCGTGCTTTTTTGTTCATGAATACAATAAAAATTCACGGTTTAAAAAATGTTCGCAAATTCAAAAAAGTTCATGAATTCAAAAAATGTTCTCATGAATACAAAAAATGTTCTCTAGAAATTTTAGAACATTTATTGAAATTTTCACAATTTTTGAAATTTATGAACATTTTTAAATTGTGAATATTTTCTAAAATTATAAGTATTTTTGAAATTGTGAACAATTTTGAAATTTAAAGCATTTAAAAAAACGTGAAAAAGTTTCAAAATTGTGAATTATGTTAAAAAATAAAAAGAAACATAGAAAAAAAAGAGGGGAAAACAATAAAAGAAAAAATATGCAGAACTTTCTACAAGGTTTTCCCTTTTTTAGGGGATCTACAAGGTTTTCCTAAAACTTGTCAGAACGGTTCGCTCGGTAATGAGCAGGCCCATGTCCTACGCTAGTGAGTGATCGGAGACTTAATGCTCACAACGAGCGACACATATTATTTGTGCCTTTTGGGTTGCGTTTCTTGGTCAAGGCGGGTTGTCCGCCCGGATGCTTAGGGTTTGGTTGTAGATGTTTTTACAGCTAAAGTGTACTTCTGCTCCAGAGCTCAAATGAGCTTGGTAAACAGTAAAATAATAATAATAATAAATCTGATTTTTTTTGCGGGTAAAAGACTTGTATTACTCAGAAACATTAGAGTTACAATCAGCAAGGGCTAGCTCTACAGCTACTGAAGGTCCTGAACCAAACCAAGTCATAATCCTACCTTCAATCCTCGCATAAGAAGCTAGACTATCGCTAACCATATTCTAAGACCGACTAGCAAAAATAATACAAGATCTATGTAAACTCAAAAGATACTGAATCTCTCTTACAATGGCCGAATACAAGGGTCTATCCACTTCTTGCACCTGAATCATCTTCGTGGCAACCATAGAATCCATCTCCACAATAATTGGTAGCTCTGTGCGTTGGATTTCCAAAGAGAGACCTTCCATGCATGCACATAACTCCGCTTCCAACATCTCTGCAAGAGAAAAGCGCTCGACACGATGAAAAAATAATAGCTCCCTTGTCGTCCCTAAGGACCATGCCAGCACCAGCACTACCATTTTGACCAACCGATCCATTTGTGTTCCACTTGACCCAACCAGCATCCGGCAATTTCCATCGACCAATATGCATGGAATCTCTGGAGCTCACCACTGGTGCATCAATAGGAGTTTACCCTTACCCTGATAGTTGCATATATCAGTTTTAAGTCCTAGCAGGGAACCGAGATAGCTCACTAGGAACCTTTTCGAGGACTCAAGCGGAGGTGGGGGTTTATGGTGGACCACCTCATTCCGGACAAACCAAGTACGCCACAAGGTCATCAGTAGCATGGATCGATCAACATCAGACATAGGATTCAACGCATACAACAACCACTCTTTCCCCGTGTGCTCTACCATATTGATATCTGGCAGGGACCAACATTCACCATTGTATGCCATAAATTCTGGCCAAGAGGGCACCACAAAAATGGATGAAAATTATCTTCAAGTTCTCTAGCACAAAGCGGACAGAGCTCGGATGTTTCGAGCCCTCACTTGTGCTTATTCTGCCAGGTTGGCAAGGAGTCAACTGCCACCCTCCAAGCAAAGTTACAGACCGAAGGGGGTATGTCAGATTTCCATATCAGCTGCCAAACTTTTTGTCTACCATCTGGGGCCGAACTGGAGGTCGAATTTGCATGTCGATAAACCTCTTTAAACGCAAAGTTGTAGGCACTTTTCACAGAGAACACACCATGTTTGTCTGGCCCCCAAGCAATGATGTCTTCCTCCTGTCTCGGGGATGCTCAAATTTTAGAAGTAAGGCCAGATTTCAAGAGCCGTTAGGATTAAGCAAATCCGCCACAAACCTGATTCTGCATGTGCCCTGAGTGGTAATCAGTTTGAAACTGAATGGTCTAGGGATCCAGTTGTCGCGCCAAATTCTGATGCTTCAGCCATTTCCTACTCTCCAAAGAATCCCCTTCTTTAACAAATCCAGGTCATGGCTAATCGCCTGCCATGAAGAAGATGCATTCCCACTAAACACTATATCCTCGAGTTTACCATCCGGGTAATATCGGGCCTTCAAAACATGCGCACAAAGAGTGTGTGGTCTAGTGATAAGATGTCAGGCCTGTCAAGCCAACATAGCGTGGGTGAAAAGTCGGAAATCCCTAAAACCAACTCCTCCTTTACTCTTCGGTTGCATCAACCTATCCCACGAGCGCCAATGAACCTTCCTCTTCCCTAGCGTCGAACCCCAATAGTAGCTCCCGACCATTCTTGTGAGCTCGTCACAAACAGAGAGCGGAAGTTTAAAAACTCCCATAATATAAGTGGGAAGGGCTTGCGCTACAGGTTTAGTGAGGACCTCCCTTCCTGGCTGCGCCAAAAGTCCATCTCCCCACTGTACCAAGCGTTTTGTTAAGCTCATTTGAAGGTTTTGGAACCGTCCTTTCGACAAACGACCATCTGGCGCTGGAAGCCCCAAGTACTTTTTCTCAAAGACCGTGCTGGACACATGCAACACCCCCCTAATCTCCTCTTGGATAGCTGTTGGGCATGCTTTCCCAAAGAGGATTGAACATTTTTCATAGTTCAGGCTTTGGTCGGTAGCTTTACTATACAATTCTAGCACAGACTTCACCTCCTCTGCTTGAATCTTTGAAGCTTCAAAGAACAATAATGTGTCATCCGCAAACAATAAGTGTGAGATACCAGGAGCCCGCCTACACACTTTAACGGGAGTAATTTCTTCAGTTGCAACCTTATGCTTAAGGAGAGAAGATAACCCATTGGCCACAAATAAGAATAAAAATGGTGAGAGAGGATCGCCTAGCCGAAGACCTCGCGACGGTGCGAATGAATCCAAGAGGGTTTCATTTAGTTTGACAGAGTAACTCACATACGTGACACATGACATTATCCAGTCCATCCATCTATGAGAGAAGCCCAGCTTTTGCATCACTCGCTTCAAGAACGACCAATCCACACGATCATATGCTTTTGAGAGATCAAGTTTATACGCGCAAAAACTCTTAGTGGGGTCCTTTTCCTGCTTAATGTGGTGAATACACTCAAATGCCACTAGGGCATTATCTGTAATTAGCCTGCTTAGTATAAAAGCACTTTGCTCATGGAAGATAATATTATCCAACAAGGGCCTCAAAGGATTTACCAAGTATTTAGAAATGACCTTGTATATAACGTTGCAGAGACTTATAGGCCTATAGTGTGTGAGCATGGTTGGGCTAGGAGTTTTGGGCACAAGAACAATGGAAGTTGAATTTACCACTTTCGGCAGAATCCCAGTATCGAAAATTTCCTTAACCGCCGCCACCACACCGCTCTTGAGCGTACTCCAATGCTGCTGATAGAATCTAGCTGGAAAACCATCCGGGCCATGTGCTTTTAAGGGACCAATCTGAAACATCGCATCCTCAATCTCCTTCTCACTAAAGGGGACACATAATTTTTCATATCCTCCTCCGAAATCCTTGCTTCCAGCCAGTCAAGCACCTCTGATGCTTCTAGGTTTTGATCCGCTGAGAAAACTCTCTTGAAATACTCTGTGGCCATCCTGGACATCTCAACGAAGTCTGTATGGATGTTGCCAATACTATCCATGAGACTTCTAATTTTATTTTTCCTTGCGCGCCAAACCGCTTTACTCTAAAAATATTTGGTATTGTGATCCTCTTCTTTGAGCCACAAGATTCTCGATCTTTGCATCCAGAGCATCTCTTCTTGATAAATTAGTTCATTCATCTTATCCGTAATCCTCCTTATCTCCCGCCGATCCGCATTCATATGCATGAGTTCTTCTAGCTGCGATCTAGATTTAGCCAACTCCCGCATAACATTACCAAACCGCTTATTACTCCATGCTCCAAGGGTGGCCATAGTTTTCCGCAGCGTTGTTTGCAGCATTTCCAGATTATCTACAGCCCCCACCGAATCCCAGGCCTCCTTGATGACCTTTGGGAGGTTCACATCTCGCTCCCAAAAGAGTTCATACCTCCTGGTTTTTGGTCCTGAATGATCCGTTTCCGGTTCACCTTTTAGCACTAGGGCTATATGATCAGAACATGGGGAGACCACGTGCACAATAGAGCAGAAAGGAAAAAGATTTCTCCATGCATTTGTCGCTGTTGCCCTATCCAAACAAACTTGAACATTATTATTGCCGCTTAGTTTATTATCATATGTGAAGGGGATCCCCGATAACCCCAAGTCCACCAACTCGCACACTTCCAGTGTATCTCTGAATGCCATCATTTGAGCCTCAGGTCTCGGTGTCGCTGATAAGTGCTCAAAATCCCAGAGAGCTTCATTGAAGTCTCCGACCACTAACCATGGATGATTACTGACACTCTTAAGGTTCTTTAGTTTTGTCCACATCATGTGTCTATTTTCAACCCGCGGTTCTCCATAAACACAAGTAAGCCTCCATTGCCCAGAGTCCGGATTAACACGCACTATAGCATCAATGTACCGGTCGTCCTTGTCCAGTATGCTAATATTGCAAGATTCGTGCCAAAACAGAGCTAGTCCACCACTCATCCCAATGCTATCTACTCCTTCAAAACCCTTCAAGCCAAGTCTGCTCCTGAGTCTCTTCATCTTATTCGTTGTTTGCCTCGTCGCGCACAAAAATACAAACGTGGGGGAATGCGACTGCGAGATGGTCGTTATTTCTCGAACCGTCTGGGTATTCCCCCCTCCTCGGCAGTTCCAACTCAGAAGATTCATTGGGCTTGGTGGCCCTCCTCGCCGGAGGCCGCCGTATTCATTGTCATTAAGACATTTTCTCCTCCCCCCTCTCTTCACCCTGCTTTCTTCTCTTCACAATAGGAACCCTGTCGGGTGTTGCATTTTGGGGAGTTCCATCACCACTTCTTTCAGTCCCACTTCCGTTCTCCAACAACATCACAGTGTTAGATACTTTCCCAACAAGGTGCGGCAAGTGTTTCCCTCTAATATTTACAGAACCATCCGTATTAATGAGTCTCTTCCGAGCACTTTTACCATCTCCCCCCATTGGTCATGAGAAATATCCATATCAGCCTCCCTTGTGTCAACTCCCCTCCCACGGCCTCCTGCTACCCCAGTTCTCCCACCTCTATCCCCTCTTCCTCTTCCACCACTCCTCCCCCTCCTCTACCGACACCAAAAGTACCCCCTCCTCTCCCTGCTGTATTCGACCAAGCACCACCCCTACCTCCTTTACCATCATTTGCACCATCAGAGTCATTACTCCAGTGTAACCAGACCCCCCCACTCATAGTTCGCCGGGTCATGTATACCATCCCCGCACTCCTCCACGACATGTCCCATACAACCACAATGAAAACAGAAATCCAGCAGCTTCTCATACCTTACGGGGTATTTTTTCCTCTCTTTCAAGGTGATAGGTACAAACCTCACCAATGGTAGGTTTACATTCACAAAAACCCTCACTCTCAGAAAATTTGAGGGGTTAATCTTCCCTTCATTTACCACCACTGTAAATGGTGGATCCCCGACCTTCTTTGCAACCTTCTCTGCTAATTCCTTCTTCCTTGTGAGACCATCCGGCAAGACTTTGATTGTTGCCCACAGCGGATACATATTAAGGGCACAGTCTGCCACATTAGTGAAGCCGTCATACTCAACTAACACAACGGGATCCCCACGAAGCCACGGTCCTCCCTCCATCACCCTCTTCCAATCTCCCAAACAGTGACATTGAGCAAGGAACAAATTCGGCCCTTTGATGTTGAAGGTGACACCCTCTGCACATGTCCAGGCGTTTCTCATGGAATTCAACAGCGTCGCGTGACTGAACGGTCGCAAAGTATGAACCCTAAATAGGGCAAGCCAATGAACCTCACTGATCAATTCATCCACCTCTCCCGAGAGATCCAGGTCCTCTTCCTCCTCTCCATGTAGATTCAGTCCTTCAAAGGCGTCCTCTAGATCAGGGTTTGGGCCATAATGGTCCCATCCTGCCTCTTCTTCCTCCTCTATACTTGCAGCATCTTCCTTCACCTCCCGATCCTGCTCACGACTTCCTTCAGGTAGATCGAAATCATGGCCTTCACCCCCTCCAGCAGCCTTGTCTCTATCCCCGCTACTTCCTATCCCCTGACCTTCCTTCGAACCCCCCGCTCCACTATCCCCGTCACCGATGTTCTCCATGCGCCCAGATCGCTGATCCCGTCTTGCAGACTTGATCGCCGGCGAGAAGACGTAGCAACCACGTGGACTCTGGCAGCGCCGCCAGAGGAAAAGGTGGACTGTAGGAAAACCCTAGAGGAAAAGGGTTTTGGATAAAACTTGATGGAATGACTGTTTGATTAGACTTGAAACTGGTGCTAACAGAATCTTTTTGTGAAACATTGACAAAAATTTCAAGTGCTTGCAAAAAATCTTCATGAAATCACATCCCTATAAGGCATGGTAAAAAAACAAAATCAGTCCTCCAAAATGCTTTTGAAAGTAGCATTTTCAGAGTATCGATTTTTTTTTTGTCACGCCTTCTAGAAATGTGATTCCATGACGAATTTTTGCAAACACTTGAAACTTTTGTAAATGTTTGTCACAAAAAAAATCAAATTTTTTGTGAACAATCCGAAGCAATGTGAATGCTTAGATTTGCACCTTCAGATAAACAAAAGTAACCAATGCTCCACCTAAATTCCAATAGCTTCATCAACAGATAATTCACAGTTGCCAGGCAGTATGTATGAACTGAATTTTTGACAGAGGATTCTAAAATACATGGATTTTCTCTACTCTGCCAGTCTATCTCCTCCAAAAAAGGCTTCCTTTTATATTGCCACCGAAAACAAAAACAATTACAGTTTTATCTTGTGAAATGTGTTCCTGAACACCAATGGCCAGACCTCTACGGGCTACACCAGTTTACTAGCATAAAATGCTACAAAAACATCATCGGCGACAGGGCAGTCAGTTGTAGTATTCCACATTTTAAGATTGCTACTCTCGTGTAAAGCAAAAAAATCAAAGCAATGACAGCGAAAAACTACGTGTGCTATGATACTGTCAGCACCAGCCACTAGGACGTCGATTGCCTCGTGTTCCGTGATGGCGTGGACTTCACCTCCTCCGGGTTCGCGGATCCGGGGCTCTCCGACGTGTCCGAGCTACTGTTCTCGCCGACGTGCGCCTTCCCAGACCAGAGCTTGCTTAGCATCTTCGGCATCAGCATCACTTTCGCCTTGCCGGTGGTGGTGCTCTTGTCTTCGCCGTTCTTGTTGATGTCGCTGCTGGTGCTGCTCCTCTCGCTGCCACCGCAGTTGTTGGCGAGCCGCATCGACCTGAAAGAATTGATGTCGCTGGATGTCGGGACTCCACTACCTTCCTCTTCCGTTGTCGTTGTGGCCGCTGACCTGGAGCTGCCGTACGAGTTGCCATTCTCTCTGGGAAGAAGCGAATGAACAGCAGATGAAAGGTCGGCTCCAGAGTCACTCCTGGCAGAAGCGGCTGATGCTCGGACTTGCTCAAAGAAGAGAACTTGCACAACCACACGCAGAGGAAGCCGTTCATTCTGCACCGCGTGCATGCAGGCCTCCTGGGACAGCTTCTTGCAGTCCATCAATCCACATAATCTCTTCTTTTCGCTCTTTGATAGGCTGGGGTGCTCCTGTAAGCATGGAATTGCATGTAGGTTTCAAACTCCCAACAGCAGACATACTAACTGGAAATAGAAGATGTATGTGAAAAATATTACCTTTAGATACATGTCGATGGCATGGTATAGTTCGTCATGCATTTGTCGGGACGAGGCAGACACCATTTCAGCAAGTGCAATGAACTTCAGGACAGGCAGGTTAGGGTCTTTAGCGATCTCACCAAGATATTCATCGATCAGCTTTGCAACTGCCAGCTTTGACATGCTGGAAACAGAAGCAAACTTCTCGACTTCCACAATTTCATCATCATCTTGAAAAGTCATTTTACCATTATCACTATGATGTGACATGAACTGCTCTACTATTGCCATGATCAGGTCGACATTATACACGCCATTTTCAGCACTGGTTGCTGGTATAAGAAGGTCTGGAACTGAAGCACCATCCAGTTGGGTGCCTATTCTCTTTACCAAGTTATCACGATAAGACTCACCAGATTCCAGCAAGCATGCAGCATTTAGTAACTTGAGAAGAAAACCACATGACACTGAACCTTTTTCAGTGGGCAGCAGAAATACAATGCTTTCGAGAACTGCACGACGTTTTGTGCAATCAATTCCATTGCTCACGGCATCTTCAAGGGAACCAAACAGCCGTCGGAATGCATAGACTCTTAGTGCTTCTCCAATAACTACAGCAGGTGTTCTTCCCTTTGCCTTGATTGTTAGGAGCACACGCTTGTACAAATCCACTTCAAGTTCAGAAAGGTCCTCAACCCACCAGTCCTTAGGGACCATCTGTTGCATCCTGACACCATTCCAGTGAGAATCAACACCATTCTCGGATTGGAGCTTTTTTCTGTTGTAGGTGTATGACCACTCAACCTCTGACGGATCAATTGACGCCTTCGATGCAATAGAATCAATGCAGTGGTTGATTACCTTCAAATTCTCAGACCATGGCAGCAATGACTTCGTACTTTGCAGAACTATGATTGAGTCTTTCCAGGTGCGAAAAATGCTCGATGTCAAGAACACGTCAATTTTGTAGATAAGATTTCCTTTGTCAATGGTCTCAAACATTTCTAGGTACTCAGCTGCGCAACGAGCAGCAAGAACATTATATGCATTGAGTGTTACAATCATGCCGTAGCAGAACTTGGCACAAATTTCAAATGCAGAAGAACCACCAGGAATGTCAGATATATTCACTTCATCGTCGCTTTCCTCGTTACTTGAAGCTACTAATCTTTGCAACCGTGAACTCTTTGACAAAAGAGGGAACTGCAAATAATGTGCACAGCTCAATTATTTTAGATATAATAAAGTAAAGCTGCACTGGTAAAAAAACAGATGCTAACTTATTAAGCTCTACTCTATTATACTGCATAAAGTGCATGTATAAACAGTTCCTTCAGTTGCAAAATTACAATACAAGAGTATATGGTAGGAGTAATTGCTAAACATAGACAGCTGACACTTCCAAAGCTTGAAAGCACTTCATGTTTCCTTTTTTTTTCTTTTGCCATTAGGCAATTTCTAGGTTGAAGCAATCATTTGTAAATGATATAACTGTGCACTGTAGAAGACCCACCAAGTTCTGAAATGTTGTGCTTAATCGAGGAGTGTATGTACAAATAACAAAGGATGTAATGCTCCAATTGATAAAGCATAATGAACAAAAAGGGGTCATCTTGTCAACCTTAGTGTAGCTTATAATTAGGTGTTCTACACCAAAGGCTAGTCATATAAACCAGTAGCAATTCTGGTAAAATAATTTTTTAACAGCTCTAGGAAAGAGCCTTAGCAATTAGTTCATGCTTAATAGCCAATATTAGTATTATGAATTCTTCTCAAAATGTCACTGCAATGTCACAGCATGAAAGCAACAATTTATACAGATAAGAAGTCGATACCTTGTGAAGATAAAACTTGACATCTCCTATGGAGATAACGATGTCTGTTGCCAGCTCTGTTGCAACAAACCTGAAAAGCACGTTAACACAACACTAGCGTCAAAGCTATTTAGTATAAATAGAGGCAAAGCATAGTATAGAAACTGATGAGATGCAAAAAAAATGCAGGTCAATTTTCAAATAAAACAGGTGCATCGTTGGAATTGAAGGTCTTTACATAACCACAACAGATCTAAAAACAGTACTGAAAGAATTCCAGGCCGCATATATCGATATATGCCCGTATTTACATTTTCCCACTAGGCCACTACCTTCCTGCTCCTGTGTTTTTGTGTATGTACACATGTCATAGCTGTACTATGCAACTAGCATATTACCTAGGCATGAGTTATACAAGGGGCAGATGGTAGTGATGACATGTCATTATTCAATGAACAGTATATCAGTCAGGACATGAAGACTCACATCTCGCACATCATTACAAGAGAATGACAAAGGTGACAACTGTGAGGATATGGGCAGATTACCGGATCACACTATGTGTGGAAATGGCACAGTTCATAAAAGTGGGCCCACTATAATTCTCAAAAAGATCGTCACATATGTTGCACACAAACAATTGGTTACAGATCACAATGATGGCAAAGTAAATCCACAAAAAACAATAAATGGAGAGCTCAAATGAAAAATGAAAAATGAAACAAAATCCCAACCCACTGAATCAGCTAAAAGTAAGACAGCGAGTGACAGACCATTTACCTAAGCAAAGTACCACAAGCAACGCTGGAGAAAGGTGTGGAAAGCAACTTCACATCTAGTCTAGTAGTATTGCGTATAACAATATAACTAATTGAACTGGCGCAGGACCAATGATTAAATAAATTGTACATAGCAAGGCAAAGAGAACTTAATTGAGCTCCAAGAATTCAATCTACAAGATGGACCACAAGGTCAATAACTAGCTCAATTATTAAAAATGAACACTAAACAAACTAAGAAAAGCATTGCAATCATTAAATCTGCACATGCCCTCAAAGTACAGAGGAGCTTAAGAACATATGCCACTAGCAGGAATTAAGGAAAAATTAACCTATAAAGAACATCAGTTGGATAGTTAGCCATCCGAATGTCAAGATACGATGCATCACAGCTAGGACTTAGGAGGCATGCTAGGCAACCAATTTTGTGAACATTGTTATAATGAGAAAGCAATCCAATCCGCATGGTAAATCTTTTAAAATTTAGTTGCTAAACATGACACGAATATAATAGCTGTACATATTATATAGATATATACCTATCTAGTTTTACCCAAATATAAAAGGTTTCATAGTGTAAATTTGTAACAGTAATGTCAATACTTCACAATGATTGGACGTTTTGCGCAGATTCCCAAACTCATACTAGTAACTGAAATCAAAGAAATGGCACCGATGGAGCATGCTCACATCCTTTTCTTCCTGTTTACGAAATGGAGCCCAGGAAACTACAGATCAAGGCCAGTATTCCCCACCACAGAGCTAATTAATTGCTGATCGCATATGACCAGTAACCAGTATGATTGGCCCCCTTTAGCGACTTCTTTACTTGGAATTTATTTCAAGAAACAACCAAAACACGATCCCCTCCATTCTGGCAAATTTGCAGAACGAAGACGCATACTAAAGCCAAATCTCTCTCAAGCGAACAGATCTCACAATCCCAACCACAAAATTGTTGCCGTCGTCCAACAGGACTGGTACTAAACTGGAGAGCAAGGACTAGATGAAGTAAAAATGTCAACAGAATCTGAAGAAACTCTGAGGAAGAACAGAAGCAAATCAACTAACCTGATATTGCTGCCCTCTGTCTGAAAGACATCCGGCTTGGAACCAAGCTTCATATGCTTCATTGTGCCACACCGAGAAACAGCCTGCAAATCTCCTCCCCTTTTTGCTTTCTCTCTAGCTCTTCTACTTTCCCCTACCTCACCAGTCACCACCGAATGGGAGCCAAGAAGGAACGCCTCAACAAACCCACAACACTTGACCCATCAACAAAGTACCAAACCGGTGGCCACCATTGAAAGGACAACACCAACAACTGGTGATAAAGATCCACGCCCAACTGTCCCCCTTTGAACCGCGGCAGAGCCCCCACCAAATCAAATCAGGTCAAGAGCCCAAGCAGACCTCCCTCCCTCTAGATGAGTAAACTAGCCGGCAGTTGCATCAAGATCTGGGTCCGGGAGAGCACAACGGCAACAAGGACTCCTCCTCGTCCAAGCTGGATCACACAAGGAGAGGAGTAAGGGGCAGCACCTGCAGAGCACAAGGGCAGCATCTTGAGGTGAGGGGACAGCGGGAATAATCGGTGATGCAATGTTGGGAGACCATGGGAACAAGCACCAGTGAGGGGAGGAATCTTATCTTGGTTAAAATCACAAGCAAGCAACATGAATGGCACAGACAGGTTGCAAGATGAGAATAATTTAAGGGTGTGGCACATGTAGGCAGTCAAACAGTGGTTATAGAATTGCAATCCGTAGACCACTGGTTTGGAGGGGTTGCTTCTCCTCTTGGTTGGCAGCAAGATCGAAATGTGCATAAAGAAATTGACATAATCTGATTTTTCTAGGTAAATTTTGGCTAAGGAGGAAAGACCTTATAATAAATCCGAAATAGGAAAATGGAACATAGGATTATGAAGTTTCTCGTATAAAAAATACCACAAAAACTGTAATACCGGGATTGACAAATAATGGCACATGTCTCAACAAAAAATCACACTTTACCTCGTGCTACAGAAAAAAGAAAGAGAATAATTTGCAATTTACTTTCAGTTAACAAAGAACGCAAGTTCAGTTCAGTAGTGCCTAACAAAGGGAAAGGATGATCAACAGAACCCTTAGAAAAATCTTTTAGAAAATAAACTGCAAACAAATCCGCGACAGAAAAAATGGGTGTATTGGGGACAGACTAAACGTTGGGATTAGATCGGCTGCATGGAATAAATCAATCGAAACGAGTTAGGGATCCGTCACCAGCAAAAGAAATGAATCAGCGGAGGGCGACGAAGATCTTTGTTGCGCGGGGCTGCGGAAGGAGACGCCTGGCGGCGGAGGGGGAAGAGGAAGGCTCCGTCCGATCTCGACGGCCCTAGACAGTGGACCCGGCGAGGAGAATACGCCGCCTCTTCCTCTGCTTCTCATCAGACGGAGGTGGAAGGGAGGGAACCAGTGATGGGAGGAAAGAAAGGCCTTGGTTGGCAGAAACCAACAGAAAAGCGCAGAAGAAAAGGCAGCTTTTTAGGACAGGGGAAACGACCAAACCAACACCAAGAAACATTCCCACCGAACCACCACCACTACTGGATACACTCCTCCAACTCATTGTCGGAGTAGCGTAGAAATAAACACTTCAATAATACACCATTTCATCTCTTATTGGACGGGAAAAATGCGCGGCGGCGTCGAGCTTGCCTGCTGAACTCACGATAGACAGAGAACAAAAATCCAAACCTTGTTTGAAGGGGGAAAAGAAGAACTGGCAGGGGCTTATAATTACCTCACAAAAGTTGTGAGTTGGGTGGATGCGATCAAGCACAACGCTTGAGTTTCTTGGCGTCGATCCGCCGCCCGGCCGCCGCTGGTGAGAGTGTCTTTCTTGCGGAGTGAGCTGAGTTTGGTGGTGCCTGCTTCTGCTGCTGCTGCTCTAACGCAGGGCTAATGGATTTGGTTTTTTATCTTGAGAAAAACTGGTGGGGGGTGCCGGGGTGGGGTGGCAAAGCCTAGTTCATGGGCTCTGCGAATGGACTGTTCTGCCCCTCTAATTGTTCTCTTGCTGCCCCTCCCTTTCTCCACTGGTTCCACACAACTGCGTTTATAATTATAATCCTGTTTTTTTTTCTGCTTGTCCTTCTAGTTTTGGTGGATTCTTTTATGCAGTCTCGTTTTCTTGAGAATATATGTGGTCTCATTTTGTGTGTGGGGAGTGTTGCACAGTTCAGGCCAGGCACTTTTTCTCCGGGATGAAAACCAAACATGCTGGTAATCCTTAATCAAGACCGAGGGGTCAGTCAACCCGTTGTATTTTTGGACATTCACAATTTTGAAGCCCGGTGGGAATTTATGTTCAATGACTTCATCTGTGAAACACCTCGGGTACGGGGCGATGACGTGACGCACATCAGAATTGCCCACATCCCCGTACTTGGTGCAGTCTCACTGATCGCGGTATTTGGCCTGATAGATGGTCCGAGGAGCTGGGACCTCGGGTGGGGAAGGGCGTCTGCTTGAACCACCCATGCCAACTGATGGGGCATTTCTATTGCGTCGTCGGTCCGACGCCTTGGGGCGTGCATGCTTGTACCATGCCTTCAACCGTTAGGGGGAGGTCGGTTTTCGGCATGCTTGTGCAATTTGGCCCACTGGCGCTTGGATGTTGCACTTCCGTCGGCGGTGGCATCGAGGTCTTTCATCAGGTTCTTGTAGTAGCTAGGTGGTGCTTTATTGTTCGTCGTCTGCTTCAACTTGGCCTTGAACACTTCCTGGGCTTGGAAGAGCTCGTTCCAGCGGTCGCCCATATACTCTTGCTCTTCTAGAAGTCTTCACTTCTCGTTTGTTATCTTGTTGGACATGCGGACCAACCTTACCTCAACGCGTCGTGGTTGGGGCTGTTAAGCGACTCTTTGGGATGCCAATGTCCTCGGCACCGAGGTTGTTGTCCGGTTCTTCAGCATTGTCATTGGGATTGGCAATATTGCCCTTGTTGTTATTATTCTCGTTGTTGCTGTCGTTGCCGTCACCGCCTCCGCCGTCGTTTGTATTGCCCCCGGGTTGTGTGGAGTATCTACCATATAGATGACGTATGTGGAGGTTGATGTCCACTTGCCAGTGGGTGTGGTGGCCGTCGGTAGGCTGCCCGAAGACTCGCAGACCTCCTCGTCCATGTCGTCAACCTTGTCTGAGCCGCTCATGAGGACCTCGGTCAGGTCTTCATCATTAGCGACAAGGTGGGTTGGTCAAAATAATCCGACCTTTCCACGTGACTCCCAGATCCGATCATGGACTGAATGCTGGTCATCTGATATTGTGAGCCTCTAAATCCGATCTAACATCTCAGGAGGGATTTCTCGCATTCTTCTAGGGATCGATCTGACATCGGTGTCAGGGGAGTTTTCCTAAGATTCAATCTGACCTGGATCCGGGCTCTTCACATGGGGCCAGATCCGTTGTCTAGCTTTTCAGGGTGTGTCATAAGATCTTGACTTATGTTCAGATCCGACGAGAGATCCTCACACTTGTCCTGAGCCTGGCTCAACATCGACGTGAGGACCGGTGCTTCTTGCCGCTCCTCAATCTAGTCTGACACTCGGCTTGAGAAGACTAGCTCTCCGCGTCCGCGTGAGTACGCGGTGTACTCTATGTTGCTGAATCTGACAACCCAGCCTGGAGCAAAGGTCTCGACTTGACCTAGATGATTGGTCGAGTCAGAGAAAGGAGCGACGTTGCCGAAGAAAAAGATTTGGCCCGGTACGAAGGTCATGCCGGTGCCAATATGCTCGCCCATCTTGATCCCCATCGAATCTCTACGACAACTCAACGGGGGCCTATATGGGCCACCAATGATGGAGTCGAATCTGACAGAACTTGGGTAGAGGGTTCCAAGTTAGTAGTCTTGACACGATGGTAACAGGGACACAAGTTTTACCCAGGCTTTTGGCTCACCTAAGAGATAAAACCCTACATCATGATTGTGTTGTATTGATTTGGGGTGCAGTACAAACTACAAGTGATCTACCATGAGATCGTTGTGTATTGTCTACGAGCCCTACCCCTCATTTTATATAGGCACCGGTGGGTCTAGCGTTACAACCTAGTCGGTTAAGTACAATATGAACATGTTGTAGACAACCTCCAAATGTCTTGTAATATGCGTCAAGTCTTCGGGAGACTTCCTTCCATACGATGTGGGTTGCCTTGATGTGGCCCACTAGTGAACCAACATGGGGGTCCTTGGACGTCCCACCTGGGCGGGAGGCGGCGTGGTGAGTGACCCCCAATCTAGGACACCACCAATCTATTACAAATGGTCTCCCCTCGCACTTGACCATCTACTGTGCTTTTGGTCTCTGGACTATACATTTGGTCAGTTCTATATCTATTTGGTCAAATTGCTCTTCTAATTGGCTTTGATGGAGTCCCTTGGAATTTTTTGCTCAGGGAAATGCATCAAATACATTTCCCTTTTGGGGAATGCAACATTTTTATTATAACCCAAATCTCTTCTCTTGTTCTATCTGTCTTGCAAGTCTTGAAGACCATGAAGAAAAGAAGAAGAATATCAAGAAGTCTAGTATATGTTTAGTTTAGGACTTCTCCTACTTTTTATAATAATTATTATTTTACCAATATATTGGTTCATAAGAACTTTGTAATTGTATTTGTATCAATAAAGCTTATTGTTTCTTTATCCATATTGTATAATTTTGCAATTTCACTTTGTAATGATATTCATTATCAATAAAGTTTATTGTTATTATTTCCATTTTCTATCAAACTTTGGTAATATGTCTTTGGAATAAGAATTAATTCCATTATTAATTCTTATTATTTTATCAATTCATTTGGTCATTGGATTTTCAATTCGATATTTGAATTGTACTTTATGCATATCGATCCCTATGTGTTATATTTTTTGAATTGTGATCCAAATGTTTAAAAACGAGCAAAGGTCATGCCTAAATTTAGAATTTTTGTCCAAATTCTCCTAAATTTAAAATAAAGTTTTAAATTTACCCCAAGTTTTGGATGCACGAATGCAATGCTTAGTTAGAAAAATATCCCTACTCTCTCTAAACTACGAGACATTGCTAATAAACATCAGATAACTTGCTATAACTATAATGCTAATATAATCTTTCAAAACCTTTTTACATCCATATGAATTCATTTTCATACATTGACCACAAAATTTTGATTTTATGGACCACATAGGAGGTAGGTGCAGCATCAATTTTACCTTTCACGAATGGACGCTGAAGATTAAATGTGTGTCTTACCCAGGAGAGAAGTGGATCATCTTGAATAACAATTATTAATAGATGGCCAATAAGAATTTTTACGGACATTCACATTTGTGACCCTAACTCAAACCCACTACTCAAACTTACTCCTAACTTTTTCATGTGCTCAAATTTGCCCCTAAAAAGCATTTTAGGTTACAAGAATGCCCTTCCATCTGGTCAAAGTTGTTTGACCGAAACTTTGAAAATTCATAGCAAATTCATACGAACTCAAAGGAATGCAAAATAAGATATCAAAATGTTCATAAAACATCACCTATATGCACATGTCATTTACGTTCATGCATAAGCACTCTATAAAGATTTTTAGGGTTTATAACATTGAAAAACTATTTAGGGTGAATGCAAATAAATGCACGTGTAGGTGATGAACGTAAATGGCATGCACATATAGGTGATATTTTTATGAACATTTTGATATCTTATTTGCATTTTTCCAAGTTCATGTGAATTTCAATGTTTCGGTCAAACAACTTTGACTAGCTGGAAGGGCATTCTCATGACCTAAAATGCTTTTTAGGGGCAAATTTGAGCACATCAAAAAGTTAAGGGTAAATTTGAGAGTGGACGCAAATTAGGGGCATAAATGTAAATGTCTCGAATTTTTATATCTATATCAACTTGATGCATTAATAAAATAATTCTTTGCTAATATATAAAAATCTTAGGGCATCTCCAATGTGGACCCTCAAATCGGCCCTATACGTCCTTTATTTAAGTGAAGCATCTTGACTAAAGGCTATCACAATGTATGTACCTTAGCCATATCATATGTATTAAACATTTATCAGATACAACACTTACAATGTCTTTTATCTTTGTGATGTATCTAAAGGAGACGTCGTTTAATGCGAGTAGTGAGGGAATATATAGTATGTGTGGTTCAATGCTAAGAGATATACCTAGATTAAGGTACCATATAACTATAGTGCTTCATTGGTCGCTACATCATCATTTTTTCCTCGCTAGCATGTTTTAGTTAGGGTTGATCTCATTGCATTGGGATTAACCAAATTTTAACCTTCATCGAGGTCAATAAGAGAATAAAGTATTATCTTGCCTTGCAAATTTTAAGTGAAGCACTTCAGAACATGTATAGTGGTCGGAGAAGATAGTGTTTTTCTTAAGCCTTGATTCCATATAGAGATGGCGATAATAACATACACTGTAAAATAGATTATTTCTTAGTGTCATTTCTATTAACCTTTGGAAGCATGGATGTTTAAAATAAAAATAGAAAATATAGCCAAGAGATAACATCTTGTCAAATGCAGAAACATCTTGTCTTAAGTGTTAAAAGATGGCAAACCCTTTTTAAAATCTCCTCTTTTTTAGCTCGGTACTCATAGCACATCAACACGTCTACACTATCAATGAATAACTTTAAATATCAGTTGTTCGATGAAGCCAATCCGGCCGGGGGGTGGCAGATCCGAGCACTATGTGACAATGGAGGAGCTTGAGCTTGATTCGGGAGGGATGGGTTGGGGGCAAACAATGTTGGGGAAAGTTGCATGGAAAACAAAAAAATTCTACGCACACAAAAGATCTATCCATGGAGATGCATATAAACGAGGGGGGAGTGTGTCTGCGTACCCTCGTAGACAGTAAGCGGAAGCATTTAGTAATGCAGTTGATGTAGTCGAACTTCTTCATGATCCAACCGATCAAGTATCAAACGTACGACACATCCACGTTCAGCACACGTTCAACTCGGTGATGCTCTCACCTTCTTGATCCAGCAAGATGGTGAAGTAGTGGATGAGTTCCGGCAGCACGACGGCGTGGTGACGTTGGTGGTGATGCTATCTCTGCAGGGCTTCTCCTAAGCACTATGAAAATATGATTGAGTTACGAAAATATGGAGAGGGGCACCGCACACGGCTAAGAGATTGCCGTGGGCTATGTGTGGCATCCCCTCCCACATATATACAGGTAGGGGGAGGGAAGAGCGGCCAAGGAGGCGCCCCAAGTGGGACCGAATCCTAGCCCCCCTTGCCTTTCTAGGCATGCGGGGAAAGGCAGGGGAGGGTGGCGCCCCCCTTTCCTTTCTCCCATGTGGAGGGGAAGGCGGGAGGGGCTAGCCCTTCCCTTTCCTTCCCTAGGGCCGGCGGCTAGGGAGAGGGGTGCGCCAGCCCCCTTGTGGGCTGGTGTCTCTCCCCTTGGTCCATTAGGCCCATAGACCTCCCGGGGGTGTCCGGAACCCCTTTCGGTGACCCGATGACTACCTGGTGCACTCTGAAACTCTTCCGGTGTCCGAATATCATCGTCCTATATATCAATCTTTACCGCCGGACCATTCCGGATCTCCTCATCATGTTCGTGATCTCATCCGGGACTCCGAACAACATTCGGTCACCAAATCATATAACTCATATAACACGATATCGTCAATGAACATTAAGCGTGCGGACCCTACGGGTTCGATAACTATGTAGACATGACCGAGACACCTCTCCGGTCAATAACCAATAGAGGAACCTGGATGACCATATTGGTTTCTACATATTCTACGAAGATCTTTATTGGTCGAATCGTTATGACAACATATGCAATTTTGTCTGTCGATATGTTACTTGTCCGAGATTCGATCATCGGTATCTCTATACCTAGTTCAATCTCGTTACCGGCAAGTCTCTTTACTCGTTCCTTAATACATCATCTTGTAACTAACTCCTTAGTCATTTTCCTGCAAGCTTATTATGATGTGTATTACCAAGAGGGGCCAGAGATACCTCTCCAATACTCGGAGCGACAAATCTCAATCTCGATCCATGCCAACTCAACAAACACCTTCAGAGATACCTGTAGAGTGATACGTCCATTTTGCATCATGTTTACCTACTGTTATTTATAATGTTTTTATGCATAATAATGCTTTTTGGAGTAATTCTAATGCCTTCTCTTTCATAATATGCAAGGTTCACACAAAGAGGGAGAATTACGGCAACTGAAAATCTGGACCTGGAAAAGCTACGTCAGGCCACCTATTCTGCATAACTCCAAATAAGATGAAACTTAACGATGATTTTTTATGGAATAAATAAGAAATACTGAAGCAAATAACTACTGGAGGGGGCCACCTGGTGAGTTACTCTCATTGAGATGGCGCTCCCACCTTCCACCTCGGCTCCCCCACCCTCTCCGGCGATCTGCCTCATTCTCCACTAACTTCTGGATTCTCTCCGATCATCTGTTCCGGTGTTCTTTTGGGATCAAGGTAATACCCATCTAGTATGGGTTCGCCTGGTGGATCTACCCTTGGCTTGGATTTCTCCAAGGGTAGGGTTTTTGCAGAAGAGGTCTTCAGATCTACTGGACATACGGTCCACCCTGCCGGGCACAGGAGGTCATTCATCTTAGTGGTTTCATTCAGCCGCCATGCTTTTCGTCTCTCGGAGGATTCTGTGGCCGCGGTTTTGGAGGCAGTAATTGGAGGTTCGGCAATTGATCTTCAGGTTCTTCACATCAAGGATAAGGTTTACTCCTTTCATGTCTCTTGCAAGCAAGTTGGTTTTCTTATTATGGATCTCCGTTCCTATGCATGCGATCTGTTCAAATGCTATTTTCATCTGTGGGGAAATGGGGGGCCTAATTGGATTAGAGAGCTCCGGATCTGGAGGAAGGAATGTGACGCCAAATGGATTCTAGTTAGTCCTACTAAGCGTCGTTCATCTTTAGGTCTTTTGGCCATGAATAAGCCTCCGGTTAGATCAGCTCTTAAGACTGCTCCTTCTGCTCGTAAAAAGCTTTCTTTTGCCACGTTTGAGCGATACTCTGCTTGCAAGGGATATAGATATCCGGCTACGCAAGAGTGCATTGATTTCATGATAGATGCGGGGTATAATCTTCCTGCACATGAATGTGTAGTCATACATCCATCGCCACCCATGGACTTGTGTTGGACGGTGGCACGTCCACCTATCATTTTTGGAACAGTTACTCCCTTGCCGGCGTTGAGCCGGCCGGAATCTGCTTCACCGGTAATTGATCCGGTTTTGGAGGACCATTCCCCTGTGCATGCAGAATTCTCGCTCGACAGTTGCGTAGAGGCGGGATTATCGCCAGTTCAAAACATTTGCCCGGATTCTGGCCCAGAGGCTTTGGAGGCCCGTCGGGATTCTACCTCACCTTCAATATTTGGCCCATCTGCCTCTGGGCCTTCGAGCCCATCTCCTTCTCACCGTCCGGATATCCCCTCATCTCAAGAGGCAGCCAGACAGTTTGATGCCATGGTCGATGACATGGTGGACCGTGTGATCACCTGTACTATTTGCTCTCAGAAGGGCCACATGTCAACGACTTGTGGAAGGCGAGTAGTCTGCACGGATTGCTCCCGTCCTGGTCACTCTAGCCAGGCCTGTAATGATTTCGCGCGCTCCAATGGATTGGTTTGGAGGCCAATTTCGGTTCAACAAAAAACGAGTTTATTGGAATCTGCTGCTACTCATGGGAATAGAGCCGGAGTTATTGGGATAGACTGTCCAGTCCCATCGCCGCTGCCTCCATTGCATCTTCCCTTACCCCAAACCACCGAAAACCCCCAACAAGCTCCGAGCTCTTCTATGGCGAACTACGAGCTCGATCCACAACGCTTTGTGCCCCCTGGACATCTCATCATCGATGGCGGCGATTGTCGGCTTCCACGCACCTTCTTCACGCCCGCAACGCGTCCACCCCGCCGGCATGAGGACTACATGGTTGCTGAGGTGATGCCGGCACCGGAGAGGCCGTTCGGCCCGGTGCGGAACGAAGTCGTCCAGTTTCTGCAGAATAGAGGTATTATGGTTCGATCTGCTCAGCCGTGGTTTCATGGGATAGGTCTGTTTCAGGTCAGGGATCCGACTGTTAGATATACCCTAGTTCAGCATGCACCTTTTCCTTTGGGCAATGACCGTTTTTTCAGATTTATGAAGCATGATGAGGGAGATAATTTCAAAGGAACACACGATTTTCGTAAGGGTTGGTTAATGTTCATTGGAATTCCTCTGGATTACCGCACCACTGAATACATCTCGCAGGCTGTAGGCACTTTCGAAAAGTTTATTTCTTGGGACAGTGAAGACCCTTATCTTGTCCGGACTTTGGTTGAAGCTAGTTTCCCAGATACGCCTTTGGTTCCAAGGGATGTGGTTTTTGGTGATTATGCAGAGTATGGAGGTGCTCAAGTATCTTGGACGGCCGCTTGCTATGTTCTTAGCGCAGATTTTGCAGACCAGATGCCAAATGACGAAGACCCTATGCCGCTCGATGGAAATCCTCACCCTTTGCGTGGCAATCTGGTGCCTGATAATCTGATGTTTGCCTTACCTCCATACCCAATGTTGGGTTGGAATGATGCACCTCTCGCTCCGCCGCCTCCACTGGTCAATAACGAAGCGCCTGCACCTGGTTGGGGCAATGCCCTGTGGGAAGATGAAGCTGACAATGTGCCACCTGCTGCTCCCGAACAGGATCAAGTTTCAGTAGTAATTGATCAGCCAGAAGGGTCTATTTCTGTAGAGCAGCAAGAACAAGAAGGTGAAATCCAGCAACAACATGATTTGCCCCTTAACCCTGTCCTTGAGGAGAATCAGTTAGCCATTGTGCCCTACCATCCCCCTATGATTCAGCAGCATCAAATTTTTATTGGCATGGCACATATTGTGGCAGGACCTCCTCTTCCCCCGGAGATGATTTGGCAAAGGTCTTTCCAAAACCTTATGTTTGATTTCTCTGTCAAGGAAGTGCCAAAATCTATCTTCCCCAAGCTGATGGGCACAATCATCTACTCCAAGAGGTCGTGGTCCGTTGCCTTTGATGAATCAAGGATGATTAGTTGTTTGACTGCTTCACTGCCTCTTGTTCCTGCTGTCAGAAAACCTGTGCAGAAGCGCCCTGTGGCCAGAGCTTTATTTGAGGCGGTGCCTGCTGTTTCGGAGTCTGTTTCTGAAGAAATTGAGTCTGCTAGTTCTGCTCTTCCAGTATCAGTTCAATCAACACCTTTGTTCTCTGTGGAGCAATCCTCTGCTCGTAAGCGGCGAGACAAGAAGAAGACTCCTGTTGTTGATACGTCACTAAGGCGTTGCACTCGGAGCGCGGCAAAGTTAGATGGGTACAAAAACGTGGTCTTTGAGCAACTTTCTCTGCAGCCATCTAAAAAGCGCCCCCGTGCAAAGCCCATGGAGGACAAGGCCCAGTCCACTGCTGCGGATGATACTGAAGACGCTCGGCCCACTGCACCACCTCACACCCCGCTTCATGTTCTCCAAGCTGTGGGGGCGCAGTTGGAGGTTGATCCTGCGCTCCTAACGGTGGACAAGCTTATGGCTAATCCTCAGGAGAACTCATCTACATCTTCCAATTAGTTTTTATGTTACTTTATATGCCAAGTCTGATGGTGCTGGATGTGTCTGTTTTTATTACTGTTGAACTAAGTCCGGGCTGGGAAGTGACACTCTGGGGTACTGAATTTAGCTTTATTTTGGAGGGTGTGGCATTATGTGCCACACTTTTATTACTTCTATACGCAATGGTTATCCATGAATCGTGTCACAACGCGTAGTTGGAAAGTTTTATGCTGGAATGTTCGTGGTCTGAATTCAGAGGCTAGGCAGCGCTCTGTCAGGGAGAAAGTGATAGAGAGTCAGTGCTCAGTGCTTTGTTTGCAGGAAACTAAGTTATCCTCTTGCTCGCGCTCTATCATGAAAAGCATTTGTCCTCAAGGGTTTGATCAATTTGTTGAGTCTCCCTCTAGCGGAGCATCTGGGGGCCTCTTAACAGCGTGGCGATCTGATATGTTCCGTGGCACCCTTCTCACAGTTAAACCATACGCTATTGTTATGCATTTTACCTCGGCCCATAATAATGAACAATGGTTTCTGGTTAATGTGTATGGTCCATGCCAGGGTGAGTTGCGAGATGAGTTTGTCTCCTGGATTTATAATTTGGACATTGATCCGAATGAAATGTGGATGTTAATGGGAGACTTCAACTTCATCCGTTCCATTGAAAATAGAAATCTCCCCGGGGGTGATATTAATGATATGTTCATTTTCAATGAAATAATTGGCCATTTGGGATTGTTAGAACTTCCTCTAAAAGGACGTAAATTCACATGGTCTAACATGCAAGACAGGCCACTCCTGGAACAGTTGGACTGGGTTTTTACTTCTGCAAGTTGGATTAACATATATCCCATGACCCAACTGACCCCTTTGGCAAAGACTGCGTCTGATCATGTTCCTTGTCTGGTGGCCATCAGTACAGCAATTCCCAAAGCACATATCTTCAGGTTTGAAAACTTTTGGATTCATCAGGCAGGCTTTATGGAATGTGTGCAGGAGGTGTGGGCTCGCCCCAGTCGTAAGACTCATATTTTGGCAATAATTGTGGACAAACTGAAAGCTTTGAGGTTTGCTCTCAAGAAATGGCAGAAAGGTTTATCACACATCAAAAGGTTGATTGAGAAGTGTAACTGGGTAATTCTTTGGTTGGACAATCTTGAAGATAAGAGATCTTTATCCAGGCCTGAGTTTAACTTCAGGAAAATAATTAAAATGCACCATGAACACCTGCTTCATATGCAATACTTGTACTGGAGGAAAAGATGTACAATTAGGTATATCAAAGTGGGAAAGGAAAACTCCAAATTCTTTCAGGCCATGGCAACTGAAAGATTTAGAAAAAACTCTGTGGCAAGCTTGTTGCTGTCAGATGGAACAGTAACATCTAACCATGAGGAAATGGCCAGAGAATTCCTGACAACCTTCAAAAGCAGAATGGGGACAGTTAAGTCAATTTCTTTGGATGCAACCATTTTGTCCCTAATACCCAGGGTCCAGGGTTTGGAGGTGCTCACAAAACCTTTTGAATTAAAAGAAATTGAGCAGGTTATCAAGGACTTGCCTATTGATAAGGCCCCTGGACCTGATGGCTTTAACGGGCTCTTTTTAAAAAAGTGTTGGCATATAATTTCTGCTGATTTTATACAGCTGGTTATGGAGTTTCATGCCGGAACAGTGCAATTAGAAAATTTGAATGATGCATTCATTACCCTGGTCCCAAAGAAGCAGACACCTGAGGGTGTGGGAGATTTTCGACCAATCTCTCTAACCTCTGTTGGCCTAAAGTTTCTTACAAAGCTTGCTGCTAACAGATTTCAACTGGAGATCACCAAATGTGTGCATAAAAACCAATATGGTTTCATCAAATCAAGAACAATCCAGGATTGTGTTGCTTGGACATTTGAGTATATCCATCAGTGCAATCAGTCTAAAAGGCCCATCCTTTTGCTTAAGTTGGACTTTGAAAAGGCTTTTGACTCTATCCAGCATGAGGCAATCATAAAGATCTTAATTGCAAAAGGTTTTGATGAAAGGTGGATTGTTTGGATTAAGCAGTTGCTATCTTCTGGCACTTCTTCTGTACTATTGAATGGAGTCCCTGGTACTCATTTCAAATGCAAATGTGGAGTCAAACAAGGGGACCCAATTTCTCCCTTACTATTTGTTATTGCGGCTGATCTTTTACAGACTTTAGTGAACAATCTTCTCCAACAAGGTTTAATAAGCAGGCCCCTGCTTACCCATGATCCAGATTACCCAGTGGTCCAATATGCAGATGACACACTGCTATTCCTAAATGCTGATCTAAGTCAATTGAGGGCTCTGAAATCAGTTTTGCATTCCTTCTCACAGGCAACTGGACTGCAGATCAATTTCCATAAATCCTCCATGTATCCTATCAATGTAGTTGAGCAGGATGCTTCTGACCTGGCTGCCTTTTTTGATTGCAAATTAGGCACTATGCCTTTTACATATCTGGGGCTGCCAGTGGGGACCACCAGGCCTAAAATAGTTGACCTCCTTCCTCTTGTGGATTGTATGGAGAGAAGATTGACAGCAAGTTCATGGTTCTTGCCACAAGGGAGCAGACTGCAATTAGTCAATTCTGTGATCTCTTCCTTGCCTATCTTTTTCCTTTGTAGCTTGTCCATTCCTCAGGGTATTTTAAAACAATTGGAAAGAATCCAAAGGCAGTGTTTATGGGGGAAATATGGTCAGGAAAAGGGTCACTCACTGGCAGCTTGGCAACTTGTTTGCAGACCTAAGTCAAAGGGGGGGCTTGGGATTTTAAACCTTGGACTGCAGAATGATGCTCTCTTATTGAAACACCTCAGCAAATTTTATAATAAGATGGATGTGCCCTGGGTGCAATTAGTTTGGGACTCTTACTACTTTGAAAGGATTCCACATGATACTGTTCTCTGTGGCTCCTTTTGGTGGAAAGATGTATGCAAGTTGATGGATAATTTCAGAGCCGTTACGTCGGTTGATGTTCATAGTGGAGATACAGTGCAGTTCTGGTCAGACTACTGGCAAATTGGGAACAGTTCGGTTCCTCTGCAACAGCGATTTCCTAGGCTATTTTCTTTTTGTCTCCACAAAAACCTCTCAGTCAAGGAAGTTTTTCAGGCTAGTTCTTTTCAGGAGCTTTTCTACTTGCCTATGACTGAACAAGCCTTCCAAGAAATGCAACAGCTCTCCTCATTAATGGGGTCTTTCCATTTGGATAATCAATCTAATGACCACTGGGGATGGAGGCATGGCAAGAAATCAGAGTATACAGCAAAAAAGTTTTATGATTTTGTCTATCAGCCAATGGTCTCAAACCCCATCCTGGGATGGATATGGAAAAGTTGCTGCACTATGTCGATCAAGATGTTTGCTTGGCTTGTCATCATGGACAGGATTAACACCAAGGACATGATTCAGAGGAGACATTGGAGAATCAATGAAGGGCCTGAATGTGTTCTTTGTCTGACTGGAGCTCTGGAGGACAGAAATCACCTGTTCTTCCAGTGCAATTTTAGTGCTCGAGTATGGAATTACCTACAAATTGAATGGAAAAATGGTGACGATATGGTGTAAATTGCTCATCATGCAAGGAAGGATTTCAACAAACCTTTTTTTGGGGAGGTGGTTTTCGTGGCCTGGTGGAATATTTGGAAGATCAGGAATGATAGAACTTTCAGGAACATTCAGCCCTCTTTCAGGGCGTGGAGGAATAGTTTCATTCATGATATCACTCTACTCTCCCACCGAATAAAACGGAAATTTAGAGACGCCCTTCTTAAGTGGATTGATTTTCTTCCTCCTTGAGGAGAGTTCCTATTTGTCTCCTTTGTTTATTTGTAATTTATAGGTATAGTGCTCCCCTACCCTGTATAGTTTTTCTTCCTCTTTCTTTATTTTTTCTTTGTTTATTGTTTCTTTCCTCACCTTGAGGAAACCCTGTATGTGTTTGTTTTTTTATATAATAAAATGCTGTGGGGTGTAAGCCCTGCAGTCTTCATGGTAAAAAAATAGAGGGGCCAGGCGTGCCCTGGTGGGTTGTGCTCAGCGTAGCCCACCTCCGGTGCCCATGTTCTGGTATATAAGTCATTTTGACCTATAAAAAATAAGAAGAGGACTTTCGGGACGGAGCGCCACCGTCTCTAGGTGGAACTTGGGCAGGAGCACTTTTGCCCTCCGACGGAGCGATTCCGCTGGGGGAACTTCCCTCCCGGAGGGGGAAATCATCGTCGTCATCATCACCAACAACTCTCCCATCTTGGGGAGGACAATCTCCATCAATATCTTCAACAGCACCATCTCATTTCAAACCCTAGTTCATCTCTTGTGTTCAATCTTTGTACTGGAACTATAGATTGGTGCTTGTGGGTGACTAGTAGTGTTGATTACATCTCGTAGTTGATTACTATATGGTTTATTTGGTGGAAGATTATATGTTCAGATCCAATATGCTATTTAATACCCCTCTAATCATGAACATGTTTATCACTTGTGAGTAGTTACTTTTGTTCTTGAGGTCACGGGGGAAATCTTGTTGCAAGTAATCATGTGAACTTGATATGTGTTCGATATTTTGATAGTATGTATGTTGTGATTCCCTTAGTGGTGTCATGTGAACATCGACTACATGACACTTCACCATATTTGGGCCTAAGGGAATGCATTGTGGAGTAGTAATTAGATGATGGGTTGCGAGAGTGACAGAAGCTTAAACCCTAGTTTATGCGCTATTCCGTAAGGGACCGATTAGATCCAAAAGTTTAATGCTATGGTTAGAATTTATTCTTAATACTTTTCTCGTAGTTGCGGATGCTTGCGAGGGGGTTAATCATAAGTAGGAGGTTTGTTCAAGTAAGAACAACACCTAAGCACCGGTCCACCCACATATCAAATTATCAAAGTAGCAAACACAAATCAAACCAAGATGATGAAAGTGACTAGATGAACTTCCGGTGTATCCTCAAGAACGCTTTGCTTATTATAAGAGACCGTTTTGGCATGTCCTTTGCCTCAAAAGGGTTGGGCTACCTTGCTGCACTTTTGTTACTATTACCCTTACTTGCTCGTTACAAATTATCTTGCTACCAAAACTACTCTGTTATTTACAATTTCAGCACTTGCAGACATTGCCTTGCTGAAAACCACTTGTCATTTCCTTCTGCTCCTCGTTGGGTTCGACACTCTTACTTATCGAAAAGGCTACAATTGATCCCATATACTTGTGGGTCATCAAGGCTCTTTTCTGGTGCCGTTGCCGGGGATTGAAGCGCTCTTGGTAAGTGGAAATCGGTAAGGAAAAATTATTACTACGTGCTAAAATTTATTGTCACTTGTTACTATGGAAAACAATCCTTTGAGGGGTTTGTTCGGGGTATCTTCACCTCGACCGGAACTACAATTAGTTACCCCTCAACCTACTGCACCTACTGAAAATATGGAATATGAGATTCCTTCAGGTATGATAGAACAACCGCTAGCTAATCCTTATGCAGGAGATGGAACCGAACATCCTGATATGCACTTGATATATGTGGATGAAATTTGTGGATTGTTTAAGCTTGCAGGTTTACCCGGAGATGAAGTTAATAAGAAGGTTTTCCCTTTATATTTGAAGGTAAAATCATCGGCATGGTATAGGCTATGCGATGATATTGGATCTTGGAACTGGAATCAAATGAAATTGGAGTTTCACCAAAAAAATTATTCTATGCATCTAGTTCATCATGATCGAAATTATATATATGATTTTTGGCATCGTGAAGGGGAAAGTATAGCTCTAGCTTGGGGGAGGCTTAAGTCAATGTTATATTCATGCCCCAATCATGAGCTCTCAAGAGAAATTATTATTCAGAATTTTTATGCTCGGCTTTCTCATTATGATCGATCCATGCTTGATACCTTTTGTGATGGTTCTTTTATGAAGAAGACTATTGAATTCCAGTGGGATCTCTTAGAAAGAATTAAACGCAACTCTGAAGATTGGGAACTCGAGGAAGGTAAAGAGTCGGGTATTAAGCTTAAGTTTGATTATGTTAAATCTTTTATGAATTCCGATGCTTTTCAAAAGTTTAGCACTAAATATGGACTTGACTCTCAGATAGTAGCCTCCTTTTGTGAATCTTTTGTTACTCATGTTAATCTCCCGAAAGAGAAGTGGTTTAAATATCACCCACCAATTAAAGAAGAAATTAAAGAACCGATAATAGCTAAAGATGAAACTATTATTTATAATGTTGATCCAGTTGTTCCTACTACTTATATTGAGAAATCACCTTTCCCTGTTAGGATGAAGGAACATGCTAAAGTTTCAACTGTGGTCAATAAAAGTTATATTAGAATACCTAAGCCAGCTGAACAAATCAAGGTGGAACCTAGTGTTGCTATGGTTAAGGATCTCTTGGAAGAAAATATAGATGGACATGTTATTTACTTCTGTGATGAAGCTGCTAGAATTGCCAAACCTGATAAAAAGGATAAACATAGACCCATTGTGGCATTCATGTTGTCTCAGTTAAAATAGGAGATCACCCTTATGATGGTTTATGTGACATAGGTGCTAGCATGAGTGCTATTCCTTTTACCTTATATCAAGAAATTATGAATGACATAGCACCCGGTGAAATAGAAGACATAGATGTTACTATTAAACTTGCTAATAGAGAAACCATCACACTACTTGGGATTCTTGGAGATGTTGAAGTCTTGTGTGAGAAAATAAAATATCCTACTGATTTTCTTGTTCTTGGTTCCCCACAAGATGATTTTTGTCCCATTATCTTTGGTAGACCTTTCTTGTACACCGTTAATACTAAAATAGATTGTGAAAAACAAACTGTTGGTGTTAGTTTTGGTGATGAGTCTCATGAGTTTAATTTTTCCAAGTTTAGTAGAAAACCTCATAAAATATAATTGCCTAGTAAAGATGAAATAATTGGGCTTGCTTCTATCGATGTACCTCCTACTGATCCTTTAGAACAATATTTGCTAGACCATGAAAATGATTTACATATGCATGAAAGAAAAGAAATAGATAAGATTTTCTTTGAACAATGTCCTCTGTTTAAACACAATTTGCTTATTGAAACTCTAGGAGGTCCTCCTACACCTAAAGGTGATCTTGTGTTTGAATTAAAACAATTGCCAGACACTTTGAAATATGCTTATTTTGATGACAAAAAGATATATCATGTTATTATTAGTGCTAACCTTTCAGAACATGAAGAAGAAAGATTATTGGAAGTTCTAAGGAAGCACCGAGCTGCTATTGGATATATCTTGATGACCTTAAGGGCATTAGTCCCACTCTATGTCAGCACAAAATTAATATGGAAACTGATGCTAAACCCGTTGTGAAGGAAATATGCCCTAGAGGCAATAATAAAGTTGTTATTTATATTTCCTTATACCATGATAAATGTTTATTATTCATGCTAGAATTGCATTAACCAGAAACTTAGTACATGTGTGAATACACAGACAAAACAGAGTGTCCCTAGTAGGCCTCTACTTGACTAGCTCGTTAATCAAAGATGGTTAAGTTTCCTGACCATAGACATGTGTTGTCATTTGATGAACGGGATCACATCATTAGGAGAATGATGTGATGGACAAGACCCATCTGTTATCTTAGCATAATGATCATTTAGTTTTATTGCTATTGCTTTCTTCATGACTTATACATGTTCCTCTGACTATGAGATTATGCAACTCCCGAATACTGAAGGAACACCTTGTGTGCTATCAAACATCACAATGTAACTGGGTGATTATAAATATGCTCTACATGTGTCTCCAAAGGTGTTTGTTGGTTTGGCATAGATCGAGATTAGGATTTGTCACTCCGAGTATCGGAGAGATATCTCTGGGCCCTCTCGGTAATGCACATCACTATAAGCCTTGCAAGCAATGTGACTAATGAGTTAATTGCGGGATGATGCATTATGGAACGAGTAAAGAGACTTGCCGGTAGCGATATTGAACTAGGTATGATGATACCGACGATCGAATCTCGGGCAAGGAACATACCGATGACAAAGGGAATAACATATGTTGTTATGCGGTTTGACTGATAAAGATCTTCGTAGAATTTGTAGGATCCAATATGAGCATCCACGTTCCGCTATTGGTTATTGACCGGAGATGTGTTTCGGTCATGTCTACGTATACCCGTAGGGTCCGCATGCTTAATGTTCAATGACGATTTGTATTATGAGTTGTGTGATTTGATGACCGAAGATTGTTCGGAGTCCCGGATGAGATCACGGACATGACGAGGAGTCTCAAAATGGTCGGTACATAAAGATTGATATATTGTACGATGTTATTCGGACACCGGATGAGTTCCAAGAGGTACCAGATAATTACCGGAGTGCCGGAGGGTTATCGGAACCCCTCGGGGGAACTAATGGGCCTTGATGGGCCTTAGTGGGAAGAGAGGAAGGGCCACAAGGGGCTGGCCATGCCCCCCCTTGGGTCCGAATTGGACTAGGGAAGGGGGCGGCGCCCCCCTTTCCTTCCCTCCCCCCTCTTCCTTCCTTCTTCCCCCTTTCCTCTGGGGGAATCCTACTAGGACTTGGAGTCCTAGTAGGACTCCCTCCTCGTGGCGCGCCCTACATGTCCGGCCGGCATCCCCCTTCCCTCCTTTATATACGGGGCACCCTAGAACACACAAGTTTCTCTTAACCGTGTGCGGTGCCCCCCTCCAAAGTTACACACCTCGATCATATTGTCGTAGTGCTTAGGCGAAGCCCTGTGCCGGTAACTTCATCATCACCGTCGCCATGCCATCGTGCTGACGGAACTCTCCCTCGTCCTCAACTGGATCAAGAGATCGAGGGACGTCATCGAGCTGAACGTGTGCTGAACGCGGAGGTGTCGTACGTTCGGTACTTGGATCGGTTGGATCGCGAAGACGTTCGACTACATCAATCGCGTTATTAAACACTTCCGCTTACGGTCTACGAGGGTACGTGGACACACTCTCCCCGCTCGTTGCTATGCATCTCCTAGATATATCTTGCGTGATCGTAGGAATTTTTTTGAATACTACGTTCCCCAACAAAGGCATTAGAGCCAGGTCTATGCGTAGATGTTATATGCACGAGTAGAACACAATGAGTTGTGGGCGATAATAGTCATACTGCTTACCAGCAATGTCTTACTTTGATTTCGCAGTATTGTTGGATGAAGCGGCCCGGACCGACATTACATGACCGCGTTCATGAGACTGGTTCTACCGACATGCTTTGCGCACAGGTAGGGACGAAAACGGCACGGAAACGGACAGAACTGGGTGCTACCATATTTGTTTTCATATTTTTTTGCAGAAGCGGAAACAAATACAGAAACCCCGGAAATGAATACGGAAACAGATACTACCGGAAACAAACACGGAGCGAACATAAAGCGTAGATGGAAACACAACTGTTTGTTGACCGGAACTTAAAACCCCCTTGAATCATACAGAAATATAGACAAAAAACAAACAAATTGATGGAATTGTTAACATGGCTACAAAATAATATGGTTGTGTTGGTATAATAGGGTAGTATTGTTGTAGTACATGACAATTCCGTATAGGGTCTAGTTGAGTATGTGTGTGGTAGTAAAACTTGGTACTCAAATAATACATTTTGCTCATTTTACTCAGTGTGTCATTGTGTATTGTTTGGTAGTTGGGATACAAAGCAGCCATGGGCCTATAGTAGAAACGGAAATTCCATATTAATGGAAACGGAAAGTTCCGTTTCCACATGTGTTCCATCGGAAAACACCATTCCATTTTTGTTTCCTTTCCACATAAAAAATTCCATTTCCATTTCTTTTTTGCAAATTTCCGTTTCCGTTTTCATATTTCCTCTCCGTTTCCATTTTCCCTTCGGAAAATCCGAAACTTTCCACTCCATTTCCATCCCTACACACAAGTGGCTGGCGGGTGTCTGTTTCTCCAACTTTAGTTGAATCAAGTTTGACTACGCCTGGTCCTTGTTGAAGGTTAAAACAACACACTCGAGGAAAAATCGTTGTGGTTTTGATGTGTAGGTAAGAACGGTTCTTGCTAGAAGCCCGTAGCAGCCACGTAAAACTTGCAACAACAAAGTAGAGGCCGTCTAACTTGTTTTCACAGGGCATGTTGTGATGTGATATGGTCAAGACGTGATGAGATATAAATTGTTGTATGAGATTATCATGTTTTGTAAAAGTTATCGGCAACTAGCAGGAGCCTTATGGTTGTCGCTTTATTGTATGAAATGCAATCGCCATGTAATTGCTTTACTTTATCACTAAGTGGTAGCGATAGTCGTAGAAGCAATAGTTGGCGAGACGACAACGATGCTACGATGGAGATCAAGGTGTCAAGCCGGTGACGATGGTGATCATGACGGTGCTTTGGAGATGGAGATCAAAGGCACAAGATGATGATGGCCATGTCATATCACTTATTTTGATTGCATGTGATGTTTATCTTTTATGCATCTTATTTTTCTTAGTACGGCGGTAGCATTATAAGATGATCTCTCACTAAATTTCAAGGTATAAGTATTCTCCCTGAGTATGCACCATTGCTGCAGTTCATCGTGCCGAGACACCACGTGATGATCGGGTGTGATAAGCTCTACGTTCACATACAACGGGTGCAAGCCAGTTTTGCACATGCAGAATACTCGGGTTAAACTTGACGAGCCTAGCATATGCAGATATGTCCTCGGAACACTGAGACCGAAAGGTCAAACGTGAATCATATAGTACATATGATCAACATAGAGATGTTCACCATTGAAAACTACTCCATCTCACATGATGATCGGACATGGTTTAGTTGATATGGATCACGTGATCATTTAGATGACTAGAGGGATGTCTATCTAAGTGGGAGTTATTAAGTAATATGATTAATTGAACTTTAATTTATCATGACCTTACTCCTGATAGTATTTGCATATCTATGTTGTAGATCAATAGCTTGCGATGTAGCTCCACGTTTAATTTTGATATGTTCCTAGAGAAAAATTAGTTGAAAGATGATAGTAACAATGATGCAGACTAGGTCCGTGATCAAAGGATTATCCTCATTGCTGCATAGAATAATTATGTTGTTGATGAACCGCTAGGTGACAGACCTATTGCAGGATCAGATGCAGACGTTATGAACATTTGGCAAGCTCGGTATGATGACTACTTGATAGTTTAGTGCGACATGCTTTACGGCTTAGAACCAGGACTTCAAAAATGTTTTGAACGCCAAGGAGCATATAAGATGTTCCAAGATGAAATTGGTATTTCAGACCCATGCCCGAGTCGAGAGGTATGAGACCTCTGACAAGTACTTTGCCTACAAGATGGAGGAGAATAGCTCAACCAGTGAGCATGTGCTCACAATGTCTGAGTACTACAATCGCTTGAATCAAGTGGGAGTTAATCTTCCAGATAAGATAGTGATTGATAGAGTTCTCTAGTCACTATCACCAAGTTACTGGAACTTCGTGATAAACTATAATATGCAAGGGATGACGAAAATGATTCCCGAGCTCTTCGCGATGCTAAAATCAGGGAAGGTAGAAATCAAGAAAGAGCATTAAGTATTGATGGTTAACAAGACCACTAGTTTCAAGAAAATGGGCAAAGGAAAAGAAAGGGAACTTCAAGAAAGGAATAGCAAGCAAGTTGCCACTCCCATGAAGAAACCCAAAGCTAGACCTAAGCCTTAAACTGAGTGCTTCTACTACAAAGGGAATGCTCACTGGAAGCGGAGCTACCCCAAATACTTAGCGGATAAGAAGGATGGCAAAGTGAAAGCTATATTTGATATACATGTTATTGATGTGTACTTTACTAGTGTTCATAGTAACCCCAGGGTATTCGATACAGGTTCAGTTGCTAAGATTAGTAACTCGAAACAGGAGTGCAAAATGAACAGAGACTAGTTAAGGGCGAGGTGGCGATGTGTGTTGGAAATGATTCCAAGGTTGATAAGATCACCATCGCACACTCCTTTTACCTTCAGGATTAGTGTTGAAACTAAGATAAATGTTATTTGGTGTTTTGTGTTGAGCATGAATATGATTGGATCATGTTTATTGCAATACGGTTATTCATTTAAGTCAAAGAATAATTGTTGTTCTGTTTACATGAATAAAACGTTCTATGGTCATACACTTAATATAAATGGTTTATTGAATCTCGATCGTAGTGATACACATATTCATAATATTGATGCCAAAAGATGCAAAGTTGATAATGATAGTGCAACATACTTGTGGCACTGCCGTTTAGGTCATATTGGTGTAAAGCGCATGAAGAAACTCCATGCGGATGGACTTTTTGAATCACTTGCTTATGAATCACTTGATGCTTGCGAACCATGCCTCATGGGCAAGATGACTAAGACTCTGTTCTTCGGAACAATGGATCATGCCACTGACTTATCGGAAACAATACATACTGATGTATGTGATCCGATGAGTGTTGAGCCTCGCGGCGGGTATCGTTATTTTTTGACCTTCACAGATGATTTGAGCAGATATGGGTATATCTACTTAATGAACATAAGTCTGAAACATTTGAAAAAGTTCAAAGAATTTTCAGAGTGAAGTGGAAAATCATCGTAACAAGAAAATAAAGTTTCTATGATCTGATCGTGGAGGCGAATATTTGAGTTAAGAGTTTGGTCTTCATTTGAAACAATGTGAAATAGTTTCGCAACTCATGCCACCTGGAACACCATAGCATAATGGTGTGTCCGAACGTCGTAACCGTACTTTATTAGATATGGTGCGATCTATGATGTCTCTTATTGATTTACCACTATCAAATTGGGATTATGCATTAGAGATAGCTGCATTCACGTTAAATAGGGCACCATCTAAATCCGTTGAGACGACACCATATGAACTATGGTTTGGCAAGAAACCTAAGCTGTCATTTCTTAAAGTTTGGGGCTGCGATGCTTATGTGAAAAAGCTTCAACCTGATAAGGTCGAACCCAAATTAGAGAAATGCGTCTTCATAGGATAGCCAAAGGAAACTGTTGGGTACACCTTCTATCACATATCGAAAGGCAAGATATTCGTTGCTAAGAATGGATCCTTTCTAGAGGAGTTACTCTCGAAAGAAGTGAGTGGGAGGAAAGTAGAACTTGATGAGGTAATTGTACCTTCTCCCGAATTGGAAAATGGTTCATCACAAAAATTAGTTCCAGTGATGTCTACACCAATTAGTGAGGAAGTTAATGATGATGATCATGAAACTTCAGATCAAGTTACTACTGAACCTCGTAGGTCAACCAGAGTATGATCCGCACCGGAGTGGTACGGTAATCCTATTCTGGAAGTCACGTTACTAGACCATGATGAACCTACGAACTATGAGGAAGCGATGATGAGCCCAGATTCCGAGAGATGGCTTGATCGAGGCCACGAAATCTGAGATAGAATCCATGTATGAGAACAAAGTGTGGACTTTGGTGGACTTGCCCGATGATCAGCAAGCCATTGAGAATAAATGGATCTTCAAGAGGAAGACGGACGCTGATAGTAGTGTTACTATCTACAAAGCTCGACTTGTCGAAAAGGTTTTTTTGACAAGTTCAAGGTGTTGACTACAATGAGATTTTCTCACTCGCATCGATGCTTAAAGTCTGTCCGAATCATGTTAGCAATTGCCACATTTTATGAAATCTGACAAATAAATGTCAAAACTGCATTCCTTAATGGATTTATTGTATATGATACAACCAGAAGGTTTTGTCAATCCTAAAGGTGCTAACAAAATGTGCAAGCTCTAGCGACCCATCTATGGATTGGTGCAAGCATCTCAGAGTTGGAATATACGCTTTGATGAGTTGATCAAAGCATATAGTTTTATACAGACTTGTGATGAAGCCTGTATTTACAAGAAAGTGAGTGGGAGCACTACAGCCTTTTTGATAAGTATATGTGAATGACATATTGTTGATCAGAAATGATGTAGAATTTTCTGGAAAGCATAAAGGAGTGTTTGAAAGGAGTTTTTCAAAGAAAGACCTCGGTGAAACTGCTTACATATTGGGCATCAAGATCTATAAAGATAGATCAAGATGCTTGATAATACTTTCGATGAGTACATACTTTGATAAGATTTTGAAGGAGTTCAAAATTGATCAGTCAAAGAAGGAGTTCTTGCCTGAGTTATACGGTATGAAGTTGAGTAGAGACTCAAAACCCGACCACGGCAGAAAATAGAAAGAGAATGAAAAGTCATTCCCTATGCCTCAGTCATAGGTTCTATAAAGTATGCTATGTTGTGTACCTGACCTATTGTGTACCTCACCATGAGTTTGGCAAGAGGGTACAATAGTGATCTAGGAGTGGATCACTGGATAGCGGTCAAAATTATCCTTAGTGGAATAAGTCTTAAAATTCCCTATGTTTCTCAGTTATGGAGGTGAAAAAAGTTTGTCGTAAAGGGTTACGTCGATGCAAGCTTTGACACTAATCCGGATGAGTCTAAGTCTCAATCTGGATACATATTGAAAGTGGGAGCGATTAGCTAGAGTAGCTCCATGCAGAGCATTGTAGACATACAAAATTTGCAAAATACGTACGGCTTTGAATGTGGCACACCCGTTGACTAAACTTCTCTCACAAGAAAAACATGATCACTCTTTGGGTGTTAATCACATAGCGATGTGAACTAGATTATTGACTCTAGTAAACCCTTTGGGTATTAGTCACATAAAGATGTGAACATATCACATAAAGATGTGAACTATTGGTGTTAAATCACATGACGATGTGAACTAGATTATTGACTCTAGTGCAAGTGGGAGACTGTAGATGCAATAATGAAGTTGTTATTTATATTTCTTATATCATGATAAATGTTTATTATTCATGCTAGAATTGTATTAACCGGAAACTTAGTACATGTGTGAATACATAGACAAAGCAGAGTGTCCCTAGTATGCCTCTACTTGATTAGCTCGTTAATCAAAGATGGTTATGTTTCTTGACCATAGACATGTGTTGTCATTTGATGAACGGGATCACATCATTAGGAGAATGAGGTGATGGACAAGACCCATCCATTATCTTAGCATAATGATCGTTTAGTTTTATTGCTATTGCTTTCTTCATGACTTATACATGTTCCTCTCACTATGAGATTATGCAACTCCCGAATAGTGGAGGAACACCTTGCGTGCTATCAAACGTGACAACGCTACTGGGTGATTATAAAGATGCTCTACAGCTGTCTCGAAAGGTGTTTATTGGGTTGTCATAGATCGAGATTAGGATTTGTCACTCCGAGTATCGGAGAGGTATCTCTGGGCCCTCTCGGTAATGCACATCACTATAAGCCTTGGAAGCAATGTGACTAATGAGTTAGTTGCGGGATGATGCATTACGGAACGAGTAAAGAGACTTGCCGGTAACGATGTTGAACTAGCTATGATGATACCGACGATCGAATCTCAGGCAAGTAGCATAGCGATGACAAAGTGAATAACGTATGTTGTTATGCGGTTTGACCGATAAAGATCTTTGTAGAATATGTAGGAGCCAATATGAGCATCCAAGATCCGCTATTGGTTATTGACCGGAGATGTGCCTCGTTCATGTCTACATAGTTCTAGAACCCGCAGTGTCCGCACGCTTAATGTTCGATGACGATTTGCATTATGAGTTATATGACTTGATGACCAAATATTGCTCAGAGTCCTAGATGATATCAAACATGACAAGGAGTCTCGAAATGTTCAAGACATAAATATTGATATATTGGACGATGTTATTCGGACACCAGATGAGTTCCGAGAGGTACTGGATAATTATCGGAGTGTCGGAGGGTTATCGGACCCCCCCAGGGGAACTAATGGGCCTTAGTAGGAAGACAGGAAGGGCCACAAGGGGCTGGCTGCGCCCCCCTTGGGTCCGAATTGGACTAGGGGAAGGGGCGCCCCCCTTTCCTTCCCTTCCCCCTCTTCCTTCCTTCTTCCCCCTTTCCTCTAGGTGGAATCCTACTAGGACTTGGAGTCCTAGTAGGACTCCCTCCTCCTGGCGCGCCCTACAGGGCCGTCCGGCCTCCCCCTCCCCTCCTTTATATACGGGGCACCCTAGAACACGCAATTTTCTCTTAACCGTGTATGGTGGCCCCCTCCATAGTTACACACCTCGATCATATCGTCGTAGTGCTTAGGCAAAGCCCCGCGCCAGTAACTTCATCATCACCGTCGCCATGCCGTCATGCTGACGGAACTCTCCCTCGTCCTCAACTGGATCAAGAGATCGAGGGACGTCATCGAGTTGAACTTGTGCTGAACACGGAGGTGCCGTACGTTCGGTACTTGGATCGGTTGGATCGCGAAGACGTTCGACTACATCAACCGCGTTACTAAACGCTTCCGCTTACGATCTACGAGGGTACATGGACACACTCTCCCCGCTCGTTGCTATGCTTCTCCTAGATAGATCTTGCGTGATCATAGGAAATTTTTTGTATACTACGTTCCACAACACGTTGTTGATCACCAATGTTGGTTAAATCCGAAGATGAAAGAAGTGGTAAGAACAGAAATATTAAAACTTCTGGAAACAGGTATAATCTATCTGTAGCGACCCGACCTCAAACGGTCAAGTCTCTGTGCTTCAGTGTCATCCCTGGATCGGTAATGTTGACACACACAGTACTCGAGGATTTATAACAGAGTAGCAATCACACACTTATTACATCGAATGTCTCCAAAGAGAACTTATTACAATAAATATGGCTTAAGGCCATCTAATACGATAACAGCGGAAGGCTTGGAAGATAAAGTGAGTCCATCAACTCCAATGGCATAGCTGAGCTGCACGGCAACGAGCTAACGAACCTTACTCCTTGTCTGAAAAGTCTACAACATAATACGTTGCAGCCCGAAAACGGGTCAGCACATGGAATATGCTGGCAAAGTAACACAGTAGAGCAAGAACAGAATAAGGCTATCACTACATGCATATTTGGCTGGTGGAAAGCTCTATGGTTACCGTTTTTGCGAAAAGCCAATTTTTTTCCTACAACAAAGGAATAGATTTTAATTTAACTATCATGGTAGTTGAAACATCATTGAGAAGGTTCCTCCAACTCAATCCCAATTAAGGTAATTTAACAACCCAACAATATTAATTTAGGGTGATGAGATACTTAAGATACTCCAAGTACTAGATACTCAAGATTGTCCATAACCGGGGACATGGCTAACCATGATTAGTTTGTACACTCTGCAGAGGTTTGCGCACTTTTCCCCACAAGACTCGATCACCTCCATTGAATTTCTTGCACTACATGGTGTTTGAGAAACGGATGATCGAGACACAGTCTTTCAGTAACATTAACTCTCTACTCCGGGCAGACCATACCAAATCTACAATCCCACTACTTGCTGATCCACCTCTTCAAGAGCTTCACGTAACTTACTCAACTATGCTAGAGTCCATAATAGGTTGTGGCTGCACACGGAAGTTTCTAGCATGAATAATCTCAGTTCCCTTTGAGCCTTGGTGGCGGTCCATAGGAAGATCACACGGGTACTCCGGGATTTCCAAATAAATACAGGCAACACTGGGTACTCCAGGTGCCTCAATCCACCCAGATGTGTATTTAAGTTGCCACCTTAAGTTGAACCATTAATTATCAATCTCACATCTGTCATGGATTTCACTCACCCAAACCTCGTCTACGAGCATAGCATAGCAATATAAGCAATTCTTAAGAGTAACTCCCAAGGGTTTGAATGTAACAGGGTAATAGGTTCTACCTCATCAACTACTTCCCAACCCACATGTTAATGCCATCCTAACCATGCAATGTTTGAGGATTGGAACTAATGCATAAAAACTGGGTGATAAAGGGGTATGATCAAAGTGTTACTTGCCTTGCTGACGATCCGTGTAACCTAGAGACTCCAAATAACACGCTTCACACTCCGGGAATTCTATCGCAAACAAACAATAGCATACATAAGCAATCAAGCTAAGAAGCATGGGTAAATCTCAAATAAGAAGATCTAACCAGAAAGTTCAACTTAAGAACTCCGGTTTGCAAAAAGAATCAAATCAAACGGAGCAACGAAACTCAAACGGCGAAAAAACAAGATCTGTTTACTAATCTGGATCTAGGTCAAAATTTTACAGTAGCAAAAACTTGTTCAAGTTGATTAAACAGAAAGAGGGTCTCGAGATGAATGTCTAGGCACTTGAATCGCCTGATTCCGACTAATGAGCGAAAAGATAAACTAGAATGAAAATCGGATCAGAAATCGCGATCAAAAATAACCGCGGAAAAATCCGATAAAAGAAAACTGACGAACAGGCTAACGAACGAGCGTTTGTTATCTGTAACTAACGAGCGAAAAACGTTCGCTAAAACGAACGTCCGGACAAACGTCCGCTAAAAAGAAAAACCGGAAAAAAACCAGCGAACCAAAAAAACGAGTTAGGGTTTTCTAAAAAGAACCAAATCGGTTTTCTAAAAAAAACCGACAGCGATGGCGTGCTACCTCGTCGGATCCGGCGGGGTGCTGCTCCGGCGGGGATGGCGGGCGGCGGGGCTCAGGCGGCGGTGGCGAGGCGACGACAGGCGGCGGCGCGGGCTGCGGGCGACGGGGCTGGCGGCGGCGGTGGCGGTGGCGACATTTAAAGGGGCGAGGGGCGGCGTGGCTTGGGCGAGGGGGCGCCCGGGGAGGAGTCCGGCTCGGACTCCCCTCGGCGTCCGTGCTGCGCACAGCGGCGCGCGCGAGGGAGACGGCGGTGGGACGGGCCGGCTGGGCTTCTGCCCAGCTTGGTCTGGATTTTTTTAAATAATTCCGCCGGAACTAAGGAAAATCCTAGAAAATAAAATAAAAATCTAAAAATGCCAAAACAAATTTTCACCGTCTAAATGAAATATTTAGAACGAGATGAACATTTTCTTGGCCCTAAAATGCAATTTTGAAAACGTGCAATTTTTCTAATGCAAACAAAATTGTAATAAAATCCAAATAAAAACAAATATTGATTTTAATATTTTTCCTCCAATATTTCATTTATTTTGGAGAAGTCATATTATCTCCTCTCATATATTTTAATATGAAATATTTTCGGAGAGAAAAATAATTAAAACCAAAATCCTCGTTTCAAAATTTGATAAAATCAAATTTGAAAACCGAGGAAATCCCCAACTCTCTCCGAGGGTCCTTGAGTTGCTTAGGATTTCGAGGACCGCGAGACGAAATGCAATAAAATATGATATGCAAGAATGATCTATGTATAACATTCCAAATTGAAAATTTGGGATGTTACAAACCTACTCCCCTTATGATGAATCTCGCCCTCGAGATTCGGGTTGGCTAGAAAATAGGTGTGGGTGGTCTTTGCGAAGATCATCCTCTCGTTCCCACGTGGCTTCGGCCTCAGTATGGTGGCTCCACTGAACTTTGCAAAACTTAATAACCTTGCTGCGGGTGACTCGACTGGCAAACTCCAATATCTTGACTGGCTTCTCCTCATAAGTCAAGTCATTGTCCAACTGAATCGCCTCCAAGGGTACGGTATCTCTTAGCGGTATGTCGGCCATCTCAGCATGGCACTTCTTCAACTGGGAAACGTGAAACACATCGTGAACTCCTGACAGTCCTTCAGGTAACTCCAACTTGTAGGCAACTTCTCCCATCCGTTCCAAAACACGATACGGTCCTACAAATCTCGGGGCTAACTTTCCCTTAACTCCAAAACGTTTCACTCCTCGCAAAGGTGATACTCACAGATATGCTCTATCTCCAATTTCATAGGTTACCTCCTTGCGTTTTGAATCTGCATAACGCTTCTGTCTGGACTGAGCTATCTTCAATCTATCCCGAATCAGTTTAACATTCTCTTCAGACTCTTTGATAAAGTGTAGTGCAAACAACTGTCGGTCTCCAACTTCATCCCACATCAACGGTGTTCTGCACCTTCGGCCGTACAGGGCTTCAAACGGTGCCATTTTCAAACTGGCTTGGTAACTATTGTTGTATGAGAACTCTGCGTAAGGCAAATTGTCATCCCAACTAGACCCATAATCTAGCGCACAGGCTCACAACATGTCCTCCAGAATCTGGTTGACTCTCTCGGTCTGTCCATCCATCTGCGGGTGAAATGCTGTACTGAACTCCAATCTTGTTCCCAAAGTCTAGTGCAGCTGATGCCAAAACTTTGAAGTAAACTGTGTTCCTCTATCTGATATGATGGTCCTCGGAACTCCATGCAGACATACGATCCTGGTCATATATATCTTGGCTAACTTGGCACTGGTATAAGTTGTTTTCACTGGGATAAAGTGTGCCACTTTGGTCAAACGGTCAACTACTACCCATATAGAATCATAACCTGATTTGGTCCTGGGCAATCTGGTGATAAAATCCATGCCAAGTTTATCCCACTTCCATTCGGGTATCGACATAGGCTGTAACAATCCTACTGGCTTTTGATGCTCTGCCTTCACTCTCTGACATACATCACATACGACCACATACTCGGCGATATCCTTCTTCATCCCTGTCCACCAGAAACGTTTCTTCAAATCCAAATACATCTTGGTGTTTCTGGGGTGTATCGAGTATGGTGAGTCATGAGCCTCCTGAAGTATTAACTTCCCGGTCTCTGTGTTATTGGGCACATAAACACGGTCCTCAAATCTTCCGTCCATTTAAACTTGATATCCTTCTTCAATAATTCTGTCATGGGCTTCGCGATCTTGGAAAAATTCTCAATGAATCTACGGTAGTATCCCGCGAGTCCAAGAAAACTATGGATCTCGCTAACTGAAGTGGGTGCCAACCATTCAGTGACTGACTGAACCTTGGTGGGATCTACTGCTATACCTTCTCCCGATATAACATGTCCAAGGAATCTGACTTCCTTCAACTAAAACTCGCATATGCTGAACTTGGCATACAACTGATGTTCCCTGAGTTTCTCGAGAACTAAATGCAAATGCTCCTTGTGTTCCTCTTCGTTCTTCGAATATACCATTATATCATCAATGAACACCACAACAAACTTATCCAAATATTCCATGAATACTTTGTTCATCATGCTCATGAAATAGGCAGGGGCGTTGGTCAGTCCAAATGACATGACCGTATATTCGTATAGCCCGTACCGTGTGGTGAAGGCTGTCTTTGGTATATCCTTTTCTCGTATCTTCAACTGATGATATCCTGATCGCAAATCGATCTTCGAAAACACCTTAGCTCCTTGCAGCTGGTCAAACAAATCATTGATCATCGGCAATGGGTACTTGTTCTTAATCGTCACTTCATTCAAGGCTCGATAATCAACAACCATTCTTAGGGATTTATCCTTCTCAACCAAAAGCACTGGGGCTCCCCATGGTGATGAACTCCGTCGAATGTAACCTTTCTCCAATAACTCCTTGATGTGTTTCTTAATCTCCTCCAGATCATTCGCGGGCATCCTATAGGGTCTCTTGGATATTGGCCCTGTGCCTGGCAATAGCTCTATCAAAAACTCAATATCTCGGTCCGGTGGCATTCCTGGCAACTCCTCTGGAAAACATCCGGGTAATCCTTTACTACAGGCACTTCTTCCTGAACAACTCCCATGAGGGTATTTACTTGGCTACTTCTTGGCGCATGCCTGGATACCTACTTGATCCTTTTTCCCTCCGGGGTGGTGAGACAAATTGAATTACTAACACAGTCAATGCTTCCTCCGTACTTTGACATCCAGTCCATTCCTAATATCACATCCAATCCTTGTGACTCCAAGATAATTAGGTCGGACGGAAAAACATGGTTGCCAATGGTCAAGGGTATCTGGTCACACCATCGACTAGCCATATACTCTGCTCCAGGTGAGCTTACTAACAAAGGGGTCCTAAGGGTTTGGGTCTGTAGTTTAAACTTATCCACGAATTCCCTTGATATGTATGAATGCGATGCGCCAGTATCAAAAAGAACAAGAGCGGTAAATGACTTAACCAAAAACTTACCTATAACTGCGTCTGGCTGCTCTTCAACCTCCTCCACGTTAACGTGGTTCACTTGTCCTTTTGTTGAATGAATTGGGCTTCTTCCCAGCGCTCCTATTTCTGTTTCCATTCTTTCCTTCAGGGCACTCCGTGGCATAGTGTCCAGTCTTCCCGCACTTGAAACAAGTAACGTGGCTTAGGTCTCTCTTGGTGGGTGTGGCTGGATTGGGGCGGTTCTGATTGTTGCTTGCTCCACTCCCATTCCCATTACTAGGGCCAGTATGATTATGGTTACTTCCTCCATTATGGGTGTGGCCTCCATGGTTATGAACAAGTCCTCCCGAGTTCGGGTTAGGAAAGGCTTCTGCTGAGCTCCTGAGTTATACCTCCCTTGTCCATACTTCCTCTTATGGCTCTCAATCTGCTGCTGCTTCCCTTCAATCATAAGAGCCTTATCTACCAACTCCTGGTAGTTGGTGAATGTTGGCACCATCAACTGCATACTCATCTCATCATTCAGCCCTTCCATGAACTTCTCCTACTTTGCGGCCTCTGTGGCCACATCATCAGGGGCATAGTGAGATAACTTGCTAAACTCATCCACGTACTGAGCCACAGTACGGTTCCCCTAGCGTAGGTTGCGAAACTCACACTTCTTCAAATTCATGGCTCCAGTTGAGACATGGGCTGTACGGAATGCTTGCTGAAACTGGTCCCATGTCACCGTGGCTATAGGTAGGTGACAGTGTAATTCTCCCACCATGAGGCTGCTGGTCCATCCAACTGATGTGCGGCAAAATGCACCTTCTCAGCATCAGTACATCCTGCAGTGGTTAACTCCCTTCCAATCCTGCGGAGCCAATCATCTGCTACTATAGGCTCAATGCTACTAGAAAACACCAGCGGCTGCAACCTCAGAAAACGGGCTAAGTTGTCAACTGGTGGTGGTGGTGGTGGATTGTTGTTGTTGTTGTTGCCTTGGTTCTGAACTAACAACTGCATCAGGGTATTCTGCTGCTGGATCAACTGAGTGAGCTTCGGTGGGAAAGCAAATCCGGGGTCATGTCTCGGAGGCATCTGATGGGTGTAGAGGGGAGAGATTAGAATATAATGAGGTCTAATAAGAAAGCACTACCCATATGCACATGAGACAAACACAAACATTTCACTCAATCAATCAAGCAAGGCATACAATCGGTCTAACTATAGTAAAAGTGCTCGGACTATACTATTTACATGGTGGAATACTACTACTGATGTGGTGGTCTACTAAAAATATTCGTCGGTTGCAGACTCCATGATATCTACTCCAGCTTCGTCTTCAAAGTCATCATCGCTAAGGTCGGAGTCGGTGTCGTCGATGATGATGTAGTCCTCCGGGCGAATCTCCTTGGGTTCTTCGTCTTCTTCTACTGGTGTGGGGTCTCCCACGAATATTCCGATCTTCTTAATCAGGTCGTCATTCTTCTCCACTAGTACGATGATTTCCTCCTCAAAATCTTCACGTGTAGCCTTGAGTTCTTCCTCCAGTTCCATGATCCTAGTCATTGCCTTCTTCAGATCTATCATGCCTGCGCACATCTGGTTCTCCTGGCGTCGAATGTGCTGGTTTAGTTCCTGGATGAAAGCTGCAATTGATCTATCCTTCCTGGTGCTGATCATCTCCCATTGCTCATCTCGGCGCCCATAGATCTGGTAGATAGTATCCTTAAGCTCCTTGTGATAAACTTCTCCAATGCGTCCCATGGTGATGTGAGCTGCCATACTCTTTCCTAGACTCCAGGTTGGTGCATCGAAGGAAAACTCTATGAGTTTAGTGACTGGCGTGAAGGTTCTTCCTGGAACTTGAACTTGAATCATCCATCGCTCCTCTTCTGGTAAGGTGGCGTTGTAGGTCCCGGCGAAGCTTGGTATTCCTATGTTCAGGTACCAAGTGACTTCCTTCAAGTGTCGTCCAAAAGGTGCTTCTTCATCCGGTTGTGCAAACTTTTTCCTTGCATCCGCCATCCTAAAGAGTAGAAAATGGAGAGGAGTCAGAAATGAGAAGAGAATAGTGATCTATGGTTTTAGCTTAGTGGTCGTGTCCTACACTCAGCGTGTGCTCTGATACCTTCTTGTAGCGACCCGACCTCAAACGGTCAAGTCCCTATGCTTCAGTGTCATCCCTGGATCGGTAATGCTAACACACACAATACTCGAGGATTTATAACAGAGTAGCAATCACACATTTATTACATCGAATGTCTCCAAAGAGAACTTATTATAATAAATATGGCTTAAGGCCATCTAATATGATAACAGCGGAAGGCTTGGAAGATAAAGTGAGTCCATCAACTCCAACGGCATAGATGAGCTGCACGGCAACGACCTAACGAACCTTACTCCTCGTCTGAAAAGTCTACAACATAATACATTGCAGCCCGAAAACGGGTCAGCACATAGAATATGCTGGCAAAGTAACACAGTAGAGCAAGAACAGAATAAGGCTATCACTACATGCATATTTGGCTGGTGGAAAGCTCTATGGTTATCGTTTTTGCGAAAAGCCAATTTTTTTCCTACAACAAAGGAATAGATTTTAATTTAACTATCATGGTAGTTGAAACATCATTGAGAAGGTTCCTCCAACTCAATCCCAATTAAGGTAATTTAACAACCCAACAATATTAATTTAGGGTGATGAGATACTTAAGATACTCCAAGTACTATATACTCAAGATTGTCCATAACCGGGGACATGGCTAACCATGATTAGTTTGTACACTCTGCAGAGGTTTGCGCACTTTTCCCCACAAGACTCGATCGCCCCCATTGAATTTCTTGCACTACATGGTGTTTGAGAAACGGATGATCGAGACACAGTCTTTCAGTAACATTAACTCTCTACTCCGGGCAGACCATACCAAATCTACAATCCCACTACCTGCTGATCCACCTCTTCAAGAGCTTCACGTAACTTACTCAACTATGCTAGAGTCCATAATAGGTTTTGGCTGCACACGGAAGTTTCTAGCATGAATAATCTCAGTTCCCTTTGAGCCTTGGTGGCGGTCCATAGGAAGATCACACGGGTACTCCGGGATTTCCAAATAAATACAGGCAACACTGGGTACTCCAGGTGCCTCAATCCACCCAGATGTGTATTTAAGTTGCCACCTTAAGTTGAACCATTAATTATCAATCTCACATCTGTCATGGATTTCACTCACCCAAACCTCATCTACGAGCATAGCATAGCAATATAAGCAATTCATAAGAGTAACTCCCAAGGGTTTGAATGTAACAGGGTAATAGGTTCTACCTCATCAACTACTTCCCAACCCACATGTTAATGCCATCCTAACCATGCAATGTTTGAGGATTGGAACTAATGCATAAAAACTGGGTGATAAAGGGGTATGATCAAAGTGTTACTTGCCTTGCTGACGATCCGCGTAACCTAGAGACTCCAAATAACACGCTTCGCACTCCGAGAATTCTATTGCAAACAAACAATAGCATACATAAGCAATCAAGCTAAGAAGCACGGGTAAATCTCAAATAAGAAGATCTAACCAGAAAGTTCAACTTAAGAACTCTGGTTTGCAAAAAGAATCAAATCGAACGGAGCAATGAAACTCAAACGGCGAAAAAACAAGATCCGTTTACTAATCCAGACCTAGGTCAAATTTTACAGTAGCAAAAACTTGTTCAAGTTGATTAAATAGAAAGAGGGTCCCGAGACGAAGATCTAGGCACTTGAATCACCTGATTCCGACTAACGAGCGAAAAGATAAACTAGAACGAAAATCGGATCAGAAATCGCGATCAAAAATAACCGCGGAAAAATCTGATAAAAGAAAACTGACAAACAGGCTAACGAACGAGCGTTCGTTACATGTAACTAACGAGCGAAAACCATTCGCTAAAACGAATGTCCAGACGAACGTCCGCTAAAAAGAAAAACCGAAAAAAAACGGTGAACCGAAAAAAACGAGTTAGGGTTTTCTAAAAATAAATAAATCAGTTTTCTCGAAAAAACCGACGATGACAGCGCGCTACTTCGTTGGATCCGGTGGGGTGCGGCTCCGGCGGGGCTGGCGGGAGGCGGCAGGTGGCGGCGCGGGCTGCGGGCGGCAGGGCTGGCGGCGGTGGTGGTGGCGAGGCGGGGTGGTGGTGGCGGCATTTAAAGGGGCGAGGGGGCGCCCGGGGTGGACTCTGGCTCGGACTCCCCTCGGCGTCCGTGCTGCGCACGGCGGCACGCGTGAGGGAGACGGCGGCGGGACGGGCCGGCTGGGCTTCGGCCCAGCTTGGTCCGGAAACTTTTTTTTTTAAATAATTCCGCCGGAACTAAGAAAAATCCTAGAAAATAAAATAAAAAACTAAAAATGCCAATACAAATTTTCGCCGTCTAAATGAAATATTTAGAACGAGATGAACATTATCTTGGCCCTAAAATGCAATTTTGAAAACATGCAATTTTTCTAATGCAAACAAAATTGCAATAAAATCCAAATAAAAACAAATATTGATTTTAATATTTTTCCTCCAATATTTCATTTATTTTGGAGAATTCATATTATCTCCTCTCATATATTTTAATATGAAATATTTTCGGAGAGAAAAATAATTGAAACCAAAATCCTTGTTTCAAAATTTGATAAAATCAAATTTGAAAACCGGGGAAATCCCCAACTCTCTCCAAGGGTCCTTGAGTTGCTTAGGATTTCGAGGATCGCGAGACGAAATGCAATAAAATATGATATGCAAGAATGATCTATGTATAACATTCCAAATTGAAAATTTGGGATGTTACACTATCCTATAACTGATAGTAGATGGGTAAGTCATGTTCATTATGTTCCTAAGAAAGGAGGAATTACCATTGTTCCTAATGATAAGAATGAACTCATTCCACAAAGAATTGTTACAGGCTATAGAATGGTAACTGATTTTAGAAAATTAAACAAAGCAACTAGAAAAGATCATTACCCTCTGCCTTTTATTGATCAAATGCTAGAAAGATTATCTAAGCACACACATTTTTGCTTCCTTGATGGATATTCTGGTTTTTCACAAATACCTGTTTCTCAACCTGATCAAGAAAAGTCCACTTTTACTTGTCCTTTTGGAACTTATGCTTATAGACGTATGCCTTTTGGTTTATGCAATGCACCTGCTACCTTTCAAAGATGTATGACTGCTATATTCTCTGACTTTTGTGAAAAGATTGTTGAGGTCTTCATTGATGACTTTTCTGTTTATGGGAAGTCTTTTGATGATTGTTTAAGCAATCTTGATCGAGTTTTGCAGAGATGTGAGCAAACAAATCTTGTCTTGAATTGGGAGAAGTGCCACTTTATGGTTAATGAAGGTATTGTTTTGGGCCATAAAATTTTTGAAAGAGGTATTGAGGTGGACAAAGCTAAGGTTGATGCAATTGAGAAAATTCCATGTCCTAAAGATATCAATGGTATTCGTAGTTTCCTTGGTCATGCTGGTTTCTATAGGAGATTTATCAAAGACTTCTATAAAATTTCTAGGCCTCTTACAAATCTTTTGCAAAAGGATATTCCTTTTTATTTTTTATGATGATTGTTTAGAAGCCTTTGAAACACTCAAGAACGCCTTAATTTCTGCACCTATTGTTCAACCACCTGATTGGAACTTTCCTTTTGAGATTATGTGATGCCAGTGATTATGCTGTTGGTGTTGTTCTAGGACAAAGAGTTGATAAGAAATTGAATGTTTTTCATTATGCTAGTAAAACTTTAGACAATGCACAACGAAATTATGCTACTACTAAAAAAGAATTTCTAGCAGTGGTGTTTGCTTGTGATAAATTTAGATCTTACATTGTTGACTCTAAAGTTATTGTTCACACCGATCATGCTGCTATAAAATATCTTATGGAAAATAAAGATGCTAAACCTAGCCTTATTCGACGGGTTCTCTTGCTACAAGAATTTGATTTGCATATCACTGATAGAAAAGGAGCAGAGAACCCCGTGGCTGATAACTTGTCTAAGTTGGAGAATGTCCTTGATGACCCACTACCTATTAATGATAGTTTTCCTGATGAGAAATTAGCTGCAATAAATGTTTCTCATAACACTCCTTGGTATGCTGACTATGCTAATTACATTGTTGCTAAATATTTACCACATAGTTTCACATACCAACAAAAGAAAAAATTCTTCTATGATTTAAGACATTACTTCTGGAATGACCCACATCTTTATAAAGGAGTAGATGGTATTATTAGACATTGTGTACCTGAGCATGAACAGGGACAAATCCTACGAAAATGTCACTCCGAAGCTTATGGAGGACATCATGCGGGAGACAGTACTCCTCACAAGGTATTGCAATCTGAGTTTTATTGGCCTACTCTCTTCAAGGATGCTCTCAAGTTTGTCTTATCTTGTGATGAATGTCAAAGAATAGGTAATATCGGTAAGCGTCAAGAAATGACTATGAATTATTCACTTGTTGTCGAACCATTTGATGTTTGGGGATTTGATTACATGAGACCCTTTCCTTCCTCTAATGGGTATACTCATATTTTGGTTGTTGTTGATTATGTTACTAAGTGGGTAGAAGCTATTCCAACTAGTAGTGTTGATCACAACACCTATATTAAAATGCTTAAAGAAGTTATTTTCCCAAGGTTTGGAGTCCCTAGATATTTAATGACTGGTGGTGGTTCATGATACGTCCATTTTGCATCATGCTTTTATATCGATATTTATTGCATTATGGGCTGTTATTACACATTATGTCACAATACTTATGCCTATTCTCTCTTATTTTACAAGGTTTACATAAAGAGGGAGAATGCCGGCAGCTGGGTGTCGGTGTACTAGAGTAGGGGTACCCTAGTATCCTGAACTTGTGCACGGGCAGTCGCAACATCCCGCGGCAAGGCTTGCCGGGTGACCGCCAAGATCCTCCGTGGTTCCTCTGGAGCCATTCAAGAACAAAGTGTCCAAGTCAAAGAGACAAGACCCCGGCAAGAGGAGCTTGCCGGGAAGGCTCACAAAAGCATCCCAAGACCCCGGCAAGAGGAGCTTGCCGGGAAGGCCACCCAAGGCATTCCAAGGAACCTGCCGCGGCGCACCACGCGTCCCGGCAAGGCCCGGTGAGCGACAAGCTCCCGGGTGCAACAAGACAACAACCGCGGCAAGACACCACTGTGCCCGCGCTCCAGCACATCCACCAACGTGTCGCTCTGGGACCCCTCCAGGCGTACGTGGCGGAAGGCTGTGCAGCTTGCAGTGCGCGGTGGCAAGCGGCGCTGACAAGATCGCCATCGTGGCGAACGGTGGCGTCCCTGGCGGTCCTTTTTTGCACTGTTCAGGCGACACAGACGGGCATTTAAGGCCCTTGTCCCCTGCCGTCAGGGTTAGGTGTGATACACTGTAGCAGGTAGCTGTGCCTACCACAGCACCTTTCCATTTTTGCCCTTTACCTCTGTTGCCACCTGTCGGTGACCCCTTGAGCATATAAAAGGAGGCCCGTGTGCAACGTAGAGGAGGGTTAGCCATTTCAGAGAACACTCACGCACGGTCCCGCTAGCTGCTGGTGTGTACTGTAGCACTCCACGCTCCCGAGCAAGAAATCAATACAAACCACAAAGCAGGAGTAGGGTTTTACGCATCCGTGCGGCCCGAACCTGGGTAAATCGCTCGCGTGCATCGCCTCGATTTGCTCTTTGTGCAACCTCCGCCCCCGCCGAACCAAAAGGGACCCGGCCCGCCGGTCCCATAGGTGCCCGTGCATCAGTACCCCGGCATCTTTGGCGCGCCAGGTAGGGGGCGTCGAAGTTGTGTGAACCAGATCCGGCGTTCTCGCGAGCTAGATCTTCATCATCTTCATCAACATGCCGCCGAAGAAGAAGGTTTCGGAGGCAGCTGCTCCGTCCGCACCAAACCCACCATCGCCGTAGCAAACGGTTGATGGCGCGGGCGCCGGCGGAAGAACACGCGTCGACGAGGGAGCTCACGGTGCTGCCAGGTCCAAGGACAAGGCTGCGCTGCCCATCGGCGGCGTAGCCGGCTCCCACAACGACCGGGCGCACTCCAAGACCTCGGCGTCCGTACATGCACCGCGCCCGTCACAGGAGGCGCGGGACTGGCAGCATCATGGTACTCACGGTACCATGCGCTTGCTGGATCAAGATCGAGCTCCTGGATCTCGAAGTGCTCAAGACCACCATGCACGCCAACATGCTGGCGCGAGCGAGACACGGTCGCCTGGACGGGATACTGCTCCTTCTAACGTGGTTAGAAGTCCGAGCATATCCCACTCCTCGCACCGTTCGCCACCGCCACCCGCCACTGCAGCAGAAGCTTTGGCGCGAGCTTAGCTGCTCCTAGATTACCCTCCAACGGCGGACAAGATCGACGACTAGAGGGCTACCATCCAGAGTATCATCGGCTTCGCCAACGGTGACACTCCAGGCAGCCGAGCACGTCGCAGCCGCGGCAAGCCAGCCAGGCACGAGCCGGAGACGACAAGACTGGTGGGGGTGCAACTACTGTGCACTCTCCGCCTCGAAGGCCAAGATCGCCGACTCACCGAATCCACCTCGACAGCGACTCCACCGCGTCATCAGATCCGCGAGCTCGTCGCGATCAGCGCCAAGTTCTTCAAGAACGACAACAAGAAGACGCTCGCACTCGCATCGAGCGCCGAAGAGAAGCGCGGCGTCAATCAGATCAGCGCGCTGGGCCCTCTGTCGACATGCATGCGCCAGGGGAACCAGGCGACTTACCGTACGCGGTAGGTTGCCCTGCGTTCACTCGTGAGCTGCGGCAAGTCCAGTGGCCCAGTACGAAGAATTTCAAACCAGATGTACCAAAGAAGTACGACGGCAAGTCGCATCCGTCGGAGTTCCTCAGCATCTACACTATCGCGGTGCAGGCTGCTGGGGGGCGGGACGACAAGATCCTTGCCAACTACTTCCCGTTGGTTCTCAAGCCCAACGTCAGGTCCTGGCTCATGCACTTGCCGGATAACTCCATATCCTCCTGGGCAGACCTATGCCATCAGTTTGTCGGCGCCTTTACAGGCGGCCACAAACCTCATGGCCAAGAGAGTGATCTTCATCTGCTCGTCCACAAGGAAGGAGAGCCCCTGCGCAAGTACATTCAGAGGTTCAGCCGTGTACAGTACAACATCCCAGACGTCCACCCCGCCGCGGTCATCAGCGCGTTTCATCAAAACGTGCGTAACCGCAGGATGCGGGAGGAGATGGCGATGTGCAGGATCAGAGACGTCAGTGAGCTATATGCCCTGGCCGACAAGTGCGCACGTGCTGAGGAAGGGAGGAGACTCCCCGGAGAGAATGCAGGAGCGGGAGGATCTGACAGCGAGGATGCTGCCCCGGCAAAGAAAAACCGGCGGCGGAACAGGAAGAAGAAAGGCAAAGAGGTGCTAGTCGTAGAGCAGTCCGGCAACGAAGGTGGCGCCAAGCAGGCCAAGGTTGGTAGCTCCGGCAAGGAGATTGCCGCGTGCGCCAACTGCCAGGCTGTGGCGGTCGCCGACAAGCAGGACGGCTCCGACAAGCAATACTGCAAGATTCACCGCACCAAGGGCCATGACCTCCAAAGCTGCAAAAAGGTCGAGCAGCTTGTCCAGCAGCAAAAAGCTGAGTACGAGCGACGCGACAAGGAGAGGGCCCAAGGAGGTGCTGGAGAATCCGAAAAGAAGTGCGCCGGCTGGGGAGGACGCCGCGGCAAGGCCAAGCAGCGGCAAGGAGACAGACCTCCCCGCGGCCGCGACAACGATGAAGATGACGATGACGACGAAGACATGGATGATGTTGAGACCAGTGAGCAGGAATTTCAGAAAGCCACAGAAGTCTTGTGCGTTGACGGTGGTGCTTCTCTGCATACTTCGCACCGCCAACTCAAGCAATGGGTGCGGGAAGTCAATGCAGCAGAACCACCTATCGAATCGCGCAAGCTTCTGAAATGGTCCAGCACGCCTATCATCTTTGACATTGAGGACCACCCTGATCGCACAACCGCGGTCGGGTGCTTGCCGATGTTGGTTTCACCAACTATCCGCAACCTCAAGGTCACCAAGATGCTAGTTGACGGCGGGGCCGGCTTGAACCTGATCTCCTCCGCAGTACTCCAGAAACTCCAGATCCTTGACAGCGAGCTCGAAGAGACCGGCACATTCAAAGGAATCAAGCCGGGAAGGAGCAAGCCGAAGGGGAAAGTCACGCTACCGGTAACATTTGGCAGCGAGCTGAACTTCAGGACTGAGAGGGTCACATTTGACGTTGCCGATATTCCATTACCTTACAATGGAATACTTGGCCGTCCAGCACTCGCCAAGTTCATGGCAGCCTCTCATTACGCATATAACATGCTGAAGATGCCAGGCCCGATAAGCGTCATCTCTGTCCCTGGCGACAAGAAGGATGCACTTATCTGTGCCGACAAGATCTACCGGGAAGCAGCAGCCGCAGCAGATCACAAGTCACTTGCCGCTGAAGCTCCCGGAGAGAAGAAGACCAAGTCCGGCAAGAGTTCTGATGCCCACTCCGGCAAGCGCACCTCTTCGGAGTGCTGCGCTGCCGTCGAGGACGCACCATCGAGCTCCACCGGCAAGTGCAAGAAGACGATGGCAGCTCCGCCAGAGACGAAAAAGGTGTCCGCCAAGGAGGACGACACTGGTGGTATCTTCACCATCAGTGCCACTCTCGACCCTAAATAGGAAAGCACGCTCGTTGCTTTCCTGCGGGCGAATGTCGACGTGTTTGCGTGGCAACCGTCTGACATCCCCGGTGTTCCCAGGAAAGTGATTGAGCACCACCTTGCCGTTTGTCCTCATGCGCGGCCCGTCAAGCAGAAGGTCAGGAAGCAGGCAGTGGAGCGCCAAGAATTTGTTGCAGAAGAGATCAAGAAGTTGGAAGCAGCAGGCCTTGTCAGAGGAGTGCTCCATCCCACGTGGTTGGCCAATCCTGTAGTCGTGCGCAAGGCAAATGGGAAATGGAGACTTTGTATCGATTTTACTGATGTTAACAAAGCTTGTCCCAAAGACCCATTTCCTTTGCCGCGCATTGACCAGATTGTTGACTCCACAGCCGGATGTGATCTGCTTTCATTTCTTGACGCATACTCAGGATATCATCAGATCTTCATGGCAGAAGAGGATGAGGAGAAAACCGCATTTATTACTCCATGTGGCACGTATTGCTTCATACGGATGCCTTTCAGACTAAAAAATGCTGGTTCAACATTTGCAAGAGTAGTCCATGTCGCTCTTGAGCCGCAAATACACAGAAATGTGGAGGCCTACATGGATGATATAGTAGTCAAGAGCAAGGACAGAGCAACCCTGATACAAGATTTAGACGAGACCTTTGCAAATCTGCGCAAGATCAGCCTCAAGCTCAACCCAGAGAAGTGTGTGTTTGGAGTTCCCTCCGGCAAGCTTCTCGGGTTCTTCGTGTCTCAGCGGGGAATTGAAGCCAATCCCGATAAGATCAAGGCCATTGAGCAGATTGAAGCACCCAAGCGCGTCAAAGATGTACAAAGACTTGCCGGTTGCGTGACTGCTCTCAGCAGGTTTATCTCTAGGTCTGCTGAGCGCGCCCTGCCCTTTTTCAAATTATTGAAAAAGGCAGGTCCAATGAGATGGACTCCGGAAGCGGAGGCTGCGCTGCGAGACTTGAAGAGATACCTGTCCTCCCCTCCAATACTTGTCGCACCTAAGCCACAAGAGAAGTTGCTGCTGTACATAGCGGCAACCAATCAAGTGGTTAGTGCTGCGTTAGTAGAAGAGAGGGAGGAAGATGACAAGCCCGCAACCACGGCAAGCACATCCAGCGACAAGCAGGGCGCTCCCCCGACAAGCTCTGGTCCCGACAAAGATCAATCTGCGCAGATGTGAGAGGAGATACAGAAGAAAATGGTGCAGCGCCCAGTTTACTTTGTCAGCTCCCTTCTGCAGGGGGCTAGGTCAAGGTACTCTGGTGTGCAGAAATTGCTTTTCGGCCTTCTCATGGCCTCGAGAAAGCTGCGCCATTACTTCCAAGCACATGAGATCACAGTTGTCACTCGCTTTCCGTTGAAGAGGATACTGCAGAATCCAGAAGCGACAGGCAGGATTGTTGAGTGGGCACTGGAACTGTCAAGCTTTGGCCTCAAGTTTGAGAGTACTTCAACTATCCAGAGCAGAGCATTGGCAGAATTTATAGCAGAATGGACGCCAACACCAGATGAAGAAATTCTAGAAACAAGCATCCCCGACAAGGAAGCAAGCAAAGAGTGGCTGATGTACTTTGATGGTGCCTTTTCGCTGCAAGGCACCAGCGCTGGTGTGCTGCTTGTCGCACCCACCGGAGAGCACCTCAAGTACGTAGTCCAGATGCACTTTCCCAAGGAGCAAGCACCAAACAATACTGCAGAGTATGAGGGCTTGCTTGCCGGTCTCCAAGAAGCTCATTGTCAGGGGTGACTCATAGCTTGTCGTCCGCCAAGTAAACAAGAGCTATTAGAGTCCATTGATGGAAGCTTACGTCGACGAAGTGAGAAAGCTAGAAGAGCACTTTGACGGCCTACAAATGGAACATGTTCCAAGAGCTCAGAACGTCATTGTAGATGGCCTGTCAAAGTGCGCCGCACTTAAGTTACCTGTGGAACCAGGGATCTTTGTGCTCAAGCTGAATCAACCGTCCGTAACGCCATCAACTGGACAGAGCAAGAAGAGAAAGTTGGTTTCTGGTGACTATTTGCCGACACAGCTTTCCGAAGCTGCCGCCAAGAAGGTCCCTAAGATCAACGCCAAGAGCGCTGCGGAGCAATCTGCTCCGGCAAGCCCTAGGGTTTGTTCCGTTGAAGCAGAAGCTCCCGACAAGTTTTGCTCGGCATGCTTGCCGGGGAACGTCACGCTTCGGCAGAGCCGCAGGTTCTTGCCGTAGAAGCGGATGTTCCCGCAGCAGTCCCCAAGATCAACACCAAGAGCGCTGAGGAGCAGTCTGCTCCGGCAAACCCCAGGGTTTGTTCCATGGAAGCAGAAGCTCCCGGCAAGTTTTGCTCCGGCAAGCTTGCCGGGGAACGTCACGCTCCGGCAGAGCCACAGGTTCTTGCCGTTGAAGCGGATGTTCCCGCAGCAGCAGATTTGCCTTTAGTCCTTGTTGTCGAGCCACAAGCTCCAGCATGGGCGCAGCAGATTGTCCGTTTCCTTCAGACAGGAGAACTTCTCGAAGAGCAAGAAGAAGCGGAAAGAGTAGCCCGGCAGTCAAGTATGTACCGGTTTGTCGACAAGACACTGTACAGAAGAAGACTCAACGGCGTGAAATTGAAGTGTATTCACCGGGAAGATGGACAAAAGCTGTTGGCAGAGATACATGGAGGCATATGTGGTCACCACATTGGCGCAAGAGCACTTGTCGGCAAAGCATTCCGGCAAGGTTTCTTCTGGCCAACAGCCCTCCAGGATGCAACTGCACAAGTAACCAAGTGTGAAGCGTGCCAGTTCCATTCCAAGCAGATACACCAACCAGCTCAAGCTCTCCAGACGATCCCTTTATCCTGGCCATTTTCGGTCTGGGGGCTCGACATCCTCGGCCCCTTTCCCCGAGCTGTCGGGGGCTTTGAGTACTTGTACGTTACAATCGACAAGTTCCCAAAGTGGCCGGAAGTGGAACCAGTGAGGAAGGTGACAACACAGTCAGCAGTCAAGTTCTTCAGGTCGATTGTTTGCCGCTTCGGGATCCCTAACAGGATAATCACCGACAACGGTACACAATTTACGAGCTGCACCTTCATGCAGTACGTCCAAGATCTTGGCGCCAAGGTCTTCTTCGCTTCTGTTGCTCACCCGAGAAGCAACGGTCAAGCGGAGAGGGCAAATGCTGAAGTGCTGCCCGGGCTCAAGACCAGAACTTTCGACAGGCTGCACAAGTGCGGAAGAAACTGGATCGAGGAGCTGCCAGTGGTTCTTTGGTCGATCAGGACGACGCCAAATCGAGCCACTGGACAGACACCTTTCGCTCTAGTCTATGGAGCAGAGGCAGTTATCCCCACGGAACTCGTATACGGGTCACCTCGAGTGCTCGCTTATGATGAGCTTGAGCAAGAGCAGCTGCGACAAGATGACGCGCTGCTCCTTGAGGAAGATCGTCTTCAGGCTGCTGTGCGAGCTGCTCGCTATCAGCAAGCTTTGCGCCGCTACCATAGCCGCAAAGTTAACGCCAGAAGTCTCGAGGAAGGCGACCTTGTTCTTCAGCACGTTCAGTCCGCCAAGAATTCCAACAAGTTGACGCCGAAGTGGGAAGGCCCTTACCGGGTGAAACGAGTCACTAGGCCTGGCGCTGTCCGCCTTGAGACCGAAGATGGCATTCCGGTGAACAACTCCTGGAACATTGAGCATCTTCGTAAGTTTTACCCGTAAGGCGCGGTTGTCGGAACCTGTTCCGGCAACCACCTTTTGTACAAGTCTTGCCGCTGTTGCATGTAATCCTTTGTACAAAGCCGGGCGCAGATCCCGTGCATAAGTAAAGCTCATGTGCTCCGCACATTTTGTCGATTTTATGCTTCTTATTTATCTGGCATATATGATCTGACACTTTGTGCAGCACCTAAACCCCGGTAAGCAATAACGAGCCGTAAAGGCGCATATCTGTATTGTCTCTTCTTTCTTTTGAAAGCAAGGTTCCCCTCGCCCACAAGTTTGCCGGGGAGGAAAGGAGAAGACGATGGTATGGACCAGGCGCCGTTCAAGAAAGTTTCGCCTTGCCGGGAAGCAGACAACAGAAAAGCTAAGTTGCCAAAGTTTGAGCAATCAATTTTTTTAAATTTTAAGTTATCTCCCTTGAACGACCGCACTTTGTATGGAAAACCTGTGCACGGAGGAACCAACTCGTAGCTAGTTGCGCTCTTATTTTGTTTCGAGTCTGCTCAACAAATTAAGTGAGCTGCTAGCGCCCTTACTTTGTTTTGAGTCCGCTCAGCAACTTAAGTGAGCCGCTAGCGCCCTTACTTTGTTTCGAGTCCGCTCAGCAACTTAAGTGAGCTGCAACTAGTTGCGACAAGGTTTCTTGCCGGTAGCGGCACCGCCAGCAGGCTGCTGACGTCCCGCACTCAGCGCTCGCGGCTAAGGTGCCTGCACCGGCAAGTTCCCTAAAAGCGTAGGGTAAAAAGACATACAAAGGGAGGGATCAAGTAAAGGGAATAACGTTGCAATAATTGCCTAGAATAAAAGTTATATTACAAGGATAACTTGTGCAGCTCTAATAGTCTGTTTTCATAACATGTCAAATAGCGACAAGGAAAGAAGAAATGGGCGGCCTAATCTACACGATCGCCTTCGACCCTCTTAATCCCGCTCACCTTGTCCACAATGGGTGCGACAAGGGCCTTGAGCTCCTCTAGGTCAGCCTCTGGCGGCAAGGTCCTGAGGATGTTGGTGAGGCGGAGGCCCGGATTGCGGAAGGCCACCTTCATCAACACTTTCTGGAGGGCTCCGGCGCAGATCTTGCGTGATTCGTCGGCCAGCTGCTTGGGGATCCTCTCCCGGAGTCGCTGGAGGCCCGTCGCCACGCCCTTGAAGAACAGGACGAGCTTGGCGCTGGGTTGGAGGTTGTCGTCGGAGGGATACCCAAGATCTTCCATCCCCAGCTGCGCTAGCTCCTTGTCGATATCTGTGGCGGCGTTCACCAGACTCTCCGTCCAGTGCGTCACACTCTCCCTGAAGGTGTTCTGGGCGGCGGCAGCGCTCTCCAGCAGCGCCTTGTCGGCCTTGATTTCCTCCTTCAAGGCCGCCTCCCGCTTCTTGGCGCTGTCCAGAGTCTTGGTCAAAGTGGTTAGCTTCAACTCAAGATCCACGTTGGAGACCTTGGCGGCGCTGAGCTCTCTGCCCTTCTCGGCGAGATCGGCTTTGAGCTGCGCCACCTTCGTCTTCAACTCCTCCTTGGCGGCCTCGGCGGCGGCGGCGGCGTCCTCTGCTTGTTTGAGGGCTCCACTGAGCTTGTCCTCGCGCGAGGCAAGCTCCTCCTCGTGGGCGTCGAGATTGACCTTCCGCTGCGCCAGCTCGCCCTCCTCCGCGGCTAGCTTCACAGCGGCAAGTCGCTGCAGCTCTTCGGCTTCGGCCTTCTCGAGGAGAAAGGCCTTCTGCGCTTCAGCGAGCTGCTCCCGCTCCTCCGCCAGGGATCGGACGGCTTCCCGGTGGAAACCCCCGAGCTCTTCCGCGCGTTTTTCAATGTCTGCTCCCGCCTTCGCGACAAGCGCCTCGCGGGACTCCAGCTTGGCTTGCCGCGCGCGGTAGAGCAACATCAACTTCCGCAGCAGCCGCTCTCCTTCGGGCTCGTTGCTGCTGCTGCTTGGCGCGTCGACCAGCTTCAACCCCGCGGAGGCAAGCACTTCTCCGTCGAAGATCTCCCCCTCGATTGGCACCCTGGAGCTTGACGCCCAGGGGAGGTTGATGAAGACGCCTTCGCCGGCCTTCAAGTAGACGCCCGGCTGGGGCTCCTCGGTGCTTGGCGCTGCGGCTTCGGCGGACGGGTCGGCGGTCAGTGTAGCGCTTGGCGCTCCTGCGGCCTCTGGGCCGTCAGTACGATCGCCAGACCCCTCGCCAGTCGCCGCGGCGCCAGCCTTAGTGGCCTCGGCGCCGGCAGGATCACCCGCGCCGGCTACGTCCTCGGCGGCGACCTCGGTCTCCATCCGCTCCACAGCAGATGGGTCTGACAGCCGGCAAGGGGAAAAGAGTCAAGCAAAATCCAGCAAAAACTCAAGAAGATCAAAAGAAGAAGAACCCAAGGGAAGTTTTGAAGCAAGAGGAGTACCTGCACCAGGCTCTGCAGTAGTGATCTCCGTCGTCGGGGGGCCGCTGGTGCTGTCCCTTGCCGGAGAACCCTCCCTTGCCGGACACTTCTCCCTTACCGGGAAGCCCTCCCTTGCCGGAGAGTTCTCCCTTGTCGGGGAATTCTCCCTTGGCTCCTGGTGGAGCTGCTCGGCTCCTACACAAGTCAACAAGCAGATATCAGCAAATACAAGTACCCAAGCGCGCCTCGCAGCAGAAAGTAATTCACACACTTACGCTGGGGGCTGCCCTGGAGGAAAGTCACCGGCTCCGGCAAGGTTGTCTTGGGCGCGCCACCTGCTGTCGCAGTGGGCTCGTCCTCGATGATGATCACCGGGGCCTTAGCTCTCTTTGCCGCTCTCTGGGCCAGAGTCCTAAAGAGGAACAATTTCAGAGAAAAGCAAGTGAGAAACAAGACCAACAGCAAGAATTGAAGAAATGCAAGTACAGCAAGAGAAGCTTACTCTTCTTCTTCTTCTTCCTCGTCGGAGCTGAACGCGGAGAAGTCGAAGTCCGGCGCGCGCCCGGCGCGAGGGGGCGGAGGAGAAGCTTCCCTTGGCCGCTTGGCGGGAGCAGTGGCGGCCGTCTGAGACGACCCCGCGCGGCGTGAGTAGCGGTAGGGACTGAAGCGGTGGTCCGGCTAGACTCCGCTCCAGTTGCCGTCATAGCATGAGGTGCTCCCGCGGCAACGGTGTTTGCCATGGTCGAGCGTGTCACGCGGCGTGGCGACTGTTGACCCGCTTGCCGCTCCGCCACATCACCGACCTTGCGGAGACGCCTTCTTGGTGGGGATGGAGGCTCTGCTTGCGGCAAGCTGCTCGAAGATGAGGAGGAAGAAGAGTTGATTTCCAACGAGCCGCTCGTGTCCTTGGCGGGCTCGCTCGGCTCGGCGCCACGCCCGACAAGTTCCTTCTTGCCGGCAGGCTCCCCTCGCTCGGCGCGGCTTGCCGCCTTCGCTGCATCTGCCTCCTCCATAGTGAATCCAAACTCGCCCGCGGCTGTGGCTGCCGTTGCCTCTTCCAGCCTGGTGGCAATGAGCGCCATCTCTGCATCGGTGGTGTCGCGGGTGAGGCCGTCTTTCTCGTCGGCGCGGATCGGCACTTCCACCAAGTCGTCGAAGAACTGCTGCACGACCTCATCTGCAGGCTCCTGCCAAGTTGGCACAATCCCGTGCGAGTCGCACTCTGGCATCATTGCACGGATGCGGTCGAGCGCGGAATTGTTGCACAAAGGCACGACGCCCCCCGGCAACCTGAACACCTCGGGATGTTGGGGGTCATACTTGAACAGTTCCTGCAGCATCGCGTTGAGCTCCAGGACTGTGAAGTTGTAGTTGAGGCCCGGCCGTAGCCTCATGATATCTGCCGCGTTCTTGAACTCCCAAGTGGGCCTCCCCCGTTCCTGCAGAGGGGCGATGCGGCGGCGAAGGAAGTCTGCGCCAACAGCGCCAACAGTAAGCCCGGCAAGCCTCAGGCGCAGGATCCTGGTGATGACAATCTTCAGCTTGTCGTCCTCCGGGGCCACGTCACTCCAATCACTGCCGCGGGTTACTGGGGTTCGGCGCCGGGTGGTGAATGGCTGCGGGCTCTCCTCGTCAATCCAGCACCAATCAGCTCTCCACTCCTCCCACTTGCCGCGTAATTCTCCCTCCAGATAGGTTTCCTTCTTGCCGGCCCTTGAGATCCAGGCGATTCCGCCGGATAGAGCCTCTCCTCTCTCTACTCGGGGGATGAATAAGTGGCGGAAGAGGGCTACGTTGGGAAGGACTCCGACAAAGTTTTCGTAGAGATGTGCGAAAACTGCCATCGTCAGAACGGCATTGGGGGTGAAGTCAAGGAGGTGGAATCCATAGGTATTCATGATATCGCAGAAGAAATCAGAGAAAGGCGGGCAGAGCCCGCAGTAGAAGAACAGAGCAAAAAAGGGGTATCCACTCGGAGCCTTCTTCCAAGCGGCGGCGGGGAGTACCTTTGTGCGCGGATGCGCGCGCGTCTCCGCTGACCAGAAAAGATAGTAGTTCTCCCTCAGCTCCTTCGCGCCAAGCTTGGGGGGGAAGACGGATCACTCCTTCCGCAGCGCCGCGAGCCGCTGCGCCTCGGTCGTCTTCACGGCCTTCCCCTTGTCGGCTTTCGGAGCCATGGCGGAAGCAGTGGAGGAGGTCGACGGCGTGGTGGAGCTGGTGGCAATGGGGGGCGAAGCGCTGCTCTTTCTCTCTCTCTGCTTTGGGAAGGCGAGGGAGCGGCGGAGATTTCTGAGATTGGGAACGGCAACGGGCAAGTGGGCGAACTGCCCCTGTTTCCCCTGCTTATAAAGAGGGAGGGGGCGGACATTCCGCATTTCCAAATAAGGTAACCCCCATGACCTCTCCCACGACGCCGCTTTCAACGCGTGCCGTTCGGGGAGGGCGCGGTGGATACGGAGTGAGATACGGCGCAACCTAGGCCGCGCGTGCCTGTGCCCTGTTTTGGGCCTGGCCCAAAAGCGCTCGGCACCGTGTATGGCCCAGGCCCGGGGGCTCCTGTTGGTGTACTAGAGTAGGGGTACCCTAGTATCCCGAACTTGCGCATGGGCAGTCGCAGCATCCCGCGGCAAGGCTTGCCGGGTGACCGCCAAGATCCTCCGTGGTTCCTCTGGAGCCATTCAAGAACAAAGTGTCCAAGTCAAAGAGACAAGACCCCGGCAAGAGGAGCTTGCCAGGAAGGCTCACAAAAGCATCCCAAGACCCCGGCAAGAGAGCTTGCCGGGAAGGCCACCCAAGGCATTCCAAGGAATCTGCCGCGGCGCACCACGCGTCCCGGCAAGGCCCGGTGAGCGACAAGCTCCTGGGTGCAACAAGACAACAACCGCGGCAAGGCACTTGCCGCGGCAAGACACCACTGTGCCCGCGCTCCAGCACATCCACCAACGTGTCGCTCTGGGACCCCTCCAGGCATACGTGGCGGAAGGCTGTGCAGCTTGCGGTGCGCGGTGGCAAGCGGCGCTGACAAGATCGCCATCGTGGCGAACGGTAGCATCCCTGGCGGTCCTTTTTTGCACTGTTCAGGCGACACAGACGGGCATTTAAGGCCCTTGTCCCCTGCCGTCAGGGTTAGGTGTGATACACTGTAGCAGGTAGCTGTGCCTACCACAGCACCTTTCCATTTTTGCCCTTTACCTTCGTTGCCACCTGTCGGTGACCCCTTGAGCATATAAAAGGAGGACCGTGTGCAACGTAGAGGAGCGTTAGCCATTTCAGAGAACACTCACGCACGGTCCCGCTAGCTGCTGGTGTGTACTGTAGCACTCCACGCTCCCGAGCAAGAAATCAATACAAACCACAAAGCAGGAGTAGGGTTTTACGCATCCGTGCGGCCCGAACCTGGGTAAATCGCTCGCGTGCATCGCCTCGATTTGCTCTTTGCGCAACCTCCGCCCCCGCCGAACCGAAAGGGACCCGGCCCGCCGGTCCCATAGGTGCCCGTGGATCAGTACCCCGGCACTAGGATTCTGGGCTGGAAAAGGAGCAAATATTAGAGACCTATTTTGCACAACTCCAAAAGTCCTGAAACTTCACGGAAGATGTTTTCCAAATATAAAGAAAATACTGAGAGCAAGAACTTCACCAGGGGGCCACACCCTTCCCACGAGGGTGGGGGCGATATGATACCGGGGCACTCCCCCAAGCTTCGTGGGCCCCCTGGTGGCCCTCCGGTGGCCATCTTCTGCTATATGGAGTCTTTCGATGGGAAAAAAATCATAAGCCATCTTCTCGGACGAAACTCCGCCGCCACGAGGCGGAACCTTGGCGGAAACAATCTAGGGATCTGGCGGAGCTGTTCTGCCGGGAAACTTCCCTCCCGGAGGGGGAAATCATCACCATCATCATCACCAACGCTCCTCTCATCAGGAGAGGGCAATCTCCATCAACATCTTCATCAGCACCATCTCATCTCAAAACCCTAGTTCATCTCTTGTATCCAATTCTTGTCTTCAAGTCCGGGATTGGTGCTAGTAGGTTGCTCATAGTGTTAATTACTCCTTGTAGTTAATCCTAGTTGGTTTAATTGGTGGAAGATCATATGTTCAGATCCTATATGCATATTAATACCCCTCTGGTTATGAACATGTTTATGCTTTGTGAGTAGTTATTGTCTCCCCTCTAGTGGTGTTATGTGAACGTTGACTACATGGCACTTCACCATTATTTGGGCCTAGAGGAAGGCATTGGGAAGTAATAAGTAGATGATGGGTTGCTAGAGTGACATAAGCTTAAACCCTAGTTTATACGTTGCTTCGTAAGGGGCTGATTTGGATCCATATGTTTCATGTTATGGTTAGGTTTACCTTAATACTTTTGTTGTAGTTGCGGATGATTGCAATAGAGGTTAATCATAAGTGGGATGCTTGTCCAAGTACGGGCAGTATCCGAGCACCGGTCCACCCACATACCAAATTATCAAAGTACCGAACGCGAATCATATGAACGTTATGAAAACTAGCTTGACGATATTCCCATGTGTCCTCGGGAGCGCTTTACATCATATAAGAGTTTGTCCAGGCTTGTCCTTTGCTACAAAAAGGATTGGGCCACCTTGCTGCACCTTATTTACTTTTGTTACTTGTTGCTCGTTACAAATTATCTTATCACAAAACTATCTGTTACCACTTATTTCAGTACTTGCAGAGAATACCTTGCTGGAAACTGCTTATCATTTCCTTCTGCTCCTCGTTGGGTTCGACACTCTTACTTATCTAAAGGACTACAATAGATCCCCTATACTTGTGGGTCATCAAGACTCTTTTCTGGCGTCGTTGACGGGGAGTGAAGCGCCTTTGGTAGGTGGAATTTGGTAAGGAAAAATTTATATAGTGTGCTGAAATTTACTGTCACTTGTTACTATGGAAAGTAATCCTCTGAGGGGCTTGTTCGGGGTATCTTCACCCCGACCAGTAGAGCAAAGAGTTGCTCCTCGACCTACTGAACCTACTAAAAATGAAAATTAAAATGAAAATGCTTGCTTTGAAGTTCCTTCGGGTATGATAGAAAAATTGCTAGATAATCCTTTTTTAGGAGATGGAACAGAACATTCTGATGAACATCTGATATATGTGGATGAAGTTTGTGGATTATTTAAGCTTGCAGATGTTCCCGGAGATGTTGTTAAGAAGAAGGTCTTCCCTTTATCTTTGAGGGGAGATGCATCGACATGGTATAGGCTATGTGATGATATGAGGTCTTGGAATTACAAACGATTGAAATTGGAATTTCATCAGAAGTTTTATCCTATGCATCTTGTTCATCGTGATCACAATTATATATATAATATTTGGCCTCGCGAAGGAGAAAGCATTGCTCAAGCTTGGGGGAGGCTTAAATCAATGTTATATTCATGCCCCAATCATGAGCTCTCAAGAGAAATGATTATTCAAAAATTTTATGCTCGGCTTTCTGGTAACAATCGCAGCATGCTTGATACTTCTTGTGCTGGCTCTTTTATGATGAAGACTATTGAATTCAAATGGGATTTATTGGAAAGAATTAAACGCAACTCTGAAGATTGGGACCTCGACAATGGTAAGGAGTCAGGTATAACACCTAGTTTTGATTGTGTTAAATCTTTTATGGATACCGATATTTTTCGTAAATTTAGCACTAAATATGGACTTGACCTGAGATAGTAGCCTCTTCTGTGAATCTTTTGCTACTTATGTTGATCTCCCCAAGGTGAAGTGGTTTAAATATCATCCTCCCATAGAAGTAAAAGTAGTTGCACCTATTAAAGTTGAAGAAAAGACTATCAATTATAATGATCCTATTGTTCCTACTTCTTATGTTGAGAAACCACCTTTCCCTGTTAGGATAAATGAACATGCTAAAACTTCAATTGTAGTTCGTAAAAGCAATATTAAAACATATACACCTCCTGAGCAAGTTAAAGTCGAACCTAATATTGCTATTGTTAAAGATCTCTTGTCCGATAACATAGATGGGCATGTTATTTATTTCTGTAACAAAACTGATAGAATTGCTAAACCCCGTGATAAAGATAAACCTAGACCTGTGGTAGGCATGCCTGTTATTTCTGTTAAAATAGGAGATCATTGTTATCATGGCTTATGTGATATGTGTGCTAGTGCTAGTGCAATACCTTATTCCTTATACCAAGAAGTTATGCATGATATTGCACCTGCTCAGATGGAAGATATTGATGTCACAATTAAACTTGCCAATAGAGATACTATTTCACCAATGGGAATTGTTAGAGATGTTGAAGTCTTGTGTGGGAAAACTAAATATCCTGCTGATTTTCTTGTTCTTGGTTCCCCACAAGATATCTTTTGTCCCATTATATTTGGTAGACCCTTCGTAAATACTGTTAATGCTACCATAGATTGCGAAAGAGATGTTGTTACTATCGGTTTAGATGACATGACTCATGAATTTAATTTTTCTAAATTTAGTAGACAACACCGTGAAGAAGAATTACCTAGTAAGGATGAAATTATTGGCCTTGCTTCTATTGCCGTACCTCCTAGTGATCCTTTAGAGCAATATTTGCTAGACCATGAAAATGATACATTTATGAATGAAAGAAGGGAATTAGATGAAGTATTCTTTAAATAGGAGCCTATTCTGAAAAACAATTTACCTATTTAAATCCTAGGGGATCCTCCTCCACCCAAGGGTGATCCCATGTTTGAGCTTAAACCGTTACCTGATACTCTTAAATATGCTTATCTTGATGAGAAAAAGATATATCCTGTTATTATTAGTGCAAACCTTTCAGAACATGAAGAAGAGAGATTATTGAAAACTCTGAAGAAGCACTGTGTTGCTATTGGGTATACTCTTGATGATCTTAAGGGCATTAGTCCCACTCTATGTCAACATAAAATTAATTTGGAAGAAGATGCTAAACCAGTTCGTGATTATCTACGCCGACTGAATCCTAAAATGAAAGAAGTGGTAAGAAAGGAGATACTAAAGCTCCTTGAGGCAGGTATAATTTATCCCGTTGCTGATTGTCAGTGGGTAAGTCCTGTCCATTGTGTCCCTAAGAAGGGAGGTATTACTGTTGTTGCTAATGATAAAGATGAATTGATTCCTCAAAGAATTATTATAGGTTATAGGATGGTAATTGACTTCCGCAAATTAAATAAGGCTACTAAAAAGGATCATTACCCCTTACCTTTTATCGATCAAATGCTAGAAAGATTATCTAAACATACACATTTTTGCTTTCTAGATGGTTATTCTGGTTTCCCTCAAATACCTGTGTCAGCCAAAGATCAATCAAAGACTACTTTTACATGCCCTTTTGGTACTTTTGCTTATAGACGTATGCCTTTTGGTTTATGTAATGCACTTGCTACCTTTCAAAGATGCATGATGGCTATATTCTCTGACTTCTGTGAAAAGATTTGTGAGGTTTTCATGGACGACTTTTCCGTCTATGGATCTTCTTTTGATGATTGCTTGAGCAACCTTGATCGAGTTTTGCAGAGATGTGAAGAAACTAATCTTGTCTTGAATTGGGAAAAGTGCCACTTTATGGCGAATGAAGGTATTGTCTTGGGGCATAAAGTTTCTGAAAGAGGTATTGAAGTTGATAAAGCCAAGGTTGATGCTATTGAAAAGAGGCCATGTCCCAAGGACATCAAAGGTATAAGAAGTTTCCTTGGTCATGCCGGTTTTTATAGGAGGTTCATTAAGGACTTCTCAAAAATTTCTCGGCCTCTGACTAATTTATTACAAAAAGATATACCATTTGTCTTTGATGATGATCGTGCAGAAGCATTTGAAATACTTAAGAAAGCATTGATTTCTGCACCTATTGTTCAACCACCTAATTGGAATTTACCCTTTGAAATTATGTGTGATGCTAGTGATTATGCTGTAGGTGCTGTTCTAGGACAAAGAGTTGATAAGAAACTAAATGTTATTCAATATGCTAGTAAACTCTAGACAATGCTCAAAGAAATTATGCTACTACTGAAAAAGAATTCTTAGCAGTTGTATTTGCTTGTGATAAGTTTAGACCTTATTGTCGGTGTCAAAATCGGCGGATCTCGGGTAGGGGGTCCCGAACTGTGCGTCTAAGGCGGATGGTAACAGGAGGCAGGGGACACGATGTTTTACCCAGGTTCGGGCCCTCTTGATGGAGGTCAAACCCTACGTCCTGCTTGATTTATTCTTGATGATATGAGTATTACAAGAGTTGATCTACCATGAGATCAGAGAGGCTAAACTCTAGAAGCTAGCCTATGGTATGATTGTATGTTGTCCTACGGACTAAAACCCTCCGGTTTATATAGACACCGGAGGGGGCTAGGGTTACACAAGGTCAGTTGCAAAGGAGGAGATATACATATCCGTACTGCCTAGCTTGCCTTCCACGCCAAGTAGAGTCCTATCCGGACACGAGACGAAGTCTTCAATCTTGTATCTTCATAGTCCAACAGTCCGGCCAAAGGATATAATCCGGTTGTCCGGAGACCCCCTAATCCAGGACTCCCTCGGTAGCCCCTGAACCAGGCTTCAATGACGATGAGTCCGGCGCGCAGTATTGTCTTCGGCATTGCAAGGCGGGTTCCTCCTCCGAATACACCACGGAAGAATTTGAATACAAGGATGGTGTCTGACCCTGCAAAATAAGTTCCACAGACCACCGTAGAGAGAATAATATTTCCACAAATCTAATCTGCTAACTTGTTTTGGCAACATGACATTATGCCATGGCCCGGTGATTATTCGAACTGTTTCCTTTAACTAGCCCCGCACATAACGCGAGGCAGTTTCTTGACACATCTTGTCAAAGCAGAGATCGTGTTCCCCTTATTACGGGATTCTCATCAATACGGGCGTGGGTAACCCAACCGCGCCATCGATTACGGCGCTGGGGGGTAAGCGAGTTTTATCAGGCTAGTGGGGGTGCATAGTTTCGGCCGCCCTTATAAAGGGACAAGGTTTAGCCTTTTTCTACCCACGCCTTCTTCCTCCTTGCTCATCCATTCTTGCGCACTCGAGCTCCAACGCCCAAGTCCACATCCTTCCCCTCAACCTTCTCTAACCATGTCCGGAGCGGGAGGCAAATGGATGGCTTCCTCCGTTACGGAGGGACCCATCAAGAAGCTGCGTGGAGCCGGATACTTAGCCGCGAATATCGCGCATCGGCTGCCCGCTGCGGGGCAGATCGTTCCTACCCCTGAACCTCACGAGAGGGTAGTTTTCCTCCACCACTTCCTCCGCAGACTGGGGTTTCCCATCCATCCATTCGCCCGTGGTCTCGTGTTCTACTACGGGCTAGATTTCCACGATCTGGCCCCCAACTTCATCCTTAACATTTGGGCGTTCATAGTCGTGTGTGAGGCTTTCCTTCGCATCCGGCCCCACTTCGGCCTGTGGTGAAAGACCTTCAATATCAAGCCGAAGGTGGTGGGTGGCCAACAAGCAGAATGCGGCGGAGCCATGGTGGGAAAGATGCGCAATGTTATATGGCTCGAAGGCTCCTTCGTGGAGACCATAAAGGGGTGGCAATCGGCATGGTTCTACATCACCGAGCTGCGCGACACCAACTGGGTGGCTGCCCCCGAGTTTTGATCCGGAATCCCCACGTGGCTCACCTCCTGGAAAGAGAAGGGCCTGTCCTGGGGTTCATCGATGGAGCTGGACGGACTCCAGAAATGTATCCAGAATATGGCAAGCAAGAAGCTCAAGCTTGTCAACATAGTCCAGGTCATGCTCATCCGCCGGATCCTCCCGTGTCAACAACGGGATTTCAACCTGTGGGAGTTCGATACGGCCCAGCACCAGACTCTGAGCGAGCTCTTCGACACGACGCACAAAGACGTCTGGAGGGTGCTGTTCAAGGGCGCCGAGGTCCCTCCCTCTCTCACCGAAGACCGCGGGCTAAGCGCGAAGCGCCGAGCACATTCGGTGAGTTCTATACGTCCGGTAGGATATTTTATTTCCCCTAGCTTAATCATGTGCAGGGTCTGAGCTCCATGCCTTTGACGGGACTGGGTGGAGACGTCGGGGCAGATTAACTGTCCGACCCCTCTACCCGAAGACACTGTGGATGCTCTCCTAACGGAGATGCTGACTCTGGCTCCTTACAAGGTGCCGGAGAAGACCAAGAAGGCCAAGGGAACCCGAAAGAGTTCCCGACGCCAGGTGTTATCGGACTCATCGTCCGATAATTCCGCGATGCACTCCTCCCCCGAAGACGAGGAGGAAGATGAAGATGCTCCCCCTCCAGTCGGGGGAGACAAGAAAAGGAAGGCCGCCCCAACCGGGGGGGTGAAGGGTCCAAGAAGGGAAGGACCCTCCTTCCGGACTACTCCACCACCGCCGCTGAAGGCGAAGACGAGGGGTTTCTCAGGGCCAAGCCCCTGGCGAAGTCGTAAGTATTCGGATGCCAGAGTAATTCATAGCATACCTTTGTCGTACCGCTTCTCCTAACGCTGAATTATGATTATGCAGACCGCCACAAGCCCGTATCGACGTATCGTCGGACGGCTCCTTGGGCTCGTCGGATATGGATAGCGATCCACTTCCGGCCGCCACCTCCCCTTGCCCTACGGACAACGCCGAGGTATTGTCTCAAGAGGCACCAGGTCGAGGGGAGACAGTCCCGGAGGTGCCTCGAGGCGACCTCCCGGATTCCGGGAGCAGAGGGAGCAAGGCTCCCGAGGGCTCCAAGTTCGGCCCTCAGCCGAACACTGCGCCGGAACCTCCAGTGGTTCCGGACTCAGGCAGGCGGCCTCCTTCCAAAAGGGGCAAGACGCCTGTGCCGGTGACCTCTGTCCGTCCAGAGGCACCGGACACTCTGCTGGGAGCGCTTCGCAGCGCTTCCATCGACGAAGAGCACCGCACTATTATGAGTGTGGTGATCCAGAAGGTTCAGTCCGCCAAGAGCGGACTGACTGAAGCCTGTGCCAGCCTTCTGATAGGCTTATTACCGCATAGACAATAGCCCGTGATGCTCTGTTCGGTGTTCACAAAGAAAAGCCGAACAGAGGATCAAACAATATCGCAGGAGTCTAATATAAGTATGTCAATATGCGTATGCAGGCTTCGCTGCTGGCCTCTGCCGCACTGACTGCGGAGGTCGCCGCACTAAAGCAGGACCTCTATAACAAAGTAAGAGCTCGACCTTGCCAAGAGGCAGCTCGAGGATAACAAAGGTAAGTAGTACCTAGTCTATGGATATATATAAAAATAATGCGATTGCAAAATGATAGGATCATCGTAAATTTTCCAGGGGCCACGACCGAGGTGGCGACCCTGAAGCAAGCGCTATCCGAGGCCGAAAACAAAGCGGCCAAGGAGCGCACAGAGCGGGAAAGGCATGAGGCATGGGTGGGCGAGGTGCAGCAAGAGCTCCATGCTCTTGTGACGAAGCATGAGGCGTTGGAGCTTGACTTGAAGGCGCGAGAGTCCGAGCTTGCCACCGCCCTTGAAAGTGCAAAGAGTGCCAAGGCCGAAGCACAGAAGGCCCTCCAGGAGATTGATGTGATGAAGAAGATAGCGGCGGGTAAGGCATTCTATATGCAAAGCAAGCATGTGAAAGTGAATTACTTGTTACTTATCCGAATCCGGAGCTCTCCAGGAGCATTCGCAGATTTGCCCCGCAGCGTGTTGGATGCCGCACAATTTTACCAGGCCGAGGAGGGAAGCTCAACGGAGAAGCTGTTCTGGTCTCAGTATAATGGGACCGAACACCTGATGCCTCTGAGCGACCAGCTGAAGCAACTGGTCGAGCTGCACAAGGCGGCCGAACAGGCCATGCAGGGCTTTATAGTCCGGATGTGGCCTGGCGACGCCCTTCCCAACAGCTACTTCAGCCTGATGAGGCGGCTTGTGGATGCCTGCCCACGGCTTGAAGTCATCAAGCGGCCCGTCTGCATCGAAGGTGTGCGCCAGGCTTTCGCCCATGTGAAAGTGCAATGGGCCAAGATGGACGCCGTGAAGCTGGTGAAGGAAAGGCCGCCGCAAGGCAAGGAGCATCGCCACCTCGAGATGTACTATGAGGGTGTCCTGAAGGGTGCCAGTCTCGTAGCGGACGAGTGTACGAAAGATGTAATATTTGATTAAACTTGCTCGTGTGATCCTCTATTATGAAAACTTGTTCATATGCGCTATGCAATGCTTGTCTGAATTTAAAATATTACCTTTTGTTCGGCTGTTTATCAAATCTGAGAGATGGCTAGTCGTCGGCTTCTGCCCCCATGCCACAAGTGTTGGGTGTCCGGGATAAACCTGAGCACTCTTGTTCCCATTGTTGGGTCCTTCGAGGGAGGTGCTCAGCACAACGAACAAGGCAATCGGACCATAATGCGTTATCACTCTCACTTAGCCATAGAATTCTATAATTTTAAATTTCGGCGAAGCCCCTAGTATTCGGAAGGCCGAATTCGGGGCGCGATACACGCCTTAAGCCGGACAGGGCTGACTCGTCGCTCTAAGCGGTATAAGTCTTTAAGGACTTGAAACCTCTCGAACAGAGACCAGTTTCTCGCCTTATCATGACAGTCAGTTTTAGCTTTCTCTACTGAGGTGCTTAGCCCAGCAGAACCGGGGCACAATCGCAGTAGTTCTCCCAGTGCTACCTTAGCCAATATAGCGGAACGTAAGGTACCAAAACATGGGAGCCGGGCAAACCCAACTATTGACCCAAGACATGATTTGGAGTTGATGCATATAATGCTATAAGTTCGGGGTGCCGCACTGTCGAAAGTGTTTGGACTTCTCATGCCGTATTATGGGGTATGCTTAAGCCCCTAGTGTATTGGCCTTACCAGAGTGTACGGGTGCTAGATGTCATGAATGAACATATATATAAAAAGGAGGAATGCAATAATAGTCTTAATGCTATGCATTGTTTATTCAAAAAGGTGCATTAAAGCAGAATGATACAAGTAGTGCGATGAGCAAAAAGTAGGACTGTTTGACATGTCCCTTCCAAGGGCAAGCTGAGGAATAGTATTAAAGCAAATATTTCACTCGTCCACCTGGGAGTTCTGTGGTGTGACGTAGCTTTCTGCCTCCTTGGTTGCTGCATCATGTGTTCGGCAATCATGCTGCCGGATAGGGTTTCCAGAGATTAAAGTCCTGAAAGAGAAAAATAACAAAGCGGGAAGCCCCTAGTGCGGTTTAAGCCATGTATTGGGGCGTGCCGTAGTTGTGCCCCTCCCCGCCTGTGCCCATGGTATTTTTAATGCGTAATTATGTACGCATGGCACGAATTTCGCCATTTGGCTGGGGCCAGGGTGGGGGCCGCATTGCTATGCGAGCTCGAGATGTGTCAGGCGGTCCAGTTGCCAATTACTCCGGGTGCGCTTGAAGTTGTCCGGGTCCTTAATCGCCGAACTAGTGGATTGCCTTAAGAGGCTGCTTTGCGCTTCTGCTGCGATGGCCGCAGTGTGCTCCTCCATGCGGAGAGAGCGCTCTGTGTTTCCATTGACTATGATGACCCCCCCGAGGTCCTGGCATCTTGAGCTTGAGATATGCATAATGCGGTACCGCATTGAATCTTGCAAATGCGGTTCGCCCGAGCAGTGCATGGTAGCCACTGCGAAATGGGACTATGTCGAAGATTAATTCTTCGCTTTGGAAGTTATCCGGAGATCCGAAGACCACTTCCAGTGTTACTGAGCCTGTGCAATGGGCCTCTACACCTGGTATGATGCCTTTAAAGGTCGTTTTAGTGGGTTTGATCCTTGAGGGGTCTATACCCATTTTGTGCACTGTGTCGTGATAAAGCAGGTTCAGGCTGCTGCCGCCGTCCATTAGGACTCGAGTGAGGTGAAATCCGTCAATGATTGGGTCTAGGACCAGTGCGGCGAATCCGCCATGACGGATGCTAGTGGGGTGGTCCCTGCGATCAAAGGTGATTGGACAGGAGGACCATGGGTTGAACTTGGGGGCGACTGGCTCCAATGCATATACGTCCCTGAGCGCACACTTCCGCTCCCTCTTGGGGATGTGGGTTGCGTATATCATGTTCACCGTCCGCACTTGTGGGGGGAACCTCTTCTGTCATCCGGTGTTCGGCTGCCGGGGCTCCTCCTCGTCATCGCTATGTGACCCCTTATCTTTGTTTTCGGCATTTAACTTGCCGGCCTGCTTGAACACCCAACAGTCCATGTTGATGTGGTTGGATGGCTTATCGGTTGTGCCGTGTATTTGACATGAGCGATCGAGTATACGGTCCAAACTGGACGGGCCCGGAGTGCTTCTTTTGAATGGCTTTTTCCGCTGACCGGGTTTAGAGCCTTTGAATCCGGCATTGACTGTCGTATCCTCGGTATTGTCGCTGTTAATGTGGCGCTTATGCTTGTTGCGACATGACCTGCCATTGCCGTCCTTGGTATCCGAAGTACCATGGTTCTTTGATATGTTATTACTGCGAGCCAGCCAGCTGTCTTCTCCCGCGCAAAAGCGGGTCATGAGTGTCATGAGGGCTGCCATAGATTTTGGCTTTTCCTGACCAAGGTGCCGGGCTAGCCACTCGTCGCGGATGTTGTGCTTGAAAGCTGCTAGGGCCTATGCATCTGGACAATCGACGATTTGATTTTTCTTTGTTAGGAACCATGTCCAGAATTGCCTGGTCGATTCCTCTGGCTACTAAATTATGTGGCTCAAGTCATCGGCATCTGGTGGTCGCACGTAAGTGCCCTGAAAGTTGTCGAGGAATGCGGCTTCCAGATCTTCCCAACAGCCAATGGACTCTGCTGGAAATCTGTTGAGCCAATGCCGAGCTGGTCCTTTGAGTTTGAGTGGGAGGTATTTGATGGCGTGTAGGTCATCACCGCGGGCGATGTGAATGTGCAGGAGGAAATCCTCGATCCATACCGCAGGATCTGTTGTGCCGTCGTATGATTCTATATTTACGGGTTTGAAACCCTCTGGGATTTGATGATCCATTACTTTATCTGTGAAGCATAAGGGGTGTGCGGCGCCTCTGTACTGGGCTATATCACGACGCAGCTCGAATGCGTCTTGCCCGCTGTGTTCGGCCCGGCCGGACTTACTTTTAATGTATCCGGCGTGACGATTATCGTCTCGCATAGTGGCGCGCCCTCGTGATCCATAGATCGATCTTGCATGTTTTGCTTTGTCCTCCAATATGTCTCACAGGTCTGGCGTATTTCCCCATGCCTTTTTATTTGAATGACGTCGGGGTGCGGGCTGAGCTTTTGGCTGGAATGTCTCTCTGTCGCGGCCACGAGGTGGCCGATCAGCCGCGTCATATGCCGGGGATGTAGGTTTTGGTGCTTCCTCCTGCAGTCGGGGTAGCAACCTGCATTTTGGGTAACTCTTGGAGGGGCATTTGAGTTTATACTCTTTGGCCGCCAGGACTTCAGTCCATCTGTCAGCTAGCAAATCTTGATCAGCTTGAAGCTGCTGCTGCTTTTTCTTAAGGCTATTTGCCGTGGCTATAAGCCGGCGCTTGAAGCGTTCTTGTTCGACGGGATCCTGTGGCACGGCGAATTCGTCATCGCCGAGGCTTGCCTCGTCTTTAGAGGGGGGCATGTAATTATCATCCTCCGCCTCTCCATCTGCCGCTCTCTCAGGAGGGCTGGCTCCTCCATCCTCCTGTTCTAAATCTTGCCGGAGGGGATTGTTGTTGTTTTCGGCACTGTCTGGAGTGCTATTATCTCGGTGCTGGTATCACCACTTTTGCCCTGGCGGGACTTAGAGCGGCGCCGCTGACGCCGGCGCTTGGATTGCTTCTTGGAGGGGTCATCCTCCGTTGTCTCGTTGCCATTGCCTTCTTTGGGTGTGTCCACCATGTATATATCGTATGATGAGGTGGCTGTCCAGTGCCCTATGGGCAGTGGTTCCTCTTCGACTCCCGCATCGTCGTCCATACCGTCAATGTATTCGGAGTCAAAGTCGAGCATGTCGGTTAAGTCATCGACAGTGGCTACTAAGTGGGTGGTGGGTGGGCGGTGAATTTCTTCATCATCCGCATCCCAATCCTGCCGGACGTAGTTCGGCCAGGATCCTTCTGATAAGGAAAGAGACCTTAATGAGTTCAGTATGTTGCCGAAGGGCGAGTGCTGAAAAATATCCGCGGAAGTAAACTCCATGATCGGCGCCCAATCGGATTCGATAGGAACGGGCACAGGCGGTTCGGAGTCCGTGGCCAGAGAAGGATCCGGCAGTTTGGCAACACGGCTCTTGTGAAGGGTAAGGTCGATATTCGGCTCGATCGCCCAGATGGTATGGCCTCCGTGACGGGGTCTATCCACCCGTCCATGGATGGCGAAACTGGCTCCGAATTGAGGGTCGGAGCGGCTGCCGGTGCGATCTCCTGAATACGGTCCGATGGTAGAGCTAAATCGTACTCATCATGACCACATGGCGCACAAGGCAGGGGCTCGAATCCGTCGAAGATCAAGTCTCCACGGATATCGGCCGTGTAGTTTAAGCTTCCAAACCTGACCTGGTGGCCAGGGGTGTAACTTTCAATCTGCTCCAGATGGCCAAGCGAGTTGGCCCGCAGTGCGAAGCCGCCGAACACAAAGATCTGTCCGGGGAGAAAAATCTCACCCTAGACTGCATCGCTATCGATGATCGTAGGAGCCATCAAGCCTAACGGCGACGACACAGAGGAACTCTCAATGAAAGCACCAATGTCGGTGTCAAAACCGGCGGATCTCGGGTAGGGGGTCCCGAACTGTGCGTCTAAGGCGGATGGTAACAGGAGGCAGGGGACACTATGTTTTACCCAGGTTCGGGCCCTCTTGATGGAGGTAAAACCCTACGTCCTGCTTGATTTATTCTTGATGATATGAGTATTACAAGAGTTGATCTACCACGAGATCAGAGAGGCTAAACCCTAGAAGCTAGCCTATGGTATGATTGTATGTTGTCCTACGGACTAAAACCCTCCGGTTTATATAGACACCGGAGGGGGCTAGGGTTACACAAGGTCGGTTACAAAGGAGGAGATATACATATCCGTACTGCCTAGCTTTCCTTCCACGCCAAGTAGAGTCCTATCCGGACACGAGACGAAGTCTTCAATCTTGTATCTTCATAGTCCAACAGTCCAGCCAAAGGATATAGTCCGGCTGTCCGGAGACCCCCTAATCCAGGACTCCCTCACTTATATTGTTGATTCTAAAGTAACTATTCACACTGATCATGCTGCTATTAAATATCTTATGGAAAAGAAAGATGCTAAACCTAGACTTATTGGATGGGTTCTCTTGCTACAAGAATTTGATTTGCATATTGTTGATAGAAAAGGAGCTGAGAACCCCGTTACAGACAACTTGGGTAGGTTAGAAAATGTGCTTGATGAACCACTACCTATTGATGATAGCTTCCCTGATGAGAAACTAAATGTCATAAATGCTTCTCATTCTGCTCCATGGTATGCGGATTATGCTAATTACATTGTTGCTAAATTTATACCACCTAGTTTCACACACCAGCAAAAGAAAAAGTTCTTCTATGATTTGAGACATTACTTTTGGGATGACCCACATCTTTATAAAGAAGGAGTAGATGGTGTTATTAGACGTTGTGTACCTGAGCATGAACAGGAATAGATCCTACGCAAGTGTCACTTCGAAGCTTATGGAGCACACCATGCTGGAGATAGAACTGCACATAAGGTACTGCAATCTGGTTTTTATTAGCATACTCTCTTCAAGGATGCTCGTAAGTTTGTCTTATCTTGTGATGAATGTCAAAGAATTGGTAATATCAGTAGACGTCAAGAAATGGCTATGAATTATTCACTTGTTATTGAACCATTTGATGTTTGGGGCATTTTCGTAAGCTTGGGCTTTGACTATATGGGACCTTTTCCTTCCTCTAATGGTTATACCCATATTTTAGTTGCTGTTGATTACGTTACTAAGTGGGTAGAAGCTATTCCAACTAGTAGTGCTGATCATAACACTTCTATTAAAATGCTTAAAGAAGTTATTTTTCCAAGATTTGGAGTCCCTAGATATTTAATGTCTGATGGTGGTTCACATTTTATTCATGGTGCTTTCCGTAAAATGCTTGCTAAATATGATGTTAATCATAGAATTGCATCCCCTTATCACCCATAGTCTAGTGGTCAAGTAGAATTGAGTAATAGAGAACTCAAATTAATTTTGCTAAAGACTGTTAATAGATCTAGAAAGAATTGGTCCAAGAAACTTGATGATGCATTATGGGCTTATAGAATTGCATATAAAAATCCTATGGGTATGTCTCCGTATAAAATGGTTTATGGAAAAGCATGTCACTTACCTCTCGAACTAGAACACAAGGCTTATTGGGCTATTAAAGAACTTAATTATGATTTTAAACTTGCCGGTGAGAAGAGTTTATTTGATATTAGCTCACTTGATGAATGGAGAACCCAAGCTTACAAAAATGCCAAGTTGTTTGAAGAAAAAGTTTAAAGATGGCATGACAAAAGGATACAAAAGTGTGAGTTTAATGTAGGTGATTATGTATTGCTATACAACTCTCGTTTAAGATTTTTTGCAGGAAAGCTTCTCTCTAAATGGGATGGTCCTTACGTTATCGAGGAGGTCTACCGTTTCGGAGCCATAAAAATCAACAACTTCGAAGGTACAAATCCGAAGGTGGTGAACGGTCAAAGAATCAAAAATTATATCTCAGGTAATCCCATAAATGTTGAAACCAATGTTATCGAAACCGTAACCCCAGAGGAATACATAAGGGACACTTTCCGGAATGTTTCAGACTCCGAAAAGGAATAGGTATGTGGTACGGTAAGCAAAACGACTCCAAAATAGTTTTTAAGGCAATATTTCTCCGTTTTGGAATATTTAGAAAAATAGAAAAATAAGAAGCAGTTCGGGAAGGACACGAGGGCTCCACGAGGGTGGAGGGCGCACCCTACCCCCTGGGCGCGCCCCCCTACCTCGTGGGCACCTTGTGTGCTCTCCGGACTCCGTTTTCGTAAACGACACATATTTTGGTTGGTAAAAATTCATTATATAATCTCTCGGGGGTTTTGACTCCCGTATCACGCAATAATCTCTTGTCATTGTTTCGAGCTGTTTTCTGTCAGGGTTGTCAAGGCCAGGCACTATGTCGTCTCCCTCCTCCTCCAACCATGAGGGCAACGATGCTTGGCTAATGAAGATAGAGCTGAAGAGAGAAGAACCTATGGAGATCAACAAGGATGAAGGGATCAAGAAGGCCATGGAGGACCAAGTTCCAGCAACAGAAGACACCCTTCAACTGGATCACAATCTTCTTACCCCAACAGAAATCGAAGCTTTCAAGATGATTGAGTTGGCTCGTATACAAAATAAGTATCTCACACATGAAAATATTTTGTTGAAGGAGCATATCATCGCACTCAAGGGCATTATCCGCAAGTTAGAAGACCTCCTACGCTCGATGTGCGACTATCCATCATCAACAACTCCACCTTCTTCACCAACAAAGAAGAATTGAGTATCTGGTATGGGCACTCCACTTGGCAACTGCCAAGCTTGGGGGAGTGCCCCGGTATCGTATCACCATCACTTTTATCTTTACCGTTTTTCTTAGTTCGATCCTTTTGATAATATCTTGATCTAGTAGAATAAAAGTTCTTAGTATGATTTAGTTGTGAGTTTTGCTTTATTATTCTTCTATGTAATCGAGTCCGTGAGCTATATAATAAAGATTAGTGTTGAGTCAAGGGCTTGATTATTTTGCCATGATCCTAAAGGAATAAAAGAAAAGAGAAAGAAATAAAAAGAAACAAAGAGATCATATGATTCTTATGGAGAGTAATGAGCTCACATAGAAAGAGTATGATGAATAAAAGTTGTTGAGAGTTGAGAAACACAGTTTTGGTCATCGTTGCAATTAATAGGAAGTAATAAAGAAAGAGAGTTCTTCACATATAAATATACTATCTTGGACATCTTTTATGATTGTGAGCACTCATTAAAATATGACATGCTAAAGAGTTGACATTGGACAAGGGAGACAACGTAAGGGGTTATGTTTTCTTACATCTGAGATAATGTATATTGTCTTGGATCTTCCAACATGATGAGCTTGCCTTTCCCCCCCCATGCTAGCCAAATTCATTGCACCAAGTAGAGATACTACTTGTGCTTCCAAATACCCTTAAACCAGTCTTACCATAAGAGTCCACCATATCTACCTATGGATTGAGTAAGATCCATCAAGTAAGTTGTCATCGGTGCAAGCAATAAAAATTGCTCTCTAAATATGTATGATTGATTGGTGTGGAGGAAATAAGCTTTATACGAGCGTGTGATATGGAAGTAATAAAAGCGACAGAATGCATAATAAAGGTCCATATCACAAGTGGCAATATAAAGTGACGTTCTTTCGCATTAAGATTTTGTGCATCCAACCATAAAAGCGCATGACAACCTCTGCTTCCCTCTGCAAAGGGCCTATCTTTTACTTTTATCTCCTACCTTGCATAAGAGTCATGGTGATCTTCACCCTTCCTTTTTACACTTTATCCTTTGGCAAGCACAATATGTTGGAAAGATCCTGCTATATATGGCTAATTGGATGTGAGTTTTCATGAACTATTACTGTTGACATTACCCTTGAGGTAAAATGTTGGGAGGCAAAACTATAAGCCCCTATCTTTCTCTGTGTCCTATTAAAACTCCATACCCATAAGTATTGCGTGAGTGTCAGCAATTGTGGAAGATTACATGATAGTTGAGTATGTGGACTTGCTGAAAAGCTCTTATACATTGACCCTTTCCTATGTTATGATAAATTGCAATTGCTTCAATGACTAAGATTGTAGTTTGTTAGTTTTCAATGAAGTTTACGATTCATACTTGATATTGTGATTGAATTATTACTCTAGCATTAGAGATTATATGACAAGAATTATATAAGTTGCTGTTCTAAGAATGACCATGATGCCCTCATATCCGTATTTTATTTTTATCGACACCTCTATCTCTAAACAAGTGGACATATTTTTCGATTTCGACTTTTCGCTTGACGACAAACGAGGTCTAAGCTTGGGGGAGTTGATACGTCCATTTTTCATCATGCTTTTATATCAATATTTATTGCATTATGGGTTGTTATTACACATTATGTCACAATACTTATGCCTATTCTCTCTTGTTTTACAAGGTTTACATAAAGAGGGAGAACGCCGGCAGTTGGGATTCTGGGCTGGAAAAGGAGCAAATATTAGAGACCTATTCTGCACAACTCCAAAAGTCCTGAAACTTCACGGAAGATGTTTTCCAAATATATAAAAAATACTGAGAGCAAGAACTTCACCAGGGGGCCACATCCTTCCCACAAGGGTGGGGGGCGATACGATACCGGGCACTCCCCCAAGCTTCGTGGGCCCCCTGGTGGCCCTCCGATGGTCATCTTCTGCTATATGGAGTCTTTCGATGGGAAAAAAATCATAAGCCATCTTCTCGGACGAAACGCCGCCGCCACGAGGCGGAACCTTGGCGGAACCAATCTAGGGCTCCGGCGGAGCTGTTCTGCCAAGGAAACTTCCCTCCGGGAGGGGGAAATCATCACCATCGTCATCACCAACGCTCCTCTCATCGAGAGAGGGCAATCTCCATAAACATCTTCATCAGCACCATCTCATCTCAAAACCCTAGTTCATCTCTTGTATCCAATTCTTGTCTTCAAGTCCGGGATTGGTGCTAGTAGGTTGCTAGTAGTGTTAATTACTCCTTGTAGTTGATGCTAGTTGGTTTAATTGGTGGAAGATCATATGTTCAGATCCTATATCCATATTAATACCCCTCTGATTATGAACATGTTTATGCTTTGTGAGTAGTTACTTTTGTTCCTGAGGACATGGGAGAAGTCTTGCTATTAGTAGTCATGTGAATTTGGTATCCGTTCGATATTTTGATGAGATGTATGTTGTCTCCCCTCTAGTGGTGTTATGTGAACGTCGACTACATGACACTTCAGCATTATTTGGTCCTAGAAGAAGGCATTGGGGAGTAATAAGTAGATGATGGGTTGCTAGAGTGACAGAAGCTTAAACCCTAGTTTATCCGTTGCTTCGTAAGGGGCTGGTTTGGATCCATATGTTTCATGCTATGGTTAGGTTTACCTTAATACTTTTGTTGTAGTTGCGGATGCTTGCAATAGAGGTTAATCATAAGTGGGATGCTTGTCCAAGTAAGGGCAGTACCCAAGCACTGGTCCACCCACATACCAAATTATCAAAGTACCGAACGCGAATCATATGAACGTGATGAAAACTAGCTTGACGATATTCCCATGTGTCCTCGAGAGTGCTTTACATCATATAAGAGTTTGTCCAGGCTTGTCCTTTGCTACAAAAAGGATTGGGCCACCTTGCTGCACCTTATTTACTTTTGTTACTTGTTGCTCGTTACAAATTATCTTATCACAAAACTATTTGTTACCACTTATTTCAGTACTTGCAGAGAATACCTTACTGGAAACCGCTTATCATTTCCTTCTGCTCCTCGTTGGTTTCGACACTCTTACTTATCGAAAGGACTACGATAGATCCCCTATACTTGTGGGTCATCAGTTCACACTTTATTCATGGTGCTTTCCATAAAACGCTTGCCAAGTATGATGTTAACCATAGAATTGCATCACCCTATCATCCTCAGTCTAGTGGTCAAGTTGAACTTAGCAATAGATAAATAAAATTAATTTTGCAAAAGACTATCAATAGTCCTGGAAGAATTGGTCAAAGAAATTAGATGATGCACTTTGGGCTTATAGAACAGCGTATAAAAATCCTATGGGTATGTCTCCTTATAAAATGGTTTATGGAAAAGCTTGTCATCTGCCTCTTGAGTTAGAACATAAAGCTTATTGGGAAATTAAAGAACTCAACTATGATTTCAAACTTGCTGGTAAAAGAGGTTATTTGATATTATTTCATTAGATGAATGGAGAACCGAAGCTTATGGAAATGCCAAGTTATTTAAAGAAAAAGTTAGAAGACGGCATGATAAAAGAATCCAAAAATGTGAGTTCAAAGTTGGAGAATATGTTCTTTTGTACAACTCTCGTTTCAGATTCTTTGCACGAAAACTCCTTGATACGTCCATTTTGCATCATGCTTTTATATCAATATTTATTGCATTATTGGCTGTTGTTACACATTATGTCACAATACTTATGCCTATTCTCTCTTATTTTACAAGGTTTACATAAAGAGGGAGAATGCCGGCAGCTGGGACTCTGGGCTAGAAAAGGAGCAAATATAGAGACCTATTCTGCACAGCTCCAAAAGTCCTGACACTTCACGGAAGTCAATTTCAGAATATATAAAAAAAATACTGAGTGCAAGAAGTTCACCAGGGGGGCCACACCCTGCCCACGAGGGTGGGGGCGTGCCCTACCCCCTGGGCGCGCCCCCTACCTCGTGGGCCCCCTGGTGGACCTCCGATGTCCATTTTCTGCTATATGAAGTCTTTCGATGAGAAAAAAATCAGAAGCCATCTCCTCGGACGAAACTCCACCGCCACGAGGCGGAACCTTGGCGGATCCAATCTAGGGCTCCGGCAGAGCTGTTCTGCCGAGGAAACTTCCCTCCGGGAGGGGCAAATCATCGCCATCGTCATCACCAACGCTCCTCTCATCGGGAGAGGGCAATCTCCATCAACATCTTCACCAGCACCATCTCCTCTCAAAACCCTAGTTCATCTCTTGTATCCAATTCTTGTCTCCAAGTCCGGGATTGGTACTAGTAGGTTGCTAGTAGTGTTAATTACTCCTTGTAGTTGATGCTAGTTGGTTTATTTGGTGGAAGATCATATGTTCAGATCCTATATGCATATTAATACCCCTCTGATTATGAACATGATTATGCTTTGTGAGTAGTTACGTTTGTTCCTGAGGACATGGGAGAAGTCTTGCTATTAGTAGTCATGTGAATTTGGTATTCGTTCGATATTTTGATGAGATGTATGTTGTCTCTCCTCTAGTGGTGTTATGTGAACGTCGACTACATAACACTTCACCATTATTTGGGCCTAGAGGAAGGAATTGGGAAGTAATAAGTAGATGATGGGTTGCTAGAGTGACAGAAGCTTAAACCCTAGTTTATGCGTTGCTTCATAAGGGGCTGATTTGGATCCATATGTTTCATGCTATGGTTAGGTTTGCCTTAATACTTTTGTTGTAGTTGCGGATGCTTGCAATAGAGGTTAATCATAAGTGGGATGCTTGTCCAAGTAAGGACAGTACCAAGCACCGGTCCACCCACATACCAAATTATCAAAGTACCGAACGCGAATCATATGAACGTGATGAAAACTAGCTTGACGATATTCCCATGTGTCCTCGGGAGCGCTTTTCTCTACATAAGAGTTTTTCCAAGCTTGTCCTTTGCTACAAAAAGGATTGGGCCACCTTGCTGCACTTTATTTACTTTTGTTACTTGTTGCTCGTTACAAATTATCCTATCACAAAACTATCTGTTACCACTTATTTGAGTACTTGCAGAGAATATCTTGCTGGAAACCGCTTATCATTTCCTTCCGCTCCTCGTTGGGTTCGACACTCTTACTTATTGAAAGGACTACGATAGATCCCCTATACTTGTGGGTCATCAAGACTCTTTTCTGGCGCCGTTGCCGGGGAGTGAAGCGCCTTTGGTAGGTGGAATTTGGTAAGGAAAATTTATATAGTGTGCTGAAATTTACTGTCACTTGTTACTATGGAAAGTAATCCTCTGAGGGGCTTGTTCGGGGTATCTTCACCCCGACCAGTAGAGCAAAGAGTTGCTCCTCAACCTAATGAACCTACTGAAAATGAAAATGAAAATGTCTGCTTTGAAATTCCTTCGGGTATGATAGAAAAACCGCTAGCTAATCCTTTTGCAGGAGATGGAACAATGCATCCTGATGAGCACCTAATATATGCTGATGAAATTTGTGGATTAGTTAATCTTGCAGGTGTACCCGGAGATGTTATTAAGAAGAAGGTCTTCCCTTTATCTTTGAAGTAAGATGCATTGACATGGTATAGGCTATGTGATGATACGGGGTCATGGAACTACAAACGATTGAAATTGGAATTTCATCAGAAGTTTTATCCTATGCATCTTGTTCATCGTGATCGCAATTATATATATAATTTTTGGCCTCGCGAAGGAGAAAGCATCGCTCAAGCTTGGGGGAGGCTTAAATCAATGTTATATTCATGCCCCAATCATGAGCGCTCAAGAGAGATGCCTATTCAAAATTTATATGCTCGGCTTTCTGATAACAATCGCACCATGCTCGATACTTCTTGTGCTGGCTCTTTTATGACAAAGACTATTGAATTCAAATGGGATTTATTGGAAATAATTAGACGCAACTCTGAAGATTGGCACCTCGACGAAGGTAAGGAGTCAGGTATGACACCTAAGTTTCATTGTGTTAAATCTTTTATGGATACCGATGTTTTCCGTAAATTTAGCACTAAATATGGACTTGACTCTGAGATTGTAGCTTCTTTCTGTGAATCATTTGCTACTTATGTTGATCTCCCCAAGGAGAAGTGGTTTAAATATCATCCTCCCATAGAAGTAAAAGTAGTTGCACCTATTAAAGTTGAAGAAAAGACTATCACTTATAATGATCCTATTGTTCCTACTTCTTATGTTGAGAAACCACCTTTCCCTGTTAGGATAAAGGATCATGCTAAAGCTTCAACTATGGTTCTTAAAAGCAATATTAGAACATATACACCTCCTGAGCAAGTTAAAGTTGAACCTAATATTGCTATTGTTAAAGATCTTTTGGCTGATACTATTGATGGGCATGTTATTTATTTTTCTGATGAAACTGCCAGAATTGCTAAACCTTGTGCTAAAGATAAACCTAGACCTGTGGTAGGCATGCCTGCTATTTCTGTTAAAATAGGAGATCATTGTTATCATCGCTTATGTGATATGGGTGCCAGTGCTAGTGCTATACCTCATGACTTATACAAAGAAATTATGCATGATATTGCACCTGCTGAGATAGAAGATATTGATGTCGCAATTAAACTTGCCAATAGAGATACTATTTCACCAATTGGAATTGTTAGAGATGTTGAAGTCTTGTGTGGGAAAACTAAATATCCTGCAGATTTTCTTGTTCTTGGTTCCCCACAAGATTGCTTTTGTCCCATTATATTTGGTAGACCCTTCTTAAACACTGTTAATGCTAAGATAGATTGCAAAAAGAATGTTGTTACTATCGGTTTAGATGATATATCTCATGAATTTAATTTCTCTAAATTTAGTAGACAACACCGTGAAGAAGAATTACCTAGTAAGGATGAAATTATTGGTCTTGCTTCTATTGTCGTACCTCCTAGTGATCCTTTAGAACAATATTTGCTAGACCATGAAAATGATATGTTTATGAATGAAAGAAGGGAAATAGATGAAGTATTCTTTAAACAGGAACCTATTCTGAAACACAATTTTCCTATTGAAATCCTAGGGGATCCTCCTCCACCCAAGGGTGATCCCGTGTTTGAGCTTAAACCGTTGCCTGATACTCTTAAATATGCTTATCTTGATGAGAAAAAGATATATCCTGTTATTATTAGTGCTAACCTTTCAGAACACGAGGAAGAGAGATTATTGAAAACTCTGAAGAAGCACTGTGCTGCTATTGGGTATACTCTTGATGATCTTAAGGGCATTAGTCACACTCTATGTCAACATAAAATAAATTTGGAAGAAGATGCTAAACCAGTTCGTGATCATCAACGACGGCTGAATCCTAAAATGAAAGAAGTGGTGAGAAAGGAAATACTAAAGCTCCTTGAGGCAGGTATAATCTATCCCGTTGCTGATAGTCGGTGAGTAAGTCCTGTCCATTGTGTCCCTAAGAAGGGAGGTATTACTGTCGTTCCTAATGATAAATATGAATTAATTCCTCAAAGAATTATTAAAGTTTATAGGATGGTAATTGATTCCTGCAAATTAAATAAGGCCACTAAAAAGGGTCATTACCCCTTACTTTTTATCGATCAAATGCTAGAAAGGTTATCCAAACATACACATTTTTGCTTTCTAGATGGTTATTCTGGTTTCTGTCAAATACCTGTGTCAGCCAAGGATCAATCAAAGACTACTTTTACTTGCCCTTTTGGTACTTTTGCTTATAGATGTATGCGTTTTGGTTTATGTAATGCACCTGCTACCTTTCAAAGATGCATGATGGCTATATTCTCTGACTTTTGTGAAAAGATTTGTGAGGTTTTCATGGACCATTTCTCCGTATATATATCTTCTTTTGATTACTGCTTGAGCAACCTTGATCGAGTTTTGCAGAGATGTGAAGAAACAAATCTTGTCTTGAATTGGGAAAAGTGCCACTTTATGGTTAATGAAGGTATTGTCTTGGGGCATAAAGTTTCTGAAAGAGGTATTAAAGTTGATAAAGCCAAGGTTGATGCTATTGAAAAGATGCCATGTCCCAAGGACATCAAAGGTATAAGAAGTTTCCTTGGTCACGCTGGATTTTATAGGACGTTCATTAAGGACTTCTCAAAATTTTCTCGGCCTCTGACTAATTTATTACAAAAAGATATATCATTTATCTTTGATGATGATTGTGTAGAAGCATTTGAAATACTTAAGAAAGCATTGATCTCTGCACCTATTGTTCATCCACCTGATTGGAATTTACCCTTTGAAATTATGTGTGATGCTAGAGATTATGCTATAGGTGCTGTTCTAGGGCAAAGAGTTGATAAGAAATTAAACGTTATTCAATATGCTAGTAAAACCCTAGACAATGCTCAAAGAAATTATGCTACTACTGAAAAAAAATTCTTAGCAGTTGTATTTGCTTGTGATAAGTTCAGACCTTATATTGTTGATTCTAAAGTAGCTATTCACACTGATCATGCTGCTATTAAATATCTTATGGAAAAGAAAGATGCTAAACCTAGACTTATCAGATGGGTTCTCTTGCTACAAGAATTTGATTTACATATTGTTGATAGAAAGCGAGCTGAGAACCGCGTTGCAGACAACTTGTCTAGGTTAGAAAATGTGCTTGATGACCCACTACCTATTGATGATAGCTTTCCTGATGAGCAATTAAATGTCATAAATGCTTCTAATACTGCTCCATGGTATGCTGATTATGCTAATTACATTGTTGCCAAATTCATACCACCTAGTTTCACATACCAGCAAAAGAAAACGTTCTTCTATGATTTGAGAGATTACTTTTGGGATGACCCACATCTTTATAAAGAAGGAGTAGATGGTGTTATTAGACGTTGTGTACCTGAGCATGAACAGGAACAAATCCTACGGAAGTTTCACTCCGAGGCTTATGGAGGACACCACGCTAGAGATAGAACTGCACATAAGGTATTGCAATCTGGTTTTTATTGGCCTACTCTCTTCAAAGATGCCCGTAAGTTTGTCTTATCTTGTGATGAATGTCAAAGAATTGGTAATATTAGTAGACGTCAAGAAATGCCTATGAACTATTCACTCGTTATTGAACCATTTGATGTTTGGGACTTTGACTATACGGGACCTTTTCCTGCCTCCAATGGATATACACATATTTTAGTTGCTATTGATTACGTTACTAAGTGGGTAGAAGCTATTCCAACTAGTAGTGCTGATCATAACACTTCTATTAAAATGCTTAAAGAAGTTATTGTTCCAAGATTTAGAGTCCCTAGATATTTAATGACTGATGGTGGTTCACATTTTATTCATGGTGCTTTCCGTAAAATGCTTGCTAAGTATGATGTTAATCATAGAAGTGTATCCCCTTATCACCCTCAGTCTAGTGGTCAAGTAGAATTGAGTAATAGAGAGCTCGAATTAATTTTGCAAAAGACTGTCAATAGGTCTAGAAAGAATTGGTCCAAGTAACTTGATGATGCATTATGGGCCTATAGAACTGCATATAAAAATCCTATGGGTATGTCTCCGTATAAAATGGTTTATGGAAAAGCATGTCACTTACCTCTCGAACTAGAACACAAGGCATATTGGGCTATTAAAGAGCTCAATTATGATTTTAAACTTGCTGGTGAGAAGAGGGTATTTGATATTAGCTCCAAAGTCTCGTGCTTCTTCACGAGAGCCTGGAGCTCTTGCTGCACCTCGCCCACCCGGGCCTCTTGTTTCTCCCGCTCGATGCGCTCCTTGGCCGCTTTGTTTTTGGCCTCGGACAACGCTTGCTTCAGGGTCGCCACTTCGGTCGTGGCCCCTGGCACATCCATGATGATCCTATCATTTTGCAGCCGCATCTTTTTTATATATACATATAGACAAGGTATTACTTACCTTTGTTCTCCTCGAGCTGCCTCTTGGCAAGGCCGAGCTCTTTCTCGGACCGCTCGAGGTTCTGCTTCAATGCGGCGACCTCCGCAGTCAGTGCAGCAGAGGTCAGCAGCAAAGCCTGCATACGCATATAGACATACTTGTATTAGACTCATGCAGATATTATTTGATCCTCTATTCGGCTTTTCTTTGTGAACACCAAATAGAGCATCAGGGGCTACTATCTATGCGGTAATATTTTCCTATATTTTAAACACTTACCTCAAAGCCTGTTAGAAGGCTGGCACAGGCTTCAGTCAGTCCGCTCTTGGCAGACTGAACCTTCTTGACCACCGCACTCATAATAGTGCAGTGCTCTTCGTCGATGGAAGCGCCGCGAAGCGCTCCCAGCAGGTTGTCCGGTGCCTCTGGATAGACATAGGTCACCGGCACGGGCGGCTTTCCCCTCTTGGAAGGGGCCGCCTGTCGGAGTCTGGAACCACTGGAGGTTCCGGCGCGGTGTTCGGCTGAGGGCCGAACTTGGAGCCCTTGGGAGTCTTGCTCCCTTTGCGCCTGGAGTCCGGAAGGTCGCCTTGAGGCGCCTCCGGGACTATCTCCCCCCGGCTCGGTGCCCCTTGAGACAATACCTTGACATTGTCCGTAGGGTGAGGAGAGGAGGCGGTTGGAAGTGTATCACTATTCATATCCGACGAGTCCAAGGAACCGTCCGACGAGGATGAGTCGATACGGGCTCGGGGCGGACTGCACGATCATATTCGACGTTAGGAGAAGCAGTGTAAGAAAAGTATGCTATGAGTTACTCTGGTATCCGAATACTTATGACTTCGCCAGGGGCTTGGCCCTGAGTAACCACTCATCTTCGCTATCGGCGGCGGTGGTGGAACAGTCCGGAAGGAGAGTCCTTCCCTTCTTGGACCCTTCGGCCTCCCCGGTTGGGGCGGCCTTCCTTTTCTTGTCTCCCCCGGTTGGAGGGGGAGAATCTTCATCTTCTTCCTCCTCGTTTTTACGGGAGGAGTGCGTCTCGGAGTTATCGGACGATGAGTCCGATACTACATGGCGCCAGGAACTCTTTCGGGTTCCTGTGGCCTTCTTCGTGATCTTCTCCGGCACCTCATAAGGAGCCGGAGTCCGCATCTCCGTCAGGATAGCGTCTGCAGGGTCTTCGGGCAGAGGGGCCGGACAGTCAATCTGCTCTGATGTCTCCACCCAGTCCTGTCAAAGGCATGGGAGCTCAGACCCCGCACATGCTTAAGCTATGGGAAATAAATACCCTACCAGATGTATAGAAGTTACCGGATTCGCAAGGCGCTTCGCGCTTAGCTCGCGGTCCTCAGTAAGGGGAGGGGGGACCTCGGCGCCCTTGAACAACACCTGCCAGATGTCCTTATGCGTCATGTAGAAGAGCTCGCATAGAGTCTGGTGCAGGGACGGGTCGAACTCCCACAAGTTGAAAGCCCGTTGTTGACACGGGAGGATTCGGCGGAAGAGCATGACCTAGATTATGTTGACAAGCTTGATTTTCTTGCCTATCATGTTTCGGATACACTTCTGGAGTCCGTCCAGCTCCACCGATGAGCCCCAGGACATGCCCTTCTCCTTCCAGGAAGTGAGCCGCGTGGGGATTCCGGATTGAAACTCGGGGGCCGCCACCCAGTTGGTGTCGCGCGGCTCGGTGATGTAGAACCACCCCGATTGCTACCCCTTTATGGTCTCGACGTAGGAGCCCTCGAGCCATGTAATGTTGGGCATTTTTCCCACCATGGCCCCGCCGCATTCTGCTTGTTGGCCGCCTACTACCTTCAGTTTGACATCGAATGTCTTCAGCCACAGGCCGAAGTGGGGCCGGATGCGGAGGAAAGCCTCGCACACGACGATGAACACCGAGATGTTGAGGATAAAATTCAGGGCCAGATCATGGAAGTCCAGCCCGTAATAGAACATAAGGCCGCGGACGAATGGATGGAGGGGAAACCCCAGTCCGCGGACAAAGTGGGTGAGGAAAACCACCCTTTCGTGAGGTTCCGCTGTAGGGACGATCTGCCCCGCGGCTGGAAGCCGGTGCGCGATATCCGCGGCTAAGTATCCGGCCCCACGCAGCTTTTTGATGTCTCCCTTCGTGACGGAGGAGACCATCCACTTGCCTCCCGCTCCGGACATGTTTGGAGAGGGTTGAGGAGAAGGATGTGGACTTGGGTGCTGGAGCTCGAGTGTGCAAGAATGGATGAGCAAGGAGGAAGAAGGCGTGGGTAGAAAAAGGTGAACCCTTATCCCTTTATAAGGGCGGACTAAACTATGCGCCTCGACCAGCCTGGTAAAACTCGCTTGTCCCCCAAGCGTCGTAATTGATGGCGCGGTTGGGTTACCCACGTCCGTATTGATGGGAATCCCGTAATAAGGAGACACGATCTCTCCTTCGACAAGATGTGCCAAGGAAACCGCCTCGCGAAACACGCTGAGGTTGGTTGTGAAAAACGATTCGAATGGTGACCTGGATGTGGTGTGATGTGACACTGCGAAATGCGTCGGTAGATTAGATTTGTGAAAATATTATTCTCTCTACGGTTGTATGTGGAACTTGTTTTGCAGAGCCGGACACGATCCTCGTGTTCAAAATCTTCTATGAAGTATTCGGAGGAGGAACCCGCCTTGCAATGCCGAAGACAATCTGTGCGCCGGACTCATCGTCATTGAAGCCTAGTTCAGGGGCTACTGAGGGAGTCCTGGATTCGGGGGTATCCGGACAATCGGACTATATCCTTTGGCCGGACTGTTGGACTATGAAGATACAGGATTGAAGACTTCGTCCCGTGTCCGGATGGGACTCTCCTTGGCGTGGAAGGCAAGCTTGGCAGTACGGATATGTAGATCTCCTTCCTTGTAACCAACTCTGTGTAACCCTAGCCCCCTCCAGTGTCCATATAAACCGAAGGGTTTAGTCCATAGGACCAACAACAACAAGCATACCATAGGCTAGCTTCTAGGGTTTAGCCTCTTCGATCTTGTGGTAGATCAACTCTTGTACTACCCATATCATCAAGAATAATCAAGCAGGACGTAGGGTATTACCTCCATCAAGAGGGCCCGAACCTGGGTAAACATCGTGTCCCCTGCCTCCTGTTACCATCCGCCGGTTTTGACACCGACACTAATATTGCTATTGTCAAAGATCTTTTTGCTGATAATATTGATGGGCATGTTATTTATTTTTGTGATGAAACTGCTAGAATTGCTAAACCTTGTGCTAAGATTTGCAAGATACATACGGATCTAAATGTTGCAGACCGTTGACTAAGCCTCTCTCACGAGCAAAACATGATCAACACCAAGGCTCCATGGGTGTTCCTATGACTATGAGATTATGCAACTCCCATTTACCGGAGTAACACTTTGTGTGCTATCAGACATCACAACGTAACTGGGTGATTATAAAGGTGCTCTACAGGTGTCTCCGATGGTACTTGTTGAGTTGGCATAGATCGAGATTAGGATTTGTCACTCCGATTGTCGAAGAGGTATCTCTGGGCCCTCTCGGTAATGCACATCACTATAAGCCTTGCAAGCAATGCAACTAATGAGTTAGTTGTGGGATGATGCATTACGGAACAAGTAAAGAGACTTGCCGGTAACGAGATTGAGCTAGGTATTGAGACACCGACGATCAAATCTCGGGTAAGTAACATACCAATGACAAAGGGAACAACGTATGTTGTTATGCGGTTTGACCGGTAAGATCTTCGTAGAATATGTAGGAGCCAATATGAGCATCCAGGTTCCGCTATTGGTTATTGATCGGAGACGTGTCTTGATCATATCTACATAGTTCTCCAACCCGTAGGGTCCGCATGCTTAACGTTCGGTGACGATCAGTATTATGAGTTTATGTGATTTGATGTACCAAAGGTCGTTTGGAGTCCCGGATGTGATCACGGACATGATGAGGAGTATCGAAATGGTCGAGACGTAAAGATTGATATATTGGACGGCTATATTCAGATACCGGAAGTGTTCTGGGTGATTTCGGAGAAAATTGGAGTGCTGGAGGGTTACCGGAACCCCCGGGGAGAAGTAACGGGCCACATGGGCCTTAGTGGAGAGAGAGGGCCGGCCAGGGCAGGCCGCGCGCCCCTCCCCTTCTGGTCCGAATTGGACTAGGGAAGGGGGGGACAGCACCCCCCTTTCCTTCTCCTCGTTCCTTTCCCTCTCGTAGTAGGAGTAGGAAAGGGGAGTCCTACTACTACTAGGAGGAGGACTCCTCCTCCTGGCGCACCCTGCAAGGGCCGGCCGGCCTCCCCCTTGCTCCTTTATATACGGGGGCTGGGGGGCACCCTAGGACACACAAGTTCATTGTTCCAAGCCGTGTGCGGTGCCCCCCTCCACCATAATCCACCTCGATCATATCATAGCGGTGCTTAGGTGAAGCCCTGCGTCGGTAGCAACATCATCACCGTCATAACGCCGTCGTGCTTATGGAACTCTCCTGTGAAGCTCTGCTGGATCGGAGTTCGTGGGACGTCATTGAGCTGAACGTGTGCTGAACTCGGAGGTGCCGTACGTTCGGTACTTGGATCGGTCGGATCGTGAAGACGTACGACTACATCAACCGCGTTCTCATAATGCTTTCGCTTACGGTCTACGAGGGTACGTGGACGATACTCTCTTCTCTTGTTGCTATGCATCACCATGATCTTGCGTGTGCGTAGGAATTTTTTTGAAATTACTACGTTCCCCAACACTATGCTATCGAGTAGGTTTATCGATCTGGAGCTATCAAAATAAATAATGCCGAAAGTACTAACTGTTGGGGAACGCAGTATTTCAAAAAATTTACCTACAATCACGCAAGATCTATCAAGGAGATGCACATCACTATAAGCCTTGCAAGCAATGCAACTAATGAGTTAGTTGCGCGATTGTGCATTACGGAACGAGTAAAGAGACTTGCCGGTAACAAGATTGAACTAGGTATTGAGATACCGACGATCGAATCTCGGGCAAGTAACATACCGATGACAAAGGGAACAACGTATGTTGTTATGCGGTTTGACCGATAAAGATCTTCATAGAATATGTAGGATTCAATATGAACATCCAGGTTCCGCTATTGGTTATTGATCGGAGATGTGTCTCGGTCATGTCTACATAGTTCTCGAACTCGTAGGGTCGGCACGCTTAACGTTCGGTGACGATCGGTATTATGAGTTTATGTGATTTGATGTACCGAAGGTAGTTCGGAGTCCCGGATGAGACCGGAGACATGACGAGGAGTCTCGAAATGGTCGAGACGTAAAGATCGATATATTGGACGACTATATGCGGACATCGGAAAGGTTCCGAGTGATTTGGGTATTTTTTTTGAGTACCGGGGAGTTACGGGAATACGGGGAAGAAGTATTGGGCCTCATGGGCCAAGTGGTGGAAGAGAGGAGGCAGGGCGCGCGCCGCCCTAGCCCAAACCGAATTGGACTAGGGGCCAGCCCCCCTTTCCTCCTTTCCTCCCTCTCCTTCCTTCTCCCCTTCCCCCTTCCTTTCCTCCTCCTAGTAGGAGTAGGAAAGGGGAGTCCTACTCCCACTAGGAGGAGGACCCCTCCTCCTAGCGCGCCCTAGGAGGGCCGGCCGGCCTCCCTACTTGCTCCTTTATATACGGGGCAGGGGGCACCCTAGAACACACAAGTTGATCATTGATCCCTTAGCCGTGTACGGTGCCCCCCTCCATCATAATCCACCTCGATCATATCATAGTGGTGCTTAGGCGAAGCCCTGCGTCGGTAGCAACATCATCACCTTCATCAAGCCGTCGTGCTGACGGAACTCTCCCGTGAAGCTCTTCTGGATCGGAGTTCGTGGGACATCATCGAGCTGAACGTGTGCTGAACTCGGAGGTGCCGTGCGATCGGTACTTGGATCGATCGAATCATGAAGACGTTCGACTACATCAACCGCGTTCTCATAACGCTTCTGCTTACGGTCTACAAGGGTACATGGACGATACTCTTCCCTCTCGTTGCTATGCATCACCATGATCTTGCATGTGCGTAGGATTTTTTTTAAATTAGTACGTTCCCCAACAGTGGCATCCGAGCCAGGTTTATGCGTAGATGCTATATGCACGAGTAGAACACAAGTGAGTTGTGGGCGATACAAGTCATACTGCTTACCAGCATGTCATACTTTGGTTCGGCGGTATTGTTGGATGAAGCGGCCAAGACCGACATTACGTGTACGCTTACGCGAGACTGGTTCTACCGACGTGCTTCGCACACGGGTGGCTGGCGGGTGTTAGTTTCTCCAACTTTAGTTGAACCGAGTGTGACTATGCACGGTACTTATTGAAGGTTAAAACAACACTAACTCGACGAAATATTGTTGTGGTTTTGATGCGTAGGTAAGAACGGTTCTTGCTCAGCCCGTAGCAGCCACGTAAAACCTGCAACAACAAAGTAGAGGACGTCTAACTTGTTTTTGCAGGGCATGTTTTGATGTGATATGGTCAAGACATGATGCTAAATTTTATTGTATGAGATGATCATATTTTGTAACACAGTTATCGGCAACTGGCAGGAGACATATGGTTGTCGCTTTATTGTATGCAATGCAATCGCCCTGTAATTGCTTTACTTTATCACTAAACGGTAGCGATAGTCGTAGAAGCAATATTTGGCGAGACGACAACGATGCTACGATGGAGATCAAGGTGTCGCGCTAGTGATGATGGTGATCATGACGGTGCTTTGCAAATGGAGATCAAAGGCACAAGATGATGATGGCCATATCATATCACTTATATTGATTGCATGTGATGTTTAGCCTTTATGCATCTTATTCTACTTCATTGACGGTAGCATTATAAGATGATCTCTCACTAAATTTCAAGGTACAAGTGTTCTCCCTGAGTATGCACCGTTGCCAAAGTTCGTCGTGCCGAGACACCACGTTATGATCGGGTGTGATAAGCTCTACGTTCACAAACAACGGGTGCAAGCCAGTTTTGCACACGCAGAAATACACGGGTTAAACTTGACAAGCCTAGCATATGCAGATATGGCCTCGGAACACTGAGACCGAAAGGTCGAGCGTGAATCATATAGTAGATATGATCAACATAGTGATGTTCGCAATTGAAAACTACTCCATTTCACGTGATGATCGGTCATGGTTTAGTTGATTTGGATCACGTGATCACTTAGATGATTAGAGGGATGTCTATCTAAGTGGGAGTTCTTAAATATGATTAATTGAACTTTAATTTATCATGAACTTAGTACCTGATAGTATTTTGCTTGTCTGTGTTGTTATAGATAGAAGGCCCGTGTTGTTGTTCCATTGAATTTTAATGCATTCCTTGAGAAAGCAAAGTTGAAAGATGGTGTTAGCAATTACTCGGACTGGGTCCGTAACTTGAGAATTATCCTCATTGCTGCACAGAAGAATTACGTCCGGGAAGCACCACTAAGTGTACCACCCGCGCTGGCAACTGCAGACATTGTGAATGTCTGGCAGTCGCGTGTTGATGACTACTCGATAGTTCAGTGTGCCATGCTTTACGTCTTAGAACCGGGACTTCAACGATGTTTTGAACTTCATGGAGCATATGAGATGTTCCAGGAGTTGAAGTTCATATTTTAAGCAAATGCCCGGATTGAGAGATATGAGGTCACCAATAAGTTCTACAGCTGCAAAATGGAGGAGAATAATTCTGTCAGTGAACATATACTCGGAATGTCTGGGTACTGCAATCACATGATTCAATTGGGAGTTAATCTTCCGGATGATAGTGTCATTGACAAAATTCTTCAATCACTGCCACCAAGCTACAAGAGCTTCATGATGAACTATAACATGCAAGGGATGGATAAGACGATTCCTGAGCTCTTCGCAATGCTAAAGGCTGCGGAGGTAGAAATCAAGAAGGAGCATCAAGTGTTGATGGTCAACAAGACCACCAGTTTCAAGAAAAAGAGTAAAGGGAAGAAGAAAGGGAACTTCAAGAAGAACGTCAAACAAGTTGCTGCTCAAGAGAAGAAACCCAAGTCCGGACCTAAGCCTAAGGCTGAGTGCTTCTACTGCAAAGGGACTGGTCACTGGAAGCGGAACTGCCCCAAGTATTTGGCGGATAAGAAGGATGGCAAGGTGAACAAAGGTATATGTGATATACATGTTATTGATGTGTACCTTACTAAAGCTCGCAGTAGCACCTGGTTATTTGATATTGGTTCTGTTGCCAATATTTGCAACTCGAAACAGGGACTACGGATTAAGCGAAGATTGGCTAAGGACGAGGTGACGATGCGCATGGGAAATTGTTCCAAAGTCGATGTGATCGCCGTCGGCATGCTACCTCTACATCTACCTCCAGGATTAGTTTTAGACCTGAATAATTGTTATTTGGTGCCAGTGTTGAGCATGAACATTATATTTGGATCTTGTTTGATGCGAGACGGTTATTCATTTAAATTAGAAAATAATGGTTGTTCTATTTATATGAGTAATATCTTTTATGGTCATGCACCCTTGAAGAGTGGTCTATTTTTAATGAATCTCGATAGTAGTGATACACATGTTCATAATGTTGAAGCCAAAAGATGCAGAGTTGATAATGATAGTGCAACTTATTTGTGGCACTGCCGTTTAGGTCATATTGGTGTAAAGCGCATGAAGAAACTCCATTCTGATGGACTTTTGGAATCACTTGATTATGAATCACTTGGTACTTGCGAACCATGCCTCATGGGCAAGATGACTAAAACGTCGTTCTCCGGAACTATGAAGCGAGCAACGGATTTGTTGGAAATCATACATACTGATGTATGTGGTCCGATGAATGTTGAGGCTCGCGGCGGGTATCGTTATTTTCTCACCTTCACAGTGATTTCAGAAGATATGGGTATATCTACTTGATGAAACATAAGTCTGAAACATTTGAAAAGTTCAAAGAATTTCATAGTGAAGTGGAAAATCATCATAACAAGAAAATAAAGTTTCTACGATCTGATCATGGAGGACAATATTTGAGTTACAAGTTTGGTCTTCATTTGAAACAATGCGGAATAGTTGCGCAACTCACGCCACCCGAAACACCACGGCGTAATGGTGTGTCCGAACGTCGTAATCGTACTTTACTTGATATGGTGCGATCTATGATGTCTCTTACTGATTTACCACTATCGTTTTGGGGTTATGCTTTAGAGACAGCTGCATTCACGTTAAATAGGGTACCATCTAAATCTGTTGAGATGACACCTTATGAACTATGGTTTAGCAAGAAACCAAAGTTGTCAATTGTTAAAGTTTGGGGCTGCGATGCTTATGTGAAAAAGCTTCAACCTGATAAGCTCGAACCTAAATCGGAGAAATGTGTCTTAATAGGATACCCAAAGGAGACTATTGGGTACACCTTCTATCACAGATCCGAAGGCAAGACATTTGTTGCTAAGAATGGATCCTTTCTAGAGAAGGATTTCCTCTCGAAAGAAGTGAGTGGGAGGAAAGTAGAACTTAATGAGGTCACTGTACCTGCTCCCCTATTGGAAAGCAGTCCATCACAGAAACCGGTTCCTGTGACACCTACAACAATTAGTGAGGAAGCCAATGATGATGATCATGAAACTTCAGATCAAGTTACTACCGAACCTCGTAGGTCAACAAGAGTAAGATCCGCACCAGAGTGGTACGGTAATCTTGTTCTGGAGGTCATGTTACTTGACCATGACAAACCTACGAACTATGAGGAAGGGATGATGAGCCCACATTCTACAAAATGGCTTGAGGCCATGAAATCTGAGATGGGATCCATGTATGAGAACAAAGTGTGGACTTTGGTTGACTTGCCCGATGATCGGCAAGCCATCGAGAATAAATGGATCTTCAAGAAGAAGTCTGACACTGACGGTAACATTACTATCTACAAAGCTCGACTTGTTGCGAAAGGTTTTCGACAAGTACAAGGAGTTGAGTACGATGAGACCTTCTCACCCGTAGCGATGCTTAAGTCCGTCCGAATCATGTTAGCAATTGTCGCATTTTATGATTATGAAATTTGGCAAATAAATGTGAAGACTGCATTCCTGAATGGATTTCTGGAAGAAGAGTTCTATATGATGCAACCTGAAGGTTTTATCAATCCAAAGGGTGCTAACAAAGTGTGCAAGCTCCAGTGATCCATTTATGGACTGGTGCAAGCCTCTCGGAGTTGGAATAAACGTTTTGATAGTGTGATCAAAGCATATGTTTTTATACAGACTTTTGGAGAAGCCTGTATTTACAAGAAAGTGAGTGGGAGCTCTGTAGCATTTCTAATATTATATGTGGATGACATATTGTTGATTGGAAATGATATAGAATTTCTGGATAGCATAAAAGGATACTTGAATACGAGTTTTTCAATGAAAGACCTCGGAGAAGCTGCTTATATATTGGGCATCAAGATCTATAGAGATAGATCAAGACGCTTAATTGGACTTTCACATAGCACATACCTTGATAAAGTTTTGAAGATGTTCAAAATGGATCAAGCTAAGAAAGGGTTCTTGCCTGTTTTACAAGGTGTGAAGTTGAGTAAGACTCAATGCCCGACCACTGCAGAAGATAGAGAGAAAATAAAAAGTGTTCCCTATGCTTCAGCCATAGGCTCTATCATGAATGCAATGCCGTGTGCTAGACCTGATGTGTGCCTTGCTATTAGTTTAGCAGGGAGGTACCGAAGTAATCCAGGAGTGGATCACTGGACAGCGGTCAAGAACATCCTGAAATACCTGAAAAGGACTAAGGATATGTTTCTCGTTTATGGAGGTGACAAAGAGCTCGTCGTAAATGGGTACGTCGATGCAAGCTTTGACACTGATCCGGACGATTCTAAATCACAAACCGGATACGTATTTATATTGAGCGGTGGAGCTGTCAGTTGGAGCAGTTCTAAACAAAGCGTCATGGCGGGATCTACGTGTGAAGCGGAGTACAAAGATGCTTCAGAAGCAGCAAATGAAGGAGTCTGGATGAAGGAGTTCATATCCGATCTAGGTGTCATACCTAGTGCATCAGGTCCAATGAAAATATTTTGTGACAAAACTGGTGCAATTGCGTTGGCAAAGGAATCCAGATTTCACAAGAGAATCAACCACATCAAGAGACGCTTCAATTCCATCTGCGATCAAGTCCAGGTGGGAGACATAGAGATTTGCAAGATACATACGGATCTGAATGTTGCAGACCCATTGACTAACCCTCTCTCACGAGCAAAACTTGATCAACACCAAGGCTCCATGGGTGTTCCTATGACTATGAGATTATGCAACTCCCGTGTACCGGAGGAACACTTTTTGTGCTATCAAATGTCACAACATAACTGGGTGATTATAAAGGTGCTCTACAGGTGTCTCCGATGGTACTTGTTGAGTTGGCATAGATCGAGATTAGGATTTGTCACTCCGATTGTCGGAGAGGTATCTCTGGGCCCTCTCGGTAATGCACATCACTATAAGCCTTGCAAGCAATGCAACTAATGAGTTAGTTGCGGGATGATGCATTACGGAACGAGTAAAGAGACTTGCCGGTAACGATATTGAGCTAGGTATTGAGATACCGACGATAGAATCTCGGGCAAGTAACATACCGATGACAAAGGGAACAACGTATGTTGTTATGCGGTTTGACCGATAAAGATCTTCGTAGAATATGTAGGAGCCAATATGAGCATCCATGTTCCGCTATTGGTTATTGACCGAAGACGTGTCTCGGTCATATCTACATAGTTCTCGAACCCGTAGGGTCTGCACGCTTAACATTCGGTGACGATCGATATTATGAGTTTATGTGATTTGATGTACCGAAGGTAGTTCGGAGTCGCGGATGTGATCACGGACATAAGGATGAGTCTCAAAATGGTAGAGACATAAAGATTGCTATATTGGATGACTATATTCGGATACCGGAAGTGTTCCGGGTGATTTCGCAGAAAACTGGAGTGCCGGAGGGTTACCGGAACCCCCCGGGAGAAGTAATGGGCCACATGGGCCTTAGGGGAGAGAGAGTGGGCCAGCCAAGGCAGGCCGCGCGCCCCTCCCCCTCTGGTCCGAATTGTACTAGGGAAGGGGGGGGGGCGGCGCCCCCTTTCCTTCTCCTTCTCCTCCTTCCTTTCCTCCTCCTACTAGGAGTAGGAAAGGGGAGTCATATGATACGTCTCCATTGTATCTATAATTTTTGATTGTTCCATGCCAATATTATAAAACTTTCATATACTTTTGACAACTTTTTATACTATTTTTTGGGACTAACATATTGATCCAATGCCCAGTGCCAGTTCCTGTTTGTTGCATGTTTTTTGTTTCGCAGAAAATCCATATCAAACGGAGTCCAAACGGAATAAAAACGGATGGAGAATATTTTTGGAATATTTGTGAAATATGGGAAAAGAATCAACGCGAGACGGTGCCTGAGGGGGCCACGAGGCAGGGGGCGCATCTGCCCCCCTGGGCGCGCCCCAGACCCTCGTGGGGCCCCCGTAAGGCGGTTGCTGCTCTTCTTTGGCCGCAATAAAGCTAATTTTTGGAGAAAAATCGGTGCGAAGGTTTCAATCCAATCAGAGTTACGGATCTCCGGATATATAAGAAATGGTGAAAGGGCAGAATCCCAAAGAACGTAGAAACAGAGAGAAACAGAGAGACAGATCCAATCTCAGAGGGGCTCTCGCCCCTCCCATGCCATGGAGGAAATGTACCAGGGGGAAACCCTTCTCCCATCTAGGGAGAAGGTCAAGGAAGAATAAGAAGGAGGGGGCCCTCTCCCCCTCTCTTCTGGTGGTGCCGGAACGCCGCCAGGGGCCATCATCATCACCGCAATCTACACCAACACCTCCGCCATCTTCACCAACGTCTCCATCACCTTCCCCCCTCTATATACAGCGGTCCACTCTCCCGCAACCCGATGTACCCTCTACTTAAACAAGGTGCTTTATGCTTCATATTATTATCCAATGATGTGTTGCCATCCTATGATGTCTGGGTAGATTTTCGTTGTCCTATCGGTGATTGGTGAATTACTATGATTGATTTAATTTGCTTGTGGTTATGTTGCTGTCCTTTGGTGCCCATCATATGAGCGCGCGCATGGATCACACCATAGGGTTAGTTGTATGTTGATAGGACTATGTATTGGAGGGCAAGAGTGACAGAAGCTTCAACCTAGCATAGAAATTGATGCATACGGGTTTGAAGGGGGACCGATATATCTTAATGCTATGGTTGGGTTTTACCTTAATGAATGTTAGTAGTTGCGGATGCTTGCTAATAGTTCCAATCATAAGTGCATAGAATTCCAAGTCAGGGATGACATGCTAGCAGTGGCCTCTCCCACATAAAACTTGCTATCGGTCTAGTAAAGTAGTCAATTGCTTAGGGACAATTTCGCAACTCCTACCATCAGTTTTCCACACTCGCTATACTAACTTTATTGTGTCTTTATCTAAACAGCCCCTAGTTTTTATTTACGTGCTCTTTATATTCTTGCAAACCTATCCAACAGCACCTACAAAGTACGTCTAGTTTTATACTTGTTCTAGGTAAAGCGAACATGAAGCGTGCGTAGAGTTGTACCGGTGCTCGATAGAACTTGAGGGAATATTTGTTCTACCTTTAGCTCCTCGTTGGGTTCGACAATCTTACTTATCGAAAGAGGCTACAATTGATCCCCTATACTTGTGGGTTATCAAGACCTTTTTCTGGCGGCGTTGCCGGGGAGTCATAGCGTGGGGTGAATATTCTCGTGTGTGCTTGTTTGCTTTATCACTGAGTAATTTTTATTTGTTGTTCTCTATCTTTAGTTATGGATATGGAACACGAAATACCAAAAAAATTAGGTGTACCTACTACTCATGGAGATGGGGAACCTCCTAAAACCCTCGATGCTGGTTATGTGAAAAATATTATGTACTACTTTGATAATACTGAGAAAACCCCATTCAATTATGTAATGGGAGACACGTTGGATCAACGTGAATACTTTAGGGATTATCACTTGACTCAAAAAGGGAAAATATTATGGGATCAAATTCATACGTTGCATTGGTATGCTCAAACTAATGACATTGTGAGCTCATTGGATGAAAAAGATGAGGAGGAAGAGCGGATTGATCACCCGTTCCTACCTTCTAATGAGAGTAACTCTTCAACTCATACATTGTTTAATTTCCCTTCGTGCTTACGAAGGATGAATGCTATGATGATTGTTATGATCCCGTTGATTCTTTTGAAATATCCCTTTTTGATGATTCTTGCTATGCTTGTGGCCAAGATGCCAATATGATGTAGCGACCAGACCTCAAACAGTCTGATCTCTGTGCTCCGGTGTCATCCCTGGATTAGTAATGTTGACACCACATAGTACTCGGAGGATTTATAGCAGAGTAGCAATCACACACTTATTACATCGAGTGTCTCAAAAGAGAACTTATTACAATAAATATGGCTTAAGGCCATCTAATAACGATAACAGCGGAAGGCTTGGAAGATAGGTGAGTCCATCAACTCCAACGGCATCACTGAGTATAGGACCACGACCTAAAACTCCTTAATCGTCGTCTGAAAAGTCTGCAACATTAACGTTGCAGCCCGAAAACGGGTCAGCACATGGAATATGCTGGCAAGGTAACACATAGAGAGTAATGGAATGCAACAGCTATACTATATGCATATTTGGCTGGTGGAAAGCTCTATGGTTACAGTTTTTGCATAAAGCCAATTTTTCCCTACTTCAAAGGAATAAATTTAATTACTATCATGGTGGTTGTTAAACATTAAGAATGGTTGACAGCATTCTCAATCCCAATTAAGCATCATCATTAACCCAACAAAATTAATTTTAGAGTAACATGTTGAGATTCACATGAAAATCCAAGTACTAGATACTCAAGATGTCCATAACCGGGGACACGGCTAATCATGATTAGTTTATTACACTCTGCAGAGGTTTGCGCACTTTTCCCCACAAGACTCGATCGCCTCCGTTTGGTTTCTCGCACTACAGGGTGTTTGAGAAACGGATGACCGAGACATAGTCTTTCAGAAGTGCTAGCACCTTACGATCGGGTAGACCGTACCACCTACATCCCCTACATCTGCTAGTCTACCACTGTAAGAGTTCGCCCAACTTAGTCAACTATGCCAGAGCCCATAATGGCTTGTGGCTGCACACGGAAGTTTCTACTATGAATAATCTCATGATCCCTTTGAGCCTGGGTGGCGGTCCAAAAGAAAAACAGGCAAGTCCTGGAAACCAGGTGCCTCAATCCACCCAGATGTGTGTTTAAGTTGCCACCTTAGATAAACCATTAATTATCAATCTCACATCTGTCATGCATTTCACTCACCATTTCCACGTCTACTAGCATAGCATGGCATAATAAGCAAACGTAGAAGTAACTCCTAAAGGTTTGATAATAAACAGGTAATAGGTACTACCTCATCTACTTCCCATCCCACAATTTAATTAGATCCTAATCATGCAATGTGTGAGGATTGATCTAATGCAATAAAACTAGGTTGTAGAAAAAGGTATGATCAAAGTGTTACTTGCCTTGCTGATGATCCGTGAAACTTAGAGATTCAAAGTAACAGGCGGCGCACTCCGGGTATTCTATCATAGACAAACAACAAGCATACAATAAGTACTCATCTAATGCACGGCTAAAACTCAAATAGAAGATCTAACCAGAAAGTTCAACTTAAGAACCCTGGTTTGCAAAAGAATCAAATCGAACGAAGCAAAAGAAATCAAACGGCGAAAGAAAACAACTTCGTTCTAGTAATCTGGATCTAAGTCAAATTTTACAGTAGCAAAAACTTGTTTAAGTTGATTATTCGGAAAGAGGGTTTCGAGACGAAACTCCAGGCACTTGAATCGCCTGATTCCGATAAACGAGCGAAAAGTTATACTAAAACGAAAATTGGATCAGAAATCGCGATCAGAAAATAACCGCGGAAAAATCCGACGAAAAAGAAAAACGATGAATAGATTTTTTTTTAAAACAGCACGGATTTCGAGGGCGGCGAACCTCGGGCGACGCGCGGCTCCGGCGGATCGGCGGCGGCGGCGGCTGGCGGCGGCGGCGGCGGCGGGGCTAGGGCTGGGGCGGCTAGGGTTTGGGGGCTAGGGCGGCTGGGCTCGCGGGCCCCGGGGCAGCGCCTTATAAAGGCCCCGGCCAGGGGAGTCCTGGCCGAGTATGGCCCATAGTCGGTTCCGCTGTTTTTTTTAATAATTCCGCTCGGAAGAAAAAAAAAATAAAAAGAAATACTAAACGGACTCCAAAAATCCCGAAATAAATTTTCCCGGGCTTCTAAAATCAAGCCCGATAAAGTGAACATTTATTTGGGCCCTAAATGCAATTTTGAAAAACACGCATTTTTCCTAAATTCAAATAAAAACACCAAAAAAACTCCGAAATAAATATTATTTGATTTTTTTATTAAATCCTCAATATTTCTATATTTTGGGAAAGTCATTTTATTCCCTCTCTCATATTTTTGTAATAGAAATAATTGATGATAAAATAAATAAAATTAAATGATCCTGTTTACAAAATTTGAGAAAACTCAAATATGTAAATAATGAAATCCCCAACTCTCTCCGTGGGTCCTTGAGTTGCTTAGGATTTTCTAGGATCAAAACCAAAAGCAAAATAAAATATGATATGCATGATGATCTAATGTATAACATTCCAAATTGAAAATTTGGGATGTTACAAACCTACCCCCCTTAAGATGAATCTCGCCCTCGAGATTCGGGTTGGCTAGAAAATAGGTGAGGGTGGTCCTTGAGCAAATCTTCCTCTCGCTCCCAGGTGGCTTCATCCTCCGTGTGGTGGCTCCACTGAACTTTGCAAAACTTGATAACCTTGCTGCGAGTGACTCGGATGGCAAACTCGAGAATCTTGACTAGTTTCTCCTCATAGGTCAAATTGTTATCCAACTGAATTGCTTCTAATGGCAATGTGTCTCTCAAAGGTATGTCGGTCATCTCCGCGTGACACTTCTTCAACTGAGAAACGTGGAACACATCATGAACTCCTGTCAATCCTTCTGGCAATTCCAACTTGTAGGACACTTCTCCCATACGCTCCAAAACTCGATATGGCCCTACAAATCGTGGCGCTAACTTCCCCTTAACTCCAAAGCGCTTAATCCCTCGAAGTGGGGATACTCGAAGATAAGCTCTGTCTCCGACTTCGTAAACTGTCTCCTTGCGTTTAGAATCTGCGTAGCTCTTCTGCCTGGATTGGGCTACCTTGAGCCTATCGCGAATCAACTCCACCTTCTGTTCAGACTCCTTAATCAAGTCTGGTCCAAACAACTGGCGGTCTCCAACTTCGTCCCACGACAACGGTGTCCTGCACCTCCTTCCGTATAGAGCTTCGAAAGGGGCCATCTTCAAACTGGTCTGATAGCTATTATTGTAAGAGAACTCTGCATATGGCAAATTATCGTCCCAACTAGATCCATAATCTAGCGCACAAGCTCTCAACATATCCTCCAAAATCTGATTGACTCTCTCGGTCTGTCCATCTGTGTGCGGATGAAAAGCTGTACTAAATTCTAGCCTAGTACCCAAAGTCTCATGCAACTGCTTCCAGAAGTTTGAGGTAAACTGGGTTCCTCTATCTGATACGGTACTCCTCGGAACTCCATGCAAACATACGATCCTGGTCATGTATATCTTCGCCAACTTAGCACTGGTGAAAGTGGTCTTTACTGGGATGAAATGAGCTACCTTCGTCAATCGATCAACTACAACCCAAATCGAGTCACAGCCTGAACGAGTCCTTAGTAATCCCGTGATAAAATCCATTCCTAGCTTATCCCACTTCCATTCGGGTATCGGCAATGGTTGTAACAATCCTGCTGGCTTCTGATGCTCTGCCTTTACTCTCTGACATACGTCACAAACTGCTACATACTCCGCAATATCCTTCTTCATTCCGGTCCACCAGAAAATATCCTTCAAATCCAAATACATCTTGGTATTTCCTGGGTGAATCGAATACGGTGAATCATGTGCCTCTTGCAGAATCAACTTTCTGATCTCCGGGTCATTGGGCACGTAAACACGGTCTTCAAACCATAGGGTGTCGTGCTCATCCTCAAGAAATCCTTTAGCTTTTCCTTGGCTCATTTTCTCTTTTATAGAAGCAATCTCCTTGTCAGATTTCTGAGCCTCTCTGATTCTATCCATCAAAGTTGACTGGATTTCCAACGCTGCTACATAGCCTCTCGGAACTATTTCCACACATAGTTCACGAAGATTTTCTGCTAACTCCTTGGGTATTTCTCCCGTCATTAACGTATTGACATGGCTCTTGCGGCTTAATGCATCAGCTACTACATTAGCCTTCCCGGGATGATAATGCAATCTCATATCATAATCCTTGATGAGCTCCAACCATCTCCTTTGTCTGAGGTTCAACTCCTTCTGTGTGAAAATGTACTTCAAACTCTTATGATCCGTGTACACCTCACAATGGTTTCCAATGAGGAAATGTCTCCATGTCTTCAATGCATGCACTATGGCTGCTAACTCCAAATCATGCGTGGCATAATTCAACTCATGGGGCTTCAGTTGTCTTGAGGCATATGAAACAACTTTCCCTTCCTGCATAAGCACTGCTCCAAGTCCTCGACGTGAAGCGTCGCAATACACCTCATAATCCTTGGTTTGATCTGGCAAAATCAACACTGGTGAGGTAACCAAACGGTTCTTCAATTCCTGAAAACTTGCCTCACACTCCTCAGTCCATTTGAACTTAGTATCCTTCTTCAACAACTCCGTCATAGGCTTCGCAATCTTTGAGAAATTCTCAATAAACCTCCGGTAGTATCCTGCGAGTCCAAGAAAACTCCGGATCTCTCCAACGGTAGTTGGGGCTTCCCACTTGGTCACGGTTTCAACTTTAGCGGGATCTACTGCTATACCTTCTCCGGATATAACGTGTCCGAGGAATCCTACTTCCTTCAACCAAAACTCACATTTGCTGAACTTGGCATATAATTGGTGTTCTCTGAGCTTTCCAAGTACCAAACGCAAATGCTCCTTATGCTCCTCTTCATTCTTCGAATATACCAGAATATCATCAATGAACACTACGACGAACTTATCCAAAAACTCCATAAACACTTTGTTCATCATATTCATAAAATAGGCAGGCGCGTTAGTCAGACCAAATGACATAACGGTATACTCATACAGCCCATACCTGGTAGTAAAAGCTGTCTTCGGAATATCATGTTCTCGAATCTTCAACTGGTGGTATCCTGATCGCAAATCGATCTTGGAAAACACTTTAGCTCCTTGCAATCGATCAAACAGATCGTTGATCATTGGTAGTGGGTACTTGTTCTTGATCGTTACTTCGTTCAATCCTCGATAATCAACAACCATCCTTAATGATCCATCCTTCTTCTCCACTAGAAGTACTGGCTATCCCCAAGGCGAAGAACTTGGGCGAATATATCCCTTATCCAGTAACTCCTTAATCTGCTTCTTAATTTCCACCAAATCCTTTGCTGGCATCCTATATGGTCTCTTTGATATTGGCCCAATGCCTGGCAAAAGCTCAATCAAAAACTCAATGTCTCTATCCGGTGGCATGCCTGGCAACTCTTCGGGAAATACATCAGGGAAATCCTTTACCACTGGTACTTCCTCCTGCACAACTCCTGTTAGGCAATTTACTTGGGTCCTCTTTGGCACATGCCGGGATACATACTTGATCCTTCTCCCTTCTGGTGTGGTAAGAAAAATTGACTTACTAGCACACTCAATATTCCCTTCATACTTTGATAACCAATCCATGCCTAATATCACATCCAATCCTTGAGATTCCAATACTACTAGGTCTGAGGGAAAAACATAGTTACAAATCCTTAATGGTAACCGATCACACCATAGACTAGCCACATACTCTGCTCCTGGCGAGGTTACTAACATGGGTGACCTAAGGGCTTGGGTTGGTAGGTTATACTTATCCACAAATCCCCTTGAGATGTATGAATGCGATGCACCAGTATCAAAAAGAACGAGTGCAGTAAATGACTTAACCAAAAACTTACCTATTACTGCATCGGGCTGAGCTTCAACCTCCTCCACGCTAACGTGGTTCACCTGTCTCCTGTTGAAAGGGTTCGGCTTCTTCCCAGAACTTCCATTGCCATTTTGGCCTTCAGGACATTCATTTGCATAATGTCCTGGCTTCGAACACTTATAGCAAGTGACGTGGCTCAAGTCCCTCTTGGCTGGGGTTGATGGGGTGTTGCGGTTCTGTCCATTGCTTCCTCCATTCCCATTACCATTCTTGGTGCCATTGTGATTGTGCAAGCTACCTACTCCATGGGTATGCTGAAAATGTCCTCCCGGCCTAGGGGTAAAACGTGGCTTCTGCTGAGCTCCTGAATTATACTTTCCTTGTCCATACTTCCTCTTGCGGTTCTCAATTTGCTGCTGCTTCCCTTCAATCATAAGAGCACGATCTACCAACTCCTGGTAGTTGTTGAAGGTGGCTACCATCAACTGCATACTCAACTCATCATTCAGTCCTTCCAGGAATTTCTCCTGCTTAGCTGCATCCGTAGCAACGTCATCTGGGGCATAACGTGCTAGCTTACTAAACTCCTCCACATACTGGCCAACTGTCCGTCCTCCTTGGCGCAAGTTACGAAACTCACGCTTCTTCATGGCCATTGCTCTTGCTGAACATGGGCAGTACGGAAAGCCTGCTGAAACTGGTCCCATGTGACAGTGTCGACTGGGAAGGTGGTTGTGAAATTCTCCCACCAGGATGTTGCGGGTCCTTCCAACTGATGTGCGGCAAACTTAACCTTCTCCGCATTTGTGCATCCTGCTGTGGTCAACTCCCTAGCTATCTTGCGGAGCCAATCATCTGCTACTATCGGCTCGGTGCTGCTGGAAAACATCGGCGGATTCAGCCTAAGAAAACAGGCTAAGTGGTCAACAGGTGGTGGTGGTGGTGGTGGGTTGTTGTTGTTGTTTCCCTGATTCTGATTCTGAACTAGCAACTGCATCAAGGTGTTCTGCTGCTGGATCAACTGGGTGAGTTCCGGCGGAAAGGCAAATCCGGGGTCTCGTCTCGGAGGCATCTGAGGGTTTAGAAAAGACGAGATATAATAATAGAGGGGGTCTAAAGAGAAAACACTACCCATATGCACATGAGGCAAAAGCAAACAATTCACTTCAGTCAAACAAACAAGGCATACAATCGATCTAACTATCGCAAAGTGCTCGGACTACTATATTTACATGGTGGACTACTACTACTGATGAGGTGGTCTACTAGAAATATTCTACGGTTGTAGACTCCATGATATCTGCTCCTGCTTCATCAACATAGTCATCATCGCTACTATCTGCTTCCGAGTCGGTGCCGTCAATGATGATGTAGTCTTCTGGGCTAATCTCCTTGGGTTCTTCGTCTTCATCTACTGGTGTCAGGCCTCCCGTAAATATTGCTAGCTTCATAGTTAGGTCGGCATTCTTATCCACCAATACTTCAATTTCTTCTTCATAATCTTCACGTGTAGCCTTGAGTTCTTCCTCCAGTTCCTTGATTCTAGTCTTAGCCTTCTTCAGATCTATCATGTCGGCGCACATCTGATTCTCCTGTCGTCAAATGTGCTGATTTAACTCCTGAATAAAAGCTGCAATTGATCTATCTTTCCTGGTGCTGATCATCTCCCAGTGTTCATCTCGGCGCCCACAAATCTGGTAGATAGTATCCTTGAGATCCTTGCGGTAGACTTCTCCAATGTGTCCCATGGCGATGTGAGCTGCCATACTCTTTCCTAGACTCCAAGTTGGTGCATCAAAAGAAAACTCTATGGGCTCAGTGACTGGCATGAACGTCCTTCCTAGAACTTGAACTTGAATCATCCAGCACTCTTCTTCAGGTAAAGTGGCGTTGTAGGTTCCCGTGAAGCTTGGTATTCCTATGTTCAGGTACCTAGTGACTTCCTTCAAGTGGCATCCAAAGGGTGTATCTTCATCTGGTTGGGTGAACTTGTTCCTTGCATCGGCCATCCTAAAGAGTAGAAAAGATGGGAGGTCAGAAGAGAAGGGAGTGAGTAGTGATCTAGGTCTTTAGCTTAGTGGTCGTGTCCTACAGTCAGCGTGTGCTCTGATACCATCTCTGTAGCGACCAGACCTCAAACAGTCTGATCTATGTGCTCCCGTGTCATCCCTGGATCAGTAATGCTGACACCACACAGTACTCGGAGGATTTATAGCAGAGTAGCAATCACACACTTATTACATCGAGTGTCTCAAAAGAGAACTTATTACAATAAATATGGCTTAAGGCCATCTAATAACGATAACAGCGGAAGGCTTGGAAGATAGGTGAGTCCATCAACTCCAACGGCATCACTGAGTATAGGACCACGACCTAAAACACCTTAATCGTCGTCTGAAAAGTCTGCAACATTAACATTGCAGCCCGAAAACGGGTCAGCACATGGAATATGCCGGCAAGGTAACACATAGAGAGTAATGGAATGCAACAGCTATACTATATGCATATTTGGCTGGTGGAAAGCTCTATGGTTACAGTTTTTGCATAAAGCCAATTTTTCCCTACTTCAAAGGAATAAATTTAATTACTATCATGGTGGTTGTTAAACATTGAGAATGGTTGATAGCATTCTCAATCCCAATTAAGCATCATCATTAACCCAACAAAATTAATTTTAGAGTAACATGTTGAGATTCACATGAAAATCCAAGTACTAGATACTCAAGATGTCCATAACCGGGGACACGGCTAATCATGATTAGTTTATTACACTCTGCAGAGGTTTGCGCACTTTTCCCCACAAGACTCGATCGCCTCCGTTTGGTTTCTCGCACTACAGGGTGTTTGAGAAACGGATGACCGAGACATAGTCTTTCAGAAGCGCTAGCACCATACGATCGGGTAGACCGTACCACCTACATCCCCTACATCTTCTAGTCTACCACTGTAAGAGTTCACACAACTTAGTCAACTATGCCAGAGCCCATAATGGCTTGTGGCTGCACACGGAAGTTTCTAGTATGAATAATCTCATGATCCCTTTGAGCCTGGGTGGTGGTCCAAAAGAAAAACAGGCAAGTCCTAGAAACCAGGTGCCTCAATCCACCCAGATGTGTGTTTAAGTTGCCACCTTAGATAAACCATTAATTATCAATCTCACATCTGTCATGGATTTCACTCACCCAATCCACGTCTACTAGCATAGCATGGCATAATAAGCAAACATAGAAGTAACTCCCAAAGGTTTGATAATAAACAGGTAATAGGTACTACCTCATCTACTTCCCATCCCACAATTTAATTAGATCCTAATCATGCAATGTGTGAGGATTGATCTAATGCAATAAAACTGGGTTGTAGAAAAAGGTATGATCAAAGTGTTACTTGCCTTGCTGATGATCCGCGAAACCTAGAGATTCAAAGTAACAGGCGGTGCACTCCGGGTATTCTATCGCAGACAAACAACAAGCATACAATAAGTACTCATCTAATGCACGGGTAAAACTCAAATAGAAGATCTAACCAGAAAGTTCAACTTAAGAACCCTGGTTTCCAAAAGAATCAAATCGAACGAAGCAAAAGAAATCAAACGGCGAAAGAAAACAATTTCGTTCTAGTAATCTGGATCTAAGTCAAATTTTACAGTAGCAAAAACTTGTTTAAGTTGATTATTCGGAAAGAGGGTTTCGAGACGAAACTCCAGGCGCTTGAATCGCCTGATTCCGATAAACAAGCGAAAAGTTATACTAAAACAAAAATCGGATCAGAAATCGCGATCAGAAAATAACCGCGGAAAAATCCGACGAAAAAGAAAAACGACGAACAGAATTTTTTTTAAAACAGCACGGATTTCGAGGGCGGCGAACCTCGGGCGACGCGCGGCTCCGGCGGATCGGCGGCTGGCGGCGGCGGCGGGGCTGGGGCTGGGGCGGCTAGGGTTTGGGGGCTGGGGCGGCTGGGCTCTCGGGCCCCGGGGCAGCGCCTTATAAAGGCCTCAGCCATGGGAGTCCTGGCCGAGTACAGCCCATAGTCGGTTCCGCTGATTTTTTTTAATAATTCCGCTCGGAAAAAAATACTAAACGGACTCCAAAAATCCCGAAATAAATTTTCCCAGGCTTCTAAAATCAAGCCCGATAAAGTGAACATTTATTTGGGCCCTAAAGGCAATTTTGAAAAACACGCATTTTTCCTAAATTCAAATAAAAATACCAAAAAAACTCTGAAATAAATCTTATTTGATTTTTTTTATTAAATCCTCAATATTTCTATATTTTGGGAAAGTCATTTTATTCCCTCTCTCATATTTTTGTAATAGAAATAATTGTTGATAAAATAAATAAAATCAAATGATCCCGTTTACAAAATTTGAGAAAACTCAAATATGTAAATAACGAAATCCCCAACTCTCTCCGTGGGTCCTTGAGTTGCTTATGATTTTCTAGGATCAAAACCAAAAGCAAAATAAAATATGATATGCATGATGATCTAATGTATAACATTCTAAATTGAAAATTTGGGATGTTACATATGAATTATGCTTATGGAGATGAACTTTCTATAGTTCCTTATGTTAAACATGAAATTGTTGCTATTGCACTCACGCATGATAGTCCTATTATCTTTTTGAATTCTCCCAACTACACTATATTGGAGAAGTTTACTCTTGTTAAGGATTATATTGATGGGTTGCGTTTTACTATTACACATGATGATTTTGATAGATATAATATGCATGTGCTTGCTGCTCCTACTTGCAATTATTATGAGAGAGGAACTATATCTCCACCTCTCTATGTTTCCCACACGATTTTTTCTAAGAAACTGTTTATACTATGCATTGGCCTTTACTATGTGTGCATGAATTGTTCTTTTATGACATGCCTATGCATAGGAATAGATTTAGACTTCGTTGTTGCATGATATATGTTACTTTGTGCTCACTACTAAATTAAAAATCATTGTTGATTCAAATTGGCTTTGATATACCTTGGGATCCGGGTGGATCCATTACTTGAGCACTATATGCCTAGCTTAATGGCTTTAAAGAAAGCGCTGCCAGGGAGACAACCCGGAAGTTTTAGAGAGTCATTTATTTATGTTGTGTGCTTTTATAAAGTTTAAAAATAAAAATAATGTGCCAAGGTTTGCCTTTAGGATGTTTTAGATTACTTGTTGGTTTGTACGGTGCAGGACAGAAACTTTGGCTGTAGTGTGCGATTTTACATTTTCTACTGGAACGTCAAACAGTTCTGAAACTTTTTTCACTATCTTCTTATAATTTTTTTATTTTTCCTAATTTTTGTAGAATTTGTGGAGTACCATAGGTATGGTGAATGTTCAGATTATTACAGACTGTTCTATTTTAGACAGATTTTGTTTTTGATGCATAGTTTGCTTGTTTTGATGAAACTATCGATTTATATCAGTGGATTAAGCCATGGAAAAGTTATATTACATTAGCTAAAATGAAAAAAAATATGAATTGGTTTGCAACAGTACTTAGAGTAGTGATTTGCTTTATTATACTAACGGATCTTACCGAGCTTTCTGTTGAGTTTTGTGTGGATGAAGTGTTCGAAGATCAAGGAGGTCTCGATGTGAGGAGAATAAGGAGAGGCAAGAGCTCAAGCTTGAGGATGCCCAAGGCACCCCAAGTAAATATTCAAGGATACTCAAGCGTCTAAGCTTGGGGATGCCCCGGAAGGCATCCCATCTTTCTTCATCAAGTATCGGTATGTTTTCGGATTCATTTCGTTCATGCGATATGTGCAATCTTGGAGCGTCTTTTGCATTTAGTTTTCACTTTTCTTTTATGCACCATGCTGGTATGAGATAGTCGTTGGTTGATTTATAGAATGCTCATTGCACTTCACTTAAATCTTTTGAGTATGGCTTTATAGAATGCTTCATGTGCTTCGCTTATATCATTTGAAGTTTGGATTGCCTGTTTCTCTTCACATAGAAAACCGCCAATTGTAGAATGCTCTTTTGCTTCACTTATATTTGTTAGACATGGGCATATCTTTTGTAGAAATAATTAAACTCTCTTGCTTCACTTATATCTATTTAGAGATCGAGTTGACAGGAATTGGTCATTCACATGGTTACTCATAAAATCCTGCATAAAACTTGTAGATCACTGAATATGATATGCTTGATTCCTTGCAATAGTTTTGCGATATAAAGGTGGTGATATTAGAGTCATGCTAGTTGAGTAATTGTGAAATTGAGAAATACTTGTGTTGAGGTTTGCAAGTCCCGTAGCATGCACGTATGGTGAACCATTATGTAACGAAGTTGGAGCATGAGGTATTTATTGATTGTCTTCCTTATGAGTGGCGGTCGGGGACGAGCGATGGTCTTTTCCTACCAATCTATCCCCCTAGGGCATGCGTAGTAGTACTTTTCCTCGAGGGCTAATAAAATTTTGCAATAAGTATATGAATTCTTTATGACTAATGTGAGTCCATGGATTATGCGCACTCTCACCCTTCCATCCTTGCTAGCCTCTTCGGTACCGTGCATTGCCCTTTCTCACCTCGAGAGTTGGTGCAAACTTCGCCGGTGCATCCAAACCCCGTGATACGATACGCTCTATCACACATAAGCCTCCTTATATCTTCCTCAAAACAGCTACCATACCTACCTATCATGGCATTCCCATAGCCATTCCGAGATATATTGCCATGCAACTTACTTCCATCATCATATACATGACTTGAGCATTTATTGTCATATTGCTTTGCATGATCGTAAGATAGCTAGCATGATGTTTTCATGGCTTGTCCGTTTTTGATGTCATTGCTATGCTAGATCATTGCACATCCCGGTACACCGCCGGAAGCATTCATATAGAGTCATATCTTTGTTCTAGTATCGAGTTGTAATATTGAGTTGTAAGTAAATAAAAGTGTGATGATCATCATTATTAGAGCATTGCCCAAGTCAGGAAAGGATGATGGAGACTATGATTCCCCCACAAGTCGGGATGAGACTCTGGAATTTAAAAATAAATAAAAGAGGCCAAAGAAGCCCAAATAAAATAAAGTGGCCAAAGAATCCCATCAAAAAGAAAAAAAGAAAAAAAAGAAAAAAAATAAAAAAATGAGAGAAAAGAGAGAAGGGGCAATGTTACTATCCTTTTACCACACTTGTGCTTCAGAGTAGCACCATGTTCTTCATATAGAGAGTCTCTTGAGTTATCACTTTCATATACTAGTGGGAATTTTCATTATAGAACTTGGCTTGTATATTCCGATGATGGGCTTCCTCAAATGCCCGAGGTCTTCATGAGAAAGCAAGTTGGATGCACACCCACTTAGTTTCAGTTTGAGCTTTCATACACTTATAGCTCTAGTGCATCCGTTGCATAGCAATCCCTACTCCTCGCATTGACACCAATTGATGGGCATCTCTATAGCCCGTTGATTAACCGCGTCGATGTGAGACTTTCTTCCTTTTTGTCTTCTTCACACAAACCTCCATCATCATATTCTATTCCACCCATAGTGCTATGTCCATGGCTTGCGCTCATGTATTGCGTGAGGGTTGAAAAGGCTGAAGCGCGTTAAAAAGTATGAACCAATTGCTCGGCTTGTCATCGAGGTTATGCATGATTTGAATGCTTCATGTGGTGAAGATGGAGCATAGCCAGACTATATGATTTTGTAGGGATGAGCTTTCTTTGGCTATGTTATTTTGATAAGACATAATTGCTCGGTTAGTATGCTTGAAGTATTATTGTCTTAATGTCAAATGATAGACTATTGCTTTGAATCACTCGTGTCTTAATATTCATGCCATGATTAGATATGTGATCAAGATTATGCTAGGTAGCATTCCACATCAAAAATTATCTTTTTTATCATTTACCTACTCGAGGAAGAGCAGGAATTAAGCTTGGGGATGCTGATACGTCTCCGTCGTATCTATAATTTTTTATTGTTCCATGCCAATATTATACAACTTTCATATAATTTTGGTAACTTTTTATACTATTTTTGGGGACTAACATATTGATCCAGTGCCCAGTGCGAGTTCCTGTTTGTTGCATGTTTTTTGTTTCGTAGAAAATCCATATCAAACGGAGTCCAAACGGAATAAAAATGGACGGAGAATATTTTTGGAATATTTGTGAAATATGGAAAAAGAATCAATGCGAGACGGTGCCCGAGGGGGCCACAAGGCAGGGGGCGCGCCCCTGACCCTCGTGGCCCCCCCGTAAAGCGGTTGCTGCTCTTCTTTGGCCGCAAGAAAGCTAATTATTGGAGAAAAATCGGGGCGAAGGTTTCAATCCAATCGGAGTTACGGATCTCCGGATATATAAGAAACGGTGAAAGGGAAGAATCCTAGAGAATGCAGAAACAGAGAGAGGCAGAGAGACAGATCCAATATCGGAAGGGCTCTCGCCCCTCCCATGCCATGGAGGCCATGGACCAAAGGGGAAACCCTTCTCCCATCTAGGGAGAAGGTTAAGGGAAAAGAAGAAGGAGGGGGCCCTCTCCCCCTCTCTTCCGGTGGCGCTGGAACGCCGCCGGGGGCCATCATCATCACCGCAATCTACACCAACACCTCTGCCATCTTCACCAACATCTCCATCACCTTCCCCCCTCTATCTACAGCGGTCCACTCTCCCGCAACCCGCTGTACCCTCTACTTGAACATGGTGCTTTATGCTTCATATTATTATCCAATGATGTGTTGCCATCCTATGATGTCTGAGTAGATTTTCGTTGTCCTATCGGTGATTGGTGAATTACTATGATTTATTTAATTTGCTTGTGGTTATGTTGCTGTCCTTTGGTGCCCATCATATGAGCGCACGTGTGGATCACACCATAGGGTTAGTTCTATGTTGATAGGACTATGTATTGGAGGACAAGAGTGACAGAAGCTTCAACCTAGCATAGAAATTGATGCATATGGGATTGAAGGTTGACCAATATATCTTATTGCTATGGTTGGGTTTTACCTTAATGAACGTTAGTAGTTGTGGATGCTTGCTAATAGTTCCAATCAATGTTGAGGAACTCGGTAACTGGTAACTGCTCGGTCGGCTTAGGAGTAACGATTAATCGGTGAATCGGCCTATTAACTGGATTAATCGGTCGAACATTAATCGGTAGATTAAATAGGAATTTAGCAACATATATCCAAAAAATTATGTATTGTACCACACTCCAATGCTCCTAGCTATATGATATAGCAAAATATGGTACTATAGGCACATGAAAATAAAAATCATAAACAAAATCACAAGAGGTAAAATTATTAACCTGGATATAGGAAATAACAAACAATATGCATCCAACATATCAAGATAAATAATTAAATATGCAGCCACACAGTATGCAATCCAACATGTCAATATAAATGTCAGCCACACAAATAGGGAATACAAAATAAATGGCAGCCACACAATATGCATCCACATGTAAAGATAAATAGTAGCCACACAAATAGGGAATAGCGAATATAATTCATAATAAGGTTCACAAGACGAATAGGTAACAAGGTCCAGATAAGTTCAGCTATATAGATAGAAATAGCCAAATAAGTAACATGCTAACAAGGTTCGGCCACACACATAGAAATAGGTATCAAGGTAATAAGGATTAAGAACATAAGGTTCGGGCACACAAATAGCAAGCAAAATAAGTTTGCAATGAATGGCTCAAGGCTGCGGGGGCTCATCATCATCATCATCTTTGGTTGCCATCACCCCATCATCATCGGACTCGTAATCGATCTCATCATCCTCCATATCTACCCCATGATCAGATTCATCATCATCATCATCAGCCTCAACGTATTCTTCAACTTCATGGAGTTCTCTAACTCGTGCACTCCTATGAAGCTCTGTAGGTTCGCTTTCCTCCATTGCTTCATCAATGATGTTGTATGGCACCCCCGTAGTGGGATCAAACTCATCATCAATGTATGCATCTTCGCATATCCAATCTTGTGCTCGTGACGCATCTTCACCAAGAAGAACATCACTAGAAGAGGATAACTTATTTCTTTTATCAATCATCCTTCCATTGAATTGGATATAAACTAGATTGTCTCTACGGGCCACATCTAGTTTATTTCTCCTCTTTGCATCTACCTACAAAGTGAAAATGGAAGCCTCATGAAATAAATTGTGAGAAGAATATTCAGATTTGACTAATTGTGAGAAGAATATTCAGATTTGACTAATTGTGAGAAGTCTAAGAGTTACCATTTCAAAAGTGCTCCAATTTCTTTCACATCCGGATGAAATTGTGGTCAAGTTGAGTATCCTTATGGCCATGTGTTGCAATGTGGGAGTTTGTAATCCATAAGTTGACCACCAATCACCTACAATTTGAGACAAGTGAAATAACATGCAATCAGCCCACAATTTCATAAATGTCATAATAAGTTTTATTTACTTTGAGAACATGCTTACCGGCATCGAAATTGTTATTCTCCATTGCTTTCAATGCAGCCACCTTCCCAAACATACCCTCTTTCTTTTTAAACTTGGTGAAGTCAATGTTAAACACCTTATTTTTCTTCATGTCATCATCATGATAAAATGTCTCCATGACTTCCATAAGCGCAGCCACTACCTCCACATCCGTAAAGATGCTCGGGTCAGCATAACTATATTTGGGATTCAAGATGTATGCTGCCATGTGCAATGGAGAATCCAGCCTCCCACTCATCTTGGTATTCATGGCATTAGTGATCACCAAATAGTCTTTTTCTGAATTTTCAACAGCAACCTTGATTTCCCTTTTTGCACTTATTAGTTCTCCATACATAGAGGCCATAGATGGACCATCCCCATCAGCCAACCGAAGCACCTTCACCAATGGCTCAAAAACCTTGCAAGGTAACATAAAAAATGATCAAATTAGTCATGTAAGCACGTTCAAACAGCCCCAACATTAGAAATGCACAAGTTACAACTACAAGTATGACTACTTGACTAGATGCAAACAGCCCCAACGTAGAAATACATAGATGCAAACACCCCAACATATGACTAGATGCAAACAGCCCCCATAAACATACCTTGATGCAAAGTGATACATTTTTCCAAAAGCCCCTACTCATTATTGTGGCGTTGGCCGCCTTGCCTTTCACCGTTTTTGTGTGCTTGCATGCTTCCCATTCATCACTACAAACCATTGCCCTTAGTTCTTTCTTTTTAGAAACCAAACTTTGCAACGTAAGAAATGCCGAAGCAAATCGTGTCACCCCCGGTCTAACAATGTCTCTTTTTTTCGTGAAAGACCTCATCAAGGACAATGTTTTATGATGTGCATAAAGAAAAATTGTCATTTGCTTAGCTTTGGTGATTGTAGGGCCAAATTGCTTCAGCTTCCCAACTGCTTCTACCATCAAATTGAGGGTGTGAGTTGCACATGAGCTCCAAAAGATCTTTGGCCATTTTCCTTTGAGCATCTCCTTTGCTCCCATGTTGTTGGAAGCATTGTCCGTGACCACTTGCACAACATTTTCAGCACCTACAAGATGGAAAATCTCAAAATCAGCACCTACAACATTATGAAAATCAATCAATGAAAGTAAACTTGAGACTTCAAAAATCATACCAATTTTCTCAATGCACTCAACTACATAATTGAAGATGTATAGACTTGTGTGTGCATCCGCCGACGCCTCCTTTGATTCAAGGAAGGCGGTCCCTAACTTGCAATGCACGCACAAATTCATTATACTTCTTTTCTTGTCAGTCCAAGCATCGGTCATGATAGAGCACCCGGTTTCCACCCTCTCAAGCTCGTGTGGCTGCATCAAATCCTTTGTTCTTTCCACCTCTTGCAGCAACATCTTCTCTTGGAGCATATATTGGGAAGGTGGCTTCCATTTAGAACCAAACCGACCAAGGGCTTCACAAAACTGCTTGAAGTCATCATCATTGACAGCATTGAAAGGAATATTTTTCTTGTACATCCATCTAGCCAAATATTGCCCTACCCTGTAAGCTTTCTCCTTATCAATTGCATCATTTTTGTTCTGTTGGAACTTCTTCAATGGAATGGAAGGATCAATTGGCATCACATATTTATCAATAGGTCCTGACTTGCGAGCTTCACCTTCTCCAATTGCATGAAGCTCTTCCTCATTCTTGTCATCATCAACTTGAATGACAACCTCAGCACGTACTTCTTCATCATGTTTTTCTTTCAGCTTCTTCTTCTTTTGTGGTTCCTCATAAGCATCCTTACACCTTTTCTGCTGATCCGGTGTGGCCATATTGCAACTTTTCACGCTCCCCTTTACCTGCCCAATATGTTGCTTCATCCTATTGACGCCTCCACCCATCTCCTTTCCACACAACTTGCACTTCACTCGCTGTAGATCTAAAGGATTGATCAAGGTTGCAAACTCCCACCCCATGTCATCTGAATTTCTTTTGAGAGTATGAGAACTTGCAGCGTTAGAGGCAACCGTAGACCCCTACAAATATATGGAATGAGCAAACATAATAAGTATCAATGAGCGATCTGTAGTATTAAATAATTAATCTATAGTCTACAGATCATACCATAGAAAATCAGATTTGTTAGGACTTTGGAGTATGTCTATGGTAGCATAAGAAATCCCAGCTAGGCAACTATTGCATGTACAGATCCGCCCAAAATTAATATAACCTATACCTAACTTACTAAACAACGAGTTCTTAATGTACAGATCATCCCACAATTAATATTTAATATACGGTAAGAAGAATATCCATGGATTATTAGTTCATTGCTATAATTAGAGTGTTTCTGCATTAACATTTTAACACATCAATAATTACTATAATAGACAGGCATACATGGCTTGATGCTTAACAATCCATCCATCCGTCTACTAATTTACTGTAATTGGAGTGAGTGTCCACAGAATTTAGTTGGAACAACCCATCCATCTACTAATCTTAATTAGTTACATACTTACATTACATCTACTCCCCAAATAGATCATCAGGACTCATACATATTGATCAGTGATCACACTCACACATCTTACTGTATGGTTGTATGCAATTGGAAATTCAATCAATGATGTATGGGACCACAATGGCTACAGAGACTGAGAGGGGAAGAATATGTTACCTTGCTCACCGGTGAAGCCATGGAGGAGAAGGGAGGCAGGGACGGCAGCAGGCAGTCGGGAGCAGATGGCGACCAGCCGCCGGGATAGAGATTGGGAGGAGCCCACGGGTGAAGGAGTCCGGCGGATGGAAGGGAAGGAGGAGCAGGTAGGCTAGCGGCGTCCGGTAGGGCTACTGTAGCATGCAGCGGCGGAGCTACTTGACCGGGCGCTGGCGAGGACCTGCCACCCGCCAGCCAGATCGGGGCTGGATGGGAAAAGGAGTGGGAGGGGCGCTAGGAGCCAAAACCTAGCTAATGTAGGAGGTAGGAGCGGGAGGGGGCTGAGCGGGCCAAAATATTGGGCTTTGGTTTCCACCTGTTAACTGGTCAAGGTGACTAATCGGTCTGACAACCGATTACTCGGCCTGACAGGCCCATTAATCGGCTTGGGCAGTTAACACCACGAATAGGCACTATTCGAGTCGGGCACCTAGCGAGTAGAGGTTAACTAGCCCGTTAACTGATTTATTCGCCGAATTCTTGAACAGTGGTTCCAATCATAAGTGCATAGAATTCCAAGTCAGGGATGACATGCTAGCAGTGGCCTCTCCCACATAAAACTTGCTATCGGTCTAGTAAAGTAGTCAATTGCTTAGGGACAATTTCGCAACTCCTACCACCACTTTTCCACACTCGCTATACTAACTTTATTGTGTCTTTATCTAAACAGCCCCTAGTTTTTATTTACGTGCTCTTTATATTCTTGCAAACCTATCCAACGACACCTACAAAGTACTTCTAGTTTAATACTTGTTCTAGGTAAAGCGAACATCAAGCGTGCGTAGAGTTGTATCGGTGGTCGATAGAACTTGAGGGAATATTTGTTCTACCTTTAGCTCCTCGTTGGGTTCGACACTCTTACTTATCGAAAGAGGCTACAATTGATCCCCTATACTTGTGGGTTATCATCCTACTCCTACTAGGAGGACTCCTCCTCCTGGTGCGCCCTGCAAGGGCCAGTCGGCCTCCCCCCTTGCTCCTTTATATATGGGGGCAGGGGCACCCTAGGACACAGAAGTTGATTGTTCCAAGCTGTGTGCGGTGCCCCCCTCCACCATAATCCACCTCGATCATATCGTAGCGGTGCTTAGGAGAAGCCCTGCATCGGTAGCAACATCATCACCGTCATCACGCCGTCGTACTGACGGAACTCTCATGTGAAGCTCTGCTGGATCGGAGTTCGTGGGACATCATCGAGCTGAACGTGTGCTAAACTCGGAGGTGCCGTACATTCTGTACTTGGATCAGTCGGATCGTGAAGACATACGACTACATCAACCATATTCTTATAACGGTTCCGCTTACAGTCTATGAGGGTATGTGGACGATACTCTCCTCTCTCATTGCTATGCATCACCATGATCTTGCGTGTGCGTAGGAATTTTTTTGAAATTACTACGTTCCCCAACACTATGCTATCGAGGAGGTTTATCGATCTGGAGCTATCAAAATAAATAATGCCGAAGGTACTAACTGTTGGGGAACGCAGTTTTTGAATATTTTTTACCTACGATCACACAAGATCTATCAAGGAGATGCATAGCAACAAGAGGGGAGAGTGTGTCTACGTACCCTCATAGACCGAAAGTGGAAGCGTTTAGTAACGCGGTTGATGTAGTCGAACGTCTTCGCGATCCAACTGATCCAAGTAACGAACGTACGACACCTCCGTGTTCAGCACACGTTCAGCTCGATGACGTCCCTCTGGCTCTTGATCTAGTTGAGGCCGAAGGAGAGTTCCATCGGCACGACGGCGTGGTGACGGTGATGATGAAGTTACCGGCGCAGGGCTTCGCCAAAGCACTACGACGATATGACCGAGGTGTGTAACTGTGGAGGGGGGCACCACACACGGCTAAGACAAAACTTGGAGTGCCTTTGGGGTGCCCCTTGCCCACGTATATAAAGGAGGGAGGAGGAGGAGGCCGGCCTAGGAGGGGCGCGCCTATAGGGGGAGTCCAACTAGGATGCCCAATCCTAATTGGAGTCCCCTTCCTTTTCCAAGAGGGCAGAGAGGGAAGGAGTAGGAGAGGGAGAAGGAAAGAGAGGGGGCGCCGCCCCCTCCCTAGTCCAATTCGGACTTGCCATGGGGGGCGGCCAACACTTGAGGCCCTTCTCTCCTTTCCCGTATGGCCCATTAAGGCCCACTACTTCCCTCGGCGAATTCCCATAACTCTCCGGCACTCCGAAAAATACCCGAATCACTCGGAACATTTCCGATATCCGAATATAGCCTTCCAATATATCGATCTTTATGTACCGACCATTTCGAGACTCCTCATCATGTCTGTGATCTCATCCGGGACTCTGAACAACCTCTGGTACATCAAATCACATAACTAATAATACAAATCTACATCAAATGTTAAGCATGCGGACCCTACGGGTTGGAGAACTATGTAGACATGACCGAGACACATCTCCGGTCAATAACCAATAGCGGAACCTGGATGCTCATATTCGCTCGTACATATTCTATGAAGATCTTTATCGGTTAAACCACATAACAACATACGTTGTTCCCTTTGTCATCGGCATGTTACTTGCCCGAGATTCGATTGTCGGTATCATCATACCTAGTTCAATATCGTTACCGGCAAGTCTCTTTATTCGTTACGGAATGCAACATCCCGCAACTAACTCATTAGTAACATTGCTTGCAAGGCTTATAGTGATGTGCATTACCGAGAGGGCCCAAAGATACCTCTCCGACAATCGGAGTGACAAATCCTAATCTCAATCTATGCCAACTCAACAAACACCATCGGAGACACCTGTAGAGCATCTTTATAATCACTCAGTTACGTTGTGACGTTTGATAGCACACAAGGTGTTCCTCCGGTATTCGGGAGTTTCATAATCTCATAGTCATAGGAACATGTATAAGTCATGATGAAAGAAATAGCAATAAAACTAAACGATCATTTATGCTAAACTAACGGATGGGTCTTGTCCATCACATCATTCTCTAATGATGTGATCCCGTTCATCAAATGATAACACATGTCTATGGTCAGGAAACTTAACCATCGTTGATTAACAAGCTAGTTAAGTAGAGGTATACTAGGGACACTCTGTTTTGTCTATGTATTCACACATGTACTAAGTTTCCGGTTAATACAACTCTAGCATGAATAATAAACATTTATCATGATATAAGGAAATATAAATAACAACTTTATTATTGCCTCTAGGGCATATTTCCTTCACTAACCTGAAGGTTGTTAATGGGAATGAATAGAACATTATAGGGACATTTACATCTATGCCCCTAATTTGCGCCCACTCTCAGATTTACCCCTAATTTCAAAGCCTGCTCAAATTTGCCCCTCCGCCGTTAGGTGCACTTACAGAAATGCCCTTTTGTGCCGTTACCGTCCGGTCAAAGCAGGTCAAAGCTGGTCAAAGCGCATTGACCGTCCTCAAAAAAATAGCAAAAAAATCTAAAAAATCTGAAAATTTGTGAGATCAAAGATACTCAGGTTCGCAAGGTGCGTGCAAATTTTCGTGCTGTTTGGACATTCCAGGAGCTCGTGTCAAAGGAAAAACAATAAATATGTAAGCATGTGAACAGTAAATTCAAAAAAATAGCAAGAAAATTCAAAAAATATGAATTTTTTTGGCATTAAAGAGGCTATGGTCTACAAGATGCGTGCAATTTTTTGTTGTGTTTGGACATTGGAGGGGCTCGTGGAGAAAAAAACAAAATTTGGCTCGGGAAAAAACTTGGGAAAAATGACTATTTTGTTTTTTCTTGCTAGAGCTCCTCACATGTAATTTGATCACAAAAACTCGCAAGCACCTTGTGCACCCAAGCGTCTATGATGCCAAAAAATTTCATATTTTTTTGAATTTTCTTGCTATTTTATTTCAAATTTACTGTTCATAAGCGTGCATATTAACTGTTTTTCCTCGCCACGAGCTCCTGGAATGTCCAAATAGCACGAAAATTTGCACGCACCTTGCGCACATGAGTATCTTCGATCTCACAAAATTTTACATTTTTTCAAAAAAAAATTCTATTTTTATCAAGACATTCAAAGTTGTTTGACCGGACGGTAACGACGCAGAAGGGCTTTTCTGTAAGGGCACCTAACGGCGGAGGGGCAAATTTGAGCAGGCTTTCGAATTAGGGGTATATCTGATTAGGTGGTTCAAGTTAGGGACAGAATTGCAAATAGCCCAACATTATATCTCAGGTACGCCCATTAATGTTTAAAGCAATATTATCCAATATATGGCACCGGAAGAACACATAAAAGAAACCTTCCGGAACACTCCAGAATCATGAAAAAGAGGAGGTACGTGATACGGTAAGTAAACGAACTCTGAAAAATCTGCAAAAATATTTTATGTCTGTTTTGGAATATAAAAAAATTTAGGAAAATAAGAAATAACCAAGAAGATCAGCCTGGTGGGCACAAGACACCAGGGCGCACCTAGCAAGGCACGCCCAGGTGGGTTGTTGTAGCATCCCAAATTTTCAATTTGGAATGTTATACACTAGATCCTCATTGCATATCACATTTATTGCATTTTGGTTGATCCTAGAAATTTTTCACAACTCAAGGACCCTCGGAGAGAGTTGGGGATTTCGTTATTTTCATATTTGAGTTGTCTCAAATTTTGAAAATAGGATCTTTTGATTTTATTTATTTTATCTTCAATTATTTCTATTACAAAAATATGAGAGAGGGAATAAAATGACTTTCCCAAAATAAAGAAATATTGAGGATTTAATAAAAAAATCAATAAGATTTTATTTGGTTTTATTTGCTATTTTATTTGAATTTAGGAAAAATGCGCGTTTTTCTAAATTACATTTAGGCCACAAATAAATGTTCATTCTGTGCGGCTTGATTTTCGAAGCCGGGGAAAATTTATTTCGGAATTTTTGGAGTCAGTTTAGTAGTCCCTTTGTTTTTTTTCCGAGCGTAAGTATTTCGGGATTTTTGGAGTCAGTTTAGTAGTCCCTTTATAAGCCGCCCGCCCACCCCGCGATGAAACCCTAGCCGCCGCCCGCCTCGAGCCTCGCGCCCTCGTCGCCGCCGCGCCCGACGCAGCCGCCCGCCGCCGCCCCGCGCCGCCCCGCCGCACCCCGCCGCCGCCGACGTTGCCGCCTCGCCGGAGACGCCGCCGCCCGTCTCGCCGCCGAGTCGCCGAGGTTGACCCGCCGGTTTTCGTTTGGTTTTCGCCGGTTTTCGTTCGGTTTTTTTAGTTTCGTTTTTTTCTTTAGATCGGTTTTTTTCCGGTTTAGGCTAATTAGCGAGCATTTGCTCGTTCGTTCATTTTAACGAACACGTTCTTCGTTTAGATTCAGTTAACAAACGTTTGTTCGTTAAACTGTTCGCCGTTTTTCTTTTTCTCGGATTAAATCCGCGATTTTTCTGATCTCGATTTTTGATCCGATTTTCGTTTTAGTCTAACTTTTCGCTCGTTTATCGGAATCAGGCGATTCAAGTGCCTGGAGTTTCGTTTCGAAATCCTCTTTCCGTTTAACCAACTTAAACAAGTTTTTGCCACTGTAAAAATCGCCTTAGATCTAGAATAGTAAACGAAGCCTGTTTCTTTTGCCTTTTGTCTTTCGTTGCTTCGTTCGATTTGACTCTTTTTGCCAACCAGAGTTCTTAAGTTGAATTTTCTGGATCTCTTATTTGAGTTTTACCTGTGCATTAGTGGAGTGCTTATTGTATGCTTGTTTGTTTGCGATAGAGTACCCGGAGTGCGCCGCTTGCTACTTCGAATCGCTAGGTTTTCCGGATCATCAGCAAGGCAAGTAACACTTTGATCATGTTTTTCCCTCTACCCAGTTTTATTGCATTAGATCAATCCTTACACATTGCATGATAGGGATCTAATTAAATTGTGGGTTTGGGAAGTAGTTGAGGTAGTACCTATTACCTGTTTATTATCAAACCTTTGGGAGTTACTTCTACGTTTGCTTATTATGCCATGCTATGCTAGTAGACGTGGATTGGGTGACTGTATCCATGACAGATGTGAGATTGTTAATTAATGGTTTATTTAAGGTGGCAACTTAAACACACATCTGGGTGGATTGAGGTACCTGGGTATTCCAGGATTGCCTGTTTTTCTTTATGGACCGCCACCCAGGCTCAAAGGGATCATGAGATTATTCATGCTAGAAACTTCTGTGTGCAGCCACAAGCTATTATGGGCTCTAGCATAGTTGACTAAGTCGTGCGAACTCTTACAGTGGTAGACTAGCAGATGTAGGGGTTGTAGGTGGTATGGTCTACCCATCGTAAGGTGCTAGCGCTTCTGAAAGACTATGTCTCGGTCATCCGTTTCTCAAACACCATGCAGTGCGAGAAAACCAACGGAGGAGATCGAGTCTTGTGGGGAAAAGTGCGCAAACCTCTGCAGAGTGTATAAACTAATCATGATTAGCCGTGTCCCCGGTTATGGACATCTTGAGTATCTAGTACCTGGATTATCATGTGAATCTCAACATGTTACTATAAAATTAATTTTGATAGGTTTGTTTAATGATGATGCTTAATTGGGATTGAGAATGCTGTCAACCATTCTCAATGTTTAACAACCACCATGATAGTTAAATAAATTTATTCCTTTGCAGTAGGGAAAAATTGGCTTTACGCAAAACTGTAACCATAGAGCTTTCCACTAGCCAAATATGCATATAGAATAGCTGTTTCATTCCATTACTCTCTATGTGTTACATTGCCAGCATATTCCATGTGCTGACCCGTTTCGGGCTGCAACGTTAATGTTGCAGTCTTTTCAGATGATGATTAAGGAGTTTTAGGTCGTGGTTCTATACTCAGTGATGCCGTTGGAGTTGATGGACTCACTTATCTTCCAAGCCTTCCGTTGTTATCGTTATTAGATGGCCTTAAGCCATATTTATTGTAATAAGTTCTCTATTGAGACACTCGATGTAATAAGTGTGTGATTGCTACTCTATTATAAATCCTTCAAGTACTGTGTGGTGTCAGCATTACTGATCCAGGGATGACACCGGAGCACAGAGATTGGACCGTTTGAGGTCTGGTCGCTACAAGATGGTATCTGAGCACACACTGACTGTACGACACGACCACTAAGCTAAAGACCTAGATCACTACTCACTCTCCTCTCCTTCCGACTCCTGATCTTTTCTACTCTTTTAGGATGGCGGATGCAAGGAATAAGTTCACTCAACCGGATGAAGATACACCCTTTGGACGTCATTTGAAGGAAGTCACTAGATATCTGAACATAGGAGTACCAAGCTTCACCGGCACCTACAACGCCACTTTACCTGAAGAAGAGCGCTGGATGATTCAAGTTCAAGTTCCAGGAAGGACGTTCATGCCAGTCACTAAGCCCATAGAGTTTTCTTTTGATGCACCAACCTGGAGTCTAGGAAAGAGCATGGCAGCTCACATCGCCATGGGACGCATTGGAGAAGTTTACCGCAATGATCTCAAGATACTATCTACCAAATTTGTGGGCGCCGAGATGAGCACTGGGAGATGATCAGTACCAGGAAGGATAGATCAGTTGCAGCTTTTATCCAGGAGTTAAACCAGCACATTCGACGTCAGGAGAACCAGATGTGCACCGACATGATAGATCTGAAGAAGGTGAGGACAAGAATCAAGGGATTGGAGGAAGAACTCAAGGCTACACATGAAGATTATGAAGAGGAAATTGAAGTATTAGTGGAGAAGAATGACGATCTGATCAAGAAGATCAGAATATTTATGGGAGGCCCTACACCTGTAGAAGAAGACGAAGAACCCAAGGAGATTCGCCCGGAAGACTACATCATCATCGACGACACCGACTCAGATCCAGATGATAGCGATGATGACTACGTTGATGAAGCTGGAGCAGATATCATGGAGTCTGCAACCGAAGAATATTTCTAGTAGACCACCTCATCAGTAGTAGTAGTAGTCCACCATGTAAATATTATAGTCCGATCACTTTTGCGATAGTTAGATCGATTGTATGCCCTTGTTTGATTGAATGAATGAAGTGAATTGTTTGCTTTTGCCTCATGTGCATATGGGTAGTGTTTTCTCTTTAGACCCCCTCTATTCTTAAATCTCATCTTTTCTAAAAACCCTCAGATGCCTCCGAGACGTGACCACGGATTTACCTTCCCACGGAGCTCACCTAGTTGATCCAGCAGCAGAACACATTGATGCAGTTACTAGTCCAGAATCAGAATCAAGGGAACAACAACAACAACCCACCACCACCACCACCTGTTGATCACTTAGCCCGTTTTCTTAGGCTGAATCCGCCGGTGTTTTCCAGTAGCACCGAGCCAATAGTAGCAGATGATTGGCTCTGCAAGACAGCTAGAGAGTTGATCATAGCTGGATGCACGGATGCGGAGAAGGTGAAGTTTGCCGCACATCAGCTTGAAGGACCCGCAACATCATGGTGGGAGAATTTCACAGCCACTTTCCCTGTCGATACTGTCACATGGGACCAGTTTCAGCAGGCTTTTCGAACTGCCCATGTTTTAGCAGGAGCTATGGCCATGAAGAAGCGAGAGTTTCGCAACTTGCGCCAAGGAGGACGGACCGTTGGCCAGTATGTGGAGGACTTTAGTAAATTAGCACGTTATGCCCCAGATGACGTTGCTACGGATGCAGCAAAGCATGAGAAGTTTCTGGAAGGATTGAATGATGAGTTGAGCATGCAGTTGATGGTAGCAACCTTCAACAACTACCAGGAGTTGGTAGATCGTGCTCTTATGATTGAAGGGAAGCAGCAGCAAATTGAGAATCGCAAGAGGAAGTATGGACAAGGAAAGTACAATTCTAGAGCTCAGCAGAAGCCACGTTTTACCCCTAGACCGGGAGGACATTTCCAGCATACCCATGGAGGAGGTAGCTCGCACAATCACAATGGCCCCAAGACTGGTAATGGGAATGGAGGAAGCAACAGCCAGAACCGCACCAACCCATCAACCCCACCCAAGAAAGACCTGAGCCAAGTCACTTGCTTTAAGTGCCAGAAGACCGGACATTATGCCAACGAATGTCCTGAATCACAGAATGGAAATGGCAATGGAAGCTCTGGGAAGAAGCCGAACCCTTTCAACAGGGGACAGGTGAACCACGTTAACGTGGAGGAGGTTGAAGAGCAGCCGGATGCAGTGATCGGTAAGTTTTTGGTTAAGTCATTTACTGCACTCGTTCTTTTTGATACTGGTGCATCGCAATCATACATATCAAGGGGATTTTTGGATAAGTATAAATTGCCAACCCAAGCCCTTAGGTCACCCATGTTAGTAACCTCGCCTGGAGCAGAATATATGGCTAGTCTATGGTGTGATCGGTTACCATTAAGGATTGGTAACTACGTATTTCCATCAGACCTAATAGTGTTGGAATCTCAAGGATTGGATGTGATATTAGGCATGGATTGATTGTCAAAGTATGAAGGGAATATTGAATGTGCCAGTAAGTCAATTTTGCTTACCACCCCAGAAGGGAGAAGGATCAAGTATGTATCCCGACATGTGCCAAAGAGGACTCAAGCAAATTGTTTAACAGGAGTTGTGCAGGAGGAAGTACCAGTAGTGAAGGATTTCCCTGATGTATTTCCAGAAGAATTGCCAGGCATGCCACCGGATAGAGATATTGAGTTTCTGATTGAGCTTTTTCCATGCACAGGGCCAATATCAAAGAGACCATATAGGATGCCTGCAAAGGATTTGGTGGAAATTAAGAAGCAAATTAAGGAGTTACTGGATAAAGGATACATTCGCCCAAGTTCTTCACCTTGGGGACCGCCAGTACTTCTAGTAGAAAAGAAGGATGGATCGTTAAGGATGGTTGTCGATTATCGAGGATTGAATGAAGTAACCATCAAGAACAAATACCCACTACCGATGATCAATGAGCTGTTTGATCGATTGCAAGGAGCTAAGGTATTTTCCAAGATCGATCTGTGATCAGGATACCACCAGTTGAAGATTCGGGAACAGGATATACCCAAGACGACTTTTACCACCAGGTATGGGCTGTACGAGTATACCGTTATGTCATTTGGTCTGACTAACGCGCCTGCATTTTTTATGAACATGATGAACAAAGTGTTTATGGAGTTCTTGGATAAGTTTGTCGTAGTGTTCATTGATGATATCCTGGTTTACTCGAAGAATGAAGAGGAGCATAAGGAGCATTTGTGTTTGGTTCTTGGAAAGCTCAGAGAACATCAGTTATATGCCAAGTTTAGCAAATGTGAGTTTTGTTTGAAAGAAGTTGGATTTCTCAGACACGTTATATTCGGAGAAGGTATAGCAGTAGATCCCACTAAAGTTGATACCATGACCAAGTGGGAAGCACCAACCACAGTTGGAGAGATCCGGAGTTTTCTTGGACTCGCAGGATACTACCGGAGGTTTATTGAGAATTTCTCAAAGATTGCGAAGCCTATGACGGAGTTGTTGAAGAAGGATACCAAGTTCATATGGACTGGGGAATGTGAGGCTAGTTTTCAGGAGTTGAACAAACGTTTGGTTACCTCACCAGTGTTGATTTTACCGGATCAGATCAAGGATTATGAGGTGTATTGTGACGCTTCACGTCGAGAACTTGGAGCAGTGCTTATGCAGGAAGGAAGAGTTGTTTCATATGCCTCACGACAGCTTAAGCCTCATGAGTTGAATTATGCTACGCATGATTTGGAGTTAGCAGCCGTAGTGCATGCACTGAAGACTTGGAGACATTTTCTGATTGGAAACCATTGCGAGGTGTACACGGATCATAAGAGTTTGAAGTATATTTTCACACAGAAGGAGTTGAATCTCAGACAAATGAGATGGTTGGAGCTCATCAAGGATTATGATATGAGATTGCATTATCACCCTGGAAAGGCTAACGTAGTAGTTGACGCGTTGAGCCATAAGAGCCACGTCAGCACCTTAATGACGGGAGATTTACCAAGGGAGTTAGCCGAAAATCTTCGAGAGCTTTGTTTGGAAATAGTTCCGAGAGGCTATGTAGCAGCATTGGAGATTTAGTCTACGTTGATGGATAGGATCAGAGAAGCCCAAAAGACTGATAAGGAGATTGCCGAGATAAAGGAGAAAATGAGCAAAGGAAAAGCTAAGGGATTTCGTGAGGATGAGCACGATACCCTATGGTTTGAAGACCGTGTTTATGTGCCAAATGATCCAGAGATCAGGAAGTTAATTTTACAAGAGGGCCATGATTCACCATATTCGATTCACCCAGGAAATACCAAGATGTATTTGGATTTGAAGGATATTTTCTGGTGGACCGGAATGAAGAAGGATATTGCAGAGTATGTAGCAGTTTGTGATGTATGTCAGAGAGTGAAGGCAGAGCATCAGAAGCCAGCAGGATTGCTACAACCATTGCCGATACCCGAATGGAAGTGGGATAATCTAGGCATGGGTTTTATTACAGGATTGCCCAGAACACGTTCAGGCTATGACTCGATATGGGTTGTAGTCGATCGTTTGACAAAGGTAGCTCATTTCATTCCAGTGAAGACTACCTATACCAGTGCAAAGTTGGCAAAGATATACATGACCAGGATCGTATGTCTACATGGAGTTCCAAGGAGCATTGTATCAGATAGAGGAACCCAGTTTACCTCAAAGTTTTGGAATCAGTTGCATGAGACTTTGGGAACCAGACTGGAGTTTAGCACAGCTTTTCACCTGCAGATAGATGGACAGACTGAGAGAGTCAATCAGATTTTGGAGGATATGCTAAGAGCTTGTGTGCTAGACTACGGATCTAGCTGGGACGAGAATTTGCCGTATGCAGAGTTCTCTTACAACAATAGCTATCAATCCAGTTTGAAGATGGCCCCTTTGAAAGCCTTGTACGGAAGGAGGTGCAGGACCCCATTGTCCTGGGATGTAGTTGAAGATCGCCAGTTGTTTGGACCGGATCTGATAAAGGAATCTGAACAGAAAGTGAAATTAATTCGCAACAGGCTGAAGGTAGCTCAATCCAGGCAGAAGAGTTATGTAGATTCTAAACGCAAGGAGACAGTTTACGAAGTCGGAGACCGAGTTTATCTTCGAGTATCACCACTTCGAGGAGTTAAGCGCTTTGGAGTTAAGGGAAAATTAGCGCCACGTTTTGTAGGCCCATACAAAGTTTTGGAGCGTATGGGAGAAATAGCCTACAAGTTGGAATTGCCCGAAGGATTGTTGGGAGTTCACGACGTGTTCCATGTATCCCAGTTGAAGAAGTGTCACGCAGAGATGGATGACATACGGTACCACTGGAAGCAATTCAGTTGGACAGTGATTTGACCTATGAGGAGAAACCAGTTAAGATTCTAGAGTATGCCAGTTGAGTCACCCGCAGCAAGGTTATCAAGTTTTGCAAGGTTCAGTGGAGCCACCACACGGAGGATGAAGCCACCTGGGAACGAGAGGAAGAATTGCTGAAAGACCACCCTCACCTATTTTCGAGCCGACCCGAATCTCGAGGGCGAGATTCATCTTAAGGGGGGTAGGTTTGTAACATCCCAAATTTTCAATTTGGAATGTTATACACTAGAGCATCATTGCATATCATATTTATTGCATTTTGGTTGATCCTAGAAATTTTTCGCAACTCAAGGACCCTCGGAGAGAGTTGGGGATTTTGTTATTTTCATATTTGAGTTGTCTCAAATTTTGAAAATAGGATCTTTTGATTTTATTTATTTTATCTTCAATTATTTCTATTACAAAAATATGAGAGAGGGAATAAAATGACTTTCCCAAAATAAGGAAATATTGAGGATTTAATAAAAAAATCAAATAATATTTTAGTTGGCTTTATTTGCTATTTTATTTGAATTTAGGAAAAATGCGCATTTTTCTAAATTGCATTTAGGCCCCAAATAAATGTTCATCCTGTGCGGCTTGATTTTAGAAGCCGGGGAAAATTTATTTCGGGATTTTTGGAGTCCGTTTAGTAGTCCTTTTGTTTTTTTCCGAGCGTAAGTATTTAAAAGAACATCCGAACCGACCTACGGGCCATGCTAGGCCCGGACTCCTCCAGGCCTCAGCCTTTATAAGCCGCCGACCCACCCCGGGCCGAAACCCTAGCCGCCGCCCGCCTCGAGCCCCGCGCCCTCGCCGCCGCCGCCATGCCCGACGCTGCCGCCCCGCCACCGCCCCGCCGGACCCCGCCGCCGGCGACGCCGCCGCCATCCGTCTCGCCGCCGAGTCACCGAGGTTGACCCGCCGGTTTTCGTTCGGTTTTCGCCGGTTTTCATTTAGTTTTTTTTAGTTTCGTTTTTTTTCTTTAGATCAGTTTTTTCCGGTTTAGGCTAATTAGCGAGCGTTCGCTCGTTCATTCGTTTTAACGAACACGTTCTTCATTTAGATTCAGTTAATGAACGTTTGTTCGTTAAACTGTTCGTCGTTTTTCTTTTTCTCGGATTAAATCCGCGATTTTTATGATCGCGATTTCTGATCCGATTTTCGTTTTAGTCTAACTTTTCGCTCGTTTATCGGAATCAGGCGATTCAAGCGCCTGGAGTTTCGTTTCGAAACCCTCTTTCCGTTTAACCAATTTAAACAAGTTTTTGCCACTGTAAAAATTGTCTTAGATCCAGAATAGTAAACGAAGCCTGTTTCTTTTGCCTTTTGTCTTTCGTTGCTTCGTTCGATTTGACTCTTTTTGCCAACCAGAGTTCTTAAGATGAATTTTGTGGTTAGATCTCTTATTTGAGTTTTATCTGTGCATTAGTGGAGTGCTTATTGTATGCTTGTTTGTTTGCGATAGAGTACCCGGAGTGCGCCGCTTGCTACTTCGAATCGCTAGGTTTCCCGGATCATCAGCAAGGCAAGTAACACTTTGATCATCTTTTTCCCTCTACCCAGTTTTATTGCATTAGATCAATCCTTACACATTGCATGATAGGGATCTAATTAAATTGTGGGTTTGGGAAGTAGTTGAGGTAGTACCTATTACCTGTTTATTATCAAACCTTTGGGAGTTACTTCTACGTTTGCTTATTATGCCATGCTATGCTAGTAGACGTGGATTGGGTGACTGTATCCATGACAGATGTGAGATTATTAATTAATGGTTTATTTAAGGTGGCAAGTTAAACACACATCTGGGTGGATTGAGGTACCTGGGTATTCCAGGATTGCCTGTTTTTCTCTATGGACCGCCACCCAGGCTCAAAGGGATCATGAGATTATTCATGCTAGAAACTTCCGTGTGCAGCCACAAGCTAATATGGGCTCTAGCATAGTTGACTAAGTCATGCGAACTCTTACAGTGGTAGACTAGCAGATGTAGGGGATGTAGGTGGTACGGTCTACCCATCGTAAGGTGCTAGCGCTTCTGAAAGACTATGTCTCGGTCATCCGTTTCTCAAACACCATGCAGTGCGAGAAAACCAACGGAGGAGATCAAGTCTTGTGGGGAAAAGTGCGCAAACCTCTGCAGAGTGTATAAACTAATCATGATTAGCCGTGTCCCCGGTTATGGACATCTTGAGTATCTAGTACCTGGATTATCATGTGAATCTCAACATGTTACTATAAAATTAATTTTGATGGGTTTGTTTAATGATGATGCTTAATTGGGATTGAGAATGCTGTCAACCATTCTCAATGTTTAACAACCACCATGATAGTTAAATAAATCTATTCCTTTGCAGTAGGGAAATATTGGCTTTACGCAAAACTGTAACCATAGAGCTTTCCACTAGCCAAATATGCATATAGAATAGCTGTTTCATTCCATTACTCTCTATGTGTTACATTGCCAGCATATTCCATGTGCTGACCCGTTTCGGGTTGCAACGTTAATGTTGCAGACTTTTTAGACGATGATTAAGGAGTTTTAGGTCGTGGTTCTATACTCAGTGATGCCGTTGGAGTTGATGGACTCACTTATCTTCCAAGCCTTCCGTTGTTATCGTTATTAGATGGCCTTAAGCCATATTTATTGTAATAAGTTCTCTATTGAGACACTCGATGTAATAAGTGTGTGATTGCTACTCTGTTATAAATCCTTCAAGTACTGTGTGGTGTCAGCATTACTGATCCAGGGATGACACCGGAGCACAGAGATTGGACCGTTTGAGGTCTGGTCGCTACAGTTGTGCCCACCTCGGGTACCTTCCGGACTCCGTTTTCCTTCCGTTTGCTTGTTTCCCAAGATAAAAAATCTTTATATATCCCCCGAACCTATTGACCACCGTATCGCGGAAAAATCTTCTGTTTTCTTTTCTTGCTGTTTTCGGTTAGAGCTGTCAGGCCAGGTACCATGGATTTTCCCTTCTCCAACCACGAAGAAGGTGATGCTTGGTTGCCACCATGGGAGCTAAGGGGAGAGGAAGTTGAGGAGGTTGCCATGGAGGAAGATGAAGGAAACTCTCCTGGAATCCACCCTCTGGCTTCCGAGAGAGTCACACTGGCTGGCATCTCCACGCGTCCTAGTTCTCCTCAAGCAATGAGATCATCAACCAATCCAGAGAGCCCCGAAGTGCACGAAGGACTCCCACCAAGGAGGCCTTTACACAGGTTACATTGTAACATTTTTCACAATTTGATTCACAATTATGGGTTCGAAAATACTCCTTGTGTGCACATACCGTCCCATTGGGACATATCTCGTCCAAGAGAAAGTGATGCAGCAACAAGTTCTTGGGGGCGGAGAATAAACATATTATGGCTGAAGTGGAGAAAAACACTGAGTTGCTGAATAAAGCCCTTCGTGATATCCAAGGCTTGAAGGAGACACTCATGGATATATTGGGAGTTATCTCACCACCATCTCCTTCTTCATCACCAAAATAAAATTGAGTATCGGGTATGGGCACCCCCCTTGGCTTACGCCAAGCTTGGGGGAAGTGCCCCGGTATCGTATCACCTCCACTATCTTTTGCCTTTACTTATCTTAGTTAGATCCATAGTTATCTTTTGCTTTAGATGAATAAAAATTTAGTTCAATCCTTTCTTTTTGAGAGTTTACTTAGTGATCTATCCTTGTAATGGTGTGCGAGATATATAATAAAGTTTAGTTTGAGTTTTGCTTTTTTTACTTTCTTGTTCCAATAAAAAGAAAGTAAATAAATGAAAAAGATTATATGCTAATCTTATGGTAGGTAATAACACCACATAAGGAAAAGTATACGTAGAAAATTATATTGGAGATTGACAAACATAGCATTGGTCAATGATGCAATTCATGAAAGATTTAATAAGGGAAGAGAAGACTCGCGTGCAAATACACTATCTTGGAAATCTTTTCTAATTGTGAGCCCCCATCAAAATATTATATACCAAAATTATTGACGTCGGACAAGGAATACAACATAATGATTTATATTTGTTCATATTCACACAGAAGTTATATTGTCATAGATCCTTCAATCATGTGGTGCTTGCCCCCCATCTTTGCTAGCCAAAAAATTCTGCACCAAGTAGAGATACTACTTGTGCATCCAAAAAGCCTTAAACCCAAATCTTATTTTCAGAGTCCACCATACCTACCTAAGGATTGAGTAAGATCCTTCAAGGAAGTTGTCATCGGTGCAATAAGGCAATAAAAATTACTTCTAAAATTGTTAGGTCAATTAGTGTAAGAGAAAATTGAGCGTTGTACGAACTTGTGATGGCAAAGAATAAAAGCGACAGACTGCATAATAAAGGTTGCCATCATAAGGGGCAATATAATGTGACGTTCTTTTGCACTAAGGGGTTGAGCATACAAACAAAAGGCGCATGGCAACCTCTGCTTCCCTCTATGAAGGGCCTATCTTTTACTTTCATGTATTTACTTTTTGCAAAGAGTCAAGTTTTCTCTCTTTTCCTTTTTATTTTCCCTTTTGGCAAGCATCATGTGGTGAGGAAAGATCTAGGCACATATATCCAGTTGGATATGGGTGGCATGAGTTATTATTGTTGACATCACCCTTGAGGTGAATACGCTGGGAGGAGAAATTATAAGCCCATATCTTTCTATCTGTCCGGTTGAAATGTTTTGCTCATGTGTATGCGGTGAGTGTTAGCAATCATAGAAGACTATAAGATGGTTGAGTATGTGGACTTGCCTAAAGGCTCCGATACGTGACCCTTCCTGAAAAGATGATGAATGGAAGTTGCAAAGTTGATTGAGAACATAGTTTGTTGGTTTCCAATAGAGTTTATGCTTTATATTTCGATGTTGTGATGAATTGTTACTTATTCATGGGAAGTCTGTCGGGACCCTGATTCTAAGTCACACCGATCTAGAATGTAACACCTCATATCACTTTGCGGCCTCACGCACGGTATTCCCACGGGTGTCGCCTTACCATGGCCCGGGACTGTTTGCGCCTTTTGGCTCACGTATACGATAGTGTCGCTAGTCGTGAACCCAAAGTGGCACTAACTTACGGGGACAGGCATACATGAAACAACATCGAGCATGTCGGTCAGCAACGTGTGAATCCAGGCTGTAGCAACTGGGCTGACAGGACTCCGGTAAACCGGGCTGTAGCAGGCTAGGCAGGACTACGGATGTCACCGCGTGACATTTCCGCGAAGGGATAGACACAGGAACGAAGTGAATCACATGCCGGCCAGTCTAAGTGTTCCGGAGCAGTAGTGCTAGGCTAGCAGGACTCCGGTAAACCGGGCTGTAGCGGACTACCATGGCTCGATGGAAGCACTAGACTACATTTCCCCATAAGAGAGGCTACCAAGGATAGACAACTAGGTTGTCGGATCCCACACATAGCAATACACATTACACGTACGCATAACATGCAAGTATGTGTTGTACAACATGGCATCACAACATAACGCAAACTCATATAGATAAAGGCCCAAAAGGGCCACATAGCATTAATACAAACAGGGGTCTCATGACCCATCATTCAGAGCATACAAGAAACGGAAGCATTACATGTCTGAGTACAGACATCTACAAAAGAAAAAGGCTGAGAAGCCTGACTATCTACAAGACCCTCCCGAGGGTACAAGATCGTAGCTGAGGTAACAAGCTACTCATCGAAGTCCAAGCGGAACTACTAGTGAGACAGATGTCTCATCTGCAAAAACATAAATAAAGCAACATGAGTACAAAGGTACTCAGCAAGACTTACATCAGTTCCTATCATACATGCATTTGTATCAAGAAGGTAATGTAGAGTTTAGTTGTAGCAAGCCAGCTTGGACTCAGTGGCTAACCTGTACTACGACTGCTGGTAACTCTTTTGAGGTGGCGCACACGAGTCCACTAATCACCACATCAATACTCTACTATGGATTCATTCCCGTCTCCCTACGGGAGGCCATCCATAGCACTCACACTTGTCTTGAGCATTTTAGAGTATCCACTTTAAGTTGTCTATGTACCACGTAAGCATCCAAGAAGTCCATAACCGAGGACACGGCTATTCGAATAGATCATGATAACCCTGCAGGGGTGTACTTCTTCACACACGCTCTCACCACTTATCACCATGTACACGTCATGTATCTCGGCAACCTTCAAGCGGAAGCCTGGCGAGGGTGTCGGCCACGATCTAACTAACCACACAAGACTCTAGTCCAGGTTTATCGCCTATTCAGGTTCCATCCGCAAGGAGATCCGGCCGGGGTTTCACTCATGGCCCCAAACGATGTGTGCAGGGTTCCCAAGCCCACCTCGCCGGATGGATCTACGCTTGGTACACCGTGCCACTTGTTCCTAGTCCGTCCCAAGCCCACCTGGCCGGGTGCCACTTGGTAGAGTACTAATACTACCTACAAACACCAGAAACTAATTGCAATTCCTGGACAGAGATCAAGTTGGTTAATAAGTCGAGAGAGCTTCGAGTGCCCGGAGCCCAATGTGTGGTAGTAGCTAGTCATTGGACAACGTACACAGAACTCAGTGCTTAAGGATGGTTCCAGTGAGACAACCCACCATGTACTCCTACATGGCCTCTCACCGCTACCTTTACCAAATCGTGTTCACACACTTAACTCTCAGCACCAGAACATATCGTAACACTCCAATTCATTCCCAATGAATCAGACCTGGTGGGTTGTGCTCAGCCCAGCCCATCTCTGGTGCCCATCTTCTGGTATATAAGTCATTTTGACCTAGAAAAAAATAAGGAGAGGACTTTCGGGACGGAGTGCCGCGTCTTGAGGCGGAACTTGGGCAGGAGCACTTTTGCCCTCTGGCGGAGCGATTCCGCCGGGGGAACTTCCCTCCGGGGGGGGGGGGGTCATCATCATCATCATCACCAAAAACTCTCCCATCTTGGGGAGGGCAATCTCCATCAACATCTTCAACAACACCATCTCATCTCAAACCCTAGTTCATCTCGTGTGTTCAATCTTTGTACCGAAACTATAGATTGGTGCTTGTGGGTGACTAGTAGTGTTGATTACATCTTGTAGTTGATTACTATATGATTTATTTGGTGGAATATTATATGTTCAGATCCAATATGCTATTTAATACCCCTCTAACCATGAACATGTTTATCACTTGTGAGTAGTTATTTTTGTTCTTGACATCACGGGGGAAATCTTGTTGCAAGTAATCATGTGAACTTTATATGTGTTCGATATTTTGATAGTATGTATGTTGTGATTCCCTTAGTGGTGTCATGTGAACGTCGACTACATGACAATTCACCATATTTGGGCCTAAGGGATTGCATTGTGGAGTAGTAATTAGATGATGGGTTGCGAGAGTGACAGAAGCTTAAACCCTAGTTTATGCGATATTCCGGGCCAGTTCTTTTGGGTGGCTTAAAAAATAAGCTACCTCTCCCCAGCTTAAAAAATAAGCCGCTCCTCAATTTTTTTGAAACTTCTAAATTAATTATCCCATAACTAGTTTAGAAGCCCCAATGAATAAAAGAGGCGGCTTATGGGGTAAGCTGGAGAGGAGGCGGCTTATTTTTTAAGCTGCCAAAAGAACTGGCCCTCCGTAAGGGACCGACTGGATCCAAAAGTTTAATGCTATGTTTAGAATTTATTCTTAATACTTTTCTCGTAGTTGCGGATGCTTTCGAGGGGTTAATCACAACTAGGAGGTTTGTTCAAGTAAGAACAACACCTAAGCACCACTCCACCCACATATCAAATTATCAAAGTAGTGACAAATCAAACCAACATGATGAAAGTGACTAGATGAAATTCCCGTGTGCCCTCAAGAACATTTTGCTTATAATAAGAGACCATTTTGGCCTGTCCTTTGCCTCAAAAGGATTGGGATACCTTGCTGCACTTTTTTTTACTATTACCATTACTTGCTCATTACAAATTATCTTGCCATCAAACTACTCTGTTACTTACAATTTCAGCACTTGCAGACATTACCTTGCTGAAAACCACTTGTCATTTCCTTCTGCTCCTCGTTGGGTTCGACACTCTTACTTATCGAAAAGGCTAAAATTGATCCCATATACTTGTGGGTCATCATAGAGCATCTTTACGATCACCCAGTTACATTGTGACGTTTGATAGCACACAAGGTATTCCTCCGGTATTCGGGAGTTGCATGATCTCATGGTCGAAGGAACATGTATTTAACATTCAAGAAAGCAGTAGGAATAAACTGAACGATCATATGCTTAGCTAATGGATGGGTCTTATCCATCACTTCATTCTCCTAATGATGTGACCCCGTTATCAAATGACAACACATGTCTATGGTTCTGAAACCTTAACCATCTTTGTCAATGAGCTAGTCTAGTAGAGGCTTACTCGGGACACGGAATTTGTTTATGTATTCACACATGTATTTAAGTTTCCGATCAATACAATTCTAGCATGAATAATAAACCTTTATCATGAATAAGGAAATAGAAAATAACAACTTTATTATTGCCTCTAGGGCATATTTCCTTTAGTCTCCCACTTGCACTAGAGTCAATAATCTAGATTACATTGTAATGAATCTAACGCCCATGGAGTCTTGATGTTGATCATATTTTGCTCGTGAAAGAGGCTTAGTCAACGGGTCTCCTACATTTTGATCCGTATGTATTTTGCAAAATATATGTGAAAAAATAATATACAAATCATGTGAGATAAACTCGGTCTAAAGTAGCAAGATGGCAGCGGAGGATTAATACAAAGAGGAGGATGAAGATCTCTTATTAACAAACTTCTTCCAACATACTCTTTTTCAGTCTCTGCTATATATAAAAAGAAAAAGGGCATGAAAAGTTAGTTGTAGTACTACAACCTACAGGTTAGTCTTGCTGACATAAGGGAAAATAGTTCTGGGAAATTACGCTTATCATTTAGACTCATGCATCTAAATACATAGATGCTGCCAATCACTCCATCAGCGGATGAAGGTTACATGAAAGTATAATATTTCACCCAAGGCTGGTCTACTGCTAATTGTTCTAGATTGATGTCGTAGTACCGTGGGCTTCGACAGCCAGACATGGTGAACAACTGGCTGAAATCAGTCAACACAATTGTTCACTGGTGGAGTTAGTCGGGCAGAGGAGGAGATGCAGATGTAGCACTGTCGCTGCTGGGAGGGGATGGCGAGGATGTCTTTTGATGTCAATAATGAAAATAGATTGCCGGAGATACCATGCTGATGCTGGAGACGATGCGATGCACCTCCACTGTTTAAAGGTGGAATTTAGCGGGGCAGGGGAAGTCTGCCCAGAGTCGGCGGCGGCGTTGCTTTTTGGCAGCAGGGTCGTGATGGTGGTGGTCGGGGTTGGGCGCATCGAGGATGCATGGTAGCGGCGATGTCTCGAGGCATGTGCTTCTCATCTTGATGGTAGATCACACCAGTGCATCTCGATCCATGGGGGCGGCGGCTTTCAGCAGAGAAACTCCATCCTTGAGATTCATCGCATGCATGTGGATTTGCATGCACCATTTGTATTATCGTCGATTGATCTACACATCAGTTTGGATTATCATGAACACACATGCTATGTTACACGATTTTCTTAAGTACGATCAACAAATTAATCAAAATACCAAGAGAAGGAGGATGAATATAATTAATGGATTCATATAGTTGATCGATCCATCAAGATCGAATGGGATCATCTCAATGTATATACATTACCTGTCGATGTTGATCTACCCAGATGAGCTAGTAAGAAATGAGCAGATTTCTGTAGCAGTGAGGAGGAGCATCCAGAGTTGACAGCCTCAACCTCGCCCTTGTGGAACCTACGGTGGCAGCCGCATGCGGCATGGAGGAGCGCCTGATCAGTGCCCTTGGGTCGACACCGTGAACCTGCGACAACTATCAGCCTATCAACAACATGCCCACCGATTCCGGCGGCATGGCTGCATCATCTTGCGGTCCTGTTCAGGAATAAATTCTGGCAGGGCGGTAGCTGTGGTGGAGGCTACATGAATAGAGGAGATTGGTTGCTTAAAAGGAGGATGAGGTCTATCTGTTACTCTTCCATCGGCTTTTGGTGGATTTGTTGCGTAGAATTAAGAGAGGCATGAGTTGGCGGGCCATGCAGGGAATTGAGGAGACGGGGCTGCAATGGTGGGGAGCTCCAACGTTTCTTCTTCTTTCGTATAAGCGACCGAAAGACGGACAGCTTGCACGATCATCCTCGCATCATCATCCAACTTCTTCATCTTGAAGGTCAACATCTTCGAATCCTCCGAAGAGGCTACGATATCAACCTTCTTCCCTTCTTTCTTTCCGCGAAAACAGTGCGGCCAGCTCCAAATGCATGGGCTCGACCTCGGTTTTTGATGGGCCGGGAGTGTCGGATTCCTACGTGGCTGGTGCTCGGACTCACGCAAAGCCCCTTGGTTCGCTTCTGTTTTGTGGGAAAACAAATGGACCCCTCCGCGGACCGATGCACGACACTGTTGGATGGGTTGTGGGGTTTGGATGGATACGGGAGGCTTGAGGGTCCATGTTGGAGACTTCTGATGCACAATGATCAAAATAAGTGAGCGAGACATGTTCAATGACCGAGAATGCATTTTACTCAATTTGTTGTGAGGTTCGAACAAGAAGGCACCTTTTCTTTATGGGCATGCTATGTGTTAGCCGGCTGATCTTTTAAAATGATCAACCGCGTTGTGACTGTTTTGATCTATGACGCAATTGTGTTGTGTGTTTCTCTTCTCTATTTCTCTCATGACAACAAGAGCCTTGTTGCATAAGCCTCTCCGGCTCATGGCAGAAAATGTCGCCATTGCAATAAGAGCCTTGCTGCAATTGCAACAAGAATTTGATGTGTTTGGTTCTCTTGTGAAACCTGGATTCCTTCGCCAAGGCAATTGCTCAAGTGTTGTCACAAAATATTTTATTGGACCCGATGCACTGGGTATTACACCCAGATCGTATATGAACTCCTTCATCCAGACTCCTTCATGTGTTGCTTCCGAAGCAGCTATGTACTCCGCTTCACACGTAGATCCCACCATGACGCTCTGCTTGGAACTCTACCAACTGATAGCTCCACCATTCAATACAAATATGTATCTGGTTTGTGACTTAGAGTCATCTAAATCAGTGTCGAAGCTAGCATCGACGTAACCATTTACGATGAGCTCTTCGTCACTTCCATAAAAGAGAAACATATCCTTGGTCCTTTTCAGGTACTTCAGGATGTTCTTGACCGATTTCCAGTGATCCACTCCTGGATTACTTTGGTACCTCCCTGCCAAACTTATGGCAAGGCACACATCAGATCTGGTACACAACATAGCATACATGATAGAACCTATGGCTGAGGCATAGGGAATAACTTTCATTTTCTCTCTATCTTCTGCAATGGTCGGGCTTTGAGTCTGACTCAATTTCACACCTTGTAACACATGCAAGAACCCTTTCTTTGACTGATCCATTTTGAACTTCTTCAAAACTTTGTCTAGGTATGTGCTTTGTGAAAGTCCTATTAAGCGTCTCGATCTATCCCTATAGATCTTGATGCCCAATATATAAGTAGCTTCACCGAGTTCTTTCATTGAAAAATTCTTATTCAAGTATCCTTTTATGTTATCCAGAAATTCTATATCATTTCCAATCAATATATGTCATCCACATATAATATCAGAAATGCTATAGAGCTCCCAGTCACTTTCTTATATATACAGGCTTCACCGTAAGTATGTATAAAACCATATGCTTTGATCACCTCATCAAAGCGTATATTCCAACTCCGAGATGCTTGCACCAGTCCATAAATGGATCGCTGGAGCTTGTACACTTTGTTAGCACCTTTAGGATCGACAAAACCTTCTGGTTGCATCATATACAACTCTTCTTTAAGAAATCCATTAAGGAATGCAGTTTTGACGTCCATTTGCCATATTTCATAATCATAAAATGCGACAATTGCTAACATGATTCGGACAGACTTAAGCATCGCTACGAGTGAGAAAGTCTCATCATAGTCAACTCCTTGAACTTGTCAAAAAAATTTTGCCACAAGTTGAGCTTTGTAGACAGTAACATTACCATCAGTGTCAGTCTTCTTCTTGAAGATCCATTCATTCTCAATGGCTTGCCGATCATCGGGCAAGTAAGTCCATACTTTGTTCTCATACATGGATCCTATCTCAGATTTCATGGCCTCAAGCCATTTATCGAAATCTAGGCTCATCATAGCTTCTTCATAGTTTGTAGGTTCGCCATGGTCTAATAACATAACTTTCAAGATAGGATTACCATACCACTCTAGTGCAGATCGTGCTCTGGTCGACCTATGAGCTTCAGTAGTAACCTGATCTGAAGTTTCATGAACATTATCATTTGCTTCCTTTCTAGTTGGTGTAGGCATCACGGGAACGGTTTTCTGTGATGTGCTACTTTCCAATTTGAGAGAAGGTACAATTACCTCATCAAGTTCTACTTTCCTGCCACTCACTTCTTTCGAGAGAAACTCCTTCTCTAGAAAGGACACATTCTTAGCAACAAAGATCTTGCCTTTGGATCTGTGGTAGACGGTGTACCCAATAGTTTCTTTAGGGTATCCTATGAAGACGCACTTCTCTGATTTAGGTTAGAGCCTATCAGGCTGAAGCCTTTTGACATAAGCGTTGCATCCCCAAACTTTAAGAAACAACAGTTTAGGTTTCTTGCCAAACCACAGTTCATACGGTGTCGTCTCAATGGATTTAGACGGTGCCCTATTTAACGTGAATGCATATGTCTCTAATGCATAACCCCAAAACGATAGTGGTAACTCGGTAAGAGACATCATAGAACGGACCATATCTAACAAACTACGGTTATGACGTTCGGACACACCATTATGCTGTGGTGTTCCAGGTGGCGTGAGTTGTGAAACAATTCCACATTGTTTTAAATGAAGGCCAAACTCGTAACTCAAATATTCGCCTCCGTGATCAGATCATAGAAAAATTATTTTCTTGTTACGATGATTCTCCACTTCACTCTGAAATTCTTTGAACTTTTCAAATGTTTCAGGCTTTTGTTTCATCAAGTAGATATACCCATACCTACTCAAATCATCTGTGAAGGTCAGAAAATAACGATACCCACCGCGTGCTTCAACACTCATCGGACCGCACACATTGGTATGTATTATTTCCAATAAGTCATTAGCTCGCTCCATTGTTCCGGAGAACGGAGTTTTAGTCATCTTTCCCATGAGGCATGGTTCGCAAGTATCAAATGATTCATAGTCAAGTGATTCCAAAAGTCCATCCGCTCGGAGTTTATTCATGCACTTCACACCAATATGACCTGAACGACAGTGCCACAAGTATGTTGCACTATCATTATCAACTTTGCATATTTTGGCATCAATATTATGAATATGTGTATCACTACGATCGAGATTCAACAAGAATAGACCATTCATCAAGGGTGCATGTCCAAAAAAGATACTACGCATATAAATAGAACAACCATTATTCTCTGATTAAAATGAATAACTGTCTCACAATAAACAAGATCCAGATATAATGTTCATGCTCAACATGGGCACCAAATAACAATTATTGAGGTCTAAAACAAATCCCAAAGGTAGATGTAGAGGTGGCGTGCCGGCGGTGATCACATCGACCTTGGAACCATTCCCGACGCGCATCGTCACCTCGTACTTAGTCAATCTTCGTTTATTCCACAACTCCTGTTTCGACTTACAAATATGAGCAACCGAACCAGTATCAAATACCCAGGCACTACTACGAGCATTAATAAGGTACACATCCATAACATGTATATCAAACATACCATTGTTCACTTTGCCATCCTTCTTATCCGCCAAGTATTTGGGGCAGTTTCACTTCCAGTGACCATTCCCTTTGCAGTAGAAGCACTCAGTTTCAGGCTTGGGTCCAGCTTTGGGCTTCTTCCCGGGAGTGACAACTTTCTTGCCATTCTTCTTTAAGTTCCCTTTCTTTCCCTTGCCCTTTTTCTTGAAACTAGTGGTCTTGTTAACCATCAACACTTGATGCTCCTTCTTGATTTCTACCTCCGCAGCCTTAAGCATTACGAAGAGCTCGGGAATCGTTTTATTCATACCTTGCATATTATAGCTCATCACGAAGCCTTTGTAGCTTGGTGGCAGTGATTGAAGAACTCTGTCAATAACACTATCAACTGCAAGATCAACTCCCAGCTGAGTCAAGTGGTTATGATACCCAACCATTTCGGGTATGTGTTCACTGACAGATCTGTTCTCCTCCATCTTGCAGCTATAGAACTTGTTGGAGACTTCATATCTCTCAACCCGGGCATTTTATTGAAATATTAACTTCAACTCTTGGAACATCTCATATGCTCCATGACGTTCAAAATGTCTTTGAAGTCCCGGTTCTAGGCCGTAAAGCATGGCACACTGAACTATGGAGTAGTCATCAGATCGAGCCTTCTAGATGTTCATAACATCTGCAGTAGCTCCTACATCAGGTCTGTCACCTAGCGGTGCATCAAGGACATAATTCTTCTGTGCGGCAATGAGGATAATCCTCAAGTTACGGACCTAGTCCATGTAGTTGCTACCATCATATTTCAATTAGCTTTCTCTAGGAACGCATTAAAATTCAAGGGAACGATAGCTCGGGCCATTGGTTTACAACATAGATATGCAAAACTATTAAGACTAAGTTCATTATAAATTAAGTTCAATTAATCAAATTACTAATGAACTCCCACTTAAATAAACATCCCTCAAGTTATCTAAGTGATACATGATCCAAATCAACTAACCCATGTTCGATCATCACGTGAGATGGGGGAGTCATCAATGGTGAACATATCTATGTTGATCATATCTACTATATGAATCACGTTCGACCTTTCGGTCTCCAGTGCTCAGGGACCAGGTCTATACATGCTAGGCTCGTCAATTTTAACCCAAGTATTCTGCATATGCAAAACTATCTTACACCCGTTGTATGTGAACGTAGAATCTATCACACCCGATCATCACGAGGTGCTTCGAAACGGCGAACTTTGGCAAGGGTGCATACTCGGGGAGAACAATTTTATCTTGAAATTTAGTGAAGGGATCATCTTATAATGCTACCGCCGTTCTAAGGAAAATAAGATGCACAAAGGATAAACATCACATGCAATCAAAATATGTGACATGGTATGGCCATCATCATCTTGTGCTTTTGATCTCCATCTCCAAAGCATCGTCATGATCTCCATCGTCACCGGCTCAACACCTTGATCTCCATCGTTGTGTCGGGGTTGTCTCGCCAACTATTGCTTCTACAACTATTGCTAACGCATAGCGATAAAGTAAAGCAATTACATGACGCTTGCATTTCATACAATAAAGAGACAAACCTAAGGCTCCTGCCGGTTGTCGATATTACAAAACATGACCATCCCATACATCAACATATATCACATCACGTCTTGACCATATCACATCATAACATGCCCTGCAAAAACAAGTTAGATGTCCTCTACTTTGTTGTTGCAAGTTTTATGTGGCTGCTATGGGCTTCTAGCAAGAATCGTCCTTAACTATGCAAAAACCACAACATTGATTTATCAAGTTTGCTGTTTTAACCTTCCTCAAGGACCGGCCGTAGTCAAATTCGATTCAACTAAAGTAGGAGAAACAGACATCCGCCAGCCACCTTTATGCAAAACTAGTTGCATGTCAGTCGGTGGAACCGGTCTCATGTGCGTGGACATGTAAGGTTGGTCCGGGCCGCTTCATCCCACAATACTGCCCAATCAAAATAAGACGTTGGTGGTAAGCAGTATGACTATCACCGCCCACAACTCTTTGTGTTCTAGTCGTGCATATCATCTACGCATAGACCTGACTCGGATGCCACTGTTGGGGAACGTTGCATGGAAAACAAAAAAAATTCTACGCACACGCAAGATATATCCATGGAGATGCATAGCAACGAGGGGGAGAGTGTGTCTACGTACCCTTATAGACCGTAAGCGGAAGCGTTTAGTAACGCGGTTGATGTAGTCGAACTAATTCGCGATCCAACCGATCAAGTAACTAACGTACAACACCTCCGCGTTCAGCACACGTTTAACTCGGTGACTTCCTCGCCTTCTTGTTCCAGCAAGACGATGAAGTAGTGGATGAGTTTCGGTAGCACGATGGCGTGGTGACAGTGGTGGTCATGCTATCTCCGCAGGGCTTCGCCTAAGCATGACGAAAATATGACCGAGGGACGAAAATGTGGAGAGGGGCGCCACACACGGCTAAGAGATTATCGTGGGCTATGTGTGGCGCCCCCTCCCACATATATATAGGTGGGGGAGGGAAGAGCAGCCAAGGAGGCGCCCCAAGTGCCGAATCCCACTTGGGGTCCTGCCCCTAGCCACGCCCCCTCGCCTTTCTAGGCGCGCGGGACAAGGCAAGGGAGGGTGCCCCCCTTCCTTTCTCCCATGTGGAGAGGAAGCCAGGAGGAGCTAGCCCTCCCCCCTTTCCTTCCCTAGGGCCGGCGGCTAGGGAGAGGGGCGTGTCAGCCCCCTTGTGCGTTGGTGTGTCTCTCCCCTTGGCCAATTAGGCCCATAGACCTCCCGGGGTTGTTCGGAACCCCTTCCGATGACCCGATGACTACCCGATGCACTCCGAAACTCTTCCGGTGTCCGAATATCATTGTCCTATATATCAATCTTTTCCTCTGGACCATTTCGGAGCACCTTGTGATGTCCATGATCTCATCCAGGACTCCAAACAACATTTGGTCACCAAGTCATATAACTCATATAACACTATATCATCAACGAACGTTAAGCGTGCGGACCCTACGGGTTCAAGAACTATGTAGACATGACCGAGACACCTCTCCGGTCAATAAGCAATAGCGGAGCCTAGATGCCCCTATTGGTTCCTACATATTCTACGAAAATCTTTATCGGTCGAACCGTTATGACAACATACGCAATTCCCTTTGTCTGTCGGTATGTTACTTGTCCGAGATTCGATCGTCGGTATCTCTATACCTAGTTCAATCTCTTTACCGGCAAGTCTCTTTACTCGTTCCATAATACATCATCTCGTAACTAACTCCTTAGTCATTTGCTTGCAAGCTTATTATGATGTGTATTGCCGAGAGGGCCCGGAGATACCTCTTCGATACTCGGAGTGACAAATACCAATCTCGATACATGCCAACTCAACAAACACTTTCGTAGATACCTGTAGAGCATCTTTATGATCACCCAGTTATGTTGTGATGTTTCATAGCACATAAGATATTCCTCTGGTATTCGGGATTTGCATGATCTCATGGTTGAAGGAACATCTATCTGACATTCAAGAAAGCAGTAACAATAAACTGAACTATCATATGCTAAGCTAACGGATGGGTCTTGTCCATCACATCATTCTCCTAATGATGTGATCCCGTTATCAAATTACAGCACATGTCTATGGTTAGGAAACCTTAACCATCTTTAATCAACGAGCAAGTCTAGTAGAGGCTTACTAGGACATGAAATTTGTTTATGTATTCACTCATGTATTTAAGTTTCCGATCAATACAATTCTAGTATGAATAAATAAACCTTTATCACGAATAAGGAAATATAAAATAACAACTTTATTATTGCCTCTATGGCATATTTTCTTCACTTTACTCCTCGGATATTGTCATAGTGTGTTTTGGGCTGATCTCCTTGACATATGGGCCAAATACTACAGGGTATTTTAGAAAAATTTCATGGGCCCAAGTTGGCCCCTGAGAAGTCTCGCCACTGCTTAAAATATCCTGTTCACTCCATCTGATTCTACCACATGTACTATCTAGAAGATTCTATGGTTAAGCTTAAGCACATGCACAAATTTAAAAACACAATCACTTCTCCTTTGTTCTAGAAGATTTCATACTTTAATTCTTCAAACTTCTTCCTTCTAAATGAATTACCACCCCATGTTTTTTACTTCAATGCACAAACTTCTAATTGTAACTTCTAATTCCCCCCAAGTGTTTTCCTCGAAAATACTTGCACTCAATTTTACTTTATGTTTTTTTTTTCAATTCAAGTTGATGATAGCGCCTTCATAAAGTCCAATTGTCTTTGAAGATACAATACTAACTAGTCAAAATTGTAATACAAGATACTTAAAAACAAATGTGTTGAACATATTTCACATGAGTTTTTGTGTTGTACATATCGTGCAGTCCTCCGAATATTCCGTAGCTATAATTTGATTTCAATAGGATGAACTACGAGAATTAAATCTACATGTTATATGGTGTGCATGGATGACTGCAAACTTACGTGTGTGTCCGTTAAATGTGGTATGTCGATACTCATCCGTACTTTGGTTATCTATAAGCTCTCGCGTGCACGGTTATCTATAAGCTCTCACGTGCAGTGCACGCATACATTACTAGTTATACATTAGAGAGAAAAATATTGCCATCATTATTAGTAAATGCAATATTTTTCTTTGAAAAATTACTCAAGAGCTTAGCCTTTTCAAGATGAAATCCACACCAACGAAAAGCTTAAAACTGCATATCGTGAGGACAAACAAGTCGTCCAACAACTCGCTGCCAGCTAGTACGATGTGTAGCCCTACCCGGGGAACCAGGGTGAAAGACAGTTCAGATGGCCAGCAAGCATTCAGCAGGATGTCGCAAAAAAGCAACGAATGAATTCGTGCGTGATTTTCCCGGTGTAACAGTGCGCCAGTACTTGGTGTGAACGGCCCCAATATCCTCTCCCCACAAAAAAATAGGTGTCAATATTTTCATCAGTTTATTATTAGGGAGGAGGACAATTAGATATCTCCCGTCCTTTCCTTGACCGTTTGTCTGCTAACGGAGACGATGGGCAACAGTGACAGCACAACTGTATTTTTCCGATGAAAGGCACGTTGCCCTGGATCTCGCCAACATGCCGCGGTCCATCGATGGCTCCTGCCGTCTTTTTTCTCGAGCCACCCGCGCGCTGTCAGCTGTGAGAGATAGATAGATACCGTGGAAAACGACCTGGCTATCTTGGACGCGCTCTGAAATCTGGCGTGTGCGTGTGTGCTTTTTCCTATGGACGTAGCGTTCGGAGCAGCCACACGAATGTACCTCCTGTCGACACCGCCGGGGGACACAGGTTTTGCTTGACATCACTGGCACTTTTGTAGAGTGTGATCGAGGAGATTTCCGACGGACAAGCGTATGTATGCGTGTCAAGCCTATCTGCAAGCTGTGTCCTCATGTAGTGTAGGAGTATATGAGTGTGGATTTTTGAAGGCCGAGCTCCAGTGAGCTCGGTATTTTGAAAAAATCAAAAAGCGTATTTAAAAGTTCCAAAAAAATCTAAAAAAAATATCATGAAAACTTATATGTATTCCGCAAGAACGTGTTAAATTTCGTTGAAAAATGTTGTGATTTGTAGGCTGTACAAAAATAACAAATTTCTGGCCCAATAACAAAAATAAAAGGCCCATTAAAAAATTGTATTTGTCTTTTTCCTGTAGGCCACATGTAAACGTATAATACTGTGAAATTTTGCATATACATAGTATACATGTGCATGTGTGTTCAAAAAATAAATTTGGAATTTTTCGTGCTCCAGAAAAATAAAAAATGAAAACGAGCTCACTGGAGCTCGGCCTCCGATGGCATTTTCCGAGGAGTATATCTGTTTTGGCTCTTAGAAATCTATTGACAAATGGCCAAAAAAATGTTCTATGTATTGATAAGCTACCAAAAGAAGATGGCACCAAATACCCGTGAAAATATATGACCCATACATATTTGTCTTCTTGCATAGGCCATTTGAAACCACCGTTTCCACAAGCAATTCCTCGCTTCCTCCTCATGCGATCTAGAGATGATAAGGTGTCCGTCTTCCTCGCCCTCACATGTGCACCCCACCACCGGTGGCCCTATGGGTCTTGAAGGTGCGGCGGATCCCGGTCGCTCGTTAGCGGGAGGGATCTCGTCTTTCCTTTAAGTAGTTTTATTTACCATCTTAGTGGGGACGATCGTGGCAACCTAGAGTTAGAAAAAAGAATAACGTCCTTTCCACCTTATTCCTGTTCTGATGGTGTGCTTAGCGTCGGTGACAGCGTGTGACGACATGTCTCTACCGCATCTTCTTGGACCCGGTTGGTGCCGGCCTTTGGTAGATCTGCTTGGATCTAGCTGACTTCCGTTTCATGCAGATCCGTCTGGATTTGGCCGGCTCTCGTTTTCTTTGTTGTGTTTGCAAGTATAGCCTTCCGATCTATGTTCCTCATTGTCGATGACGGTTGATGCTCTAATGTGTTGGTCTGTTGGGGCCTTAGCATGACAACTTTCCGACTATTTACTACTTTCTCCGTCTCAAAATAAGTGTCTCAAGCTTAGTATAAAGTTGACACACTTATTTTGAGACGAAGAGATTATACAATAAGGCTTGTCCGATCACGGCGATGGAGGGACGATGACAACAGTGCATTTTCGGCTCGCTCAAGTGATTGTAATCGTCGCTTGGCGGTTTATAAATCCAATTATAATTTGTATTACTTTCGAGGATCTTTGTACCGTTGTTGCATATTATTGATAGATCGGAGGACTCTTTCGCAACAGAAAAGACCTCGCCCTCCAAGTGGCCTGGAAGGTAAGGATGGAGACATCTAGGGTCGAGGGGCTGCATGGATTTTTCTTCAGTGGTGGGAGATTTTTGATCTGATGGGGCACTGCGTGGTTATGGAAGTTCTCTTTCCCTGTTGCCAACCTGGTTGCATATGTGGCTGGTAAAGAGGACAAGAGGGCAAACACCAAAGGAAAAACCGGAGATTGGGTAGATGATCTTGTTCACTCGTGGGTAGATAAGATAGTTTTGTGTTGGGTCCATTTTGGTTAGGCTCATTGGATGTATCCATGCGAATATTTATGTGGATGACAAAGTTTGCATGCCTCTTTTAAAGTAAGGGAAGCAGATCATTTTCTCTAAACAATCTGATTTGCATCAACATGGTTGTAATTTTTATTACTTCTGGCGTTTTTTGTACTGTCATGATTGAAGATGAATAGATTAAAAGTTTCTCAAAAAAAATATAGAGCTAGATATACAGGCGGCTCTGAACATGAAATATGACCTAAGAAAAAGATATAACCGGAGAGAGAAATGGAAAACAAGTTGAGATCTAATCATAGACAACGTCTGCTTAGTTGCTCTCTTCCCAATGATGATGCTTCCTTTTTCTTTCTTTACAACCACACAAGCTAGCGCAATCTTAATTCTTACATGAAGCTCACTCGCGTCCCTTTCATTGGTCCCTCCACAAATCTTACGACCCGCTTTCCTGGCATGCTTGCTTTTTGCCAATTATTGTTTCATTCTTGCGGATCACGCCCGAATTTTTCACCTATTTAAGACCTGAGCATACAACTTCTATTTATTTATTGAGATGAGCACCCAACTCCTGATTTCACTGACATCGTAAAATCAGGAATGTTTCTTATGTATATCCAAAATCATAACTGTATACACCAAACAAGTATGATTATTGGAGTATAATATCATCTAACCAGTTCACCCATCAGTTCGAACCGTGTGAAGGGACGGACATTATACTTCAACACTCTCCTCACATCTATAATCCTTTGAAGTTAAGACGTAGGTGGAGGAAGATGGTGCTGAGTTTTGAAACCTGAACCTCTTGGTTGCAAGTTGTATTCACCTAACGAGTTCACGCATCAGTTCGAATTGTTGGGGAGAGATGGACATTATACTCCAACAATGATAATCCTAGATGGAAATCTAAGCGCCCAACCGACCCCATGAGATGTCTAACCGTCTATTTAACTTCTTATTGTTAGTAATATTTCTATTTTGAATTTTTGAATAGGTTATTACTTGCTTTGAGGATCGTTTGGCACACTCATGAGGATGATTTGTCCGAAAATAAACTGCTCAGAGCACCTCTAGTTAAACCCCAAAAAATCGCAACTCCTCATAATTGTATTTTTTTGGCATTACCAAAAGACCTGTAACTCACAAATATTGCGGGTAAACAAAAAGGAAACCTCCTCCCCGAAAGTTAGGGCAAAATTGACCGAACACAAAACCCATATCAGTCACTCCGACATAGGCGAGAGGACATTTCCGGTTTCAATCGATGTTTGTATGCCGTCTCGATTAGACGCCGTCAACCCCGCTCTGGCCACCCAATCGCATGTCATGTCCCCCTCCACCCCACCAAACCTAGCCCAACCATGGCCGGAGTCCGGCGCTGACAAAACATCCACCGAACCAGCGCCACTACTACCTCCCTATCCCACTGAGATGCGCCCTGAGCCACATATGGGAACATACCCATCTCTCGGCCACCACTACATCATTGCCCCGCCACCAGGAACAAGGACCGACTACCTTGCTCGACCACGAGCTCCTTCGCATCTGCACTGGCCCCTCTAGCCAAGCTGCGGTGAGCTATCATGTCGCCAGACGAAGGCGGAGATTAACGCCCATCCTACCTCTCGTCGACCGTGCACCCAGGCGAGTCACCCAACTCACTGCCATGTATCTCCTCTCCCATGCTCACAACATGTTCAACAGGCGGACCATGAGGTACTTTTTCTTCATTTTCCATTAGTTTCCCTTTTATGAGCATGTTTCTAACCGAGTAGGGCACAATGATAGGTGAACATGCTTGTTCAATATTTCTTCGACACCTCATCAGAGGAGGAGGTTGAAGATGATGATGACTTCGACACAGCCTTGGTGGTGATGGTTGTGGAAGAAGAAGGGAGAAAGACCAAAGTAGGTTCTGAACTGAGCTATCGACATATTTGGCTCAATAAAACATATGCTAATACCAAGATTATGAGAGATTAGTTTGTCAAGAATGTGTGTATCCAGCAAACATGTTTAGCCGACATTTCAGAATGTTGAGGGAGCTTTTTCTTCACATTTCTACTGCAACCTAAGGGCATCTCCAACACCGACCCTCAAACCGTCTGTATCTGTCCAAACCTTAATACGTCCATTTTGCATCATGCTTTTATGTTGATATTTATTGCAATATGAGCTGTTATTTCACATTATGGTACAATATTTATGCCTTTTCTCTCTTATTTTACAAGATTTACATGAAGAGGGAGAATGCCGGCAGCTGGAATTCTGGACCAGAAAGGAGCAAATCTGAGATACCTATTCTGCACAACTCGAAATGTCCTGAAACTTTACGGAGAATTGTTTTGGAATAAAAACTGTTGGAGATATGCCCTAGAGGCAATCATGTATGATGATATTCCTATGTGTTTATGAATAAAGATAGTCCTTGGACGTTATCAATGATGTGTATCAGCAAGTACGTGACTTGTTTGTGGGACTATGCATTGTATGATGACTGTCCTAAAAGGTACCTAGTCGAAAGGGCTGTGTGGACGCGCAGCCAACTAGACTAGCATATGACATGGTCGATGGCTTGGTCTCACTAGCCATGGGGCATTGGATGCTAACCGGATAATATGGACTTGGAAGGATCTGGTTGGATTCGACGTAGTCGGATCCGAGTCGGGGTAAGGTCCGAGTCGGACAGACCCAACTATGAGACAGAACAATATGTCATCTGTGAGTCTCGAGTACAACATATGTTCTATATCCTAAGACCTGAGCTGACGCATGTACTCGGGATGGTGACAGACTTGCTTTGGGCCGACCAAATGCTACTCCGTAACTGGGTAGTTATAAAGGTAGATTTCGGGTTTGTCCAGAACCATGCTGCGAGACGTGGTCGAGCAAGATGGGATTTTCCCCTCTGACCAGGAGAGATATACTTTGGGCCCCTCGTGTGATCCGACCAGGATAAGCATGGCCATGCGACAAGGATTATGAGATAATCCGGTTTGTGGTCGGCATCACTGGAACGAGAAAGAGATCGGGCTAGCACAAGGATGACAGACTCGCCTTGAGCCCGACAACATATATCGTGTGGCAAAAGAAATGGGAGTGTGATGTACAGGTTCGCCTAACCAGCTTCAACGTCTGCTTGGTGGTCGGCACGCCTTGCTACAGGCCGCTACCAGCCATGTACTCCGGAGGTGATCCGAACTGCGACCAAGCCGGCTTGAACCTAAGGGGTAGCGCGCTTAAGGGAAGGAACCTACGAGGTCGGATCCGAGGACACTGGTTGGATGTGATCCGAGCTGTATTCAGATTGTGGCCGAGTAGACTTATGGGCTTTAGGGTCCGTGCGAGGCCCAAGTGTTGAGCCCACGACGAACGCCTATATAAAGTGGGGTGCAACACACTCATGCGATTGATCGCTTCGACGATGTCACTAGGGTTTGCATGTGTTGCGAATAGACACCTCCACTCGCCGCCGGTTGTGTGATCGGACCTAGCAGTCCGCCGCACGACGTTCCTCCTGCACGCGCAGATACTGTTACAGGCGGTGCACTTGCGCCGCTCCGGTGAACCTATACGTGGTAACCGACTACCGGCTGTACAAGGGAGATCGGACAAGGAGGAGACGATCCACGCGGACGTGCTGCCCCAACTCTTCTTCCGCTGCATGGCACTGCGCGTCTAGTGGTAACGAACTGTGATCCATCTCCTGTAGCATGTTCTTGGTTGTTCTACGCGTAGGAAAATTTTAATTTGCAGTCGACGCACCCTACCGTAGAACCCAACAAAAAAATATTGGGCAAAGAAACAATAGAAGGGGACCCACCAGGTGGCCACAAGCCTGGGGGCGCGCCTACCCCCAGGGCTTGTGGCCCCCTTGGCCATCGTCTGGTGCCCATCTTCTGCTATATGGACGGTTTTGACCTAGTAAAAATCATAAGGAAGCTTTCGAGACGAAGCGCTGCCGTATCGAGGCGGAACCTGGGCATAAGCAATCTAGGGCTCCGGCGGAGCTATTCTGCCGGGGAAATTTCCCTCCGGGGGGAGGGGTGATCGAAGCCATCGTCATCACCAACGATCCTCTCGTCGAGGGAGGGTCAATCTTCACCAACATCTTCACCAGCACCATCTCCTCTCAAACCCTAGTTCATCTCTTGTATTCAATCTTTGTCCCAAAACCTCATATTGGTACCTGTGGGTTGCTAGTAGTGTTGATTACTCCTTGTAGTTGACGCTAGTTGGTTTATTTGGTGAAAGATCATATGCTCAGATCCTTAATGATATTTATTACCCCTCTGATCTTGAACATGAACATGCTTTGTGAGTAGTTACGTTTGTTCCCGAGGACATGAGAGAAGTCTTGTTATAAGTAATCATGTGAATTTGGTATTCGTTCGAAATTTTGATGGGATGTATGTTGTTCTAGTGGTGTTATGTGAACGTGGACTACATGAAACTTCACCGTGATTTGGGACTAGGGGAAGGCATTGGGAAGTAACAAGTTGATGATGGATTGCTAGAGTGACAGAAGCTTAAACCCTAGTTTATGCGTTGCTTCGTAAGGGGCTAATTTGGATCCACATGTTTCATGCTATGGTTAGATTTATCTTAATTCTTCTTCCGTAGTTGCAGATGCTTGCGAAAGGGGTTAATCATAAGTGGGAGGCTTGTCCAAGTAAGGACATCACCCAACCACCGGTCCACCCACATATCAAATTATCAAAGTAACGAACGTGAATCATACGAGCATGATGAAAACTAACTTGATATAAATTCCCATGTGTCCTCGGGAGCGCTTTGTTTTATATAAAAGTTTGTCCAGGCTTATCCTTTGCTACAAAAAGGATTGGGCCACCTTGCTGCACTTTTTCTACGCTTGTTACTTGTTACCCGTTACGAATTATCTTACTACCAAACTATTTGTTACCGATAATTTCAGTGCCTGCAGAAAATACCTTGATGAAAACTGCTTGTCATTTGCTTCTACTCCTTGTTGGGTTCGAAACCCTTACTTATCAAAAGGACTACGATTGATACCCTATACTTGTGGGTCATCAAGACTCTTTTATTGCGCCGTTGCCAGGGAGTGAAGCGCCTTTGATGAGTGGAATTTGGTAAGGAAAAATTATATTATGTGCTGAAATTTACTGTCACTTGTCACTATGGAAAATCATGTTTTGAGGTGTTTGTTAGGGGTTTCTTCACCTCGACCGGAAGAAAAAATAGTTTCTCCTCAACCTACTACACCTACTGAAAATATTTATTATGAAATTCCTTCGGGTATGATAGAGAAACTACTAGCTAATCCTAATGCAGAAGATGGAACACTACATCCTGATATGCATCTAATCTATGTGGATGAAGTTTGCGGATTATTTAAGCTTGAGGTTTGCCCGAAGATGAAGTCAAGAAGAAGGTCTTACCTTTATATTTGAAGTAAAAGGCATTGACATGGTATAGAATATGTGATGATATTGAAGCTTGGAATTACAACCGATTGAAATTGGAATTTCCTCAGAAGTTTTATCCTATGCATCTGGTTCATCATGATCGGAACTATATATATAATTTTTGGCCTCGTGAAGGAGAAAGTATCGCTCAAGCTTGGGGGAGGCTTAAGTCAATGTTATATTCATGCCCCAATCATGAGCTCTTAAGAAAAATATTATTCCGAATTTTTATGCTCGGCTTTCTCGTAATGATCAATTTATGCTTGATACTTCTTGTACTGGTTCTTTTATTAAGAAGACTATTGAATTCCAATGGGAACTTTGGGAAAGAATTAAATGCAACTCCAAAGATTGGGAGCTCGACGAAGGTAAGGAGTCAGGTATAAACCTTGATCTTGATTGTGTTAAATCTTTTATGGATACCGATGCTTTTCGTGAATTTAGCACTAAATATGGACTTGACTCTGAGATAGTAGCTTCTTTCTGTGAATCATTTGTTACTCATGTTGATCTCCCCAAGGAGTAGTGGTTTAAACATCATCCTCCCATTGAAGTAAAAATAGTAGAACCCAATGAAGATAGAGAACAAACCACCACTTATAATGTTGATCCTTTTATTCCTACTGCTTGCATTGAGAAACCACCTTTTCTGTTAGGATAAAAGAACATGCTAAAGCTTCAGCTGTGGTTCATAAGAGTTATACTAGAACACCTACACCCCTGAACAAATTAAAGTTGAACCTAATGTTGCTATGGTTAAAGATCTCTTGGCCGAAAATATTGATGGGCATGCTATTTATTTCTGTGATGAAGCTACTAGAATTGCTAAAGCCGATGAAAAGATAAACATAGAATTATTGTTGGCGTGCCTGTCATCTCTCTGTTAAAATAGGAGATTATTGTTATCATGGTTTATGTGATTTGGGTGCTAGTGTGAGTGCAATCCCTTTTACATTATATCAAGAAATTATGAATGATATTGCACCTTCTGAAATAGAAGATATTGATATTAATATTAAACTTGCTAATAGAGATACTATCACACCACTTGGGATTGTTAGAGATGTTGAAGTCTTGTGTGGGAAAATAAAATACCCCACCGATTTTCTAGTTCTTGGTTCTCCACAAGATGATTTTTGTCCCACTATATTTGGTAGACCTTTCTTGAACACCGTTAATGCTAAGATAGATTGTGAGAAAGAAACTGTTAGTGTAAGTTTCGGGGATGTGTCTCATGAGTTTAATTTCTCCAAATTCCGTAGACAACCCCGTGATAAGGAATTACCTATGAAAGTGCAACTATCCTCGGTGGTTTTGGTAATTCCTAACAACATATAGCTCATTGAGCTAATGCTATTTCAAGATAAATATTTCAGGAAAGCTCAATGATTGGCATGCCATGGATTAGAAAAGTGGACCCCTCAAAATGCCAAGGACAAAAGGATTGGCTCAAGCTCAAAGCACAAGACTCTACATTTTTCATTTTAGTGATCCAAGATCACATTCAGTCCATAGGAAAAGCCAATACTATCAAGAGGGGGTGAGGTGCTGCTTAATGAGGTTCTTGCTCAAAATGCTTAGTGATATGCTCCAAAGCCCTCAACTACTTTCTCATATCCACATATGTCCCAAACCAAAAGTTAAACTCGGCCCCACCGAAATTTTCTATCCGGCGCCACCGAGTTCTCTTGACATAGCCACTGCCATAAACCCTAGTCTTTTTGGTCTCACCGATAGGGATCTCGGTCTCACCGAGATGGGATTGTAATCTCTCTGTTTCCCTTTGTAACGTTACGGTAAAATCGAGATGAGCGATTGGTCCCACCGAGATTGCAATGCAAACTCTCTGTATCCCTTTCGTAACGTTTCGGTCTAACCGAGATGAGAGAATCGGTCTGATACGTCTCCAACGTATCTATAATTTTTTATTGTTCCAATGTATTATATTATCAACCTTGGATGTTTTATATGCATTTATATGCTATTTTATATGATTTTTGGGACTAACCTATTAACCTAGAGCCCAGTGCCAGTTTCTGTTTTTTCCTTGTTTTAGAGTATCGCAGAAAAGGAAAATCAAACGGAGTCCAATTGACCTGAAACTTCATGGAACTTATTTTTGGACCGGAAGAAGCCCACGGAGTATCGGAGATGGACCAAAAGAGTACCAGGCTTCCCACAAGGGTGGGGGCGCGCCCACCCCCCTGGGCGCACCCCCTTGCCTCGTGGACAGCCCGAAGATCCACCGACGTACTTCTTCCTCATATATATATATCCATATACCCTAAAAACTTCAGGAAGCAGAATAGATCGGGAGTTCCGCCGCCGCAAGCCTCTGTAGCCACCAAAAACCAATCGGGACCCTGTTCTGGCACCCTGCCGGAGGGGGGAACCCTCACCGGTGGCCATCTTCATCATCCCGACGCTCTCCATGACGAGGGAGTAGTTCACCCTCGGGGCTCAGGGTCTGTACCAGTAGCTATGTGTTTGATCTCTCTCTGTCTCTCTCGTGTTCTTGAGGTGATACGATCTTGATGTATCGCGAGCTTCGCTATTATAGTGGGATCTTATGATGTTTCTCCCCCTCCACTCTCTTGTAATGGATTGAGTTTTCCCTTTGAAGTTATCTTATCGAATTGAGTCTTTAAGGATTTGAGAACACTTGATGTATGTCTTGCGTGGGATACCCGTGGTGACAATGGGGTATTCTATTGATCCACTTGATGTATGTTTTGGTGATCAACTTGCGGGTTCCGCCCATGAACCTATGCATAGGGGTTGGCACACGTTTTTGTCTTGACTCTCCGGCAGAAACTTTGGGGCACTCTTTGAAGTTCTTTGTGTTGGTTTGAATAGATGAATCTGAGATTGTGTGATGCATATCGTATAATCATACCCATGGATACTTGAGGTGACATTGGAGTATCTAGGTGACATTAGGGTTTTGGTTGATTTGTGTCTTAAGGTGTTATTCTAGTATGAACTCTATGATAGATTGAACGGAAAGAATAGCTTCATGTTATTTTACTACGGACTCTTGAATAGATCGATCAGAAAGGATAACTTTGAGGTGGTTTCGTACCCTACCATAATCTCTTCGGTTGTTCTCCGCTATTAGTGACTTTGGAGTGACTCTTTGTTGCATGTTGAGGGATAGTTATATGATCCAATTATGTTATTATTGTTGAGAGGACTTGCACTAGTGAAAGTATGAACCCTAGGCCTTGTTTCCTAGCATTGCAATACTGTTTGTGCTCACTTTTACCATTAGTTACCTTGCTGTTTTTATATTTTCAGATTACAAAAACCATTATCTACTATCCATATTACACTTGTATTACCATTTCTTCGCCGAACTAGTGCACCTATACAATTTACCATTGTATTGGGTGTGTTAGGGACCCAAGAGACTCTTTGTTATTTGGTTGCAGGGTTGTTTGAGAGCGACCATCTTCATCCTACGCCTCCCACGGATTGATAAACCTTAGGTCATCCACTTGAGGAAATTTGCTACGGTCCTACAAACCTATGCACTTGGAGGCCCAACATCGTCTACAAGAAGAAGGTTGTGTAGTAGACATCAAGCTCTTTTCTGGCGCTGTTGCCAGGGAGGTTAGCGCTTGAAGGTATATCTTTAGATCTTGCAATCGAATCTTTTTGTTTCTTGTTTTATCACTAGTTTAGTCTATGAAAGAAAATTATAAAAAATGGAATTGAGTGTACCTCATATGCTTCATCCTTTTAATATCTTTCATGAAAATAAGGATTGCGTTAATTGTGCTCAAGTGCTAGAAGAAGAATGCATTAGAATGTTTGGCACTAAATATTTGAATTATGATCATGATTGCAATGTTGTTAGTATGAATTCCTCGAATATCCATGATGCTAATGATATGCAAAGCCACAAGCTTGGGGAAGCTATGTTTGATGAAGATGATATTTTTTGTCCCCCAAGTTTTGATGAGAAAATTTATTATGATGATAGCATGCCTCCTATTTATGATGAGTATATTTATGAAAGTGGATTTGGAGAGTTCATGACTTTATTTAGTGATGAATCCACTATTTCTGAAGAGGTTCCAATTGATTATGAGAAAAAAGTTGCTATCAATGATGATTATTGTGATGACATGTATGCTATAAAGAATAATGATAACCATGAAACTTGTCATCATGATTTTAGTTTTCAATTGGATTATGCCTCACATGATAGTTATTTTGTTGAGTTTGCTCCCACTACTATTGCGAATGAGAACAATTTTGCTTATGTGGAGAGTAGTAAATTTTCTATGCTTGTAGATCATGAAAGCAATGCTTTATGTTCTGGTTATATTGTTGAATTAATTCATGATGCTACTGAAAATTATTATGAGGGAGGAATATATGCTTGTAGGAATTGCAATAATATCAAGTTTCCTCTCTATGTGCTTAAAGTTTTGAAGTTATGCTTGTTTTGCCTTCCTATGCTAGTTGATTATTGTTCCCATAAGTTGTTTGCTCACAAAATCCCTATGCATAGGTAGTGGGTTAGACTTAAATGTTCTAGTCATATTCTTCATGATGCTCTCTTTATGTTTCAATTCTTATATTTTATGTGAGCATCATTGAAATCATCATGCCTAGCTAGGGGCATTAAACGATAGCGCTTGTTGGGAGGCAACCCAACTTTATTTTTGTTCCTTGATTTTTGATCCTCTTTAGCAATAAATAATTTATCTAGCCTCTGTTATGATTGAGTTTTTATGTTTCAATTAGTGTTTGTGCCAAGTAGAACTGTTGGGAAGACTTGGGGAAAGTCTTGTTGATCTTGCTGTAAAAAACATAAACTTTAGCGCTCACGAGAGTTGCTGCCATTTTTTATTGGAGAGTGCTATTTAGTTAATTATTTTTGCATATGATTAATAGATAAATTCCTCACATCCAGAAATTTATTTTATAATTTTTGGGGTTCCATAATTTTGCGTTAGCTACAGATTACTACAGACTGTTCTGTTTTTAACAGATTCTGTTTTTCATGTGTTGTTTGCTTATTTTGATGAATCTATGGCTAGTAAAAGAGTTTATAAACCATAGATAAGTTGGAATAAAGTAGGTTTAACACAAATATAAATAAATAATGAGTTCATTACAGTACCTTGAAGTGGGTTTTTGTTTTCTTTCGCTAACGGAGCTTACGAGTTTTCTGTTAAGTTTTGTGTTGTCAAGTTTTCAAGGTTTGAGCAAAGATTCGATGGACTATGGAATAAGGAGTTGTAAGAGCCTAAGCTTGGGGATGCCCAAGGCACCCCAAGCTAATATTCAAGGACAACCAAAAGCCTAAGCTTGGGGATGCCCCGGAAGGCATCCCCTCTTTCGTCTTCGTTCATCGGTAACTTTACTTGGAGCTATATTTTTATTTACCACATGATATGTGTTTTTCTTGGAGCGTAATTTTATTTTATTTAGTTTTGATTGCTGATTGAATAAAATACCAATATCTTAAATTCTGAAATGTTAGAGAGTCTTCATATAGTTGCATAATTATTCGACTACTCATTGATCTTCACTTATATCTTTCGGAGTAGTTTGTTGTTGCTCTGGTGCTTCACTTATTTCTTTTTAGAGCACGGTGGTGGTTTTATTTTATAGAAATTAATGAAATCTCATGCTTAACTTATATCATTTTGAGAGTCTTTAGAACATCATGGTAGTTTGCTTTGGTTATGAAACTAGTCCTAATATGATGGGCATCCAAGAGGGATATAATAAAAACTTTCATATAAAGTGCATTGAATACTATGAGAAGTTTGATACTTGATGATTATTTTGAGATATGGAGATGGTAATATTAGATTCATGATAGTGAGTAGTTGTGAATTTGAGAAATACTTGTGTTGAAGTTTCCAAGCCCCGTAGCATGCACGTATGGTGACCGTTATGTAGCAAATTTGAAACATGAGGTGTTATTTGATTGTCTTATGAGTGGCGGTCGGGGACGAGCGATGGTCTTTTCCTACCAATCTATCCCCCTAGGAGCATGGACGTAATGCTTGGTTTTTGATGACTTGTAGATTTTTGCAATAAGTATGTGAGTCCTTTATGACTAATGTTGAGTCCATGGATTATACGCACTCTCACCCTTCCATCATTGCTAGCCTCTTCGGTACCGTGCATTGCACTTTCTCACCTTGAGAGTTGGTGCAAATTTCGTCGGTGCATCCAAACCCCGTGATACGATACGCTCTATCACACATAAACCTCCTTATATCTTCCTCAAAACAGCCACCATACCTACTGAAAGGATCGATATGGTTGACTAGAGGGGGTGAATAGGCAACTAACAATGTTTAGCTTTTCTTCACCAAATTAAACTTTGCATCAAAGTAGGTTGTCTAGAAGTGCAACTAGGTAAGCAACCTATATGATGCAACAACAACAAGCACACAAGCAAGCAAGGGAAGTAACACTAATAAGCTTGCACAAGTAAAGGTATGAGATAACCAAGGGTGGAGCCGGTGAAGACGAGGATGTGTTACCGAAGTTCCTTCCTTTTGAGGGGAAGTACGTCTCCGTTGGAGCGGTGTGGAGGCACAATGCTCCCCAAGAAGCCACTAGGGCCACCGTATTCTCCTCACGCCCTCACACAATGTGAGATGCCGTGATTCCACTATTGGTGCCCTTGGAGGCGGTGACCGGACCTTTACAACAAGGTTGGGGTAATCTCCACAACTTAATCGGAGGCTCCCAACAACACCACGTAGCTTCACCACAATGGACTATGGCTCCGTGGTGACCTCAACCGTCTAGGGTGCTCAAACACCCAAGAGTAACAAGATCCGCTAGGGATAGGTGGGGGAATAAAATTTCTCTTGGTGGAAGTGTAGATCGGGGCCTTCTCAACCACTCCCAAGCAAATCAACAAGTTTGATTGGCTAGGGAGAGAGATCGGGCGAAAATGGAGCTTGGAGCATTGATGGAGCTTATGGGGGAAGAGGTAAGTCAACGAGGAAGAACGGGACCTCCTTTTATACTGAAGGACCCCATCCAACCGTTACCCCAAAACAGCCCCGCAGAGGGCGGTAAAACCGCACGGGGCAGCGGTACTACCGCTGGACCCAGCGGTACTACCGCTCCCCCTTGTGGTACTACCGCCCAGCCTGGGAGGGCTTCAAGATAGAGGAGGGACTGTGCCCAGCGCGGTACTGCCGCGGTGGTAGGGCGGTACTACTGCTCTTGAGCGGTACCACCGCATCTACTACCACTGCAAGTGCCGCTCAACCCGACACAAGATGCGCCCCCCTCAAGTCGAGGCGGTAGTGGCCCGGTAGCGCAGCGGTACTGCCACTGAGGACCCTCAAGCGGTACGACCGCTGGGCACCGCGGTACTACCGCTGGGGCCAAAGACTGCCCATTCAGCAGGGAATCCAACCTGCAACGAAGCGGGAAGGCTTAGAGGGTGTGAAACGGAAGTGTATGTGATGATTCCACCCTAGCCTTACCAAAGCAGACCCCCTCTTGATAGTACGGTGACTCCTACGAAACTAGTCCACCAAACAAGAAACAAAAGAGCTACACCGTCTTGAATAACACTCCGAGGGGAAAGAAATCGTCTCGTGCCAAAGGATGAATCTTTGAAATGCTCAAAGCACACGGTTAGTCCGCAAACATGTTGTCATCAATCACCAAAACTGCATCGAGAGAGATATGCCTTAACAATCTCCCCCTTTTTGGTGGATTAGTGACAACTAGGGATTTGCACAAGGATACGATATGAAAGTAAAGAAGCTCAGAACTACAAAATATAGACGGGCTCCCCATGAATGTGTGCACCTAGTTAGAAGTGCCTTTGGAATGCAAGACACACACATTAGGATCAACACTCCCCCTATATTTTATAGTCCAACAATTCTAAGCATAGTATACATGAGAGCAGGGTATATAACAAGATAAGCATGCAACTCATAAGATTCCACAGTACTAGATAGACATAGATAATAAAGGTAAAGATAAGGTAGGTAGCATATGTCTCACACCATATGTCTAGCACTTAGGTCTCACTGGCACCAAACCAAACCAAGCAAACGACGAGAAAACACAAGACACCACAAACCACAAAGACACACTCGCAACACGGCAACAACACAAATCCCTAAACTCTCTCCCCCTTTGGCATCGAGACACCAAAAGGGCAAAGAGCGTTGCTATGGCTCCAGGTGATAGCAAGCTGAGGATCTCGAACATCACATCTCAGCGGGATCGTCTGCATCGCCGTCGTCGGTTGGAAACTGCTCGGCACCTGAATCAGTCCATGGGCAATGCTGCTGAACCCATTCCTCATCGTCAGTGATCCTCTCCTCAGATCCGCTGTTAACATGGCACCCAACTGTTGCATGAGCTCCTTGTGACGTCTACGGGCCTTCTTCTCAGAGACATGAGACATATAGTGGCCATGAGATTCCATGTATAAGAGCTTCTTCATCTTGCGCTTAATCTTCTTAGCCCATGAGGGCTCCACACCAGAGGGCTCATAGTCCTCATCCTTCTCAGCCTCAGCCTCGTCCTCGGTCTCCATGTTAGCCTCAGAAGGTGGTCCACCAGAACGAGAGGCCTGGGTGCCCCAATTGTCCTTCTTCCTCAGACACTTGATATCATGAGAAATCAACTCTCCAGTTTCCAGCGCAGTCCTTGGATAGTGATGTGCACAGGCCTTCTTAATGAGCAGCATGATGAAAGGACCATAGATCGGGCACTTGCGCTCAGAAATGGCAGACAGAAGTTCATACCACATAACATGAGAAATATCCAGGGACTCTCCAGTGTTTGCTTCCTTCTCATGCTGGCAGAAGAGAAGCATGTCCACAAGATAGGAGTGGACCATATCCAGATTCCCAATGCGAGGGAAAAGAGTCTCTCGGAAGATGCGGTGAAGAATTTCCAGATAGGTAGACAACTCATAGGTTAACTTCTTAGTCTTGGGGTTAACCTTCTCAGAACAGTAGGGCCAGAGGGCTTGCTTGTGAGTGGAGGTGACATTGCGGTGAGGGCAGAAGCCGACTGGATTCTCAAGTCCGAGATATTCCACCCCAAGTAACTCCATGAAGGCCTTCCACTTGACAGTGAGCAACTTCCCATTCGTCATACAAGTCAGAGTCCTTTCTGCATCAGTTCCAAGATGGACAGTGGCATAGAATTGACAAATCAAATCAGCATCAAAGTCCTTGTTAAACTGCATGATTCTGAGAATGTTCAACTGAGTGCACATATGAAGGGCTTCCCCAAAGTACTCAGGGTCCTTTTCCATAGGATCGGTGTCGATGGAACGAACATCAACGAAGTGATTCTTCTTAGCCTTGATCACATCGAAGAAGATGGCGAACTGAAAGCGGTTCCAGAACGGGCGGTTGACCAAAGTGGGATCTTGGTCTTCCTCATAGGGGTTGCGGCGACGCTTTGCCCAAAATTCCTTGGCAGTCATCTCAGACACAGTCTTTCCCTTTGTCTTGCTTGCTGATCTCTTCGTGTGCTAAGGTGGCGGTGGAGCACTTGAGGTTGCGCCTGCTGGCGGCGGTTGTGCACTAGAGGAACCACCTATTGACTCAGAAGTGCGGTAGCGCTTTGATGTTGCATGACCGGGGTTGACACGGCGGGCCTACTGCTTGGGATGATCACCACCTGGAACCAAACACACGAGCAGAAGAAACAACACGAAAGAAAAGAGCATAAGCCACAAAACGAAACAACATGGACAAAACTTGGTAGGAAATGATGGAACTGAGCATCTAGCGGTAGTACCGCGACCCAACAGCGGCAGTACCGCTTGCGCGGTAGTACCGCTCGAGGAGGGCGGTAGTACCACGCCAGATGGGGAACGGTGGTTCCCTACTACCGTGGACAGATCCGGCACTACCAGAGATGCCAAATTCAAAAACAAACCTACCAAACTTCAATCCACAGGGCCTAGAAGCCATCTCCATCCTACTCAAGCCTTGCCTTAGCCAAAAGACGAGAAGAGCAATGCCTATTGCCCCTAAAAACTAGATGCAAGATCTAGGCAAAGAGAGAACGGGAGCGGGGGCAATACCGGCATCCATGGCTAGAGGACGTGGTGGGGATTGACTCCACTAGAGGAACTTGAGAGGGACGGCACGAAAACGGTGGCCGGGCGGGCCCCTCCTGCAGCGAGAGGTTGCTGGAGCGACGAGGAAGACGAGCGAGTGGGGGCGAATGGGTATGGGGGAGAGACAACTCTCCCTGCCCTGACATAACCCCCCCCCCCCCACCGCCCGCCCCGCAGCGGTAGTACCGCTGGGGTGGGCGGTAGTACCGCTTGACGCTTGTCAGCGGTAGTACCGCGCACGCAGCTGTAGTACCGCTCTGCCGCAAAAAGGACCAACCAAAAAGGGCTTAGCTCAAGAGAAGAAATCGAAACAAAAACGAGAACACACACACACATAAAACCGACAAAAAGAATGAAGACACACACCTCTCCAAGAGAGGGCGGTGGCCGAGGCCACCTATGTTTGAGTTCATAGGTATGGCGCCGCAAAGATTTTAACCTTGGGCCCATGACCAATACTCATCTTTGAAGCACAAGTACCATCAAAAATGGCTAATGTGAAAGAGTTTGGTTAGTTTATGCATTATGGGGGGAGGGAAAGTTCATTGAGAGAACAACACTCCCCCTATGTCCATGCCTACACCTAAACTAGACAACAAGTTGAGTGAGGTGGGGTGTGCAAGGGTTCAAGTCACATTGCTCGAATCAATGATATTTAGCTCATGCCTTAACTCGCGAAATCTTGCTTCATCCAAAGGCTTCGTGAAAATATCTGCAAGGTTATCATGAGTGTTGACATAGTTGAGCTCGATCTTCCCTCGCCTAATGTGATCCCGGATGAAGTGATACCTAATCTCAATATGCTTTGTCTTGAAGTGTTGCACCGGGTTGAGAGAAATCTTGATGGCACTTTCATTGTCACACCAAAGAGGCACTTTGTCACACGTGACACTGTAATCCTTTAAAGTGTGCCTCATCCATAATAGTTGTGCACAAAAACTACCGGCAGCCACATACTCCGCTTCCATGGACAAGAGAGAAACACAACTTTGCTTCTTGGAAGACCAACTCACCAAAGAGCAACCAAGAAATTGGCACCCTCCGGAAGTGGACTTCCTATCCACTTTGTCTCCCGCCCAATCCGAGTCCGAATAACCTACAAGATTGAAGTTTGCTCCTCTTGGGTACCATAAGACAAAGTTTGGGGTATGATCCAAATATCGAAAGATTCGCTTGACCGCCACAAAGTGACTTTCCTTAGGTGCGGCTTGAAACCGTGCACAAATTCCCACACTCAACATGATATCCGGTCTAGATGCACAAAGGTAAAGCAAGGAGCCAATCATGGAGCGATATACCTTTTGATCCACCGCTTTACCATTGGGATCAATGTCAAGTTGGCACTTGGTGGGCATGGGAGTGGAAACCGGCTTGACATCACTTAGCTTGAATCTCTTGAGCATGTCTTGAGTGTATTTCGCTTGGTTGATGAAGGTTCCTTCTCTCCTTTGCTTCACTTTGAACCCGAGAAAGAACTTCAACTCTCCCATGGAAGACATCTCGAACTTTGAGGTCATGAGAGCGGCAAATTCCTCATTGAAAGCTTTGTTAGGGGAACCAAAGATAATATCATCAACATATAATTGGCACACAAACAACTCCCCTTTGACCTTCTTAGTAAAAAGAGTGGGGTCGATTAGCCCAACTTCAAAACCACAGTCTTGTAACAACTCGGTAGGGTGGTCATACCACGCACGTGGGGCTTGTTTAAGGCCATAGAGTGCCTTATCGAGTTGATACACGTGATCGGGAAAGTAGGGACCTCGAACCCGGGGGGTTGCTTGACATAAACCAATTCATTAATAGGACCATTAAGAAAAGCACTCTTCACATCCATTTGTTGTAACTTAAAGTTATGATGAGAAGCATATGCAATTAACATGCAAATGAATTCAAGACGAGCAACGGAAGCAAAGGTTTCACGATAGTCGATACCCTCAACTTGGGAGTAGCCTTGTGCTACCAAACGAGCCTTGTTGCGAATGATAATCCCATGACCATCTTGCTTGTTCTTGAATATCCACTTGGTTCCAATGACATTGTGGTTTCCCGTAGGCCTAGGTACCAATCTCCACACTTTGTTGCGCTTGAAGTTATTGAGTTCTTCATGCATGGCATTGAGCCAGTCCGGATCTTCGAGCGCCTCATAGACCTTTTGGGGTTCAACACATGAGACAAACGCGTGATGTTCACAATAGTTGGATAATTTCCTACGAGTGCTTACCCCCTTCCTTAAGCTTCCAAGCACATTTGTCATGAGATGATCCTTGGTGGAGAGCTTGGAAGCAACCTTGGCGGCACGACGCTCCAATTCCTCCTCGGGGGTGAGACGAGGAGTGGTCACTTGATCATCTTAAGCGTCGTCTTGAGCTTGTTCTTGATCTCGTGGAAGCTCTTGATCTTGAACTTGCTTGGAGGAGGGAACTTGACCTTGGGCATCACTTGATGTTACAACACCATCTTGAGATTGACCTTGCCCTTGGTCTTGTTCTTGAGGTTGAGGGCCCTCACTTTGTTCTTCAAAAGCGTGTGGGTCTTGGGTTGGTGAAGGTTCCACTTGAGTGGAACATTGTCCTTCTCCTTCGGCCACAAGGGGTTCCTCAATGGGTAGGATATGACCAACACCCATTCTTCTTATGGCTTGGGGTGGAATTTCATCACCTACATCACAAGTACCACTTTGCTCCACTTGGGAGCCATTATTCTCATCAAACTCCATGTTACACGTTTCCTCAATAAGTCCCATGGACTTATTGAGAACACGGTAAGCATGAGAGTTTGTAGCATAACCAACAAATATGCCCTCATAAGCTCTAGCCTCAAATTTAGACAAACGGACACCTTTCTTGAGAATGAAACACTTACACCCGAACACCCAGAAGTACTTGAGGTTGGGCTTTTTATCGATGAGTATCTCATATGGAGTCTTGTTCAAGCCTTTGCGGAGGTAGAGCCGATTAGATGCATGACACGCGGTGTTGATGGCTTCGGCCCAAAAGTTGTAGGAAGACTTAAACTCCGCCATCATGGTCCTTGCCGCATCCATCAACGTCCGGTTCTTCCTCTCCGCTACACCATTTTGTTGAGGGGTATAAGGTGCGGAATATTGATTCTTGATTCCCTCATCACTCAAAAACTCATCCAAGGTGTAGTTCTTGAACTCGGAGCCGTTGTCACTGCTTATAGTCAAGATCTTTGCATTGTGTTGTCGTTGAGCTTCATTTGCAAAGTCGACGACGGTCTGTTGGGTCTCGCTCTTCCTCTTGAAGAAATATAACCAAGTGTATCTTGAATAGTCATCCACAATCACCAAGAATAACTTTCTACCCCCAAGACTATCGAAGGATGGAGGCCCAAAGAGATCCAAATGAAGGAGCTCCAAAGACCTCTTTGAGTAGATGATAGTCGTGGGAGGGTGAGCCTTCTCATGTAGCTTTTCAGAAGGCCATGGGCACCAACATCCGCTTCAGCATAGCTTTCCATCCTCAAACTAGCGGTCAAGTCGAGCGTGTCAACCAGATTCTTGAAGATATGCTCAGGGCTTGTGTGATCTCCTTCGGCATGAAGTGGGAGGATTGTCTTCCATATGCTGAATTCTCCTACAACAACAGTTTTCAAGCAAGTTCGGGCAAGGCCCCATTTGAAATTCTGTATGGCAGGAAGTGTCGTACCCCTCTCAACTGGTCTGAAACCGGTGAACGTCAGCTTCTGGGTAATGACTTAATCACAGAGGCAGAGGAAATGTGCAAAGTCATTTGAGATAACCTCAAAGCAGCCCAATCCCGCCAGAAGAGCTACTATGATAGTAAGCACCGTGATTTGGCTTTCGAGATCGGAGATCATGTTTACCTCTACGTCTCTCCTATGGAAGGTACTCGTCGCTTCGGTATCAAAGGGAAGCTTGCCCCCAGATACGTGGGACCTTTCAAGATCGTCAGCAAGAGAGGCGATCTCGCCAATCAACTCGAGCTTCCTTCAAACTTTGCAAATGTGCATGACGTGTTCCATGTCTCTCAGCTCCGAAAGTGCTTCAAGACTCCTGACCGCACCGTCAACTTCGAAGACATTGAGCTCCAAGAAGATCTCTCTTATCGTGAGCACCCCGTTGCTATTCTTGAAGAGACTGAACGCAAGACTCACAACAAGTCAATCAAATTCCTCAAAGTCAAGTGGTCACACCATTCCGACCGTGAAGCTACCTAGGAACGCGAGGATCACCTCCGTTCTGAGTACCCGGCGTTCTTTCAGTCCTACATCTTGGGACGAGATCCTTTCGTAGTGGTGGAGTGTTGTAACACCCCGGATGTGATTTACCTAATATGTAATCCAACTCTTGCCGTTTCCGGTGTTAAGTTATTTTATTTTCTCGGGTTCGGGTTTTTGTCTCCGCGTGTTGTTATAATTGTCATGCATCTCATATCATTTCATCATGTGCATTGCATTTGCATACGTGTTTGTCTCATGCATTCGAGCATTTTCTCCATTGTCCGTTTTGCATTCCGGCGCTCCGTTCTCCTCCGGTGGTCATTTCTACCTTTCTTTCGTGTGTGGGGTTAAACATTTCTGGATTAGACCGAGACTTTCCAAGCGGCCTTGGTTTACTACCGGTAGGCCGCCTGTCAAGTTTTGTACCATTTGGACTTCGTTTGATGCTCCAACGGTTAACCGAGGGACCGAAAAGGCCTCGTGTGTGTTGCAGTCCAACACCCCTCCAATTTGGCCCAAAACCCACCAAAACCCTCTCCATCATCTAGATCGTTCGATCACGATCGCGTGGCCGAAAACCGCACCTCATTTGGACTCTCCTAGCTCCCCCTATGCCTATATAAAGGCCCCTCCTCGAAAATCCCGGATCCCCTCCATCCCTAACCCTAGATCCACCACCTCGCACCGCACCGGACACGTCCGGTCCGGTCGAACACGTCCGCCGCCCCACCCGGGCCAATCCTGCGCTGCCACATGGCGGGTGCGCGCCCACATTGCCGCTTCCGCCGCGGCCCGCAACGGCCCCCCGAGGCCCGGCTCCTCCCGTCGCCCGAAGCCGCCTTCCTCCGCCTCAGCGCCGCCCCGCACTCCCCGCTGCCTTGCCTGAGCAACTCGTCGCCGGCCGCCGCGCCTCCTCGCCCGAAGCCGCCTTCCTCCGCCTCAGTGCCGCCCCGCTCTCCCCGCTGCCTCGCCGGAGCAGCTCGTCACTGGCCGCCGCGCCTCCTCGCCACCACCGCCCGATGCCACCGGCCGCCGCCTCCCCAAGTCCTCGCCGCCGACGCCGATCACGCCGGCCAAGTCTCCGGCGAGCAGCGCCCCGCTCCGGCCACCCTCGCTCCGGCCGCCCTCGTCCACTCCAGCGGTCAACCTCCTCAGCTCCGGCGAACAGTGCATCCCGGCGGTCCTTGGTTCCCGCAACCTCAGATCCAGATCTGAAAAACCCTAAGGGTTGACCTCATATTTCTTCCTAAGTCCCTAAATATTTTGCCCTTGTTCATCGTATTGTAACTTTGCATCCGTAGATTCGTTTTGGGCATATAGCATATCAAAATGTTCGTCTCAGAGAGCACATCATTTCATCTCATTGCATCATTTTCATTTGAGTTCATCTTGATGCCTGAAATGCTGTTGGAAGAGTGCTATTTGGGATAATTGTCAGATCTGCTGCTCCAATTAGATATTTGTCATTTTTGCCATGATTAATGTGTGCATGATATGCCCCTGAGCTCTACATGAGTTTTGTTATATGTTTTGCCATCTATCCAGAGGTGCAACCCATGCATTTTTGTGATGTGTGTGGTGACTAGCACAAGCTTGCAAAGTGGTGCATTCGCTACTGCTGATTTCAGGGACTTAGCATTTCCACTAAGTCCTTGATCTGTTTATCTCAATATGCCATATGTTCATCTTGTTTCCTAGTGATCTGTGCCTCTTTTGAGGATGATCAGTAAGGATGTTTTATTAATCTTGTAGTGCTTTATCCATCCATGTCTTTGTTTTCAATTATGGAGCAACCTAGCTTGAGTCAATCGAGCTCGACTTTTGCTATTTCGTGAATCTGGGTAGATTGTCTACTTGTTAGCGATTTTGCCGAGGATGTTGTAGTTGATCCGTGCATGCTATGTTATTGTTCTTGCCATGTCTAGCTCGTATAATGTTTATTCTTGATGGGTGTATGCTTAGATTGTCATGAATTGCTCTGTAGTGAGTGCATCGAGCTCGTAAACATGCCTACTTGAAACCTGATTTGCATGCTCCAGTTTTTCACTAAGTCTGTGATCTGATTATGTTTTTGCCATGTTTACATGCCAACAAATGTATTTTCTGATCCCTTTTGTCTCAAGGTCACTAAGGGACTTTTGTTAAGCTCTTTGAGTAGCTCCATGCCATGCTTTACTTTGCCATGTTCAGGTCCTGTAGCCTATAGTTTTCATGCTCCAAAGTGTGCTACCTGATCTGAAATTCCAGACAAGTGTTAATTTCACAAAGTCTGAAATCTGTTTACCAAATGCATTTTTGCCATGCTTGTTTGAACCTGTTAATGGATGAATTTGCTGTAGCTCAGTGTTCCTCTTTTGTTAAGCATCATGAATGGATCCCTGCCATGTACTTTGTTCTCATGTTTGAGTGTTGTAGCATGTTCATCTTGTTGCATTTAGATGGCTACTTGCTGTATATTGCAGACCGGTGTCATATCGGTGTTATGTTCCCGGATTTTGCGTTCCTTATGCGGTTGGGTTATAATGGGAACCCCTTGATAGTTCGCCTTGAATAAAGCTTTTCCAGCAATGCCCAACCTTGGTTTTCCATTTGCCACCTAGCCTCTTTTTCCCTTGGGTTTCCGGAGCCTGAGGGTCATCTTATTTAACCCCCCCCCCCCCGGGCCAGTGCTCCTCTGAGTGTTGGTCCGACCGAGTAGACTGCGGGGCCACCTCGGGGCAACTTGAGGGTTGGTTTTACTCATAGGATGTCTCATCTGAGTGTGCCCTGAGAACGAGATATGTGCAGCTCCTATCGGGATTTGTCGGCACATTCGGGCGGTGTTGCTGGATTTGTTTTAACTTGTCGAAGTGTCTTGTAGAACCGGGATACCGAGTCTGATCGGAACGTCTCGGGAGGAGGTCTATTCCTTCGTTGACTGTGAGAGCTTGTCATGGGCTAAGTTGGGACTCCCCTGCAGGGATTTGAACTTTCGAAAGCCGTGCCCGCAGTTATGGGCAGATGGGAATTTGTTAATGTCCGGTTGTAGATAACTTGAACCTTAACTTAATTAAAATGAATCAACTGTGTGAGTTACCGTGATGGTCTCTTCTCGGCAGAGTCCGGGAGGTGAACACGGTGTTGGAGTAATGCTTGCCGCAGGTTGTCCTCTAGTTACTCGTTCGCGCTTTTCCCTCTCTTCTCGCTCTCTTGTGCGAACAGGTTAGCCACCATATATGCTAGTCGCTTGCTGCAGCTCCACATATTTTACCTTGCCTTACCTTTAAGCGTAAATAGTTTTGATCGCGAGGGTGCGAGATTGCTGAGTCCCTGTGGCTCACAGATTACTTCCAAACCAGATGCAGGACCCGATGACTCCGTTCCAGATGACGCGCTTGAGCTCAAGTGGGAGTTCGACGAGGACTCACGCCGATACTACGTGTCTTTCCCTGATGATCAGTAGTGGTGCCCAGTTGGGGCGATCGGGACCGTGTCGCATGTTGGGTTGTTCTTCTATTTTGGCGCTGTAGTCGGGCCATGAGTGTTTGAATGTTGTAATGCTATTTATGTACTTTGATTGACGTGGCGAGTGTAAGCCAACTATGTATCTCCCCTTTTATTATCTATATATTACATGGGATGTTGTGAAGATTGCCTAACTTGCGACATTGCTTTCAACGCGGTTATGCCTCTAAGTCGTGCCTCGACACGTAGGAGCTATAGCCGCATCGAGGGCGTTATAAGTTGGCATCAGAGGCTTCCCCGACCTTAGGAGCCCCCATTGCTTGATCGTTTTTAGCAGCCGAGTTGTGTCTAGAAAAAATGTTTTGAGTCATTTAGGAATTATATATCGGAGAGTTTAGGAATTCTTTTTACTCCCCAGTCTCCTCATCGCTCTGGTAAGGCATCCTGACGTAGAGTTTTGACTCTTCTCTTCTCAAATTTCACAAAAAAATTTAGGATCACGTGGGTATCTTGGAATCGTTCGATGGTTTTGTGACGAGAACATTGTTCTTGGTGCCTCCTGTCTTTAGGGGTTGTGGCAGTGTCCCGGGGAGTTGAGCTCCGAGGTGTTGTCGTCACAATTTTATCATTGCAGTTCTGGAATACCTGAGTTTAGTATGCCGACATCGAAAATCTCTTTTATGCAGTTCGTTGGTGAGATAACCTCGACGCCACCCAGTACTGGGGCGGGAGTTCGGGAGTATTGCCATAACTTGTATAACAGATGCTTTTCGAAGGTTGAGGTAGATGGTTTCTGAAGTTTTTCTCGGTTATGTGTTGAAGGATGGATACAGTTGGATGTAGGATTTGCTAGATTTGGGTGAGATATTATGCTTCCCCTGTATCCCCAACACCTGATTGCATAACCGGAAAGGTTTGGGAGTTTCATAGGTGGGAATTCTTGTAGCTCTAGTTCTTCTTCCACGGATATTTGGTTTGAGATTGGGATTTCTTACCGACTATTCGTTCTTGATCCGTACCTTGTTGATTTATTCCTCTACCTAAATTCTAAGTGGCTTCTCAATTTATGGATATGTGACCATTTCAAGTGGAATGCATTCGTTCTTATGTTCGAATGTGAAGACTTTATGTTGCAATTTCAACCCGTTTGATTCAGCTTCATTTTATCTATCAATATGCTAACGGTTGTCACCCTCTTCAGGATGGCTCCCTCTAAGAGCACCAATCAGAATCAGAATCAGGATCCGCCACCACCTCCACCTCCTCCGGAGGCATGGCAAGCTGTGATGGCCGCAACCAATGCAAACACGCAGTTGATCATGCAAATTCTTCAAGAGCGCAATCAAGCGAACCAAGGCAACCAAGGCAACAATCAGAATCACTTTGCTACACTCAACCAGTTCCTTGCTAACGGGCCAAAGACTTTCAGCAATTGTGTTGAGGCAACTGATGCTGACGATTGGCTCGTGGATCTGTGCAAGCATTTCGAGTGCAGTAACGTCAGGCCTGAGGACTTTGTCAAGTTTGCTTCCTTCCAACTCAAAGACCAAGCTGCAGAATGGTTCCAGCAGTACAAGGATTCCAGAGGAGGCCGTATGATTACCTGGGATGAATTCCGTCAAGACTTCAAAGCTCATCATATTCCTCAGAGCATGGTTGAAAGCAAGCGTGAGGAATTCCGCAACCTGAAGCAAGGCTCTTTGTCTGTCTATGACTACAACAAGTTGTTTCAGAAGCTCGCCCACTTTGCTAAGCAGGACGTCCCTGATGAGAAGAGCATGATATACCAGTTCATGGGTGGTCTCAGAGAAGAAATCCAGCTAGCTCCTGTTCTCTTTGAGCCCTTGAGGTACGATGAGTTCTACAACATGGCATTGAAACAAGAGGCTGCTCAACTGAGGTGTGATGCTTCCAAGAAGCGAGTCAGAGATGCTACTCCTTCTTCCTCTACTCAAGTGGCCAAGCAGCAGAAGTATTGGCTTCCTCCTCCTCCGTTCCATCAGCCGTATCAGCAGAAGAGCAAAGGTGGCAGTGGGTCTTCCCACCCACCCAACCCTGGCTTTCAGAACAAGACTTCGTCTCAAACTCCAAGATCGAGTGCTCCGTATCACCGTCCGCTTTCATAGGTCGCGTGCAACAAGTGCCAACAGAAGGGTCACTATGCCAACAAATGCTTCAATCAGAGGCGTCTTCCTCCTCCTCCTGTGAGATCGGCAAGTACAGTTGTGGTCAAGCATAACCCCAAGCACGCCAAGGTCAACTTGATGAATGCAGCTCAGGCAGAGGACTCGTCAGATGTCATCATGGGTAACCTTCCTGTTAACGATGTTCCTACAAAAGTACTTTTTGATACTGGTGCATCACATTCTTTCTTTTCATGCCCTTTTGCATTGAAGCACAATGTTGATACTGAGGTCATGCCCAAAGTCATGCAAGTTGTTTCTCCCGTCAAGCTTTTGACTTCTAGTTTGGTTGCTCCCGATATATCTATCACGTTGGGCGACTACACGTTTCTTTCTTCTCCGGTGGTTCTTGGCAACTCGAATATTGATCTTATTCTCGGAATGGATTGGCTTTCTAAGCACAAGGCGCATCTTGATTGTGCAGCCAGGCAGATTCAATTGACTCATTCGTCTGAAGATGTAATTGTCTTTGCCGCTCATGATAATACAATCCGTCTGTTTTCCCTCAATGAGAAGGGTGAACTGGATGCCATCTCGCAAATTCCAGTCGTTTGCGAATATCAAGACGTATTTCCAGAAGAGCTTCCAGGAATGCCTCTGCACCGGCCAGTTGAATTCGTCATCGGTCTTGAGCCTGGCACGGAACCAGTGTGCAAGTGTCCTTACAAGCTCGGACCTGAAGAGTTGAAGGAGCTGAAGAAGAAACTCGATATTCAAGAGAGAATGGGTCTCATCCGACCTAGTTCTTCTCCATGGGGTTGTGGTGTTCTTTTTGTGAAGAAGAAGGATGGAACGGATCGACTTTGTGTTGATTACCGTCCATTGAACAAGAAGACCATCAAGAACAAATACCCACTTCCCAACATCAACGAGCTGTTCGAACAACTCAAAGGTGCCCAAGTATTCTCCAAGCTTGATCTCCGTATGGGTTATCATCAGATTCGAATCCGTGAGCAAGATATTCCCAAGAAGGATTTCAGGACAAGCTATGGTTCATACGAATACACTGTCATGTCTTTTGGCCTCGTCAACGCTCCTCCGACTTTCTCTCGCATGATGAACTTCACCTTCAACGCCTACACCAATGACTTTGTTTTGGTCTACCTCGACGACATTCTGGTCTTTTCGAAGAGCAAGGAAGATCATGCCAAGCACTTGCGTTTGGTACTCGATAAGCTCAGGGAACACCAGTTCTACGCCAAGTTCTCCAAGTGCGAATTTTGGCGAGGTTCTTTATCTTGGTCATATCATCTCTGCCAAGGGCATTGCGGTGAATCCTGAGAAGGTGTCTGCAATTGTGAATTGGGAACCACCTAAGAACATGAAGCAACTCCGTAGCTTCCTCGGTCTCGCAAGCTACTGTCGAAGATTCATTGAAAACTTTTCTAAGATCGTGAAGCCTCTCTCAAATCTTCTTCAGAAGCACGTCAAGTACATTTGGTCTCCGGAGTGTGACATTGCTTTCAACACTTTGAAAGAGAAATTGGTCACTGCTCCAGTTCTGACTCCTCCTGATGAATCCAAACCGTACGAGGTCTTTTGTGATGCCTCTCTCCAAGGTCTTGGCGCAGTGTTGATGCAAGAGAAGAAAGTTGTGGCTTATACCTCTCGCCAGTTGAAGCCCAACGAGAAGAACTACCCCACTCATGACCTCGAGTTGGCGGTAGTTGTGCATGCTCTTTTGACTTGGAGACATCTCTTATTGGGAAGAAAAGTGGACATCTTCACTGACCACAAGAGTCTCAAGTACATCTTCACTCAGCCTAATCTCAACCTCAGACAAACTCGATGGGTCGAAATGATTCAAGAGTATAATCCAAGTATCGAGTATACTCCAGGCAAGGCCAATGTGATTGCTGACGCATTGAGCAAGAAGGCTTATTGCAACAGTCTGATTCTCAAGCCTTATCAACCCGAGCTTTGTGAAGCTTTTCGCAAACTTAATCTGCAAGTTGTTCCTCAAGGTTTCCTCGCCAACCTTCAAGTCTCTCCTACCTTGGAAGACCAGATTTGCCAAGCCCAACTTCTTGATGCTATGGTGAAGAAGGTGAAGATTGGGATTGCCAAGAGTCAACCCAAGTACAAGTGCTACCGCGTTGATGACAAGGATACTCTCTTCTTCGAGGATCGTATTGTTGTGCCCAAAGGTGAACTTCGTAAAGTGATCATGAACGAGGCTCACAATTCTCTCCTCTCCATCCACCCTGGGAGCACGAAGATGTATCAGGACCTCAAGCAGGCTTATTGGTGGACTCGTATGAAGCGCGAGATTGCTCAGTTCGTGAATGAGTGTGATGTCTGCATAAGAGTGAAGGCAGAACACCAAAGGCCAGCTGGTCTCCTCCAACCTCTTGCCATTCCAGAATGGAAGTTTGACCACATTGAGATGGACTTCGTGACTGGGTTTACAAAGTCCAAACGTGGCAATGATGCTATATTCGTTGTCATCGACAAACTCACTAAAGTGGCTCACTTTCTGCCTATCAAAGAGTCTATCACTGCAGCTCAATTGGCGGAGCTCTATACCTCTCGAATTGTCTCTCTGCACGGTATTCCACAAGTGATCTCTTCAGACCGTGGCAGCATCTTTACCTCCAAGTTTTGGGATTCTTTTCAGAAGGCCATGGGCACCAACATCCGCTTCAGCACAGCTTTCCATCCTCAAACTAGCGGTCAAGTCGAGCGTGTCAACCAGATTCTTGAAGATATGCTCAGGGCTTGTGTGATCTCCTTCGGCATGAAGTGGGAGGATTGTCTTCCATATGCTGAATTCTCCTACAACAACAGTTTTCAAGCAAGTTCGGGCAAGGCCCCATTTGAAATTCTGTATGGCAGGAAGTGTCGTACCCCTCTCAACTGGTCTGAAACCGGTGAACGTCAGCTTCTGGGTAATGACTTAATCACAGAGGCAGAGGAAATGTGCAAAGTCATTTGAGATAACCTCAAAGCAGCCCAATCCCGCCAGAAGAGCTACTATGATAGTAAGCACCGTGATTTGGCTTTCGAGATCGGAGATCATGTTTACCTCTACGTCTCTCCTATGGAAGGTACTCGTCGCTTCGGTATCAAAGGGAAGCTTGCCCCCAGATACGTGGGACCTTTCAAGATCGTCAGCAAGAGAGGCGATGTCGCCTATCAACTCGAGCTTCCTTCAAACTTTGCAAATGTGCATGACGTGTTCCATGTCTCTCAGCTCCGAAAGTGCTTCAAGACTCCTGACCGCACCGTCAACTTCGAAGACATTGAGCTCCAAGAAGATCTCTCTTATCGTGAGCACCCCGTTGCTATTCTTGAAGGGACTGAACGCAAGACTCGCAACAAGTCAATCAAATTCCTCAAAGTCAAGTGGTCACACCATTCCGACCGTGAAGCTACCTGGGAACGCGAGGATCACCTCCGTTCTGAGTACCCGGCATTCTTTCAGTCCTAGATCTCGGGACGAGATCCTTTCGTAGTGGTGGAGTGTTGTAACACCCCGGATGTGATTTACCTAATATGTAATCCAACTCTTGCCATTTCCGGCGTTAAGTTATTTTATTTTCTTGGGTTCGGGTTTTTGTCTATGTGTGTTGTTATAATTGTCATGCATCTCATATCATTTCATCATGTGCATTGCATTTGCATACGTGTTCGTCTCATGCATTCGAGCATTTTCTCCATTGTCCGTTTTGCATTCCGGCGCTCCGTTCTCCTCCGGTGGTCATTTCTACCTTTCTTTCATGTGTGGGGGTTAAACATTTCCGGATTGGACCGAGACTTGTCAAGCGGCCTTGGTTTACTACCGGTAGGCCGCCTGTCAAGTTTCGTACCATTTGGACTTTGTTTGATGCTCCAACGGTTAACCGAGGGACCAAAAAGGCCTCGTGTGTGTTGTAGTTCAACACCCCTCCAATTTGGCCCAAAACCCACCAAAACCCTCTCCATCATCTAGAGCGTTCGATCACGATCGCGTGGCCGAAAACCGCACCTCATTTGGACTCTCCTAGCTCCCCCTATGCCTATATAAAGGCCCCTCCTCGAAAATCCCGGATCCCCTCCATCCCTAACCCTAGATCCACCACCTCGCACCGCACCGGACACGTCCGGTCTGGTCAGACACGTCCGCCGCCACACCCGGGCCAATTCCGTGCTGCCACGTGGCGGGTGCGCGCCCACATCGCCGCTTCCGCCGCCGGGCCGCCGCGGCCCGCAGCGGGCCCCCGAGGCCCGGCTCCTCCCGCCGCCCGAAGCCGCCTTCCTCCGCCTCAGCGCCGCCCCGCTGCCTCGCCGGAGCAACTCATCGCCGGCCGCCGCGCCTCCTCGCCCGAAGCCGCCTTCCTCCGCCTTAGTGCCGCCCCGCTCTCCCCGCTGCCTTGCCGGAGCAGCTCGTCACCGGCCGCCGCGCCTCCTCGCCACCACCACCCGACGCCGCCGGCCGCCGCCTCCCCAAGTCCTCGCCGCCGACGCCGATCACGCCGGCCAAGTCTCCGGCGAGCAGCGCCCCGCTTCGGCCACCCTCGCTCCGGCCGCCCTCGTCCACTCCGGCGGTCAACCTCCTCAGCTCCGGCGAACAGTGCATCCCGGCGGTCCTCGGTTCCCGCAACCTCAGATCCAGATCTGAAAAACCCTAAGGGTTGACCTCATATTTCTTCCTAAGTCCCTAAATATTTTGCCCTTGTTCATCGTATTGTAACTTTGCATCCGTAGATTCGTTTTGGGCATATAGCATATCAAAATGTTCGTCTCAGAGAGCACATCATTTCATCTCATTGCATCATTTTCATTTGAGTTCATCTTGATGCCTGAAATGCTGTTGGAAGAGTGCTATTTGAGATAATTGTCAGATCTGCTGCTCCAATTAGATATTTGTCATTTTTGCCATGATTAATGTGTGCATGATATGCCCATGAGCTCTACATGAGTTTTGTTATATGTTTTGACATCTATCCAGAGGTGCAACCCATGTATTTTTGTGATGTGTGTGGTAACTAGCACAAGCTTGCAAAGTGGTGCATTCGCTAATGCTGATTTCAGGGACTTAGCATTTCCAGTAAGTCCTTGATCTGTTTATCTCAATATGCCATATGTTCATCTTGTTTCCTAGTGATCCGTGCCTCTTTTGAGGATGATCAGTAAGGATGTTTTCTTAATCTTGTAGTGCTTTATCCATCCATGTCTTTGTTTTCAATTATGGAGCACCCTAGCTTGAGTCAATCGAGCTCGACTGGGCAGATTGTCTACTTGTTAGCGATTTTGCCGAGGATGTTGTAGTTGATCCGTGCATGCTATGTTATTGTTCTTGCCATGTCTAGCTCGTATAATGTTTATTCTTGATGGGTGTATGCTTAGATTATCATGAATTGCTCTGTAGTGATTGCATCGAGCTCGTAAACATGCCTACTTGAAACCTGATTTGCATGCTCCAGTTTTTCACTAAGTCTGTGATCTGATTATGTTTTTGTCATGTTCACATGCTTGCAAATGTATTTTCTGATCCCTTTTGGCTCAAGGTCACTAAGGGACTTTTGTTAAGCTCTTTGAGTAGCTCCATGCCATGCTTTACTTTGCCATGTTCAGGTCCTGTAGCCTATAGTTTTCATGCTCCAAAGTGTGCTACCAGATCTAAAATTCCAGACAAGTGTTAATTTCACTAAGTCTGAAATCTGTTTACCAAATGCATTTTTGCCATGCTTGTTTGAACCTGTTAATGGATGAATTGGCCGCAGCTCACTGTTCCTCTTTTGTTAAGCATCATGAATGGATCCCTGCCATGTACTTTGTTCTCATGTTTGAGTGCTGTAGCATGTTCATCTTGTTGCATTTAGATGGCTAGTTGCTGTATATCGCAGACCGGTGTCATATTTGAATTGCTTGCCATTTCCAAACCGTAACTCCGATTCCGGTGATCTTTATATCGTTTTCAAGCGATTTCATCTCACCTTTCCAGTGGCACACTTGTTTTTCCAAGTTGAGGCCAGGTTCTTTCTTTCCTTGTCAAATCTCGCATATGCATCACATATCGCATCCCACATAGCATACCATCTTTGCATCATATTGTTTGAGTTTGCACGTGGTTGATTGTGTCCTTGTTGCTTGTTTGTCTTGTTTGGATAGATCCAGGAGACGAGTTCGCTAACGAGGAGCCCGTTGAGTTTGCTTTCGAGGATCCAGTCAACTCTGACAACTTTGCTGGCAAGATGATCATACCCTCGAAATCACTACTATCTTTGCTTTGCTAGATGCTCGCTCCTTTGCTATGCCTATGCTACGATGCCTACCACTTGCTTATCCTGCCTCCCTATTTGCCATGTCAAACTGCTAACCCACCATGTCCTAGCAAACCATTGATTGGCTATGTTACCGCTTTGCTCAGCCCCTCTTATAGCGTTGCTAGTTGCAGGTGAAGATTGGAGACCATTCCTTGCTGGAACATTATTTACTTGTTGGGATATCATTATATTGCCTTGTTATCTTAATGCATCTATATACTTGGTAAAGGGTGGAAAGCTCGGCCTCTCGCCTAGTGTTTTGTTCCACTCTTGCCGCCCTAGTTTCCGTCATATCGGTGTTATGTTCCCGGATTTTGCGTTCCTTATGCGGTTGGGTTATAATGGGAACCACTTGAAGTTCGCCTTGAATAAAGCTTTTCCAGCAATGCCCAACCTTGGTTTTACCATTTGCCACCTAGCCTCTTTTTCCCTTGGGTTTCCGGAGCCCGAGGGTCATCTTATTTAACCCCCCCGGGCCAGTGCTCCTCTGAGTGTTGGTCCGACCGAGTAGACGGCGGGGCCACCTCGGGGCAACTTGAGGGTTGGTTTTACTCGTAGGATGTCTCATCTGAGTGTGCCCTGAGAACGAGATATGTGCAGCTCCTGTCGGGATTTGTCGGCACATTCGGGCGGTGTTGCTGGATTTATTTTAACTTGTCGAAGTGTCTTGTAGAACCGGGATACCGAGTCTGATCGGAACGTCTCGGGAGGAGGTCTACTCCTTCGTTGACCGTGAGAGCTTGTCATGGGCTAAGTTGGGACTCCCCTGCAGGGATTTGAACTTTCGAAAGCCGTGCCCGCGGTTATGGGCAGATGGGAATTTGTTAATGTCCGGTTGTAGATAACTTGAACCTTAACTTAATTAAAATGAATCAACTGTGTGAGTTACCGTGATGGTCTCTTCTCGGTGGAGTCCGGGAGGTGAACACGGTGTTGGAGTAATGCTTGCCACAGGTTGTCCTCTATTTACTCGTTCGCGCTTTGCCCTCTCTTCTCGCTCTCTTCTGCGAACAGGTTAGCCACCATATATGCTAGTCGCTTGCTGCAGCTCCACATATTTTACCTTGCCTTACCTTTAAGCGTAAATAGTCTTGATCGCGAGGGTGCGAGATTGCTGAGTCCCTGTGTCTCACAGATTACTTCCAAACCAGATGCAGGACCCGATGACTTCGTTCCAGATGATGTGCTTGAGCTCAAGTGGGAGTTCGACGAGGACTCACGCCGATACTACGTGTCTTTCCCTGATGATCAGTAGTAGTGCCCAGTTGGGGCGATCGGGACCGTGTCGCATGTTGGGTTGTTCTTTTATTTTGGCGTCGTAGTCGGGCCATGAGTGTTTGAATGTTGTAATGCTATTTATGTACTTTGATTGACGTGGCGAGTGTAAGCCAACTATGTATCTCCCCTTTTATTATCTATATATTACATGGGATGTTGTGAAGATTGCCTAACTTGCTACATTGCTTTCAATGCGGTTATGCCTCTAAGTCATGCCTCGACACGTAGGAGCTATAGCCACATCGAGGGAGTTATATCTTGCTCCACAAGAGGGCCACGGTATCAATATCAAAGAAAGTGGAAAAGCCCATGAGTGCTAGTTGACGAACGGAAAGTAAATTGTATGCAAGGGACTCAACAAGCATGTCCTTCTCGATCGTAAGATCATGAGAAATGACAACTTTGCCGAGTCCCAATACCTTAGAAGACGAGGCATCACCCACTCGACGTTGGTGGGCATGGATGGAATCTTTTGCATGTCCACCACCAAGTCCTTGCTTCCGGTCATATGATTAGTAGCTCCACTATCGAGCAACCATGATCCCCCACCGGAAGCAAACACCTACAAGAGATCAATGCTTGGTTTTAGGTACCCATTTTGTAATGGGTCCTTTGAAGTTAGTAACAAGGGTCTTAGGAACCCAAATAGACCATTCAATGTACTCATAAGGAGAACCAACAAATTTGGCATAAACATGCCCATCTCTAGCACGGCACAATACATAAGAAGGGTTAAAGTCGTCGGCTTTGTTGGGAATGGAAGCGTTGCCCTTCTTGGCATCACTACCCCTCATGGAGTTCTTCTCCTTCTTATTAGTAGCACCCTCTCTCTCCTTCACAAAAGTTTTCTTGAGAAGAGGAGGTCGTTTGGCCTTGTCATTCTTCTTCTTGGTTTTGGACTTGGGCACGTACCCAATCCCTTCCTTGGACACAACTCCCTTTTGGTTGGTCAAAAGGTCGTTGAGATTCTTCTCGCCTTGTATGCAAGACACAAGGCCTTTCTCAAGTTGCACCTTTAGCTTAGCGTTCTCCTCAACAAGATGCACATGCTCACAACATGGGTTAGTAGCATTTGCATTATCAATTAACATCATACGAAGAAAAGTGGCTTTCTCCTTGGTTAGCTTTACTTGAAGTTGATCATGAGACTCTTTGAGGCTAGCATGAGCACCCTTCAAGACCTTGTGAGCCTTGTCAAGTAGATCAAACTCCCCTTTGAGTCTAGCAAGATCAACCCCAAGTTTGGCCTTCTCAGAGTTTAGCACACGAGAAACAACGTGAGCATGATCAAGATCTTTCTTTAACTTAGCATGATCAACGTTGTGTGACTCCTCAAGAGCCAAACGAAGACCACGCTCTTCCTCAAGAGCATTGGAAAGATCTGAAATCTCATCGGCATAGTCACGACTATGCCCCTCCATCTTGGAGATAGTATCTTCTTGAGCCTCGATCATGTCATTGGCTTCACCAAGTTGTTCCAAGAGAGCAACAAAATGCTTCTTGGCTTTACCCTTGAGTTTACCCATAAAGGACTCAAACTCATTTTCCTCCACATTAGATCCCTCACATTCATCAATGAAATCCGTCAAGGAAGGATTATTAATGATGGTAGTTTTGATGTTGGGGGTTACCTTGTTGGTGGCTTTAGCCATGAGGCACTTGGCGGTGATGTTCTCATTGGGTGAGTCAAAGAGAGACACTCGTGGAGTTTTTGCAATGGCAACGGAGGCCATGGCAACCGACTCACCATCTTCATCATCCTCATGGTACTCTTCTTGAACCACCAACGCCTTGTGAGGGGTCTTCTTGGTGAAGTTGCTCTTGTTGGGGAAAGACTTGGCTTTGTCCTTTCGAATGAGCTTGCCACCATTGTCTCCCCTCTTCTCATACGGGCACTCCGCAACAAAATGGCTCACATTGCCACAATTGTAGCAAGTCCTCACACGTTGCTTGCTCTTCGTGCCACTTGAGTTGTTCTTGTTGAAGTTTGGCCTTGAGTTTTTCTTGCTCCAAAATTGTCTTGAAGCAAGTGCCATGTGTTCGTGATAGGCATACTTTGTATCTCCGGGGTTGCTTTCCTCTTCTTCTTCTTCTTCTTCAACACAAACCTTGGCCTTCAATGCAAGGTTGGGCTTCTTTGTCCTTTGAGAACAAAGCACCGCATTGTTGGCAGTCTTGTCCAAGATGTTCATAGCCACTGAGGGAGTCCTGGATTAGGGGGTGTCCGGATGGCCGGACTATACCTTCAGCCGGACTCCTGGACTATGAAGATACAAGATTGAAGACTTCGTCCCGTGTCCGGGAGGGACTTTCCTTGGCGTGGAAGGCAAGCTTGGCGATACGGATATGTGGATCTCCTACCATTGTAACCGACTTTGTGTAACCCTAACCCTCTCCGGTGTCTATATAAACCGGAGGGTTTTAGTCCGTAGGACAACATACAGAACAACAATCATACCATAGGCTAGCTTCTAGGGTTTAGCCTCTCCGATATCGTGGTAGATCTACTCTTGTACTACCCATATCATCAATATTAATCAAGCAGGACATAGGGTTTTACCTCCATCAAGAGGGCCCGAACCTGGGTAAAACTTCGTGTCCCTTGCCTCCTGCTACCATCTGGCCTAGACGCACAGTTCGGGACCCCCTACCCGAGATCCGCCAGTTTTGACACCGACATTGGTGCTTTCATTGAGAGTTCCTCTGTGTCGTCGTCGTTAGGCTTGATGGCTCCTACGATCATCAATAGCGATGCAGTCCAGGGTGAGACCTTCCTCCCCGGACAGATCTTCGTCTTCGGCGGCTTCGCACTGCGGGCCAATTCACTTGGCCATCTGGAGAAGATCAAAAGCTATGCCCCTGGCCGTCAGGTCAGATTTGGAAGTTTAAACTACACGGCTAAGTGAAAGTGTTAAAGCAATATAGTCTGATTGCCTCGTTCGTTGCGCTACCACCTCCTTAATGGACCAAGACGTTGGATCAAGTGTGAATACGCGTTTTTTGCGAACACCCCCGCATTATATGCGTGGGGGCTGAAGCCGACGACTGCAAACTTTCAGGTTATATACACATATACATAAACGGCCGCACAGGAGGCATCATAATACTTTTAGGCAAAAGTATAAACACAACCTTCATAATTCAATAAAATATTGTTTTTACAATGGGAATACATGTCACTAGAACATAATATTCTTCAATCACTACGCCTCTATCGAACGAGCGCCTTCAAGGACCTCTTCAAAGTAGTGCTCGGCAGCTACTCGGCCCACGGCCGAACCCTGTGTTGCAATAGCGGTGGCCTCCATATCTGCCCAGTATGTCTTGACACGGGCAAGTGCCATCCGCGCACCCTCTATGCATGCCGACCTCTTCATAGCGTCGATGTGCGGCACAACACCAAGGAATTGTTGCACTAAACTAAAGTAACTATTCGGCATTGGCCCTCCCGACCACAGATGATCCACAACAGACCTCATGGCAAGTCCGGACAACCTATGGAGCTTGGCCCACTCGGCCATTCGCTCATTCAACAACAGCGGACGCACTGGAGCATGGAACTGTGACCAGAACAGCTTTTCCACTTCATGGTCTTTTTGATCCTTGAAGTACTCGGCCACATCAGCAGCACTGGCTGCCAAATCCACGTATGTGTCTACAGAACTCCATAATTGATCAAGAGGGGCATACTTCGGATCTCCGAACTTAGTCCGCAACAAAAAGGGCTTCCCAGCCATGATATCTCCAGCTTGACGCAGCTCCTCCTTCATCGCTCTAATTTTGGAGCGGGTTTCCTTGGCTGCTACCATGGCCTTCTCCAGGTCCGTCGCCTTCGCTCGGCTTTATTTTTCAAGAAGCTGGTAACGGTCGGCGGCGTCTTTCAGCTCAACGGCCATCTTGGCCATCCTTTCCTTACTCTGGCAATGTGCGGCCTGTTCGGCCCTTAGCTCATCGACCGCCTTTAGAGGGGCCGCATCGCTATTTCTGGCTTGCTCCTTGGCTCGGGCAAGTTCTGCCCAAAGGGTCTCCACGGTGGCAGCTCCATCTACAGTCACAACATATTAAAAATGCTGGCATCATGCTCCTCTTACTATGTGTTGATCACCGGAGAAATCACTTACCCTGTGCCTCGTCAAGCCGCTTGTTGACAAGCACGATGTCGGCATCTGCCGCATCAAGTTGCCGCTTTAGCTCGGCAAACTCATCAGTCCGGCTAGCCACCGGACCTTCAGCCACCTGCACATAAAGGCGGTCTGGTTACTACCTGGGACTATGATCCTCTATTTGCCGCCGTTTTCAACGACAACCAGAGTCTCAGGGGCTACTGTCTGCATAGGGCACACCTAACGTGTGCGGTACTGTAAAAAACATACACTATTTCACGTACCTCAAAGCCTTTCAACAGGCTCATAAAACCTTCATGCAACCCGCTTTCGGCGGATGAAATCCTTTCAATTACCGTACCCATTAGCGTACGATACGCTTCTGAGATGGCCGCTTTCTCCAGAAGATCCTTCAGTGCGTCCAACGGCACAATGTATGGTTCCGGACTCTTTCTGTTGCTCTCTTTAGGAGCCGAATATTGAGGACTCCGGGTGGCCAAAGGATTACCCTCTGGCCTTGGCGGATCAGGAGAAACCCTCCGCAACGACACTTCAGGGTCGGCCGCCTCATGAGGCGGGGTGGCAGGGGGAGGTGTTTCGCTCTCCATCATCTCCGGAAGAAGATCCCCCGAAGATGAACTCTGTCGAGAAGGGCTACGATCCGAACTACAAGATATAAGCTTCGGTTACTGTCTTCAGAAGTAAGGTAGGATATTTTCACTATTAAGTACTTCTTTTTTACTTACAGCTCGGTCGAGGGCTGATCCCCTTGCGGACACTGTACGGCAAGAGTACCCCCCGAGGCCGGACCCTATGGCGAAGATTTCTTCCCCCGTTTGGAAACCTTTGTTTCTGGGTCTTCAGAGGTGATCCTTTTCCTTCCTTGGGGAGAGGGAATTTTAGATCCTTCTCCCTGGCTATCCTCCTTCGCAGAGGCACTAATTCCCCCGGTTTGGATGAATGATGAGTGAGGCCTGCTTTCAGCCTCTTTATTCCCCCCTTCATCTTCCCCTGAGGGCGCTTGATAAGGCGCCGGCTCGAGCATCCTGGCTAGTACTGGATTGGCCGAGCCTTCGGGAAGGGGAGCCGTACACCTGATCATCCTCGCCTTTGCTATCCAGTCCTAGTCAAAGAGTGACTTTTCATAATGATGTTATGATAAATAAAAAGACAGCGTGTTCGGCCATGGGATTACTTACTTGGGTATTGGGGCGATTACAGCTCAGACCCGCATCCTCAGTGGTGTCCGGACACTCTATTTGGGGTTCGAAGAACAATTTGTACATCTCTTCGAGTGTCATGCCGAGGAAGTGTTGAATAGTTCGCGGTCCTTCCGGGTTGAATTCCCACATGCGGAGGGGTCGACGTTTGCAAGGCTGGACTCGACGAACTAGCATGACTTGCATTACCGAGACTAGATTGACATCTCTCTAGAGGAGATCTCGGACGCGACTCTGCAATATTGGTACATCATTTACTGGCCCCCAGTTCAGCCCCTTGTTGATCCATGGCGTCAGTTGTGGTGGGGGGCCTGAGCGAAAGGCAGGTGCGGCCACCCAATTGGAACTCCGGGGAGCTGTGATATAGAACCACTCCCGGTGCCACAAACTGGACACCTCCAGGAAAGAACCCTCTGGCCATGGAGCCTCAGTGCTTTTGCTTATTACGGCACCTCCGCACTCTGCGTGCCGCCCCTCGATCATCTTCGGCTTCACATTGAAGGTCTTGAGCCACAGGCCGAAGTGTGGGATAATGTGGAGGAAGGCCTCACACACGACGATGAACGATGAGATGTGAAGGAGGGAATCCGGGGCCAAATCATGGAAATCCAGCCCATAATAGAACATGAGCCCCCTAACAAAGGGATCCAGAGCGAGGCCTAGCCCTCGGAGGAAGTGAGAGATGAACACAACACTCTCGTTGGGTTCGGGAGTGGGGATGACCTGCCCTCGGGCGGGCAGCCTGTGCGAGATTTCGGCGGTCAGATACCTGGTCTCTCCCAGCTTCTTGATGTCCTCCTCTGTGACAGAGGAAGGCATCCACCGACCTTGGAGGTTGGATCCGGACATGGTTGAAGGTCCGAAGCCCCTGACCTGAGCCTTGGGTGTTGGAACTCGAGGCGGGGAGAGGATTCGATTGAGCACGAGAGGGAAAAAGGACATGCCTTGGCCTCTTTATAAAGAGGGTGAATATCAAGCGTCCTCCTTGCGGCCGTTTGGGACTAGCCTAAAATCGAGGAGTCATACCAACATGCACGATTGGGTTACCCACATCCGTATTGATGAGAATCCCGTAATAAGGGGGACACGATCTCTGCTTCAACAAGACGTGTCAAGAAAACCGCCTCGCAATATGTGCAGTGCTGGTTGAGAAAAACGGTTCGAATAATGACCGGGCCGTGACGTGGTGTCATGCTGTCAAACATGTCAGCAGATTAGATTTGTGGAAACATTATTCTCTCTGCGGTGGTATGTGAAACTTGTTTTGCAGAGCTGGACACTATCCTTGTGTTCGAAATATTCTATGGAGTATTCGGAAGAGGAACCCGCCTTGCAATGCCGAAGACAAATCTGCGCGTCGGATTCATTGTCATTGAAGCCTGGTTCAGGGGCTACTGAGGGAGTCCTGGATTAGGGGGTCTCCGGGCAGCCGGACTATATCCTTTGGCCGGACTGTTGGACTATGAAGATACAAGATTGAAGACTTCGTATCGTGTCCGGATGGGACTCTCCTTGGCATGGAAGGCAAGCTTGGCAATACGGATATGTAGATCTTCTCCCTTGTAACCAACTCTTTGTAACCCTAGCCCCCTCCGGTGTCTATATAAACCAGAGGGTTTAGTCCGTAGGACAACAGACAATCATACCATAGGCTAGCTTCTAGGGTTTAGCCTCTACGATCTCGTGGTAGATCAACTCTTGTAATACTCATATCATCAAGAACAATCAAGCATGACGTAGGGTATTGCCTCCATCAAGAGGGCTCGAACCTGGGTAAACATTGTGTCCCCTGCCTCCTGTTACCATCCGCCTTAGATGCAAAGTTCGGGACCCCCTACCCGAGATCCGCTGGTTTTGACACCGATAGAGACCATCTTCATCCTACGCCTCCCACGGATTGATAAACCATAGGTCATCCACTTGAGGGAAATTTGCTACTGTCCTACAAACCTCTGCACTTGGAGGCCCAACAGCGTCCACAAGAAGAAGGTTGTGTAGTAGACATCACGGTCGCACCGAGTTTGCCTGACCAACTCTCTGGTTAGTCTATTACCAAAATCTGTCTCACCGAGTTTGTATAATCGGTCTCATCGAGATTAAGTTATGCCCTAACCCTAATGACATCGGTCCCACCGAGTTGACATATCGGTCCCACCGAAAACTCTAACGGTCACATTATGAACCAAATTAGTCCGACCGGATTTCATGATTCGGTCCCATAGAGTTTGGTAAATTGTGTGTAACGGTTAGATTTTGTGTGGAGGCTATATATACCCCTCCACCCACTCTTCATTCGTGGAGAGAGCCATCAGAACATGCCTACACTTCCAACATACATTTTCTGAGATAGAACCACCTACACTTGTGTTGAGGTCAAGATATTCCATTCCAACCACATAAATCTTGATCTCTAGCCTTCCCCAAGTTGCTTTCCACCAAAATCTTCTTTCTACCAAATCCAAATACTGTGAAAGGGAGTTGAGTGTTGGGGAGACTATCTTTTGAAGCACAAGAGCAAGGAGTTCATTATCAACACACCATTTGTTACCTCTTGGAGAGTGGTGTCTCCTAGATTGGCTAGGTGTCACTTGGGAGCCTCCATCAAGATTGTGGAGTTGAACCAAGGAGTTTGTAAGGGCAAGGAGATCTCCTACTTCGTGAAGATCTACCCGAGTGAGGCAAGTCCTTCGTGGGCGACGACCATGGTGGGATAGACAAGGTTGCTTCTTCGTGGACCCTTCGTGGGTGGAGCCCTCCGTGGACTCGCGCAACCGTTAACCTTCATGGGTTGAAGTATCCATCAACATGGATGTACGATAGCACCACCTATCGAAACCACGGATTAAAATCTCCGTGTCAACATTGCGTTTGCTCCCTCAATCTCAACCCTTTACCTTCATATGCAATTGTTTTACTTTCCGCTGCTATACTCTTAGAATTGCATGTGTAGGTTGATTATTTGACTTGTGCAAAGTTGCTAAAATATGCCAAGAACTAAAATTGGGAAAAGGCTAGATTTTTATTTGGTCAAGTAGTCTAATCACCCCCCCCCCTCTAGACATACTTTCGATCCTACAACCTAGTAAGGATGAAATTATTGGTCTTGCTTCTATTGTCGTGCCTCCTGCTGATCCTTTAGAGCAATATTTGCTAGACCATGAAAATGATATGTTTATTAATGAAAGAAATGAAGTAGATGAGATATGCTTTAAATAGATGCCTGTCTTGAAACATAATTTGCCTATTGAGAATCTTGGAGATCCTCTACCACCCAAGAGTGATCCCGTGTTTGATCTTAAACAAGACCGAATACTCTAAAATATGCTTATCTTGATGAAAAGAAGATATATCCTGTTATTATTAATGATAACCTTTCAGGGCATGAAGAAAAGAGATTATTGAAAACTCTGAGGAAGCATCGTGCCGCTATTGGATACACTCTTGATGGTCTTAAGGGAATTATCCCCACTCTATGTCAACATAAAATTAATATGGAACCTGATGCTAAACCAGTTGTCGATCGCCAGCGACGGTTAAATCCAAAAATGAAAGAAGTGGTAAGAAATGAAATATTAAAGCTTCTGGAAGTAGGTATAATCTATCCTATTGCTGATAGTAGATGGGTAAGTCTTGTTCATTGTGTCCCTAAGAAGGAAGTCATTACTATTGTTCCTAATGATAAGAATGAACTAATCCCACAAAGAGTTACCACAGGTTATTGAATGGTAATTTATTTTAGAAAATTAAACAAAGATATTCGGAAAGATCATTATCCTCTACCTTTCATTGATCAAATTCTAGAAAGACTATAAGGGCAAGGACAAGCTTAAAGAGGAGATTGATGCATTTGAAGAAGCTCCTAAGGCCTTGGTCAAGTGGGTTCCCAAGACTACATCAAGTTCTACCTCATCAAGTACGACTACAACTCCAAGGATTCCCATCAAGATGGTGTGGATCCCGAAGAAGAAGAACTAGAGAGTTCTTGAGGGTGACTCCGCCAACATACATCACTCTTATCATTTGGCAATAACAAGTGCAAACAACTTCCATATCTTGCACTAGTTCAAGGAGTCACAAACCCTCTTGTTGGTAAGACAAGGGACAAGGTAACCTAATGCTTTCATGGACATCATCTTGTGTATACATCACTCTATGTCTATGGATATCCTTGCTTGTTCCTTGTAGGACTAACCCATGTAGGTATTGAAAGTGCAACTCACTCCAATGGAATGCTCCGAATGATCTACATGAACATTGAGCATCCACATCTTCATTACCCACATGAAGTCATCATCGACAAAACCCAAGGTTAGTTCATCCCTCTTAGGGGGGATATCACATCTAGGGGGAGCTTTACTCTAAAAATTGAGCTAAAGCAACTCAAATGGTGTGAGCACAACAATGCTTTATGTAAAAGTGGTAATCCCACTTGTGCTTAAATGATGAGTATGACCTATGATCAAATGTTCTCATTTGACTCCTAGTCAATATACTCATATATAGATGCTAGAGTGTTTGTGCATGCATTGTCACATATTTCTTTTGCCATATTATTGTGTGAGCATGTTGAATGCATATTTTTCTCATTCAAGGACATCCATTGTTGCTTTGACTATTTGGCTTTTTCTCTTTTGCCAAATGGATGGACAAGAATGCCTAAGAACTCCCTCTAGCTATCTATGCTTTCCTCGTCTCAAACTCTATTCATGCTACATCACAAAGTTTGATCAAGTCAGATTCGAACCACTCTGTGTGAGGAGCACTCGGAGTCCCCGATTCGTCATAGACTTAAAATTCCAAAACCTCTTTGTGCATTTCGGTCTGACTGATACATCCTTTTCGGTCCTACCAAGATCACTTAGTTGATCTAGGTTTTCAATCTGGGTGCAACCGATTAGAACCTTTTGGTCACATCGAGTTGCAGTAACTGCCTGCAGTTTTGCATCTCGGTGCCACCGAGTTGTTCCACTCGGTCACACCAACAGGGTCAGGTTATATATACTGACGGGTCAAATTTTGGAAAAATTTCCGAAACCCTTCACCCACACGTAACCTGCTCTGCCTCTTCGGGTCTCCGGATCGTCCTCTCGCCGCCAGCGACCTCCCGCCACTGGTCTCCGCCGCCGTCAACGGCAATCTGCTCCGCCGTTGCCGCCGTAGCGAACACTTGCCATTCTAGGGTAAGTGTTCGACCCCTTGTGCTGTCTTTTTCACTCCGATTCCTAGCACAAGGACAATGCCATGTTTCTTGCCACGACTAAGAGTGATCCATCCAGCTAAAACTTCCTTAGGTCTAGATTGATTCGAATATTTTAGGGTTAGCTCTCCGCAGAACTCATCTCGGACCGACCGAAATGTAGAAATCGGTCTCACCGATTCGGCCTTGGCCATTGCACATGCGCTTTTCGGTCCAACCGAAACGTGCAAATCGGTGTGACCGAGTTCAAGATTCTGTGAAACCCTAGCAATCTCGGTGCCACCGAACTGTGACTCAGCCCAACCAAATTCACTAGTTTAGGTTCCAAGTGTTGCTTCAGTATCACCGAGTTTGTCAATTCGGTAGCTCCGAGATCACTTCTGTAGAGAACTAAAACTAATCTTTTTGACTCAATTGTTTTGCAAAACCTCTATACTTTGTGATGCTCATCTACTCTACCTCATCTATAACCTATTCACAGGGTCTGTTGATAGTTTGCCTGAAGATGTCTGATCAAAGTGACAGTCAGAACAAGTCTGAAGAGCAGGTTTAGTTGAGTGAGGGCGCTAGTCCCTCCGGCAGCTATGATGAGGGCTGCAGGAGCACACCTAGTAACTTGCCAAAAGCAGCTACCAGGACAAGGAAGAAGAAAACCTCAGATTCTGAAGATGAGGATTATGTGGCTGTTGAGGATGAGGCCACTTCATGGAAAAAGGTGCTGAAAAAGGAGTATGGCACAACTGCTGCAAGTAAGCCTGGAATGAAGACAAAGACTCCAACGAGAAGAGTTCCAATGTCTAAAGCCAGAGCCTCCACTCAAGAAACAATGGAGTTCACTCTTGAACCCCAAAGAAGGAGGTGAAGGAAAGAAGAGAAAAGAAAGGGTCAAGAAGACCATTGCCAGAGTTATTGGAAAACCATCAATGATGAGAGATGATGATGAAGAAGAAGAGGATGCTGCACCAGCACCCAAAGCTCAGAAGCCCATGGGATATGCAATCAGATCAGGGGCTGCTCCATCTAAGCCCAAGTCTGCTCCCAAAGCTCCAGCTCAAAAGTCTGCACCCAAGAGAAGCACCAGGAACATTCCAGCTGCAGAAAAGAACAAGGCCCCAGTGCCTGAGACTGTTGATGAAGAAGATGATGAAGCCCAAGTGCTAAGGAAGCTCAAGCCCAAGATCCCTAACCACAATGATGCACATCATGTTGCAGAAAATATGAAGATCGGGAAAGATTCAGGACTGAGATTGTGGAGACAGTATGATCCATATGCTGTCAGGAGGAGAACTGTTGTGGACTATAGAGTCCACACAAAGGAACAACAAGACTTTTATGAGACTGTCCTGCTTGACAAGAAGCCCATAGTGTATGACATGAGATGGGTTGACTGGGAGTACATCAAGGAAAATGAAGATCACTATCCAGGAGTCTATGACAACTTCAAGGCTTGCGGAGTTGATACATTTGTTGGACAGAAGCTCACCAAGTGGAATGATGAGCTGATCATGCAATTCTATTCTATAGCCCATTTCTAACCAGATGGGAGGATTATATGGATGTCTGAGGGTACTAGGTACCAATCCACATTAGAAGAATGGGCCAAGCTGATCAATGCCCCTGAGGAACATGAAGATGACTTGGATGTTTATGCCGAGAAGAAGAAAGACCACAACACTATGGCACACATGTACAGAGAGATCCCAGATGATGCTTTCGAGACTCATAAGTTTGGATCTGTCCACTTCTTGTTGTCTGGTCTTCCTACCATCAACTGGATCCTAAGGCACACATTGCTACTCAAGTCAGGTGATCACAAGATGATCAAAGGACATGCTATCAATTTGCTACATTTGTTTGATGTGCCTCAAAAGTTCAAAGTCATGAGTTTGATTGTAGAGACAATCAAAAGGACAGTAGCTGATCAGAAGAGAAGCTGTGTGTATGCCCCACAAATTCAGGAGCTCATCAACTCCAAGATGGGCACAGGAAAATATCTATTGGATAAGGAGCACCTAGCCATATACCCCGAATTTGAAGACGACACGGTTGTGATGGATGAGAATGAACCATCATCAGTTCAAGCACAAGAGAAGAAAGCTAAAGTTAAAGCTGAGAAAGCTGCAAGAATGCCAACTATTGAAGAGGCATCTCAAGTGTTCTTGAAATCCAAGCAAGATCAGCTTGGATATCTGATCCAATCCACCTTGAGGATTGAGAAGGGCTTGGCCACCCTGACTCAAAACCAGGAGAGCTTGGAGAGGATCATTGAGCAGAAATTCTATGATCTTGATGTCAAAGTAACTGAGATTCAGTCAACAGTTGAGCAACTTTAGGAGGAAGTGGAGGAGAAGAAGGGCAAGTCAACTACAGATGCTTTTGCTAGAGTGCCCTGAAGCCAGAGGTCTGCTGCAGTGCCAGTCACAGATACTAGAGCTACAACATCAGCTCCAGCAGCTACAGCTCCAGTGCCACCTCCAGCAGCCACTCCACCAGCTCCAGCTACATCAACGGAAGCTTTCGTCCTTGGAGTCATCTCTACACCACCTCCCGAAGATCAAGCCTGAGAGACGTTTAGCACTATGCATTTTTGAACTTTTTGGTAACTTCTTGCCAAAGGAGGAGAAAATGTATAGATCATAGGCTTTGAGAGAGAGTGTTGCTTTTTATCTCTCTTGTTTTTGGTTTGGTTGAATTTCTTGATTGTGTGCATGTGTGAGATACTTTATGTTCTTGTGAAATACTTGTTTGATCATGTGTTTGATCATATGTTACCCTTAATGCTTGTTGGATGATATTATCTCTTATATCCTTATATGATCATTCACTTGCTTGGTGATGAGTGTATGCTTTTAATTTCTATCATTTTGAGCGCACCACCAAGATGTATGTGACATGGAAGAGTAACCCATGATCCTAATCGATTGTGCATTTGCATTCAAAAGTAAATTTTAAATAATGCACAAATTTAGGGGGAGCTCTTGTTTATCACATACTTCTCAAAGCGACGATGTTTTTCAATCTTATTATCATTTGTCGAAGCTTTGATCTATATGTTGTCATCAATTACCAAAAAGGGGGAGATTGAAAGTGCAACTATCCCTGGGTGGTTTTGGTAATTCCTAACAACATATAGCTCATTGAGATAATGCTATTTCAAGATAAATATTTCAGGAAAGCTCAATGATTGGCATGACATGGATTAGAAAAGTGGACCCCTCAAAATGCCAAGGACAAAAGGATTGGATCAAGCGCAAAGCACAAGACTCTACATTTTTCATTTTAGTGATCCAAGATCACATTGAGTCCATAGGAAAATCCAATACTATCAAGAGAGGTTGAGGTGCTGCTTAATGAGGTTCTTGCTCAAAATGCTTAGTGATATGCTCCAAAGCCCTCAACTACTTTCTCATATCCACATATGTCCCAAACCAAAAGTTAAACTCGGCACCACCGAAATTTTCTATCCGGCGCCACCGAGTTCTCTTGACATAGCCATTGCTAGAAACCCTAGTATTTTCGGTCTCACCGAGATGGGATTGTAATCTCTCTGTTTCCCTTCGTAACATTTTGGTCGAACCGAGATGAGCGATTGGTCCCACCGAGATTGCAATGCAAACTCTCAGTTTCCCTTTTGTAACGTTTCGGTCCAACCGAGATGAGCGAATCGGTCCCACTGAGTTTGCCTAACCAACTCCCTGGTTAGTCCATGACCAAAATCGGTCTCACCGAGTTTGTGTAATCGGTCTCACCGAGATTAAGTTATGCCCTAACCCTAATGACATTGTTCCCACTGAGTTGACATGCCGGTCCCACCAAAAACTCTAATGGTCACATTATGAACCAAATCGGTCCGACCAAGTTTCATGATTCGGTCCCACCGAGTTTGGTAAATTGTGTATAACGGTTAGATTTTGTGTGGAGGCTATATATACCCCTCCACCCACTCTTCATTCATGGAGAGAGCCATCAGAACATGCCTACACTTCCAACATACATTTTCTGAGATAGAACCACCTACACTTGTGTTGAGGTCAAGATATTCCATTCCAACCACATAAATCTTGATCTCTAGCCTTCCCCAAGTTGCTTTCCACTCAAATCTTCTTTCTACCAAATCCAAATCCTATGAGAGAGTTGAGTGTTGGGGAGACTATCTTTTGAAACACAAGAGCAATGAGTTCATTATCAACACACCATTTGTTACCTCTTGGAGAGTGGTGTCTCCTAGATTGGCTAGGTGTCACTTGGGAGCCTCCGTCAAGATTGTGGAGTTGAACCAAGGAGTTTGTAAGGGCAAGGAGATCGCCTACTTCGTGAAGATCTACTCGAGTGAGGCAAGTCCTTCGTGGGCAACGACCATGGTGGGATAGACAAGGTTGCTTCTTCGTGGACCCTTCGTGGGTGGAGCCCTCCGTGGACTCGCGCAACTGTTACCCTTCGTGGGTTGAAGTCTCCATCAACATGGATGTATGATAGCACCACCTATCGGAACCACGGATAAAAATCTACGTGTCAACATTGCGTTTGCTCCCTCAAACTCATCCCTTTACCTTCATATGCAATTGTTTTACTTTTCGCTGCTATACTCTTAGAATTGCATGTGTAGGTTGATTGCTTGACTTGTGTAAAGTTGCTAAAATCTGCCAAGAACTAAAATTGGGAAAAGGCTAGATTTTTATTTGGTCAAGTAGTCTAATCACCCCTCCCCCTCTAGACATACTTTCGATCCTACAACCTAGTAAGGATGAAATTATTGGTCTTGCTTCTATTGTCGTGCCTCCTGCTGATCCTTTAGAACAATATTTGCTAGACCATGAAAATGATATGTTTATTAATGAAAGAAATGAAGTAGATGAGATATTCTTTAAATAGATGCCTGTCTTGAAACATAATTTGCCTATTGAGACTCTTGAAGATCCTCTACCACCCAAGAGTGATCCCGTGTTTGATCTTAAACAAGACCTAATACTCTAAAATATGCTTATCTTGATGAAAAGAAGATATATCCTGTTATTATTAATGATAACCTTCAGGTTATGAAGAAAAGAGATTATTGAAAACTCTGAGGAAGCATCATGCCGCTATTGGATACACTCTTGATGGTCTTAAGGGAATTATCCCCAGTCTATGTCAGCATAAAATTAATATGGAACCCTGATGCTAAACCAGTTGTCGATCACCAGCGACGGTTAAATCCAAAAATGAAAGAAGTGGTAAGAAATGAAATATTAAAGCTTCTGGAAGTAGGTATAATCTATCCTATTGCTGATAGTAGATGGGTAAATCTTGTTCATTGTGTCCCTAGGAAGGAAGTCATTACTATTGTTCCTACTGATAAGAATGAACTAATCCCACAAAGAGTTATCATAGGTTATAGAATGGTAATTTATTTTAGAAAATTAAACAAAGATAATCGGAAAGATCATTATCCTCTACCTTTCATTGATCAAATTCTAGAAAGACTATCAAAACATAGACACTTTTGCTTTCTAGATGGTTACTCAAGTTTTTCCGAAATACCCGCGTCACAAGAGGATCAAGAAAAAACTACTTTTACATGCCCTTTTGGTAATTTTGCTTATAGATGTATGCTTTTTGGTTTATGCAATGCACCTGCTACCTTTCAAAGATGTATGGCTGTTATATTCTCTGACTTTTGTGAAAAGATTGTTGAGGTTTCAATGGATGATTTTTTTCTTGATTGCTTAAGCAACATTGATCGAGTTTTACATAGATGTGAAGAAACTAATCTTGTCTTGAATTGGGAGAAGTGTCACTTTATGGTAAATGAAGGTATTGATTTAGGCCATAAGATCTTCGAAAGAGGTATTGAATTTCATAAAGCTAAAGTTGACGCAATTGTAAAAATGTCGTGTCCTAAAGATATCAAAGGTATAAGAAGTTTCCTTGGTCATGCTGGTTTCTATAGGAGATTTATTAAAGACTTCTCTAAAATTTCTAGGCCTCTTACTTATCTCTTGCAAAAAGATGTTCCATTTGTTTTTCATGATGATTGTGTAGAAGCCTTTGAAATACTTATGAAAGCCTTAATTTCTGCGCCTATTGTTCAACCACCTGATTGGAACCTACCCTTTGAAATTATATGTGATGCCAGTGATTATGTTGTTGGTGTTGTTCTAGGACAGAGAGTTGATAAGAAATTAAATATTATCCATTATGCTAGTAAAAATCTAAACAATGCTCAAAGACATTATGCTACTAATGAAAAAGAGTTTTTAGCAGTTGTGGTTGCTTGTGATAAATTCAGATCTTACATTGTTGATTCCAAAGTAGTTGTTCACACTGATCATGTTGTTATTAAGTATATTATGGAAAAGAAAGATGCTAAGCCTAGACTCATTAGGTGGGTTCTATTGCTACAAGAATTAGATTTACATATTATTGATAGAAAAGGAGTTGAGAACTCTGTAGCTGACAACTTGTCTAGGTTAGAAAATATTCTTGATGACCCACTACCTATTGATGATAGTTTTCCCGATGAACAATTAGCTGTCATAAATACTTCTCGTAGTACTCCATGGTATGCAGACTATGCTAATTATACTGTTGCTAAATTTATACCACCTAGTTTCACATACCAACAAAAGAAAAGGTTTTTCTATGATTTAAGACATTACTTCTGGGATGACCTACACCTTTATAAAGGAGTAGATGGTGTTATTAGACGTTGTGTACCTGAGCATGAATATGAACAAATCTTACGCAAGTGTCACTCTGAGGCTTACGGAGGACACCATGCTGGAGATAGAACTGCACACAAGGTATTACAATCTGGTTTTCATTGGTCTGCTCTTTTCAAAGATGCTCGTAAGTTTGTCTTGTCTTGTGATGGGTGTCAAAGAATTGGTAATATAAGTAGACGTCAGGAAATGCCTATGAATTATTCACTTGTCATAGAACCATTTGATGTTTGGGGATTTGATTATATGTGACCTTTTCATTCCTCTAATGGGTATACTCATATTTTAGTTGTTGTAACATTGCCACATCTGGACCGTTGAACCACAAAAATGAGCGACTAAAAATGATTTGATGTTTCATCAACATTAAGCTAGTAACATATCGTGTTGTTTATGTTCGCACTATCAGCTATGCATGTTAGATGCAAGCAACACTATACCTATTAAAAAGGGATAATTGTATTTATACCCTTAGTTGTGTCCCCCTCAACAGGATTGCCCCTAGTTTTTGAAAACATGTGGTCTTGCCCAACCCCCTTTGTCATCTTGTGCTTTTGCCCTTTGACCGTTTGACCGTCACTTTGAAAACTTCATAACTAATTCATACTAAATCAGAAAAATGCAAATAAGATACCGAAATGTTCCAAAAAACATCACTTATATGTCAATGTCACTAGTATTCATGATAAAAGTGTTGGTAAGTGCCCATCCAAGTTTTAGCTCTTATCATACCACCATGAACAGTAAAATCTAAAAAAATCAAAAAATTTAAGAAAAATTTGGTGGCAAAGAATTGCAAATGTTTTAAGTGCTTGCCAAGTTTCACGAGGGAATGACATTCGTGGAAATCGTGGCAAAATAATATCTATTTTCGAGTGCTGGTTGTTTTTTTGTCACGACTTCCACGAATGTCATTTCTGATGAAACTTGGCAAGCACTTAAAACATTTGTCATTCTTTGCCACTGATTTTTTTTGAATTGTTTATTTTTTTAGATTTTCCTGTTCATGATGGTATGGTAGAGCTAAAACTTGGATGGGCACTTACCAACACTTTTGTCATGAATACTAATTCATCTCAAAAATATCTTATTAATTATTAAGGGTATAAATACAATTATCTCATTAAAAAAATCTTACTAATTCATCTCAAAAATATCTTATTAATTATTAAGCAGAATATAGAATGGAGGCAACCACAACTGAACCACTACAAGATATGAAAATAACACCTACAACTAAGTCGACTTCTTCCGCATCTTCTGCAACAATGCTTTTAAAAATGTATAAACTTCCTCACATCACCGTCATCACATCCGCCCCGAGACGGCCTGGACAACGACGTTTACCCTAGTTGCTGAAAACAATTAATGAAGATCAATACACAACAAGTAGACAACGCCTCTAACAAGGTAAATACACAAGTTAGTCATTGTTGAGCCCAACCAATAAATGTCCGGACAAGAGAATTCACCCCGGAATGAAGTGTCGTAACAGTCAGTATCTTGAATACGAACCATCAGGTAGTTGCCTCTACCAGTACTCCATGCCAAGAGAAAAAGGCACTAGCAGACTGGTAAGACGTCTTCCCACCTTGTAGCACTGCACAACCATTAGAAGGCGCCCATGTCTCGTCATGGATCTGGCTACTGGAAGCCCACACTACCATGAGTCACCCTGCAGTATCCATAATACCGCTAGATCCATTGCCCTAGTTTTAGATGATATCGGGGAACCGTCATTGCACCCACTGATCAAAATCGATCGCTGCCCCTGGCACTATGAACTTCCGCATGTGATGGTCGTTGCCCTTGTAGCGGATGAAAATCCCTCGTAGCGCTGGACATGACCACCACCATTGTGCCTGCAAGTACGCCGACACGCCTGTGGATACGCCATTGCGCCATGCATCTCCTTGAATATGTATATTCTGCGAGAGAAACATGAATATTTTTGGTTTTGACAAGAACAAATAACATGCAAATTGCCTTAATGGTCTTGAAAGTTATACCCTGTTTGTCCACAAATAGATGACGTATAAATTAAGTCAAAAAATTATGTTTTCTATTTTCTGTGAAAATATCATATCTATTATAAAGATTCACCGGAAGTACAAAGCACCCCAAACATAAGAAAAATTACATCAAGGTTCATGGACAATCGAACAGCCATTGCCGCCGCCAGAACGAGGCACCGACGCGCCACTATCGCCACTCCCATACCGAGCTGGTTTGACCTTATCGATGACAACTAGGAAGTCTTAGTGCACGTGCCCCTAAGGACCAGCGTTCAGGGGCCGTAGTCGTCGCCATTGAATCCTTGATCGATCTGAAGAACCTGACATCAAATCTCGTCGTTGCATACGCACGACGAGAAACCCTAACCTTGCCGCTCTGAGGAGTTGGCAGGAATCTACGCTGGAGCTCCGTCTAATCCGTTGCAGTGAATGAACTTGAGGAGGATCGGAGCCCGGAAGACTGACTCGAAGAAGAAGCGCCGCCATCCTTCTGAGCGCGACCCTTGCGGGAACCAAAACTTTACCTATCTTAGGTCCTGTTTGTTTGAGTTTTTGCTTCTGCTTTTGCAGCTTTTTCATTTTGACAAAAAAATTCACAAAAGCTCCTAAATATGGGATTTTTGCTTCGGCTTTCGGCTTGCGAATTAACATTGATATATGATGGGATAAGCAAGCCCAAACAAAAAGCACCTATTATGAGCTTATTTGGCTCTTTTTTTTGGCAAAGTGAAAAGGCTGCAAAAACATAAGCAAAAGGCCAAATAAAATAGGACCTAAGTCGAGGCACCAGGAATACTCTCCCCGGCACCGGCCGCCGGAGCGGCAGGTGGAGGGGAGGCGAATCCACAAACTCACCGGCGGAGATCAAAAGGAAGAAGGCTTTCCCTAGTAGCCTTGCAAGAGGGGAAAGAAAAAGTTATTCTAAAATTGACCAAGAATATATATAAAATATGAAGATAAACCATATTAAATCAATATAAATATATCCATCATTAGATATATTTTCATAATGTATTTTTCCAATATTATAGTTGTTGACATTTTCTTCTATATATTTCATGAAACATATAAATAGTTATTTTTAACTGAGTTTATACGCCACCTATTTTGGGACGGACGGAGTAACAAGTTTTGTGTAACATAGGCCATGTTATACTTAAACATGAATGATCATGTTTTTAGTGATGACATTCATGTTAGTATAAAATTGATTGTGTATTTGCATTCAAACGCAATTTTTAAATAATGCACAAATTTAAAAGGGGCTCTTGCTTATCATAGTTGTACTAACTTTGTACTAAAACTAGTACAAAGTCGAGTCACTTATTTTGGGACGGAGGGAGTAATCTTTACCTATAACCTAACCAACAAATTATTGGAGATGCTAGCATTAAGCGGCGTAAACAAACCCAACAGAGGGAGTAAATGAAAATGATCAATGCATTCCGTACGTCTTAGGTTCGGGAAATCATAAGTGTGTTCTAAAGTAGAACTAGTGTCAATTAGTTAATCGATTGATTTATGGTTGGAAATGTTGGATTCGACGCATGGATGCAGTACGCTGATTGTTGCTGCTTGATGGCCAAATCTGATCTAACTTTCGTATACAGTTCTGTGCATGGCCTGATGGCCAGGCTGGTTTTTGCCGGTTTGATAATTAAACGGGAAACGTACGGCCCATTCCTATGTGGACCTAGCAGAATTTATTAGTGACAACGACGTATGTACGACTTAAGAGTTTGCAAACACTGCACTAATACAAACACGATATTTCAAGCTTTTAAATTTTTTACCACACCATTTCTGTTTTTTATTTGAATGTGTATGAAATCACGTGTACAAATTCCGACTCCCTCTTTGCACCCTAAAACTAACGCCAGGCCGCACCCTTACTTTTGCTTCACGTGTAGAGCTCTCGAGAAAATTCAATCTTTCCTGTCACCGGCGACGAGGGAAGGCTTCCCTCCTCGCAAGCTAGCGGACGATGTGTCTCTTATTTGATCGGAATAAACCTAGTCATAATAGTCTTTCCTTAAAAAAAACTTTGATGATTGGCCTCTACCGTAATATAACTACAAAATCCACCCAAATAAGTTAAAATAGTCGCACTTGAATAAACAAGGAAAAATGCATGCATGGTACCCATCTCATAGAACAATGCAATAAAAAATATAATATTATTTTAGTGGATAGTCATATGTGTTGTTTTTTATCTTTCATACAATGTTCTCCATTGTGTCAATTCCTTTTGGGAATTTGGATTAGTTGACATCATGTGGTGTTTGGGTTAAACAACGAAGGCGTTGTCCTCCGTGGCGGGCAAAATGGCTGGAAAGGGTGTCTTGTCTAAAGTGGCCGACGAGAGCATCCAAGTTGGAGTAGATGTCCATCACCAGCTATGACCCGGAGGTGATAGACTTCGGCTGGTGTTTTTGAACTTCACGAAGGCACCCACATGTTTTATCCCTTTGATTGCACATAGTTCATCACTACAAGGGTTGGACGTGCTTTGATGTGGTATTAGTGTTGCTGGAATTTCATGAAAAAAATTGTTTGGCGTTTAGGGAGATGATGAAATGTGTTTTCTTTCTTTTTATAATATGGAGTTTTTGTGGGCTTTTTGGCGTTGTGATTCTGTGTAATTTGTTAATCAACTTATTCTTATGTTTAAATTCTCTCTAAAAAACCATTATGACAGATTTTTTTTTGCGCTTGTTGCATGTATTATACTGATGCTACAGTCTCACATGTTGGCATTTTTTTCAAGGTGATGAGGATGCGTGGGACTAATGTGTTCTTATAGGCCACATGCTGCCAATTGATTTGAAAAATTGTTAACTCGGTTAAAATTGTGAACCAAATCCAAAATTGAACACTGCAATTGAATGGAAGAGTTTCAAAATTAGGGAGAATAGTGAATTACAAGATTGCATCAACATTTCTTAAATTTAAGTTAAACCATCTTAAATTCATTTTTTTAGATTACAGAGAATCATGCTATAGGGTTCACTAGACACTCGTGACTTGCAATAGTATCATGATTGCTAACAATTATCATCAATAAAACTGTTTTTCTTTTGTTTAAGGGAAAAGCTATCGTGCAACCGACCGATCACGCGCGCCGCGTCCGCCGGCTCCGCGTCCGTCGGATCGTCTCTTTCATCGGACGGACGAGAGAGTCCCCGCTCCCATGGCACGCGCGTTCGTTTTCTGAAACCGACCGATTCGTCCCGACCATTTTCTGAAACAGAGCCGTTGTTTCAGGAAAACGCCTTTGCAGCTGAAGCCGCAGCGTGTGCTCGCTGGATTGGGAGAGACGACGAGGTCTGGATCTGAGAGGGCGACGGCGCGGCCGAGGCTAACCTACCGCCGTGATGATGACTTCGTCTTCGGGAGCGGCGGCGGCCGCCGACAACCCAAGCAGGTACGGATCTCCCTTCGGTGATTTCTCCCCACGCGCTCGCCCTGCTCCGCCGCGACTACCTTCCCCACGTGCTCGCTACCTTCCCCACGTGCTCGCCCTGCTCCGCCGCCTCCCGTCCCCGCCCTCCCCGCGGCTCCTCCTCCTCCTACTCCTCTCCGTCCTCCGCCTCCGTCGCCCGCCCCGCCTCTTCCTGTCCACCTTCAACACAGTCTTCGTCGCCGGCCCCAGCCCCCTATCGCTCCACCTGCAGCTGCTCCTCCGCCTCCTCTTCGCCCTCTCCTCCACCGCCGCCTACTTCCTGTCCGCGCTCAACCTCCTCCGGCTCATCTCCTCCCGCCTCCCCCTGCCGGCGTCGCTCATCCTCGCCGTGTTTCTGCAACTGGACCGTTGTAGAGTTTCTGAATTTTTGCCACACATAACATTGCTGAACTTACTTATCTCTTTCACAGGGAAAATTCTATGTAGGCCATAGCAGTTGATTTCGCCCTGTAATCCCTTCATGTGCTATGTGAATTTTTTGTGGTAGTGGATTGCGTGTAGCATCATAGATTACTTGTGCCAGCACATATGATTGTTCATTTCCTGTCCATGCTTCATGTAACCGAATCAAACCTTGGGCTGTGTGGAGTGAACTCTACAGTTTTGTTCACTTCTTCTCCATGTTCTATTTAACTGAAACCTTAGTATTTGGCATCGGGGAGTGAATGTTATAGTTTTGGTTTCAGAAACATCTAGTAGGATGCTGTAACTCTGTTTTCTCCTATTTTCGGATCATGTTTGCTTCTTACTCAAACAATCATTACTGTCTGTCTGTGTGTCGTTAGCTATCCTGGACCGTGTGGGAGGCCGGGCGCTGTTTTGATTTGTATCATGCCTTATGCTAGGGAGCTATGTTGTTAGATTTATGTTTCAGATTTGACAGAACCACAATTTTTCCGCAACATCTATGGAAAATGCTGACAGTTTGTGAGAGCTTGCTGGTGTTGCATTTTTTGGAGTTCATTATAGTTCAAATGAATATGGTGATACTTGTGAGAGGTTGCTGGTGTTTCCTATCCATTTTTGCTTTTATAGCTAAAATGGATGAACATGCCTATTTGTAGTTGGTTTTCCTGGAGCTTATTGTTTTATTTCCTAGAGCTAAAATGGATAGGTCATTTCTTTTTCTTATTCTTTGTAGTTGTGTTTCCTGTAGCTTCATACCATCAAAGCTTGACTTATTTTTGGTTTTTTTTTGCAGCATGGCCATCTACCAAACCCGATGGTCAGCAAAGCGGCTGCGCGAGATAAGTAATTCCATCCAAGGGAAGAAGAGAGATGTACTAAGCAAGTCTAGCTTTGGGGATTTGTTGCACATATCTCCTGTGCCTCTTCCGCCAGAAGGGCTTCTGGATTTCTTAGTTATGAGTATCGACCCCAAGGAGCGTCTACTCAAGTATGTTTTTTTTTGAGCATCTTCGTTTAACCATGTGTTCTTTCTGTTATCAGTCTATTGATAGCATTTTTCTCTTTTTTTGCAACATCTAGTAATTTCTTTTTTATGTTCTCTATGTAGGATAAATGATCACAAGGAAATACACTTCACAAAGGACATGGTTAAGAAGATTTTCAATGTCCCTTCTGGTAGCAGGCCGCTAGGATTCGGCAAGAGGGGCAAATCAGATTTCCGAAATGTGTATTTGGATGGTGATAGGGCTCCAATAGCCACCACAGCAGCTGTTCTATCAAAAGCGGATGATGACGATGAGGATACCATTAGTAGGTCATGGGTTTTACTCTGCTTATCATTGGTCCTAGCTCCCGGGACAGGAAACATGGTGCGTCTTGAGTATCTTCACACCTTGCGAGACATGAGTGTTGTCCATGAGTTAGAATGGGATGAGCATATTCTGTCCGATGTGATGAAGGAAGTTAAAAAGTACCAGGATAAGAGGTCTGAAGGTAAAGTGAAATTCCTGATTGGTGGCTGTCTACCAATGCTTCCGGTACAGACCATCATTCCCATAACAATTCCATATTCTTTTCCGGGACAGCAAACTTTTGCAGGCGCTCATGTTTCTTTTTTCTTTTTCTTTTGTGTGTTTGCAGGTAATTTACATGGACCACCTAGACATTCCAAGAGGATGCATAGTTAATCATACCATCGACTACTCACTGCCGCGAGCTTGTTTTGTTCATGAAATGGACTCCACCGCTGTTGTTGCAGTCGACACACTAGATGATGGATTTGGGAAGCGCCCTGTAAGTATCTTCTTTTTTTCAATTTTTGGACACATGACCTTTTGTTTTCTTTGCAAATTTCTAAATCCTTGTTTCACTTTTTTCAAATGCAGTTCAGCTCCAGCACACCGTATGCAACACCCAAGTTTATGTCATATGTAGATCAACTTGCCCAAAGATCAATACAAGGCAGTGTCACAGAGGATCTGCCCGAAACAAATACCCAAGGTGGAGATGTTGCTTCCGCAACACCCGTTATGGATGTGCCAGAGAGCTTGCACACTATCGGTGTACTAGTGTAGGGGTACCCTAGTATCCCGAACTTGTGCACGGGCAGTCGCAGCATCCCGCGGCAAGGCTTGCCGGGTGACCGCCAAGGTCCTCCGTGGTTCCTTTGGAGCCATTCAAGAACAAAGTATCCAAGCCAAGAAGACAAGACCCCGGCAAGAGGAGCTTGCCGGGAAGGCTAACAAAAGCATCCCAAGACCCCGGCAAGAGGAGCTTGCCGGGAAGGCCAACCAAGGCACCTCAAGGAACTTGCCGCGGCGCACCACGCGTCCCGGCAAGGCCCGGTGAGCGACAAGCTCCCAGGCGCGACAAGACAACAACCGCGGCAAGGCGCTTGCCACGGCAAGACACCACTGTGCCCGCGCTCCAGCACATCCATCAACGTGTTGCTCTGGGGCCCTTCCAGGCGTACGTGGCGGGAGGCTGTGCAGCCAGCGGCGTGCGGTGGCAAGCGGCGCTGACAAGATCGCCATCGTGGCGAACGGTGGCGCCCCTGGCGGTCTCTTTTTGCACTGTTTAGACGACACAGACGGGCATTTATTGCCCTTGTCCCCTGCCGTCAGGGTTAGGTATGATACACTGTAGCAGGTAGCTGTACCTACCGTAGCACCTTTCCATTTTTACCCTTTGCCTCCGTTGCCACCTGTCGGTGACCCCTTGAGCATATAAAAGGAGGCCCGTGTGCAACGTAGAGGGGGGTTCAAAAAACACTCACGCTCGGTCTCGTTAGCTGCTGAAGTGTACTGTAGCACTTCGCGCGCCCGAGCAAGAAATCAATACAAACCACAAAGAGGAGTAGGGTTTTACGCACCCGTGCGGCCCGAACCTGGGTAAATCGCTCGCGTGCATCGCCTCAATTTGCTCTTTGCGCAATCTCCACCCTCGCCGAACCGAAAGGGACCCGGTCCGCCGGTCCCATAGGTGCCCGTGGATCAGTACCCCGGCATCTTTGGCGCGCCAGGTAGGGGGCGTCGAAGTTGTGTGAACCAGATCCGGCGTTCTCGCGAGCTAGATCTTCATCATCTTCATCAACATGCCACCGAAGAAGAAGGTTTCGGAGGCAGCTGCTCCGTCCGCGCCGAACCCACCATCGCCGGAGCAAATGGTTGGTGGGGCAGACGCCGGCGGAAGAACGGGCATCGACGAGGGAGCTCACGGTGCTGCCAGGTCCAAGGACAAGGCTGCGCTGCCCATCGGCGGCGTAGCCGGCTCCCACAACGACCGGGCGCACTTCAAGACCTCGGCGTCCGTACATGCACCACGCCCATCCCAGGAGGCGCGGGACCGGCAGCGTCATGGTACTCACGGTACCATGCGCTTGCTGGACCAAGATCGAGCTGGTGGATCTCGAAGTGCTCAAGGCCACCATGCACGCCAACCCGCTGGCGCGAGCGAGGCACGGTCGCCTGGACGGGATACTGCTCCTTCTAACGTGGTTAGAAGTCCGAGCATATCCCGCTCCTCGCACCGTTCGCCACCACCACCCGCCACTGCAGCAGAAGCTTTGGCGCGAGCTCAACTGCTCCTAGATTACCCTCCAACGGCGGACAAGATCGACGACTGGAGGGCCACCATCCAGAGTCTCATCGGCTTCGCCAACGGCGACACTCAACAGCGGCCGAGCACGTCGCAGCCGCAGCCAGTCAGCCAGGCACGAGCCGGTGGCGACAAGACCGGTGGGGGTGCAACCTCTGTGCACTCTCCGCCCCGAAGGCCAAGATCGCCGACTCGCCGGATCCACCTCGACAGCGACTCCACCGCGTCGTCAGATCCGCGAGCTCGTCGCGATCAGCGCCAAGTTCTTCAAGAACGGCAGTAAGAGGACGCTCGTACTTGCATCGAGCGTCGAAGAGAAGCGCGACATCAATCAGACCAGCGCGCTGGGCCCTCTGTCGACATGCATGCGCCAGGGGAACCAGGCGACTTGCCGTACGCGGTAGGTTGCCCTGTGTTCACTCATGAGCTGCGGCAAGTCCAGTGGCCCAGTACGAAGAATTTCAAACCAGATGTGCCAGAGAAGTACGACGGCAAGTCGCATCCGTCGGAGTTCCTCAGCATCTACACCATCGCGGTGCAGGCTGCTGGGGGGCGGGACGACAAGATCCTTGCCAACTACTTCCCGTTGGTTCTCAAGCCCAACGTCAGGTCCTGGCTCATGCACTTGCCGGACAACTCCATATCCTCCTGGGCAGACCTATGCCATCAGTTTGTCGGCGCCTTTACAGGCGGCCACAAACCTCATGGCCAAGAGGGTGACCTTCATCTGCTCGTCCAGAAGGAAGGAGAGCCCCTGCGCAAGTACATTCAGAGGTTCAGCCGTGTACAGTACAACATTCCAGACGTCCACCCCACCGCGGTCATCAGCGCGTTTCATCAGAACGTGCGTAACCGCAGGATGCGGGAGGAGATGGAGATGTGCAGGATCAGAGACGTCAGTGAGCTATATGCCCTGTCCGACAAGTGTGCACGCGCTGAGGAAGGGAGGAGACTCCCCGGAGAGAATGCAGGAGCGGGAGGATCTGACAGCGAAGATGCTGCCCCGGCAAAGAAGAACCGGCGGCGGAACAGGAAGAAGAAAGGCAAAGAGGTGCTAGTCGTTGAGCAGTCCGACAACGAAGGTGGCGCCAAGCAGGCCAAGGTTGGTAGCTCCGGCAAGGAGATTGCCGCGTGCGCCAACTGCCAGGCTGTGGCGGTCGCCGACAAGCAGGACGGCTCCGGCAAGCAGTATTGCAAGATTCACCGCACCAAGGGCCATGACCTCCAAAGCTGCAAAAAGGTCGAGCAGTTTGTCCAGCAGCAAAAGGCTGAGTACGAGCGACGCGACAAGCAGAGGGCCCAAGGAGGTGCTGCAGAATCCGGCAAGAAGCGCGCCGGCCGGGGAGGACGCCGCGGCAAGGCCAAGCAGCGGCAAGGAGATAGACCTCCCCGCGGCCGCGACAACGATGAAGACGACGACGACGACGAAGACATGGATGATGTTGAGACCAGTGAGCAGGAGTTTCAGAAAGCCACAGATGTTCTGTGTGTTGACGGCGGTGCTTCTCTGCATACTTCACACCGCCAACTCAAGCAGTGGGTGCGGGAAGTCAATGCAGCGGAACCACCTGTCGAATCACGCAAGCTTCTGAAATGGTCCAGCATGCCTACCATCTTTGATATTGAGGACCACCCTGATCGCACAACTGCGGTCGGGTGTTTGCCGATGTTGGTTTCACCAACTATCCGCAACCTCAAGGTCACCAAGATGCTAGTTGACGGCGGGGCCGGCTTGAACCTGATCTCCTCCGCTGTACTCCAGAAACTTCAGATCCCTGACAGCGAGCTCGAAGAGACCGGCACATTCCAAGGAATCAATCCGGGAAGGAGCAAGCCGAAAGGGAAAGTCACGCTGCCGGTAACATTTGGCAGCGAGCTGAACTTCAGGACTGAGAGGGTCACATTTGACGTTGCCGATATTCCATTGCCTTACAATGGGATACTTGGCCGTCCAGCACTCGCCAAGTTCATGGCGGCCTCTCACTATGCATACAATATGCTGAAGATGCCAGACCCGATAAGCGTCATCTCTGTCCCCGGCGACAAGAAGGATGCTCTTATCTGTGTCGACAAGATCTACCGGGAAGCAGCAGCCGCAGCAGATCACAAGTCACTTGCCGCTAAGCTCCCGGGGGGAAGAAGACCAAGTCCGGCAAGAGTTTTGATGCCCACTCCGGCAAGCGCACCTCTTCGGAGTGCTGCGCTACCGTCGAGGACGCACCATCGAGCTCCACCGGCAAGTGTAAGAAGACGATGGCAGCTCCGCCAGAGACGAAAAAGGTGTCCGCCAAGGAGGACGGCACTGGTGGTACCTTCACCATCAGTGCCACTCTCGACCCTAAATAGGAAAGCGCGCTCGTTGCTTTTCTGCGGGCGAATGTCGACGTGTTTGCGTGGCAACCGTCTGACATCCCCGGTGTTCCCAGGAAAGTGATTGAGCACCACCTTGCCGTTTGTCCTCATGCGCAGCCCGTCAAGCAGAAGGTCAGGAACCAGGCAGTGGAGCGCCAAGAATTCATTGCAGAAGAAATCAAGAAACTGGAAGCAGCAGGCCTTGTCAGAGGAGTGCTCCATCCTACGTGGCTGGCCAATCCTGTAGTCGTGCGCAAGGCAAACGGGAAATGGAGACTTTGTATCGATTTTACTGATGTTAACAAAGCTTGTCCCAAAGACCCATTTCCTTTGCAGCGCATTGACCAGATTGTTGACTCCACAGCCGGATGTGATTTGCTTTCATTTCTTGACGCATACTCAGGATATCATCAGATCTTCATGGCAGAAGAGGATGAGGAGAAGACCGCATTTATTACTCCATGTGGCACGTACTGTTTCGTACGAATGCCTTTCAGATTAAAAAATGCTGGTTCAACATTTGCAAGAGTGGTCCATGTTGCTCTTGAGCCGCAAATACACAGAAATGTGGAAGCCTACATGGATGATATAGTGGTCAAGAGCAAGGACAGAGCAACTTTGATCCAAGATTTAGACGAGACCTTTGCAAATCTGCGCAAGATCAGCCTCAAGCTCAATCCAGAGAAGTGTGTGTTTGGAGTCCCCTCTGGCAAGCTTCTCGGGTTCTTCGTGTCTCAGCGGGGAATTGAAGCCAATCCCGACAAGATCAAGGCCATTGAGCAGATTGAAGCACCAAAGCGCGTCAAGGATGTACAAAGACTTGCCAGTTGCGTGGCTGCTCTCAGCAGGTTTATCTCTAGGTCTGCTGAGCGCGCCTTGCCATTTTTCAAATTATTGAAAAAGGCAGGTCCAATGAGATGGACTCCGGAAGCGGAGGCTGCGCTGCAAGACTTGAAGAGATACCTGTCCTCCCCTCCAATACTTGTCGCACCTAAGCCACAAGAGAAGTTGCTGCTGTATATAGCGGCAACCAATCAAGTGGTTAGTGCTGCGTTAGTAGCAGAGAGGGAGGCAGATGACGAGCCCGCAATCACGGCAAGCACATCCAGCGACAAGCAGGTGGCTTCCCCGGCAAGCTCTGGTCCCGGCAAAGATGAATCTGCGCAGATGCACGAGGAGATACAGAAGAAAATGGTGCAGCGCCCAGTTTACTTTGTTAGTTCCCTTCTGCAGGGGGCTAGGTCAAGGTACTCTGGCGTGCAGAAGTTGCTTTTCGGCCTTCTCATGGCCTCGAGAAAGCTGCGCCATTACTTCCAAGCACATGAGATCACAGTTGTCACTCGCTTTCCGCTGAAGAGGATACTGCAAAATCCAGAAGCGACAGGCAGGATTGTTGAGTGGGCACTGGAACTGTCAAGCTTTGGCCTCAAGTTTGAGAGCACTTCAACTATCCAGAGCAGAGCATTGGCAGAATTTATAGCAGAATGGACGCCAACACCAGATGAAGAAATTCCAGAAACGAGCATCCCCGACAAGGAAGCAAGCAAAGAGTGGCTGATGTACTTTGATGGTGCCTTTTCGCTGCAAGGCGCCGGCGCTGGCGTGATGCTTGTCGCACCCACCGGAGAGCACCTCAAGTACGTAGTCCAGATGCACTTTCCCAAGGAGCAAGCAACAAACAATACTGCAGAGTATGAAGGCTTGCTTGCCGGTCTCCGGATCGCGGCAGACCTTGGGATCAAGAAGCTCATTGTCAGGGGTGACTCACAGCTTGTCGTCCGCCAAGTGAACAAGAATTATCAGAGTCCGTTGATGGAAGCTTACGTCGACGAAGTGAGAAAGCTAGAAGAGCACTTTGACGGCCTACAAATGGAACATGTTCCAAGATCTCAGAACGCCATTGCAGATGGCCTGTCAAAGTGCGCCGCACTTAAGTTATCTGTGGAACCAGGGATCTTTGTGCTCAAGCTGACTCAACCGTCCGTGACGCCATCAACTGGACAGAGCAAGAAGAGGAAGTTGGTTTCTGGTGACTATTTGCCGGCAGAGCTTCCCGAAGCTGCCGCCAAGAAGGTCCCCAAGATCAACGCCAAGAGCGCTGAGGAGCAATCTGCTCCAGCAAGCCCTAGGGTTTGTTCCGTTGAAGCAGAAGCTCCCGACAAGTTTTGCTCCGGCAAGCTTGCCGGGGAACGTCACGCTCCGGCAGAGCCGCAAGTTCTCGCCGTAGAAGCGGATGTTCCCGCAGTAGTCCCCAAGATCAACGCCAAGAGCGCTGAGGAGCAGTCTGCTCCGGCAAACCCCAGTGTTTGTTCCGTTGAAGCAGAAGCTCCCGACAAGTTTTGCTTCGGCAAGCTTGCCGGGGAACGTCAAGCTCCGGCAGACCCGCAGGTTCTTGCCGTAGAAGCGGGCGTTCCCGCAGCCGCAGATTTGCCTTTAGTCCTTGTTGTCGAGCCACAAGCTCCAGCATGGGCGCAGCAGATTGTCCATTTCCTTCAGACAGGAGAACTTCCCGAAGAGCAAGAAGAAGCGGAAAGAGTAGCCCGGCAGTCAAGTATGTACCAGTTTGTCGACAAGACACTGTACAGAAGAAGACTCAATGGTGTGAAATTGAAGTGTATTCACCGGGAAGACGGACAAAAGCTGTTGGCAGAGATACATGGAGGCATATGTGGTCACCACATTGGCGCAAGAGCACTTGTCGGCAAAGCATTCCGGCAAGGTTTCTTCTGGCCAACGGCCCTCCAGGATGCAACTGCACAAGTAACCAAGTGTGAAGCGTGTCAGTTCCATTCCAAGCAGATACACCAACCAGCTCAAGCTCTCCAGACGATCCCTTATTCTGGCCATTTTCGGTCTGGGGGCTCGACATCCTCGGCCCCTTTCCCCGAGCTGTCGGGGGCTTTGAGTACTTATACGTTGCAATCGACAAGTTCACAAAGTGGCCGGAAGTGGAACCAGTGAGGAAGGTGACAGCACAGTCAGCAGTCAAGTTCTTCAGGTCGATTGTTTGCCGCTTCGGGATCCCTAACAGGATAATCACCGACAACGGTACACAATTTACGAGCCGCACCTTCATGCAGTACGTCCAAGATCTTGGCGCCAAGGTCTGCTTCTCTTCTGTTGCTCACCCGAGAAGCAACGGTCAAGCGGAGAGGGCAAATGCTGAAGTGCTGCGCGGGCTCAAGACCAGAACTTTCGACAGGCTGCACAACTGCGGAAGAAACTGGATCGAGGAGCTGCCGGTGGTTCTTTGGTCGATCAGAACGACGCCAAATCGAGCCACTGGACAGACACCTTTCGCTCTAGTCTATGGAGCAGAGGCAATTATCCCCACGGAACTCGTATACGGGTCACCTCGAGTGCTCGCTTATGATGAGCTCGAGCAAGAGCAGCTGCGACAAGATGACGCGCTGCTCCTTGAGGAAGACCTTCTTCAGGCTGCTGTGCGAGCTGCTCGCTACCAGCAAGCTTTGCGCCGCTACCATAGCCGCAAAGTTAATGCCAGAAGTCTCGAGGAAGGCGACCTTGTTCTTCGGCGAGTTCAGTCCGCCAAGAATTCCAACAGTTGACGCCGAAGTGGGAAGGCCCTTACCGGGTGAAACGAGTCACTAGGCCTGGCGCTGTCCGCCTTGAGACCGAAGATGGCATTCCGGTGAGCAACTCCTGGAACATTGAGCATCTTCGTAAGTTTTACCCGTAAGGCGCGGTTGTCGGAACCTGTTCCGGCAACCACCTTTTGTACAAGTCTTGCCGTTGTTGCATGTAATCCTTTGTACAAAGCCGGGCGCAGACCCCGTGCATAAGTAAAGCTCATGTGCTCTGCACATTTTGTCGATTTTATGCTTTTTAGTTTTTGGCATATACGATCTGACATTTTGTGCAGCACCTACTCCACGGTAAGCAATAACGAGCCATAAAGGCCCATATCTGTATTGTCTCTTCTTTCTTTTGAAAGCAAGGTTCCCCTCGCCCACAAGTTTGCCGGGGGGGAAAGGAGAAGACGATGGAATGGACCAGGCGTCGTTCAAGAAAGCCCCGCCTTGCCGGGAAGCAAACAACAGAAAAGCTAAGTTGCCAAAGTTTGAGCAATCAAATTTTTTAAATTTTAAGTTATCTCCCTTGAACGACCGCACTTTGTATGGAAAACCTGTGCGCGGAGGAACCAACTCGTAGCTAGTTGCGCCTTTACTTTGTTTCGAATCCGCTCAGCAACTTAAGTGAGCCGCTAGCGCCCTTACTTTGTTTCGAGTTCGCTCAGCAACTTAAGTGAGCTGCAACTAGTTGCGACAAGGTTTCTTGTCGGTAGCGGCACCGCCAGCAGGCTGCTGACGTCCCGCACTCAGCGCTCGCGGCTCTGATGCCTGCACCGGCAAGTTCCCTAAAAGCGTAGGGCAAAAACATACAAAGGAAGGGATCAAGTAAAGGGAATAACATTGCAATCATTCCATAGAACAAAGCTATATTACAAAGATAACTTGTCGCAGCTCTAACAGTTTGTTTTCATAACGTAATAAACAGCGACAAGGAAAGAAGAAATGGGCGGCCTAATCTACGCGATCACCTTCGACCCTCTTGATCCCGCTCACCTTGTCCACAATGGGTGCGACAAGGGCCTTGAGCTCCTCCAGATCAGCTTCCGGCGGCAAGGTCCTGAGGATGTTGGTGAGGCGGAGGCCCGAATTGTGGAAGGCCACCTTCATCAACACTTTCTAAAGAGCTCCCACGCAGATCTTGCGCGACTCGTCGGCCAGCTACTTGGGGATCCTTTCCCGGAGCCGCTGAAGGGCCGTCGCCACGCCCTTGAAGAACAGGACGAGCTTGGTGCTGGGTTGGAGGTTGTCGTCGGAGGGATACCCGAGATCTTCCATCCCTAGCTGCGCCAGCTCCTTGTCGATGTCTGTGGCGGTATTCACAAGACTCTCCGTCCAGTGCGTCACAGTCTCCCTGAAGACGTTCTGGGCGGCGGCAGCACTCTCCAGCAGTGCCTTGTCGGCCTTGATTTCCTCCTTCAAGGCCGCCTCCCGCTTCTTGGCGCTGTCCAGAGTCTTGGTCAAAGTGGTTAGCTTCAACTCAAGATCCATGTTGAAGACCTTGGCGGCGCTGAGCTCTTTGCCCTTCTCGGCAAGATCGGCTTCTAGCCGCGCCACCTTCGTCTCCAACTCCTTCTTGGCGGCCTCGGCGGCGGCGGCAGCGTCCTCTGCTCGCTTGAGGGCTCCACCAAGTTTCTCCTCGCGCGCGGCAAGCTCCTCCTCATGGGCGTCGAGATTGACCTTCCGCTGCGCCAGCTCGCCCTCCTCCGCAGCTAGCTTCACAGCGGCAAGTCGCTGCCGCTCTTCGACTTCGGCCTTCTCGAGGAGGAAGGCTTTCTGCGCTTCAGCGAGCTGCTCCCGCTCCTCCGCCAGATTTCGGAGGGCTTCCCGATGGAAACCCCCGAGCTCCTCCGCGCGCTTTTCAATGTCTGCTCCCGCCTTCGCGACAAGCGCCTCACGGGATTCCAGCTTGGCTTGCCGCGCGCGGTAGAGCGACATCAACTTCCGCAGCAGCCGCTCTTCTTCGGGCTCATTGCTGCTGCTGCTTGGCACGTTAACCACCGTCAACCCCGCGGAGGCAAGCACTTCTCCGTCGAAGATCTCCCCCTCGACCGGCGCCCTGGAGCTTGACGCCCAGGGGAGGTTGATGAAGACGCCTTCGCCGGCCTTCAAGTAAACGCCCGGCTGGGGCTCCTCGGTGCTTGGCGCTGCGGCTTCGGCGGATGGGTCAGCGGTCGGCGTAGCGCCTGGCGCTCCTGCGGTCACCGGGCCGTCAGTACGATCGCCAGATCCCTCGCCAGTCGCCGCGGCGCCAGCCTTGGCGGCCTCGGCGCCGGCGGCATCACCAGCGCCAGCTACGTCTTCGGCGGCGACCTCGGTCTCCATCCGCTCCGCAGCAGATGGGTCTGACAGCCGGCAAGGGGAGAAGAGTCAAGCAAAATCCAGCAAAAACCCAAGAAGATCAAGAGAAGAAGGACCCAAGGGAAGTTTTGAAGCAAGAGGAGTACCTGCACCAGGTTCTGCAGTCGTGGTCTCCGCCGTCGGGGGGCCGCTGGTGCTGTCCCTTGCCGGAGAACCCTCCCTTGCCGGAGACTTCTCCCTTACCGGGAAGCCCTCCCTTGCCGGAGAGTTCTCCCTTGTCGGGGGATTCTCCCTTGGCTCCTGGTGGGGCTGCTCGGCTCCTACACAAATCAACGAGCAGATATCAGCAAAGACAAGTACCCATGCGCGCCTTGCAGCGGAAAGTAAATCATACACTTACGCTGGGGGCTGCCCTGGAGGAAAGTCGCCGGGTCCGGCAAAGTTGTCTCGGGCGCGCCGCCTGTTGTTGCAGTGGGCTCGTCCTCGATGACGATCACCGGGACCTTAGCTCTCTTTGCCGCTCTCTGGGCCAGAGTCCTAAGGAGGAACAAGTTCAGAGAAAAGCAAGTGAGAAACAAGACAAACAACAAGAACTGAAGAACTACAAGTATAGCAAGAGAAGCTTACTCTTCTTCTTCTTCCTCATCGGAGCTGAACGCGGAGAAGTCGAAGTCTGGTGCGCGCCCGGCGCGAGGAGGTGGAGGGGTAGCTTCCCTTGGCCGCTTGGCGGGAGCAGTGGCAGTGGCCTGAGATGATCCCGCTCCGGCTGTCGGCACGGCGTGAGTAGCGGCAGGAACTGAAGCAGTGGTCCGGCTAGACTCCGCTCCAGTTGCCGTCGCAGCATGAGGCGCTCCCGCGGCAACGGTGTTTGCCGCGGTGGAGCGTACGCGGCGCAGCGTCTGTTGACCCGCTTGCCGCTCCGCCACGTCACCGGCCTTGCGGAGACGCCTTCTTGGTGGGGATGGAGGCTCTGCTTGTGGTAGGCTGTCTGAAGACGAGGTGGAAGAGGAGTTGATTTCCAACGAGCCGCTCGTGTCCTTGGCGGGCTCGCTCGGCTCGGCGCCACGCCCGGCAAGCTCCTTCTTGCCGGCAGGCTCCCCTCGCTCGGCACGGCTTGCCGCTTCTGCTGCATCTGCCTCCTCCACAGTGAACCCAAATTCACCCGCGGCTGCGGCTGCCGCTGCCTCTTCCAGCCTGGTGGCGATGAGCGCCGTCTCTGCATCAGTGGTGTCGCGGGTGAGGCCATCCTTCTCGTCGGAGCGGATTGGCACTTCCACCAAGTCATCGAAGAACTGCTGCACGACGTCGTCTGCAGGCTCCTGCCAAGTTGGCACAATCCCATGCGAGTCGCACTCCGGCATCATTGCACGGATGCGGTCGAGCGAGGAATTGTTGCACAGCGGAACGACGCCCCCCGGCAACCTGAAAGCCTCGGGATGTTGGGGGTCATACTTGAAGAGCTCCTGAAGCATCGCGTTGAGCTCCAGGACTGTGAAGTTGTAATTGAGGCCCGGCCGCAGCCTCATGATGTCTGCCGCATTCTTGAACTCCCAAGTGGGCCTCCCCCGTTCCTGCAGGGGGGCGATGCGGCGGCGAAGGAAGTCTGCGCCAACAGCGCCAACAGTAAGCCCGGCAAGCCTGAGGCGCAGGATCCTGGTGACGGCAACCTTCAGCCTGTCATCTTCCGGGGCCACGTCGCTCCAATCGCTGCCGCGTGCTACTGGGGTTCGGCGCCGGGTGGTGAATGGCTGCGGGCTCTCCTCGTCAATCCAGCACCAATTTGCCCTCCACTCCTCCCACTTGCCGCGGAATTCTCCCTCCAGATACGTTTCCTTCTTGCCGGCCCTTGAGACCCAGGCGATTCCGCCGGATAGAGGCTCTCCTCTCTCTACTCGGGGTATGAAGAAGTGGCGGAAGAGAGCTACATTGGGAAGGACTCCGACAAAGTTTTCGCAGAGATGTGCGAAAACTGCCATGGTCAGGACGGCATTGGGGGTGAAGTCGAGGAGGTGGAATCCGTAGGTATTCATGATGTCGCAGAAGAACTCAGAGAAAGGCGGGCAGAGCCCGCAGTAGAAGAACAGAGCAAAGAAAGGGTACCCATTTGGGGCCTTCTTCCAAGCGGCGGCGGGGAGTACCTTCGTGCGCGGATGCGCTCGCGTCTCCGCCGACCAGAAAAGGTAGTAGTTCTCCCTCAGCTCCTTCGCGCCAAGCTTGGGAGGGAAGACGACCCGCTCCTTCCGCAGCGCCGCGAGCCGCTGCGCCTTGGTCGACTTCACGGCCTTCCCCTTGTCGGCTTTTGGAGCCATGGCGAAAGCAGTGGAGGAGGTCGACGGCGTTGGTGGTGCTGGTGGCGATGTGGGGGTGGAGCGCTGCTCTCTCTCTCTCTCAGCTTTGGGAAGGCGAGGGAGCGGCGGAGATTTCTGAGATTGGAACGGCAACGGGCAAGTGGGCGAACTGCCCCTGTTTCCCCTGCTTATAAAGAGGGAGGGGGCGGACGTTCCGCATTTCCGAATAAAGAAACCACCCACGACCTCTCCCACGAAGCCGCATTCAACGCGTGCCATTCGGGGAGGGCGCGGTGGATACGGAGTGAGATACGGCATAACCTAGGCCGCGCGTGCCCGTGCCCTGTTTTGGGCCTGGCCCAACAGCGCTCGGCACCGTGTATGGCCCAGGCCCGGGGGCTCCTGTCGGTGTACTAGAGTAGGGGTACCCTAGTATCCCGAACTTGTGCACGGGCAGTCGCAGCATCCCGCGGCAAGGCTTGCCGGGTGACCGCCAAGGTCCTCCGTGGTTCCTTTGGAGCCATTCAAGTACAAAGTATCCAAGCCAAGAAGACAAGACCCCGGCAAGAGGAGCTTGCCGGGAAGGCTAACAAAAGCATCCCAAGACCCCGGCAAGAGGAGCTTGCCGGGAAGGCCAACCAAGGCACCTCAAGGAACTTGCCGCGGCGCACCACACGTCCCGGCAAGGCCCGGTGAGCGACAAGCTCCCAGGCGCGACAAGACAACAACCGCGGCAAGACACCACTGTGCCCGCGCTCCAGCACATCCACCAACGTGTCGCTCTGGGGCCCTTCCAGGCGTACGTGGCGGGAGGTTGTGCAGCCAGCGGCGTGCGGTGGCAAGCGGCGCTGACAAGATCGCCATCGTGGCGAACGGTGGCGCCCCTGGCGGTCTCTTTTTGCACTGTTTAGACGACACAGACGGGCATTTATTGCCCTTGTCCCCTGCCGTCAGGGTTAGGTATGATACACTGTAGCAGGTAGCTGTACCTACCGCAGCACCTTTCCATTTTTACCCTTTGCCTCCGTTGCCACCTGTCGGTGACCCCTTGAGCATATAAAAGGAGGCCCGTGTGCAACGTAGAGGGGGGTTCGAAAAACACTCACGCTTGGTCTCGTTAGCTGCTGAAGTGTACTGTAGCACTTCGCGCGCCCGAGCAAGAAATCAATACAAACCACAAAGCAGGAGTAGGGTTTTACGCACCCGTGCGGCCCGAACCTGGGTAAATCGCTCGCGTGCATCGCCTCGATTTTCTCTTTGCGCAATCTCCGCCCCCGCCGAACCGAAAGGGACCCGGTCCGCCGGTCCCATAGGTGCCCGTGGATCAGTACCCCGGCACACACACAAGCAAATCCACAAGGGGGAGATGATGTGGGCTCTCAAGAACCACCTAAGGGTGGTATGGAGGGTCCTTATGGAAGATAAGAGACTGTGCACGAGCCACCTCTGGATAATATGGGCGGTGGTGATGATGTGTGTGGTTCTTTGGAGGAGTGGCTACACACATTGCCTACATTCGAGGAGTTAGAGGTGAGACCCATACAACATTTCATTGTATCCCGTATCTTGCTTAACTGCCATGTCAAAACTACTTACTAACAACTAATGTTCCTTTTTCCCGCTCTCGTCTTTTTTTTGTTTTTATGCATTCACAGCTGCCCCCACATCTTCGTGACATATACAACAAGCACAAAGAGCTACATGCTACAGAACTTAATGCCGCGTTGAGCTCATTTGGGAGGGCGTTGCAGGTCATGTATTGCAAACGCATGGGTCTAATGTTGTCTGAGGCAGTCAAAGCTGGATCCAGGACAGATGAGGCCAAAGATGAAGTGGCAGATGTCACTTTCAGTGTATCAGGAGCTCCCACAGCAGGCATGTGCGATGCCACTGAATTGTTTCCGCAGCAGCCTAAGAAACCAGATGACATGCATGGGACTACAACAACCGCTACAACCACTGCCACCAAATCTTCTCCGCAGCAGCCTAAGAAACCAGATGTCGTGCATGGGACTACAGCAACCGCTACAGCCACTGCCACCAAATCTTCTCCGCAGCAGCCTAAGCAACCAGATGGCGTGCATGTGACTACAACAACCGCTACAGCCACTGCCACTGAATTGTTTCCGCAGCATCCTAAGCAACCAGAAGGCGCAAAGAGTGGGGATCTAGCAGTTGAAGTGGATCACATAAACACTGTCCCAGGCAAGAAGAGTGACCACATCAATGGCAGTGTTCATGGCAATGTCAATGTTCATAGCAATGCCAAGGGAGAAGATTCTTGCAGCAAGGTAAACATTGAACAGAAGTCGCCTCGCAGCCCAAGCTACCCATTTGTGAATTTGACAAGGAGGCCAGGGACACTTGAAGATGGGCTTTCATTTGGCTTATTTGAACCTGGAAGCGATGACGATGTACTAACTTGTGGCGGATGAATTACTAACTTGTGGCGGATCCTGAAACAGTACATCGTCATCGCTTCCAGGTTCAAATAAGCCAAATGAAAGCCCATCTTCAAGTGTCCCTGGCCTCCTTGTCAAATTCACAAATGGGTAGCTTGGGCTGCGAGGCGACTTCTGTTCAATGTTTACCTTGCTGCAAGAATCTTCTCCCTTGGCATTGCTATGAACATTGACATTGCCATGAACACTGCCATTGATGTGGTCACTCTTCTTGCCTGGGACAGTGTTTATGTGATCCACTTCAACTGCTAGATCCCCACTCTTTGCGCCTTCTGGTTGCTTAGGATGCTGCGGAAACAATTCAGTGGCAGTGGCTGTAGCGGTTGTTGTAGTCACATGCACGCCATCTGGTTGCTTAGGCTGCTGCGGAGAAGATTTGGTGGCAGTGGCTGTAGCGGTTGCTGTAGTCCCATGCACGACATCTGGTTTCTTAGGCTGTTGCGGAGAAGATTTGGTGGCAGTGGTTGTAGCGGTTGTTGTAGTCCCATGCATGCCATCTGGTTTCTTAGGCTGCTGCGGAAACAATTCAGTGGCATCGCACATGCCTGCTGTGGGAGCTCCTGATACATTGAAAGTGACATCTGCCACTTCATCTTTGGCCTCATCTGTCCTGGATCCAGCTTTGACTGCCTCAGACAACATTAGACCCATGCGTTTGCAATACATGACCTGCAACGCCCTCCCAAATGAGCTCAACGCGGCATTAAGTTCTGTAGCACGTAGCTCTTTGTGCTTGTTGTATATGTCACGAAGATGTGGGGGCAGCTGTGAATGCATAAAAACAAAAAAAAAGACGAGAGCGGGAAAAAGGAACATTAGTTGTTAGTAAGTAGTTTTGACATGGCAGTTAAGAAAGATACGGGATACAATAAAATGTTGTATGGGTCTCACCTCTAACTCCTCGAATGTAGGCAATGCGTGTAGCCACTCCTCCAAAGAACCACACACATCATCACCACCGCCCATATTATCCAGAGGTGGCTCGTGCACAGTCTCTTATCTTCCATAAGGACCCTCCATACCACCCTTAGGTGGTTCTTGAGAGCCCACATCATCTCCCCCTTGTGGATTGGCTTGTGTGTGCGAGCTCTCTGGCACATCCATAACGGGTGTTGCGGAAGCAACATCTCCACCTTGGGTATTTGTTTCGGGCAGATCCTCTGTGACACTGCCTTGTATTGATCTTTGGGCAAGTTGATCTACATATGACATAAACTTGGGTGTTGCATACGGTGTGCTGGAGCTGAACTGCATTTGAAAAAAGTGAAACAAGGATTTAGAAATTTGCAAAGAAAACAAAAGGTCATGTGTCCAAAAATTGAAAAAAAGAAGATAATTACAGGGCGCTTCCCAAATCCATCATCTAGTGTGTCGACTGCAACAACAGCGGTGGAGTCCATTTCATGAACAAAACGAGCTCGCGGCAGTGAGTAGTCGATGGTATGATTAACTATGCATCCTCTTGGAATGTCGAGGTGGTCCATGTAAATTACCTGCAAACACACAAAAGAAAAAGAAAAAAGAAACATGAGCGCCTGCAAAAGTTTGCTGTCCCGGAAAAGAATATGGAATTGTTATGGGAATGATGGTCTGTACCGGAAGCATTGGTAGACAGCCACCAATCAAGAATTTCACTTTACCTTCAGACCTCTTATCCTGGTACTTTTTAACTTCCTTCATCACATCGGACAGAATATGCTCATCCCATTCTAACTCATGGACAACACTCATGTCTCACAAGGTGTGGAGATACTCAAGACGCACCATGTTTCCTGTCCCGGGAGCTAGGACCAATGATAAGCAGAGTAAAACCCATGACCTACTAATGGTATCCTCATCGTCATCATCTGCTTTTGATAGAACAGCTGCTGTGGTGGCTATTGGAGCCCTATCACCATCCAAATACACATTTAGGAAATCTGATTTGCCCCTCTTGCCGAATCCTAGCGGCCTGCTACCAGAAGGGACATTGAAAATCTTCTTAACCATGTCCTTTGTGAAGTGTATTTCCTTGTGATCATTTATCCTACATAGAGAACATAAAAAAGAAATTACTAGATGTTGCAAAAAGAGAGAAAAATGCTATCAATAGACTGATAACAGAAAGAACACATGGTTAAACAAAGATGCTCAAAAAGAAACATACTTGAGTAGACGCTCCTTGGGGTCGATACTCATAACTAAGAAATCCAGAAGCCCTTCTGGCGGAAGAGGCACAGGAGATATGTGAAACAAGTCCCCAAAGCTAGACTTGCTTAGTACATCTCTCTTCTTCCCTTGGATGGAATTACTTATCTCGCGCAGCCGCTTTGCTGACCATCGGGTTTGGTAGATGGCCATGCTGCCAAACAAAACCAAAAATAAGTCAAGCTTTGATGTTATGAAGCTACAGGAAACACAACTACAAAGAATAAGAAAAAGAAATGAGCTATCCATTTTAGCTCCAGGAAATAAAACAATAAGCTCCAGGAAAACCAACTACAAATAGGCATGTTCATCCATTTTAGCTATAAAAGCAAAAATGGATAGGAAACACCAGCAACCTCTCACAAGTATCACCATATTCATTTGAACTATAATGAACTCCAAAAAATGCAACACCAGCAAGCTCTCACAAACTGTCAGCATTTTCCATAGATGTTGCAGAAAAATTATGGTTCTGTCAAATCTGAAACATAAATCTAACAACATAGCTCCCTAGCATAAGGCATGATACAAATCAAAACAGCGCCCGACCTCCCACACGGTCCAGGATAGCTAACGACACACAGACAGACAGTAATGATTGTTTGAGTAAGAAGCAAACATGATCCGAAAATAGGAGAAAACAGAGTTACAGCATCCTACTAGATGTTTCTGAAACCAAAACTATAACATTCACTCCCCGCTGCCAAATACTAAGGTTTCAGTTAAATAGAACATGGAGAAGAAGTGAACAAAACTGTAGAGTTCACTCCACACAGCCCAAGGTTTGATTCGGTTACATGAAGCATGGACAGGAAATGAACAATCATATGTGCTGGCACAGGTAATCTATGATGCTACACGCAATCCACTACCACAAAAAATTCACATAGCACATGAAGGGATTACAGGGCGAAATCAACTGCTATGGCCTACATAGAATTTTCCCTGTGAAAGAGATAAGTAAGTTCAGCAATGTTATGTGTGGCAAAAATTCAGAAACTCTACAATGGTCCAGTTGCAGAAACACGGCGAGGACAAGCGACGCCGGCAGGGGAGGCGGGAGGAGACGAGCCGGAGGAGGTTGAGCGCGGACAGGAAGTAGGCGGCGGTGGAGGAGAGGGCGAAGAGGAGGCGGAGGAGCAGCTGCAGGTGGAGCGATAGGGGGCTGGGGCCGGCGACGAAGACTGTGTTGAAGGTGGACAGGAAGAGGTGGGGCGGGCGACGGAGGCGGAGGACGGAGAGGAGTAGGAGGAGGAGGAGCCGCGGGGAGGGCAGGGACGGGAGGCGGCGGAGCAGGGCGAGCACGTGGGGAAGGTAGCGAGCACGTGGGGAAGGTAGTCGCTGCGGAGCAGGGCGAGCGCGTGGGGAGAAATCACCGAAGGGAGATCCGTACCTGCTTGGGTTGTCGGCGGCCGCCGCCGCTCCCGAAGACGAAGTCATCATCACGGCGGTAGGTTAGCCTCGGCCGCGCCGCCGCCCTCTCAGATCTAGACCTCGTCGTCTCTCCCAATCCAGCGAGCACACGCTGCGGCTTCAGCTGCAAAGGCGTTTTCCTGAAACAACGGCTCTATTTCAGGAAATGGTCGGGACGAATCGGTCGGTTTCAGAAAACGAACGCGTGTGCCATGGGAGCGGGGACTCTCTCGTCCGTCCGATGAAAGAGACGATCCGACGGACGCGGAGCCGGCGGACGCGGCGCGCGTGATCGGTCGGTTGCACGGTAGCTTTTCCCAACAGGAATACATCATCTTTTTTTTCCAACCTGTGAGACCACACAAGCTTTTTTCCTGCAATATGGATTAATATGGGATGTATATGCATAGAAACAGTGAGGTTGTATGTCCGAAACCCAGGCAACTACATGGAGCAAACATAACACAGGTTGCAAATTGAAATTATAGCTTGTACATCATCATTTTTGCAAAAAAGAAGTTACTAATGTAGCTCAAACACAGGGAGCAAGTACATCTTGCTTAGGAGATGAAACAAAACACCCAAAGCTGGCTGATGGGGGATCTTCTCCCAAATGAAAAACATTTTTTCTTAGGAGGATCTTCCTCCCTGTTTCTCTCATCTTTTCTTTTCTAGAGCTTCAGCTGTGTTGCTTGGGAAATGTTTCGGTCACTTGCCATCACGGCTCTCATGTATTGACAAGCTGGGACTGCATGTCCAACCTCAGAGCAAAACTGGCATTTAGGGGGTGCTTCCGCCGCCTTCGTTGCAGCTTTTAGCGCCCCACATGTCTGAATATTATGTCCTTCTTCATGGCAGTACTTGCAGCGGACAATCCTTTTTCCAACTACTGTTGCCGTCGGCTTCTTCTCTTGTTGCTTCGCCTTCTTTTTTTGCTCATCGTCTCGCTGCTCTACCAGTGTTTTCTTTCTCTTCTCTCTTTCAGTTGGCCGACCTTTCTTAGGGACACGAGCTGGGTTTTGTAGCATCTCTGAGCTTTGAGCCTGTGGTAGGTTGTCATTCAATGTTCCCGTTGCGGCAGCGGGTGATGACAGCGCTCCTCTCTTTGCCGCTGCTATGGCAGGCTCAAGAACTGTTATTGCTTCATATAATATCTTGTAGGCATCATCGTTGCAACATGCATTAGAGGCAAGCCATGTCAACCTTTGACACAAGGAGTTGTATTTCAATGTGTTGGTTGAGGGGTGCCCGAAGTCCAGCAATCGGCCAGTCCTGCCCATGCTTGTTGTGGCTGCTTCAGACCACCTCTCCAATAAGTATTGTTGCGGAATTTCTTGAACATTCAGATGCACCATTGCCCTTATTATATGTGCGCAAATCAGGCCATTCATCTCAAAGTAGTGGCAACTACATTCAAACAACCCTTCATCCATCATAACATGCACAGAATAGAGTTTTGGGTTCTCATAGGAGCTTGCCTTTAGCTCAAACAGCAGGCCTTGCCCTCGATACTCAGCGTCTTGGTTGATAACGAAGCCGGTAGACGCGATCACCTGCTTCTGGAACTTGCCAAAGACGCTACGGGTGCAGTAAGCAGCATCTTGGCGCTCAATGATGTACCTGCTACATCACAAGAAATAGGTCACAAACCACATCACACAGAAACTTGGCCCAACAACAATTTTTTTCTTTTTTTTGGTAAAGCGCAAAAGTGTGTGTACCGAGAGTATAGTGGCGGAGCTGTTGTTTCACCAGTGAATCCAGCATTGTCTTCACGATCAAGCATAGTTTCTTGGCACATTTCGTATTGCTGGACAAACCTCCAAACGGAATCAGCCGGACGAATCAGTGTCTTGAAATATGAGTTAAGCCCCTCAGACCTGCCCGTTGTGCTTGTGAACGGGAAGAATTTGTTCTTGAAGTATGCTGGAGCCCACATGTGCCTTGTTCGCCACATGTTTTTCAGGTGTTTGTTCTCAGCCACTTCAAAACAATGCAACATGTGTTGCCATGTTTCCTCAAACTCCTCAATGGTTTCTGATTGATTGATACAAGTGTAGAACACATCTGCAAACGCTTCATCTCTTCTCAACAGCCTCCCCAACTTGGTACATGCATTGCTAAACACATGAAACTTGCAACACCTATGGCAGGTGTTTGGCAACACATCCTCAATAGCTGTTGCCATCGCTTTGTCCTGGTCGGTCATGATGTTTGTGGGATGCTCGTTATCCATTGCAACCATCCACTGTTGGAAGACCCACTTAAATGTTTCAATACTTTCATCCGGCAACAAGGCACACCCGAGTGCAATGGTCTGGAGATGGTTGTTGACCCGAACTATAGGAGCAAATGGCATATTGTATCTATTGGTGCAGAAGGTTGTATCGAAGAACACACAATCTTTATATTTCGGGTAGAGCGCCCTTGTTCTCCCATCAACCCAAAACAAGGCAGTCACGGAGTTTGTTGCAGGATCCTTTTGTTTTGCATAGAAAAACTCTGGATTCTCAGCTTTCCTCCTCTCAAAGTACTCGACTGTCATATCCATGTCTCGGAATGTTAGCCCTCTCCGGAGCTTTGCACGTTCATTCGAAACATCTCTCTTCACATATGGGAGTATCCTGGTGTCACCTCCATGGACCCTGCCGAGGACACCCATGCAATCTGAATTTGATAGGTTCACATCATGCAACGTCAACAAGAGCTGGTAATCCTCGGCAGGTATACTGCGGTGCGACCGGTAGTACCTAACACGCTCCGGCTGTTCCAGCAATGGATGTGTATGCTCCGCAACAAAACAAGTCACTGTCCATCTCTCCTCTCTCAGCCCAACAATCATGTGCGCCTTACAATCATGGCGGAGCAGCCTGTTCTTTTGACGTTTTCTTGTCACATCCATTCCTTCACTAGGCTGCCTACTGGAGTTGCTTTTTCCTGTTGCAATGCTCTTCGATGTGCTACTCGTTTCCGTTTTATCGGGCTTTCTAGCATGCACACACCCAAAGACCCTCTTGATCAATATTTGATCCTCTTTCTTCTGGCCTCTCTTCTGGCTGAATTTTGAGGAAGATATATGTGTCCCGAACCCCAACTTGAAGGCATAGTCATTGTAGAATTTCTGAGCATCCTCAAGTGTGTCAAATACCATGCCAACATAGGGTGGCAGTGGCTGTGATGAAACATCTCCATCATCTGAATCATCTTCGATTGCATCTTTAGTAAACAACAATGCATCTGAATCCTCACCACCACAAACAGAAAAATTGCCTTGGACATAGCTCCCTTCCCCTTCAGTCCCATGATCCTGCATCAGAGTTGTTGCGCAACAGTCATTTTCATCTCTCCATGGAATCAGCAAAAAAATCATGTTTCAGAAATTCAGGCACCACACAGAAACATGCAACATAATCAAACCGACAAAATTTCTACATGTGCAAGGGGGTCCCATGAACATGCAACATCCACATTCAAATCACACAGTTGGAGCAGGGCATTAACAGAAACATGAAAACATACAGAATGCAATGAAAGCGGAAGCATTAACAAGTTTCATAAAATTAAGAGCAAGTGGCAACTAAACAATGAAACCAGAGGCATCAGCCAATGCAACTAAATTTTTCTGAGTCTCATGTGTGCATAGATACAAACAGGTAGGACGTGTTGAATAGAGTTAATGTTTCAAGAAATATGGAGGCTTATGTGCAACTAAAATTTGGGAGGCTCATTCCTCTGTTTTTTCACACAGGTGTTCATGTTTTTTCAGAGTGGAACAGAGCTAGTGTTTCAGAAACAGGATCTCATCGAAGATTGTTGATGGGATCTGCTCGATCAAGCTTCAGGAAATACCACCGGGGGATTTGCGAACCAAGTCGAAGATCCAGCCCGCGGCGGAAGCCCCCCGGCGGCGCTTGGAGCTGACAAAGATGGCCGCGTCCGTTCTGCAACCGGTCCTCGGTAAGCTAGATTTGGGTCCGATCCCACCATCTGGCGCGTGATGTGGTGCGCCATGGAGGTCCCCCACGCCGGCGGCTCCTGATTTTGCGGTGGTTTGGGGGCGGCGCCGCGCTGGGCGCAGGTCGGTCGGGGCCGGGACAAGCCTTTGTTTCTGCAACTGGACCGTTGTTTCAGGAATTAATGAGTGGAGGGGAGGCGACCGAGCCGCGTGCCAGGAGATCGATCGGACGGTTGCGCGCGCCTACATCGAACGGCCATCCAGGTGGCGGACATATCGCGCGGATCGGCCGGTGGACACGTAGCAGCGCCCAAAAATATAATGTGTAAATCAAGCATCGAAAAACATGTATACAGAGGAAATCTTAATCAACTATTTGAAAAAATGTTTAAAATTATTTAAAAATGTTAATCAAGCATTTGAAAAATGGTAAATGTGTATAGAAATGTTCACTATGTATTAAAACATGTTAATCTTGCATTTCAAAAATGTTAAATGTGTATAAAAATGTTGACCATTCATTAAAAAACATAATATTTTATTTATAAAATACTAATCAAGCATTTGAAAAATGTTAAAATGTAGAAACGATGTTGATCATGTATTAAAAGTTATTAATATTGTATTTAAAAATACTAATCAAGCATTTGAAAAATGTTAAAATTATGTATAGAAAAAATGTTGACCATGTACTCAAACAATTTTAAATGTGTATTTGAAAAAAATAAGCATGTATTATATCAGGGGTTAATTTGATAAATGACACTTCTAATCTGGTGATTCCGAGAAATGCAACTGCAATTTTCAAACTTTCAAAAATATCATTTCATGCCATTTTCAGTGGCATTTTTCGAAGTTTGGAGTGGCGTTTTTCAAAGTTTAAAAAAATTACAGTGGCATTTTTTAAAGTTTGAAAATTGCAGTGGCATTTTTATGAATCACCACAATTGGAGTGGCATTTATCTAATTAACCATATCGAAAAAGGTTAGAATTAGAACCAGATGAAACAAACAAAAACAAAAAAACCATTGAAAACCAAAAAGAAACAACAGAAACTGAATAAAAAATGAAAAAGGAAACCAAAGTAAAAAGTGTGAAAGAATGGAAAACAGTGAAAGTCAATAAAGAAACATAGAAAAAGAAAAAGGAAGCCGTTAAAACCAAGAAAGAAAGAAGAAAAATAAAGAAGAAAAATGAGAAAGAAAAGAAAAAAAACTATGAAACATACAAAGAGAAACCGTAAAAAATAAAAGAAAAAACCGAAGTATAACAACAAAAAAAGACCAAAGAAAACAGGAGAAAAACTAAGAACACAAAAAAAAATACAAAAAGAAAAGGGGAAAGGGAAGCGAACTCGTCAGCGAACACAGACTTCCAAACGAACCAAAAAGAAACATGCTATTGGGTCGGCTATACGCGTGGCACTGCAGAAAAGCTTTAGCCGATAATTATGCTAGTCTCGCTACAAGCGAGTTATAGCATTCACACTCGATCCAAGTCGCTGGTGTTTCTTTTGGGGAAAAGGTCGCTGAGTGCTGGTTAACCATGGCCGTTAACTTCGTTAATTTACCCGTTGACCAGTCACTTCTTTACAAAATACAAAAAATGTAAAAATTCACAAGATATTTTTTTAAAAAAAGTTTACAAAATATTCATGAATTCTAAAAAACATTCGGAATTAGAATTTTTTTTGTTCATTTGGAAAAAAATCGCGAGTTCACGAGTCTGAATAAAGTTTATGCATTTCAAAAATTATCAAAAATGGAAAAAGTTCATGAATTTGAAAAAAAATCATGAATTTTAAAAAACTAAAAATTTGAAAAAGTTCACAGATTTGAAAAGACTTCTTAAAAAATGAAATGTTTCACTAATTTTAAAAAGTTTGCAAAGTATATAAAAGTGCACTAATTTTGCAAAAAATCGTGACTCTGAAAAGGTTCATGAATTTGAAAGGATCAATAATTTGAAAAAATGGCGGAATAGAAAAAAGTTTGTGAATTTTATAATTTTCATGGATTTGAAAACAAATTCATGAAAAAAGGAATATAAAAAAGAAAGATGAAAAGGTATTAAAATAAAAAAAATAAAACAAGAAACGAAGCAAAACCAGGATAAAACCCATGACCAGGAGGTTCAAGAAGCTTGCCAAAACTAGACAGAAGTTTCGGAAAACTGGCTACGTAAAACTAAACCTCAATCAACTTGCGACGAGCAGGTGAGCGCCATGTAGGAATAGCCCTATTAGTAGGGTTATAAGTGCCAAATAGAGATTGCGCTTAGCTAGCGTCGGTGAGGAGAGGACTCGCCCGGAATAGACGAGTTCGTGGACAGCTTCCCTACAGCCATTAACAAGCAATTTGCTCTTTTATAAATCCCTACAAACAGTTATGTCACTAATCAAACATTTCATATTTCCTAGAAAAAGTGCCTTTTTATAAATGTTTTAGCATACTTTTAAATACTTGTAGTGTTATTAAAAATTGTTCACTATGTACTTCAAAATATTTATTTATAAAAAATATTTCATTTTACAAAAATCTTCGTGAATTTGGAAAAAAGTTTTTAGTATTTTTTAAAAATAAGAAATAACTAGGAGGGAAAAAATAGAATATGAAAATGGGAATAAAGTGGCATAAGAAAAATGGAGAAGAAAGAAAATGAAAACAGGACAGCGAGTGTGTGTGTGCATTCGTAGGATGAGTGTATGCATATGTGAGCGGTTGCGTCTATTGGCGGAGCTAGCGAAGGATTATTGATGTGGCGACAAGGAAATATATTTTTCTAGAGGGGCCAAATAATCTAATTCTCTTAATTTGTGCCATCCAAAATAGTGTTTCTTCACAAAATAACCATGGGCTCCGGGGGGGGCTAGCCCCTGCAGCACAACACATAGCTCCACGAGTGGTTGTTTCTATATTGTGTTCTAAAGAATAGCCAGGCCGCGTCAACCCAAGCAGAAATGGCTCTCGAGGGCAGTACATTCCACCCACACTCACTCGTGATATGGGCTGACCCATTGTTGAACTTTTTTTCCAGGTGGTTCTTCTAACTTGGTTTCTAGCGAATTTTTGTGGTGGCAAAATGCCGGCAAATCGCACATGGAATCACCGAGCGAACGACATAGCTGGTCCTGGCTAACTCTATATTGACCCTAAAAAAGGCTAACTCGATACTGGGATCTCGGATTTGGGAACCTCCTTGAAGGTTTTAGTCCGGTTTATATCGGGTTTTGGAACCTTCTAAAAGGGCTGGTATAGTTTTTATTTTAAATGATTATAAATTTTAATAACTATTTACAAAAATTTAAAAATGGCTAGAACTTTTAAATGTCAGCATTGTAAAAATATTTAAAACATTCAATAAATATTCTCAATTCATAAAAAATTAACAACATTCAATAAATGATCTTATTTTTGAAATTGTATGATTTTTTTACTTTATTAAAAACCAAAATCGGTTTTCTCGTGAAACTGTAGATAGATGCTTGTTTGTTTCAGTGTAGCGAACAAATGGAAAAAAGAGCTAGCGAGCGAGCTTGCTACATGGGCCTGGCCATAACGGCTCCTTCAGGCGTTATCGCACTAACCGGTGAGTTAGGCGCCTACTACGTTCGTTCATGGGCTCCATCTATTAGGCCCAAACGTGTTTCATTCGCTGATTGGTCCTATGTTTCTTTCCATAACTGGTTTTTAATACTGGTTCGTTCGCTCGCTTTGCTTTTGAATAATGTTTCTGTTCGATAGTTTGAACTTTTTTGTTCTCCCTTATCTTGCTTGAGAAAAACGGATTCACCAATTTTTAAATAAAAAGGATCACGAATTTGAAAAAAATCAATCAATTTTTTTTGAAATTATAAATGGTTCATAAATTTGAAAACAATTCATGAATTTGAGAAATGTTCAAGAATATTTGAAAACAATTCACTAAAAATGTTAGCAAAACTGAAAATATGAACTTTTTCATACATTTTAAAAAAGTTCACTAAAAAAGTCAATGTTGAGGATATCACCTATTGCTAGCAGTTCAATCGGCTGGGGATAGACATAAATCGAAAATCGCCTGATTAATCGATTTTATGGATCGACTATAAATCGGCCAATTTTTTTGCAAATCCCAGGTTCACACCACTAAAATATGTTATATTCAATACACAAACAATAGTGCAAAGAAGTGTTACCTTAATTACTTGCCTTGAATCCTTGTACAACGACAAATAAAGCTGGACAGCAATACATATTGCATAACAAGGTCCAAAAAAACACAAATGGACATAGTGCTTGCACACATGGTGCTAAGAATAGGCCCGATTTATGGGTAGGTTGCCGAAAATCGCTTGTCAGGGTGATGAATCGGCCTAAACGATAAACTGCAATGATATGGAATAATCTTATCGGTCACCCCCTGGGTAGTGATAAAACAAATGATAAATCACTGAATCGGCCGATTTTTTGAGCAGTCAAAAAAAGTTAGCTAATTTGAAAAAATTTATAGATTTACGAAAAAAGTTTTTTTAATATGAAAAAAGTTTGTGAATTTTGGAAAAAGTTTGTAAAAGTTGAAAAGAGTTCATAGATTTGAATAACATTAATGCATTTGAAAAGAAGTTCACGAATTTGAGAAAAAGATCAATGATTTGAAAAAACATTCACAATTTAAAATAATTCATGAGTTTTAAAAAGTAAAAGTAAAAGTATGATGAAAAATATGAAAAACCAAAAAAAAAACTGCCCAAACAAAACCAAAAAAAAACTCAGACAGGGAAGGCAGTGCATTTTTTAGCGTTATCTGTGTCTCACAACCAAAAGAAAATCAAGTTAGCAGGCACACCAGATAAGCTATCTGACTTGGTTGTTGCAGTTGCGCATAGACCATGACGACTATTGTTCGAATCCCAAGTTGGACTCCTATTTTTTTGAAGGTTAAAGAAAACTAAATGGGCTGAGCCCAGGAGGGAGGGGGTGTTTGCCGGTTTGCGGAATGGCTTCTAACCAGCGCCGAGGGTGCTAAATAGGAGTTGGGAGGAGCTCCCTTTTTTATGACCCTAAACCTGTTATCCCATCCCATGTAAAGCTATTGCCCTCATGTCTGATAACAAGTTAAGGTGAGCCTCATGGAATAGGCAGCCAATCGCACAGGCATTGCTCGTGGTAGGTAGACGAATGTAAAGACATACTATAAAGAGCAATTGATAGCATCCCTAAAAAAGGGCGAAATTCATAGCTTTCGTTTTCATCATCTTTTTATGTTTTCCTTCTGTGCTTTCGTTATTTATTGGATTTTCCAGAAAATTCGAAATTTATTTATTTTTAGAACGTGAATATATTGTAAAAACTTGCAATATTTTTGGAAAATCGAGGATTTTTTTTCAATATGTGAGATTTTTTTGAATGAATGCGAATATTTGGAAGTGTCATTTTTTGAAAATATGAACATTTTTAAAAGTCCCATGTTTTTTAATAGGTGTGAATTTCTTAAAACAGGAATATTGACTAAAATTTTGGGAATTTCTTTTGAAAACTCAAGAAAATAAAGTGAAGTTTTAATATCAGTTTCTCAAAAAGCGATAATTTTTCAAAAACGTTAACATTCATTGTAATTATGAATATTTTTAAGCACAAGCACTTTTTAAAACATTAGGAACATTTTTATAAAACATGGATTTTTTTAAAAGTTTTGGAAAACTTTTTTACACACAAACTTTTTTGAAAATTTTGAACATTTTTTAAATATTCCGAACGACTGAAAAAACCGGTAAGAAGGAACAAGAAAAAACAAAATGGTAAACCAAAGAGCTTTCCATCTCGCTGGAATAATTCAGAGTGTGTTGTGCTAGACACTCCGCGAACAGAGCAACATGTATAATCTAGCTAGGGTGGGCTACCTAAATAAATTGTGTAAGACTTGGTTTTCATTTTTTGAGGACGTGATATGTTTTACATGTGAGGTTCTATTGGAAGTAGGCTTGCTCAAGTTTGACTACATTCTTGATGTTCGGTTGTCTGCTCCCTCTACGACGGACAACCAACTCATCTTAACCACCCTGGCTGACTCCGGTGAACCCATATGCTATGAATCTATGTCTGTTGGCCTTTCCCTTTGGTCAGTATGTAAATATGCTAGATATTCTTTGTATGTTGTATGTGATTTTTCATGTCTAGTAAACTTGTGATGGCACTAATCTAGCTTAAGCTTAACCAAAATTGCTTAATATTCTAACATTTTTTTAAAACAAGGTTTGAATCGCCGGCCTCTGCATCAAAGAATGCACACAACCATTTTCAATATATTATTCAATAGAACCCGATAAAATAAATACAAGGATAAATCCAAAGCTCTGGGCGACCATTGTCGCTATACCTACAAGCTTGATGATGTGTCCTGATCTTGCATCAACAGACATCATCTAATTCGGTGGCCTCACCAAATCGACCAACAGCAAGCCGAGAGCACCAACCGGTTTAGTAGACCCTCAGCATGCACCACATGCGCACGCTCCTGAATCACCTGTCACCACCTTTCGCTGTCCCACCTTAAAGGAGCGATCAACACATTCACATTGCCAGGCCATTCTGTCATTGACGCCACACATCGCCACCATCCTGCGGGGGTCCATCAACACGCGTCCGTCGCTCAGACTGTGATGTGCCATGTCACCGAGACCCATCATCGCCGCTGGTAGATGCAACACCGGTCCTCCTCCTGTCCCCTCCAGGCAGCACCTGCTCTAAGACGATGCCCCCAAGAGGGAGAACGGCCCCGATGGCACCGCCAACGCTCGATCTAGGAGATCCAGATCTATGGTTTTCCCAGGAGCAGCCGAAACAAGCTGGAAACGATTGCAACTGATGATGCCTTCGACAAGGAGACAACACCCAAGATGTTGTCGTCGTCCTCCATGACCAGAGTCAACATGGTTTTCACCGGCATTTGCACCACTTCCAACCAGCACCTGCCCGGATCTGCGCAGAGTCGCGCCGTGACGACATGTGTAGCCGCCAAAACATCCGCAGGGAACCAGCATCCCTGCAGACCCCTTTGCGTGCTGCTAGTCTGCCACGGGCCACCAACAACGGATCTGGGTGCGAATCAAATCCATGACACACCATCGCGATCCTCCATCGCCAAAAAAGCACACGGGCTTCGGCAGGCCATGGAGGCGAGTACCGCCGCCGCCCGACCAGGGGATGCTGCCCTTGCCGTTGTGCGCAATCTCCCCGATGGGCAAGCTCCAGCCGCATCAGGAGGTCGCCGCCGCGTCCAAACATCGTGGCCCCTTCGGCGGCAGCAGTGGAATGGAGCTTTTGGAAACGCTAAGGTTAACCTCTTGGTTTCGCCGTGGGATGCGATGCGAGGGCATACCACACCATTTCTACTAGTTTATACTGGTCGTGTGATTGCATCCTAAATACATATGGGAACTTATAGCAAAATCCTAGCGTAAGCTGCCACGTTCACGAGAATGATGAGTGATAGTTACATATTTCTAGCATAGTGTACATCATTGCAAGGTGATTTTTTGTGGAAAGGATCTGATCTATTATAAAAGTTCATCGAAAGTACAAAGCATTGATACATCTTCAACGTATCTATAATTTTTTGATTGTTCCATGCTATTAAAGTATCATTCTTGGATGTTTTATACTCATTCAGTAGCAACTTTATATCATTTTTTGGGACTAACCTATTGACATAGTGCCCACTGCCAGCTGCTATTTTTTGCTTGTTTTTTACTTCGCAGAATATCAATACCAAACGGAGTCCAAATGCTACGAAACTTTTTGAAGAATTTTTTCTACCCAGAAGACACCCGGGAGGCCCAAGAAGTTCACTAGAGGGGGTCCGTGGGGCCCACTAGGCACCAGGGCGTGCCAGGGCCCCCAGGCACGCCCTGCTGGGTAGTGGAGCCCATAGGTACCCCCTCCACCGACCTCTGCCTCTGTAAATACTATAAAATCCCCAAAACCCTAGGGAAGTCGACAAAACACAATTCCAGCTGCCGCAAGTTCCAAAACCATGAGATCCAATCTAGAGGCCTTTTCCGGCACTCTGTCGGGGGGGGGGGGGGATGATGACCCACAAGTATATGGGATCAATTGTAGCCTTTTCGATGAGTAAGAGTGTCGAACCCAATGAGGAGCAGAAGGAAATGACAAGTGGTTTTCAGCAAGGTAATGTCTGCAAGTGCTGAAATTGTAAGTAAGAGAGTAGTTTTATCGCAAGATAATTTGTAACGAGCAAGTAATGATAGTAATAACAAAAGTGCAGCAAGGTAGCCCAATCCTTTTGAGGCAAAGGACATGCCGAAACGGTCTCTTATAATAAGCAAAGCATTCTTGAGGGTACACGGGAATTTCATCTAGTCACTTTCATCATGTTGATTCGATTTGTGTTCGCTACTTTGATAATTTGATATGTGGGTGGACCGGTGCTTAGGTGTTGTTCTTACTTGAACAAACCTCCTACTTATGATTAACCCCCTCGCAAGCATCCGCAACTACGAGAAAAGTATTAAGAATAAATTCTAACCATAGCATTAAACTTTTGGATCCAATCGTCCCGTTACGAAATAGCGCATAAACTAGGGTTTAAGCTTCTGTCAGTCTCGCAACCCATTATCTAGTAACCACTCCACAATGCATTCCCTTGGGCCAAAATATGGTGAAGTGTCATGTAGTCGACGTTCTCATGACACCACTAAGGGAATCACAACATACATACTATCAAAATATCTAACACATATCAAGTTCACATGATTACTTGCAACATGATTTCTCCCGTGAGCTCAAGAACAAAACGGATTACTCACAAATGATAATAATGCTCAAGATCAGAGGGGTATTAAATAGCATATTGGATCTGAACATATAATATTCCACCAAATAAACCATATAGTAATCAACTACAAGATGTAATCAACACTACTAGTCAGCCACAGGCACCAATCTATAGTTCCGGTACAAAATTGAACACAAGAGATGAACTAGGGTTTGAGAAGAGATGGTGCTGTTCAAGATGTTGATGGAGATTGCCCTCCCCAAGATGGGAGAGTTGTTGGTGATGATGATGACGATGATTTCCCCCTCGGGGGGGGGGGGGGGAGTTCCCCCAGTGGAATCGCTCCGCCAGAGGGAAAAAGTGCTCCTGCCCAAGTTCCGCCTCGAGACGGCGGCACTCCGTCCTGAAAGTCATCTCCTTATTTTTTTTCTAGGTCAAAATGACTTATATACTAGAAGATGGGCACCGGAGGTGGGCTGGGCTGAGCACAACCCACCAGGGTGCGCCTGGGGAGGGGGGGCAGGCGTGCCTTGGTGTCTTGTGCTCACTAGGTGGCCCCCCTCTGGTGGTTATTTGCTCCAGTATTTCTTATTTATTCCATAAAAAATTGTCGTGAAGTTTCAACTTATTTGGATTTGTCCAGAATAGGTGGCCTGACGTAGCTTTTCCAGGTCTAGATTTCCAACTGCCGGAATTCTCCCTCTTTGTGTGAACCTTGCAAATTATGAGAGAAAAGGCATTAGAATTACTCCAAAAAAGATTATTATGCATAAAAACATTATAAATAATAGTAGGTAAACATGATGCAAAAAGGATGTATCAACTCCCCAAGCTTAGACCTCGCTTGTCCTCAAGCGAAAACCGAAATCAAAAAACATGTCAACATGCTTAGAGAGAGATGTGTCGATAAAAACAAAATGCGGACATAGAAGCATCATGTGAATTATTATAGCAGCAACAAACTTTAACATAAAACTTTATCATAGACTTCTCATGAATAAGTAACAATTCATCACACTATTGAAGTATAAAGATATACTCTATTGGAAACCAACAAACTATGTTCTTAGTCAACTTTGCAACTACAATTCATCATTTTTTAAGGAAGGGTCACGTATCGGAGCCTTTGGGCAAGTCCACATACTCAACCATCATATAGTCTTCTATGATTGCTAACACTCACCGCATACACATGAGCAAAACGTTTCGACCAGACACGTAGAAAGATAGGGGCTTATAGTTTCGCCTCCCAACGTATTCACCTCAAGGGTGATGTCAACAATAATAACTCATGCAACCCATATTCAACTGGACATATGTGCCTAGATCTTTCCTCGCCACATGATTCTTGCCAAAGGAGAAAAATAAAAAGGAATAGAGAGAAAAACTTTGACTCTTGCATAAAATTAAATACATCAAAGTAAAATATAGGCCCTTCGCAGAGGGAAGTAGAGGTTGCCATGCATTTATTTGTTTGTATGCTCAACCCCTTAGTGCAAAAGAACGTCACGTTATATTGCCCCTTATGATAGCAACCTTTATTATGTAGTATGTCGCTTTTATTCTTTGCTATCACAAGTTCGTACAACGCTCAATTTTCTCTTACACTAAATGATCTTACACTTTTAGAAGCAATTTTTATTGCCTTATTGCATCGATGACAACTTACTTGAGGGATCTTGCTAAATCCCTAGGTAGGTATGGTGATCTCTTGAAAATAATATTTGGGTTTAAGGGTTTTTGGATGCACAAGTAGTATCTCTACTTAGTGCGGAATTTTTGGCTAGCAAAGACAGGGGGCAAGCACCACATGTTGAAGGATCTATGACAATATAACTTCTATGTGAATATGAACAAACATAAATCATTACGTTGTCTTCCTTGTTCAACGTCAACAATTTTGGCATATAATATTTTGATGGGGGCTCACAATCACAAAAGATTTCTAGGATAGTGTATTGGTATGTGAATCTTCTTTTCCCTTATTAATTCTTTCATGAGTTGCATCATTGTCCAATGCTATGTTTGTCAGTCTTCAATAAAATTTTCTACTTATACTTTTCCTTATGTGGTGTCATTACCTACCATAAGATTAGCATATGATCTTTTTCATTTATTTCCTTTCTTCTTATTGGAACATGAAAGTAAATAAAGCAAAAACTCACACTAAACATCATTATATATCTCACACACGATTACAAGGATAGATCACTAAGCAAGCTCTCAAAAAGAAAGGATCGAACTAAACTTTTATTCATCTAAAGGAAAAGATAACTATGGATCGAACTAAGATAAGTAAAGGCAAAAGATAGTGTGGGTGGTACGATACTGGGGCACCTCCCGCAAGCTTGGCGGAAGCCAAGGGGAGTGCCCATACCCGATACTCAATTTTCTTTTGGTGATGGAGAAGGCGGTAGTGGTGATGAGGTAGAGGTGATCTTGTCCTTCATGATCAAGAGATTCTCCAATCTACGGATGACGCTCTAGAGGAAGATGATGTGCTCTTGATGTAGAATATTTTCACGAGTGAGATATTTATTTTGGACACGAACTGTTTCAATGATTCAAAAGGCTTCAATCTCAGTCGGGGTAAGATGAGCATAGTAAGGTTTAAGGATATCTTCTTCTTCTTCCTCAGCAGGCCAGGCCTGCTCAACCACCAGCGCTTGATCTCCGGTAGCCTCCTTGCTCTTTTCCCTTTTGACGGCTTCTATGGGCTCATCTCTCTTCAGCTCGATCTTCATCAACCAAGCATCCTCTTCCACGTTGTTGGAGGAAGAAGAAGACATGATGCCCGGCCCAACAGATCTGACCGAAAACAGCAAGAAAAGAGAACAGAAGATTTCTCTGCGATATGGTGGTCAATAGGTTCGGGGGGTATGTAAAGATTTTTTATCTTGGGAAACAAGCAAACAAAAGAAAAACAGAGTCCGGAAGGCACACGAGGTGGGCACAACCCACCTGGGTGCGCCTGGCAAGCCTGGCGCGCCCTGGTGTCTTGTGCCCACTAGGGTGACCTTCCTGGTTGTTTCTTATTTTCCTAATTTTTGTTATTTTTCAGAATGGACAGAAAATATTTTTGCAGATTTTTCGGAGTCCTTTTACTTACGTATCACGTACCTCCTCTTTTTCACGAATCTGGAGTGTTCCGGAAGGTCTCTTTTATGTGTTCTTCTGGTGTCATAGTTTGGATAATATTACTTTCAACATTAATGGGCGTACTTGAGATAAAATGTTTTATTCGTTGCCCATTAACAACCTTCGGGTTAGTACCTTCAACATTATTTATTTTGATAGCTCCAGACTGATAAACCTCCTCGATAACATAGGGTCCTTCCCATTTAGAGAGGAGTTTTCCTGCAAAGAATCTGAAATGAGAGTTGTACAAAAGAACATATTCTCCAACTTTGAACTCACGCTTTTGGATTATTTTATCATGCCATCTTTTAACTTTTTCTTTAAATAACTTGGCATTTTCATAAGCTTGGGTTCTCCATTCATCCAATGAGTTAATATCAAATAACCTCTTTTCACCGGCAAGTTTAAAATCATAGTTGAGTTCTTTGATTCCCAATAAGCTTTATGTTCTAACTCAAGAGGCAAATGACAAGCTTTTCCATAAACCATTTTGTAAGGAGACATACCCATAGGTTTTTTATATGCTGTTCTATAAGCCTAAAGTGCATCATCTAATTTCTTAGACCAATTCTTCCGGGACCTATTGATAGTCTTTTGCAAAATTAATTTTATTTCTTTATTGCTAAGTTCAACTTGACCACTGGACTGAGGATGATAAGGTGATGCATGATTAACATCATACTTGGCAAGCATTTTACGGAAAGCACCATGAATAAAGTGTGAACCACCATTAGTCATTAAATATCTAGGGACTCCAAACCTTGGGAAAATAACTTCCTTAAGTATTTTAATAGAGGTGTTGTAATCAGCACTACTAGTTGGAATAGCTTCTACCCACTTAGTAACATAATCAACAACAACCAAAATATGTGTATACCCGTTAGAGGAAGGAAAAGGTCCCATGTAATCAAAACCCCAAACATCAAATGGTTCAACAACAAGTGAATAATTCATAGGCATTTCTTGACACTTACCGATATTACCTATTCTTTGGAATTCATCACAATATAAGACAAACTTACGAGCATCCTTGAAGAGAGTAGGCCAATAAAACCTAGACCGCAATACCTTGTGAGCAGTTCTATCTCCCGCATGATGCCCTCTGTAAGCTTCGGAGTGACATTTCTGTAGGATTTGTCCCTATTCATGCTCAGGTACACAATGTCTAATAATACCATCTACTCCTTCTTTATAAAGATGTGGGTCATCCCAGAAGTAATGTCTTAAATCATAGAAGAATTTTTTCTTTTGTTGGTATGTAAAGCTAGGTGGTAAATATTTAGCAACAATGTAATTAGCATAGTCAGCATACCAAGGAGTGTTATGAGAAACATTTATTGCAGCTAACTGCTCATCCTGAAAACTATCATCAATAGGTAGTGGGTCATCAACCACATTTTCAAGTCTAGACAAGTTATCAGCTACGGGGTTCTCTGCTCCTTTTCTATCAGTGATATGTAAATCAAATTCTTGTAGCAAGAGAACCCATCGAATAAGCCTAGGTTTAGCATCTTTCTTTTTCATAAGATATTTAATAGCAGCATGTTCGGTGTGAACAATTACTTTTGAATCAACAATGTAAGATCTAAATTTATCACAAGCAAACACCACTGCTAGAAATTCTTTCTCAGTAGTAGCATAATTTCTTTGTGCACTGTCTAGAGTTTTACTAGCATAATGGATAACATTTAGTTTCTTATCAACTCTTTGTCCTAGAACAGCACCAACAACATAATCACTAGCATCACACGTAATTTCAAAAGGTAAGTTCCAATCAGGTGGTTGAACAATAGGTGCAGAAATTAAGGCTTTCTTGAGTGTTTCGAAGGCTTCTAAACAATCATCATAAAAAAGGAACATCCTTTTGCAAAAGATTTGTAAGAGGCCTGGAAATTTTAGAAAAGTCTTCGATAAATCTCCTATGAAACTAGCATGACCTAAGAAACTATGAATACCTTTGATATCTTTAGGACATGGCATTTTCTTAATTGCATCTACCTTAGCTTTGTCCACTTCAATACCACTTTCAGAAATTTTATGGCCCAAAACAATACCTTTATTAACCATAAAGTGGCACTTCTCCCAATTCAAGACAAGATTTGTTTGCTCACATCTCTGCAAAACTCGATCAAGATTGCTTAAACAATCATCAAAAGACTTCCCATAAACAGAAAAGTCATCCATGAAAACCTCAACAATCTTTTCACAAAAGTTAGAGAATATAGCAGTCATACATCTTTGAAAGGTAGCAGGTGCATTGCATAAACCAAAAGGCATACGTCTATAAGCATAACTTCCAAAGGGACAAGTGAAAGTGGTCTTTTCTTGATCAGGTTGAGAAACAGGTATTTGTGAAAAACCAGAGTATCCATCCATGACTAAAAATGTGTGTGCTTAGGTAATCTTTCTAGCATTTGATCAATAAAAGGCAGAGGGTAATGATATTTTCTAGTTGCTTTGTTTAGTTTTCTAAAATCAATTACCATTCTATAGGCTATAACAATTCTTTGAGGAATAAGTTCATTCTTATCATTAGGAACAACAGTAATACCTCCTTTTTTATGGAGACAATGAACAGGACTTACCCATCTACTATCAGCTATAGGATAGATTATACCTGCTTCCAGAAGTTTTAATATTTCTGTTCTTACCACTTTCTTCATCTTAGGATTTAACCGACGTTGGTGATCAACAACGGGTTTAGCATCAGGTTCCATATTAATCTTGTGCTGACATAGAGTAGGACTAATGCCCTTTAAATCATCAATAGTATATCCAATAGCAGCTCGGTGCTTCCTTAGAATTTTCAATAATCTCTTTTCTTCATGTTCTGAAAGGTTAGCACTAATAATAACAGGATATATCTTCTTCTCATCAAGATAAGCATATTTCAAAGTGTCTAGCAATTGTTTTGATTCAAACACATGATCACCTTTAGGTGGAGGAGGACCTCCTAGAGTTTCAATAGGCAAATTGTGTTTAAACAGAGAACGTTGTTCAAAGAAAATCTTATCTATTTCATTTCTTTGATGCATATGTAAATCATTTTCATGGTCTAGCAGATATTGTTCTAGAGGATCAGTAGGAGGCACATCAATAGAAGAAAGACCAAATATTTCATCCTTACTAGGTAATTCTTTTTATGAGGTTTTCTACTAAACTTGGAAAAATTAAACTCATGAGACCCATCACCAAAGCTAACACTGACAATTTGTTTCTCACAATCTATTTTAGCATTAACGGTGTTCAAGAAAGGTCTACCAAAGATAATGGGACAAAAATCATCTTGTGGGGAACCAAGAACAAGAAAACAGTAGGGTATTTTATTTTCCCACACAAGACTTCAACATCTCTAACAATCGCGATTGGTGATATAGTGTCTCTATTAGCAAGTTTAATAGTAATATCTATGTCTTCTGTCTCTGCGGGTGCTATGTCATTCATAATTTCTTGATATAAGGTAAAGGGGATAGCACTCACGCTAGCAGCTATGTCGCATAAACCATGATAACAGTGATCTCCTATTTTAACTGAAACAACGGGCATGCCAACAACATGTCTATGTTTATCCTTTTTATCGGGTTTGGCAATTCTAGCAGCTTCTTCACAGAAGTAAACAACATGCCCATCTATATTTTCCTCCAGGAGATCCTTAACCATAGCAACACTAGGTTCTACTTTGATTTGTTCACCAGGTTTAGGTATTCTAATATATCTTTTATTGACCACAGTTGAAACTTTAGCATGTTCCTTGATCCTAACAGGGAAAGGTGGTTTCTCAATATAAGCAGTAGGAACGACTAGATCAACATTATAAATAATAGTTTCCTCTTTATCTAGTACCAGTTCTTTACTTTCTTCTTTAATAGGTGGGTGATATTTAAACCACTTCTTAGGGAGATCAACATGAGTAGCAAATGTTTCACAACAGGAGGCTTCTTGATAACCCCCAAGTATAGGGGATCAATTGTAGCTGTAAGGGCATATTTATCCCTTAGTTGTTTTGGTGATTGATGACAATGCTTTTGCGGACTAATCATGTGCATTGAGTATTTCATAGATTTCATCACTAGGCATCAGACGTTTTGGTGCCCCTCGAAGACTATTGAAGATGGCGTTTCTCTACGTTTCTTTTCGGTGGATTTGAGTCGTAGGAAAGCCGTACTATTAAGAGGGGGTCCGCTTTGGAAAGGTTTGGGTGGGATCATCACGTACACATCTTCTCCTTTGCACCGCCTTTCCTTTGGCACTTTGGAGCATCCTCCGTCTTTTCTCGTCTATGCAAATTGCCGTGTTGGCTGAGCTTGGGCATGCGGTAGTGAAAGTGCAACTCTCCCTGGGTGGTTTTGGTAATTGCTAACAACATATAGCTCATTGAGCTAATGCTACTTCAAGATAAACATTTCAGGAAAGCTCATTGATTGGCATGGCATGGATGAGAAATGTGGACCCCTCTGATACGTCCATTTTGCATCATGCTTTTATATCAATATTTATTGCATTATGGGCTGTTATTACACATTATGTCACAATACTTATGCCTATTCTCTCTTATTTTACAAGGTTTACATAAAGAGGGAGAATGTCGGCAGCTGGGATTCTGGGCTGGAAAAGGAGCAAATATTAGAGACCTATTCTGCACAGCTCCAAAAGTCCTGAAACTTCACGGAAGATGTTTTCCAAATATATAAAAAATACTGAGAGCAAGAACTTCACCAGGGGGCCACACCCTGCCCATGAGGGTGGGGGCGCGCCCTACTCCCTAGGCGCGCCCCCTACCTCGTGGGCCCCCTGGTGGCCCTCCGGTGGCCATCTTCTGCTATATGGAGTCTTTCGATGGAAAAAAAATCATAAGCCATCTTCTCGGACGAAACTCTGCCGCCACGAGGCGGAACCTTGGCGAAACCAATCTAGGGCTCTGGCGGAGCTGTTCTGCCGGGGAAACTTCCCTCCCGGAGGGGGAAATCATCGCCATCGCCATCACCAACGCTCCTCTCATCGGGAGAGGGCAATCTCCATCAACATCTTCATTAGCACCATCTCATCTCAAAACCCTAGTTCATCTCTTGTATCCAATTCTTGTCTCCAAGTCCGGGATTGGTGCTAGTAGGTTGCTAGTAGTGTTAATTACTCCTTGTAGTTGATGCTAGTTGGTTTAATTAGTGGAAGATCATATGTTCAGATCCTATATGCATATTAATACCCCTCTAATTATGAACATGTTTATGCTTTGTGAGTAGTTACTTTTGTTCCTGAGGACATGGGAGAAGTCTTGCTATTAGTAGTCATGTGAATTTGGTATTCGTTCGATATTTTGATGAGATGTATGTTGTCTCTCCTCTAGTGGTGTTATGTGAACATCGACTACATGACACTTCACCATTATTTGGGCCTAGAGGAAGGCATTGGGAAGTAATAAGTAGATGATGGGTTGCTAGAGTGACAGAAGCTTAAACCCTAGTTTATGCGTTGCTTCGTAAGGGGCTGATTTGGATCCATATGTTTCATGCTATGGTTAGGTTTACCTTAATACTTTTGTTGTAGTTGCGGATGCTTGCAATAGAGGTTAATCATAAGTGGGATGCTTGTCCAAGTAAGGGCAGCACCCAAGCACCGGTCCACCCACATACCAAATTATCAAAGTATCGAACGCGAATCATATGAACGTGATGAAACCTAGCTTGATGATATTCCCATGTGTCCTCGGGAGCGCTTTACATCATATAAGACTTTGTCCAGGTTTGTCATTTTCTACAAAAGGATTGGGCCACCTTGCTGCACTTTATTTACTTTTGTTACTTGTTGCTCGTTACAAATTATCCTATCACAAAACTATCTGTTACCACTTATTCCAGTACTTGCAGAGAATACCTTGCTGGAAACCGCTTATCATTTCCTTCTGCTCTTCGTTGGGTTCGACACTCTTACTTATCGAAAGGACTACGATAGACACCCTATACTTGTGGGTCATCAAGACTCTTTCTGGCGCCGTTTCCGGGGAGTGAAGCGCCTTTGGTAGGTGGAATTTGGTAAGGAAAAATTTATATAATGTGCTGAAATTTACTGTCACTTGTTACTATGGAAAGTAATCCTCTGAGGGGCTTGTTCAGGGTATCTTCACCCTGACCAGTAGAGCAAAGAGTTGCTCCTCAACCTACTGAACCTACTGAAAATGAAAATCAAAATGAAAATGCTTGCTTTGAAGTTCCTGCGGGTATGATAGAAAAACTGCTAGCTAATCCTTTTGTAGGAGATGGAACAAAACATCCTGATGAACATCTGATATATGTGGATGAAGTTTGTGGATTATTTAAGCTTGTAGGTGTACCCGGAGATGTTGTTAAGAAGAAGGTCTTCCCTTTATCTTTGAGGGGAGATGCATCGACATGGTATAGGCTATGTGATGATATGAGGTCTTGGAATTACAAACGATTGAAATTGGAATTTCATCAGAAGTTTTACCCTATGCATCTTGTTCATCGTGATCGCAATTACATATATAATTTTTGGCCTCACGAAGGAGAAAGCATCGCTCAAGCTTGGGGGAGGCTTAAATCAATGTTGTATTCATGCCCCAATCATGAGCTCTCAAGAGAAATGATTATTCAAAAATTTTATGCTCGGCTTTCTGGTAACAATCGCACCATGCTTGATACTTCTTGTGCTGGCTCTTTTATGATGAAGACTATTGAATTCAAATGGGATTTATTGGAAAGAATTAAACGCAACTCTGAAGATTGGGACCTCGACAATGGTAAGGAGTCAGGTATGACACCTAGTTTTGATTGTGTTAAATCTTTTATGGATACCGATATTTTTCATAAATTTAGCACTAAATATGGACTTGACTCTGAGATAGTAGCTTCTTTCTGTGAATCTTTTGCTGCCTATGTTGATCTCCCCAAGGAGAAGTGGTTTAAATATCATCCTCCCATAGAAGTAAAAGTAGCTGCACCTATTAAAGTTGAAGAAAAGACTATCACTTATAATGATCCTATTGTTCCTACTTCTTATGTTGAGAAACCACCTTTCCCTGTTAGGATAAAGCATCATGCTAAACCTTCAACTGTAGTTCGTAAAAGCAATATTAAAACATATACACCTCCTGAGCAAGTTAAAGTTGAACCTAATATTGCTATTATTAAAGATCTCTGGTCTGATAATATTGATGGGCATGTTATTTATTTCTGTGATGAAACTGCTAGAATTGCTAAACCCTATGATAAAGATACACCTAGACCTGTGGTAGGCATGCCGGTTATTTCTGTTAAAATAGGAGATCATTGTTATCATGGCTTATGTGATATGGGTGCTAGTGCTAGCGCAATACCTCATTCCTTATATAAAGAAATTATGCATGAGATTGCACCTGCTGAAATAGAAGATATTGATGTCACAATTAAACTTGCCAATAGAGATACTATTTCACCAATGGGAATTGTTAGAGATGTTGAAGTCTTGTGTGGGAAAAATAAATATCCTGCTGATTTTCTTGTTCTTGGTTCCCCACAAGATAGCTTTTGTCCCATTATATTTGGTAGACCCTTCTTAAACACTATTAATGCTACCATAGATTGCAAAAGGGATGTTGTTACTGTCGGTTTAGATGATATGACTCATGAATTTAATTTTTCTAAATTTAGTAGACAACACCGTGAAGAAGAATTACCTAGTAAGGATGAAATTATTGGTCTTGCTTCTATTGCCGTACCTCCTAGTGATCCTTTAGAACAATATTTGCTAGACCATGAAAATGACATGTTTATGAATGAAAGAAGGGAATTAGATGAAGTATTCTTTAAACAGGAACCTATTCTGAAAAATAATTTACCTGTTGAAATCCTAGGGGATCCTCCTCTACCCAAGGGTGATCCCGTGTTTGAGCTTAAACCGTTACCTGATACTCTTAAATATGCTTATCTTGATGATAAAAAAGATATATCCTGTTATTATTAGTGCTAACCTTTCAGAACATGAAGAAGAGAGATTATTGAAAACTCTGAAGAAGCACCGTGCTGCTATTGGGTATACTCTTGATGATCTTAAGGGCATTAGTCCCACTCTATGTCAACATATAATTAATGTGGAAGAAGATGCTAAACCAGTTCATGATCATCAATGCCGGCTGAATCCTAAAATGAAAGAAGTGGTAAGAAAGGAGATACTAAAGCTCCTTGAGGCAGGTATAATTTATCCTGTTGCTGATAGTCAGTGGGTAAGCCCTGTCCATTGTGTCCCTAAGAAGGGAGGTATTACTGTTGTTCCTAATGATAAAGATGAATTGATTCCTCAAATAATTATTACAGGTTATAGGATGGTAATTGATTTCCGCAAATTAAATAAGGCTACTAAAAAGGATCATTACCCCTTACCTTTTATCGATCAAATGCTAGAAAGATTATCCAAGCATACACATTTTTGCTTTCTAGATGGTTATTCTGGTTTCTCTCAAATACCTGTGTCAGCCAAAGATCAATCAAAGACTACTTTTACATGCCATTTTGGTACTTTTGCTTATAGACGTATGCCTTTTGGTTTATGTAATGCACCTGCTACCTTTCAAAGATGCATGATGGCTATATTCTCTGACTTTTGTGAAAAGATTTGTGAGGTTTTCATGGACGACTTTTCCATCTATGGATCTTCTTTTGATGATTGCTTGAGCAACCTTGATCGAGTTTTGCAGAGATGTGAAGAAACTAATCTTGTCTTGAATTGGGAAAAGTGCCACTTTATGGTTAATGAAGGTATTGTCTTGGGGCATAAAGTTTCTGAAAGCGGTATTGAAGTTGATAAAGCCAAGGTTGATGCTATTGAAAAGATGCCATGTCCCAAGGACATCAAAGGTATAAGAAGTTTCCTTGGTCATGCCAAATTTTATAGGAGGTTCATTAAGGACTTCTCAAAAATCTCTCGGCCTCTGACTAATTTATTACAAAAAGATATACCATTTGTCTTTGATGATGATTGTGTAGAAGCATTTGAAATACTTAAGAAAGCATTGATTTCTGCACCTATTGTTCAGCCACCTGATTGGAATTTACCCTCTAAAATTATGTGTGATGCTAGTGATTATGCTATAGGTGCTATTCTAGGACAAAGAGTTGATAAGAAACTAAATGTTATCCAATATGCTAGTAAAACTCTAGACAATGCTCAAAGAAATTATGCTACTACTGAAAAAGAATTCTTAGCAGTTGTATTTGCTTGCGATAAGTTTAGACCTAATATTGTTGATTCTAAAGTAACTATTCACACTGATCATGCTGCTATTAAATATCTTATGGAAAAGAAAGATGCTAAACCTAGACTTATTAGATGGGTTCTCTTGCTACAAGAATTTGATTTTCATATTGTTGATAGAAAAGGAGCTGAGAACCTCGTTGCAGACAACTTGTCTAGGTTAGAAAATGTGCTTGATGACCCACTACCTATTGATGATAGCTTTCTTGATGAGCAATTAAATGTCATAAATGCTTCTCATACTGCTCCATGGTATGCTGACTATGCTAATTACATTGTTGCTAAGTTTATACCACCTAGTTTCACATACCAGCAAAAAGTTCTTCTATGATTTGAGGCATTACTTTTGGGATGACCCACATCTTTATAAAGAAGGAGTAGATGGTGTTATTAGACGTTGTGTACCTGAGCATGAACAGGAACAGATCCTACGCAAGTGTCACTCCGAAGCTTATGGAGGACACCATGTTGGAGATAGAACTGCACATAAGGTACTGCAATCTGGTTTTTATTGGCCTACTCTCTTCAAGGATGCCCGTAAGTTTGTCTTATCTTGTGATGAATGTCAAAGAATTGGTAATATTAGTAGACGTCAAGAAATGCCTATGAATTATTCACTTGTTATTAAACCATTTGATGTTTGGGGCTTTGACTATATGGGACCTTTTCCTTCCTCTAATGGTTATACACATAATTTTAGTTGCTGTTGATTATGTTACTAAGTGGGTAGAAGCTATTCCAACTAGTAGTGCTGATCATAACACTTCTATTAAAATGCTTAAAGAAGTTATTTTTCCAAGATTCGGAGTCCCTAGATATTTAATGACTGATGGTGGTTCACATTTTATTCATGGTGCTTTCCGTAAAATGCTTGATAAATATGATGTTAATCATAGAATTGCATCTCCTTATCACCCACAGTCTAGTGGTCAAGTAGAATTGAGTAATAGAGAACTCAAATTAATTTTGCAAAAGACTGTTAATAGGTCTAGAAAGAATTGGTCCAAGAAACTAGATGATGCATTATGGGCCTATAGAACTTCATATAAAAACCCTATGGGTATGTCTCCGTATAAAATGGTCTATGGAAAAGCATGTCACTTACCTCTCGAACTAGAACACAAGGCTTATTGGGCTATTAAAGAACTCAATTATGATTTTAAACTTGCCGATGAGAAGAGGTTATTTGATATTAGCTCACTTGATGAATGGAGAACCCAAGCCTATGAAAATGCCAAGTTGTTTAAAGAAAAAGTTAAAAGATGGCATGGCAAAAGAATACAAAAGCGTGAGTTTAATGTAGGTGATTATGTATTGCTATAAAACTCTCATTTAAGATTTTTTGCAGGAAAAATTCTCTCTAAATGGGAAGGTCCTTACGTTATCGAGGAGGTCTATTGTTCCGGTGCCATAAAAATCAACAACTTCGAAGGCACAAATCCGAAGGTGGTGAACGGTCAAAGAATCAAACATTATATCTCAGGTAATCCCATAAATGTTGAAACCAATATTATCGAAACCGTAACCCCGGAGGAATACATAAGGGACACTTTCCGGAACGTTTCAGACTCCGAAAAGGAATAGGTATTTGGTACGGTAAGTAAACCGACTCCAAAATAGTTTTAAGGCAATATTTCTCCGTTTTGGAATATTTAGAAAATAGAAAAATAAGTAGCAGTCCGAGAAGGACACGAGGGCTCCACGAGGGTGGAGGGCGCGACCTACCCCCTGGGTGCACCCCCTACCTTGTGGGCACCTCGTGTGCTCTCCGGACTCCGTTTTCGTACACGACACGTATTTTGGTCGGTAAAAATTCATTATATAACCTCCCAGGGGTTTTGACTCCCGTTTCACGCAAATATCTCTTGTTTGTGTTTCGAGTTGTTTCTGCTGCAGATTAGAGCAGCGTGTCTGTCGGTGTCAAAACCGGCGGATCTCGGGTAGGGGGTCCCGAACTGTGCGTCTAGGCCGAATGGTAACAGGAGGCAGGGGACATGATGTTTTACCCAGGTTTGGTCCCTCTTGATGGAGGTAAAACCCTATGTCCTGCTTGATTAACATTGATGATATGGGTAGTACAAGAGTAGATCTACCACGAGATCAGAGAGGCTAAACCCTAGAAGCTAGCCTATGGTATGATTGTATGTTATGGTTGTTGTCCTACGGACTAAAACCCTTCGGTTTATATAGACACTGGAGAGGGTTAGGGTTACACAAGGTCGGTTACAAAGGAGGAGATATCCATATACGTATTGCCTAGCTTGCCTTCCACGCCAAGTAGAGTCCCATCCGGACACGAGACGAAGTCTTCAATCTTGTATCTTCATAGTCTAACAGTCCGGCCAATGGAGATAGTCCGGCTGTCCGAAGACCCCCTAATCCAGGACTCCCTCAGTAGCCCCTGAACCAAGCTTCAATGATGATGAGTCCGGCGCGCTGTATTATCTTCGGCATTGCAAGGCGGGTTCCTTCTATGAATACATCACAGAAGAATTTGAATACGAGGATAGTGTCCGACCCTGCAAAATAAGTTCCACATTCCACCATAGAGAGAATAATATTTTCACAGATCTAATTTGCTGGCTTGTTTTGGCAGCATGACGTTATGTCATGGCCCGATGATTATTCGAACCATTTCTTTTAACCAGCCCCGCACATAACGCGAGGCAGTTTTTCGACACGTCTTGTCAAAGCAGAGATCGTGTCCCCTTATTACGGGATTCTCATCAATACGGGCGTGGGTAACCCAACCGCGCCATCAATTGCGGCGCTTGGGGGATAAGTGAGTTTTACCAGGCAAGTGGGGACGCTTAGTTTCGTCCGCCCATATAAAGGGACAAGGATTCACCTTTCTGTCCACGCCTTCTTCCTCCTTTGCTCATCCGTTTTCGCACATTCGAGCTCTAGCGCCCAAGTCCGGTCTTCCCACCTCAACCTTCTCCAACCATGTCCGGAGCGGGAGGAAGGTGGATGGTCTCCTCCGTCACGGAGGGAGACATCAAAAAGCTGCGCGGAGCCGGATACTTAGCCGCGAACATCGCGCACCGGCTGCCCGCTGTGGGGCAGATCGTCCCTACCCCGGAACCTCACGAGAGGGTAGTTTTCCTTCACCACTTCCTCCGCGGACTAGGGTTTCCCCTCCATCCATTCGTCTGTGGTCTCATGTTCTACTACGGGCTGGACTTTCATGATCTGGCCCCGAACTTCATCCTCAGCATTTCGGCGTTCATCGTTGTGTGTGAGGCTTTCCTCCGCATCCGGCCCCACTTCGGCCTGTGGTTAAAGACCTTCAATATCAAGTCGAAGGTAGTACGAGGCCAACAAGCAGAATGCGGCGGAGCCATGGTGGGCAAGATGCCCAACGTCATATGGCTCGAAGGCTCCTTCGTGGAGACAATAAAGGGATGGCAATCGGCGTGGTTCTACATCACCGAGCCGCGCGACGCCAAATGGGCGGCAGCCCCTGAGTTTCGATCTAGATTCCCAACATGGCTCACTTCCTGGAAAGAGAAGGGCTTGTCGTGGGGTTCATCGCTGGAGCTGGATGGATTCCAGAAATGTATCCGGAGTATGGCGAGCAAGAAGCTCAAGCTTGTCAACATAGTCCAAGTTATGCTCATTCGCCGGATCCTCCCGTGTCAACAACGGGATTTTACCTTGTGGGAGTTCGACCCGGCCCAGCACTAGACTTTGAGTGAGCTCTTCGATACGACGCACAAGGACGTCTGGAAGGTGCTGTTCAAGGGCACCGAGGTCCCCCCTTCTCTCGCCGAGGACCGCGGACTAAGCGCAAAGCGTCTAGCGCGTTCGGTGAGTTCAATACATCCCGTAGGACTTTTATTTTCCCTAGCTTAATTATGCGCGGGGTCTAATCTCCATGCCTTTGATAGGAATGGGTGGAGATGTCGGGGCAGATTAACTGTCCGGCCCCTTTGCCCAAAGACACTGCGAGTGCTCTCCTGACGAAGATACTGGCTCCAGCTCCTTACAAGGTGCTGGAGAAGACCAAGAAGGCCAAGGGAGCCCGAAAGAGTTCCCGACGCCAGGTGTTATCGACTCATCGTCCGATAACTCTGTGGCACACTCTTCCCCTGAAGACGAGGAGGAAGAAGAAGATGCTCCCCCTCTAGGCGGGGGAGACAAGAAAAGGAAGGCCGACCTAACTGGGGAGGCCGAAGGGTCCAAGAAGGGGAGGACTCTCCCTCCGGACAGTTCCACCGCCGCCGACGAGGGCGAGGACGAGTGGTTGCCCTGGACCAAGCCCCCGGGGAGATGTAAGTATTCGGATACCAGAGTAACTCATAACATTCTTTTGTCGCACTGCTTTCCCTAACGCCGAACATGATTATGCAGGCCGCCGCGAACCAGCATCGATGTATCATCGGACGGCTCCCTGGGCTCGTCGGACATGGATAGCGATCCAGTCCCGACCGCCACCTCCCCTCATCCTGCCGACGACGCCGAGGTGTTGTCTCAAGAGGCACCGGATCGAGGGGAGACAGTCCCGGAGGCGCCTCAAGGCGACCTTCGGACTCTGGGAGCCGAGGGGACGGGGCCCCCGAGAGCTCCGAGTTCGGCCCTCAGCCGAACACCGCGCTGGACCCTCTAGCGGTTCCGAGCTCGGGAAGGCAGCCTCCTTCTAAGAGGGGCAAGACGCCTGTGCCGGTGACCTCTGTCCATCCAGAGGCGGCGGACAATCTGCTGGAAGCGCTTCACAGCGCTTCCATCGATGAGGAGCACCGCACTATCATGAGTGCGGTGATCCAGAAGGTTCAGTCCGCCAAGAGCGGATTGACTGAAGCCTGTGCCAGCCTTCTAGCAGGCTTCGAGGTAAGTGTTTTAAAATGTAGTAGAAATATTACTGCATAGACAGTAGCCCCTGATGCTTTTTTTGGTGTTCACAAAGAAAAGCCGAACAGAGGATCAAATAATATCGCAGGAGTCTAATATAAGTATGTCAATATGCGTATGCAGGCTTCGCTGCTGGCGTCTGCCACACTGACTGCGGAGGTCGCCGTACTGAAGCAGGACCTCGAGGGGTCTAGGAAAGAGCTCAACCTTGCCAGGAGGCAGCTCGAGGAGAACAAGGGTAAGTAATACCATGTCTATAGATATGTATATATATAAAGGAGGATGCGATTGCAAAATGACAGGATCATCGTATGTTTGCCAGGGGCCACGATCGAGGTGGCGACCCTGAAGCAAGCGCTAACCGAGGCCGAAGATAAAGCGGCCAAGGAGCGCACCGAGCGAGAGAAGCACGAGGCTCGGGTGGGCGAGGTGCAGCAAGAGTTCCAGGCTCTCGTGGCAAAGCACGAGGCGTTGGAGCTTGACTCAAAGACGCGGGAGTCTGAGCTTGCCGCAGCCCTCGAGAGTGTAAAAAGCGCCAAGGCCAAAGCCCAAAAGGCCCTCCAAGAGATCGACGCGATGAAGAAGATAGCGGCGGGTAAGGCTTTCTATATGCAAAGCAAGCATGTAAAAGTAAATTACCGATTACTTACCCGAATCCGGAGCTCGTCAGGAGCATTCACAGATTTGCCCCGCAGTGTGTCCGATGCCACACAATTTTACCAGGTCGAGGATGGAAGCTCGACGGAGAAGTTGTTCTGGTCTCAGTATGCTGAGGCCGAACATCCGGTGCCAATGAGCGACCAACTGAAGCAGATGGTCGAGCTACATAAGGCAGCCGATCAGGCCATGAAGAGCTTTATAGTCCGGTTGTGGCCTGGCGACGCCCTTCCGAACAGCTTCTTCGACCTGGTGAGGTGGCTCGTGGATGCCTGCCCGTGGCTGGAGGTCGTCAAGCGATCTGTCTGCATTGAAGGTGCACGCCGGGCTTTCGCCTGTGTGAAATTGCAGTGGGTCAAGCTAGACACCGTGAAGCTGATCAAGGAGGGGCCGCCAGAGGGCAAGGAGCACCGCCACCCCGAGATGTACTACGAGGGTGTTCTGCCAGGTGCCCATCTTATCGCGGATGAGTGTTCAAAAGATGTAATATTTGAGTAAACTTGCTCGTTTTATCCTGTATTTATGAAAACTTGTTTCATATGTGCTATGCAACGCTTGTTTGAATTTGAAAGTGCAACTATCCCTAGGTGGTTTTGGTAATTCATAACAACATATAGCTCATTGAGCTAATGCTATTCCAAGATGATTATTTCAGGAAAGCTCAATGATTGGCATGGCATGGATATGAAAGTGGAACCCTCAAAATGCTAAGGACAATGGATTGGCTCAAGCTCAAAAGCTCAAGACTCTTCATTTTATATTTTAGTGATCCAAGATCACATTGAGTCCATAGGAAAAGCCAATACTATTAAGGAGGGATGAGGTGTTGCTTAATGAGCCTCTTGCTTCATGTGCTTAGTGATATGCTCCAAAACCCTCAACTACTTTCCCATATCCACATATGACCTAAACTCCAAGCCAAACTCGGTCCTACCGATTTTTCCTATCCGGCGCCACCGAGTTTCACTTGTCATTAGCCACTGCCAAAACCCTAGCAATTCGGTTCTACCGATAAGGTTCTCGGTCCCACCGAGATGGGGTTGCAATCTCTCTGTTTCCCTTTCGTAACTTTTCGGTCCCACCGAAAGAGCGAATCGGTCCCACCGAGATTGCAATGTAAACTCAGTGTTTCCCCTTTGTAACTTTTCGGTCTCACCGAGTTCCACTCGGTCTCACCGAAAGAGCAAGTCGGTCCCACCGAGTTTGCCTGACCAACTCTCTGGTTAGCTAATTACCAGACTCGGTCTCACCGAGTTTGTGTAATCGGTCTCACCGAGATTACGTTATGCCCAAATCCTAACCGAATCGGTCCTACCGAGTTGCATGTCAGTCCCACCGAAATTCCTAACGGTCACTAGGTTTACTACTTCGGTCAGACTGAGTTTATTTATTCGGTCCCACCGAAATTGGAAATCTGTGTAACGGTTGGATTTTGTGTGGAGGCTATATATACCCCTCCACCTCTTTCTCATTCAGTGAGAGAGCCATCAGAACACACACATCATTCCAACTCTTTTGTTCTGAGAGAGAACCACCTACTCATGTGTTGAGACCAAGACATTCCATTCCTACCATATTAATCTTGATCTCTAGCCTTCCCAAGTTGCTTTCCACTCAAATCTTCTTTCCACCAAATCCAAATCCTATGAGAGAGAGTTGAGTGTTGGGGAGACTATCATTTGAAGCACAAGAGCAAGGAGTTCATTACCTACACACCATTTGTTACTTCTTGGAGAGTGGTGTCTCCTAGATTGGCTAGGTGTCACTTGGGAGCCTCCGACAAGATTGTGGAGTGAACCAAGGAGTTTGTAAGGGCAAGGAGATCGCCTACTTCGTGAAGATCTACCGCTAGTGAGGCAAGTCCTTCGTGGGCGATGGCCATGGTGGGATAGACGAGGTTGCTACTTCGTGGACCCTTTGTGGGTGGTTGCTTCTTCGTGGACCCTTCGTGGGTGGAGCCCTCCGTGGACTCGCGCAACCGTTGCCCTTGGGTGGAGCCCTGTGTGGACTCGCGCAACCGTTACCCTTCGTGGGTTGAAGTCTCCATCAACGTGGATGTAGGATAGCACCACCTATCCGAACCACGGGAAAAACACCCGTGTCTCCAATAGCGTTTGAAATCTCCAAACCCTTCCCTTTATATTCTTGCAAGTTGCATGCTTTACTTTCCGCTGCCAATATACTCTTTGCATGCTTGCTTGAATTGTGTGATGATTACTTGACTTGTCCTAAAATAGCTAAAATCTGTCAAGAACTAAAATTGGGAAAAGGTTAAGTTTTTATTTGGTCAAGTAGTCTAATCACCCCCCCTCTAGACATACTTTCGATCCCACAAGTGGTATCAGAGCTTTGGTCTCCATTTGCTTGATCTCCATAGCTTTTGGTGGTCATAGCCTTGGTTTCACAACCTAGGAGAGTATGGCGTCTAGCGAGGGAAACTATCACCGTAGAGGTCCTTACTTTGATGGTACTAATTTTGCTAGTTGGAAGCATAAAATGAAAATGCATATTCTTGGACATAACCCCGTCGTTTGGGCTATTGTGTGTGTTGGTTTGCAAGGTGACTTATTTGAAGGGAGAGAACCAAACCGTGAAGCTACCGCGGAAGAGTTGAAGATGTTGCAATACAATGCTCAAGCTTGTGATATTCTCTTCAACGGATTATGCCCCGAAGAATTCAACAAAATCATCCGCCTTGAGAATGCAAAGGAAATTTGGGATACCTTGGTTGATATGCACGAAGGTACCGACTCCGTCAAGGAATCCAAGTTGGATGTGCTTCAAAGCCAACTTGACAAGTTCAAGATGAAGGATGGTGAAGGTGTCGCTGAAATGTACTCTAGGCTTGCTCTCATCACAAATGAGATTGCCAGCTTAGGAAGTGAAGAGATGACCGATAAATTCATCATCAAGAAGATCCTAAGAGCCTTGGATGGAAAATATGATATCGTGTGCACATTGATCCAAATGATGCCCAATTACAAAGATCTCAAGCCAACGGAAGTGATTGGAAGAATTGTTGCTCATGAGATGTCACTTAAGGATAAAGAGGAACTTCACAACAAATCAAGTGGTGCCTACAAAGCCTCATGTGAAGCCCCTACATCATCAAGTGAGAAACAATACTTCAATGAAGAATTGAGCTTAATGGTGAAGAACTTCAACAAGTTCTACAAGAATAGAAGCAAAGATAGAAGCTCCAAATCAAGGTCCTACAATGACAAAAGATCTTCTAGTCGAGAGCAAAACTGGTACAATTGCGGAAGACTCGGACACTATTCCAACGAGTGTACGGCTCCCTACAAGAGAAGAGAAGATTCTCCAAAAAGAAGAAGCAAAGGATCACCACAAAGAAAGAGAAGGAGTAGAGATGATCGTTATGAACGAAGATACTCACGGAGAAGCAAGGACTCGGAAAGGAAGGAAAAATCATCAAGGATCTACACAAGACCAAGACATCAAGCTCATGTTGGTGAATGGGTATCCGGCTCCGACTCCGACAGCCACTCCGAGAGAAGTTATCACTCCGACTCCGAAGATACTCAAGATGAAGGTGTTGCCGGTCTAGCACTTGTGTCATCCAACTCCTACGACATATTTGACTCACCAAATGAAGGAATTGGAAGATGCTTCATGGCCAAAGGTCCTAAGGTAACACACCCCGAGTATGTTGATTTCAATAGTGATGAGGATAACTTGTTAGGAGATGATTTGATTGGTGACAACTCTAGTGATGAATACTATTATGAAAGACCAATTAATCATGCTAATCAAGATAAAACGAGTGACAATGATAAGGAGAAGATTGAGGCCCTAACTAAAGAACTAAAGACTCTTAAGTTAGCTCATGACACTATCTTCGAAGATCATCGAGAACTTTTAAGAGCTCATGAGAAGCTACGCTTTGAAAAGCTCAATCTTGAGCAAGAGCATGAGTTCTTAAAGGCAATCAATGATGATCTCCATAAGAAAAGTTCTTCCTACATTGCCAAGCGTTTACTCTTATCCACTTACATGCCTCAAGTCAACTCTAACAAGAAAGATTCTTACTCTAGTAGTAACAATGATCATGCTAAACCCAATATTGTTGCTTCTAGTAGCTCTCTTGATTCCACTAATGATTCTCTTAGCCAAGTTACACTTGAGCAAGAAAATAGCTTATTGAAGGGAATTATAGAGAAAGGAGTGTACAAAATCCTTGCCGGGAGTAAGCAATTCGAGGAAATTGTGCGCAAGCAAGGAATGCACCGGAAGAATCAAGGTGTTGGTTTTGAACGAAAGTTCAATGCCAATGGAGTTGAATGGGAAGAAGATCAATACCCCAAGACGAAGTTTGTTCCTCAACAAGAGAAGTATACTTCTTTCAAGGGGACACAAGATCAAGATGATCTTCCACCACAAGACTACGAGCAAAAAGGCAAGGACAAGCTTCAAGAGGAAATTGATGCATTTGAAGAAGCTCCTAAGACCTTAGTCAAGTGGATTCCCAAGACTACTTCAAGTTCCACTTCATCAAGTACGACTACAACTCCAAGGATTCCCATCAAGATGATGTGGATCCAAAAGAAGAAGAACTAGAGAGTTCTTGAGGGTGACTCCGCCAACATACTTCACTCTTATCATTTTGGCAAGAACAAGTGCAATCAAATTCCACATCTTGCACTAGTTCAAGGAGTCACAAATCCTCTTGTTGGTAAGACAAGGGACAAGGTAACCAAAAGTTTTCATGGACATCATCTTTTGTGTGCATCACTCTATGTCTATGGATATCCTTGTTTGTTCCTTGTGGGACTAACCCATGTAGGTATTGAAAGTGCAATTCACTCAAAAGGATAGCTCCAAGAGATCTACATCAACATTGAGCATCCACATCTTCAATATCTACATGAAGTCATCATCGACAAAACCCAAGGTTAGTTCATCCCTCTTAGGGGGGATATCACATCTAGGGGGAGCTTTAATCTAAGACTTGAGCTAAAGCAACTCTAAAGATGTGAACAAAGCAACGCTCTATGTAAAGGTGGTAACCCCACTTGAGCTTAAACGATGAGTATGACCTACGATCAAGTGTTCTCACTTGACTCCTAAGTCAATATACTCATATATAGATGACCTAGTCATCGCAAATTGCTTGATAGATGCTAGAATTGGTTGTGCATGCTTTGCCACATATTTCATTTGCCATCTTACTGTGTGAGCATGCTGATTGCATATTTCACTCATTCGAGAACATCCACTTGTTGCTTTGATTGTTTGGCTTTATCTTCTTTTGCCAAGTGGATGGACAAGAATGCCTAAGAACCTCCTGTAGCTATCTATGCTTTTCTCGTCTCAAACTCTATTCATGCTGCATCACAAAATTTGATCAAGTCAGATTCGAACCACTCTGTGTGAGGAGCGCTCGGAGTCCCCGATTCGTCATAGACTTAAACTTCCAAAACCTCTTTATGAATCTCGGTCTGACCGATACTCCATTTTCGGTCCTACCGAGTTCATTAAGTTGATCTAGGTTTTCGATCTCGGTGCAACCGATTTGAACTTTTCGGTCACACCGAGTTGCAATAACCGCACACAGTTTTGCATCTCGGTGCCACCGAGTTGTTCCACTCGGTCACACCAACAGGGTCGGGCTATATATAGTGACGGGCAGAATTTTGGAAATTTCTCCGAAACCTCCTCGCCCGCGCGATAGCCTGCTCTGCCCCCGAGGTCTCCGGATCGTCTCCTCGCTGCCAGCAGCCTCCAGTCACTGGTCTTCGCCGCCGTCAACGGATTTCTGCCCCGCCGTAGCAAGTCCACGCCGAACTAGGGTATGGACTTGATCATTGTGCTATTCCTCAATCTGATTCCTAGCACATTGTGATCATCATGAATCTTGCCACGATTGATAAACTTCTATCCAGTCAAAACGCTCGTAGATTAGGTTTAATTCGAAAATTTTAGGGTTAGGTTTCCGCCGAAACCATCTCGGACCCACCGAGTTGAAAAACTCGGTCCCACCGATCTGGCTTTTGCCATTGCACAAGTTAAACTCGGTCTGACCGAGAATAACTTATCGGTGCGACCGATTTTGGAATTCTGTGAAACCCTAGCAGTCTCGGTGCCACCGAACTGTGACTCGGTCTGACCGAGTTCACCAGTTCTGGTTCCAAAACTGCTTTGGTGTCACCGAGTTTGAAAATCGGTAGATCCGAGATGCTTTCTGTGGAAAACTAAAACTAAGTTTTTGAATTAATCTTTTGCAAAAATCTCTGCTTTTTGTGATGCTCATCCACTCTATCTCTTCTATAATCTATTCACAGGGTCAGCAGTCAGTTTGCAACATGTCTGATCAAAGTGACAGCCAAAACCTCTCAGAGCAGCAAGTGGTCATGAGTGAGGGCACTAGCCCCTCAAGTTCTTCTGATGATGGCAGCAGGAGCACACCTAGCAATCTGCCTAAGGCTGCCACACGTCAAAGGAAGAAGAGAACGTCTGATTCTGAGGATGAAGACTATGTGGCAAAGGAAGAGGCCACTTCCAAAAGGGTTGAGCCAGCTCAAGGCTCAAAGCCAGGCCTGAAAGTCAAGAGGCCAGCAGGGAGGCAGCCAATGTCAAAGGCTAGATCCTCAACCGAGAAGCCTGCACCTGCTCCCATTGAGCCCATTGCTGCTGAGGGCAAAAAGAGGAAGGAAAGAGTGAAGAAGACAGTAGCCAAAGTGCTTGGGAGAGCCTCCATCATGGTAGAGGAGGAGGAGGAAGAAGAGGTTGCTGCACCAGCACCCAAGGCAGCCAAACTTATGGGAGATGCCATAAGGTCAGGTGGAGCTGCATCCAAGCCCAAGGAAGCTCCTAAGGCTGCATCTAAGCCTAAGACAGCTCCAAAGAGAAACACAAGGAGTATACCTGCTGCAGAAAAGAACAAGGCCCCAGTGCCTGAAGCTATTGAAGAAGAGGAAGAGAGTATCCTCCGGAAGCTCAAGCCCAAGATCCCAGAACACAACGATGCTCATCCTGTGGCTGAGGATATGAAGCTCAGGAGAGACTCAGGGCTGAGAAAGTGGAGAGAAGCAGACCCGTATGCTTCTAGGAGAAGGACTGCCGTGGATTATAGATTTCACACCAAGGAGCAACAAGACTTTTATGAGACTGTTTTGCTTGACAAGAAGCCAATCGTTTGTGACATGAGATGGGTCGACTGGACCTACATCAAGGAGAATGAGGAGTACTTCCCAGGAGTTCAGGACAGCTTCAGAGCATGTGGAGTAGAGGACTTTGTTGGGCAGAAGCTCACAAAGTGGAACGAGGAACTCATCATGCAGTTCTACTCCACAGCTCATTTTTATCCGGATGGGAGAATTACATGGATGTCTGAGGGTACAAGGTACCAATCTACAGTGGCTGAGTGGGCACAGATCATCAATGCCCCAGAAGAGCAAGATGAGGACTTGGACATCTATGCCAAGAAGAAAATGGACCATAACTCCATGTCCAACATGTACAAGGAGATCCCCAATGAAGCTCTTGACACATTCAAGTTTGGGTCAGTGCACTATCTGCTCTCAGGATTGCCTACGATCAACTGGATCCTTAGGCACACCCTTCTGCCCAAATCTGGAGATCACAAGATGATCAGAGGTCACGCGATCAACTTGCTTCATGTTTTTGATGTGCCTAAAAAATTCAAGGTCATGAGTCTCATTGTGGAAACCATTAAGAGGACAGCTGCAGAACAGAAGAGGAGCTGTGGATATGCCCCTCGGATTCAGGAGCTCATCAACTCCAAGATGGGCATGGGCATATACTTGTTGGATAAGGAACACCTGCCCATCCGCCCAGATTTTGAGAACAATGAAGTTGTGATGACAGAGAATGAGCCATCGTCTGCACAAGCATTTGCAAAGAAGGAGAAGGCGAAGAAGGAAAAAGCTGCCAGGATGCCTACTCAAGAGGAGGCATCTGACTATTTCTTGAAGACCAAGCAAGAGCATCTCAGTGACTTGATTGCATCCTCGCTGAGAATTGAGCAAAGTCTAGCCAACCTCACTAAAAATCAGCAGAGCCTAGAGAGGATCATGGAACAGAAGTTCTATGACTTGGATGTCAAGGTAACAGAAGTCCAGTCTGTAGTGGAGCAGCTCCAGGAGGACATGAATGAGAGGAGAGGCAGGACCACAACTCATGCTTTCTCTAGAGTGCCACGAGGCCCGAGGTCGTCTGCACTGCCAGTTGCTGACACCAGAGCTACAACGTCTGCACCAGCCACAGCCTCAGCTCCAGCGTCTACCTCAGCTCCAACTCCAGCGACTACTTCAACATCTACAGAAGCCTTCGTCCTTGGAGTGATTCGGACTCCACCACCACCTGAAGATCAAGCCTGAGCGACGACTTAGCACTATGCATTTTCTAGGAACTTTTTGGTAACTTGTTGCCAAAGGGGGAGAAGATGTATAGATCATAGGCTTCGAGAAAGAGAGTGTTGCTTTTCTCTCTTGCTTTATTGGTGGTCTTTCAAACTCTTTTTTCTGCTTTTGAGTGCTTGACCCTACGTCCTTATGTTTGTGAGACATCGATGATCATGTGTTTGATCATAAGCTACACTTAATGTTTGCTTAATGCTTGCTTAAATATCATCATTCTATCTATCGCTTGTGATCATCCACTATTCTTGGTGATGAGTGCATGTATTTCAATCTTATCTTTTTGAGCGCTCCACCAAGATGTATGTGACATGGAACAGTAACCCATGACTCTAACTCTTTGTGCATTTGCAGTCCAAAGCAAAATTTTAAATATGCACAAATTTAGGGGGTGCTCTTACTTATCACATACTTCTCAAAGCGACGATATATTTCATGCTTATTATCATTTGTCGAAGCTTTGATCTATATGTTGTCATCAATTACCAAAAAGGGGGAGATTGAAAGTGCAAATATCCCTAGGTGGTTTTGGTAATTCATAACAACATATAGCTCATTGAGCTAATGCTATTCCAAGATGATTATTTCAGGAAAGCTCAATGATTGGCATGGCATGGATATGGAAGTGGAACCCTCAAAATGCTAAGGACAATGGATTGGCTCAAGCTCAAAAGTTCAAGACTCTTCATTTTATATTTTAGTGATCCAAGATCACATTGAGTCCATAGGAAAAGCCAATACTATTAAGGAGGGATGAGGTGTTGCTTAATGAGCCTCTTGCTTCATGTGCTTAGTGATATGCTCCAAAACCCTCAACTACTTTCCCATATCCACATATGACCTAAACTCCAAGCCAAACTCGGTCCTACCGATTTTTCCTATCCGGCGCCACCGAGTTTCACTTGTCATTAGCCACTGCCAAAACCCTAGCAATTCGGTTCTACCGATAAGGTTCTCGGTCCCACCGAGATGGGGTTGCAATCTCTCTGTTTCCCTTTCGTAACTTTTCGGTCCCACCGAAAGAGCGAATCGGTCCCACCGAGATTGCAATGTGAACTCAGTGTTTCCCCTTTGTAACTTTTCGGTCTCACCGAGTTCCACTCGGTCTCACCGAAAGAGCAAATCGGTCCCACCGAGTTTGCCTGACCAACTCTCTGGTTAGCTAATTACCAGACTCGGTCTCACCGAGTTTGTGTAATCGGTCTCACTGAGATTACGTTATGCCCAAACCCTAACCGAATCGGTCCTACCGAGTTGCATGTCAGTCCCACCGAAATTCCTAACGGTCACTAGGTTTACTACTTCGGTCAGACCGAGTTTATTTATTCGGTCCCACCGAGATTGGAAATCTGTGTAACGGTTGGATTTTGTGTGGAGGCTATATATACCCCTCCACCTCTTTCTCATTCAGTGAGAGAGCCATCAGAACACACACATCATTCCAACTCTTTTGTTCTGAGAGAGAACCACCAACTCATGTGTTGAGACCAAGACATTCCATTCCTACCATATGAATCTTGATCTCTAGCCTTCCCAAGTTGCTTTCCACTCAAATCTTCTTTCCACCAAATCCAAATCCTATGAGAGAGAGTTGAGTGTTGGGGAGACTATCATTTGAAGCACAAGAGCAAGGAGTTCATTACCTACACACCATTTGTTACTTCTTGGAGAGTGGTGTCTCCTAGATTGGCTAGGTGTCACTTGGGAGCCTCCGACAAGATTGTGGAGTGAACCAAGGAGTTTGTAAGGGCAAGGAGATCGCCTACTTCGTGAAGATCTACCGCTAGTGAGGCAAGTCCTTCGTGGGCGATGGCCATGGTGGGATAGACGAGGTTGCTACTTCGTGGACCCTTTATGGGTGGTTGCTTCTTTGTGGACCCTTCGTGGGTGGAGCCCTCCGTGGACTCGCGCAACCGTTGCCCTTGGGTGGAGCCCTGTGTGGACTCGCGCAACCGTTACCCTTCGTGGGTTGAAGTCTCCATCAACATGGATGTAGGATAGCACCACCTATCCGAACCATGGGAAAAACATCCGTGTCTCCAATAGCGTTTGAAATCTCCAAACCCTTCCCTTTATATTCTTGCAAGTTGCATGCTTTACTTTCCGCTGCCAATATACTCTTTGCATGCTTGCTTGAATTGTGTGATGATTACTTGACTTGTCCTAAAATAGCTAAAATCTGTCAAGAACTAAAATTGGGAAAAGGTTAAGTTTTTATTTGGTCAAGTAGTCTAATCACCCCCCCTCTAGACATACTTTCGATCCCACAGAATTTAAAATATTACCTTCTGTTTGGCTGTTTATCCAATCTGAGAGATGGCTAGTCCTCGGCTTCTGCCCCCATGCTACGAGTGCTGGGGTGTTCGGGATAAACCTGAGCACTCTTGTTCCCATATTTGGGTCCTTCGAGGGAGGTGCTCAGCACAACGAACAAGGCAACCGGACTAATAATGCTTTATCACTCTCACTTAGCCATAGAATTCTATAATTTTAAATTTCGGCGAAGCCCCTGGTATTCAGAAGGCCGAATTCGGGGCGCGATACACTCCTGTAAGCCGGACAGGGCTGGCCCCTCGCCCTAAGCGGCATAAGTCTTTAGGGACTCGAAAAACCTCGCCGAACAGCGACCAGTCTCTCGCCTTATCATGACAGTCAGTTTTAGCTTTCTCTACTGAGGTGCTAAGCCTGGTAGAACCGGGGCACCATCGCAGTAGTTCTCCTAGCGCTACCTTAGCCGATAGAGCGAAACGTAAGGTACCAAAACATAGGAGCCGGGCAAACCCAACATTTGACCAAAGGCATGATTCGGAGCTAATGCATATAATGCTATAAGTTCGGGGTGCCGCACTTGTGAAAGTGTTCGGACTTTTCACACCGTATTGTGGGGTACGTAAGCCCCTGGTGTATTGGTCGTACTAGAGTGTACGGTTGCAAGGCGTCATTAATGAACACACACACACACACATATATATAACAAGAATGCAATAATAGTCGTAATGTCATGCATTGTTTATTAAAAAATTGCGTTAAAGTAGAGTGATACAGATAGTGCGATAAGCAAAGAGTAGGACCATGTCCCTTCCAAGGGCAAGCTGAGGAATGATATTAAATTGAATATGTCACTCGTTACTGTAATCAACCTGGGAATTCCGTGATATAACGTAGCTGTCTGCCTCCTTGGTTGCTGCATCATGTGTTCGGCAATAGTGCTGCCAGACAGTGTTTCCAGAGATTAAGGTCCTGAAAGAAAAAGAAAAATAACCAAACGGGAAGCCCCTAGTGTGGTTTAGGCCGCGTCTTGGGGCGTGCCGTAGTTGTGCCCCCCTCCCCACATGTCCCATGGTATTTTTAATGCGTAATTATGTACGCGCGGCACGAGTTTTGCCGCTGGGCTGGGATTGGGGTGGCCGCCGTATTTCTACACGAGCTCAGATCGCGCCAGGCGGTTTATTTGCCGATTGCCCCGAGCGCGCTTGAAGGTGTCCAGGCTGTGAAGCGCCGAACTGGTTGATTGCCTTGAGAGGCTGCTTTGCGCTTCTGTTGCGAGGGCTGCGGTGTGCTCCTCTGTTCGGAGAGAGCGCTCTGTGTTTTCCATTGACTGTAATAACTCCGCGAGGTCCTGGCATCTTGAGCTTGAGGTATGCATAATGCAGTACCGCATTGAATCTAGCAAATGCGGTTCGCCCGAGCAGCGCGTGATAACCACTGCGGAACGGGACTATATCGAAGATTAACTCTTTGCTTCAGAAGTTATCCGGGGATCCGAAGACCACTTACAGTGTAATTGAGCCTGTGCAATGGGCCTCTACACCTGGAATGACTCCCTTAAAGGTCGTTTTTGTGGGTTTGATCCTTGAGGGGTCTATACCCATTTTGCGCATTGTGTCCTGATAAAACAGGTTCAGGCTGCTGCCGCCATCCATAAGGACTCGAGTGAGGTGAAATCCGTCAATGATTGGGTCTAGGACCAGTGCGGCGAATCCGCCATGACGGATACTAGTGGGGTGGTCCCTGCGATCGAAGGTGATCGGGCAGGAGGACCAAGGGTTGAACTTTGGGGCGACTGGCTCCAATGCATATACGTCCTTGAGCGCACGCTTCCACTCCCTCTTGGGGATGTGGGTCACGTATATCATGTTCACCGTACACACTTGCGGGGGAAACCTCTTCTGTCCTCCAGTGTGCGGCTGCCGGGGCTCCTCCTCGTCATCGCTATGCGGCCCCTTGTCCTTGTTTTCGGCAATTAACTTGCCGGCCTGCTTGAACACCCAACAATCCCTGTTGGTGTGATTGGCTGGCTTGTCTGGGGTGCCGTGTATTTGACACGAGCGATCGAGTATACGGTCCAAGCAGGACGGACCCGGCGTACTTTGTTTGAATGTCTTTTTCCGCTGACCGGGTTTAGAGCCTTTGAATCCGGCGTTGACTACCGTATCCTCAGTATTTTCGCTGTTAATGCGGCGCTTATGCTTGTTGCGACGTGACCTGCTATTTTCGTCCTTGGTATCTGAGGTACCATGGTTCTTTGATATGTTATTACTGCGAGCCAGCCAGTTGTCTTCTCCCGCACAAAAGCGGGTCATGAGCGTCGTGAGAGCTGCCATAGATTTCGGCTTTTCCTGACCAAGGTGCCGGGCTAGCCACTCGTCTCGGATGTTGTGCTTGAAAGCCGCTAAGGCCTCCGCATCTGGACAGTCGACGATTTGATTTTTCTTTGTAAGGAACCGAGTCTAGAATTGCCTGGCCGACTCTTCTGGCTGCTGAATTATGTGGCTTAAATCATCGGTGTCTGGTGGTCGCACATAAGTGCCCTGAAAGTTGTCAAGGAATGCGGCTTCCAGATCTTCCCAACAGCTAATGGAGTCCGCTGGCAAGCTTTAAAGCCAATGCCATGCTAGTCCTTTGAGCTTTAGTGGGAGGTATTTGATGGCGTGTAAGTCATCGCCGCGGGCCATGTGGATGTGGGGGAGGAAGTCCTCAATCCATATTGCGGGATCTGTTGTGCCGTCATATGATTCAATATTTACAGGTTTGAAACCTTCTGGGAATTGATGTTCCATTACTTCGTCTGTGAAGCATAAGGGGTGTGCGGCGCCTCTGTATTGGGCTATATCTTGACGCAGCTCGAATGGGTCTTGCCCGCTATGTTCGGCCCGGCCGGATTTGCTTTCACTGTATCCGGCATGACGTTTGTCGTCTCGCAGAGTGGTTCGCCCTCGTGATCCATAGATCGATCTTGAATGCTTTGCCTTATCCTCCAATATGTCTCGCAGGTCTGGCGTATCTCCCCATGCCTTTTTATTTGAATGGCGTTGGGGTGGAGGCTGAGCTTTTGGCTGGAATGCCTCTCTATCGCGGCCGCAAGGTGGCTGATCAGCCGTATCATACGCTTCTTCCTCCAGTCGGGGTAGTAACCTACGCCTTGGGTAACTCTTGGAGGGGCGCTCGAGTTTATATTCCTCGACCGCGAGGACTTCAGTCCATTTGTCAGCTAGCAGATCTTGACCAGCTTGAAGCTACTGCTGCTTTTTCTTCAGGCTATTTGCCGTGGCCATAAGCCGGCGCTTGAAGCGCTCTTGTTTGACGGGATCCTTTGGGACGGCGAACTCATTGTCGCCGAGGCTTGCCTCGTCTTCGAAGGGGGGGATGTAATTATCATCCTCCTCCTCTCCATCTGCCGCTCTCTCAGGAGAGCTGGCTCCTCCATCCTCCTGCTCTAAATCTTGCTGGAGGGGTTTGTTGTTTTCTTCGGCACTATCCGGAGTGTTATTATCTCCTGTGCCGGTATCACCACTTTTGCTTTGGCGGGACTTAGAGCGGTGCCGCTGACGTCGGCGTTTGGGTTGCTTCTTGGAGGGGTCATCCTCCTCTATCCCGTCGCCATTGCCTTCTTTGGGTGTATCCACCATATATATGTCATATGACGAGGTGGCTTTCCAGTGCCCTATAGGTGCTGGTTCATGTTCGTCTCCTACATCGTCGTCCATACCGTCGATGTCTTCGGAGTCGAAGTCGAGCATGTCGGTTAGATCATCGACAGTGGCTACGAAGTGGGTGGTGGGTGGGCGTCGAATTTCTTCGCCGTCCGCATCTCAATCCTGTTGGCCATAATCCGGCTAGGGCTCTCCTGACAAAGAGAGAGACCTTAGTGAATTCAGAATGTCGCCGAAGGGCGAGTGCTGAAAGATATCCGCGGCGGTGAATTCCATGATCGGCGCCCAATCGGATTCGATTGGTAGGGGCGCGGATGGTTCAGAGTCAGAAAAAGAGTCCGGCACCTTGGCGTCACGGGCTGCGCAGAGGATTATGCTGGTGTTCGGCTCGATCACCGTTGAGACTGCATCCCCTGAGGCGGTGTCTAACCACCCGTCCTTGACTGGCGCAGTTGGCTCCGAGCTAAGTGTCGGAGCTGATGCGGGCGCAGCCTCTGGGGTACTGTTCGGCGGCAGAGCTAGGTCATACCCATCGCAACAGTGCGGCGCGCCCGGCTGTGGCTCGAATCCGTCGAAGATCAAGTATCCGCGGACGTCGGCCATGTAGTTCAAGCTTCCAAATCTGACCTGACGGCCAGGGGCATAACTTTCAATCTGCTCCAGAAGGCCAAGCGAATTAGCCCGCAGTGCAAAGCCGCCGAATACGAAGATCTGTCCGGGGAGAAAAGTCTCACCCTGGACCGCATCGCCATCGATGATAGTAGGAGCCATCAAGCCTAACGGCGACGACACAGAGGAACTCTCAATGAAAGCACCAATGTCGGTGTCAAAACCGGCGGATCTCGGGTAGGGGGTCCCGAACTGTGCGTCTAGGCCGAATGGTAACAGGAGGCAGGGGACATGATGTTTTACCCAGGTTCGGGCCCTCTTGATGGAGGTAAAACCCTACGTCATGCTTGATTAACATTGATGATATGGGTAGTACAAGAGTAGATCTACCACGAGATCGGAGAGGCTAAACCCTAGAAGCTAGCCTATGGTATGATTGTATGTTATGGTTGTTATCCTACGGACTAAAACCCTTCGGTTTATATAGACACCAGAGAGGGTTAGGGTTACACAAGGTCGGTTACAAAGGAGGAGATATCCATATACGTATTGCCTAGCTTGCCTTCCACGCCAAGTAGAGTCCCATCCGGACACGAGATGAAGTCTTCAACCTTGTATCTTCATAGTCTAACAGTCCGGCCAATGGAGATAGTCCGGTTGTCCGGAGACCCCCTAATCCAGGACTCCCTCAGTGTCTTCGCAAGAGTCAGTCGGGGAGAGCCGGGTGTCTCATCCAGCACCGAGATCAACGACAAACAATCATGTTGACCCCTTTGGGCCAGCAACGGAGGAAGAGATGGAGGCTGATTTGAAGAGGATAGATGCCATGGAAGAGGATCAAGAAGTCACTTCCCGCCTCCAAGCTGGATTCACAATGGGAGAACTGCAGAGCTCAGTTATTCCAAACTCGGTTATCCCTTCCAATGTTAGATTTCTTTCTTATGAGAATATGAAAAAGAGAGTCACTGGTTCTCCCGCAGCTATGCAGCACCCTTGGGTGCAGGGAGCTTTGGCTGTTATAGGAAAACTCCGAAAGGAAATAATGGACCTCAAGCAGCAAGTCAACAAGCTTGAGGAGGAGAATCGTATCTTGAGGGGGATCATCGCCAAGAATATCACATCACCACCCCCTAAAAGAGAGACATAATCACTTGGGTATGGGCACTCCACTTGGCAACCGCCAAGCTTGGGGGAGTGCCCCAGTATCGTATCACCATCACTTTTATCTTTACCATTTTTCTTAGTTCGATCCTTTTGGTAATATCTTGATCTAGTAGAATAAAAGTTCTTAGTGTGATCTAGTTGTGAGTTTTGCTTTATTATCCTTCTATGTAATCGAGTCCGTGAGCTATATAATAAAGATTAGTGTTGAGTCAAGGGCTTGATTATTTTGCCATGATCCTAAGTGAATAAAAGAAAAGGGAAAGAAACAAAAAGAAACAAAGAGATCATGTGAGTCTTATGGAGAGTAATGAGCTCACATAGAAAGAGTATGATGAATAACAGTTGTTGAGGGTTGACAAACACAGTTTTGGTCATCATTGCAATTAATAGGAAGTAATAAAGAAAGAGAGGTCCTCACATATAAATATACTATATTGGACATCTGTTATGATTGTGAGCACTCATTAAAATATGACATGCTAAAGAGTTGACATTGGACAAGAAAGACAACGTAATGGGTTATGTTTTCTTACATCTAAGATGAATTATATTGTCTTGGATCTTCCAACATGATGAGCTTGCTTTTCCCCCTCATGCTAGCCAAATTCATTGCACCAAGTAGAGATACTAGTTGTGCTTCCAAATACCCTTAAACTAGTCTTGCCATAAGAGTCCACCATATCTACCTATGGATTGAATAAGATCCTCAAGTAAGTTGTCATTGGTGCAAAGCAATAAAAAATGCTCTTTAAATATGTATGATTGATTGGTGTGGAGGAAATAAGCTTTATACGATCGTGTGATATGGAAGTAATAAAAGCGACAGACTGCATAATAAAGGTCCATATCACAAGTGGGAATGTAAAGTGACGTTCTTTCGCATTAAGATCTTGTGCATCCAACCATAAAAGCTCATGGCAACCTCTGCTTCCCTCTGTGAAGGGCCTATCTTTTACTTTTATCTCCTGCATTGCATAAGAGTCATGGTGATCTTCACCCTTCCTTTTTACATTTCATCCTTTGGCAAGCACAATATGTCGGAAAGATCCTGGTATATATGGCTAATTGGATGTGAGTTTTCATGAACTATTACTGTTGACATTACCCTTGAGGTAAAACGTAGGGAGGCAAAACTATAAGCCCCTATCTTTCTCTGTGTCCGATTAAAACTCCATACCCATAAGTATTGCGTGAGTGTCAGCAATTGTGAAAGACTATATGATAGTTGAGTATGTGGACTTGCTGAAAAGCTCTTATACATTGACTCTTTCCTATGTTATGATAAATTGCAATTGCTTCAATGACTGAGATTGTAGTTTGTTAGTTTTCAATGAAGTTTACGATTCATACTTGATATTGTGATTGAATTATTAATCTAGCATTAGAGATTATATGACAAGAATTATATAAGTTGTTGTTCTAAGAATGATCATGATGCCCTCATGTCCGTATTTTATTTTTATATGACAAGAATTATTTCGATTTCGGCTTTTCGCTTGAGGACAAGCGAGGTCTAAGCTTGGGGGAGTTGATACGTCCATTTTGCATCATGCTTTTATATCAATATTTATTGCATTATGGGCTGTTATTACACATTATGTCACAATACTTATGCCTATTCTCTCTTATTTTACAAGGTTTACATAAAGAGGGAGAATGCCGGCAGCTGGGATTCTGGGCTGGAAAAGGAGCAAATATTAGAGACCTATTCTGCACAGCTCCAAAAGTCCTGAAACTTCACGGAAGATGTTTTCCGAATATATAAAAAAATACTGAGAGCAAGAACTTCACCAGGGGAGCCACACCCTGCCCACGAGGGTGGGGGCGCGCCCTACCCCCTAGGCGCGCCCCCTACCTCATGGGCCCCCTGGTGGCCCTCCGGTGGCCATCTTCTGCTATATGGAGTCTTTCAATGGAAAAAAATCATAAGCCATCTTCTCGGACGAAACTCCGCCGCCACGAGGCGGAACCTTGGCGGAACCAATCTAGGGCTCTGGCGGAGCTGTTCTGCCGGGGAAACTTCCCTCCCGGAGGGGGAAATCATTGCCATCGTCATCACCAACACTCCTCTCATCGGGAGAGGGCAATCTCCATCAACATCTTCATCAGCACCATCTCATCTCAAAACCCTAGTTCATCTCTTGTATCCAATTCTTGTCTCCAAGTCCGGGATTGGTGCTAGTAGGTTGCTAGTAGTGTTAATTATTCCGTGTAGTTCATGCTAGTTGGTTTAATTGGTGGAAGATCATATGTTCAGATCCTATATGCATATTAATACCCCTCTAATTATGAACATGTTTATGCTTTGTGAGTAGTTACTTTTGTTCCTGAGGACATGGGAGAAGTCTTGCTATTAGTAGTCATGTGAATTTGGTATTCGTTCGATATTTTGATGAGATGTATGTTGTCTCTCCTCTAGTAGTGTTATGTGAACGTCGACTACATGACACTTCACCATTATTTGGGCCTAGAGGAAGGCATTGGGAAGTAATAAGTAGATGATGGGTTGCTAGAGTGACAGAAGATTAAACCCTAGTTTATGCGTTGCTTCGTAAGGGGCTGATTTGGATCCATATGTTTCATGCTATGGTTAGGTTTACCTAAATACTTTTGTTGTAGTTGCGGATGCTTGCAATAGAGGTCAATCATAAGTGGGATGCTTGTCCAAGTAAGGGCAGCACCCAAGCACCGGTCCACCCACATACCAAATTATCAAAGTACCAAACGCAAATCATATGAACGTGATGAAACCTAGCTTGACGATATTCCCATGTGTCCTCGGGAGCGCTTTACATCATATAAGAGTTTGTCCAGGCTTGTCCTTTGCTATAAAAGGATTGGGCCACCTTGCTGCACTTTATTTACTTTTGTTACTTGTTGCTCGTTACAAATTATCCTATCACAAAACTATCTGTTACCACTTATTTCAGTACTTGCAGAGAATACCTTGTTGGAAACCGCTTATCATTTCCTTCTGCTCCTCGTTGGCTTCGACACTCTTACTTATCAAAAGGACTATGATATATCCCCTATACTTGTGGTTCATCACCCTCAAAATGCTAGGGACAAAGGATTGGCTCAAGCTCAAAGCTTAGGACTCTACATTTTTTCATTTTAAGTGATCCAAGATCACACTGAGTCCATAGGAAAAGCCAATACTATCAAGAGGGGGTGAGGTGTTGCTTAATGAGTTTCTTGCTCAAAGTGCTTAGTGATATGCTCCAAAAACCCTCAACTACTTTCTCACATCCACATATGTCCCAAACCAAAAGTTAAACTCAGCCCCACCGAATCTGTCTATCCGACGCCACCAAGTTCAGTTGACATAGCCACTGCCAGAAACCCTAGTCTTTTCGGTCTTACCGATAGGGATCTCGGTCTCACCGAGATGGGATTGTAATATCTCTGTTTCCCTTCGTAACGTTTCGGTCAAACCAAGATGAGCGATCGTTCCCACCGAGATTGCAATGCAAACTCTCTGTTTCCCTTTCATAACGTTTCGGTACAATCAAGATGAGTGAATCGGTCCCACCGAGTTTGCCTGACAAACTCTCTGTTTGTCTATTACAAAAATCGGTCCCACCGAGTTTGTGTAATCGGTCTCACCGAGATTACGTTATGCCCTAACCCTAACGAAATCAGTCTCACCGAGTTGACATGTCGGTCCCACCGAAAATCCTAACGGTCACATTATGAGCTAAATCGGTCTGGCCGAGTTTCATGATTTGGTCCCACCGAGTTTGGTAAATTATGTGTAACGGCTATATTTTGTGTGGAGGCTATATATACCCCGCCACCCACTCTTCATTCATGGAGAGAGCCATCAGAACATGCCTACACTTCCAACATACATTTTCTGAGAGAGAACCACATGCACTTGTGTTGAGGTCAAGATATTCCATTCCAACCACATAAATCTTGATCTCTAGCCTTCCCCAAGTTGCTTTCCACTCAAATCATCTTTCCACCAAATCCTATACTATGAGAGAGAGTTGAGTGTTGGGGAGACTATCATTTGAAGCCCAAGAGCAAGGAGTTCATCATCAACACACCATTTGTTACCTCTTGGAGAGTGGTGTCTCCTAGATTGGTTAGCTGTCACTTGGGAGCCTCCGTTAAGATTGTGGAGTTGAACCAAGGAGTTTGTAAGGGCAAGGAGATCATCTACTTCGTGAAGATATACCCTAGTGAGGCAAGTCCTTCGTGGGCGACGACCATGGTGGGATAGACAAGGTTGCTTCTTCGTGGACCCTTCATGGGTGGAGCCCTCCGTGGACTCACGCCACAGTTACCCTTCGTGGGTTGAAGTCTCCATCAACGTGGATGTACGATAGGACCACCTATCGGAACCACGCCAAAAATCTTCGTGTCTACATTGCGTTTGCTCCCTCCAAACTCCTCCCTTTACCTTCATATGCATTTGTTTGACTTTCCGCTGCTATACTCTTAGAATTGCATGTGTAGGTTGCTTGCTTGACTTGTGCTAAGTTGCTAAAATCTGCCAAGAATTAAAATTGGGAAAAGGCTAAATTTTTATTTGGTCAAGTAGTCTAATCACCCCCTCTAGACATACTTTCGATCCTACAAGTGGTATCAGAGCTTTGGTCTCCATTTGCTTTGATTTCCATAGCTTTTGGTGGTCATAGCCTTGGTTTCACAACCTAGGAGAGTATGGCGTCTAGCGAGGGAAATTACCACCGTAGAGGTCCTTACTTTGATGGTACTAATTTTTCTAGTTGGAAGCATAAGATGAAAATGCATATTCTTGGACATAACCCTGCTGTTTGGGCTATTGTGTGTATTGGCTTGCAAGGTGAATTCTTTGATGAGAGAGAACCGAACCGTGAAGCTACCACGGAAGAGTTGAAGATGCTGCAATACAATGCTCAAGCTTGTGATATTCTCTTCAATGGATTGTGCCCCGAAGAATTCAACAAAATCAACCGTCTTGAGAATGCAAAGGAAAATTGGGATACTTTGATTGATATGCACGAAGGTACCGACTCTGTCAGGGAATCCAAATTGGATGTGCTTCAAAGTCAACTTGACAAGTTCAAAATGAAGGATGGTGAAGGTGTCGCTCAAATGTACTCTAGGCTTGCTCTCATTACAAATGAGATTGCCGGCTTAGGAAGTGAAGAGATGACCGATAGATTCATCATCAAGAAGATCCTAAGAGCCTTGGATGGAAAATATGATACCGTGTGCACATTGATCCAAATGATGCCCAACTACAAAGATCTCAAGCCAACGGAAGTCATTGGAAGAATTATTGCTCATGAGATGTCACTCAAGGATAAGGAAGAGCTCCACGACAAGTCAAGTGGTGCCTACAAAGCCTCATGTGATGCCCCCACATCATCAAATGAGAATCAAACCTTCAATGAAGAATTGAGCCTAATGGTGAAGAACTTCAACAAGTTCTACAAGAGTAGAAGCAAGGAAAGAAGTTCCAAGTCAAGGTCCTACAATGACAAAAGATCTTCTAGTCGTGAGTGTAACTGCTACAATTGTGGAAGACCCGGAAACTATTCAAATGAGTGTACGGCTCCTTACAAAAGAAGAGAAGATTCTCCCAAAAGAAGAAGTAGGAGAGAAGAATCACTGCCAAGAGAGAGAAGGAGTAGAGATGATCGTTATGAACAAAGACCCTCTCGGAGAAGCAAGGATTCAGAGAGGAAGGACAAATCATCAAAGAGCTACACAAAAATAAGACATCAAGCTCATGTTGGTGAATGGGTATCTGGCTCCGACTCCGACAATCACTCCGAAAGAAGCTATCACTCCGACTCTGAATATACTCAAGATGAAGGTGTTGCCGGTATAGCACTTGTGTCAACCGACTCCTATGACATATTTGACTCACCAAATGAAGGAATTGGAAGATGCTTCATGGCTAAAGGTCCAAAGGTAACACACCCCAAGTATGTTGATTTCAATAGTGATGAAGACAATTTGCTAGGAGATGATGATTTACTTGTTGACAACTCTAGTTATGAAAACTATGATGAACTTGCTATTCATCATAATAATCAAGATAAAACGAATGACGATGATAAGAAGAAGATTGAGCGTCTAACTAAAGAACTAAACACTCTTAAGTTAGCTCATGAAACTACGTTGGAAGATCATCGAGAACTTTTAAAGACTCATGAGAAGCTACACTTTGAAAAACTCAACCTTGAGCAAGAGCATGAGTTCTTAAAAGCAATCAATGATGATCTTTGCAAGAAAAGTTCTTCTTACATTGCCAAGAGTTTAGTCTTGTCTACTTACATGCCACAAGTTAAAACTAGCAACAAGAGTAAGAAAGATTCTTATTCTAGTAGCAATCATGCTAAATCCAATATTATTGCTTCTAGTAGTTCTCGATTCCACTAATGATTCTCTTAGCCAAGTTACACTTGAGCAAGAAAATATCTTATTGAAGGTAATTATAGAGAAAGGTGTTTACAAGAGCCTTGTCGGGAGTAAGCAATTTGAGGAAATTGTACGCAAGCAAGGAATTCACCGGAAGAATCAAGGTGTAGGTTTTGAACGAAAGTTCAATGCCAATGGAGTTGAGTGGGAAGACGATCAATACCCCAAGATGAAGTTTGTTCCTCAACAAGAGAAGTATGATCCTACTTCTTTCCAAGGAACACAAGCTCAATATGATCTTCCACCACAAGACCACAAGCTAAAAGGCAAGGACATGCTTCAAGAGGAGATTGATGCATTTGAAGAAGCACCTAAGGCCTTGGTCAAGTGGGTTCCCTAGACTACATCAAGTTCTACTTCATCAAGTACGACTACAACTCCAAGGATTCCCATCAAGATGGTGTGGAGCCCGAAGAAGAAGAACTAGAGAGTTCTTGAGGGTGACTCCGCCAACATACTTCACTCATATCATTTTGGCGAGGACAAGTGCAGACAACTTCCATATCTTGCACTATTTCAAGGAGTCACAAACCCTCTTGTTGGTAAGAAAGGGACAAGGTAACCTAATGCTTTCATGGACATTATCCTATGTGAACATCACTCTATGTCTACGGATATCCTTGTTTGTTCCTTGTGGGACTAACCCGTGTAGGTATTGAAAGTGCAACTCACTCCAAAGGATTGCTCCAAAAGATCTACATCAACATTGAGCATCCACATCTTCAACACCTACATGAAGTCATCATCGACAAAACCCAAGGTTAGTTCATCCCTCTTAGGGGGGATATCACATCTAGGGGGAGCTTTACTCCAAGCAATTGAGCTAAAGCAACTCTAATGGTGTGAACACAAGAATGCTTTATGTAAAAGTGGCAACCCCACTTGTGCTTAAACGATGATTATGACCTACAATCAAATGTTCTCATTTGAGTCCTAAGTCAATATACTCATATATAGATGACCTAGTCATCACCAAATTGCTTGATAGATGCTAGAGTGAGTGTGCATGCTTTGTCACATATTTCATTTGCCATCTTATTGTGTGAGCATGTTGGATGCATATTTTACTCATTCGAGGACATCCATTTGTTGCTTTGATTGTTTGGCTTTTTCTCTTTTGCCAAATGGATGGACAAGAATGCCTAAGAACTCCCTCTAGCTATCTATGCTTTCCTTGTCTCAAACTCTATTCATGCTACATCACAAAGTTTGATCAAGTCAGATTCGAACCACTCTGTGTGAGGAGCACTCAGAGTCCCCGATTCATCATAGACTTAAACTTCCAAAACCTCTTTGTGCATTTCGGTATGACCGAGTCATCCATTTCGGTCACACCGAGATCACTAAGTTGATCTAGGTTTTCAATCTCGGTGCAACCGATTAGAACGTTTTGGTCACACCGAGTTGCAGTAACCGATTGCAGTTCTGCATCTCGGTGCCACCGAGTTGTTACACAAGGTCACACCGACAAGGTTAGGTTATATATACTGACGGGTCAAATTTTGGAAAATTTTGTGAAACCCTTCACCCGCGCGTAACCTGCTCTGCCTCTTCGAGTCTCCGGATCGTCCTCTCGCCGCCAACGACCTCCCGCCGCTGGTCTCCACCGTCGTCAACGGCAATCTGCTCCGCCGTTGCCGCCGTAGCGAACACTCGCCGCTCTAGGGTAAGTGTTCGAACCCTTGTGCTGTCTTTTTCACTCCAATTCCTAGCACAAGGACAATGCCATGTTTCTTGCCACGATTGAGATTGATCCATCCAGCTAAAACTCCCTTAGGTCTAGATTGATTCGAAAATTTTAGGGTTAGCTCTCCGCATAACTCATCTCGGACCGAACGAACTGTAGAGATCGGTCTCACCGATTCGGCCTTGGCCATTGTACATGCGCTTTTCGGTCTGACCGAAATGTGCAAATCGGTGTGACCAAGTTGAAAATTATGTGAAACCCTAGCAATCTCGGTGCCACCGAACGATGAGTCGACCCTACCGAGTTCACTAGTTTAGGTTCCAAGTGTTGCTTCGGTATCACCGAGTTTGTCATTTCGGTAGTTCCGAGATCACTTCTGTCGAGAACTAAAACTAAGCTTTTTGACTCAATTATTTTGCAAAACCTCTGTACTTTGTGATGCTCATCTACTCTACCTCATCTACAACCTATTCACAGGGTCTGCTGACAGTTTTCCTGCAAGATGTCTGATCAAAGTGACAGCCAAAACAAATCTGAAGAACAGGTTCAGATGAGTGAGGGCACTAGTCCTTCCAGCTCTTCTAATGATGGAAGCAGGAGCACTCCAAGCAACTTACCTAAGGCAGCAACCAGATCCAGGAAGAAGAAAACCTCAGAATCTAAGGATGAGGATTATGTGGCCATTGAGGATGAGGCCACTTCAAGGAAAAAGGTGCTAAAAAGGAGTATGGCACAGCTGCTACAGTTAAGCCAGGGATGCATAAGAAGGCACCAGCAAAGAGAGTTCCTATGTCTAAGGCCAGAGCATCCACCACTGAAACCTCCAAGCCAATTGAAGAAGCAGTTGGAGAAGGGAAGAAAAGGAAGGAAAGGGTCAAGAAGACCACTGCCAGAGTGCTTGGCAGATCATCCATAATGAGAGGTTCAGATGAAGAGGAAGAGGATGCTGCACCGGCTCCTAAGGCTCATAAGCTTATGGGAGATGCAATCAAGTCAGGGGCTGCTCCATCAAAGCCTAAGTCTGCTCCCAAAGCTCCAGCTCAGAAGTCCGCTCCAAAGAGAAGCACTAGAAACATTTGAGAATTGATGAGTCATTTAAGAAGGAGATAAAAATAAGGGAAGGGGTGTTGGAGTATGTTACAAAGGGGATTGACTGTCAACTTATAAAAGTTATGATGGGGATTGTGTGATTTCTTATGCATGTTTTAGATAAAAAAGTGTAAAATTATCTTGGGACATGTGAACGTGGGGCAGGGATGGCAGATTTTTTCCCATTAAGTCATACTATCGGGTCAGGTTTGGGTATATCCATGGGTACAAGATTATATCCATGCCCTACCCACGAACAATCGGGTCGGGTTTGGGCGCCGCCCATGGACACAAAAGTATATCCAAACCCTTCCATTCGGGTCGGATATCCATGGATAAAATTGCCATCCTTAGTTTTATCCTACCCATTGAGGATCCCCTTGTGGCCGAAGGAGAAAGACAATGTTCCACTCACGTGGAGCCAACACCAACTCAAGGCCCACACGCTTCCGAAGAACAAAGTGAAGGCCCTCAACCTCATGAACAAGACCAAGGGCAAGATCAACCTCAAGATGGTGTTGAATCACCAAGTGATGCCCAAGGTCAAGTTCTATCATCCAAGCAAGTTCAAAATCAAGAGCAAGCTCAATATCAAGAACGAGCTCAAGATGACGCTCAAGATGATCAAGTGACCGCTCCTCAACTCTCTCCAGAGGAGGAATTAGAGCGTCGTGCCGCCAAGATCGCATCCAAGCTCTCCACCAAAGATCATCTCATGACAAATGTGTTTGGAAGCTTAAGAAAGGGGGTAAGCACTCGTAGACAATTAGCAAACTATTGTGAACATCACGCGTTTGTCTATTGTGTTGAACCCCAAAAGGTCTATGAGGCGCTCGAGGATCCGGATTGGCTTAATGTCATGCATGAAGAACTCAACAACTTCGAGCACAACAAGGTGTGGAGATTGGTGCCAAGGCCAATGGGGAACCATAATGTCATTGGAACCAAGTGGATATTCAAGAACAAGCAAGATGCTCATGGGATTATCATTCGCAACAAGGCTCGTTTGGTAGCTCAAGGCTACTCCCAAGTTGAGGGTATCGACTACAGTGAAACCTTTGCTCCTGTTGCTCGCCTTGAATCCATCCGCATGTTGATTTCTTATGCTTCTCATCATAACTTTAAGCTACAACAAATGGATGTGAAGAGTGCTTTTCTTAATGGTCCTATTAATGAGTTGGTATATGTCAAGCAACCCCCCGGGTTCGAGGATCCCTATTTTCCCGATCATGTGTATCAACTTGATAAGGCACTCTATGGCCTTAAGCAAGCCCCACGTGCGTGGTATGACCACCTTACCGAGTTGTTGCAAGATCGTGGTTTTGAAATTGGGAAAATCGACCCACTCTTTTTACTAAGAAGGTCAAAGGGGAGTTGTTTGTGTGACAACTATATGTTGATGATATTATCTTTGGTTCCCCTAACAAAGCTTTCAATGAGGAATTTGCCACACTCATGACCTCCAAGTTCAAGATGTCCATGGGAGAGTGAAGTTCTTTCTCGGGTTCAAAGTCAAGCAACGAAGAGAAGGAACCTTCATCAACCAAGCCAAGTACACTCAAGACATGCTCAAGAGATTCAAGCTAAGTGATGTCAAGTCGACTTCCACTCCAATGCCCGTCAAATGCCAACTTGACATAGATCCCAATGGTAAAGCGGTGGATCAAAAGGTATATCGCTCCATGATTGGCTCCCTGCTTTACCTTTGTGCATCTAGACCAGATATCATGTTGAGTGTGGGAATTTGTGCATGGTTTCAAGCCGCACCTAAGGAAAGCCACTATGTGGCGGTCAAGCGAATCTTTCGATATTTCGCTCATACCCCAAACTTTGGCTTATGGTATCCAAGAGGATCTAACATCAATCTTGTGGGCTATTCGGACTCCGATTGGGCGGGAGACAAAGTGGATAGGAAGTCAACTTCCGGCAGGTGCCAATTTCTTGGTTGCTCTTTGGTGAGTTGGTCTTCCAAGAATCAAAGTTGCACGTCTCTCTCGTCCACGGAAGCAGAGTATGTGGCTGCCGGTGATGTCTACTACACAACCTTCTTCCTGTAGACGTTGTTGGGCCTCCAAGTGTAGAGGTTTGTAAGACAGTAGCAAATTTCCCTCAAGTGGATGACATAAGGTTTATCAATCCGTAGGAGGCGTAGGATGAAGATGGTCTCTCTCAAGCAACCATGCAACCAAATAACAAAGAGTCTCTTATGTCCCCAACACACACCAATACAATGGTAAATTGTATAGGTGCACTAGTTCGGCGAAGAGATGGTGATACAAGTGGTATATGGATGGTAGATATAGGTTTTTGTAATCTGAAAATATAAAAACAGCAAGGTACCTAATGATAAAAGTGAGCGTAAACGGTATTGCAATGCGTTGAAACAAGGCCTAGGGTTCATACTTTCACTAGTGCAAGTTCTCTCAACAATAATAACATAAATGGATCACATAACTATCCCTCAACATGCAACAAAGAGTCACTCCAAAGTCACTAATAGCGGAGAACGAACAAAGAGATTATGGTAGGGTACGAAACCACCTCAAAGTTATTCTTTCCAATCAATCCGTTGGGCTATTCCTATAAGTGTCACAAACAGCCCTAGAGTTCATACTAGAATAACACCTTAAGACACGAATCAACCAAAACCCTAATGTCACCTAGATACTCCAATGTCACCTCAAGTATCCGTGGGTATGATTATATGATATGCATCACACAATCTCAGATTCATCTATTCAACCAACACATAGAACCTCAAAGAGTGCCCCAAAGTTTCTACCGGAGAGTCAAGATGAAAACGTGCGCCAACCCCTATGCATAGGTTCATGGGCGGAACCCGCAAGTTGATCACCAAAACATACATCAAGTGGATCAATAGAATACCCCATTGTCACCACAGGTATCCCACGCAAGACATACATCAAGTGTTCTCAAATCCTTAAAGACTCAATCCGATAAGATAACTTCAAAGGGAAAAATTCAATCCATTACAAGAGAGTAGAGGGGGGGGGAGAAAACATCATAAGATCCAACTATAATAGCAAAGATCGCGATACATCAAGATCGTACCACCTCAAGAACATGAGAGAGAGAGATCAAACACATAGCTACTGGTACATACCCTCAGCCCCGAGGGTGGACTACTCCCTCCTCATCATGGAGAGCGCCAAGATGATGAAGATGGCCACCAGAGAGGGATTCCCCCCTCCGGCAGGGTGCCGGAACGGGTCTAGATTGGTTTTCAGTGGCTACGGAGGCTTCTGGCGGCGGAACTCCCGATCTATTATGCTCCCCGATAGTTTTAGGGTATATGGATATATATAGGCGGAAGAAATACATCAGGGGAGCCATGAGGGTCCCACGAGGGTGGAGGGCGTGCCCAGGGGGGTGGGCGCGCCCCCTGCCTTGTGCTCTCCTCGTTGATCCCCTGACGTGCACTCCAAGTCTCCCGTATTGCTTTCTTTCCAAAAATAACTTTCTGAAGGTTTCATTCCGTTTGGACCCTGTTTGAAATTCCTTTTCTGTGAAACACTGAAACAAGGGAAAAACAGAAACTGGCACTGGGCTCTGGGTTAATAGGTTAGTCCCAAAAATCATGTAAAATAGCATATAAATGCATAAAAACATCCAAGGTTGATAATATAATAGCATGGAACAATCAAAAATTATAGATACGTTGGAGACGTATCAGCATCCCCAAGCTTAATTCTTGCTCGTCCTCGAGTAGGTAAATGATAAAAACAGAACTTTTGATGTGGAATGCTACCTAACATATTTATCCATGTAATTGTCTTTATTGTGGCAAGAATATTCAGATCCATAAGATTCAAGACAAAAGTTTAATATTGACATAAAAATAATAATACTTCAAGCATACTAACTAAGCAATCACGTCTTCTCAAAATAACATGGCCAAAGAAAGCTATCCCTACAAAATCATATAGTATGGCTATGCTCCATCTTCACCACACAAAGTATTTAAATCATGCACAACCCCGATGACAAGCCAAGCAATTGTTTCATACTTTTGATGTTCTCAAACTTTTTCAATCTTCACACAATACATGAGCGTGAGCCATGGATATAGCACTATAGGTGGAATAGAAGGGTGGTTGTGGAGAAGACAAAAAGGGAGAAGATAGTATCACATCGACTAGGCGTATCAACGGGCTAAGATGCCCATCAATAGATATCAATGTGAGTGAGTAGGGGTTGCCATGCAACGGATGCACTAGAGCTATAAATGTATGAAAGCTCTACAAAAGAAACTAGTGGGTGTGCATCCAACTCGCTTGCTCACGAAGACCTAGGGCATTTTGAGGAAGCCCATCATTGGAATATACAAGCCAAGTTCTATAATGAAATATTCCCACTAGTATATGAAAGTGACAACATAGGAGACTCTCTATCATGAAGATTATGGTGCTACTTTGAAGCACAAGTGTGGTAAAAGGATAGTAGCATTGCCCCTTCTCTCTTTTTCTCTCAATTTTTTTTATTTGGGCCTTCTGTTTTTTTATGGCCTCTTTTTTTTATTTGGGCTTCTTTGGCCTATTTTTTTTCGTCCGGAGTCTCATCCCGACTTGTGGGGGAATCATAGTCTCCATCATCCTTTCCTCACTGGGACAATGCTCTAATGATGATGATCACCACACTTTTATTTACTTACAACTCAAGAATTACAACTCGATTCTTAGAACAAAATATGACTCTATATGAATGCCTCTGGCAGTGTATAGGGATGTGCAATGACTCATGAGTGACATGTATGAAAGAATTATGAATGGTGGCTTTGCCACAAATACGATGTCAACTTCATGATCATGCAAATCAATATGACAATGATGAAGCGTGTCATAATAACAGAATGGTGGAAAGTTGCATGGCAATATGTCTCGGAATGGCTATGGAAATGCCATAATAGGTAGGTATGGTGGCTGTTTTGAGGAAGTTATATGGTGGTTTTATGGTACCGGCGAAAGTTGCGCGGTACTAGAGAGGCTAGCAATGGTGGAAGGGTGAGAGCGCGTATAATCCATGGACTCAACATTAGTCATAAAGAACTCACATACTTATTGCAAAAATCTATTAGTTATCGAAACAAAGTACTAAGCGCATACTCGTAGGGGGATAGATTGGTAGGAAAAGACCATCACTCGTCCCCGACCGCCACTCATAAGGAAGACAATCAATAAATAAATCATGCTCCGACTTCATCACATAACGGTTCACCATACGTGCATGCTACGGGAATCACAAACTTCAACACAAGTATTTCTCAAATTCACAACTACTCAACTAGCATGACTCTAATATCACCATATCCACATCTCAAAACAATCATCAAGTATCAAACTTCTCATAGTATTCAATGCACTTTATATGAAAGTTTTTATTATATCCCTCTTGGATGCCCATCCTATTAGGACTAAATTCATAACCAAAGCAAACTACCATGCTGTTCTAAAGACTCTCAAAATAATATAAGTGAATCATGATATTTCATCTATTTCTATAAAATAAAACCACCACCATGCTCTAAAAAGATACAAGTGAAGCACTAGAGCAACAACAAACTACTCGGAAATATATAAGTGAAGATTAATGAGTAGTCGAATAATTATGCAACCATGTGAAGACTCTCTAACATTTAAGAAGTTCATATATTGATATTTTATTCAAACAGCAAGCAAAACTTAAATAAAATATAATGACGCTCCAAGCAAAACACATATCATGTGGTAAATAAAAATATAGCTCCAAGTAAAGTTACCGATGAATGAAGACGAAAGAGGGGATGCCTTCCAGGGCATCCCCAAGCTTAGGCTTTTGGTTGTCCTTGAATATTACCTTGGGGTGCCTTGGGCATCCCCAAGCTTAGGCTCTTGCCACTCCTTATTCCATAGTCCATCGAATCTTCACCCAAAACTTGAAAACTTCACAACACAAAACTTAACAGAAAATCTCGTGAGCTCCGTTAGCGAAAGAAAACAAAACACCACTTCAAGGTACTGTAATGAACTCATTATTGATTTATATTGGTGTTAAACCTACTGTGTTCCAACTTATATATGGTTTATAAACTATTTTACTAGCCATAGATTCATTAAAATAAGCAAACAACACATAGAAAACAGAATCTGTCAAAAACAGAACAATCTGTAGTAATCTGTAACTAACGCAAACTTCTGGAACCCCAAAAATTCTAAAATAAATTTCTGGAAATGAGGAATTTATATATTAATCATCTGCAAAAATAATTAACTAAATAGGACTCTCCAATAAAAATGGCAGCAATTCTCGTGAGCGCTAAAGTTTATGTTTTATACAGCAAGATCAACAAGACTTTCCCCAAGTCTTCCCAACGGTTCTACTTGGCACAAACACTAATTAAAACATAAAAAACACAATCATAACACATGATAGATGATTAATTTATTACTAAACAGGAGCAAAAATAAAAAAACAATAATAAAATTGGGTTGCCTCCCAACAAGCGCTATCGTTTAACGCCCTAGCTAGGCATGATGATTTCAACGATGCTCACATAAAAGATAAGAATTGAAACATAAATAGAGCATCATGAAGAATATGACTAGCACATTTAAGTCTAACCAACTTCCTATTCATAGGGATTTTGTGATCAAACAACTTGTGGGAACAAGAATCAACTAGCATATGAAGGTAAAACAAGCATAACTTCAAAACTTTAAGCACATAGAGAGGAAACTTGATATTATTGCAATTCCTACAAGCATAAGTTCCTCCCTCATAATAATTTTCAGTAGCATCATGAATGAATTCAACAATATAACCAGCACCTAAAGCATTCTTTTCATGATCTACAAGCATAGAAATTTTACTACTTTCCACATAAGCAAGATTCTTCTCCTTCGAAATAGTGGGAGTATCATAAGAGACACGAATACTATAAATTGTTTCCACATTAAAAGAGTAATGTTCAGAAAAAGGGTAATCATAATCATGACAAGTTTTATAAATATAATCATCACTACTTTTTATAGCATATGTATCATCACAATAATTATCATAAGTAGCAACTTTGTTCTCATCATAATCAATTGAAACCTCTTCCAAAATAGTGGAATAATTACTAAATAAAGTCATGACATCTCCAAATCCACTTTCATCAGTGTAATCATCATAAGTAGGAGGCATGCTATCATCATTATAAATTTGCATATCAAAACTTGGGAGACTAAAAATATCATCTTCAAGCTTGGGACAAACATTAATTGCAGCAAATATATTCTCAAAAACATCATCTTCTTCAAACATAGCATCCCCAAGCTTGGGCCTTTTCATATCATAAGCATAATCACTTTCATCATCAATAGTATGGATAGCACCAATAGTATAGCAATTATCATATTCTTCCAAGAAAGTGCCAAAAATATTTTCAAGATTATAAGAAGTATCATTATCTTCCCAATCATAGTCATCACAAAAAGCAATAGGCATAACGAGATCATCATCAAGTGCATCATCTTCCACAATTATATTTTCATGAGGCACAACAATAATAGGGGCAGCATTATTTGGGAGAGATATCTTTTTACCTCTCTTCCTTTTTCTTTTCTTCTTCTTCACCACATCATGTGTGGGTTCAATCCTCTTTTTGGAGCTCCTTATTAATGAGATTGGTTGAATAGAAGGATCCTCCTCGTTACCTGATTCATCATAAGAAATAATAGGAGGGTATTGGGAAGTCTCTTCCATTTCATTAGTATTCTCTGCATCTTCTATTTGTTTTCTTTTCTTTATGTAGTTGGCAATATAAGGATTTTCAATACAATTCACCGGACAATACATATAAATTTCCTCTAGATCAAGCCAAGAAGTTTATCACGGGCAAATACTAGAATATAGTTCGTTATACGGTTCATTTCTTCATAACCCATAAGCAAACTAAGTTCATTATGATGTGCAAGAGAAATCAAGTCATCACAATTTTTGGAAACGATTAGATCATGAAACAATTTGCATCGGATGGTTAAATGACCACGTTCATTGCAAAGCTCACAAGTATGGCCAAGAAAATTTAAATTTTCAGCACAAACATCTAGCCTTTCTTGCAACAATTTAGTTTCTAAGTCCTTATGCCTTTTGCAATATCTATCTTCCCTATTTGATGTGTACTTTCAAACCCAATGCACTCCACAAAAATTGACATGTTTATAGGAGACATTTTCATCATAACTAGTGCAATCATCATTAGTACTATGGATATTCAAGGAGTTCATAATAACAACATTGCAATCATGCTCATCATTCAAAGATTTAGTGCCAAACATTTTAATGCATTCTTCTTCTAACACTTTGGCACAATTTTCCTTTCCATCATACTCACGAAAGATATTAAAAAGATGAAGCGTATGAGGCAAACTTAATTCCATTTCTTTTTTTGTAATTTTCTTTTATAAACTAAACTAGTGCTAAAACAAGAAACAAAAAGATTCGATTGCAAGATCTAAAGATATACCTTCAAGCACTAACCTCCCCGGCAACGGCGCCAGAAAAGAGCTTGATGTCTACTACACAACCTTCTTCTTGTAGACGTTGTTGGGCCTCCAAGTGCAGAGGTTTGTAGGACAATAGCAAATTTCCCTCAAGTGGATGACCTAAGGTTTATCAATCCGTAGGAGGCGTAGGATGAAGATGGTCTCTCTCAAGCAACCCTACAACCAAATAACAAAGAGTCTCTTGTGTACCCAACACACCCAATACAATGGTAAATTGTATAGGTGCACTAGTTTGGCGAAGAGATGGTGATATAAGTGCTATATGGATGGTAGATATAGGTTTTTGTAATCTGAAAATATAAAAACAGCAAGGTAACTAATGATAAAAGTGAGCGTAAACGGTATTGCAATGTGTTGAAACAAGGCCTAGGGTTCATACTTTCACTAGTGCAAGTTCTCTCAACAATAATAACATAAATGGATCACATAACTATCCCTCAACATGCAACAAAGAATCACTCCAAAGTCACTAATAGCGGAGAACGAACAAAGAGATTATGGTAGGGTATGAAACCACCTCAAAGTTATTCTTTCCAATCAATCCGTTGGGCTATTCCTATTAGTGTCACAAACAGCCCTAGAGTACGTACTAGAATAACACCTTAAGACACAAATCAACAAAACCCTAATGTCACCTAGATACTCCTATGTCACCTCAAGTATCCGCGGGTATGATTATACGATATGCATCACACAATCTCAGATTCATCTATTCAACCAACACATAGAACCTCAAAGTGTGCCCCAAAGTTTCTACCGAAGAGTCAAGATGAAAACGTGTGCCAACCCCTATGCATAGGTTCATGGGCGGAATCCACAAGTTGATCACCAAAACATACATCAAGTGGATCAATAGAATACCCCATTGTCACCACAGGTATCCCACGCAAGACATACATCAAGTGTTCTCAAATCCTTAAAGACTCAATCCGATAAGATAACTTCAAAGGGAAAACTCAATCCATGAGAGTAGAGGGGGGAGAAAACATCATAAGATCCAACTATAATAGCAAAGCTCGCGATACATCAAGATCGTACCACCTCAAGAACACGAGAGAGAGAGAGAGATCAAACACATAGCTACTGGTACATACCCTCAGCCCCGAGGGTGGACTACTCCCTCCTCGTCAGCCGGGATGATGAAGATTTCCACCAGAGAGGGATTCCCCCCTCCGGCAGGGTGCCGAAACGGGTCTAGATTGGTTTTCCGTGGCTACGGAGGCTTCTGGCGGCGGAACTCCCGATCTATTCTGCTCACCGATAGTTTTAGGGTATATGGATATATATAGGCAGAAGAAATACATCAGGGGAGCCACGAGGGGCCCACGAGGGTGGAGGGCACTCCCCTGCCTCGTGCTCTCCTCGTTGATCCCCCGACGTGCACTCCGAGTCTCCCGTATTGCTTTCTTTCCAAAATAACTTTCCGAAGGTTTCATTCCGTTTGGACTCCGTTTGATATTCCTTTTCTGCGAAACACTGAAACAAGGGAAAAATAGAAACTGGCACTGGGCTCTGGGTTAATAGGTTAGTCCCAAAGATCATATAAAATAGCATATAAATGCATAAAAAACATCCAAGGTTGATAATATAATAGCATTGAACAATCAAAAATTATATATACATTGGAGACGTATCAGCCGGTAGTTGTTGCGCACAACTTCTGTGGATGAGGCAAACTTTAAAGGATTACGGTGTCATTTCTGACAAAGTGCCTCTTTGGTGTGACAATGAAAGTGCCATCAAGATTTCTCTCAACCCGGTTCAACACTTCAAGACGAAGCATATTGAGATTCAGTATCACTTCATCCGGGATCATATTAGGCAAGGGGAGATCGAGCTCAACTATGTCAACACTCTTGATAACCTTGCAGATATCTTCACGAAGCCCCTGGATGAAGCAAGATTTCGCGAGTTAAGGCATGAGCTAAATATCATTGATTCGAGCAATGTTGCTTGAACCCGTGCACACCCCACCATACTCAACTTGTTATCTTGTTTAGGTGTAGGCATGGACATAGGGGGGTGTTGTTCTCTCAATGAACTCTCCCCCCCCCATTATGCATAAATTGATCAACTCTTTCACATTAGCCATTGTTGATGGTACTTGTGCTTCAAAGACGAGTTTGGGTCATGGGACCAAGGATAATTCTTCGCGGTGCCATACCAATTGACTCAAACATAGGTGGCTCCGGCCACCGCCCTCTCTTTAGAGAGGTTGTGTTGAGTGTGTTAGTCCTTGTTGTCTCTTGTCTTCCTTTCATCGTGTCGATCTTGTGTGTTGTCTCGTGTGCCAGCGTCTTGGTGTGTCCGTTCGGTTGAAGGTTGCTTTGCAAAGGCCCTTTTGTTTTCCCTTGTTCTTGAAACTTGCATCTTCTTGAGCACACGGTACTACCGCGGCCTGCCACGGTACTACCGCGTGAGCAGCGCTCGGTACTTCCGCACCCAGCATGGCAGTAATTTCTTACTGCCGCCTGGGGGAGCGGTACTACCGCCCTCGGTGTACTTCCGCCCAGGCGGTACTACCGCGATGACATGCGGTACTACCGTGCTGTCGAGGGCGCGTTGGGGTTAAGCGCGGGCAGGGGAAGTTCCAACTCCCCCATACCCATTCATCTATTTCTCCCCACGCCATCTCTCTCTCTCGCTCAAGAACGGCGTCGGAGGTCCTCGCCAGATCTTCGTCTCCGGCCGCTCTCCTCGGATTCCGTCCGGTGGGATCGTTCCCCACCACTCCCTCTTGCCATGGAACAAGGTTCTCCCCAAATCCCTCTCTCCCTGGTTCGTTTGCTTGCTTCTAGGTTTTTGGGGAGATGCATGTGTTCTTGAGATTTTAGGCCAAATCTATGCAAGAGTAGGATGTAGGAGAGTAGCAATGTGTAGAGATTGTGCTTGCTTTGTTGCCCCAGGGTAGATTTGATCAACCATAGTACCGCGTCGTTGTCACGGTTGTGCTCAGATCCAATTATGGACTCGGATCTGCCTCCGTGCCGTACTACCGCATCTCTGGTGTGGTACTACCGCTCGTACGGTACTACTGCTCCTCCGGAGCGGTACTACCGCGCGAGGCGCGACACTAAAATTTTACTACCGCTCCAAGACACGGTACTACCGTGCCACCCTGGCACGGTACTACCGTGACTAGGAGCAGCACTAGAATTTTAGTACCGCGCAGCCATGCGGTACTACCATTTCTATCAAATCTCTCTTGTGGAAACTCTCAAGTGTGAGTTCTACTTGTTTCATCTGTTTTGCCGAGGTCTTTGCATTGATCCTTCTCGCTTCTCGTGCGTGTTTTTGTGTTTTGTGTCTTAGGTGGTGGCACCGGTGCTCCTGCTCGCCGTTCCAATCCCAGTCGTTAGACGGGCTCCAAGCGTCTGCGCAACCAAGACGAAGCTCCTGAGGGCTCCAATGCCCCCAACATAGGACCAAGACCACCGCCACCAAGCTCAAGGAGCCCACCAAGGGCATGGATATAATTCCTCTTTCGAGTTTGCCACTCGAAGAAAAATCAACCCCTATGCGAATCCTCGTGCCAACTTCAGCGGGAATGATATGTTCTGGACCAAGCAGCAGTATCTCACTTATGTGGATGTGATCAAGGCAAAGCAGAACCTCTATGTGGACGTGCACTGGATTGACATGCATCACATGCGAAATGAGAAGCACCGTGATTACTTTGGTGAGGCTCTGGACCTCATGGAGCAGTTTGGCATTGAGCATGTGATCTCTTTTCATTTGGATTATGACCCTGAGATTGTGGCCCAGTTCTTTGCCTCGGTCCACTTCCATACTGATGAGGCACGGAGGATGACCTGGATGACCAATGGACAGCGGCTGACTGCTACATGGAAGGACTTCATGGATTTGCTTCAGGTTCCTGATGAGGGGCTCAACACACCCGTTGGTGTACGCCCTCATGCCAATTCCGAGTCAGCCAATAAGGACAAGCTTCTACCCTACTATGTTGAGAAATCGCTTCCCAATGGCAAGAAGACATGGGTGTTGAACCCCTTCCCCGACATCATGTATCGCATCTTCCGCAACTCTCTCTTTCCCCGCATTGGTGATAAGGACAAAGTGCATGCCAATCTTGTGGATATGATGCTCATCTGTGAGGAGGCATGTCTCTCTCAGACTCAACCACTTGATATCTCACACGTCATGTGGTGCGAGCTTCGGTTTGCGGTGTTCACCCGTAAGGTTCCCATCCACGGACCTTAACTGTTTCTGCCGATCACGAGGACTTGGGAGAAGCACTTTCCCAATGATGAGTTCCTTGCCCCTGACTGGATTCGTCATGACCCCACAGGCTCCGTATCAAGCCCTAGTGGGCCAACACTACTACCCATGCTGAGGCAGCGGCTACTCAGATGGATGTGGATGCAGATGAGGTTGAGGAGGAGGACGCTGATGAGGACAGCTCTGCTGGCTACTCGCCTTCATCTTCTGAGCCCTCTTAGGCTAAGAAGCTGAAGAACAAGATGAAGGCTCTGTTCTGCATGCAGGCCAAGGGGCAGTACTGGTCTCATGTTGCTCAGAAGGAGTCACCGCCATGACAAGCGGGTCTTGAGGATGTTTGGTGAGCAGATATCCAGCGGATCTGAGAGGGTCATCACGCCAGAGGCAGCCTGGATGGCGAAGCAGGGCTACAGATGGACTGATTCTGAGGAGGACAAGGACGAGTCTGTCCCAGTTGCTGAGTCTGACGAGGAGCGTGCGAGTGATTACTCCGCTTGAGCCACCACTTGTGTTGTAGGCTTCCTCTCTGCCTTTTTGGCGTCTCGATGCCAAAGGGGGAGAGAGTGTAGGATTTGCGAGTCGTGTTTTTTTCGTGTGTCGTTTGCTTTTGTTCCGTTGAACCTCATTTGCTTTGGTTTGGTTTGTGCTTGTGAGACCTATCTATCATATGGTGTAAGGCATATGCACTCTACCGTACCTTATTGAGCTTATGCTATCTTGTGCTATTTATATTATGCTCATATGTACTATCTTGCTTAGTGGTAGCCTTTTTGTTGCAAGATATGCCTTGTCTCTAAAATATAGGGGGAGTGTTGATCCTAGTATGTGTGTCGTGCAGTCCAAAGCACTCATCTAGATAGCACACATCTAGGGGGAGCCCGTCTATATTTTAGAGGTATGGGGTTTGCCCATGTTTTATGTTGTCTTTTTTTATGCAAATCCCATATTGTCATCAATCCACCAAAAAGGGGGAGATTGTAAGGGCATATTTATCCCTTAGTTGTTTTGGTGATTGATGACAATGCTTTTGCAGACTAATCGTGTGCATTGAGTATTTTAGACATTTCATCACTAGGCACAAGACGTTTTGGTGCCCCTCGAAGACTATTGAAGACGATGTTTCTCTATGTTTCTTTTTGGTGGATTTGAGTCGTAGGAAAGCTGTACTATTAAGAGGGGGTCTGCTTTGCAAAGGTTTGGGTGGAATCATCACGTACACATATTCTCCTTTGCACCGCCTTTCCTTTGTCACTTTGGAGCATCCTCCGTCTTTTCTCGTCTATGCAAATTGTCGTGTTGGCTGAGCTTGGGCATGCGGTAGTACTGCTCCTAGGAGCGGTAGTACCGCAGGCCCTAGCGGTAGTATCGGGCCCAGGCGCGGTAGTACCGCAAGCACCCACGGTAGTACCGCTCCTTTGGAGCTGTAGTACCATAGCCCCAGGCCTGGCGCTGCTGCGGCTGCAGTAGTAGGAGCGGATGTAATTTTTACATCCGCGCCCTACGTGGTAGTACCGCGCCCGATGCGCGGTAGTACCGTGCGTAGTGGTCTGGCTCAGCAGCCTGCGCGGCAGTAGGAGCGGATGTAATGTTTTACATCCGCACCCCACGCGGTAGTACCGCCCCTGGCACACGGTACTACCGTGTAGGATTTTTGCATTGACTCCAACTCAATGGAAGTTGCCACAGATGTATTTTTATATGTCTGTGCCTTCTCAAAATCTGGAACATCCCTGCCTTGCGGTGGTACCGCAAGGGGGAGCGGTAGTACCGTGCCAGTGGTTCTACCGCCCTCTGCTTTAGTGCATTTGGACTATCCTGGTTTGTGCTGCTCGGGCGGTAGTACACGGGGCCCTACGGTAGTACCAGGGCCCTGGCACGGTAGTACCGTGCTACGCAGGCTGGGTTGGTGGATAACGATTGGATTTGTTCTTCCACTATATAAGGCGTGTCTTCTTCTCCGAGTTGACTATCTCTTCCATCCCCAAGCTACATTAGTGCTCCAAGCTCCTTTTTCGCTCGATCTCTCTCCCTAGCTAATCAAACTTGTTGATTCTCTAGGGATTGGTTGAGAAGGCCTAGATCTACACTTCCACTAAGAGAAATTTGATTCCCCCACTCATCCCTTGCGGATCTTGTTACTCTTGGGTGTTTGAGCACCCTAGATGGTTGAGGTCACCGCGAAGCTATATTCCATTGTGGTGAAGCTTTGTGGTGTCGCTGGGAGCCTCCAATTAAGTTGTGGAGATATCCCCAACCTTGTTTGTAAAGGTCCGGTCGCCGCATCCAAGGGCACCAATAGTGGAATCATGGCATCCCGCATTGTGTGAGGGCGTGAGGAGAATATGGTGGCCCTAGTGGCTTCTTGGGGAGCATTGTGCCTCCACACCGCTCCAACGGAGACGTACTTCCCCTCAAAAGGAAGGAACTTCGGGAACACATCTTCGTCTTCACGGGCTCCACTCTTGGTTATCTCGTGCCTTTACTTGTGCAAGCTTATTTGTGATATATCCCTTGCTTTCTTGTGTACTTGTTCTTGTTGCATCATATAGGTTGCTCACCTAGTTGCATATCTAGACAACCTACTTTGATGCAAAGTTTAATTTGGTAAAGAAAAGTTAAAAATTGTTAGTTGCCTATTCAACCCCCCTCTAGTCAACTATATCGATCCTTTCAGTAGCCTCTTTCGATAAGTAAGAGTGTCGAACCCAACGAGGAGCTAAAGGTATAAAAAAATATTCCCTCAAGTTCTATCGACCACCGATACAACTCTACGCACGCTTAACGTTCGCTTTACCTAGAACAAGTATGAAACTAGAAGTATTTTGTAGGTGTTGTTGGATAGGTTTGCATGATAATAAAGAGCACGTAAATAAAAAGTAGGGGCTGTTTAGATGAAGACACAACTAAGTTAGTTTTAGTAGAGAGCTTGTTGTCACACAAGAAAGTTATTTGTCCCTAGGCAATCGATAACTAGACCAGTAATTATTATTGCAATTTTATTTGAGGGAGAGGCATAAGCTAACATACTTTCTCTTCTTGGATCATATGCACTTATGATTGGAACTCTAGCAAACATCCACAACTACTAAAGATCATTAAGGTAAAACCCAACCATAGCGTTATAAGGCATCAAGTCCTCTTTATTCCCATATGCAAACAACCTACTTACTCAGGTCTACGTTTCTATCACTCACACCACCACCATAAGCAAGTCATGAACATATTGCAACCCCTACAGTGGGGATCCCTCACGCTTGCGCGACACGGAGAGCACCATAGGACATCACCAATAATAAAACATGCAACTCAAACAAATCACGATCATCAATTATCCCATTGGACAAAACGGATCTACTCAAACATCATAGGATAGCCATACATCATTGGGAAATAATATATAGCATTGAGCACCATGTTTAAGTAGAGATTACAGCGGGTAAAAGAGGGGTTACACCGCTGCATAGAGGGGGGAAGAGTTGGTGATGATGGAGGTGAAGTTGTTGGTGTAGACTACAGTGATGATGATGGCCCCGGCGGCGTTCCGGCGCCACCGGAAGAGAGGGGAGAGGTCCCCCCTTCTTCTTCTTCTTCTTCTTCTTCTTCGTTGACCTTCTCCCTAGATGGGAGAAGGATTTCCCCTCTGGTCCATGGCCTCCATGGCATGGGAAGGGCGAGAGCCCCTCCGAGATTGGATCTGTCTCTCTGTCTCTCTTTGTTTTTGCGTTCCAGATTCTGCCCTTTCACCGTTTCTTATATTCCCGAAGATCCGTAACTCCAATTGGGCTGAATTTTGGACACGAATTTTATCCGGATATTAGCTTTCTTGCGGCGAAAGAAGGGCACCAACCACCTTACGGGGTGGCCACGAGGGTCAGGGGCGCGCCTTCCCCCTCGGGCGTGCCCCCTGCCTTGTGGGCCCCTCGAGCATCGTCTCGCGTTGATTTCACTTCCCAAAATTCACATATATTCCAAAAAAAATCTTCGTCAATTATTATCCTGTTTGGACTCCGTTTGATATGGATTTTCTGTGAAACAAAAAACATGCAACAAACAGGAACTGGCACTGGGCACTGGGCACTTGATCAATATGTTAGTCCCAAAAATAGTATAAAAAGTTGCCAAAAGTATATGAAAGTTGTATAATAGTGGCATGGAACAATCAAAAATTATAGATACGACGGAGACGTATCAGCATCCCCAAGCTTAATTCCTGCTCGTCCTCAAGTAGGTAAATGATAAAAAAGATAATTTTTTATGTGGAATGCTACCTAGCATAATCTTGATCATGTAATCTAATCATGGCATGAATATTAAGACATGAGCGATTCAAAGCCATAGTCTATCATTTGACACTAAGATAATGTTGGAAATATGCCCTAGAGGCAATAATAAAAGCATTATTATTATATTTCCTGTTTCATGATAATTGTCTTTATTCATGCTATAATTGTGTTATCCGGAAATCGTAATGCATGTGTGAATAACAGACACCAACATGTCCCTAGTGAGCCTCTAGTTGACTAGCTCGTTGATCAATAGATAGTCATGGTTTCCTGGCTATGGACATTGGATGTCATTGATAACGGGATCACATCATTAGGAGAATGATGTGATGGACAAGACCCAATCCTAAGCATAGCGCAAGATCGTGTAGTTCGTTTGCTAGAGCTTTTCCAATGTCAAGTATCTTTTCCTTTGACCATGAGATCATGTAACTCCCGGATACCGTAGGAGTGCTTTGGGTGTACCAAACGTCACAACGTAACTGGGTGACTATAAAGGTAGACTACGGGTATCTCCGAAAGTGTCTGTTGGGTGACATGGATCAAGACTGGGATTTGTCACTCCATATGACGGAGAGGTATCACTGGGCCCACTCGGTAATGCATCATCATAATGAGCTCAAAGTAACCAAGTGTCTGGTCACGGGATCATGCATTACGGTACGAGTAAAGTGACTTGCCGGTAACGAGATTGAACGAGGTATTGGGATACCGACGATCGAATCTCGGGCAAGTAACATATCGATTGACAAAGGGAATTGCGTACGGGATTGATTGAATCCTCGACATCGTGGTTCATCCGATGAGATCATCATGGAGCATGTGGGAGCCAACATGGGTATCCAGATCCCGCTATTGTTTATTGACCGGAGAGTCGTCTCGGTCATGTCTGCTTGTCTCCCGAACCCGTAGGGTCTACACACTTAAGGTTCGGTGACGCTAGGGTTGTGAAGATATGTATATGCAGTGACCCGAATGTTGTTCGGAGTCCCGGATGAGATCCCGGACATCACGAGGAGTTCCGGAATGGTCCGGAGGTAAAGAATTATATATAGGAAGTGCTGTTTTGGCCATCGGGACAAGTTTCGGGGTTATCGGTATTGTACCGGGACCACCGGAGGGGTCCCGCGGGCCCACCGGGTGGGGCCACCTGTCCCGGGGGGCACATGGGCTGTAGGGGGTGCGCCTTGGCCTTCATGGGCCAAGGGCACCAGCCCCACTAGGCCCATGCGCCTAGGGTTTCCAAGGGGGAGGAGTCCAAGTGGTGGAAGGCACCTTTGGGTGCCTTGGGGGGGAGGGAATCCTCCCCCTGGCCGCCGCACCTAGGAGATCAGATCTCCTAGGCTGCGCACCACCCCCCCTTGGCCCTCCTATATATAGTGGGGGAGAGGAGGGACTTCATACCACAGCCCCTGGCGCCTCCCTCTCTCCCCGTTACGTCTCTCTCGCGTAGTATAGGCGAAGCCCTGCTACTGTGACGCCCTGCATCCACCACCACGCCGTCGTGCTGCTGGATCTTCATCAACCTCTCCTTCTCCCTTGCTGGATCAAGAAGGAGGAGACGTCTCCCGTCCCGTACGTGTGTTGAACGCGGAGGTGCCGTCCGTTCGGCGCTTGGTCATCGGTGATTTGGATCACGTCGTGTTCGAATACATCATCACCGTTCTTTGAACGCTTCCGTGCACGATCTACAAAGGTATGTAGATGCATCCAATGACTCGTTGCTAGATGAACTCCTAGATGATCTTGGAGAAACGAGTAGGAAATGTTTTGTTTTCTGCAACGTTCCCCAACAGTGGCATCATGAGCTAGGTCTATGCGTAGTTCTTCTTGCGCGAGTAGAACACAATTAGTTGTGGGCGTAGATTTGTCAACTTTCTTGCTGTTACTAGTCTTTTCTTGCTTCAGCGGTATTGTGGGATGAAGCGGCCCGGACCAACCTTACACGTACGCTTACGTGAGACCGGTTCCACCGACTAATATGCACTAGTTGCATAAGGTGGCTGGCGGGTGTCTGTCTCTCCCACTTTAGTTGGAGCGGATTCGATGAAAAGGGTCCTTATGAAGGGTAAATAGAAGTTGACAAATCACGTTGTGGCTTTAACTTAGGTAAGAAGACGTTCTTGCTAGAACCCTAATTCAGCCACGTAAAACTTGCAACAACAATTAGAGGACGTCTAACTTGTTTTTGCAGCAAGTGGTTTGTGATATGATATGGCCAAAGTTGTGATGAATGATGAATGATCTATATGAGATGTATGAGATGTTCATGCTATTGTAATAGGAATCACGACTTGCATGTCGATGAGTATGACAACCGGCAGGAGCCATAGGAGTTGTCTTTATTCTTTTATATGACCTGCGTGTCATTGAGAAACGCCATGTAAATTACTTTACTTTATTGCTAAACGCGTTAGCCATAGTAGTAGAAGTAATAGTTGGTGAGCAAATTCATGGAGACACGATGATGGAGATCATGGTGTCAAGCTGGTGACAAGATGATCATGGAGCCCCAAGATGGAGATCAAAGGAGCTATGTGATATTGGCCATATCATGTCACGTTTATTATTTGATTGCATGTGATGTTTATCATGTTTTTGCATCTTGTTTACTTAGAACGACGGTAGTAAATAAGATGATCCCTCATAACAATTTCAAGAAGTGTTCTCCCCTAACTGTGCACCGTTCCTAAAGTTCGTCGTTTCTAAGCACGCCGTGATGATCGGGTGTGATGTGTCCTTACGTTCACATACAACGGGTGTTGACGAGCCTAGCATGTACAGACATGGCCTCGGAACACATGCAAAACACTTAGGGTTAACTTGACGAGCCTAGCATGTACAGACATGGCCTCGGAACACAGAAGACCGAAAGGTCGAGCATGAGTCGTATAGAAGATACGATCAACATGAAGATGTTCACCGACGTTGACTAGTCCGTCTCACGTGATGATCGGACACGGCCTAGTTAACTCGGATCATGTAATACTTAGATGACTAGAGGGATGTCTAATCTAAGTGGGAATTCATTAATAATTTGATTAGATGAACTTAATTATCATAAACTTAGTCTAACATATTTTACACTATGTCTTGTAGATCAAATGGCCCACGTAGTCCTCAACTTCAACGCGTTCCTAGAGAAAACCAAGCTGAAAGACGATGGCAGCAACTATACGGACTGGGTCCGGAACCTGAGGATCATCCTCATAGCTGCCAAGAAAGATTATGTCCTACAAGCACCGCTAGGTGATCCACCCGTCCCACAGAACCAAGACGTTATGAACGCTTGGCAGACACGTGTTGACGACTACTCCCTCGTTCAGTGCGGCATGCTTTACAGCTTAGAGCCGGGGCTCCAAAAGCGTTTTGAGAGACATGGAGCATACGAGATGTTCGAAGAGCTGAAAATGGTTTTTCAAGCTCTTGCCCGGATCGAGAGATATGAAGTCTCCGATAAGTTCTTCAGCTGTAAGATGGAGGAAAATAGTTCTGTCAGTGAGCACATACTCACTATGTCTGGGTTGCATAACCGCTTATCTCAGCTGGGAGTTAATCTCCCAGATGATGCGGTCATTGACAGAATCCTCCAGTCGCTTCCACCAAGCTACAAGAGCTTTGTGATGAACTTCAACATGCAGGGGATGCAAAAGACCATTCCTGAGTTGTTCTCAATGCTGAAATCAGCGGAGGTAGAAGTCAAGAAGGAGCATCAAGTGTTGATGGTCAATAAAACCACTAAGTTCAAGAAAGGCAAGGGTAAAAAGAACTTCAAGAAGGACGGCAAGGAAGTTGCCGCGCCCGGCAAGCAAGCTGCCGGGAAGAAGCCAAAGAATGGACCCAAGCCTGAGACGGAGTGCTTTTATTGCAAAGGGAAGGGTCACTGGAAACGGAACTGCCCCAAATACTTAGCGGACAAGAAGGCCGGCAACGCCAAAGGTATATTTGATATACATGTAATTGATGTGTACCTTATCAGTACTCGTAGTGACTCCTGGGTATTTGATACCAGTGCCGTTGCTCATATTTGTAACTCACAGCAGGAGCTGCGGAATAAACGGAGACTGGCGAAGGACGAGGTGACGATGCGCGTCGGGAATGGTTCCAAGGTTGATGTGATCGCCGTCGGCACGCTGCCTCTGCATTTACCTACGGGATTAGTTTTAAACCTCAATAACTGTTATTTAGTGCCAGCTTTGAGCATGAACATTGTATCGGGATCTCGTCTAATTCGAGATGGCTACTCATTTAAATCTGAGAATAATGGTTGTTCCATTTATATGAGAGATATGTTTTATGGTCATGCTCCTATGGTGAATGGTTTATTCTTAATGAATCTCGGGCGTATTACTACACATGTTCATAATGTGAGTACCAAAAGATGTAAGGTTGATAATGATAGTCCCACATACTTGTGGCACTGCCGCCTTGGTCACATAGGTGTCAAACGCATGAAGAAGCTCCATGCAGATGGACTTTTAGAGTCTCTTGATTATGAATCATTTGACACGTGCGAACCATGCCTCATGGGTAAAATGACCAAGACTCCGTTCTCAGGAACAATGGAGCGAGCAACCAACTTATTGGAAATCATACATACTGATGTGTGCGGTCCAATGAGTGTTGAGGCTCGCGGTGGCTATCGTTATGTTCTCACCCTCACTGCTGACTTGAGTAGATATGGATATGTCTACTTAATGAAACACAAGTCTGAAACCTTTGAAAAGTTCAAGGAATTTCAGAGTGAGGTTGAGAATCAACGTGACAGGAAAATCAAGTTTCTACGATCAGATCGTGGAGGAGAATACTTGAGTCACGAATTTGGCACACACTTAAGAAAATGTGGAATAGTTTCACAACTCACGCCGCCTGGAACACCTCAGCGTAACGGTGTGTCCGAACGTCGTAATCGCACTCTATTGGATATGGTGCGGTCTATGATGTCTCTTACCGATTTACCGCTATCTTTTTGGGGCTATGCTTTAGAGACTGCCGCATTCACTTTAAATAGGGCTCCGTCGAAATCCGTTGAGACGACACCGTATGAATTATGGTTTGGGAAGAAACCTAAGCTGTCGTTTCTAAAAGTTTGGGGATGCGATGCTTATGTCAAGAAACTTCAACCTGAAAAGCTCGAACCCAAGTCAGAAAAATGCGTCTTCATAGGATACCCAAAAGAAACTATTGGGTACACCTTCTACCTCAGATACGAAGGCAAGATCTTTGTTGCCAAGAATGGGTCCTTTCTAGAGAAAGAGTTTCTCTCGAGAGAAGTAAGTGGGAGGAAAGTAGAGCTTGATGAAGTATTACCTCTTGAACCGGAAAATGGCTCAACTCAAGAAAATGTTCCTGAGGTGCCTGCACCGACTAGAGAGGAAGTTAATGATAATGATCAAGATACTTCTAATCAAGCTCCTACTGAAATTCGAAGATCCACAAGGACACGTTCCGCACCAGAGTGGTACGGCAACCCTATCTTGGAAATCATGTTGTTAGACAACGGTGAACCTTCGAGCTATGAAGAAGCGATGGCGGGCCCGGATTCCGACAAATGGCTAGAAGCCATGAAATCCGAGATAGGATCCATGTATGAAAACGAAGTATGGACTTTGACTGACTTGCCCATTGAACGGCGAGCCATAGAGAATAAATGGATCTTTAAGAAGAAGACAGACGCGGATGGTAATGTGACCATCTATAAAGCTCGACTTGTCGCTAAGGGTTATCGACAAGTTCAAGGGGTTGACTACGATGAGACTTTCTCACCGGTGGCGAAGCTGAAGTCCGTCCGAATCATGTTAGCAATTGCCGCATTCTACGATTATGAAATATGGCAAATGGACGTCAAAACGGCATTCCTTAATGGTTTCCTTAAGGAAGAATTGTATATGATGCAGCCAGAAGGTTTTGTCGATCCTGAGAATGCTAACAAGGTGTGCAAGCTCCAACGCTCGATTTATGGGCTGGTGCAAGCATCTCGGAGTTGGAACATTCGCTTTGATGAGATGATCAAAGCGTTTGGGTTTACGCAGACTTATGGAGAAGCCTGCGTTTACAAGAAAGTGAGTGGGAGCTCTGTAGCATTTCTCATATTATATGTGGATGACATACTTTTGATGGGAAATGATATAGAACTCTTGGACAGCATCAAGGCCTACTTGAATAAGAGTTTTTCAATGAAGGACCTTGGAGAAGCTGCTTATATATTAGGCATCAAAATCTATAGAGATAGATCAAGACGCCTCATAGGTCTTTCACAAAGCACATACCTTGATAAGATATTGAAGAAGTTCAATATGGATCATTCTAAGAAGGGGTTCTTACCTGTATTACAAGGTGTGAAATTGAGCTCAGCTCAATGTCCGACCACGGCAGAAGAAATAGAAGAGATGAGTGTCATCCCCTATGCCTCAGCCATAGGTTCTATTATGTATGCCATACTGTGTACCAGACCTGATGTAAACCTTGCCGTAAGTTTGGTAGGAAGGTACCAAAGTAATCCCGACAAGGAACACTGGACAGCGGTCAAGAATATCCTGAAGTACCTGAAAAGGACTAAGGAAATGTTTCTCGTTTATGGAGGTGACGAAGAGCTCGTCGTAAAGGGTTACGTCGACGCTAGCTTCGACACAGATCTGGATGACTCAAAGTCACAAACCGGATACGTGTATATTTTGAATGGTGGGGCAGTAAGCCGGTGCAGTTGCAAGCAAAGTGTCGTGGCGGGATCTACATGTGAAGCGGAGTACATGGCAGCCTCGGAGGCAGCACATGAAGCAATATGGGTGAAGGAGTTCATCACCGACCTAGGAGTCATACCCAATGCGTTGGGGCCAATCAAACTCTTTTGTGACAACACTGGAGCTATTGCACTTGCCAAAGAGCCCAGGTTTCACAAGAAGACAAGGCACATCAAGCGTCGCTTCAACTCCATCCGTGAAAATGTTCAAGATGGAGACATAGAGATTTGTAAAGTACATACGAACCTGAATGTAGCGGATCCGTTGACTAAACCTCTCCCTAGAGCAAAACATGATCAACACCAGAATTCCATGGGTGTTCGATTCATCACAATGTAACTAGATTATTGACTCTAGTGCAAGTGGGAGACTGTTGGAAATATGCCCTAGAGGCAATAATAAAAGCATTATTATTATATTTCCTTGTTCATGATACTTGTCTTTATTCATGCTATAATTGTGTTATCCGGAAATCGTAATGCATGTGTGAATAACAGACACCAACATGTCCCTAGTGAGCCTCTAGCTGTCTAGCTCGTTGATCAATAGATAGTCATGGTTTCCTGGCTATGGACATTGGATGTCATTGATAACGGGATCACATCATTAGGAGAATGATGTGATGGACAAGACCCAATCCTAAGCATAGCGCAAGATCGTGTAGTTCGTTTGCTAGAGCTTTTCCAATGTCAAGTATCTTTTCCTTTGACCATGAGATCGTGTAACTCCCGGATACCGTAGGAGTGCTTTGGGTGTACCAAACGTCACAACGTAACTGGGTGACTATAAAGGTAGACTACGGGTATCTCGAAAGTGTCTGTTGGGTGACATGGATCAAGACTGGGATTTGTCACTCCGTATGACGGAGAGGTATCACTGGGCCCACTCGGTAATGCATCATCATAATGAGCTCAAAGTGACCAAGTGTCTGGTCACGGGATCATGCATTACGGTACGATTAAAGTGACTTGCCGGTAACGAGATTGAACGAGGTATTGGGATACCGACGATCGAATCTCGGGCAAGTAACATATCGATTGACAAAGGGAATTGCGTACAGGATTGATTGAATCCTCGACATCGTGGTTCATCCGATGAGATCATCGTGGAGCATGTGGGAGCCAACATGGGTATCCAGATCCCGCTGTTGGTTATTGACCGGAGAGTCGTCTCGGTCATGTCTGCTTGTCTCCCGAACCCGTAGGGTCTACACACTTAAGGTTCGGTGACGCTAGGGTTGTGAAGATATGTATATGCAGTGACCCGAATGTTGTTCGGAGTCCCGGATGAGATCCCGGACATCACGAGGAGTTCCGTAATGGTCCGGAGGTAAAGAATTATATATAGGAAGTGCTGTTTTGGCCATCGGGACAAGTTTCGGGGTTATCGGTATTGTACCGGGACCACCGGAGGGGTCCCGCGGGCCCACCGGGTGGGGCCACCTGTCCCGGGGGGGCACATGGGCTGTAGGGGGTGCGCCTTGGCCTTCATGGGCCAAGGGCACCAGCCCCACTAGGCCCATGCGCCTAGGGTTTCCAAGGGGGAGGAGTCCAAGTGGTGGAAGGCACCTTTGGGTGCCTTGGGGGGGAGGGAATCCTCCCCCTGGCCGCCGCACCTAGGAGATCAGATCTCCTAGGCTGCGCACCACCCCCCCTTGGCCCTCCTATATATAGTGGGGGAGAGGAGGGACTTCATACCACAGCCCCTGGTGCCTCCCTCTCTCCCCGTTACGTCTCTCTCGCGTAGTATAGGCGAAGCCCTGCTACTGTGACGCCCTGCATCCACCACCACGCCATCATGCTGCTGGATCTTCATCAACCTCTCCTTCTCCCTTGCTGGATCAAGAAGGAGGAGACGTCTCCCGTCCCGTACGTGTGTTGAACGCGGAGGTGCCGTCCATTCGGCGCTTGGTCATCGGTGATTTGGATCACGTCGTGTTCGACTACATCATCACCGTTCTTTGAACGCTTCCGTGCGCGATCTACAAAGGTATGTAGATGCATCCAATGACTCATTGCTAGATGAACTCCTAGATGATCTTGGTGAAACGAGTAGGAAAATTTTTGTTTTCTGCAACGTTCCCCAACAGATAATAATACTTCAGGCATGCTAATAAAGCAATCATGTCTTTTCAAAATAACATGGCCAAAGAAATTTATCCCTACAAAATCATATAGTCTGGCTATGCTCCATCTTCACCACACAAAATATTCAAATCATGCACAACCCCGGTGACAAGCCAAGCAATTGTTTCATACTTTTGACGTTCTCAAACCTTTTCAACTTTCACGCAATACATGAGCGTGAGCCATGGAAATAGCACTATAGGTGGAATAGAATATGATGATGGAGGTTGTATGGAGAAGACAAAAAGGAAGAAAGTCTCACATCGACGCGACTAATCAATTGGCTATGGAGATGCCCATCAATTGATGTCAATGCAAGGAGTAGGGATTGACATGCAACGGATGCACTAAGAGCTATAAGTGTATGAAAGCTCAAACTGAAACTAAGTGGGTGTGCATCCAACTTGCTTGCTCATGAAGACCTCGGGCATTTGAGGAAGCCCATCATCAGAATATACAAGCCAAGTTCTATAATGAAAATTCCCACTAGTATATAAAAGTGATAACTCAAGAGACTCTCTATATGAAGAACATGGTGCTACTTTGAAGCACAAGTGTGGTAAAAGGATAGTAACATTGTCCCTTCTCTTTTTTTCGTCTCTTTTTTTGTAGGGTTCTTTGGCCTCTATCTTTTTTGGGAGGGGGGCTTCTTGGCCACTTTTATTTTGATCATGGGACAATGTTCTAATAATGATGATCATCACACTTTTATTTACTTAAAACTCAATATTACAACTCGATACTAGAACAAAGATATGACTCTATATGAATGCCTCTGGCGGTGTACCGGGATGTGCAATGATCTAGCGTAGCAATGACATCAAAAAATGACAAGCCATGAAAACATCATGCTAGCTATCTTACGATCATTCAAAGCAATATGACAATGAATGCTCAAGTCATGTATATGATGATGATGGAAGTTGCATGGCAATATATCTCAGAATGGCTATGGAAATGCCATGATAGGTAGGTATGGTGGCTGTTTTGAGGAAGATATAAGTATGCTTATGTGTGACAGAGTGTATCATATCACGGGGTTTGGATGCACCGGCGAAGTTTGCACCAACTCTCGAGGTGAGAAAGGGCAATGCATGGTACCGAAGAGGCTAGCAATGATGGAAGGGAGAGAGTGCGTATAATCCATGGACTCAACATTAGTCATAAAGGACTCACATAATTATTGCAAAAATCTATTAGTCATTGAAACAAAGTACTACGTGCATGCTCCTAGGGGGATAGATTGGTAGGAAAAGACCATCGCTCATCCCCGACCGCCACTCATAAGGAAGACAATCAATAAATACATCATGCTCCAACTTCGTTACATAACGGTTCACCATACGTGCATGCTACGGGAATCACAAACTTCAACACAAGTATTTCTACGATCCACAACTACCCACTAGCATGACTCTAATATCACCATCTTTATATCGCAAAACTATTGCAAGGAATCAAACATATCATATTCAGTGATCTACAAGTTATATGTAGGATTTTATGACTAACCATGTGAATGACCAGTTCCTGTCAACTCTCTAAATAGATATAAGTGAAGCAAGAGAGTTTAATCCTTTCTACAAAAGATATGCCCATTCTCTAACAAATATAAGTGAAGCAAAAAAACATTCTACAATTGGCGGTTTTCAATCCAAACTTCAAATGATATAAGTGAAGCACATGAAGCATTCTATAAAGCCATAGTCAAAAGATATAAGTGAAGTGCAATGAGCATTCAATAAATCAACCATGGACTATCTCATACCAGCATGGTGCATCAAATAAAAGTGAAAACCAAATGCAAAAGACGCTCCAAGATTTACGCATATCATGTGACGAATAAAAATATAGCTCCAAGTAAAATTACCGATGATCGCTAGAAGAAAGAGGGGATGCCTTCCGGGGCATCCCCAAGCTTGGTTGCTTGGGAGTCCTTGAATATTTCCTTGGGGTGCCTCGGGCATCCCCAAGCTTAGGCTGTTCCCACTCCTTATTGCTTCATCCATCGTGATCTCTCCCAAAACTTGAAAACTTCAATCACACAAAACTTAACAAAAAGTTTGGTAAGATCCGTTAGTATAATAAAGCAAATCACTACTCTAAGTACTGTTGCAAACCAATTCATATTTTTTTGCATTGTAGCTACTGTAATATAACTTTTCCATGGCTTAATCCACTGATAGAAATTGATAGTTTCATCAAAACAAGCAAACTATGCATCAAAAACATAATCTGTCTTAAACAGGACAGTCTGTAGTAATCTGAACATTCACCATACTTCTGGTACTCCAAAATTTCTGCAAAAATTAGGAAAAATAAAAAAAATTGTATAGGAAGACAGTGCAAAAAGTTTCAGAACCGTTTGACGTTCCAGTAAAAAAAAAGTAAAATTGCGCACTACAGCCAAAGTTTCTGTTCTGCAACGCACAAACCAACAAGCAATGTAAACATCCTAAAGGCAAATCTTGGCCCATTATTTTTATAATACAATGGAATTTTACAAGGGGATACTTATTTTTGTGGAAAAGTTTCTGTAATTAAGATTAACAAAGTTTCCGTGAGTATGAACAAAGTTCAAGGAGCTCCCCCACTTCAACAATGCTTGTCTCTCCCACTTTCACTTTCCTTTTTGAAAAGTTCTGGGTTCCCCTATTTTTTAAACTATATATAAAAGGACTCAACTGAAATAAATGACTCTCTAAAACTTCTGGGTTGTCTCCCTGGCAGCGCTTTCTTTAAAGCCATTAAGCTAGGCATAAGGTGCTCAAGTAATGAATCCACCCGGATCCCAAGGTATATCGAAGCCAATTTTAATTAACAATGGTTTGTGATTTAGTAGTGAGCACAAAACAACATATATCATGTAATGATGTAGTATAACTCTATTCCTATGCATCGGCATGTCATAAAAGAACAATTCATGCACACATAGTGAATGCCAATGCATAGTATAAACAGTTTCTTGCAATTTTATCATATTGGAAACATGGAGAGGCGGAGATGTAGTTCCTCTCTCATAATAATTGCAAGTAGGAGCAGAAAGCACATGCATATTATATCTATCAAAATCATCATGTGTAGTAGTGAAATGCAACCCATCAATATAATCCTTAATAAGGGCAAACTTGTCCGATATAGTGTAGTCGGGCGAATTCAAAAAGATAATAGGACTATCATGTGTGGGTGCAATAGCAACAATTTCATGTTTAACATAAGGAACTGTAGCAAGTTCATCTCCATAAGCATAATTCATATTGGCATCTTGTCCACAAGCATAGCAAGCATCATCAAAAAGGGATATTTCAAAAGAATCAACGGGATCATAACAATCATCATAGCAATTATCCTTTGGTAAGCACGAAGGGAAATTAAACAATGTATGAGTTGAAGAGTTACTCTCATTAGAAGGTGGGCACGTGTAGCTAATCCGCTCTTCCTCCTTTTGTTCTTCGCTCTCCTCATCATCTTTTACATCCAATGAGCTCACAGTTTCATCAATTTCTTCTTCCATAGACTCCTACAAAATATTATTCTCTTCTCAGACAGCGGAGACTTTCTCAATAAATTCATCAATATCATAATTGTATTTATAATTCTCATAGCAATATTTAAGGATGGCTAAATTTTCAGGTCTATAAACTGAATCATCAAAATCTTCAAACTCTTTAAACAAAGATTCAATTTCATAAGCACCCATAAAAGCAACGAATTCTTCTATTTGTTACACATCATAATAATCATATATACCATTAGCATAAGAAGCCAAGGTTTCATCATCGTTAAATTCACAAAAAAGGGAAGGTGTGGAGCCTTCATCCTAGAGCAACAAGTATAATCATATCTCAAGCATAGTTGCCGAGCATACCAATGCAACATATAAATTTGATCCCATAATAGTTACCCTTTTTGAGTTAAGCGATAATCCCTAAAGTATTCACTTTGATCCAACGTTACTCCCATTATAAAGTTGAATGGGGTTTTCTCAGGATTATCAAAGTAGTACATAATATCTTTCACATAATGAGCATCGAGGGTTTTAGGAGGTTCCCCATCTCCATGAGTAGCAAGTAAACCTATTTTTTTGGTATTTCGTGTTCCATATCCATAACTAAAGATAGAGAACAACTTAGAACAACAAATAAAAATTACTTAGTGATAAAGCAAACAAGCACACATGAGAATATTCACCCCACGCTATAACTCCCCGGCAACGGCGCCAGAAAAAGGTCTTGATAACCCCCAAGTATAGGGGATCAATTGTAGCCTCTTTTGATAAGTAAGAGTGTCGAAACCAACGAGGAGCTAAAGGTAGAACAAATATTCCCTCAAGTTCTATCGACCACCGATACAACTCTACGCACGCTTAACGTTCGCTTTACCTAGAACAAGTATGAAACTAGAAGTATTTTGTAGGTGTTGTTGGATAGGTTTGCAAGATAATAAAGAGCACGTAAATAAAAAGTAGGGGCTGTTTAGATGAAGACACAACTAAGTTAGTTTTAGTAGAGAGCTTGTTGTCACACAAGAAAGTTATTTGACCCTAGGCAATCGATAACTAGACCGGTAATCATTATTGCAATTTTATTTGAGGGAGAGGCATAAGCTAACATACTTTCTCTTCTTGGATCATATGCACTTATGATTGGAACTCTAGCAAGCATCCGCAACTACTAAAGATCATTAAGGTAAAACCCGACCATAGAATTATAAGGCATCAAGTCCTCTTTATTCCCATACGTAAACAACCTACTTACTCGGGTCTGTGTTTCTATCACTCACGCCACCCACCATAAGCAAATCATGAACATATTGCAAACCCTACAGTGGGGATCCCTCACGCTTGCGCGACACGAAGATCACCATAGGACAACACCAATAATAAAACATGCAACTCAAACCAATCACGATCATCAATTAACCCATAGGACAAAATGGATCTACTTAAACATCATAGGATAGCCATACATCATTGGGAAATAGTATGTAGCATTGAGCACCATGTTTAAGTAGAGATTGCAGCGAGTAAAAGAGGGGTTACACTGCTGCATAGAGGGGGGAAGAGTTGGTGATGATGGTGGTGAAGTTGTTGGTGTAGATTGCGGTGATAATGATGGCCCCGGCGGCGTTCCGGCGCCACCGGAAGAGAGGGGGAGAGGGCCCCCCTTATTCTTCTTCTTCCTTGACCTTCTACCTATATGGGAGAAGGGTTTCCCCTCTAGTCCATGGCCTCCATGGCATGGGAGGGGTGAGAGCTCCTCCGAGATTGGATCTGTCTCTCTGTCTCTCTCTGTTTCTGCATTCCAGATTCTGCCCTTTCACCGTTTCTTATATTCCCGGAGATCCGTAACTCCGATTGGGCTGAATTTTGGACACGATTTTTATCCGGATATTAGCTTTATTTCGACGAAACAAGGGCACCAACCGCCTTATGAGGTGGCCACGAGGGTCAGGGGCGCGCCCCCTGCCTCGTGAGCCCCTCGAGCATTGTCTCACGTTGATTTCACTTCCCAAAATTCACATATATTCCAAAAAATCTCCGTCAGTTTTATCCCTTTTGGACTCCGTTTGATATGGATTTTCTGCGAAACAAAAACATGCAACAAACAGGAACTGGCACTGGGCACTTGATCAATATGTTAGTCCCAAAAATAGTATAGAAAGTTGCCAAAAGTATATGAAAGTTGTATAATGTTGGCATGGAACAATAAAAAATTATAGATACGACGGAGACGTATCAAGGCTACTATCTCAGAGTCAAGTCCATATTTAGTGCAAAACTTTTGAAAAGCATTGGTATTCATAAAAGATTTAACACAATCAAACCTAAGCTTAATACCTGACTCTTTACCTTCGTCGAGTTCCCAATCTTCAGAGTTGCATTTAATTCTTTATAAAAGATTCCACCAGAATTCAATAGTCTTCTTCATAAAAGAACCAACACAAGAAGTATCAAGCATGGATCGATCATTTTGGGAAAGCCGAGCATAAAAATTCTGGATAATAATTTCTCTTGAGAGCTCATGATTGGGGCATGAATATAACATTCACTTAAGCCTCCCCGTGCTAGAGCAATACTTTCTCTTTCACAAGGCCAAAAATTATATATATAATTCCGATCACGATGAACCAGATGCATAGGATATTTTTTTGGTGAAACTCCAATTTCAATCGATTCCAATTCCAAGATCCAATGTCATCGCATAGCCTATACGTGCCAATGCTTTTCCCTTCAAAGATAAAGGGAAAACCCTCCTCTTAACTTCATCTCTGGGTAAATCTGCAAGCTTAAACAATCCACACATTTCTTCCACATATATCAAGTGCATATTAGGATGTTTGGTTCCATCTCCTGCATAAGGAATAGCTAGCAGTTGTTCTATCATACCCGAAGGAATTTCATATTCAATATTTTCGGTAGGTACAGTAGGTTGAGGGTTAACTAATTTTGGTTCTGGTCGAGGTGAATATACCCCGAACAAACCCCTCAAAGGATCATTTTCCATGGTAACAAGTGACAATAAATTTCAGCACGTAGTAATAATTTTTCCTTACCAATTTCCACTTACCAAGAGCGCTTCACTCCCCGACAACGGCGCCAGAAAATAGCCTTGATGACCCACAAGTATATGGGATCAATTGTAGCCTTTTCGATAAGTAAGAGTGTTGAACCCAATGAGGAGCAGAAGGAAATGACAAGTGGTTTTCAGCAAGGTAATGTCTGCACGTGCTGAAACTGTAAGTAACAGAGTAGTTTGATAGCAAGATAATTTGTAACGAGCAAGTAAGGATAGTAGTAACAAAAGTGCAGCAAGGTAGCCCAATCCTTATGAGGCAAAGACATGCCGAAACGGTCTCTTATAATAAGAAAAGTGTTCTTGAGGGTACACGGGAATTTCATCTAGTCACTTTCATCATGTTGATTCGATTTGTGTTTGCTACTTAGATAATTTGATATGTGGGTGGACCGGTGCTTAGGTGCTGTTCTTACTTGAACAAACCTCTGACTTATGATTAATCCCCTCGCAAGCATCCGCAACTACGAGGAAAGTATTAAGAATAAATTCTAACCATAGCATTAAACTTTTGGATCCACTCGGTCCCTTACGAAATAGCGCATAACTAGGGTTTAAACTTCGGTCATGATACGTCTCCAACGTATCTATAATTTTTGATCGTTCCATGCTATTATATTATCTGTTTTGGATGTTTTGTGTGCATTAATTTGCTATTTTATATGATTTTTTGGACTAACCTATTAACCTAGAGCCCAGTGCCAGTTTTTATTTTTTCCTTGTTTTAGAGTTTCACAGAAAAGGAATACCAAACAGAGTCCAAATGGAATAAAACTTCCGCAATGATTTTTCTTGGACCAGAAGACACCCAGGAAACTTGGAGTGCAAGTCATAAGAGCCACGAGGCGGCCACGAGGGTGGAGGGCGCGCCCACCGGGCTAGGGCGCGCCCCCCGACCTTGTGGGCCCCTTGGTGACCCCCTGACCTAGATCGTCCTCCTATATATTCTCATATACCCCAAAAACTTCCAGGGGAGCCACGAAACCACTTTTCCATTGCCGCAACCTTCTGTACCTGTGAGATCCCTTCTAGGGACCTTTTCTGGCATCCTGCAGGAGGGGGATTCGATCACGGAGGGCTTATACATCAACACCATTGCCTCTCCGATGAAGCGTGAGTAGTTTACCACAGACCTACGGGTCCATAGCTAGTATCTAGATGGCTTCTTCTCTCTCTTTGATTCTCAATACCTTGTTCTCCTCGATGTTCTTGGAGATCTATTCGATGTAATACTCTTTTGCGGTGTGTTTGCCGAGATCCGATGAATTGTGGATTTATGATCAACTTATCTATGAATATTATTTGAATCTCCTCTTAATTATTATATGCATGATTTGATATCTTTGGAAGTCTCTTCGAACTATCGATTTGGTTTGGCCAACTAGATTGGTTTTTCTTGCAATGGGAGAAATGCTTAGCTTTGGGTTCAATCTTGCGATGCTCGATCCTAGTGACAGAAGGGGAGCCAACATGTATTGTATTGTTGCCATCGAGGATAACAAGATGGGGTTTTCATCATATTGCTTGAGTTAATTCCGCTACATCATGTCATCTTACTTAATGTGTTACTCTGTTCTTATGAACTTAATACTCTAGATGCAGGCATGAGTCGGTCGATGTGTGGAGTAATAGTAGTAGATGCAGAATCATTTTGGTCTACTTGACACGGACGTGATGCCTATATTCATGATCATTTCCTTAGATATTGTCATAAGTTTGCACTTTTCTATCAATTGCTTGGCAGTAATTTGTTCACCCACCGTAATAATTTCTATCTTGAGAGAAGCCTCTAGTGAAACCTATGCCCCCCGGGTCTATTTTCCATCATATAAGTTTCTGATCTACAATTTTAGTTTCTGATTTACTTTCTTTGCAATCTTTTACTTTCCGTTCCATAAACCAAAAATACCAAAAATATTACTTTACCATTTACCCATCTATATCAGATCTCACTTTGCAAATAACGGTGAAGGGATTGACAACCCCTTTGTCGCGTTGGGTGCAAGTTGGTATTTGTTTGTGCAGGTATTCGGTGGCTTGTTGTGTTGTCTCCTACTATTTTGGTACCTTGGTTCTCAAAACTGAGGGAAATACTTACTCTACTTTGCTGCAACACCCTTTCCTCTTCAAGGGAAAAACCAACGGAAGCTCAAGAGGTAGCAGGAAGGATTTCTGGCGCCGTTGCCGGGGAGATCTATGCCAAGCCAAGACATACCAAGTACCCATCATAAACTCTCATCCCTCGCATTACATTATTTGCCATTCGCCTCTCATTTTCCTCTCACCCACTTCTAAAACGATTTTCGAAAAGATTGCCCTTTTCTTCGCCTTCTTTCCATATGTCTTTTTGTTTGTGTTTCCACATGCCTTCTACTTGCTTGCATCTTTGCTTGCTAAAAATCTATAGATATGGATCCACTTAAAGTGTTCTACTTGGATCATCTTCGATCTATTTATGCTCGTGTTGAAACCCCAGCTAGTTTAGTTGAGGGAAAATGTTTAGATGAGCATGCTCATTTTGTGTGTCATCGTTTGTCTGAAAAAGGGAGACTCTTATGGAATCAAATAAACAGTTTGCTATGCTATGCTTGGAATGTTTGTGAAATTTGTGATTTTACCTGTTTCTCTAAGAACTCTAAAAAACACCTTCCCTACCTATGTGAGTTTAATGATAATGAAATCTTATCTTCTTATGAAAATGGTGTTTATAGTTATTATGATATCGAACAAATTGAAGAATTGTTGCTTTTAAGGGTGCTTATGAAGTTGCTTCTTTGATTGAAAAGTATGATATTACTCTCTACAAATCTGAAAATTTTGACATACTTAAATATTGCTATGAAAACTATGCTCATAATGCCTATGTCAAAGAATTTATTGAGAAAATGACCGTTACTTTGGAAGAAAATAATGATATGCATGAATCTATAGATAGTTATGATTCCGATGATTTGATTGACATATCCCTTGATGAACATGATGCTTTCTACTCTTGTGGCCATGATGCCAATATTTATGAAGATGAATTTTCTATAGTTGCTTATGTTAAACATGAGATTATTGCTATTGCACCCATACTTGATAGTTCCTTGAATCAAAAGCATGATTGCAATGGTTTTACTATAAATTATATTAATGTCAATTGTGTTAATGATATGCAAAACTCTAAGCTTGGGGATGTTAATTTTTCTATGACTATTGCTTGTTGCAATGATCATGATTGGGGTGATTCTTCTTATGATCTTGAAAAAATATTTAAGCCCCATAATGAATATGAGATTGATAATAATGTTTGCAATAATATTGAAAGTGGGTTTGGAAGAGTGTGAACTTTAGATCCCACATATTTGGATAATGTTCAATCTTATGAAGTTTTTGATAAAAGTGGGTTCGGAGAGGTCATGACTTTATTTTATGATAATCCCACTATTTCGGAAGAGTGTCAACTTTGCATGCATGTGGATCATGTAGAGCGGTTCCAAATTAATGCCAGATAAAAAGGATTTTGGATATAGTTTTCCTTGTGACGGCCCAGGGCGCTTCATTGGGTGGGATGGCAGAACAAACCAAAAAAATTGTCTTATTTGGTAAGTTTATAAATTAACAAATAAGAAAGGAAAGAGTAAATATTCGCCCGCGAAATTCTCCTTGAAAGAGAGATGTCCTGAACCACTAGACGAGAGTGGATATATAGGAAAGGAATCCAAATCTGCCGAATCGCTCATGTTATGATCTTCTAGTTTCCGTCTGGGTATGCGTCCTTGGATTGCTGTTGCATATTCAGCTCCTGTATTTTTTGTGATAGCTATATTGTTGAATTTGAGTATGATCCCACATGTAATTATTATTAGAGAGGGAAATATGGTTGTAGGAATTTTCATGTCACTAAATTACCTCTCGTTATGTTGAGATTGTTATTGTTTCTTTCTTCTTCCTTGCATATGGTAGTTTTTGCTTGTCTTGATAATTTGTTTTCTTATAAAATCCCTATGCATGGGAAGCATGTTAGACTTAAACTTGTTTGTCACATGTTTCATGATGCTCTCTTTGTGTTTCAATTACTATCTTTCATGTGAGCATCATTGAAATCTAAATGCCTAGCCAGAAGGCTTTAAAGAAAAGCGCTTGTTTGGAGGCAACCCAATTTTATTTTTTTGCTTGCCTTTTAGGTTTTGTTTTGCAATAAATTTTTCATCTAGCCTCTGTTTAGATGCAGTTTTATGTTTTAATTAGTGTTTTTGCCAAGTAAAACCTTTGGGATAGCTTACGATGATAGTTGATTTGATCCTGCTAAAAAACAGAAACTTTTGCACCCAGGAGATTAGCTTTTATATAAGCACAATAAAATAATGATTATTTTCGAAGAGGTTTAATAAACAAATTTCCTAGGACTTCCTAATTTCTCGGGATTTTTGGAGTTACAGAATTATTCTAAATATCCAGATTGCTACAGACTATTCTGTTTTTGACAGATTCTGTTTTCGCGCGTTGTTTGCTTGTTTTGATGAATCTATGGCTAGTATCGGGGGGTATGAACCATGGAAAAGTTGTAATATAGTAGATATTACACCAATATCAATAAAGAATGAGTTCACAACAGTACCAAAAGTGGTGATTTATTTTCTTATACTAACGAAGCTTACGAGATTTTCTATTGAAGTTTTGTGTTTTGAAGTTCTCAAGTTTTGGGTAAGGATTTGATGGACTATGGAATAAGGAGTGGCAAGAGCCTAATATTGGGGATGCCCAAGGCACCCGCAAGGTAATATTGAGGCAAAAGGGCCTAAGCGGGGATGCCCCGGGAAGGCATCCCCTCTTTCGTCTTCGTCTATCGGTAACTTTACTTGAGGCTATATTTTTAGTCACCACATTATATGTGTTTTTCTTGGAGCGTCTTGTATGATTTGAGTCTTTGCTTTTTAGTTTGCCACAATCATCCTTGTTGTACACATATTTTGGGAGAGACACGCATGAATCATGATTTATTAGAATGCTCTATGTGCTTCACTTATATCTTTTGAGCTAGGCAATTTAGCTCTAGTGCTTCGCTTATATCTTTTTAGAGCACGTCGTCTGTTTTATTTTATAGAAATTGATGAACTCTCGTACTTCACTTATATTATTTTGAGAGTCTTTAGAACAGCATGCTAATTTTCTTTGGTTATAAAATTAGTCCTAATATGATAGGCATCCACAAGGGATATAATAAAAACTTTCATATAGAGTGCATTGAATACTATGAGAAGTTTGATTCCTTATGATTGTTTTGAGATATGAAGATGGTGATATTATAGGCATGCTAGTAAGTAGTTGTGAATTTGAGAAATACTTGTGTTAAGGTTTGTGAGTCCCGTAGCATGCACGTATGGTGATCCGTTATGTAACGAAGTTGGAGCATGAGATGTTTTTTGATTGTCTTCCTTATGAGTGGCGGTCGGGGATGAGCGATGGTATTTTCCTACCAATCTATCCCCCTAGGAGCATGCGCGTAGTACTTTGTTTCAATGACTAATAGATTTTTGCAATAAGTATATGAGTTCTTTATGACTAATGTTGAGTCCATGGATTATACGCACTCTCACCTTTCCGCGAATGCTAGCCTCTCTAGTACCGTCTCTGTTGGAAAAGGCAGTGCCTAGGAGGCGCTTAGGCACGCCTAGGCGCTAGGCAATGACCAAACGCCTCGCGTAGGGCATAAATGGAGGTCTAGGCAAGGCAATCAAGGAATTGCCTACCCAAGCACGAAATCATGCCACATACTGCACTAATATGCCAAACGAGTTATATTCCAATGGAAGTAGATGGTAATTAACTTATTTATATACCCTAAACTAATATCAACACCCATATAATAATCATAAATACACTATGAGTAAAAACTATATTGCCGCCTAGGCCGCGCCTAGGGCGCTTAGGCACCGCCCAGGCACTAGATGAAGGCCAACCGCCTCGCTTACGCCTACCGCTTTTTCCAACCTTGTACCGTGCAACTTTCACCGGTACCATAAACCCACCACATATCCTTCCTCAAAACAGTCACCATACCTACCAATTATGGCATTTCCATAGCCATTCCGAGATACATTGCCATGCAACTTTTCACCGTTCCGTTTGTTATGACACGTTCCATCATTGTCATATTGCTTTACATGATCATGTAGTTGACATCATATTTGTGGCAAAGCCACCGTTCATCATTTTTTATACATGTCGCTCTTGATTCATGGCACATCCCGGTACACTGCAGAGACATTCACATAGAGTCATATTTTTGTTCTAGTATCGAGTTGTAAGTAAATAAAAGTGTGATGATCCTCATTACTAGAGCATTGTCCCATGTGAGGAAAAAAAGAGAAAGGTGATGTATACTACACAACCTTCTTCTTGTAGACGTTGTTGGGCCTCCAAGTGCAGAGGTTTGTAGGACAGTAGCTAATTTCCCTCAAGTGGATGACCTAATGTTTATCAATCTGTAGGAGGCGTAGGATGAAGATGGTCTCTCTCAAGCAACCCTGCAGCCAAATAAGAAAGAGTATCTTGTGTCCCCAACACACCCAATACAATGGTAGATTGTATAGGTGCACTAGTTCGGCAAAGAGATGGTGATACAAGTGCAATATGGATAGTAGATAATAGTATTTGTAATCTGAAAATATAAAAACTGCAAGGTAACTAATGATAAAAGTGAGCACAAACGGTATTGCAATGCTAGGAAACAAGGCCTAGGGTTCATACTTTCACTAGTGCAAGTTCTCTCAACAATAATAACATAATTGGATCACATAACTATCCCTCAACATGCAACAAAGAGTCACTCCAAAGTCACTAATAGCAGAGAACAAACGAAGAGATTATGGTAGGGTACGAAACCACCTCAAAGTTATTCTTTCCAATCAATCCGTTGGGCTATTCCTATAAGTGTCACAAACAGCCCTAGAGTTCGTACTAGATTCACACCTTAAGACACAAATCAACCAAAACCCTAATGTCACCTAGATACTCCAATGTCACCTCAAGTATCCGTGGGTATGATTATACGATATGCATCACACAATCTCAGATTCATCTATTCAACCAACACATAGAACTTGAAAGAGTGCCCCAAAGTTTCTACCGGAGAGTCAAGACGAAAATGTGTGCCAACCCCTATGCATAGATTCCCAAGGTCACGAAACCTGAAAGTTGATCACCAAAACATACATCAAGTGGATCATAGAATACCCCATTGTCACCACAGGTATCCCACGCAAGACATACATCAAGTGTTCTCAAATCCTTAAAGACTCAATCCGATAAGATAACTTCAAAAGGGAAAACTCAATCCATTACAAGAGAGTAGAGGGGGAGAAACATCATAAGATCCAACTATAATAGCAAAGCTTGCGATACATCAAGATCATGCCACCTCAAGAACACGAGAGAGAGAGAGATCCAACTATAATAGCAAAGCTCGCGATACATCAAGATCGTGGTACTGGTACATACCCTCAGCCCCGAGGGAGAACTACTCCCTCCTCATCATGGAGAGCACTGGGATGATGAAGATGGCCACCGGAGAGGGATTCCCCCTCCGGCAGGGTGCCGGAATGGGTCTAGATTGGTTTTCGGTGGCTACGGAGGCTTCTGGCGGCGGAACTCCCGATCTATTGTGTTCCCCGAAGTTTTTAGGGTATATGGGTATATATGGGAGGAAGAAGTACGTCGGTGGACCTCCAGGCTGTCCACGAGGCAGGGGGCGCGCCCCCACCCTCATGGGCAGCCCGGGACTCTCCTGGTCCAACTCCGATACTCCGTGGGCTTCTTATGGTCCAAAAATAAGTTCCGTGAAGTTTCAGGTTAATTGGAGTCTGTTTGATTTTCCTTTTCTGCGATACTCTGAAACAAGGAAAAACAGAAACTGGCACTGGGCTCTAGGTTAATAGGTTAGTCCCAAAAATCATATAAAATAGCATATAAATGCATATAAAACATCCAAGGTTGATAATATAATAGCATGGAACAATCAAAAATTATAGAAACATTGGAGATGTATCAACATCCCCAAGCTTAATTCCTACTCGTCCTCGAGTAGGTAAATGATAAAAACAGAATTTTTGATGTGGAATGCTACCTAACATATTTATCCATGTAGTTCTCTTTATTGTGGAAAGAATATTCAGATCCATAAAAGATATAAGACAAAAGTTTAATATTGACATAAAAATAATAATACTTCAAGCATACTAACTAAGCAATTATGTCTTCTCAAAATAACATGGCCAAAGAAAGCTATCCCTACAAAATCATATAGTCTGGCTATGCTCCATCTTCCCCACACAAAGTATTTAAATCATGCACAACCCCAATGACAAGCCAAGCAATTGTTTCATACTTTTGATGTTCTCAAACTTTTTCAATCTTCACGCAATACATGAGCGTGAGCCATGGACATAACACTATAGGTGGAATAGAATGGTGGTTGTGGAGAAGACAAAAAGTAGAAGATAGTCTCACATCGACTAGGCGTATCAACGGGCTATGGAGATGCCCATCAATAGATATCAATGTGAGTGAGTAGGGATTGCCGTGCAACGGATGCACTAGAGCTATAGATGCATGAAAGCTCAACAAAAGAAACTAAGTGGGTGTGCATCCAACTTGCTTGCTCACGAAGACCTAGGGCATTTGAGGAAGCCCATTATTGGAATATACAAGCCAAGTTCTATAATGATAAATTCCCACTAGTATATGAAAGTGACAAAACAAGAGACTCTCTATCATGAAAATCATGGTGCTACTTTGAAGCACAAGTGTGGAAAAAAGGATAGTAGCATTGTCCCCCTTTTTTTATTTGGCCTTTTTTGGGACAATGCTCTATTAATGATGATCATCACACTTCTATTTATTTACAACTCAATGATTACAACTCGATACTAGAACAAAGTATGACTCTATATGAATGCCTCCGGCGGTGTACCGGGATGTGCAATGAATCAAGAGTGACATGTATGGAAGAATTATGAACGGTGGCTTTGCCACAAATACAATGTCAACTACATGATCATGCAAAGCAATATGACAATGATGGAACATGTCATAATAAATGGAACGGTGGTAAGTTGCATGGCAATATATCTCGGAATGGCTATGGAAATGCCATAATAGGAAGGTATGGTGGCTGTTTTGAGGAAGGTATATGGTGGGTTTATGATACCGGCGAAAGGTGCGCGATATTAGAGAGGTTAGCAATGGTGGAAGGGTGAGAGTCTGTATAATCCATGGACTCAACATTAGTCATAAAGAACTCACATACTTATTGTAAAAATCTATTAGTTATCGAAACAAAGTACTAAGCGCATACTCCTAGGGGGATAGATTGGTAGGAAAAGACCATCGCTCGTCCCCGACCGCCACTCATAAGGAAGACAATCAATAAATACATCATGCTCAGACTTCTTAACATAACGGTTCACCATATGTGCATGCTACGGGAATCACAAACTTCAACACAAGCATTTCTCAAATTCACAACTACTCAACTAGCATGACTCTAATATCACCATCTCCATATCTCAAAACAATTATCAAGTATCAAACTTCTCATAGTATTCAATGCACTTTATATGGAAGTTTTTATTATACCAATCTTGGATGCCCATCATATTAGGACTAAGTTCATAACCAAAGCAAATTACCATGCTATTCCACCTATAGTGCTATGTCCATGGCTCATGCTCATGTATTGCGTGAAAGTTGAAAAAGTTTGAGAACATCAAAAGTATGAAACAATTGCTTGGATTGTCATCGGGGTTGTACATGATTTAAATATTTTGTGTGATGAATATGGAGCATAGCCAGACTATATGATTTTGTAGGGATAAGCTTTCTTTGGCCATGTTATTTCGAGAAGACATAATTATTTGTTAGTATGCTTCAATTATTATTGTTTATGTCAATATTAAACTTTTATTTTGAATCTTACGGATCTGAACATTCATGCCACAATAAATAGAATTACATGGATAAATATGTTAGGTAGCATTCCACATCAAAATTTCTGTTTTTATCATTTACCTACTCGAGCAGGAATTAAGCTTGGGGATGCTTGATACGTCTCCAACGTATCTATAATTTTTGATCATTCCATGCTATTATATTATCTATTTTGGATGTTTTATATGCATTAATATGCTATTTTATATGTTTTCTAGGACTAACCTATTAACCTAGAGCCCAATGCTAGTTTTTGTTTTTTCATTATTTTAGAGTTACGTACAAAAGGAATACCAAATGGAGTCCAAACAGAATAAAACTTTCGCGATGATTTTTCTTGGACCAGAAGACACCCAAGAGACTTGGATTGCAAGTCAGAAGAGCCACGAGGCGGCCACAAAGGTGGAGGGCATGCTCCCCCGACCTTGTGGGCCCCTCGATGATCCCCTGACCTAGATCTTCCTCCTATATATTCTCATGTACCCCGAAAACTTCCAGGGGAACCACGAAACCACTTTTCCACCGTGATGTCGCTTGAAGCTACGTCGGTATTTCCCCAAAGAGGAAGGGATGATGCAGCATAGCGGCGGTAGGTATTTCCCTCAGATATGAAACCAAGGTTATCGAACCAGTAGGAGAACCAAGCAACACAACGTAAACAACCCCTGCACACAGATAACAAATCCTCGCAACCCGACGTGTTAAAGGGGTTGTCAATCCCTTTTGGGTAACGGTGCCAGAAATTGGTGCTTGACAGGAGAAAGCTGTAATAGATTGAATAAATAGATCGCAAATAAAATAAAGTGCAGCAAAGCATTTTTGGGTTTTTGGATTCATAGATCTGAAAATAAAAGCAAATAAAAATAAATCCCAAAGGCAAATAATATGAGAAAGAAGACCCCGGGGCCGTAGATTTCACTAGTGGATTCTCTCGAGAAAAATAACAAATGATGGGTAAACAAATTACTGTTGGGAAATTGATAGAACTTCAAATAATTATGACGATATCCAGGCAATGATCATTATATAGGCACCACGTCCAAGATTAGTAGATCGACTCCTGCCTGCATCTACTACTATTACTCCACACATCGACCGCTATCCAGCATGCATCTAGTGTATTAAGTTCATGGAAAAATGGAGTAATGCAATAAGAACGATGATATGATGTAGACGAGATCTATCTATGTAGAGATAGACCCCATCGTTTATCCTTAGTAGCAACGATACATACGTGTTGTTTCCCTTTCTGTCACCAGGATCAAGCACCGTAAGATCGAACCCACTACAAAGCACCTCTTCCCATTGCAAGATAAATAGATCAAGTTGGCCAAATAAAACCCAAATATCAAAGAAGAAATACGAGGCTATAAGTAATCATGCATATAAGAGATCAAAGTAACTCAAATAACTTTCATGGATATAAAAAGATAGATATGATCATAAACTCAAAGTTCATCGATCCCAACAAATACACCGCAAAAGAGTTACATCATATGGATCTCCAAGAGACCATTGTATTGAGAATCAAGAGAGAGAGAGAGAGAGAGAGAGAGAGAGATGAAGCCATCTAGCTACTAACTACGGACCCGAAGGTCTACAAAGAACTACTCACGCATCATCGGAGAGGCACCAATAATGGAGGTGGTGAACCCCATCTGAGATGGTGTCTAGATTGGATATGGTGGTTCTGGACTCTACGGCGGCTGGATGAATATTTCGTCGATGCCTCTAGGGTTCTGGGATTTTTGCGGTATTTATAGAGCAAAGAGGCGGTCTGTGGGGCACCCGAGGTGGGCACAACCCACCAAGGCGCGCCTGGGCCTCCTAGCGCGCCATGGTGGATTGTGCCCCCTCTGGGCACCGCCCAGGCGCAGCCAGGGCCCATTGTGTTCCTTCTGGCCCATAAAAATTCTCCGTAAACTTTGTGGCATTTGGACTCCGTCTGATATTGATTTTCTGTGATGTAAAAACACGGAAAAATAGGAACTGGCACTGGGCACTATGTCAATAGGTTAGTACCAAAAAATGGTATAAAATTACTATAAAATGATTATAGAACATTCAAGATTGATAATATAACAGCGTGGAACAATCAAAAATTATAGATACGTTGGAGACGTATCAGCATCCCCAAGCTTAATTCCTACTCGTCCTCGAGTAGGTAAGTGATAAAAATAGAATTTTTGATGTGGAATGTTGCCTATCATGTCATATCATATTCTTTTCTTTATAGCATGGACAATTGGACTTTTATGTGATTCAAAGCAATAGTCTAGTTCTGACATATAATTTAGATATTCAAGCATATCAACAAGCAACCATGTCTTTCAAAATATCAACGCTAAAATAAGTTATCCCTAGCCCATCATGCTCAACCATTGATCCATTCATGAAACACAGTCGAATATTAGCTACACCCAATACTTAAGTAGGATTATATTGCCTCCTAGTTGGTGCTTTTGTAAGAGAGGATGGAGACTCAAATTCAAAATAAAAATTGCATAAAGTAAAAGAAAGGCCCTTCGTAGAGGGAAGTAGGGATTTGTAGAGGTGCCAGAGCTCAAAGCGAAAAATTAGAGATAAAAATATTTTGAGAGGTGTATCCATCCCACCAACGAAAACGCCTTAGAGTTCCCAATACTTTCCATGCATAGATATATCATAGGCAGTTCCCAAACAGAAAATAAAGTTTATTCCTTTTTCCACCACACTTTCACTTTCCATGGCTAACCGTATCCACGGGTGCCCTCCATACCAACACTTTCCGAGGAATTTATTATTTGACAACATAAAGTAAATTCATTTTTGCATTTCGGGACCGGGCATTCCTAATACCTTTGCTTTACTCTCGTGCAATGACAAGTGAATAAACACTCATCTTGAGAATAACACATCTAGTATGGAAAATATTAGCCACCCCTCACCGCTCTGCGAACGAAACAAACACACAAAAGAGAAATTTATTTTTGAAAATTAGAGATGGCACATGAAAATTTGCTTAGAACGGCAAAAGAATACCTCATATAGGTAGATACTAGCAAAAGAGCCCGTGCGTTGCAACGGGAGAAATATTTATCACGCCCTTAAATTTGTTGCAATGGAAGAAAACTCCATCACATTTCCCTATCAGATACCCCTCTGTTTCTAAATATAAGTCTTTTTAGACATTTCAAATGGACTACAACATACGGATGTATGTAGACATATTTTAGAGTTTAGATTCACTCATTTTGCTCCGTATGTAGTCACTTGTTGGAATCTCTAAAAATATTTATATTTGGGAACAGAGGGAGTAGCAAGTATGGCTCAAAATACAACTGATGGCTTCATTTCCCACATCAATTATTCCCAACATGAAAAAAAATTGTGCTTTCAATAGGACCATTTTTGCAAAACGACTGAGAAATGTATGTTTGTTCAGTTCGGGTCTTTCCTAGTTGTATTCCCACGTCAACTGTTTGAGGTGCTATCTAGTCATGATGTGTATTAATTGTCTGAGATTAATTCAAGACATCTTAATCTGATTAGGTTAACTGTTGTCACTGGCTCATTAAGAAATAATCATAAACATGGATAAATATTTTCCCTAAACCTGGGATATTTTCCTCATGGACTTGGAACAATTCTTGGAAGCTAGAACAACTTTATCCTAAACCTTAAATATTTTTTTCATAAACCTGAACATTGTTCTGCTTAATAAAAGATATATTAACTTGATAAAAGATGATGTTCGTAAAAAAATGCCGTCTAAATATACTTACGTGCGATATTGTTTTGAACATTTTGTTTTTCTTTTCCGTTATTTGGGATTCTATTTGTGTACCAACCCGAGACATGCTTATTGTTCTTTATGTATTAACAACTGAAAATTGTCGAGGTATGTGTGTGAATAGATATAATAGCAGAATTTAATTTAGACATTTCCATTTATAAACTCTGACTTTAAGAGTAGGAATTGCAAGAAAAATAGTTTCATAGAAGACTCCAATTTACAGTTTTTATGGTAATAACGTTTATGCATGATGCTAAGCCACAAATTATTATTAAGAGTAATGACTAATGTTCACCTTTTTGGATTTAAAACTGGATGAATATAGCAAGGAAACATGTGAAATAGATCAAATAACAATTGCATGCATAATTATGAAGTTATGGTTATAACACTGGCGGGAATACATATCATTACCTTCCAGCTTCCACGTTTCTCTGAGAGAGAGAAGATCAAGGTTCAATGGTGCAACTCGATGGTGAACACGTGATGGTCACTTGCTCTGAACATCAGGACTACCCTCTCAAAATTAGTAGCTTTCCAATACACTCTCACGGTGCAACTCAACAACTCTGTCATTGAGAAAAAAACAATAATCCAACCCATGCGTTGTGCAGCCAACTGTAACTCCTTCAGACTACCACAAATTATTTTACTTACTGATTTTTCATTTGGTTTTTGGCACCAAAAGAGAAGAAAAGCAAATACCATTAGAATTTCAGTAAGAGCTCAGTAGAGTACTACATATATTTCTCAGGCAACAAACAGAAAGGTTTAGGGATCTTCTTTCCAAGTAATGTGAAGGATTGCTATATTGTAACAACCAAAAACAGAAAGTACGAACAGGAAATACAGCAACAACTACCATGTTGTAATCAAGTTGTTTATGCCATGTTGGAGTAATTGGACACGGATACCCCGAAGACGGTGAGACGATATTTCAAGACATCAGGGCTAGCAAAGCCCCTTAGTCCGATTGTCCGGCCGCTTCCGCCGGCTCCCCGTCCGACTGCTCTGCCCGGCTGGCTGCCGACTGCTCTGCCCAGCCGGCTGCCGACTGCGCCAACCAGCCGGCTGTCGACTGCAGCCCGACTCGACATCGATAAGACACCGACAAGACATCGACAAGACAGCCACACCGCGGCCATACCTGACCACTATTGCTGCATTGGCATACACTATTCATCCATCACCATCAACAATGTGCAGTACCATTAATAGTGTAACTTGTCCCCTGGGCACTAGTATATAAAGTGACCCAGGGGAGCAAGCCATCGGGCCATGGCCACCAGGCCTCACACAGGCTAGTAAGCTAACTAGCTATCCATCCATCCATCCAAGGAAGTCACCCTCTCACACATGCATGCTAGCTAGCAAGATAGCTAGCTAGCTCACACATACATCCATTCATCCATTCACCCAGAGCCAAACATACACTTGTGCCCATATGCATATACCAAGTCAGATGCACTTGGCACTGATCTCAGATACAGCTCCAGAAGCACTCTGTACAAATATACCAGATATACTCAGACATGCAGGAGTAGGGGTGTTATCTCTCCGGAAAGCCTCGAACCTGGGTAAACTAGCGCGTGCTACTCGCATACCCGCACCCGGTCCTATCAGCGGCAGTCTTACCCTCACACTAAGCCCTTGTGGCATCTGTCGACTCGCAAGCCCCCCGTGAGAATACCACGACAGTTGGCACCCACCGTGGTGCCGTACTATGCTACCGCGCTGCTGCTGGTTTCGCAGTCTGGGCGGGACCATCTTCGTCATCTCCGCCGCGACGTCGCCATCGTCTCTCCGGTAGCGCTCGGGGGCTCGACATCGACACGCCCCCAGAGCGGCCGCGAGGGGTGGCGCGTCCTTGCTGCCGGCGTCGCCATCTTCATCATCACCGTGACGTCGCCACCTCTCCGGCGCCGGTCGAGGGCTCGACATCAGCACGCCCTCGGCGCGTCCGTGATGGGCGGTGCGTCTTCGTCATCACCACCGCAACGCCGGCCGTCCGTTTGCGTGCGCCGCGCGCGGGGCCTTGCTTTGGTCGGCCGTGTCCGTCCACACGCCGCTCGCGTCTGCTCCCCTCCGCGTTGTGCCTTGCTCCGGCCGAAGCACACATTTTCCACTCCATACCATCTACAAGCTAGCTAGATGCTAGTCATCAATGGTCAAACCGTAGCTATACACAAGCCAGATAACGCTTGCACACTGCTCATACACTACCTGGGCACTGCCCGTATGCTACCCAGTCAACGCGTCGTTTGTTGCTATCACTTGCGTCCGGCCTCCGCCCGCTGCTACCGCTTCCATGCTGCCCGCTCTTGTGCATGTCCGGCCGCCGCACTCTGCCCTACCGAGTCTTCGCGGCCGCCCTCGGCCTTGTGGCGCAGCTCCACCCCAGCGCGTGGCTCCGTCCGCGTTCGGCCTCCCTTGCTCGTCTCTGGGCTGCTTCTCCCCCGACTGCCTATACACTGCTCCACCAAGCGCTGCTCCACCACCATGGTCGTGGCTACCTCAACGCCATGGCCCTGAGCGCCCTTCTCGCTCTCCGCCTCATCGTGCTGCTGCAGTCCATGGCGTTCTTATCCTCCTGCCGCCCCATCTCGCTGCTCGTCTCCATCCACGCCCGCGTGTCCGAGCTCCCTCCTGCGCTTCTCCGGCCATCGTGGCCGCGCCCCATCCGTCCAGCTCTTCCTACCGAGCCTGGTGCCGCGCTCACTGCCTCCTCCGCCCACAGCCAGCAGCGCCGGCCCCCCCCTCCACCGTAGCTCGGCCGCAGCTTGCCCCGTCGTCAGTGGCCGCGCCGCGCTGCTCCATCCTCCATGCACGCACCTGGCTCCGCCCGCTCAGGCCCAGCGCCCTGCAGTCTGCCCTCTGCGTCACCTACTCCGCTTTGTCCCGCGCGCGTCGGCTCCACCTCCTGCGCGCCCGCTCCGCCACGTCCCTGCGTCGTCCCGCAGCGTCTCTGCCTGCGACGCCCGACCCTGCCCCACGGCCGGCTTCCTTGGCCCAAACTGCGCCTACAGCTACACGCCCGCGCCGGATTCCCCGCAACTCGGTGTGCCGGCTTCGCCCACGCCGGATTCCCCGCAACCCGGGGTGCCGGCTTCGCCCGCGCAGGATTCCCGCAACCCGGCGTGCCGGCTTCGCCTGCGCCGGATTCCCTGCAACCCGACCTGCCGGCGTCCCCGCAACCCGGCCTGCCGACTTTGTCCGCGCCGGCTTCCCTAGCGACCCGGCCGCTTGCCGGCTCCTCCCGCCAACCCGGCGACCCGGACGCTTGCCGGCTCCGTGCGCGCCCGGGCTGCGGCGTCCGGCCGGCGCCTACCTCTGGCCCCGCCCATGGTCGGCCGCTGGCTTGCCGGTCCCCGCGGCTCCGGTCTTAGCCCTCCCAGGCCGGCTGCCCCACGCCGTGACAGAAAGAAAAGTAAGATATGCTGGCTGGAAAAAGAAAAAGAACCCGGCTGGTCAGGCCGGATGTGTAAAAAAAGAAAGAGAGAGAAAGGAGAGAGATGTGCGTTCGACTGCACGCGGCCGGCTGGAATTGGCGTCCGACTGCCAGATGTGCGTCCGACTGAAAAATTGTGCCTAATTGCCAGATGTGTGTCCGACCACCTGCTGTAAAGAAGGTGTTGGCCGCCTGCCGGCTGCAAAGAGTCCGGCTGCTGAGTCGGAGTCCGGCTGTCCAGTCAGATGAAAAAGAAATGTCCGTCTGGTTGAGCCCACAGCCGGACAAAGAGAAAAAAGAATCAACTTCAACAAAGAAGACAAAGTAGTTGCCGGAAGATCCGGCCCGACTGCTCATCAGTCTGCCCAGATCTCGGGGGCTACACCTAGCGGGTGCGCTGACGCGCCCCCGTGAAGAAGACAAAGTAGTTGCCGGGAGATCCGGCCCGACTGCTCAGCAGTCGGCCCGAATCTCGAGGGCTACACCCAGCGGGTGCGCTGGCGCGCCCCCGCGAAGATTGCAGACAAGAGAAGAGTTTTGTTCAGTTGCCAGCAGCCGGCAGAAGAGAAAAAGAAGAAAAAGGGCGTTGCAAGACGCCTCGCCGCCTGGCCGGTCGAGCCTGACCGGCCGGGACCCCCGTTCGAGCACCCGGGGGCTCGAAGGCTACACCCGGCGGGTGCGCCGACGCACTCCGCGAGCGCCGAGCCGCGCCGGCTGTCTTCGACGACCGCGACTACACAAAAATCAATGTGAGCCCTTCACCCGCATATTTTTGCACTACGCAAGCACGGATAACCCCGAGCGATCCCCGAGCGATGCTCGGGGAACTATCTCCGCTTTTTATTACAGTAGCATCACTGTTCGCCCCAGCGCCAGCCAGAGTTGGCCCAGGGGCTGGCCGCTTGGCCTGAGACGTTAGTTCTCGCAGACGGCTTAGTACCGTGCGTGGTACCAAAGGCTCACTCTTAGTCACAGACCGCAGAGCGGCTGTCCGGCTAGCAAGGGTGAACGCTGGAGGCCACCCACGCAAAAAACGGCCTGGAAGAAAAACACTTCGGGTGACCCGACCGTTTCCTTTATGAGTATCTGCTCGGTTAAATCTGCTCCCAGATTCTGAGTACTGTACACTCCGCTTCACGGCCCACTCTCAGCCACAGACCGCAGAGCGGCTCTCCGGCGAGCAAGAGCACAAGCAAAAAAGCGGAGGGAACATGAAAAAGATTGAAGGGGGCTCGGACGAAACCGAGTCGGCACCCTCCGCATAAAACTTGCAATGCTAAAAGCAAACATTTGGTATATCTGCGTGGACTAACTTTGTCTTTTTCATGATCATTTCCATGAATACTCGCCAAAAAAACATCCGCCCAACTTGGCCAAGAATCCCGAAGGCTTGGGGGCTACTGTCAGAGTAATTGGATACGGATACCCCGAACACGGTGAGACGATATTTCAAGACATCGGGGCTAGCAAAGCCCCTCAGTCCGACTGCCCGGCCGCTTCCGCCGGCTCCCCGGCCGACTGCTCTACCCGGCTGGCTGCCGGCTGCTCTGCCCGGCTGGCTGCCGACTGCGCCAACCAGCCGCCTGCCGACTGCAGCCCGACTCGACATCGATAAGACACCGACAAGACATCCACACCGCGGCCATACCTGGCCACTATTGCTACATTGGCATACACTATTCATCCATCACCATCAACTGTGTGCAGTACCATCAATAGTGTAACTTGTCCCCTGGGCACTAGTATATAAAGTGATCCAGGGGAGCAAGCCATCGGGCCATGGCCACAAGGCCTCACACGGGCTAGCAAGCTAACTAGCTATCCATCCATCCATCCATCCATCCAGGGGAGTCACCCTCTCACGCATGCATGCTAGCTAGCAAGATAGCTAGCTAGCTCACACACACATCCATTCATCCATTCACCCACGGCCAAGCATACACTTGTGCCCATATGCATATACCAAGTCAGATGCACTTGGCACTGATCTCAGATACAGCTCCAGGAGCATTCTGTACAGATATACCAGATATACTCATACATGCAGGAGTAGGGGTGTTATCTCTCCAGAGAGCCCCGAACCTGGGTAAACTAGCGTGTGCTACTCGTATACCCGCTCTCGGTCCTATCAGCAGCAGTCTTACCCTCACACTAAGCCCTTGTGGCATCTGTCGACTCGCAAGCCCCCCGTGAGAATACCACGACATGCCACGAATATTTTTGCATTCTTCTATGCTCATGTAAATACTCTCTACACACATTGGTATTCTGCTATCTCTTTGGAAATGTTTTCTGTACTTTGTATTGTCTACCGTTGCTTCTGGATCATGATTCTCCCCTGCACGAACTAATCTTCAGTGGCCAGCTCTTTGCTACAAGTCGGTCTATCCCCGCGACTGTGAGCAGCTTCAGAGGCCGATGTCATTAGTTGTGTAATAGAACAACGACATGGCGGGGGCGAGAGGACAGTTCCATATTTTGGCTGTGGCATGTACAGTTCCACCATACCTTTAATCTGTGTAAACTCCTAACTCAGCCCACAAATAAGAAAGTGAGCAATCAGAAACTAAATAAGCTAGAATAAGTGAGTTTGCAGTCACCCTTATTTTGGCAAGGCAAAGATTTGTGAAATACTCTCAAGTTTCTTGTGACCATATGGAATAGAAGAATCTGAATCCAAGAAAGGCACAACAATATAGCTCTTTCACCATTCTGGCACTAATAAGAAGCTACGGTTAATATCTCCAAGAAATAGAAACAATTCCCAATATATAGTAAGCAATTCTCGTATCCAATGATGCATGAAGCTACCTACCTGATCCTCATACTGAAGTTTGATGTTGGCCTAAATATATATGCAACGATGAGCACTGCACTTTATTTGCCAGTCCCCGCTGCAATCAAATTGTCAACATTCATACACAAGTGCATGTACAATTTCAGATTTGGGAAGGAAATCGTAGAATGTGTTGGCATGAATCCTGCTAGCCCTGTTGCCTTGAAGCTCCTGCACCAAGAAACAAATATCCATTCACGGTTTACCAATCCAGACCAAAACCAGAAAATGAGCCATTCTAATCGTGCTATGCAATCCTAATCTTCCTCTGCAAGTAGCAAGCTGCTTCCTCTGCCTGCAACTGCCTGCTTCCTCCGCCAATAGAGTGTGCAGGTCACACCACTCACACACGGCCGGCGACGGGAGCACAACACGGACGGCATGGATGACTGAAGATCCATCCGTGGCAGAGCAAGCTGGAAATGAAATCGATCCCGGAGGAGGAAGAGTTGGCTTTTGACCATGGCCATCAAATGCAGCACGGACAACACCTAGTACGATCCATCCATGATGGTTGTTTCATGCAGTTTAGCTAAGCACTAACAGGTCATTATATAACAGAAAACTTTGGCGCATGTCACTTAGCTTACCTCGTCCTCTTGGCTAGCCCAAACGAACTGAGCCTCAAGTCACGTGGGAGTAATCCCCGTTCTGGTGTGGCGGCACGGAGGGGATCAGACGGCCGCCCGTGGTGGAGACGGAAATTCTGCCGGAAGCTTTAGCAGGGCTACGCTTGATGTGCCTCCCACCCCGTGTTGCACCGTGCCGCCCCATCCACATACCCACCATTGCCCCCATCTCCCATAATTCCGGCCGAGTGGCAGCCCAAAAACACATGTGCGCCTCCATCCTCTCCAATGCTTCTGGTGGAGGTCGGGGCGTATGGCGAGCGGGGGATGGACTGGTGGATCCGGCGCGTCTCCACCAGGGCGAGCTCGTCCCCCACCGCGGCCGGCGCGGCACCGGATCGAGCGTCGCCCCGGGTCGGGAACCTCTGGCGGCTGAGATCGGGAGGAGAGGGAGAGCACGGATAGAAGAGATGTTTCCTTTCTTTTTTTATAGCCCGTGCACTTTAAATAGGACCGAGGGTGCGAAACGTTTTCTGACTTAACAAAGAATTGCGGGTTGAATACTAAAAAACACAGGGACTTTTCTGAAAAAGTGTCGCGACGGTACTCAATCCATGCTTTATTATTAAAAAAATTAGGAGAGATAGTGGACTCTTGTGGCAAAACTGGGCTAAAGATTTTTGGATGCACAAGTAGTGATCATACTTAGTGCAAAATGAAGGCTAGCAAAAAATTGGAAAGTGACCAACCAAGAAACGGGTAATCTCATAAGCAAGCATTAAGCATAAATAACACCGAATAATGCACCACAAGTAGTATATAATTTCATTGCATGACTATTGACTTTCGTACTTGCATAGGGAATCACAAACCTTTACACCAATATTCTTACTAAGACATAATTACTCATCAACATAACTCACATATAACATCATCATATCTCAAAACTATTACTAAGAATCAAGTTTATTTTGTCCAATGATCTTCATGAAAGTTTTTATTATATCCTTCTTGGATATCTGTCACTTTGGGACTAATTTTCATGTGTTTCTTTTCATAAGCTCAAACAAATATAAGTGAAGATCATGAGCATAATTTTTCTTTCTTTCTCTCAAATAATTTAAGTGAAGCAAGAGAGAATTTCTTGAAAATTTTACTAACTCTCAAATAAATCTAAATGAAGCAAGAGACCATTTATTTAAAAATACTAAGCACACCATGCTCAAAAAGATATAAGTGAAGCGCTAGAGCAAGTCCATAGCTCATAAAAATTTAAGTGAAGTATAGACAACAATTCTAACAAGTCATGACATAATTTTGACTCTCTCAAATAGGTGTGTACAACAAGGATTGATGACTTAAAACACAAAATAAAACAAGAAAAAACTAATATCATACAAGACGCTCCAAGCAAAACACATATCATGTGACGCATAAAAATATAGCTTCAAGTAAAATATCGATAGTTGTTCGAAGAAAGCGGGGATGCCACTCGGGGGCATCCTCAAACTTAGTTGGTTGCTCATTTTTGGATAATAGCTTGGGATGCTGGGGCATCCCCAAGCTTAGGCTCTTCTATCTTTCCTTCATCCATCTCAAGATAACCCAAAACTTGAAAACTTCAATCACACAAAACTCAACAAAACCTTCGTGAGATCTGTTAGTATAAGAGAATAAATCACTACTATAAGTGTTGTATCAAACCAATTCATATTTTGTTCTTGCATTATATATACTGTATTCCAACTTTTCTATGGCAAAAAATCATCAAAGAAAACCATAGAGCCATCAAAATAAGCACACAACACAAAGAAAACATAATCTGTCAAAACATAACCGTCTGTAGTAATCTGACTATTTTGAATACTTCTGTAACTTCAAAAAGTCTGAAAAATTAGGACGACCTGAGAAATTTGTATATTGTTCTATTTAAATTGGAATGAGTATTTTATCGCTCTCTGGTAAAAATGATAAATATTTTCGTGAGTGCAAAACTTTCTGTTTTTTTAGCATGATCAAACAACTATCACCCAAGAAGATCCTAAAGGCTTTACTCGGCACAAACACTAATTAAACACAAAAACACAATCATAATAGTAGCATAATTATTCTAACACTCAAAAACAGGAAACAATTTTTTTTATTCATTGGGTTGCCTCCCAACAAGCGCTATAGTTTTACGCCCTGAGCTAGGCATAAGGCAAGGATCTAAGTTTTGTCATCTTTGGTTCGAGATCCATAAGATGGCCTCATGATTGATTCATAAGGTGGCCTAATTCTTGTTCTAGAAAAGTGTTACATACCCTTTCTCAAAGGAAATTCAAACTTAATATTTCCTTCTTTCATATCAATCACATCACCAATAGTGCGTAAAAACAGTCTACCAAGAATAATTGGACAAGACGGAATGCAATCAATATCAAGAACAATAAAATCTATGGGCACATAATTCCTATTTGCAAGAATAAGAACTTCATTAATTCTTCCCATAGGCTTTTTAATAATAGAACTCGCCAAGTGCAAATTCAAAGAACACAATTCAAGATCGGTAAGACCAAGCACATCACATAAGGATTTCGGAATTGTAGGAACACTAGCACCCAAGTCACACAAATAAAAACACTCATAATTTTTAATCTTGACTTTGGTAGTAGGTTCCCATTCATCTTGCAATTTTCTATGAATTGAAACTTCTAATTCCAACTTTCCTGCTAAAGCTTTCATCATAGCATCAACAATATATTTAGTAAAACCTTTATTTTGTTCATAAGCATGGAGTGAATTTATCATGGATTGCAACAAATAAATACAATCAATCAAAGAGTAACTATCATAATTAAAGTCTTTGTAATCCAAATGAGTGGGCACATCACTAGCTAAAGTTTTGACCTCTTCAAACCCACTTTTATCAATTTTCTCAACAAGATTTTCACCCTACGAAATATTGGGACGCCTTCCACCTAAAGTTGACTCTTCTCCAGTCCGTTTTTCATCAATATTAACTTTACTAAACAAGGAATCAATATAAGAAACATCAATCATTTTAAGATCTTCATCAGTTTTGCAAAAGAAATCACTCGAAAACGCCTTTTCTAAAAATTCTCTTTTAGCTCTAAGCATAGTAGTTCTTTTCTTAATTTCATCCATAGAAACATAAAGAGATTTAATTGATTCATCAACCTTAGGCACAAAAAATTTCATCTTGAGATTTTCCACATCATGAGCAATTCTATCAACACTTCTAGACAAATCATCAATCTTACTCAACTTTTCTTGTATGGAAGTGTTGAAAACTTTTTGTGTGTTGATAAATTCTTTAATATTATTCTCAAGATCAAAGGTGTTCCTATTATTATTATAAGATTGATTTACATAGAAATTACCATAATTATTAGAGGAATTACTAGGAAAAGGCCTAGGATTAAAATTCCCTCTATAAGCATTGTTATTGAAATTATTTCGATAGATAAAATTCACATCTATGGCATCACTATTTTGTTCAATCAAAGTAGACAAAGGCATATCATTAAAATCAATAGGAGCACTCCTACTAGCAACCAATTTCACAAGAGCATCAACTTTTTCACTCAAAGAAGAAATTTCTTCAACTGAATTAACTTTTTTTACTAGTAGGAGCTCTTTCAGTATGCCATTGCGAATGATTTGCCATAATATTATCAAGCAATTTGGTGGCTTCACCCAAAGTAATTTCCATAAAAGTACCACCTGCGGCGGAATCTAAAAGATTATGAGAAACAAAATTTAAACCCGCATAAAATTTTTGTATGAGCATCCAAAGATTTAACCCATGAGTTGGGCAATTCCTTAGCATCATTTTCATCCTTTCCCAAGATTCTGCAACATGCTCATGTTCAAGTTGCTTGAAATTCATGATCTGGGATCTAATGGAAATAATTTTTGCGGGCGGAAAATACTTAGTGATAAAAGCATCTTTGCACTTATTCCAAGAATCGATACTATTGCGAGGCAAAGAAGAGAACCAATTTTTTGCAGAATCACGCAAAGAAAACGGAAATAATTTCATATTCACCACATCATTGTCCACATCCTTTTTCTTTTGCATATCGCATAATCCCACGAAGGTATTAAGATGGGACGCGGCATCTGTCGGTGTCAAAACCGGCGGATCTCGGGTAGGGGGTCCCGAGCCGTGCGTCTAAGGTTGATGGTAACAGGAGATAGGGGACACGAAGTTTTACCCAGGTTCGGGCCCTCTTGATGGAGGTAATACCCTGCGTCCTGCTTGATTGATAATGATGAATATGAGTATTACAAGAGTTTATCTACCACGAGATCGTAATGGCTAAACCCTAGAAGTCTAGCCTGTATGACTAAGGTTTATATAGACACCGGGAGGATCTAGGGTTACACAAGGTCAGTTACAAAGAAGGGAATTTGCATATTCCGTCGCCAAACTTGCCTTCCACGCCAAGGAGAGTCCCATCCAGACATGGGTGTAGTCTTTGGTCTTCATATCTTCAAAGCCCATCAGTCCGGCCCATAGATAACAGGCCGGACGCCCGAGGACCCCTTAGTCGAGGACTCCCTCAGTAGCCCCTGAACCTGGCTTCAATGATAAGGTATCTAACGCGTAGTGCTGTCTTCGGCATTGCAAGGCGGGTTCCTCCTTCCGAACTCCCGAATAATCTCCAGACGAATTGATCGCGTTCGGACCTGTAACACACACCGCACACAACCACAGAGAGAATATAATAACACATAAGTCCAGTCTGTTGACAACTTTAACAATGCGACGTCACGCCTGTCTGGTTCGTACCGTTTTTCGCCCCGCGTTTCGAGACGCGGTTGTCATTGGCATGTCTTGTCAAAGTAGAGATCGTGTCCCCTTATTACGAGATTCTCATCAATACGAGCGTGGGTAACCCAACCGTGCCGTTTACACAGCCCTTGGGAGCAGGCGAATTTTAAGGCGAATGGGGGGGTTTGATATTCACCGCCCTTATAAGGAGATAAGATTCCCCTTTCTTCTCCCATGCTTTCTTCCTGCCTCTCCGTTCTTGAGCTCCAACGCCCAAGCTCTCATTTCCTTGTCTCGAGAAAGCACTCAACCATGTTCGGATCCGGAGGTCATGGCAAATGGATGGCCTCCTCTGTTAAGGAGGAGGACATCGCCGAGCTTCGGGCGGACGGGTATCTGGCGAAGGAAATCGTCCACCGTCTCCCAGCACAGGTTCAAATCATCCCCACACCGAATCCCAACGAGAGGGTAGTGTTTATCCCTCATTTCCTCCGCGGGCTAGGGTTTCCACTCCACCCCTTCGTCCGGGGGTTAATGTTTTACTACAGGGTAGATTTCCACGATCTATCCCCGAACTCCTTCCTCAATATCTTAGCATTTATTGTTGTGTGCGAGGCCTTCCTCCACATCCACCCCCACTTTGGGTTGTGGCTCAAAACCTTCAATGTGAAGCCCAAGGTGGTGGACGGACAGCATGCAGAGTGCGGGGGCGCCATGGTGAGTGTTGGTGTCAAAACCGGCGAATCTCGGGTAGGGGGTCCCGAACTGTGCGTCTAGGCGGATGGTAACAGGAGGCAGGGGACACAATGTTTTACCTAGGTTCGGGCCCTCTTGATGGAGGTAAAACCCTACGTCCCGCTTGATTAATATTGATGATATGGGTAGTACAAGAGTAGATCTACCACGAGATTAAGGAGGCTAAACCCTAGAAGCTAGCCTATGGTATGATTGTTGTTCGTCCTACAGACTAAAACCCTCCGGTTTATATAGACACCGGAGAGGGCTAGGGTTACACAGAGTCGGTTACAATGGTAGGAGATCTACATATCCGTATCGCCAAGCTTGCCTTCCACGCCAAGGAAAGTCCCTTCCGGACACAGGACGAAGTCTTCAATCTTGTATCTTCATAGTCCAGGAGTCCGGCCGAAGGTATAGTCCGGCTATCTGGACACCCCCTAATCCAGGACTCCCTCAGTAGCCCCTGAACCAGGCTTCAATGACGACGAGTCCGGCGCGCAGATTGTCTTCGGCATTGCAAAGCGGGTTCCTCCTCCAAGTACTTCATAGAAGATTTTGAACACAAAGGTAGTGTCCGGCTCTGCAAAATAAGTTTCCACATATTGCCATAGAGAGAATAATATTTACACAAATCTAATCTGCTGACGTATTCCGTAGCGTGACATCACACCACGGCCAAGTCTTTATTCAAATCGTTTTACTGTTCCACCTCAGTGCATTTAGCGAGGCGGTTTCCTTGGCACGTCTTGTTAAAGCAGAAATCGTGTCCCCTTATTTCCGGGATTCTCATCAATACGGGTGTGGGTAACCCAGCCGCACCCATTGGTATGTTTTCTCGATCAAAGGCGAGTCCCAAACGGTCACGGGGAGGGCCCTTGGTATTCAAACTCTTATAAATATTCAACCTCTTATAAAGAGACCAAGGCCCTACTCCTTTCTTTCAATCTCAAATGAGTTTGCCCTTCGCCTCGAGTTCCAACACCCAAGGCTCCAGATTTCAGGCGCTTCGGACTTTCGACAATGTCCAGTTCCGACCTTCGAGGCCGATGGATGCCCTCCTCCGTCACGGAGGAGGACGCGCTGAAGTTGAGAGAGGCCAGGTTCTTGACCGGCGAAATCTCGCATAGGCTGCCTGCTCAAGGGCAGGTCATTCCCTCTCCCAAGCCTGGTGAGAGTGTGGTGTTCATGTCTCACTTCCTTCGGGGGCTAGGCTTCCCGACGGATCCCTTTGTGAGGGGGCTCATGTTTTATTATGGGCTGGAATTTCACGACTTAGCTCCGGAGTCCATCCTCCATATTTCCTCATTCATCGTCGTGTGTGAAGCCTTCCTCCGTATTACTCCTCACTTCGGACTATGGCTCAAGACCTTCAAAGTAGAGCCGAAGATGATCGGGGGACGGCACGCAGAGTGCGGAGGTGCTTTTATAAGCAAGAATGTTGGTTCTATTTTCTTGGCATGACTCCCGTGGAGATGTACAAATTATTCTTTGGACCACAAGTAGTGTGTCCGGATTCTACGGAGGACGCAGGTCTGAGCTGCAATCGTCCGGATACTCAAGTAAGTAGCCTTGTGCCCGGACTCGCTATCCGTATATTTATCATAAAATTGCCCCTAAAAGAGTTGTCCTTTAAACAGGAGTGGATAGCGAAAGCAAAGCTAATCAGGTGTCCGGCCCCCCTCCCCGAGACCACGCCGGGTCCCGTGCTAGTCAGGATGTTGGAGGTTGTGCCTTCAAAGGAAAGCGAGGGAGGGGACAAGGAAGCTACAGCCTCCTCAAAGGATGTTGTCTGGAAGGGACGAATCGAAAATTCCTCTCCTCAGGGGAAGAAGAGGACCGCCTCTGAAGACCCGGAGACCACGGCCTCAAAGCGGGGGAAGAAATCTTCGCCAGAGGGTCCTGTGCTGGGGGATACTTCGACCGAATTATGCCCTCAAGGGGATCAGCCCTCCACCGAGCCGTAAGTAGAGAGGAGTTTTCTTTTTAAGAAACGAGATAAATCCTTGCTTTATATCTGAGAAAAGTAATCGAAAATTTACCTTGTAGCTCGGACCTTAGCCCTTCTCAGCAGAGCTTGTCTTCGGGGGATCTTCTTCTGGAGATGATGGAGAGCGGAACGCCTCCCCCTGCCGTACCGCCTTGCGAGGCGGGCGACCCTGAGGTATCGTCGCGGAGGGTTTCTCCGAATCCGGCAGGGCCAGAAGGTAGTCATATGGCCCCCTAAAGCCCTCTGCGTCCGGCCTTCGAAAAGGGCCATCGGACGAGTCCGGCGCCGTCTGGTGCACGGTCGGAGGAGCTGAAGGATCTGCTAGGGCGAGCATCTATCTCAGAGGAGCACCGTGCATTGATGGGTACGGTGATTGAGAGGATTTCATCCGCGGAGAGAGGATTGTACGAGGCCGTCAGGAGTTTACTGACAGGTTTTGAGGTATGCGAAATAATGTACCCTTTTTGGACAGTTGCGCATAAATAAGATGCGCCCTGTGTAGATAGTAGCCCCTGAGACTCTGTGCGTTGTCAAAAGTGATGGCGCGCAGAGGATCATAATCCCAGGTCTAATATGCCGCCTTCATACGTAGGTGGCGAAGTGTCCGGTGGCAACCCGGACTGATGAATTTGCCAAGCTAAAGAGGCAACTTGACGTGGCAGATGCCGACATCGCGCTTGTCAACAAGCGGCTTGACGAGGCGCAAGGTATGTAATTCCTCCGGCGACACCTGGTAAGAGGAGCTTTATGCCAGTATCTTACAATGTGTGTGCTTGATGCAGATGGTGCTGCCGCCATGGAGAATCTTTGAGCGGAACTTGCCCGAGCCAAGGAGCAAGCCAGGAAAAGTGATGCGGCTGCCGGAAAGGCAATTGAAGAGCTGAAAGCCGAACAGGCTGCTCACTGCCGAAGCAAGAAGGAAATGGCCGAGATGGCCGTGAAGCTGAAGAACGCCGCTGACCGTTGCAAGCTTCTTGAAAAAGAAGATCGGGCGGAACAGACGGACCTGGAGAAGGCCGTTGCCGATGCCAAGGATGCTCGCTCTGCGATGAGGGCTATGAAGGAGGAGCTGCGTCAGGCCGAAGAGATCGCGGCTGGAAAGCCCTTTATGCTGCGGAGGAAGTTCTGTGATCCTAAACATGCTCCGTTAGACCGGATGTGGAGTACGGCGGACACCTATCTAGATTTGGCAGCGAGTGCCGCGGATGCGGCCGAACACTTCCGAGATCAAGAAGATCGCGAAGTGGAAAAGCTCTTTTGGTCGCAGTTCCACAATCCGGAGCGTCCGCTGTCATTAGCCGATCGTTTGGCCGAATGGGCCGAGCTAAATAGGTTGTCCGGACTCGCCATGAAGTATGTCATGAGTCATCTGTGGCCAGAGAGGCCAGAGCCGAAAAGTTATTTTCAACTTGGTGCAGCAGTTCCTTGGTGCGGCGCCGCATATCAATGCGGTGAAGAGGTCAGCGTGCATAGAGGGTGCGCGGATGGCTCTTGCCCATGTCAAGACATACTAGGCGGAAATGGAGGCCACCGCTATTGCATCCCCAGACTCGGATGGAAGCCGAGTACCTGCCGAGCACTATTTTCAGGAAGTTCTGCAAGGCGCTCGTTTAATAGAGACGCAGTGCTCGAAGGACACTATATTCAAATAGCATTATTGTAAAACAATATTTTGATGAATTGTAGAAGCTTTTCATACTTGTGCCTGCAAGTATTATAATACCTCCTGTGCGGCCGTTTAACATATATGTATATATAATCTGAAAGATGGCAGTCGTCGGCTTCAGCCCCCACGCACATAATGCGGGGGTGTTCGCAGAAGGCGCATTTTCACACTTGATCCAACGTCTTGGTCCTACAAAGGAGGTGATAGCGCAGTGAACTAGGCAATCAGACTATGATGCTTTATCACTTTCACTTAGCCATAGGAGTTTGACAGTGAGGCTACTTATATAGCCCCTGGTGGCGCCTGCGCTCACCCGAACTCGGGGCGCGTATGTGCCTAGCCGGGAAGCGGCCCTTCGTTAATGCGGAGGAATCCTAAAGATTCTGGTAAGTCATTGAGTGGTTGACCAGTCTCACGCTATATCATGATAGTCAGTTTTTGGCTTTCTCTACCGAGGTGCTCGCCTGGCCAAACCGGGGCACAATTGCAGTAGTTCTCCTGGTGCCGCCTTAGCCGATAGAGCGGAACGTAAGGCAGCAAAACACAGGAGCCGGGCAAACCCAACATTTGACCAAAGACATGATTTGGATCTGATGCATATAAGGCCAAACTCGCGACGCCGAACACTCCCTAAGGTATTCGGTCTTTATGAGGGCGGGCGGGATAACACCCTTAGTAATAAGCCCCTAGTGTCCAGGTATGCGCAAAAACTCTGACGTGGCCACATACCAAAACGCCAGCCTCCTCCTTGGTTGTACCAAGAAACCAGGGAATGTGTATCAACAAGAGACAGTAAAAAAGGTTTACGCAGGGTCTTAATCTGAAAAGAATCCTTGGAACGGGTCCCTGCTGCACGTCTGCGCCTGTATCTCCGTTGTGCCGTATCCTGGACGGGCATAGCACGGTGTTCATCTGTAAAAGAGAGGAACTTAGTTAAAGAAAGATCGTGCCGAATATGAGTTATACTAAATAAACGAAGTATAAATCGAAATGGGTAAAATTGAGCTTCATTGTCTCTTGTTTTGTATGCACGGAGCCCCTAGTACAGGGGCATATGGCTATTAAGCCTTTATCAATTGTATGTTTATGCCGGACTCGTCTAGCCGTGTCCGTGGTCTTGACGACCTGTTTAGGTGCTTTGGCTGGTGAAGCCGCTTTATTGTGGGGCTGTCAAGGCAGCCACACTGTCTTCCGCGCGGGGAGAACACTCAATGTTTTCCCTTTAATGAGATGATGCCTCGTGGACCGGGCATCTTAAGCATGAGAGATGCATAATGCGGTATTGCATTAAAGCGGGCGAAAGCTTCGTGTCCCAGCAGTGCTTGATAGCTACTTGAGAATGGGGCGATGTGGAAAGTTAGCTGTTTGCGACGGAAGTTATCGGGGGAGCCGAACAGAACTTCTAGCTGGAGAGAACCAATGCAACGGGCATCCGGGCCTGGCGTTACCCCTTGAAAGGAGGTTTTGCTATGGCGAATTTTTGTTGGGTCTATCCCCATGTTGCGGATTGTGTCCTGGTATAACAGGTTTAGACCACTGTCGCCGTCCATCAGGACATTTGTAAAGTGGAGTCCGCCGATTAGTGGATCTAATACCAAGGCAGTCCAGCCTGCATTCCGGATACTTCTAGAGTAATCCTGATGGTCGAAGGTGATCAGTTTTAACAACCATTGGCGAGACTCCTTTGGGATAGGCCGTATGGCGCGTATCTCTGTTGGCGCCATTCTGTTCATCACGTGAAGTAAGTTTACTGTTTTGACTTCTTGTGGGAAATCCTTTTGTTTCCTGGTGCTCTGCTTGTGGGGTTCGTCGTCGTCCTCACTTGGTGTGTCGAGCCCCTTGTGTTCGGCGTTGAGTTTGCCGGATTGCTTGAAAACCCAACAATCTCTGTGGGTATGGTTCGCAGGCTTCCTGTATTTGACATATCTTGTCCAAGATTTTGTTTAAGTTGGATAGCTCGTCCCCGTTATCCTTGAGGGGTGAGGGAGTCCTGGATTAGGGGGTGTCCGGATGGCCGGACTATACCTTCAGCTGGACTCCTGGACTATGAAGATACAAGATTGAAGACTTCGTCCCGTGTTCGGAAGGGACTTTCCTTGGCGTGGAAGGCAAGCTTGGCGATACGGATATACAGATCTCCTACCATTGTAACCGACTTTGTGTAACCCTAACCCTCTCCGGTGTCTATATAAACCGGAGGATTTTAGTCCTTAGGACAACATACAGAACAACAATCATACCATAGGCTAGCTTCCAGGGTTTAGCCTCTCTGATCTCGTGGTAGATCTACTCTTGTACTACCCATATCATCAATATTAATCAAGCAGGACGCAGGGTTTTACCTCCATCGAGAGGGCCCGAACCTGGGTAAAACTTCGTGTCCCCTGCCTCCTGTTACCATCCGGCCTAGACGCACAGTTCAGGACCCCCTACCCGAGATCCGCCGGTTTTGACACCGACGTTGGTGCTTTCATTGAGAGTTCCTCTGTGTCATCACCGTCAGGCTTGATGGCTCCTACGATCATCAATAGCGATGCAGTCCAGGGTGAGACCTTCCTCCCCGGACAAATCTTCGTCTTCGGCGGCTTCGCACTGCGGGCCAATTCACTTGGCCATATGGAGCAGATCGAAAGCTATGCCCCTGGCCGTCAGGTCAGATTTGGAAGCTTAAACTACACGGCTGACATCCGCGGGGACTTGATCTTCGACAGATTCGAGCCACTGCCGAGCGCGCCGCACTGTCACGACGAGCATGATCTAGCTCTGCCGCCGAACAGTGCCCTGGAGGCCGCACCCGCATCGGCTTCGACCCTTAATTCGGAGCCGACCACGCCGATCGAGGATGGGTGGTGGGACGCCGCCTCGGGGGCTGCGATCCCAACGGCGATCGAGCCGAACACCCACCCCGCACTCCGCCAGACTCGTGACTCCAAGGAGCCGGACTCCGAACCCTCCGCGCCCCTGCCGATCGAATCCGATTGGGCGCCGATCATGGAGTTTACTGCCGCGGACATCCTTCAGCACTCGCCTTTCGGCAATATTCTGAAGACACTAAAGTCTCTCTCTTTATCAAGAGAGCCCTGTCCGAACTACGGTCAGCAAGGTTGGGATACGGACGATGAAGAAATTCAAAACCCACCCACCACCCACTTTGTAGCCACTGTCGACGATTTAACCGACATGCTCGACTTCGACTCCGAAGACATTGACGGTATGGACGCTGATGAAGGAGACGATAAAGAACCAGCGCCTATCGGGCCCTGGAACGCCACCTCGTCATATGATGTATACATGGTGGACACACCAAAAGATGACGACGAGGAGCGGAAGGACGCACCGAAGGCTTGTTCCCTCGAAAGGCAGTCAAAGCGGCGACGCAGGCGCCGCCCCAAATCCCGCCTCGACAGAAATAGTGATCACACAGACCCAGCGCTGGAGCAGGGCGAACCGCTGCCGGACAACTGCAATCCGGATAATCAAACCGAACAAACAAATTCTATCAAGGATAATGGTCCGGACGACATAACGCCGGACAGGCACCCGGAGCAGCAGAATGCCCGTAAAAGGCTTGTTGCCACCGCGAGGAGTCTTAAAAAGCAGAAGCAAAGGCTCAAGGCCACGCAAGACACACTCCAAATCAGATGGAGTAAAATACTCAACACTGCAGCAAGGTACGGCGACAATCGCCCCTCCAAGAGCTACCCAAAGCGGAAGCTGCTACCCGAATTCGATGAGGAGGCCTCAGACCTCCCACAACCAAATATCAAAGCAGCCACCTGGTCGGATAGATGACCCCTCTACCAACACAGAGCGGCATACAACGCCACTCACAATACAATACACGACCCATGCGAGGGCTCGCACCCAAAGGACGGCGCAACAAGATCCATCTATGGGCCACGCAAGCGCGCCCTAGCATACAATGCAACGCAACAAACATCCGAACTATGCGGTACACCCAGCTACAGGGGTGCCGCACACCCCCTATGTTTCACCGATGAGGTGCTGGACCATGAATTTCCAGAGGGATTCAAGGCCGTAAACATAGAGGCATACGACGGAACAACAGACCCTGGGGTCTGGTTGAGGACTACATCCTTCATATCCATATGTCTCGAGGAGATGATCTCCACGCCATCAAGTACTTACACCTCAAGCTCAAAGGGCCAGCTCGTCACTGGCTCAAAGGCCTCCCCGAAAGCTCCATTGGAAGTTGGGAAGAGCTCGAAGACGCCTTTCGGGAAAATTTTCAAGGGACTTATGTCCGACCTCCGGATGCGGATGATTTGAGTCATATAACTCAACAGCCCGGAGAGTCAGCCTGAAAGCTTTGGAACAGGTTTCTTACTAAAAAGAACCAGATTGTCGACTGTCCGGATGCCGAAGCCTTGGCAGCTTTCAAGCATAGCGTCCGTGATGAATGGCTCGCCAGACACCTCGGCCAAAATAAGCCGAGAACGATGGCCGCATTAACAAACCTCATGACCCGCTTTTGCACGGGTGAGGACAGCTGGCTAGCCAGATGCAGCACCAGCGACCCCAGTACATCTGAAGTTAGAGATGGAAACAGGAAATCACGGCGCAACAGCAATAACAAACGCTGGAATAAAGAATACAACACGAAGGGCATGACAGTAAATGCCGGATTCAAAAGCTCTCGGCAAGGCCAAAAGCCGCCCCCTAAAGGCACCAGGGATGAACAGTCCAGCCTCAACAAAATTCTGGACCAAGTATGTCAGATCCATAGTACCCCTGGTAAACCTGCTAATCTTACCCATAGAGAATGTTGGGTCTTCAAGCAGTCCGGCAAGCTCAACGCCGTACACAAGGGGGAGGATACACCAAGTGAAGACGAGGACGAGCCCCCCAAGCAAGACACGAGGGAACAAAAGAAATTTCCACCAGAAGTCAAAACAATAAACGTGTTACATGTGATCAAGGGAAAAAACAACGCGGCACTCCCAGGAAAATATACCCAAGTGCCTGTCACCGCGAAGTCCTGCCACTGGTCGTCTCAACCGATCACTTTCGACCATCGCGATTACTCAGCAAGTATCCGACACGCAGGATGGGCTGCCCTGGTATTAGACCCAGTAATTGGCGGATATCACTTCACACGAGTCTTGATGGATGGCGGCAGTAGCCTAAACCTAATATATCAGGATACAATCCACAGGATGGGGTTAGACCCAACACAAATTCGCCATAGCAATACTACCTTTAAAGGAGTAACGCCAGGCCCAGGGGCTCGTTGTACGGGCTCCCTCCTACTACAAGTTATATTCGGCTCCCCCGATAACTTCCGTCGCGAGCATTTAACTTTCCACATCGCTCTGTTTCAAAGTGGCTATCAAGCACTGCTCGGACGCGAAGCTTTCGCTCGCTTTAATGCAATACCACACTACGCCTCCCTCACACTCAAGATGCCTGGTCCACGTGGCATCATTACAGTGCACGGAAATATCAAGCGATCTCTGCGCACCGAAGAGAGTGAGGCTGCCTTGGCAGCCGTGCACTAAAGGCGCCCGGACCAGCGAAAGCATCCAATAGGTTGTCAAGACCTCAGACACAACTAATCGAGTCCGACGCCGCTACTTATACCCAATAAATGGTCACACCCCTATTTGTCAATACAAGGGGCTCAACACGCGCAGACAACTGGCAATTTCTTCTCATCTTGAATTATACATGGTTTCTTTAACAAACTATCTTTTTGCACGACAACTTTTTCACCTAAATTCCTCTCTTTTACAGACGATCATCGTGCTACACCCATCCAGGATACGGCACAACGAAGACACAGGCGCAGACGTGCAACAGGGACCCGCTCCAAGGATTCTTTTTAGATTAAGACCCTGCGTAAACCTTTTTTACTGTCTCTTGTTGATACATATCCACCGTTGAGAAGGATGCTGATGTCTTGGCATGTGGCCACGCCAGAACAATGCACGTACCTGGACACAAGGGGCTTCTTACAAAGCCAATTATTTAGGCCCGGTTTATACCACAAAGACCGAATACCTTAGGGAGTGTTCGGCGTCGCGAGTTTGGCCCTATATGCATCAGCTCCGAATCATTGTCTTTGGTCAAATGTTGGGTTTGCCCAGCTCCTGTGTTTTGGTGCCTTACGTTCCGCTTTACTGGCTAAGGTAGCACCAGGAGAACTACTGCAATTGTGCCCTGGTTGATCCGGACGAGCACCTCAGTAGAGAAAGCCGAAAACTGACTGTCATGATATAGCGTGAGACTGGTCAACCACTCGATGACCTGTGGGAATGTTAGAATTCCTCCGCCTTAACGAAGGGCCGTTTTCCGGCCAGGCATGTACGCACCCCGAGATCGGGAGAGTGCGGAGCCACCAGGGGCTATCTAGTAGCCCCACTGTCAAACTCCTATGGCTAAGTGAAAGTGCTAAAGCATTATAGTCCGGTTGCCTCGCTCGCTCAGCTATCACCTCCTTAATAGGACCAAGACGTTGGGTTAAGTGTGAACGCGTGTTTTTGCGAGCACCTCCGCATTATATGCATGGGGGTTGAAGCCGATGACTGCAATCTGTCAGGTTATACACATGTATACATAAACGGCCGCCCAGGAGGCATCATATTACTTTCAGGCAAAAGTATAAAAATAGCCTTATGAAAATTTATAAAAGCATTTTGCTTACAATGAAATTACATATCACTCAAACATAATATTTTTTGAGCACTGGGTCTCTATCAAACGAGCACCCTCAAGAACTTCTTCAAAGTAGTGCTCAGCAGCCCTTCGACCTATGGCCGAATCCCGCGCTGCAACAGTGTTAGCATCCATCTCCGCCTAGTATGCTTTAACACGGGCAAAGGCCATCCGTGCGCCCTCTACGCACGCCGACCTCTTCATCGCATTAATGCGCGGCACCATGTCAAGGAACTGCTGCACCAAGCTGAAATAGTTGTTCGGTTTTGACCTTTCCGGCCATAGCTGATCCACAACAGACCTCATGGAGAGTCCAGACAACCTATTTAGTTCGGCCCATTCGGCTAATTGGTCAGTCAATGAAAGCGGACGCTCGGGAGAATGGAATTCTCTCCAAAACAGCTGGTCTACTTCACGGTTCGTCTGACCCTGGAAGTACTTGGCCGCATCGGCAGCGCTCGCCGCCAAATCCATATACACATCCTCCGAACTCCACATCCGATCCAGAGGGGCATACCGTGGATCTTCGAACTTCCTCCGCAACATAAAGGATTTCCCAGCCACAATATCCCCGGCTTCCCGCAGCTCCTCCTTCTTTGCCCTCATAGCAGAGCAGAGGTCTTTTCTCGTCGCAGCAGCCTTCTCAAGGTCCGATGCCTTCGCTTGGTTTTCCTTTTCAAGAACCCGGCAACGGTCGGCGGCGGCTTTTAATTCTATGGCAATCTTGGCCATCTTGTCTCGGCTCTCGCCATGCGCGGCCTTCTCGGCTTGCAACTCTTCGGCCGCCTTCAAAGCAGCCGCATTACCCAACCTCGCTTGTTCCTTAGCTCGGGCAAGTTCTGCCCGCAAGGCCTCAACAGTGGCAGCTCCATCTGCAGTCACAACATATTAAAGATACTGGCATCATGCTGCTCTTCCTATGTGGTGTTACCATATAATAACACTTACCCTGTGCCTCGTCAAGCCTTTTGTTAACAAGCTCGATGTCGGCGTCTACCGCATCCAACTGCCGTTCTAAATGGGCAAACTCGCTAGTCCGGCTAGCCACCGGAGCTTCCATCACCTGCACATAGAGGCAGTATGGTTATTGCCTAGGAATATGATCCTCTGTTCGTCGTCGTTTCCGACGACAACCAGAGTCTCAGGGGCTACTATCTACACAGGGCACACCTAGCATGTGCAGGACTATCATACATTCTTTTACGTACCTCAAAGCCTGTCAGTAGACTCATAAAAGCTTTATGCAATCTGCTTTCAGTGGACGAGATTCTCTCCATCACCGTATTCATCAGCACATGGTGTTCATCTGAGATGGCCGCTCACCCCACCAACTCCCTCAGAACATCCGATCGCACACTAGACGGTGCCGGACTCTTTTGTCTGCTCTCTTTGGGAGCCGGACACTGGGAGCTTCGGGGGTCAATGGGATTATCTTCTGGCCTCACCGGACTCGGAGAGGCCCTCCACAACGACACTTCAGGGTCGCCCGCTTCCGGAGCGGAGGAGTCTTGAGGAGGCGTTTCGCTCTCCATCATCTCTGGAAGAAGATCCCCCGAAGACGAGCTCATTTGAGAGGGGCTAAGGCCCGAACTGCAAAAATATATGCGGTGGTTATTCTCTCAGAAGAAAAATATGGCATATCTGTACTATTAAAGTATTTCGGGCCACTTAAGACTCGCGGGAGAATTGTTCCCCCCGCGGACTTTGTGCGGCAACAGCGCCCCCCAAGGTAGGACCCTCTGTGGGAGACTTCTTCTCCCGTTTGGAAGCTTCGGCTTCCAAATCCCCGGGTGCAGTCCTTTTCCTTTTCTGGTCATCTTCCTTCATGGAGACGCTCGCTCCCTCGGTTAGAATGGGCAGCGTTGGGGGCCCGCGTCCTCCCGTATTATCCTCCACAGTATCTTCCTTCATGGGCTCCGGGCAAGGTGCGGTCTGGAGCATATTTTCCAATACTGGATTTTCCAAACCCTCAGGGAGGGGGGCCGAACACCGAATCAACTTCGCCTTTGTTAGCTAGTCCTGGTCAAAAGGCGAACTCTTAGAAATAACTTCGTCACAAAGGAGAGATAGTATGTTCGGCCGGAAGATGCCTTACCTGTTCGGCGGCGCGGTTACTACTCAGGCCCACGTCCTCGGTGATTTCCGGACACTCCACCTGAGGTCCGAAGAATGACTTGTACATCTCCTCGTGCGTCAGGCCGAGAAATTTTTGAATGACACGTGGTCCCTCGGGATTGAACTCCCACAACCAAACTGAAATCTCCATTGAAGAGATCTCGAATGCGGCTTTGCAGTATAGGCACGTCCTTGGTTGGACCCCAGCTCAGACCTCTACTGATCCATGACATCAGTTGTGGTGGAGGGCCCGAGCGGAAAACAGGGGCGGCCGTCCACTTGGCACTTCTAGGAGCCGTGATGTAGAACCACTCCTGTTGCCACAATTCAGACACCTCTGGGATGGAACCTTTGGGCCACGGAGCTCCCGTCATCTTGCTTATTGAGGCACCTCCACACGCTGCATGTTTCCCCTCGATCATCTTCGGCTTTACTTCAAAGGTCTTGAGCCATAGGCCAAAGTGAGGGGTAACCCGGAGGAAGGCCTCGCACACGACAATAAATGTCGTGATATGAAGAAAGGAGTCCGGAGCTAGATCATGGAAGTCTAGCCCGTAATAAAACATCAAACCCCTGACGAAAGGATCCAGAGCAAGGCCTAGACCTCGGAGGAAGTGGGAGATGAACACGAAATTCTCGTTGGGTTCAGGGGTGGGGACGGCCTGCCCTCGGGGAGGCAGTCGATGCAAAATCTCGGCGGTCAGATATCTGGCCTCCCTCAACTTTTTGATGTCTTCTTCCATGACGGAGGAAGGCATCCATCGGCCTTGAAGGCTAGATCCAGACATGACTGAAGGTTCGGAGCACCTGACCTGAACTTCGGGCGTTTGAGCTTGAGGTGGGGGAAGGATTCGATTGAGCACGGGAGGGAAAAATAAAAGCCTTGTCCCCTTTATAAAGAGGGTGAATATCAAGCGTCCTCTCCGTGTCCGTTTGGACTTGCCTATAATCTAGGAGTCCTAGAAGCGGTTGGGTTACCCACGCTCATATTGATGAGAATCCTGGAATAAGGGGACACGATCTCTGCTTTAACAAGACGTGTCAAGGAAACCGCCTCGCATGACGCGCTGAGGTGGGATAATAAAACAACTCGGATAAAGGCTTGGCCGTGGTGTGTCACACTACGGAATACGTCAACAGATTAGATTTGTGTAAATATTATTCTCTCTATGGAAATATGTGGAAACTTATTTTGCAGAGCCGGACACTATCTTTGTGTTCAAATTCTTCTATGAAGTACATGGAGGAGGAACCCGCCTTGCAATGCCGAAGACAATCTGCGCGCCGGAATCGTCGTCATTGAAGCCTGGTTCAGGGGCTACTGAGGGAGTCCTGGATTAGCGGGTGTCCGGATGGCCAGACTATACCTTCAACCGGACTCCTGGAATATGAAGATACAAGATTGAAGACTTCATCCCGTGTCCGGAAGGGACTTTCCTTGGCGTGGAAGGCAAGCTTGGCGATACGGATATACAGATCTCCTACCATTGTAACCGACTTTGTGTAACCCTAACCCTCTCTGGTGTCTATATAAACCGGAGGATTTTAGTCCGTAGGACAACTTACAGAACAATAATCATACCATAGGCTAGCTTCTAGGGTTTAGCCTCTCTGATCTCGTGGTAGATCTACTCTTGTACTGCCCATATCATCAATATTAATCAAGCAGGACGTAGGGTTTTACCTCCATCGAGAGGGCCCGAACCTGGGTAAAACTTCGTGTCCCCTGCCTCCTGTTACCATCTAGCCTAGACGCACAGTTCGGGACCCCCTACCCGAGATCCACCGGTTTTGACAACGACAAGGGGCGGCTTTCTCTGATTCTGTCGTGAGCTTTTGAATCTGGCGTTGACCGCCGTGCTCTTTGGGCTGGTTCTCTTATTCTGGCGCTGGTCCTTGTTGCGTCAGGGTTTTCCGTTTCCATCCCTAACTTCGGATGTACTTAGGTCGCTGGTGCTACATCTTGCCAACCAGCTGTCCTCTCCTGCGCAAAAGCGGGTCATGAGGCTTGTTAATGCGGCCATTGTTCTTGGCTTTTCTTGGCCGAGGTGTCTGGCGAGCCATTCGTCTCGAACGTTATGCTTAAAAGCTGCTAGGGCTTCGGCATCCGGACAGTCGACTATCTGATTCTTTTTAGTAAGAAATATGTTCCAGAATTTCCGGGCTGACTCTCCGGGCTGTTGAGTTATGTGACTGAGATCATCTGCATCCGGAGGACGGACATAGGTCCCTTGAAAATTTGCCCGAAAAGCATCCTCAAGCTCTTCCCAGCTTCCAATGATGTTTTCGGGAAGGCTTTTGAGCCAATGCCGGGCTGGCCCTTTAAGATTAAGGGGTAAGTATTTTATGGCGTGGAGGTCATCTCCTCTGGCCATGTGTATGTGGAGGATATAATCCTCGATCCAGACCCCAGGGTCTGTTGTTCCGTCATACGCCTCTATGTTTACAGGCTTGAATCCCGCTGGAAATTCATGGTCCAGCACCTCATCGGTGAAACATAGGGGGTGTGCGGCACCCCTGTATTTGGGTGTGCCGTGATGTTCGGATATTTGTTGTGTTGCATTGCTTACTAGAGCTTGCTTTCTTGGCCCGTAGATAGATCTGGCTGGGTCGTCTTTTTGATGCGGATCCTTTGGTGGATCGCGTGCCGGGTTGTGCGCGTCGCCGCTTGCCACTCCATGCTGGCCATGCGGTCGTCTATCCGACCGGGTGGCTTTCCTATTTTTTGACTGCGGGGGCTCTAAGGCCTCCTCGTCAAATTCAGGCAGTAGCTTTCGCTTTGGATAGATTTTTGTGCGGCGACTGCCGCCATATTTGTCTGCGGTGTTGCGTACTTTGCTCCATCTGATTCTGAGTGCATCTTCCGCAGTTTTGAGCTTCCGCTTCTGCTTTTTCAGGCTACGCGCAGTAGCGACGAGCCCTTTGTGGAGGTTCTTCTGCTCCATGAGCTTATCCGGCGTAAGGTCGTCCGGACTGTTGTTTTCCCCAGGGACGGGGTGTTCGGTTTGTTTATCCAAGTTGCCCTGTTCGGACGGTTGCTCGAAGGCATGTTCGTCATCTGCCGGCTCGTCCTGCTCTATGGCTGGGTCTGTATGGCTGCTGTCTCTGTCGAGGCGGGGCTTGGAGCGGTGCTTACGTCGCCGCTTTGATTGCTTTTCGAGTGAACGATCCCTCGTTGCATCCCTGTGTTCCTCGTCGTTGCTTCCTTTGGGTGTGTCCACCATGTATACATCATGAGATGAGGTGGCTGTCCAGTGCCTTATAGGCGTTGGTTCATGTTCATCTCCTACATCATCGTCCATACCGTCGATGTCCTTGGAGTCGAAGTCGAGCACATCGTTTAAATTATCGACAGTGGCTACGAAGTGGGTGGTGGGTGGGCTTTGAATTTCTTCATCATCCGCATCCCAACCTTGTTGACCATAGTCCGACCAGGGATCTCTTGATAAAGAGAGAGACTTTAGTGAATTCAGAATATCGCCGAAGGGCGAGTGCTGAAAGATGTCCGCGGCGGTGAACTCCATGATCGGCGCCCAATCGGGTTCAATCGGTAGGGGCGCGGAGGGCTCGGAGTCCTGAGAGGAGTCCGGCTCCTTGGAGTCACAGGCTTCGCAGAGAATAGGGCTGGTGTTCGGCTCGATTGCCGTAGAGATTGCAGCCCCCGAGGCGGTGTCCAACCACCCATCCTCGATTGGCGCAGTTGGCTCCGAATTAAGGGTCGAAGCTGATGCGAGTGCGGCCTCTAGGGCACTGTTCGCCGGTAGAGCTAGATCATGCCCATCGTGACAGTGCGGCGCGCTCGGCTGCGGCTCGAATCCGTCGAAGATCAAGTCTCCGCGGAAGTCCGCTGTGTAGTTTAAACTTCCAAATCTGACCTGATGGCCAGGGGCGTAGCTTTCGATCTGCTCTAGATGGCCAAGCGAATTGGCCCGCAGTGCAAAGCCGCCAAATACGAAGATCTGTCCGGGGAGAATAGTCTCACCCGGGATCGCATCGTCGTTGATGATCAGAGGAGCCATCGGGCCTAAAAGTGACGACACAGAGGAACTATCAATGAAAGCACTGTTGGGGAACGTTTGCAGAAAACAAAAATTTTCCTACAGTTTCACCAAGATCCATCTATGAGTTCATCTAGCAACGAGTGATCGGATTGCGTCTACATACCTTTGTAGATCACGCGCGAAAGCGTTCAAAGAACGGGGATGAGGAAGTCGTACTCGACGTGATCCAAATCACCGAAGATCCTAGCGCCGAACGGACGGCACCTCCGTGTTCAACACACGTACAGTCAGCGTGACGTCTCCTCCTTCTTTATCCAGCAAGGGGGAAGGAGAGGTTGATGAAGATCCAGCAGCACGACGGCGTGGTGGTGGATGCAGCAGTCACCGCAGCAGGGCTTCGCCGTTCTCTACGGAGGAGGAGGAGGTCTTGGAGGGGAGAGGGAGGCGCCAGGGGCATGGGTGCGGCTGCCCTCCCTCCCCCCTCTATATATAGGGTCCCCAGGGGGGGCGCCGGCCCTGGAGATCCAATCTCCCAAGGGGGCGGCGGCCAAGGGGGCTGGAGTGCCCCCCAAGGCAAGTGGGGTGCCCCCACCCTAGGGTTCCCAACCCTAGGCGTAGTGGGAAGGCCCAAGGGGGGCGCACCAGCCCACTAGGGGCTGGTTCCCCTCCCACTTCAGCCCATGGGGCCCTCCGGGATAGGTGGCCCCACCCGGTGGACCCCTGGGATCCTTCCGGTGGTCCCGGTACAATACCGGTGACCCCGAAACTTGTCCCGGTGGCCGAAATAGCACTTCCTATATATAATTCTTTACCTCCGGACCATTCCGGAACTCCTCGTGACGTCCGGGATCTCATCCGGGACTCCGAACAACTTTCGGGTTACTGCATATACATATCTCTACAACCCTAGCGTCACCGAACCTTAAGTGTGTAGACCCTACGGGTTCGAGAGACATGTAGACATGACCGAGATGGCTCTCCGGTCAATAACCAATAGCGGGATCTGGATACCCATGTTGGCTCCCACATGCTCCTCGATGATCTCATCGGATGAACCACGATGTCGAGGATTCAAGCAACCCAGTATACAATTCCCTTTGTCAATCGGTACGTTACTTGCCCGAGATTCGATCGTCGGTATCCAAATACCTCATTCAATCTTGTTACCGGCAAGTCACCTTACTCGTACCGTAATGCATGATCCCATGACCAGACACTTGGTCACTTTGAGCTCATTATGATGATGCATTACCGAGTGGGCCCAGAGATACCTCTCCGTCATACGGAGTGACAAATCCCAGTCTTGATCCGTGTCAACCCAACAGACACTTTCGGAGATACCCGTAGTATACCTTTATAGTCACCCAGTTACGTTGTGACGTTTGGTACATCCAGAGCACTCCTACGGTATCCAGGAGTTACACGATCTCATGGTCTAAGGAAAAGATACTTGACATTGGAAAAACTCTAGCAAACGAACTGTACGATCTTGTGCTATGTTTAGGATTGGGTCTTGTCCATCACATCATTCTCCTAATGATGTGATCTCGTTATCAATGACATCTAATGTCCATAGTCAGGAAACCATGACTATCTGTTGATCAATGAGCTAGTCAACTAGAGGCTTACTAGGGACATGTTGGTGTCTATGTATTCACACATGTATTACGATTTCCGGATAACACAATTATAGCATGATAAAAGACAATTATCATGAACAAGGAAATATAATAATAATCCTTTTATTATTGCCTCTAGGGCATATTTCCAACAGTCTCCCACTTGCACTAGAGTCAATAATCTAGTTACATTGTGATGAATCGAACACCCATGGAATTCTGGTGTTGATCATGTTTTGCTCTAGGGAGAGGTTTAGTCAACGGATCTGCTACATTCAGGTCCGTATGTACTTTACAAATCTCTATGTCTCCATTTTGAACACTTTCACGAATGGAGTTGATGCGACGCTTGATATGCCTGGTCTTGCTGTGAAACCTGGGCTCCTTTGCAAGGGCAATAGCTCCAGTGTTGTCACAGAAGAGAGTCATCGGGCCCGACGCATTGGGTATGACTTCTAGGTCGGTAATGAACTCCTTCACCCAGACTGCTTCGTGTGCTGCCTCCGAGGCTGCCACGTACTCCGCTTCACATGTAGATCCCGCCACAACGCTTTGCTTGCAACTGCACCAGCTTACTGCCCCACCATTCAAAATATACACGTATCCAGTTTGTGACTTAGAGTCATCTAGATCTGTGTCGAAGCTAGCGTCGATGTAACCCTTTATGACGAGCTCTTCGTCACCTCCATAAACGAGAAACATTTCCTTAGTCCTTTTCAGGTACTTCAGGATATTCTTGACCGCTGTCCAGTGTTCCTTGCCGGGATTACTTTGGTACCTACCTACCAAACTTACGGCAAGGTTTACATCAGGTCTGGTACACAGCATGGCATACATAATAGAACCTATGGCTGAGGCATAGGGGATGACACTCATCTCTTCTATATCTTCTGCCGTGGTCGGACATTGAGCTGAGCTCAATTTCATACCTTGCAACACAGGCAAGAACCCCTTCTTAGACTGATCCATATCGAACTTCTTCAATATCTTATCAAGGTATGTGCTTTGCAAAAGACCTATGAGGCGTCTTGATCTATCTCTATAGATCTTGATGCCTAATATATAAGCAGCTTCTCCAAGGTCCTTCATTGAAAACCTCTTATTCAAGTAGGCCTTAATGCTGTCCAAAAGTTCTATATCATTTCCCATCAAAAGTATGTCATCTACATATAATATGAGAAATGCTACATAGCTCCCACTCACTTTCTTGTAAACGCAGGCTTCTCCATAAGTCTGCATAAACCCAAACGCTTTGATCATCTCATCAAAGCGAATGTTCCAACTCCGAGATGCCTGCACCAGCCCATAAATGGATTGCTGGAGCTTGCATACCTTGTTAGCATTCTTAGGGTCGACAAAACCTTCCTGCTGCATCATATACAGTTCTTCCTTAAGATAACCGTTAAGGAATGCCGTTTTGACATCCATTTTCCATATCTCATAATCATAGTATGCGGCAATTGCTAACATGATTCGGACAGACTTCAGCTTTGCTACGGGAGAGAAAGTCTCATCGTAGTCAACCCCTTGAACTTGTCGATAACCCTTAGCGACAAGTCGAGCTTTATAGATGGTAACATTACCATCCGCGTCCATCTTCTTCTTAAAGATCCATTTGTTTTCTATCGCTCGCCGATCATCGGGCAATTCTATCAAAGTCCACACTTTGTTTTCATACATGGATCCTATCTCGGATTGCATGGCTTCAAGCCATTTGTTGGAATCGGGGCCCGCCATCGCTTCTTCATAGTTCGAAGGTTCGCCGTTGTCCAACAACATGATTTCTAAGACAGGGTTGCCGTACCACTCTGGTGCGGAACGTGTCCTTGTGGACCTACGAAGTTCAGTAGCAACTTGATCTGAAGTTTCATGATCATCATCATTAACTTTCTCTCTAGTCGGTGCAGGCACCTCAGGAACATTTTCTTGAGCTGCGCTACTTACCGGTTCAAGAGGTAATACTTCATCAAGTTCCACTTTCCTCCCACTTATTTCTTTCGAGAGAAACTCTTTCTCTAGAAAGGATCCATTCTTGGCAACAAAGATCTTGCCTTCGGATCTGAGGTAGAAGGTAAACCCAATAGTTTCTTTAGGGTATCCTATGAAGACGCATTTTTACGACTTGGGTTCGAGCTTTTCAGATTGAAGTTTCTTGACATAAGCATCGCATCCCCAAACTTTTAGAAACGACGGCTTAGGCTTCTTCCCAAACCATAATTCATACGGTGTCGTCTCAACGGATTTCGACGGAGCCCTATTTAAAGTGAATGCGACAGTCTCTAAAGCATAGCCCCAAAATGATAGCGGTAAATCGGTAAGAGATATCATAGATCGCACCATATCTAATAGAGTGCGATTACGACGTTTGGACACACCATTACGTTGAGGTGTTCCAGGCGGCGTGAGTTGTGAAACTATTCCACATTTTCTTAAGTGTGTGCCAAATTCGTGACTCAAGTATTCTCCTCCACGATCTGATCGCAAGAACTTGGTTTTCCTGTCACGTTGATTCTCAATCTCACTCTGAAATTTCTTGAACCTTTCAAAGGTTTCAGACGTGTGTTTCATTAAGTAGACATACCCATATCTACTCAAGTCATCAGTGAGGGTGAGAACATTACGATAGCCACCGCGAGCCTCAACACTCATTGGACCGCACACATCAGTATGTATGATTTCCAATAAGTTGGTTGCTCGCTCCATTGTTCCTGAGAACGGAGTCTTGGTCATTTTACCCATGAGGCATGGTTCACACGTGTCAAATGATTCGTAATCAAGAGACTCTAAAAGTCCATCTGCATGGAGCTTCTTCATGCGTTTGACACCTATGTGACCAAGGCGGCAGTGCCACAAGTATGTGGGACTATCATTATCAACCTTACATCTTTTGGTATTCACACTATGAATATGTGTAGCATTACGCTCAAGATTCATTAAGAATAAACCATTCACCATAGGAGCATGACCATAAAACATATCTCTCATATAAATAGAACAACCATTATTCTCGGATTTAAATGAGTAGCCATCTCGAATTAAACGAGATCCTGATACAATGTTCATGCTCAAAGCTGGCACTAAATAACAATTATTGAGGTTTAAAACTAATCCCGTGGGTAAATGTAGAGGTAGCGTGCTGGCGGCGATCACATCGACCTTGGAACCATTCCCGATGCGCATCGTCACCTCGTTCTTCACCAGTCTCCGTTTATTCTGCAGCTCCTGCTTTGAGTTACAAATGTGAGCAACCGCACCGGTATCAAATACCCAGGAGCTACTATGAATACTGGTAAGGTACACATCAATTACATGTATATCACAGATACCTTTTGTGTTGCCAGCCTTCTTGTCCGCTAAGTATTTGGGGCAGTTCCGCTTCCAGTGACCACTTCCCTTGCAATAAAAGCACTCAGTCTCGGGCTTGGATCCATTCTTTGGCTTCTTCCCGGCAGCTTGCTTACCGGGCGCGGCAACTCCCTTGCCGTCCTTCTTGAAGTTCTTTTTACCCTTGCCTTTCTTGAACTTGGTGGTTTTATTGACCATCAACACTTGATGTTCCTTTTTGACTTCTACCTCTGCTGATTTTAGCATTGAAAATACCTCAAGAATGGTCTTTTCCATCCCCTGCATATTGAAGTTCATCACAAAGCTCTTGTAGCTCGGTGGAAGCGACTGAAGGATTCTGTCAATGACCGCGTCATCCGGGAGATTAACTCCCAGCTGAGTTAAGCGATTATGTAATCCAGACATAGTGAGTATGTGCTCACTGACAGAACTATTTTCCTCCATCTTACAGCTGAAGAACTTGTCGGAGACTTCATATCTCTCGACCCGGGCATGAGCTTGAAAAACCATTTTCAGCTCTTCGAACATCTCATATGCTTCGTGTCTCTCAAAATGCTTTTGGAGCCCCGGTTCTAAGCTATAAAGCATGCCGCACTGAACGAGGGAGTAGTCATCAGCACATGTCTGCCAAGCGTTCATAACGTCTTGCTTCTGTGGGACGGGTGCGTCACCTAGCGGTGCTTCTAGGACATAATCTTTCTTGGCAGCTATGAGGATGATCCTCAGGTTCCGGACCCAGTCCGTACAATTGCTGCCATCGTCTTTCAGCTTGGTTTTCTCTAGGAACACATTGAAGTTGAGGACAACGTTGGACATTTGATCTACAAGACATATTGTAAAGATTTTAGACTAAGTTCATGATAATTAAGTTCATCTAATCAAATTATATAATGAACTCCCACTTAGATAGAAATCCCTCCAGTCATCTAAGTATAACATGATCCGAGTTGACTAGGCCGTGTCCAATCATCACGTGAGACGGACTAGTTAACATCGGTGAACATCTTCATGTTGATCGTATCTTCTATACGACTCATGCTCGACCTTTCGGTCTTGTGTGTTCCGAGGCCATGTCTGTACATGCTAGGCTCGTCAAGTCAACCTAAGTGTTTGCATGTGTAAATCTGTCTTACACCCGTTGTATGTGAACGTTGGAATCTATCACACCCGATCATCACGTGGTGCTTCGAAACAACGAACTGTCGCAACGGTGCACAGTTAGGGGAAACACTTTCTTGAAATTATTATGAGGGATCATCTTATTTACTACCGTCGTTCTAAGTAAACAAGATGCAAAAACATGATAAACATCACATGCAATCAAATAATAATAGTGACATGATATGGCCAATATCACATAGCTCCTTTGATCTCCATCTTGGGGCTCCATGATCATCTTGTCACCGGCATGACACCATGATCTCCATCATCGTGTCTCCATGAAGTTGCTTGCCAACTATTACTTCTACTACTATGGCTAACACATTTAGCAATAAAGTAAAGTAATTTACATGGCGTTTCTCAATGACACGCAGGTCATACAAAAAATAAAGACAACTCCTATGGCTCCTGCCGGTTGTCATACTCATCGACATGCAAGTCGTGATTCCTATTACAAGAACATGATCTCATACATCACATATATATCATTCATCATTCATCACAACTTTGGCCATATCACATCACAAAGCACTTGCTGCAAAAACAAGTTAGACGTCCTCTAATTGTTGTTGCAAGTTTTACGTGGCTGCAAAAGGGTTCTAGCAAGAACGTTTTCTTACCTACGTAAAAGCCACAACGTGATTTGTCAACTTCTATTTACCCTTCATAAGGACCCTTTTCATCGAATCCGCTCCAACTAAAGTGGGAGAGACAGACACCCGCTAGCCACCTTATGCAACTAGTGCATGTCAGTCGGTGGAACTAGTCTCACGTAAGCGTACATGTAAGGTCGGTCCGGGCTGCTTCATCCCACAATACCGCTGAAGCAAAATAAGACTAGTAGCGGCAAGAAAGTTGACAACATCTACGCCCACAACAAATTGTGTTCTACTTGTGCAAAGAGAACTACGCATAGACCTAGCTCATGATGCCACTGTTGGGGAATGTTTGCAGAAAACAAAAAATTTCCTACGGTTTCACCAAGATCCATCTATGAGTTCATCTAGCAACGAGTGATCGGATTGCATCTACATACCTTTGTAGATCACGCGCGGAAGCGTTCAAAGAACGGGGATGAGGAAGTCATACTCGACGTGATCCAAATCACCGGAGATCCTAGCACCGAACGGACGGCACCTCCGTGTTCAACACACGTATGGTCAGCGTGACGTCTCCTCCTTCTTGATCCAGCAAGGGGGGAGGAGAGGTTGATGAAGATCCAGCAGTACGACGGCATGGTGGTGGATGCAGCAGTCACCGCAGCAGGGCTTCGCCGTTCTCTACGGAGGAGGAGGTCTTGGAGGGGAGAGGGAGGCGCCAGGGGCATGGGTGCGGCTGCCCTCCCTCCCCATCTATATATAGGGTCCCTAGGGGGGGCGGCCCTGGAGATCCAATCTCCCAAGGGGGCGGTGGCCAAGGGGGGTGGAGTGCCCCCCAAGGCAAGTGGGGCGCCCCCCACCCTAGGGTTCCCAACCCTAGGCGCAGGGGGAAGGCCCAAGGGGGGCGCACCAGCCCACTAGGGGCTGGTTCCCCTCCCACTTCAGCCCATGGGGCCCTCCGAGATAGGTGGCCCCAACCGGTGGACCCCCGGGACCCTTCCGGTGGTCCCGGTACAATACCGGTGACCCCGAAACTTGTCCCGATGGCCGAAATAGCACTTCCTATATATAATTTTTTACCTCCGGACCATTCCGGAACTCCTCGTGATGTCCGGGATCTCATCCAGGACTCCGAACAACTTTCGGGTTACTGCATATACATATCTCTACAACCCTAGCGTCACCGAACCTTAAGTGTGTAGACCCTACGGGTTCGGGAGACATGTAGACATGACCGAGATGGCTCTCCGGTCAATAACCAACAGCGGGATCTGGATACCCATGTTGGCTCCCACATGCTCCTCGATGATCTCATCGGATGAACCACGATATCAAGGATTCAAGCAACCCCGTATACAATTCCCTCTCCGTCATACGGAGTGACAAATCCCAGTCTTGATCCGTGTCAACCCAACAGACACTTTCGGAGATACCCGTAGTATACCTTTATAGTCACCCAGTTACGTTGTGACGTTTGGTACACCCAGAGCACTCCTACGGTATCCGGGAGTTACACGATCTCATGGTCTAAGGAAAAGATACTTGACATTGGAAAAACTCTAGCAAACGAACTGTACGATCTTGTGCTATGTTTAGGATTGGGTCTTGTCCATCACATCATTCTCCTAATGATGTGATCTCGTTATCAATGACATCTAATGTCCATAGTCAGGAAACCATGACTATCTGTTGATCGACGAGCTAGTCAACTAGAGGCTTACTAGGGACATGTTGGTGTCTATGTATTCACACATGTATTACGATTTCCGGATAACACAATTATAGCATGAATAAAAGACAATTATCATGAACAAGGAAATATAATAATAATCCTTTTATTATTGCCTCTAGGGCATATTTCCAACAAGCACCAATGTCGGTGTCAAAACCGGCGGATCTCGGGTAGGGGGTCCCGAACTGTGCGTCTAGGCGGATGGTAACAGGAGGCAGGGGACACAATGTTTTACCCAGGTTCGGGCCCTCTTGATGGAGGTAAAACCCTACGTCCTGCTTGATTAATATTGATGATATGGGTAGTACAAGAGTAGATCTACCACGAGATCAAGGAGGCTAAACCCTAGAAGCTAGCCTATGGTATGATTGTTGTTCGTCCTACAGACTAAAACCCTCTCATTTATATAGACACCGGAGAGGGCTAGGGTTACACAGAGTCGGTTACAATGGTAGGAGATCTACATATCCGTATCGCCAAGCTTGCCTTCCACGCCAAGGGAAGTCCCTTCCGGACACGGGACGAAGACTTCAATCTTGTATCTTCATAGTCCAGGAGTCCGGCCGAAGGTATAGTCCGGCTATCCGGACACCCCCTAATCCAGGACTCCCTCAGTGAGCAAGCTCACCAATGTCTCCTGGCCAAAAGGCACATTCGTGGAATCTGTCAAGGAATGGCATAAGCCATGGTTCTACATCACCAGCCCCCGCGATGCCACCTGGGCTGCGGTTGCCGAATTCAATTCCGGCGCCCCCGTGCGGCCCACCTCCTGGGTCGAGAAGAGCCCAAACCGGTGTTCGTCGGACGAGCTGATTCCACTGCAAACACGTATCCATAGTATGATCGATAAGGACATAAAACTTGTCGACATAATCCAAGTGATGTTGGTGCGCCGAATCCTTCCCTGCCAGAGCCTAAGCCGTCCTCTATGGGATTTCAACCCGAAGAAACACCATACCCTGGTGATGCTTTTCGAAACGACTCATGAAGATGCTTGGAAGTTGCTTTTCAAGGGCAATGAGATACCACCAGCCACTGGCTCGGACCGGGGTCACGACATAAATCACCCTCCCAACGAGGTATGTTGTTTTCAACACATCCCTTACTTGCTTGTTTCAAGCATGATATCTAAGCTTCCATTACCATTGCTTTTTCAGTACTGGTTGAAGAAGGTGAAGCAGATCCGGTGTCCGGCTCCCTTGCCTGAGGAGCCAGTCATCCCGCGCTTAGCAAAGATGCTGGAGCCGGCACCTTATAAGGCACCAGAGAAGAAGGCCACAGGGAAGGCCAAGGGGGCCCGGAGCGGCCTCCGCTGTAAGGGTACCTCGGACGCGACGTCTGAAGACAAGGCCCATTCCCCTACCGCCGAAGAAAACGCGGATGAGGAGGAGGAGACCGACTCTCCCCCTAATGGGGGAAGGAAGAAGAGGGCGGCCTCCGCAACTCTGGAGGCGGAGGCGTCCAAAAGGGGGAAGGGGTCCCTCGCGGATAACTCCACATGGGACGTCGAGGACAGTCTGGAGAGACGCCCCCACGCTAAGTCTTGGGCTGCATCGTAAGTACTAACACCTTATCTGCCCATGAAGTTTCCCCTTTTTATTGTGTTGAGACGATTGATTATGTTATTGTAGTCCGGCCCACAACAGCCCTCCGCGATCCTCGTCAGGAGGCTCGCTGGATTCCAAGGCGATGGCCAGCGACTCCCCGCCAGCCGCACACTCCCCCAAGAACAAGAATGATGCAGAGGTGCTATCCTGAAGGACTGTTCCCGGTGGGGGAGAGGCTTAGGAGGCTCCCAAAGGCGTAACCCCCATCGCTGGACACCAAGGGGAACCAATCCCCCGGAGACTGGCAGGGAGGGCCATATACAATTCGGCCCTCAACCGGACTCAATTCCGGAGACCGAGGCGGCTCCGGAATCCAGCACACACCCTACTTCGAAAGAAGGGGGATGCCTATTCCGCCGGTGGCCCCTGTCCAACCAGGGGCACCGGGAAATCTGCTGGGAGCACTATGAGGCGCTTCCATTATGGATAAGCACCGTGTCCTCATGGGCACGGTGATTGAAAAAGTTCAGTCCGCCAAGAGCGGACTAACCGAGGCCTGCGGCAACCTGCTAACAGGTTTTGAGGTAAGTGACGCCAATAGGAGAGAATCCCAATATACACAGTAGCCCCTGAGACACTGTCCGGTGTTCGGATAGAAAAAATCGGACAGAGGATCAATCTCCGACATCAGGAAACTAACTAAATTTTTCTTAACTATAGGCGACATTGGTGGTCGCGGCCTCGCATACTGCCGAAGTCTCCGGACTGAAGCAGAAACTGGCAGAGGCTGAGGGAGAGCCGAGCAAAGTGAAGCGGCAGCTCGAGAAGAAGCAAGGTCAGCAATAATCTGTTATATATTCGAAAAGAAGAAAATGACATGCGATGACCAAAATGACATGGTTTGTATAGAAGCGACGACCGAGGTCGAGGCCCTGAGAAAGGCCCTGGCCGAAGCCGAGGGGAAGGCTGTCCAACAGCAAGCCGCCTGTAAGAAGCTCAAGGCCCGGGTCGGCGAGGTCCAGCAGGAGCTCCAAGACATGGTGAAGAAGAGTGAAGCCTTGGAGCGCGAGGCGTCGGCTCGAGAGGCCGAACTTACCAAAGCTCGTCAGAGCGCGGAGGCCGCATGGAATGAGTCCCGGGATGCTCTCTAGGAGATCCAGGAGGCGAAGAAGATCGCAGAGGGTAAGGCGTTTAACATGCAAAGCAAGTATGCGGAGAGGAAATACCTTTTACTAACCCGGATTCGGAATTGCCCTGGGGCTTTTGTGGATCTATCACGCAATGTATCCGATGCTGCGGAGTTCTTCCGAGCCAGGGAAGGGGATTCTCCGGAGAAGCTGTTCTGGTCGCAGTATGATGTGCCAGAACATCCGGTGGCCTTTGCCGATCAACTGAAACAGTTGGTCGAGCTGCATAGGATGGCCGAACTGGCCATGAAGGATTTAATAATCCGACTATGGCCAGCCGAAGCTATACCTAGCAATTATTTTGGCCTCGTGAAGCGGGTGGTGGAGGCTTGTCCACGGCTAGACATCATCAAGCGACCAGTTTGCATTGAGAGTGCCTGCATGGCCTTCGCTCGTTGCAAGATGTGGTAGGCAAATATGGATGCCGGCGAGGTGGCTCGGGGGCCGCCGAAGGGCAAGGAGCACCGCACACCCGAGCGATATTTTGCGGATGTCCTGGAGGGATCTCGACTTGTAGCAATGCAGTGCGGGAAGGATATTATTCTTGAATAAATACATTCATATTTTTGCCTTGTATGATGAAAACAAATCTGCTTTGTAATATAATTTTTATTATGTTTTAATGGTATCCTCCTGGGTGGCCGTGTTGTATGAAATCTGAGGGTTGGCCAGTCGTCGGCTTCTACCCTCACGTAGGTAGTACGGAGGTGTTCGGGATGGTATCTAAACAATATTGATCCAATTATATGGTCCTTGAAGGAGTTGTTTAGTGCAACGAACCAGGCAACCAGACTATACGTCTTGAACACCCTCACTTAGCCATAGGAGTTTTATAATAAAACATAGGCACAGCCCCTGGTATACGAATCAGGGTGCTGTCAGCGTGTGATCGGGAAGTACCGATCCTTCGCGAAATGCGGAAAAACCTCCAACGATTTGAGACCTCCGAATAGCTGACCGGCTCTCGCCGCATCATGATAATCAGTTTTCGGCTTTCTCTACTGAGGTGCTCATCCCGTTTAGACCAGGGCACAATCGCAGTAGTTCTCCCTTTACTACCCTAGCCAATGTAGCGGAACATAGGATAGCAAGCACAGGAGCCAGGCAACCCAACTATTGACCAAAGACATGATTCAGAGCTAATGCATATAATGCTAAATTCGGGGTGCCGAACTGTACTTACAAGAAGTGTTCGGACTTTTGTTGTCGTAATGCGGGGTGCTATGAAGCCCCTGGCAAATATCAAAACGTACCAAAGTGTACGGGTGCTACCTGATGGGGTTATCCACATGGAAACTAAAAAAATAAAGAAAAGAGAGAAAGAAAACAGAAAAGATGTAAGGGTAAAAAGCTGGGGTCCTACAGCTCCAGCTACAAACCGTTTTCACTGTAATGTAATTAGTACGTCAAGGCGCATTGATACAAGTAATGCAATAAGCAACAAGCTATTTAACATGCCAAAACCAGGGAAGAGCTGCCTATGGGTCCTAGAAGACAGGTAGAGTTATCGTTAACGGAATCACCTAAAAAGTCCCCGTATGTCTGCGCTCCTCGCCATCTTGGTGTGTTCATCCTTCAAGAGGACCGATAACCAGACCATCGATGGGGTCTGTAGGATTAGAACCTGAAATAAAACAAGCAAAAGTGAAAGTATGTGTGTATCCGATGGCGGTTGAGCTGTGCCGTGGATCACAAGCTAGCCATGCCTCCGTCGATGCCCATGGAATTTTGAGTGCGTAGTTATGTATGCGCGGCACGCAGGCCACCGCTTGATCGGGACTGAGACGGAGGCCGGATTGCTAGTCGAGCTCCTGACGAGCCGAGCTCTCCTGCTGCAGAGTAGTCCAGACCCTCTTAAGGGTGTTCGAGGGCTCGGCAGCCGAATGAAGGTTCTGCTTGAGAAGGCCGCTTTGTACTTCTGCTGCTAGGGCAGCTGTGTGCTCTTCTGTACGGAGAGAGCGTTCCGTATTGCCATTGAATGTTATGACGCCGTGTGGGTCGGGCATCTTGAGCTTGAGATAATCATAGTGTGGCACTGCGTTGAATCGAGCAAACGCAGTTCGTCCGAGCAGTCCGTGATAGCCGCTGCGGAACGGGACGATATCGAAGACTAACTCCTCGCTTCAGAAGTTGTCCGGGCATCCGAAGACAGCCTCTAGTGTGATTGAGCACGTACAACGGGCCTCTACGCGTGGAATGACTCCTTTAAAGGTGGTCTTTGTAGGGTTGATCCTTGATGGGTTAATGCCCCATTTTCGCACTGTATCTTGATAGAGCAGATTGAGGCTCCTACCACCGTCCATAAGGACACGAGACCAGTGCGGTTGAGCCTCCGTGATGGATACTGGTCTGGTGATCCGGGCGATCAAAAGTGATCGGGCATGACGACCATGGGTTAAATTTTGGGGCGACTGGCTCTATCGCGTAGATGTCCCTGAGCGCACGCTTGCGCTCCCTCTTGGGGATGTGGGTAGCATATATCATGTTCACCGTTTTGACCTGTGGGGGAAACTTCTTCTGTCCCCCTATGTTCGGTTGTCGTGGCTCTTCGTCATCGTCTCGCTTTGCGATCCCCTTTCCCTGTTCTTGGCGTTTAATTTGCCGGCATGTTTGAAAACCCAGCATTCTCTATTTGTATGATTAGGAGGCTTGTCAGGGGTGCCGTGAATCTGTCACGGACGATCAAGTATGCGGTCCAAGATGGATGGGCCCAAATTGTTCTTTTGGAATGGCTTCTTCCGATGACCAGACTTAGAGCCGCTGAATCCGGCGTTGACCGCCGTATCATCGGTGTTGTCACTGTTGTTTCGGTGCTTGTATCTATTGTGTCGAGACTTGTCTTTGTTGCTTTTAACTTCAGGGGTGCCGGCGTCGCTTGCATTGTTTTTGCTACGGGCCAACCAACTGTCCTCGCCCGACAAAAGCGGGTCATGAGTGCCGTGAGGGCTGCCATGGATTTTGGCTTTTCTTAGCCTAGGTGGCGAGCGAGCCATTCGTCGCGGATGCTATGCTTAAAAGCTGCTAGAGCTTCTGCGTCCGGACAATCGACAATTTGGTTCGTTTTAGTTAAGAACCTTGTCTAGAATTTCCTGGGGGACTCTCTGGGCTGTTGAACTATATGGCTTAAGTCGTCAACATCCGGAGGCCGAACATATGTACCTTGGAAGTTATCGAGGAAGGCCTCTTCCAAGTCGTCCCAGCTGCCAATGGAATTTTCAGGCACACTGTTTAGCCAATGCCGAGCTGGCCCTTTGAGTTTTAGAGGGAGGTATTTTATGGCGTGGAGGTCATCTTCGCGGGCCATATGGATGTGGAGAATGAAGTCCTCGATCCACACCACGGGGTCCGTGGTTCCATCGTATGGTTCGACGTTCACGGGCTTGAATCCTTCGGGGAATTCATGATCCAGGACCTCATCGGTGAAGCAAGGAGGTTGTGTGGGGCCTCTATATCGGGCCATATCGTGACGCAGCTCTGATAGAGTCCGTCCGCGGTGTTCGGCCCCCGAGTGACTGGGTTTGTCATGTCCGAATAGGTGGTCGTGGTCATGTGTCGAGGTGCGTCCTCGCGATCCGTAGATTGATCTTGTATGTCCTGCTTTATTGTTCAGGTTCTGTCGGAGGTCATATGTATGGTCGTGGGCTAATTTACCTCTGCCTGAGTGATGAGGCGGGGCGGGCTGTTGTTCGGCATGAGTTGTCATTTTGTCCTGACCACGTGGTGGTCGGTCGGCCGTATTGTGCGATGGCGGTATGTACTTCGGTGCCTCCTCGTCAAACAAAGGTAGCAATTTTTGCTTTGGGTAGCTTTTGGTTGGGCGCTTGAGGCCGTACTCCTCAGCTGCTAGGACATCAGTCCATTTATCATTGAGCAGATCTTGGTCAGCTTGAAGCTACTGCTGCTTCTTTTTTAGGCTTCTTGCCATGGCTATTAGCTGGCATTTAAAGCGCTCCTGCTCAAGAGGTTCCTCGGGCACGATGAAGTCTTCGGTGCTGAGGCTCACCTCATCTTCGGAGAGCGGGAGGTAATTATCATCCTCTGAATCTTCGTGCGTGGCCTGTTTAACAGGGCTAACCTGCTCAGCTTCATGTTCATCTTGTTTCACTACTAGAAAAAAGGTTGTTACTGGCACACCATTTTTGCTATTAATGGTGCACTATAGGTGCGCCACTATTAACACACCACTAGTAACAAATTGTAATGGCGCACCTCTGGTGCGCCATTAGTATCCCAGATAATAGTGGCGCACCACATAGTGCGCCATTACTATGTCCAACAGTGGGCCATTACTATGCCTCCTAGGGGGCATATTTACCTTCACGTATTCCCCCAAGTGCGCCATTACTATGCCCCATAATGCGCCACTGGTATTTAGCCTTGGTGCGCCACTAATGCTCAATATGGTGCACCACTATTGGGGGCATATTTTCCTTCACCTATACCCCAAGTGCGCCATTACTATGCCCGATAATGCGCCACTGGTATTTATCTTGGTGCGCCACTAATTCTCAATATGGTGCGCCACTACTATGAATATTATGAATTGTTATTTTTTGCTTTTCTGGTATTTGCACAGGTTACAAAATACGTTACAGCACAGAATATAAACATCACACAATATAATTCATCATATTAGTCTCCATATTCAAAATAGCGAACAAAGTTCAAACATTAGCCAAGTTTAGGTCTCGAGACATTAGCAAAGTTCATCATATTAGCCGAGTTTATCGTCACATTACAAACTCAACATCGATCATCTAAACTACCATCACATAGAAGAGAGCTGCGGTCACGATGAGCATCATCGCGATGAAACTGGCCTTCATCCGGTTCCTCCTCCGCTCCCTCCTCTCTCCCGCTAGATAGGGCACGTATCTAGCTTCCGCCTCCGCCCTAGTGGTGTACTCTTTGTAATTGTTACCGCTGAAATGGTGAACCTGTCTCCGACACTCCTCCCAGTCGTCGTAGACTCTGGGAACCTTACCCTTGTACACGACATACGACGGCATCTCTATGCACTAGACAAACAAAACGTTAGTAGCAATTCACAGATAATATATAAGCAATATATAAGTATGAAACAAAAGGATCGGAAGAGAAAAACAACACATTAATAGCACGATTCATGGTCCTACTAATAAATAGCATCGATTACATATAAGTTGAACGAATGTCCAAACTAAAGAGACATACAAGTTCATTAAAATTGAATTACAACATGAGCTAATCGATATTTCAGAACTACATAGCATCAATACTTTCGACTCGACTCAGGGACCGGAGCGTGGATGAAGCCACCGTCTTTCGTGATGGTCATGAATGTGCGGTCGTTGTCAGCCTACATTTGTAGCGTTGTTTCTATTTCACTATTGGACAGTTGATGTTTGAGGTAGAACTGCCCCGAGGTACGAAGGACATCTTGATAGATGATTTCCGCAAACTCCAACTGGATGTGAAAGAATTCTTGTCTGATGTCCTCGTTCTGGATTGTCGAGAAGCGTGAGGCCCATTCTTTGAGATTATTTGGTAGCATAAGGTGATTATGGTCCCGTACGGTCGCCCGCGTGTGATGGAGGGCGTAGTAGGCATCCTTCTGACTGCCAGGCGGCTGCTTGACGCAGAGGAACGTCGTTACATGGGTGAACACGTGCTTGCCATACCTACAAATTGCCCTCCTGAAGGTGCCTCCAGATTTGGCGTAGCCGAGGAGAGCATCATCAAGAACTTTCTTCATATTTGTGTAGTCTTTCTTTGACTAACGGTCTGAGTCGAAATACGTGGCCATGGAATATTTCAGGCTTAAGAGGATGAGTGTGCAATGTGTGTCACTACACAAAACACGGAATGTTAGAAAAAAAGAACGATCGAAATCTAAGAAATCATATGTTACAGGGCGGTGAGGGGATGACTTACTCGGAAAAGTAAGGCACGAGGAAGTTATCCTTATCTGGGATCACCAGAATGAGGCCTTCGAGGTATGAACCCGCGACTTGCCGGTCCCCAGCGCTGCCCAAGATCTTGGCACGCATGTAGAAGGGGTCGACTATCACGATGTCTGGGGTCTTGTCTCTAATGATCCGCATCTCCATACTGAGCAAAAATATCCGAATGAAGGTGTAGTGCAGCGGATGAAGGTTAAACATGGCGAAGATGTCATCAAACCGTAGGACGATCATACACCCAATGGTGCTATCGACAAAGCCCTTGCCCTCTGGCACCTTGGCCACGAAAACCGGGTATGCCACATCATTCTCGGAGAGACGCCGCTTCTCCATAGAAAGAACATTGTCATGCAGACTCCGCATAGCACTGGTTGCAGGATTGAGCAAATTAGTCGGTAGCATCGGCCTACCCGCCACATGCACCCTCCTCGAGATATCCTTAGGTATTGGTGGCCCGTCCTCAGCACAGATCGTACTCGGTGCCGGCTGGCTCGCACCCTTGTTATTTTTTCTTTTCCGTCCCTTCTGCTTCTTCTGCTATAATGGGATCGAGTTCTGCTCAGAGACCACCTTCTTGAGTGTGTTGGGGCTAATAATATTTTGCACCTCGGCTATTTGAGTCTCGGTGAAGGCGGCAGCTAGAGGCGTCTCCTGAGAATTGAACGCCAGAAGACGCCTGTTGCAATTGGGTTTCTCCGTGGTACCAGCTAGATCGCAATTGTCTTTTGCAGGGTTGGGTTCGTGAGAAGGAGGCCCCAAGAATTCGTCACCATACCCATGTTCGTTCATGTACTTATCGACATTGGAAAATGTACCATCATCGTCGTCCGGATCCTGTGCCATATGCATGTCCGGATCAACTAACGGCGGTAGCGTTGCCGCGGTCTTGCCATGTCTTGGCACTGGCACAACTGGCGGTGTTGTCTGTGGGGTAGTGTCCCTCGCCCCTGAACGAATCTGGCTCTTCGGCCAAAGCATGGACCAGCCTAAGCAGGCGCTGAGGGTCATCACATCATCTTCGTCGGCCCCAGGGGGTCGATACGGAGGTAACAAGTTGTCGCAGCCCTGCAGCACCCGAACCAGTTGAACTCTATACACAGTGGGTGGCATCGGATTACCGTGGAACACGCGGTTGCTCGGTTCAACGATTTTGGCCTTGGCGACATCGATCAACTCGCCATCCACGAAGTGCAGGAGAGTGCATGGAACGTTGGCGGCGCCTTGCAAAAACATGTAGGGCGTCAGGGATGCCCAGTCAAAGGCAATGAGATGAAGTCATCGGCTGAGGCTTAGTTACCGTGATGGCGTCGAGCTCGGCTAATGTCGAGGCACCGCCAACGGCGGGCGTGCAAGTGACGGAGGGGCCGCTTGCTGCCGAGGTGCCGGCCGGCGTATTCTTCCCACACCCGGGTGCATTAAGCTCCAATCCCGGCGCCGTTGGATGCCCACTGCAGGACACTTCAGTAAATTCCTCCTTGACGGTGCCGAGCACGTTTGGGCGCCAGTCCTTCCGTTGCCCCTTCGGTTGGCTGCCATCTGTGCGTTCGCTGCAATCATCAGTGGTGGCATCCCCGGTGGCACCATCGGTGGTGTCATCCCCGACGCCACTAGGGGTTGTGTAGTCGGGATCGGTGTCTTCCGCGGCGTCCTCATAACGGTGAGGTTCTTCCTCCATCTCCTGGGACAGCTCCCAGAATTGCTTTCCCGAACCGCCGGCCTCATCATTGTCAGCCATGTTCGCTCTAAATAGGAAAAAAGGCTACTAGAGTTATTGGATGAGATCAGGTTAGTATCTATTCTTCTATCCTATATATTTTCACATTACAGGTTATAAACACCCCTTTACCCAAAAGATTGTTCTGAGTGCACTATTGCTATCCTACTAAGTGCACTATTGCAGGTTATATATTTTCTATCCTACTAAGTGCACTATTGCTCTTGCTGCAGGAAGAAAAAATAGTTTGCATTTCAACTTAAGGGAAAACTATAAAAGCCACTTAGAAATATTTGCTTTGTAGAAATAACATTTTCTATAAATGTTGATTAATTTTTGTTTCGGTTGAGAATCGGGCACCTTCTAGGTCAAGAAAATTGGGCATGACCTTTGCTAATTTTCTTGACCTAGGAATGCCCCATTCTCAACCGAAACGGAAATTAATCAACATTTCAGGAGAAAGGGTAACTATTTGTCCATGCACAACATTTCAGGAGAAAATGTGCATCTTGGAATAAGATAGCAGCACATTTTGTCATGATCCTGCTATACCTCGAACAGCTACAGAACAAATTTGTAGCAAGGTACATCTTTAGACATCGGCTAACATCCCAGAAAATCGCATTTAGTAATCCTAGCAATAAGAACACCGGAAGCCGAGCAAGTATAGATGGAAATATTGCAATTTATTACACTGAAATGTTGATCAAATGGCAGGCAAATTTCAGAGGAAATGGCAGGTACATTTGCATGCAGTATGTGTTTTACTAGTACACCCTCTGTTTCAGCGGTGTACATTTGCATGCAGTATGTGTTATACTAGTACACCCTCTGTACATTTTCAACGGTGTACATTTGTATGTGTTAGAGTAGATTGGAAATTCAGTCACAACTGCTGCATTTTCAGCTTCGACAGTTAACATCCTACAAGGTCCCTCCCATTTAGGAATCCTAGCAAGAACACCAGCAGCCAAGCAAGCTTAATAGAATCATTGCAATATATGCGACTAAAATGTTGATCCACTGACATTATGCCTCTTAAATTCTAGAGAAAATGGCAGGAAACTTTGGCTGCTGTCTATATGCATTATGCAGTATGTGCTAAACAACATTTTGTATTCACACACAAACAATCAGGATTGTACATTCAGTTTATCTCGTCATGCCAACCGGCCGCCCAACCAACCAACTAAAATACGGAAGGAGTACATAGTAAAAAGCTATGTGTCGCACACATTACTGTACTGGTGGCCGAATCATTCATGTGAATCTCGTCATGGACATATATGTGTGTGTGCAGAAGAAGAGGCATCTTCTTGTGTAGATTCAAACACCACTTGGATGTATCTATCAAAAACAGCACACATTGACTGTCTATGTCCCTTTAGGAGAGGGATTCCAGTCCCCCAAAAAAAGAGGCTAGGCACTAAAACTATAGGAATCGACAAGCACAGGTGTGGCATAACAGGACATATACAAGCCTAAAATCGCCACACACACACACACATACACACATAGATGGTACCAAACAGCACACACCAAGCAAGAGAGCACACATCAGATGAGATGAGAAAATGAAGAAAAAATAGAGAAGCGGATTTCGGAGTAATGGGCCATGGGTAGGCTAACCCGAGTCCCAGAACCTTTCAAGACATCAGGGCAGGCTGCGCCCCTCAAGACCCCAGGACAAAGAGCCGCCTTCTGAGAAGTCGACGGCAAGGCAACCGACTGGCCACTCGCGGCCGAGTCCCAGGAATGACTTCCGGATAAGCCGACTCCTGACTGACGACTTCCCGAGAAGCCGGCCTTGGGGAGTCGGCCCGCGACTCCAACAAACCCCATGTCCTCATCAAGAGGGACAGGACAGGGGAGTGGCTACAGTGAAGCCTGCTCCCACCCCTTTCCAGAGGCAGGCATGGCCACAGTACGCCGTACCCGCGGAGATCTCCGTGCGGCGCGGCACTGTTGCCATGCCGGCCCTGACATCAGCAGCAGTGGACCAAATCCTACGCCCACGACGGCTTGTCTGTACAACCCTGGGGCGGCGGGTCCCACCAGCCAGCGGGACCCCAGAAGACGGCAAGTGGGCCACCAGTCGGACCCGTTGGGAGTCGGCCCCGAGAGTCGGCTAGCCCCTCCCCCGGGGCCCATGCGCCATTAACCAGATGTGACGGAGAGTGGCAACAGTGATCGCCCGCCAGGCGGCGGGGTTGTTGCCACGACTCCATGACCAAGCCCGCGTCATTAGAAGCACGGCTACAGTAATCAGCAGCCGGCAAGACCCGCCAGCGGCGGACACGGCCTGTCGGCGTCGTACCAGACCAGTCGGCGGGGCCTGCCAGTTGGCGGGCCCCAGCAGTCGGCGGAGCAGACGGAGGCCGGAGAAGCTGATGGCTGGGTCCGCGCCAAGCCGGATTACCATTGTACCCCTGGGGGGTAGGCCTATATAAGCCCCCCAGGACACCCATGCAAAGGGTTCGAATCCATTTAGCACTAGACTAGATCATATAGGAAGGAGAGAGCTAGCCCAGCCTTCTCCTACCTCCAGGAAAGACCTCAAGGAGCAACCGTGTACACACTTTGCCATAGTGATCATGCGGAGACCCCGCAGAGCAGCAGTAGGGGTATTATCTCCCCGGAGAGCCCCAAAGCTGGGTAAGATTCGCCGACGTGCATGCCTTCGCCTCATCCCGTTTCCAGGCACCAGCGATGTTCTACTCGCCCCCACCATGATAAGCCATCCTTTGGCATATGTCGCACCCAACCCCCGCCATTTGGCGCCCACCATGGGGCCAGGTGCGCCGTCGTCCAGAGATCTATTCTGGATGGGAACCCTTTTCCTCCCTAGCGAGCGCAGCCAGCCCGGCACGCCAAACGGAGTTTGCGCCGACGCATTGCACGGCACTGAGATCGCCTGCGCAGCCAGCTGCCTCACCGATCTTGTCGGCGAGGATCGCCTCTCCGACGAGCCTGCATCCGACGCAGGCACGGGCAGCCCCGAGACCCTACTCGCGGGCCTCCTTGACCAACTCCACGTCACCGGCGAGCCTGCCGTGGATTTGGAGTCTGTAGGCTCCACCGACCCGATGCTGGTCGACTCCGACACCGCGTCGCTCGACGCGTTCCCCACCAACGTGGTGGTCTACGACGAGCTGCTCCCTCGCGCGGAGAGCGACGGAAGCACTGTCACAAAGGTGCTCATCATCAGTCATGACGAGCATCCCAGTGGAGGAGCGCATGACCCACTTGGCGCGGCATTGCAAGACCTGACTGCGCCTATTCCGAAAGACGCTGACGCGGAGACGTTGGAGGCGCGCCGCCTTCAGCTCGTCGAAGGCGCGAAGAAGTTGGCTAGCATGAGACACTTGTCAGAAGCCTACCAGCGTGAGATGGATCGCGCACTGGGTGGCTCGCCAGCCCCAGTTGGGCCCAACCGCCTAGGTGTGGTCCAGCAGCGTGGCGTAGCCATCGCCAACCTGTTCGGGGAGAATCGCCCTGTGTACGCCATGCCTGTGGAGAACATTCGAGCCGCCCAGGCGGCGGCGGACGAGCTGGACAACTTCGAGGGTGAAGAGCGCCGCCTGATGACAGAACGAGTCCAGCGGCTCCTCGACGTGGCTGCCACGGAGAACGAGGCCGGCTGCCGCATAGAGGCATCGCGACGACAAAACGATGACCCGCCTCCACGCCGAGATCAAGGTGCGACGTCTCGGGCGCCGACTGGCGGCGCCCGAGGTAGGAAGGACAAGGAGTCGGCTGTCAGCCACAGTCGGACTCGCATTACCATAGAGCGCGACCAAGATGGCCGCCCGAGAGCAGTGGAACGACAGGGCGACTGCCTCCCTCCTCCTCCTCGCAAGGAAAGGTGAGTCTCCCCGCCGCCTGTTGACCATCCGACTCTCAGCGACCGCCTTGGCCGCCGAGAGGGAGTCAGAGAAAACGACGCTCGCCACCGGATCGACCGACTTCACCGATCCCTGGTGCTGGAAGAAGAAGATGAGTTGGGTCCGCCTTGTTTTGGGCCCCGCATTCGAGACGAGCCCTTTCCCAAAGGGTTCACGCTCCAAAGAGACACGCCCAAGTACACCGGCTTCGTGAAGCCGGAGGACTGGTTGGTTGACTACTCCACGGCCGTCGGCAGAACTAACGACAAAAAGCGTGTTGCCATAAAATACGTTCCGCTCATGCTCCAGGGCACGGCCCGGACATGGCTGAACAGCTTGAATCCCCGCAGCATCAACAGCTGGGTCGACTTCACCGATGCATTCGTCCGCAACTTCACAAGCACGTACAAGCGTCCTCCCAAGCCTCGTCAGCTTTCCTTGTGCGTGCAAGGCCCCAGCGAGTCGACTCGCGACTACCTCACGCGATGGGCCGAGCTCCGGAACTCTTGCGAGGGCGTGCACAAGGTGCAGGCTATCGAGTACTTCACCGCCGGGTGCAGAGAAGGCACCCTCCTCAAGCACAAGCTCCTCTGCGATGAGCCAGAAACCCTCGACGAGCTGCTGATCATAGCAGACAAGTACGCCACAGCCGACTCCTCCATGAAGGCGGAGAATCAAGTTAGCGCGACTGGCAAAGTGGCCCCTCGGGCTCCTAGAACTCCGGCTGTAGATGCCAGTCAGCGGCAACAGCAGAGCGACCACAAGCGCAAGGCCCCACAGCCGGCTTCCAGCAGTCGGTAGGTGGCGACAGTCGAAGACCAGCAGCCGGATAGGCAGCCTCCACCCAAGCAACAGAAAGGCGGCAAGCCCAACTGGTTGCCAGCTTTCTCATACGAGCAGACTCTGGATGTCCCTTGCAAGTTCCATAGCAGCGCGAAGCCGTCGAATCACACCACCCGGAAGTGTCACTGGCTCACCAGGATTGCCAAAGGAGACGGCCTCCTGCCTCCCCCGCCTGCTGGGCAGCAGCCTCCGCCTCTGCCCCAGCAGCCGGCTATCAGGCCAGTCGGCGCAGTACAAGACGAGTACCCCGAAGAGCACGGAGCCTACGTGATATTTACCAGCGTGGCTGATGATCGACGCAGCAGGCGGCTGCAGCAGCGAGAGGTGAATGCGGTAGCATCAGAGACACCAGAATTCATGCACTGGTCTGAGAGGCCTATCATTTGGAGCAGGGCCGATCACCCAGAGGTGATGCTGAGTCCGGGCTCTTATGCCTTGGTCTTGGAAGCCACCTTTGCCACAGATAGGCGAGCTGCTCGCTTCTCGCGAGTTCTGATAGATGGAGGCAGCAACATCAACATCATGTACAAGGACACCATGGAGAAGTTAGGAATCAAGCAAAGACAGCTTTAGAACAGCCGGACTGTGTTCCACGGCATTGTTCCTGGCCTTTCTTGCTCACCAATCGGCAAGATCTTGATGGACGTCCTCTTTGGAGACAAAGATCACTTCCGCCGAGAGTCAGTTTGGTTTAAGGTGGTGGATCTCGAGAGCCCATATCATGCATTATTTGGCCGACCTTCCCTGGCCAAGTTCATGGCGGTCCCCCACTATGCCTACCTCAAGATGAAGATGCCTAGCTCCAAGGGGATTCTGACCGTAGCCGGCGACTACCGGAAGTCGTCTGCCTGTGCAGCTGAGAGTAGTCGGTTGGCCGAGTCCCTAGTGATCGCATCCGAGAAGCGGCTCCTTGACCGGGTTGTGGCGATGGCCGGCAAGCAGCTAGAGGTGTCGCCCAACCCTAAGGAGTCGGAGGCTGAGGGTTTGTTCAAGCCAGCCAAAGAGATAAAGAAGATACCCTTGGATCCGGAGCACCCGGAGAGGTACGCTGTCGTAGGCGCAAACCTCGACAGCAAATAGGAAGGCGAGCTTGTCGATTTCCTCCGTGAGAATTGGGATATCTTTGCATGGTCCCCCAAAGACATGCCGGGTGTACCGACGAAATTCGCCGAGCAGAAGTTACATGTCCGATCTGATGCAAAGCCAGTCAGGCAGCCCTTGCGCCGCTTATCAGAAGAAAAGAGAAGAGTTGTCGGAGAAGAGATAGCCCGACTCCTGGCAGCTGGCTTCATTATGGAAGTGTTCTTTCCCGAGTGGCTAGCCAACCCAGTCCTGGTACTGAAGAAGAACAAGCAGTGGCGAATGTGTATCGACTACACAAGCCTCAAGAAGGCTTGCCCCAAGGACCCGTTTGCTTTGTTGAGAATCGATCAGGTGATAGACTCCACAGCCGCATGCGAGCCGCTGAGCTTCTTGGATGCATATTCAGGATATCACCAGATCAAGTTAAACCCGGATGACAGACAAAAGACCGCCTTCATCACACCATTCGGAGCCTTCTGCTATCTAACCATGCCTTTCGGCTTAAGAAATGCCAGCGCCACCTTTCAGCGTTGCATGCAGAAATGCCTCCTCAAGCAAATCGGCAGGAACGCCCACGTCTATGTGGACGATGTGGTGGTGAAGACGGAGAAGCGTGGAACACTGCTGGAAGACCTCAAGGAGACCTTTGAGAACCTGCGCCGATTCCAGATCAAGCTCAACCCTGAGAAGTGCGTCTTTGGAGTACCAGCTGGCCAGCTCCTTGGTTTCCTGGTCTCTGAGCGCGGCATAGAGTGCAACCCTGCAAAGATCAAGGCCATTGAGAGGATGGAGGTACCTAGCCGACTGCTAGACATGCAAAAGTTCACTGGCTGCTTGGCGTCCATCAGCCATTCATCAGTCGGCTGGGCGAGAAAGCTCCCCCTTATACCAGCTCATGAAGAAGACCACTTTTTTCGAGTGGAACCACAAGGCGGATGAAGCCTTTCTTCAGCTGAAGAAGACGTTGACTACTCCACCTGTTCTGGCGGCTCCGACTCCTAAGGAGCCCATGCTCCTATACATCGCCGCCACCGGCCGGGTAGTCAGCACGGTCATTGTAGTAGAACGCAAGGAGGAAGGCAAGGCACTACCTATCTAGAGACCGGTATATTACCTGAGCGAAGTGCTGTCGACCTCCAAGCGGAACTACCCCTACTACCAGAAGATGTGCTATGGCGTGCACTTTGCCGCCAAGAAGTTGAAGCCTTACTTTCAAGAGCATCCAATCACTGTGGTCTGCACGGCCCCACTGGCCAAAATCATCAGAAGCTGAGATGCCTCTGGCCGAGTGGCCAAATGGGCCATAGAGTTGGATCCTTACACCATCTACTACCAGCCCCGCACCGCCATCAAGTCACAGGCATTGGCCGACTTCCTCGTCGACTGGGCCGAGACCCAGTATCTACCACCAGCGCCCGACTCCACCCATTGGCGGATGCATTTCGACGGCTCCAAAATGCTCACCGGCTTAGGAGCCGGCGTTGTCCTCACTTCTCCTAAAGGCGACAAGCTCAAATACGCACTGCAAATCCACTTTGCCGCCTCCAACAACATCGCCGAATACGAGGCGCTCATTCACGGACTCCGGCTTGCCAAAGAGCTTGGCATTCGCCGGATCCTGTGTTATGGCGACTCTGATTTAGTGGTCCAGCAGTCGTCCGGCGATTGGGACGCCAAAGATGCAAACATGGCGAGTTACCGTTTCCTCATGCAGCAACTCAGTGGATATTTCGAGGGGTGCGAGTTCCTCCATGTGCCAAGGAACGATAATGACCAAGCAGACGCCCTGGCACGAATCGGCTCCACCCGCCAGGCAATACCATCCGGCGTCGCCCTTCAGTGCCTCCTTAAGCCGTCTGTCAAGCCTTCACTAGAATCAGACTCCATCTTTGTGCCAGCTCCCCCTGAAGAAGTCGGATCCAACTCTAGAGCCCCAGCGGACGGTACGAGGATTTTGGCAGATGGCTCCAAAGCCGCCACAGTCGAAGCCGGCCCAAAGACTCCAGAACTCGGCCCGAGGGCTGCACCAGTCGGCCCAGGGACTTCATTAATCCAGCAAGAGGTCGCTGACTCTAGCCCGCCGCCTCCCGGCCCAGCCGCCCTCGTCCAAGTCGCAGTTCTGGCAGTCAAAGAAATAGCAGCACCCTCATGGGCCCAGTCCATCCTCAAATTCCTGGTGAGCAAAGAGCTGCCGACTGATGAGACCTCGTCTCGGCAAGTACAAAGCCGAGCGGCAGCCTACACCATAGTCAACAGAGAGCTGGTCAGGTGCAGCGTCACTGGTGTCTACCAGCGCTGCGTAGAGCCAGAGCAAGGCCAAGCAATTCTCAAAGACATCCATCAAGGCGAGTGCGGCCAGCATGCGACTTCAAGAGCACTCGTCACCAAAGCTTTTCGACACGGTTTCTTCTGGCCGACTGCCTTAGAAGAGGCCAAGGAATTGGTCCAAAAATTCAAAGGGTGCCAGAAGTTCCGCTCCAAGCCACATTAGCCGGCTTCTGCACTCAAGACCATCCCCATTTCCTGGCCCTTCACCGTTTGGGGCCTAGACATGGTGGGACCATTCAAGACGGCACGAGGTGGCTTAACTCACTTGTCGCGGTGGACAAGTTCACCAAGTGGATAGAAGCGAAGCCAATAAAAAAACTGAATGGTCCGACTGCCGTGACTTTCATCTCCGACATCACAATTCGGTACGGCGTACCACACAGCATCATCACCGACAACGGCACAAATTTTGCCAAAGGCGCCTTGGCCCGTTTCTGCGCGACACAGGGCATCCGACTGGACTTAGCGTTCGTTTCCCATCCGCAATCAAACGGCCAGGTGGAGCGGGCAAACGGCCTCATCCTGTCCGGCATCAAGCCCCGGTTGGTCAAGCCTCTGGAGCGCTCGGCTGGCTGCTGGCTCGATGAGTTGCCAGCCGTCCTCTAGAGTCTGCGCACGACTCCAAACAAGTCAACCGGCTTCACGCCTTTCTTCCTCGTCTACGGTGCTGAAGCCATCATCCCAACGGACATAGAGTTCGACTCCCCGCGAGTCACCATGTACACCGAGGAGGAAGCAGAAGAAGCACGTCAAGACGGCGTCGATCTACTGGAAGAGGGTTAGCTGTTGGTACTCAGCCGGTCCAGCATCTACCATCAGAGCCTGCGCCGATACTACAACAGGAAGGTCAGGCCGAGATCTTTCCAAGAGGGCGACCTTGTGCTCCGGCTGATCCAGTGAACAGCCGGCTAGCACAAGCTGTCGGCGCCTTGGGAAGGCCCTTTCATCATCAGCAAAGTGCTGGGCAATGACTCCTACTACCTGATTGACGCTCATAAGCCCCGAGCACGCAAGAGGGACGACTCCGGCAAAGAGACAGAGCGGCCATGGAATGCAAATCTCCTCCGAAGATTTTATAGTTGATGCAGTATGTACCACGCTACCTTTTGTATTAATGTACCAAGACTTCGGGGCCCCCGAGACGAGCTCGGGGACTGCCCTCTTTTGTCTGTATGATAAGAATTATGCCTACGAGTATGTTACTCTTTGTTATGCCACTTGGCACTGGGCTCGACTAGTCGGCCCGGGGACTTGCCGCCTTGCACTATGAAATGCTTCCTGCAGCCGGACAAGTAGTGTGTGGCGCCTAAGCCATCTCCTGTCAGAAGCCGCAGCTCGCAGAGCGACTGTCCGGTGGGCAGGAGTAAGGTAGAATGGGCGTTCGCATGAAAAATGGCTAAGGACTCAAAGCATAAAACATAGCTTAAGCCGGTTTTCAGCCTTTCCTTTTCTTTTCGCAAACCGACTATTGAGCAGTCGGCTCGCTGCCTTCTATTCAACTTGCTAAAAAACTCTAAAATGGCTAAGTACTTGCCTTCCCAAAGTAGCCAAGCATTTGATCCAATGGCAGCCCGCAGAGCGGCTGTCCGACGGGCAAGACGGCAACTAAGGGAAGGCGGCAAAGGAAAAAGCCAAAAGAGCAATGAGCAAGAAAAGATAGAATTTGGATAAATATTTACATAACATAGGCCCTTGGCCGAATCTTTGAGCAGAAGTTCAAAATACACCCCGCGGGTGGAATTGTGCGAATTAACAAGTTCTTCAAAGACTACTAAAGGAGATAAAATAAAGATAAGGCGGCAGCTTAGGAAGCGGCAGACGGGTTTGGAGGGTCAGAGGAGACGGCAGCGTCAGGCGTTGGGGCAGCCGGCTGGGCAGTCTCGGCTTGATCGCCTCTGGCGGTAGTCGGCTCGGTCGCACGTGGCTCGTTGCTGGAGGCGCGGTCGAGCTGAGGCTGGCCGTCCACTCCGTCTTCTGGAGCTTCCGTCTCGCCTCCATCCTCCGCCTCGCCTTCGTCCTCAACGCTGGAGCCGATCACCTCCGTCGAGTCCTCACCGTAGTCTGGGTTCATCCCAAACCACTCAGGCGGTACCTCATCGCCGTCTTCAACCCGCTCGGGGACGAAGATGCTGGTGTCGGTGTACTTGGCGATCACCGCGGCATGCTTGACGAGGGCGTCTTCCGCGGCTGCCAGCTCCGGCTGGGCCTCTGACCGGAGTGTGGCTAGCCGGTCTAGGTCCAGCCCCGGATACCACGCCTTGATGAACTCCAAGGCCCGGCGCGCTCCAGCTCGGGTCGAGGAACCTTTCTAGGCCTCAAGACGACCAGCCGCGACCTCCAGCCAGTCGGCAGTCCGACTGGGGGTGCGCGGAGCCTGCATGGCTGGCCACAGGGCAGCAATCGCCTGGGCGCCGACACGTTGAAGCCGGCGCAGCATCCGGTGAGCCGGCCGAAGGCGAGCCTCGATGCTCAGGATATGCTCATCAAGGGTTCGGGGGGCGTCGGCGGCGTTCTCTGCGCCTTCCACCCTTCGACCTTCACGGTCAGCCTCGATGGCTTGGATGGCGGCCTGCGAGTGCCCAGGGAAGAAGTCTGCCAAGACAGAAAGAATGAAGAAGCAAGTCAAAATCAGGAGTCGGCTCGACTTATAGTCGGCAGCTCAAAGAAAGAAAGTAAAGAAACTCACTATCAACGATGTCTTCAATCTCGTGGAAGCCGGAGGCTAGCAATGCCTCCTTGTCAGACCAGGAGGAGCGCTCGCTTGCAAACTCGGCCAGGAGGGTGGTCTCCGTTTCTTCCGCCTCCTTCCGCGTCTTCTTGAGCAGATCCTGCTGTTCTGCCAATTGTGCGGCCAGCTGATCGCGCTCTGCGGCGAGCCGACTTGAAGGAGTAGCCTCGCCACGGCCTCGACTTCAGTCGGCGGCACCAGCAGGTCCGCCAGCTGTTTGCCTTGCGCGCTCCCAGACGGCGGCGGAGGTGGCGGCGGAACGATCACGTCCGGCATGGAGGAGTCGCTGCCTTCCCTCTCCATGATGGGGTTCTCACCGCCGGCTTCCCCAGTCTGCCCCGTGAACTCCGGAGGCGGCGGTGCAGAGTTGAGCGGGGTGACGAACACTGCCGATTGGCAGTGCGCGACCTCCTCAGCCTGCCGCTTCGTCGCTACGACGGCTTCGGCCTCCGCCAGTTCCTTCTTGGCGGAGGCCTCCGCCTTATCGGCCTCCACCTTCTCCAGGCGGGAGGCCTTTTCCTTGTTGCACTTCTCCTGCGCGTTCCGCTCCGTCACCTCCCGGAGGTCGGCGGCGGGGTCAACCCACCGAGTGGTGGCGGACGTCTCCGCTGACCCCATGACGGAGGCGGGGACAACCCTCTCAAGAGTGAGGGGAGCCCTGAAGCGAGGAAAGCAAGTAAAAGACTCAGACAAAAGCCACAAAGAAAGAATAAAGCGTTAAGACGGAATACTCACACGGAGACCAGTGGCCGCTTCTTTACTTCCTTACGAAAGCAGATGGCCTTCGCGGCCACTTCGTCCCGCTTGGTCACCGCAGCCGAACTCTTGGGCTTCTTCGGCCGACTGCCGAACAAGGTCGGCACGGCCCTGCGCTTCTTCCCGCCGCCTGGAGCACCCGGCGCGGTGGAAGAGCCCGCGCCGGGATGGTTGGCTCCTGGCCAGTGGCATGGGGCGACCTCCTCCTCCTCATTAGGCCATTCGTCTAGACTGGCCCCGAGCCGCGGGCCGCCTCCTCCCTCGGCGTCGTCTTCCAAAGCCGCCACCCCCAGATCGGGGTCGTCGACGTCGCTCTCCACCCGGTCAGCAAGGAACTCGCGGGCCGGCCCCGTGGTGCCGGCTGGTGGATGGAGGAGGGGATTCTGACCAAAGCCGACTGGTCAGGTCGGACAAAACAAACTTGGCAAGAAAGAAGACAATTCAAAGAAAGAAAGAAAAGGCAACTCACTGTGGGTGGGGGGTTGGCGCGGGAGTACGACTCCTTGCCGAACCGCCAGTCCTCCAGGAGCTTGCTGTCCGAGAGGTAGTTCACCATGTAGGCCACCTCCTCGTGAGGCATGTCCTTGGTGCACATCCGACTCGGGTCACGGTGCCCGCTCATTTGGAATATCATGTGGGGGCGACCTTGGAGCGGGAGAACTCGGCGCACCACGAAGGCGGCCAGCAAGTCCGGACCAGTCAAGCCCTCCGACTGCGTCAGCACTCGGAGTCGCGTGACGGCGCCGGCTCCTGCGAGCGTCAGCGACTTGGCCCTGTACGACCAGTTGGGCGGTCTCCCAGCTGGCGGGCCGGCTTCGAAAGCCGGCAGGTTGACCCAATCGCCCTTCGCAAAGACGCTCTTCACGTAGAAGTACGATCGCTGCCACATCTTCACCGACTTTATCAGCTTGATGGTGGGGAAGGGGTTGTCGGCCCCCGACCTCCGGACGGCGATGAACGCGCCGCACTGAGCCGACACGCCTGCAGCCTGGGTGCCGAGCTTGGAGTAGAAGAACTCCCCCCAGAGATCGAGGGTGGGGAGGACTCCAAGGTAGCCTTCACACAGGGCCACGAAGGCGGACAACAGCACCACCGTGTTGGGCGTGAGGTGGTGCGGCTGGAGGCCGTGGAACTCCAGAAAGGAGCGGAAGAAGCTGCTCGACGGCAGCCCCAATCCGCGCAGGCAGTGCGAGCGGAACATAACCCGCTCGCCCTCCTCCGGCGCTGGAGAGATCTCCCCCCTCGGCGCAAGGCGTACCCGCACGTAATCTTCGCCGGGGAGCCGACGAGTCTTGCGGAGGAACTCGATGTGGTCGTCATGGACTTCTGAGCCAACCCAGGTGCCGGAATGCACCGAGGGAGGCGCGGCGGCAGAAGAACTCATCGTGAGCGGATCGCCGCGGCGTTCGGCAAAGCTTGGGCGCGCGGCGGTGCGAGGAAGAAGAAGAAGAAGAAGAAGAAGAAGAGCAAGAAGTAGCGTGGAGGAGGGGCACGCGTGCTGTGCCGCGCCCCCCTCCTCCCCCTACTTATAGCCTCATGGGCTGCGAAGCCAAGGGGGCGGTCGTGGGATTTACTGCGCCCACGACCCAACGACCCCCACATTTTCACAACAAAAGTTACTGCGCGCAGTAACTTCACGGGAATCCCAACCGTCCGCTCGGGCCACAGCGGATCCGCTCATGCGCCGAGGCGCGGTAATGGCGGGCCCCGCCTACGGGCCTGTCCCGTCATGCGCGTAGGCTGGCAGACTGGCCCGGCCGCGTGTTGCCACGTGCCAGGCCCGGAATGTGCTGCGGCCTGGAAGCTTAGCCAGCACGCTACTTGGATCCCGCCGCGGTGTTCGAAATATTATGCAAGTCAGAGTTGGGCGAGTCCGACTCCTTCTAGTCGGCCCGGCAGAAATCAAGCAAGAACCATGTCTCGGGCACCCGGAAAGAGAAACTGCTGAGGCTCCTCGGCCGATCGTCCGCGGCGCCTCATCAGCTTCGGGGACTACTGTCGAAGTACTGGGCCACGGGTAGGCTAACCCGAGTCCCAGAACCTTTCAAGACATCGGGGCAGGCTGCGCCCCTCAAGACCCCAGGACAAAGAGCCGCCATCTGAGAAGTCGGTGGCAAGGCAACCGACTGGCCACTCACGGCCGAGTCCCAGGAACGACTTCAGGATAAGCCGACTCCTGACTGACGACTTCCCGAGAAGCCGGCCTTGGGGAGTCGGCCCGCGACTCCAACAAACCCCATGTCCTCATCAAGAGGGACAGGACAGGGGAGTGGCTACAGTGAAGCCTGCTCCCACCCCTTTCCAGAGGCAGGCATGGCCACAGTACGCCGTACCCACGGAGATCTCTGTGCGGCGCGGCACTGTCGGAGTTAATAACCATGGGTAGCCTAGCCGGCTCCCCCTGGCCCTTCTAAAAAAATTACGAGCCGATCCGGCTCTCAAGAATCCAAGACACGGGGCCGCCTTCCCCTTGCCGGCTGTCTCCCAGGCCGGCTATCGGAAGGCGGCCCGACTTCAGCCCTCATGAAGAAAAGCCGTGGGAGGGCCGGCTCCAAGAAGCCTGCCGCAAGAAGGCCGACTCCAAGAAGCCGGCTCCCACAAAGCGGTCAAGATCGTACCCTCGAAGTCTGCATCCACATAACGGCGATGTGACGGGGCGTGGCTACAGTGAGTCCTGCCACCCCCGAATCCCGGAGCACGCCTGGCGCAGTGCGCCGTACGGGTGGCCACGACCCGTCCGGCGCGGCACTGTTGCCACGTTGACCCTGATGTCATCCACGACGGGCTGCCAGTATGGCCCACGGGCGGTGGGCCCCTTCAGGCAGAGAGACACCTGAAGGCGGCTAGGCCACCCCCAGTCGGCCCAAGACAGAGCCGGCTCCCCACAGCCGGCTTGCCACCTACCTCGAAGGAGACACCCCATTAAGAAGACAAGACGCGGTGAGGCTACAGTGATCACCCGCCGGACGGCGGCACTGTAGCCACGCCCACCTCGGCGAAGCCCTCGTCACCAAGATTGAGCAACAGTAACCAGCCCCCGACAAGGCCCTGGACAGTGGGGCCTGCCTGTCGACCAAGGAGCCGGCAGCCGGCGGGACCCACCAGCCGGCGGGCCCCAGCAGTCGGCGCAGAAGCCGGCGAGTGTAGACACAGACGGCTGGGCCCCACGCCCAGCCGGATTACCATTGTACCCCCAGGGGGTAGGCCTATATAAACCCCCCGGGGCACCCATGCAAAGGGTTGATCCCTGCTAGTTTTAGACACCGCATAGGGAGGAGAAGAGAGCAAGCCGTGCCCTTCTTCCTCCTCTCACCGAACAGCTCAAGGAGCATTGTGTAGTTACTTGTTCATCTAGTGATCATGCGGATACCCCGCAGAGCAGCAGTAGGCGTGTTATCTCCACGGAGAGCCCCGAAGATGGGTAAGATTCGTCGGCGTGCATGTCTTCGCCTCATCCCGTTTCCAGGCACCGGCGACGTCTTACTGGCTCCCACAATGATAAGCCACCCATTGGCATATGTCGCACCTACCACCCGACATTTGGCACCCACCGTGGGGCCAGGTGCACCTCGTCCAGAGATCTATTCTGTACGGGAACCCTCTTCCTCCCCCGCGAGCGTAGCCAGCCCGGCATGCCCGATGGCGCTTGCCACGACACGCTGCAAGGCGTCACCAATGTCTGTGCGGCGAGTGGCCTCGCCGATCTCCTTGACAAGACCCTCATCTCCGACGAGCTCGCCTCCGACGCGGGCACCGACCACCTCGTCAACCTCCTCGGCCAGCTCCACGTCTCCGGCGAGCCTTGTGTGGACTTGGAGTCAGTTGGCTCCACCGGTCCGATGCCTGTCGACTCCGACACGGCCTCACTCGACACTTTCCCTACCAACGTCGCAATCTACAACGACCCGCTTCCTCGCGCCGATGGCTGCGACGCTGTCACCACCGAGGTGATGGTCATCGGCCACGGCGGCGCTTCTGGCGAGAGCGCCCATGACGCCCCGCACGCGGCGGTCCACGACTTGTCCATCCCCCTCCCGGCCGATGCCGACGCTGAAGCACTGGAGGCTCGCCGCCTCGCCCTCCTCGCGGAGGGCCGGAAGTTGGTTTCCATGAGACGCCTCGCTGAGGCCCACCGACGTGAGGCCGACCGCGCCGCCTTTGGCACGCCGCCCCCAGGCGGGCCCAGCCGGGCCGGCGTTGTCAGACAGCGCGGCGCTGTCGTCGCTGATACGCTAGGAGTCGACCGCCCAGTCTACGCTTCTCCACTCGAGAACCTGCGCGCTGCCCAGGCGGCCATAGACGAGCTAGATGGACTGGGGGCCGAAGAACTTCCCCACATGACCCGACGCATCCAGCAGCTAATCGATGCAGCCGCGCAGCGGCACGAAGCCGACGCCCACGCGGAAAGCCCTCCCCTGCACCGAGATCACGGCGCGACGTCCCGGACGCCGACCACGGGTAAAACCCGCGTGCGGCGCGAGAAAGAGCCGGCTGCCAGCCGAAGCCGAACCCGAATCTCCATCGAGCGAGACGCAGAAGGCCACCCCTGGGCCGTGGAGTGGCGGGGCAACCCGCCTCCGCCTCGGCCCCATGGAGAGAGATATCCCACCCCACCGCCTATTGCGCATCCGACTCTCAGCGGCCGGCTAGGTCGCCGCGAGGGAGTCGGCGAGAACGACGCCCGCCATCGGATCGATCGCCTAGCGCGATCCCTGGCGCTGGAAGAAGAAGACGATGTCGGCCCGCCTTGCTTCGGCCCCCGCATCCGCGACGAGCCTTTCCCCAAAGGGTTCTCGCTCCCAAGAGACACGCCCAAGTACAACGGCTCCGTGAAGACGGAGGATTGGTTGATCGACTACTCCACGGCGGTTAGCATAGCCAACGGCAACAGGCGCGTTGCCGTGAAGTACGTGCCCCTCATGCTGCAGGGCACGGCACGGACCTGGCTCAATAGCCTCAAGCCATACAGCATCGACAGCTGGCTAGACTTCACAGAAGCTTTCGTCCGCAACTTCACCAGCACCTACAAGCGGGCTCCCAAGCCCAGACAGCTCTCCTTGTGCGTACAAGGCCCCGCCGAGTCCACTCGCGACTACCTCACGCGTTGGGCCGAGCTCCGCAACTCTTGTGAAGGGGTGCACGAGGTGCAAGCCATAGAATACTTCACCGCCGGGTGCCGAGAAGGCACCCTCCTCAAGCACAAGCTCCTCTGCGACGAGCCGACTACCCTCGACGAGCTTCTGGTCATAGCGGACAAGTACGCCACCGCCGACTCCTCAATGAAGACTGAACTCCGGGTAGACACGTCCGGGAAGGTACTCAACCCGGCGCCCAAGACGCCGGCTGGGGACTCCAGCCGACGCCCACACCAGAACGACCACAAGCGCAAGGGCCCCGTGCCGCCCTCCACCAGTCGGCAGGTGGCCACAGTTGAAGACGAGCAGCCCGAAGCGCGACCCGCTCCCAAGAAGCAGAGGGGCGGCAAGCCAGCTTGGCAGCCGACCTTCTCCTACGAGCAGACTCTCGACGCCCCGTGCAAGTTCCACAGCGGCGCGAAGCCGTCCAACCACACGACCCGGAAGTGCCACTGGCTCACCCGAATTTCCAAAGGCGAAGGGCTTGCGCCGCCTCCACCTGCCGGTCCGCCGCCTCCGGCTCCGCAGCCGCCGGCCGCTCGGCTCACAGTCGGAGCCATGCACGATGAGTTCCCCGACGAGCATGCCTCCTATGTCATCTTTACAAGCGAGCCCAAAGACCGGAAAAGCAGACGCCGAGAGCACCAAGAAGTCAGCGTTGCCGCTGCCAACCCCGCCGAGCACATGCACTGGTCAGAAAAACCCATCAGCTGGAGCCGGGCCGACCACCCAGAGGTGATGCCGTCTCCCGGCTCTTATGCGTTGGTTTTGGATGCCACCCTTGCAACGGATAGACGCGCCGCCCGTTTCTCCCGCGTGCTGATAGACGGCGGGAGCAGCATTAACATCCTGTACCGTGACACCCTGGAGAAGCTGAATGTCAAGACGAAGCAACTCATGCCTACTCGGACTGTGTTCCATGGCATTGTACCCGGCCTGTCCTGCGCCTCCAATGGCAAGATCAAGATTGATGTACTTTTTGGGGACAAGGAGCATTTCCGCCGGGAGGCGATCTGGTTTGAAGTGGTGGACCTGGAGAGCCCCTACCATGCACTGCTTGGCCGACCTGCCTTGGCCAGGTTCATGGCAGTTCCCCACTACGCATACCTGAAGATGAAGATGCCAAGAACCAAGGGCATCATCACCATAGCCGGCGATTACAGGAAGTCCTCCGAGTGCGCAGCAGCCAGCAGTCGGCTGGCTGAGTCCCTTGTGATTGCCGAAGAAAAGAAGATGTTGGACCGAGTCGTGGCCATGGCTGGCAAACAGTCGGCCTTGTCCCCCGATCCCAAGGAGCATGATGCTCAAGGATCTTTCCAGCCGGCCAAGGAGACGAAGAAGATACCTCTTGACCCCGAGCACCCAGAGAGGTTCGCCGTCATTGGGGCAAGCCTGAACAGCAAATAGAAAGGCGAGCTCGCCGATTTCCTCTGTGAGAATTGGGACATCTTTGCATGGTCCCCCAAGGACATGCCGGGTGTTCCGAAGGAATTCGCCGAGCACAAATTACACGTCCGAGAAGACGCAAAGCCAGTCAAACAACCCCTCCGCCGACTGTCGGAGGAGAAGAGAAGGATTGTGGGAGAGGAGATAGCCCGGCTTCTGGCAGCCGGCTTCATTATGGAAGTTTTCTTTCCAGAGTGGCTCGCCAACCCGGTCCTCGTGCTAAAGAAGAACAACAAGTGGCGCATGTGCATAGACTACACGAGCCTCAACAAGGCCTGCCCCAAAGATCCCTTTGCCCTGCCAAGGATTGATCAAGTGATAGACTCCATGACCGGATGCGAGCTGTTGAGTTTCTTGGATGCTTACTCAGGGTACCACCAGATAAAGTTAGATCCGGCAGACCGCCTGAAGACCGCCTTCATCACGCCATTCGGAGCCTTCTGCTACCTGACTATGACATTCGGCTTGAGAAATGCCGGTGCCACTTTTCAGCGTTGCATGCAGAAGTGCCTCCTCAAGCAGCTCGGCAGAAATGCCCACGTCTACGTAGACGACATTGTGGTGAAGACGGAGAAGCGCGGCACCTTGCTGGAAGACCTCAAGGAAACATTTCAGAACCTACGCCGGTTCCAAATCAAGCTCAATCCCGAGAAATGCGTGTTCGGAGTGCCAGCCGGCCAACTCCTAGGCTTCCTGGTCTCCGAACGCGGCATCAAATGCAACCCAGTAAAGATCAAGGCCATTGAGAGAATGGCGATCCCCACCAAACTTCGAGACGTCCAGAAGTTTACCGGATGCTTGGCCTCCCTGAACCGCTTCATCAGCCGGCTCGGAGAGAAAGCTCTTCCCCTCTACCGCCTCATGAAGAAGACCAACCACTTCGAGTGGAATGACCAAGCCGACCAAGCTTTTCACGAGCTGAAGAAGATGCTGGCCACGCCGCCTGTCCTGGTGGCGCCAACTGAGAAAGAGCCCATACTCCTCTACGTCGCCGCAACCAGCTGGGTGGTCAGCACCGTCATCGTAGTCCAACGCCCAGAAGAAGGCCGAGCCTAGCCGGTCCAGAGGCCGGTGTACTATTTGAGCGAGGTGCTGTCTACCTCGAAGCAGAACTACCCGCACTACCAGAAGATGTGCTATGGCGTGTACTTCGCCGCCAAGAAGCTGAAACCCTACTTCCAAGAGCATCCCATCATGGTCGTATGCACCACCCCGCTGGCCGAGATCATAGGCAGCCGGGATGCATCCGGCCGGGTGGCGAAATGGGCCATCGAGCTGGCCCCCTACACGATCTTCTACCAGCCTCGCACCGCCATCATGTCCCAAGCATTGGCCGACTTCCTCGTCGACTGGGCCGAGACCCAGTACCTACCGCCAGCTCCCGACTCCACTCATTGGCGCTTGCACTTCGATGGGTCCAAGATGCGCACCGGCTTGGGAGCCGGCGTCATCCTCACCTCTCCCAAAGGTGACAAGCTCAGACACACGCTGCAAATTCACTTTGCCGCCTCCAACAACGTGGCCGAGTATGAGGCGCTCATACACGGGCTCCGGCTTGCCAAAGAACTCGGCATTCCCCGGATCCTATGTTATGGCGACTCGGACTTGGTGGTCCAGCAATCATCCGGCGACTGGGATGCCAAGGACGCAAATATGGCAAGCTACTGCTTCCTCGTTCAGCAGATCAGTGGGTATTTCGAAGGATGCGAGTTTCTCCATGTACCACGAGCCAACAACGAGCCAGCTGATGCCTTGGCTCGAATAGGCTCCACTCGGCAAGCAATACCTACCGGTGTCTCTCTACAGCGCCTCCTCAAGCCGTCTATCAAGCCGTCTCCAGAGTCCGATTCCATCTTTGTGCCGCCTGACACCGACGCAGCCGGGTCCGGCTCGAAGAACCAAGCAGGTAACCCGGGGACTTCGATAGTCAGCCAGGGGGCATCAGCAGGCGGCTCGGGGACTTCCGTAGTTACGCCCGACCTGGGGACTGCCACACCCGGCTCGGGGACTGCGGTAGTCGGCCCGGAGACTACACCAACACAACAGGCGGCGGCCGACTCCAACATTTCACCACCCAGCCCGCCCGCCCCGGTCGCCGTAGCCGTGTTGGCAATAGAAGAGGTCGCAGCTCCATCATGGGCTCAATCCATCCTCAACTTCCTAATAAACCAAGATCTGCCGGCTGACGAAGTAGAGGCAAGACAAGTCCAATGCCGAGCCGGAGCATACACAATCGTCAACAGAGAACTCGTCAAGCACAGTGTCACTCGAGTCCTCCAGCGATGCGTCGAGCAAGAGAAGGGCATTGCAATCCTCGGAGACATCCACCAAGGAGAATGCGGCCACCATGCGGCCTCAAGATCACTCGTCGCCAAAGCCTCCGCCATGGTTTCTTTTGGCCGACTACTTTGGATGACGCCAAGGAGTTAGTTAAACATTGCAAAGGGTGCCAACTCTTCAGCTCCAAGCAACACATGCCGGCTTCAGCACTCAAGACCATTCCCCTCACTTGGCCCTTCGCCGTTTGGGGACTGGACATGGTGGGCCCATTCAAGACGGCGCGCGGCGGCATGACACATCTGCTTGTCGCCGTGGACAAATTCACCAAATGGATTGAGGCAAAGCCGATCAAGAAGCTGAATGGGCCGACTGCCGTCACATTTATCGCAGATATAACAACTCGGTACGGCGTGCCACACAGCATCATCACCGACAATGGCACAAATTTTGCCAAGGGAGCCTTGGCACGTTTTTGCGCGATGCAAGGCATCCGGTTGGACCTAGCATCCATTGCCCACCCACAGTCAAACGGCCAGGTCGAGCGAGCCAACGGCTTCATCCTTTCCGGCATCAAGCCCCGACTGGTCGTACCACTGGAGCGTTCGGCCGGCTATTGGCTCGATGAGCTGCCGGCCGTCCTCTGGAGTCTGCGCACTACACCAAACAAGTCAACCGGATTCACTCCTTTCTTCCTCGTGTATGGTGCCGAGGCGGTCATCCCAACTGACATCGAGTTCGACTCGCCTCGGGTAACCATGTACACGGAAGCGGAGGCCAAGGAAGCACGAGAAGATGGCGTCGACCTGCTGGAAGAAGGCCGGCTGTTAGCCCTCAGCCGGTCCGCCATCTATCAGCAGGGCCTGCGCCGCTACCACAGCCGGAAGGTCAAGCCAAGATCCTTCCAAGAGGGCGATCTTGTGCTCCGGCTGATCCAGCGAACAACCGGCCAGCACAAGCTCTCGGCCCCTTGGGAGGGCCCCTTCGTCATCAGCAGAGCCTTAGGCAACGACTCCTACTACCTGATCGACGCGCAGAAGCCGAAGGCACGAAAAAGAGACGACTCCGGCAAGGAGTCGGAACGACCATGGAACGCCAACCTCCTCCGAAGATTTTACAGTTAAAATGTAGTATATATCACGCTAACTTTTGTACTAAGTACGAGACAATAGGCCCCCCGAGGAGAGCTTGGGGACTGCCATCTTTTATCTATGAATGAAAAGTATGATGCTTATGACCTTGTCATTACATTCACTTTTTCCGTCCGGCACCAGGTTCGCCTAGTCGGCCCGGGGACTGGCCGCCTGGAGTTATATTAGAAGTCCTACCCGCAGTCAGACAAGTAGGGTGCCGGCTCCCAAGCCTTCTCTTGCCAAAAGTGGCAGATCAAAGAACCGGCTGTCCGGCTGGCAAGAGTTAAAGGCAGGAAAGGGCGCCCACACGAAAAACGGCTAGGGACTAACGGACTAATATAACAAAAGCCGGTTTTTCTCCCACCGCCGACCGACTACCAGAGTAGCCGGCCAGCCGGCTTCCATTCACCTTGCTTCAATCTAAGAAAGCTCGAGTACTTGCCTTCCCAGAAGGGGAAGGCAGCAAAGGAAACAGCTTAAGGATAAAAAGCATACATGAATGGAAACCAAACACGCAGACAATAATACTTACATAAAATACCTTCAAAAGGCCAGCATTCAACATAGTTCGAATACACCCCCAGTGGGTGGAACTGCGCAAGTTTAATAAAGTTGTTCAAAAGGCAACAAGCAGGAAAAAACAAGGACGGCAGACTAAGCCAAGGGAGCGACTGGCGAGTCGGGCAGGTCGGTGGAGACGGCAGTGCCGGCTGGAGGAGTGGCCGGCTGGCGAACCTCGGCATGATCACCGCCTCCAGCAGAGGGCGCGCTAGCACGCGCCTTGTTGCTGGAGGCACGATCAGGCTGAGGCTGGCTGCCCGCTTCACCAGTCGGCTCAACGTCTTCGCCTTCCTCTCCTTCGTCGTCTTCGCCTTCATCGCTGGAGGCGATCTCCTCTGCCGAGTCTTCACCCGCTGCCGGGTCCAGCCCGAACCACTCCTCCGGCTGGGCAACGCCGTCGTCATTAATCTCAGGAGCGAAGACGCTGATGTCAGTACACTCGGCGATCGTCAAAGCGCGCTGAGCAATAGCCGGCCGCACCTCCTCCAACTCTTCGTCGGCCTCCAGCCGCCAGGTGCGCAGCTGGTCCAGGTTCAGCCCCGGATACCAGGCTCGGACGAACTCCAGCGCCCGCCTAGCTCCAAGCCGGGCTGCCGACGCCTTCCAGGCCTCGAAGCGGCCAACCGCCACCTCCAGCCAGTCGGCAGTCCGACTCGGGGTGCGGGGAATCGTCTCGCTTGGCCAGAGGGCGGCCAACACCTGCGCTCCGGCGCGCTGGAGGCGGCGGAGCATACGGTGAGCCGGCTGCAGCCGGGCTTGGACCGCCAAGAGCTGCTCTTCAAGCGTCCGGCTCGCGTCCGGCGCGATTTTAGCCCCCGCCTGCCGGCGTGCCTCGCGATGGGCCTCGATGGATTGGGTGGCGAAGACGGAGTAGCTGGGAAAGTAGTCTGCACAGAGAACAAAAAGCAGCACAAGTCAGAACACAAATCAGGGATCAAGGGGCAAGCAGGGAGTGAAGAAGGCGGCTTACCGTCGATCAGATCTTCGATACGACTGAAGCCCTCGCTCAGCACCTGCTTCGCTTCAGCCCAGCCCGCCGCTTCGGTCTCGAACTCGGCCTTCAGGGCGTCCTTGTTGTCCTGCGCCTTCTTCAGGGCCGCCTTGTGGCTCTCCTCCTGGTCGGCCAACTTCTTGGCTAGGCGGTCACGCTCCAGGACCAAGGTGCTATACTCGGCTTCCTTGGCGCGAAGGGCGGCTTGGGCCCCGCTGAGCTGCTCCCTCAAGTCGGCATTGGCTCCTGCAAGCATGAAGACAAAGGAAATTAATAAGGTGAAGTCGTCAAGGAAGATCCGACCCGGCTGCTCAGCAATCGGCCCGAATCTCGGGGACTACACCCAGTGGGTGTGCTGACGCGCCCCCACAGGAGATGAACGAGACAAACACGCACTCCGGCTGCTGATTAGGTCCTCGGTTCTCCGGCCCAGCTCCTGAGCCTGGGAGTTGAAGGCGGCTGCACGGAGGTTATGATACTCCTGGAAGATTATACAGGAGGCAAGGATAAGTTAAGTTGTCAGAACCTAGTAAGTTCCAAGCCGCCTGCGCAGCAGCCGGCTCGAAACTCGGGGACTACACCCAGTGGGTGCGCTGACGCGCCCCCACGGAAGAAATCAAAAGAGCAAAATAACCAAGGCCAGAAGACTCACCCGGATGACGGCCCGCGTCGAGAGAAACTCTTGAGTGTATCATTGCAGCGAGGCGGCCAGAGCTTGAAGCCGGTTCTGGACCTCCTGGGCCGCCACGTTCAGCTCGCCCGTCCCCCCGCTAGGAGTCCACTCGGACGTGCTGGCGCTGGCCACCTCCAGGGCCTCCGCCGTCTGGCTGGCGCCCGCTGCTCAGTGCGGTTCCGGCGCGGAGGTTCCACCCCCAGCACGCTGGCGCGATGCCGGCTGCACCTCGAGGCCGGCCCCTACCTCCGGCTCGCCCCTGGACGGCTGCTCTGGCGCCGCAGCTGATTGGCCGCTTTGGCCCGCTCCAGTCGGTGCCGTCTGCGGCGCCCCCTCCATGAAGATCACGTGGTCCTCCCGCCTCTCCATCACCGGTGGGCCTTGGTCGACCTCCTCCGACGGGAGCACAGGAATGTCGGGGGCCACGGCACGGAGGGGAACGACGAGCAGCGAGGCCGGTTGTGCGAGGCCTCCGCCTCCGTCTCCGCGGCTGCCGCCTTCGCCCGGGCCTTGGCCGCCGCGTCGGCCTGCTCCTTCGTCGCCTGGGCGGTCCTTCGTTCCGCCGCCTCCCGCTCCTCCCGCGCCTCCCGTGCGTTCCGCTCCGTGGCTTCCCTAAGGTCGGCGTGGGGATCCATGCGACGAGAGCTTGAGGACCCTCCAGTCGGCCCGACTACGGAGCCGCCAGGACCTCGCTCAAGAGAAAGTGGCGCCCTGTCCGGCAAGCAAAGAAAGGTTTAGAAGAGCTTCGGTCAAAAAAGACAACAAAAATATATGCAAGACATTCGATGACTTACGCCGAGATCGCCTGCAGATGCTTCACCGCCTTGCGGAAGCGGGCCGCCTTCGCGGCCGCCTCATCCCGCTTGGTCGCCGCCGTGGAAGCCTTGGATTTCTTCGGCCGGCTGCCGAAGAAGGTCGACGCGGCCCGGCGCTTCTGCGCGCCACCGCGGGCAGCCGGCACGGCAGACGAGCCCGCGCCTTGATGATCAGGCGCCGACTGGCGGTGCGGGGAGGTTTCGACCTCGTCATCGTCCGGCCAGTCTTCAAAGCTGGCCCCGAGTCCCGCGCCCCCGGCCTCGTCGCCTTCCCCCACGATGGCGTCTTCCATGGCGGCCGCTCCCAGGTCCGGATCGTCGGCGTCGTCCACCGTGCGGTCGGGGAGGAGTTGGCGCTCTACCCCTGCGGCCCCGGCTGTCGGCGGAAGAAGAGGATTCTTCTAGAAGCAAACCAATTGATCAAGGGTCGGCTATCATGAGGCTGGCTAAAAAAAGGAAGAAAAGAAGAAAGAACTTATGGAAGGCGGAGGGTTGGCGCAGGAATACGGCTCCTTGCCGTATCACCAATCTTCGGCGAGCTTGCAGTTCGAGATGTAGTTCACCATGTAAGACACCTCTGCATGAGGCATCTCCCTGGTGCTCAGCCGGCACGGGTCGAAGTGGCCGCTCATCTGGCAGATCATGTGAGGCCGGCCTTGGAGCGGAAGTACCCGGCGCTCCACGAAGGCGGCCACCAAGTTGGCTCCGGTCAAGCCCTCCGACTGGATCATCACCCGAAGCCGGGAGACGGCTGCGTTCCCGGCCTAAGACAGCGACCTAGCCTGGTAGCTCCATGAAGGTTGCCTCCCAACCGGCGGGCCGGCTACGTAAGCCAGCAGGTTGACATAGTCTCCTTGCTGGGCGACGTTCTTCACATAAAAATAGGATTTCTGCCAAAGCTTCACCGACTCGATCAGCGGGATGGACGGGAACGGATTGTTCTCGCTCGCCCGCCTCATGGCAATGAAGGCTCCGCAGGGGGCGGGCACGCCCGCGACGATGGTGCCGAGCTTGCTCTGGAAGAATTCCCCCCAGAGCTCGAGCGTGGGGAGAACTCCAAGAAAACCCTCGCACAGGGTGACGAAGGCCGACAGCAGCATCACCGTGTTGGGCGTGAGGTGATGCGGCTGGATGTGGTAGAATTAGAGGAAGGCTCGAAGGAATCCGCTCGCTGGGAGGCCGAAGCCGCACAGGCAGTGCGAGCGGAAGATCACCCACTCGCCCTCCTCCGGTGCCGGCGAAATCTCCCTCGCCGGCGCTTGACTAACCCGCACTAAGTTCTCGCCCGGCAAGCGCCGCGTCCGGCGGAGGAACTCGACGTGGTCCTCGTGGACGTTGGAGCCATCCCACAAGCTCGACAGCGGCATGGGAGCGCTGCGGCGGAGAGCAAGATGAAGCGACGGCGGAACGGTGCGGCAAAGGGTTGCTGTGGCGGAGAGCAAGATGAAGCTACGATGGAACAGCGCGGCAAAGAGTTGCCGCGGCGAAGAGAAGAAGAAGGAGGGCAAGAAGGGGCGGAGTGAGGGAGAGCGTGCGAGCCTCTGCCGCTCCCCCTATTCCTCCTACTTATAGACCCGCGCGGCGGAGCCGAGGAGGCGCGGCGTGGGGGAACGTGGGGATCAACTACGCCCACTCCCCCACGTCCCACGATTATTATGCCCTGATGGCATAATAAAACCGCCGCGGGAAGGCGAGCGGTCCAAGTGGGCCGCAAAAGATCCGTGCTCGGGCCGAGGCCAACGAGTGGCAGGCCCGGGCCTGCGGCGGCGTCCCGTCGTGTGCGTGCGTTGGCAGGACTTCCTTGCCACGTGGCCCGCGGAAAGGCGCGCGGTCAGCTCGCAGGGCGACCCGCGTTCCAGCCTACAAGAAGCGGAGCTTTCCGAAGACGGCGCGCACAAGCAAAGCCGGCCCCTCGGGATAGGAAGCTAACCTAGCTTCTCGTCCCTTTGTCAGCCTCGAAGCTCGATCAGCTTCGGGGACTACTGTCGGAGTTAATAACCATGGGTAGCCTAGCCGGCTCCCCCTGGCCCTTCTGAAAAAATTACGAGCCGATCCGGCTCTCAAGAATCCAAGACACGGGGCCGCCTTCCCCTTTGCCGGCTGTCTCCCAGGCCGGCTATCGGAAGGCGGCCCGACTTCAGCCCTCATGAAGAAAAGCCGCGGGAGGGCCGGCTCCAAGAAGCCGGCCGCAAGAAGGCCGACTCCAAGAAGCCGGCTCCCACAAAGCGGTCAAGATCGTACCCTCGAAGTCTGCATCCACATAACGGCGATGTGACGGGGCATGGCTACAGTGAGGCCTGCCACCCCCTGATCCCGGAGCACGCCTGGCGCAGTGCGCCGTACGGGTGGCCACGACCCGTCCGGCGCAGCACTGTTGCCACGTTGACCCTGATGTCATCCACGATGGGCTGCCAGTACGGCCCACGGGCGGTGGGCCCCTTCAGGCAGAGAGACACCTGAAGGCGGCCAGGCCACCCCCAGTCGGCCCAAGACAGAGCCGACTCCCCACAGCCGGCTTGCCACCTACCTCGAAGGAGACGCCCCATTAAGAAGACAAGACGTGGTGAGGCTACAGTGATCACCCGCCGGACGGCGGCACTATAGCCACGCCCACCTTGGCGAAGCCCTCGTCACCAAGATTGAGCAACAGTAACCAGCCCCCGACAAGGCCCTCGACAGTGGGGCCTGCCTGTCGACCATGGAGCCGGCAGTCGGCGGGCCCCAGCAGTCGGCGCAGAAGCCGGCGAGTGTAGACACAAACGGCTGGGCCCCACACCCAGCCGGATTACCATTGTACCCCCGGGGGGTAGGCCTATATAAACCCCCCGGGGCACCCATGCAAAGGGTTGATCCCTGCTAGTTTTAGACACCGCATAGGGAGGAGAAGAGAGCAAGCCGTGCCCTTCTTCCTCCTCTCACCGAACAGCTCAAGGAGCATCGTGTAGTTACTTGTTCATCTAGTGATCATGCGGAGACCCCGCAGAGCAGCAGTAGGGGTGTTATCTCCACAGAGAGCCCCGAAGCTGGGTAAGATTCGCCGGCGTGCATGTCTTCGCCTCATCCCGTTTCCAGGCACTGGCGACGTCTTACTGGCTCCCACAATGATAAGCCACCCGTTGGCATATGTCGCACCTACCACCTGACATGCACTGTTGCCATGCAGGCCCTAACATCACCACCAGTGGACCGAATCCTGCGCCCACGACGGCTTGTCTGTACGACCCTGGGGCGGTGGGTCCCACCAGCCAGCGGGACCCCAGAAGACGGCAAGTGCGCCACCAGTCGGACCCGTTGGGAGTCAGCCCCCGAGAGTCGGCCAGCCCCTCCCCCGGGGCCCACGCGCCATTAACCAGATGTGACGGAGAGTGGCAACAGTGATCGCCCGCCAGGCGGTGGGGCTGTTGCCACGACTCCATGACCAAGCCCGCGTCATTAGAAGCACGGCTACAGTAATCAGCAGCCGGCAAGACTCGCCAGCGGCGGACACGGCCTATCGGCGCCGTACCAGACTAGTCGGCGGGGCCCGCCAATTGGCGGGCCCCAGCAGTCGGCGGAGAAGAGGGAGGCCAGAGAAGCTGACGGCTGGGTCCACGCCCAGCCGGATTACCATTGTACCCCTGGGGGGTAGGCCTATATAAGCCCCCCAGGACACCCATGCAAAGGGTTCGAATCCATTTAGCACTAGACTAGATCATATAGGAAGGAGAGAGCTTGCCCAGCCTTCTCCTACCTCCAGGAAACAGCTCAAGGAGAAACTGTGTACACACTTTGCCATAGTGATCATGCGGAGACCCCGCAGAGCAGCAGTAGGGGTATTATCTCCCCGGAGAGCCCCGAAGCAGGGTAAGATTCGCCGGCGTGCATGCCTTCGCCTCATCCCGTTTCCAGGCACCGGCAACGTTCTACTCGCCCCCACCATGATAAGCCATCCTTTGGCATATGTCACACCCAACCCCCGACAGCGGAGGAGAGGGGTCACCTTGGCAGCAGATGAAAAAACTTGGTCCTTTGGCCCTCTGTCCTCGCCGGATTGAAGCAGCTTGTCCTTTGGTCCTCTGCACACATCGAGCAAACTACAGAAAAAAACACGCATTAGATGAGGAGATGAAGAAAAAATAGAGAAGGGGATGAGGGATTCATACCCTTGTGGGGGTGGGTCTTGGAGGAGAGAGGCCTCCTGCCTGAGGCGCGTACGGCAACTCGTCCACCAAGTCCGCCCGTCGACTAGGGTTTCGGGCGCGCACGAGGAGGGATGTATGTGGAGGCTGGACGCGACGGTGGACTAGGGGGTGGAAGGAGGAGGGTGCGGCGGCGGTGGCGGCGGAGGAGGAGGATTCCTCTGCCGATGGGTGGCCGATGCAGCCATGCTCGAGTGGATCTGGATCCTCCCTCACCAGGGAGAGAAGGAGAGGGCGGAGGCCGCCAGGGATGGGGAGAACGTCGTGGTCGCTCGTCAGTGGGGCTGGGGAGAGGAGGCCGGCGGCGTCTGGTGGATTGGATTGGGGAATCGAGGGGAGAAGAAAGAAGCGGTTGTTCGTCTAGTTGGTTGCGACCGTGGTAGGTTAGGTGGGGTGGGGGAGGGTTAGCAATGGTGTCTTGGATATTTTAGTTGGGGGAGGGTTAGCAATGGCACACCTTTTAGCGGTGCACCATAAAAATTAGTATATCAATGGCACACCTTTTAGGGGTGCGCCATAAACACCGTGATAGCAATGGCGCACCTTCTCCTGGTGCGCCATTACTAACTTTTTTTATTTTTTGGATTTTTAGTTGCATGTAATAATTTAAGATTTGATATAAAAGAAAAGGAACACGCAAATGGAGTGATAAAACCGTTGTACAAAGATTTAGAATTAGATGACATGGTTGAAATCAAGTGATACATGTAATAATTTAGTTGCATGTAATAATTGAGCTTGCCACTGACACACACACACGCGGCTGACACATCGTGATTCGATCTTACCTATCTTTTCACAATCTTCTTACCCTTCTTTCTCGCGGTTGAATAATTTAGTCCCGGAACCCCTTGAATTGATCTTCTCTTGAACGGACGTCCTTTAGGTAGGGTGGTCCTGCTTCTTCTTGTGGTGTATGGTACTTCATCATCGTCATCATCTTCCATCTTCGGGTCGCCGTACTTGTCAAAGTCTTGCTCATTGGCGACTCCATCCATTTCGATGATGTTCCTTTTCCCTCTCCTCACGACAACACGACTGGGATTTGACGGGTCGGTAATGAAGAAGCATTGGTCCACTTGGGAAGACAATACCCATGGCTCATTTTTCGCGGTGACGTTTGTGCCCATGGTCTTGGATTTGGCTTCGGGTATAACCATGGTGGTGAAATACCGATCTTCTTTTTGGACGCTCTTGGACCATCTGACACAGAACATCGGGACCTTCTCTCCAGCGTAGCTCAGCTCCCAGATCTCCTCGATCCTTCCGTAGTATCTGTCCTTGTCGTTACCGGTGTAGGATACCATCGTTACCCCGGAGTTCTGATAATCTCTCTTCATGTCCTTTTCCTCGGTGTAGAATGTCTAGCCATTGATATCGTACGCCTCATAGGTCATCAGGTTGTGCTCGGCGCCCTGAGACAAGGCGAATATGAGTTTTTCTTCCGCGGAAGAATCCTCATGTAAAGGGTATGACAGAAGCTTGCCCTTGAACCAGCGCATGAAACATGAGTTGTGCTCTTTGATTATATCTCCGTCTGTCTTCTGTTGGCCTCGGTCATTGTACGTCTTCTCAATAAAGGTTTCATGCTCTACCACCCAAGGATCGACCACGTCTTTGTGCTGTAGCGCGACTAGGTTTGCTCTTTCAAAGTCGGCAAGTCGACCCTTGAAGTCCACATGCATTTCGCGGCGACCCTCACTGTGACCCCATCCAGCGAGCCTGCCGAGGTGCCTGTTGATGGGCAGACCAATGGGGTTCTCGATGCCTAGATAATTCATGCAGTAGGAGATGCACTCTTCACTCAGAAAGCCCTTGGCTATGATTCCATCTGGACGTGCCCTGTTGCGAACGTATCCTTTGATGACACCATTCATCCTTTCGAACGACATCATGTTGTGCGGGAACGTCGGCCCGAGTTGGATGATATCCTCCACGATATGGACCAGCAGATGCACCATAACGTCGAAGAATGCGGGTGGGAAGTACATCTCAAGCTCGCATAGTATCACCACGATCTCTTCCTGTAGCCTTCTGAGTTGCCTCACGCCAACCGACTTCCGAGAGATGACGTCGAAAAAGTTGCATAGGCCAAATAGCGTTTCACGGACGTGCACGTCCATGATCCCACAGATTGCAACTGGAAGTATCTGCGTCATCAGCACGTGACAATCGTGAGACTTCATCCCGCTGAACTTCTTCTTCACCGAGTCTAGGTATCTGCTTATCTTCCCCGCATAACCGTAAGGAAGTTTTACTCCTATGAGGCAGGTGAAAACTGATCAATCTCCTTCTGACTTAGAGTGAAGCATGCGGGAGGGTAGTCATATTCGATCTTCTTCTCCTTTTTGCCTTTGCGACGACTTTCTGTGTCCTTCGCCTCATCATCATCATCATCATTAGGGCGTTTTGCATGAATCTCCTCCCTGATGCCCATTGATTGCAAGTCTTCCCTTACTTTCGGCCCATATTTGGTCCTCTCTGGCATGTTGAGCAGGGTACCAAGCAGACTCTCACAGACGTTCTTCGTGATATGCATGACATCAAGGCTGTGAGGCACACAGAGGATCTCCCTGTACGACAAGTCCCAGAAAACAGACCTCGTTTTCCATACCTTTAGCAGCGGCTCTGGCGCCTTTCGCTTCTTTCCTGGCGATGGGCACTCTTTCCAATTTTTCAACAGCTCGTCTATTTCCTCGCCGCTCCTCGTACGCGGGTGTCTTCGTGGTTTGGTTTCACCATCGAACAGATGATTGCGTTTTCTCCATGCATCATCGTCGTGAAGCCACCTTCGATGTCCCATGAACACGGTTTTTGAAGACAAGGGATCTCTATCTAGCTGGCGATATATTGTGTCATCCATGCACCTGACGCATGCACAAAATCCATGGACCACCTGCCCCGCAACATATTCGTAACCGAGATAGTCGTGCACCGCCGGGAGCAGTGTGGCTCTCATAGGGAAATATTCTTTTGCTGCGGCGTCCCACGTATTGGTTGGTGTTTTCCACGGCGTGTCTAGCTCCTCTTTCAGCAGCCCCAGATACAGATTGATGTCGTTCCCTGGTTGTTTCGGCCCTTCAATTAGCATACTCACGTGAATGTACTTCGTCTGCACATCCAGGGGGGAGGTTGTACATCCACACAAACACAGGCCAGGTGCTATGTGTGCTTCTTTGGCTGCCAGACGGATTGACTCCATCGGTGCTCGCGCCCAACACAATGTTCCATGGATCGTCCCCAAATTCTGGGTGTTCAAAGTTCAACACTTGCCACTGACTCACATCCTTAGGGTGACTCAGCATCTTGTCTTTTTTGTTTATCTCCGGATCATTTCCGTCATCTTCTCGCTTCTTCTCCTTCCTATCCGCGTGCCAACGCAGGAGCTTTGCTAGCTTAGGGTCCACGAAATACCGCTGCAGACGAGTGATTGGAAAGTACCACACCACTTTTCGAGGAGCTTTCTTCCTCTTCTTGTATCGAGTGACGCTGCACACCGGACATATGGTAGACTCCGCATGCTCGTCCTGATAAATGATACAATCATTCATGCACACATGGTATTTGACGTGCGGTAAATCCAGAGGACACACGATTTTCTTTGCCTCCTCAAAACTGTTCGGGCACTTGTTCCCCTTGGGAATACGTTCGTGCCAGAATGACATGTTCTCGTCAAAGCATGCGTCGGTTATTTTGTGTTTTACCTTCATCTCCAGAGCCATGAGCGTTACTTTCAGGCGGGTATCCTCGGGCTGCATCCTTCATACAATGGAGTAAACGCGTCTATCTCCAGTTGATCCAGCTTGGCTTTCTCTCGGGCGGCAGCTCTTGCGTTACCCGTCTGCTTGAGAAGCAACTCTTGAATATGAGGGTCATGCACCCAGCCCATCGATGGTCCATCTTCGTCTGCTCTGGCATCTTCATCTTCATGATCATGCCCTTCGTCTTGATCTTCCTCATCATCATGTCTGGCATCTTCTACAAGATGACTGTGACCTTGTAATGATTTGATGGATCTTTGGAATGATATAATTGAGAGATCTTGGAACTCCAGAAAAGAAAAGATGAAACAATAGAAACCGAGAATTTTGATGAGGCTCCGGGATAGGGAATTAATCACTTGGATGAAACAAAGAATAAGAATTATGTTGTGCCCCTCCTTCACCAATTTAGATTGATGACAGGCCACGGATTTGGCAAACTACTTATTCTCATTGAAAGAATTAATATAGATATCGCGCCAACTTGGGAAGGTATTGAACGAACCACCAGAAGAGTTGAAACAACGAATAAATTGATATGATAAATAAGGAAGAGAAAACTCTTAAACGAACCACCGTAAGAATTGAAAACGATTAAACAAAAGATAAAGAAGCACCGGGAAGAATTATAAAAAGAACGAAGGTGCTTGAGACAATCCAGATACATGAGAACAAAGGGATCACAAACTGATTATAGATCACTTGAACGATGCACCGGTAAGATTGGAGAATGACAATTGAAAACTGAGAATGAATAAACCTGAACTGATGGACTCCGGATAACAAACTGAGAAGACTCTTGAATTTCTCCAGATAGGTGAAAAGAATTCTCATAATCAAAACCAATTATGAGAGGATGGCACAAAGCTAGAGCCATGAATCTTGAAGAGAAAGGAGCAAGATTTAGGGGGAAAATCTTCTTTGGTCTTCAAATGTTGAGAATGACGATGAGAAACACCACCAAGAATTGTTGAGCTACTCCGGAAGAACCAAAAGCGAAGAGATTGAGCCAACGATGAAAATAATTTGAAAGATCTTGGAAAAAACATAAGACTGATGATAATTCATTACGTCAAACTTTGAAAATAATTTTAAGGATAGCTCCGGGAAAATAAGAAGAGTCAGGTAAGATCCTGGGAAAAGACCTGTGGGTTAGGGCCCACTCAAAAGAAACACCGTTGAAGAATTTAAAAGAGAGAATGCACCGGTAGAATTAAAATGGCTTGAATGAGATACCAATCTCAAAAGAGCTTGAACGAATGCAGAGTGGAAACACGAATCTTTGAGATATCTTCAGCACTCCGGAACAATTGAATAGCGAGAGGTGAATGATTAAGAATTGCACCGGCATGAGAAGGTATTTGAAACATGGAAAAAGGATATGATCCACAAAGCTTGACTTGGTTCCACCGGATAGGAAAAAGAATGAATAATGGTGAACTAGAAGCTCCGTTAGTATCTTCATGAGAATCACCGGATAAGAACATTGACGGAAAAGGAATGGAGAGGCTTCCCATGAATAAAATGATACTTGAATAAGAAATCTGAGTCCTTGAAGAAAATAGGGTGGGTGGGCGGGAAAACAAAGGCAACTTGGAGACGGATGAAACCAACACCGTTCAGAAGGAACTGATACTTGATCTTGCGAATGTTGAAATGATCGGATCCACTTGAAGAGAAGCACACCAGTTAAAAAGGATTGACATGACAAACTCGAATATCATGAAGGATTAGTACTCCCGTAGGAATACGAGAACACCACTTATAAAAGGTATGGAATCAACATTTGACTTCGAAGCAACTCGAATACCACAACTCAAAACAAAAACAAAGGGTTGGCTTGCAGAATAAGCCGGAACAAACATATGATAGAGATTTCGTCCAAAGTTTTCGTGGTGGGGCCTACACGGGCTCGATCGTACGGCACCATCATGTACAAGGCAGTGCACATGATATACGAAGCGTCCCCGAGTCGGCATAGCCAAGGACTCTTTAAGACACAACGAGACCACTGTAAAACCAACCGTGGATAGGTAGACCACTAGACGTCGAACCCCAATTTCATATCATACATCTGTCGAAAAGATATCCTAAGAGCTACTTGAATCCCACTTATAAGCTCCCGAAATTTTCCGGTTATGCAATCAGGTGTTGGGGATACAGGGGAAGCATAATATCTCACCCAAAACTACACAAATCCTACATCCAGCTGTACCCATCCTTCAACACATAACCAAGAAACCTTCGGAAATAGTCTACCTCAACCTTCGAAAAGCATCCGTTATACGAGTTATGGCAATACTCCTGAACTCCCGCCCCAGTACTGGGTGGCGTCGAGGTTATCTCACCAACAACTGCATAAAAGAGATTTTCGATGTCGGCGAAACTAAACTCAGGTATTCCAGAACTGCAACGATAAAATTGTGACGACAACACCTCGGAGCTCAACTCCCCGGGACACTGCCACAACCCCTAAATGACAGGAGGCACCAAGAACAATGTTCTTGTCACAAAACCATCGGAACGATTCCAAGATACCCGCGTGATCCTAAATTTTTTTAGTGAAATTTGAGAAGAGAAGAGTCAAAACTCTACGTCGGGATGCCTCACCAGAGCGACGAAGGGACTGAGGAGTAAAAAGAATTCCTAACTCTCCGATATATATAATTCCTAAATGACTCAAAACATTTCTAGACTCAATAACGCCAGCGATTCGATCAAGCAGGGGGCTCCTAAGGTCGCTTGCGGGGTAGAGCCTATTCACGATGCCTTCGGTCATCGTGCTTACCATGGTCGCCTGCGGGGTAGAGCCAAACGATATTTTAGGACCCAAAAAAATTGGCATGACTTTACCTAAAATAGGACCAAAAAGAATGCATAGTGCGAAATTCTCGCCGAAACAGAAATGATTCAACATTCCGGCATAATATTGGCAACTATCTCATTTCAAATACCGGTACCTGCAAACACAAACATATGCAACACCACAAACGTACGTAGATCTAGGCCATAAAAAGTGTGTACGTTGTTGGAGGGAGAAAAAAGTAGATCTAGAACATAAAGAAAGCTTTCCCCTTACTTACCTATCAAAAATGAAATTTAACCACTTGATTTGGGTGAATCTATGGTGCAAATGAGGTGAGGAGGAGGAGGCAGCCGAGACCAAGCTTGGTAGAGGTGGAGAGAATGAAGTGGGGAAAGTGAGTGTGGTAGGTGGCTGTCAAAAATAACTAGCTGCTCTCAGGTTACCAATGGCGCACCTCCTTAGAATGCGCCATTGGTAACCAGGGTTACTAATGGCGCACCTGGTGTGTGGTGCGCCATTACTAGTTTTGAAAAAAAATTGAAAAAATTGTTAGTAGTGGCGCACCATGGGTGTGGTGTGCCATTACTAGTTAAAACTAGTAATGATGCACCAAACCACGGTGCACCACTGGTAAGTCTCGGGAGGGGGGTGTGCCCAGGAGAAACTTAGTGGTGGCGCACCACACACAAGGTGCGCCATTTAGCAGTGGCGCACCACATACATAGTGCGCCATTAATGTCTATATTAGCTATAGCCCTTTTTCTAGTAGTGTTTGTTTGCTTTATCGACGGGGTCTTTGTTGTCTTCGGCACCTTCCGGGGTGTCATCTTCTCCTGTGCCGGTGTTGCTGTCTTTACTGCGGCATGAGTTAGAGCGGCGCCGCTGACACCGGCGCTTGAATTGTATTTCGGAAGCTTTATCCTCAACTAGGTCTTCCTTATCGTCGCCGCTGTTCTCCTTTGGTGCATCCACCATGTATAGATCATACGAGGAAGTGGCCGTCCAGCGTCCGGTGAACGGCGGGTTCTGGGCCTCTTCTTCTCCGGCATCATCGTCCATACCATCGATGTCCTCAGAGTCGTAATCAAGTTTGTCGGTCAAATCCTCGATCGTGGCTATAAAGTGGGTGGCGGGTGGGAAGCAAAATTCTCCACCGTCAACCCCTAGTTCGAGCCGGATATAGTTCGGCTGAGAGTCCTCCTCTAAGGACAGGTTTTTTAGTGAGTTTAGCACATCGCCCAAAGGTGAATGTTGGAAGATGTCTGTGGCGCTGAATTTGAAGATTGATAAACGATCAAGCTCGGTGTCCATGGGCTCGCGCGGTTCAGAACCTATGGCCGGAGACGAGTCCAGCATTCCAGTGGCATAGACATCGTGTGAGACCATGTCGATGTGCGGATCCAACGTCGTGGAATCTACGGCCTCCGAGGTGGGGTTCATCCTCCCGTCTTTGGATGGCACGGCCTGCTCTGGCTCTAGGGATAGAGCAGTTACATGAGTGATCTCCTAGATGTGGCCCGGTGACAAATTTAGGTCATGATCATCGGGGTGACCGGGAGCGACTGTGGCGGTATCGAATCCGGCGAAGATCAAGTCTCCACGGATGTCTGCGACATAGTTCAAGCTCCCGAATCTGACCTAATGGCCAGGGGCGTAGCTTTGGATCTGCTCCAGATGGCCAAACGAGTTAGCCCGCAGTGTGAAGCCGCCGAATACGAAGATCTTCCCGGGAAGGAAAGTTTCTCCACGGACAGCGTCATTATCGACGATTGAATGGGCCATCAAACCTTTCAGCGAGAGCACAGACGAACTCTCAATGGAAGCACCAATGTCGGTGTCAAAACCGGCAGATCTCGTGTAGGGGGTCCCGAACTGTGCGTCTAAGCTTGATGGTAATAGGAGACAGGGGACAAAAAGTTTTTCCCAGGTTCGGGCCCTCTTGATGGAGGTAATACCCTATGTCATGCTTGATTGATATTGATGAATACGATTATTACAAGAGTTGATCTACCACAAGATCGTAATGGCTAAACCCTAGAAGTCTAGCCTGTATGACTAAGGTATTGAGTATATCCTATCCGGACTAAGTCCTCCGATTTATATAGACACCGGGAGGATCTAGGGTTACACAAGGTCGGTTACAAAGAAGGGAATTTGCATATTTCGTCGCCAAGCTTGCCTTACACGCCAAGGAGAGTCCCATCCGGACACGGGTGTAGTCTTCGGTCTTCGTATCTTCACAGCACATCAGTCCGGCCCATAGATAACAGGCCGGACGCCCGAGGACCCCTTAGTCCAGGACTCCCTCAGCATCCTCCTTAGGAGTACCGGAAAATTGGTCTTTCATAACAAGATTTAGCAAAGCAGTATTACACAAGTCTCTGCACTAGTGGCGGGAGGAGCGAGCGGAGTGCCAATAAAATCATTGTTGTTGGTATTTGAGAAATCACATAACTTGGTGTTCTCTTGAGTCATGATGACCACACAACAAGATTGCACTCAAAAATGGCGAACGAAAAAGAGGGGCGAATAAAATGGTATTTTTTTGTGAAGTGGGGGAGAGGAAAACGAGAGGCAAATGGCAAATAATGTAAATTACAAGGAGATGAGATTTGTGATTAGGAACCTGGTATATGTTGAAGATCCTCCCCAGCAACGATGCCAGAAATTCCTTTTAATGTCGCTTGAAGCTACATCGGTATTTCCCCAAAGAGGAAGGGATGATGCAGTACAGCGGCGGTAGGTATTTCCCTCAGATATGAAACCAAGGTTATCGAACCAGTAGGAGAACCAAACAACACAACGTAAACAGCCCCTGCACACAGATAACAAATCCCCGCAACCCGACGTGTTAAAGGGGTTGTCAATCCCTTTTGGGTAACGGTACCAGAAATTGGTGCGTGACGGGAGAAAGTTGTAATAGATTGAATAAATATATCGCAAATAAAATAAAGTGTAACAAAGTATTTTTGGTTTTTTGGATTCATAGATCTGAAAATAAAAGCAAATAAAAATAGATCGCAAAGGCAGATAATATGAAAAAGAAGACCCGGGGGGCGTAGGTTTCACTAGTGGCTTCTCTCGAGAAAAATAGCAAACGATGGGTTAACAAATTACTGTTGGGAAATTGGTAGAACTTCAAATAATTATGACGATATCCAGGCAATGATCATTATATAGGCATCACGTCCAAGATTAGTAGACCGACTCCTACCTGCATCTACTACTATTACTATACACAGCAACCGCTATCTAGCATGCATCTAGTGTATTAAGTTCATGGAAAAACGGAGTACTGCAATAAGAACGATGATATGATGTAGACAAGATCTATCTATGTAGATATAGACCCCATTGTTTTATCCTTAGTAGCAACGGTACATACGTGTCTTTTCCCTTTCTATCACTAGGATCAGGCACCGTAAGATCGAACCCACTGCAAAGCACCTCTTCCTATTGCAAGATAAATAGATCAAGTTGGCCAAACAAAACCCAAATATCGGGGAAGAAATACGAGGCTATAAGTAATCATGCATATAAGATATCAAATAAACTCAAATAACTTTCATGGATATAAAAAGATAGATCTGATCATAAACTCAAAGTTCATCGATCCCAACAAACACACCGCAAAAGAGTTACATCATATGGATCTCCTAGAGACCATTGTATTGAGAATCAAGAGAGAGAGAGGAAGCCATCTAGCTACTAACTACGGACCCAAAGGTCTACAAAGAACTACTCACGCATCATCGGAGAGGCACCAATGTAGGTGGTGAACCCCATCTGAGATGGTGTCTAGATTGGATTTGTTGGTTCTGGACTCTGTGGCGGCTGGATGAATATTTCGTCGATGCCTCTAGGGTTCTGGGATTTTTGGGGTATTTATAGAGCAAAGAGGCGGTCCTAGGGGCACCCCGGGTGGGCACAACCCACCAGGGCACGCCTGGGCTTCCTGGCGGGCCATGGTGGGTTGTGCCCCCTCGGGGAACCCCCAGGCGCAGCCACAACCCGTTGTGTTCCTTCTGGCCCATAAAAATTCTCCATAAAGTTTCGTGGCATTTGGAATCCATCTGATATTGATTTTCAGCAATGTAAAAAACACGAAATAAACAGGAACTAGCACCGGGCACTATGTCAATAGGTTAGTACCAAAAAATGATATAAAATGATTATAAAACATCCAAGATTGACAACATAACAGCATGGAACAATCAAAAATTATAGATACGTTGATGACATATCACACCGCCGCAACCTTCTGTACTCGTGAGATCCCATCTAGGGACCTTTTCTGGCATCCTGCCGGAGGGGGATTCGATCATGGAGGGCTTCTACATCAACACCATTGCCTCTCCGATGAAGCGTGAGTAGTTTACCACAGACCTACAGGTCCATAGCTAGTAGCTAGATGGCTTCTTCTCTCTCTTTGATTCTCAATACCATGTTCTCCTCGATGTTCTTGGAGATCTATTCGATGTAATACTCTTTCGCGGTGTGTTTGCCGAGATCCAATGAATTGTGGATTTATGATCAGCTTATCTATGAATATTATTTGAATCCCCTCTGAATTGTTATATGCATGATTTGATATCTTTGTAAGTTTCTTCGAACTATCGATTTGGTTTGGCCAACTAGATTGGTTTTTCTTGCAATGGGAGAAGTGCTTAGCTTTGGGTTCAATCTTGCGGTGCTCGATCCTAGTGATAGAAGGGGAACAAACACGTATTGTATTGTTGCCATCGAGGATAACTAGATGGTGTTTTCATCATATTGCTTGAGTTAATTCCGCTACATCATGTGTCGGATTTCGGGTTCCGGCAAACCCTTGAGGTTCGAACACTGGGGTGCGCGCGGAGATTTCGCCTCCTACCTTCCTGCACCCCTCCGCCACGCTAGGATCAAAGCTATGAAAAGAACAACACAAGGGACACAGAGTTTATACTGGTTCGGGCCACCGTTGTGGTGTAATACCCAACTCCAGTGTGTGGTGTGGTGGATTGCCTCTTGGGCTGATGATGATGAACAGTACAAGGAAGAATAGCCTCGCGAGGGTCTGTTCTTGGCTGGGGCGATGAACTGCTGGGAGGAGTTCAGCCACCTTTCTCTATCTCACTCTCTCTCTCTGCTTACCACCTCTCTACTTGTCGAGCCCTTGGAGGAGACTGAGCCGAACCCCCTGCTACGTGGGTGGCCGGTCCTATTTATAGTGGCCCTGGTCCTCTCCCCAAATATTGAGCGGGAAAGGAGCCAACAATGGCGGGCTAATTTGAAAGGGGACAGCAAGTATCAACTATCCTGACAAAAGTAGTCTTCGCCTGCGCAAAGCTCTGGTGATGACGCCGTCTTGGGCTCCATGGTGACCTCCGTCTCGTAGTCCTCCTGGTATTGATCTCGTTGCACCGAAATGGCAACCTTTGCCTGATGCCTCGGTACTCCATGACTGCGCTTGCCCCCTTTGCACCAAAGAGGAAAGGAGGATGCTGCGCGGGCTGGCACCCGCCTGGCACCCTGAGTCGTCATGGCTTGCGTCACGGGCACCTCGCGAGGTACCCCGCCTTGATCTCTCCGCCTCCTCGTGTGCCAGCCTGACGAGGCCGTGCCTGAGGAAGCTTCGTGTCGTCCGCCCCGCGAGGCTTGGCCCCTCGCGAGGGTCTTGAGTTTGTGTTGGTGAAGATGGGCCATGCTGGGGCCCCCTTTGAGCCACGCCGCAGGCCGCAGGCAGGCAAGTCTGGGGACCCCCATTCCCAGAACGCCGACAGTAGCCCCCGGGCCCAAGGCGTGCCCGGACTTGGGCGTGCAGGGAGGCGGAAGGGCAAGAGCGAAGCGCCGCGGGCCCTAACAGCCTGCGGCCTTGGGCGCCGCGTGGCGGTTGATTGGACGTGGGCGTCTCCACTTCCCCATGGCGCCTTGGCAACTACACGGATTGGACAAGTCCCTGCATGCAAAGCGGGTCATAATTACCTGCGATCGTGGGGGCCGTTGGTTGGCCATCGCCAGCCATAAGTACGGACCGGCGTGAGCCCTTCCAGTTCATCCCCCCTTGCTTCTCCTTTTTCTTCATGGCCCCATCGAGGAGGTTCTCAGCCGCCGAGAAGGGGAAGGCTTGCCGGGTTGAGCCCGCCTCTCCCCCACCCAAGCGCGGCCGAGGGCGCCCTCGCAAGCATCCTGTGGCCACCACGGTGGCTCCCCGCGGCCGTGGAGGCGATCTTTAGCATGGCGACGGGCGGATTGCTGCAGCCGGGGGGCGCGCTCTGGCTGCGCGTCCCCCCAGGCCGCGCGTTCGTGCTACTGAAGTGCTGCCGGAGTTCATCGTGTGGTCGGCGGAGCCGGCTAGCACCCGGCTTCCGCTTCCTCGCTTCCTCCTCGGTGAGCTCCCGGCCGGCGCCCCGGGCGGCCTCTGGCTCCAGGCCGACGACTGCTGCAGCCGGGCCTCATGGGTCTCTCTGGAGGTCTCCGCGGCTGGGAGCCTGTCCCTGGCCCGTGGTTGGCAGACGTTTGCCCGCGCGCGTGGCCTGAGCCGTCGGTGCACCCTGCACTTCAAGTTCGACGGCGGCGCCACCCTCTACGTGAGGGTGTTTGGGGAAGATGGTCGCCGCGCAGGGTGTTGCCCCGAGGGTGACGACCGCGGCTGGGAACCCAGCTCCGGTGATGATGGAGAGAGCAGCGCTCGCACGGCTGGCGGCGTTCGGGGTTCCCCAAGCTTCTCCGGTTCTTCTTCAGGCGGCGACTCCTCTAGCGGTGGCCGCGATCAGCCTCCACGTCGTCGTGTCTGCTTGGGGGTGGCGACGTGTCCGCCCGCCGCCGCGCCCTGGTGAAGCGCGAGAGGGAGTCCGCCTGAGCTCCGGAGGCAGCTCGGGCCTTCTCTGCGGGCCGGTGTGAGGCGAGCCGCGCCGGATTTGTTCTTCCTTTTCCCTTTTTCCTGCATAACAAAGACAATAGTGTGGAGCCCCGCGGGGGCGTGTTTGGGTTATTGCTTGTTAATCATCGTTTTGCTTTCGTTACCATACCTTCCGGCTATGTGCCCGAGCGTGGATAGTTCCCGACCCCGGCCATGGGGGGGCGACCGACCCAGGCCCTTTGTTTGTGTCGCGGTGCCCGTGGGGCACGGACTGGAGGGGTGCTCCTGTAAGGGGCCCAAGTCACGAACTCTTTGAGTGACTGGGATAGGAACACTCGCGAGGGCGCTCGGCTCTCCCCCTCGCGAGGCCTTGCACAAGAGAAACCGAGGCAAGAGAGCGAAAAGCCGAAGAACCGCAAGCCAAAGATGGCAGCAACTTCAATAAAACCCCAAACGAAGAGGAACAAGCCAACTGCGGAAAGCAAATGAAAAGCCGCGTCCGGCACCTAGTCTAGTCTTCGATGTCTTCTCACCAGCGCGGAGCTAAGTGCTGCCACTGGGCGTGGGAGGGAGCCCCAGGGCCTGAGGCCGGCGCTCCTGAGACTCCGGGGTGTGTACAGCCCCAACTCATTATTATGTGAGAGTGTCACGGGCGGCGAGCTTCACAGGCGTTGGCCTTCTTCACAGGCTCCGGGCCTTTTCCAAAACGCGATAGCTTCACAGGCACTCGCCTTGCTTCACAGGCTCCAGACCTTTTCCAAAACGTGATAGCTTCACAGGCACTCGCCTTGCTTCACAGGCTCTGGGCCTTTTCCAAAACGCGATAGCTTCACAGGCACTCGCCTTGCTTCACAGGCTCCGGGCCTTTTCCAAAACGCGATAGCTTCACAGGCACTCGCCTTGCTTCACAGGCTCCGGGCCTTTTCCAAAAAGCGATAGCTTCACAGGCACTCGCCTTGCTTCACAGGCTCCATGCCTTTTCAGGGGTAGAACCTCTGGAGGTGCTGGATGTTCCATGCATTCTGGACCGGCACTCCCTCTTGAGTCTCCAAGCGCGCGGAGCCGGGCCTGGAAACATGAACAACCTTGAATGGGCCCTCCCACATGGGAGAGAGCTTGTGCAATCCCTCCCTGGAGAGAACCCGCCTGAGCACGACGTCTCCTACCTCAAGAGTCCTGGGGCGGATGTTGCGGCAGTGATATCGCCGCAGTGCTTGTTGGTACCTCGCCGCTCGCAGCGCGGCTTCCCGGCGACGCTCCTCCCCTAGCACGAGGTCCGTCCCCCGCATGGCGTCCTGCTGCGCCTCGTCGAACGCCAGGACCCACGCGGAGCGACGTCTGACCTCGTGAGGGAGGACTGCTTCTGCTCCGTAGACCAGGAAGAACGGGGTCTCTCCAGTCGGCTTGGTCGCGGTGGTGCGGATGGACCACAACACGGACTGCAGTTCGTGGTACCAACCTCTGCCGCAAGCCTCCAGCTTCTTCTTGAACGTCCTGGTCTTGAGGCCCCTCAGGACCTCCGCGTTGGCTCGCTCGGCCTGGCCGTTGCTTCGAGGGTGCGCCACTAAAGCGTAGCATATCTGCGTTCCAAGGTTAGCACAGTATGTTTTGAAGAGGTTACTGGTGAACTGTGAACCGTTGTCCGTGATGATGCGATTCGGCACCCCGAACCGGCTCACGATGCCCTTGATGAACTTGACTACAGAACCCGTAGGAATGGTGCAGACAACCTCCACTTCAGCCCACTTGGTGAACTTGTCCACGGCAACGTAAAGGTAGCGGTAGCCCCCTGGCGCTCGAGGAAACGGACCCAAGATGTCGTGCCCCCAGACTGCGAATAGCCATGAAAGGGGGATAGTCTGCAAGCCCCCTGCCGGCTGATGGATCTGCTTGGCGTGGAACTGGCAGGCCCCACAAGCCTTCACTAGTTCAACGGCGTCATTGAGCGCGGTGGGCCAGTAAAACCCACTGCGGAATGCCTTGCCAACAAGGGTCCGTGATGACGAATGATGTCCGCAGTCTCCGCCGTGTATATCTTCCAGTAGTTCCTTCCCTTGCTCCCTGGAGATGCAGCGCAGGGATACATCGTTTGGTCGCTTCCGGTAGAGCTCTCCATCTCTGACGCAGTACGCCGTGGCCTGGCGCGCCACTCGCTCTGCTTCCTCCTCCTTCTCCGACAGGGTCCCTTGCGTTAGGTAGCTCCGGAGCTCCGTGATCCAACATCCCTCCTGAGGTTCCATCGTCAGGAGCAGGCGTGCTCCCGAGGCCGGGCCACAAGCTGGAGCTCCTGAGGCAGGTGGCTGAGGGAGCTCCTCCCTAGGCTGAGCCGTGTTTGATAATGACGGTAAGGCTGAAGGCTCGAAGAGCCGCTCCTCGAAAATGCCAGGCTCCTGAGGTAACCGCCTGTATGCGTGTTTGGCGATGTCATCGGCTTCCTGATTGGTGCCACGGGGCACATGCTGCAACTCCAACCCCCAGAACTGCTTCTCCATCCTGCGGACCTCTGCAAGGTAGGCCTCCATGTGCTCATCCTTCGGCTCGTACACCTTGTTGGAAAAATTGACAAGGAGCTGCGAATCGCCCTTGATGGTGAGGCGTTTCACCCCTAGGGCAGCTGCGGCCTTCATGCCCGCTATCAAACCTTCATACTCCGCTATGTTATTGGAGACCTTTTCGCCTTGCTGGAAACAAAGCTGCACGGCGTAATAGAGCTTGTCCTGGGTAGGCGATATAAGCACCGCCCCAGCCCCTGCGCCGTGTCTGGAGAATGCCCCATCGAAGTACATGACCCATCCTTATGGCGCCTCGCTTCCCGGGGACAGGGACCGATCCTCGTCGGCCTTGAGGCCTGGCGCCTCCGTCCATTCTGCCACAAAATCTGCCAACGCTGCTCCCTTGATGACTCTGGTCGTGCTGAATTCGAGCTGAAACGCTTGCAGCTCTATGTTCCACTCAGCGACCCTCCCAGCTGAATTGGGGCTCCTGAGCACCCTCTCCAGGGGGTATGACAAGACGACCTTGATGGGGTGACCATGAAAATAGTGCCGCAGTTTGCGCGAAGCCACCAGTAGCGCGAGGAGGAGTTTTTGAGGCATGGGGTACCGTGCTCTTGCATCCCGCAGCACTGTGCTGACGAACGACACCGGGTGCTCAACGAGGTGGAGTGCGTCAGTGCTGGTGGCTCCCTTCGGAGACCGTGGCGCCTCTTGAGGCAATGGGGCCTCCTGAGACTGGCCATCTGGAAGAGGGGCCTCTTCCGCCTCTGGTGCACCCCTCTGCGGCGGCTGATCCTCCTCAGCCGTGATGGCGGTTTCTGTGGGCCTTCATTGTCCCTGTTCTGCCTTATCCCGAGATGCTGCCGTGGTTTTGATCCAGCGCTCCTCTCTGGCTGCTACCAAGGCTGCGCTGGCGGAGTAGGGAGTGGCGGCGAGGTAGAGCACCAGGGGCTCCTGAGGGCGCGGGGCCACCATGACCGGTGGGCTGGTCAGGTATCTCTTGAGATCCTGGAATGCCTTGTCGGCCTCTTCAGTCCACTCGAAGGGCCCCTTTTTCTTCATTAGCTGGAAGAAGGGCAGGGCTCGTTCCCCCAACTTGGAGATGAAGCGCCCTAGTGCGGTCACGCGCCCCGTGAGCTTCTGCATTTGTTTGAGGGTCTTTGGCGGGCTCATGTCTTCCACCGCCTTGACCTTCTCTAGGTTAGCCTTGATGCCTCGGTGGGACACGAGGAAACCCAAGAGCTTGCCCGAGGGGACTCTGAACACACACTTCTCTGGGTTGAGCCGTAGGTTCACTCCATTGAGGCTCACGAAGGTTTCCTCCAGGTCTGGTATCAAGGTCCTGGCCTCCCGAGATTTTACCATGATGTCATCGACGTAAGCTTCAACATTCTTCTCGAGCTGCTGGCCCAAGGTGATATGCATCAGCCGCTGAAAGGTCGCCCCTGCATTACGTAGCCCGAATGGCATGCAGGTGTAGTAGTACACCCCGCATGGGGTTAGGAAGGCCATCTTCTCGATGTCTTCCACCGCCATCTTGATCTGGTGATACCTAGAGAAGGCATCCAGGAAGCACAGCAGGTCGCATTCCGCAGTGGAATCAACGATCTGGTCGATGCAGGGGAGCGGGAACAGATCTTGCAGGCACGCTTTGTTGAGGTTGGTGAAGTCGACACACATGCATTCCTTCCCTCCCCTCTTCGGCACAACGACAGGGTTGGCCAACCAATCTGGGTATCGGACCTTGCGAATGACCCCAGCGGCCTCTAATTTGCGGGTCTCTTGGACGATGAAGGCCTGCTTTTCTGTGGACTGCCGCCTGGCCTTCTGCTTCACAGGGCGCACATTGGGGCACACGTTGAGGTGATGCTCGATTACGCTCCTGGGGATCCCTGCCAACTGGTCCAGCTCCCAAGCGAATACCTTCTTGTTTGTGCGCAGGAACGCAACCAGGGCCTCCTCCTGCTCGGGTTTGTGGTGGGCGCCTATGGTGAAAGTGGCGTTGGTGGACCCTTCCTCATCGACGGGTACCTGCTTGGTTTCTGCCTTGCCTTGGGTGAACAACTGCTTCTTCTTGGCGGGCGCAGCCCCCTCGGGCTCAGGGGCCCCCAAGTCGGCAGGCTGTGCCGATGCTGCTGTCCCGAAGACGAGCTTGAGCACCCGTAGAGCGTCACCAGTATCCCCGTGCACGGTGAGGACACCGCTGCTCCCGGGCATCTTCATGAGGTTGTACGCCGGGTGCGTCGCGGCCATGAACTGGGCCAGCGCTGGGTAGCCGAGGATGGCGTTGTAGGGGAGGCCGATGTGGGCGATGTCGAAGTCGACCAGCTCCGTGCGGAAGTTGTCGTAGGTGCCGAAGGTCACTGGGAGCCGGATCTGCCCCAAGGAGCTGGACGACCTGCCCCCAACGCCTGAGAAGGGTCGGCTGGGCCGTAACCGTTCCAGGGGTATGCAGAGGAGGTTGAAGGCCTCGACTGAGAGCACGCTGGGGCCCGCCCCGCCATCGATAAGAGTTCTGGTGACGGCCACCTGGCAGATGGTGGGGTGCATAGCATGGGGAGTGCGCCCGAGCCGGCCGAGTTGGAGGGGTGGTCCTCCGGGCTGAAGCTCAGGCCAGTCCCGGGCGCCGCCCGACCCAGGGGAGCCCCCTGCCGTGTGGGAGCGGCGCTGACCCGGCGGATGAACGGCTTGACGTGGTAACTTGTAGGCGGCGCCTGCGAGCCGCCCAAGAGGGCCGCGACGACTGGGGGTGTTGGTGCAGCGCGATAGGCGGGGAAGAGGTTGCGGGGCTCCGTGGGCGCGCGGAGCACGCGGGACAAAGAACCAGCTGGGGTGAGCGAGTGAGTTGCGGTGCGGCCGTCTTGCCGCACGGGCAGATGCCGGGACGATGCTTGCCGCTCATCCCCCGCCGGGCCGGTGGCGGCGTTGACGGCAGGTGATGGGGAACGGCGAGGGCGCCCGCCGACAGGGGCTGTCTGGGTGACGTGGGAAGCGAGGGCGGCCCGACGCTCCGCGCGGGCCCGATGTGCGTCAGACATGGGCGCGATGGTCGGAGGAGAACGGAGCGGTGGAAGACGAATTTCGGCGCACCCCTACCAGGCGCGCCAAATGTCGGATTTCGGGTTCCGGCAAACCCTTGAGGTTCGAACACTGGGGTGCGCGCGGAGATTTCGCCTCCTACCTTCCTGCACCCCTCCGCCACGCTAGGATCAAAGCTATGAAAAGAACAACACAAGGGACACAGAGTTTATACTGGTTCGGGCCACCGTTGTGGTGTAATACCCAACTCCAGTGTGTGGTGTGGTGGATTGCCTCTTGGGCTGATGATGATGAACAGTACAAGGAAGAATAGCCTCGCGAGGGTCTGTTCTTGGCTGGGGCGATGAACTGCTGGGAGGAGTTCAGCCACCTTTCTCTATCTCACTCTCTCTCTCTGCTTACCACCTCTCTACTTGTCGAGCCCTTGGAGGAGACTGAGCCGAACCCCCTGCTACGTGGGTGGCCGGTCCTATTTATAGTGGCCCTGGTCCTCTCCCCAAATATTGAGCGGGAAAGGAGCCAACAATGGCGGGCTAATTTGAAAGGGGACAGCAAGTATCAACTATCCTGACAAAACTAGTCTTCGCTTGCGCAAAGCTCTGGTGATGACGCCGTCTTGGGCTCCATGGTGACCTCCGTCTCGTAGTCCTCCTGGTATTGATCTCGTTGCACCGAAATGGCAACCTTTGCCTGATGCCTCGATACTCCACGGCTGCGCTTGCCCCCTTTGCACCAAAGAGGAAAGGAGGACGCTGCGCGGGCTGGCACCCGCCTGGCACCCTGAGTCGTCATGGCTTGCGTCACGGGCACCTCGCGAGGTACCCCGCCTTGATCTCTCCGCCTCCTCGTGAGCCAGCCTGACGTGGCCGTGCCTGAGGAAGCTCCGTGTCGTCCGCCCCGCGAGGGTCTTGAGTTTGTGTTGGTGAAGATAGGCCATGCTGGGGCCCCATTTGAGCCACGCCGTAGGCCGCAGGCAGGCAAGTCTGGGGACCCCCATTCCCAGAACGCCGACATCATGTTATCTTACTTAATGCTTTACTCTGTTCTTGTGAACTTAATACTCTAGATGCAGGCAGGAGTCGGTCGATGTGTGGAGTAATAGTAGTAGATGCTGAACCATTTCGGTCTACTTGACACGGACATGATGCCTATATTCATGATCACTGCCTTAGATATCGTCATAACTTTGCGCTTTTCTATCAATTGCTCGGCAGTAATTTGTTCACCCACCATAATAATTTCTATCTTGAGAGAAGCCTCTAGTGAAACCTATGGCCCCCGGGTCTATTTTCCATCATATAAGTTTTCGATCTACAATTTTAGCTTTCGATTTACTTTCTTTGTTTACTTTCCATTTCATAAACCAAAAATACCAAAAATATTACTTTGCCGTTTATCCATCTATATCATATCTCACTTTGCAAATAACCATGAAGGGATTGACAACCCCTTTTGCGCGTTGGGTGCAAGTTGGTGTTTGTTTGTGCAGGTATTCGGTGACTTGTTGCATTGTCTCCTATTGGATTGATACCTTGGTTCTCAAAACTGAGGGAAATACATACTCTACTTTTCTTCATCACCCTTTCCTCTTCAAGGGAAAAACCAACGCAAGCTCAAGAGGTAGCATGTTACTCTCGCAACCCATCATCTAATAACTACTCCATAATGCATTCCCTTAGGCCCAAATATGGTGAAGTGACATGTAGTCGACGTTCACATGACACCACTAAGGGAATCACAACATACATACTATCAAAATATCAAACACACATCAAGTTCACATGATTACTTGCAACATGATTTCTCCTGTAACCTCAAGAACAAAAGTAACTACTCACAAATGATAATCATGCTCAAGATCATAGGGGTATTAAATAGCATATTGTATCTGAACATATAATCTTCCACCAAATAAACCATATAGTAATCAACCAGAAGATGTAATCAACACTACTGGTCACCCACAAGTACAATCTATAGTTCCGATACAAAGATTGAACACAAGAGATGAACTAGGGTTTGAGAGGAGATGGTGCTATTGAAGATGTTGATGGAGATTGCCCTCCCCAAGATGGGAGAGTCGTTGGTGATGATGATGACAATGGTTTCCCCCTCCGGGAGGGAAGTTCCCCCGGCGGAATCGCTCCGCCAAAGGGCAAAAGTGCTCCTGCCCAAGTTCCGCCTCGAGACGGTGGCGTTCCGTCCCGAAAATCATCTCCTTATTTTTTTTCTAGGTCAAAATGACTTGTATACCAGAAGATGGGCACCAGAGGTGGGATGGGATGAGCACAACCCACCAGGGTGCGCCTGGGGGGCCAAGTGCGGCCTGGTGTCTTGTGCTCACCAGGTGGCCCCCGTCCGGTAGTTATTTGCTCCAGTACTTCTTATTTATTCCATAGAAAATCCTCATGAAGTTTCAGCTTATTTGGAGTTGTGCAGAATAGGTGGCCTGACGTAGATTTTCCAGGTCCAGATTTCCAGCTACCGTAGTTCTCCCTCTTTGTGTGAACCTTGCAAATTATGAGAGAAAAGGCATTAGAATTACTCCAAAAGACATTATTATGCATAAAACATTATAAATAACAGTAGGTAAACATGATACAAAATGGACGTATCAGGGGGGCAACGATCATGGAGGGGTTCTTCATCATCACCCTTGCCCCTCCGATGATGCGTGAGTAGTTTACCACAGACCTACCTATGTGTAGGAAGTAGCTAGATGGCTTCTTCTATCTTTTTGATCTGCAATACAATGTTCTCCTCGATGTTCTTGGGGATCTATTTGATGTAATGACTCGGTGTGTTTGTTGGGATATGATGAATTGGGAGTTTATGTTCAGATCTTTCTATGAATATTATTTGAGTCTTTGCTAAACTCTTTTATGCATGATCTTTATAGCCTTGTATTTTTTCTCCGAAACTTTGGTTTGGTTTGGCCAACTAGATTGATGTTTCTTGCAATGGGAAGAGGTGCTCTGTGATGGGTTCGATCTTGCGGTGCTCAATCTCAGTGACAGAAAGAGACATGACACGCATGTATCCTTGCTATTAAGGATAAAAAGATGTGGTATATTCCTACATGAATAGATCTTGTCTACATCATGTGATCGTTCTGATTGCATTACTATGTTTCTCCATGAACTTAATACACTAGATGCATGCTGGATAGCAGTCAATGTGCGGGGGGTCGGTCTACTAATCTTGGACGTGATGCCCATATACATGATCATTGCCATGGACATCATCATAATTATTTGCTTTTTTGTCAATTGCCCAACAATAATTTGTCTAACCACTTTATGATATTTTCTTGAGAGAAGCCTCTGGTGAAATCTATGCCCCCTAGGTCTATTTCCTATCATATTATTTTCAGATCTATTAATCCAAAAAAACAAAAAATACCTTGCTGCACTTTTTCTTTACCTATTTTATTTTGTGTTTTTGCTAGATCTATTTATCAAATCTCATACAATTTCATCTATCTCAATACCGAGGAGAGATTCTGAACCCCTCTTACGCGTTAGGTTGCAAGTTTTTGTTGTTTGTGTGCAGGTGTTGTTTCGTAGTGTTGCTTGGTTCTCCTACTGGATTGATAACCTAGTTTCATAACTAAGGGAAATACTTACCGTTGTTGTGCTACATCATCCTCTCCTCTTCGGGAATTACCAACGCAGATACAAGCAATCGAGCATCTCAAACATAATAAAAATTACATTGAGATTCTGAGTCCACCGAACGACCACTACCGTTAGAACGAGCTGATGATGCATCGCTCCACTACCAGAGCCAGCTTGACATTGTCGATGATAGCCTAAAAGTCTCCATACATCTGCCCTTAAGGACCAACACCCTGGAGCTGCAGTCGTCATCGTTGAACCCTTGCATAGATCTGAAGCACTAGACACCAAATCTCACCATATGACAAGAAACCCAAACATCACCGTTTCAAGGAAACGACAGTAATTTACGCCAGAGTTCCATCGACTACATCCAAACGAATGAAAGAGATAATGATCGAAGTCCAAAAGATAAACTAGAATAAGAAGCACCACCATTCGCCCGAGCTCGCATCTGCGATGAGTGAAAAACCCTAACATAAACTACTAACCAGAGTAGAGACACTAGGATTCACCTCCCCACCACCGGCCTCTGGAGTGACATGTAGAGGGGAGGCAAATCCGTGGGCTCACCGGTAAAATCTGGAGGAAATAATATGCCCTTGCCGTCTAGGGTTAAGAAAGGAAAAGTCTTCATCACAAGGCACTTCTTGCATGTTATCCCGACACAGGTTGAACTCCTTGTGATTTTTATTTTGTGTGGTATGTTATTATGGTCGTTGTGTTTATGAGAGTGTGTGGTTAGGCCGTGGATCATTGCTAGTTGTGTGTGAAAGGGGAGACAAGTTACAATTATTGAAGAGTGAATTTGTGTCGACATCCAACTGAATAGTGATTTTGATCCTCCCCAGTTGCATCTTCTTTATGCACAAGTTCTCCATGTTCCCTATTTTCTCATCGTAGGCCATGTCATAACATCACGCTAGTCGAACCCTATTTTACCATATTCCTCACAGCCTCTTGATAAATCATTGGTTGTTTTTTAGGTGATCGACCTTACTCCTGCACACGATTACGTTTGGTTTAGACTAGATATTATTCTCATTTCTGGGCTAATCTACAAAGGAAGTGCTTTCCTTTCTCAGTGTCAATGGACTAGATAGAACCTCTAGTATTGTGCTTGGTTTGAATTGTTAAGATTTTGAGCAAGTCTGAATTTTGAAGATTTTGTTTGAAGTGCAAAATTTTGATTTTGTGCACGGAGTAAGCAGTGGCGGAGGCATGAATAATGTTCAAGTGTGATTGTCTTGTTGAAGAAGAAAATCATGTATAATTTGGTTTCAAAGTCCATAGAAGCAAACTCTGAGACCTAACCCTCTCGAAGCAAGCTAATTTAGTAGTTGTGTATAAAAAGAAACTTGAACAACTCGTTTAGAAAATCAGATCGTACTATAGTTCATTATGAGGACTAGTATTGGTGAACAAGTTCATGATGGGGCTTAAAAACGAGTTAGTTGGTCAAGTTGAAATTGAACGATCACTCATATGTGGTGCGGTGCCCACTTATGCCTTGATTTAGGGAGTGTTGAAGTATGCCAGACACCAACGGTTGAAGCCTATGTTTTCCCGGCCATGGTATGGGTGTCAAAACTGGCCGATTTCGGGTAGGGGGTCCCGAACTGTGCGTCTGAGGACCAAAGGTAACAGGAGTCAGGGGACACGATGTTTACCCAGGTTTGTGCCCTCTTGACGGAGGGAATTCCCTACTTCCTGCTTGATTGACTTTGATGAGTATAGGGGTTACAAGAGTTGATCTACCTAGAGATCATAATGGCTAAACCCTAGATGTCTACCCTATATGATTTGTCTTAGCCTCTACGGACTAAACCCTCTGGTTTATATAGACACCGGAGGGGCCTAGGGTTGTACAGAGTCGGTTTATAGAGAAAGGAAACTATACATCCGAATGCCAAGCTTGCCATCCACGCAAAGGAGACTCCCACCCGAGAACGGGGGAAGGTCTTCTATCTTGTATCTTCACGGCCCACTAGTCCGGCCCATGTCACATAGCCCAGACGCCCGGGAATCCCCTAATCCAGGACTCCCTCAGTAGCCCCTAAACCAGGCTTCAATGACTATGTGTCCGGCATGCAGATTGTCTTCGGCATTGCAAGGCGGGTTTCTCCTCCGAATACTCCAAAGAAGTTGAACAAAAGAAATATATCCGGCTCTGTATAACAATTACAACCCTAAACCACAAGGGCGAAAATATTTAAACAAAATAAGCCATGTCCACTGACAGCTTTTTCGACGAGACATTATGTCTGGCCTTATTATTATTCTGAACCGTCTTGTGGCCTCCCGCTTCGTGTTCCGAGGCGCGGCCATTAACACGTCTTGTCAAAGCAGAGACCTTATCCCCTTACCGCGGGATTCTCATCAATACGTGTTTGGGTATTCCAATCGTGCCGTTCACACGACCCCTTGGGAATAGGCAAGTTTTAAGGCTTACGAGGGGGGTGCTTGATATTCACTGCCTTTATAAGGGGATAAGAACCCACCTTTTTACCCCACACCTTCTTCCTCAGCCCTTCCATCCTTGAGCTCCAACACCCAAGCTTCAATCTTTTCCGCCACCACCAAACACTCTAACCATGTCCGGTTTCGGCTCTCAAGGCAAGTGGGTGGCTTCCCCCGTGATGGAGGACATAAAGGCGCTCCGGGAGGTGAGGTACTTGACAATTGAAATCAAATACAGGCTTCATGCCAAAGAACAAGTCATCCCTACTCTAGAGCCCAGTGAGAGGGTTGTGTTCGTCCCTCACTTCCTCCGCGGACTAGGGTTTCCCCTCCACCCCTTTGTCCGTGGTCTCATGTTCTATTACGGGCTAGATTTTCACGATCTAGCCCCGAACTGCTTCCTCCACATCTCGGCTTTTATCGTCATGTGTGAGACATTCTTCCGCATCCCTCCACACTTCGGCCTGTGGCTCAAGGCTTTCAACGTGAAGCCGAAGGTGGTCGACGGACAACACGCGGATTGCGGTGGTGCCATGGTGAGTAAGCTCCCCAACGTTACCTGGCCCAGAGGGGCCTTTGTGGAGACCATCAAGACATGACAGCAAGAGTGGTTCTACATCACCGAACCCCGCAGCACCAAGTGGGCGGCTACTCCTGCTTTCAGATCTGGACCCCCACTTCGGCTTGCATCGTGGACCAACAAGGGTCTGGACTGGGGATCATCCACGAGGTGTTGAGACTGCAAAAGCGCATTAAAAATATCATAGAGAAGGACACCAGCCTCGCTGACGTGATCCAGGTGATGCTTATCCGCCGAACCCTTCCTCGTCAACGCCGGCCTCTCCGCATGTGGGAGTTCAATCCGGAAGGGCCTCAGATCCTGCAGCGATTTTTCAGCATGATGCACGGAGCAATCTGGAAGCTTTTTTCAAGACTCAAAAGTCATGACCGCAGACGTCCGAGGACATCGACCTTGACTGCAATCATCTGGCCTCCCCGGTAAGTGCTAGATTTCCGAAAAAAGGGGGTGTACTGAGAATTCCATCCTCTAAACAGGGCTGGACCAAGAAAGCGGAGCGGATCAGGTGTCCGGCCCCACTCCCCGAAAACCCAGCTGATCCTCTGTTAACGAGGATGCTGGTCCTGGCGCCCTATCAGGCGCCGGAGAAGAAGGTCAATAAGAAGAGCAAGGAGGCCAAAGGTGGCCTCAGCCGTAAAGGTTCTTCGGACGTAGTGTCCGGAGAGACCGAAACTCATTCCTCCCATGAGGAAGATGAAGATGAATAGGAGGAAGAGGCCAAAAGCCATTCTCCCCCGAAGGGGAGGAAGAAGAAAAGGTCAGCCTCCAAAGACCCAGAGGCGGAGGCACCCAAAAGGGGGAAAATATCCTTCCCAGATGGCTTAGATTCGGACGCCGAAGCCATCCCCGAGTGGCGCCCCCGGCTGATACCCCTCGCCGCATCGTAAGTATCCGCGGATGACCTACATATGCCCAATCTTTTGTGATTGTAATCTAACATATTTGTATGGTGCAGTCCGGCCCGCAATCTCCCCCAACAATCAATGGAGGGGAATTCTTTGGATCCGGGAATGATGGAGAGCGAGTCGCCTCCGCGATCCTTCCCGCCTATCACTATGGACGACGCCAAAGTGTTGTCCCGAAGGGCATCTCCGGGCCACGGGGTGGTAAGGGAAGTCGCAAAAACGGTGCCAGAGGATAACACCTTGGCTGCCGAGAATACGGGAGGAGTCGGTGGAGGCCTGGACCAGGCTGGGCCCCAGCCGGACAGCGTTCCTAAAACCCAAGTGGCTCCAGAACCGAATATGCGACCGCCTTCAGGGGGGCGCCAACTCCAGCGGTGACCTCCACTAATCCATAGGCGCCGGACATACTGATGGAGGCACTGCAACGTGCCTCCATCGTGGAGGAGCACAGCACCCTGGTGGGTGTGGTTGGAAAGGTTGAGTCCGCCAAGAGCGGGCTGAACGAAGCCTTCACTAGCCTGCTAGCAGGCTTCGAGGTATTCGATGTAATATTCTCGACTGCTTTTCATATGAAAAATATGCTTGTATATAGATAGTAGCCCCTGAGACTCTGTTCGGATTTTGAAAAGAGGCCGAATAGAGGATCAATAATATTCATAGGAGATAATGTACTTTACTACTTTGCGGGATAGGCTTTAGCGGCAACCGCCCAGGCCGCCGAAGTATCCGAGCTCAAGCATAAGCTGGGGCTAGCCGATGAGGATCTCGTCCGCATCAACAAGAAGTTTGATGAAGCGCAAGGTATGTTTCAGAATATCTTGTTCATGCCTGTATTAATATGAAAATTCTGAGTTAAAGCTCATGCGCTGCTATGTGTATGATTGCAGGCAGCGCTGCTGCGGTTGAGACCCTCAGAGGTGAACTTGCCCAGGCCAAGGAGCAGGCAAGGGTGAACAAAGCGGCCGCCGATGAAGCGACCGAGGACTTGAAGTCCGAACAGGTCGCCTGTCACCAATATGAGGAGCGGGTGACCGAAGTAGAGCGAGCGCTCAAGGACGCCGCCAGCAAGTGGGAGTCCCTAGAGGAGAAGAATAAAGCCCAGGCGACTGACCTTGCCAAGGCCCTTCAAAAGGCCAATGAGGCATGCGTCGAATCCCAAGTGGCGCGCGAGGAAATCAAACAGGCCGGACAGATAGCGGCTGGTAAGCCCTTTCTTTTACAGAGTAAATTTGGCATTCAGAAGTATGTCTTGCTCACTTGACTGTGGAGTGTTCCATATGCATTTGCGGATCTTCCGAAGAGTGTCGTCGATGCCGCGCAGTTCTTCCAGGCCCAGGAGGGGCACACGACGGAGAAGCTATTCTGGTCTCAGTTCGCAGTGCAGGAGCGCCCGGCGTTGTTAAATGACCAGATAGCGCAGTTGGCCGAGCTGTATAGGATGTTCGGATTGGCTATTCTGGTCTCAGTTCGCGGTGCAGGAGCGCCCAGCACTGTTAAATGACCAGATGGCGCAGTTGGCCGAACCCGTCCCAAGCAGCTATTTTGGCCTGGTGCAGCGACTCGTTGGTGCGCTGCCCCGAATTGATGCGGTCAAGCGGTTGTCATGTATAGAAGGTGCGCGACTGGCCTTTGCCCGTGTCAAGATGCACTGGGCGAAAATGAAGGCCGCCGTCGTGGCTGTTGAGGGTCCGTTCGGAGGCAAGGACCACCGCAAGCCGAAGCACTATTTTGAAGATGTCCTGGAGGGTGCCCGCTTGATAGAGGGCCAGTGCTCGAAGGACATTATGTTCGAGTGAATGTATCCGAACTGCCCAGATGCTGTATAAACCAAGGCTTTTGTAATATATTTATGCTGTTTATCTTAAAGTGTTTTTCCTCCTGTGTGGCCATTTTTATCCCTGAGTGTTTGCCAGTCGTCAGCTTCAGCCCCCATGTAGATACCACGGGGGTGTTCGGGATAGCACATAACCACACTTGACCCAACGTGTTGGTCCGTGAAGGAGGTGTTAGTGCGGCGAACCAGGCAATCAGACTATGCGGCTTTATCACTCGCACTTAGCCATGGGAGTTTGATAATGGGGCTGTCAGATAGCCCCTGGTGCGTATGCGGCTACCCGAACTTGGATGCCTTAAGTTCGTGATTGGAAAGAGCCAGTCCTTCGTATAATACGGAAGAAATCACTAGAGATTTAGTAGGTCGCCAAATTGTTGACCAGCTCTCGCCGCATCATGACAGTCAGTTTTCGGCTTTCTCTACTGAGGTGCTTGACCGGACGAACCAGAAACACAATCGCAGTAGTTCTCCCTTTACTACCTTAGCCGAACAAGGGGAACGTAAGGTGGTAATCACAGGAGCCGGGCAACCCAACTATTGACCAAAGACATGATTCAGAGCCGATGCATATAATGCCATATTCGGGATGCCAAAGCATACTATAAAATTGTTCGAATCTCTTTTGTTTTTTTAAATATACATGGCTAGATAGTGCCCCTGGCAATCTGAATTGCGCTGAGGTATATATGACAATCTGACATAAAGAGGGAGTACAGATTAGAAAATAAGCCAATACTGAACAGGATTGGGCGAAACTGTTTCCATTATGGTCTTATTGATACGTCAAAACGTACTTTTACAGAGGATGTGATAGGCATCAAGGCTATTTTACATGCCTAGCACAAGGGAAAGTTGTATATAGGTCCTAAAAAGGAAAAGATGATCTTGAAGATCCTTTGGACAATATGCCGTGCGTCTGCGCTGCTTTTCGCCTTTGTGTATGATCCTTTGAGAGGATCATCGATCGAGTATACATGATGAGTCTGGAGAGGGGCCCTTGGTATTATCGGAAAATAACGTAGGTTGTAGATAACCTAAAAAAAGAAGAAGAAAGGAAGAATATGAGTGTCCGGATAGGGTCGAGCCGTATTGTGGACCTTGTTTTTAGTGTGCCTCTGTCTTTGCCCATGGTATCTTTAGTGTGTAGTTATGTACGCGCGATACGTATGCCGCAATCAAGTTGGGGCTTTGACGGAGGCCGAATTGCTAGTCTAGCTCTGGACGAGCCGGACTATCATTCTGCAGGGTAGACCGGACTCGCTTGACAGTGTCTGGTGGCTTGACCGCCGATGTAGTATTTGGTTTGATAAGGCCACCCTGTACTTCGGCTGCAAGGGCCACTGTATGCTCCTTAGTACGGAGGGAGCGCTCCATGTTTCCATTGACTGTAATAATGCCGCGGGGTCCGGGCATTTTGAGCTTTAAGTAAGCATAATGCGGGACCACATTGAAGCGGGCGAAAGCGGTTCGTCCGAGCAGTGCATGATAGCCACTGCGGAAGGGGACGATGTCGAAGATCAAGTCTTCTCTGCGGAAATTATCCGATGAACCGAAGACTACTTTCAGCGTGATGGACCATGTACAATAGGCCTCGATGCCGGGTATCACTCCTTTGAAGTTTGTTTTAGTGGCCTTGATTCTTGACGGATCAATACCCATATTTCAGACGGTGTCCTGATAAAGCAGGTTAAGGCTGCCGCCGCTGTCCATAAGGACTCGCGTGAGATGGAATCCGTCGATGATTGGATCGAGGACCAGTGCTGCTGAACCTCTGTGACAGATACTGGTCGGATGGTCTCTACGAACGAAGGTGATCGGGCAAGCCAACTGTCGGTGTCAAAACCGGCGGATCTCGGGTAGGGGGTCCCGAACTGTGTGTCTAGGGCGGATGGTAATAGCAGGCAGGGAACACGATGTTTTACCCAGGTTCGGGCCCTCTTGATGGAGGTAAAACCCTACGTCCTGCTTGATTAATATTGGTGATATGGGTAATACAAGAGTAGATCTACCACGAGATCAGAGAGGCTAAACCCTAGAAGCTAGCCTATGGTATGATTGTATGTTGTCCTACGGACTAAAACCCTCCGGTTTATATAGACACCGAAGGGGGCTAGGGTTACACAAGGTCGGTTACAAAGGAGGAGATGTGCATATCCGTATTGCCTAGCTTGCCTTCCACGCCAAGTAGAGTCCCATCCGGACACGAGACGAAGTCTTCAATCTTGTATCTTCATAGTCTAACAGTCCGGCCAAAGGATATAGTACGGCTGTCCGGAGACCCCCTAATCCAGGACTCCCTCAGTAGCCCCTGAACCAGGCTTCAATGACGATGAGTCCAGCGCGCAGTATTGTTTTCGGCATTGCAAGGCGGGTTCCTCCTACGAATACACCACGGAAGAGTTTGAATACCAGGATAGTGTCCGACCCTGCAAAATAAATTCCACATACCACCGTAGAGAGAATAATATTTCCACAAATCTTAATCTGCTGACACGTTTTGGCAACATGACATCATGCCATGGCTCGGTGATTATTCGAACCATTTTTCTTTAACCAGCTCCACACATAACGCGAGGCGGTTTCTTGACACGTCTTGTCAAAGCAGAGATTGTGTTCCCCTAATTACGGGATTCTCATCAATACGGTTGTGGGTAACCCAACCGTGTCTAGGACTCCTAGATTATAGGCAAGTCCCAAACGGCTACGGAGAAGACGCTTGGTATTCACCCTCTTTATAAAGGGACAAGGCTTTTACTTTTTTCCCTCCCGTGCTCAATCGAATCCTTCCCCTGCCTCGAGTTCTAACACCCAAAGCCCAGGTCAGGTGCTTCGGACCTTCAATCATGTCCGGATCTAGCCTTCAAGGCCGGTGGATGCCCTCCTCCGTTACGGAAGAGGATATCAAGAAGTTGAGGGAGGCCAGATACCTGACCGCCGAGGTTTCGCATCGGTTGCCTGCCTGAGGGCAAGTCGTCCCTACTCCCGAACCCAACGAGAACGTTGTGTTCATCTCCCACTTCCTCTGAGGCCTAGGCCTCACCCTGGATCCCTTTGTTAGGGGTTTGATGTTCTATTACGGGCTAGATTTCCATGATCTAGCCCCGGACTCCTTTCTCCACATCTCGTCATTCATTGTCGTGTGTGAGGCCTTCCTCCGCATTACCCCTCACTTCGGCCTGTGGATCAAGACCTTTGACGTGAGTCCGAAGATGGTCGAGGGGCAGTATGCAGCGTGCGGAGGCGCATTAATAAGCAAGATAGCAGGAGCTCCGTGGCCAAAAGGTTCCTTTCCAGAGGTGTCCGGATTATGGCAACGGGAGTGGTTTTACATCACAGCTCCCAGAAGTGCCAAGTGGGTGGCTGCCCCTGCTTTCTGCTGGGGCCCTCCACCACAACTGATGTCATGGATTAGCAGAGGACTGAGCTAGGGTCCAGCCAAGGACGTGCCTATACTGCAGAGCCGCATTCAAGATCTCTGCGAAGGAGATTTCAGTCTGGTTACGATTGTGCAAGTCATGCTGGTTTGTCGAGTACAGCCTTGCAAACGCCGGCCCCTCCGCATGTGGGAGTTCAACCCAGAAGGGCCGCGCACTATTCAGAATTTCCTCGGCCTGACGCACGAGGAGATGTACAAATCATTCTTCGGACCCCAAATAGAGTGTCCGGATACTACCGAGGACGTGGGCCTGAGCAGCAACCGTACCGCCGACCAAGTAAGTAATCCTTTTAGCCGAACACACCATCTTTCATTTACCATGATGTCATTCTAAGAAATCGCTCTTTGACCAGGACTGGCTAACAAGAGCGAAGATGATTCGGTGTTCGGCCCCCCTTCCTGAGGGTTTGGAGAATCCGGTACTGGAAAAGATGCTCGAGCTAGCACCTTGCCCGGAACCCTCAAAGGAAGATAAAGGGGGGAATAATGAAGTCGAAAGCGGGCCCCCATCGCTACCAATTCCAACCGAGGGAATGAGTGCCTCCGTGAAGTAGGATAACCAAGGGGAAGAATCTGACCTTCTCTCGCTTCGGGGAAGGAAGAGGACTGCCTCTGAAGATCCGGAAACCGAGGCTTCCAAACGGGAGAAGAAGTCTCCACTAGAGGGTCCTGCCTTGGAGGGTGCTTTTGCCGCACAAAGTCCGCGCGAGGATCATCCCTCCAACGAGCTGTAAGTAATCAAAAAGTACTTTAATAGTGGAGATATACTACCTTACCTCTGAGGAAAATAACCGAAGCGTTTATCTTGTAGTTCGGATCTTAGCCCTTCTCAGCAGAGCTCGTCTTTGGGGGATCTTCTTCCGGAGATGATGGAGAGCGAAACGCCTCCCCCGGACTCCCCCGCTCAAGAAGCGGGCGACCTTGAAGTGTTGTCGTGGAGGGCCTCTCCGGATCCGGTGAGGCCAGAAGATAATCCTATAGTCACCCGAAGTCCCCAGTGTCCGGCTCTTAAAGAGAGCAAACAAAAGAGTCCGGCACCGTCTGGTATGCGGTCGGACGTACTGAGGGAGCTGTTGGAGCGAGCGGCCATCTCAGAAGAACACCGTACATTAATGGGTACAATGATGGAAAGAATTTCGTCCGCCGAAAGCGGATTGCATGAAGCCTTTATGAGTCTACTGACAGGCTTTGAGGTACGTGAAATGATATACTTTTTGATAGTACCGCACATTTTTAGGTGTGCCCTGTGTAGATAGTAGCCCCTGAGACTCTGGTCATCGTCGAGAACGGCGGCGAACAGAGGATCGTAGTCCCAGGTAATAACCATACCGCTTTATGTGCAGGTGATGGGAGCTTCGGTGGCTGGCCGGACTAATGAGTTTGCCGAACTAAAGCGGCAACTGGATGCGGCAGATGCTGACATCGAGCTTGTTAACAAGCGGCTTGATGAGGCACAGGGTAAGTAATGTTTTTCCGGTCAATGTCACATAGTAAGAGCAGCATGATGCCAGTATCTTTAATATGTTGTGACTGCAGATGGAGCTGCCGCCATGGAGACCCTTCGGGCGGAACTTGCCTGAGCCAACGAACAAATAAGGATTAGTAATGCAGCCGCTTTAAAGGCGGCCGAAGAGTTAAGAGCCAAGAAGGCCGCGCATTGCGAGAGCAAAGAAAAGATGGCCAAGATGGCTGTAAAGTTAAATGGCACTGCCGACCATTGCCGGTTCCTTGAGGAAGAAAACCGAGCGAAGGCGACAGACCTCAAAAAGGCCACGATGGCGGCCAAAGACACCCGCTTTGCCATGAGGGCAAACAAGGAAGAGATGTGTGAAGCTGGTGATATTGTGGCTGGCAAGCCCTTTTTGTTGCGGAGGAAGTTCGGAGATCCGCGGTATGCCCCTCTGGATCGGCTGTGGAGTTCGGCAGACGCATATCTGGATTTGACGGCGAGTGCTGTCGATGCGGCCGAATACTTCCGAGATCAAACAGATTGTGAAGTGGACAAGCTATTCTGGTCGCAATTTAATGTTCCAGAGCGTCCGCTTCCCTTGACTGATCGACTAGCCGAATGGGCCAAACTCAATAGATTGTCCGGGCTCGCCATGAGGTTCGTCGCAGATCATCAGTGGCCGGAAACACCGAAGCCGAACAACTATTTCAGCTTAGTGCAACAGTTCCTTGGAGCGGTGCCGCGCATCAATGCGATGAAGAGGTCGGTGTGTATAGAAGGCTCGCGGATGGCCCTTGCCCGTGTCAAAGCATACTGGGCGGAGATGGATGCTACCACTGTTGCGGCGCAGGGTTCGGCCATAGGCCGAGTGGCTGCCGAGCACTATTTTGAAGAAGTTCTTGAGGGTGCTCGTTAGATAGAGGCCCAGTGCTCGAAGAATATTATGTTTGAGTGACATGTATTCCCATTGTAAAAACAATGTTTTTATGAAATTTATCAAGGCTGTATTTATACTTTTGCCCGAAAGTAATATGATGCCTCCTGTGCGGCCGTTTATGTATACATGCGTATAACCTGAAAGATTGCAGTCGTTGGCTTCAGCCCCCATGCATATAATGCGGGGGTGTTCGCAGAAGATGTGTATTCACACTTAATCCAATGTCTTGGTCCTAATAAGGAGGTGATGGCGCAGCGAACTAGGCAACCGGACTATAATGCTTTAACACTTTCATTTAGCCATAGGAGTTTGACAGTGGGGCTACTATATAGCCCCTGGTGGCTCCGCACTCATCCGAATTCGGGGTGCATACATGCCTGGCTGGGAAACGGCCCTTTGTTAAGGCGGAGGAATTCTAACATTCCGATAGGTCATCGAGTGGTTGACCAGTCTCACGCTATATCATGACAGTCAGTTTTCGGCTTTCTCTACCGAGGTGCTCGTCCGGATGAACCAGGGCACAATCGCAGCAGTTCTCATGGTGCCGCCTTAGCCGATAGAGCGGAACATAAGGTAGCAAAACACAGGAGCCGGGCAAACCCAACATTTTACCGACATGATTCGGAGCTGATGCATATAAGGCCAAACTCGCGACGCCGAACACTCCCTAAGGTATTCGGTCCTTATGGTGTAAACCGGGCCTAAACAGTGCCCTTTGTAAGAAGCCCCTGGTATCCAGGTACGTGCATTATTCTGACATGGCCACATGCCAAGATGCCAGCATTCTTCTCAATTGTACTGAGAATCCGAGGGATGTGTATCAACAAGAGACAGTAAAAAAGGTTTACGCAGGGTCTTAATCTAAAAAGAATCCTTGGAGCGGGTCCCTGCTGCACGTCTGCGCCTGTGTCTCCGTTGTGCCGTATCCTGGACGGGTGTAGCATGATGGTCATCTGTAAAAGAGAGAAACTTAGGTGAAAATTTGTCCTGCAAAAAGGTAGGTTTAAAGAAACCATCTACAATTCAAGATGAGTAAAAATTGCCACTTGTCTGCGCGCGTTGAGCCCCTTGTATTTGTAATAGGGGTGTGGCCTATCAAACCTGTGTGAATTACATATAGCTACGCCGGACTCGTCAAACCGTGTCTGCGGTCTTGACGACCTATCAAATGCTTTAGTTGGTGAGGTCGTTTTTAGTGTGCGGCTGCCAAGGCAGTCGCACTCTCTTCGGCGCGCAAGGATCGCTCAATATTCCCATTCACTCTAATGATGCCACATGGACCGGGCATCTTAAGCGTGAGGGAAGCGTAATGTGGTATTGCATTAAAGCGAGCGAAAGCTTCGCATCCAAGTAGTGCTTGATAGCCACTTTGGAACGGAGCAATGTGGAATGTTAAATTTTCGCTACGGAAGTTATCGGGCAAGCCGAATATAACCTCTAGTAGCAGGGAGCCCGTGCAATGAGCCCTTGGGCCTGACGTTACTCCTTTAAAGGTAGTATTGTTGTGGCAAATTTTCGCCGGGTCTATCCCCATTTTGCGGATTGTGTCCTAATATATCAGGTTTAGACTGCTGCCACCATCCATCAGGACTCGTGTGAAATGGTATCCGTCAATTATTGGGACTAATACCAAGGCAACCCATCCTGCACGTCGGATATTTGCTGGGTAATCCCGATGGTCAAAAGTGATCGGTTGAGACGACCAGTGGCAGGACTCCGCAGTGATAGGCCCTTGGGCATATTTCTCTGGGAGTGCCGCTTTGTTTCTCCCCTTGATCACGTGTAACACGTTCACTGTTTTGACTTCTGGTGGAAATTTTTTTTGTTCCCCAATGTCTTGCTTGAGAGGCTCATCCTCATCTTCGCTTGGTGTATCCTCCCCCTTGTGTACGGCGTTGAGCTTGCCGGACTGCTTGAAGACCCAACATTCTCTGTGGGTATGATTAGAGGGTTTACCTGGGGTGCTATGGATCTGACATATTTGGTCCAGAATTTTGTTTAAGCTGGACAGTTCGTCTCTGTTGCCTTTAGAGGGCGGCTTTTGCTGACCTGGCCGAGAGCTTCTGAATCCGGCGTTTACTGCCGTGCTCTTCGGGCTGTCTTCTTTATTCTGGCGCGTATTATTTTTGTTGTGTCGTGATTTCCCATTTCCATCTCTAACTTCGGATGTACTTGGGTCGCTGGTGCTGCATCTGGCTAGCCAGCTGTCCTCACCCGCGCAAAAGCGGGTCATGAGGCTAGTTAATGCTGCCATTGTTCTCGGCTTTTCTTGGCCGAGGTGTTTGGCAAGCCATTCGTCGCGGACGCTATGCTTAAAAGCTGCCAAGGCTTCGGCGTCCGGACAGTCGACTATTTGGTTCTTTTTAGTAAGAAACATGTTCCAAAGCTTTCAGGTTGACTCTCCGGGCTGTTGAGTTATATGACTCAAATCGTCCGCGTCCGGATGTTGGACATAAGTCCCTTGATAATTTGCCCAAAACGTGTCTTCGAGCTCTTCCCAGCTTCCAATGGAGCTTTCGGGGAGCCTTTTAAGCTAGTGTCGAGCTGGCCCTTTGAGTTTGAGGGGTAAATACGTAATGGCATGGAGATCATCTCCTCGAGCCATATGGATATGGAGGATATAGTCCTCAATCCAGACCCCTGGGTCTGTTGTTCCATCGTATGCCTCTATGTTTACGGGTTTGAATCCCTCTAGAAATTCATGGTCCAGCACCTCGTCGGTGAAACATAGGGGGTGTGCAGCACCCCTGTATCTGGGTGTACCGCGTTGTTCGGATGTTTGTTGTGTTGCATCCTATGCTGGAGCGCGCTTGCGTGGTCCATAGATGGATCTGGTTGCGCCGCCCTCGTGTGGATCGCGTATTGGCTTACGTGCGGCATTCTTTGCCGCTCTATGTTGGCCGTGAGGTCGTCTATCCGGCCAGATGGCCGTTTTAATTTTTGGTTGCGGGGGATCTAAGGCCTCCTCATCGAATTCAGGTAGCAACTTCCGCTTCGGGTAGCTCTTGGTGGGGTGATTACCGCCGTACTTCACTGCCGTGTTCAGCACTTTGCTCCATCTAATTTTGAGTGTGTCTTGCGCAGCCTTGAGCCTTTGCTTCTTCTTTTTTAGACTCCTCACAGTGGCAACGAGCCTTTTATGGGCATTATGTTGCTCCGGGTGTCTGTCCGGTGTGATGTCGTCCGGACTATTATCATTGATAGTCGGGTTGTTCGGTTTGATTCTCCGTGTTGCCGTGGTCCGACGATGGTTCACCCTGCTCTAACGCAGGGTCTATATGATCGTTATTTCTGCCGAGGCGGGATTTGGAGCGGCGCTTACATCGCCGCTTTGACTGCTTCTCGAGGGGACAACCCTTCGTTGTGTCCTTCCGTTCCTCGTCGTCGTCTTCTTTTGGTGTGTCCACCATGTATACGTCATGTGATGAAGTGGGCGTCCAGTGCCCTGTAGGCAGTGGTTCCTGTTCGTCTCCTGCATCGTCGTCCATATCGTGGATGTCTTCGGAGTCGGAGTCAAGCATGTCGGTTAAGTCATCGACAATGGCTACTAAGTGGGTGGTGGGTGGGCAGCGAATTTCTTCATCATCCGCATCCCAATCCTACCGGACATATTTCGGCCAGGACTCTCTTGATAAGGAGAGAGACTTTAATGAATTCAGTATGTTGCCGAAGGGCGAGTGCTGAAAGATATCCGCGGAGGTAAACTCCATGATCGGCGCCCAACCGGATTCAATAGGAATGGGCGCAGGCGGTTCGGAGTCCATGGCCGGAGAAGTATCCGGCAGTTTAACAACACGACTCTCGTGAAGGGTAAGATCGATATTCGGCTTGATCGCCGTTGGGGATGCGGCCTCTGTGGCGGGGTCTATCCACCCGTCCATGGGAGGCGCAACTGGCTCCGAATTAAGGGTCGGAGCGGCTGCCGGTGTGATTTCTTGAACACTGTCCGATGGCAGAGCTAAATCGTACTCATCATGACCGCGTGACGCACAAGGCAGGGGCTCGAATCCATCGAAGATCAAGTCTCCGCGGATATCGGCCGTGTAGTTTAAGCTTCCGAACCTGACCTGGTGGCCAGGGGCATAACTTTCGATCTGCGCTAGATGGCCAAGCGAATTGGCCCGCAGTGTGAAGCCCCGAACACAAAGATCTGTCCGGGGAGAAAAGTCTCACCATGGACTGCATCGCTATCGAAGATAGTAGGAGCCATCAAGCCTAACGGCGACGACACAAAGGAACTCTCAATGAAAGCACCAATGTCGGTGTCAAAACCGGCGGATCTCAGGTAGGGGGTCCCGAACTGTGCGTCTAAGGCGGATGGTAACAGCAGGCAGGGAACACGATGTTTTACCCAGGTTCGGGCCCTCTTGATGGAGGTAAAACCCTACGTCCTGCTTGATTAATATTGATGATATGGGTAATACAAGAGTAGATCTACCACGAGATCAGAGAGGCTAAACCCTAGAAGCTAGCCTATGGTATGATTGTATGTTGTCCTACAGACTAAAACCCTCCCGTTTATATAGACACCGGAGGAGGCTAGGGTTACACAAGGTCGATTACAAAGGAGGAGATGTACATAAACGTCCCTGAGTGCGCGCTTGCGCTCCCGGTTGGGGATATGGGTGACATAGATCATGTTCACTGTTTTTACCTCGGGGGGGAATTTCTTTTGCCCCCTGTGTTTGATGGACGAGGCTCGTCATCATCCTCGCTAGGCGGCTCTTTCCCCTTATGTTCGATGTTTATCTTACCGGCTTGTATAAAGACCCAACAATTTCTTTTGGTATGATTGGCAGGATTGTCTGAGGCGCCATGGATCTGGTAAGGCCGATCTAGTATTCAGTCCAGACTAGATGGACCATCTTTGTTTCCTTTGAATGGCTTCTTCCGCAGACCGGGTTTAGAGCCGCTGGATCCGGTGTTGACTGTCGTATCTTCAGTATTGTCATTATTGCTTTGACGCTTATGTTTGTTGCGCCGTGGCTTGCTGTTGCCATCTCTGACTTCAGAGGTGCCAGGGTCGCTAGTGTCGTTGCTTCTACGGGCTAGCCAGCTATCTTCTCCCGTGCAAAAGCGGGTCATGAGTGTGGTGAGGGCTACCATAGACTTTGGCTTTTCTTGGTCGAGGTGTCGGACGAGCCACTCGTCACGGACGCTGTGTTTAAAGGCCGCGACGAGTGGCTCGCCTGACACCTTGCCCGACGCTGTGTTTAAATGCCACTTGTCGATTGGCCGAGGTATCTTTGTGGCCGAGGCTAACATCGTCTTTGGAGAGAGGTAGATAATTACTGTCTTCCGAGTCCCGTTCCCGACCGGACACCGTCAAGCGCGCCCGGAGTAACCTACAACAAGACCACCTAGCATGATCCGAGCAGGCGTAGCAATGCGGCCCCAACCCCAACCCTCGCAAAAAGGCGACACCAGTACTTCGCGTACATAACTACGCTCTAGAGATACCATGGGCACAGGGGGAGGGGCACCATCACGGCACGCCCAAAACACGGCTTAAACCGTACCAGGGGCTGCCGATTTTTTAATTTTCTCTTACTTTCAGGACTTCATCCTTCGGAAGGCCTGTTCGGCAGTTCAATTGCCGCACAAACGATGCAAGAACCAGGGAAGCAGACAAGCCACGCCGCACTACGGAACTCCCAGGTGGTCTCTATCACAAGCAGTATACCCGTTCGACATACTATTCCGCAGCTTGCCCCTGGAACGGACATGTTAACTAGTCCAACCTTCCACTTATCGCATTATTTGTATCGTTCTGCTTTGATCGCAACCCTTTTTAATAAACAATGCATAGCTTTCGTCTATTTTTGCATTACCATTTTTCTTTATATATGTTCCTTAACGACATGTTGCACCCGTACATGTTGGTACGGCCAAAATACGCCAGGGGCTTTAGTACCCCTCAATATGATGCGAGAAGTCCGAACACTTTAACAAGTGCGGCACCCCGAACTTATAGCATTATATGCATCGGCTCCGAATCATGTCTTGGGTCAATAGTTGGGTTTGCCTGGCTCCTATGTTTTGGTGCCTTACGTTCCGCTATATCGGCTAAGGTAGCAGTAGGAGAACCACTGCGATTGTACCCCGGTTGAGCTGGGTCGAGCACCTCAGTGGAGAAAGCTAAAACTAACTGTCATGATGAAGCGAGAGCTGGTCGCTGTTCGAGAGGTTTTTCGAGTCCCTAAAGACTTATGCCGCTTAGGGCGAGGATCCGGCTCTGTCCGGCCAAGGCGTGGATAGTGCCCCGAACTCGGTCTTCCGAATACCAGGAGCTTCGCCGAAATTTAAAATTATAGAATTCTATGGCTAAGTGAGAGTGTACATGCACTATAGTCCGATTACCTTGTTCGTTGGGCTGAGCGCCTCCCTCGACGGACCCAAACATGGGAAAAAGAGCGCTCAGGTTTATCCCCGAACACCCCAGCACTAGCGGCACGGGGGCAGAAGCCGACGACTCGCCATCCCTCAGAATTGATAAACAGCCGCACAGAAGGTAATATTTTAAATTCCAACAGCATTGCTTAGCGCATATAAACAAGTTTTTAGCACATAGGACAAAATGAGCAAGTTTCACTGAAAAATTACATCCCTAGAACATTCATCCACCACAAGGCGGGCACCCTTCAGAACATCCTTATAGTAATTCTCGGGCTTGCGATGCTCTTTCCCCGGCGGTGGCCCGTCCTTCACAAGCTTCTCAGCATCCAGCTTGCCCCAGTGCACCTTAGCACGGGCAAGGGCCCTACGGGCACCCTCAATGCAGACGGAGCGCTTGATGACTTCGAGCCTTGGACAGGCCTCCACCAGCCGCCGCACCAGCCCGAAATAGCTCCCAGGCAGAGCCCCTCCAGGGCACAGCCGAACAATGAGGCCCTTCATGGCATGTTCGGCCGCCTTGTGGAGCTCGACCAGTTGCTTCAGCTGGTCGCTCAGGGGCACGGGGTGTCCGGCCTCAGCGTACTGAGACCAGAACACCTTCTCCGTCGAGCTGCCCTCCTCGGCTCGATAGAATGCGGCAGCATCGGACACACTCCGGGGAAGATCTGCGAACCCTCCTGGAGAGCTCCGGATTCGGGTAAGTAACAAGTAACTCACATTTATGTGTTTGCTTCGCATAAATAATGCCTTACCCGCCGCTATCTTCTTCACCTCATCCAACTCCTGGAGGGTCTTCTGGGATTCGGCCTTGGCAGATTTAGTATTTTCAATAGCCACTGCAAGCTCGGACGCTTGCGTCTTCGAGTCAAGCTCCAAACTCTCATGTTTTTCCATGAGAGCCTAGAGCTCTTGCCGCACCTTGCCAACCTCGGCCTCATACTTCTCCCGCTCGGTGTGCTCCGAGGCCGCCCTCTTCTCGGCCTCGTCCAGCGCTTGCTTAAGGGTCGCCACCTGAGACGTGGCCCCTACAATAGCCACGATAATCCTGTCATTTTTTGCAATTGCACCTTTTTTATATATTTAAACAAGGTATTTCTTACCTTCATTGTCCTCGAGCTGCTTCTTGGCACGACCGAGCTCTTGCTCGGACCGCTCAAGGTTCTGCTTTAGCGTGTCCACTTCCGCAGTCAGTGCGGCGGACGCAAGCAGAGAAGCCTGCATACGCATATTGACTCCTTTTGTTAGACTCCTCCGAATTTTATTTGATCCTCTATTCGGCTTTTCTTCCCGAACGCCAAACGGAGCATCAGGGGATACCGTCTATGCGGTAATATTATTTACACATTCTTTACTTACCTCAAAGCCTGTCAAAAGGCTAGTACAAGCTTCAGTCAGAGCGGACTGAACCTTTTGGACCACCGCACTCATAATAGCGCAGTGCTCCTCGTCGATGGAGGCGCCTTGGAGCGCCTCCAACATATTGTCCGGCGCCTCCGGTTGGACGGGGGCCACCGGCACAGTGGGCTGGCTCCTCTTGGAAGGAGGTCGCCCGCCGGACTCTGGAACCCTTGAAGGTTCCGGAGTAGTGTCCGGCCTAGAGCCGGACATGGAGCCCTGGGGGGTTTCATCCCCTTTGCTCCTGGAGTCCGGGAGGTCGCCTTGCGGCGCCTCCAGGACCACCTCCTCCCGGCTTGGAACCTGTTGGGACAACACTTCGGTGTCGTCCGTAGGGCGGGGGGAGGAAGCCGTCGGAAGCGAGTTCACATCCGACGAGTGCAGTGAGCCACTCGACGACGCGTCGAGCCAGTCTTTGGGTGGGCTGCATAAACATATTCGACATGAGGGAAAGCTGTGCAATAAACGAATACTATGAATTACTCTAGTATCCGGATATGTACGATTTGGCCAGGGGCTTGGCCCTAGGCGCCCACTCCTCTCCGCCGCCGTCGGCATCGGTGGAGCAGTCCAGAGGAAGGGTTTTCCCCTTCTTGGACCCTTCGTCCTCCCCAGTTGGGGCGGCCTTCCTTTTCTTCCCTTCCCCCACTGGAGGGGGAGGGGTCTCTTCTTCCTCCTCCTCGTCTTCACGGGAGGAGTCCGTCTTGGATTCGCCGGATGATGAATCCGACACCTCCGGGCGTCGGGCACTCTTTTGAGTCCCCGTGGCCTTCTTCTTGACCTTCTCCGGCACCACATAGGGTGCCGGAACCAGCAGCCTCGCCAAGCGAGCATCCGCTGGGCCTTCGGGCAAAGGGGTCGGACAGCTGATCTGTCTGAACGTCACCTACCAATCCTGTCAAAGGAAAGGGAGCTTAGATCCCGCATGGAGTCAAACTATGAAAAACGGATACCCTGTAAAAGGAAAAAACAGCTTACCGATAGAGCGTGACGCTGCGCACTGAATCCGCGATCCTCAGTAGCGGATGCGGGAGCCTCGGTGCCCTTGAAAAGCACCTTCCAGGCATCTTCGTACGTCGTGTTGAAGAGCCTGCTCAGAGTTTGGTGCCGCGCCGGGTCGAACTCCCACAGGTTGAAAGACTGTTGTTGGCACGGGAGGATCAAGCGGATGAGCATAACCTGGACTACGTTGACAAGTTTGAGCTTCTTGTCCGCCAGGGTTTTGACGCATGTTTGGAGTCAGGTCTGCTCTCCCTTTTTACCCCACGACAGGCCCGTCTCTTTCCAGGACGTGAGCCGCGTTGGGGGTCCGGACCAGAACTCGGGGGGTGCGACCCATTCGGCGTCGCGCGGCTCGGTGATGTAAAACCACCCCGATTGCCACCCCTTTAGGGTCTCCACAAAGGAGCCCTCGAGCCATAGGACGTTGGCCATCTTGCCCACCATGGCGCCTCCGCACTCTGCCTTGTTGCCGCTCACCACCTTCGGCTTGACATTGAAAGTCTTGAGCCATAGGCCAAAATGGGGGCGGATGCGGAGGAAGGCCTCGCACACGACGATAAACGCCGAGATGTTGAGGACGAAGTTCGGGGCCAGATCGTGGAAATCCAGGCCGTAGTAGAACATGAGCACCCAGACAAATGGGTGAAGAGGGAAGCCCAGTCCGCGGAGGAAATGGGGGAGGAACACCACCCTCTCATGGGGCCTAGGGGTGGGGATGAGCTGCCCCTTTTCGGGAAGCCGGTACGGGCTGTCGTTAGACAGGTATCCGGCCTTCCTCAGCTTTTTGATATGTCCCTCCATGACGGAGGAGACCATCCACTTGCCTCCCGCTCCGGACATAGCTGGAGAAGGTTGAGGTGGGGAGTGCGGACTTGGGCGCTGGAGCTCGAGTGCGCAAGAATTGATAGGCAAAGGAGGAAGAAGGCGTAGGTGAAAAGGTGGATCTTTATCCCCTTATATGGGTGAATGCAACTACATGTCCCCACCAGCCTGGTAAGACTCGCTTATCTCCAAGCGCCGTAATCAATGGCACGGTTGGGTTACCCACGCCCGTATTGATGAGAATCCCGGGATAAGGGGACATGATCTCTGCTTTAACAAGACGTGCCAAGGAAACCGCCTCGCATGACGCGCTGAGGTGGGATAATGAAACGACTCGGATAAAGGCTTGGCTGTGGTGTGTCACGCTATGGAATATGTCAGCAGATTAGATTGGTGTAAATATTATTCTCTCTATGGCAATATGTGGAAACTTATTTTGCAAAGCCGGACACTATCTTTGTGTTCAAAATCTTCTATGAAGTACTTGGAGGAGGAACCCGCCTTGCAATGCCGAAGACAATATGCACGCCGGACTCGTCATCATTGAAGCCTAGTTCAGGGGCTACTGAGGGAGTCCTGGATTAGGGGGTGTCCGTATGGCCGGACTATACCTTCAGCCGGACTCCTGGACTATGAAGATACAAGATTGAAGACTTCGTCCCGTGTCCAGGAGGGACTTTCCTTGGCGTGGAAGGCAAGCTTGGCGATACGGATATGAAGATCTCCTACCATTGTAACCGACTTTGTGTAACCCTAACCCTCTCTAGTGTCTATATAAACCGGAGGGTTTTAGTCCATAGGACAACATACACATCAACAATCATACCATAGGCTAGCTTCTAGGGTTTAGCCTCCTCGATCTCGTGGTAGATCTACTCTTGTACTACCCATATCATCAATATTAATCAAGCAGGACGTAGGGTTTTACCTCCATCGAGAGGCCCCGAACCTGGGTAAAACTTCGTGTCCCTTGCCTCCTGTTACCATCCGGCCTAGACGCACAGTTCGGGACCCCCTACCCAAGATCCGCCAGTTTTGACACCGACATTGGTGCTTTCATTGCGAGTTCCTCTGTGTCATCGCCGTCAGGCTCGATGGCTCTTACGATCATCGATAGCGATGCAGTCCAGGGTGAGACCTTCCTCCCTAGACAGATCTTCGTCTTTGGCGGCTTCGCACTGCGGGCCAATTCGCTTGGCCGTCTGGAGCAGATCGAAAGCTATGCCCCTGGCCGTCAGGTCAGATTTGGAAGTTTAAACTACACGGCTGACATCCGTGGGGACTTGATCTTCGACGGATTCGAGCCACTGCCGAGCGCGCCGCACTGTCACGTCGAGCATTATCTTGCTCTGCTGCCGAACAGTGCCCTAGAGGCCGCACCCGCATCGGCTTCGACCCTTAACTCGGAGCCAACTGCGCCGATCGAGGATGGGCGGTTGGACGCCACCTCGGGGGCTGCGACCCCAACGGTGATTGAGCCAAGCACCAGCCCCGTACTCTACGAGACTCGTGACTCCAAGGAGTCAGACTCCTCTCCGGACTCCGAACCCTCCGCGCCCCTACCGATCGAATCCGATTGGGCGCCGATCATGGAGTTCACTGCCGCAGACATCTTTCAGCACTCACCTTTCGGCGATATCCTAAAGTCACCGAAGTCTCTCTCTTTATCAAGAGAGCCCTGGCCGGACTACGGTCAGCAAGGTTGGGGTACGGACGATGAAGAAATTCAAAACCCACCCACCACCCACTTTATAGCCACTGTCGACGACTTAACCGACATGCTCGACTTTGACTCCGAGGACATCGATGGTATGGACGCCGATGAAGGAGATGATGAAGAACCAGCGCCTACTAGGCCTTGGAAAGCCACCTCATCGTATGACATATACATGGTGGACACCCCAAAAGAGGGAGATGGCGATGGAACAGCGGAGGATGACCCCTCCAAGAAACAGCCTAAGCGCCGGCGTCAGCAGCGCCGCTCAAAACCCCGCCAAAACAAACATGGTGATTCCAGCATGGGAGATAATAATACTCCGGAAAGCGCCAAAGAAAACCCCCTCCAGCAAGATTTAGCACAGGAGGATGGAGAAACCAGCCCTCATGAGAGAGCGGTAGACAGAGAGGTCGAGGACGATAATTATATGCCTCCCTCCGAAAACGAGGCAAGCCTCGACGACGACGAATTCGTCGTGCCAGAGGATCCCGTCGAGCAAAAGCGTTTTCAACGCAGGCTTATGGCCACGGCAAGAACCCTCAAGAAAAAACAGAAACAGCTTAGAGCTGATCAAGATTTGCTAGTCGACAGATGGACTGAAGTCCTTGCAGCCGAAGAGCATAAACTCGAATGCCCCTCCAAGAGCTACCCAAAGCGCAGGTTGCTACCCCAATTAGAGGACGAAGCACTTGATGCGGCCGACCAGCCACCTCGTAGTCGCGACAGAGAGGCCTCTCGGCCCTCCACTCAAGCCGCACCCCGTACCAAGGCACGGGAATATGCGCCAGACTTACGAGACATGTTGGAGGACAAGGCAAGGCAAACAAGATCGATCTACGGATCGCGTGGGCGCCCCATGGCTCGAGACGGTAACCGTCACGCCGGCCAGAAATTCGGCGGGGCCGAACACAGTAGACAAGGCTCATTGGAGCTACGTCATGATATAGCCCAGTACAGAGGCACCGCACACCCACTCTGCTTTACAGACAAAATAATGGATCATCAAATCCCTGAGGGTTTCAAACCCGTAAACATCGAATCATATGATGGCACAACAGATCCTGCGGTATGGATCGAGGATTATCTCCTTCATATCCAATGGCTCGCGGCGATGATTTCCACGCCATCAAATACCTCCCACTCAAGCTTAAAGGACCAACTCAGCATTGGCTTAACAGCTTGCCACCAGGATCAATCAGTTGTTGGGAGGACCTGGAAGCCGCATTCCTCGACAATTTCCAGGGCACTTACATGCGACCCCCAGACGCCGATGACCTAAGTCACGTAATTCAGCAGCCAGAGGAATCGGCCAGGTAATTCTGGACACGGTTCCTAACAAAGAAAAACCAAATAGTCGACTGTCCGAACGCTGAGGCCCTAGTAGCCTTCAAACACAATATCCGTGACGAGTGGCTGGCCCGGCACCTTGGACAGGAAAAGCCGAAATCTATGGCAGCACTCACGACACTCATGACCCGCTTTTGCGCGGGAGAAGATAGCTGGCTTGCTTGTAGCAACAATATGACCAAGAACCCTGGTAATTCGGACACCAGGAATAGTAGTGGCAGGTCGCGTCGCAACAAGCAGAAGCGCCGCATTAACGGCGACAATGCTGAGGATACGGCAGTTAATGCCAGATTCAGAGGCTCTAAATTCGGTCAGCGGAAAAAGGCATTCAAAAGGAATCCTAGGGGCCCATCCAGTTTGGACCGAATACTCGACCGCTCGTGCCAGATACATGGCACCCTCGAAAAGCCAGCCAATCACACCAACAGGGATTGTTGGCTGTTCAAGCAGGCAGGCAAGTTAAACGCCAAAAATGAAGACAAGGGGTTGCATAGCAATGACGACGAGGAGCCCCGGCCGCCGAACAACAGTGGACAGAAGGGTTTTCCCCCACAAGTGCGGACGGTGAACATGATATACGCAACCCATGTCCCCAAAAGGGAGAGGAAGCGTGCGTTAAGGGACGTATACGCGGTAGAGCCAGTCGCCCCAAAGTTCAACCCATGGTCCTCCTGCCCGATCACCTTTGATCGAAGGGACCATCCCACTAGCATCCGTCATGGCGGATTCGCCGCATTGGTTCTAGACCCAATTATTGACGGATTTCATCTCACTAGAGTCCTTATGGACGGCGGCAGTAGCCTGAACCTGCTTTACCAGGATACAGTGCGGAAAATGGGCATAGATCCCTCGAGGATTAAGCCCACCAAAACGACCTTTAAAGGCGTAATACCAGGTGTAGAGGCCAACTGTACAGGCTCAGTCACACTTGAAGTGGTCTTCGGATCTCCGGATAATTTCCGAAGCGAGGAGTTAATCTTTGACATAGTCCCGTTTCGCAGTGGCTATCACGCACTGCTCGGGCGAACCGCATTCGCTAAGTTCAATGCGGTACCACATTACGCATACCTTAAGCTCAAGATGCCAGGCCCTCGGGGAGTAATTATGGCCAATGGAAACACCGAACGCTCCCTCCGAATGGAGGAGCACACGGCGGCCCTTGCAGCGGAAGTTCAAAGCAGCCTCTCCAGGCAGTTCTCCAGTCCGGCCACTAAACGACCAGACACCGGCAAGCGCGCCCGGAGTAACCTACAACAATACCGCCTGGCACGATCTGAGAAGGCGTAGCAATGCGGCCCCAACCCCAACCCTCGCAAAAAGGCGACGCCAGTACTTCGCGTACATACCTACGCTCTAGAGATACCATGGGCACAGGGGGAGGGGCACCATCATGGCACGCCCAAAACACGGCTTAAACCGTACCAGGGGCTGCCGATTTTTTAATTTTCTCTTACTTTCAGGACTTCATCCTTCGGAAGGCCTGTTCGGCAGTTCAATTGCCGCACAAACGATGCAAGAACCAGGGAAGCAGACAAGCCACGCCGCACTACGGAACTCCCAGGTGGTCTCTATCACGAGCAGTATACCCGTTCGACATACTATTCCGCAGCTTGCCCCTGGAACGGACATGTTAACTAGTCCAACCTTCCACTTATCGCATTATTTGTATCGTTCTGCTTTGATTGCAGCCCTTTTTAATAAACAATGCATAGCTTTCGTCTATTTTTGCATTACCTTTTTTCTTTATATATGTTCCTTAACGACATGTTGCACCCGTACACGTTGGTACGGCCAAAATACGCCAGGGGCTTTAGTACCCCTCAATATGGTGCGAGAAGTCCGAACACTTTAACAAGTGCGGCACCCCGAACTTATAGCATTATATGCATCGGCTCCGAATCATGTCTTGGGTCAATAGTTGGGTTTGCCCGGCTCCTATGTTTTGGTGCCTTACGTTCCGCTATATCAGCTAAGGTAGCACTAGGAGAACCACTGCGAGTGTGCCCCGGTTGAGCTGGGTCGAGCACCTCAGTGGAGAAAGCTAAAACTGACTGTCATGATGAAGCGAGAGCTGGTCGCTGTTTGAGAGGTTTTTTCGAGTCCCTAAAGACTTATGCCGCTTAGGGCGAGGAGACGGCTCTGTCCGGCCAAGGCGTGGATAGCGCCCCGAACTCGGTCTTCCGAATACCAGGGGCTTCGCCGAAATTTAAAATTATAGAATTCTATGGCTAAGTGAGAGTGTTCACGCATTATAGTCCGATTTCCTTGTTCGTTGGGCTGAGCGCCTCCCTCGAAGGACCCAAACATGGGAAAAAGAGTGCTCAGGTTTATCCCCGAACACCCCAGCACTAGCGGCACGGGGCCAGAAGCCAACGACTCGCCATCTCTCAGAATTGATAAACAGCCGCGCAGAAGGTAATATTTTAAATTCCAACAGCATTGCTTAGCGCATATAAACAAGTTTTCAGCGCACAGGACAAAACGAGCAAGTTTCACTCAAAAATTACATCCCTAGAACATTCATCCGCCACAAGGCGGGCACCCTTCAGAACATCCTTATAGTAATTCTCGGGCTTGCGATGCTCTTTCCCCGGCGGTGGCCCGTCCTTCACAAGCTTCTTAGCATCCAGCTTGCCCCAGTGCACCTTAGCACGGGCAAGGGCCCTACGGGCACCCTCAATGCAGAAGGAGCGCTTGATGACTTCGAGCCTTGGACAGGCCTCCACCAGCCGCCGCACCAGCCCGAAATAGCTCCCAGGCAGAGCCCCTCCAGGCCACAGCCGAACAATGAGGCCCTTCATGGCCTGTTCGGCCGCCTTGTGGAGCTCGACCAGTTGCTTGAGACCAGAACTCCTTCTCCGTCGAGCTTCCCTCCTCAGCTCGATAGAATGCGGCGGCATCGGACACACTCCGGGGAAGATCTGCGAACGCTCCTGGAGAGCTCCAGATTCGGGTAAGTAACAAGTAACTCACGTTTATGTGTTTGCTTTGCATAAAGAATGCCTTACCCGCCGCTATCTTCTTCACCTCATCCAACTCCTGGAGGGTCTTCTGGGATTCGGCCTTGGCAGATTTGGCATTTTCAATAGCCACCGCAAGCTCGGACGCTTACGTCTTCGAGTCAAGCTCCAAACTCTCATGTTTTTCCATGAGAGCCTGGAGCTCTTGCCACACCTTGCCAACCTCGGCCTCATACTTCTCCCGCTCGGTGCACTCCGAGGCCGCCCTCTTCTCGGCCTCGTCCAGCGCTTGCTTAAGGGTCGCCACCTCAGACATGGCCCTACAATAGCCACGATAATCCTATCATTTTTTGCAATTGAACCTTTTTTATATATTTAAACAAGGTATTTCTTACCTTCATTGTCCTCGAGCTGCTTCTTGGCACGACCGAGCTCTTGCTCGGACCGCTCAAGGTTCTGCTTTAGCGTGTCCACATCTGCAGTCAGTGCGGCGGACGCAAGCAGAGAAGCCTGCATACGCATATTGAGTCCGACTCCTGTGAATTTTATTTGATCCTCTATTCGTCTTTTCTTCCCAAACGCCAAACAGAGCATCAGGGGCTATTGTCTATGCGGTAATATAATTTACACATTCTTTACTTACCTCAAAGTCAGTCAAAAGGCTAGTACAAGCTTCAGTCAGTCCACTCTTGGCGGACTGAACCTTCTGCACCACCGCACTCATAATAGCACGATGCTCCTCGTCGATGGAGGCACCTTGGAGCGCCTCCAGCATATTGTCCGGCGCCTCCGGTTGGACGGGGGCCACCGGCACAGTGGGCTGGCTCCTCTTGGAAGGAGGTCGCCCGCCGGACTCTGGAACCCTTGAAGGTTCCGGAGTAGTGTCTGGCCTAGAGCCGGACTTGGAGCCCTGGGGGTTTCATACCCTTTGCTCCTGGAGTCCGGGAGGTCGCCTTGCGGCGCCTCCAGGACCACCTCCTCCCGGCTTGGAACCTGTTGGGACAACACTTCGGTGTCGTCCGTAGGACGGGGGGAGGAAGCCGTCGGAAGCGAGTTCACATCCGACAAGTGCAGTGAGCCACTCGACGACGCGTCGAGCCAGTCTTTGGGTGGGCTGCATAAACATATTTGACATGAGGGAAAGCTGTGCAATAAACGAATACTATGAATTACTCTAGTATCCGGATACGTACGATTTGGCCAGGGGCTTGGCCCTAGGCGCCCACTCCTCTCCGCCGCCGTCGACGTCGGTGGAGCAGTCCGGAGGAAGGGTTTTCCCCTTCTTGGACCCTTTGGCCTCCCCAGTTGGGGCGGCCTTCCTTTTCTTCCCTTCCCCCGCTGGAGGGGGAGGGGTCTCTTCATCCTCCTCCTCGTCTTCACGGGAGGAGTGCGTCTTGGATTTGTCGGATGATGAATCCGACACCTTCGGGCGTCGGGCACTCTTTCGAGTCCCCGTGGCCTTCTTCTTGACCTTCTCCGGCACCACATAGGGTGCCGGAACCAGCAGCCTCGCCAAGCGAGCGTCCGCTGGGCCTTCGGGCAAAGCGGCCAGACAGTTGATCTGTCCGAACGTCACCTGCCAATGCTGTCAAAGGAAAGGGAGCTTAGATCCCGCATAGAGTCAAACTATGAAAAACTGATACCCTGTAAAAGGAAAAAACATCTTACCACGAGAGCGTGACGCTGCGCACTGAATCCGCGATCCTCAGTAGCGGATGCGGGAGCCTCGGCGCCCTTGAAAAGCACCTTCCAGGCATCTTCGTACGTCGTGTCGAAGAGCCTGCTCAGAGTTTGGTGCCGCGCCGGGTCAAACTCCCACACGTTGAAAGCCCATTATTGGCACGGGAGGATCAAGCGGATGAGCATAACCTGGACTACGTTGACAAGTTTGAGCTTCTTGTCCTCCAGGGTTTTGACGCATGTTTGGAGTCCGGTCAGCTCTCCCTTTTTACCCCATGACAGGCCCGTCTCTTTCTAGGACATGAGCCGCGTTGGGGGTCTGGACCGGAACTCGGGGGGTGCGACCCATTCGGCGTCGTGCGGCTCGGTGATGTAAAACCACCCCGATTGCCACCCCTTCAGGGTCTCCACAAAGGAGCCCTCGATCCATAGGACGTTGGACATCTTGCCCACCATGGCGCCTCCGCACTCCGCCTGGTTGCCGCACATCACCTTCGGCTTGACATTGAAAGTCTTGAGCCATAGGCCAAAATGGGGGCGGATGCGGAGGAAGGCCTCGCACACGACGATAAACGCCGAGATGTTGAGGACGAAGTTCAGGGCCAGATCGTGGCAATCCAGGCCGTAGTAGAACATGAGCCCCCGGACAAATGGGTGAAGAGGGAAGCCTAGTCCACGGAGGAAATGGGGGAGGAACACCACCCTCTCATGGGGCCTAGGGGTGGGGATGAGCTGCCCCTTTTCGGTAAGCCGGTACGCGATGTCGTTAGACAGGTATTCGGCCTTCCTCAGCTTTTTGATATGTCCCTCCGTGACGGAGGAGACCATCCACTTGCCTCTCGCTCCGGACATAGCTGGAGAAGGTTGAGGTGGGGAGTGCGGACTTGGGTGCTGGAGCTTGAGTGTGCAAGAATGGATAGGCGAAGGAGGAAGAAGGCGTAGGTGAAAAGGTGGATCTTTATCCCCTTATATGGGTGAATGCAACTACATGTCCCCACCAGCCTGATAAGACTCGCTTATCTCCAAGCGTCGTAATCAATGGCGCGGTTGGGTTACCCACGCCCGTATTGATGAGAATCCCGGGATAAGGGGACATGATCTCTGCTTTAACAAGACGTGCCAAGGAAACCGCCTCGCATGACGCGCTGAGGTGGGATAATGAAATGACTTGGATAAAGGCTTGGTCGTGGTGTATCACGCTACGGAATACGTCAGCAGATTAGATTGGTGTAAATATTATTCTCTCTATGGCAATATGTGGAAACTTATTTTGCAAAGCCGGACACTATCTTTGTGTTCAAAATCTTCTATGAAGTACTTGGAGGAGGAACCCACCTTGCAATGCCGAAGACAATATGCGCACCGAACTCGTCGTCATTGAAGCCTGGTTCAGGGGCTACTGAGGGAGTCCTGGATTAGGGGGTGTCCGTATGTCCGGACTATACCTTCAGTCGGACTCCTGGACTATGAAGATACAAGATTGAAGACTTCGTCCCGTGTCCGGGAGGGACTTTCCTTGGCGTGGAAGGCAAGCTTGGCGATACGGATATGAAGATCTCCTACCATTGTAACCGACTTTGTGTAACCCTAACCCTCTCCGGTGTCTATATAAACCGGAGGGTTTTAGTCCGTAGGACAACATACACATCAACTATCATACCATAGTCTAGCTTCTAGGGTTTAGCTCCTCGATCTCGTGGTAGATCTACTCTCGTACTACCCATATCATCAATATTAATCAAGCAGGACGTAGGGTTTTACCTCCATCGAGAGGGCCCGAACCTGGGTAAAACTTCGTGTCCCTTGCCTCCTGTTACCATCCGGCCTAGACGCACAGTTCGGGACCCCCTACCCGAGATCCGCCGGTTTTGACACTGACATGAACCGTCTTGTAGCCTCCCAGTTCGCGTTCCGAGGTGCGGACATTAACACGTCTTGTCAAAGCAGAGATCGTATCCCCTTACCGTGGGATTCTCATCAATGTGGGTTTGGGTATTCCAACCGTGTCGTTCACACGACCCCTTGGGAATAGGAGAGTTTTAAGGCTTACGAGGGGGGTGCTTGATAATCACTGCCTTTATAAGGGGATAAGAACCCACCTTTTTACCCCACACCTTCTTCCTCAGCCCTTCCGTCCTTGAGCTCCAGCGCCCAAGCTTCAATCTTTTCCGCCACCACCAAACACTCTAACCATGTCCGGATCCGGCTCTCAAGGCAAGTGGGTGGCTTCCTCCGTGATGGAAAAGGACATAAAGGAGCTCCGGGAGACGAGGTACTTGACAGTGGAAATCAAACATAGGCTTCCTGCCAAAGAACAAGTCATCCCTACTCCAGAGCCCGGTGAGAGGGTTGTGTTCATCCCTCACTTCCTCCGTGGACTAGGGTTTCCCCTCCACCCCTTTGTCCGTGGTCTCATGTTCTATTACGGGCTAGATTTTCATGATCTAGACCCAAACTCCTTCCTTCACATCTCGGCTTTTATTGTCGTGTGTGAGGCATTCCTCCGCATCCCCCACACTTCGGCCTGTGGCTCAAGGCTTTCAACGTGAAGCTGAAGGTGGTCGACGGACAGCACGTCGTGGGTTCTTTTCCTGTATCCCAAATGGCAACTCTACGGCCCTGTTTGCAACGGAGGAAAAACAAAGGAAACCTAGAGGAAACTTGTTCCTAAGGAAATGCTTCATGTTGAGTTGTTGAGAACGAAGGAATTTGTCTAATCCAATCCTCTGGAAAGGTTCTTCTCCTTGTATTTTCACAGGAAACTGAACATCCACCGCTGGCTCTTTTTTCACGCATGACCGAGGCACCTTGGGACCCATGTGGGGTTCGATCTGTATATGGCATGGAAAAAAGTTGATTTGTTAACATTTTAAAATCAGTAAAGGGGCCCATATGAATTGGTTTCCCGTGGGTTCTTTTCCTTTATCCTAAATGGCAACTCTGCATGTCTGTTCAACATTTTTCTTCCCTATGTTATGTATGGCAGTTCCTTTCCAATTCCTTTGTTTTAGTCTAATCCTACGTTTTTCTTTCCACTGCCCCGAACAAGGCCTTACATAGTGGATGAATGACCATACATTTCAGCTCTAGCGTGACAACTTCTACTCTCGGTGTGTATCATAAATTGGGAAAACCATATTCATCGCTTGTTGTGATGAATAGTATGTACAATGCCCACACTCCCTCAACATGAGCCAACCCATTTCAGTATGTTTAGTGCTAGCTAGGTTTCACTGGTTTTTCGTATCATCCTTTACAAGTGTGAAAATGCCTAAGCGGAATATCACATATGCATTATCATTCATAAAAGCATTCCACAGACTATGTAATCCTTCATTTTTCTCAGTAGTGGCTCAGTTGAATGTACTGTATTAGCTTGGCCACTCCTGTTGCGTAGGTTTTGTATCATCTTTTCTCTCAAGATTGAAACTTTATATATATGAACGTGCATATCCATCCACCTTGCATATATTGTTGTTGTATCGGCATTCATCTAGGCCTCTTGTGGTTTGGCTATATGAGATGGTCTGTGCTTGAAATTGAAATCTCAGGAGCTATCCTAGCACAAGTGATTTATGATAAATCTTGGACTCGACTAATTGCTAGCACTTATGCCTATGACAATAGTTACATCTTGCTAATTGCTACTAGCATTTATTATGGAAATTATATGTGAAGCTATTTTAGCGTCTAGAATATGGACCAAGTGTCAAGATAGATGACATGACTATACATTACGAAGAACCTCCAAGAGCTAGCAGAGTCTAGAATATGGAGCTGGAGCTCAGATAAACATCGAGTGATTGTTACCTGTAGATGAAGATACATTTCCATACACTAGGTAACGAACTTTGACAATGCTGTGCATTCCTGAGGTGCTTGCACCATTTTATTTTTTGAGGAATTTGATAGGAATGATATCTTATACTCCTAAGCCCCCGCTCCTAGCCTGCCGGTGGCCACACCCCGGCCCCGACGTCCACGCACCACCTCGGAGGCCACTCTGGCCCCGGCGTCCACACACCACCTACACTCTAATCTCTCTGGTGTCACGTCGTCATGGCATTGGCCAATCTCAACTTTGACGTCGGTCAGGATTTCGCGTCTGAGGTATGGAGGAAGTGGGGGGTCCCGATCAACTTTGAAGCAGACAAAGATCTGTTGGAATTCCTTCTAGTTGCGGAATTTAAAAGCTCGCAAATCAGACTAACAGAAGAATCTGTAAGCACCATCCTTCTCGCTTTCTTTGGTGGCCGAGCCTCACTCTTCAAAGTGCAGCGCTTGCAAAACTGGTCCTTCAAATTCTCTGTCTCATCCAAGGAAGTTGGGTTCTCGATTCTCAAGGGAGGTAACATCTCCACTCATTTGCTCAATATCAATTTCCTTCTTTTGGGTAATGGAGGGCCAAATTCTTGCTTGGAATTAGATTAGTATCTGCAAGAAAAGGAGGATGAATGGACTCATATCTTCCGCAAACATCCCAGAAAGTCATATCTTCAAGCTCTTAGATCCCCTGCGATTGTCATAGATCAGTATCATGATGCCAACAGATCGTCTCCTCCACGTAATTCTAATCCGGCTTTATCTCCAGAGCATTTTCGATCACCTGGTTTGAATAACATTAATGTTGTTGTTACTGTACGGAGGGCGGGCTCATCGTACATTCAAACACAGGAGCAAAATGCGGTCTGTGTCCGTGGTCTACTCACGGGCCTCTCTTGACCTAGCTCCACCAACCGCATTAAGTGCTGGTCATGCAAATGCTGGGGCCATATCCAAAGGGATTGCTACTCCTCGGCCCAACACAACCCACCAGCCCAGTCAGCCCAACAGATCGTTTGACGATTCCATTTCCAAGATAGAACGCCATTGTTCCCACGATTGAGACGACTCGAACTTTCCATCAGCCGACCAACCGGAATCCCCCAGTTAATGCTATCACTCAATCACCTCCGAAGGGCAGCCACCATCACCAGACCTCCCAAATCTCCATCACCCAGAAACTCCAAGCGGCGGTAGTTCATCCAACCACTCTGCATCGCAACACCACCTCCCCCTCCACCCAAGCTACTATGACCATGGCCACATTCCCCTTCGATCCGACCCCTTTCCTCCCACCAAATTGATGTCTACTATGCAACTTTATTCTTATAGACACATGTTGCGCCTCCAAGCGCAGAGTTTTGTAGGACAGTAGCAATTTTCCCTCAAGTGGATGGCCTAAGGTTTATCAATCCGTGAGAGGTGTAGGATGAAGATGGTCTCTCTCAAACGACCCTGCAACCAAATACAAGAAATCTCTTGTGTCCCCAACACACCCAATACAATGGCGAATTGTATAGGTGCACTAGTTCGGTCAAGAGATGGTGATAAAAGTGTAATATGGATGGTAGAAATATATTTTTATAATCTGAATAAATAAAAACAGAAAGGTAGCAAATAGTAAACGGGCACAAAATGGTGTTGCAATGCTTAAAAACAAGGCCTAGGGCCCGTACTTTCACTAGTGCAATCTCCCAATAGTGCTAACATAGTTGGATCATATGATTATCCCTCAAAGTGCCATAAAGAATCACTCCCGAGTTCCTATTAGTGGAGAACAAAAGATAGAATTGTTTGTAGGGTACGAAACCACCTCAAAGCTATTCTTTCCATTCGATCTACTCAAGAGTTCGTACTAAAATAACACAAAGCTATTTTTTCCGTTCGATCTATCCTAGAGTTCGTACTAAAATAACACCAAAGCAAATTCATATTCATAATACTCAATCCACACAAGGAACTACAAAGAGACCCCAAAGTTTATATCGGAGAAAATATAATAAAAATGTGCATCAACCCATATGCATAGATAACCCCAACATCACCTCGGGAATCCGCAAGTTGAGTGCCATAACATATATCAAGTGAATCAATACGATACCTCATTGTCACCTCAAGTATTCATACTGCAAGACATACATCATGTGTTCTCAAATCTGAATATTCAATCCGACAAGACAAAACTTCAAAGGGTAAAGATTCAATTCATCACAACAAGGGTATAGAGGAGAGAAACATCATATGATCCGACTATATTAACAAAGCCCATGATATAGATCACGAGAGAGAGAGAGAGATTAAACACATAGCTACTAGTACAAACCCTCAGCCCCGAGGGTGAACTACTCCCTCCTCATCATGGTGGCCGCCGGGATGATGAAGATGGCCACCGGAAATGATTCCCCCCTCCGGTAGGGTGCCGGAGCGGGTCTAGATTGGTTTTCAGTGGCTACGGAGCCCTGCGCGGCGGAACTTTTGATCTAGGTTAACCCCGAAGGGTTTCGGAATATTTGGGAATTTATAGTGCAAAGAAGGGGTACGGGAGGCCACCGAGGTGGGCACAACCCAATTGGGCGTGCCAGGGGGCCCTAGCGCGCCCTGGTGGGTTGTGCCCCCCTCGGGGCACCCCCCAAGTGCTCCTCTGGCCCATCGGGAGTCTTCTGGCCCATAAAGAAACCACAAAAAGTTTCGCGGTGTTTGGACTCCGTTTGATATTGATTTTCTGCGATGTAAAAAACAAGCAAAAAAACAGCAACTGGCACTGGACACTGGGTCAGTAGGTTAGTCCCAAAAAAGATATAAAGTTGCTATAAAATGATTGTAAAACATCCAAGAATGATAATATATTGGCATGAATACTTCATAAACTATAGATACGTTGGACACGTACCAGCATCCCCAAGCTTAATCCTACTCGTCCTCGAGTAGGTAAATGATAAAAATAATAATTTATGAAGTGTGAATGCTAGCAAAGTGCACAAGTTTGATCAACGATAATTTCAATCACTTTTTCTAGCATCATAAACGCAATTGCTTCTTGTAAAACTTCTCATGTTATAGTGGCAACCAATTCACATGTTAAGGTTCAAACAATGAACTCTCTTGAAACTCAACTACCTATGTTCTCAGTCACCAAGCAATTGCAATTCAACTTATTCAACAGAGTTTAAGTAAGAGCTCCACATACTCAACCATCATATAGTCTTCTTTGATTGCTAACACCCACCGCATACACATGAGCAAAACATTTCAACCGAACACATAGAAAGACAGGGGCTTATGGTTTTGCCTCCCAACGTATTCACCTCAAGGGTGATGTCAACAATAATAACTCATTCTACCCATATCCAACTAGATATATGTGCCTAGATCTTTCCTCACCACATGATGCTTGCTAAAACAGAAAATAAGAAGGAATAGAGAGAAATACTTTGACTCTTTGCATAAAAGTAAATACTGAAAAGTAAAAGATAGGCCCTTCGCAGAGGGAAGCAGAGGTTGCCATGCGCTTATTTGTTTGTATGCTCAATCCCTTAGTGAAAAATAATGTCACGTTATATTGCCCCTTATGATAGCAACCTTTATTATGCAGTCCGTCGCTTTTATTACTTTGCCATCACAAGTTCGTACAACTCTCAATCTTCTCTTACACTAAATGATCTAACACTTTTAGAAGCAATTTTTATTGCCTTATTGCACCGATGACAACTTGAAGGATTTTGCTCAATCCTTAGGTAGGTATGGTGGACTCTTGAAAATAAGATTTGAGTTTAAGGGTTTTTGGATGCACAAGTAGTATCTCTACTTGGTGCGGAATTTTTGGCTAGCAAAGATGGGGGGCAAGCACCACATGTTGAAGGATTTATGACAATATAACTTCTATGTGAACATGAACAAACATAAACCATTACATTGTCTTCCTTGTCCAACATCAACAATTTTGGCATACAATATTTTGATGTGGGATCACAATCACAAAAGATTTCCATGATGGTGTATTTATATGTGAAAGTTCTCTTCCTTATACTAATTATTCGTGAATTGCTTGTATGGCCAATATTGTGATTGTTAAGCCTCAAAAGATTTCACTTTCTAAACCCAATGTGAAGCTACCACTAGGCATGATATGATTTCAACTTCATGACATTCAATTTATTCAACAATTTACTCATAGGATATAAGTGAAGCACAAGAGTAAATCACATAGGAAAGAGCTTCGTTGACGGGATGTGAATGCCGCTTACTTAGCATCCTTGGCAATTATTTGAGGACTCTATTTTATTTAAAACTTTAAGATCTAAGTATTTTATTAAAACAGCAAGCAAAATGGAAATAAAATGACATTCTAAGAATAACACAACTCATGTGAAGAAGCAAAAACTTAGGCTCAACCGATACTAACCGATAATTGTTGAAGAGGAAAGGTGGGATGTTTATTGGGGCATCCCCATGCTTAGATGCTTGAGACTTATTGAAATATTATCTTGGGGTGCCTTGGTCATCCCCAAGCTTGAGCTTTTGTGTCTCCTTAATTCTTCTCATATCACGGTTTTCCTAAATCTCAAAAGCTTCATCCACATAAAACTCAACAGGAACTCGTGAGATAAGTTAGTATAAACCAATGCAAAAACCTTATCATTCTCTATTTTAGCAAATCACTAAAATTATTATTCAACATTGCACAATAAATTCCTATGCATATTTAATACTTATATCCTCAAATAGAATCATTAAACAAGCAAACATATGTAAACAATGCAAACATAACAGCAATCTGCCAAAACATTATGGTCTGTAAAGAATGCAAGATTATCAATACTTCCCTAACTCCAAAAGTTATGAAAATTTAGCACACTGTAGAAAATTTATCAAAGCTAATTTTTCAAAAAGTTTCAACATTTTATCACATTCTTACTTTTCTAGGGATTTTTTTCAACAACGGTAAACTTTCTGTTTTCAAACAGCAACATGTAGACTTGTAAAATAAGCATGGTAAAAGCTATCCTTGCCACTTTTATTGAAATAAAAGATGCAAAATATTATTCTAAATAACATCAAGAAAATCCTAACAAAATAAATTGACGCTCCAAGTAAAACTCATATCATGTGACGAATGAAAACATAGCTCCAAGTGAGGTTACCGATAATATTGGAGACGAAAGAGGGGATGCCTTCCGGGGCATCCCCAAGCTTAGTTGCTTGGATATTCCTTTAATATTACCTTGGGTTCCTTGGAAATCCCCAATATTAGGGTCCTATCACTCCTTATTCTCCTCATATCGACATCTCACCCAAAACTTGAAAACTTCAATCACACATAACTTAACAGAACTTCATGAGATAGGTTAGTATGATAAAGAGCAAACCATTTCACTTTGGGTACTGACAAATAAAAGATTCATAATTGTTATCCCACAATTCCTACTGTATCATATCATTACCACAATTTATGTTGCGCAATATAAGCCATGGAAACTAGAAAACAAGCAAACTATGCATTGAAAACAGAATCTGTCAAAAACAGAACAGTCTGTAGTAATCTGTACTCCAACCATACTTCTGCTACTCCAAAAATTCTTAAAATTTAGGAAAACCTGGATAATTAGTATATTAATCTTCTGAAAAAAGAATAAGCATTTTATCACACTTCTGTTAAAAATTAGAAATGTTTTCCTGAGCGCAAAAGTTTCTGTTTTTCAGTAAGATCAAAACAACTATCACCATAGACCACCCTAAAGGTCTTACTTGGCACTTTATTGAAACAAAAGCAAAAAAACATGCTTACTACAGTAGCCTAATCACGTAAACACACAAAAACAGTAGGTAAATGTGTTGGGTTGTCTCCCAACAAACGCTTTTCTTTTATGCCTTTTTAAGCGAGGCATGATGATTTCAATGATGCTCGCATAAAAGATAAGAATTGAAACATGAAGAGAGCATCATGAAGCATATGACTAGCACATTTAGGTCTAACCCACTTCCTATGCATAGGGAATTTGTGAGAAAACAACTTATGGGAACAAGAATCAACCAGCATAGGTAGGCAAAACAAGTGCAACTTCAAAACAATCAACACATAGAGAAGAAACTTGATATTATTGAGATATGTAAGAGCATAAGTTCCTTCTTCATAATAATTTTCAGAAACATCATCGATGGATTCAACAATATATTTATCACATACAACAGTCTTTTCATGATCCACAATCATAGAAGATTTATCACTCTTTATGGCATACATGTCATCATAATAATCATCATAGACATCAACTTTATTGTCATAGTCAATTGAAATCTCTTCCAAAATAGTGGATGTATCACTAAATAAAGTCATGACCTCTCCAAATCCACTTTCATCAATATTGTAATAAGATTCAGCACCCTCCAAAATAGTGGGATGACTACTACCTAGAGTTGACACGCTTCCAAACCCACTTTCATCAATGTAATCATCATAAATAGGAGGCATGCTATCATCATAATAAATTTTATTATCGAAGGTAGAAGGAATCAAATGATCATATTCATTAAGCAAAGCATCCCCAAGCTTAGGACAAGCATTAATTTCAACAAATAAATCTTCAAACATATCATACTCATTAAACATAGCATCCCCAAGCTTGTGGTTTTGCATATCATCACAATTATTCTTATCAATAGCATGAATGGCACCAATAGTATAGCAAACATTATTATCATATTCCTGCAAGCAAGTGCTAAAAAGATTTTCAGGATCATAATGGATATCGTTGTCTTCCCAATCATAATCATTACAACAAGTAGTAGGTATCACAAAATCATACTCAATATCATCATCCTCCATCGACATATTTGATTCACTTTCATGAGGCACAATGGTGATAGGAGCAACATTATTTGGGTGAGATACTTTTTTACCTTTATTATTTCTTCTTTTCTTCTTCTTCACCACATCATGTGTGGGTTTAATTAATTTTTTCAAGCTTCTTGTTGAAGATATTGATTGGATAGGAAGCTCCTCCTCGTTACCTGATTCATCATAATAAACACTAGGAGGGTATTGGGAAATATTTCCCCTTTCATTAGTACTCTCTTCATATTCTATTTGTTTTCTTGTCTTTAGATAGTTGGCAATATAAGGATTCTCAATGCATTTTACCGTGCAAAACATATAAATTCCCTCTAGATCAAAATCAAGAAATCTCTCAAGATTAAATTTTTGGAATACCATCAGTTATACATTTCATTTCTTCATACCCCAAAATAATACTAAGCTCTTTATGATGCTCAAGGGTAATCAAGTCATCACAATTTTTGGACACGATTTGATCATGAAACAATTTGCATTGGAGATTTAAATGACCACATTCATTGCAAAGTTCACAAGGATGGCGAAAAAAATTAAATCTTTTAGCGCAATCATCTAGCCTCTCTTGCAACTTTTTCATTTCTAAATATTTATGCTTCTTACAAAATCTATCTTCCCTTTTTGGTGTGCAATTGCAATCCCAATTCACTCCGCGAAAAGTTACATGCTTATAAGAAACATTTTTGTCATGACTTGTGCAATCATCATTATCATTTTGGATATTCAAAGAATTCACTCTAACAACATTACAATCATGCTCATCATTCAAATATTTTGTGCCAAACATTTTATTGACTTCTTCTTCTAACAATTGAGCACAATTTTCCGAACCATCATTTTCAAGAAAGATATTATAAAGATGATCAATAATATGATGCAACCTAAATTCCATTTTTTATGTAGTTTTCTTTTATAAACCAAACTAGTAATAAAACTAGAAACTAAAACATTCGATTACAATATCTAAAGATATACCTTCAAGCACTCACCTCCCTGGCAACGGCGCCAGAAAAGAGCTTGATGTCTACTACGCAACTTTATTCTTGTAGACACGTGTTGGGCCTCCAAGCGCAGAGTTTTGTGGAATAGTAGCAATTTTCCCTCAAGTGGATGACCTAAGGTTTATCACTCCGTGAGAGGTGTAGGATGAAGATGGTCTCTCTCAAACGAACCTGCAACCAAATACAAGAAATCTCTTGTGTCCCCAACACACCCAATACAATGGCAAATTGTATAGGTGCACTAGTTCGTCGAAGAGATGGAGATAAAAGTGTAATATGGATGGTAGAAATATATTTTTATAATCTGAATAAATAAAAACAGAAAGGTAGCAAATAGTAAACGGGCACAAAAACGGTGTTGCAATGCTTAAAAACAAGGCCTAGGGTTCGTACTTTCACTAGTGCAATCTCCCAACGATGCTAACATAGTTGGATCATATGATTATCCCTCAAAGTGCCATAAATAATCACTCTCGAGTTCCTATTAGCGGAGAATGAAAGATAGGAATTGTTTGTAGGGTACGAAACCACCTCAAAGCTATTCTTTCTGTTCGATCTATTCAAGAGTTCGTACTAAAATAACACAAAGCTATTTTCCGTTCAATCTATCCTAGAGTTCGTACTAAAATAAAAACAAAGCAAATTCATATTCATAATACTCAATCCACACAAGGAACTACAAAGAGACCCCAAAGTTTCTATCGGAGAAAAGATAATAAAAACGTGCATCAACCCATATGCATAGATTACCCCAACATCACCTCGGGAATCCGAAAGTTGAGTGCCATAACATATATCAAGTGAATCAATATGATACCTCATTGTCACCTCAAGTATTCATACTGCAAGACATACATCACGTGTTCTCAAATCTGAATATTCAATCTGACAAGACAAAACTTCAAAGGGTAAAGATTCAATTCATCACAACAAGGGTATAGAGGGGAGAAACATCATATGATCCAACTATATTAACAAAGCCCATGATATGGATCACGAGAGAGAAAGATTAAATCCATAGCTACTGGTACGAACCCTCAGCCCCGAGGGTGAACTACTCCCTCCTCATCGTGGTGGCCGCCGGGACGATGAATATGGCCACCGGAGATGATTCCCCGCTCTGACAGGGTGCCGGAACGGGTCTAGATTGGTTTTTGGTGGCTACGGAGCCCTGCGGCGGCGGAACTTATGATCTAGGTTAACCCCAAAGGGTTTAGGAATATTTGGGAATTTATAGTGCAAAGAAGGGGTACAGGAGGCCACCAAGGTGGGCACAACCCAGCTGGGCGCGCCAGGGAGCCCTGGCGTGCCCTGGTGGGTTGTGCCCCCCTCGGGGCACCCCCCAGGTGCTGGTCTGGCCCATCGGGAGTCTTCTGGCCCATAAAAACTCCACAAAAATTTTCACGGTGTTTGGACTCCGTTTGATATTGATTTTCTGAAGTGTAAAAAACAAGCAAAAAACAGCAACTGGCACTGGGCACTGCGTCAATAGGTTAGTCCCAAAAAATGATATAAATTTGCTATAAAATGATTGTAAAACATCCAAGAATGATAATATATTGGCATGAATACTTCATAAATTATAGATACATTGGAAACGTATCACAAATCATCAGAGTATTCAGGTCGAGGGAAGACCTGCAAGGATTCGGGTCCTCACCGGAGCGGCCCAACCCACTCACGAGGACTGGGCGATCGCGATGATAGTGCCGATGCCAAATCTGCCAGTTGCTTTCAACACCATCAAAGAGGTACTTTCTGATTTTCTGACAGATAGGCGATTGGGTTTTTCTAAGATTGAACCTTTCCCCTTTGGCCAAGCATACATCAAGATGAACAATGTCGTTGATAGAGATGCCCTAGTTTCCAACAGTCCTCATCAGTTCACAGACGTTCATGTCATTTTCCAAAAGCACAACCAGGGTTTGAATTGGAGAAATTTAGTTTTGAACAGAGATGTGTAGATCCTGCTTTGTGGGTACCCATTTGACAGAAGGAATATTAAGGAAGTTAGTAATGATGTGAACAAATTTGGCAAGTTCCTTATGTGAGACAGGGTTAGAAGCACCAGAGCCAATCTTATGGTACATGTGAGAGTGGAGGAACTCTCTGACATATCCAACAATATTGTTTTTGGTGAAGGAGATAGATTTCAGTCTGGGTCACTCACTGTGCCTGTTGTCATTCTGCAACATCAGATCCTAGGGGCAGTGCCACCTGATGAAGACCCTATTCCTCCCCATGGAAACCCTCATCCAATTCCACCCAAGATGTCTTTCATCCAAATCAGCACAATCACTTCATGGGGCCTCTGCAGCAACATGAACATGACGATATTCATCATCCTGAAGCCAATCATGTTAACCTTCATTTGGCACTGAACAATGAGGCCAATAATCCTGATATGATGGAGCAACAACCTGCAGAGGAAGAAGAGGAAGTCAACCTCCCAGGATGGGGCCACTGGTCCATGCCACAGGATCTTATTGACCAAGAACTCCACCAGGAAGAATTTTTGGCACTCAATGATATTATAGAACCTCTAAATGCAGAAGAAATGATTGATGGAGGTAATGCAAACAATAGCATTACTATTTCTGATGGTCCATCTGATAACTCTGCTAGCATAGATGCTTCTGCCAATGGACCTTTGGCGCCAATGCAACCAGGTTTGCCAGATTTGAATTTGGTAGTTGATCCTATTGGGCCAGACCCACTTCTCCCACCAGCTCAGGCCCAACTACCAATTATTGAGGCAGGCAACGACCCTCCACTAGTACCAGCTATGGAATTGTACCTCCCAGTCATTCAGAAATTACCCATAGTGGACCTAAGAATTGAGATCATAATGCAAAAGGAAAATACAGTCTATGAAAACAGAGTACTGGACCCCATGTAGTTGGAATTTTAGTCATCTACCCTTGCTACACACAACTTTCACGCAGCTTCCCATGTTGTAGTCAACACTGAAAATACTGCTCATACTGAAGATGGTAATGCTGTAGAGGCAGATCCTATTGATAATCAAATGAAGAACTTGTTTAGTGAGGGGAATATTCTCACTCAAAGGATTGAAGGGGAGACTTCAGACCTATCTGCTCCACCAGGTTTCCCAATCCCTGTCTTCCTTAATCATGCTCACACTGTATGCCCTAGCATGATACATGAAATTCTCAAGGCTCCTGACCAAACTTTAAGTGCAGATGCTTCATCAAAACAACAGACAGAGGTTGATCTTATTGGCAAAGAAGGAGCAAAGATCTGGAAAACGCATTTTGCCCCTACTATGAACAGCAAAGAGATTATCCAAGTACCAACAGATTGGGTCAACTTTCTAGCAGTTAATTTCTTGTCGCCAGACAAATTTGCTTGGGCCAAAAGATTTGTTAACTCTAATGCTCGGGAAATTATCACTTAGAGCTCAACATGTATCAATACGCTGCCCTTTTCAATTCCTGAGAAATGTCCAGCTCATGATTTACTTGTCTGCTCTGCTCCCTCATCTCAGCAGGGCTCAAAGGACAATATCCTTGGTTCCCCATCTGTAGCCACAAATAAGGATGAAACATCTGTCTCATCCACCTCTGCGCCCCACAATCACAAAAGGAGGAAGGGAAAAATCCCACTGGTGGAGACAGAGGTAAGAAGAAGTTGCGGACTTCAAAAGTTATCTAAGGGTTATAAGCAATTAGTTTGTATGGACAAGGATTGTCTGGCTTGTAATGTTAAACCCCCTGTTATCACTGCCAAAGTGGATAAAAGTTTAAACACTTCATTTTGCAAGGTGAGTGAGAAGGGCACCATAGAAGAGATTCTATCAAAGAGGACTAAGAATATCAAAGGTACCAGCTCCAAGAAATGGATCTAGCTCATAATGTTACTTTCCTTTACCATATGTTGAATTCTTGTTGTTAAGGGGCTGTAATGAATCTCCAATGATAGACTGTATGAGTTATGGAAGTGTTGTTTCTCTTTTGGAGTATTGTAAGATTTGTGGTACTGCTAGACTTTTATCCTGGGATGTTTGCTATGAGGATAACCATTATTTAATCTTTGTCTCCCCAACCACAATATCCTGTCCAAGATTTCTTACTCTTGGCCATATGTTTTGGCACTCTTTAAGTCCAGCTCTTTGGTTACCGCATGAATACAGAATGGAATATCCTTAACTGGAATATCAGGGGTATTAATGACCCAAAAAAGTGGACTTCCTTAGCCAATAAAATTTAAGAATCTCAATGCTCTGTTATCTGTATACAAGAGACTAAAAGGGGGACCCTTGAAATCTTATACTTAAAAAAATTGTCAAAGAAGAATAAACAAATTTGAATATCTCCCCTCCATAGGAGCATCCGGAGGAATCTTAGTGACCTGGAATGATCAAGTTTTTGGGGGTCAGATAGTTCACAGAAACAATTATGCCATCACTTTGCAATTCACTTCCAGGCACAATGAAGATCAATGGTTACTCACTAATGTATATGGACCATGTGAGTAGCAAGAAAGACAACTCTTTATTAACTGGCTCAAAATTTTCCATATGGATGATGATGCTAATTGGATTCTACTAGGAGACTTCAACTATATCAGATACCCACACAACAGGAGGAGAGCGGGAGGAAATTTAGATAATATGATCAGTTTTAGTGAAGTAATTAATCAGCAAGCACTGGTTGAAATCCCACTGAAAGGAAGGAAGTACACCTGGAGTAATATGCAAGAAGCACCCCTACTTGAGAAACAAGATTGGTGTTTCACAAAGCTTGGACCCTAAAATACCCAGCTAATTTCTCTTATCCTTTGGCTAAAACTACATTTGATCATGCCCCCATCAACATCAAAATTGGCTCCTCTATTCCAAGGTCCAAGATCTTCAGGTTTGAGAATTTCTGGCTGCAACACTCTCAATTCAAGGATGTGGTCAAATCCATCTGGTCACGACCAGTAGTTGAAAGAGACAGTGCTAAAATCATAGCTGCCAAATTCAAGAGGCTAAGGAAAATGACTAAAAATTTGGTCCAAATAGTTATCTAATCTAAAGAAAATCAGTGCAGATACCAACTTCATGATTCTCTGTTATGATTATTTTGAGGAGTTCAGAACTTTGTCCATTGAGGAAACAAATGGAAGAGAGGTTCTCAAGAACCAAATAGCAATGCTTTTGGAACACCAAAGGATCTACTGGAAACAAAGAGCAATAATCAGACATGTGTAGATGGGGAAAGCTAACACCAGACACTTCCAAGCCAAATCAACAATAAAATATAGGAATAATAGTATTGACATGCTCAAAGATGAATCAAGACATGGGCACTATGATCTCCAAGCTAAAGCTATTGTCTTATAGAGCATTTAAAGAGAGATTGGCCAGTTCACCCACAGAAAACCCACTTCAACTGGATAATCTCCTTAGCTTATAGCAGATCTATCTGACCTGGAAGCCCCTTTCAGCAAGGAAGAAATTGACAAGGTGATTATGCAAATGCCATCGGATAAATCTCCAGGACCAGATGGTTTTAATGCAGCATTCCTTAAACATTGTTGGGATATCATTTCTCCTGATTTCTACCAGCTCGTTCATGATTTCCACTCTGGCAATGTTAATATCCAAAGCATTAACTACTCCTTCATAACCTTGATCCCCAAACTTGATGCTACCTCCTGCCCTGCTGATTTCATACCTATTTGTCTCCTTAACTGCACTCTTAAAATTATCACCAAGATCGTGGCAAACAGACTTCAACAAGTTATCCTCAGTATGGTCCACACCAATCAATAAGGTTTTCTGAACAATAGATGCATTTAAGACTGTCTTGCCTGGTCATATGAATGTTGGGGAAAGTAGCATGTAATTTAAAAAAATTCCCATGCTCACGCAAGATCTATCTAGGAGATGCATAGCAACGAGAGGGGGAGAGTGTGTCCATGTACCCTCGTAGACCGAAAGCGGAAGCGTTTCACAATGCGGTTGATGTAGTCGAACTTCTTCTCATTCCGACCAATCAAGCACCGAACGTACGACACCTCCGAGTTATGCACACGTTCAGCTCGATGAGGTCCCTCGAACTCTTGATCCAGAAAAGTGTTGAGGGAGAGTTTTGTCATCACGATGGCGTGGTGATGGTGATGGTGAAGTGATCCACGCAAGGCTTCGCCTAAGCACTACGACAATATGACCAGAGGTGTAAACCGTGGAGGGGGGCACCGCACACGGCTAGGAATCAATGTTGTGTGTTCTAGCAGTGCCCCCCACATATATATAGGTGGAGAGGGAGAGGGGCTACAAGGGGTGCCCCAAGTAGGAGTAATCCTACTTGGGCGCCTCCTCCAAGTCGTCCTCCCCCTCTTCCATATCCATCGGAGGGGGAAGGAAAGAAAGGGGGAGGGGAAGGAAAGGAGGAGGCCAAATCCTCCCCTTTCCTTCTCCTTTCCCTTCATTTCCTTCTCCTCCTATTCGGCCTATAGGGAGCGCACCAGCCCCTTTTGGGGCTGGTTTGTCCCTCTCTTGGCCCATTAGGCCCATATAGCTTGTCGGGGTTTGTCCAGAACCCCTTCAGGTGACCCGATACGTATCCGGTACCCCCGGAACACTTCCAGTGTCCAAATACTATCGTCCTATATATGAATCTTTACCTCTCGACCATTTAGAGACTCCTCGTCATGTTCGTGATCTCATCCGTGACTCCGAACAACATTCGGTCACCAAATCACATAACTCATATAATACAAAATCATCATCGAACGTTAAGCGTGCGGACCCTACGGGTTCGAGAACTATGTAGACATGACCGAGACAACTCTCTAGTCAATAACCAATAGCGACACCTAGATGCTCATATTGGGTCCCACATATTCTACGAAGATCTTTGTCGGTCGTACCGTAATGACAACATACGTTATTCCCTTTGTCATCGGTATGTTACTTGCCCGAGATTCGATCGTTGGTATCTTCATACCTAGTTCAATATCGTTACCGGCAAGTCTCTTTACTCGTTCCGTAATGCATCATCTCGCAAATAACTCATTAGTCACATTGCTTGCAAGGCTTATAGTGATGTGCATTACTGAGAGGGCCCAGAGATACCTCTCTGACACTCAGAGTGACAAATCCTAATCTCGATCTATGCCAACCCAACAAACACCTTCAGAGATACCTGTAGAGCATCTTTATAATCACCCAGTTACGTTGTGACGTTTGATAGCACACAAGGTTTTCCTCCGGTACTCGGGAGTTGCATAATGTCATAGTCGAAGGAATATGTATTTGACATGAAGAAAGCAATAGCAATAAGACTTAATGATCATTATGCTAAGCTAACGGATGGGTCTTGTCCATCACATCATTCTCCTAATGATGTGATCCCGTTCATCAAATGACAACACATGTCTATGGCTAGGAAACTTAACCATCTTTGATTAACGAGCTAGTCTAGTAGAGGCTTAATAGGGACACTATGTTTTGTCTATGTATCCACACATGTATCAAGTTTCCGCTTAATAAAATTCTAGCATGAATAATAAACATTTATCATGATGTAAGGAAATATAAATAAGAACTTTATTATTGCCTCTAGGGCATATTTCCTTCAATGAATACATCCATCAATGCTTCCAGAGCAAAAATGAACTAGTCTTACTAAAACTGGACTTTGAGAAAGCATTTGGCATGTTGAATCATGAAGACTATGAGATATAAATATGTATACGGTGTGTGACTTAGAGTCATCTAGATCAGTGTCAAAGCTAGCATCGACGTAACCATTTACGAAGAGCTCTTTGTCACCTTCATAAACGAGAAACATATCCTTAGTCTTTTTCAGGTACTTCAGGATGTTCTTGACCCCTGTCCATTGATCCACTCCTGGATTACTTTGGTACCTCCTTGCTAGACTTATAGCAAGGCACACATCAGGTCTGGTACACAGCATAGCATACATGATAGATCCTATGGCTGAGGCATAGGGAATGACTTTCATTTTCTCTCTATCTTCTGCAGTGGTCGGGCATTGAGTCTGACTCAACTTCACACCTTGTAACACAGGCAAGAACCCTTTATTTGACTGATCCATTTTGAACTTCTTCAAAACTTTATCAAGGTATGTGCTTTGTGAAAGTCCAATTAAGCGCCTTGATCTATCTCTATAGATCTTGATGCACAATATATAAGCAGCTTCACCGAGGTCTTTCTTTGAAAAACTCTTGTTCAAGTATCCTTTTATGCTATCCAGAAATTCTATATCATTTCCAATCAACAATATGTCATCCACATATAATATTAGAAATGCTACAGAGCTCCCACTCACTTTCTTGTAAATAAAGGCTTCTCCAAAAGTCTGTATAAAACCATATGCTTTGATCACACTATCAAAGCATATACTCTAACTCCGAGATGCTTGCACCAGTCCATAAATGGATCGCTGGAGCTTGCACACTTTGTTAGCACCTTTAGGATCGACAAAACCTTTTGGTTGCATCATATACAACTCTTCTTTGAGAAATCCATTAGGGAATGCAGTTTTGATGTCCACTTGCCAGATTTTTAATCATAAAATGCGGCAATTTCTAACATGATTCGGACACACTTAAGCATCGCTACGGGTGAGAAAGTCTCATCATAGTCAACTCCTTGAACTTGTCGAAAACCTTTCGCAGCAAGTCGATCTTTGTAGACAGTAGCATTACCATCAGCGTCAGTCTTCTTCTTGAAGATCCATTTATTCTCCATGGCTTGCTGATCATCGGGCAAGTCAACCAAAGTCCACACTTTGTTCTCATACATGGATCTTATCTCAGATTTCATGGCCTCAAGCCATTTATCGGAATCTGGGCTCATCATCGCTTCCTCATAGTTCATAGGTTTGTCATGGTCTAGTAACATGACTTCCAGAACAGGATTACCAGACCATTCAGGTGCGTAATGCGCTCTGGTTGACCTACGAGGTTCGGTAGTAACTTGATCTGAAGTTTCATGATCATTATCATTAGCTTCCTCTCTAGTTAGTGGGTATCATTGGAACTGATTTATGTGATGAGCTACTTTCCAATTCGGGAGAAGGTACAATTACCTCATCAAGTTCTACTTTCCTCCCACTCACTTCTTTCGAGAGAAACTCCTTCTCTAGAAAGGATCCATTCTTAGCAACAAAGATCTTGCCTTCGGATCTGTGATAGAAGGTGTACCCAACAGTTTCTTTTGGGTATCCTATGAAGACGCACTTCTCCAATTTGGGTTCGAGCTTATCATCCTGAAGCTTTTTCACATAAGCATCGCAACCCCAAACTTTAAGAAACGACAGCTTAGGTTTCTTGTCAAACCACAGTTCATACGGTGTCGTCTCAACGGATTTAAATGGTGCCCTATTTAAAGTGAATGCAGTTGTCTCTAATTCCTAACCCCAAAATGATAGCAGTAAATCGGTAAGAGACATCATAGATCGCACCATATCTAATAAAGTATGGTTACGACATTCGGACACACCATTACGCTGTGGTGTTCCAGGTGGCGTGAGTTGTGAAACTATTCCAGATTGTTTTAAATGAAGGCCAAACTCGTAACTCAAATATTCGCCTCAGCGATCAGATCGTAGAAAATTTATTTTCTTGTTACAATGATTCTCCACTTCACTCTGAAATTCTTTGAACTTTTCAAATGTTTCAGACCTGTGTTTCATTAAATAGATATACCCATATCTACTCAAATCATCTGTGAGGGTTAGAAAATAACGATACCCGCCGTGAGCTTCAACACTCATTGGACCGCATACATCGGTATGTATTATTTCCAATAAGTCAGTGGCTCGCTCCATTGTTCCGGAGAATGGAGGTTTAGTCATCGTTCCCATGAGGCATGGTTCACAAGCATCAAATGATTCATAATCAAGTGATTCCAAAAGTCCATCCGCATGGAGTTTCTTCATGCGCTTTACACCAATATGACCTAAACGGCAGTGCCACAAATATGTTCCACTATCATTATCACCTTTGCATCTTTTGGCATCAATATTATGAATATGTGTATCGCCATGATCGTGATTCAATAAAAATAGACCACTCTTCAAGGGGGCATGACCATAAAAGATATTACTCATATAAATAGAACAACCATTATTTTCTGATTTAAATGAATAACCGTCTCACATCAAACAAGATCTAGATATAATTTTCATGCTCAACACTGGCACCAAATAACAATTATTCAGGTCTAAAACTAATCCTGAAGGTAGATGTAGAGGTAGCGTGCCGACGGCCATCACATCGACCTTGGAACCATTCCCGATGCGCATCGTCACCTCGTCCTTAGCCAATCTTTGTTTAATCCATAGCCCCTGTTTCGAGTTGCAAATATGAGCAACAGAACTAGTATCAAATATCCATGCGCTACTACAAGCATTAGTAAGGCATACATCAATAACATGTATATCAAATATACCTTTGTTTACTTTGCCATCCTTCTTATCCGCCAAATACTTGGGGCAGTTCTGCTTCCAGTGGCCAGTCCCTTTGCAGTAGAAGCACTAAGTTTCAGGCTTGGGTCCGGACTTGGGCTTCTTCTCGGGAGTGACAACTTGCTTGCCATTCTTCTTGAAGTTCCCTTTCTTTCCCTTGCCCTTTTTATTGAAACTAGTGGTCTTGTTAACCATCAACACTTGACGCTCTTTCTTGATTTCTACCTCCGCAGCTTTGAGCATAGCGAAGAGCTCGGGAATTGTCTTATCCATCCCTTGCATATTATAGTTCATCACAAAGCCTTTGTAGCTTGGTGGTAGAGATTGAAGAACTCTGTCAACAGCACTATCATCGAGAAGATTAACTCCCAGTTGAATCAAGTGGTTATGATACCCAGACATTCTGAGTATGTGTTCACTGACAGAACTATTCTCCTCCATCTTGCAGCTATAGAACTTGTTGGAGACTTCATATCTCTCAAATTGGGCATTTGCTTGAAATATTAACTTCAATTGCTGGAACATCTCATATGGTCCATGATGTTCAAAATGTTTTTGAAGTCCCGATTCTAAGCCGTAGAGAATGGCACAATGAACTATAGAGTAGTCATTAGACCGCGTCTGCCAGACGTTCAAAGTGTCTACATTAGCAGGAGGGGGCTTGTCACCTAGGGGTGCATCAAGGACACAATTCTTCTGTGCAGCAAGGAGGATAATCCTGAAGTTATGGACCCAGTCCGTGTAGTTGCTACCATCATATTTCAACTTAGCTTTCTCTAGGAACGCATTAAAATTCAAAGGAACGGTAGCACGGGCCATTGATCTACAACATAGATATGCAAAAACTATCAGGAATAAGTTTAGGATAAATTAAGTTCAATTAATCATATTACTAAAGAACTCCCACTTAGATAGACATCCCTCGAGTCATCTAAATGATCATGTGATCCATATCAACTAAACCATGTCTGATCATCACGTGAGATGGAGTAGTTTTCAATGATGAACATCTCTACTATATGATTCACGTTCGACCTTTCGGTCTCCAGTGTTCCGAGGCCATGTCCGTACATGCTAGGCTCGTAAAGTTTAACACGAGTATTCCGCATGTGTGAAATTATCTTGCACCCGTTGTATGTGAATGTAGAGCTTATCACACCCGATTATCACGTGGTGTCTCAGCACGATGAACTGTCGCAACGGTGCATACTCAGGGAGAACTAATGACCCACAAGTATAGGGTATCTATCGTAGTCCTTTAGACAAGTAAGAGTATCAAACCCAATGAGGAGCAGAAGGAAATGATAAACGGTTTTCAGCAAGGTATTCTCTGCAAATACTGAAATAAGTGGTAGCAGGTAGTTTTGTGATAAGATAAATTGTAACGAGCAACAAGTAACAAAAGTAAATAAAGTGCAGCAAGGTGGCCCAATCCTTTTTGTAGCAAAGTACAAGCCTGGACGAACTCTTATATAAGGAAAAGCGCTCCCAAGGACACATGGGAATATCATCAAGCTAGTTTTCATCACGTTCATATGATTCGCGTTCGGTACTTTGATAATTTGACATGTGGGTGGACCGGTGCTTGGGTGTTGTTCTTACTTGAACAAGCATCCCACTTATGATTAACCTCTATTGCAAGCATCCGCAACTACAACAAAAGTATTAAGGTAAACCTAACCATAGCATGAAACATATGGATCCAAATCAGCCCCTTACGAAGCAACACATAAACTAGGGTTTAAGCTTCTGTCACTCTAGCAACCCATCATCTACTTATTACTTCCCAATGCCTTCCTCTAGGCCCAAATAATGGTGAAGTGTTATGTAGTCGACGTTCACATAACACCACTAGAGGCTAGACAACATACATCTCATCAAAATATCGAACGAATACCAAATTCACATGACTACTAATAGCAAGACTTCTCCCTTGTCCTCAGTAACAAACATAACTACTCACAAAGCATATTCATGTTCATAATCAGAGGGGTAATAATATGCATAAAGGAGATGGCGATGATTTCCCTCTCCCGATGAGAGGAACGTTGGTGATGACGATGGCGATGATTTCCCCCTCCGGGAGGGAAGTTTCCCCAGCAGAACGGCTCTGCCGGAGCTCTAGATTGGATCAGCCAAGGTTCCGCCTCGTGGCGGCGGAGTTTCGTCCCGAAAGGTTGTTTCCTATTTTTTTTCTCGGCGAAAGACTTCATATAGGAGAAGATGGTCATCGGAGAGCCACCAGGGAGCCCACGAGGTAGGGGGTGCGCCCCCCACCCTCGTGAGCAGGGTGTGGGCCCCCTAGTCTTCATCTTTGGCGAGGATTTTTCATTATTTATTATAAGGTATTCCGTGGATTTTCAGGACTTTTGGAGTTGTGCAGAATAGGTCTCTAATATTTGCTCCTTTTCCAGCCCAGAATTCCAGCTGCCGGCATTCTCCCTCCTTATGTAAACCTTGTAAAATAAGAGAGAATAGGCATAAGTATTGTGACATAATGTGAAATAACAGCCCATAATGCAATAAATATCGATATAAAAGCATGATGCAAAATGGACGTATCAAGAACACTTATACCTTGAAATTTTAGTGCGGAATCATCTTATAATGCTACCGTCATACTAAGCAAAATAAGATGCATAAAAGATGAACATCACATGCAACCAAAATATGTGACATGATATGGCCATCATCATCTTGTGCCTTTGATCTCCATCTCCAAAGCATCGTCATGATCTCCATCGTCACCGTCTTGACACCTTGATCTCCATCGTAGCGTCATGGTCGTCTCGCCAACTATTGCTTCTACAACTATCGCTAACACGTAGTGATAAAGTAAAGTAATTACATGGCATTTGCATTTCATACAATAAAGCGACAACCATAAGGCTCCTGCCAGTTGCCAATAACTTCTACAAAACTTGATCATCTCATACAATAACGTATATCACATCATGTCTTGACCATATCACATCACAACATGCCCTGCAAAAACAAGTTAGACGTCCTCTACTTTGTTGTTTAAAGTTTTACGTGGCTACTACAGGCTTCTAGTCAGAACCGTTCTTACCTATGCATCAAAACCACAATGGTGATTTATCAAGTTTGTTGTTTAACCTTCAACAAGGACCGACCACAGTCAAATCCGATTCAACTAAAGTTGGAGAAACAGACACCCGCTATCCACCTTTATGCAAAACTAGTTGCATGTATGTCGGTGGAACCGGTCTCATGAACGTGGTCATGTAAGGTTGGTCTGGGCCGCTTCATCCAACAGTACTGCCGAATCAAAATAATACATTGGTGGTAAGCAGTATGACGATCACTACCCACAACTCTTTGTGTTCTACTCGTGCATATCATCTACGCATAGACCTGGCTCGGATGCCACTGTTGGGGAACGTAGCATGAAATTTCGAATTATTTCCTACGCTCACGCAAGATCTATCTAGGAGATGCATAGCAACGAGAGGGAGAGAGTGTGTCCACGTACCCTCATAGATCGAAAGTGGAAGCTTTGACAATGTAGTTGATGTAGTCGAACTTCTTCTCGTTCCGATCGATCAAGCACCAAACGTACAACGCCTCTGAGTTCTACACACGTTCAGCTCGATGACGTCCCTCGAACTCTTGATCTGACAAAGTGTCGAGGGAGAGTTTCGTCAGCACGATGGCATGGTGACGGTGATGGTGAAGTGATCCACGCAGGGCTTCACCTAAGCACTATGACAAAATGATCGGAGGCGTAAACTATGGAGGGGGGCGCCGCACACGGCTAGGAATCAATGTTGTGTGTTCTAGCGGTGCCCCCCACATATATATAGGTGGGAGAGGGAGAGGGGCTGCAAAGGGCGCCCCAAGTAGGAGTAATCCTACTTGGGCGCCTCCTCCAAGTCGGCCTCCCCCCTTCCATATCCATCGGAGGGGGAAGGAAAGAGAGAGGGGAGGGGAAGGAAAGGGGAGGCCGAATCCTCCCCTTTACTTCTCCTTTCCTTCTCCTCCTATTCGGCCTATAGGGGGCGCACCAGCCCCTTTTGGGGCTGGTCTATCCCTTTCTTGGCCCATTAGGCCCATATAGCCTGTCGGGGTTTGTCCAAAACCCCTTCCGGTGACCCGATACGTATCAGGTACCCCCGGAACACTTTCGGTGTCCAAATACTATCATCCTATATATGAATGTTTACCTCTCTACCATTTTGAGACTTCTCGTCATGTCCGTGATCTCATCCGTGACTCTGAACAACATTTGGTCACCAAATCACATAACTCATATAATACAAAATCGTCATCGAACGTTAAGCGTGCGGACCTAACGGGTTCGAGAACTATGTAGACATGATCGAGACAACTCTCCGGTCGATAACCAATAGCGGAACCTGGATGCTCATATTGGTTCCCACATATTCTAGGAAGATATTTATCGGTCGTATCGTAATGACAACATAAGTTATTCCCTTTGTCAATGGTATGTTACTTTCCCTATATTTGATCGTCGGTATCTTCATACCTAGTTCAATCTCGTTACCGGCAAGTCTTTTACTCATTCCATAATGCATCATCCGGCAACTAACTCATTAGTCGCATTGCTTGCAAGGCTTATCATGATGTGCATTACTGAGAGGGCCCAGAGATACCTCTCCGACACTCAGAGTGACAAAGCCTAATCTCGATCTATGCCAACCCAAAAAACACCTTCAGAGATACCTGTAGAGCATCTTTATAATCACCCATTTATGTTGTGACGTTTGATAGCACACAAGGTTTTCCTCTGGTACTCGGGAGTTGCATAATCTCATAGTCGAAGGAATATGTATTTGACATGAAGAAAGCAATAGCAATAAAATTTCATGATCATTATGCTAAGCTAACGGACGGGTCTTGTCCATCACATCATTCTCCTAATGATGTGATCCCGTTCATCAAATGACAACACATGTCTATGGCTAGGAAACTTAACCATCTTTGATTAACGAGCTAGTCTAGTAGAGGCTTAATAGGGACACTTTGTTTTGTCTATGTATCCACACATGTATCAAGTTTCCGCTTAATACAATTCTAGCATGAATAATAAGCATTTATCATGATGTAAGGAAATATAAATAAGAACTTTATTATTGCCTCTAGGGCATATTTCCTTCAATGAATACATCCATCAATGCTTCCAGAGCAAAAATGAACTAGTCTTACTGAAACTGGACTTTGAGAAAGCATTTGACATGGTTGAATCATGAGACCATCATCCAAATTATGCAAGCCAAAGGGTTTGTACCTAGATGGATCCACTAGATTAAAATGATATATGGGACTGGTTTTTCTTCTGTTCTGCTGAATGGTGTATCGGGAAAGCGGTTTTTGTGCAAGAAGGATGCCAGACAAGGTGATCCACTTTCACCACTGATATTTGTGATTGTTGTAGATGTATTACAAACCATGATGAATGAGGCTATGCATAGCAACATGATCCAATCACCACTGATACATCAATCATGTACTGATTACCCTATCATTCAGTATGTGGATGACACCATCTTGGTAGCTAAGGCTGATAGAAGACAACTTGAGCATATCAAGAACATGCTGCTTCGCTATGCTACCTACACAAGGCTACAAAATTGGCACACTTCCCCACAAATATTTGGGTCTACCACTCTGCCACACCAAACCAAGAGTTGAAGATTATATGACCATGCTGAAGGGAATAGAAAATAGACTACTGGGATGCTCCACCCTCCTATCCACAGGAGACAAGCTCACCCTCATCAAGTCAGTTTTCTCAAGTATGCCTATTTTCTTCATGTGCACTTTATGGATATCCAAGACAGTAGTCAAGCAAATCAACACTTATCTCATGAATTGTTTCTGGCAAAAGTTTGGCACACAAGAGAGAGGATCAGTATTGATTTCATGGGACAAAGTGTGTAAACCTAAAGCACAAGGTGGTTTGGGGGTCTTAGATGTTCATTTGCACAATCAAGCCCTACTCATGAAGTTCCTCCACAAGTTCTTCAACAAGGAAAACACTCCACGGGTAAAAATCATATGGGAAGCATATTACCAAGACTCCCTACCTGGGGACAGGCTGGTAGGCTCCTTTTGGTGGAAAGGTATCATGAAAACTCTGCCCATTCAAGCAACATGCTATATGCAAACCAGGCAATGGGGACACTACTCTTTTTTGGTATGACAAGTGGATGGGTGAACCTGTGTAGTTTAAAATGCCTGAACTTTTCTCTTTTGTCATCAACAAACGGATCACACTGAAACAAGTCCAAGAGCAACAGGAATTCAGTCAGCTTTTCCATAGACCCCTTTCTCTTCAAGCCTTCAACCAGTTCAACTCTCTCCATACTCACGTACAAAACATCCCACAATCTGATGAGAAGGATAAATGGAGTTACTCTTGGACTAGCCCCCAATACTCATTTATGAAAATGTACAAGAACATATGTGGGCAAGCTGACGCACACAACATTTTTAAGAAGCTTTGGAAAACTTCCTGCAGACTCAGACACAAGATCTTCTTCTGGTTATTACTGCATGATAGAGTTAGCACAAGGATCCTACTACAATGCAGAAGTATGTTTCTGCCTGATTATAATTGTGCTATGTGTGCGGATGCAACAGATTAAACTCTCATTCACCTTTTTTGGAATTGCCCTTTCTCACTGAGCTGCTGGACATGTTTGATACCCACCAAGCAAAGAGGGATTTCTGTATTTGATGAAATAGTTCTGACCACGATCAAGTTACCCAAAGAGGTTGCAATGGAGATCATAATTATGGGATGCTGGAGTACTTGGTTGGTTAGAAATGATAAAATTTTCAGATCTGCTCCACCACATGTTAAATCTTGGAAATTCTATCTCAAAGAAGGATTACAGACAATCAGACTCAGAGCAAACAATCCCAAAGCAGCACAAATTGATAGTTGGATAGAACTGAACTTATAAATAGTTTTCATGTTTCCTAGAGAGGGCATTAGTTGAATCCACTTTCTGTACTTGTTTGTAAATATTTTTTATTAATATAATGAAATAGCGTAGAACAATTGTTCTATGGTCTAGGTTTCAAAAAAAAATCTTATACTCCTAACTCCCTCTTATCAAAAATAGGTGTCGTGGTTTTAGTTGGATCAGAGAGAGTAGGAAATTTTCCTATGATGTCATTTGGACTGTAGGATTGGCTTTTAAAATTCATACATGGATCCTTCCTTTCTTCTACAGTTTTGAGGATTCTAAACATTTGCTGAAACATCATGTTTTCATTTCACGTGAGAAGTCGAATGCAACATGTCTCTTTACCTCTCTTCTCTCTCTTAAACAAATGATTTCTCAGGGCATCCAAATGGCTATGTACTACAGTTCATGTGTTTACAGGAATCTACTCCCTCCATTTTTATTTAGTTCGCGTATTAGTTGTAAACCATAGGATTTGGGAAACTGCTCGACACCCTAAACGGGGTGTGGCTATCTCATTATATAGAAGTGCCAAGGGGTACAATACAATATGTATACAAAGGCTACGTATATACATTCTAATACCCTCCCTCAATCTTAACTATGGCCCGAAGTACAAAGCAAGTTAAGATTGCGCCTACAGCCTATAAACTGTGGTTGTGGAAGGGGCTTCATGAAGATGTCAGCATGTTGATCTTTTGATGAGATGAACTTGATACAAAGTAGCTTTTGTGCAACGCGTTCCCGAGCAAAATGATAGTCAGCCTCAATGTGTTTCGTCCGAGCATGGAACACCAGATTAGATAAAAGATATGTAGCACCGATGTTGTCACACCAAAGAACTGAAGGATGACCTGGAGAGACTCTCAACTCTCTCAATAGAGACTGTACCCATATGATCTCAGCAGTCGCATCAGCAGCCGACTTGTACTCAGCTTCAGTACTGCTGCGAGACACTATACCTTGCTTGCAAGCATTCCAGGCGATCAAGTTAGAACCCAGGAACACTGCATAACCCCCCGTGGATCGCCTGTCATCAGGACTACCAGCCCAATCTGCATCTAAAAAAGCCGAGATCTCACAAGACGGCGCAGGCTGAAGAAGCAAACCCATAGGAGGCAGTAAGACAGATATAACGCAGAATACGTTTCACAGCTGACCAATGAGATGTCCTGGGTGCATGAAGGTACTGACACACACGGTTGACTGCATAAGAGATATCTGGCTAGTAATAGTAAGGTATTGCAGGCCACCAACGAGACTGCGATACTCAGTAGCATCATCAGGTGAAAGAGGGTCTCCATCAAAAGCAGACAACCGATTAGTGGCAGACATTGAAGTGATAGCATGTTTGCATTTTAGCATTCCAGCACGATGCAACAAGTCCAAAGAGTACTTCTGAGTAAGAGTCAACCCAGCAGAAGACCATGAAACCTCCAGACGAAGGAAAAAAATGCAGAGCACCTAAATCCTTGACAGCAAAATCACCACACAATGCAGTCACAAGACGATCAGCAGCAGCATCGGAGGAACTGATGAGGATGATATCATCAATATAAACCGGTAGATACATCGTAACCTCAGGACATTGAAGAAGAAACAGGGACGTGTCAACCGTGGAGGGAGTAAACCCAAGAGCCCAGAGAACAGAGCCGAGACGTGAATGCCACGCACGAGGAGCCTGTTTGAGTCCATACAGTGCCTTAACCAGATGACAGAGATGATGAGGGCGTGCAGGATCAACAAAACCAGGTGGCTGGCGCATATAAAGCTCCTCCTCCAGGATTCCATGTAGGAAAGTGTTCTTCACATCGAGTTGACGAAGGAACCATCCTCGAGTAACAGCAAGAGACAGCAGCAAACGAATGGTAGTAGGCTTGATAACTGGACTGGACGTGTCTTCATAATCAAGACCATACCTCTGTTTGAAGCCCTTGGCGACTAGCCGCGCCTTGTAGCATTCTATAGAACCATCAGCATGTCTCTTGACTTTAAAAACCCACTTGGAATCATTGAAGTTGACACCAGACACTAGAGGAAAAAGTTGCCAACTACCAAGTATCATTTTGTAGTAAAGCCTGAAACTCCTGTTCCATTGCAGCACGCCAGTGAGGAATGCCCAGTGCAGCCTGAAAATGATGAGGCTCTGCAGTGGGATCGGTAGCAGTATGAGCCATGCAAGCAGCGAGCCATGCGACAATCCCATCTTTGCGTTCCTTCGGCCGAAAAATGTCGAATTGACTGCGTGTTCGAGGACGAAGGGTAACTGCAGCAGGCTGTGCTGGTAACGCCGAGCTCGGCACAGGCGACGGCGGCGAGGCTAAGTCACCCGACGAGCGTGCGCCAGAATTCCTTGGCGCCGGGGAGGCATGCGGCGTCGAGCGGGGTGAGGCCAGCCCACTGGAGGCCGAGGCGAGGCCTGTCGGTGCAGGCGACTGGACCTCTGGGTTGGGCGAAGCGCCAGTCGGCCCAGGCAAAGGGGCCACCAGGTCGGGGGAGGCCGTCGTCGGGCCGGGCGAGGCGGCAGCTGGCCCAGGTGAGGCGACCACCAGGTCGAGCGAGGCCAGCGTCGGGCCGGGTGAGGCCGGCGCCCGCAGGACAGCTGCGGGTGCAGCCTCCACGGGCGGAACAGCAGCGGGTTGACGGGCGCCACCCGTCATGCATGGCCCATGCACGGGATCGGCGTCCCGATCACGAGCTTCATCTGTCGCTTGTTCATCGAGGAGCTCGAGGCGAGCACCGCGTCCAATCCTTGAAGCATGATTAGGAAGCAATGCAGGAGCATATGCAACATCCACAAATTGATCAGGCGAAGGTATGGATGAGTGAACAAGTGGCGTAGAAGTGGTAGAGTTGGTCGGAAGTGCATGAAAGGGGACCACATTTTCATCAAACACAACGTCACGAGATATGTAGATGTGATTTGTGGGAACATGTAGGCATTTGTACCCTTTGTGAAGTGAACTATACCCAAGAAAAACACACTCCTTAGACCGAAACTCTAGCTTACGCTTGTTGTACGGACGGAGGTGAGGCCAACATGCACACCCATACACTTTGAGGAATGTGTAGTCTGGAATTTCATTGAGCAAGAGTTCAAGAGGGGTTTGCATTTTCAGAAGTCATGAGGGAAGCCTATTTATCAAAAAACAGGCTGTGGAAAAAGCATCACTCCAGAACCGAAACGGAACGGAGGCATGAGCTAGCAATGTAAGCTCAGTTTCTACAAGATGACGGTCCTTACATTCAGCGGTTCCATTCTGCTGATGTGTATGAGGACAAGACACACGGTGCGAAATCCCAAGTTTGTTAAAAAACGAATTGAGGTTGTCATATTCACCTCCCCCCCCAGTCGGTTTGAACGTGAATAATTTTTTGCTTAAGGAGACGCTCAACATGTTCTTGAAACTGAATGAAAACATCAAACACATCAGACTTTCTCTTAATAAGGTGTAGCCAAGTAAACCGACTATAAGCATCAATGAAGATGACATAATAATTGTGGCCACTGACAGACGTTTGGGCATGACCCCATACATCAGAAAACACAAGCTCAAGAGGATGTTTCACAACACGACAGAAGTTGATGACTCTTTCCCTGCTGACAGGCATCACAGATAGTTTCAGCAGTTTTATTGGACACAACTGGTAGTTCATGGCGATGCAACACATGACGAACTATAGGAGCGGCAGGGTGACCAAGGCGCGCATGCCACTGCGTAGGAGACACACGAACACCGCTGAACGCCTGAGGAGAAAACTACATAGGATATGTGGGCGGCGTGTCAAGTGTATACAGGCCATGGCGAATAGGACCACTAAGCAGAACGGCCCTCGTGTCCCGATCCTTGATAAAGAAACGAAAAGGATGAAAGTCAGCAAGGACATTATTATCACGAGTAAGTTGAGGAATAGACAACAAACTACATGTAGCAGAGGGAACTCGGAGAACATTGGAAAGATGTAGTTTCCGAAAGTTGTGTGCAAGAAGTGAGGCCTAACCAACATGGGAGATGCGCATACCTGCTCCATTGGCGGTGTGTACCCGATCATGACCACGGTATGGTTCCTGAGTGGAGAGCTTGCCCATCTCGCCGGTGAGGTGGTTTGTAGCTCCTGTGTCCATATACCACGTAGGATCAATGGAGTAGGACGGAGTGCGCCCGTGCTCATGACTCGTCACAGCAACGGTAGCCTGCTTATCATTCCCTTTGCCATTGTTGCCCAGACCAAGAAAGTCTTGCTTGAAGCATCAATGGCAGCGGGATGTAATGTGACGCTCAATGCCACATAGCTGACAGGCCTGCTGAGCGCCGCAGCAGGGGCAGCAAGCGAGCGGGCGGCTCCCGCCAGTGATGGTCGGCGCATTGCCCCCGAGTCCTGCTGAGGTGAGGGCACCGGTTTGCCACCTGGTGGTGACGACTTCTGAGATTTGCCGTGAGCCGCGGCGTTGGCGGAGACGAAGCTTGGGGAGACACGACGCGCCTTGATGCGCTGTTCATGGCCGATAAGGCATGCATAGAGCTCGCGAGGCGGGAGCGGATCATCACGACCATGGACGTTTTCAATGATATTGTCATAGTCATCATCAAGCCCGTTAAGCACAAAGCTGATGAAGTTCTCATCCTGAAGCGGCTGACCAACGGAGGCCAACGTGTCGGCGAGGCCGGTCATCTTGTTGAAGTAGTCCGTGATGCTGAGGTCGCCAAGCTTGGTCTCGCCCAGCTCGGTGCGTATAGAATGAGCACGCGCCTGAGACTGGGAGGCAAAGCTAGTGTGAAGCGCCGCCCACGCCTCTCGGGACGTAGCGGCGAAGATGACCAGCGACGAAACACTTGGAGTGAGCGAAGACTGGATAGCGGAGAGGATGACCTGATCCTGAGCCACCCATGTGTGGTACGCCGGATGATGAGGAGGCGGGCACGGGATGGATACGTCAACATAGCCCTCCAAGTAGCGGCTCCGCAGAAGAGGCAACACCTGAGCACGCCACGACAAGTAGTTGTCCGGAGCAAGCTTCACGGGCAGCAGATGCGAGAAGTAAAACGGCGACGACACCGTCGCCTAATCAGCATGAGCGTGCGTCGGTGCGTAAAGGCCCATCGACGGAGCCGTCTCGGGATGAGCAGCAGGCACCGAATATGGTGGGTAGAGGCCAGGGGAACTAGCGATTAGGGCGTCGTAGTACGCCGCGACCGGGGCCCCATACGACGAGACGGCCGCGGCCCGATGGGGCGGCTGCGATGGCGCCGGGTAGGGTTGAGGTGGCGGCGCCGTGTAGGAGTGCGGTGGCGGCGCCGAGTAGGGTCACGGCAGCGCACCGTAGGTTTTCGGCGGCGGTGCACCGTAGGTTGGTGGCGGCGGCGCACTGTAGGGTTGCTGAGGAGGCGGCGCGCCGTAGGGCAGCACCGGCCAGGACGACAGCGGCGGCGGTCCACCATGGGTCGACGCAGGGACGCCGTACGAAGGAGGGCCGGCGCCGTAGGTCGACGCAGGAGGAGCACCATAGGGCGCCGCGATCTCCGTCGAGGCAGCAGGATCGCCGTGGACACCCGATCCAATCGGGGACCCTGGCGGCGGAGGGCACCATAGGCCGCCGCAAGGGGCCGCGAGGCGAGGAACGGCGACGTAGGAGCAAGGGCCAGCGCAACGGCGGCAGCTATGGAGGCAGCGGAAGACATCGTAACCTAAGGTGATACCATGTAAAACATAGGATTTGGGAAAGTCAAGCTTTGCAAACTTTGACAAAGTTTATAAATAAAAATATTAACCTATACAATAACAAATCAACACCATTAGATTTATTATTAAATGTACTTTCACATTATATAGATTTGTTATGATATAGATGTTTATATTGTTTGCTATAAACTTGATCCAACTTTACGAAGTATGACTTTAGTCAACTTTAACATGCAGAGTGAATAAAAACGAAGAGAGTACAAGATTTGACATTCAATTCTTGCAATTTACTATCCCGCGTTCAAAACATGACCGGATCCGTAGTTGCCACACCTGCGCCGCACATCGAGCCAATCACTGATGCATCTTGCAAAAAAAAAAGCCTCGAATCTAGGAAATTCTTCCTCATGTTTGAAAATACAAGGCCGGGCAGCTTGAGCCTGATTGTCAATCCTCGAACATGGCAAAGCTGCAACCGGGCATACGGGAGGGCCTGGACTCCGCATGCGATCCACCTTACTTAAGCTCATCCCGGCCATGATGTGCCACGACTTTCACCGAATAATCGATCGTCGCCGCCCTCTAGAAAATGTCCCATGCTGCACCGTTGTGGTGGCACCTTCCGCTGTCTACTTCTTCGTACTATCATTTTCGATGTAAACAGTTGAGGTCTCCGTATCTTCCATCGACATTCCCCTTGCACCTGCCGCCCGGTGCGTGGCTGGTCGCTCAACTGCCACTTTGCCCCGGCCGGTCCGCGCATGCTGCGCTCATATCCTTCACCGCGCCGACGGCCGGCCAATGATCGATTCTAGAGAGAGACAGCCAACTAGTGCTACTTCCTGATCGAAATGTTTTGGTGGCCAAGATTGAATTCGGAAGTTCGGACAAAGCTACCAGTAGCGTCTAGCGGCGCACACACGACGAGAGTGACCGACACGGCAAGCAACTGCACATTTCATTGCTGGTCAGTCGGTCTTTACCCAACTGCTGGTAGTAGCTAGTCTGGTGTAGTACATGGAAGAATTAGTTGTACTCTCTGTATACCATGTCAATCTCGTTGAATTGTGTTATTACGTACACCAAACAAATTAATCAATGAAAGAACCGATCTACTGAGATGCAGTGCGTACTATATGGAAAATATAGAGTGACATGTACTACACCAATCGATGGCCAGCTCGATCGACCTCTACGCTCCACTGGCTGGCTGGCAAGCAGGAGGTACTACGTGTGTAGTACGTATCACCAACCAGCCGAGCATAAGCAATCCAAAGGAATACACACCGACGGGACGGGGCACGCGATCCACTCATCAACTGGTTGATGTTCGAAAATTTCTTTGATGATTTGGTTATGCCGGGATCATCAGCCTCGGCTTCTTGAACGCCAGCGGGCTGAGCACCTCCTCCTCGTCGGCCGGCGCCGGCATGCACCGCTCGCGCTCGGTGACGATGTCCGGCAGCGCCGGCAGGTTCAGGTCGAACCCTCGGCTCGCGACCGCGGAGGCGCCCATGGGGCCCTCGTAGTGGCACCGCTTGTGCCCGCCCAGCGCCTGCCCGGTCGGGAACGTCTTCTTGCACACGGAGCACTCGTGCACCCTGCCACCTCCGCCCGCGCCCGCGCCGCTGGACGTCGTTGACGAGGACGCGGCGGGCTCGTCCGCGCCGGCGGGGGCCGGCTTCGGGCGGTGGCTCGCCTTGTGCCCGCCCAGGGCCTGGTAGGACGGGAACCCCTTGCCGCACACGGAGCAGCGGTGCTCCTGCGCCGGCGAGGACGACGGGAGCAGGTGCCGGTCGCGGTGGCCGCGCGCCAGCATGAGGAGGCTGAGCGCGAGGTGCTCCTCCTCGCTGGGCGCACGCTGGCGCTGGCGCCTCGGGCGCCTCCGCTTGCCCCACCCCTCGTCGCACCGCAGCTGCCCCTCCTCCTCCTCCTCGCTCACCATCGCCGCCGCGTCGCGAACCGCGTCCACCGCCATGCACGCACGTACGCCGATCCAACACACGCAAGAACGCGCCTTGCTGATTCTCTCTGGCACGAAGGAAGAGTGGTGGGCAGTAGTTAAGTTAGCTACTGGAAGTGTGTGATGGAGCAGTGGTGAGTGGGTGGAGAGGGCGGGGCAACCGGTGGTGGTTTTATACAAGGGAGGGAGAGAGGTGAGCGAGTAGTGGTAGGGAAGTCGTTGGTGGTGATGCAGTGGTTTGTTGGTGTGTGTATGCATCAGTGTGTGTGTGTGTGTGTTAGAGAGAGACCGAGTGAGGAAGTGGTGGTTGGTTCTTTGGGACTAAGCAATGGGAGGGAGGAAGAGTTAGTTGGAAGAGCATTTGGTCAACTAGAAAGCAGGGACGAGGAGGCTTCCAAGTGGTGCGAAAAGAATAGGGGGAGATGACTTTGATTATGACGATGATTCGGCTGTTTTGGGGTCTAGAACTTGATAAGATTCACGGTCAGACGTCAGTGAAGAAGAGTAAGTGAGAGAGGACTTGTTCTCTGCCCAGTCGTGGAAAGGACAACTTGATAAGATTTCACGGTCAGTGAAGAGGAAGAGACTGTTCACAGTGGGGAGTAATATAAAGTACTAACTTGCCGATGTTATTAACCTATGTTATTATTTTTATAGTGGGTAGTAACATATGAATGGTATCATGAAAGAGTTCATTTATTAGGCTATAGACTCATTATGCCTTGAAATGTGTGATGTTACAGTAACTAGCTAAGTTACCACAAACCCTCTCTCTTCATTAATTAGCTGCCACATAAGCAATTTTTTATTGAAATGTGTGATGTTACTAGTGAAGTTACTCCCATTATGACTAGTCTTAAAGATGGAATTCTTGGGAAAATGGAACTCGGATCAATTATAAACTAGTTACGGTAGTAATGGAAGCGGGGTGGTGTGCCAAATGGATGGTTGATCACGCTGTGATGTCACGGGGTGAGAGAGGGAAGCATCTGGTGCGTTGGCCTCCGCTTTAAACAAATGTCGCGCTGCGCGTTCGATCACGATCACTCTGAAATGGACTGCTTAATTACGCTTCTCTGAGATGAGAATCCTCCGCAGACCAATCTCAGCAGCGCTAGATAGATCCAACAACCTTTTTTCAGTTCACCTGTAGTTCTAGCTACGCTGTCAAGCTACCTCACCGCCGTGAGTGATCGACGGCCACTTGGGGAGTGACAAGCTAAAGGTAGCGAGTGGAGTACGTCGCCGTGTGCTGGTTCGTGGTCGACGGCCTTGTGTTGTGCGTGCGTGCGCGGAGCTGCCGCGTGGAAGGGAGAGCTCGGGCCGGATATCACTTGGGAGGCGGTGGGCACTCACATGGCGACCGTGTCCGGCTCGACGCTTCTCCATCTGGGGGCTGCAGAGGAAAGGCTTTCTGGAAAGAGCAGATGAGCAGAGCAGCTCACACTTCTCCTGAACGCCGCAGCGAGCTGGTACTGGCTGGCGACACGTGCATTGTCACCTCAACGTTTCGCCAGAAATTGATAAAAAAAGAAGAAGAAAAAACACGGCAATGAGCTGTGGCTGTTCAAACCGGGTCTCCCAATATGAATTCGACTCGTATAGTCTGTCGTCAGGCTAGTCGTATATCCATCGCGGAAATCGTTAGGTCAGTAGGTGATACTACGCCACAAATATCCGTGCGACCGATCGAGTTGGTGTGCAGTACGCGTGATCGATCGGTAGAGCTGTAGAATAAGGTACGCATATACACCACAAATATGTACGTACATCGACTGTGGAATTAATGGCGAACATACAAATCGAACCAGACAGGCACATATGCTAACAAGAACAAAGGTGTCCGCCTCTTTTCCGTTACGGAAAGTTAGGCGTACGCGTACTCTTAAAGAAGGCTGTATATGCTCTTTCCATGTGAAGCAAAATTCGATTAAACTGTGGCCAAACAAACACGGCAGAGACATGCATGCGTGCCGGCCTGTGCTGTGCGTGCAGAATTTGCTCGCTGCAGAACGTTGCTTGCTAATGCTTGCTTTGTAACGGGAGGTTGCCTCCGGCCACATGGATAATGGATTCGTGCATAGCTGGAATCAGCGGACTGACCGGGGTTAGCGCACATGCGTGTACTATGTTTTTGTACGCGAGATCCATAAGTGAGGGATGGATAGATGCTTTGTGATTTGTGAATGCCACGTGTCATTCATTAGGACAGGTCTCACCTGCTAACCGTGAGACCTGGTTTCATATAATTTTTTTCCGTGCGACGGTGGCGGTGGGCATATGCACCGGCTTTTTGCATGCATGCTGCAGTTGGCACCAACGCGTACGTGAATGGCGGGAAATTCAATATGCCAATATAGCAAGATACGACGAGGAATAAATGTTTCCAAGACTGAACAGTGCAATCTAGAGTTTTCTTTTAGAAACTACTTATAATAATGTAATCTCGCAGCGATTATTTATCACATTAAGCGATCGCTGCGGGATGTCTCGCTAAAGGTCAGGAATCGATCCCTGGTCTAAGGGGAGTTCACGCGCGCTGCTATCCATTCCGTCCAAGCCGCAACCTTGGTAAATGGAAGGTGCGGGCCCTACTTGAGGCCATTTGAGCCGGATTTTTTCATTGTTTTCTTTTATTCCTTTTATTTTTTATTCTCCATTTTTCATCTCTTTTTGCATTTTTTTTCGGGTTTATTTTTCCATTTTTTGGTTTTTTTGTTTTCTTTGTTCTTTCGGATTTTTTTATTCTCCAATTTTTTGATTTTCTTTTTTTCCTTCTCCTTTTTTCAAATAGTATTCAAAAAAATTGAATAATTTTTCAACATTTTTTTATACATGTTTAACATTTATTTTCAAATACTTGTTCAACATTTTTTCAAATACTTCTTCAACATTTTTGAAATACCTGTCAAAAAAATTGAAATGTTTCCTAAGAGTACTTTTCGTAATATATATATATATATATATATATATATATATATAGGGTCGCGCTATTCATCACCCTGGGTGAGAAATAATTATTCTTCACCCCTCTCTATTTTACCATCAATGCATCGTAATTTTACGTTTCGTAAGTTTTGTCTTATTTCCGACGCAAAAAAAGACCGTAAGAAAATATATAATCGCTGTAAAAAATATTTTATGTTATGTAAAATTACAAACATAAAAACATAGTCTAAAATACACATAAACTGCAAATTTTCTTGTCTTATGACCTATATTTTTATTTTCTTATGTCAATTTTTACGTAGTGAATCAATAGGAATGTAACTATTTGAATTCCAAACATAATTTAATTATGAAATGATCGTAAGATTACCTCGGGTGAAGAATAACTTATTCTGCCCCTGGGTGATGAATAGTAACACTATATATATATATATATAATAGTCTAAAGTATAAATAAAAGAAAAAACAGAAAGCAAAAAATGAAAAGAAAAAAGTGAGAAAAAAACAAAATAGAAACAGGTTGGAGTTTCTTGCGCCCGTGTAATCTAGTGTTCATTCATATATAGAGTGGGTCTGATGGGCCAAGTTGGGCCTTGAATAGCATAATGGCTTTAGATTCCTTATTATTGCATAGTATAGGTGTACCTTTTAAACATCTGGACAAAAGAAGTGGACCTTTTGACGAACTTGGCATCTCATTAAAAAAATCCCCTAAATTCGTGTAAATTTTGGTGATGCTAGCTTCCACTGTGCACCATGTACATGATGTACTTGTAATAAAGTAGCCCATGCTCTTGCAGCTTTGGGTTGTAATGGGCTATAGCAGTGGCGTAGCTAGGATTTTATGCCAGGGTGGTCCAATTGCCAAGAAAAATAATTGTACCACAAATTCAACAAACCAACATATGCGTATAGAATATATCAACTAGGTCTTTCAAATAATATAAAATTCATGGTTATGTCTTAAATTTGCATTAAAAAAGATAACACGTCTTATTTGTCGGGATAACGCCTTCTTAAGACCATGAAAGTTCTACTCTAGTATTTATCAATTATTAATTGTAAAAAATAAAACTAAATCTTGCACTCCCGGGTCTCAGCTTAACTTGTTCAAATCCTCGTAGCAAGAAATTTATACTTTGAATTTATGAATTAACAGAGAACAAAAATCTTACTTTAGATCGGAGTAGTAGGATGGAAAAGTGAACAACTGGTTCTCAACCAAACTAGATTGTGCGTGCTTCGCCGGCTGCCTGTTTGCCGCCGCCGGCAAGTGTCCTTCGCTCGGCCGCCAGTCCGTCGCCGTCGACGAGTGCCATGTAGGCCGGCGGATGCCCGCTGGGGGCTGCTAGGCGATGGCTGATGGCAATGGCCGCTCGCTGCTAGGGTTCCCGAACTGAAAGAGGCGGCGGAAATCAGGAACGTCTTCTCGTGTTGATCAATCAGCGCACAGACGCAGAGACTAACGAGCCAATCCTTCACGTGTACATGGGCTGAGTTGGGCTTGCTTTTCTTTTTTCTTTTTTTACAGACTAAGTAGTATACTAATGGGCTGAATTCCAGGGTGGTCCATGGACCACCCTGGCCACTCTACAGCTACGCCACTGGGCTATAGGCATGAACCCAGTCGCTTGTGGCCTGCGTGTGCACCTGATGATGTGTTGATGATTCTGGCCAATGGTTTGGCTATGCCTACTGCGTAATGGAATGCATGATTCCATTAAAAAAACATCCTCTAAAGATGTGTTTGGTTTCAGAAACCAACTGAAATGTAACGGGACGGTCCCTGACTCATGTTCTAGTGTTTGGTTTGTAATTGGAACGAAACCCACTCGTTCCCATCCACCGAATATTCCGCTCAGATCCAGAACCAAGCGGTCTCTCCAAATCGAGCGGACCACGCGGAACCGTCGCTCGTGCCTCCTCTCTCGCACGAAGCCCTCTCTCTCGCGTGCTTGAGGCACTCTCGATCTGCTCCCTCCCTCGATCCGTACCGTCAGCCGGTCCCTCCTTGGATCTGCGCCGCCGGACGCTCCTCTCCTGGATCCGCGTCGCCGGCCACTCCTTTCCCTCGTCTCCTCCTGAATCGGCTGGCGGGCGGCGGGCGGCGGGTGCACGGGGTAGGCGGGCGACGAGCGCGAGTGTGCAGTTCTTAGGCGGCAGCAGTGGGGCGACGGGTGCGCGGCTGACGCAGGGAAGAAGGGTTACAGCGGAGGCGGCGGGTGCGGGGCCAAGGCCAGGAAGACGGCCGGCAGCGGGGACGGCGGGTGCGGGGCTCACGCCGGGAAGAAAAGCGGTGGCGTCCAGCGCTCGAACGACAATTGGAGAGCATGTGCATGGCGGCTGATGTGGATTGCACCGGCGAGTGTGTGACCAAGGCCGGGAAGAGGGGCGCTTCCATCCAGTGCTCAGGCAGCAGCCATATATGCGAGCGACGGTGGCCACCTTCCAGTGCTCAGGCGGCAACCTTTTGCAATTGTTCTTGCCTATATTTGTTGACATTCGTGACAAATTTTGATGTCAATGTGTACATGCTTGTTCTTTCCTTTTACATTTTGTCAGTAATGTCAGTAAATATACGAATATGATTGCGTATATATAGACTACTATGTCGTATATCTGGAATGTTGTGAAGCAAATTACAAATAAAATGTTATTTTGGAATTTAAATGAAATGTTACTAAACATACTATCAATTTTGAACAATTTTCATTCCATTCCATTCCATTCCATCAACCAAACACTGAGACGGAACCATTCCATTCCACTCTATTATTATACCAAACACAGAGATGAAACCATTCCATTCCAATGGAACGGAACCATGACATTCCATGACACTTTGTTCCCGAATCAAACACACCCTAAGGAACCAACAGAAACAAATTAGAGGAGAGGTGAAATTCATGATCAGTGTCTACTCTGCCTCACGAAAGCTCATATTGACCAAGAGACACGCACAAGCGATTAGGGTTCACTCGCCTCCCGTTGGCGGCGCCGCTGACCTGCCACGCTTCTGTGACCTTCGGGCCATGGAGACGGAGTGGATCTCAGCTCCTGTCGACGGGAGGGCTTCATTTTCTGGTTTTAGGGTTAAGGTTTGGTGGGACGGCGCTCAGGTGGTGGTGGCGGCGTCTTGTCCAATAAAGTCTCCCCGACTTCAGCACCATCTCGACGGTGACGTCGAGAAGCTCGTGGGAGTGGTGTGGTTCTTGAAGACTTCTTCTGGCTGTGGGTATCTCTGGATCGTCAATGAGCTTTATCGACGGTTCTTCCTCCTTCATCTTCGGGACGGATGTGGTCTTCTTGACCCGTTCGGCGACTTTCCGTCCTCATCCAACTACGTCAGGTCGACATGGTCTGGAGGTTGAAGACGAAGGGCATCTCAAAGATTTCATGGTAATTTTCATTTTTGTTGAGGTGCTTTGTACTGTCTGGTGTTTCTTTTAATGCCAGGGTCCTTTTCGCAAAGAAAAAAAAGAGTCTACTCTGCCTCTGGGTGATTTTGCTGATCGATAAGTTGCTCTGGTCCTGTCTAGCCTTGACTTGGCAGGTATGCAGCAGCACAAATACATAGGACGAAGTCTCGGATTTCACCAGCAAGGGGTACAACGATAATAAGTGTCGAGGGTGTGTCTGGCAAGAGGTTCTTGATACCCATAGAATTTGTGGGTGGAGAGCGACGACGAGGCTTTATCCCCTCGGTCAGGGCTCTGAAATGCACTTGACAATTGTTCAGCGACAGAATTGCGTATGTATAGCCCCGATTCTTTGTGAAATTTGATAGAAGAATACGCTGGCTGTGTCATCCTAGCTTGGTTAAGGCCGTTTCTCTCCTCTGAAGGGGATCGCACAAGTGCCCCCCTTCTTGTAGCTTCTGCGTTCTGACCACGTAGAAATCGCGTGACGTTCATCTCTAGCTCCACAGTCTTCCTACATTTTAAAAGGCTATCCTCACTCACGCCGAGCGCACGGCAGCTTCTCGCTGGAGGCCGGAGGCAGCGTGTGCCCCCACCCCAACCTGACCACGCACACGCGGCTTCCCGCCGTTCGTTCCATTGCCGTTCAGACATCAATCAAACACCAGTACGCCTTCGCCCCTAAATTCACCGACCGCTCTCACTCGCAGCAGTCTAACCAACCAAAGAAAACCATCGTCACAGCGCCCCCCCTGGCCCCTGCAATGGCAGCCGCCGACATCCGCCTCTCCGTCGCCCACCAGACGCGCTTTGCACTCCGCCTCGCCTCCGCCATCTCCTCGCCCTCCAACGCCGACGGTGCCGCCGGCAACGCAGCCTTCTCCCCGCTCTCTCTCCACGTCGCGCTCAGCCTCGTCGCCGCCGGCGCGGGCGGTGCCACCCGCGATCAGCTGGCCGCTACACTCGGTGCCGAAGGGCCCGGCGAGGCGGAGAGCCTCCACGCGCTCGCCCAGCAGGTGGTGCAGCTGGTGCTCGCCGACGCATCGGTCGAGGGCGGTCCGCGCGTCGCGTTCGCTAACGGCGTCTTCGTCGACACGTCGACGCCGCTCAGGTCGTCCTTCAAGGAGGTCGCCGTTGGGAAGTACAAGGCCGACACCCACTCCGTCGACTTCCAAACTAAGGTGATGATGTGCATGTGTCCGATGCTGTTAATTAGTCGTTCTGTTCGGCATCAGTTGTACAGTACTACCGTTTTTTTATGTGATTCTATTTTACAGCAGAGATGCTTTATGAAAATGTTGCTAATCCTGTTTTTATTTTGGTGAAACTACAACTAAATTATGTACAACATTTATGATTTTGAGAAGTGCACAAACTATTTAACGACGCGTTTGGTCTTGTCTTGGTCCAGGCTGCTGAAGTTGCGTGTCAAGTGAACACATGGGTAGAGAAACTCACATCAGGTCTCATCAAAGAGATCCTACCGGATGGATCTGTCGACAGCACCACTAGACTTGTTCTTGGCAATGCCCTTTATTTCAAAGGAGCATGGACAGAGGAGTTTGATGCATCCAAGACCAAAGACGGCGAGTTCCACCTTCTTGACGGGAGCTCAGTACAAGCATCATTCATGTCTAGCACAAACGAGCAGTATCTTTCGTCTCACGACAACTTGAAAGTACTCAAGCTTCCTTACCGGCAAGGCGGGGACATGAGGCAATTTTCCATGTACATACTTCTCCCAGAAGCAAATGACGGTCTTTGGAACTTGGCCGGAAAGGTGAGCTCGGAACCAGAGTTCCTAGAGAAGCATACCCCAACTGAGAAGGTCCTAGTCAGAAATTTCAAGCTTCCCAAGTTCAAGATTTCGTTTGGATTCGAAGCTTCCAGTTTGCTCAAAGGTTTGGGACTGCATCTCCCATTTAGCTGTGAAGCCGATCTTTCGGAGATGGTGGATTCAGCAGCGGAGCAGAATTTGTACATCTCCTCAGTTTTCCACAAGTCCTTTGTTGAAGTGAATGAAGAAGGAACAGAGGCTGCAGCCGCAACGGCTGCAGTGGTTATGCTAATGTCACTGCCATTAGACCCGCCAATGGAGATGGATTTTGTCGCAGATCACCCATTCCTGTTCGTGATCCGAGAAGATTTGACTGGTGTGGTGTTGTTTGTTGGCCATGTGGTCAATCCTTTACTTGCAGCATAGTGCATCTGCTTTTGAACCAGCGAAAGGGCTTATGTCGCATGCGAGTAAAGAGTTTTACCATGAAATCTTCCTATCATTGAAGTAAACCTATGCAGTGTCTGGTTTCGAAGTATGACTTCATTTACGTATTTCGGTTTTGGATTTATGGCTTGGTTGATGTACATAATGTGTTTTGGAAAAAAATGTATGTTTCTGTCTTCTTAAGTTGTCCCCAGTTAATACTTTTTTTCTTTTGAAAAGGAGGATAACCCCCGACTTCTGCATCAAGCGATACATGAAGCCATTTTATTATATTATTCAACGTAACTCGACAAAACAAGTACATCGATCAATCTGAAGCCACCTTCCACGCAACCATAGTCGCTACTCACTACTCGTACAAACTTGATGATGTGCCCCGACTTCGCATCAACACACATCATCTAATCTGATGCTGTGAGCACCAACCAATCTAGCAAACCACCACGCGTTGCATGCACACGCTATAGAATCGGCCGCCGCCATCTTCCGCTCTTCCACCTTTAGGAACGATCGACAAATTCACCTTGTCATGTCATACTGCCGTCGACGCCAAACATTACCACCACCTGCGCGTGTCCGTCGCCAAGGTTCTGCTGCACCACGCCGCTGAGACCTGCCATCGTCGCTACTGTAGATGCAACACCAGTCCTCCTTTTGTCCCCTCTGGTCAGCACCTGCTCCATGACGATGCCCCCAAAAGGTAGGACGACCCCAAAAGCCCCGTCATTGTTTGGTCCGAGAGTCCTAGATCTAGGGTTTTCCCTAGAGCAGTCAGAACAATGTGGCTACGAATACAACCGACAATGCCTTTGACAAGGATACGACGTTCAAGATGTCGTCATCGTCTTCCATGACTGAGGTCAACATGGTTTTCACCGGCATTCGTGTCACTCTGAACCAGCAACTGCCCGGATCCATCAGAACGCCGATAGGGAACCACCATCCCTTGACAACCCCTCGCCGCGCCGCCGGCCGTTCACGTGTAGAAGCGACGACCGATCTCGGTTGGATCCAGATCCATGGTCGCCGCCGCGCCCGCCGTCGCCGGAGAACCCACGGGTTCCCACCGGCCATGGGGGCAAGATACGCCGCCCTGGCCACTGTGTGTGTGCTCCCCAATGGCCCCGCCCTAGCCGCTCCACGGGGATCGTCACCGCGTCCATCACCTCGGCCCTTCGACGCAGGGCCTGCCGCCACCGCGGCCTACGACGGCGTCAACAACGGCAAGGAGGGCTGCGATGTGGACTTGTTGCTGGCGGCGCTAGGGATCTCCCCCCCACGGCGCCCTGGGAAGGCGTCGCGAGGGGGTCATGAGGGGTATGTTTCCCTCGTCTTGAGATCGTGCCAAACCCGTCTGTAGGTTATATTTGATCCCTCAACTTTTTCTATATATACTCGGTAATTTCCCGTGCAACGGGAGAACAATAGTCATGTGTGCATATGTGATATATTTAGGTCATGCTTTAAAAAATAAATCAACCAAGAGCTCTTTACCCTCCTATTGCTACAGTGTAAAACATGTGCAATACATGTATTACTTGAAATAGACATACATAGATTGTATATATTTAAATGCACATGCATTGCTACGGAGAACAAAATAATATGATTACCAAAAATGCAACTTTCTCATTTCCTAATAAATCTGGAGCACCTTGTTCCACCATGAACTATCTTTTCACTTAAGAACCAACAAAACCTAGTTTAGTGCTACAATCAAATGGCATCAAAGTACTAATAAAATAGTCCTTCATATCTACTTTCTTATTCATTTTCGGTGGACTGATTATGATAAAAAAAACAGCATTATTCAACTCCTTGCGCATCTCTGAGGCAAAAGATGAAACCACGGTAATTACCCAATTCAAGGGCGAAGAAGATACATAATTTAGTTCATCGCATATCTGCATGAAAAGAATTGTCATGGTTAAACTGTACAAAACATTGCATCGCTGCATCTGTAGTTGTGCCCACTACGATCTTTTCTCTAACAAAAAAAACATTGAATAGCAACTTTTCAGGAAAGTCTACGTGGGGGCAACATGCACTCTCCAAGGTCACTGCTGAACACAGTGTATTCCCTTGGCTTCCTTCCATCTTCATATAACTCGTCAACTTCATGTTTTTCTTTCCATAGCTTACAAAAAGAATTAGCTTACCTTTCCTCTTTGCTGAAATTTTGAGAACGAAAAAAGAACATTTGGAATGGTTATTTTAAAACTACCAAAAACAATAGATGTGTGGTGTGTGACGTGATTTGTGACTAAGAGGCATTCAAAATCATTGTTGCATGCTCAAGGCGGCCATGAAATGTTCAGCAATCAATCTATGAAAAGAACAAGAACTTGATAAATTACAATAGTACTAATACATTGTGCATATAATAGATATGGGCGTGCCCTGATTACATAAGTGCAACACATTTCTCCCTTTGCAATCACTACAACAGATGACACAAATTAGGACTGGGCTATGGGTACTATACAAGATCATTGTTTTACGGAGCAAGTGCAAAAGATGCGCAATACTACAAATGACAAGGCACAACATGTTTAGTTTTTCGACCAAGATAATAGGGACCCATAGTTCATGGCAGGAACCATACCCGCGAGGAACGAACAGACTAGTGGAGATCGCGGGCACCATTATAGTGTCATTTTTTCATGTGGCTAGCCGTGAGAAATAGGTGTTTGAAAGGAAATTTGTAATTTCCAAACGTTTAAGATCTTGTGATTAGATCCGAACGCTTCGGCCATTGCCCGATCCGTATCCCGAGCGCTGCGTTCGCTCGTTCTTTTTTCTCTGCTCGCTCACGCTCGTGCTATCGATCCCGATTTTCCCGTCCCAATTTTCTTCGCACGATCTTGTCGGGTAGTTTCCTCTTTTTTTTTTGCACGACCCGATGCGGCTTGATCGCTAGTTTTTCTCCCTATTTTTTTGGAACAAATCGATCCCCTAACCTGATTCGTACATCACATCCCATAACCTCATCCTAATAGCCAACACCTCTCTATTAATTTCCTACACTTTGAAAATGGCATCATACTATTTAACCATCGAAAATCTCATTTGGTGCATCATTTTATTTTTTAAACGAAATCGAACGCACGCTGCGCCGTTTGTTTTTGAATCATGTTGTCAAACGCCCCCGCACATCTTTCGCCAGCATGCGTGTCACCTGTCAGTTTGCTATTCCAATATGTGCAATAATCATGGTAATTTATAGACGCTGACATGATAACTTACGTATCGTTACCATGGTAACTTTGATGCGCGCGCGGGGGGGGGGGGGGGGGGGGGGGGAGTAGTTGAAACATACCGCGGTAACTTCTGTATAAATTTGCTGGTAACTTACGCAACGCATATCTCATAACTCACGTACAGGCATCATGGGAATTCTGGGAGATCATCAACGTTTCTTTGCTATTAAAATATAAGATCCAATAAATTACACGCCAACACCGTGGTAACCTTTTTTAACATGAAAAAAATTGATACTCCCTCCAGTCATTTTTACTTTGCACATTGGATTTGCCGAAAGTCAAACTTAGCTAAGTTTGACCAAATTTATATTAGAAATTATTAGCATCTATAATATCTAATAAATATAATATGAAAATATATTCCGAGATGGATTTAATGATATTGGTGTTGTTATGTAAATGTGAATAATTTTTTATATAAACTTGGTCAAAGTTGGATGAGATTGACTTCAGATAAACCTAATATGCGGAGTAAAAAGGACCAGAGGGAGTACAATATACCTCTAATTTATTCTGTGTGAATAACAAGGTTTCGATCGCACAACCCCGTACGCCAGCTCAGCCCACGTCCAGATCGGGATTGAAAACGTAATTGTCTAAAGTGTGACTCGAACCCACTATCCTACAATGTAGCAACAGTGTACTAACCAACTCACCCTGCCTTGATTGTTGTCCAATAAGTAGAAATATGATAGTTAAACTTTATTTCACTTTCATATGAGCCAAAAAAGCATTTTTTTTTCTTCTTGTGTTTTTTTGGATTTCTCAAGTTGTCTTGTAGTCTCTCATATACCAACGGTTTGTATACCTTATCCATGTATCCTCATTGTAAATATCATGACAACTTTACATGAGGGACTTTTTGGGTTGAAACATACCCCGGTAACTTCTGTGCAAATGGCATGGTAATTGATGTACCGTGACCCGATAACTTACTTGTAAATGTCATTGTAACTTCGACCGTGGGTGAAAAAATTATTGAAACATCTCCCCGGTAATTTATGTGTAAACAACACGGTAATTTCTGCATGGCAACCCTGATAACTTAGACACAAACACCATGATAACTTTGACCTGAAGGGAAAACGTTGTCAAAAATATACCCCAATAACTTCTGTATAAACATCATGGTAATAACGCATCATATACATGATAACTTGGACCCCAAGGAAAAATTGTTGAAAAATATAACCTCGATAACGTTTGCGTGAATATCATGGTAATAGAAGCACTGTATACCTGATAGTTAGGTGAACCGGGGGAGGGGGGGATTTGTTAAAAACATATTCCCGATACTTTGTGTGCAAATAACATGATATTATACACACAGTAAAGTTGATAACTCAGTACAAACACTACTGTAACTTTTGACCCTGGGGTAAAAGTTTGTTGAAAACATACCTTGATAACTTGTGCGTAAATAACATGGTAATATACATACAACAGAGCTGATAACTTACTTAATCTAGACGTGGTAACTTTTTGACCAGGGAAAAATGTTCTTAAAAAACACCTTCCAATAACTCATGTGTAAACAACATGATAATGCACGCACATGAGAGCTGATAACTCCTATAAAAATATCACGGTAATTGTTTAATCGAGGGAATGAAAATCGTTGAAAAACGTACCCCGATTACTTTTGTGTAACATGGTAATATACACAACAAAGCTGATAACTCACTGCAAACATCACAATCACTTTTTGATCCTGGGATAAAAGTTTGTTGAAAACATACCCCAAAAACTTGTGTGTAAATGACACGGTAACTTATGTATGATAGACGTGATAACTTACCTAGCCCAGATGTGGTAATTTTTGGTCCGAAAAAAAATCATCAGAACATATCAACATGAGATCTAGTTTTGAACATCTCGTCGAGATGATTTTTTTTGTAAAGACGGGTTTTCAATCGAAGCGACGGTTTGAGCTATAAAACATTTTAAAGTTTGAAAAAAAAGAATCTAGAATGATATCAGCTTTTTGTCCTTTAATGCATATATGCATGTAATTAAAGGAAGGAATGCATGTAAAAAAATTAGTCATTCTAATGCATGCATGTATATAATTAGAGTGAAGTAAGATTCGATTCTTGCCTATTGCTAAAATCCAAACGTTCGATAGTTATAAAAGTCCTTTAAGAAAAAATAAATCTGAAAAAAAAGGAAAAAATCCGAAACCAAAAACTGAAAATTAAGAAAAGAAAAAAAAATACCAAGCAGTATCCACTGACCGAAAAGGAAGCGAATGCGTGTACGTGGGTCAGCCCACCTCCTCACTCCGCCAAGGAGGAGCCTGCAGTGAAGCCATTGCTATTGAAATAAAATGGGCATTCCGCAATAAGCAGTATGAGGATGGACAAATGGTTCACAACAAGGCTCGCCTAATGGCACATTGCTATAGGACCGGTGTCTAAGTACTGTCAGCTACCCCTAAAAAGAAAAGAAAAAACTATCAGCTTCATCATAAATAGAGGTTTGGTTATTAGAAACAAACGTTTGGAAGATTGGAGATGGTAACTGCACGTAATTCTTCAGAAAGGAGGAGCCTGCATGTAACTGAAGAGAATTTGCCTCATGGCCGATGGATTCCTCCAACAAGTGCAGCCGCTGCGGTGTTCAGAGACAAACGCCGACGGAGGTCTATCCAGGGGACGTACGTCGAGGTGCTGCCGCTGCGGTGTGCAGACTGTAGAGATAGGCTTGGAAATTTCCAGGGAGCACCATCGTCCGTCGGTCGTCTTTGAGGGACTGGAAGCACATGCCTGTGATGAGAGGCTATCTCGTTAGCTCTCGACTTGAATGTGCCGACAATCCACGCGGCTTTCTAACTGTTGTGAGGCGGCGACATACTGTATATCAATACTGACGCTCCATGCAGGTACGCAGCCATGCTTCCCGAGATTAAACGTCGCGGGGCCACTTTTTCAGGGATCGATTTCGAGCATGAAAACAGGCGGCATAATTCTGAGGCTCATCAGTTAGCTAAGGCTTCTTCGACCCTGGCTGTAGGTCGTCATTTGTGGCTACATTCTGTACCTGAAATTACTTGTACCCAACAAACCATTGGGGAATGAATAAAGCCTATTTCTCTCAGAAAAAATTGGAGAGTTTTTCCTTTGACGAACAAATGGATCGATTTTTGTGGCATTGTAGAAAATAAACTGCAACATTTACTGGTTCAATCATTTGTTAAGACCAAACGATACAATGATATCTTTATTAAGAGTTTAACACACACACACACACACACACACACACACACACACACACACACACACACACACACACAGAGTTTTAGTATGAGAAAACCAAAACAATGACACTCGCTAGACGAAGTTACATCTCCTCCATCGATCCGGCGATCCTCCCATGGAGCCAGCCAACCACCACGCATTACTACTAGCCAACGCTAGTTGTTGACTCTCGAGCATACCCTCCTGATCTCTGCGCCCTGGTCGGCTTTGGTCTTGACCCCGATTTTCCCCATATTCTCCATGGCTCTCTCGAACTTCCTCTCCCACGCCCCTGCCCTGTTTGCGTTTTCTCTCACCTGCCTCATCGTTTCCGTCGAGTTGAGCACGGCGTCCGAGGTGAACAACACTTTCCTGTCGATCACGTTTCGGTAGTACTGCTTGTCCAGGACATCGGGGGTCACATCGTCTTGGTTCACGTTGGCGTTGTCGTTGCCGTTGCACTGGGCCCTGAGCTTGGCGGCAAATGCCGGGTCCATCTCAGAGAAGCGGCTGGAGAAGAACATGCAGCGGGCGCGGCCGATGGTGTGCGCGCCGGAGAGCGTGACCATCTCGTCGGAGGTGAGTCCCTTGGCCGCGAAACTCGCCTGGAGCTCCGTGACGTTGGAGAAGGGCCCGGGCAGCTGGTCGGTCTCGTTGGCGAACGACTCGCGCCCGTCGTAGCGACCGCCTGGCATCCGGATGTTGATCCTGCGGTTGCTGAGGAAGTAGGACGCGTCGCGGGCGGCGAAGGCGACGATGTCGGCGCATGAGACTCTGCCGGGGCAGGCGGCCTCGATTGCCCTCTTGGCCGTGTCGATCACCTCGAACCCTCGCAGGCTGTTCTTGTTTGGAGGACCTTCCCTCTCTGTGTCGTTGTTCTTGGAGTTGGTCATGGTGAGGAGGACGGAAGCATCGCACCCCTGACATCACATGAAGGGATTAATAATGAACTTGTTGATCTTCTTAAACGACAATGCAGTTAGTATATATTCCCTCCGTTCCAAAATAGATAACCCAACTTTATAGTAACTTAGTATAAAGTTGGGTCATCTATTTTAAAACGGAGGAAGTAAGTTAATAGAATCGACGAGCCGTGTCTAGTGTACCCGAACGAAGCAGTCGTGGAAGAAGAGACGGATGAGCCCCGCGCCAATGCCAGGGTTCGCGGCGACGGCCTCGCTCACGGCACCCCTCACGATCCCTTCCGCTCTGGGGCAGTACGACGGCGACCTCCTGTTGTTGTAGTAGCCGTAGCCGAGTCCCAACCCAGAGGGAGACGCCCCCCGCTGCCGGCGGTTCAGCCTGGAGCCGCGAGGACAGAACCGCGGGGTCCTCAGCCAGCCGTTGAAGCAAATGCTGGCGCCCTCGCACGCCGCGGGCCCGGCGAGGAACGCGGCCAAGACGACGAACGCTGCGAGCTTACTAGTCGCCATCTTCTTTTCGCACTAGCTAGATAGAGGAGATAGATCGATGGCCGTACTCGTGTCGTGTGTTGTTTGCTCCGGCTGGGTTACGGGTGATTTATAGGCCGTCCCGGACAAGGACGACGAAGGCAACGTATGGGCGGGCAAGCCGCGTTTAGTGGGCGGCGCACGTTGCGATGGACCCCGATTTCCACCGGACAGCTCAAGCCGCTGACCGGCGACGTTCGCTGGATCAACTTGCGCTGTGCCTCAGTGATGGCGCGCGCGTCGGCGGTCTGATCGGCCTCGTGGTGCCGGTGTGCGTCGGGACAAAAAGCTGCATGGGAACAGTGGCTCCGCCTTGCTGTCCTCGCCGGACTCGTTCATTGAGTGGAAACGTCCACAAACGTCAACAACCACTCTATGCAGATTGCATTTACAGCTGCAGCAGCTGCTAACCGGTTACATTAACTCGAGCAGGTTTCGTTCACGTTCACATGGATCACGGGCGAGCATGCGCTTGCAGAGCACTAGTGTATGTCTCCTTCCAACTTGAGTTAGCATGTTTCACTTATTTATTTTTGTCAAATTTCTTTTTTCCATCTTATATTTATTTTTGTTTTGTCTTTTTTCCCCTCGATCTAGGATGGTGTGCAAAGTTTGCTTTGCACATTGTGAGATGCCGAGTAGCACAAGCTTTGGCATGTATTTCAGGGACGTGGACAAAACCTTTCCGGCAAAGTTTTACTCGCACATTTATTTTTAGTCCTTTTTTGTGCTGTTCAACATTCTTTGACAAGTTCATATCTTTTTCTTTTCTTTTTTCCGATACTCCCATGCTCCGTTGTTACCAAGTTTCCGCAGCATTTCGCCGGTGGTCGCCCGAGGTTCAGAGCGCACGGTCGCCGATATGTTGTGGATGTCTACAGTGGGTACGACACCACACGTATCGGCGGCAATGACTTGAGGAAGTTCATGAAGGACTTCAATCTGGGTCATGGACAGTTTGTTGTTTTCATCATGTCTGGACGCATTGCCAAGACATATGTGTGCAATCTTGGTAGTGGTTTTTCTGTTCAAGGTGGAGCTGAACCAGAAGAGGTTGAAGAAGAGCATGGGCCTGATGCTTTGGATGTCACTTATGATGCTGATCTTGATGAACGAGAGGAAGGGAGTGGTGCATTGGTGGATGCAGAGGGGATGAATGCGTATAATGTGGATCAAGCTCATCCAGGCATCATCTACAGCAGGGATGCCAACTTGGTTGAAGAGGAGGCGGATAGGCTTGCTACGCTTATTGCCATTGATGAGGGCTACATCGGTTTGCGTTTTGTCCATCGCTTGACATTCACAGATGTTGTAAAGAAGTTGATGTATGTTCTTTTTTTCCATATTTTTTTCTCTTGCACATTAGTAGAAATTACATGTTTTATTTTTGTTTTTCCCTATTTTTGATAGTTGTATCAAATAATGCATGGCTCCTTTTGTATTATTTTAGTAGTTGCTCCTTTTGTTTCCAAGGCACTCCTCCCTGTCTAAAAAATGGAACCAATCATCAGTATTTTTTATCACATTAATTGTAACGCCCACGATGCGGCTATATCTCCCACGTGTCGAGGTACGATTTAGAGGCATAACCGCATTGTGGTTTTGTCGCAAGAGGGGTAATCTTCACACAATCCCATGCACTGAATAAGAAAGGGATAAAGAGTTGGCTTACAATCGCCACTTCACACAAATAACAAGTTAAACATACACCATCCAGAGTATAATCAACGTCCGACTACGAAACCAAAATAAAAGAAGACAACCCCAAATGCTAGATCCCCGATCGTCCCAACTGGGCTCCACTACTGATCATCAGGAAATGAAACATAGTAACGGCCAAGGTCCTCGTCGAACTCCCACTTGAGTTCGGTAGCATCACCTGCACTGGTATCATCGGCACCTGTAACTGTTTGGAAGTATCCGTGAGTCACGAGGACTCAACAATCTCACACCCACGAGATCAAGACTATGTAAGCTTATGGGTAGGATAAGGTAATGAGGTGAAGCTGCAGCAAGCGCTAAGCAAATATGGTGGCTAACATACGCAAAAAAGAGTAAGATGAGAAGCTACGCAATGGTCGCGAAGCTAGAAGTGATCAAGAAGTGATCTTGAAACTACTTACGTTTAAACATAACCCAAAACCGTGTTCACTTCCCGGACTCTGCCAAAAAGAGACCATCACGGCTACACTGTTGGGGAACGTAGTAATTTCAAAAAAATTCCTATGCACACACAGGATCATGGTGATGCATAGCAACGAGAGGGGTGAGTGTGTCCACGTTCCCTCGTAGACCGAATGCGGAAGCGTTAGCACAACACGGTTGATGTAGTCATACATCTTCATGATCCGACCGATCCAAGTACCGAACGCACGACACCTTCGAGTTCTGCACACGTTCAACTTGATAACATCCCGCGAGCTCCGATCCAGCAAAGCTTCACAGGAGAGTTTCGTCAGCACGTGCGTGATGACGGCGATGATGTTGCTACCGACGCAGGGCTTCGCCTAAGCATCGCTACGATATAACCGAGGTGAAATATGGTGGAGGGGGCACGACACATGGCTGGAATAGATCAACTAATCAACTTGTGTGTCCTAGGGTGTCCCCCTGCCCCCGTATATAAAGGATCAAGGGGGAGGCGGCCGGCCAGGAGGAGGGCGCGCCAGGAAGGGAGTCCTACTCCCACCGGGAGTAGGACTCCTCCTTTTCCTTGTTGGAGTAGGAGAGGGAAGGAAGGGAGAGAGGAGGAGAAGGAAAAAGGGGGGCGCCACCCCCCTCCTTGTCCAATTCGGACTAGAGGGGGAGGGGGCGCGCGGCTGCCCTGGCCGCCCCTCCTCTTCTCCCACTAAGGCCCATGAGGCCCAATTAACTCCCCCGGGGGGGGGGGTCAGCTAACCCCCCGGTACTCCGGTTTTTATCCGATATCACTCGGAACACTTCCGGTGTCCGAATAAAGTCGTCCAATATATCGATCTTTACGTCTTGGCCATTTTGAGACTCCTTGTGATGTCCATGATCATATCCGAGACTACGAACTACCTTCGATACATCAAAACACAAAAACTCATAATACTGATCGTCACCGAATTTTAAGCGTGCGGACCCTACGAGTTCGAGAACTATGTAGACATGACCGAGACACGTCTCCGGTCAATAACCAATAGCGGAACCTGGATGCTCATATTGGCTCTTACATATTCTACGAAGATCTTTATCGGTCAAACCGCATAACAACATACGTTGTTCCCTTTGTCATCTGTATGTTACTTGCCCGAGATTCGATCGTCGGTATCTCAATACCTAGTTCAATCTCGTTACTGGCAAGTCTCTTTACTCGTTCCGTAATACATCATCCCGCAACTAACTCATTAGTTACAATCCTTGCAAGGCTTAGAGTGATGTGCATTACCGAGTGGGCCCAGAGATACCTCTCCGACAATCAGAGTGACAAATCCTAATCTCGAAATACGCCAACTCAACAAGTACCTTCGAAGACACCTGTAGAGCACCTTTATAATCACCCAGTTACGTTGTGACGTTTGGTAGCACACAAAGTGTTCCTCCGGTAAACGGGAGTTGCATAATCTCATAGTCATAGGAACATGTATAAGTCATGAAGAAAGCAATAGCAACATACTAAACGATCAAGTGCTAAGCTAACGGAATGGGTCAAGTCAATCACATCATTCTCCTAATGATGTGATCCCGTTAATCAAATGACAACTCATGTCTATGGCTAGGAAACATAACCATCTTTGATCAATGAGCTAGTCAAGTAGAGGCATACTAGTGACACTTTGTTTCTCTATGTATTGACACATGTATTATGTTTCCGGTTAATACAATTCTAGCATGAATAATAAACATTTATCATGATATAAGGAAATAAATAATAACTTTATTATTGCCTCTAGGGCATATTTCCTTCAGTCTCCCACTTGCACTAGAGTCAATAATCTAGATTATACAATAATGATTCTAACACCCATGGAGCCTTGGTGTTGATCATGTTTTGCTCGTGGAAGAGGCTTAGTCAATGGGTCTGCAACATTCAGATCCGTATGTATCTTGCAAATCTCTGTGTCTCCCACCTGGACTTGATCCCGGATGGAGTTGAAGCGTCTGTTGATGTGCTTGGTTCTCTTGTGAAATCTGGATTCCTTTGCCAAGGCAATTGCACCAGTATTGTCACAAAAGATTTTCATTGGACCCGATGCACTAGGTATGACACCTAGATCGGATATGAACTCCTTCATCCAGACTCCTTCATTTGCTGCTTCCGAAGCAGCAATGTACTCCGCTTCACATGTAGATCCCGCCACGATGCTCTGTTTAGAACTGCTCCAACTGACAGCTCCACCGTTCAATATAAACACGTATCCGGTTTGCGATTTAGAATCGTCTGGATCAGTTTCAAAGCTTGCATCAATGTAACCATTTACGATGAGCTCTTTGTCACCTCCATAAACGAGAAACATATCCTTAGTCATTTTCAGGTACTTCAGGATGTTCTTGACCGCTGTCGAGTGATCCACTCCTGGATTACTTTGGTACCTCCCTGCTAAACTAATTTCAAGGCACACATTAGGTCTGGTACACAGCATTCCATACATGATAGAGCCTATGGCTGAAGCATAGGGAACATCTTTCATTTTCTCTCTATCTTCTGCAGTGGTCGGGCATTGAGTCTTACTCAACTTCACACCTTGTAATACAGGCAAGAACCCTTTCTTTGCTTGATCCATTTTGAACTTCTTCAAAACTTTGTCAAGGTATGTGCTTTGTGAAAGTCCAATTAAGCGCCATGATCTATCTCTATAGATCTTGATGCCCAATATGTAAGCAGCTTCACCGAGGTCTTTCATTGAAAAACTCTTATTCAAGTATCCTTTTATGCTATCAAGAAATTCTATATCATTTCCAATCAACAATATGTCATCTACATATAATATTAGAAATGCTACAGAGCTCCCACTCACTTTCTTGTAAATACAGGCTTCTCCAAAAGTTTGTATAAAACCATATGCTTTGATCACACTATCAAAACGTTTATTCCAACTCTGAGAGGCTTGCACCAGTCCATAAATGGATCGCTGGAGCTTGCACACTTTGTTAGCACCTTTTGGATCGATAAAACCTTCAGGTTGCATCATATACAACTCTTCTTCCAGAAATCCATTCAGGAATGCAGTCTTTACATCCATTTGCCAAATTTCATAATCATAAAATGTGGCAATAGCTAACATGATTCGGACAGACTTAAGCATCGCTACGGGTGAGAAGGTCTCATCGTAGTCAACTCCTTGAACTTGTCGAAAACCTTTCGCAACAAGTCGAGCTTTGTAGACAGTAACATTACCATCATCGTCTGTCTTCTTCTTGAAGATCCATTTATTCTCGATGGATTGCTGATCATTGGGCAAGTCAACCAAAGTCCACACTTTGTTCTCATACATGGATCCCATCTCAGATTTCATGGCCTCAAGCCATTTTGCGAAATCTGGGCTCATCATCGCTTCCTCATAGTTCGTAGGTTCATCATGGTCTAGCAACATGACCTCCAAAACAGGATTACTGTACTACTATAGTGTGGATCTTACTCTGCTTGACCTACGAGGTTCGGTAATAACTTGATCTGAAGTTTCATGATCATCATCATTAGCTTCCTCACTAATTGGTGTAGGTGTCATAGGAACCGGTTTTTGTGATGAACTACTTTCCAATAAGGGAGCAGGTACAATTACCTCATCAAGTTCTACTTTCCTCCCACTCACTTCTTTCAAGAGAAACTCCTTCTCTAGAAAGGATCCATTCTTAGCAACGAATGTCTTGCCTTCGGATCTATGATAGAAGGTGTACCCAACAGTTTCCTTTGGGTAACCTATGAAAACACATTTCTTCGATTTGGGTTCGAGCTTATCAGATTGAAGCTTTTTCACATAAGCATCGCAGCCCCAAACTTTAAGAAATGACAACTTTTGTTTCTTGCCAAACCATAGTTCATAAGGCGTCGTCTCAATGGATTTTGATGGTGCCCTATTTAATTTGAATGCAGCCGTCTCTAAAGCATAACCCCAAAACGATAGCGGTAAATCAGTAAGAGACATCATAGATCACACCATATCTAGTAAAGTACGATTACGACGTTCGGACACACCATTACGCTGTGGTGTTCCGGGTGGCGTGAGTTGCGAAACTATTCCGCATTGTTTCAAATGTAGACCAAACTCGTAACTCAAATATTCTCCTCCACGATCAGATCGTAGAAACTTTATTTTCTTGTTACGATGATTTTCCACTTCACTCTGAAATTCTTTGAACTTTTCAAATGTTTCAGACTTATGTTTCATTAAGTAGAAATACCCATATCTGCTCAAATCGTGTGTGAAGGTGAGAAAATAATGATACCCGCCGCGAGCCTCAATATTCATCGGACCACATACATCAGTATGTATGATTTCCAACAAATCTGTTGCTCGCTCCATAGTTCCGGAGAACGGCGTCTTAGTCATCTTGCCCATAAGGCATGGTTCGCAAGTACCAAGTGATTCATAATCAAGTGATTCCAAAAGTCCATCAGTATGGAGTTTCTTCATGCGCTTTATACCAATATGACCCAAACGGCAGTGCCACAAATAAGTTGCACTATCATTATCAACTCTACATCTTTTGGCTTCAACATTATGAATATGTGTGTCACTACTATCGAGATTCAACAAAAATAGACCACTCTTCAAGGGTGCATGACCATAAAAGATATTACTCATATAAATAGAACAACCATTATTCTCTGATTTAAATGAATTATCGTCTCGCATCAAACAAGATCCAGATATAATGTTCATGCTCAACGCTGGCACCAAATAACAATTATTTAGGTCTAAAACTAATCCCGAAGGTAGATGTAGAGGTAGCGTGCTGACGGCGATCACATCGACTTTGGAACCATTTCCCACGCGCATCGTCACCTCGTCCTTAGCCAGTCTTCGCTTAATCTGTAGTCCCTGTTTCGAGTTGCAAATATTAGCAACAGAACCAGTATCAAATACTCAGGTGCTACTACGAGCTCTGGTAAGGTACACATCAATAACATGTATATCACATATACCTTTGTTCACCTTGCCATCCTTCTTATCCGCCAAATACTTGGGGCAGTTCCGCTTCCAGTGACCAGTCTGTTTGCAGTAGAAGCACTCAGTCTCAGGCTTAGGTCCAGACTTGGGTTTCTTCTCCTGAGCAGCAACTTGTTTGTTGTTCTTCTTGAAGTTCCCCTTCTTCTTCCCTTTACCCTTTTTCTTGAAACTAGTGGTCTTGTTGACCATCAACACTTGATGCTCCTTCTTGATTTCTACCTCCGCTGTCTTTAGCAGTGCGAAGAGCTCGGGAATTGTCTTATTCATCCCTTGCATATTATAGTTCATCATGAAGCTGTTGTAGCTTGGTGGCAATGATTGAAGAACTCTGTCAATGACACTATCAACAGGAAGATTAACTCCCAGTTGAGTCAAGTGATTATGATACCTAGACATTTTGAGTATATGTTCACTGACAGAACTATTGTCCTCCATCTTGCAGCTATAGAACTTATTGGAGACTTCATATATCTCAATCCGGGCATTTGCTTGAAATATTAACTTCAACTCCTGGAACATCTCATATGCTCCATGGCGTTCAAAACGTCGTTGAAGTCCCGGTTATAAGCCGTAAAGCATGGCACACTGAACTATCGAGTAGTCATCAGCTTTACTCTGCCAGACGTTCTTAACGTCATCAACAACATCTACAGCAGGCCTGGCACACATCGGTGCTTCCAGGACGTTATTCTTCTATGCAGCAATGAGGATAATCCTCAAGTTACGGACCCAGTTGTTGGAAATATGCCCTAGAGGCAATAATAAATTAGTTATTATTATATTTCCTTGTTCATGATAATCGTTTATTATCCATGCTAGAATTGTATTAATAGGAAACTCAGATACATGTGTGGATACATAGACAACACCATGTCCCTAGTAAGCCTCTAGTTGACTAGCTCGTTGATCAATAGATGGTTACGGTTTCCTGACCATGGACATTGGATGTCGTTGATAACGGGATCACATCATTAGGAGAATGATGTGATGGACAAGACCCAATCCTAAGCCTAGCACAAAGATCGTGTAGTTCGTTCGCTAAAGCTTTTCTAGTGTCAAGTATCATTTCCTTAGACCATGAGATTGTGCAACTCCCGGATACGTAGGAATACTTTGGTGTGCCAAACGTCACAACGTAACTGGATGGCTATAAAGGTACACTACAGGTATCTCCGAAAGTGTCTGTTGGGTTGGCACGAATCGAGACTGGGATTTGTCACTCCGTGTGACGGAGAGGTATCTCTGGGCCCACTCGATAGGACATCATCATAATGTGCACAATGTGACCAAGGAGTTGATCACGGGATGATGTGTTACGGAACGAGTAAAGAGACTTGCCGGTAACGAGATTGAACAAGGTATCGGGATACCGACGATCGAATCTCGGGCAAGTATCGTACCGATAGAGAAAGGGAATTGTATACGGGATTGATTAAGTCCTTGACATCGTGGTTCATCCGATGAGATCATCGTGGAACATGTGGGAGCCAACATGGGTATCCACATCCTGCTATTGGTTATTGACCGGAGAACGTCTCGGTCATGTCTGCATGTCTCCCGAACCCGTAGGGTCTACACACTTAAGGTTCGATGACGCTAGGGTTATAAGGAAGTTTGTATGTGGTTACTGAATGTTGTTCGGAGTCCCGGATGAGATCCCGGATGTCACGAGGAGTTCCGGAATGGTCCGGAGGTAAAGATTTATATATGGGAAGTCCTGTTTTGGTCACCGGACAAGTTTCGGGGTCACCGGTATTGTACCGGGACCACCGGAAGGGTCCCGGGGGTCCACCGGGTGGGGCCACCTGCCCCGGGGGGCCACATGGGCTGTAAGGGGGTGCGCCTTGGCCTATATGGGCCAAGGGCACCAGCCCCAAGAGGCCCATGCGCCAAGGGATAAGGAAAGGAAGAGTCCTAAAGGGGGAAGGCACCTCCGAGGTTCCTTGGGGAGGAGGGACTCCTCCCTAGCCACACCCTTCCCTGGAGGAAGGGCCAAGGCTGCGCCCCCCCTCTCCCTTGCCCCTATATATATGTGCGGGGGTGGGAGGGCAGCCATACCTTTGCCTTTGGTGCAGCCCTCCCCTCTCCCAAGTCCTTCTCCTCTCCCGTGGTGCTTGGCGAAGCCCTGCAGGATTGCCACGCTCCTCCACCACCACAACGCCGTTGTGCTGCTGCTGGATGGAGTCTTCCTCAACCTCTCCCTCTCTCCTTGCTGGATCAAGGCATGGGAGACGTCACCGGGCTGTACGTGTGTTGAACGCGGAGGTGCCGTGCGTTCGGCACTTGGTCATCGGTGATTTGGATCACGACGAGTACGACTCCATCAACCCCGTTCACTTGAACGCTTCCGCTTAGCGATCTACAAGGGTATGTAGATGCACTCTCCTTCCCCTCGTTGCTAGTTTCTCCATAGATAGACTTGGTGACACGTAGGAAAATTTTGAATTTCTGCTACGTTCCCCAACAGTGGCATCATGAGCCAGGTCTATGCGTAGTTTCTATGCACGAGTAGAACACAAAGTAGTTGTGGGCGTTGATTTTGTTCAATATGCTTGCTGTTACTAGTCTTATCTTGATTCGGTGGCATCGTGGGATGAAGCGGCCCGGACCAACCTTACACGTACGCTTACGTGAGACCGGTTCCACCGACTGACATGCACTAGTTGCATTAGGTGGCTGGCGGGTGTCTGTCTCTCCCACTTTAGTCAGATCAGATTCGATGAAAAGGGTCCTTATGAAGGGTAAATAGCAATTGGCATATCACGTTGTGGTTTTTGCGTAGGTAAGAAACTTTCTTGCTAGAAACCCATAGCAGCCACGTAAAACATGCAAACAACAATTAGAGGACGTCTAACTTGTTTTTGCAGGGTATGCTATGTGATGTGATATGGCCAAAGGATGTGATGAATGATATATGTGATGTATGAGATTGATCATGTTCTTGTAATAGGAATCACGACTTGCATGTCGATGAGTACGACAACCGGCAGGAGCAATAGGAGTTGTCTTAATTTATTTATGACCTGCGTGTCAACATAAACGTCATGTAATTACTTTACTTTATTGCTAACCGTTAGCTGTAGAAGTAGAAGTAATAGTTGACGAGACAACTTCATGAAGACACGATGATGGAGATCATGGTGTCATGCCGGTGACGATGATGATCATGGAGCCCCGAAGATGGAGATCAAAAGGAGCAATATGATATTGGCCATATCATGTCACTATTTGATTGCATGTGATGTTTATCATGTTTTTGCATCTTGTTTACTTAGAACGACGGTAGTAAATAAGATGATCCCTCATAATAATTTCAAGAAAGTGTTCCCCCTAACTGTGCACCGTTGTGACAGTTCGTTGTTTCGAAGCACCACGTGATGATCGGGTGTGATAGATTCTAACGTTCACATACAACGGGTGTAAGACAGATTTACACACGCGAAACACTTAGGTTGACTTGACGAGCCTAGCATGTGTACAGACATGGCCTCGGAACACAAGAGACCGAAAGGTCGAGCATGAGTCGTATAGAAGATACGATCAACATGAAGATGTTCACCGATGTTGACTAGTCCGTCTCACGTGATGATCGGACACGGCCTAGTTGACTCGGATCATGTAATCACTTAGATGACTAGAGGGATGTCTATCTAAGTGGGAGTTCATAAGATGAACTAAATTATCCTGAACATAGTCAAAAGGTCTTCGCAAATTATGTCGTAGCTCGCGCTTTAGTTCTACTGTTTAGTTATGTTCCTAGAGAAAAATTAGTTGAAAGTTGATAGTAGCAATTAAGCGGACTAGGTCCGTAAACTGAGGATTGTCCTCATTGCTTCATAGAAGGCTTATGTCCTTAATGCACCGCTCAGTGTGCTGAACCTCGAACGTTGTCTGTGGATGTTGCGAACATCTGACATACACGTTTTGATGACTACATGATAGTTCAGTGCGTAATGCTAAATGGTTTAGAATTGAGGCACCTAAGATGTTTTTTGAAACGTCGCGGAACATATGAGATGTTTCGAGGGCTGAAATTGGGATTTCAGGCTCGTGCCCTCGTCAAGAGGTATAAGACCTCCGACGATTTTCTTAGCCTACAAACTAAGGAGAAAAGCTCAATTGTTGAGCTTGTGCTCAGATTGTCTGAGTACAACAATCATTTGAATCGAGTGGGAGTTGATCTTCCAGATAAGAAAGTGATGTTTCTCCGAAGTCATTACCACCAAGCTGCTTGAGCTTCGTGATGAACTATAATATATCAGGGACATATATGATGATCCTTGAGATATTCGCGATGTTTGACACCACAAAAGTAGAAATCAAGAAGGAGCATCAATTGTTGATGGTTGGTGAAACCACTAGTTTCAAGAAGGGCAAGGGTACGAAGGGATACTTCATGAAACGGCAATTCAGCTGCTGCTCTAGTGAAGAAACCCAAGGTTGAACCCAAACCCGAGACTAAGTGCTTCTGTAATAAGGGGAACAGCCACTGGAGCAGAATTACCCTAGATACTTGGTAGATGAGAAGGCTGGCAAGGTCGATAGAAGTATATTGGATATACATTGTGTTGATGTGTACTTTACTAGTACTCCTAGTAGCACCAGGGTATTAGATACCGGTTCGGTTGCTAAGTGTTAGTAACTCGAAATAAAAGCTACGGAATAAACGGAGACTAGCTAAAGGTGAGCTGACGATATGTGTTGGAAGTGTTTCCAATGTTGATATGATCAAGCATCGCACGCTCCCTCTACCATCGAGATTGGTGTTTGCATTGAGCATAGACATGATTGGATTATGTCTATCGCAATACGGTTATTCATTTAAGGAGAATAACGGTTACTCTGTTTATTTGAATAATACCTTCAATGGTCTTGCACCTGAAATGAATGGTTTATTGAATCTCGATCGTAGTGATACACATGTTCATGCCAAAAGATATAGGATAGTAATGATAGTACCACCTACTTGTGGCACTGCCACTTAAGTCATATCGGTATAAAATGCATGAAGAAGCTCCATGTTGATGGATCTTTGGACTCACTCATTTTTGAAAAGTTTGAGGCATGCGAACCATGTCTATTGGTGTATATGCATGAAGAAACTCCATGCAAATGGACCGTTTAGACTCACTTGATTTTGAATCACTTGAGACATGCAAATAATACCACATGGGCAAGATGACTGAAAGCCTCGTTTTCAGTAAAATGGAACTAGAAAGCAACTTGTTGGAAGTAATACATTTTGATGTGTGCAATCCAATGAGTGCTGAGGCATGTAGTGGATATCGTTATGTTCTTACTTCACAGATGATTTGAGTAGATGTTGAGTATATTTACTTGATGAATCACGAGTCTGAATTATTGAAAGGTTCAAGTAATTTCAGGGTGAAGTTGAAAGATCGTCGTGACAAGAGGATAAAAGATCTATGATATGATCATAGAGATGAATATCTGAATTATGAGTTTGCCACAGAATTAAGACATTGTGGAAATTGTTTCACAACTAATACAGCCTAGAACACCATAGTGTGATGGTGTGTCCGAACATCATAACTGCACCCTATTGGATATGATGCATACCATGATGTCTCTTATCGAATTACCACAATACTTTATGGGTTAGGCATTAGAGACAACCACATTCACTTTAAATAGGGCACCACGTAATTCCGATGAGATGACACCATATGAACTATGGTTTAGAGAAACCTAAGCTGTCATTTCTTAAAAGTTTGGGGCTGCGACGCTTATGTGAAAAAGTTTCAGGCTGATAAGCTCGAACCCAAAGCGGATAAATGCATCTTCATAGGACACCCAAAAACAGTTGGGTATACCTCCTGTCTCAGATTCGGAAGCAATAAGGGATTGTTTCTAGAATCGGGTCCTTTCTCGAGGAAAAGTTTCTCTCAAAAGAATTGAGTGGGAGGATGGTGGAGACTTGATGAGGTTATTGAACCATCTCTTCAACTAGTGTGTGGCAGGGCACAGGAGGTTGTTCCTGTGGCACCTACACCAATTGAAGTGGAAGCTTATGATAGTGATCATGAAACTTCAAATCAAGTCACTACCAAACCTCGTGGGATGACAAGGATGCGTACTACTTCAGAGTGGTACGTAATCCTGTCTTGGAAGTCATGTTGCTAGACAACAATGAACCTACGAGCCATGGAGAAGCGATGGTGGGCCCGGATTCCGATAAATGGCTCGAGGCCATAAAATCCGAGAGAGGATCCATGTATGAAAACAAAGTGTAGACTTTGGCAGAACGGCTCGATGGTCGTAAGGCTATTGAGTACAGATGGATTTTAAAAGGAAGACGGACAATGATGGTAAATGTCACCATTAAGAAAGCTCGACTTGTCGTTAAGATGTTTTCCGACAAGTTCAAGGAGTTGACTACGATGAGACTTTCTCACACGTAGCGATGCTAAATGTCTGTTGGAATTATATTAGCGATTACTGCATTATTTATGAAATCTTGCAGATAGGATGTCAAAACATTGTTTCCTTGATGATTTTCTTGAGGAAAGGTTGTATGTGATACAACCGGAAGGTTTTGTCAATCCTGTAAGATGCTAATAAGTATGCAAAGCTCCAGCAATCCTTTTAAGGACTGGAGTAAGCATCTCGGAGTTGGAATGTATGCTTTGATGAGATGATCAAAGATTTTGGGTGTATACAAAGTTTATGAGAAACTTGTATTTCCAAAGAAGTGTGTGGGAGCACTATAAAATTTCCGATGAGTATGTGTTGTTAACATGTTGTTGATCGGAAATGATGTAGAATTTCTAGAAAGCATGCAGAGTTATTTGAAAAGTGTTTTTTAATGGAAAGCCTGGATTAAGCTACTTGAACATTGAGCATCAAGATCTATAAGGATAGATCAAAACGCTTAATGGTACTTTCAAATGAGCACATACATTGACATGATCTTGAAGGTGTTCAAGATGGACCAGTCAAAGAAGGAGTTCTTGCCTGAGTTGTAAGGTATGAAGTTAAGACTTAAAGCTCGACCACGGCAGAAGAAAGAGGAAGGACGAAGGTCGTCCCCTATGCTTTCATCATAGGCTCTCTACAGTATGCTATGCTGTGTACCGCACCTGAAGTGTGCCTTGCCATGAGTCAGTCAAGGGGTACAAGAGTGATCCAAGAATGGATCACAGGACAGCGGTCAAAGTTATCCTTAGTAACTAGTGGACTAAGGAATTTTCTCGATTATGGAGGTGGTAAAAGAGTTCATCGTAAAGGGTTAAACCGATGCAAACTTTGACACTAATCCAGATTATTTTGAGTAGTAAACTGGATTCGTATAGTAGAACAGTTATTTGAAATGGCTCCAAATGTAGCATAGTAGTTGCATCTACAAGATGACATAGAAATTTGCGAAGTACATACGGATCTGAAAGATTCAGACCCGTTGACTATAACATCTCTCACAAGCATAACATGATCAAACCCAGAACTCATCGAGTGTTAATCACATGGTAATGTGGACTAGATTATTGACTCTAGTAAACTCTTTGGGTGTTAGTCACATGGGGATGTGACCTTGAGTGTTAATCACATATCGATATGAACTGGATTATTGACTCTAGTGCAAGTGGGAGACTGTTGGAAATATGCCCTAGAGGCAATAATAAATTAGTTATTATTATATTTCCTTGTTCATGATAATCGTTTATTATCCATGCTAGAATTGTATTAATAGGAAACTCAGATACATGTGTGGATACATAGACAACACCATGTCCCTAGTAAGCCTCTAGTTGACTAGCTCGTTGATCAATAGATGGTTACGGTTTCCTGACCATGGACATTGGATGTCGTTGATAACGGGATCACATCATTAGGAGAATGATGTGATGGACAAGACCCAATCCTAAGCCTAGCACAAAGATCGTGTACTTCGTTCGCTAAAGCTTTTCTAGTGTCAAGTATCATTTCCTTAGACCATGAGATTGTGCAACTCCCGGATACCGTAGGAATACTTTGGGTGTGCCAAACGTCACAACGTAACTGGGTGGCTATAAAGGTACACTACAGGTATCTCCGAAAGTGTCTATTGGGTTGGCACGAATCGAGACTGGGATTTGTCACTCCGTGTGACGGAGAGGTATCTCTGGGCCCACTCGGTAGGACATCATCATAATGTGCACAATGTGACCAAGGAGTTGATCACGGGATGATGTGTTACGGAACGAGTAAAGAGACTTGCCGGTAACGAGATTGAACAAGGTATCGGGATACCGACGATCGAATCTCGGGCAAGTATCATACCGATAGACAAAGGGAATTGTATACGGGATTGATTAAGTCCTTGACATCGTGGTTCATCCGATGAGATCATCGTGGAACATGTGGGAGCCAACATGGGTATCCAGATCCCGCTATTGGTTATTGACCGGAGAACGTCTCGGTCATGTCTGCATGTCTCCCGAACCCGTAGGGTCTACACACTTAAGGTTCGATGACGCTAGGGTTATAAAGGAAGTTTTTATGTGGTTACCGAATGTTGTTCGGAGTCCTGGATGAGATCCCGGACGTCACGAGGAGTTCCGGAATGGTCCGGAGGTAAAGATTTATATATGGGAAGTCCTGTTTTGGTCACCGGACAAGTTTCGGGGTCACCGGTATTGTACCGGGACCACCGGAAGGGTCCCGGGGGTCCACCGGGTGGGGCCACCTGCCCCGGGGGGCCACATGGGCTGTAAGGGGGTGCGCCTTGGCCTATATGGGCCAAGGGCACCAGCCCCAAGAGGCCCATGCGCCAAGGGATAAGGAAAGGAAGAGTCCTAAAGGGGGAAGGCACCTCCGAGGTGCCTTGGGGAGGAGGGACTCCTCCCTAGCCGCACCCTTCCTTGGAGGAAGGGCCAAGGCTGCGCCCCCCCTCTCCCTTGCCCCTATATATATGTGTGGGGGTGGGAGGGCAGCCATACCTTTGCCTTTGGTGCAGCCCTCCCCTCTCCCAAGTCCTTCTCCTCTCCCGTGGTGCTTGGCGAAGCCCTGCAGGATTGCCACGCTCCTCCACCACCACCACGCCGTTGTGCTGCTGCTGGATGGAGTCTTTCTCAACCTCTCCCTCTCTCCTTGCTGGATCAAGGTATGGGAGACGACACCGGGCTGTACGTGTGTTGAACGCGGAGGTGCCGTGCGTTCGGCACTTGGTCATCGGTGATTTGGATCACGACGAGTACGACTCCATCAACCCCGTTCACTTGAACGCTTCCGCTTAGCGATCTACAAGGGTATGTAGATGCACTCTCCTTCCCCTCGTTGCTAGTTTCTCCATAGATAGATCTTGGTGACACGTAGGAAAATTTTGAATTTCTGCTACGTTCCCCAACACCAGTTTGTGTAATTGCTACCATCATCTTTCAACTTTGCTTTCTCAAGAAACGCATTAAAATTCAATGGAACAACAGCACGGGCCATCTATCTACAATAACATAAAGAATAAAAATACTATCAGGTACTAAGTTCATGATAAATTTAAGTTCAATTAATCATATTACTTAAGAACTCCCAGTTAGATAGACATCCCTCTAATCATCTAAGCGATCACATGATCCATATCAACTAAACCATAACCGATCATCACATGAAATGGAGTAGTTTTCAATGGTGAACATCACGATGTTGATCATATCTACTATATGATTGACGCTCGACCTTTCGGTCTCAGTGTTCCGAGGCCATATCTGCATATGCTAGGCTCGTCAAGTTTAACCCGAGTATTCTGCGTGTGTAAAACTGTCTTACACTCGTTGTAGATGAACGTTGAGCTTATCACACCCGATCATCACGTGGTGTCTCTTCACGACGAACTTTGGCAACGGTGCATACTCAGGAAGAACACTTTTACCTTGAAATTTAGTGAGAGATCATCTTATAATGCTATCGTCAAACAAAGCAGAATAAGATGCATAAGGATAAACATCACATGCAATCAATATAAGTGATATGATATGGCCATCATCATCTTGTGCTTGTGATCTCCATCTCCAAAGCATCGTCATGATCACCATCATCATTGGCGCGACACCTTGATCTCCATCATAGCATCGTTGTCATCTCGCCAACTATTGCTTCTACGACTATCGCTACCGCTTAGTGATAAAGTAAAGCAATTACAGGGCGATTGCATTGCATACAATAAAGCGACAACCATATGGCTCCTGCCAGTTGCTGATAACTCCGTTACAAAACATGATCATCTCATACAATAAATATAGCATCATGTCTTGATCATATCATATCACATCACAATATGCCCTGCAAAAACAAGTTAGACATACTCTACTTTGTTGTTGCAAGTTTTACTTGGCTGCTACGGGCTAAGCAAGAACCTTTTTTACCTACGCATCAAAACCACAACGATAGTTTGTCAAGTTAGTGCTGTTTTAACCTTCTCAAGGATCGGGCGTAGCCACACTCGGTTGAACTAAAGTTGGAGAAACTGACACCCGCCAGCCACCTGTGTGCAAAGCACGTCAGTAGACCCAGTCTCGCGTAAGCGTACGTGTAATGTCGGTCCGGGCCGCTTCATCCAACAATACCGACGAACCAAAGTATGACATGCTGGTAAGCAGTATGACTTGTATCGTCCACAATTCACTTGTGTTCTACTCGTGCATACAACATCTACGCATAAAACCTGGCTCGGATGCCACTGTTGGGGAACATAGTAATTTCAAAAAAATCATACGCACACACAGGATCATGGTGATGCATAGCAACAAGAGGGGAGAGTGTGTCCACGTACCCTCTGAGAACGTAGTAATTTCAAAAAAAATTCTACGCACACGCAAGATCATGGTGATGCATAGCAACGAGAGGGGAGAGTGTTGTATACGTACCCTCGTAGACTGGAAGCGGAAGCGTTAGCACGCGGTTGATGTAGTCGTACGTCTTCACGGCCCGACCGATCAAGCACCGAAACTACGACACCTCCGAGTTCTAGCACACGTTCAGCTCGATGACGATCCCCGGACCCCGATCCAGCAAAGTGTCGGGGAAGAGTTCCGTCAGCACGACGGTGTGGTGACGATCTTGATGTTCTACCGTCGCAGGGCTTCGCCTAAGCACCGCTATAATATTATCGAGGATTCTGGTGGAGGGGGGCACCGCACACGGCTAAGAGAACGATCACGAAGATCAATTTGTGTGTCTAGAGGTGCCCCCCTGCCCCTGTATATAAAGGAGCAAGGGGGAGAGGCCGGCCGGCCCTTGGGGCACGCCAAGGAGGGGGGAGTCCTCCTCCTAGTAGGAGTAGGACTCCCCTTTCCTAGTCCAACTAGGAAGAGAGAAGGGGGAAGGAAAGAGAGGGAGAGGGAAAGAGGGGCCGCGCCCCCTCCCGTAGTCCAATTCGGACTCCCCATGGGAGGGGGCGCGCCACCTCCTAGGCTGCTGCCCTCTCTCTCCCCTCAGGCCCACTAAGGCCCAATACTTCCCCGGGGGGTTCCGGTAACCCTTCCGGCACTCCGGTTTTCTCCGAAATCACCCGAAACACTTCCGGTGTCCGAATATAGCCGTCCAATATATCGATCTTTATGTCTCGACCATTTTGAGACTCCTCGTCATGTCCATGATCATATCCGGGACTCCGAACAACCTTCGGTACATCAAAATATATAAACTCATAATGAAACTGTCATCGTAACATTAAGCGTGCGGACCCTACGGGTTCAAGAATAATGTAGACATGACCGAGACACGTCTCCAGTCAATAACCAATAGCGGAACCTGGATGCTCATATTGGCTCCTACATATTCTACGAAGATCTTTTATCGGTCAGACTGCATAACAACATACGTTGTTCCCTTTGTCATCCGTATGTTACTTGCCCGATATTTGATCGTCGGTATCTCAATACCTAGTTCAATCTCGTTACGGGCAAGTCTCTTTACTCGTTCTGTAATACATCATCCCGCAGCTAACTTATTAGTTGCAATGCTTGCAAGGCTTACGTGATGTGCATTACCGAGAGGGCCCAGAGATACCTCTCCGACAATCGGAGTGACAAATCCTAATCTCAAAATACGCCAACCCAACAAGTACCTTCGGAGACACCTGTAGAGCACCTTTATAATCACCCAGTTATGTTGTGATGTTTGGTAGCACACAAAGTGTTCCTCCGGTAAACGTGAGTTGCATAATCTCACAGTCATAGGAACATGTATAAGTCATGAAGAAAGCAATAGCAACAAACTAAACGATTAAGTGCTAAGCTAACGAAATGGGTTAAGTCAATCACATCATTCTTCTAATGATGTGATCCCGTTAATCAAATGACAACTCATGTCTATGGCTAGGAAACTTAACCATCTTCGATCAACGAGCTAGTCAAGTAGAGGCATACTAGTGACACTATGTTTGTCTATGTATTCACACATGTATTATGTTTCCGGTTAATACAATTCTAGCATGAATAATAAACATTTATCATGATATAAGGAAATAAATAATAACTTTATTATTGCCTCTAGGGCATATTTCCTTCAGTCTCCCACTTGCACTAGAGTCAATAATCTAGATTACACAGTAATGATTCTAACACCCATGGAGCCTTGGTGCTGATCATGTTTTGTTCGTGGAAGAGGCTTAGTCAGCGGGTCTGCAACATTCAGATCCGTATGTATCTTGCAAATTTCTATGTCTCCCACTTGGACTAAATCCCGAATGGAATTGAAGCGTCTCTTGATGTGCTTGGTTTTCTTGTGAAATCTGGATTCCTTTGCCAAGGCAATTGCACCAGTATTGTCACAAAAGATTTTCATTGGACCCGATGCACTAGGTATGACACCTTGATCGGATATGAACTCCTTCATCCAGACTCCTTCATTTGCTGCTTCCGAAGCAGCAATGTACTCCGCTTCACATGTAGATCCCGCCACGATGCTCTGTTTAGAACTGCTCCAACTGACAGCTCCACCGTTCAATATAAACACGTACTCGGTTTGCGATTTAGAATCGTCTGGATCAGTGTCAAAGCTTGCATCAACGTAACCATTTACGATGAGCTCTTTGTCACCTCCATATACGAGAAACATATCCTTAGTCCTTTTTAGGTATTTCAGGATGTTCTTGACCGCTGTCCAGTGATCCACTCCTGTATTACTTTGGTACCTCCCTGCTAGACTTATAGCAAGGCACACATCAGGTCTGGTACATAGCATTGCATACATGATAGAGCCTATGGCTAAAGCATAGGGAACATCTTTCATTTTCTCTCTATCTTCTGCGGTGGTCGGACATTGAGTCTTACTCAACTTCACACCTTGTAACACAGGCAAGAACCTTTTCTTTGCTTGATCCATTTTGAACTTCTTCAAAACCTTGTCAAGGTATGTGCTTTGTGAAAGTCCAATTAAGCGTCTTGATCTATCTCTATAGATCTTAATGCCCAATATGTAAGCAGCTTCACTGAGGTCTTTCATTGAAAAACTCTTATTCAAGTATCCCTTTATGCTATCCAGAAATTCTATATTATTTCCAATCAATAATATGTCATCTACATATAATATCAGAAATGCTACAGAGCTCCCACTCACTTTCTTGTAAATACAGGCTCCTCCAAAAGTCTGTATAAAACCAAATGCTTTGATCACACTACCAAAGCGTTTATTCCAACTCCGAGAGGCTTGCACCAGTCCATAAATGGATCGCTGGAGCTTGCACACTTTGTTAGCTCCCTTTGGATCGACAAAACCTTCTGGTTGCATCATATACAACTCTTCTTCCAGAAATCCATTCAGGAATGCAGTTTTGACATCCATTTGCCAAATTTCATAATCATAAAATGCGGCAATTGCTAACATGATTCGGACAGACTTAAGCATCGCTACGGGTGAGAAGGTCTCATCGTAGTCAATCCCTTGAACTTGTCGAAAACCTTTTGCAACAAGTCGAGCTTTATAGACAGTAACATTACCGTCAGCGTCAGTCTTCTTCTTGAAGATCCATTTATTCTCAATTGCTTGCCGATCAACGGGCAAGTCAACCAAAGTCCACACTTTGTTCTCATACATGGATCCCATCTCAGATTTCATGGCTTCTAGCCATTTTGCAGAATCTGGGCTCATGATCGCTTCTTCATAGTTCGTAGGTTCATCATGATCTAGTAGCATGACTTCCAGAACAGGATTACCGTACCACTCTGGTGCAGATCTTACTCTGGTTGATCTACGAGGTTCGGTAGTAACTTGATCTGAAGTTTCATGATCATTATCATTAGCTTCCTCACTAATTGGTGTAAGTGTCACAGAAACCGGTTTCTGTGATGTACTACTTTCCAATAAGGGAGCAGGTATAGTTACCTCATCAAGTTCTACTTTTCTCCCACTCACTTCTTTCGAGAGAAACTCCTTCTCTAGAAAAACTCCGAATTTAGCAACAAAAGTCTGGCCTTCGGATCTGTGATAGAAGCTGTACCCAACAGTCTCCTTTGGGTATCCTATGAAGACACATTTCTCTGATTTGGGTTCGAGCTTATCAGGTTGAAGCTTTTTCACATAAGCATCGCAGCCCCAAACTTTCAGAAACGACAACTTTGGTTTCTTGACAAACCACAGTTCATAAGGCGTCGTCTCAACGGATTTCGATGGTGTCCTATTTAATGTGAATGCAGCCGTCTCTAAAGTATAACCCCAAAACGATAACGGTAAATCAGTAAGAGGCATCATAGATCGCACCATATCTAATAAAGTACGATTACGACATTCAAACACACCATTACGTTGTGGTGTTCCAGGTGCCGTGAGTTGCGAAACTATTCCGCATTGTTTCAAATGTAGACCAAACTCGTAACTCAAATATTCTCCACGATCAGATCGTAGAAACTTTATTTTCTTGTTACGATGATTTTCAACTTCACTCTGAAATTCTTTAAACTTTTCAAATGTTTCAGACTTATGTTTCATTAAGTAGATATACCCATATCTGCTTAAATCATCTGTGAAGGTGAGAAAATAACGATATCCGCCACGAGCCTCAACATTCATTGGACCACATACATCTGTATGTATGATTTCCAACAAATCCGTTGCTCTCTCCATAGTATCGGAGAATGGCGTTTTAGTCATCTTACCCATGAGGCACGGTTCGCAAGTACCAAGTGATTCATAATCAAGTGGTTCCAAAATTCCATCAGTATGGAGTTTCTTCATGCGCTTTACACCGATATGACCTAAACTGCAGTGCCACAAATAAGTTGCACTATCATTATCAACTCTGCATCTTTTGATTTCAACATTATGAATATGTGTATCACTACTATCGAGATTCATCAAAAATAGACCACTCTTCAAGGGTGCATGACCATAAAAGATATTACTCATATAAATAGAACAACCATTATTCTCTGATTTAAATGAATTATCGTCTCGCATCAAACAAGATCCAGATATAATGTTCATGCTCAACGATGGCACCAAATAACAATTATTTAGGTCTAATACTAATCCCGAAGGTAGATGTAGAGGTAGCGTGCCGACCGCGATCACATCGACTTTGGAACCATTTCCCACGCGCATCGTCACCTCGTCCTTAGCCAATCTTCGCTTGATCCGTAGCCCCTGTTTCGAGTTGCAAATGTTAGCAACAGAACTAGTATCAAATACCCAGGTGCTACTGCGAGCATTAATAAGGTACACATCAATAACATGTATATCGCATATACCTTTGTTCACTTTGCCATCCTTCTTATCCGTCAAATACTTGGGGCAGTTCCGCTTCTAGTGACCAGTCCGCTTGCAGTAGAAGCACTCAGTTTCAGGCTTAGGTCCAGACTTGGGTTTCTTCTCCTGAGCAGCAACTTGTTTGCTGTTCTTCTTGAAGTTCCCTTTCTTCTTTCCTTTGCCCTTTTTCTTGAAACTGGTGGTCTTATTGACCATCAACACTTGATGCTCCTTCTTGATTTCTACCTCCGCGGCTTTTAGCATTGCGAAGAGCTCAGGAATAGTCTTATTCATCCCTTGCATATTATAGTTCATCACGAAGCTTTTGTAGCTTGGTGGCAGTGATTGAAGAACTCTGTCAATGACACTATCAACAGGAAGATTAACCCCCAGTTGAGTCAAGTGATTATGATACCCAGACATTTTGAGTATATGTTCACTGACAGAACTATTCTCCTCCATCTTGCAGCTATAGAACTTATTGGAGACTTCATATCTCTCAATCCGGGCATTTGCTTGAAATATTAACTTCAACTCCTGGAACATCTCATATGCTCCATGACGTTCAAAACGTCGTTGAAGACCCGGTTCTAAGCCGTAAAGCATGGCACACTGAACTATCGAGTAGCCATCAGCTTTGCTCTGCCAGACGTTCATAACCTCTGGTGTTGCTCCTGCAGCAGGCTTGGCACTTAGCGGTGCTTCCAGGACGTAATTCTTCTGTGCAGCAATGAGGATAATCCTCAAGTTACGGACCCAGTCCGTGTAATTGCTACCATCATCTTTCAACTTTGCTTTCTCAAGGAACGCATTAAAATTCAACGGAACAACAACACGAGCCATCTATCTACAGTCAAACATAGACAAGCAAGATACTATCAGGTACTAAGTTCATGATAAATCTAAGTTCAATTAATCATATTACTTAAGAACTCCCACTTAGAAAGATATCCCTCTAATCCTCTAAGTGATCACGTGATCCAAATCAATTAAACCATGTCCGATCATCACGTGAGATGGAGTAGTATCGATGGTGAACATCAATATGTTGATCATATCTACTATATGATTCACGCTCGACCTTTCGGTCTCCGTGTTCCGAGGCCATATCTGTTATATGCTAGGCTCGTCAAGTTAAACCTGAGTATTCCGTGTGTGCAACTGTTTTGCACCCGTTGTATTTGAACATAGAGCCTATCACACCCGATCATCACGTGGTGTCTCAGCACGAAGAACTTTCGCAACGGTGCATTGTCGGTGTCAAAACCGGCGGATCTCGGGTAGGGGGTCCCGAACTGTGCATCTAGGCCGGATGGTAACAGGAGGCAAGGGACACGAAGTTATACCCAGGTTCGGGCCCTCTCGATGGAGGTAAAACCCTACGTCCTGCTTGATTAATATTGATGATATGGGTAGTACAAGAGTAGATCTACCACAAGATCGAGGAGGCTAAACCCTAGAAGCTAGCCTATGGTATGATTATTGTTGTCTATGTTGTCCTACGGACTAAAACCCTCCGGTTTATATAGACACCAGATAGGGTTAGGGTTACATAGAGTCGGTTACAATGGTAGGAGATCTACATATCCGTATCGCCAAGCTTGCCTTCCATGCGAAGGAAAGTCCCTCCTGGACACGGGACGAAGTCTTCAATCTTGTATCTTCATAGTCCAGGAGTCCGGCTGAAGGTATAGTCCGGCTATCCGAACACCCCCTAATCCAGGACTCCCTCAGTAGCCCCTGAACTAGGCTTCAATGACGACGAGTCCGGCGCGCAGATTGTCTTCGGCATTGCATGGCGGGTTCCTCCTCCAAGTACTTCGTAGAAGATTTTCAACACAAAGATAGTGTCCGGCTCTGCAAAATAAGTTTCCACATATTGCCATAGAGAGAGTAATATTTACACCAATCTAATCTGCTGACGTACTCCGTAGCGTGACACACCATGGCCAAGCCTTTATCTGAGTCGTTTCATTATCCCACCTCAGCGCGTTATGCGAGGCGGATTCCTTGGCACGTCTTGTTAAAGCAGAGATCGTGTCCCCTTATCCCGGGATTATCATCAATACGGGCGTGGGTAACCCAACCACGCCATTGATTACGGCGCTTGGAGATAAGCAAGTTTTACCAGGCTGGTGGGGACATGTAGTTGCGTCCACCCATATAAGGGGATAAAGATCCACCTTTTCACCTACGCCTTCTTCCTCCTTCGCCTATCCATTCTTGCGCACTCGAGCTCCAGCGCCCAAGTCCGCACTCCCCACCTCAACCTTCTCCAGCCATGTTCGGAGTAGGAGGCAAGTGGATGGTCTCCTCCGTCATGGAGGGACACATCAAAAAGCTGAGGAAGGCCGGATACCTGTCTAATGACATCGCGTATCGGCTCATCCCCACCCCTAGGCCCCATGAGAGGGTGGTGTTCCTCCCCCATTTCCTCCGCGGACTGGGCTTCCCTCTCCACCCATTCGTCCGGGGGCTCATGTTCTACTATGGCCTGGATTTCCATGATCTGGCCCCGAACTTCATCCTCAACATCTCGGCGTTTATCGTCGTGTGCGAGGCCTTCCTCCGCATCCGCCCCCATTTCGGCCTATGGCTCAAGACTTTTAACGTCAAGCCGAAGGTGGTGCGCGGCAACCAGGCGGAGTGCGGAGGCGCCATGGTGGGCAAGATGTCCAACGTCCTATGGCTCGAGGGCTCCTTTGTGGAGACCCTGAAGGGGTGGCAATCGGGGTGGTTTTACATCACCGAGCCGCGCGACGCCGAATGGGTCGCACCCCCCGAGTTTCGATCCGGACCCCCTACGCGGCTCACCTCCTGGAAGGAGACTGGCCTGTCTTGGGGTAAAAAAGGAGATCTGACCGGACTCCAAACATGCATCCAAACCCTAGCGGACAAGAAGCTCAAACTTGTCAACGTAGTCCAGGTTATGCTCATCCGCCTGATCCTCCCGTGTCAACAACGGGCTTTCAACCTGTGGGAGTTCGACCCGGCACGGCACCAAACTCTGAGAAGGCTCTTCGACACGACGTACGAAGATGCCTGGAAGGTGCTTTTCAAAGGCGCCGAGGCTCCCGCATCCGCTACCAAGGATCGCGGATTCAGTGCGCAGCGTCACGCTCTCACGGTAAGCTGTTTTTTTCCTTTTACAGGGTATCGGTTTTCATAGTTTGACTCCATGCGGGATCTAAGCTCCCTTACCTTTGACAGGATTGGCAGGTGACGTCCGGACAGATCAACTGTCCGGCTCCTTTGCCCGAAGGCCCAACGGACGCTCGCTTGGCGAAGCTGATGGTTCCGGCACCCTATGTGGTGCCGGAGAAGAAGGCCGCGAAAAAGGCCGCGGGGACTCAAAAGAGTGCCCGACGCCAGGAGGTGTCGGATCCATCATCCGATGGTTCCGAGGCGCATTCCTCCCGTGAAGACGAGGATGAAGAAGAGGAGAGCTCTCCCCCTCCAGCGGGAGGAGAGAAGAAAAGGAAGGCCGCCCTCTCTGGGGAGGCCGGAGGGTCCAAGAAGGGGAAAACCCTTCCTCCGGACTACTCCACCGACGCCGACGGCGGAGAGGAGTGGCAGCCTAGGGCCAAGCCCCTGGCAAAATCGTAAGTATCCGGATACCAGAGTAATTCATAGTGTTCGTTTATTGCACAGCTTTCCCTTACGTCAAATATGTTTATGCAGCCCACCCAAAGACCGGCTCGACGCGTCGTCGAGCGGCTCACTAGACTCGTCGGATGTGAACTCGCTTCCGACGGCTTCCTCCCCCCACCCTACGGACAACACCGAAGTGTTGTCCCGACAGGTTCCAAGCCGGGAGGAGGTGGTCCTGGAGGCGCCGCAAGGCGACCTCCCGGACTGCAGGAGTAAAGGGGATGAAACCCCCCAGGGCTCCAAGTCCGGCTCTAGGCTGGACACCGCTCCGGAACCTTCAAAGGTTCCAGAGTCCGGCGGGGGACCTCCTTCCAAGAGGAGTAAGTCCACCGTGTTGGCGGCCCCCGTCCAACCGGAGGCGCCGGACAATATGTTGGAGGCGCTCCAAGGCGCCTCCATCGACGAGGAGCACCGCACTATTATGAGTGCGGTGGTCCAGAAGGTTTAGTCCGCCAAGAGTGGACTGACTGAAGCTTGTACTAGCCTTTTGACAGGTTTTGAGGTAAGTAAAGAACGTGTAAATAATAGTATCGCATAGACAGTAGCCCCTGATGCTCTGTTTGGCATTCGGGAAGAAAAGCCGAATAGAGGATCAAATAGAATTCGCAGGAGTCTAACAAAAATGAGTCAATATGCATATGCAGGCTTCCCTGCTTGCGTCCGCCGCACTGACTACGGAAGTGGACACGCTAAAGCAGAACCTCGAGCGGTCCGAGCAAGAGCTCGGGCGTGCCAAAAAGCAGCTCAAGGACAATGAAGGTAAGAAATACTTTGTTTTTAAATATATATAAAAAGGTGCAATTGCAAAGAATGACAGGATTATCGTGGCTATTTTTAGGGGCCACGTCTGAAGTGGCGACCCTTAAGCAAGCGCTGGTCGAGGCCGAGAAGAGGGCGGCCTCGGAGCGCACTGAGCGGGAGAAGTATGAGGCCGAGGTTGGCAAGGTGCGGCAAGAGCTCCAGGCTCTCATGGAAAAACATGAGAGTTTGGAGCTTGACTCAAAGACGCGAGCGCCCGAGCTCGCGGTGGCTATTGAAAATGCCAAGTCTGCCAAGGCCGAATCCTAGAAGACCCTCCAGGAGTTGGATGAGGTGAAGAAGATAGCGGCGGGTAAGGCATTCTTTATGCAAAGAAAACACATAAATGTGAATTACTTGTTACTTACCCGAATCCGGAGCTCTCCAGGAGCGTTCGCAGATCTTCCCCGGAGTGTGTCCGATGCCGCCGCATTCTATCGAGCCGAGGAGGGCAGCTAGACAGAGAAGGTGTTCTGGTCCCAGTATGCTGAGGCCGGACACCCCGTGCCCGTGAGCGACCAGCTGAAGCAACTGGTCGAGCTCCACAAGGCGGCCGAACAGGCCATGAAGGGCCTCATTGTTCGGCTGTGGCCTGGAGGGGCTCTGCCTGGGAGCTATTTCGGGTTGGTGCGACGGTTGGTGGAGGCCTGTCCAAGGCTCGAAGTCATCAAGCGCTCCGTCTGCATTGAAGGTGCCCGTAGGGCCCTTGCCCATGCTAAGGTGCACTGGGGCAAGCTGGATGCTGAGAAGCTGGTGAAGGACGGGCCACCACCGGGGAAAGAGCATCGCAAGCCCGAGAATTACTATAAGGATGTTCTGAAGGGTGCCTGCCTTGTGGCGGATGAATGTTCTAGGGGTGTAATTTTTGAGTGAAACTTGCTCGTTTTGTCCTGTGCGCTGAAAACTTGTTTATATGCGCTAAGCAATGCTGTTGGAATTTAAAATATTACCTTCTGTGCGGCTGTTTATCAATTTTGAGAGATGGCGAGTCGTTGGCTTCTGCCCCCGTGCCGCTAGTGCTGGGGTGTTCAGGGATAAACCTGAGCGCTCTTTTTCCCATGTTTGGGTCCTTCGAGGGAGGCGCTCAGCCCAACGAACAAGGAAATCGGACTATAATGCGTGAACACTCTCACTTAGCCATAGAATTCTATAATTTTAAATTTCGGCGAAGCCCCTGGTATTCGGAAGACCGAGTTTGGGGCACTATCCACGCCTTGGTCGGACAGAGCCGGCTCCTCACCCTAAGCGGCATAAGTCTTTAGGGACTCGAAAAACCTCTCGAACAATGACCAGCTCTCGCTTCATCATGACAGTCAGTTTTAGCTTTCTCCACTGAGGTGCTCGACCCAGCTCAACTGGGGCACAATCGCAGTGGTTCTCCTAGTGCTACCTTAGCCGATATAGCGGAACGTAAGGTACCAAAACATAGGAGCCGGGCAAACCCAACTATTGACCCAAGACATGATTCGGAGCCGATGCATATAATGCTATAAGTTCGGGGTGCCGCACTTGTTAAAGTGTTCGGACTTCTCACACCATATTGAGGGGTACTAAAGCCCCTGGCGTATTTTGGCCGTACCAACATGTACGGGTGCAACATGTCGTTTTAAGGAACATATATAAAGAAAAAAAGGTAATGCAAAAATAGACAAAAGCTATGCATTGTTTATTAAAAAGGGGCTGTGATCAAAGCAGAACGATACAAATAATGCGATAAGTGGAAGGTTGGACTGGTTAACATGTTCGTTCCAGGGGCAAGCTGCGGAATAGTATGCGGAACAGGTATACTGCTCGTGATAGAGACCACCTGGGAGTTCTGTAATGTGGCGTGGCTTGTCTGCTTCCCTGGTTCTTGCATCGTTTGTGCGGCAATTGAACTGCCGAACAGGCCTTCCAAAGGATGGAGTCCTGAAAGTAAGAGAAAATTTAAAAATCGTTAGCCCCTGGTACGGTTTAAGCCGTGTTTTGGGCGTGCCGTGATGGTGCCCCTCCCCCAGTACCCATGGTTTCTCTAGAGCGTAGTTATGTACGTGAAGTACTAGCGTCGCCTTTTTGCGAGGGTTGGGGTTGGGGCCGCATTGCTACGCCTGCTCGGATCGTGCCAGGCGGTCTTGTTGTAGGTTACTCCGGGCGCGCTTGACGGTGTCCGGTCGTTTAGTGGCCGAACTGGAGAACTGCCTGCAGAGGCTGCTTTGTACTTCCGCTGCAAGGGTCGCCGTGTGCTCCTCTGTTCGGAGGGAGCGTTCGGTGTTTCCATTGACCGTAATTACTCCTCGAGGGCCTGGCATCTTGAGCTTAAGGTATGCGTAGTGCGGTACCGCATTGAACTTAGCGAATGCGGTTCGCCTGAGCAGTGCGTGATAACCACTTCGAAACGGGACTATGTCGAAGATTAACTCCTCGCTTCGGAAATTATCCGGAGATCCGAAGGCCACTTCAAGTGTGACTAAGCCTGTACAGTTGGCCTCTACACCTGGTATTACGCCTTTGAAGGTCGTTTTGGTGGGCTTAATCCTCGAGGGATCTATGCCCATTTTCCGCACTGTATCCTGGTAAAGTAGGTTCAGGCTGCCGCCGCCGTCCATAAGGACTCTAGTGAGATGAAATCCGTCAATGATTGGGTCTAGAACCAATGCGGCGAATCCTCCATGACGGATGCTAGTGGGATGGTCCCTTCGATCAAAGGTGATCGGGCAGGAGGACCAGGGGTTGAACTTTGGGGCGACTGGCTCTACCGCGTATACGTCCCTTAACGCGCGCTTCCGCTCCCTTTTGGGGATGTGGGTTGCGTATATCATGTTCACCGTCCGCACTTGTGGGGGAAAACCCTTCTGTCCACTGTTGTTCGGCGGCCGGGGCTCCTCGTCGTCATCGCTATGCAGCCCCTTGTCTTCATTTTCGGCGTTTAACTTGCCTGCCTACTTGAACACCCAACAATCCCTGTTGGTGTGATTGGCCGACTTTTAGGGGGTGCCATGTATCTGGCACAAGCGGTCGAGTATTCGGTCCAAACTGGACGGGCCCCTAGGATTCCTTTTGAATGGATTTTTCCGCTGACCGGATTTAGAGCCTCTGAATCCGGCATTAACTGCCGTATCCTTAGCATTGTCGCCGTTAATGTGGCGCTTCTGCTTGTTGCGACGTGACCTGCCACTACTATCCTTGGTGTCCGAATTACCAGGGTTCTTGGTCATATTGTTGCTACAAGCAAGCCAGCTGTCTTTTCCCGCGCAAAAGCGGGTCATGAGTGTCGTGAGTGCTGCCATAGATTTTGGCTTTTCCTGTCCAAGGTGCCGGGCCAGCCACTCGTCACAGATATTGTGCTTGAAGGCTGCTAAGGCCTCAGCGTCCGAACAGTCGACTATTTGATTTTTCTTTTTTAGGAACCGTGTCCAGAATTGCCTAGCCGATTCCTCTGGCTGCTGAATTACGTGACTTAGGTCATCGGCGTCTGGGGGTCGCACATAAGTGCCCTGGAAATTGTCGAGGAATGCGGCTTCCAGGTCCTCCCAACAACTGATTGATCCTTTTGGCAAGGTGTTAAGCCAATGCCGAGCTGGTCCTTTAAGCTTGAGTGGGAGGTATTTGATGGCGTGGAAATCATCGCCGCGGGCCTTGTGGATATGAAGGAGATAATCCTCGATCCATACCGCAGGATCTGTTGTGCCGTCATATGATTCGATGTTTATGGGTTTGAAACCCTCGAGGATTTGATGATCCATTATTTCGTCTGTAAAGCATAGTGGGTGTGCGGCGCCTCTGTACTGGGCTATATCATGACATAGCTCCAATGAGCTTTTGTCTACTGTGTTCAGCCCTGCCGAATTTGTGGCCGGCGTGACGGTTACTGTCTCGAGCCGTGGGGCGCCCACGCGATCCGTAGATCGATCTTGTTTGCCTTGCCTTGTCCTCCAACATGTCTCGTAAGTCCGGCGCATATGCCCGTGCCTTGGTACGGGGTGAGGCTTGAGTGGAGGGCCGAGAGGCCTCTCTATCGTGGCCATGAGGTGGCCGGCCAGCCGCATCAAGTGCTTCCTCCTCTAATCGGGGTAGCAACCTGCGCTTTGGGTAGCTTTTGGAGGGGCGTTCGAGTTTATGCTCTTCGGCCGCAAGGACTTTAGTCCATCTGTCTACTAGCAAATCTTGATCAGCTCTAAGCTGTTGCTGTTTTTTCTTGAGGCTTCTTGCCGTGGCCATAAGCCTGCGTTGAAAACGCTCTTGCTCAACGGGATCCTCTGGCACGACGAATTCGTCATCGTCGAGGCTTGCCTCGTCTTCGGAGGGAGGCATATAATTATCGTCCTCGACCTCTCTGTCTGCCGCTTTCTCATGAGGGCTGGTTTCTCCATCCTCCTGTGCTAAATCTTGCTGGAGGGGGTTTTCTTCGGCACTTCCCGGAGTATTATCGTCTCTCGTGCCGGAATCACCGTATTTGTTTTGGCGGGATTTTGAGCGGCGCCGCTGATGCCGGCGCTTAGGCTGTTTCTTGGAGGGGTCATCCTCCGCTGTTCCATCGCCATCTCCCTCTTTTGGGGTGTCCACCATGTATATGTCATATGACGAGGTGGCTTTCCAGGGCTTAGTAGGCGCTGGTTCTTCATCATCTCCTTCATCGGCGTCCATACCGTCGATGTCTTCGGAGTCGAAGTCGAGCATGTCGGTTAAATCGTTGACAGTGGCTACAAAGTGGGTGGTGGGTGGATTTTGAATTTCTTCATCGTCCGTACCCCAACCTTGCTGACCGCAGTCCGGCCAGGGCTCTCCTGATAAAGAGAGAGACTTCAGTGTCTTCAGGATATCGCCGAAAGGCGAGTGCTGAAAGATGTCTGCGACAGTAAACTCCATGATTAGCGCCCAATCGGATTCGATCGGCAGGGGCACAGAGGGTTCGGAGTCCGGAGAGGAGTCCGGCTCCTTGGAGTCACGAGTCTCACAGAGTACGGGGCTGGTGTTCGGCTCAATCGCCGTTGGGATCGCAGCCCCCGAGGTGGCGTCCACCCGCCCATCCTCGATCGGCGCAGTTGGCTCCGAATTAAGGGTCGAAGCTGATGCGGGTGCAGCCTTCAGGGCACTGTTCGGCGGCAGAGCTAGATCATGCTCGTCGGGACAGTGCGGCGCGCTCGGCAATGGCTCGAATCCGTCGAAGATCAAGTCCCCACGGACGTCAGCCGTGTAGTTTAAACTTCCAAATCTGACCTGACGGCCAGGGGCATAGCTTTCGATCTGCTCCAGACGGCCAAGTGAATTGGCCCACAGTGCGAAGCCGCCGAAGACGAAGATCTGTCCGGGGAGGAAGGTCTCACCCTAGACTGCATCGCTATTGATGATCGTAGGAGCCATCGAGCCTGACAGCGACGACACAGAGGAGCTCTCAATGAAAGCACCAATGTCGGTGTCAAAACCGGCGAATCTCGGGCAGGGGGTCCCGAACTGTGCGTCTAGGTCAGATGGTAACAGGAGGCAAGGGACATGAAGTTTTACCCAGGTTCGGGCCCTCTCGATGGAGGTAAAACCCTACGTCCTGCTTGATTAATATTGATGATATGGGTAGTACAAGAGTAGATCTACCACGAGATCGAGGAGGCTAAACCCTAGAAGCTAGCGTATGGTATGATTATTGTTGTCTATGTTGTCCTACGGACTAAAACCCTCCGGTTTATATAGACACCAGATAGGGTTAGGGTTACATAGAGTCGGTTACAATGGTAGGAGATCTACATATCAGTATCGCCAAGCTTGCCTTCCACTCCAAGGAAAGTCCCTCCCGGACACGGGACGAAGTCTTCAATCTTGTATCTTCATAGTCCAGGAGTCTGGCTGAAGGTATAGTCCGGCTATCCGAACACCCCCTAATCCAGGACTCCCTCATGCATACTCAGGGAGAACACTTATACTTTGATAATTTAGTGAGGGATCATCTTATAATGCTACCGTCAATCAAAAAAGATAAGATGCATAAAAGATAAACATCACATGCAATCAATATAAGTGATATGATATGGCCATCATAATCTTGTGCTTGTGATATCCATCTTCGAAGCACCGTCATGATCACCATCGTCACCAGCGCAACACCTTGATCACCATCGTAGCATCGTTGTCGTGTCGCCAAAACTTATGCTTCCACGACTATCGCTACCGCTTAGTGATAAAGTAAAGCATTACAGCACAATTGCATTGCATACAATAAAGCGACAACCATATGGCTCCTGCCAGTTGCCGACAACTCGGTTACAAAACATGATCATCTCATACAATAAAATTTAGCATCATGTCTTAACCATATCACATCACAACATGCCCTGCAAAAACAAGTTACACGTCCTCTACTTTGTTGTTGCAAGTTTTATGTGGCTGCTACGGGCTTTAGCAAGAATCGTTCTTACCTACGCATCAAAAACCACAACGATAGTTTGTCAAGTTGGTGCTGTTTTAACCTTCGCAAGGACCGGGCGTAGCCACACTCAGTTCAACTAAAGTTGGAGAAACTGACACCCGCCAGCCACCTGTGTGCAAAGCACGTCGGTAGAACCAGTCTCGCGTAAGCGTATGCGTAATGTCGGTCCGGGCCGCTTCATCCAACAATACCGCCGTACCAAAGTATGACATGCTGGTAAGCAGTATGACTTATATCGCCCACAACTCACTTGTGTTCTACTCGTGCATAACATCAACGCATAAAACCTAGGCTCGGATGCCACTGTTGGAGAACGTAGTAATTTCAAAAAAATTACTACGCACACGCAAGATCATGGTGATGCATAGCAACGAGAGGGAGAGTGTTGTCTACGTACCCTCGTAGACCGGAAGTGGAAGCGTTAGCACAACGCGGTTGATGTAGTCGTACGTCTTCACGGCCCGACCGATCAAGCACCAAAACTATGGCACCTCCGAGTTCTAGCACACGTTCAGCTCGATGAAGATCCCCGGACTCCGATCCAGCAAAGTGTCGGGGAAGAGTTCCGTCAGCACGACGGCGTGGTGACGATCTTGATGTTCTACCGTCGCAGGTCTTCGCCTAAGCACCGCTACAATATTATCGAGGATTATGGTGGAGGAGGGCACCGCACACGGCTAAGAGAACAATCACGAAGATCAACTTGTGTGTCTAGAGGTGCCCCCTGCCCCTGTATATAAAGGAGCAAGGGGGAGAGGCCGGGCGGCCCTTGGGGCGCGCCAAGGAGGGGGGAGTCCTCCTCCTAGTAGGAGTAGGACTCCCCTTTCCTAGTCCAACTAGGAAGAGAGAAGGAGGAAGGGAAGAGAGGGAGAGGGAGAGGGAAAGAGGGGCCGTGCCCCCCTCACCTAGTCCAATTCAGACACCCCATGGGAGGGGGCGCGCCACCTCCTGGGCTGCTGCCCTCTCTGTCCCCTCAGGCCCACTAAGGCCCAATACTTCCCCGGGGGGTTCCGGTAACCCTTCCGGCACTCCGGTTTTCTCTGAAATCACCCGAAACACTTCTGGTGTCCGAATATAGCCGTCCAATATATCGATCTTTATGTCTCGACCATTTCGAGACTCCTCGTCATGTCCGTGATCATATCCGGGACTCCGAACAACCTTCGATACATCAAAATATAGAAACTCATAATGAAACTGTCATCGTAACGTTAAGCGTGCGGACCCTACGGGTTCGAGAATAATGTAGACATGACCGAGACATGTCTTCGGTCAATAACCAATAGCGGAACCTGGATGCTCATATTGGCTCCTACATATTCTACGAAGATCTTTTATCGGTCAGACCGCATAACAATATACGTTGTTCCCTTTGTCATCGGTATGTTACTTGCCCGAGATTTGATCGTCGGTATCTCAATACCTAGTTCAATCTCGTTACCGGCAAGTCTCTTTACTCGTTCCGTAATACATCATCCCGCAGCTAACTTATTAGTTGCAATGCTTGCAAGGCTTATGTGATGTGCATTACCGAGAGGGCCCAGAGATACCTCTCCGACAATCAGAGTGACAAATCCTAATGTCGAAATACGCCAACCCAACAAGTACCTTCGGAGACACCTGTAGAGCACCTTTATAATCACCCAGTTACGTTGTGATGTTTGGTAGCACACAAAGTGTTCCTCCGGTAAACGGGAGTTGCATAATCTCATAGTCATAGGAACATGTATAAGTCATGAAGAAAGCAATAGCAACAAACTAAATGATCAAGTGCTAAGCTAACGAAATGGGTCAAGTCAATCACATCATTCTCCTAATGATGTGATCCCGTTAATCAAATGACAACTCATATCTATGGCTAGGAAACTTAACCATCTTCGATCAACGAGCTAGTCAAGTAGAGGCATACTAGTGACACTATGTTTGTCTATGTATTCACACATGTATTATGTTTTTGGTTAATACAATTCTAGCATGAATAATAAACATTTATCATGATATAAGGAAATAAATAATAACTTTATTATTGCCTCTAGGGCATATTTCCTTCACCCTCGTAGACCGAATACGGAAGCGTTAGCACAACGCGGTTGAAGTAGTCGTGCATCTTCACGATCCGACCAATCCAAGTACCGAACGCATGGCACCTCCAAGTTCTGCACACGTTCAACTCGATGACGTCCCACGAGCTCTGATCCTGCAAAGCTTCACGGGAGAGTTTCGTTAGCATGACGGCGTGATGACGGTGATGATGTAGCTACCGGCGCAGGGCTTCGCCTAAGCACCGCTACGATATAACTGAGGTGGAATATGGTGGAGGTGGGCACCGCACACGGCTGGAATAGATCAACTAATCAACTTGTGTGTCCTAGGGTGCCCCCTGCCCCCGTATATAAAGGAGCAAGGGGGGAGGCGGCCGACCAGGAGGAGGGCGCGCCAGGGAGGGAAGGAAGGGAGAGAGGAGGAGAAGGAAAAAAGAGGGCGCCGCCCCCTCCTTGTCCAATTCGGACTAGAGGGGGAGATGGCGTGCGGCTGCCCTGGCCGCCCCTCCTCTTCTCCCACTAAGGCCCATGAGGCCCAATTAACTCCCGGGGGGTTCGGTAACCCCCCGGTACTCCGGTTTTTATCCGAAACCACTCAAAACACTTCCGGTGTCCGAATAAAGTCATCCAATATATCGATCTTTATGTCTCGACCATTTCGAGACTCCTCGTCATGTCCGTGATCATATCCGGGACTCCGAACTACCTTCGGTACATCAAAACACAAAAACTCATAATACCGATCGTCATCGAACTTTAAGCGTGCGGATCCTACGGGTTCGAGAATTATGTAGACATGACCGAGACACGTCTCCGGTCAATAACCAATAGCGGAACCTGGATGCTCATATGGGCTCCTACATATTCTACGAAGATCTTTATCGGTTAAACCGTATAACAACATACGTTATTCCCTTTGTCATCGTTATGTTACTTGCCCGAGATTCGATCGTCGGTATCTCAGTACCTAGTTCAATCTCGTTACTGGCAAGTCTCTTTACTCATTCCGTAATACATCATCCCACAACTAACTCAGTAGGTACAATGCTTGCAAGGCTTATAGTGATGTGCATTACCAAGTGGGCCCAGAGATACCTCTCCGATAATCGGAGTGACAAATCCTAATCTCGAAATACGACAACTCAACAAGTACCTTCAGAGACACCTGTAGAGCACCTTTATAATCACCCAGTTATGTTGTGACATTTGGTAGCACACAAAGTGTTCCTCCGGTAAACGGGAGTTGCATAATCTCATAGTCATAGGAACATGTATAAGTCATGAAAAAGCAATAGCAACATACTAAACAATCAAGTGCTAAGCTAACAGAATGGGTCAAGTCAATCACATCATTCTCCTAATGATGTGATCCCGTTAATCAAATGACAACTCATGTCTATGGCTAGGAAACATAACTATCTTTGATCAATGAGCTAGTCAAGTAGAGGCATACTAGTGACACTTTGTTTGTCTATGTATTCACACATGTATTATGTTTCCGGTTAATACAATTCTAGCATGAATAATAAAAATTTATCATGATATAAGGAAATAAATAATAACTTTATTATTGCCTCTAGGGCATATTTCCTTCATACACACGCGGTTGATTCATTTTACTTAAGTCAAGTGTCAAGTTCTCTACAACCCGATATTAACAAATTCCCATCTGCCACATAACCGTGGGCACAGCTCTCGAAAGTTTGTACCCTGTAGGGGTGTCCCAACTTAGCCCATCACAAGTTCATGATCCGCGGAGACAATCCTCCATCGCGGGACACACGATCAGACTCGGAATCCTAGCACACAAGACATTTCGACAATGGTAAAACTAAACCAGCAAGACCACCCGAATGTGCCGACAAATCCCGATAGGAGCTGCACATATCTCGTTCAATATAACAAGTGGTAGGTAGCGCGACATAGCGATAGAACGAACAACTAGCAAGCAAAGATAGAAGTGATATCGAGGGTAATGGTCATCTTGCCTGAGATCCCGCAAGGAAGAGGAACAAGTCCATGAAGAAGGCAAACAGACGCAGTCGAACAAATCCTCACAACTCTGGAACGAAACCGAAGCTAACGAGAGAAGCAAATCGAAAAGAAGCAAGCAACATGGTGAACACACAAGCATAAACATGGCATGATGAACAACCAAGGATGATGCATGTCCGATGTAAATATGCATGGCATGGCAAAGTGCACAAACAAAACTACAAGTTAAATGGAGCTCAACATGTAACAAGATGCATGTTGATGAAACACCACATTCGATTATTTAGTTCACTCCCGGTTAGGTACTCAACAATATTAAATGTTGGTTAACATGGCAAGATATGAGGCATAAGTAAACTAACTATTTAGGCAAGTTTAAATGAGGCCAGAAACAACAAACAACAATTCCGGAAAATCCTCATATGCAATTTATGGATCAGGTAATGTTCTGCCCTAAACCATATTTTAGAGTTGTTAAACATGCAATGTAATGCCACCATGTTAAACTATGCATTTTCTACCCCATTTACATATAAAGTTTATTAAATTTGGAGCTACAGTTGTTAAGTTATGAAATAAATCATTTTAACATGCCATTTAAGAAAAATTAAACAAACAACATTTAAACATTTTAAACATGGGTGAAAGTTGCAAATTATTAAACTAGATGAAATTCTAAGCATTTTACATATTTAAATCATTTTAAACCAATGCACGGTTGGTGAGATATGATATGCATGAACTTGGAGGGTTTTTCTGTAAAACAGTAAATCACTAGATAATTTGGAAATTTGCTGGACAGAAAAAAATAGGTTTATGGGCTGAAACTGGATGGGCTGGGGGAGCTGCTCACATTGGTCCTCACGGCCTGTCGGTGGAGCAGCCCACCAGTGGCGCAGGGCTAGGCCTGGCGACACATTGGGCCGGTTGTGTCCTGGTCGACGACTTGACCAGATCGAGCGAGGAGTCAGTCAACGATGAAACGGGACTTGGCGCTGGCCTCATCCTCGCATACTCGCACGATAGAAGCAGGGGACGCCGCCGTGCTGGCTTGTGCGGGACTTGGCAAGTCGGCGGTGGCTAGGAGTAGAGCTCCGGCGAGCGGGGCGAAGGGGCTGCGAGGTCTTGGCCGTCCGGATCTGGCCGAGAACGGGCTTGGACGGCACCGGTGCAGGGATGACGTGGGGACGGACTTGGTGCGGCGGAGCTTGGGCCTTGGGAGGCCGACGAGGTGGTCGTCCTGGCGAGAAGACGAGTGCGGGGGCGCTGCTGCAGGGTGCTCGTCTCCCGTGCGTCTCGGGCGTGAGGGGGTCAGGAGGTCGAGGAGGCAAGGGCACGGGAACGCCGGCGAGGCAGGGCTTGGAGGCGGCATGGCGCCGGAGATGATCATTGGGAGGCGTGGAGGAGGAGGTCATGGGGTCGAGGACGACGGATCCGTCCGTTCCCATGTCGGATCCGGCGCGAACCAGTGGCTGCTGGTGCTTGAAGCCCCCTGGACACCATGCCGGGCTCCCTGGGAGAAATGTGCGAGGTGAGGAACGAGATGAGGAACGAAGGAAAAAGAGAAGAATGGAAGGGAGGCGGGGCGGCGCTGTTCCTGGTGGTGGTGCTCATCTCCGGCGAGCTGGCAGGAGCGTGGAACGACGGTGGGGCCGAGTAGAGGAAGCTCCTCTTCCCTGGATCAAGAGGAGACGGGGGCTCCAGGAGAGTGGGGAGGATCTCCTCTCCTTGGATCGTGCGCGCAAGGCTGATACGTCCATTTTGCATCATGCTTTTATATCGATATTTATTGCATTATGGGTTGTTATTACACATTATGTCACAATACTTATGCCTATTCTCTCTGATTTTACAAGGTTTACATAAAGAGGGAGAATGCCCTCAGCTGGAATTCTGGGCTGGAAAAGGAGCAAATATTAGAGACCTATTCTGCACAGCTCCAAAAGTCCTAAAACTTCACGAGAGTTATTTCCAGAATATATAAAAAATATTGAGCGCAAGAAGTACCAGAGGGGAGCCACCCACCAGCCACGAGGGTGGGGGGCGCGCCCTACCCCCCTGTGCGCGCCCCCTGCCTCGTGGGCCCCCTGGTGGCCCTCCGATGCCCATCTTCTGCTATATGGAGTCTTTCATCGAGGAAAAAATCATAAGCAAGCTTTCGGGACGAGACTCCGCCGCCACGAGGCGGAACCTTGGCGGAACAAATCTAGGGCTCCGGCGAAGCTGTTCTGCCGGGGAAAGTTCCATCCGGGAGGGGGAAATCATCACCATCGTCATCACCAAGGATCCTCTCATCGGGAGGGGGTGAATCTCCATCAACATCTTCACCAGCACCATCTCATCTCAAACCCTAGTTCATCTCTTGTATCCAATCTTTGTATCCAAACCTCAGATTGGTACCTGTGGGTTGCTAGTAGTGTTGATTACTCCTTGTAGTTGATGCTAGTTGGTTTACTTGGTGGAAGATCATATGTTCAGATCCATTATGCATATTAATACCCCTCTGATTATGAACATGAATATGCTTTGTGAGTAGTTACGTTTGTTCCTGCGGACATGGGAGAAGTCTTGCTATTAGTAGTCATGTGAATTTGGAATTCGTTCAATATTTTGATGAGATGTATGTTGTCATCCCTCTAGTGGTTTCATGTGAACGTCGACTGCATGACACTTCACCATTGTTTGGGCCTAGAGGGAGGCATTGGGAAGTAATAAGTAGATGATGGGTTGCTAGAGTGATAGAAGCTTAAACCCTAGTTTATGCGTTGCTTCGTAAGGGGCTGATTTGGATCCATATGTTTCATGCTATGGTTAGGTTTACCTTAATACTTCTGTTGTAGTTGCGGATGCTTGCAATAGGAGTTAATCATAAGTGGGATGCTTGTCCAAGTAAGGACATCACCCGAGCACCGGTCCACCCACATATCAAATTATCAAAGTACCGAACGTGAATCATATGAACGTGATGAAAACTAGCTTGACGATAATTCCCATGTGTCCTCGGGAGCGCTTTACTTCATATAAGAGTTTGTCCAGGCTTGTCCTTTGCTACAAAAAGGATTGGGCCATCTTGCTGCACCTTATTTACTTTTATTACTTGCTACTCATTACTAATTACCTTATCACAAAACTATCTGTTACCGATAATTTCAGTGCTTGCAGAGAATACCTTGCTGAAAACCGCTTATCATTTCCTTCTGCTCCTCGTTGGGTTCGACACTCTTACTTATCGAAAGGACTACGATAGATCGCCTATACTTGTGGGTCATCAGAGGCAGAGACGGCGGGGAGGCGAGGTGTTGTTGGTGGTGGATCGGACCAGTTGAGAGCTGCAGCGCCGGTTGGGCAGGCACACAGATCGAGGGAGGTGGGTGGTGGCTGTGGGTGGCGAGAGCTGGTTGGGGAGGGACGGATCTGGGATGATCCCGAGAGAGAAGGGAGTTGGTCGGGTGGCTGCGGAGTCTGCGGGATGGATGGATTGGATAGGCTATCTAGGGTTTCATCTTTATATAGAGCACGAGGATTTTGGTTAGGGCCTAATCGGCCCCTTCGTTTAAAATCAAACGGTCGAGATAAATAGGCTAGGACAGCTCAAATAAGAAACCAGAGATATTTTAGGGATGTTTGGGGATGATCCGGACCCATCGGTAATGACTGCCCGGGTCGGGTCCGGAGGAGTTTCGGACACGGGCGAGTGGTCGATGCACTGAGAAAAGAGGGGTTAGGGGGTTTGACAAGAGGGAAATGAAAACCCGGTTGGACTCGAACCGGTCAACGAAGGCAAGGGGGGATGCGGCAACTACGAACGGATGCAAGCTTTATGAAAACGTGCAGATGCAATGCAGATGATAACATGATGAAACGCAACAAACAAATAAAACACATGGCTGACACGCAAAACAAGGAAGGCAATAAGGAAGGCATCTGGAGCGTCAGTCTCGGGGCGTCACAACACTCCTCCACTTACAAGAGATCTCGTCCCGAGATCTAAGGATGGCACCGGAGAGAAGCGAAAGAGCAAGAGGTAAGACAAAGTTGCTTCTTCGACAAACGAGTGAAACCAACGAACCTTGAGAGGTTAAACAAATTGAAAGAAGGAATCCAACAAAGAAGCAAGAAGCTGCAAACACTCTGATATAAAAGAGGAACAAGGAACATTGCGAGAACCTTGTAGGTTGAAGGATATGAAACAAGATCTTAACGGACCAAAAGAATATGAAAGCACACCGGTAGAAAAAAGAAACAAGGAACACCATGTGAACCTTGGAGTTTGCAAGGCTATGAATGACGAGCACAATGGACAAGAAGGAATTGAAACCACTCTGGTTGAAACGAGATAAACAAGGGACAAGGAAGAACAAATTCGACTCCGCTTAAATGGATAAGCAAGGAAAAGAACATGATCTTTACAAAATGAGGTGATGGGTGAAGAGAGCAACATCACAATGTCTCTAGAACAAATGTAAGAATGGAATCAATAGAACGGGGAAGAAAAATAACATGATCTACCTCAAATGAATTTAAGAGGGCATCCTTAAAAGAAGGATTGAACAGAGTTGCTGAAACAAAATCCACAACGAAAAGGGATAAGCTTGTTGTGGGCTGATGACCCACAAGTATAGGGGATCTATCATAGTCCTTTTGATAAGTAAGAGTGTCTAACCCAACGAGGAGTAGAAGGAAATGATAAGCGGTTTCCAGCAAGGTATTCTCTGCAAGTACTAAAATAAGTGGTAACAGATAGTTTGGTGATAGGATAATTTGTAACGAGCAACAAGTAACAAAAGTAAATAAAGTGCAGCAAGGTGGCCCAATCCTTTTTATAGCAAAGGACAAGCATGGACAAACTCTTATATAGAGAAAAGCGCTCCCGAGGACACATGGGAATATCGTCAAGCTAGTTTTCATCACGTTCATATGATTCACGTTCGGTACTTTGATAATCTGATATGTGGGTGGACCGGTGCTTGCGTACTGTCCTTACTTGGACAAGCATCCCACTTATGATTAACCCCTATTGCAAGCATCCGCAACTACAACAAAAGTATTAAGGTAAACCTAACCATAGCATGAAACATATGGATCCAAATCAGCCCCTTACGAAGAAACGCATAAACTAGGGTTTAAGCTTCTGTCACTCTAGCAACCCATCATCTACTTATTACTTCCCAATACCTTCCTCTAGGCCCAAACAATGGTGAAGTGTCATGTAGTCGACGTTCACATGACACCATTAGAGGGATGACAACATACATCTCATCAAAATATTGAACGAAGACCTAATTCACATTACTACTAATAGCAAGACTTCTCCCATGTCCTCAGGAACAAACGTAACTACTCAGAAAGCATATTCATGTTCATAATCAGAGGGGTATTAATATGCATATAGCAACTCACAGGTACCAATCCCGGACTTGGAGACAAGAATTGGATACAAGAGATGAACTAGGGTTTTGAGAGGAGATGGTGCTGGTGAAGATGTGATGGAGATTGCCCTCTCCCGTTGAGAGGAGCGTTGGTGATGACGATGGCGATGATTTCCCCCTCCCGGAGGGAAGTTTCCCTGACAGAACAGCTCCGCTAGAGCCCTAGATTGGTTCCGAGAAGGTTCTGCCTCGTGGCAGCGGAGTTTCATCCGAGAAGATGGCTTATGATTTTTTCCTCATCGAAAGACCTCATATAGCAGAAGATGGTCATCGGAGGGCCACCAGGGGGCCCACCTGGTGAACTTCTTGCGCTCAATATTTATTATATATTCGGAAAACGTCTTCCGTGAAGTTTCAGGACTTTTGGAGCTGTGCAGAATAGGTCTCTAATATTTTCTCCTTTTCCAGCCCAGAATCCCAGCTGCCGACATTCTCCCTCTTTATGTAAACCTTGTAAAATAAGAGAGAATAGGCGTAAGTATTGTGACATAATGTGTAATAACAACCCATAATGCAATAAATATCGATATAAAAGCATGATGCAAAATGGACGTATCAACTCCCCCAAGCTTAGACCTCGCTTGTCCTCAAGCAAAAGCCGAAATCGAAAAATATGTCCACATGTTTAGAGATAGAGGTGTCGATGAAAATAAAATACGGACATGAGGGCATCATGATCATTCTTAGAACAACAACTTATATAATTCTTGTCATATAATTTCTTATGCTAGAGTAATAATTTCAATCACAATTTCAAGTATGAATCATAAACTTCATTGACAACTAACAAACTATAATCTCAATCATTGGAGCAATTGCAATTTATCATAACATAGAAAAGAGTCAATATATAAGAGCCTTTCAGCAAGTCCACATACTCAACTATCATATTATTTCGCAATTGCTGACACTCACGCAATACTTATGGGTATGGAGTTTTAATCAGACACAGAGAAAGATAGGGGCTTATAGTTTTGCCTCCCAATGTTTTACCTCAAGGGTAATGTCAACAATAATAGTTCATGAAAACTCACATCTAATTAGCCATATATACCATGATCTTTCCAACATATTGTGCTTGCCAAAGGATAAAATGTAAAAAGGAAGGGTGAAGATCACCATGACTCTTATGCAATGTAGGAGATAAAAGTAAAAGATAGGCCCTTCGCAGAGGGAAGCAGAGGTTGTCATGCGCTTTTATGGTTGGATGCACAAAATCTTAGTGCGAAAGAACATCACTTTATATTGCCACTTGTGATATGGACCTTTATTATGCAGTCTGTCGCTTTTATTTCTTCCATATCACACGATCGTATAAAGTTTATTTTCTCCCACACTAATAAGTCATATATATTTAGAGAGCAATTTTTATTGCTTTGCACCGATGACTACTTGGAGGATCTTATTCAATCCATAGGTAGGTATGGTGAACTCTCATGGCAAACTGGTTTAAGGGTATTTGGAAGCACAAGTAGTATCTCTACTTGGTGCTATGAATTTGGCTAGCATGAGAGGGAAAGGCAAGCTCAACCATGTTGGATGATCCATGACCATATGATTTATCTCAGATGTAAGAAAACATAACCCATTACATTGTCTTCCTTGTCCAACGTCAACTCTTTAGCATGTCATATTTTAAAGAGTGCTCACAATCATAAAAGATGTCCAAGATAGTATATCTATATGTGAAGACCTCTCTTTCTTTATTACTTCCTATTAATTGTAACGATGACCAAAACTATGTTTGTCAACTCTCAACAACTTTTATTCATCATATTTTTCTATGTGAGCTCATTACTCTCCATGAGATCCATATGATCTCTTTGTTTCTTTTTATTTCTTTCTCTTTTCTTTTATTCACTTAAGATCATGGCAAAATAATCAAGCCCTTGACTCAACACTAATCTTTATTATATAGCTCACGGACTCGATTACATAGAGGGATCATAAAGCAAAACTCACAACTAGATCATACTAAAAACTTTTATTCTACTAAGCCAAGATATTACCAAAAGGATCGAACTAAGAAAAACGGTAAAGATAAAAGTGATGGTGATATGATACCGGGGCACTCCCCCAAGCTTGGCAGTTGCCATGGGGAGTGCCCATACCCATGTGATTATGTCTCTCTTTTCGGGGGCGGTGATGTGATGTTCTTGGCGATGATGCCCCTCAGGATAAGATTCTCCTCCTCGAGCTTATTGACTTGCTGCTTGAGGTCCATTATTTCCTTTCGGAGTTTTCCTGTAACAGCCAAAGCTCCCTGCACCCAAGGGTGCTGCATAGCTGCGGGAGAACCAGTGACACTCTTTTTCATATTCTCATAAGAAAGAAATCTAACATTGGAAGGGATAACCGAGTTTGGAATAGCCGAGCTCTGCAGTTCTCCCATTGTGAATCCAGCTCGGAAGCGGGAGATGACTTCTTGATCCTCTTCCATGGCATCTATCCTCTTCAATTCGGCCTCCATCTCTTCCTCTGTTGCTGGCCCAAAGAGGTCAACATTGTTGTTTGTCATTGATCTCGGTGCCTGATGAGACACCCGGCTCTCCCCGACTGACTCTTGCAAAGACATTTTGCTTTAATCTGCAGCAGCAACAACTCGAAACACAAACAGAGGATAATTGCGTGATTCGGGAGTCAAAACCCCTGGGAGATTATATAATGAATTTTTACCGACCAAAATACGTGTCGTGTAAGAAAACGAAGTCCGGAAAGCGCACGAGGTGACCACGAGGTAGGGGGCGCCCTCCACCCTCGTGGAGCCCTCATGTCCTTCTCGGACTGCTACTTATTTTTCTATTTTTTCTAAATATTCCAAAATGGAGAAATATTGCCTTAAAACTGTTTTGGAGTCGGTTTACTTACCGTGCCACATACCTATTCCTTTTCGGAGTCTGAAACGTTCCGGAAAGTGTCCCTTATGTATTCCTCCGGGGTTACGGTTTCAATAACATTGGTTTCAACATTGATAGGATTACCTGAGATATAATGTTTGATTCTTTGACCGTTCACCACCTTTGGATTTGTACCTTCGAAGTTGTTGATTTTTATGGCACCAGAATGATAGATCTCCTCGATAACGTAAGGACCTTCCCATTTAGAGAGAAGTTTTCCTGCAAAAAATCTTAAACGAGAGTTGTATAGCAATACATAATCTCCTAAATTAAACTCACACTTTTGTATTCTTTTGTCATGCCATCTTTTAACTTTTTCTTTAAACAACTTGGCATTTTCGTAGGCTTGGGTTCTCCATTCATTGAGTAAGCTAATATCAAATAACCTCTTCTCACCGGCAAGTTTGAAATCATAATTGAGTTCTTTAATAGCCCAATATGCCTTATGCTCTAGTTCGAGAGGTAAGTGACATGCTTTTCCATAAACCATTTTATACGGAGACATACCCATAGGATTTTTATATGCAGTTCTATAGGCCCATAATGCATCATCAAGTTTCTTGGACCAATTCTTTCTAGATCTATTAACAGTCTTTTGCAAAATTAATTTGAGTTCTGTATTACTCAATTCTACTTGACCACTAGACTGAGGGTGATAAGGAGATGCAATTCTATGATTAACGTCATACTTAGCAAGCATTTTACGGAAAGCACCATGAATAAAATGTGAACCACCATCAGTCATTAAATATCTAGGGACTCCAAATCTTGGAAAATAACTTCTTTAAGCATTTTAATAGAAGTGTTATGATCAACACTACTAGTTGGAATAGCTTCTACCCACTTAGTAACGTAATCGACAGCAAATAAAATATGTGTATAACCATTAGAGGCATGAAAAGGTCCCCTATAGTCGAAGCCCCAAACATTAAATGGTTCAATTACGAGTGAATAGTTCATAGGCATTTCTTGATGTCTACTAATATTACCAATTCTTTGACATTCATCAGAAGATAAGACAAACTTACGGGCATCCTTGAAGAGAGTAGGCCAATAAAAACCAGATTGCAATACCTTATGTGCAGTTCTATCTCCAGCATGGTGTCCTCCATAAGCTTTGGAGTGACACTTGCGTAGGATCTGTTCCTGTTCATGCTCAGGTATACAATGTCTAATAACTCCATCTACTCCTTCTTTATAAAGATGTGGGACATCCCAAAAGTAATGCCTCAAATCATAGAAGAACCTTTTCTTTTGTTGATATGTGAAACTAGGTGGTATGAATTTAGCAACAATATAATTAGCATAATCAGCATACCATGGAGCAGTATCAGAAGCATTTATGACATTTAATTGCTCATCAGGAAAGCTATCATCAATAGGTAGTGGGTCATCAATCACATTTTCTAACCTAGACAAGTTATCTGCAACGGGGTTCTCAGCTCCCTTTCTATCAACAATATGTAAATCAAATTCTTGTAGCAAGAGAACCCATCTAGTAAGTCTAGGTTTAGCATCTTTCTTTTCCATAAGATATTTAATAGCAGCATGATCAGTGTGAATAGTTACTTTAGAATCAACAATATAAGGTCTGAACTTATCACAAGCAAATACAACTGCTAAGAATTATTTTTCAGTAGTAGCATAATTTATTTGAGCATTGTCTAGGGTTTTACTAGCATATTGAATAACATTTAATTTCTCATCAACTCTTTGCCCTAGAACAACACCTACAGCATAATCACTAGCATCACACATAATTTCAAAGGGTAAATTCCAATCAAGTGGCTGAACAATAGGTGCGGAGATCAATGCTTTCTTAAGTATTTCAAATGCTTCTACACAATCATCATCAAAGACAAATGGTATATCTTTTTGTAATAAATTAGTCAGAGGCTGAGAGATTTTTGAGAAGTCCTTAATGAACCTCCTATAAAATCCGGCGTGACCAAGAAACTTCTTATACCTTTAATGTCCTTGGGGCATGGCATCTTTTCAATAGCATCAACCTTGGCTTTATCAACTTCAATACCTCTTTCAGAAACTTTATGCCCCAAGACAATACCTTCATTAACCATAAAGTGGCACTTTTCCCAATTCAATACAAGATTAGTTTCTTCACATCTCTACAAAACTCGATCAAGGTTGCTCAAGCAATCATCAAAAGAAGATGCATAGACGGAGAAATCGTCCATGAAAACCTCACAAATCTTTTCACAAAAGTCAGAGAATATAGCCATCATGCATCTTTGAAAGGTAGCAGGTGCATTACATAAACCAAAAGCCATATGTCTATAAGCAAAAGTACCAAAAGGGCAAGTAAATGTAGTCTTTGGTTGATCCTTGGCTAACACAGGTATTTGAGAGAAACCAGAATAACCGTCTAGAAAGCAAAAATGTGTATGTTTGGATAATATTTCTAGCATTTGATCGATAGAAGGTAAGGGGTAATGATCCTTTTTAGTGGCCTTATTTAATTTGCGGAAATCAATTACCATCCTATAACCTGTAATAATTCTTTGAGGAATCAATTCATCTTTATCATTAGGAACAACAGTAATACCTCCCTTCTTAGGGACACAACGGACAGGACTTACCCACTGACTATCAGCAACGGGATAGATTATACCTGCCACAAGGAGCTTTATTATTTCCTTTCTTACCACTTCTTTCATTTTAGGATTCAGTCGTCGTTGATGATCACAAACTGGTTTAGCATCTTCTTCCAAATTTATTTTATGTTGACATAGAGTGGGACTAATGCCCTTAAGATCATTAAGAGTATACCCAATAGCAACACGGTGCTTCTTCAGAGTTTTAAATAATCTCTCTTCCTCATGCTCTGGTAGGTTAGCACTAATAATAACAGGATATATCTTTTTCTCATCAAGACAAGCATATTTAAGAGTATCAGGCAACAGTTTAAGCTCAAACACAGGATCACCCTTGGGTGGAGGAGGATCCCCTAGGATTTCAACAAGTAAATTGTTTTTCAGAATAGGTTCCTGTTTAAAGAATACTTCATCTATTTCCCTTCTTTCATTCATAAACATATCATTCTCATGGTCTAGCAAATAATGTTCTAAAGGATCACTAGGAGGTACGGCAATAGAAGCAGGACCAATAATTTCATCCTTACTAGGTAATTCTTCTTCACGGTGTTGTCTACTAAATTTAGAGAAATTAAATTCATGAGACATATCATCTAAACCGATAGTAACAACATCCTTTTTGCAATCTATCTTAGCATTAACAGTGTTTAAGAAGGGTCTACCAAATATAATGGGACAAAATCTATCTTGTAGGGGACCAAGAACAAGAAAATCAGCAGGATATTTAGTTTTCCCACACACGACTTCAACATCTCTAACAATTCCCATTGGTGAAATAGTATCTCTATTGGCAAGTTTAATTGTGATATCAATATCTTCTATTGCATGCACTTTCTTATTAGTAGATCTTTCAGTGTGCCATTGAGAATAATTAACCATAATATTATCTAGGAGTTTAGTAGCTTCTCCTAAAGTGATTTCCATAAAAGTGCCTCCCGTGGCCGAATCTAAAAGATTTCTAGAAGCAAAATTCAATCCGGCATAAAAGTTTTGTATAATCATCCACAAATTCAAACCATGTGTTGGGCAATTACGTATCATTAATTTCATCCTCTCCCAAGCTTGTGCAACATGTTCATGATCAAGTTGCTTAAAATTCATAATATCGTTTCTAAGAGAGATGATCTTAGCGGGAGGAAAATACTTAGAGATAAAAGCATCTTTGCACTTATTCCAAGAATCAATACTATTTTTAGGCAAAGACGAAAACCAAGATTTAGCACGATCTCTAAGCGAAAAAGGAAATAGCTTCAATTTAACAATATCATTGTCCACATCTTTCTTCTTTTGCATATCACATAAATCAATGAAGCTATTTAGATGGGTAGCGGCATCTTCACTAGGAAGGCCGGAAAACGGATCTTTCATGAAAAGATTCAGCAAGGCAGCATTAAGTTCACAAGATTCAGCATCGGTAAGAGGAGCAATCGAAGTGCCAACAAAATCATTGTTGTTGGTATTGGTAAAGTCACACAATTTAGTGTTATCTTGATCCATTGTGACAAGCAAGCACTCGAACACACAAGCAAACGAGGAACGGGCAAAAAAGAGGCAAATAGAGAAAGAGAGGGCAAATAAAACGGCAAGGGTGAAGTGGGGGAGAGGAAAATGACAGGCAAATGGAAAATAATGTAATGCGGGAGATAAGGGTTTGTGATGGGTACTTGGTATGTTGACTTTTGCGTAGACCTCCCCGGCAACGGCGCCAGAAATCCTTCTTGCTACCTCTTGAGCACTGCGTTGGTTTTCCCTTGAAGAGGAAAAGGTGATGCAGCAAAGTAGCGTAAGTATTTCCCTCAGTTTTTGAGAATCAAGGTATCGATCCAGTAGGAGGCTACGCGCGAGTCCCTCGCACCTACACAAAACAAATAAATCCTCGCAACCAACGCGATAAGGGGTTGTCAATCCCTACACGGACACTTACGAGAGTGAGATCTGATAGATATGATAAGATAATATTTTTGGTATTTTTATGATAAAGATGCAAAGTAAAATAAAAGGCAATGAAAATAACTAAGTATTGGAAGATTAATATGATAGAAGATAGACCCGGGGGCCATAGGTTTCACTAGTGGCTTCTCTCGAGAGCATAAGTATTTTAGGATGGGTGAACAAATTACTGTTGAGCAATTGACAGAATTGAGCATAGTTATGAGAATATCTAGGTATGATCATGTATATAGGCATCACGTCCGAGACAAGTAGACCAACTCCTTCCTGCATCTACTACTATTACTCCACACATCGACTGCTATCCAGCATGCATCTAGAGTATTAAGTTCATAAGAACAAACTAACGCCTTAAGCAAGATGACATGATGTAGAGGGATAAATTCATGCAATATGATAAAAAAAAACCATCTTGTTATCCTCGATGGCAACAATACAATACATACCTTGCTGCCCCTACTGTCACTGGGAAAGGACACCGCAAGATTGAACCCAAAGCTAAGCACTTATCCCATTACAAGAAAGATCAATCTAGTAGGCCAAACCAAACTGATAATTCGAAGAGACTTGCAAAGATAACCAATCATACATAAAAGAATTCAGAGAAGATTCAAATATTGTTCATAGATAAACTTGATCATAAACCCACAATTCATCGGTCTCAACAAACACACCGCAAAAGAAGATTAAATCGAATATATCTCCACAAGAGAAGGGGAGAACTTTGTATTGGGATCCAAAAAGAGAGAAGAAGCCATCTAGCTAATAACTATGGACCCGAAGGTCTGAGGTAAACTACTCACACTTCATCGGAGAGGCTATGGTGTTGATGTAGAGGCCCTCCGTGATCGATGCCCCCTCCGGCGGAGCTCCGAAATAGGCCCCAAGATGGGATCTCGTGTATACAGAAATTTATGGCGGTGGAATTAGGGTTTTGGCTCTGTATCTGATCGTTTGGGGGTACATAGGTATATATAGAAGGAGTACATCGATGGAGCAACAGGGGGCCCACGAGGGTGGAGGGCGTGCCTGGGGGGGTAGGCGCGCCCCTACCTCGTGGCTTCCCTGTTGATTGCTTGACGTAGGGTCCAAGTCTCCTGGATCTTGTTCGTTCCGAAAATCACGTTCCCGAAGGTTTCATTCCGTTTGGACTCCGTTTGATATTCTTTTTCTGCAAAACTCTGAATAGGCAAAAAAACAGCAATTCTGGGCTGGGCCTTCGGTTAATAGGTTAGTCCCAAAAATAATATAAAAGTGAATAATAAAGCCCAATAATGTCCAAAACAAACGATAATATAGCATGAGCAATCAAAAATTATAGATACGTTGGAGACGTATCAGGGACACGTTGGGTCGGCTGTGTCTTGGTCGACGACTTGACAAGATCGAGCGAGGAGTCAGTTAACGACGAAGCGGGACTTGGTGCTGGCCTCGTCCTCGCGTACTCGCACGACAGAAGCAGGGGACGACACTTGTGCTGGCTTGTGCGGGACTTGGCAAGTCGGCGGTGGCTGGGAGTAGAGCTCCAGCGAGCGGGGCGAAGGGGCGGCGAGGTCTTGGCCATCCAGATCTGGCCGGGAACGGGCTTGGACGACGCCGGTGCAGGGACGATGCGGGGAAGGACTTGGTGCGGGGGAGCTCGGGCACTGGGAGGCCGGCGAGGTGGTCGACCGGGCGAGGAGGCGAGCGCGGGGGCGCTGCTGCAGGGTGCTCGTCTCTCGTGTGGCTCGGGTGTGAGGGGGTCAGGAGATATTGGAGGCAAGGGCGCGGGAACTCCGGCAAGGCAGGGCTTGGAGGCGGCTTGGCGCCGGAGATGATGATTGGGAGGCGTGGAAGAGGAGGTCATGGGGTCGAGGACGACGGATCCATCTGTTCCCATGTCGGATCCAGCGCGAACCAGCGGTTGCTGGTGCTTGAAGCCCCCTGGGCGCCATGGCGGGCTCCCTGGGAGGTCTCTGCAAGGTCAGGAACGAGATGAGGAATGAAGGAAAAAGAGAAGAATGGAAGGGAGGCGGCGCGGCGCTGTTCCTGGTGGTGGTGCTCGTCTCCGGCGAGCTGGCAGGAGTACGGGACGACGGCGGGGCCGAGCAGAGGAAGCTCCTCTTCCCTGGATCAAGAGAAGTCAGGGGCTTCAGGAGAACGGGGAGGATCTCCTCTCCTTGGATCGTGCGCGCGAGGCAGAAACGACGAGGAGGCGAGGTGTTGGTGGTGGTGGATCATGCCGGTTGAGAGCTGCAGCGCCGGTTGGGCAGGCACACAGATCGAGGGAGGTGGGTGGCCGCTATGGGTGGCGAGAGCTGGTTGGGGAGGGACAGATCTGGGAGGATCCCGAGAGAGAAGGGAGTTGGTCCGGTGGTGGTGGAGTCTGCGGGATGGATGGATTGGACAGGCTAGCTAGGGTTTCATCTTTATATAGAGCACGAGGATTTTGGTTAGAGCCTAATCGGACCCTTCGTTTAAAATCGAACGGTCGAGATAAATAGGCTAGGACAGCTCATATAGGAAACCGGAGATATTTTAGGGATGTTTGGGGATGATCCGGACCCATCTGTAGTGACTGCCCGGGTCGGGTCCAGAGGAGTTTCGGACGCGGGCAAGGGGTCGATGCACTGAGCAAAGAGGGGTTAGGGGGTTTGACAAGAGGGAAATGAAAACCCGGTTGGACTCGGACCGGTCAACGAAGGCAAGGGGGGACGCGACAACTACGAACGGATGCAAGCTTTATGAAAACATGCAGATGCAATGCAGATGATGACATGATGAAATGCAACAAACAAATAAAACACACGGCTGACACGCAAAACAAGGAAGGCAATTGGTAAGGCATCTGGAGCGTCGGTCTCGGGGCGTCACACCAATGCTTAGGTGGACACGCATCACTGAATTATATACATGCATCAGACTATGTGAACTTGAACTATTACCAAGAACCTTTTTCATGTTTGATTGAACTATTTCCAGGAGCATTTTTCACAATATTCCTTTTTCCTTTCTTTTATGATGTACATGTGCAGCTTTTTCTTTATTTTTATTTTCTAACTTGATCCTTTTCCCTTTTTGTTATTCTTTCTTTTTGCTGAGAAAATACCAAACAAAGTCCATGAGATGCTCAACATTGGAGATGGAGGTTTCATCGGTGTTCGTTTGGGTGAAGGAGGGGTCTTAAGGATTGCTTTCAAGACTGACAATGATGGCCGCTTGGTCTATAGTGAGGAGTGGGGATACTTCACAACAGCATGCAACCTACAAGTTGGCAGTGACGCGTTGTTCACATTTCAGACGAACAATTCAGCGAGTTGGATGTTATCTGTGTAGTTGACATTCTCACCTTATGAGTTTTCAAGTAAAAACTTCCAAGTATTAGAACTTCTGTCGTATTTTTGCTCGCTTTGCGTGCCATGCTTTAATGTAGTTATATGAAGTTTGAGACTGTTTTTAAGTTGTTTTATGCACACTCTATGTGTTGGTTGGTATAGCTACCCCTACTATAATCCTTTTGCGGGCTCTATTTAATGTTAACTTAGGTCTTTCCATGTGTCTTTTTTGTAGCTACTTTTCGTATGCAATGCAATCAATGGTTTCTGCACTATTTTTGTATAATCTGTTTTAGGATGAGAGTCAAGATGTTGCTGCAACTCTTGATTTTTTGAGATCTAGTTAAAATAAAGTTTGAACTACTATAATGTGAATACTTTATTTTGGACTTGTCATTTTTAAAGTAAAAACTATTGTTGGATTTGAAAAAAAATTCAGCTAATTGAAACTCGATATGCAGCTATTTTTTGAGTGTATGAAACTTTAAAAAAAATGGCTACAGGTGTATTCGGCTACGGTTATATGGTCGGCTCACGTATCAATGACCGTGGATTGGTTCAATTACACAGCCTCTGACTCAACAACTATGGTGTTTGTGTAGTTTTTAATGACACCAATCACACAGACACCCCTAGTTTTTTAAAATCAACTCGCAACTTGGCCCTCAGTCACTTGTAATCAGACCCTCCACATGCAACTAGGCCCCTATGTCTATGTAGTTGCAAGTCCACCCCCAAGTCGCAACTCGGGGGATGTAGTTCATAATCGCTCGAGTTAACTCAACCATGCACTCGCAACATGTCAAAACTAGACTATTGCTTTGAATCACATAAAAAGTCCAAATGTCCATGCTTTAAAGAAATGAATATGATATGACTTGATGAACAACACTCCACATCAAAAATTTTGTTTTTATCACTTACCTACTCGAGCATGACTAGGTGTTAAGCTTGGGGATGCTGATACGTCTCCAATGTATAATAATTTTTTGATTGTTCCATGTTGTTTTATTATCAATCTTGGATGTTTTATAATCATTTTATAGTCATTTTATTTCATTTTTCATACTAACCTATTAACATAGTGCCTAGTGCTAGTTCCTGTTTTTTCCATGTTTTTTACATCGCAGGAAATCAATATCAAACGGATTCCAAATGGAACGAAACTTTACGATGATTTTTTATGGGCCAGAAGAAAGGCAACGGGCCCTGGTTGCACCTAGGGGTGCCCCGAGGGGGCACAACCCACCAGGGCGCGCCAGGAGGCCCAGACGCGCCCTGGTGGGTTGTGCCCACCTCGGGTGCCCCCCGGACCGCCTCTTTGCTCTATAAATACCACAATATTCCAGAAACCCTAGAACAAGCGTCGAAATATTCACCCAGCCGCTGCAGAGTCCAGAAACACCAGATCCAATCTAGAAACCATCACGGAGGGGTTCACCACTTCCATTGACGCCTCTCCGATGATGCCTGAGTAGTTCTTTGTAGACCTTCGGGTCCGTAGTTAGTAGCTAGATGGCTTCCTCTCTCTCTCGCTGGATTCTCAATACAATGGTCTCTTGGAGATCCATATGATGTAACTCTTTTGCGGTGTGTTTGTTGGGATCGATGAACTTTGAGTTTATGATCAGATCTATGTTTTTATATCCATGAACGTTATTTGCGTTTCTTTGATATTTTATATGCATGATCTCTTATAGCCTCGTATTTCTTCTCCGATATTTGGGTTTTGTTTGGCCAACTTGATCTATTTATCTTGTAATGGGAAGAGGTGCCCGGTAGGGGTTCGATCTTACGGTGCTTGATCCTAGTGACAGAAGGGGAACCGACACGTATGTATCGTTGCTACTAAGGATAAAAAGATGAGATCTATATCTACCGCCATATAGATAAACGGATCTTGTCTACATCATGTTATCGTTCTTATTGCATTACTCTGTTTTCCCCTGAACTTAATACACTTGATGCATGCTGGATAGCGGTCGATGTGTGGAGTAATAGTAGTAGATGCAGGCAGGAGTCGGTCTACTAATCTTGGACGTGATTCCTATCTAATGATCATTGCCTGGATATCGTCATAAGTATTTGAAGTTCTATCAATTGCCCAACAGTAATTTGTTTACCCACCATTTGCTATTTTCTCGAGAGAAGCCACTAGTGAAACCTACGACCCCAGGTCTTTTTTCTCATATATTTGCCTCGCGATCTACTTTTCCTTTGCATTTTTATTCAGATCTATTAAACCAAAAAATACAAAATACTTGCTGCACTTTATTTTATTTGCGATCTATTTATCCAATCTACTACAACCTTTTTACCGTCACACGCCATTTCTGGCGCCGTTACCCGAAAGGGATTGACAATCCCTTTAACTCGTCGGGTTGCGAGGTGTTGTTATTTGTGTGCAGGTGCTGTTTACGTTGTGTTGCTTGGTTCTCCTACTGGTTCGGTACCATGGTTTCATAACTGAGGGAAATACTCTACCGTCACTATGCTACATCATCCCTCCCTCTCTGGGGAAATACTAACGTAGTTCTAGCTGCCATCATGTACTCTTTAATTCATTTTAAGGTAAATCATGCATTCTACTTACTCAAAAGGTCCAGGGATCTCAGCAGATACAAAGTGAAGAATACAGTCTAGGGATCCGAGGTAACATCAGACTATGTACTTCCTATATCTATATCTATATTGAAGTGATCGAGCATTGATGGAATTTAATTTTGGTTTTCAGCAGTGCTTATTATCATGTCGACTATGCGTTCGATAAAATAGAGAAAAAATGAAAAAAGAACTATCAAGAGGATCTGTCGGCCCCATCAAAGGTAATATGTATAAATTATTTGATAAGAATGTCGCTTCTGCCGCATTTTGGGGCGTTTAAGCAATCATATATATTCCTATAATGTTTATGTCAAGGGGGCCCCATGTTTTGGTTTCGCCCCGGGCCCCTGTTGCAAGTCCACTCCCGACTCGTAACTCGAGGGATGTAGTCTTTGTAATCGCCCTAGTTGCAAGTCCACCTCTCGACTTGCAATTAGGGGTTATTTTTTTTGTTTCTTTGTTTCATGGTAGTTGCATTTACCGCTCGACCTACAACTAGGGGTTTTTGTCGACCCAATTGCAAGTCCAGCCTTGACTCGTAACTCGAGGGGATGTAGTTTGTATTCACCGCAGTTGCAAGTCCACCCAACAACTCACACCTCGAGAGATGTAGTTTGTAATCGCCCCGGTTGCAAGTCAACCATGTACTCACAACTTGGGGATGTAGTTTTGTAGTCGCCCTAGTTGCAAGTGCACCTTCGACTCGTAACTCAGGGGGGGGGGGGGGGGTGTTGTTTTTGTTTTTCACCCCCAGTTGCAAGTCCACACCCGGCTCGAATGCACAAATAAGAGCACAATCGAATGTTTTTTTAAGTCGCACCCACAAATTTTGGTCCGAGGAACTTGGTCACACATCCATTCAAAGCAAAGATTTTTCTTTATATGAGTTTTGATTTCTTTTTTAGGTGAACTTTGCATGAACAAAAGAAGCTCATCCACACAATTACTCCCACTGAACAAGAAGCACAAAAAGAGATCACATCTCCCGCACACTCTGCCATATAAATTGAGGAACTCACCAACACAGTCTGTTCAAGCTTATCTTAGTAGATCCGAGACGAAGTAGGAGTCATCCATCTCTTTTTTGTCTTCGTAAGTTTTCATCCATTTCTTAAAAATGCAATATCAGGAAGAGTAGGGAGTATATGTATAAATTCAGTCATGTGTTTGGGTGGTCAGAACAACATCAAAACAATTGCATTTTTAGTTTTTTTGTGATGGTCAGAACAAGGTCAGAACTAATATACCACATAGGAGTATGTTGTATTTTTTGTCAGGCATGCATTGTGGTGCTGAGAAACAAGGGGCATAATAATTACATTTTTAAGTTGTTTGTTTTTGTAAGTTTTAAAATGCACAAATAGGAGCACAATCGAATGGTTTTTTATAAGTCGCACCCGCAAATTTTGGTCCAGGGAACTTGGTCACACATCCATGCAAAGCAAATCTTTTGTTGTATGATTTTTGAATTCTTTTTTTGGGTGCACTTTGCATACACAAAAGAAGCTGATCTACACAATTACTCCCATTGAACGAGAACCACAAAAAGAGACCACATCTCCCGCACACTCTGCCCTATAAATTGAGCAATCCACCAACAGAATATGTCCAAGTTTATCTTAGTAGATCGGAGATGAAGGAGGAGGCACCATCTTTTGTCTCTTTGTATGTTTGTTCATGCCATTTCTCTTATATCTCCTCATATTAGTATGATCATGCCATTTTTTAATGTCACTTCGTGTTGTTTTTATTTACTAATCATGTTTTTTATTTGCAGTTGTGTTGCAAGTTTCAAAAACATCCGTAGAAGAATGGCCAATGAATGCTTGGTTTGTAACCAGCCAAAGGGATTCTGCCATAGATCTGTCAGAAGAACTATGAATTTCAAAGCAAAGATGGTCCAAGGTTTTCAACAATCAATGGTAATTGTTTATTTTTATTTTAGTTTTTTGATGTAAATTTTTCAACGTTTTTTATATCAAAAGAAAATAATTAGGTGGCGCCTCAAGGTTTGTTTAAAGTAGCAGGGCTAGACCTGATTATTTTATTTCGATATAAAAACTTTGAAAAATTATAAAAAACTAAAATAAAATAAACAATTACCATTGATTGTTGAAAACCTTGGACCATCTTTGCTTTGAAATTCATAGTTCTTCTGTCAGATCTATGGCAGATTCCCTTTGGCTGATTATAAACCAAGCATTCATTGGCCATTCTTTTCCGGATGTTTATGAAATTTGCAACACAACTTAAAAAACCTGATTGATAAATAAAAACAACATGAAGTGACATAAAAAATGTCATGATCATACTAATATGATGAGAGATAAGAGAAATGGCATGAACAAACATACAATGAGACAAAAGATGGTGCCTCTTCCTTCGTCTTCGAAATACTAAGATAAACTTGGACAGATTCTGCTGGTGGGTTGCGCAATTTATAGGGCAGGGTGTGTGGGAGATGTGGTCTCTTTTTGTGGTTCTCGTTCAATGTGAGTGATTGTGTAGATCAGCTTCTTTTGTGCATGCAAAGTGCATCTAAAAAAGAAGTTAAAACTCATACAAAAAATATTTGCTTTGCATGGATGTGTGACCAAGTTGCCCGGACCAAAAGTTGCGGGTGTGACTTAAAAAAACCTTCGATTGTGCTCTTATTTGTGTGTTTTCAAAACTTACAAAATAACTACTTAAAATGCAATTATTATGCCCCTTGTTTCCCAACACCACAATGCATACCTGACACACACAAAATGTCATGATCATACTAATATGATGAGAGATAAGAGAAATGGCATGAACAAACTTACAAAGAGGAAAAAGAGATGGATGCCTCCTCCTTTGTCTCCGATCTACTAAGATAAGCTTGGACAGATTGCGTTGGTGAGTTCCTCAATTTATAGGGCAGAGTGTGTGAGAGATTTGATCTCTTTTTGTGGTTCTTGTTCAAAGGGAGTAATTGTGTGGATCAGCTTATTTTGTGCATGCAAATTGCACCAAAAAAAGAAGTCAAAAATCATACGAAAAAAAATCTTTGCTTTGCATGGATGTGTGACCAAGTTCCCCGGACCAAAATTTGTGGGTGCGACTTTAAAAAAACCTTTAATTCTGCTCTTATTTGTGCATTCGAGTCGGGCATGGACTTGCAACTGGGGTGAAAGACAAAAACCACACCGCCCACCCCCGAGTTGCGAGTCGAAGGTGGACCTGCAACTAGGGCGGCTAGAAAACTGTATCCCCGAGTTGTGAGTACATGGTTGACTTGCAATTGGGGCGATTAGAAACTACATATATCGAGGTGCGAGACGGGGGGTGGACTTGCAACTGGGGTAAATACAAACTACATCCCCTCGAGTTGCGAGTCAAGGCTGGGCTTGCAACTGGTTCGACAAAAAACCCTAGTTGCAAGTCGAGCGGTAAATGAAACTACCATGAAACAAAGAAACAAAAAATAACCCCTAATTGCGAGTCGAGAGGTGGACTTGCAACTAGGGTGATTACAAAAACTACATCCCTTGAGTTAAGAGTTGGGAGTGGACTTGCAACTGGGGTGAAAACAAAAACAACACCCCCACCCCTTTCCCCCGAGTTGTGAGTCGAGGGTGGACTTGTAACTGGGGTGAAATAAAAACAACACCCCCCGAGTTGCGACTCAATGGTTGACTTGCAACTAGGGCGGGTACCCGAGTTGCGAGTCGATGTTTGACTTACAACTAGGGTGCGTACCCTGAGTTGCAAGTCAATGGTGGACTTGCAAAGTAGGGCGATTACAAACTAGGCAAAAGGACCACAATTACAAAGTGGAAAAAAAAGAATTACCGGCCGAGTTGCGAGTCGACAATGGACTTACAAACTATGCATGGAAGTCGATGGTGGACTAGCAACTAGACACGAGTACGAACTACACCCCCCCCCCCCCCCCCCGGTGTTGTGAGTGCATGGTTGAGTTGCAACTCGGGCGATTATGAACTACATCCCCCCGAGTTGCGAGTCGGGAGTGGACTTGCAACTAGAGAGTCTGATTACAAGTGACAGAGGGCCAAGTTGCGAGTTGATTTTGAAAACTAGGGGTCTCCATGTGATTGGTGTCACTACAAACTACACAACACCATAGTTCTTGAGTCGGAGGCTGTGTAATTGAACCAATCCAAGTTACGTGAGCTGACCATATAACCGTAGTCGCATACACCTACAACCATTTTTTTAAAGTTTCGCACACTCAAGAAAATAGCTGCATATCGAGCTTCAATTAGCTGAAAAAATGTTCAATTCCAATAGTAGTTTTTACTTTAAAAAATTACAAATCCAAAATAAAGTATTCAAATTATAGTAGTTCAAACTTGAGTTAAACAAGCTCTCAAAAAATCAAGAGCTGCAGCAACATCCTGACTCTCATCCTAAAACAGATTATGCAAAAATAGTGTAGAAACCATGGATGGATGCATACAAAAAGTAGCTACAGAAAAAGACACATGGAAGGACCTGACTTAACATTAAATAGAGCCCGCAAAAGGATTATAGGAGGGGTAGCCATACCAACCAACACACAGAGTGCACATAAAACAACTTAAAAACAGTCTCAAACTCCATATAACTACATTAAAGCATGGCACGCAGGCCAGCGAAAATACGACAGAAGTTCTACTACTTGGAAGTTTTTCCTTGAAAACTCATAAGGTGAGAATGTCAACTATACAGATAACATCCAACTCGCTGACATTGCCGCCCTGAAATGTGAACAACGCGGCACTGCCAACTTGCAGGTTGCATCTTGTTGTGAAGTATCCCCACTCCTTAGTGAAGACCAAGCATCCATCATTGTCTATCTTGAAAGCAATCCTTAAGACTCGTCCTTCACCCAAATGAACACCGATGAAACCCGCATCTCCAATGTTGAGCATCTCACGGACTTTGTTCGGTATTTTCTGAGCAAAAAGAAAGAATAACAAAAAAGGAAAAAGATCAAGTTAGAAAATAAAAATAAAGAAAAAGCTGCACATGTACATCAAAAAAGAAAGGAAAACAAAATATTGTGAAAATGCTGCTGGTAATAGTTCAATCAAACATGAAAAATGTTCCTAGTAATAGTTTAAATTCACATAATCTCATGCATGTATATAGTTCAGTGTTGCGTGTCCACCTAAGCATTGGTGTGATAAGAATACTGATGATAATTCCATTTTTTAGACTGGGAGGAGTGCCTTGGAAAAAAGAGCAACTTGAAAAATAATACAGAAGCAGCGATGTATCATTTGATATAACTATCAAAAATAGGGGAGACAAAAATAAAACATGTAATTTCTACTAATGTGCAAGAGAAAAAAAATCAAAAAACATAACATACCATCAACTTCTTTATTAAGCGATGGACAAAACACAAGCCAATGTAGTCCTCATAAATGGCAATAAGTGCAGCAAGCCTATCAGCCTCCTCTTCAACCAAGTTGGCATCCCTGCTATAGATGATGCCTGGATGAGCTTGGTCCACATTATGCGCATTCATTCCCTCTGCATCCACCTATGCACCACCCCCTTCCTCTCGTTCATCAAGATCAGCGTCATCAGTGACATCCAGAGCATCGCCCACATGCTCTTCTGGTTCAGCTCCACCTTGAACATAAAAACCACTACCAAGATTGCACACGTATACCTTGGCGATGCATCTAGACATGATGAAAACAACAAATTGTCGATGACCCAGATTGAAGTCCTTCATGAACTTCCTCAAGTCCTTGCCACCGATACGTGTGATGTCGTACCCACTGTACACATCCACAACATATCGGTGACCGTGCGCTCTGAACCTTAGGTGACCACCGGCGAAATGCTGCGGAAACTCGGTAACAACAATGCTTGGGAGTATCTGAAAAAAGAGAAAAAAAAGATATGAACTGGTCAAAGAATGTTGAACAACACAAAAAAGGACTATTGAAAAAACTAAAAATAAATGTGCGAGTAAAACTTGACCGGAAAGGTTTCGTCCATGTCCCTGAAATACATGCCAAAGCTTGTGATACTCGGCATCACACAATGTGCAAAGCAAATTGTGCACACCATCCTAGATCAACGGGAAAAAGACAAAATAAATATAAATATAAGATGGAAAAAAGAAATTTGACAAAAATAAATAAATGAAACATCTGCAACTACTCTAGTGCTATTACTAAGCTAACAACTTAGCGTGGTAACCAGAAAGTGAACCAATCTAAACCACTATAGCAGTATTACTAGAAAAGCTATCGGGTACTGTTAGACAAACTAGTGCTCGACTATTCTAGTTTTTTCACTCTGTGTGATTATCATTTCTCACACATCCAGTGATATATACAAAAACCAAGTTCATCATGAAAAAAACTGCTGCACCTTGGTGCATCGAACAAAAAAACAAAAAAATATAAATAAATTTTAAAAATAAAAAATAAAGACAACAAAAGAATGACCATTTGATCAAGAACTCACAACTAACTAAAGATGACGTATATGGACGACCTTTCCATCAGCAACCATTTGATGTTTTTGTTATGAACCAACAAAAAATATTTATAAAGTAATGAAAACAGAAGTTTTACACATTGGAGAAGAAACTTACTCAACTACACATCAGCACAAAACATGCTACTAAAAAATGTAGGATCAAAGGGGATGAGTCATCCTAGCGGCAAGAGAGAGAAAATATTGCGTAAAAAGACTCATACTTGACTGGCACTCTCCTCCACTTCCCTTTTGGCTGCCCGCAATCGCCGCCACCTGACATGAAAAGAAATGTCAGAAACCATGAATATATACTGAAACCATGAATATATCAATTCAAATTGAAACTAGCGCTGACCAAAAAATTTGGTTGGCAAACCAAAGAACCTTTCCATATAAAAAACTAAAATAAATCAGTATAAGAGATGAAAAAACCTACTTACAATTCAGTTGACAAAAAATGTATGTAGTAGGAGATGGGCAACTAGATTTCAGTGCTAAGTTTAAGTTTTGTGGGGCGCCATCTATACGATCTGCAGTAGGTGGTATAATTCAGAAGCTCCTCGACCATTTGGGGCACCAATGATAGTGTAATCCATCTGAATGTAAGGACCTGAATGCCAATGATACTCGACCACAACAAGAGATTTTGAAGAAAGTTTTCACTGTACTCCTCCATTTTCTCAAGACAACAACCACTTTGTATTAAGCAAACAACAGAACTACCATAGTTGGGCTTAACAGAAAACTACATTAACCCCTTTTCCCTTTGAAACTGAGTGTATAAAACTGAATCCATACAACCACCAACAGCATAAGAAGTACACAGCAGCACTACCAGCAATGTTTAGAGGGAAACAATAACAATGCCCCGTCAAAACTGCTACTACATAGTATTATCTTACAGAGGATACCAATAGTCAAATGCTTCAGGATTACATGCAGTTTTTTTGGGCTTAGTGCTTTGAACTGAATGAGAACACAAGATCCCAAGGTCCAAATACACGGCACCCATACTTTTCAGTTTTTGCGAAAGTAGACGTGAGTACTAATAACCAGACAAAACAAAGTAACACCATCATCTAATAGTGGTGTTTTAAGGACCCACGCAACCTAGCATATATGATAGTAATAGTTTTGTAGGCATTACTTCCACATTGTCATGATAATATTCTTTGCTGATTTCAGTTCAGCCGGCAGGATTCCAGCTACGAGCTCCTTGAAAATAGATGAGCAACTAGATTTCAGATGCTCAAACCTACCTACGACTAAAACCCTGAGACTAAAAATCAACTGAACTAAAAAAACAACAAAAAAAAGATAATATCACACGAGAACAGAATCTCCCTTCAGACACACATAGCCAAAAAAAGAAAAAGTTACATTGAGATTTCAACTCATCAGTACTCAAACTAACCCCAGATAGTCTAATCTAAACATGCATCAACAATACAAAAACATTAGAATTCAAGTCACCCCTCTAGATGGATCGACATAAAAGAGACAAAACACATGGTCCCTGTTCTAATTCCCATTCCTTTAAATCAACATCCTGCATCTTGCTCTCCCCGGCATCCTCCTCCTCTTCATCAAAATAGGAAATTTTGATTCCTATGCACACTACCCCAGCATCTACTTCGAAACATCCCCTAATAACAAACATCACTGATGCACGAAAAAAGCATGCTCAACAGTGAGGAACCCCTAGCCACATTTTGGGGCATTGGGGGACGAACCCTAGATCGATGAATACACAAAAACAAAAATAAAACAAGGTGCTAATTTGGGGCATTGATGCGCAAATCCTAGATCGGTAACACACAACAAGAAAAAAGAAATGATGTGCTATATGTGTGAGCTAATCGCATAGACACGCAACAAAAAAGCGAGGGGGGAGGGAGGGGCGAGGGGAAGAAGAAGGAAAACATGGCAACTCACTCCAATGGCGTCTCCCTTTTCTTCTCGCTCTCCAGAAATCGCCGCCACCTCGAGAACCAATAGCCGAAGAGGAACAGAGGGGAACGTGGTGAAATGAATGTCGTCGGGGAAATAGAATGCTATAAAGAGGGGGGAAATGAATCGCCGCCCCCTCGTCTTCAAAAAATGCTATCAGAAAAGACAAAAACGGGCCGCCAGCCCAACAAAAAAACAGCACATCACCCCGGGCCACCTCTCACATCCGCTCGATAAAACTGTCCGCAAGACAGACAACAACACAATGCCACAGCCCACTACTGGCAACCACTCGAAAACGGGCCCGCGAGACAGACAACGAAAGCACCACCGATGAGGCAAACCCTAAGATACGAGATAGAAAACATACGCGCGAATCTTAAAGACAGGAGAGCATCCATTGGCTATGGATTTAGATGTGAGATAGCTATTTCACATCTAGATGTGAAATAGAAATCTGTTTATTAATATACGACCCATGTTACTCTCTCATAAAGTCTCTAAGAGCAGGTGTTGTAGACTGTTAGAGCATGGTTAAGAATGTAGCCCACTGTTGTCTATAAGGAGACACTGGTAGAAAAAGGGCCTATAGTCCCGGTTCGTAAGGGCCTTTAGTCCCGATTCCTGAACCGGGACTAAAGTGTCGGTACTAATGCCCCGACCCTTTAGTCCCGGTTCAATCCAGAACCGGGACTGATGGGCCATCACGTGGACAGTGCGCAGAGCCCAGTCAGGAGACCCTTTGGTCCCGGTTGGTGGCACCAACCGGGACCAATAGGCATCCACGCGTCAGCATTTCTATGGCTGGGGTTTTTGTTTTTTTTTTGAAGGAGGGGGGGGGGTTGGGGGTTTTGGGGGTTAATTTAGGTGTTTCATATATTGTGTTAGCTAGCTATAATTAATAGAGAGAAGTGTCCTCTCTTATGTCTGTGCTTGGTCGACGCTACGTACTATACATACGTATAGAGAGGACTAGACACGCTGGCTAGCTAGTAAGCAAACGAAGGAAACAGAAGATCGTCATGAACATATATGCATACAGAGAGAAGTGATATCGACCACCTCTCCTTCTCCGAGAGATTGGTCGAACAACAAGTTCTCGTATATCTATCTGACACTACCGGCTACATATATACAATAATTATCTCTTACAAATATAATCATACGGACTCAGGGTCCACATAGAATTCTCCGTCTTCAGGGATCACGTGGTCAAGAAAGAATGCCGCCAATTCCTCTTGAATTGCTCGCATGCGAGCTGGTGCTAGGAGTTCATCCCGCTTCCGAAACATCTAATTTGAAGAAGGGGGTCAATACATATATATATATGAATGAATGAAACTCAACACAAATGATGGTAATAAAATAAAATTGTGAATGTTGTTATTTACGTACTTCATATTGTTCGTTAGAGTACCCGCCCCGCTCACAGGTCGTGTGGCGGATGGACTCGCAGATGTAGTATCCACAGAAATCATTCCCTTGTTCCTGCCACAACCACTTTACAAGAAATAGAGGTCAATCAAACTGATAAGCAAGAATGCTAAATGGTATTGATGAAACTAGCGCTTGAATCACTAGGAGATGCGCGGAACATGCTACTATAGTACTTACTTTCGGGTGTCTAAATTCCAGCTCCTTCGGCAGTCCCGGAACTGTTTTGGTGAATTTTCTCCAAACCCTCCCGGACAAAGAAAACAATTACTTGATATCAGGAAATGAACAAAGTTGCTGATATGGTGGATAATGATCGATTTAACTTACTTCTGGAGTATTTGAGTCATGTCTGCATAGTCCTGGGGATCTTTTCGTTTTGAGTCTAAGACGGTTACTAGTCCCTGCTCAAGCTTAATCTCTAGAAGAATATAGTGGAAACTGCACACGCATGCATAACTCATGAATTACATTACTATAACCTTGACTAATATATAAGGGAAACCGAATACGCACAAGACAGTAACACTCACCTGAAGTTCTAAGGAAAGAGTATTATATCTTTGTTTTGATTTATTACGAACGATCGTAGCAAGTTGGCCTCGGTAGCTGCGGCATGAAGTTTAACCTGAGTTGCATCTATGAGATATGTGTTAACGAACCCAATATCACCGACTTGTCTTTTCTTCAATTCGGCGATCTTGAATCTGCATAATATAGTGAGGATGATTATAAATACATGCAATGAAAGAGCTAAGCTATATAAAGAAACTTAATGACAGAAGTAGTACTACTTACAGACAGTAGCAGGCGACCGTTGTTTTATCGAGGGCCAATTGATTGAAAAACTGATAGAACTCCTCAAATGGAACAGGCAACAGATCAATTCCATCAAGGTCATGCTCCTTTTTAACTTTCACATACAAAGTACTCCTCCCCCCAGAGTCTCTGCAGATTTTCAAGTACCAATCATGCAATCTTCGCATCATCGTTGATAGAGATCTTTCATCTTTGACGAGAGGCTTTCCATACTCGTATCTTTGTATCTGCATGTCCATGGGTTCATAATGTACTTCGTCGGGCAGGTAATCTGCAAGATTGCTATAACCGAGCACCATTCTCGGATCATTAGCGACGTTGTGGCTAGGAACCTTGAGCGGGGGGCACGATTGCTTCGCTTGTTCGCTGAGCTGGGCAATTTGTTTCCCAACTCGTCGTTCTTTCAGCATTTGATCACTGACAGTACTTCCCGACCGCTCCGCTTCGGCAAATTCCTTTCCAATAATGCGGTCATAGTTTCCTTTCGGCGGATCAGACTTCGGTGGTTTTGTCAGGGTAGCCAGAGTGCGCTTCACTTTCACCCGATCTACCTTCTCCTCCGGAGGTGGATGTTTCTTTGCTTTCACCCCTTCAAAGAAGTTCCTCACTTCTTCTCGCGCGATCTCGGCGTTCTCCTCCAGGGTCCTCTCATATGTTAACTTCTCTGGAGTCTTCAGAGAAGGACCGAATCTGTATGTCCTCCCGCCTCTGGTTGTACTGCTAAACGCCGACCGAGCAGACGGAGCGGTTGTCTTCTTTACTTGCTTAAGAGGCGGAGGAGAAGGACTACGACGTGCCGGAGCAGTTGGAGCGGCGGCAGGTCTCTTCCGCCCTTGCTGACAAGGCGGAGAAGGAGGAGGCTGGCTGCTCGGGCGCGTCGGCGCAGGCGAAGAAGGAGGCGGAGTGCCGCCACGCGCGGGAGAAGGAGCCGGCCGAGGGCCCTGATCGTCACTCGCCGGAGGAGGAGGCGGTGGAGGCGGAGTGCCCTGACTTGCCGGAGGAGGAGGAGGAGGCGTCCAGTTCGGAAGGTTGATGAGCTCCTTCCGCCATAGGCATGGAGTCTTCAGAGCAGACCCCAGCCGAGTCTCCCCTTCACCGGTAGGGTGGTCAAGCTGGAGGTCCTCAAATCCCTCCGTTATCTCATCCACCATCACCCTAGCATATCCTTCTGGAATCGGCCGGCAGTGAAAAGTTGCGCCGGGTTCAGTAGGATAAACAGAGCCAACAGCCGCCTTGACCTTCAAATTCATCCATTGCGTCATAAGGTGGCAATTTTGAGACTCCGTTATAGCATCCACGGGATAGCTGGCAGGAGCCGTCAAGGCATGCTCCGGCTGAAGCAGCTCGGTAGAAGCCACGCTGCTTCTGCGCTGAGATGGCGGGGTAGCTTCGGGGGAGGCTTCGGCAGTACGTTTGCTGCGATTTGCTTCTCGTTCCTCTATCGCGTCTACCCTTGCTTGCAGCGCCTGCATTTGGGTCTGCTGCACTTTTTTCCTCCTCTCATGGGATTTGTAACCGCCTGCGTCCGGAAACCCAACCTTCCACGGAATGGAGCCAGGCGTGCCTCGTGTCCGTCCAGGGTGCTCAGGATTCCCGAGGGCCATTGTGAGCTCGTCATTCTCTCTGTCTGGAAAGAACGTCCCTTCCTGCGCTGCTTCGATATACTGCTTAAGCTTACTGACTGGTATGTCCATTTGATCGTTCGTCCAAATGCACTTCCCTGTTACAGGGTCCAAGGTTCCGCCAGCCCCGAAGAACCAAGTCCGGCAACGGTCTGGCCAGTTAATTGTCTCTGGTTCGATCCCTTTATGAACCAGATCATTCTCAGTCTTGGACCACTTAGGCCGGGCTACGAGGTAGCCACCTGACCCCGTGCGATGGTGAAGCTTCTTCTTCGCAGCATTTTGCTTGTTTGTCGCCGACATCTTCTGACTCTTTTCCGATGCCTTGTGGGCCACAAATGCGGGCCAGTGATCTCTGATCTTCTCATATCTGCCCTTGAATTCTGGTGTCTCATTATTTTCGACAAACTTATTCAGCTCTTTCTTCCACCTCCTGAATAGTTCTGCCATCCTCTTCAGAGCAAAAGACTTGATTAATCTCTTTAACTGGGTTCTCTGAATTATCCTCAGGCGGTAGGGTGAAATTTGACTTCACCTCAGTCCAAAGATCATTTTTCTGCATATCATTGACATAAGACACCTCAGGGTCTTCTGTAGCCGGCTTAAACCATTGCTGGATGCTTATCGGGATCTTGTCCCTAACCAGAACCCCGCACTGAGCAACAAATGCGCTCTTTGTCCGGAGGGGTTCAATAGGTTGGCCGTCGGGCGCGATTGCTATGATCTCAAACTTTTCATCCGAGCTCAACTTTTTCTTCGGGCCTCGTCTCTTTACCGAAGTTGTGCTCGATCCGGAGGGCTAGAAAAAAGAACAAAGACTTAATTAATATGTGTACATACCAAAACAATGAATGCATCAATCAGCTAGTCAGCATAGGCTTAACTAATATATATATACCTGGCCAGACTCGGTTCGGTCACTGGAGCCGTCATCACGGTCTCCTTCTTGCACCGGCATTGGGTCACCGGAGCCGTCATCACGGTCTCCTTCTTGCACCGGCATTGGGTCACCGGAGCCGTCCTCATGTTCTTCTTCTTGCACCGGCATTAGGTCACCGTAGCCAGCTTGTTCACCCTCTCCTTCCAGACCATCGGTTTCGTTGAGAAACAACGAGATGGCATCACTTCCTTCTGCGATTATGTCACTCAACAACGCTTCTTTTGTTGCTTCGTCTAGGGCGGTGTCCATAGTTTCTACAAATATTTACAACATGGCAATTATTATTCAAACATGACAGATGGATATATTAGTGCCAAACGTAGAACTAGCTACCTAATCATAGTAAGCTATCGGGAGGGGGTATATATCGACAACGACGACACTACATCTATGTCCCTCGACGACCCTCGTTCCCGATAAAAAAAAGAGGAAGAAGAAGAAAAAAAAAGAGGAGAAGAAAGAATAGAGGAGAAGAACCCTCGAACCCTCGAACCATCGACGACCCTGGAACCCTCGACCCCTAGACGACCCTCTTCTTCCTCTCATGTTCGAGAGGATCGCCGAGGGGTTGGGAGGTTGCCTAGTGTCAAAGGATTCAACAAAACCATGTCTTCATCATTAGGCGAAAGTAACATGTGCATGATGGTACGAAACTCTTCAAAGTTGTTCTGGAACGGAGTCCCAGATAGGATAATTCGCTTTTTGGTACAAAGTTCAGAAAGAGCCTTCCGAATATCCCTATTTGGAAGGCCTTTGCTGAATTCGTACTAAAAGGCGGATTATTCTATCCGGGACTCCATTCCAGAACAACTTTGCAGAACTTCGTACCAACATGCCCTGGTTACTTCCGGCTAATGATGAAGGCATGGATTTCTTCAATACTTTGACACTAGGAAACCTCTCTCGACCCCTCGGCGATCCTCGACCCCTCGAACCCTCGACGACCCTGGAACCCTCGACCCCTAGACGACCCTCTTCTTCCTCTCATGTTCGAGAGGATCGCCGAGGGGTCGGGAGGTTGCCTAGTGTCAAAGGATTCAACAAAACCATGTCTTCATCATTAGGCAAAAGTAACATGTGCATGATGGTACGAAGCTCTTCAAAGTTATTCTGGAACGGAGTCCCAGATAGGATAATTCGCTTTTTGGTACAAAGTTCAGAAAGAGCCTTCCGAATATCGCTATTTGGAAAGCCTTTGCTGAATTCGTACCAAAAGTGGATTATTCTATCCGGGACTCCATTCCAGAACAACTTTGCAGAACTTCGTACCAACATGCCCTGGTTACTTCCGACTAATGATGAAGGCATGGATTTCTTCAATACTTTGACACTAGGAAACCTCTCTCGACCCCTCGGCGATCCTCGACCCCTCGAACCCTCGACGACCCTGGAACCCTCGACCCCTAGACGACCCTGCTGGAACCCTCGACCCTCGAACCTATAGAACCCTCGAACCCTCGACCCTGAAACCCTCGACCCTTGACCCCTTAACGACCCTCGACCCTCTACCCTAGTTCCCGACCCTCGACCCCTCGACCTTCTATTTTCTCTTCTTCTCCACTATTCCTTTCTTCCTTCTCCTCTTCTTTTTCTTCTTTTTTCTTCTTCTTATTTATTTCTCCTCTTCTTTTCCTCTCCTCTTCTTCTTTCTTTCATCTTCTTATTTTCTTCTTTCCTATCCTTCTTTTTCTAAAATTGTAATTTTTGCATATATAAAACTTTTCTAAAATTGTAACTTTCTATATAAAACTTTCCTATCGGGAGGGGAAGAAGATCGAAGAAAAAAAAGAAGAAAAAAAGAGGAGAAGAAGAAAGGAATAGAGGAGAAGAAGAAAAAATAGATTTTTAAAAATCTATTTTTTCTTCTTCTCCTCTATTCCTTTCTTCCTCTCCTCTTCCTTTTCTTCCTCTCCTCGTCTTCTCCTTCTTCTTCTCCTTCTTTCTCTACTTATTTTCCTTTTCCTTATTTTACTTTTTCCTCTCCACTAACATAAAATGCACTAACCTAAAATGCAACAAACATAAAATGCACTAAAGAGGCTCAACTAACCTAAAATCAGTGATAAAATGCACTAACCTAAAATCGATATCTACTAACAACTTAAAAAAATTAATACATATATGAAAAAATGCATATATGAAAAAAACATCATCATATCATCAACAGAAAAAAAACATCATCAACATCATCATATCATCAACCTAAAGGGCGTCGGCGCGGGGCGACGACGGGCTCGGGGCGGCGACGGGGCGGGGCAACGGCGGCGGGCTCGGGGCGGCGACGGGGCGGGGCGACGGCGGCGGGCGCGGGGCGACGACGGGCTCGGGGCGACGACGCGGGGCGACGACGTACGGGCTTGGGGCGGTGACGGGGCGGGGCGGGGCGACGGCGGGGCGGGGCGACGGCGGCGGGCGCGGGGCGACGACGGGCTCGGGGCGGCGCCGACGACGACGAACGGCCTGGGGGCGTCGGGGCGAATGGGAGCGGTTGGCCAAAATTTCACAAGTGGTGGCTTATATAGCCAGAGCAATGGTCCCGGTTCGTGCTACGACCCGGGACTAATGCTCCCTTTAGTCCCGGTTGGTGCGACGAACCGAGACCAAAGGCCAATTTTCGGCAGCCGAAAGGGCGGGAAGCGAAGGCCATTGGTTCCGGTTGGTGGCACCAACCGGGACTAAAGGGGGGCAATGGTCACGGTTGGTGCCACGAACCGTGACCAATGCCCCCTTTAGTCCCGGTTGGTGCCACCAACCGGGACCAATGGCCTTGTGCTGCATCGCTAGCTGAAGTTTAGTCCCACATCGCTAGCTGAAGGGCGCCGGCACTTGTTTATAAGCGCTGCTGTGCCTCCCCATTCGAGCTCCTCTCTAATGCAGGCTTTCGGGCCTAAACTTGTTACTCCCTGTGGGCCTATTGGGCCTCTGCGGGCCTGAATCCTGGCCCATGTAGGGTTTCTAGTCGTATTCAGGCCATGGAGGCCCAGTAGGTGGCATTTTTTTTGGTTTTTTCTTTTTTATTTCTACATTTTTTTTATTTTTTTATTTCTACTTAAAACTAAATACTTATAGTTTTTTAGTGATTTCTTTTTGCTTTTAGGTCACAAAAATTATAAACTTTCTGTTAGTGCCATTAGTTTTAAATTTTGAATAGTTTAAATTTGAATTTTTAAAAATTTGTGTGAATCACTAGTTTATGAATAACTTTACTATAAAAATAGAATTTTTTTTCTATTTATTTTTTATTTATACTTACAACTAAATACTTATAGTTTTTTAGTGATTTCTTTTTGATTTTAGGTCACAAAAATTATAAATTTTCTGTTAGTGCCATTAGTTTTAAAATTTTGAATAGTTTAAATTTGAATTTTATAAAATTTGTGTGAATCACTAGTTTATGAATAGCTTTACTATAAAAATAGAATTTTTTTTCTTCTTTGCTATTTATTTTTTATTTATACTTACAATTAAATACTTATAGTTTGATTTTAGGTCACAAAAATTATATTCTTTTTCCTATTGAAGAATATTATAGTTTTATTTTAGTTGATCATAACATAATATTTTAATTGATTGTTTTTATTTTCATAAAAGTTTTGTAGTTCATTCTGTTTGCTATTAATTCATTATTTGAGCTAAATGACTCTGAAATTGAAAAGCATTTCAAAATGAACTCTGAAAAAGTTGAAAGTTGGCATGGTATCATAATTTCACCCACATAGCATGTGCATATATAAAACGGACAATGGTAGCATGTTCGTCTGTTACAAATTTGGCATGGTATCAACATAATAGTTGCGGGAGAAAGTCTTCACTTTTTCTTCGCTTGTATCATTTGCTTATTGCGCCGTAACCATGGATAATCTTCATTGTTTATCAAGATGCTTGGGTCAGCCTTGACATTGAAGGGAGGAATTTCATGAAACTTTTCATAATCTTCAGACATGTCTGTCTTGCCGTCCACTCCCAGGATGTCCCTTTTTCCTGAAAGAACTATGTGGCGCTTTGGCTCATCGTATGATGTATTCGCTTCCTTATATTTTCTTTTTCTCGGTTTGGTAGACATGTCCTTCACATAGATAACCTATGCCACATCATTGGCTAGGACGAACGGTTCGTCAGTGTACCCAAGATTTTTCAGATCCACTATTGTCATTCCGTACTGTGGGTCTACCTGTACCCCGCCGCCTAACAGATTGACCCATTTGCACTTAAACAAAGGGACCTTAAAATCAGGTCCGTAGTCAAGTTCCCATATGTCCATTATGTAACCATAATATGTGTCCTTTCCGCTCTCGGTTGCTGCATCAAAGCGGACACCGCTGTTTTGGTTGGTACTCTTTTGATCTTGGGCGATCGTGTAAAATGTATTCCCATTTATCTCGTACCCTTTGTAAGTCAATACAGTCAAAGATGGTCCCCTGGACAACAAGTACAACTCATCACAAACAGTGTTGTCACCTCTGAGACGTGTTTCCAACCAACTGCTGAAAGTCCTGATGTGTTCACATGTAATCCAGTCGTCGCACTGCTCCGGGTGTTTGGAGCGCAGACTGTTCTTGTGTTCATCGACATACGAGGTCACCAAGGTAGAGTTCTGTAGAACTGTGTAGTGTGCTTGACACCAAGAATATCCGTCCCTGCATATTATTGAGTCTCTTCCAAGAGTGCCTTTTCCAGTCAGTCTCCCCTCATACCGCGATTTAGGGAGACCTATCTTGTTAAGGCCAGGAATGAAGTCAACACAAAACCCGATAACATACTCTGTTTGATGGCCCATGGAGATGCTTCCTTCTGGCCTAGCGCGGTTACGGACATATTTCTTTAGGACTCCCATGAACCTCTCAAAGGGGAACATATTGTGTAGAAATACGGGCCCCAAAATATAGATTTCTTCTTCCACATGGGTGCGTGTCCCTCAGCGTCATTCGGAACAGCTAGTCCACTGGGACCCTTTCCAAAGATTACGTAGTGTAAATCATTGACCATAGCAAGCACGTGATCACCGGTGCGCATGGCGGGCTTCTTCCGGTGATCTGCCTCGCCTTTGAAATGCTTGCCTTTCTTTCGACATTGATGGTTGGTCGGAAGAAATCGACGATGGCCCAGGTACACATTCTTCCTGCATTTGTCTAGGTATATACTTTCAGTGTCATCTAAACAGTGCGTGCATGCGTGGTATCCTTTGTTTGTCTGTCCTGAAAGGTTACTGAGAGCGGGCCAATCGTTGATGGTCACGAACAGCAACGCCTTAAGGTTAAATTCCTCCTGTCTGTGCTCATCCCACATACGTACACCGTTTCCATTCCACAGCTGTAAAAGTTCTTCAACTAATGGCCTTAGGTACACATCAATTTCGTTGCCGGGTTGCTTAGGGCCTTGGATGAGAACTGGCATCATAATGAACTTCCGCTTCATGCACATCCAAGGAGGAAGGTTATACATACATAGAGTCACGGGTCAGGTGCTGTGATTGCTGCTCTGCTCCCCGAAAGGATTAATGCCACCCGCGCTTAAAGCAAACCATACATTCCTTGGGTCCTTTACAAACTCATCCCAGTACTTTCTCTCGATTTTTCTCCACTGCGACCCGTCAGCGGGTGCTCTCAACTTCCCATCTTTCTTTCGGTTCTCACTATGCCATCGCATCAACTTGGCATGCTCTTCGTTTCTGAACAGATGTTTCAACCGTGGTATTATAGGAGCATACCACATCACCTTCGCAGGAACCCTCTTCCTGAGGGGCTCGCTGTCAACATCACCAGGGTCATCTCGTCTGATCTTATACCGCAACGCATCGCATACCGGGCATGCGTTCAGATCCTTGTATGCACCGCGGTAGAGGATGCAGTCATTAGGGCATGCATGTATCTTCTCCACCTCCAATCCTAGAGGGCATACGACCTTCTTTGCTGCGTATGTACTGTCGGGCAATTCGTTATCCTTTGGAAGCTTCTTCTTCAATATTTTCAGTAGCTTCTCAAATCCTTTGTCAGCCACAGCATTCTCTGCCTTCCACTGCAGCAATTCCAGTACGGTACTGAGCTTTGTGTTGCCATCTTCGCAATTGGGGTATAACCCTTTTTTGTGATCCTCTAACATGCGATCGAACTTCAGCTTCTCCTTTTGACTAATGCATTGCGTCCTTGCATCGACAATGACCCGGCGGAGATCATCATCATCGGGCACATCGTCTGGTTCCTCTTGATCTTCAGCAGCTTCACCCGTGGCAGCATCATTGGGCACATCGTCTGGTTCCTCTTGATCTTCACCAGCTCCCCCCGTTGCAGCATCACCGTATTCAGGGGGCACATAGTTGTCATCGTACTCTTCTTCTTCGCCGTCTTCCATCATAACCCCTATTTCTCCGTGCCTCGTCCAAACATTATAGTGTGGCATGAAACCCTTGTAAAGCAGGTGGGAGTGAAGGATTTTCCGGTTAGAGTAAGACCTCGTATTCCCACATTCAGTGCATGGACAACACATAAAACCATTCTGCTTGTTTGCCTCAGCCGCATAGAGAAACTCATGCACGCCCTTAATGTACTCGCGGGTGTGTCTGTCACCGTGCATCTATTGCCGGTTCATCTGCGTGCATTATATATAATTAAGTGTCCAAATTAATAGAAGTTCATCATCACATTAAAACCAAAGTGCATACATAGTTCTCATCTAACAACATTAAAACCAAAACCATCGCACTATATAAGATGCAATAATAAATGTAAGAAAATGATACAAGTATCTATCTAAACATACAAGTAAGAATATTTTTCCTTTCAGAAAGAAGATAAGAACAAGAGGCTCACCACGGTGGTGTCGGTGATGAGATCGGCGCGGGTGATCGACTGCGGTGAAGACGGGGACGGGGCGTGACGGACCGCTAAATCTAGACAAATCTCGAGGAAAATGGAGTTTGGAGGTCGAGCTTCGAGAGGAGAAAGCTTAAGTAGTGTGGCTCGGGCATTCCATCGAACACCTCATGTGCATAGGAGGTGAGCTAGAGCACCACAAAGCCCTCTCCCCCTCGGCCAGAAAAAACAGAGCACTGTGCTCTGCTCTTGCGCGAGGGGGTATATATAGGCACCTCATTGGTCCCGGTTGATGACATGAACCGGGACTAAAGGGAAGCCTTTGGTCCCGGTTCAAGCCACCAACCGGGACCAATGGTGGTGGGCCAGGAGCGAGGCCCATTGGTCCCGGTTCGTCCCACCAACCGGGACCAAAAGGTCCAGACGAACCGGGACCAATGGCCCATGTGGCCCGGCCGGCCCCCTGGGCTCACGAACCGGGACCAATGCCCACATTGGTCCCGGTTCTAGACTGAACCGGGACTAATGGGCTGAGCCGGCCTGGACCATAGCCCTGTTTTCTACTAGTGAGATGCCACCTCACTTAAAGTCTTCATAAAAAATACTCATAAAATAGGTTGGCTCTTAGAATGGCTATTAGGTTGGCTCTAAGCATTTAATATTTGCATGAGCAATGTATATAATTGGAAGACAGTTGCATGCATATACTTTTTTTTGATCCATGTGTTATGGCCGGGTAGAATAAGAGCTCGCTTCACTCTCTCTCCTCTCTTCTCACTCCTTCAAGTAAGATTTTAATGACATGACAAGTCCTATAGCCTACTGACTTGACTTTATTAGACTTGTTCTTAGTTTGTAGCTAGTTTCTCTTCTCTCTCTTCCAACTTAGTAGAAAAACTATTTTAGCTTGCTTACGCCACGTTATTAAACAAGAATAAAAAGCTCGGATACCATCTGATTAACAATGACCTTAGTGACCTAAAGAGACAAGTTTCTTAGCACTGCTCTTGCCTGGTCCATGTTTTGTGCATTATTCAGGTTGAGTTTGCCGGGCGCCAAGAGTGGCTGTCATTTGGATTAAATATGTGTACTCTTTGTTTTGCGAATGAAAAATATCTGGGTGAAAAAAGGATTAGATCTGGTGCCTATAATAATTTTGGCACATTAGGCATATGAGTGCTTTAACAGTTCTTTTATCTGTTTGAATATGATGGGCGATGCTCTTGCATGGCTCAAGGGTATGCGACTGCTGCGTGTGTATGTGTGTGTGGTGACCACTGGTGTGTGTGTTATGCGTCATTCTTAATCACTAAAGAAAAACTAACACTCGCAAAGAAAAACATATACTCGTTTTGACGAGAGATGGGCCCCTTCCACAAAAAGTGGCTAGCCCGAAATTGAGTTGTCTGAAAACTGAGTGGATGCATATTAAATAGAGGTAATATTACCGAAGGTCATATAACTTACGTTGGATGTTCAGTTTGGTGCTAGAACTTTGAAAATACGGATTTATGATCACCTAACTTGCGTTCTCGTGCAAATACGGTCATCTTATTCCTATCCAGACGTATCCTGTGCTTACGTGGCATGACTGAAACCATTTTTTACCGAAACACCCCTGCTTTGTTTTTAATTGCACAGAAGCCCCCTCATCAGCACATATAGGTTACACTTGATAGAGAAATGAGAAATAAAAAGGCCGAGCGCATGTCACGCTTGACAAAGAAATGAGAAACAAAAGGGCCGTGCGAGGCTTGAATTCACGAGGCCATGCACGCACATGGCCTGACCAAACCATTGTACTAAGCACGTCTTTAAAGAAATATACCTTATTTCACTCTATAATGTAAGCAGGGATCAGCTGACATTTTCACAAACTTGCAAGCTGGGGTCACCTACTGGATGCGCAATACTAACCACTGGAACATGCCCAAGATTTGTACTTTTTTAGTTTCAATTTATATATTTAATTGCCAAAAACTTTTGAATTCAAAATCCATTTGAATAAATTCTGGTGAAAAAAATCCGCTCATCCTCAAGTAGTTGTCGTTGCCAACATATAAAATTCTAGGTTTCTCCTTAGACACATGAACACGTATGGATTCCAAAATGGCAAAAAAATTCACTCGCGCTCGAAATGCTTGAAAATTCTTTCATACAAAGCAACAAATTTTTTGTTTGAATTCAAATAATTAAAAATTTAGAAGTCTAGATAAATAAAATATAGCACATAATGATATATCATTTTTATCCTGATGTTTGTCCATTAATTAGCTTGCAACTGGCCCGGGTTTGAATCTTGCGTAGGTTATATTTTTGCCAAAAAACATATTCAATACAAAAACAATCAAAATGTTTGTACCTCGTGATTTGAATTCTAGACCTAGAGGAGTGAAGAAAACTAATCTACCGCAACAGTACAAAATTGGATTTGAAATTTAAGTGATCCAAGTCCATTTTGACATAGGAGTTCAAACCAACCATAAACAATTTGAGCGGAATGAAAAAAAATTGTGCACCCTCTAAATTCATTTAGATAACTTGATATTAGAGCAAGTTTATTGATAACATCATTGTTCTCTTTGTATATGATTGAATTTATGGTTGTCTCAGCTAAAAAAGAATTTATTTGTCGCAAAAAAATTAAAAGAAAAATAATTTGTTTGTCGGGTTGCACAATATAACAACATATGCATGTCAATACTAGACAGCAAAGGACGTCTAGTGTGGTGGCTAAAACGTGAGACCGGATTGAAGAGGTTGTTGGTTTGAATCCAAACGACACAATTAATTTTTAAATCTTCAAATCTTTCTCACGTCCACTAGCAGGTGAGTCCTTTATAGGTCTGACTACCAAATGAGACCCACAGACTTAATTATTAGTACTTATTACGTGTGAATGAATTATACAGCCATAATTATGAAAAATCTAGGGATGTTTCTACAAAATGGACGTTACACATGTCATACCTAACGCCTCCTCCACCAACAATCGTTGACAGTGGGACCATGCATGCGTGGCACGCCATGCAAGCGGTGGATACGCCCGCGTACACGTTTTGTAACCGTATTTGCACCACAACGCAAGTTGGATGACCACAAATCCGTATTTTTGAAGTTCTAACACTAAACTGAACATAGAAAGCAAGTTATGTGACTCCCGGTGATATTACCTCTATTAAATACACATCGCGGCTACACTAAAATAATACAAAATGGCGATCGGACGTCCTCCTCTGCGCTTAAGGCGCTGGATGCGCCAACCAACAGGAGATCCTCAGGGGGCGATTAGAGAGCTGGCGCTCGAAGGGGCGTGTAGCGGGCCGGCTCATTTATTCTTTTCTTTCTTGTAGAAACTGCAAAAATGGGTGCATGGGGAACAAGATTCGATCTCGGACCTCATGATTCACTTAGCAGTGCACCAACCACTACACCATCAAACAACCTGTGCTAACAAACTTCGTTTGCTTTCATTTATTCTTTTTGCAGCTCGCAAAGCCTCCAAACCGTTTTGTCTTTTTTCTGTTTTTCTATAATGGTTTTGTTCACTTTTTTTGCAAAATGCCTGCAATTTTCTTAAAAAAACCAAAGACATTGTTTTTTCAAAATGCATGAACCTTTTCAAATTTGAAAAAAATTCATTATTTTTTAAATTTTCATCGAATTTGAAGAAAGTTCATCGATCAGAGAAAAAGTTCATCGAATCTAAAAAAATTTCATCGAATTTGAGAAAATTTTATCATGATTAGAAAAAGTTCATCGAATCCGAAAAAGTTTAATCGATATTTCAAAAAGTTTACTGGATTTGAAAAAAAGGTCATCAATTCTTAAAAAAAGTTCATCGAATTTGAAAAAAATTCATCGAATATGAAAAAAATTCATCAAATTTGAAAAAAGTTCATCAAATTTGAAACAAAAGTTCAATGATTTTGAGAAAAGTTCAATGGATTTGGAAAAAGGTTCATCAAATTTAAAAAGAAAAAGGAAAAACAAAAAATTAAAAAGGAAAAAAAACAGAATAAAAACGTATGAAGAAAAAACCATGAACTGAAGAAACAAATAAAGGAAGCAAAGAAATATCCATTTCACAACAGGTCCGATAACCTAGTGATGTGTTCTCTTTCCTTCCAATGCAGAGGTTGCGGGATCGAATCCTGTCCCAACTCCTTTTTTGTTGAGAGTTTGACGAAATACAATGTTATATGGGCAGTGTTATATGGGCCGACCCAGGTAAGAGGCACCTTCAGCGTCAGTTAACAGAATGCACGTGCCGCTGAAGGCGCCCAATAGGAAATGCCCCTAGTCGGCACCTTATGCGCCGACTAGGAGTTCTACCACCCACTAGCCACTAACAATGTGTCGGCCCATTCCCCACTAGCTTGCATTTGGTTACTTCTGTTAACGGTTGATTTGAAAAAACTCCCAACTCCTTTTTTGTTGGGAGTTTGATGAAATACCGTGTTATATGGGCCGGACAAGGTAAGAGGCGTCTTCAGCGCCAGTTAACAGAATGCACGTGGCTCTGAAGGCGCCAAATAGGAAATGCCCCTAGTGGGCGCCTTATGCGCCGGCTAGGAGTTCTGCCGCCCACTAACCACTAGCAATGGGCCGGCCCATTAACCACTTGCTTGCATTTGGTTACTTCGGTCAACGATTGATCGGTTGATTTAAAAAAAGTAAAACTAAGAAAAGATTGGAAAAACATGAATTAAAAAATTCAAGGATTTTTGAAAAAAGTTCATGAATTTGCAAAAAATCATGAATTTCAAAAAAGTTCATGAATTTGAAACAAAGTTTATTAAAAATCATCAAATTTGTAAAGGAATTCATTAATTTTGAAAAAAAGTTCATCGATTTTGAGAAAAGTTCATAAATTTGAAGAAAAATTATTGATTTAAAAAAAGTTCATCAATTTCAACAAAAGTTCATCGATTTTGAAAAGAAATTACAAATTTGGGAAAAACTTCTTCGAATTTGAAAAAAAGTTTATTGATTTTGAAAAAAATCATGAATTTGAAAAAAATTCACACATTTAGCAAAAAGAAAAGGGAAAACAAAAATAAGAGGAAAAATAAAGAAACAAACAAAACCGTCCCAAAGAAAAAAGAAAGAAGAGGGAAAAAAACCAAACAAAACTGTTCCAAGAAAAAAAGAAAAGGGAAAAATAAAAAAGAAAAGAAAGAAGAAAAAGGAGGAAATAGCTGTAAGTAAACACATTAGTTGAGTTGGCGGGTTTTATTGCAACATTGGCCAAAACCGGGAGGAGGCTTCTGAAAGCCGAAACATTGAATGTCTCGATGGGCCGACCCGTTATGAAAGAACTAAAGTGGGGGGGGGGGGGTACGCCACGAACGATTAAATCTATATTTGGCGTCTGAAACGCCAAATAGGGTTTGACGATCACGGCTACACCAGGACCATCAAATTGTCTGAGTGAATAATCTAATAGAACAAACACAAGCAACAACCACATTTGACCAAGCCATCACGCCATTTTGAAGTAATTATGTCTCTAGAGAGAGAATAATGTTGTCATGCTATATATCCCCATGTAACAGTGTATGGAATCAAATATATATATATATATATATATATATATATATATATATATATATATATATATATCACATGCATTTCGTTGCTATATATTTGCATTCCAAAATTTGCTCTATTCAGTGATGAAAACCCTGGTTATGAAATACGAAACATCGCCAAAGATCATTGTGATGGTCAACTATCATGAGGTGTTTTTCTCCCGTGGTAGCGTCCTCGGAAACTTTGGTGACGTTCTGGCCCGATTTTAGGTGACAAATTTGGCCTCACTAGGCGTGCCCATATTCTACGACGGTTTGTAGTGTCACCGAACATAATTTTAAAACTAATGATATTTTTATCACATCTTATATAAAAGTTCCCTAATGTCCCTAGCTAGGTCAAACCCCTCGGCGGCAGCCTCTCCCCTCCCCATCTGACCCGCGCCTCTCAGGGAGTCCTAGACTAGGGGTCCTCGGGGTGCCAACCTATCTCTCATGGGCCGGACAGTCGGTCCGCGCTACAGCTGCTGGAAGGCCGCACTATCGGGCGACATCGTATCCGGACAGGAGATCTTTGATGCCTTGGTGTGTAATCCAAGTCAAGATAGAAGATTCAGCAGGCTTTTTCCCTTGTTGTAACCGATCATATGTAACCCTAGCACCTCTGGTGTCTATATAAACCAGAGGGTTTAGTCCATAGAGGCTAGAACAACAACCGTCATCCTACTAGCCTAGGGTTTAGTTCATCTGATCTCGTGGTAGATCAACTCTACAATCCTCATATACACAGCATAAAATCAAGCATGACGTAGGGTTTTACCTCTTAGAGAGGGCGTGAACCTGGGTAAACATCGTGTCCTTCATCCCTTGTTCCCCATTGATCCAAGATCCACAGCTCGGGACCCCTACTCGAGATCCCCCGGTTTTGACACCGACATTGAGAGTTCCGCTGTTGGATCACCAAAGGATCGATGGCTGGCGTAATCATCGGAGATGGCATCAACACCGGGGACATCTTCGTCCTCGGCTAGCTTTTCGTGTTCGGCAGCATAATTCTGCACGCCAACTCGACCGGTCATCTTGACCAGGTCGACAGCTTCGCCCCTGAGCACCAGACCAGGTTCGGTAACCTAGAGTATGTCACTGATGCTTGGGGTGATTTGATCTTCACTGGCTTCTCAGCCTCGCCCGAGGCGCCCGAAAATCCTAAAGCCTCGACTTCGGGATCTCTCCTCGGTCCAATCGTTGGATCGGCCATCGACTCGCACCCAGCCTCAAGCCCGGATACGACCTCTGCGTCCGAAGACCAGGAGTCAACCCTGGCCGGACTCACTCTTTCCGCCTCGGATCCGGCCTTGACTGTGACACAACTTCAGCGTCCGAAGACCAGGAGTTAACCCTGGCCAATCTCACTCTCCTTGCCTCGTATCCGGTTTTGAACCGTGACGCAGCTTCGGCATCCGAAGACCGGGAGTAGCCCTAGTCGAACTCGCCCTTCACCCCACCACATCGAAAGTCGACTACGAAGAAACCCCAGACATCGACCTAACTGGTCTTTCCCTTTTAAGTGAGATGCTAGATCGGATCCAGGCGATGACTACCACGGATGTCCCATCCTCGACCTGCGTTCAGCAGGGCCTTGAGGTGGGCCATGGGGAATTTTACATCCCACCCACCACCCACTTGGTAGCCACTATCAAAGATTTAACCGACATGCTAGACTACGCCTCTGAGGAGGCCGAAGACATGGATGAAGACATCAGAGTCATGTCCCACTCTGACGCAACCCCTCCCATCACTGGACGATGGACGGTCACCTCCACCTACGATATCGACATGGTGGATACCCCAAGGACAACGGCAATGGTGCTAATAACAACGATGGCACGCCCAGAAGAGACAACGACAAGCCCGGTGAGGAGCCGCCTAAACGCCGACGGCAGCGTCGCGACCAAAGGGGTGCAGAAGGAGGGAACGCAACATGATCACCGGAGATAATGACACCCAGGACAACTTGGAGGACCTCGGTGACCCTGCTGCCCTTGAGCAGCGACCCGACAACTCGGAGGAGAACGGGGATCAGTACAACCCCAAGGACCTCAATGACTCCGAAGACAGCAACTACCCCCCCCCTCTCCGAAGAGGAGGTTAGCCTTGGAGCCAAGGACTTCATCGTCCCCGAGGATCCGCTGGATCAAGAGTGATTTAAACAGCAACTTATTGCCACTGCATGAAGCCTAAAGAAGCAGCAGCAGCAGGTTAAGGCTGAACAAGACACCCTCAACGATAGGTGGACAAAAGTCCTGGCAGCCGAAGAAGGGTACGGCTATGAGCAGCAAAACAAAAGTTACCCAAACTGGAAGTTGCTGCCTGAGTTCGACAACGAAGCCCTTGAGCCCGTACCAACCAGACGAACTCAGGACAATCAGCTAGAAAGCCCCCCTCAAGTAAGGAACGGACCGGCTGGAAGGCCCGAAGACCCGCCAGCGCCCGCCCGTAGGAGGAGAAAGGAGCCAGGAGAGCCTGAAGACACATACGACCTGCGATGTGACTTGAACGCCAGAACGGGTAATGCAAGATCCATCTATGGATCCAGGGGATACCCTCCCATAGACGGGACAGGTACCAAGAATGGCTCGACCGAAATGATAGAGCTCGGGAGCAACACCGGGCTCGGATGGAAGCTGAACTCTAGCCTGACGTGGCCTGAGTAAGGTGCGCCGCTCACCCGGCGTGTTTTACAGACGAGATGATGCAGCATTAGTTCCCCGAAGGGTTTAAACCCGTGAATATTGAACAATACGACGGGACTATAGACCCGGCCGTGTGGATCGAAGACTTTCTTCTCCACATTGATATGGCTCGAGGAGATGACCTCCACGCCATAAAATACTTGCCATTAAAGCTCAAAAAGGACCAGTGAGGCATTGGCTGAATAGCCTCCCTGAAAACTCCATAGGGAGTTGGGAGGAACTCGAGGATGCTTTCCGAGCCAACTTTTAAGGCACCTATGTCCGCCCCCCCCCAGACACCGATGACCTCAGCCATGTGGTCTGATAACCCACAAGTATAGGGGATCGCAACAGTTTTCGATAAGTAAGAGTGTCGAACCCAACGAGGAGCTAAAGGTAGAACAAATATTCCCTCAAGTTCTATCGACCACCGATACAACTCTACGCACGCTTGATGTTCACTTTACCTAGAACAAGTATGAAACTAGAAGTACTTTGTAGGTGTTGTTGGATAGGTTTGCAAGATAATAAAGAGTACGTAAATAAAAGGTAGGGGCTGTTTAAGTAAAGACACAATAAAGTAAATATAGTGAGTGTGGAAAAGTGGTGGTAGGAGTTGCGAAATTGCCCCTAAGCAATTGACTACTTTACCAGATCGATAGCAAGTATTATGTGGGAGAGGCCACTGCTAGCATGTCATCCCTGACTTGGAATTCTATGCACTTATGATTGGAACTATTAGCAAGCATCCGCAACTACTAATGTTCATTAAGGTAAAACCCAACCTGTGACGCCCGGATAGTTACGCTACGGTAACCCTCCGCTAATGATGCCACGTCACCACGATTACTGTTGTTAATCTTGCGATGATTCAAATCCCGTTCAAATTTCAAATTTAAAATCAAGACAAACAATTAAAGTTTTCAAAAACTAAAACTAAAATGTCTGGGTTGTGTCAAATAAATTGCAAGTAGTAATGGTGGAGAAACCACATGTTTAATAAAATATTTAAATGCTCAAAATTAACTAAAACAACAACTAGGACAATTAATTAAATACCTTTTTAAGATATAAGGTTACAAACTATTTTTTAATTAAATGCCTAAATAGTATTGGCAGTGGTATAACTAGTAGTACTACATTAGGTGATGTTTTTATAATGAACAAAACTAAAATGTGTAGTAAATAAAATAGCAAAACTAATTAAACAGGAAAAGTAAACAAAAAGAAAAAAAGGAAAACAAAGGGGCAAACCCCCCGGCCCAACTGGGCCACGGCCCAGCAGGCCACCAGGCCGCCTGGCCGGCCCACCCCACCTCCCATAACCCCCTCTCTACCCCGTGACCTAACCCTCGTCGCCCCACTCCCCCCCCCCGCATGATCCCCTCGCTCCTCCCCCCCGATCGGATCTAGATCGGGGCAGCAGGCCCCCAATGCCATCGCCTCTCCCCTTCGCCCCCATCGATCCACATCAGGACCGAACCGCCGCCGACGCCGCCTTGGCTCCGTGCTCGAGCCCCGCGCCGACCGGCGCCCCCGCTGCGGTGGCCGAGCCACCCGCCGGCGACGAACCCCCTCCCTTACGCCCGTGCCACGACCTCTTCATCACCGCACCCCGCCACCGCCCGTTGCCTCATCCTCCTCGTCTCCTCCTCGTCGACAACACGTCCTCGTCCTCCTCCCCAAAGGCTCCACCGAGCCTCGCCGCCCCCTGCTCAGCAACGCTGGTGAGGACCCCGGTCCTCCTCCCCGTGCCCTCACTCCGGCGCTCGCCCGCGCCACCACACCATCTGCTCCGCGCGTCGCTATGCCCGGCCATGACCGCGCCCCACGCCTCCCACTCGCACCACCGCTTGCTGCCGGGAGCCGCTGAACCGCGCGTCGCGCTCGCCGCCCTTGCTCTGCGGCCTCGCCCCTTGCTCCCGCTCCGCTGCAGCCGCTGCCTGCCGCTGCTCCGGCCGGCGAGCCTCGCCGTGGCTGGCCTGGGTCAGTGCCCAGTCGGGCTAGCGCCCGCGCCTGGGGCCAGCACCGTGCGCCCGCATCATTCGGGCGATGCCCGAAACCCGCATGCCCAGCACCCGCAAGCCTCCCCCAGAGCCACTGACTATGAGGCCCCACCCCAGAACAAATTTAAAAAAAAGAGTTAAAATAAATAAATTAGTAATTAATTAATTAATAAGTTAATTAAGTTAATTAATCCTATTTCACAAATCTAATCAAAATGAATTAACCTAATCATTTAGTTAACTATTTAATCATGTTTAATTAACCTGTGACTATGACGAACGGGCCCCACGTGCCAGGGTTGACCTAGTCAACCTATAAACCTGCGGACATCATGCTGATGTCACGCTGACCCAATAATTACCTTTTCTAATTAATTAAAATCTGTTAATTCCAAAATTGAATTAAAAATTTAAATATTAATATAAAATAAACCGTAGCTCGGATGGAAAAACTTTGTACATGAAAGTTGCTCAGAACGACAAGACGAATTAGGATACACAGTCCGTTCGTCCGCCACACATCCCTAGCATAGCAAACACGCAGCTTTTCCCCTCCAATTCATTTGTCCGAAAACGGGAAACACCGGGGATACTTTCCCGGATGTTTCCCCCCTTTCCCGGTATCACCTAGTACCGCGTTAGGGCATACCTAGCACCGCGTATTGCCTCGTTATGTTTTTTGATGCTTTGTTTGCTCCGTATTCACTGTTTCTTCCCCCTCTTCTTCTCCAGTAGACCCCGAGACTGACGCTGCTGCTACCCAGTACGACTACGGTGTTGACGACCCCTCTCTCTTGCCAGAGCAACCAGGCAAGCCCCCCTTTGATCACCAGATATCGCCTACTCTCCTCTATACTGCTTGCATTAGAGTAGTGTAGCATGTTACTACTTTCCGTTAATCCTATTCTGATGCATAGCCTGTCATTGTTGCTACAACTGTTGATACCTTACCTGCAATCCTAAATGCTTAGTATAGGATGCTAGATTATCATCAGTGGCCCTACACTCTTGTCCGTCTGCCATGCTATACTACTGGGCGGGAGGTGATCACGGGCATATACTATATATTTTACATTGTTACATTACTGGTGATACTGTTTGGAGATGGGGGCTGAAGGGGCAAGTGGCTCCATCCCGGTAGAGGTGGGCCTAGGTTCCCGACGGCCCCCGACTGTTACTTTGTGGCGGAGCGACAGGGCAGGTTGAGACCACCTAGGAGAGAGGTGGGCCTGGCCCTGGTCGGCGTTCGCGGTTATTTCAAAATAACATGTTTAACGAGATCTGGGTATTTGATCCGAGTCTGGCTACTGGCCTATACGCACTAACCATCTACGCGGGGACGGTTATGGGCACTCGACGTCGTGGTATCAGACGAAGCCTTCGTGACCTCAGCGACTGAGCGGCGCGCGCTGGATTGGAGTGGAACGCCTGCTAGGCTAGGTCTGCTTCCGGCCGCGTTCGCAACGTGCAGGTGTGCAATGGGCGATGGGCCCAGACCCCTGCGCCATAGGATTTAGACCAGTGTGCTGACCTCTCTGTTGTGCCTAGGTAGGGCTGCGATGTGTTGATCTTCCGAGACCGGGCATGACCTAGAAAAGTGTGTCCGGCCAAATGGGATCGAGCGTGTTGGGTTATGTGGTGCACCCCTGCAGGGAAGTTAATCTATTCGAATAGCCGTGATCCTCGGTAACAGGATGACTTGGAGTTGTACCTTGACCTTATGACAACTAGAACTGGATACTTAATAAAACACACCCTTCCAAGTGCTAGATACAACCCGGTGGTCGCTCTCTAATAGGGCGGCGAGGAGAGGATCGCCGGGTAGGATTATGCTATGCGATGTTACTTGGTGAACTTGCCATCTACTCTCTTCTTGTGCTGCAAGATGGAGGTTACCAAAAGCGTAGTCTTCGATAGGACCAGCTATCCCCCTCTTATTCCAGCATTCTGCAGTTCAGTCCACATATGATACCCTTATTCCATTTGATACCAATGCATACATATGTAGTGTAGCTCCTTGCTTGCGAGTACTTTGGATGAGTACTCACGGTTGCTTTGCTCCCTCTTTTCCCCCTTTCTACACTCGATTGCTGCGACCAGATGTTGGAGCCTAGGAGCCAGACGCCACCGTCGATGACGACTACTACTACTCGGGAGGTGCCTACTACTACGTGCAGCCCGCTGACGACGACCAGGAGTAGTTTAGGAGGATCCCAGGCAGGAGGCCTGCGCCTCTTTCGATCTGTATCCCAGTTTGTGCTAGCCTTCTTAAGGCAAACTTGTTTAACTTATGTCTGTACTCAGATATTGTTGCTTCCGCTGACTCGTCTATGATCGGGCTCTTGTATTCAAGCCCTCGAGGCCCCTGGCTTGTATTATGATGCTTGTATGACTTATTTTATTTGTAGAGTTGTGTTGTGATATCTTCCCGTGAGTCCCTAATCTTGATCGTACACGTTTGCGTGTATGATTAGTGTACGGTCAAATCGAGGGCGTCACAAGTTGGTATCAGAGCCGACTGTCTGTAGGAATCCCCCTTCCAAACTCCTTGGCCGAAGTTGAGCCTAGACATTGCAAAAAACTTTACTAACATGGCTGTGTGGCTTACAGGCCCACGTCGCCATTGGGTGATATTAGGATCTTTTACTCCTCGATCTTTACTCTAGGACTCTGAACTCTCTTCTACTCGGGATAAACGATTTTACTCAGTCTAACTTTAGGTTCTCGAGAATACTTCTCCCAGAGAGCCCCTTCAATCCAGATGACCGCCTGCTGCACCAGAAAATTTTGAAGATACTCTTCGATGTTTCCCCGAACCTTGTGCCTGTTGCTTTTGCAATTCCTTACCACCGAAATATCCCTATGAATAAATACTTACACCTATCGTTCTTTCCTTTATTCCCAGTCGATCTTGTTATTACAAGATACCCCGAGAATACTTTGTGCCTCTACCTTGTAGTTCCTTGCCGCAAAAATACCCCTACGGATAATTCCTCGCACTTATCGAGCATCTGCTCATTCCCAGTTGTTCATGTATTTCGCAAAAGTCTTTGAAATACCATTCGGTCTTCCGAATATCCTGAGTAGCCTATTGCTCTTGAAATTCTTGCTTGCTTGCATTATGGTTAATCCCATAAGTCTCGTAATCTTATTGGCATCCCTTGTCATTATCATTTTGATTCCATTGATACAATATGTTGCGAATGCACACAATCCTCAATCAGATCCTAGAATTGATCCTTCTGGCTCAGACGTCATTGTAAACATGAGCTGGATCTCGACCAATTAAATTTTTCCATCGATTGTACCCCTAAGGCTATTCAACTTATCCATCCCTAATTAGAGCATTGCTTCTAATCCCTTGTCTTGAAATTGATAATTCCTTTGCATTTGAACTTTGAGTTAGTCAGTTGTTTCCATAAATTGATCTCCTTGCATTCCTTCTTCCTCTGGTTGAGTACCGATGCTCACATCAGATCCCTTGTGGACCACCAGATCCTTTGTTGGATTTTATCCGACATCGTCCTTCATATTCTATAAGCTTGTGAGCCTTTCCTCGGATACTTAATGCCTTTGGTAAATCGTATCCTCTGCTTTTTATAGCATGCTCTACTTTCGAGCTGGTGATATTTACTATTGAAGCTTGTGGTATATGTTTCTAAGATGCCCCGATGGGTTGAACCTATACCTTCTCTAAAACCGTGTGAACCCGAAAGTTTTCATGAGTCATACTCTTCTGGTGCTTCGCCAGATAAAATTTCAACACTGCAACTTCTTCGAAAATGAGAAGTGAATGGAAAGTTATACATTGAAGAAGTGGGAGTCAGCCTTGAGCTTGTGTTCATGCCCATGGAAACGATGTAGATCTTATCATTAAAGCTTCTCTTAAAGATAATTACCCCCTTGTTATAAGTTCATCTTCTATCCGTGGTTTGATCATTTATTGTGGTTTTGACCATAATTTCTCCCTTTGATTCCATTTCTTGGACAAGTTAAAGTACTTGTCTTCTGCAATTAATTATGCCTGTCCAATCCTTATTCTGATCTACCTTCGAGTATTAACCCTTGGTATCTCAAGAATAACACGGAACTACATAACTTCTTATGAGTTCTTCATCAACTATTATTCTCATCGATTCCATTTTTCCAACGGGTTCTGAGTTGTTAGAACCCCTCAAGGACACCGACAAGTGAATCGAGTCCGCACTCTGATTCAGTAACTCTTAAGTAATTTTCGTTTCTTATGAGTTTAATAACTCTTCAAGTCATGCCTAGCCTGATCGGCTATATCATTATCGTGTAACTTTTTAACTGTGCTACCTAGATCTTCTTCCCGGAGCACAAGTTTCGACGCTGAGCTAAGCTTACGTTGATTTCCTTGTCTTATCATTCCACCTCGGACAACAAGCTTGGTTTCGAGTTTGTGTCGTACCCATGGTTCCAATAAGCTCTTGCTTCGTCATTCCTTTGACTTGATGTCATCGCTGATCGATTACATCTTCAGGTAATCTCTCGACAAATGTGCCATGATCATTATCAACATTCTGAGCTCTTCCAGAATATCAATCAAATTCATGATGAGAATTACCATCCTTGCCCCTCGATGATTTGTGTTGTCATCGACTACTTCCTTGCCTTCTTTCCAACACAAACTTGTTCGTGTTGTGGCTATACCTTGAGTTCCTTGTTATCCGACTTATGTTATGTTCTACCTTGAAGTATTACCATCTTTTATGTCAAGAATGTGGTGAGAATTTCACCACCTCTTAAGAATTCTTGGTATGGTGATACTTCTCACCCTCACCATTCTTTCTTGGTACCCGTGTTGTTTCTAACCGGAATACCGACAATTGAACTATGACGTGTGAATTCAAAACTTCTAGCAACCCTATTGGTTTGAAGTGAATGGTCGAGTTTTCTTTTGTTCGTCAAGTCACCATTCTAACATTGATCGTGCAACCCAGCCCATATTTCGGGTGCACCTTTCAACCAATGTTTAATTGTGTATGTCTTTCCTCGAGCATACATTGTTATATCATTTGATATGACTAATGTTATCTCCATGTTCACGTAATTGTGGAAATCCATATTTTTGGAAATCTCAATGAATTGGCGCTGAGTCCATCAGCCACCTCCTCACCCTCTCCTTGATTTAATGATGAACTCTTGTTTCGGAACTCCCTTCCCTAGTTCATTTCCCGAGAATCTTACAATGTCTTCTCGTCAATTTGTGTTACACCTTTTCCTTCTCAGGCATCCTGAGTCTGAGGTATCCTGCCACCAATCAGACCCGAATCTTGGTCAGCTATGATGGTTGGAACACATTTCCAAGGGTTATAATGTTGGTCTTTATATGACCCGGTAAGGTGATGCCATGCCTAGCACACCTTGCCGAAGGACCTATTGTTATAGTTTCATTTTCTGCAAGGTTATCCATTCATCCATGAGGAAATTGTAAGACTTATTCTACAAGTTGTTCCCGATGGATCCTTCGTGTATCCAGAGTTTGACCTTTGCTTGAAAACCATGTCAATGCTATCTCGAAACATGTCATTGGTACTCTGATTTTCAATAAGAACATTTGAAGCACAAAGCTACATTTTCTTTATCAATTATCCAAACACCTTCGTATGGGTAATGGCATGAAATTTCTCTCCCCTTTCCTAAAGGGTTTTCTATGTTATGTCCCGTCATGGATATCATGCTCTTCTTGCCCTTGGGAAGGATATACCCTTGAAATATGTGTTTAAACACATTTTCCTTTCAGTTGTTCTATTTAATCTGATAATCCTATTTTCCTTTCCATTGGTTGGTTTAACGTTTCTTGAGGTCTAAGTAATCTAAGCAGTATTATTCTCCTGCTTATGTAAACACCTCGGTGTACAACTCTGTCAGCAAGACCCTGTTACCATCGTTGATGACATTTCGGAAACCATGATGGACGAGAACTTTGCCTATTGGTCCGCCTCATTCAACGAGCAGGAAAATGGTTCTCTTCATCCCTCGCCCTTGGTATCGACGTTGTTGCCTACATAATCGACAGGCTACCCTCTGACATGCCTTTCTTGCATGATCATGCAAGACGTCTCCGCCCTTCCCACTTTTAACCCACATGGTGGGCCCATAATCCACAATTCCACAGGATCAAAACCTGACTCTCCTGTACAACCCTGTTTATAATGGTTATTCCCCACGCTTGGCTTCGTATTTAATTCATGGGTCACCTTCCTAGTGCTCTATTCTGGTATGGGACGCAATACTTACTCTCGCTACTCTGAACCCCTTTCTCACTCAGGTTCAGACTTCGAGCAACTATCTATCTGCTTGAAACTTCTTATTGTACCTTCGAACTTTACTCTCAATGTGTTTTAATTGTTCAACTCGAGAGGCACTCGTATGATCATTCATGGGTTAACCCCAGATTTTACCCTTATAGCATTCTGTCGTTGCCAATTTGCCCCGTTACCTATTCGTAAGAACGATGGAACCCCCGAAGAAAGGATGAAGACTTCATAATGATGACCTGAAGCAGTGGAATGGAGACATCAATGTAATGGATTGACCTCTTCGATAAAAGCAACCAAGACCGAGGAGATTCGTTAGAATTACCTAACCAGACCCTTTCCCCTTACTCCCGGTCCTAAATCTCGGGACGAGATTTCTTGTAGTGGAGGAGAATTGTGACGCCCGGATAGTTACGCTACAGTAACCCTCCGCTAATGACGCCACGTCACCACAATTACTGTTGTTAATCTTGCGATGATTCAAATCCCGTTCAAATTTCAAATTTAAAATCAAGACAAACAATTGAAGTTTTCAAAAACTAAAACTAAAATGTCCGGGTTGTGTCAAATAAATCGCAAGTAGTAATGGTGGAGAAACCACATGTTTAATAAAATATTTAAATGCTCTAAATTAACTAAAACAACAACTAGGACAATTAATTAAATACCTTTTTAAGATATAAGGTTACAAACTATTTTTTTAATTAAATGCCTAACTAGTATTGGCAGTGGTATAACTAGTAGTACTACATTAGGTGCTGTTTTTATAATGAACAAAACTAAAATGTGTAGTAAATAAAATAGCAAAACTAATTAAACAGGAAAAGTAAACAAAAATAAAAAAGGAAAACAAAGGGGCAAACCCCCCGGCCCAACTGGGCCACGGCCCAACAGGCCACCAGGCCGCCAGGCCGGCCCACCCCACCTCCCATAACCCCCTCTCTACCCCGTGACCTAACCCTCATCGCCCCACTCCCCCCGCACGATCCCCTCGCTCCTCCCCCTGATCGGATCTAGATCGGGGCAGCAGGCCCCCAATGCCATCGCCTCTCCCCTTCGCCCCCATCGATCCACATCAGGACCGAACCGCCGCCGACGCCGCCCTGGCTTCGTGCTCGAGCCCCGCGCCGCCCGGCGCCCCCGCTGCGGTGGCCGAGCCACCCGCCGGCGACGAACCCCCTCCCTCACGCCCGTGCCACAGCCTCTTCATCACTGCACCCCGCCACCGCCCGTCGCCTCGTCCTCCTCGTCTCCTCCTCGTCGATGACGCGTCATCGTCCTCCTCCCCAAAGGCTCCATCGAGCCTCGTCGCCCCCCTGCTCAACAACGCTGGTGAGGACCCCGGTCCTCCTCCCCGTGCCCTCACTCCGGCGCTCGCCCGCGCCACCACACCATCTGCTCCGCGCGTCGCTATGGCCGGCCATGACCGCGCCCAAGCCTCCCACTCGCACCGCCGCTTGCTGCCGGGAGCCGCTGAACCGCGCGTCGCGCTCGCCGCCCTTGCTCTGCGGGCTCGCCCCCTTGCTCCCGCTCCGCCGCAGCCGCTGCCTGTCGCTGCTCCGGCCGGCAAGCCTCGCCGTGGCTGGCCTGGGTCAGTGCCCAGTCGGGCTAGCGCCCGTGCCTGGGGCCAGCACCGTGCGCCCGCATCATTCGGGCGATGCCCGAAACCCGCATGCCCAGCACCCGCAAGCCTCCCCCAGAGCCACTGACTATGAGGCCCCACCCCAGAACGAATTAAAAAAAGAGTTAAAATAAATAAATTAGTAATTAATTAATTAATAAGTTAATTAAGTTAATTAATCCTATTTCACTAATCTAATGAAAATGAATTAACCTAATCATTTAGTTAACTATTTAATCATGTTTAATTAACCTGTGACTATGACGAACGGGCCCCACGTGCCAGGGTTGACCTAGTCAACCTATAAACCTACTGACATCATGCTGATGTCACGCTGACCCAATAATTACCTTTTCTAATTAATTAAAATCTGTTAATTCCAAAACCGAATTAAAACTTTAAATATTAATATAAAATAAACCGTAGCTCGGATGGAAAAACTTTGTACATGAAAGTTGCTCAGAACGACGAGACAAATTCGGATACGCAATCCGTTCGTCCGCCACACATCCCTAGCATAGCAAACACGCAGCTTTCCCCCTCCAATTCATTTATTCGAAAACGCGAAACACCGGGGATACTTTCCTGGATGTTTCCCCCCTTTCTCGGTATCACCTAGTACTGTGTTAGGGCATACCTAGCACCGCGTATTGCGTCGTTATGTTTTGTGATGCTTTGTTTGCTCCGTATTTATTGTTTCTTCCCCCTCTTCTTCTCCGGTAGACCCCGAGACCGACGCCGCTGCTACCCAGTACGACTACGGTGTTGACGACCCCTCTCTCTTGCCAGAGCAACCAGGCAAGCCCCCCTTTGATCACCAGATATCGCCTACTCTCCTCTATACTGCTTGCATTAGAGTAGTGTAGCATGTTAGTGCTTTCCGTTAATCCTATTCTGATGCATAGCCTGTCATTGTTGCTACAACTGTTGATACCTTACCTGCAATCCTAAATGCTCAGTATAGGATGCTAGATTATCATCAGTGGCCCTACACTCTTGTCCATCTGCCATGCTATACTACTGGGCCGTGATCACTTCGGGAGGTGATCACGGGCATATACTATATATTTTACACTGTTACATTACCGGTGATACTGTTTGGAGATGGGGGCTGAAGGGGCAGGTGGCGCCATCCCGGTAGAGGTGGGCCTGGGTTCCCGACGGCCCCCGACTGTTACTTTGTGGTGGAGCGACAGGGCAGGTTGAGACCACCTAGGAGGGAGGTGGGCCTAGCCCTGGTCGGCGTTCGTGGTTATTTCAAAATAACATGTTTAACGAGATCTGGGTATTTGATCTGAGTCTGGCTACTGGCCCATACGAACTAACCATCTACGCGGGGACAGTTATGGGCACTCGACGTCGTGGTATCAGCCGAAGCCTTCGTGATGTCAGCGACTGAGCGGCGTGCGCCGGATTGGACTGGAACGCCTGCTAGGCTAGGTCTGCTTCCGGCCGCGTTCGCAATGTGCAGGTGTGCAATGGGCGATGGGCCCAGACCCCTGCGCCATAGGATTTAGACCGGTGTGCTGACCTCTCTGTTGTGCCTAGGTAGGGCTGCGACGTGTTGATCTTCCGAGGCCGGGCATGACCCAGAAAAGTGGGTCCGGCCAAATGGGATCGAGCGTGTTGGGTTATGTGGTGCACCCCTGCAGGGAAGTTAATCTATTCGAATAGCCGTGATCCTCGGTAACAGGACGACTTGGAGTTGTACCTTGACCTTATAACAACTAGAACTGGATACTTAATAAAACACACCCTTCCAAGTGCCAGATACAACCCGGTGGTCGCTCTCTAACAGGGCGACGAGGAGAGGATCGCCGGGTAGGATTATGATATGCGATGTTACCTGGTGAACTTGCCATCTACTCTCTTCTTCTGCTGCAAGATGGAGGTTACCAGAAGCGTAGTCTTCGATAGGACTAGCTAGCCCCCTCTTATTCCGGCATTCTGCAGTTAAGTCCACATATGATACCCTTATTCCATTTGATACCAATGCATACATATGTAGTGTAGCTCCTTGCTTGCGAGTACTTTGGATGAGTACTCACAGTTGCTTTGCTCCCTCTTTTCCCCCTTTCTATACTCGATTGCTGCGACCAGACGTTGGAGCCCAGGAGCCAGATGCCACCGTCGACGATGACTACTACTACTCGGGAGGTGCCTACTACTACGTGCAGCCCGCTGACGACGACCAGGAGTAGTTTAGGAGGATCTCAAGCAGGAGGCATGCGCCTCTTTCGATCTGTATCCCAGTTTGTGCTAGCCTTCTTAAGGCAAACTTGTTTAACTTATGTCTGTACTCAGATATTGTTGCTTCCGCTGACTCGTCTATGATCGAGCTCTTTTATTCGAGCCCTCGAGGCCCCTGGCTTGTATTATGATGCTTGTATGACTTATTTTATTTGTAGAGTTGTGTTGTGATATCTTCCCGTGAGTCCCTGATCTTGATCGTACACGTTTGCGTGTATGATTAGTGTACGGTCAAATCAGGGGCGTCACACAACCATAGCATTAAGATATATTGGTCCCCCTTCAATCCCGTATGCATCAATTTCTATGCTAGGTTGAAGCTTCTGTCACTCTTGCCCTCCAATACATAGTCCTATCAACATACAACTAACCTTAGGGTGTGATCCACACGCGCAATCATATGATGGGCACCAAAGGACAGCAACATAACCACAAGCAAATTAAATCAATCATAGCAATTCATCAACCATCGATAGGACAACGAAAATCTACTCAGACATCATAGGATGGCAACACATCATTGGATAATAATATGAAGCATAAAGCACCATGTTCAAGTAGAGGGTACAGCGGGTTGCGAGAGAGTGGACCACTATAGATAGATGGGGGAAGGTGATGGGGAAGTTGGTGAAGATGGCGGAGGTGTTGGTGTAGATCGCGGTGATGATGATGGCCCCCGGTGGCACTCCGGTGCCACCGGAAGCAAGGGGGAGAGAGCCCCCTCCTTCTTCTTCTTCCTTGACCTCCTCCCTAGATGGGAGAAGGGTTTCCCCTATGGTACATGGCCTCCATGGCACGGGAGGGGCGAGAGCCCCTCCGAGATTGGATCTGTCTCTCTGTCTCTCTCTGTTTCTGCGTTCTCAGATTCTGCCCTTTCACCGTTTCTTATATTCCCGGAGATCCATAACTCCGATTGGGCTGAAATTTTGACACGATCTCTATCCGGAAATTAGCTTCCTTGCGGAAAAAGAAGGGCACCAACAGCCTTACGGGGTGGTCACGAGGGTCAGGGGCGCGCCCCCCTACCTCGTGCCCCCCTCGGACACCGTCTCGCGTTGATTTTACTTCCCAAAAATCATAAATATTCCAAAATAATTCTGCGTCCGTTTTCATTCCGTTTGGACTCCGTTTGATATGGATATTCTGTGAAACAAAAAACATGCAACAAACAGGAACTGGCACTGGGCACTGGATCAATATGTTAGTCCCAAAAATAGTATAAAAAGTTGCCAAAAGTATATGAAAGTTGTAAAATATTGGCATGGAACAATCAAAAATTATAGATACGACGGAGACGTATCAGCATCCCCAAGCTTAATTCCTGCTCGTCCTCGAGTAGGTAAAGATAAAAAAGATAATTTTGATGTGGAATGCTACCTAGCATAATCTTGATCATATGTCTAATCATGGCATGAATATTAAGACACGAGTGATTCAAAGCAATAGTCTATCCTTTTACATAAAAATAATAATACTTCAAGCATACCAACCAAGCAATTATGTCTTTTCAAAATAACATGGCCAAAGAAAGTTATCCCTACAAAATCATATAGTTTGGCTATGCTCCATCTTCACCACACAAAATATTCACATCATGCACAACCCCGATGACAAGACAAGCAATTGTTTCATACTTTTGACGTTCTCAAACCTTTTCAACTTTCACGCAATACATGAGCGTGAGCCATGGACATAGCACTATAGGTGGAATAGAATATGATGGTGGAGAAGACAAAAAGGAGAAGATAGTCTCACATCAACTAGGCATATCAACGGGCTATGGAGATGCCCATCAATAGATATCAATGTGAGTGAGTAGGGATTGCCATGCAATGGATGCACTAGAGCTATAAGTGTATGAAAGCTCTAACTGAAACTAAGTGGGTGTGCATCCAACTTGCTTGCTCATGAAGACCTCGGGCATTTGAGGAAGCCCATCATCGGAATATACAAGCCAAGTTCTATAATGAAAATTCCCACTAGTATATGAAAGTGATAACTCAAGAGACTCTCTATATGAAGAACATGGTGCTACTTTGAAGCACAAGTGTGGAAAAAGGATAGTAGCACTGCCCCTTCTCTCTTTTTCTCTCATTTTTTGTTTTCTTTTTTTCTCTTTTTTTGGGCCTTCTCTTTTTTTTGCCTTTCTCTCTTTTATTTTTTTTATTTTTTTCATCCGGAGTCTCATCCTGACTTGTGGGGGAATCATAGTCTCCGTCATCCTTTCCTCACTGGGGCAATGCTCTAATAATGATGATCATCACACTTTTATTTACTTACAACTCAATATTACAACTCGATATCTAGAACAAAGATATGACTCTATATGAATGCCTCCGGCGGTGTACCGGGATGTGCAATGATCTAGCGTAGCAATGACATCAAAAAACGGACAAGCCATGAAAACATCATGCTAGCTATCTTACGATCATGCAAAGCAATATGACAATGAATGCTCAAGTCATGTATATGATGATGATGGAAGTTGCATGGCAATATATCTCGGAATGGCTATGGAAATGCCATGATAGGTAGGTATGGTGGCTGTTTTGAGGAAGGTGTATGGTGGGTTTATGGTACCGGCGAAAGTTGCGCGGTACTAGAGAGGCTAGCAATGGTGGAAGGGTGAGAGTGCGCATAATCCATGGACTCAACATTATTCATAAAGAACTCACATACTTATTGCAAAAATCTATTAGTCATCGAAACAAAGTACTACGCGCATGATCCTAGGGGGATAGATTGGTAGGAAAAGACCATCACTCGTCCTCGACCGCCACTCATAAGGAAGACAATCAATAAATAAATCATGCTCCGACTTCATCACATAACGGTTCACCATACGTGCATGCTACGGGAATCACAAACCTCAACACAAGTATTTCTACAATCCACAACTACCCACTAGCATGACTCTAATATCACCATCTTTATATCGCAAAACTATTGCAAGGAATCAAACATATCATATTCAGTGATCTACAAGTTTTATGTAGGATTTTATGACTAACCATGTGAATGACCAGTTCCTGTCATCTCTCTAAATAGATATAAGTGAAGCAAGAGAGTTTAATTCTTTCTACAAAATATATGCCCACGCTCTAACAAATATAAGTGAAGCAAAATAACATTCTACAAATGGCGGTTTTCTATGTAAAGAGAAACAGGCAATCCAAACTTCAAATGATATAAGTGAAGCACATGAAGCATTCTATAAAGCCATACTCAAAAGATATAAGTGAAGTTCATAGAGCATTCTATAAATAAACCAAGGACTATCTCATACCAGCATGGTGCATAAAAGAAAGATGAAAACTAAATGCGAAAGATGCTCCAAGATTGCACATATCACATGAACGAAACGAATCCGAAAACATATCGATACTTGTTGAAGAAAGAGGGGATGCCTCCCCAGCATCCCCAAGCTTAGATGCTTGAGTCTCCTTGAATATTTACTTGGGGTGCCTCGGGCATCCCCAAGCTTGAGCTCTTGCCTCTCTTCCTTCTTCTCACATCGAGACCTTCTCAATCATCGAACACTTCATCCACACAAAACATCAACAGAAAACTCGATAAGATCCGTTAGTATAATAAAGCAAATCACTACTCTAAGTACTGTTGCAAACCAATTCATATTTTGTTTTTGCATTGTGTTTACTGTAATATAACTTTTCCATGGTTTAATCCACTGATATAAATTGTTAGTTTCATCAAAACAAGCAAACTATGCATCAAAAATAGAATATGTCTAAAACAGAACAGTCTGTAATAATCTGAACATTCACCATACTTCTGATACTTGAAAATTCTACCAAAATTAGGAAAAATAAACAATTTGTATAGGAAGACAGTGCAAAAAGAATCATAACATTTTACGTTCCATCTAAAAATGTAAAATCACGCACTACAGCCAAAGTTTCTGTCCTGCACCGTACAAATCATCAAGCAAATGTAAACATCCTAAAGGCAAACCTTGGCACATTATTTTTATAATACAATGGAATTGTACAAGGGGATAATTATTTTTGTTGAAAAGTTTCTGTAATCAATATTCACAAAGTTTCCGTGATCATGAACAAAGTTCAAGGCTAGCTCCCACTTCGACAATGCTTGTCTTTCTCACTTTCGCTTTCCTTTTTGAAAAAGTTTTGGGTTCCCCTCTTTATTTTTGTTGTTTTTAAACTATATGAAAGCACTCAACATAAATAAATGACTCTCTAAAACTTCCGGGTTGTCTCCCTGGCAGCTCTTTCTTTAAAGCCATTAAGCTAGGCATATAGTGCTCAAGTAATGAATCCACCCGGATCCCAAGGTATATCAAAGCCAATTTTAATTAGCAATGATTTTTAATTTAGTAGTGAGCACAAAGTAACATATATCATGTAATGACGAAGTCTAAATCTCTTCCTATGCATCGGCATGTCATAAAAGAACAATTCATGCACACAAAGTAAAGGCCAATGCATAGTATAAACAGTTTCTTGCAATTTTATCATATTGGAAACATAGAGAGGTGGAGATATAGTTCCTCTCTCATAATAATTGCAAGTAGGATCAGCAAGCACATGCATGTTATATCTATCAAGATCATCATGTGCAACGGTAAAAGGCAACCCATCAATATAATCCTTAATAAGCACAAACTTCTCCGATATAGTGTAGTTTGGAGAATTCAAAAAGATAATAGGATTATCATGTGTGGATGCAATAGCAACAATTTCATGTTTAACATAAGGAACTATAGCAAGTTCATCTCCATAAGCATCATTCATATTGGCATCTTGGCCACAAGCATAGCAAGCATCATCAAAAAGGGATATTTCAAGAGAATCAATGGGATCATAATAGTCATCATAGCAATCATCCTTCGTAAGTACGAAGGGGAATTAAACAATGTATGAGTTGAAGAGTTAATCTCATTAGAAGGTGGGCACGGGTGATCAATCCGCTCTTCCTCCTTTTGTTCTTCGCTCTCCTCATCATTTTTTTCATCCAATGAGCTCACAGTTTCATCAATTTCTTCTTCCATAGACTCCTGCAAAATATTAGTTTCTTCTTGGACAGCGGAGTAGCCCTCAATATATAGTTCAACATAGGAATTATAAGCATAATTATCATAGCAATATTTAAATATGGCAAAATTTTCAGATTTGTAAAGAGTAGCATCATACTTTTCAATCAAAGAAGCAATTTCAAAAGCACCCTTAAAAGCAACAAATTCTTCAATTTGTTGAACATCATAGTAATTATAAACACCCTTAGCATACGAAGATACGATTCCATTATCAACAAACTCACATTGGTAGGGAAGGTGTTTCTTAGGGTTTTCAGAACAACAAGTATAATCATATATTTCACATAAATTCCAAGCATATCATTGCAAACGATGAATTTGATCCAGTAAAAGTTTCCCTTTTTCAGATATTCGGTGTCGCACATAACAAGCATGATCATCTAAAGATTTGCCCTCAACTAAGCTAGTTGGGGTTTCAGCACGAGCACATAGGGATCGAAGATGATCCAAGTAATAAGCTTCAGCAGTGTGATAGATTTTGAGTGGTTCTTCAACCATTGGTTCAGTAGGTACAACTAATTTTTTTGGTATTTTGCGTTTCCTACCCATAACTAAAGGTAGAAAACAACTAGGAACAACAAATAAAAATTACTTAGTGATAAAGCAAACAAGCACACACGAGAATATTCACCCCACGCTATTGCTCCCCGACAACGGCGCCAGAAAAAGGTCTTGATAACCCACAAGTATAGGGGATCGCAACAGTTTTCGATAAATAAGAGTGTCGAACCCAACGAGGAGCTAAAGGTAGAACAAATATTCCCTCAAGTTCTATCGACCACCGATACAACTCTACGCACGCTTGACGTTCGCTTTACCTAGAACAAGTATGAAACTAGAAGTACTTTGTAGGTGTTGTTGGATAGGTTTGCAAGATAATAAAGAGTACGTAAATAAAAGGTAGGGGCTGTTTAAGTAAAGACACAATAAAGTAAATATAGCGAGTGTGGAAAAGTGGTGGTAGGAGTTGCGAAATTGCCCCTAAGCAATTGATTACTTTACTAGACCGATAGCAAGTATTATGTGGGAGAGGCCACTGCTAGCATGTCATCCCTGACTTGGAATTCTATGCACTTATGATTGGAACTATTAGCAAGCATCCGCAACTACTAATGTTCATTAAGGTAAAACCCAACCATAGCATTAAGATATACTGGTCCCCCTTCAATCCTGTATGCATCAATTTCTATGCTAGGTTGAAGCTTCTGTCACTCTTACCCTCCAATACATAGTCATATCAACATACAACTAACCCTAGGGTGTGATCCACGCGTGCAATCATATGATGGGCACCAAAGGACAGCAACATAACCACAAGCAAATTAAATCAATCATAGCAATTCATCAACCATCGATAGGACAACGAAAATCTACTCAGACATCATAGGATGGCAACACATCATTGGATAATAATATGAAGCATAAAGCACCATATTCAAGTAGAGGGTACAGTGGGTTGCGAGAGAGTGGACCGCTGTAGATAGAGGGGGGAAGGTGATAGAGATGTTGGTGAAGATGGCGGAGGTGTTGGTGTAGATCGCAGTGATGATGATGGCCCCCGGTGCCACCGGAAGCAAGGGGGAGAGAGCCCCCTCCTTCTTCTTCTTCCTTGACCTCCTCCCTTGATGGGAGAAGGGTTTCCCCTATGGTCCATGGCCTCCATGGCACGGGAGGGGCGAGAGCCCCTCCGAGATTGGATCTGTCTCTCTGTCTCTCTCTGTTTCTGCGTTCTCAGATTCTTCCCTTTCACCGTTTCTTATATTCCCGGAGATCCGTAACTCCGATTGGGCTGAAATTTTGACACGATCTCTATCCGGAAATTAGCTTTCTTGCGGCGAAATAAGGGCACCAACCGCCTTATGGGGTGGTCACGAGGGTCAGGGGCGCGCCTGACACCCTGGGGCGCGCCCCCTACCTCGTGCCCCCCTCGGACACCGTCTCGCGTTGATTTTACTTCCCAAAAATCATAAATATTCCAAAATAATTCTCCGTCCGTTTTTATTCCGTTTGGACTCCGTTTGATATGGATATTCTGCGAAACAAAAAACATGCAACAAACAGGAACTGGCACTGGGCACTGGATCAATATGTTAGTCCCAAAAATAGTATAAAAAGTTGCCAAAAGTATATGAAAGTTGTAAAATATTGGCATGGAACAATCAAAAATTATAGATACGATGGAGACGTATCATGGTCCAACAGCCCGGCAATTCTAGAATCGGTTTTTAACCAAAAAGAACCAGATTGTCGACTGTCCGGACGCCGATGCCATAGCCGCATTCAAGCATAGCATTCGAGACGAATGGCTAGCCCGACAGCTCGGCCAGGACAAGCCGAGAACAATGTCGTCTCTCATTTCACTTATGACCCGCTTTTGCGAAGACAGCTGGTTGGCTCATAGAAGTACCAATAATGAGGACCCCAGCACTTCAGAAGTCCGGGATGGAAACAGGAAGCCACGACATAATAAGAACAAGCGTCAACACAATGGCACCAATGTCGATGACACGGCAGTAAACACCGGCTTCCGCAAATCCAAATCGAGGCCGTGGAAGAAGCGCTCTAAAGGAAACCAGGACAAACCCACCAAGTTAGACGTAATTTTGGATAGGCCCTGCCAGATCCATGGCACTCCAGACAAGCCCGCCAACCACACCAACCGTAACTGTTGGGTGATCAAACAGGCCGGCAAACTCACAGCCGAGGACACAAGCAAAAGCCCTCGCAGCAAGGATGACGAAGAACCTCGTAGGCTAAACAATGGAGGCCAGAAACAATTCCCTCTGAGGTAAATACAGTGAATATGATCTACGCCACTCATATACCCAAGAAGGAGAGGAAACACGCACTTCGGGACGTCTATGCCATAGAGCCTGTAGCCCCGAAATTTAACCCATGCTCGGCATGTCCGACCACCTTTGACCGCAGGGACCATCCGACTAGTATCTGTCATGGAGGATCGGCGGCTTTAGTCCTTGACCCCATTATCGATGGGTACAACCTCACTAGAGTCCTCATGGACGGAGGCAGTAGCCTCACCTGATTTAATCAGACACAATAAGGAAAAGGGTATTGACCCGTTAAAGATCAAACCCAGTAACACCACCTTTAAGGGGGTAATCCCAGATGTAGAAGCCCGCTGCTCGGGCACCCTAACCTTGGAAGTGGTGTTTGGCTCGCTGGACAACTTCCACAATGAGGACTTGATCTTCGACATCGTCCCTTTTCGCAGTGGCTATCTTGCACTCCTGGGCCGAACAACTTTCGCTCGTTTCAACGATGTCCCCCACTATGCATACCTAAAGTTAAAGATGCCAGGACCCAAGGGCGACATCACAGTCACCACCAATATGAAGCGCTCACTCTGGAGCATACAGTGGCCCTGGCAGCCGAGGTCCAGATCAGACTCGAGGGGCCAAAACGTCAGCCCGCTGTCAAGGCACGGGAGGCAAGTAAACGGGCCCGAGCCCTGCCCCCGTTCGAGGAACCACCCTATGCTCAACATAAATAGGGATATGCGCCCCACGACAGACCCACACCAGTCGCACAACACATGACTAGTGTGCACAACTTCGTGCTTAAAATATCATGGGCAGCAGTGAGGACTAATTACTCAAGAACCAAGTGTTCGGGTAATTTGAGCTATGGTCAAAACACGGCATCAGACAAAAACAGGTACCATCTAGGACCTATCCAGCATTAAGCTAGCACAACAAGGCGACTTCTCAAGACCTCTTGTCAAAGGCCCATCGACCGGTTACCATCCCCTCCAAGGAATTCTTCTTCTCGATGGGAGCAAAGGCGCAGACATGCAACAGGGCACAGTAGGACGTCAAACTACAGTTCAAGGCCTTGTGTAAACCCTTCTTTTGCAATATTTATTCACTTTTATTTTATTAAAGTACCTGTAACAGTTGCCGCGGCAGTTCGAACCGTACGGCTAACGTCCCGAGTTCATTGGAAATAAAGGCCATGGTTCACGGTCCCCTTGCAGTCTTTCCTGTTGCATAATTTTTTCCCACTCCTTCGACACCAAAGCAATCTAGTTCGGGCATGTTATCTTTAGATGCGACCGGCTAATAGACTGGGGGCTCGACTATAAACTAGGCCCAAGCATCAGTTTGGCACTATCTTTTGTATCAAGAGCTCGGCGTCTCGGATATTGCATTATATGAATCGGTTCCAAATTATGTCTTGGGTCAATAGTTGGGTTGTCCAGCTCGTGTGCTTACCCTCTTACGTTCTGCTTGTTCGGCTAAGACGGTAAAGGGAGAACCACTGTGATTGTACTTCTGGCTAGCCCAGTTAAGTACCTCAGTGTAGAAAGCCAAAAACTGACTGTCATAATAAGCGAGAACTGGTCGGCGATCTGATGAGAAGTGTTAAATTGAAAATCATTGGAGATTATATCGTGTCATAGTCATACGAAAGGTTTGTCTTCGGCCAAACCATGTGATCAAGGTATATACCTCTGATCTCCCGAATATCACAACACACTGGGGGCTAGTCACCAGCCCCCGAAGTCAAGCTCGTATGGCTAACTGAAAGTGAAAAAACCGCATGGTCCGATTGCCATGTTTTTCCCTCCCGCACTACCGCCTTCGGGCACCGAGACGTCGGCTAAGGGTCACAGTGCGGAGCATGAAACACCCCTCATAGTATCTACGTGGGTGCTGAAGCCAACGACTGGTAACTTTCAAAATAAAACGGCCGCATTGGAGTCAAAATAAGTAAAGGCAAGTATGATAAACCATACAAAACAACCGCATTATAAAGCATAAGGTTTAAACCATAGTTTAATACATGGTAAGGCGGTCACTCGAGGAGTACATCCGTTGAACACTGGGCTCTACTGCCCGAGCACCGTCCATCATGATGGAGAAATACTGCTCGGGGCGCCCATGCTCCATTCCAACGGGCAGAGGTCTAGTGGCCATCTCGACTGGCTTGATCTTCGTCTAGTGCACCATAGTCTTCGAGAATGCCATCTGAGCCCCCTCGATGCACACGAAGCGCTTAACAACTTCAAATCAGGAGGCAGCATCATGCAGCCTCTGCACCAAACCGAAGTAGCTGCTCGGTATTTGCTCTGAAGGCCACAACCGGACAAAAAGGTCCTTCATGCTCGGTTCCTCCATCCAGTGCAACTCCATCAGTTGCTTCATCTGATTGCTCAGGAGGGGAGGGTGTTCGGGTGCCTAGAACTGAGCCCATAATAGCATGTCTTCGATGTCACTGTCCTGAGCTGCATAATGCCTTGCCGCATCTGCTGCACTCCTAGGGACCGCCGCTAACGCGCCTGCGAAACGCCAAACTCGAGTGAGCAATGCGAATTTGTGGCCGCCAAAGACACTCTGCATTAAGTATGGCTTACCATCTGCAATTTGCTTTACTTGATGGAGCTCTTCTTGGGCACCTGAAGAACCATAAGTATAGGGGATCAATCATAGTCCTTTCGATAAATAAGAGTGTCAAACCCAGCGAGGAGCAAAAGGAAATGACTAGTGGTTTTCAGCAAGGTAATGTCTGCAAGCACTGAAATTATCGGTAACAAGTTGTTTGATAGCAAGATAATTTGTAACAAGCAAGTAATGGTAACGGTAAATAAAGTGTAGCAAGGTAGCCCAATCCTTTTGTGCCAAAGGACAGGCCAAAACAGTCTCTTATAATAAACAAAGTGTTCTTGAGGGTACACGGGAATTTCACCATGCTACTTTCATCATGTTGGTTTAATTCGTGTTTGCTACTTTGATAATTTGATATGTGGGTGGATCGGTGCTTAGGTGTTGTCCTTACTTGAAAAGACCGCCTACTTATGATTAACCCCCTCGCAGTCATCTGTAACTATGAGATAAGTATTAAGATAAAATCTAACCATAACATTAAACTTTTGGAACCAAATCGGCCCCGTACGAAGTAGCGCATAAGCTAGGGTTTAAGCTTCTGTGACTCTAGCAACCCATCATCTAATAACTACTCCACAATGCATTCCCTTAGACCCAAATATGGTGAAGTGCCATGTAGTCAACGTTCACATGACACCACTAAGGGAATCACAACATACATATCATCAAAATATCAAACACATATCAAGTTCACATGATTACTCGCAACATGACTTCTCCCGTGACCTCACGAACAAAAGTAACTACTCACAAATGATAATAATGCTCAAGATCAGAGGGGTATTAAATAGCATAATGTATGTGAACATATACTCTTCCACCAAATAAACCATATAGTAATCAACTACTAGATGTAATCAACACTACTAGTCACCCACAAGAACCAATCTGAGGTTCCGGTACAAACATTGAACACAAGAGATGAACTAGGGTTGAAAGGCATGTATGCCTAATCTATGCAGGGTAGGTGCTCTATTTAAGAGTACAGGATGTCCCTGCATAACTTCTTGAAGTATTTCCCATACAATGGGTTCTTTTTCCCAAATTTTCCTTTTACCAATCCTTACATTAGAAGTGGCGCGTTTTGTGATTAAATGGAGAATTACAAATAGCTAAAAAAGCTTTATTGCTAGATCTAGAGGTAATCCACATTGATGTAATGAAAGCGAAGGACCCACAACAATGACAGAACGCCTCGAGTAATCGACCCGTTTCCCAAGCAGAGTCTCGCAAAACCTTCCCTCTTTACCTTCAATTACATCTGAAAGTGATTTGTATACTTTATTGTGACCATCCCTCGTCGGTTACCCGTGGGACCCACTATCATGAAGTGTATCCACAGCTTCTTGTATCAAATTTTCCTGGCACATTACTAAATCCGCTGGCGCTAATTCACTTCTTTTTAATAGATAGGCATGATGTTGTTCCGATAGATAACTCTCTTATAAAGTTCATTAATGTCTGAAGTCACTACTTTATCTCCACACCTATAAACAATAGGTCTCAATTTGGGAGGAAGAACCGGTAATAAGCACAAAACCATCCATTCTGGTTCTACATTTGTTTGAATAAAATGCTTCGCCAATTGCATGCGTCTAATCAAAAAAACTTTTCTTATTCGTCTTTTTCTATCTTCCCACTCATCTCCACCATACCCCTCATCTTCTAATTCCTTACATTCAACCAAAGAATTCTCTATAATAATTCACAAATACAAATATGCTAATTGTTCTCTAATAGCACCTGCTCCTGTCGCAATTTCCCGATTTTGAAATGTTGCAAAGCCTGGGGTAGAAAAAGGGAGAAATGTTGTGGTTACAGGATGCAATTCCTCTTCGGATAAACCTAGTAATCATAAAAAGTGGGTTTTTTAGTGATGGGCCTAGCAAAAGAGAAATCGTCGTATACTAGGCCCTCCAACTTCTTAAGAGGTTTATCTAAAAGATTCGCCATATAACTAGGAAGATCTTTCAAATACCACACATGAGTCACGGGACATGCGAGTTTGATGTATCCCATTTGATATCTTCATATGCGAGAATCCACAAATTCTACCCCGCATTTTTGGCAAAATCTTTCGTCTTCGTTTTCAGCTCCACTCGCTCAAGAATTGCCACAAGCACAAATCCCGCTTTTTATGGGTCCAAATATTCTTTCGCAAAACAATCCATCTTTTTCTGGTTTATCGGTTTTATAATGAAAAGTAGAGGGCCTTGTGACTTCGCCAACGACTTCTCCATTAGGTAGGTTTTTGTTAGCCCAAACCTTTATTTGTTGAGGCGAAACGAGTCCAATTTGAAGTTGTTGATGGGGATTGCCCTCCCAAGGATGAGAGGGTTGTTGGTGATGACAATGATGATGATTTCCCCCTCGAGGAGGGAAGTTCCCCCGGCAGAATCGCTCCCCCGGAGGGCAAAAGTGCTCCTGCCCAAGTTCCGCCTCGAGACGGCGACGCTTCATCCCGAAAGTCCTCTCCTCATTTTTTCTAGGTCAAAATGACCTATATACCAGAAGATGGGCACCGGAGGTGGGCTGAGGAGGGCACAACCCACCAGGGCGCGCCTTGTTGGGGATCGTTGTAGAAATTAAAATTTTCTACGCATCACCAAGATCAATCTATGGAGAAACTAGCAATGAGAGAGAAGGGAGTGTATCTTCATACCCTTGAAGATCGTGAAATGGAAGCGCTACAAGAACGCAGATGAAGGAGTCATACTCGTAGCGATTCAGATCGCGGTGGATTCCGATCTAAGCGTCGAACAACGGCGCCTCCGCGTTCAACACACGTACAGCCCGGGGACGTCTCCTTCTTCTTGATCCAGCAAGGGGAAAGGCGAAGTTGGGGAAGAGCTCTGGCAGCACGACGGCGTGGTGGTGGAGCTCGCAGTTCTTCGGCAGGGCTTCGCCAAGCTCAATGGAAGAGGAGGAGGTGTTGGGAGAGGGAGGGTTGCGCCTTGGATGTGGTTCGGCTGCCCTCCTACCTCCCCTCTATTTATAGGTGCAAGGGAGAGGGGGGCCGGGCCCCTCCAGATGGATCTAGAGGGGGGGCGGCGGCCAAAGGGGAGGGGGCTTGCCCCCCAAGCCAAGGGGGGCGCCCCCTTTAGGGTTCCCCCCAACCCTAGGCGCATGGGCCCTAGGGGGGATGGCGCCCAACCCACTTAGGGGCTGGTTCCCTTCCACATACAGCCCATAGGGCCCTCCGGGGCAGGTGGACCCCCGGAACCCCTTCGGTGGTCATGGTACAATACCGATAAACCCCCGTACACTTCCGGTGACCGTATGATGACTTCCCATATATAAATCTTCACCTCTGGACCATTCCGGAACTCCTCGTGATGTCCGGGATCTCATCTGGGACTCCGAACAACATTCGATAACTGCATACTATTTCCCATAACAACTCTAGCGTCACTGAACCTTAAGTGTGTAGACCCTACGGGTTCGGGAATCATGCAGGCAAGACCGAGACATCTCTCCGGCCAATAACCAACAGCGGGATCTGGATACCCATGTTGGCTCCCACTTGTTCCACGATGATCTCATTGGATGAAACACGATGTCGGGGATTCAATCAATCCCGTATACAATTCCCTTTGTCTACCGGTATGATACTTGCCCGAGATTCGATCGTCGGTTACCGATACCTTGTTCAATCTCGTTACGGCAAGTCTCTTTACTCATTTCGTAACACATCATCCCGTGACCAACCCCTTAGTCACATTGAGCTCATTACGATGATGTCTTACCGAGTGGGCCCAGAGATACCTCTCCGTCATACGGAGTGACAAATCCCAGTCTCGATTCGTGCCAACCCAACAGATACTTTCGGAGATACCCGTAGTGCACCTTTATAGCCACCCAGTTACGTTGTGACGTTTGGCACACCCAAAGCATTCCTACGGTATCCGGGAGTTGCACAATCTCATGGTCTAAGGAAAAGATACTTGACATTAGAAAAGCTTTAGCAGACGAACTACACGATCTTGTGCTATGCTTAGGATTGGGTCTTGTCCATCACATCATTCTCCTAATGATGTGATCCCGTTGTCAATGACATCCAATGCCCATGGTCAGGAAACCGTAACCATCTATTGATCAACGAGCTAGTCAACTAGAGGCTCACTAGGGACATGTTGTGGTCTATGTATTCACACATGTATTACGATTTCCGGATAACACAATTATAGCATGAACAATATACAATTATCATGGACAAGGAAATATAATAATAACCATTTTATAATTGCCTCTAGGGCATATTTCCAACACGCCTGGGGGCCCAGGCGCACCCTGCTGTCTTGTGCTCACCAGGGTGGCCCCCTCCATTAGTTATTTGCTCCAATATTTTTAATATATTCCAAAACAATTCTTTGTAAATTTTTAGCTCATTTGGAGATGTGTAGAATAGGTAACTCTGACGTAGCTTTTTTAGGTCCAGAATTCTAGTTCCCGGCATTCTCCCTCTTTGTGCAAACCTTGCATATTATAAGAGAGAAGGCATTAGAAATACTCCAAAAAGCATTATTATGCATAAAAACATTATAAATAATAGTAGGAAATCATGATGCAAAATGGACGTATCAGCGCCCCGCCTCTACGTCCTCGCCTCTTGGATCTCCTGCTTCACCTTTGATAGCTCGACGGCATGATCCTTATTCTTCGCTCAAGACCCTCACATTTAGTGACATCATCCCTGAGCTCCTGTTGCACTTCGGCCACTCTGGCCTCGTGCTTCTCGCTAGTGGTTTTTACCGCCTTAAGTTCGGCAGCCGCTCGCTCGGCCGCCGCCTTCTATTCGACCGCTTCTTCCTTGGCCTTTTCTCAGCTCGGCCTTGAGGCCCTCGACCTCTGCGATGGCAGCTATAATCCCAATTAAACAACTCTTGCTTAGGGATAAATCCGAATACCCTGCTTGAGGGGAATACAATAACTAAGTCTCGACCGAACTAACCTTGCTCTTCGCCAAACCGCTTGTTGACAAGGTCGAGCTCCTCATCAGAGCTTTTGAGCTTCCGATTCATTTCGGCCAGCTCTGCGACATTAGCAGCCACTGCCAATGCTGAAGCCTAGAAAAATAAAACGACCGCCTCTTTCAAACTCCCGATTCAATGATTTTTGATCCTTTGCCAGGTTTTTCAATCCAGACAGAGTCTGGGGGGCTGCTACATACAATGGCTGCTCAAATGTTGTTCACAAAATACATTTTCACGAAAAGAGCATTACATTGCTTACCTCAAAGTCTAACAGGAGGCCACAAAAAGCTTCTTTCAGTCCGTCGTTAACGGACTGGATGCTTTGCAAAACCATGCCCATCAGGCTGGGCGCAGTGTTTCGAGACATTGCACACACTCTGCAATCTCGCTTTCTCGTGGTTTGTATACGTACCGTAGCCATGTCGACCGTCAGCAAGGAAGATAGTTCCACTAGCAGTCTGGCACCTGATGATAGGTCAACATCGGAATCATCCCGCTCGTCTTCCATGAGTCCGGCGTCGAGCCCAGACCTCAATTTTATCCGGATCATCATGGAAGGGACGCCGCCTCCAGAGTCGTTAGATGACAACTAGACGGACGAGGAGACATCGGAGGATGAAGAAGAGGACGATGATGATGATGAGGAGGAATGGTCGAATGAGGAGGAGGACGACGACAAAAGCAACGACGATGACGACGATGAAAAGCCAACGGTCAAAGGCAAGAAGCGTCCTCGCCAAGACAATGTCGTGGCGCCATCCAACAACAACAACAAGAAGAAGGACTAAATTAAGCAGACTATATGTATCTCTGTTTCCATTCACTCATATTAATTTGTTATCTCTGTTACCCCTGTCAATCTCATCACAGACGGTTAGTAATACGTATTCGACAGAGATCTTTTACATTATCACTCACAGGTTTGTTTCTTGAATTGTGTGCCCTGTCGAGCACACAATTCACGAAAAAGACCATATGGGCTGTCTATAATGATCACACACAATTCTGATTATCGACATGTTTGTCGGGTATCACACACATCTTGTTACGCCGAATCGTTTGTGTTCAACTCGATTATCGCAAACGGTTTATCCGAGTGAACTATATGCCGTATATCGCACACAACTTGATCTGGCTGCCCTTTTTCTGTTGTTCTGTCTCATCGCAAATGGTTCGTATGGATCAACGTATTCCTCGCATCGCACACGCAACTAAAATCTGAACCGTGTATGATGTATCCGCGATCGCAAATGTTTTTCATCTTTTTTGACGGTTTTTTACATCACTGTTTGTGATAAATGCATCGCACACAGTATCACCAAAGGGTCTCTGATTGTAGTGTTGCATTAGCAGCATCCTGCAGTAGTGCCGGGGGCCATAGTATTCACTAGAGGCTTCTCTCGAGAAAATAGCATAGGGTGGGTTGATAGATTATAGTTGGGCAATTGATAGAAAAGCAAATAATCATGATGATGTCCAAGGCAAGGATCATGTATATAGGCACCACATCTGAGACAAGTAGACCGACTCCTGCCTGCATCTACTACTACTGCTCCACACATTGATCGCTATCCAGCATGCCTCTAGAGTATTAAGTTATAAAGAACGGAGTAACGCCTTAAGCAAGATGACATGATGTAGACAAAGTAAACTCAATTAATATGAGTAAGCCCCATCTTTTTATCCTTAATGGGAATGATACAAATACGTGTCATGTCCCATTCTGTAACTGGGATTGACCATCGCAAGATTGAACCCATCACAAAGCACCTCTCCCATTGCAAGAAAAGTCAATCTAGTTGACCAAACCAAATAAATAGATCGGAGAGAAATACAAAGTAACTCTATAGGTTGCCTTGATAATGGATTCATATGGTTGCTTAATTCTCTTTCTAGGGAAGTGTTCCATATTCCCTTCTTTCATGTCTATAACAACATCTATAGTTTGTAAGAATGGTCTACGAAGTATTAAGTTTATAAAGAATGGAGTAACGCCTTAAGCAAGATGACATGATGGTAAACTCACGCATGAATAAACCCCATCTTTTTACCCTTGATAGCAAAGATACATACGTGTCATGTCCCCTTCTGTCACTAGGATTGAGAACCGCAAGATTAAACCCATTACAAAGCACATCTTCTCATTGCAAGATAAACCAATCTAGTTGGCCAAACCAAATCAATAGATCGAATAAGAAGTATGAAGCTATAACAATCATGCATAAAAGAGTTCAGAGAAAACCCAAATAATATTCATGGATAATCTGATCATAAACTCACAATTCATCGGATCCCAACAAACGCACCGTAAAAAAGAATTACATCGGATAGAACTCCAAGAACATCAAGGAGAACATTGTATTGAAGAACATCGAGAGAGAAGAAGCTATCTAGCTACTAACTATGGACTCGTAGGTCTGTGGTAAACTACTCACGCATCATCAAAAGGGTAGCAAGGTTTATGTAGAGCCCCTCCGTGATTAATTCCCCCTCCGGCAGAGTGCTAGCGACAGCCTCCAGATGGGATCACACGAGAACAAAAAATTGCGGTGGCAGAAAAAGTATTTTGGGTGACTCTCTTATTTGAGGGGAATATTTGGATATTTATATAGGCAAAATTAGGTCAAAATTTGCCACGAGAAGCCCCTCATCGGTCTTCTGGTATCCTCCCAAACCTTCTAGGGTCTCTTCTAGTCCAGAAAAAATTACTCCAAAGTTTTTTGTTCATTTGGACTCCATTTGATATTGGTTTTCTGAAAAGTCAAAAATTGGCAAAAACAATAATTGGCACCAGCAACTAAGTTAATAGGTTAGTCCCAAAAAAATGATATAAAGTTGCTTGTAAATTAATATAAAACATCCAAAATTGATATTATAATAGCATGGAGCAATAAAAAATTATAGATACGTTGGAGACGTATCAAGCATCCCGAGGCTTATCCTGCTCGTCCTCGAGTAGGTAAATGATAAAAACAGAATTTTTGATGTGGAATTCTACCTAGCATATTCATCATATAATATTTTCTTTTGTTGCATGGATATTTAAGTTTGAGTGATTCAAAGCAATAGTGTATAGTTTGACATGAAGACATAAATACTCAAGCATATCAACAAGCAACCATATCTTTCAAAATATCAAAGCTAAAGAAAGTTATCCCCAGACCATTATGCTCAATCATTCATCCAACCATGAAACCCACTCAAATATTAGCTACACCCAATGCACAAGTATGACAATAGTGTTCCCTAGTTGGTGCTTATAAGACAAGATGGAGACTCAAAATAAAAATAAAAATTGCATAAAAGTAAATAGATAGGCCCTTCCCAGAGGGAAGCAGAGATTTACAGAGGTACCAGAGCTCAAATCTTAAATTAGAGATAAAAATTATTTTTAGAGGCATGCTTTTCCTATCAACGCTACGACCATGAGTTCCCAACATCTTCCATGCTAGACACATTATAGGCGGTTCCCAAACAGAAAATAAAGCTCATTTCCTTTCCACCATTCTTTCGCAATCCATGGCTAGTCGTATCCATGGGTGCCTTCTATACCAACACTTTGCAAGGAATTTATTATAATTATTTTTGATTCATAGTGGGATTGGGCATCCCTATTACCTGCCACTTTCTCGTGCAATGACAAGCGAATAAACACTCATCATGAGAATAACCCGCCTAGTGTGAAAGATATCGGCCACCCCGTGCCGCCACAGGAGCGGTACGGGCACATAAAACAGAAATTTATTTTGAATAATTAGAGTTGGCACATGCAAATTTACTTAGGACAACATTTGAATACTGCATATAGGTAGGTATCGTGGACTCATTTGGCACAACTTTGGGTTTAAGAGTTTGGATGCACAAGCAGTATTCTCGCTTAGTAAAAATGAAGGCTAGCAAATAGGTTGAGAAGCGACCAACCAAAAAATGAAAAAAGTCATAAACATGCATTGAGCATAACTAACACTGAATAATGTACCACAAGAAGGATGTAAATTTGTTGCACAACTATTGACTTTCGTGCATACATAGGGAATCACAAACCTTAACACCAATATTCTTACTAAAGCATAATACTCACTAACATGGCTCACATATTATCATCCCCATATCACAAAACTATTGCAAGGAATCAAACTTATCATATCCAATGATCTTCATGAAAGTTTTTATTATATCCTTCTTGGATATTCATCATATTGGGACTAAATACATATCTTGTGGAAAATACCATTAGTATTTTCAACTCTCAAAAATATATAAGTGAAGCATGAGAGTGCAAATATTTCTTTAAAATATAAACTTATCAACTCTCAAAAAGATATAAGTGAAGCATGAGAGTGTTTGTATTTGTTCAAAATATAATCACCGCCATGCTAAAAAAGATTTAAGTAAAGCACTAGAGCTACTGCCTAGCTCAAAAGATTAAAGTGAAGCACATAGAGTATTCTAACAAACCATGATAAATGCGTGTTTCTCTCAAAATAGGTGCGTTCAGCAAGGATGATTGTGACAAACTAAAAAGCAAACAAAGCAAAGACTCATATAATACACGATGCTCCAAGCAGAACTCATGATATGTGATGAATAAAAATATAGCTCCAAGGAAAATTACCGATAGTCGTTAGAAGAAAGAGGGGATGCCTTCGAGGGCATCCCCAAGCTTAGTTTCTTGGAAGCCCTTGAATATTACCTTGGCATGCCTCGGGCATCCCCAAGATTAGGCTTTTGCCCCTCCTAATTCCATCATCCATCGTGATCCCACTCAAAACTTGAAAACTTCAATCACACAAAACTTAACAAAACCTTTGTGAGATCCATTAGTATAAGTAAACAAATCATTACATTAAGTACTTTTGCAAACCCATTCATATTTTATTTTTGCATTATACCTACTATATTATAACTTCTCCATGGCTTATACCCCCAATACAATCCATAGTTTCATCAAAATAAGCAAAACAATGCATCAAAAATTAGAATCTGCCAAAAGCAGAACAGTCTGTAGAAACCTGAATTATGCTCATACTTTTGTAACTCTAAAAATTCTAAAAATTAGGACATCATAGGACATTTGTATATTTATTATGTGAAAAAAATAAGAGGAAAAACACATTTCAGTAAATTTACAAAATTCCAGAACTGGACGCAAAAGTTTCTGTTTTTTCATAGAATCAAGTCAACTATCATCCAAATCATCCCAAAGGCTTTACTTGGCACAAACACTAATTAAAACATAAAAACACAATCATAACAATACCATAATTGTGTGAGCACAAGAAAATAAAAAAATAAACAAGAAAATTAAGATAACTATTGGGTTGCCTCCCAACTAGCACTACTATTTTACGCCCCTAGCTTGGCATAATGCATAGTTTCAAGTATTCTCATCTTTCAAATTAACTCCATAGCTTGCCCTGATAATGGATTCACATGGTTCCTTAATTATATTTATAATGAAGTGTTCCATACCCTTCTTTCATGTCTATAACAGCACCTATAGTTCGTAAGAACGGTCTACCAAGTATTAAGTTCATAAAGAAAGGAGTAACGCCTTAAGAAAGATGACATGATGGTAAACTCACACATGAATAAAGCCCACCTTTTTACCCTTAATAGCAATGATACATATGTGTCATGTCCCTTTCTGTCACTGGGATTGAGCACCGCAAGATAGAACCCATTACAAAGCACCTCTTCCCATTGCAAGATAAATCAATCTAGTTGGCCAAACAAAATCAATAGATCGGAGAAGAAATATGAAGCTATAACAATCATGCATAAAAGAGTTCAAAGAAAACTCAAATCATATTCATGGATAATCTGATCATAAATTCACAATTCATCGCATCCCAACAAACACACGGCAAAAAACAATTACATCAGATAGAACTCCAAGAACATCAAGGAGAATATTGTATTAAAGAACATCGAGAGACAAGAAGCCATATAGCTACTAACTATGGACCCGTAGGTCTGTGGTAAACTACTCACGCATCATCGGAAGGGCAGCAAGGGGTATGTAGAGCCCCTCCGTGATCAATTCCCCCTCCGGCGTAGGCCTTGAGATGGGATCTCATGAGAACAGAAACTTGCGGTGGCAGAAAAAGTATTTCGGGTGGCTATCTGATTTGAGGGGAATATTTGGGTATTTATAGAGGCAAAATTAGGTCAAAACATGCCACCAGGGGCCTACAAGCATGTGGGGTGCGCCCCACGAGCTTGTCGCTTCCTCGTCAGTCTTCTGGTCTCCTCCAAACCTTCTAGGGTCTCTTCTGGTCCAAAAAAAATTAATCCAAAGTTTTTTATTTGTTTGGACTCCATTTGATATTGACTTTATGAAAAGTCAAAAGCAGGCAAAAAATAGCAACTGGCACTGGGCACTAAGTTAATAGGTTCGTTCCAAAAAATGATATAAAGTTGATTGTAAATGAATATAAAACATCCAAAATTGATACTCATGGAACAATAAAAAATTATAGATACGTTGGAGACATATCAAGGAGTATAGAACCACACGGGGATTCTAATTATGAGGATTAGGGGTGGCTAGGGCTATCTGTAATTAGTCAACTAGCACCAACTAGAATGTGCACTACATCAACTAGAGGAGGCTCCAAAACTTGTATTAACATAGGGTGGAAAATCCTCTAGTATATATAGGTTAGACGAGAGGGAAAGGGCAACCACAAAGGGGGAAAGTCCTCCTTGGGTGCTGGCCTAGGGAGAGGGAGTAGGACTCCCTCCCCTAGTCCAATCCCCCCCCCCCTGCCTAGATGGAAAGGGGGCGCCTTCTACTTGGGCCCTTGTGGCCCAAGTTGCCTTCCACCTCTTGGCCTTTTAAGGCCCATTGATGTTTAAATTAAATATGAAATGTTCTAAATATTTTCAGAGCATTATATATATAATTTAACATCCCTGGAACCATTTTCCACCTATATATAATTACTCGGTAATACCCGATATTACCCGATATTCACCTAAACCCTTCCGTTGACCCTGAAACGCTTCCGGAACCTCTCGGAACTATTCCGGATATTAATGAAACAACTCTACAAATATATTCTCATCACTCCTGTCCCACTAACACACGGCAAATCGTGATTACCCTAAGCTTGTGACCCTGTAGGTTCGGTAAACTATAGACATGAACGAAACCCCTTCGTTCAATGACCGATATTGGAACCATGGACTGATACATCTCCAATGTATCTATAATTTTTTATTTTTCTACACTATTAAAGTATCAATCTTGGATGTTTCATATACATTTACTAGCAACTTTATATCATTTTTTGGGACTAACCTATTGAGATAGTGCCCAGTGCCAGTTGTCGTCTTTTGCTTGTTTTTTACTTTGCAGAATATCAATATCAAACGAAGTCCAAATGCCATGAAATTTTTTGGAGATTTTTTCTGGTGATAAGACACCCTAGAGGCCAGGAGAGCAGGCCTGTGGGGCCCACTAGGCACCAGGGCGTGCCAGGGGGTAGTGGAGCCCACGAGAACTGATACGTCACCGGTACGCGTCGGTCCTAAACAAACAGTTTTTAACACCTTTCCGCGACGGCATTCGGAATCGTCGCCAAGTGAGTGTGGGCGATAGGGGGGTCCTTCCCACATGACCCAGAAACCGTTGGGGATATGCCCTCCTGGCACACACGCTTGGCAAAATGAGGTCGTGTGCAACCGGCGAGCGCTCAAATATGGACATACGTACAGTAGTGCTAAAAAAGATACAATTATACGGCAAAATTGTTTCCGGTCGCAAGTACATCCCACACAGTCAGTCCCCGCTAAACGTTTCCGTTCATATATACACCCACACAGTCTCTACAAGGAAAACGTTTGCCCAAGGTGGCGTAACACAAACAGTTTAAAAAAGACTGTCGTGTGTGATTGTTGATTGATCCAACACGGTTTATTCCTAGAAACTGTGCGCGTTGCCTGAGGTCATCGCCCATGGTGTTTTCTCATTAACCGTTTGCCATAGGAAAACCGAATTAGCAAGCTAATTGGCCAATTAGCGGGCTAATTGCCCTATTATTAATAATCCATTTACTAATCTAATTGACATTCATATTAAGCACATAATATTCCATTTTCATATTAAGTAAGCAGGATATCATAATTGAAATACATCGGAGTACAACATGATATAGCTTCAGCACTCAGCTACCCCATTACACAATTGCACCAGTAGCAAGTTTCACATGCAAAATCTAGAACCTTTCGAAATTAGCATCATAGACGGTACATAGAGAGATGCATCTCATCTAGGAAACTGCTGAAGCGGAAGGCGAATATTGAGCCTTCATTTATGTTGAAGGTCTTTGCAACTTTAGGCCAGTGCCTGTGGATGATTGACCGTCCATCCTTCGACCTCTTCAGGAACACTTCAATATTGAACCATGGGTGTTGTATGAAAACTGCCCTCGCCTCCTGACCATAGAGGTGGTTTGAGAGGTGATCATCAGTGAACACTGAAAACAAGGATGTGCATAAATATCTTCTCTATATTGGAAACGGGGCAAAGGAATAAAAAAGGCAAGGTATAATAGTTAGTACCATCTTGTAAACCTCAGTGCTTCCCATTGTTTCCCTGCAACACATATAAGGTAGTTAGTCATCAGGTTAAGTAAGGGTTCGCATGCTATTAGTAAAATATGTTGATGACAAAATAAGCACATTGCAGATTCATCAGATTAATTCAAGCCACATGGTAAACCTATTTATCCAAACCAAGCATGATTAAGAATTAGGAAATATAGCACTTGTATATGTTTCTCATGTATTAAGTGCAGCCAAATTCGATTTATTCCTCACATGGTATACAATAATAGAATGCAGCCACAACAATTGAACATCGCATTGTAGAATTGAACCAAGCAGTTAACTAAACACCACAACAAATGAACCAAACATTAACTGAGCACCACATTGCACAATATAACATACTCCTAATAGAAGATCAGACAGTTAACCAAACCAAGCATGCTTAACAACTTGGAAATATAGCAATTGTATTTGTTTCTCATGTATTTAGTACAGCCAAATTCGGTTTATTCCTCACATGGTATATAATAATAGAATGCAGCCACAACAATTGAACATCGCATTGCAGAATTGAACCAAGCAGTTAACTAAACACCACAACAAATGAACCAAACATTAACCGAGCACCACATTGCACAATATAATGATAATCCTAATAGAAGATTAGATAGTTAACCAAACCAAGAATGCTTAACAACTTGGGAATATAGCAATTGTATTTGTTTCTCATGTATTTAGTACAGCCAAATTCGATTTATTCCTCACATGTTATACAATAACAGAATGCAGCCACAACAATTGAACATCACATTACAGAATTGAACCAAGCAGTTACTAAACACCACAACAAGTGAACCAAGCCACAACAAATGAACCAAGCAGTTAACTAAACACCAATTGAACAATATAACATACTCCTAATAGAAGATCAGACAGTTAACCAAACCAAGCATGCTTAACAACTTGGAAATATTGCACCCTGAAGAATTGAACATCACATTTGCAGAATTGAACCAAGCAGTTAATTGAACACCATGTTGCATGACATATAGAACATATACACTATAGCAGAAGATTGCATGGTAAAAGTAGATAGCACAATTCACTAGAATTTGTTAAGGAAAGGTATTAGCTAGCAAACTGAACATGGGTCCTTATAGTAAGCTAATAAGATAAGCTACTCCTCATTGTCGGAGATATCAATGACGATTGGCTCCTTGGACATGGAAGAGGGCGAGGCCTCCGCATCGTGGGTGCCCTCGTTGTAGTGGTGAGTTGCCTGAGCATCTCCGGGCACCAACCTGCTGGCTCTCGAGATGAGGTAAGCACGTGCACGCTAAGAAAACACCTCGTAGTCTTCGTCGAAGGCACCGACGGTTGCCTCGAGAAAACGCCACGAGCTGTCGTTTAAAGTAGCCAACCGCGGCGCAGCGTCAGCGCACGAGGCGTCAGCGGTGGCCTCGATGGCGAGGTGCTCCTCCAAGATATGGGGGTCGACACAAATGGCAGCCATCGGAACCTCATCCACGCGTGTGGCCGCGATTTGCTTCTCCGCTGCCAAATGCTCCTTAAGGTCTTGGCTATACTGCGTGCACCATGGCTTAGGCCGACGCTTATTTGGTGGAGGGGTCGGGCATTTGGGTGGAAGGTGTCATGCTTGCGCCGGTGGTCGGGGCATGTGGGATGTGGAAGGAGGAGGAGGATGGGGGTCGAGTGTGGATTACCAGCCTGGCTAGGCGAGGCCGAGCAGCGGGAAGAAGGGTCGCCGACGAGGAGGCGGCGGCGCTGCAAGCAAGGAGTGAAGGTTTCAACTTGGAAAAGAAGGCGGAAACATGGGAAATGTCGCTTTTGGTAAGGGGGCGGGGGCGGGGAGGTAGATATTTTCGCGGAAGCCAAAAATTTGGAATCGCTTCAGCCAAAAAACTGGCGTGCAAAGTGTCATCAGACACGGTCCCTTATTCAGACATGATTCAAAGATATTTTGTGCTGCATCTCACACGGTTGGTTATAATAAACTGTGTGGGATCTACTTGATTTTTCGTCTTGATTTGAATTACATAATGGGGTCACAGCGGCCACGGACGGTGTTTTAATGGCTAGACCTTTTATCTGCAGTGATCATGCAACTATATGTGTGTCATGAAAGAATTGGAATTATTCATGGTTCATTTGGACATTTTTATGCATCAAGTGAGTTTTCAATGCATTTATGTGCATAATTCAAATTTGAACTACATGCACATGCTCCAGTGCATATAAATTGGTTGAAAAATCTAATCTTTGTCCTTGGGTGCATGCTTAGGTCCCATGCAAGAAAAGGGAATGGATTTCAAACAGCAGGGCACCGTTGATTGACAGCAAAACATTGAGATGCCTGGTTTTTAAATTCTAGTAAATCCAAAACTCATCTGAAATTCATAAAACATTGCATGCTATCATGGAGCGGCATCAACATGCCGTGGTAAATTTTTTGTCCCATTTTGGGCGGGTTTGGGTATATGCTTCTCACAAACTAGAGCTTCTCACAACAAGCATGATGGTCTCGGTAGGGAACGCCCCACCTTTGGGGATGAAACGATATCCATTGCCTCTTATTGCTTTCAAAATTATTCG